>NC_080838.1:50998504-53482671 GCF_030435755.1 Ochotona princeps
TTGGCAGACCCAAGTTTAGGGTGCCATAGCAATACATCAAACTAATTTGGGATATTGTTTAACAACACTACAAACTTTGCTATGAATGAGGAAAATAGTACATTTTTTTTCCTACATAATTTTTAAGGACATTGCTGGTCATCAAAAGGAAAACAAGCCAAAACCTTACTTATTGCCTTTATTTACTAATAAATTCTTCAGAAGCACTTCCCAACACTTGTCTTCACATACTGTGGATAAAATTTCTTGTTCTATCCAATACTCAGAGATTGTTGCTGGTGTTGTTTTCAACCCTGAACATGCACAATAGGCAGCTCTTACTATTTCCTAGGGTCATATGCAGAGAAATGCCCAGAAATGGGGTCATCCTGAGGAGAGAAAATGACCATGGATAAGTTACAACTCTAACCTGCTGAAAATTGCATTTTAAGAAGTGTCTTTGATATTTAGTGAAATAATACTGTGAGCCTCATTCGGAAACATGAAACATTATGTTTCACAATCTACAGTAATGAAAGTCAGGCTTAAATAGATAAAGAAGACAGGTTCTTCAGCTAGAATTCCACCTGCACATCAGGCTAAAGAAAAAAGTAAAGGAAAGTGACCACTTACATTCAGTCATCAACTAAGCTAGCAATGATATTCAGAAGTGGATTATGGGACTAACTTCAGTCCTGGGGATCTGAATTTCTTTAAATGCTAAAATAAATACCTATTCATGGCAACCTCAATGGGAGGAAAGCAGTGGGGAAATCCCTCAAGGCTCAACACTCGCGCAGGATGTTCAGCGACAGGACGGCGTAGGAGAGAATAATTCACACCCCCGGAAATGCATCTGCTCACAGCCTAAAAACAGAACAGCACCTACCACTTCTGTCCATCTGGCATTCCCAAGACTTAATTTATTTCCAAATGAAACATATACTCACTTTATGGAAACAATAATTGCAGAAAAACAAACTTCTTGAAGATTACACATTTCTAAGAGATATTTGGAGGTTAAGACTTAGATGTCAAACTACAAGATAATATAATCAGTGAAAATCAATGTTTGAACTTAAAGGGATATCTTATTTTAAAATATTGCATTTGACATCTTAGCCAAAAATGTTGCTGGATAATTTAAATTTCAAAATCATTTCATGCTGAGTAACTTAAGGAAATTTAATAGCTTCATAGATTTTTTTTTTGCTTTTTAGTGTATTTCTTTAAAAAACATAGTCAATACAAGTAAAGTAGTTATCATCATACTGAAATCTGCAGATAAAGCAAAGTATTCTCATAATCTGTTCGTAGCCATAATTGATATTCATAAATGCTGAACTATTATTTATCAGTTATTTGCACTCTTCAAATTATCCCTAAATTTAGGCGGCTTAAACAACAAAAAATAGCTCTTATAACCTTTGTAGCCATTTTGGTCAGGACAAGAGTTGAGGAAGACTCCAAGTCTAGGCAACTGAATCATTTTTTTTCCAAGTTTATTTACTCATGTTTCCATGCTGGTGGCTCTCAGTACACATCTGTCTGTTGGGACACCTGAATGGAACCTGAAATTCCTCTTAATAGAACCCCATAGAATACTTTAAATATAATTCTTTGCAATATTTCCTGAGACCCAAAACAGCCAAATGGGAATTGCACTAAATTTTAGGACCTACCGTAGAAGTCATGCAGATTATTCACGCTGCCTTCTATTAACTGGAGAAATTGCCAAAGTCTATCCCAGGTTTGAGCAGTGAAACATTGTTTCCCAATGGATTCACCAGGATACAGTCAAGGAGGAGAAAAAAAAAGAGACATATATTGATGTACTCATTTTGAAAAGTGAAATTTGCTGCCCCATAACATGAATTCTGTTGACTGTAACAGAAGAAAAGTCTGTCCTATATGCAGACTATGACTAGCATGTAAACTATAATAATAAATAATACTGTATGATTGTTGGAAGTAAAATGGGAAAAGATTGTGGTATAATCGCTGGAAATGATATATTGCAACCATCAGAAGGCAAAACAAAGGGAGTAGTGGTAGTTTGCATATTTGTTTTAAGAAAACTATTTGTTTACATGTTGTAAGGTAGAATTATGAAAGAGAGTGAGCATGCTATTCCATCTGTTGAGTCACTCCATGAAACTAGAGACAGGAGCCTTGGATACCATCTGGGTCTCTCATGTGGGAGACAAAGACCCTGTATGTGGGCAGTTCTCAGCTGCTGTTACAGGCACATTGGCTGGGTACTGGATCAGAACTGAAGCATCCCTGATGTTGCTTGTCCTCAGGTGGGATGCCAGTGCTACAGCACAGCTGAACTTGCTGTACCACAATACCAGCTCTTGAACATAGTCGTTTAGATTAATTTATGCATTCTATTATATTTCTACCCATGCTACCAAAGTATTTCCAATTACATTATCATTGCTTTAGAATTATTATCATCCCTATTTGAGAGGTGCTATGTTTCAAATATGATTAGATTCACAAGGAATCAGCACAACCAATCTTAGTAGAAGCCACTGAGATACAGATCTCATCGTCGGCTTTCCCAGTAATGAGAAAAATCCTTAATCTAAGATTTCCCAGTTGTCTCGTATTTGTCCAGTATAATTGGTAGTCCAATATGAGAAGTTCATCCCTTTTTCCTGTAAAGGACTTACTTCTCATTCCATAGAGCTATTTTAAGAAGTTCCACAATTTACACAGTAACTCTGTGTGATTCGTTTGTGAACTTACGATGCTGAGTCAGACCTCTTGTGGGTCTGGAAAGTATTCTAGATTACAGCTCATGATATGTTATACTTCGCATTAAATATAGTTGAATTAGTTTCCTAATTTTTCAAAATGATTATAAGTATCCCCAAAATAAAATAATTCTTTAGAGATTTATTTATTTTTCTTGAAAAGTCAGATATATAGAGAGGAGGAGAGACAGAGACGAAGATATTCTGTCCAATGATTCACTCCCCATGTGGCCGCAATGGGCAAGAGCTGATTTGATCTGAAGCCAGGAGCCAGGATCCTCCTCAGGGTCTCCTACGCAGGTGCAGGGTCCCAAGGTTTTGGTCTGTCCTTTCGACTATGTTCCCAGGCCACAACCAGGGAGCTGGATGAGAAGCAGGCAGCCAAGATGCTAACTGGTGCCAAGATAGGATCCTGTTGCATGCATGGTGAGGACTTTAGCCAATAGGCTAATGCACTGAGCCTCAAAATATAATAATTTAAATGGAAGATAGTTATATTTCAAAGAAGATAAAATTCCAAATGTTGAAGAGTGAGTTTCCATGGTGTTCAGAAGATTGTTTAAAAAAAAAAGCAGAATTGGAGGTAGGCAGAGGTCTTTCATTTACTGGTTCACTCTCCAAGTAGAGCTTCTTCCAGGTCTCCCACTTGGGTGCAAGATTCCAAGGATTTGAACCATTTCCCATTGCTCTCTCAGGTGCAATAGTACTGAGCTGGCCTGGAAATAAAGCAACCTGGATTCATACCAGCACCCCTATGGGACAGGAACCCCAGTAATAAACTTAATAATCAATTGAAAGCAAATAGTTAAGGAAATTGACAATCAGCATATCCATTGAAATTATTATACCTAAATTAAATACTAATAAACTATACCTATTATAGACATAGAAAATAGGTTATATAGAAAAATTTTCCAGGTATTACATAGCTATTCTTGTATTTGTATTCTGATCAGTCCCAATTAATTTTATTTTTCTAATCAGATTATGTCTGGCCTCCTCACACTTCATCCTTAATCCCTGAATGAGAGAAGCCTTGTGTATTTCATACTCATTCTTGAGCATTATTTATCAAAACTGGAATTTCTAAATCATTTGAACAACCTTTGCTTTTAATAATTATGCATATTCTCCAACCTAGGTTCCTTTTGTCCATTTGTTTCCTCTCATGACATGAAATTATCAATATAAATACAAATCATTTCTGTGATTCCCCTCATGGTCACACCAAAAGTTTTTGTTTCATGGTGCTTTTTTTCCTTACTTTCTATTTAACCTGTGGAATATTGTCCCTCATGTCAATTGGGATAAGTGTTAAACTTCTCTAATAAATCAATAATCACACACTCCAAAAGTCTGGATCACTCCTCTGGCAGTTTTTTTGACTTATTGCTGTTACATTGTGCACACGAATTTGAGCTTGAGGTCAAAGCGGGCTGTGGCAAGGAAAAGACAGAGGACAACCCTATCTCTTTGTGGCCTCAATCCACAGGTTGTGTCGCTCTATCCAACAGAGCCTAGTCACATTCCTTGCAGCAAAGAACAAAGTGAGGACTGTTTCTCATATGAAACTTTATAGTTACAGATAAGGGAATACAGATATGGGGGAGCAATAGATTGTCTATGATGCAACTTCAGTTATAAAATGGATTTGATCATTAATTCCGTCGCTGCAATATGTAGCATTATAGGCCATGTAAAAACCTAGAAGTTTTATTATCCTCATTTTATTTGTTTTAGTTCAAAGATATATTGAAAATATTGTACACATTTATGAGTACGACATATTTAACCTTGTGTTTGGAATATAATATATGCCCAATAAATGAAATCTAGATAAGACAGAAAAAAAAAGTCAAAATTGAAGGTATTGTGGATTCTTGGTGAAGTAAGGTTTATATTCTTTGTATACCTGTAAGGAGGAAGTGTGGTTGGGAGATTAGGTTGCAAATCTAAAGACATATAGGAAAACATCTGATTATTTAGAGTGTAAATATACCAAGAGTATATAAAAAGAGAAAAACAGATAAATCAAATATTGGTAATGAACTCAGTGTTGAAATATTTCCTTAATTTCTTTATTGATTTTTGTTTTTTTCTAGTCATTTATAACAAGTCAACAGAGGTCAACAACTTTTCCACTTACATATATTACATGCAACTGTGTGCATTAATCATGACTTTCTTTCTCTTACTGATTGAATGGAGCATTGGAGGGAGCAGTTGCCAGGCAAGCTCAGCAAGTTCAGAGAGGAGTTCCCACTTAGACTAGTTGGTTATTCTCTTTGTGTCATACCTACCAGCGTCTGTGGAAGCTGACTACTATTAAGTCCAAATTAAGGTCATTTTCTATTGGAGTTTTATTGCTCTTAAACTGAAACAGTGGCACAAAATAAGATTTCAGTTACAGAAATTCCATACACCGCCTTGTGCTAGTATAAGCATGGGATAATTGTTATACCCTTGGTACATTTTATTTTAAACTTATTTGTGTGAAACTGTTGCATAAACACCTGGATACATGAACATTGAGTCAATGTTACTTGAAGTGTGGGAAAAATTATACTTCAAGGTACAGTTCAGAATGTAGTAAGCTGGCCTTGACCTCCAAAGATAGGACTATTGATTCTTTCTGTCTTTCCCATTGTGTTTTCATAAAAACACCACTGTGACATCAGTATAGATAACAAGAATTTCTTTGACATTGTGAAGTCCAATATTTTAAGGAAAAATAAAGTTACACAGTTTTTCTGGGCTATAATTTCTAGTGTTACAATTAAATCACAGGGGTAAAAACAAATTCCAGTAATATTTCACTCATACCCTGTTTATTTAGTGAACAAACCTAACTCAATTCTCTGTTGCTACATTTGAATGCTATTTCTCTCCACCATTGCAATGGGACCTATTGTGGAGTGGACCTTCTAATGGGTGGATTCAAGGACTTGACTACTAAATACTCATAATCTTGAGCAAACTGCTTACATTCAGAGCTTCTTTCTCTTTACCTGTGAAGTGGTAATTATCACACCTGTGCAATGGTATTTTAGCAAAGATTATGCAAAATGTCAGTAAATAAATACTACACAGCAAAATATCTATTATACTTATGTTCTATAATAACAAGAACAAAAGGGAAAGCCACATGGCAGTGCTATAGCAACAAGAAAAGTGAGTCTCCAAAACTATTTTGATGAAGTTTATCAGAAATCTGTACCACAATAACCTGGTTCAAAATTTTTGCCCGTAAGTCAATTAGATGAAATATAAATGATCTTAATGCAAATGCTGGTACCAAGAGAAATTCTTAATATTTGTGATGAGTATCATAAAATCATGTTCTACTTTAGTTTAATTGGCATGGAGGATACATATAGAATTTCTCACTTCATTTCTCTTTCTACAAATACATAAAATATTTACTCTTTCAGAAGTCATTATTATAACTACTAAACATTACAGGACATAAAAAATGATTGCAACTGTTAGGCATAATTTCAGATGGTGGAGTAAAAGTAAAGTGTCTTCAATTAATGTGTATTTTGTATATTCAGAGTCACATAGCCACTGTACATAAAAATAAAGGCAATGCAGAACAATTTGATACTCAAGATGATTTTTATCTGTTAAGCCCTCTTGATCCCTAACTTATAGCAAATTTGAGGAACTGATTCCTAATTTTTAAATTTCTCTCATCTGATTTATTATTAATTAATTTATCAGTTTATAATCCCTTAATCACACATTAACATGGCTTCTCTGAAGTTCTGGAAAAAGCCATTCTGGTTTTGCAGAGAATCACTTGTATCTCATAACAGCCCAAGATTTAGAATAATTTTTTCCATGACAAAATATGTCTTTTAGTTTATATCTTCATGAGTAAAATTATCTTGGAAAATGCAGGAACATTTGCTTTTGAAGAGAAGGCATTCTAGGATGAGGATTTTACTCCTCATGATGAAAGTCATATACAGGCTCTACTCATATCTATACACGTCTTTGATACCAGTCTGAATCTCAGCCTGTGCCTCTAAGTTTAGCTGAGATACACTTTGCATGCCCCTTTAAATATGTGAGTGGATTTGGATTGAAGAATCAGTAAGTTCATACAGCTAAGATCTGTGTGTTTAAAATAAATATTCTTATAAAGGCTCTCTCGCTCTTTCTGTAAAGATTCAGCCTTTTGGAGTGACTGGATCAAAATAAAATGCATAGATTTATACATCAGCATATTTGGTAGCAATTCTTTACTTAAGACTGAATCAATGATTAGAGATAACACAAACATAAGATGTCCTGCCTTTATAGGCAAAATGAAATGATTGTTTCTGCATGGAAAAGAAATTATATCATTTGAAGATGTCACTTATTAAGAGGTTGAGTTGAGTTTGTTATTGGAAGAAGGCTCTTTGTTTACTTATAGAGCCTCTTTTTTTTATTTGTACCATGTTAAATTTACTTCTCATTATAAGCCTAAGGTATATCAAGTTTTCATAAAACATGAGTGTAAATAATTATTCGCAGTAGCAGGTGGAAACTCTCTCTCTGTGAATATGTTTGTGTTAATGTGTATGTGTGTGCTTGTATCTGTCTGAATATATGTATGTGTGTGTGTGCCTGAGTGTATGTGTGTACACTCTTCCATCTCTGTATGTTAGTTTAAATCATTGTGAAAATAAATCAAAAATGTAAATTGATATTATGAAACAAACCAACAACAAAGGGAGATGCATATTAAGATAATATATATGCAAATATATTGATTGGAAGCAATAATTCTAATAATGGAGAATTAGCAGGCTCAGCAGGCAGGCTCTGGTCTCATTTTTCAACATTAAATCATAAATTCTTAACATGCCTCTTAAGAACAAGCAAGCCATATTTTTTTCAAGAAGAAACTACATATGTTTCTTAAAACACATAGTTTGATTATATATGTATCCAATGCTTTAGTAAATATGTAAGATCATGTTCACAGCTTAAGGTTCTTTCGAAAATTGCTGATAGAATTAAGAATTGATGGGGTGTCATCAACTGCTTCTGAAATTTTATTTTCCTCACAAGGGTTCAAAGCCAAAAAACACGGCAGACTACAATGGTGCTTAATGGAATCATCCCTTTTTGTTCTGCATTTTGATCATTAAATGACATCAACACATATTTATTGCTTTTGTTAGACTATATAAAGAATAGAATAAATAATGTCATTCATAGGAAATTTATGTCATATCTGTGCTCACTGTTCTTTTCCTAAGATGATCAGTTTACAGAAAACAGAAGCATACGTGTCCATGGGGGGATCAATGGAAGCAGGCTCACAGTTTATGTTCCCATTGTGCTGCCTGGCTTTAGACCTCCAAGATAACCCTTCAGGCCTCATCATTCAGAGAATTCTATTTTGTTTCAACAAACTGCAAACATATATAACCTAGGTTACATCATAAATATGACAGTTTCCAATCTTTAGACCTTTAAGTGTAGCTGTTGCACCCCTGACTTCTAAACCTTGCCTACTTTTTTTTCATCCCACTCCAATATAGCTAAGTCTCCTTCTTTTGCTACTATCCTGATTTGTGAAATGCCACATAACTTCAATTTCACACCCTCCTGTTTCCAGGCTTTCCCCTAATCTTCAAGATTCTAGACATGTGGGACACAATTTCTTAACCTAGGATTCTTACTATTTTAGGTCTTGAAGAAAATTTTCACTACCTTGTAAGAATTAATTTTTCCTTTTGACTCAGTTCCAGAGATACACCCAGATGAAGAATAAGCATGGCTGAAGGAACAGAACGGAACATTGAAAGTTGAGAAAATGATCCCTGGATTCTGAGCCCAATAGTGAAAACATCATAGAAACAAATGGATTGTGATAATATTTTACAGCATTTGCAATGATATTCAGATGTTACAATGTTATCTCTTCCAAAATCGAATTGTTTCCATGCTACCCCTTGAGAAATCTTGGTTACTGATTATCTTTCAGTCAAGTTCCATAAGTTTGTTTATTTTGTGTGTTCTCATTATACTATCAGGCTTTTTTCCCCCCTCTGAAATGGCCAACATTTATTAGTCGTATCTGCCTTCAAAAAAAAACCCTCTTTTATAAGTCAGGATAAAAAATTAGTTCAGAAAACAATAAAAAGCTATTGAAAGAATCAGTTGAAAAGCAATACGGACTTGAGGAAGAAAATGTTGGCTAGTTGTTTTTTCTGCACACTGACTTCAATATATATTATATATATCGTATATATTTATATTTTATATAAAAAATAAAATATTCTTTATCACAATATATTTATTGTACTATATCAGCAGGTTAATTTATTGTTGATAAAATAATTATGTGATTTAAATGATATGTATTTGAATCTATTATAATATCATTATCAATAATATCAAGAGTAATTATTGAAAGAATTAGTTGCTGGAAATAAAGGTTGGGGAAATGTTTCTATTTAGCTAGATATTTTTTGTACACTGATTTCTGTATATATTCTAGATGTATGTAAGTATAATATATACATTTATATATGATTATAAACATGTTTATTTTTTAAAGTCACAGAGATGCTCATTTTGCACAGTAGTGATGCTGCTGCATTCCATATCAAAGTGTCTGGTTGTAGTCCAGGCAGCTGGTGATGGCTCAGGTAGTTGGGTCTCTGCCACTCACATGGAAACCCAGGCTAGCTACCTGGCTCCTGTCACTGGCCCAGTCTAGTATTCTGTGAGCACTGGAGGAGAAAACCAGTCATCAGCAATCACTCTCCCTTAATCATATTCCCTCTCTCCCTCTTTGTATCACTTTCCAACAAGCAAAATAATAAGCCAAATGTTTATTTTTTCAGTATTTACTTATTTGGAAGGAATGAATTTTCTCTAATGGATCACTCCTCAAACAGCCACAAACACTTGGAGCAAGCAGAAGCTGCCTCCCGCAGGGGCAACTAAAACAAAAATGTTTGAACTATCTTCTGTTACGTCTCCTAGGTTGGGAGCTGGGTTGGAAGTGTAGCCAACAGACATGATCCAGCACCTGTGTGGGATATTATAATCACATGCTAGACCTCAACAGCAGCCCCTACATGAAACGTGTTTATGTTAAATAAAAAAAAGTTAGGCCAAGAGATTTAAAATTATAAAAGCCTCTTTAATGACATTCAACAAGCTTGAAAAATACTTGAAATGATTTTTACTTATGTAAGCACTTTTAATTTGTGAAGGGCATCTTAAAAATAAATGCTAATTCTCAAATGTAAAAATGGGAAAGATTGATAAAAAATCCCCAAATTGCTAATTACAATTAGACATTTGATAACTCATTAATAATAGCTAGCAGCAAAGAAAATGCAATTGTCACTTAACAAACCTGTAAGAATAATATCATCTTAGTATGCATTTAGACCAGCAGCCCCAACATAAGAACTTTGTGGCAACATTGGTGCACAAAACAATTTTTTTAACAACATGTAACAAGAGCTTAAGAAATCCATCCCAATGAAATAAATATTGATTTAAGCTTGCATATGAATATTATCACAAAAAGAAAAAGCCATAAAAAAGCAAAACCTTTTCTCCAAAATTTTAAAACATGTTTCTTCCTTCTCAGAGTCTCGCAGAGTCATCTCCCTGCTTTATTAGGATCACAATCGCTGTTATGATTCCGTTCCTCATTATGTGTCAACAATTTGTCCTTTGTTCAAACTTATTTGAATCTTAATCTATGCTTTGACTGATTATGAAATCAGTGATACATTGAATTCTTTCAAAACACTGCTAATCTCTTTTGAGGGTATCTTCTGGTCTCCTGCTACTTTGAACCTCTTTAAACAGGGTTAGTGATTGCTTAAAAATGCAGAAGATTTCAAAAAGTTTGTGAAGTCATGGAATTAAAAAATTTTATGTCTCTAAAATATTTGATATGTATGCATATGAGAGATCTTTTAAAAATTCATATTTTATATATATGTATTTATATACATATATATGGTTCACACCAAAATAAACTTATCTTTCAAATCCCAATTTTCTCAGAACTTTTGGAGAATTCTTGTGGATCTTCTGAAACCTGAATGCATTCTTGAATGGCACATTAAGGGAGTCGCTGATATTTTGGTAGTCAAAGAGAGCAGCTATTTATTTAAAATCTCAGAACAAGCAGCCAGCAAGCTAACAATACTTAATTACTGATCACACCAAGGCATGAAGGGTAAGCATTTTTATATACTGAAAATGGGGTTAAAAGGTACAAGTTCATCTGATGTACAAGTCCCCACCTGATCTGTAATGGTCTTGACATTCTTTTGAGTTTGTTTCTGTTTTTATGTTGGAAGATACATTTTCAAGCAATGTGTCAGATATTGTTTTTGAAATGGTATGCTTTTATTCCAAGCATGGGCTTAACCCATTGTACCACAGTGATGGTTAGGGCATCTTTTGGCTGACCTATAATAACATATTCTTTTGACAATCTGGCTGATGGCAAATGAGCTCTGGTCCACCAGACTGTGGCTTTGTCTAACATGGGCCTTGAGAATTCAAGGGGAAAAAAACCTTCAGTACAAGACCCAACATCAAGATGGTATCTGTAGAGCACATAAGTGACTTTACGGATCTTATAATCAGGGACCCTGGAAGTTGCCTCTATAATTCCCTCAAGCCAGGGATCTAATATTAGTAAGAGATTAATTTGCCACCATAAAAATAGAGCAAAGCGAATTTAAGGTAAGACAGATGGGATAGGAGAACACGGGAGACAAAGTCCTGAGACCAGCTAACATTAGCACCCAGGCACGGCACAGACTGCGGGCTCAGACTTGCCTTCCTACCAAACAACACTGAAATGCTACTATTTGGGAAAGAACTTTAATGTCACAGTAATATTGTCTTTCACTTCTTGTAATTTTTCAAAAACTGAAATCATCCATGTATAATAGGAAATGTGTATCACTAAATATTCAGGTAACGATTTAAAGCTCTTTCCCTTAAAGTTTATGAGAAAGTGGAAGAGTGAATAAATTAACTAAAATCTTCAAGACTTAAAGATCTTTAGTTCTTTCTCCTCTTGGACAACAGCACTTTTTTCTCTTACAGCAGAAATTATAATGTTAATGAAATATAACGTGCACAATGCTACAAAGTATAGAAACAATATTTATTCATTATGTATGAAGAGAGAAGCAGGAGATGTGTGTTCAAAGAATAAAGCAGTAACAGGAAATATAAGGTCACTTGCATCAAGGGATATTTCAGTGTAGTGACTTTATTAAGTATTTGAAATTCATTCAGCCATAGCCAATGGACTTGTCTCCTGAAGAAAAATAACATTCTTACTCACTTTGCAATTCAAAAATCATGAGATGACTAAGAGTTCTAGCGGCGCCATGAGAAAACTGACCCTGTCCTTCTCTCCTTCCAGTGTAGTGCTTCCGGTACTTGCTAAGAGTCTGAATGTCCCGTGCTGGAAAACAGTTTCAGCATATCCCAGCGTTTGCAGCTTGGCTTCCCTTGGCGTCCCAGGTCTGTCCCCCTGTTTCCAAAAGACCTTAGTTATTCTACAGTTCTTTGTTTGGCAATAAGCCAGGCGTTTCACAGCCACTGTTATCTTACTTGGTCAATCGGCTTTACAGGTATGCCCATCTGAGGCTCACCAAATGCATAGACTGTATTCAGATGCAGTCATGTAGCAAATGGTATGATACAAGTCTCTGTCACGCTAAGCTCTATCCCTCCAGTGTGACCAGGAGGAGATACTTTTCATGCTTTCCAGTTGCTTATTCTGTTGGAGTTCATTGAATAGCAGTTGGAACAAATGTTACAGATAAACCTCTCACTAGTGTTTCTTTCCGTAGATTTTGTGCAAGTTAAAAACACTGTATTAATGGAAATATTTCAGCACCAAATATTGATTCAGCAACAGAGAAAATCTGTTGTCAGGTGCACATAGGGAGAGATTTATCAAAACTTTTTAGCTATAAATTAAATTAATCATTATACAGAATGATTATGATATGTGATCCATATAATGCTCATTAAAACAAAGGAAACCTCTAATACAGGAGCTATTAGAGGGTCCTGATTAAATCTACTAATACTTCACTACTTGCATGTATTTTGTAAGCTTTCTGTATCAAAATGCCATTGTGAGTAAAGCATCTGCGGTTTAAAACGTAGCTCAATTTTCATTTTATAAAAATGCCTTAATTTTTTATTTAAATTGTTCATATAACCTGTATCTCAAGCATACTATCCTCCTTTTTATTCCATAAGTTTATTTTAAATATTTATTTTATTTTTATTGGAAAGTCAGATATGCAAAAAGGAGGTGAGACAGAGAGGAAGATCATCTGTCCACTAATTTCCCAATTGGCTGCAACGGAATCTGAAGTCAGGAACCTGAAGCCTCTTCCGGGTGTCCTGTATGCGTACAGGGTCGCAAGGTCTAGGGCCATCCTCGACTGCCCTCACAGGCCACAAGCCGGGAGCTGGATGGGAAACAGGGCCACTGAAATTAGAACCAGCACCCATTTGGTATCCAGGCTCGTGCAAGGCAGACTTTAGCTGCTAAGCTGCCGTGCTGGGCTCTTGCTCAATAGTTTTAAATGTAAAACTTCCTGAAAATGAATGGCCCAATGTTAATAAGATCCATCGTAACTGGTAGCAAAATACTCTCCTGATTTATAAAGAAACACTGGGTCCACAGACCATCGGGTGTGTAAGAACTATTACCGAACTTTGCTGAAGCTACAAATTTGGGATCCCCCTAAGGTGATGTTGACGCCGTGGAATTTGCTGCAATGGGATCTGTAATATAGCAAATGTTCCTAGGGAATTCTGGTGAAAATGGTTTTGGAACACATCATCTAGAACCCTCCATTATAAAACACTAACTGCTTCATGAAATATTAACGCAAGTGGCTTTGTCTCTGTTAGTTCTTGGCGTCTCTGGCAGTCCTTCAATGGCGTCCCAGCCTTTGCAGTGTCTGTTTCATGTGATGGCCAAATTTTCAATTAAACACAGTTCTACTCAAATTTAAATCACACACACCATTTATCACAGCTGCTAAACCTGCTGATTAAATAACTTCTGTGATTCACTCCAGAGGTGCCTCATTTTAGTGATGTATTAAGAGATCCCTGTGAAGTGTCCTGCCAATCTGTTACTAGCTGTCATGGATACGTTTAAAGACTATGATCCTTGGGTACTGAAGCTTAAGAGAGTAAGTCCAAACAGTCTTAAACCAATTAGCCACTTAGGCCATGCAGTGGTGCATCCCATCAGAATATGGCTGCTTGGTAATCTAACCATCCAATTTTTAGGCTAAGAAGTGAGTTCACAAAAAATTGAAAAAAGCAGAGCAATTATCCTTAAAACAGAGACCAGTATGTGTCATGAATGAATGAGGGCTGCTCAGTGGTGCCCCCACCGCAACAAATGTGTTTCATCACTTATTTTAGTGTCAGGATTGCAACAAGAGACATACATACAACAAACCAGAAAACCGGGTTAACCAAATTCCTGAGAAACCACTGGCAACCACAGAAAGCAAATTGAGGCATGTACCCTGACAAATGTAACCTGCAAAGAGTTCTGACAATCCCTCTTCAATGGAAATAATAATCTAGCTGTAAATAAAACTAATCAGGCCAAGAAGAGTCAGTCAACGAAGCTTAAGGGTTAATGACATCAGACTATGAGAGCCTGAGGCATCCATGAAGGGGCCTGCAAAAATGCAGACAAACTCTCCTTCTGTGGATCCACATTCTTTATTACACTGTGGTTAACTGTATTATCTTCAAAGACTGTGAATGCCATTGGTCCATCCGGTTTTCTTTCATTTCCATGTCATTGCAGTTATCTACTCATGATCCTTTTCTCCAGAAATGATGATTACAGAAACTTTTCTCAAACCCATTCGAGGATAAACTGAAAGAGCATTTCACTGAATAAATGACTTCATCAATTAACTCTTCATCATTTATTGACCTTTCAAGCATGCACACTTATCACATAAAGAATCAGAAAAAAAACAATAAGAGTAAACTATGGTGAAAAAAATTGGTAATTCTAATCAAAGCATTTGATATTTATTGTGTATTTGTACAAAGCAAGATGATGAAGTGCTGTTTCTCCTATTTGATGCTAGCACTGCATAGCTTTAATACTAGAGCATGGTAGAAAACTGCAGCATGGAATCATCCTTTGTTTCCACCTGTTTTCCTACTCCAGTCTTACAAGCAAGCCATGGAGCACAGAAAGCACGAGGCATCTATTTGTATATGTAGGGAGAAGCAGGAAATCATTGCTACCTTTACTTTGTCTTGGTGTTGAATGTCTGCCCAAAATGTTAAAGCCTTGCTCCCCAGGGTGGGGTTATTGAACACTGATGAAAGCTTTAGATGTGACACAGTGGGAGTCCCTTAGGTACCTGCCTTCAGAATGCTGTTTTCTTAAAATATTTTAATTTATTTACATGAAGTGAAAAAATTTCATGTTTCACAACACAGATTTAAAAGAAAAGCAATAAATCACAGCCCACTCTCCCTAATGCCCAGGTTCCCTAGTCACCCTCCTCCTTCCTTTGTGTATGTGTGTGTTTAAATTTTTTCAATACATAATTTTTGTTCACTTTGTTCTGTTAATGCTCTGTTAGATCAGGAGACCAATGTAAAACAATAACCACTTGCAGTTCTTATTGAATAAAGTTAAACATGAATGCAATAAAACCTGCTTTCTGAGTGAGGGTTTTCCTCAAACAAACTTGATGTCTCTGGAAAACAGAGCTGGAAAGCCACTCTTTTGGCAACTTTTATTGTGGTTTTCATTCATGTCTTTCAGAGCATAATCTACCACCACTGGGAGAATGCGGAAGAGACTCCTGTCTTGGGTGAACATTTCAATGGTAGTCCTCCTTTTTCATTCTCCTTGTTCAAGCCTCAGAAGAGACTCCCAGAATCAGTCCTGATCTAAACCACTGTCATGTTTCTGCTCAGGGAATGATGCGGTCATTTAGAGAACAGACAGATAGTATTCCATTTCTGCTCATGACTATATATGCTACCATGTAGCAAAAGGACGCTATAAATTAGCTTTGAATACAAAAATAACAGCAATCGGAGGAATTTGTTCTTAATTAGAATATATGAAACTAATTTTGCCCACATTCAACCAGAAAAATAGGTCTCATTCTCAATCAGACCTATAGTGGGACATGCTGTAATATCAACAAAGTTTTAAAAATCCCACTGGCCCATTATTCCTAATGTGGATATACAAAAATAATAAGAGAGGACCCAGTGCACTAGAAATCCTCACCTTGCATGTCCAGGATCACATATGATCACCAATTCGTGTTCTAACTGCTCCATTTCCCATCCAGCTCCCTGCTTGTGGCCCAAGAGAGCAGTGTCGGACAGCCCAAGCCAAGGCCTTTGGACCCTGTGCCTGCCTGGGAGACTAGAAAGAGGTTCCTGGCTCCTGGCCTTGGATCAGCATAGCTCTGGTTTGGGGAGTAAAACAACGGGCAGAAGATCTTTCTCTCCGTCTCTCCTTCTTTCTTTGTTTGTCTGCCTTTCCAACAAAAATAAATCTTGAAAAAACAAGAAAAAGCTCTAATAGGGTTTCTAATAAAATAGGTAAAAATACACATCTCTCAATAAAGAGCGGGTTCATTTTGTGAAGAAAGGATATGAAGTGACTCCAAATACACATTCAACATGGTGAATGAGGGGTGCTGATTTGGAGGCAATGTATGAATATTTTTAAAGATTTATTTATGGGCCCGATGTGATAGATTAGTAGTTAAAGTCCTCACCTTGCACTTGCCAGGATCTCATATGGGTGCTGGTTCTAATCCTGGCAGCTCCACTTCCCATCCAGTTCCCTGCTTGTGTCCTGGGAAGGCAGTCGAGGATGGCCCAAAGCCTTGGGACCCTGCACCTGTGTGGGAGACCCAGAAGAAGCTCCTGGCTCCTGCCTTCGGATTGACTCAGTTCCAGCCGTTGTGCTCACTTGGGGAGTGAACCATCGGTCGGAAGATCTTCCTGTCTCCCTTCCTTTCTTTATATCTGCCTTTACAAAAAAAAAAAATCATTTTTTAGAAAAAGATTTATTTATTATTTTATTTAAAAGTCAGATTTACAGAGAAAAAGAGAGACAGAGAGGAAGATTCATGTGCTGATTAATTCCCCAAGTGGCCGCAATTGCCAGAGCTAAGCCCATTGGGAGCAAGGATGTGGGATGTTCTTCCAGGCCACCCACAAGGGTGCAGAGTCCCAAGGCTTTGGGCCATCCTAGACTGCTTTCCCAAGCAGAGTAAGTTCATGTTCTGCATACTAGTTGTTTCATGTCACCTGAGTAACCTTTGTTGATCTCTTTTCCTGTCTCTAAAATAATTTCTAAATTTATTATAAGGACATATGAAAATTAAATGAAAAATGATGCTCACAGTTTCTGGAAGATAACTCAAACTATCACCAAACTCATAGTGATGTCTCTCTATCAGTAACCTGCATTTCTGAGAACTGCAGAGGCCTGTCTTACAGTTCCTTCTTCACTCTATCTAGAAATGATATCAGAGACCACAGTTTGAGGACTTATCCCTGACTCACACTACAGATGTCAATCTTCAACTCCAAACTCTGACCTGGGCTTTCTAGCCAAGGGCTGCAGATCAGGGTTCCCATATTCACCTTCCAAGACTTTTACTTCCTGCAATAGGACTTTGGCTGTCCTTTTACCTACTGCCTTTTGTCTATTATCAGTGATTTTATGCAGAATCCAAGCGAAGAGCCAGACGTAAAGGAAGCATAAGGCAAGGCTTGTGGGAAAGTGTATAGAGCATCTATGTCTTTTACCAACCTCAGCACTCCTCATGTGCCCAGCAGCCAGGAAACTCTGCAAACCCTGCCATCCAAGAATTTTTACAGAGGCTTCAACAGGTGGGTGTTGTCAATCATTCAATTACTCTGCAAAACATTTCTTCTTTCTGGATGATTTGCCTAGAGGTGAAAGATCCAAGACTGTAATCAGGGTTTGACCTTTCTGGTGAATAGATGTTGTCTAGCAGCCCACCAAAAATTGCTTCACTAAGACAAAAGATGCTTTCTCAGTGTGCAAATCAAAGGGAATAGGAGTACCCTGTCCACAAATCACAGATAAAATGCCAGGGATAAAAGAAATGTGCACAGAACCACCTATGTCCATACTTTAGCAAATGATAGGCGTTTTAGATGCTGTGTGCCAGATACCAAGCAAAGAGAACAAATTTATATGTCTTACTGTTTCATAGTATCACAACTAAATTATAAATTCCTACCTCAGCATTAGACTGATACAAACCTTTGTGAATGTATACTAAGTGGATCTGAGTTTCTCACTCAGGGCCCTACAGGGAACAGGTTTCCATCCCGGCAATTTAACTGAAAAGACTTCAGTAACACAGTATTTAAACAGATAGGATTAAAGGAAACAAGAAGAATTGAAAATTCCTTAAAATTAATTTCCATGTATAATTAGTTTTATTTCTCTAGAGATTCCTGACTGATACAATTCCTGAACTTTCTTATACTTTATTTCTCTACCTCTAGTGTTCACATATAATCTTCCTAAGGCATCTTGGTTACATACTAATTTCTAGTCCCCTAGTCTAATAGGAATACATACTGCTTAAGAGATTTTCCTTTATAAGGCTTTAATTGCAAAAATTTTTTATGTATTGTCTCTCAATAAAATTGTTCTGCTTCATAAAACTGGCTAAATATGACATACTCATTTGTGTAAAAAATAAACTACTTTGTTGCATGACTTTTGGGGTGGGTGAAAAAATTCTTGAAAATAAAATAAGAAAATGAAGGCTTTCAGTCATTTACTTATTAGAGTGTCAAACTGTTTTTAGAATGACACAAATTTCCTGAAAAAAAAAAATCTGAGCTAAGAGATTGCATTTAGATATCTAGAGGAAGAGTTTTAGAAAAAAAAAATGTTATTCTTTGTAAATATACATCCCCAGTAGTTTTTCTAGAAAAAGTTAAAAGTACTTTTATATTTTGTTCTATCAAAAGTCACATCTGTAGAGCAGGCATTTGGGCTAGAAATGAGGACTGTGGTTAAGACACCCACATCCCAAATTGAAGTACTATGTTTCAGTTTCTGGCTCTGCTTCCTCATTCCAGCTCCCTCCTAATGCAGACCCTGGGAGACTTTCATGATCATTCAAACACTCAGAATTCCCCCACCCAGATGGGAAATCTGGATTTATATCCCGGATCCCAGTTTCATCCCATTTTCACCTCCAAATCATCATGGGTATTTGGGGGTTCTATCAGTGGATAGCAGTGCTTTTCATTCACCTCTCAGTCAGCAGAGTATTTTTTAGTTTTAAATGATCAACTGCATAAGTTGCCATTTCTTTATTGTGCTGCAAAATGCTGTATTTGTCACCTTATGACACTTGGTATAATTTCATAACTGACTTTCTCTCCATTATCATTATTTATATAGTTAAATGTGAGTTTTACCAACTATAGCTAGCAGTTGGCCTATGAAAATAGGTCAGTAAATATTTTGTAGTGGAGTGCAAAAGGAAGGAGGTGGATAAGATATATCATTAAGCAATATTCGCAAGGATACCTATCAATCCACACTTTCGGTGGGATAAAAGTACTATAGTCTCTCTAATTAGCCTTCCCTCACAGGAGTCTGGTTTCAGGAAGACAGCTTTACAAACACCTGTAAATACTGAAGTGAATATTCCTTTTCTTCATGGAGTAGAATCATTTTCGTCCTATCTCTGTTGAAAATAGTCATAAATTCGTCACTGGAAATTTCCATTGAAAAAGGATATAAGTCTTTTCAGACTATGGGATTGGGCAATAGTTAAGGAAATGCTCATGGAGAATATTTGTGTTCAGACATTGAGGAACTTGGTGAAGCGGAGAGCAACTGCTTCAATGTATCAGTTCTCAAAGACCTGCTTGACCTTGTCTAATAGTTCCCTAATGAGACTACTGATAAAATTGCAGTCTGGTTTTTCAAGTGTGCCAAAAACTCTTAAAAGCTTCCTCGGCTCCAAAATGCTTGATTCTCTAGTTTGTCTTCTTCATTCCCTTCACTCTCATTTCTGTCCCTTCAAACAACCCTGCCTAACTAACCTTGAGAAAAGTAATTACGCCTCACTATTGATTAGGAAAGATCCATATTTAATTATGTGTAACATGTTCCACTCTCAAACTTTTAGCTTGATTCACAAGTGCCTAAGAAGTCCAATTGCTGTGTGCTGTATTAGCTGTTTGTTAAATGATCTTCCCTACAAAGTGTTGAATTTTCCTCAGTTCTTATATTTCAGGAAAAATTGTCTGATTTCCCAAGGTCATATTTAGGCCCTGTTATAAATTCTTACTATGAATAATGTTTCTTTAATGCAATGGGAATCATTATTAAGCACATTGTGTGTGTTTTGCGTCAGCCCTTAGTGATTCATTTGTGCCATTAAGTAAAACTTTAACATCACAGAACTTGAAGTTCAAATACTAGCTATAGTCAGAGTCAATTGCAAAGGAACTGACTCTATTAAATTATGAATGCTGTCAGTTTATTGAGATGAAAACTCAATACTTTTTGTATGAAAATAGTGATTTCTATCACATTCAACAATTGTGATTTCAGTTTTATTTGCATATAGAATTTTATATGTAAGTGCTATCTTTCCAAATGAATCAGTTTCCTTTAAGCTTATTATTAACTACTCAAACTGATCTAGCTGGAATGAATATCCAAACACGTTCAAGTTATACAAGGTATTATGTTTTACAGAGACTATGGATTTCCATTGGGGCTCTAAGTGCTCACCAGTAGAGTAGATGTTGAAGATATCTAACATATGTGAATCAATACATAATATATTTAAGATTCAGTATATAATGTATTTTAGTGTTTTTATGCCAATGAGCTTATCTATGATATTTAAAATCCTCTAAGCAAATTTCATGTAAATACAAACTATTGAAATCAGTTGTGGAGACCTAACTTAAACACAAAAGAGCAATGACTAAAACTAATACACAAAAATTTAATGAAAGTTGTGTGCTTTAGTGGTATTATAGTTAAAGTTAGCATATTATTACTCAAGAAATTCAATTTTAATCTATTCAGTCCTTTGACTACATAATTTGAAACTAATTTTATGCAGAGATCCTTTGAAAATTACCTTAAATTATGGTTACCAGGCTTGCTCGCACCATGAATCATGTTTGAGTTCCTTTCTTTTTCTGAAAAATTTCTGCAAATAGATGCACAGCAGGTTACATGGGAAAATTCATTCAGTTTGAAGAGACGAACCCATCATGTCTCTGTATGATCAGATCCAATTCTTGATTTGAGTACAATCAAAAGCAAAACTATGACAAAGATCCAAATAGTTTGATTGACTTACGAAATCAATGTTGTATTATGCATAACCATTTTATTGAACAGCCCATGCTCAGTGCTCAGCTAATCAGTGAGAAATTTGTCAAATTTCAGTTCTTGCCATGGATAATAAAACTTGGTTCTAAAATTTAGGAAATTCCATTGTAGAAAGCACCAGTATATTGGTTAATATCATTTTTCTCTATCTGCATGTTTTGAAAGACTTTAAAGCTTCTATGGACAGCATCATTTTTTGTTTTGCTTTTTCTAATTGTGTCATAAATTACATATATTTACCTGTGACTTTACTGGCTTCTGAGAATTAAAACATTCAGCTTGGCAAAATGCAGAGAGAGTTAGAAAGCTCTTTTAAAGTGCAAATACTGAGAATGCCATGCCCAAGAAACTGCGTGTTATTCTAATGTGCAGACACCAGCACCTTGGCCCTGGACTCCAGATCATTTCATCAATGCTGTGAATACTCTTGCTCTTGAGTAATCAAAAGCCATCCAGGACCACCCCACAGACTGGATCAACTACTAGTCTTCCTGGCAGGAAGAAGGGAGCAGTTGCAAGTATTATGCAAACCCTATGGAGGGTGATAGGATCCTGCTCACACTGCTTGGGACTCTTTGAACCTATTCAGTTTTGCACTACCAAAGACAACACCCATCTATCCACCGTAAATTATCTCTGCTTGCTTAAATATCTGAAATGCCATTTAATCCTTATGCAGTAACTCCCAATGAATGTGTACAATCTGAGATATAGTCTTTCCACTATGTTTAATAAATATTTAATAAAACATTTTACTTTTGTATTTTAAAGTGTTACAGAGAGAAAGGACAGAGAGATTCCATCCACTGCTTCACTCCCAAAATGGCAGTAATGAAAAAGCCTGGACCGAATCAATTAGGTCCCATCTATAGTTAATAGGAGCTCAAGCACTTGAGCCATCTTCTGCCACGTTCCTCATTCTGTTAGCACAGAGCTGAACTGGATATGGCGCAGAAAGAACACAAACTGATGCCATAACGGATGCCATTATCACAGGCAGCCATCTTACCTGTGATGCCACAGTGCCCTCCATGTGTTTTTCTGCTATTTTCTGAACTTGTGATTTTCCTTAGTCTTCTATCTCAGAAGAAGATAATTTTTTTTCTGGTTAATTTTTCCCAAGTACTCATGATCTTCCATGTCAACCCCAATGGGCAAAATGTCTTGGAACTCAAATTTGCTTGTTATCTTTCCACCTTCAGCTCCTGTTCCTTAATAATGACCCAAGTTATGATCATTTTTAAACTCAGATCTTACGCTGACATCCCATCTTTCCTTAACATATGAAACACTTTATCCTTTGTATTGCCATTTTGTTAACATTTTATGTAGTCATTACATTGCTTTGCAAAGACATTTTTCATATGTTTTCTTTAAAATTTATTAAATTCTTTTCATTAGTACTTTTTTGTAGGTATAGGGATTCTCCTCTTGCCCTTCTTTTTTTTTTTAAGGGAAATTCTCTCAATGTTCCCACTCTTTATTTGTACATTTTCTTTTTTTAATTATTTATTATTTTTAATTCATTAATTACATTGTATTATGTGACACAGTTTCATAGGTACTTGGGTTCTCCCCACCCTTCCCAAAACCCTCCCACCATGGTGGATTCCTCCACCTTGTTGCATAACCACAGCTCAAGTTCAGTTGAGATTCCCCCATTGCAAGCGTATACCAAACATAGAGTCCAGCATCTTATTGTCCAGTGAAGTTCAACAGCTTCTTAGGTATACCCTTTCTGGTCTGAAGACAGAGCCAGCAGAGTATCATCCCAGTCAATTGAAAGCTCCAACATACCATCAGCAAAAATTTACATCATTATGGAATTAATGAGTAACCAATATGTTAAAAGTAAATGCGAGTTCCTAGCCACCTTCTGTGACCACCTCACCTATACTTCAATTTTAGTTTATACACAACATATAACATTCATAACATAACATGTTATACATAACATCATATCATCTTAAATTAAGGCAAACATGTGGCATTTAACCTTTTGGGATTGGCTCATTTCCCTTAGCATGATGGTTTCCAGTTTGGCCCATTTGGCCACAAAGAACTGCATTTTGTTTTTTTTTAATAGCTGAGTAGTATTCCATGGAGTAGATGAACCATAGCTTTCTTATCCAATCCTCTGTTGATGTTGCCCTTCATTTTTTAACCCTGCATTTTCAACTGCAATAAACTATGACACAAATAAAACATGATCAATTAATATAGAGTGTCAAGAAAAGAGAATTGATGAAGACTGTCATAAAAGACACTTAAAGAAATATTTATTTGAGAAAATATCAGATTAAATGAGTAGAAATATCTGTCTGGGAAAAGAACACCTGGTTACCATAAATCCTATCTAATTAAAAAAAAAAAAAAACGTGATGGTAAATAGCAGGACGATGCCTGCAGTTGATGCAGTGTGAGTAAAGTCCAGCTGCAGAGGACACTATTTAAAATGATTTGGCCCTTGTCAACTTCTGTAAAGATTTTGAGATGTACTTTCTGCTTGATAAGAGAATCAATGATATTGATGCGTGATATTTTCTAAGTTATGTTCTCAAAGCTTACTCAGAATTACTGAAAAAACTACAGTATGAAGGAAGATAAGAGCAGGATGACCAGTTAGCAGACCATTGCTCTCCGTTAGCTAAGAGATGATCGTTGCACCCTGAGCCTCACTGATTATCTATGGGATGATGTGCTACCAATGGCAGTTATGAGAAGTTATCAGGTTACACAATATTTAAGGTTTCACTGGCCTCACTGATGGAACAACCATAAAATGTGAAAAACTACAAAAAAGATTTAAACGAAATGAGAAATACCACTTAGTACTTAGAGCTGATGAATTCAGGGTGTAATTAGTCAAGGTAGGTAACACTGGATGAGGAACTGGTATACTTTGTAAGCATCTCCTATTACATGTATGAGATTTTAAGATTCCTCGTCTACATCCAAGTGGAAATTTCAAGTGAACAGTAAAACATGTATGGCTAACAGCAACAGAAATTGCTTGAAGTAGATACTTACAGATCAAAGACTCTTAGTTGAAGCAGAAAACACAGAATGAGAAAAAAAACCTATTATTTTAGTTCTTAAATTCTTAAATTCAGCTAATCATTATAGAACACACAGAGTGAAACAGTCCAAATTAATTTTGTGATATTTTCTGTTTATTTTAAATATTTTATTTTTATTGCAAAGTCAGATATACAGAGAGGAGACGAGACAGAGAGGAAGATCTTTTGTCCAATGACCGCAACAGCCAGTGCTGCACCAATCTGAAGCCAGGAGCCAGGAACCTCCTCCAGATTTCCCACGGGCACGCAAGGTCCCAAGGTTTTGGGCCGTCCTCGATGGCTTTCGCAGACCACAAGCAGGGAGCTGGATAGGGAGTGGAATTGCTGGGTAGAACCATCGCTTAGATGGGATCCCGACACATTCAAGGACTTTAGCCGCTAGGCCACGGTGCATGATTCCAACTTTGTGATATTTTCTTCTTGAACATCTCAGTCAAATGCCTTTAGCCCTGGTTTACCAGCTTTTAAGCTGCAGATCTCTGAAGACAGAAGGTGCTAATGCAAGGGCGTCTCAGCTTCCTGGATAAGTGTTCGCTGAATATCTAAAATATTGCACAAAAGAACATGCACCAGTCTCCAAAAAATGTTAATAGGCTAAGTTTCAGAAGGACTGAATAAATTAGCAGAAAGAGAAACAAAAGGAAATGATTGGTTTTTGTAGAGTTCAGACAGTCCAATTCCTTTGAAAGGAAGTCAGTATTTTAAAAAGCTTTTAAAAATGAAGACTGTGATGAGTGTCCAGAATTCAGACGCTTAATATTTCTGAAAAACCATTATTCTACAAACTTGGAGTCATTTCTTCTTTGAAAGCTACTATCGCCATGCTGTCAACCACAGAGCTAGATAAATACTAGACAAACAGGTGGAATATACACTGCTAGCTTTCTTGTGATTTTTCAATTAACCAAGTCCCAGGTGATTTATAGACTATTGCTTGTGCCATATGATCACCCACTTCAGTAAACTGGATTCCTTTTGCATAAATCATGTTAGAAAATTTCTTGAAATGAGTGGGGATAAATGAGGCAGACACATGAGGTTATTTCTAAATAATTCCAAATCTTTCTCTCTCTTTCTGAAGAAAATGTCAAAGGAGTTTGTCCAGGATTGCCTTAATGATTATACATCTGATCATTTGGTATGAAGAGTAAATCCAAGGGCACTACCTGGGATATTAGTCTGTTTTAAATTAGATTCTCTCCTAGTCTCTTTTAATATTCCAGACAAAATCTTGTTGCTTACCTGTACCTGTACCTGCATCTAGCAGTTGTTTCTCTGGGGATATTTAAATAATTCACCTTGCTTAGGCTCAGTTTTACCTTTATTGCAGTAAGTACTTTTTATTCTTGCTCAGCCTTTTTTGCTGATATTCCTTTAGATCCAAATTTCAAAGATGAGGGTATCAGCCATTCATTTAATGGAGCTGAAGTTTTGTTCGCCACTAGCTTTTCTACTCCAGTGCTCCCTTGGCATCTATTATGCCTTCAGTTATACATGTAGAGAAAATTATAGTGTAGTCCTTGATCAAAAGATGATATTCCATCATATGTTCCAAATGGTAGAAAATGCTTTTTGACAGGAAACTTGGGCACTTAAAAGGCTAGGTAAGCCCATTGTATTCCAAATCACTGAACATCCAGTGGCTAGCTTCAGAGAAGAAAGGGATCTATTTTACAAGTGTGATCTTGAACTCATCATCAATAGTGATGCATATTTTCTGAGGTTCTAATTCCTTCTTTAGATTAATATTCATTAAACACATATATAATAAGTTAAGCTAAGGAGTTAGTCAGAGGAAGTACAGAGGGGCCAATAGTTTCATTGCTAAGAAGATAATTTTTATCCTGTGTTTCCATTAAAATCTATGATAAGACTTTAAACAACTTATTTTCTTTACAAAATAACGGTAACAAAACAGTCTATTTTGTATATTTGTACTGCAATTATATAACAATTTATAGAACTTAAACTCATAATAATTATTCACAGTAACTGTTAATGTTTACATTATTACATTTTTATTAAACTTGTATGTGCCACTATTGGGCTACTGTAGATAAAAGAACAGCCATGTATACAATCATAGCCTATATCTATATATTGGACAGCCATTAGCTCCCCATATGCACAACACAAATGTTTTGAGAAAAAGCTGTATTAGTTTCATCATGTCTTCTCAGGGTGAAAGTAAAATGTACTGACAATGTTATAAAACATGGTAAGGCATATCCATATTTTTGGACTATCATGTATTCTATTATAATTTTTCAAATGTTATGACAAAGTCTGTATTATCTAGATGAGAGTTACAAAAGCCAGCATCTCTCATTTAAATATACTGTGAACTACCAATTTTAAATTATAAAAGGAACCTCAAGTGTCAGGCTCGAAGCAAAGATGAACATTTTCCCTTATAAAACAGCTTAATGGCACACAGCTAGCATGAGTCATACATATCCAGACCTTGAACTCATTGGAGCATTCAGAAGAGGCTAAAGATTAATGTTTAATAAAGAGCAGGGCAGCTCTGGCCATTTTAATTGCAGGGTGAGGGTTTGCAATCATTTGGTGCCTTAGGCCTTTGGGGTACTCTGGACTATTCCACAAAGGAAATCAATCTTGCTCATCTAAACTGTTCCGATAATCAGAGTTAAGGGACTAGGTTTTTAGGCAAATGAGAAACTGTTGTTCAATGTTACAATTTCACATACATTTGTAAAAGTTTCTTCTTAAAATGTACAGGGTCATAAACAATTATAATACTTTTTTGTCTCTTGTCAAAATAGTCAAAACCAGTACTGAAATCACCTGGCTAATAAAATAGAATTTTAATTGAGCATAAACTCTGTGCTCACAATTGCTCTAATAACTTGAATTTTCTTTTTTTTAAAAATGTTTTTTTTTTTTTTTTGAAAAGGTATATTTAAAGACAGAAGGTGACAGAGAGGGAAAGATCTTCCACCTGAACGTTCATTTCCCCAATGGCCACAACAGCTAGAATTGAGCCAATCTGAAGCCAGAAGCTTCTCATAAGGGTGCAGGAAACCAAAACTTAAGGCCATCCTCCACTGTTTCCCCAGGACATAAGCAGGTAGCTGGCTGGAAAGTGGAGGAGCTGGGACACAAACGGTGCCCTTTTGGGATGTTGGCACTTGAGGTGCAGGATTACCCTTTTGAGTCATGGTGCTAGCTCCGAGTATTTTTTTTAACTAATTACATTGCATTATGTGACACAGTTTTTTTTTAATTATTTATTATTTAACTTCAGTAATTACATTGTATTATGTGACACAGTTTCATAGGTACTTGGGTTCTCCCCACCCCTCCCAAAACCCTCCCACCATGGTGGATTCCTCCACCTTGTTGCATAACCACAGCTCAAGTTCAGTTGAGATTTCCCCATTGCAAGCGTATACCAAACATAGAGTCCAGTATCTTATTGTCCCATCAAGTTCAACGGCTTCTTAGGTATACCCTCTCTGGTCTGAAGACAGAGCCAGCAGAGTATCATCCCAGTCAATTGAAAGCTCCAACATACCATCAGCAAAAATTTACATCATTATGGAATTAATTGACATAGTAATGAGTAACCAATATGTTAAAAGTAAATGCGAGTTCCCAGCCACCTTCTGTGACCACCTCACCTATACTTCAATTTTAGTTTATACACAACATATAACATTCAAAACATAACATGTTATACATAACATCATATCATCTTAAATCAAGGCAAACATGTGGTATTTAACCTTTTGGGATTGGCTCATTTCCCTTAGCATTATGGTTTCCAGTTTGGCCCATTTGGCCACAAAGAACTGCATTTTGTTTTTTTTAATAGCTGAGTAGTATTCCATGGAGTAGATGAACCATAGCTTTCTTATCCAATCCTCTGTTGATGGGCATTTTGGTTGTTTCCATGTTTTTGCAATTACTGATTGTGCTGCTATGAGCATAGGAGTACATGTTGGTTTCTCATAGAACAAGTGTTCTGGATATATTCCTAGGAGTGCTATTGCTGGATCATACGGTATGTTGAATTTGAGTTGTTTGAATATTCTCCATACTGATTTCCATAGAGGCTGTACCAGCCTGCAGCCCCACCAGCAGTGGAGTAGGGTTCCCTTTTCCCCACAACCTCGCCAACAAGTGTCGTTGATGCTTTTATTCATGTGGGCCAGTCTTACTGGCGTTAGGTGGTACCTCATTGATGTTTTAATTTGGATTTCCCTTATTGCCAGGGAACTTGAGCATTTTTTCATATGTTTATTTGCCATTTGGGTTTGTTCCTTTGTGAAGTGTTTGCCCATTTCCCGTGCCCATTTCTTGAGTGGCTTGTTTGTTTTGACATTTTGGTTGTTTTGTAGCTCTTTATATATTCTGGAGATCAGCCCTCTATCACCTATGTCGTGTGCGAAGATCTTCTCCCATTCTGTGGGTTGCCTTTTTACTTTGTTGATTGTTTCTCTAGCTCTACAGAAGTTTCTTAGTTTGATGAGGTCCCAATTGTTTATTTTGGTCTTAATTTCTACTGCATTTGGAGTCTTTTTTAGGAAGTGAGGGCCTACCCCTAAGTGTTGCAGTGTGTTTCCAACATTTTCTTCCAAAAGTTTGAAGGTTTCTGGATGTAGGTTTAGATCTGTTATCCATTTAGATCTGATCTTAGTGTATGGTGAGAGATGTGGATCTATTTTTTTGTTTCTGCAGGCTATTTACCAGTTGTCCCAACACCATTTATTGAACAGACCTTCCCATTTGCCTGGATTGTCGTTTGTCTTTTTGTCAAAGATTATTTGGCTGTATCTGTGTGGGTTTCCTTCTGGCGTTTCTATTCTGCTCCATTGATCTTCCTCTCTATCTTTGTGCCAGTACCACGCTGTTTTGATAACCACTGCCCTATAATATGTCCAGAGGTCCGGAACTGTGATTCCCCCTGCTAACTTCCTGTTCTTCAGGATGGTTCTAGCTGTATTAGTTTCATCATGTCTTCTCAGGGTGAAAGTAAAATGTACTGACAATGTTATAAAACATGGTAAGGCATATCCATATTTTTGGACTATCATGTATTCTATTATAATTTTGTCTCTTGTCAAAACCAGTACTGAGACTCCCCTCACCCCTCCCCAAACCCTTCCCCTATGGTGGATTCCTCCACCTTGTTGCATTACCCAAGTTCAAGTTCAGTTGAGACTCTTTCATTGCAAGCATATACCAAGCATAGAGTCCAGCATCTTACTGTCCAGATAAGTTCAACGGCTTCTTGGGGAGACCATCTCTGGTCTGAAGGTAGAGCCAGCAGAGTATCACCCCGATCAATTAAAAGCCCCATCATAACATCAGCCACAATTTATAACGTTATGAAATTAGTTGACATAGTATTGAGTAACCAATATGTTAAAAGAAGAAGAAAAAAATGCAAGTTCTTAACTGCTTCATGTGTTTTTTATTACTGAGTTTGGCTTCATGCTAGTATTATCCACAAGTCAATATTCACTGTATGTGTTTGAGTGCATCACATATTAAATCTAAAATATATGGTGCAGGCTTATCAGCCACCCTTCTCAGCCTCCTCCCAAGCCACCCCTCACCCACTCCGGCTTGACCTTACAATATATGTGTGTGTGTATTTATTTAACTGAACCCTGATCGGTGCTATGAGTCTTGAATTTCTAGAACCTAAAATATTTTACAAAGGTGGGCATGCAAGTCATAACATACATAACTTTGAAAAACTCAGTGGCAGGGTAAATTCAATTATATATAAATATAGTTTCTGACACTTAACATCACTTCATTCCACTTAAACATTAATTTTAATTTAACCAAATACCTAATCTAAATATAGTTCTGTACCCAAGAACTGAAAAAAGGACAAAAATTGAGGCAATCCAATTTGTTTACTAGGAGTCTTATTTTTATATATTTATATTTTGTCCCACAATGTGGTCTTTGTTTCCATTTCTTAATTGCACATCTAATGTAAGCACTTTGCAATGAACACTCACAGAGAAAAAGTACTGAAACAAGAAGCATGAATGGAGGTTATAATGGTACTGTCAAAAATAACAAGCACTGCAATTACATCTGATATGAGAGACAATCTAAACTGTTTCTAACAGAATAGACATCTTTGTAGGAATAAACAAGCTTCATTTGTTAAAATTCTGGGCCCGGTGTGATGGCTCAATGGCTAAATCCTCACCTGGCAAGCGCCAGGAGCCCATATGGACGGATGCCAGTTCATGTCATGATCGTTCCACTTCCGTCTGACTCCCTGCTTCTAGCCTGTAAAAGCAACTGAGAATGGCCCAAAGCCTTGGGGACCTGAAGCTACATGGGACGCCTGAAAGAAGCTACTAGCTTGTGGCTTCAGAAATTCAATATGCCAGAGCACAGCTTTTATTTATTTAAAAATTGCAGGCCCCGGTCTCCCAAGGATTAACTCCACAGCTTAACTTGTTTCTCAGAGCATAACAGGATTGGTAATTTTGGCCTGATACATATAGCCACTGGCTTAACCGCAAGTTCCTGCTTCCTATTGTCAAGTTATCTGCCAAGGGATTGGATAAAACTCAAGGGATTTAGGGTGGCCACTAGAGGATTGGATAAACACTGGGAGGAACTGAAGGGATTTAGGGTTGCCACTACTGGGAGGAACTGAAGGGATTTAGGGTGGCCACTACTGGGAGGAGCTAAGCAGAGTATAAAAGAAAGTCTGGAGTTGCAATAAAGATCAATCTGTCATCGATCGGCATTCGGTGTACTGCGTGTTGCCTTGTCTTGTCTCTCTGCGTTGTCTGCGTTGCAACCCTAGTCCCTCCGCTCGGCTCGGGGTACGTGGCGACGAGGGTGTTGCCAACATCTGGAGGTTCCACCGAGATTGAGAAAGAGAGGATACGACGAAGGGTCGTCCCAAGAGTCTGGCCAGCTGATTCAGGTAAGTGGGACGTATTGTAAGTCTCTCCTAAACTGGTAGGAGAGGGAGGTTCATTTTGAAATACAGTCAGGTTTTGGATTTATTTTGAAATAGAGTTAGGTTTTAGACTTATTTTGAAATATAACTAGGTTTTGGATTTATTTTTTAAGTTTTCGATTTATTTTGAAGTATAGTCAGGTTTTAGATTTATTTTGAAGTATAGTTAGGTCTTGGTGTTTAATTTATCCGGTGAAAAGGACGATAAAATGGGTTCTGCCTTCTCCCGGGATAAATTGGCCACCGAGCTTGAAGAACTTCTACGTCAACTGGGGATGCCAGTTAAATTTAAAATGATTAGAAATTTTGTTAAAGCCATTCAATCTAGCAGTCCTTGGTTTATTGTTTCAGGCAACTTCAATATTCCCGATTGGGAACAGGTTAAGGCCAATTTACAATCCTGTTTACAAAAAGACCCAGATAATTTCCCCATTGTTAACTTTTCTTTGTGGCGCTTAGTCCGTGATTCATTATTTACTGATAAAGTGAAAGTTGAGAGACAGTTAAGAGAAGTACAGACTACTTTTGAAGCAATCCAGGGGTGGGAAGTTCTACGGTCCTTGGAAGCCTGGAACGAGGCGGCCTCGAGTGAAACCACCCCGAGTGAGACCTCTTCTTTAGAGGAGAGTGAGGTCTCTTCTTTAGAGGAGAGTGAAGCCTCTTCTTCAGATGAGAACGAGGCCTCTTCCTCGGAAGAGAGTGAGGAAAAACGAGATGAGGAGGTTTTCTTAAAGCGGAAAATTAAGGATAAAGAGAAGATTTTCTTAAAGCGGGAAATTAGGGACATTAAAAGAAAGTTAAAGAAAGCAGGAATAGGTGCACGTTCCTCTGGCAAATTGTCCAGTTCAAGACCACCACCATATGTCCCTAATTTTGTGACCCCTACCGCTCCTCCTGAGGAGGAAACCGCAGGCCATTCACCCAATAATTACCCCACGCGGCCATGGAGTGACGGTCTCACTGATCAGCCTGTGGGTGGGGTTCGATGCTTCCCTGTAATAGAGGTCCCAGTTCGAGGGGGTCCCCCTCGCCGGGAGCATCAGCCCCTTCAATTTAAAGACCTCAAAAATGTAAAGCAGGCTGTTAAAGATTATGGTGCCCAGGCACCCTTTACTCTTGCACTCATAGAATCCTTTTTGAGTTTGAATCTTACTCCTAGTGATTGGATGCAATTGTGCCGCTCTGCTCTCGATGGTGGTGACTTTCTCCTATGGAAAGGGGATTTTCAAGATAGGTGCAGATTTTTTGCTGAGCAGAACGCGGCTGGGGGACACGCAGATCGAAGCCTTGAAATGCTTACTGGCACTGGACCTTTTGAGGGCATCCAACAACAAGTTAATTATGACCTAGGAGTTTATGCACAGATAGCAAATGCAGCCCTTGGAGCCTGGAAGGCCTTACCTAATGCTAATACAGGAGACCAGCTTTCCAAGGTCTTGCAAGGCCCTACAGAACCTTTTCAAGAATTTGTGGACCGTATTATGCAGGTTGCTACTAAGATCTTTGGTAACGTGGAACCAGCAATGCCAGTAATTAAGCATATAGCCTTTGAGAATGCTAATAAATATTGTCAGGATGCTCTCAGGTTCCACAGAGATAAGTCCCTGCATGATTATCTCAAAATCTGCAGACATATTGACTCCACCCATGCCCTTGGGCAAGTGATAGCAGCCGCTGTTCAACACCCTCAGCCCCACCCTAGGGCGCCTCCCAAAACCTGTTTCAGATGTGGACAGCCTGGACATTTTAAAAAACAGTGCCCCAAAATTCTGCGACAAGGAAGATCACCCCCAAGATCCTTGCAGGCCCCAGATCTTTGTCCAAGATGCCGTAAAGGCTATCATTGGAGCAGTGAGTGTAGGTCCAGATATGATGCCCAAGGCAATCCCCTTTCGGGAAACGGGGTCAGGGGCCCGCTCCGGGCCCCCCAACCTCAGGTGTACGGAGCCCAGCAGACACCTGTAACTTCCGGAACAGCGCAGACTCCTTTCAGAGTCCTTCTCCCACGGCGAGGAACACCGACATTTCAACCCTCCTCAGAGCAACACCAGGTAGCGCAGGACTGGACCTCTGTGCCACCTCTGGAGAGGTATTGACCCCGCTCCTGGGACCCCAACGGATAAAAACAGGAGTCAGGGGCCCCTTGCCTAAGAATACCTTGGGCCTGATCCTAGGAAGAAGTAGTGCTACTATGCATGGAATCAGAGTATTCCCAGGAGTGATAGATGAGGATACCCCCGCAGAAATAGAAGTCATGGCAGAATCAGCCAAAGGCACTATAATCATTCCACCAGGAGCTAGATTAGCCCAGCTGATCTTGATCCCCAAGGTTCCAACTGACAACCCCATTCTTAAGAGAGATAGACAAGGAGGATTTGGACATTTTGGCCCCTTGGCATGTTGGGTCTCCGACATGCAAACCCGACCCACCTTACAGTTAGAAATAGAAGGGAGAAAATTCACAGGTTTACTTGATACCGGGGCTGATAGTACAGTTATATCCCAGGCACAGTGGCCAAGTTCCTGGCCATTAGAGGCCACCCCAACTGTTCTCCAAGGGATAGGAACTTCTCAGCCACAGAAAAGCGCCAGGTTGTTAAGGTGGAAGGATCAAGAGGGGCATTCAGGAGTTTTCCAGCCGTATGTCTTACCACATATTCCTATCAATCTGTGGGGACGAGATTTGTTGAGTGCCATGAATGTTGTATTGACCTCTCAGCCTGTGCCAAATATGCTTAATAGACAGGGATACTTTCCTGGAAAAGGTTTGGGCAGACATCTTCAAGGTGACCCCCAACCAGTCTGTGACAGGGTTAGGACATTTTTCGCAGGGGCCATTGTAGAGCAGCCTCGTCAGTTAGTGGAACCCATTAAATTAACATGGAAAACAGATGAACCAGTTTGGGTTGAACAATGGCCCCTTTCAAGTGAAAAATTAGAGGCTGCAATTGAATTGGTAAAGGAACAGCTTGAGGCTGGACATATTGTTCCATCCACCTCTCCTTGGAACACCCCAATTTTTGTTATTAAAAAGAAAAATAATAAATGGAGGCTTTTACAAGATTTACGTGCAGTAAATGCCGTCATGGCCCCTATGGGGGCCACGCAACCTGGTTTGCCATCTCCTGTGGGAATACCAAAAGATTGGCATATGCTTGTGTTAGATTTAAAAGACTGCTTTTTCTCCATTCCCTTGCACCCGGAAGATGCTCCACGTTTTGCCTTTACCTTACCATCCATCAATTTAAAGGCCCCTTCCCAACGTTTCCATTGGGTCGTGCTCCCACAAGGGATGATGAACAGCCCTACCATTTGTCAGATATATGTGGATAAGGCCTTAAAAGGAATTAGATCACAATTTCCAAATATTTATTTAATCCATTATATGGATGATCTTTTGATTGCAGCTGAAACCCGTTCCATTCTGTCCTCAGCAGCACAATGTATTTATCAGGCTTTAGCCACAGCCGGGTTGATTGTTGCCCCGAATAAAATTCAGACAGATTTTCCTTATCAGTATTTAGGCCATCAACTTTTACCAACTGGTGTCACCCCTCAGAATTTGACCATCAGATTAAGTGATGTGAAGACTTTGAATGATCTGCAGAGTTTGTTGGGTGATATTAACTGGATCCGACCAATTTTGCATATTTCCACTGGGCAACTCAAGCCACTTTTTGATATTCTTAAAGGTGATCCAGATCCTTCCTCACCCAGACAATTGTCCAAAGAAGGCAGGGAATGTCTGCAGTTAGTCGAGCAGGCCATTCATAATGCTCATGTTAATTATGTGGATTATAAGGCACCGATGCGGTTGTTGGTCTTTCCTTCCAATCATGCGCCTACAGCAGTGTTTTGGCAGACTGGACCTATATATTGGGTCCACTCCCCAGCATCCACTGGACAAATTGTGCAATCATATCCCACTGCTGTTGTATCTCTGTTGTATAAGGCATGTAAGATCAGCCTGCAAATTTTTGGAAAATATCCTGATTTCATCTCCATCCCCTATGATTCCCAACAGGTGGTATGGTTGCAGAATAATATTGATGATTGGTCTGTCTTTTGTGCCACGGTTTCTTCTCAGTTAATTAATCATTATCCTTCCCATCGCTTAGTACAGTTTTTTAAAAGACATCCAGTTGTTTTTCCAAAAATAATTAGACAACAACCCATATTAGGAGCTCGTGTGGTTTTTACTGATGGGTCGGCTAAAGGCAAGGCTGCTATAGTTTCTGGACATGAAGAACAGGCTGTTTCCATCTCTCACAAATCAGCTCAAGCCGCCGAAATAGCCGCTGTTCTTTTTGCCCTTCAAATTTATCATGATGAGCCCCTGAATTTATACACAGATAGCTGCTATGTGGCTCATGTTGTTTTACCTTTAGAAACCACAGCCTATATAGCCCCGACCTCCTCAGTTTATTTGCTTCTTTTACAATTACAGCAGCAGATTTGGCAGCGCACTTGTCCCTTATTTGTTGGGCATATAAGAGCGCATACCTCCTTGCCTGGCCCCCTAAGCGAGGGTAATGTATGGGCAGATTCGTTGACTCAGGTGTTGCACATATCCCTGACCATGGACCCTTATGAACAGGCAGTGCGCCTTCATAAAAGGTTCCATCTCAATGCAGCTTCCCTGAGATTACATGCTAAGGTGACTAGAGAACAAGCCACCCAGATTGTCACCAATTGTGAAGTCTGCGCTCAATATTGTTCTGTCCCATCCCTAGGGGTTAATCCCAGAGGGTTATTGCCCAATCATGTGTGGCAAATGGATGTTACCCACGTCCCTTCCTTTGGAAAACTTCAATATGTGCATGTTTCAGTTGATACCTATTCCCATGTAATATATGCCTCCGCTCATTCAGGAGAGAAATTAAAAGATGTTAAAGCCCACTGTTTACAGGCCTTTGCCTATATGGGCGTCCCCAAACAAATTAAGACCGATAATGGACCGGCCTATGTTAGCCAAGGTTTTGAGAAGTTCTGCCAAGATTTTAATATAACTCACAAAACAGGCATTCCTTATAATCCTCAGGGTCAAGCCATTGTTGAACGTGCTAACCGCACCCTTAAAGTTTATTTAGAAAAAATAAAGAAGGGGGATGTGGCTGAGCATTGCAGCTCACCCCATTCCTTACTGGCATCTGCAATCTATGTGTTAAATTTTTTAACTGTCACTAATGATGTAGCTCCTGCAGAGCGCCATTGGCTTCGCCCTTCTAATGAGAATAAAGGCCAAGTAAAATGGAAAGATCTGGCCACAAATAAATGGCGAGGACCAGATCCAGTACTAACGTGGGGGCGAGGCTCCGTTTGTGTTTTTCCCCAGGATGAAGAAACACCTAGATGGGTTCCCGAGAGACTTACACGACAAATCTCCTTGGCTCCAACTCAACATGATCCCACTCCTAATGATGTTCTTGCAGGATAGGAGACCCTGACAGCAGTGGTGCAACTTCCTGATATCCTGCCCATGGGATCTCCAGCTGCTCCCCGATTTACCATCATATATGTGTTACCCCTGTGAAATGGCATTTAACTGGCAGCATGGATGTTTTAGGAACAAAGCGGAATCTTGGCCATGAGGCTGATGGTCATAGCCATGATTGCAGTACTGTTTAGTCTTCTTTGCCGCCTATGCAGGCAACAAGCCTGGGAGCAGGTCATTATTTGACAAACCATGATGGCTTTAGCTGTGGAAAACCCTAGTGCTGAACATGGTGTGATGGGCAGCCAGAGACGGGTAAGATCTGGCAGCGCTGATGACCAACCTAAGACAGGGATTCCCCAGGTGGGGCTCCCCATGACGGGTAAGGCGTCAACTGACTGCTGGACAACCTAAGACAGGCGTCCATTAAAAAAAAAAACAAAAAAAGGGGGACATGCAGGCCCCGGTCTCCCAAGGATTAACTCCACAGCTTAACTTGTTTCTCAGAGCATAACAGGATTGGTAATTTTGGCCTGATACATATAGCCACTGGCTTAACCGCAAGTTCCTGCTTCCTATTGTCAAGTTATCTGCCAAGGGATTGGATAAAACTCAAGGGATTTAGGGTGGCCACTAGAGGATTGGATAAACACTGGGAGGAACTGAAGGGATTTAGGGTTGCCACTACTGGGAGGAACTGAAGGGATTTAGGGTGGCCACTACTGGGAGGAGCTAAGCAGAGTATAAAAGAAAGTCTGGAGTTGCAATAAAGATCAATCTGTCATCGATCGGCATTCGGTGTACTGCGTGTTGCCTTGTCTTGTCTCTCTGCGTTGTCTGCGTTGCAACCCTAGTCCCTCCGCTCGGCTCGGGGTACGTGGCGACGAGGGTGTTGCCAACAAAAAATCTCTTAATGTGTACCTGGGTTACATGCCTGCAATAGCGAAAAATAAAGATCTGAATAAAACTTAACTCCTACCTCCCTCCTAGCAATCTATGACCCCTGCAGTGTACATGGATTTCTGAATGTCAAGATCTGAAAGATTTCTAGAACAAGACAAATTGCAGCAAGAATAATTTATGTAATAGATGTTTGTGCTAAAGGGAAGGCTTAACCCAGGTCAAAATATGACTAAGTAGCTAAGGAGATGCTTTAAAATGAAGCAACATAAACAACATTTTGATATAACAAGCAAAATAATGATTAAACATGTTGTTCTTACAATAGTCTCCCTTGATAGTTAAAGTTTACCTTCATGTGATAATAGAAATAAGGACTGCATAGAATAAGCAACATAATAAGGTAAAAATAAATTTGAGGTTGAGTATCCAAACATCTGGAACATTTTCAAGGGACAGCCATGAAGTCCTTGTTGCTTGATTTAAATATGAATGAGGGAAGCTGTGACTGCTATACACAGCTTCCCTTCAGAAAGAAAATGTATTTGCTGACTAAATCTATGTCTATAATGTTATTTCTGTTAGAATTCTGCAGCACCATAAGAAAACAGAAAACAAACAGTGACAAATCCAAAGACAGGTGAGAGAATTTGTACATTGGTATATAAAATGCATGTGCAAATATGAACACACATAGACATATATTCATTTTTCGATTTCTTTATAAGTTAATAGTCCAAGGAAGATACTTTGTTTGGCTTAGTATTTGCAGAGGATCATGTCATGGATGTAGAACATTTCTTTTCTGTTGACTTTAAAGAACAAGGAAAACAAATTCCTTTCCTTGTCTGTTTTCCTCAACTGATGTCAATAAAATTACCCAGTACAGATAATCTGAGTCACTTCCTCAAAAGTTTTGTTTTCTTTCATTTATTTCCTTGTTAAACAGCTATAAAACAAAGAAAATGCTACCTTTTGCCAATTCTCTGGAAAACATCTTAAGCATAATAGTACTAATAGTTTATTTGGTGAAGAAAAACTTGCCTGCAGCAAGGAGCTGGCTGAAACCCACTTCAGATTCCACCTTGTAAACAGCCCACGCAGGAAGTCATAGTGCCCTTTTCCTACTCAGTCCAGGCTTAGCCAGCAGTTAGGCTGTTGAGGGCTGCCTTTGGCCCTGTTGCACTTAACTTCATAGTGGGAATTTGTGTTTCCTTTGGTGGGTGCAGAGCACAAGGGATAAAACCATGCACACAACCATAATGTCACTGGCTCCCAAACAGTGCTGGGCTGGGTTCCCATTTCATATGGTCCCTAGCAGTGAATACTAAGTATGAATCATACTAAGGATGAGACAAAATACTGTTGTTATGCAGTCTTACATTTTTGATAAATTTGAATAATTAGAGAGGAATTATAGTATCCAAGAACAATTGTCTACCAGTTGCAAAGAATAAAATATAAAATAGGGGGATGTGATAGAATCTGTATCATTGCATCTGATGTGATAATTTGCTATCAAACTGAATCAATTGTTTACAGACATACACACACACACACACACACACACACACAATCTCGGTGGTCAAAACACCAAATCCTAGCCTTGATATGTATGTGCGGACAGAGTTAGAAATCTAATATAGTGTCCCTGCCAGATTTTAACATGTGATATCTTGGTGTTCATATTTATTTTGAGCAACACTATGTTTCTAAATGTGAATTTTATGTTCCCCAAGAAAATAGCCTATCAAAATTTTGCTTTATATGGTTTTGGCCAATATGAATTTTTCAGAAAATTTAAAGCCAACTTAAATGTGCTAAATTGATAATGTAAGGCATGCATTTGGTAACTGAATTCTACACCAACATGGCTTTGTAATCATACAGACAAAGGCTTTGAGTCGCAATTGGGTTGCATCTTATAGTTCCTTAGATCATTGCGAGATACTGATAATATAGCTTTCCTGTTTGAATAATTCTTCATTAATCTTTTTAAAATCATCAAGAAATAATCTATTTTAAAATCATCTAGGTCCGGATTTGTTGACACATTCAACAATTTTTACTCTTGTAGATAGATTTAACAGTATGTTATAAATTATTATACTCTTAAGTATAAATAGAGCCCATTTGTTGAGTTTCCCAGTTTTGCATGGTAGAGACTTTTCATTTTTAATGCTTAGAAAGCTCAGCTACATAGATTGTCACTTCCCATTTTCTCAAGTGACAATCTAGGTGATGAGGCTACTTTCTGGACACTGAAGGACTTCATGTTTTGGATGTTGGATTGCAAGCATCATTTCCAAGATAAAAACCAGGTATTGACTTACAGAATTCTAACTCTATCATATAAAAATGTTTAGACAGTCACTGAGTTAGCAAAAGGACCTGCTGTTGACACTTTGGTCCTAACTTCCAAGAAGTAGGGGATCCCTGATGATGGGGAATCAAGAGTTGAACTCTACTATGCAGAATCTGGCAGGGACCCCCCTGCTTTGTTTCTCTAGTCCTGTTTTCTCTGCAGCTGAAGTTCTGCAAAATTTTAATATCATTGCATTTTGTTGACCAATTGACTTTTGTCAAGCATTCATAAAACAGTCAACGAGTTTCTTACCATGTACTCCACCAATCTAGAAACAGTAAAAGTAGCCTAAATAGAGGCTCAATGGCTACTTGATAAAGAAAAAATGTTTTCACAGATGAAACATGTTCCACTTAAAAATAACTAATTTAACTGCATGCATTTTAGGAATGTTTACAGTCCAGAAACACAGACAGTTTCTGTCATCTTTGCTAAATTTCCATCACCTATATCTGGCACATCACTAAGTTATGACATGAAAATAATTAATATTCATATGATACAAAAAGAAAAATATTTGTAGGTGGCATTTCATTTTGTTCAGTTCAAAACATAAACAGTATTGAGATGAATAGATGCTTTAAAAACATATCATATAAGGGCCCAGCACGGTGGCCTGGTGACTGAAGTCCTTGCCTCGTATGCGCTGGGATACCATGTGGATGCTGGTTCTAATCCTGGCTGCTCCACTTCTCATCCAACTCCCTGTTTGTGGCTTGGGAAGGCAGTTGAGGATGGCCCAAATCCTTGGAATACTGCACCCACATGAGATTCCTGGAGCAGTTAATATAAAATATTAACAATATATGCATCTCTGAAAACAACATGGACATAGATAAAATAATGACATAATGACTGTTAAAGAAATATCACTTCTCATAGTACAACTGCACTTTTAAATTTTTGTTTTAATGTTAATTAATTTCTAATATCCATCCATGTGATGGGTAGATACATTTCTAAGAATACTAAGGCATTCCCTTCATGCCCTTCTCCCTCTCCCTCTTCTTCTTCCTTCTCCCTTCTCTCTTATTTCTTTTAACCTTTGAGAAAACATAGTTTATATTTAAGCTAGAAAAAAAGTTTAATACTTAACAAGACAAGAAAATTAACAAGTACTAAACAGAGAAAGGTTAGCGGACATACAGAGGACTACACAAACAAATAAATAGAAAAAAATTCAACCAATAACAATAACATGAAATAATCACAGACCATTGAAACTACAGTAGTAAACCCTTCTTAACTGCTGGCTTTTCTAAGGCAGAAAGTAAAATTTTACAAATTGTATTTGCAGACATACCAATACACAGGGAGTTTTTTTTTTTTTTTCGGGGGGAGGAATTTGTTTTTCAAATGTTAGATCCTACATATATTTGGGGAAAGATACAATGTTTGTGTGGTTTTTGGTTGTTTTATTTAATATGATCTCCTAATTTTATCTATCGTGTGTGTGTGTGTGTGTGTGTGTGTGCATATAATTATCTTTATTCATTCATCTTGTGGTGGACACATTGTTTGATTCCAAATTTTGGCTATACGGAAAGGTGCTGTTATAAACATGTTGCTGCAGGTGTCAGTTTGATTCACTTCCTGTGTTCAAACTTTGTGAATATATACCCAGTAGTATGGTTGCTGGATCATGTGGCAAGTGTAGTTCTTGATGTTTTACGAAGTCTCCACACTGTTTTCCATGGTGGCTCCACTAATTTTTATCCTCTCCTATAATGTGTAAGTGTTCCCTTTATCCACATCCTTGCCAGCATTTGTTACCATCTGTTTTGGATTTTAGCCATTCTAACATTTGCATTTCCCTGATGGCTGGTGATGTTAAGCATTATTTCATATATTTTCTGAGCATTTGTATTTCTAATTTTGAAAACTGTTGAAATTCTCTGTCCATTTGTCAACTGGATTGGCTGTTTTGTTGTTACACAAAATGCTTTAGTGATAGGTGGTTGAAAAATATGTTTTTCCATTCTGCTGAGTGTCCCTTCACTCTATTAATCATTCCCTTTGCCATCCAAAAGCTTCTAAGTTTGATATAGTCCCATTTCTTCAGGATTAGTTTTATTGCCTATTGTGTGTGTGTGTGTGTGTGTGTGTGTGTGTGTGTGTGTGTGTGTGTGTTGGCAGGTCAGAGGACTTATCTTTCCTCTCTATTTTCTTCTGACAACTTCATAGTTGCAGGTCTTAAATTTAGGACTTTGATTCTTATAGGTTGATTTTGGTCTATAATAGGAGGATGGGTCTAATTTCATTCTTCTATACATATTCACTCTTGCCAAACTGTTTGTTGAAGCGATTATTTTTTGCTTCTGACAAAGGTGGTCTGAGAACCTTCATTAGTCATTTGGATAGATGTATATGGATTAGATTCTAGGCTCTCTACTCTGTCCTATTACTTGTATGTTTTATATATACACCAATACCACGTTGTAATTACTATAGCTTTGTAATACGTATGGTGATGACTCCGGCTTACTTTTCTTATTCTGGATCCACTTGGCTATTCTGGATATTTTGTGATTCCATATGAATTATATAATAGCTTTTTTTTTTACTAATTCTGTAAGTAATACCATATTTTGAAAGGGATAGACATTTTAATTATATTTATTTTTCTGACACATAAGCAAGAAATATCTTTCTATTTAGGATGTGGAGTTCTTCAGAATTTTTTATTCATTTTTATAATCTTTTTACTGTAGCCATATTTCACTTTTTAGTTAAATTGATTCCTAAATATTTGATTTTTTTGTGGCAATTGTGAATGAGGTTTCTTGATTTCTCTTCTAGTAACTTCTTTACTGGCATACATAAAAGCTATTGTTTCTGCCTATTTATTTTGTAACCTACAATTTCACTGAACTGGTACCAATTCCAATATTTTTGATAGTGTTTTCAGGCTTGTCCACGTGCAAAATCATGTCATCTGCCAATGAGTAATTTGAATTCTTCCTTTTCAATTTTCATGTCCTTTTCTTCCATCTCATCCCTGCTTTCTCTCAGTAAAATTCCTGTACTATAATGAACACATGTGCTGAAGTAAAAATCCTGGACTTGTTCCAGTTCCAAGAGGACACGCCCTCACCTTTCCCCCATTCAGATTGATAGTGGCTGTCTATGCTATATAGCCCTTATAATTTTGAGGAATGTTCTTTCTACACTGTTGTGTCTTTCCTATATAAGTGAAGGGAGAGCAGTGAGTAACATGTTTGAGGAATGAATACAAAACACATTGTGAGATGAATAAGAAACCTAAGTAAGGATCATAAACGAAAAAGTACAAAAACTGGACCTGGGAAGACTCATTCAATTGGAAGCCCTTGCCAATATGCAAAATTGGTCTAACATGAGAGTAGGAACTAACAAAATAAGAAGAACGTATAAGCCCAATTTGGTGTCCAGAAAGTGTCACAAACATGAAGCTAGAGAGCACCTTCATCGTAAGGCCTAGGGCAAAAGTTTGGAGGCCTCAGGGACAGCTAAGCCCCCAGTCCTCCAAAGCTAAGCAGAGGGACCAACCTTTCACACTAGGGGATTTCACAATGAAATTTTCAAGCATATTTCTCTAAACTAAGAACTGTTTTCTGGATGCTAATGAGTATTGGAGTGGAAAGTCCCTACCAAATATGTGTACGTTTTTATATGCGCACACACACAGAAACCCATTGTAGATATAAAATAGTAAAGGCAGCAGGAATTTACATGATTCCCCTGTAACCATGTCAGATTTGTGATAACCACAAAGCAAATTATGTTCGTCTGTATTCAAATAGATAATCTATAGAGAAATTGCTGCTTTGTTTTTAAAATTGTCTTCATTTCCTTCCAAAGGAATTGAGATAAATCTTCTGTATGCTTGTTCACTCCCCCAAAAATCTGCCAGAGTCAGGGTTCGGTCAGGCCAAAGGACTCGAAATCTATCTTCCACATGAGTGGCAGGTACTGAAATTTAACAACCACCAACTGCTACTTCCCAAGTTGTGCGTTAGTGGAAAGCAACCTCAGAAGTAGAGTAGCTAGGATTTAAAACAAGCTCTCTAATACGGAATGTGCACATACCAGGCAGGGCTGTATTCTCTCTACCAAACTCCAGCCATGAAATGGGGTCCTGATACGAAATTCTCTTCCAACTTTTCCACTTGCGCTTTTTTTGTAGGAGACGCTTGACAGTCCAAGGTAGGTCTATCAAGGACATTGACTGAGCTAATGATCACCAGCTGTATTTCAGATTGGCTTTCAGAGCTATGTGGGGATAGATGGGACTGTTGCCAGGTAGCAAAATACTCATCAGATTCAGTTAAGCAAGGATGTAGGAAGTAGGGAAAAGTAGATAGCAAGGAATGCTGTGAAGTTTGAGACTTCTGATTTGATTACTATTTTTGCTGTAAAGATTAATAACATTAATCATGCTCCTAATGATTGTTATTTCACCACTCAGCCTGTGTACCATTTTATTATTCTATAGTCACTTGTATAAGCCTCTGAATACATGCACACTAGAATACAGATAATTCAAAAAAAGATAAATCTGAAAATATACTCCTAAACGCCTGCAAAATGAAACCAAAGATAAATTTATTTATAGGACTGTTTCAACATGTTAGGTTTATCCACCTCCATACATTATCATTTAGACCATCTGTAAAATTCTATTTCTAGTGTACTTGGTTGCATTTTTCCACTCTTAAAACCTGAGGGTAAATTATTCAATTATGAAATTGGAATTGTCATAATCCCCTTAGTATGTGTTTAACTTCTCTGCTGCATTTACTTTATACTGATGTGTACCCGTATATCATAGCTATGCTTAGCCGTGGGTGGGTAAAGCACGTGGATGGCCATCTTCTGTACGTGAATTATGTCAAACATCTGCATAAAAACTGAGACTATCTGTCATCCCTTTACAATTGTTTTACTTCTTGTAACAAATAGTGATATTTCATGATATCCATGTGCGGAGTGGCAGGCTGTTACACATCCACATCCATTCCTTTCTTTCCCTGGACACATAAACAGTACATTCAGCAGTCTAGACAGCAGGTGAGTAGGGGAAATGATTATACACCAGGAAATGGAAAATAACTTGAATGTAGCTGTTCTTCAAGCCCTTGAATAAATAATCTCCCATATAGTTCTCCAGATCTGTTTCATTTTCAGTTAAATAAGGTAGTCATCACAAACCATGCCGGGGCAAATTTGGGGACAATTTACTAAAGATGATAGAGTAACCCATATTTTTCAATGTATGGAACATAAAATCTTTCTTTACCTTCATGATCTCCCTCAAATTTTCTATCACTTTACTGCTTCACGAGCAACAGATTATTTTGGCATATTGAGCCTTTAGTTCCTAGGGTTGATTGGATTTTCACACCGTAGTCAGCCTCACTTAAGTTCTTAGCACCTGAATTTTTCCTGTTTTTCCGTTTGCGTTGGAATTGTTTTCTTTCAAGAATTTTCATTCTGTATCAATTATCCACTCACTTGAAGAGCATCTCAAGGGACTAAGAGCTTGCAAAACTTATGCTTCAGCAACTGGGACTATCAAGGAGTCTCAGCCAGTGCTGGTAATCCATCATCTCTCAGGGGCAGAGAGCGGGCCGCCCACAGCTGCTCTCAGGTGCCGAAAGCAGCACAGGTGTGCTGAGGCTCATCTGTTTCCAGGAGACTCAAAATCCCCTGAGAGTTCACTTTGCCTTGAAGTAACTTTGGAAACCTGACTTTAGAAAACCTGTTTTCTTAGAGTTCAGAAGTCTGCATCTTCCCTTCGCTTACTGTCATATTGGGTAATGAGCTGTGACTCCCCACAACCTATTCATCTGCACAAGCACAGGTGATTTTCCTGAACAAACAAAACACACTTTGCATGTCTTCTGCTCTTGGCATCTTAGAAGAACATTGAATATTCTATCCATGAAAATACTTCAGATAACTCATAGAGAATTTCAAATATAAGATCTAATTGTTTTGATACAAAATTTTTGAAACCCACCCATTATTATATTTATTTATTACTTTATTGTTTTTTTACAGAGATCTCCTACCACTTCTTAAATGTCTGTAAGAACTGGGGCTGAGTTAGTTCTGAATGCAGGAACCAGAAACCCCACCCGGGGCTCAAGGGAGGCAGCAAGGACCCCAGTATCTGCACCATCTCACAATGCCTCCCATGGAGTGTATACACAGAAATGTAGAAGCAGAGAGAGAACCTGAAGCAAGGCATTCTGATATGAGCTTCAGGCATCCCAAGTAGCAGCTTAATTTCCACCTATTTTTTTCAACAGATTTTCTGTGAGCTTATTGAAGGCCTCGTGTACATGTAAATGATAGACACCATTCATTACTTTAGCTGTCTTCCTTATTAATTCACTAGGGTTGTTGAAAGAAAGTACCTTACACTGGTATTTTACAAAGTCAGAATTGATTGTAGCTCTTTTTTTTAAACATTTTATTATTGTTGTTATTATTTTATAATACAGTTTCATATTCCCTTATCCCCTCCCCAGTTCCCTCCCCCCAAGTTCCTCTATATCATTACTAACATATAGTTCTTCATACTCAGTCATATGTCCATCATTGCGGGCATAGACAATGGCAGAGAGTCCAGAATCCTATTGTCAAGATACAGTAAACAGTTTCATTGTAACTCCATCTTTGTCTGGAAGTAGAAATGCATACCACACTACCTCCTCACATCTGGATGTTAGTCTCAATTTCGCAGCTACTGTACATCTCCTTAAATGAGAAGTCATTATTCAAAATTGTTGATTTTGTAGCTCTTTTTTTAAGATTTATTTATTTTTATTGGAAAGGCAGTTATACAGAGAGGAGGACAGCGAGGCTCTTCCATCCAATGGTTCACTCCCCAAGCAGCTGCAACGGCTAGAGCTGCACCAATCCGAAGCCAGGAGTCAGGAGCTCTTCCAGGTCTCCCATGCAGGTGCAGGGTCCTAAGGCTTTGGGCCATCCTCAGCTGGTTTCCCAGACCACAAGCAGGGAACTGGATGGGAAGTGGGGCTGCAGGGATTAGAACCGGCACCCATATAGGATCCCAGCGCTTGCAAGGCGAGGACTTTAACCACTATGCTACCGTGCCGGGCCAGAACATAGTTCTAAATTGCAAAATTCAAGATGAAGTATTGGGCAAGTTTGCTTCCTTCTGCATGTTGTGAGATCTGTTCCAAATCTCTCTCCCAGTTTCTGATGGTTAACCAACAATTTTTAATGTTCTTTGCCTTGTAGGCACATTATCCCATCCTTTGCTTTCATCTTTATAGGGTATTTGCCCTGTATGTATATGTGTTCCCAAATTCTGATTTTTATAATGACATTAGTCATGGGATTAGAGCATACACTGACAAATTCATCTTGACTTGCTTACCTACGTAAGGGCACCAATTCTAAATAAGGTCTTTTTTCCAGGCAGCGTAATTGGACTCCAAGCACAATACAATTAATAATCTAGAAATCTCAAGATGAATTTTCCATGTGCTTAAAAATAACACTCATGAAGCATTTCTAGCAGTCATAGCATGATAAAAATCCATAGATTATGCAGAGACAAAGTACGAAAACCTTAAGCAGTTATTTTTAAATTCAAGGTTTTTGTGGTTGCTTAATGGGGAAAGACACTCCCTGCAATGCCAACATCCCATACAAGGATCGGTTTGTTGCTGCTTCACTGTGATCCAGCTCCCTGCTGATGGTTTTGAAAAAGCGGAAGATGGCTTCCGTTGTGGGGTCCCTTCCATTCATAGCAGAGACCCAGATGTGGCATCTGGCAGAATATAAGCCCACTTTTTCCACCATGTGGACCAATTAATGGAGCAACTCTCCCTCATCCCTCATACCCGCCATATCTACGGAGAGTCACTCTGCTGTAACTCTTCCAAAATAAACAAATCTCTTAAAATTTTGAGATTCATGCCTGGAAATCACTCTTATGCATGAATTTCAGTTTTAACACCAGAGTAAATGTATTTCATTCTCCATTAGCACTTTGAAGCAAATTTGTGTGTGATATTTTAGAACATTTTTTAAAATCATATGAGTGTAAGTTAATTCTAACATAGCTTGATACAACAGGGAAAGAGAAAGATGAACTCAGGGATTAGAATTCCCGGGAAAAGCAATGTTCAAGCGAGTTTCCTTGTATGCATTTAAGCAGGTCCGTGTCTCTGTGCCCTTAAGACACATTGCTAAAATTCAAGGAGATTCTCATCCTTGCCTGGATTAATTAGAGTAAATGCTGAACCCCTACCCTTGGGAGATCTACTACTAAATTAAAGACACTGACTGGGAAATAATAGGATCTGGTAACATGTGAAAGGACCGTGATGAACCTGGAGACACTGAGCGCCTGTAATTTGATGAGCCTTATTTGCAGGTGGGAGAAGTTACCCTGTTCCTAGAGGAGCCAGGTTCCTCTCCCCCTCCAGTGGGATCATCCTTTCTACTTCAACAGAGGATTGATCATGAATGTGAGAGGACATGATGACTTTTCAAAAGGTAGTTGTCATGAAACACAGTGCTTATTCACCTGCAGGACCATATCAACCGGTACCTTGGCTTCCAGACCTGTGAGCATATCTATCCTGGTAGAGTCCTAAGAATGTACTACATAAACCAGACAATGACAGGAGGAACAATACTAAAAAGACTTAGAGTACATATGGGAATGCATGCTAATAGTGTGGCATAATGGCAGAAAACAACCTAATTGGATAAAGCCAAATTTATTGATATGAAATCACTAAGCAGAATCTTGGCATTTAACATTGCTGTTGGGTGGCAGAAAGGAATCTAGCAGGTGATTTGGCTGACTGGCTGAAACATGGACTCCAAGATGGCTCACGCAGGGCAAATTGGAATTGCCTAACATAACTTGATTTAGCAGAATAAACTGATTTAACAGAATTGATTCAAAGGCTTATGAATATTGTGTTACAATAGGTTTATCATGTAAGACCTATTCACCTGCACTGTGAGACAGCAGGCACACTTTTTCAAGTTCCATGTGAAATGAAATCATGCATGGAGCCCAAGAATCAGTCAAGAGCTTTTTTTTTTCGGTAGGCCAGATCTTTTTTATGGGAAAGGCAGCCACTCAGCTGGGAAGCAAATTGAATTTAATCCAAATGCATACACTCAAAGGCCAAATGTGGGAGAGGTTATTGTAAAAGGCAAGAGAGTCAAAGCACCGTCAGAATGTTCTGACTCCACAGACATTTGTCGCCGGACATTTGATCATGGCATACCCCAAAACTGACTAGATAGGAAGTGTACCAAATAATTATTTTATTTGCATAATTGCAAAAGCTCAAGCTCAAGTGAATAAATGACTACACTAATCACTAAAATGAACCTGTGTCTTTCCAATGAACTCCTGGACTGGATCCAGGTTGCAAATTCAGAATTCCTTGAATGAATTCTGAAGTGTCCTTACAGAAGGATTCATTGTTCCAATAAAACAACTATACTGTTAGTCTCTATCCCAGCCTCTTCAAAGTGATCTACATTTTTCTAAAGATTTGATTATTTTTGTTGGAAAGGCATGTGTACAAAGAGAGAAGGAGAAACAGAGAAAGTTTTGCATCAGCTGCTGCACTGCCCACTGGTTGCAACGATTGGAGCTGAACTGGTCTGAAGCTAGGAGTCCTTCTCTGAAGGACTTGGGCTATCATTTGCTGCTTTCACAAGCATATAAATAGGATGCTGTAATCGAAGTAGTGTCCCGGACTCAAACCATTATCCATATGCCAGCACTGCAGGCAGAGGTTTTACCTACTATGCCACATAACTGACTTTCCCCTATATTTTACAAGATTACTCCACTGGGGTGGGTGTGGGGATAGGGATTATAAAATGCGCTATGAACTGATGCTAATGCCAGGAAATTTGATATATTCCTTTGGCCTACCAATTAGATTAGAAGCAAGGGGAGGTCAAATTAGGCTTTCTACAACATGTCCAATACTCATGAATCTATTAAGTCCTTAAAACAATACAAAGGTTATTTATCTAGGTCTGGAATGGATAATAGGAGGAAATGTATCCACTACTTTGGCAGAATATTGACACTGGTTCATAGAGTGAGGTGAGAAGAGCTAAATTGCAGCAACAATAATCAGCATAATGCAGCACCACATTGTACTCTGTACACACATTCCACACATTGTACTCCGGATTATAGAGAGCAACTCCAGAATGACACTTTTGATGGTTTACAGAAATTAATTCCAAAAACAAAAATCACAAGATGCAGCAGTGGTGATTTCCACCGTATCACCACTGAACCCTCCTAATGGGACTGAGCAGAAGCCAGGTGGATCAGAGGGAATGACAGGGACTCACTGTAAGCTTAATCAGGGGGTGACTCCAATTGTAGTAGCAGGTAATCTTGCATCAGTGAACCAAGTTAACTAATACCTGGAACCTAATGTGACGCTGTAAATTTGCAAAAAGCTCTTTCATCGGTAATTACTAACAAAGACCAGTGAAAGCAATTTGATTTCAATTGGCAAGTTCAACAATATGCCTTCCATGTCCTATGCAAGGGTGTATTAAACATTCAGCTTTATATCATAATGCAGTTTATAAGGATCTTTAAGTTTATCTTCTATAACATAAAGCTCTCACCTCTTACATTGATTATTTTATTCAGATTGAGGGAAATGAAAAAAGGAAGTAGCAACTACTCTAGATGTGTTGGCAAGAAATTTGGTGCATTGGGAAATACATACATTTGAGACCTATTACTGTTAAATTACTATGGATCCAGTTGTGTGGAAAATGTTAAGACAACCCTTGTAAGGAAAAGCATGTTACTGCATTTTTTTTTCCTACAAACCAAGAGGCACAGAGGCTAGTTGATCGTTGTGGAAAATGAATATTCTTTGTTTGGGTGTGGTACTAAAGCACATTTATTCAATGAATCCCCCCAACTCCCCCAAAAAGTTGTAGTTTTCATTTGAACCGAGACTCAAGAATGTTCTGCACAGTCCAAGCTTAAAGGGTCAGTGGCAGAGAAGGATCCCATCTAGAGCTGTAAGTAGGCTCCTGTAAGGTTTTGAAGCAAAAATCCTCCACAATCTTTAGATAACTACTCTCCTTTTCAGAAACAGATTTCTTCCTGTTATTCAACCTTAGGAGAGAGTTTTACCAAGTTTCCATGTTACCCAATTTGCGCAGCATAAACCGAATATAATACTCCATTGTCAAATGAAACTTGTCAGGCCCCAATATTGCATAAAAAAATAACCTAAATGTCAACAATCTCTATTCTTGATACAATGCCTTTTGTCTCTCAATGCCTATGGCCTCAAGGGGTGTACTCCTCCATCAGCTGACAGGAACTAGGGACCAGTTATAGAAAGTTCTGTGTGATATACAGGTATTACATAAGTAAAGAACTGCAGCACTATAGCCCCTGACTGAGGCATCCCTGAAGAATGGTGGTGAAGGGAAATCCTTCCAGTGAGCTGGACTTTGAGCAGTGCACTAATGAATGCTCTGCTTGGAAGAAGAAATACCCTTAAAAACAATCATATAAGGACACGTGAACTATTATCAGTGGCTTGGACACATGCTCAGGTGATTAAAAGATATATGATTGAGGAAAAGGCATGTAGATATACCTTCATGAATGGATAAAAAACATGAATATGTGTCACATATGTATCTGCTCCCCCAAGGATGAAGCAGAAGATCTCTTACATTTAAATTAAAATTGTGTGGATATAAAAGGTCTTCTCAACCAGTGATGGCATTATCCAATGGGCTCAGGAATAAGTGAACGTGGCAGTGGTAAGGAAATTTTTTTTTTTTAATTGGAAAGGTGGATATACAGAGAGGAGGAAAGACAGAGAGGAAGTTCTTCCATCTGGTGGTTCACTCCCCAAGTGACCACAACAGCTGGAGCTGAGCCAATCCGAAGCCAAGAGCCAGGAGCTCTTTCAGGTCTCCCATGCAGATGCAGGGTCCCAGGGCCATCCTTGCAGGGTGCAGGGCCATCCTTGACTGCTTTCCCAGGTCACAAGCAGAGAGCTGGTTGGGAAGCAGGGCCACCAGGATTAGAACTGGCACCCATATAGAATTCCAGCACTTGCAAGGTGAGGACTTTAACCACTACGCTATCACACTGGGCCTGGTAAGGTAGATTTTATCTGGAGCCAGAAAGACTTTTTCTCACCAAAGCATATCTGAGCATGGCTACTATGGAGAGCCTCATGTGCTGGCAGCATGGACCTATTCTAAATCCCCACTATGGCACAATTATCAGGCTGACTAGCAAGTTGCCTAGTGGCGGACTGACGACTTTGTATCAGAAGAGAGAATGTATTGATCTTAATAGAACAGGCACTTACTATGTATGTATATCTTCCTTCCGTGTAAGACAAGTCTGTAAAACTTCATTGGCAGATCTACAGAATGCCTTGAAACACCTTGAACACATTTCACAGAAAATAATTATGAGCATGGGTCCATGCTCATGGTGTTTACTTGTTATTCTGTCCTAAATATTGGACTCATCCCTCCAGACCGCATTTTGAAACCTAAGCAATAATGTGTGGGGAATGCAGATCATGAAATTGAACCCTCACAGAAGAGGACCCAAGAACTTATCTACCCTTCCACTAGGTTAGGACACAGCAAGCAGACATCATTGATGAACCAAAAAGGCAGATCCTCTCCAGACCCAGATTCTGCCAGCGTCTTGATCTTAGGTGTTTCAGCATCCACATGTGGGGAATGCAGTTCTACTGATAGTCCTATGGTATAGTCAAGGACATTTTTGTTATGGTAGCCCAAACACACCAAGGCATTGCTGCTACCATTAAGTTATTGATGACTTTAAAACAACTGGCATGAAAGCATAATAGAATGGCCTTCTGAAGACCCAGTTAAACAATCAGTGCAGCAACAATACAATGTAGGACTATGACAAAAATTTCAAGAAGGCTTTGTCTATTCTGAATCAGCCTGTAATACACAATGTTGCTTCCTCCAGTAGCCAAGGCTTGGTAACATAGAATACCCAAGGCTTGAGAATAGGAGTGACAAGAGTTGCAATTACCTTTTAAATCAATATAAATATTCTGCTTCCTGTTCAGCAAATTCATATTCTTCTGGACCAGAATTCTAAATTTCAGGGGTGCTCCAACTCAATCTAGAGACACAGCCATGGCTACAAGGAGCCGAAATTTAAGACAGTCAATGCTCAGATCCTTGGGATTCCTCATAGTTCTGAACGAACAACCAAAAAAGGGATAACTGCTCAATTGGGGTGACTAATTCTGATTACAATTAGCAAATTGCACTCACCATACCGTAGTAGACAGAAGAAGCATGTATCAGGCATAGAGAAAATGCCTTAGAGCGCTTCGTGATATTGCCATGTTCTGCAGTCGGGTATGTTTCAAAATCTGAGACTTGAAGTAGTTAAGCTAAACTGATATAAATCTAGTCCATCATTTTAAACTAAAGTAATGTTTACTCTGACAAAGGTTGAAACCTGACAATTCTTTTATATCTGAGCTTGAAAGCCCAAGTATTCCAACTGGGTTTCTAACTGAACTCATGACCTGCTAGGTTGAGAAAGATTATGATATGTTTTGTTACCTAGACTTCAACAAAGAGAAGCCTTCAAGTGCCAGACAGTACTTCAGAAATCTAATGACTTCTACCTTCTACCAGGAATCTCTAGAACCCCTTACTGCTACGGTTGGTACTCAATAACACCCCCTTTCAGCTCAAAGCAGCAAAAGTGGTTGTCTTCCCTTTATCCCTGTTCACTCCTCTGTTTGGAAATGTGAGGAGTTAGATAGGATGATAGGCAGTCAGGGTCTCTGGTTCCTGGTGAAGCTACCCTGTCTGCATTGATCATTCAGGAGTAATGAAGAATCGAGTACAAGAAGGCCTGGCCAAGAGAAGATGAACTCAAGCCACCTTTTCAAAAGGACTCTAAATAACCCTTCCCTCCATTCCCATCCACTGAAATGTAAAATATTTTTTTTTAATCAAACCATTAACCAGTTTCTTTTGCAGGACTAAAAGCATCCCTCCATTTCCCATTCCTCCCACCAGGTTGCAACAACTGCCAAGAGAAAACAGCTCCAACAGGTCATAGAGAACAATGCCCCTCTTCCTTTATATATAGCAAAAGGGAGGAATGTAAGGAGTTATTCGAATATCCCACCCTGGACCCAGTGCCATTTCCTCTTCCTTACAGCTCATGAAATTTGCGCTGATCTAGCCATCCACCAATTAGATGTAACCTGGCATTTCACCTGAGAATCCCACCCCAATCTCCCAAACCCACCGACTCACCAATCATCCCTAGACATTCACCTGCAGGTACCAATCCCTTGGGGCCTGCCCTCAATCCCTCCCAATCCCCACCCTCCACACCTTGCAGACAAAAAGGCCCCCAGGTGCAGCTCTGTCTCTCTCCTCCTTCTGGCCTCCCTTCCTCGCCTCCCCTTTATGTTCCTGCCCCACTGGAATAAACTTCTAAGATACAAAATAAATAAATGAATAAATCAAAGAAAAAATATAACAACTTAATGCAGATGGCAGTATCAATGGCCAAGGCATTTGGGGAATGAAAGTTTGGTTAATGCCACCAGGTAAAACTCTCCAAGTAGTTGAGGCGTTGACTTACAGGTAGTAAAGGTAGGTACTTATAAAAAACTGCGATGATAAGATTCCATTTTTTTGTGCATGACAGTATCTGATAATACAGATTTATATATTTATAAATATAAATATAAATATATATAGTTACTCATTTTAGTTAGAAAACACCAACAGAAGTTTGTAGGGGTTTATAGTTTTAAAGTGGTGAAAATCACTTGTGTAATTTTATTTGATACAATATGATAACTTTCTTGATATAGTTGGTAATTTAGAACATTAGTGGATTTTTTTATAACAGGAAAGATGTATCATTTGCTGTTTAAAATAAACACACATAATTTAACTGAAATATTCCTCCTTAGAGTTAGTTGATGATTCCCTATTTATAGGGAAAAAAACCCTCTCTTTCCACTTAAAATTTAAACATCCTGAATATATAAAACAATGAACGGCTAAGTGCGCATTTTAAATTTTGTTCTTCCAAAAACATTTGTAGCATAAATTGTACTGTTTCAAGTAAATTAAGACATCTAGTCATGAATTTAAAAGAAAATATCTTGAAATATTGAAAGCCTCATACCCTGGTCTATACATTAACAGTAAAACATTAAGGAATGTTGTTACCTTGGCACACTTCTGGTGGCAGTGGGAAAAAGAACCAGAATATTAATGATCGTATGGTTAAACGTGGTGCTGTGGGTTTGCACAGGATTCCTGGGGACAACAGAAAAAAGATGATCAGAGTATCGGTTTTTGATACTTTAAATTCAAGTTGGATTAGTATTGTCTCTGCCAGATCTCCAAACACCCACTATCAAATCAAATGAAAGCAGACACAAACTCTCACATGAATATTTAGTGCTAAAACCGGTGGTTAATATTCCATTTGCAACTGTGGAGGACTTTGATAATCTTCAAAGTAAAGTTGGCTCACTTGTGTTCTGCAGTTATAAAAGTAAACTCCACATAATCTTTGTATTTATTTTAGTAATATTATGGCACTTGTCTTTCTCTAAATGTGCACATATATTTTCTTTATAGGGATGGTTTTATGTTGAGAATTTTTAATGTTTTGTTCAGTAATTTTGAATTTTTGTTATTTCTTCTTAAAGGTCAATCTTTTTTTGTGCCAGCAGTAGATTTAATTAAAAAGAATCATGCTGGTTAAACACTTATTATTCTCCAGCTATTTTATAGGTACTAAATTAGAAGCATTGATGTTAAAATTTGTAAAACTTGATCTTTAGGGAAGTTCCAAATCCATCACTGAGTGATATATTACAAAGGTATGAATTTATATAAGGAAATAATAATTTTAAAGAGTCCCATTACTCTGCAGGTGGGGTTTTGGATGATATTGTGTTGGAAATATCATTATATAAAATATCACTACATAAAAATAATGAAAAAAGACGTATGCAGCTTTATGGTAACTACTAGCAGGGAAGAAAAAAGGTTCCAGTGGAAACAAGGAAAGAGTAAGGGGGGAGTGAAGAAATGGGGAAAGTCAAGGATAGAGCTTACACATCAGGCTGTAACTTTTCTCTAAGAAATAGCTAAAGATACACAAATCTATCATATATTTCTGAAGAAGATCATAGTATGTCTAACAGATTATTTTCTGCCCATAACGCAAAAGTCATCATATGAAAACCTAGCAGTTGCATAGGGCAGTAAAACCTTTTTTATCTGAAGGAATAGAGAGAGCTGTAACAAAGGAGAGGTCACTCAGTGAACTTCCATCATTATTTCAATGATCTGCAGTGAATGCCGGTACATCTTCTAAATCCACTAAGGACTTAGCACAGGTAATAGAGCCATCTTTCTTCAGACAGTCATTCTACAGTAGCCCAGGTGCTGTTTTAGTAACTTGGAGTTGAAATGATGTTTCCTTGGCTTTTATGAATGGTACCTCTGGTGAAAGTGGGTGTCTCAAAGTATTGGGTAAACCCAGGATAGTTTTTAATGCTCATATTTGTATTTCTAAGAGAAAAGCAGCCTCAATATCTATAGAAATCCTCCCACTATTAATACCTAAACTAGTAAAAGATAATAAGCAGCAAAAAGAAATAATTATGTAATGAAGTAAAGACATATAATTGTAGGTTTCTATATGACTTGTAGGACCATAGAAGGATGGAAGTCACTATGTGTCCTTCCCTGAAAGTAGTGAGAAGAATGTGTTTAAATTCATGTAATTTTGATGGAATTCCTTTCAATAACTTATGTTGGTATAGTAGAATTTAATCATACACAATTATAAAAGCAATTAATTAAGCTAGTACAACACAGGCCTCAATTGTAATAAGTGGGGATTTTTAAAAAATCATGGAAAATGGAATTAAAAATAAGTTTATTTAGAAAGAAACATTTCTTAAATCTATGCCATCTTTTCATAATACCATTTCCATGAACTTTCTCAAAACCTTTTAGACGTTGCCCAGTGCTAGTACTACTACCACCCAAATGTAGGTTCAAGCATTTCCTGAACATCATTATTTACAATGCCTGTGGCCCAATTTTTCTATAATTATTGCAACTTGCATTTGGGCCAGCAAAAAGTTTTTCTTTTATTGGAGAGGCTATCTAGTGCATCATCAAGTCTTGAGCAGCATTTCTGCATTCCTACCTGCTAAATCTCTGAAAAGATCAAGAAAAAGCATAGAACAAAGAATGGAAAAAAATGCATTTTACAAACATTAGGCTAACGGTGGGGAAAATATTATTACAAGAAATCATTTCAATCTCACTAGGATGTCTCAAATAAAATATAAAAAGAAGTAAAAACAACAAATGCTGGTGTGAATATGGGGAAATTTGATCATTTATTATTGCTTGCGACAATTCATAGCAGGGTAACTGCTATAAAAAAGTTGCTAGGTAGCTCCTAAAAATGTTAAGCACAGACTTATCATGTAGTACCTAACTCTTATGGATATTACCAATCATATATTTATGAAAGGTTTGCACATGAATGTTTGGTAGTGTTAACAGCAAAGTGAATCAATCAAAATACCAAATAAGAATAAAAATAGGTCCTTGATCCATTTAGAGCTGATTTTTGTATAAGGTAACAGATGGGGGTCTTGCTTCCTTCGTGTGCAGGCTGCTATACAATTGTCCCAATAGCATTTGTTGAAGAGACTAGGGTTTTTCCCTGGAAAGTTTTCAGTTTTCTTGTCAAGTTAGTTGGCTGACCCGTGCGGTTTCTATTCTGTTTCATTGATCTCTGTTTCTGTGCCAGTATCAGATTGCTTTGATGACCACTGCTCCATAGTATGTCTTGAGGCAAGGAATTGCAATTCCTCAAGCTTGATTTTTATTCTTCAGTTTAGCTTTGGTTATTTGTGGTCTCCTGTATTTCCAGATGAATTTTTGCTTCTTTTTTCCAGCTCAGTGAAAAAAGTTGTTACGATTCTGATTGGATCACATTGAAACTGTGCATTGCTTTCATTAATATGGAGATTTTTGATGATGTCGGCTGTGCCAATTCAGGAACATGGTAAGTTTCTTCATTTGTTAATGTCTTCTTCTATTTCTTTTTTTTTAATGTTTTGTAATTTTCATTGTAGAGGTCTTTCACATCTGTGGTTAGGGTTATCATCAATACATTGGATATTCTGTAACGTGTTAACTCCATGATGTAGAAAAATTTTTTAAACTTTTTTTTCTATTGTAGATACTGTTTTACGGCTTTTCACTTAGGGAATGTATAGTAGTGACATAACAGAGACCTGAATATCCAGATGGGAACATGCGGTGCAGTGTGCATCTCTGCTTCCAAGTCAAAGGACTCCCAGTGAGACTGCTGGATGCAGCTTGACAATAGGATGCTGGATTGTCTGCCACCGTCTGCACCTGCAATGACAGGACATGCATGAATAGCAGATTAATGAATTTATGACTGCTTATGAAGGACTTCACTATTGTAATAATATGAGGGAAATCATTTGGGAAGGGTTTTTTGGGGATGGGGAAGAGAAATCCCAGAGCCTAATGGAATTGTATCATAACATTAAAAAAGTAAAATTGTATCATAGCATTAACATGGAATTGTATCATAACATAAAAAAATTCCTAGAGTCCATACTTTAGCACTGTCTTGTAGAGTACACTCTGCAAATTGTGTAACCTGCTCCTAAGTTTCATTAGAAGTTCCTTTCAGGCCAAAAAAATAGATAAAATCAATCTGTTATACAATCATATTAATTAGCTACTAAATCAATACAAGAGAATGTACACAATAATATGACAGAAAGAACTCTTCTGATTTACTCCTTAGATATTTATCAAGGTTGGGGCTAATCCAAAGTTCAAAGTCTAATAGTTCATGAGATCTCCACATGAGTGAAGGATTCAGTCACTTGGGCTATCACTGCTGATTCCCAAGGCCTGCACTGTGTAAGCAGAAACTGGAGTCAGGAATAGAGCCCAATGTTGGACCCTAATGCTATGATATTGGATACTGGTATGTTAACTGCTTGGCTCAAAGCCTTCCCTCAGCTATCATATGACAGAAAGACAGTTGAGTTTAAAATTGTATTTTCCAGACTCCTTCGCAGCCAGCAATCAGAATGGTAATTTAGATTTTTTTTAATAAAAATCACATGCACAAGATATTAATTTGAACAAGAAAAGGTAGAATGTAGAATGTAATAAGCCTCTGTTTCTAGTCCGTATTATAGTTAAGTTTGAGGTTCTTGAATCTCAAGATTTAAACAGGAGCCTCCAGTTTTACCAGCATCCTGCTGAAAGAACAAAGAAAGGAAAAAATGAAGGTAGCAGGACCTTAGAGTTGACAAACTCGGTGGGAGCTTCTGCTTCTAAACTTACGAACACAGCAGAAGCAACACAACCAGTGATGGCTTCATTCATGTGATAAGGTTTCAAAAGCTGATAGTACAGTCGTCACAGCTGCAGTCCTGAGTTCTGCCCGATGTTGTACAAAATCACATGCAGCCATGAGGCTGAGGAAAATGAAAGCATTTTTACAAATAAATTAACCTTCCAGAATGTTCATAATGTATCAAAATTTTAAAAATTAATGAAATAAATCTGAAAATGAGCAAGTGGCACCACAGCATACTGAATAAGTTTGCTTACAACTGAAAGACCAATCAAAACCGTTAAGCCACCCTTGGAAAAGAATAAACTATTTCAAACCACCTAATAGTAAGAAGTCAGCATTGAAAACATGTGGAGAACTCAGACAAACCAATGGCAAATAGAAGCAAAAATAGTTACAGAATAAGCAAATAAACTGGGCAAGACAATTTCTGAAAGACATGTAAGTAATAAACATGTTTATGAAAATATGCTCAGCGTGTAAACGTCACTACTAATCACAGAAATGCAAATCAAAACCATAATAAGATGTCACATTATACTTTTTAGTGTCACTGTTATCAAATCAGAAGATCCAAATGTTGGTGTGGATGCAGAAGAAAAAGAACTTTTATTATTCACAAGAATATAAGTTAATACAACTATGACTAAAAATACTATGGAGATTGCAAAAAAGAAAAAAAAAGGAAAGGAAATAAAACTACAAATGGTGTTTTTTTTTTTTTTAAACCAAACAGTCAAGTATTGGTTAAGATCACTGTGTTCCCTGTGGAGCTCTAGCTCTAGAACCTGATTAGCAATCCGTGGTTGTAAGTGGATATCTATGGCTGAAGCAGCTGGATCCTTGCAATTGACTTGGGAGACTTGAATTTCGTTCCCAGCTCTATGGCTTAAGTCTGGGTCAGTTCAGCTTTGCCTGTTACAGATATTTGGAGAGTATAACTACAGATGAGTGTGTTCTTTCTCTCTGAATCCATTATACAGTAATTATTATTTTTTTATTGGTTACATTGCATTATGTGACATGGTTTAATAGGCAGTGGGATTCCCCCCACCCCCCCAAACCCTCCAATCCCCCCCCCATGGTGGACTCCTCCACCCCGCTGCGTTACCACAGTTCAAATTCAGCTGAGGTTCTCTCATTGGAAGCATCTACCAGGCGTAAAGTCCAGCATCCTATTGTCCAGATAAGTTCATCTGTTGAATGCCTGATTGTTAAGAATCAACCACTTATTAACAAGGTTGTAGTTGCCTTTCTGTATCTTCATTTATTCATCTGCTCAAGTGGTTGTACTAGTTCTCCAGTTGTGAAACGCTGCCAGTCTCGCCACTTCCAAAGTTTCTTTGGGGATCTCCCCAAACAAAATGCCGGACTCAGAACCCTAACCAAGAAAAGACAGAGGACAGAACAAGTCAATCAACCACTTCAACTGTATGTTGGCAGCGAAATACTGGGCTTATAAAGACTCTATGATGGTTTATGACAATCAATGGATTCTTCAATGACCTCATCGAGCTGGAAGTGGCGAGATATACAGTAATTATTTTAAAAATAAAAAAAACAGTATAACCTAAGATTCTCACTACTGTGTACATATTAAGCAGAAATATAAATACCACCTTATAGAAAACAAGAGTCTGAACTTCCAAGTTCATTTCACCATGCTTCACATTAGGCAAGACCTGAGAACAAGTACGACTATAACATTGAATGGATGGATTTAATCACACAATAGAATACCATTCAGCCTTAACAAAAAAGAAAACTCTGTACAATGAAGCAACATAGATGAACTTAAATGGCACAATGCTAAATCAAATGGGTCAGACACAGAAAAATACTCAGTAGTCTTACACGTAGAAACAAAACTGTCAAACAGTAGAAGGGTGTTGAACATATGGGAGAAATGAGGTGAAGTTGTTAAAGTATACTAATGTGTAGCATGGTAAAAATGGTTAATATATCATATACTTGAAATTTGCTAAGAGCTGTAAGTATTCTTCCTCCCACACACACAGTAACTTTATAAATTGAAAGATGGGTTATCTTGATTTCAGTAATTATTTCACCATAATAATAAGCAAATACAAGTGCATAAAAAATTCAGAACACTTTCACAGAGAAAACACAGCTAAACATTCATATCTACTAAGATATTTCTGTCAAATTCAGTTTCAGTTACTCTCAAATTAATACATGAAAGTAGAAAATTTTGTCTTAAAGAATTCAGTCTGTAAGTTCACTATATTCCAAAACTTCATTTCCCCTCCAGAATAGACTTCTCTTCAGCTTTAAAATGTATTGGCAAATATCATACTTAGTGTTGAATAAAAATATAATTATTAGGAAGGAAGACTATCTTATCTTAGTCTATTCTTTACTCACAAGCATATACTATACAAAGCAATGATTATATTGTGTGAACTGTTGTATAATCTGTGCTCTTCATCAAACAGTAAGAGTCCTAAATATCCTTGTAACTCTTCAACAAATTACATTTAATTGCCACATGGTATTTTTACGAGAGAATACTTCTTTCCATTTAGAGTATTTTATACAATAAGAGTAGCAATTTTCCAAAACACTCATGTCATTCTGAAATACCCTTGTTCTTTCCCCAGAGATGGAACCAATTACAGGTCTGAATCCCTGATTTACTCTAATCTTCATTTCTTCATTCAGCACAAATATTTTCAGGACCTCTATTGCATCAAGAATTTTATAATGCTGAACAGACAGTAAAGAAGAAAGGAAAAATAACTTAGACTTGTGTTGCTGCCAGTTGGAGTGGGTTAGGGATAGTAACTAAATGGGGCAGCTATTTGAGTAAAATATAGGGCAGATAGTTTCAAGTGCTAAGGAGAAGAGCACAGCATGTTGGAAGAGTAGAGAAACACAAATTAATGTTCCAGAGGGTAACTGGATCAATTACCTAGTTTTAGAGTATTAAACACGGGGTGGGGCAGATAAGAAGGTTCACCCCAAGGAAATGATTGTCTCACAGTTGTGTAGGCCAAAGTCAGAAATCCAAGTTTCCTTGGGGTAGTGCCCCTCAGGAACCAGTCAGAGAATATTTCTTGCCCCATCCTGCCTTCACATGATTGATCAATGACCCCTAGCCTTTTATGACTTGCAGTGTGTAACTCCACTTCTGCCTTATTTGTCATTTGGCATTTCTGTATTCTCATGGTCATCTTGGACATCTTCATTTTATTGATTGAGAATACTACTCAGCCATACTAAAGCATGAACTCCTGCTTTTCACAACGTAATGGATGCATTTGGAGATGATGCTTAGTGAAATAAATCAATCCCCACAGCCATGTGTTTCTTCTCTAATTTGTGGCAACTAATGTATCAAATAGCAACTGCGATATATGTGAGTAAAATTGACGTTTTGAGATTTGATTATTGTTTATAGTACTTGAGTATGTCCCTGATGAACAGTGGTCATCCTGTTTCAATATACATTGAATTCTTTATTCAGTAGAGGATTAACTTTGTGATAAAGCAAAATTGAAAGTGTGTCATTGCAAAAAATGAAAGGAATTAAGGAAGGTGGAGAAAAAGAAGAGAAGATAAAGCAGTGTTATATTCTTCTAGCTGAATTTTCAAAATATATGAAATCTAGTCCCCTTACATAAACAAATAAATAATAACCATTTTATAACTTGACTCAAATATATCCTACACATTTCCTGTTAAATTTAATTCTTAGAATTTCTACTTTATGATGCTACTGTGAGTGAAATTGCTTTGTTTTCTAAGTAACTAATGATTTGTTTAAGCATTCTTTTGTTATTCTTACACCAAGTACTTTACTGAATTCTCTTTTTTTCTACTAACTTTTGTAAATTAAATAACTTTTGCAGCAACATGTTATATAGTCCATAAATGATGACATTTTTTCTAGTTTTTAAAAATACAGTTTTGATTTCTATTTCAAGATCAATTGCAACTTTCAATGTCTAGTTCCCAAGCAGGTAATATTATATGCCTCCAAATTTGTTGGGAATACCTTTAAAAGATGATAAAACATGATATTAGCCACTTATTAGAAATATTTTTGTAATGAAAGCATTTAATCCTATTTCCAAGTTAATTTTTGACAGAACGATTTTTTGAAAATTTGTCTTGTTATTACCAAGTTGCTTTTCAGTATCTCAGTAGATTTCTGATTCACTGAGGTCTTACTCCATTTGAGTGGCTATACAAAATATCCTAGAACGTGACTTGTAAATGAGAGCATTGCAGTTCTGGAGTTTGATACCTCTAAGATCAATCATGGGCATATTTGGTAAATGGTAAGACTCACTAGTGATTCACAGAATGACTTCTTGCTGCAAAAAAAAAAAAAAAAAGAAAGAAAAGAAAAGAAAAAGAAAAAGCAAAAAAGAGGAAGCCACTTTTCTGGAGTCTGTTTTATGGAGGCACTAATCACAATCGTTGGGATTCCACAACACAGCATGATTACTTCCTAAAGGCCTGCACTTCCTTCTATTATCATCTTGTTGGTTAGGATTTGAACTTGAAATTAGAGGAGCGGGGGGATTGGAACACACATATTCAGTTCAGAACATATAATATTAATCCAGGTCTTGGCCTTGCACCATTCCTGCATTCCTAATATTCCACCAAAGAAGCATAATGATACATAAAGAAAACAAAAGATAAAATTCATGGAATCAAATTTGTATGAACAGCTACTTCCAAATGAAGGCAACTCCTCATTTTAAGAAACAATTATAGCAGGTACTTTAAATTCTGTACTCATTATTAGCAAATTGTACATTTTGGAAATTTTAAGTTAATATTTTTAATATGCTATATAATTAAATTGGGAAGACTTGTGATAAAAAGATTATATGCTCCTATAAACTTTCTTTGCACTATTTTTTTACAAGTATTTGAGCATTTTCAAAAATGAAAGGAATAAAATCAGCATCTTAATAAATATTAGAAATAAAATAGAATAATTGAAATCATCATATTCAAACCCTATGTAAATGTCTACATTACAAAATGCATATAAATTTTTTTAAGAATGACTATTGTGGGCCCGGCGGCGTGGCCTAGCAGCTAAAGTCCTTGCCTTGAACGCACCGGGATCCCATATGGGCGCCGGTTCTAATCCCAGCAGCTCCACTTCCCATCTAGCTCCCTGCTTGTGGCCTGGGAAAGCAGTCGAGGACAGCCCAATGCCTTGGGACCCTGCGCCCATGTGGGAGACCTGGAAGAGGTTCCAGGTTCCCGGCTTCGGATTGACGCGCACCGGCCCTTGCGGCTCACTTGGGGAGTGAATCATCGGACGGAAGATCTTCCTCTCTGTCTCTCCTCCTCTCTGTATATCTGACTTTATAATAAAATAAATAAATCTTTAAAAAAAAAAGAATGACTATTGTATTTTACCATTTATCTTAACAAAATTTTAAATTACAATTCTATTGGTTAATCTCTGGCTATGTTAATAAGGCTATATATAATCACTTGTGGTGTAATTGATCAGAAAAAATTTATATGCTTGATTCTTATTTCATGTGAAATTTGGGAAATTAACTATCATGTTGATTTATGTTATATATATTAGATAATTAGATTTTATAAATATAAGTGTGTATGTATCTTCAAAAGTCTAAGTATAATTACTGGCTATAAGGAAATATATATTTTTCATTTAAAGTAGGTATTCATCTACATGCCATAAATATACTTGCCTATAATAATAATAAACAATATCAATTGCTCTCAGCATTTTATTTTAAAGACATTAAGTCAGCAGGAAAATTTGAAACTTAGTTCACTGAATACACACTTTTCATCTTGTAAACATGTTACCACAATTGTTTTCTTGATGCTCTTTTGTTTTTGTAGAGAAATAATTGACAGTAAGTTACAGAAATTATGGCGCTTCAGCATACATATTCTGAGATTAAACAAATACTATTTAATACTAATGATGTCCGTATCAGTGTTAATAATTCTCAAACTTAATATTGTTTTCACTTAAGACATATCAACTAAATGATTTTGCAAAAACAATATGCATTCACTAGACACCAGGCTTCAAATTTGAATTTTGGTCTTTTCGCTGGACTAGCAAAATGTCTCATGATACTCCCATTGCCAGGAAGGAGCTAAGAGAAACATCTTCGAGGCAGCCACTAGCTTGCATAGGGAAACAGTCACTAGTCTCTATTTTACATGGGCGTTTCAGAAAGTAAATGAAAGAATGGGGGTTATCCCAGTGGTTAAGACACCCTTTCATCACATCAGAGTACATGAGTTCAATTCCTCATGCTGACTTATGACTCTAACTTCTAGTCAAAGAGAACTACACAAGAAAATAGTGATGATCCATGTTTTTGGGTTCCTGTTGTTAACTGGGAAGATCTGAGTTGAGTTCACAACTCCTAGGTCTGGCTCCAGTCCAGCAACAAGTGTTATAGGCTTTGGGGCAGTAATCCACCACGTGGAAGTTGGCTCATTCTCTGACTCTGTGCCTTTTACAGAAAGAGAAACAAAGTCTTGTAAAATGAAATTAAAGGACCAGTTTACTCTGGTACAAAACATTTTGAAATCCGTGCATATAAGGAGTCCTTAAAAATGTAATACGAAAGGAAAATTATACAAAAATATGCATGAATTAAAAAAATAAAACACTTGTCCTCAAATAGATGCACATTACAATTCAAAACAATTTTTGTACCTCCTGAGCTGTTCCATGTATTTTTGGGTTTTGTTCTGTGCTTTTGCATGTTACCTACAAAATGCATGAAATATTATACCCTCTTGTAAATGTACGTTGTGTTAAATGATTTTACCCAATAGTAAGCTAAAGTAAATATTCTCAACATATGTATGGTATACCAAAGATTATCTATTACAATTGGCAGGTTAGGTATAATAAATCTTTTTTATATTTATTTTTATTACAAAGTCAGATATACAGAGAGTAGAGAGAGGAGGAGAAACAGGGAGGAAGATCTTCCGTCCGATGATTCACTCCCCAAGTGAGCACAACGGCCGGTGCTATGCCGATCCGAAGCCAGGATCCAGGAACTTCTTCTTGGTCTCCCACATGGGTGTAGGATCCCAAAGCCTTGGGCCATCCTTGACTGCTTTCCCAGGCCACAAGCAGGGAGCTGGATGGGAAGTGGAGCCGCTGGGATTAGAACCAATGCCCATATGGGATCTCAGCGCATTCAAGGCAAGGACTTTAGCTGCTAGGCCACGCCACCAGGCCCAGGTATAATAAATCTTTTTAACCATGCATTTTCTACTAACAATATGTGTATCATAATGTAACAATGTAAATCAAGGATTACCTATACACTATTTATTTCAATTTTCCATGAAACTAGTGTGCGAAAATCAATCTTTGTTTATACTGTTCTATCACTATTATTAGGCTTTTGTTAGTTAACTAAAATAGTGCTTTATTTTATATTATGTATTATTTGTTATACAACACATTTTATTTTATCCAAGATAATTATAGGATTTGGATTTGTCTGATATATATATATATATATATATATATATATATATATATATATATGTATGTAATATTTAGATATATATCTAAATGAAGAAATTTAATTCAATTATGTAGCACAAATTTTGAAATGTTATCCCTGTACCATATGAAGAAAAGTTACCAGTTGGGATGCTTTATTTGATTATTTTTAAGACTCAGTATTTTTTGAGATTGATCTATTTTTACTGGAAAGGCAAATTTACAGACAAAAGGAAAGACATAAGGAGAGAAAGATTTTCCATACACTGATTCACTCCCCAAATGGCCACAACAACCAGAACCAAGTCAATCCAAAGCCAGGAGTCAGGAACTTCTTTGGGGTCTCCCACATTGGTGCAGGGTCCCAGAACTTTGGGCTGTACTCTACTACTTTCCCAGGCCATAAATATGGAGCCAAATGGGAAGCAGAGAAGCCAGGGCATGAACCAGTACTCATATCCTAGCACTTGCTAGCATTTGCAAGATGAGGATTTAATCCATGAGCCATCATGCCAGGCCCAACATAGATAGATAGATAGATAGATAGATAGATAGATAGATAGATAGATAGATAGATTCATTTAGTTACATGTTGATTGCAACCATTGCGTCTTATGAATCCTTTTTTCTGTAAAAATATTTCATTCTTTGGTTTTAACATCTATTGATGATACTTGCCTAAGGCAGTTATTGTGGGCACTATTGATTTAGCAAACCTAGCTGTGTCTAATTGCCTGTGAGTTGGTGCTGATCATTTTTCTCATACTGTGGTGGAGGGGAAAATATTTTTGTCTTGCAAAATGTGTCTCTTGCACTGTATATAAATGACTTCATCCAAGATATCATTGTTTACAGGACTATTTAATTAAAATGATTCTAACAAAGTTATGCAATTGTTTTTTTTTTTTATTTGACTACTTTGCTGTACTCAATAGTGCTCGGAATTTACATTCACTTGACAATTAATGCTCCCAAAGAGTTACTGAAGCCTTTTCTATGTTTTTCATTATTCATATTAAACGATTCATGGGCTTAATTTTCACTTCAGTGAACCATCTTGTAAAATCTGGTTTAGACATCATGGTGATATAGAATGTGAAAGGAAATGAATTAATACTCCAGCAGGAACACTGCCAAGCCAACTATCGTAGCACATTTTATTATCCTGTGAGTATACTTGTCACTCAAGTGAGAGATCTATCAAAAAGAGCGGAGAAGCTGAACAGTTTAAACTGGTTGAAGGGATGAAACAACGCATGGGTTCTGCTTGCACTCACTGAAACAGGTGTGCAGTGAGCAATTCTCTCTGCAGAGGCGTTATCTGGTGGGCAGTTTCCCAGTACTACGTAAGTCTCCATTAATACCCTTGCCATTAAAGTTTTTATAGAGGTTAACTACCAGAAGCCATAATTTCAGGTTCATACATAGGTTATGTGCATGAGAGAAAGAGATTTATCTTAGAGAAAATGCTGAATGCAAATGCAGCTCTATTGTCAAAGTGGATTTAATGTATTCATGGGGTAAAATATTTCAGAAATGTTACCTTTTTTTTGTATCTGAAAGCTTAAATAGGAACAATTTTAAAATACTAAAATCTAATAAAACAATTTTCTTGGTCACATTTTATTTATGAGAAATTGGATTATGTATCAAAAATCTACTTTTTAAAGACCTTAACTAAGAAAGAAAAGCTGGGATAACTGGATGACCCAACTCTAAATAAATTATTACTTATAAATAAAGACAATTACACATGGTTTCTGCATGTTTAACTTGCATAATAAAGCATTTTATCCTACTGTTATGCTCTCTCATGAACACTAGAATATGTAGAATATGTAATATTAATACATACATCCCTATTTTCAAAAAGTAAAATATAAATGTGAAGTGAATATGGCAAAGTGTTGAAAATTGTTTTGCCAAAGATAGCTTCTATACTCCCGCTGATTATTGATTGGATCTGGCACTCTGCAATGGTAAGGTGCAAAGCATGATGGACATGGAAACAGTCCAAGAAATAGCACTGGAATGCTGTAGCCAATCCATTCATTCATAAATCATTTTTAGTGTGCCTTGTTCATCCTAATCTGTACTCATTGAAGTGCAGAGCAACTCCGTAACTTTTCCAATGTGTGACAGATTGGGGTTCAAAAGATATGTCTTCAACCTTGACTACTCATATAAATTCTCTTCTTAATCAGCTGGATACTGTAATATTTAAATTTGGTATAAATATCAGTTACAAATTTGCTATGAAATTTGTATGTTAATTACATCATCTGAGTCTCAGAACTTTTGTTTTCTCATCTGAAAAACTGGGATAAGAAATGTTTCCTTAAACATTTGTATGAAAATCTATTTGTAAACTTAAGACATCATATATTTACTAAGAGCTCTCAATATCTTCAGTGGCTATGCCAGGCCTGTGCCAATTCAACTATTTATTTACATGAGGAAGCTTTTGGCTTCACTTGCCACTTGACTGGAATATTTAGGAGACCTTAATGATCTCTTGATTCATGTTTTCTCTCATCAGCTCTCTAATCCAGCCTGCTGTCTACTGCTTTTCATAAAGTACAATTCAATATATGTTACTTCCTATGAAAAGCCCTCCCAAGCTGTCCCTTTTATCTATTTCAATGTCCAAACTCCTTTGCTTTTCTTGTTTTCCTTCTATCGTTCTTTTTGACTTTCTACCTATGCATTTTGCTCCTGTCCGTTCTACATCACATTTGAGTCCTCAAACTTTTGCTCTATGAAGTCTCTTTGCAAATTATCACCTTGATGTAGTTTCTTCTAAAGGTGTTCAAATTCTGCCTTTCAAGTTAGTGTTTCTTCTCCCTGAGAAACAAACACAAAGATGCAACTGGATACAGAAAAGCCTCTAGTCCCCATCCCCAGGAAATAACTGTGAAGATGAAAGATTAGGGCACAGCAGGCTAGGACAAACAAGTCCAAAGCATGTGAAGGAAAATCAACAGCCATGGTAGGGTACTGGATGATACTTCAAGAAGACTCTGTCAAAGTTTCAGCAAGGTCAATGTGAAAACCTCAGGTTGAAGTTTTCTATGAAGGGTGTTGGCACATTTCAAGGAACAGACCAAGATTTGAACAACCTCCCCTGAATGATTTTGTCCCCCTGTATGTTCTTTAATAAAAATCCAAACCCCCATGATGGTAGTTGCTAGTGTGTAGACACTTGGGAAAGTAATCAAAGTTCACTGCTCAAGAATATGATTGATGTCCTTCTAATGAGACTGGAGATAAAGATTTTTTATCTACCTTGCTTAGGAAATATGATCTGTGACCCAGAAACTATTATTACCCATCACCAAATTTGTTGACATCTCAGTCTTATGCATTCCATTTTTCAGGATTGTGAGAAACAAGTTAATTCAAAATGTAATTGAAAGCTAAGCTTAATTTTTACCAAATAATTTGCAGTCGGTATACAATTTTTACCTATTTAATTTTCATCTAGTTTTGAATATCCGTCATATGTATCTATATGTATATATTGCATATGGACAACTCCATGATACTCCATTATGGATGCTCTCATGGTCTAAGGCATGTGCTTAGTCATTGGCTATTTTATGTCAAGAAGGAAGCTGATATTAGTTCCAAACAGGGGTTGATCCAGAGAGTCAATTTCTAGAACTTTTGGTCAATTATTCCTCTCAGCAGGAAATAAGAGTGGTGAATTTTAATTAACACTATGCATGGAAATTTCTGTAACATCTCTTTTCCTTTTTTTCAACCACCACAGTGGTTCTTAAAAGTTCTTAAAAATGTATATCACTTAAAATTTCACTTCTATTTATATAAAAAATCTACTCAATTATAAGCATTTTTAGGAGGGAGGCCATTCATAATTTTTCTGATACATGGATTGCATTAATCAGTATGACTGTTTGCTAAGTAGCTCCTAGTAAATGATGTGAAAAAAACTAAGATTTAGCCAAGGCAGGACTGTATTTGTGTTATCTATTAGTACACAACAAATGCGTCTAAAACTCAGCAGCTTAAGACATCAGAAACTGGGCCCAGATCGTTAGCCCAGTGGCTAAAGTTCTTGCCTTTATGCACCAGGATCCCATGTGGGCACTCGTTCGTATCCAGGCTGCTCTATTTCCCATCCATCTCCCTGCTTGTGGCCTGGGAAAGCAGTGGAGGATGACCCAAAACCTTGGCACCCTGCATGCATCAGGAGACCCAGAAAAAACTGCTGGCTCCTGGCTTTGGATCAGCTCATCTCCAGCCACGGCAGCCACTTAGGGAGTGAACCAGCAAATAGATCTTTCTCTCTGTCTTTCTTTCTCTCTGAAAGTCTGACTTTCCAATAATAAATAAATAAATAAACAAACAAACAAACCTTTTCATAAAGGACATCAAAAACATGATTAGTCAGGAATCAAGATGGTGATAAATAGATAATGGAACTCCTTTTCTTAGTGGCTCAAAGGTCCCTTAGTTCCCTGGGTGGAGCCAAAATTTCCTGTGACCTCTTGCACATGGTTGACAGCTGACACTGTCAGACATGGAAAGTGGCTCTCCTTCATGGTAATCATTCCATATGATATCTTGGCATAATGGATTTCATGATATCTATTATCTGGGAAAGATATTCCAAGAAAAGACTTTAATGCCTGATGTTTATGTTAAGTTTGCTAGAGAGTGAAAAGGTTATTCCTAGGATTGATATGGAAGAAGAATCACAAGGGAATAACTAGAAGAATATGCAATTTACTATACAGAATTTAGATAGTTCATGTAAATATGGTTCATCATAATCAGATTACCTAACTACCTGCAAGTATATAAAAAGCATAGAAAAGTATGGGAATAGCAATTTTGAGAATATGTCAAACTGTTATTTGGAAGACTAGTGCATTTTAAGTCATGTGCAACTTCTTACTTATCCTGCCAGCTTTATAATAGAGTAAAATAAATCTCAGGAAAATTTAAATAAATAATATTAATATGAATGATGTCCAGAGTAGACACAGAGCTTTGGCAAGTGCCCGAAGTGCTTTCTCCTCTTACATACACATACCGATATAAGTGTATGCTTTTAGTTTCTTGAGACTCTCATACTACATGAATAGCGTGCATAAAATCCTCATGTAGGCTCACTATCGTAAAAAATGTGAGCAGAAAAACTCGTACCTTAAAAATCAGAGTACAAGAGTGAATATTTGATCCTATGGGTAGGGTGCCCCTGTCCCATAATGGAATACCTTGGTTCTCTACATATCTCAGGCTTCCATCTCTGGCTTCTTGACAATGCAGATCAGGAAAGATAAAGAGTTGAGTAATTGAGTCCCTGCCACACACACAGGACACTTGACTTGAGCTCCCAGTCCTTGGCTCTGGATTTGATCAAGCTCAGGCCATCATGGACCCTGGGGGGAGTTTATTAGATGAGATAGAAGATCTCTTTCTCTCTCTCTCACTCACTCTCTCTCTCTCTCACTCTCTCTCTCTCTCACTCTCTTTCTGTGTGTGTGTGTGTGTATACCTCTCTCCCTACTGACTCCCTCCACTCATTTCTTCCCTCTACCTCTCAAATTTTTAAAATGAGATAATTTTTAAAAATGGGGAGAGAATGTACAAGAAATATAATTACCTGAAAAATTTTATGATTCTAGTAACTGCCTTATTTTACCCTAAAGAGTATACAGAAAGCTGTAACAGCTATACTCATTAACTAAACAGAGTAAAACATAGATCAAGTTGAACTTTTGGAAAATTATCATAGTGTTTAAACTGAACATAGTTTCAAGCTATAGAACAATTATTAGAAAGAGATTTACTTTACCCTTAGGAGTATGGAGTTAGTAAGGAAGGCCCTTTGGGATATTTTTTGAAATTTAGAAATACAATATCGAAAAGCTAAAAATATAAAGTAATTCTAAAAACCATGATATTTTTATTCTGCCTGGAGTTACATCAGGCCCATATATTAATCTTTATTTTGTTTAATGATTAGAAGTTTGCTGGAAATTTTCTTATGTCTTTTATTACTATGAAACTTGCAGTTTTAGCTCCAATAAGAGAATTTTGTCCCTGGGACATAAAATAATTACTTGACTTGAAGTAGGGAATCAATGATATTTGTTGAATACATAATAAAGTTCAAATTAATCTTACTTTAGAAATTATGTATTCTAGCATGGGACTCATAAGGGAAAAATACAAGTGAAATCTCTTCTGTTTAGAAGATAGACATCCATTGGATGCCAAAGTAATCCCCCAGAATATCACTTGAGTTTGACTACATGTTAGTAAACAATAAGATTAAATGAAATTTCTTAGCAGTTCTAAAAATCTACATTCCCTTTTATACTTGCAAACAAATGATTTTATGTCAGTAGTGACTGATTCCAAATGTTCATTTGGGTATCATTAGACAATGACAGCTATATTTCATACTCAACATGAGACTTTATGTATTAATGCAGCACAAATATGAACAGCAGGCTTCCCACACCTCAGCCTTTGCACTAACCATGAAGTAAATGTGATAAACTCTCACTCATCATCTATAGGGACAGAGATGTACCACTATTTCCTATATGCATCTTAAGGTGATCATCACAAAATATTGCTTGGGATTTTTCCTTAGTTTTTGTTTATTTAACACTCCAATGAGTTTTTAACAGATTCACTAGAGTTCATAGTTGCAATTCTAGCAATATAATTAAATGCCTTTTCTCTCCTATTATTTATTGCTCATTTTAGTTGTTGAGATGGTGTTTTAAATTTAAATTACAGCAAAAAGACAAAGAAATGATCACCATTTTGGTTATTACTGATTAATTTCTCATTTTTGATATGTATTAATATTATACAGGTTTTCTTTACTCTTCTTATCATTTTTTTGCTATACAAAAACATCTTTTTTATATAATCCAATTTGTCTAAATCTTGCTTTATCACTGTACTTTTGAGGCCTGTCAAAAAATTTCTGCCTGTACCAATGTCTTGAAGTATCTTTTGTTTGTTTGCTGCTGGAAGTTTCAGTTTCAAAAATTGCATTTAGGTCTCTGATCCACTTTGAGTTCATTGCTTGCATAAGGTGAGTGGGAGTACTTAAGCTCCAGTGTTTACAGGTATTCAGTTTTCCCAGTGCCATGGTTTGAAAAGACTGTCCTTTTTCTGCTGGGATGCTTTGTTCCTTTGTCAAGAATGAGCTGGCTATAAATGCATGGGCTAAATTCTGTTCCATTGACCTATGTGTCTCTTTTTACGTTTTGCAGGTCTGTTCTTCAAAAAATGTGTGAAAAACAGCGTTACATTTTAAGGTTAGGTGTTAATGTTATGATGCAACTGAATAAGTGCACATCCTAAAAACCAGCACATCATATAATTACCTGGTACTTGTTTTGACTCTTCTTTCTTAAAAGAGAAAGAGAGGAGAGAGAGAGCTATATCTGAAAGACGGAGTTAAACAAAGAGGGGGAGAAACAAGGAGAAGCAAGGAGAAGCAGAGCATATGCAGGAGAGAGAGTATGAGATAAGAGCACGAGAATCTTCCATCAATTGCTTCACTCCTTAAATGTCTGCAAAGACCATAACTGGGTCAGTTTGAAGCCAAGAGCCAGGGTTTCTTTTAGAACTCCCACGTTCTTCTGGGACTCCCACATGGGTTCAGGACAGAAGCACTTGGACCATCCTCTACTGCATTCCCAAGCATGTTAGCAGAGAACTGAATCAGAAGTTGAGCAGCTGGGAATTGAACCTGTGCTCACATGAATGCCAGCCCCAGAGTTGGCAATGTTACCTGTTGTGTCCCAATGCAGGCCACTGTTCAGCTTTTGCTTAAGTTCCCTGGTGATGTTCCCAAGAAGGCAGTGGAAGATGGTCCAACCCTTTGACCCCTGCCACCTAAGTGGTAGACTAGGGTGGAGTTCCTGGCCTAGCACTGACTGTTGATCACATTTAGAGTGTACAAGTAGATCAAAGATTCTCTCTCTCTCCCTCTCTCTCTCTCTCTCTCTCTCTCTCTCCTTCATCCATTCATTTTTTTTCTTTTTTTTTTTTCTGCCTTGCTTAGAGCATCTTTTAAAACAGTAAGTCATTAATAAGCCAAAACCTTAGTTTTTGAAGCAAAAAATACTGTTTTGATATCGGTTTCCCCATTTTTTGAAACCTCTAATTATGTATCTTAATGTCAGGCATTGGATACCTCCTGTTTTGTTTTCCATATTGTTTTTTCATGTTTTTTATAAACCTGAAATATTTGTTTCTATATGAATTGTAGGCTGTTCTATCAAGTTCATGAAGAATGTCATGATATTTGATGGAAACTGTCAAATCTGCGAATCACTTAAGGTAGTATAAACATTTTAATATTCTTATAAGTGAATATGTGATATCTGTGAATATGATATTCTTAATACATGTGTGTTAAATAATAAAGTTTTACTTTATATTTTGTAGTTTTAATGTAGTGTTCATATATACTTGGTTTAAATGTATTAACAGATGCTTTTATATTTCTTGCAAATTGAACTAATTTTATGGAATATTTCTTAATGACATTATTGGTAATAAAAATACTGTTGAGTTCTATACATTCCAGATACTTCACTGAGTTTGTTAATCAGTCCTAAATAATTCTTTGGTGCACTTGCCAGATTTTTTCCATTTATAGAGCTTATCATCTATAAACAAAGATAATTTGACCCTTCCTATATTTGTAAACATTTTCATTTCTTTCTCCAGCCTATTTGCCCTGGCTAAGGTTGGTAATACTATATTGAGTAAAAGCATTTAGAGTGAACATCTTTGGCTAGTTCTAGATATCACAAGAAATATGTTGGTTTTCGGGTTTGCCATATGTATTCTACTATGTTGAGGTTTTAGTTTTCTATACTTACTTTGTGCTAATTTTTTCGTTAATCATGAAAGGATATTGACGGTTACAAAATGTTTTTCCAACATCTATTGAAATGACTCCTTGATCACTTGTTGACCTATTGTGTTCAGTAACCTTACATATATGTGATAAATCCTATTTGTTTGCAATGTGTTACTAGGTTTGATTTACTACTATTTCCTTGAGGATTTTTCAACTTCTGTTCATAAGAATATTGATCTATAGAATACTTTTGTTGCTGTTGCTGTTGTGTCATGTTCTGGTAATGCTAGCCGTGAGAACGAGTTTGAAAAGATTCCATTCCTTTCAGGTTTTTTTGGAAAAGTTTGAAAATTATTTTGCTTCCTTAACTATTCTGTATCATTAATCAGTACTGCTATATATATGGTTATGAAATTTTCTGTTTACTGACTTCATATAATTAATTATCTCTCATTATTTATCATTTATCTTCTCAAGCTTCCTGTATTGTTTTATTTGATTTATTCTATTCATTCATCTAAATTTTCTAATTTGTTAGCATGCAGTTGTTCACAGTAACCATTAATTATCATTGGCTTTCTGTGATGTCAGTTTTAATATCTCCTTCTTCATTTCCAAGATCATATATTTGAGACTTCTCTATTGTTTTCTTGGATTTTCTATTTAAAGATTTGTTAAGACTGGCTAGCTTTTCAAAAAGTGAACATTTTATTGGTCTGTATTGATTTTTTAACTTCCCGTTTCACTTATGTTCATGTCATCTTTATTGTATCTTTCCCTCTATTGCTTTGGATTTGGTTGGATTTATTTTTCTAGATATTTTTGTATATATCATTAGACTTTTTATTGGAAGTCTTTTTTCTTTTCTTTTTTCCTCTCTTTTCTATAAAGTTCTCTTCCAGTACTGCAGTACTGCTATGGCTATTTTCCTTAACTTATAGTTTGTTGTATTTCTGATTTCATTTGCTTCAAGAACGTTTTAATGTCCCTTTCATCCCTTAGTCTTTATGAATTTATAACACACAACTTTCTGAAATTTTTGGTTCTTCTTTGGCTGAGTTATGGTCAAAATATATACATGTTACACTTTAATATTCTTAAATTTTTGATACTTTTTGGTATCATTTATGCTGTTTGTTAGTATTCATATATTTTAGATCTAAAAATGTTGCATGGAATCCTCATTAAATATCTGTAGGTCTATTTGATCTGTTATACACTTCAGTTCTGACATTCTTTTGTGATTTTTGTCTGGATGATCTTCCATGATAATTAATCAGCAATAATTTCAGACGTGTGGAGCAAATTTCTTCATCCAAGTGAAGTTGCCCCACAACCAAGACTAAAGAATCACCTGTTCTTTGTTCCAGCAGCAAGGAACAACAGTAACAGATGTGGGGACATAGAAGCAGTTGCCCTTGATGCTTGGAAGGGTCATGTGGCCCATGTAGTGGTGAGAACTGCCTCAAGATGGTGAGATTTATGGGCCCTAAGATTTTGATATGAGCATCATGTTTTTCTCTAGGGATAGTATTTGCTGTCTCTCACATGACTCAGCATACTTCCTGATTGTAAAATGCCAGTTTTTAAGATATTCATAATATTTTGTGATGAAATCGCAAGATATTTTTGCAGGGTCCAGTGGCGTGGCCTAGTGGCTAAAGTCCTCGCCTTGAACGTGCCAGGATCCCATATGAGCACCGGTTCTAATCCCGGCAGCTCCACTTCCCATCCAGCCCCCTGCTTGTGTCCTGGGAAGGCAGTCGAGGACAACCCAAAGCCTTGGGACCCTGCACCCGCGTGGGAGACCCAGAAAAGGTTCCTGGTCCCGGCATCGGATCGGCGCGCATCGGCCCGTTGCGGCTCACTTGGGGAGTGAATCATCGGACGGAAGATCTTCCTCTCTGTCTCTCCTACTCTCTGTATATCTGACTTTGTAATGAAAATAAATAAATCTTTTTAAAAAAGATATTTCTGCAGATAGGTTATATCTTAGCATCATTCCAATATTTCTGAGTAGCTCGATGAGTTGTATGTACCACTACTCTGGGAAATAGGGAATATACTTTGCTGCCATTGATTGTATATACCCCTGTTAGTACAGCTTTCATAAACTCTAGACACTTAGATCAATGAAAATAATGATATATGTGATATTTTAGCTGCTTTAATACATTAGTATAAAACATACATTTTAAGCATTACATCAGATGGTAATAATAAAATTAGCAACTACTAAATAACATTGAAAGGTTAGTTTTCTGAATTCAAATGTATCTGAATCTGAGATGATTTAAAACATTTATATTTTTGTGTAGCTTTCCTCAAGTAAAAATATATATGCAATCAAAATTTAAGCAACATATTTTCACTGATATCTGCTGTAAGGCTTAAATATTTAAGTACATTTGAATATTTAGTTATATTTAAAGAAGAGCCTGAAAAAGCTCTTAATATGTCAGCAACTTAATACTGGACGCCTATAAATTTATAAGTACAGTTATGTACATTGCCTCGAGATGAATGCTCATATTTAAACTGCTTTTCGAAGGACAGCATGATAAAATATTTGTTAAATCTGAAGTGAGGATGTATTACTGATTTTATAAATTTATGTTCAGGTTTCCAAATGTGTGACTAAAAAATCATTAACATGTGAGTTTCATTGACATATCCTTATAGGTATTTCACAAGTTTTCAAAACTCTCTGTGAAAACACTGATGAAGTTGGGTGTAAATTTTGCTGCTAAAAAAAATCTCATTCAATATGTACTCTAATTATGGCAAAACATGGTTGGTTATAATTAGATGTTATATTTGCCTAAGACCTGACTAATCTTCAAGTCATTTCTTTCAAATTGTTAAACCATTTGAAAGGTTAAATGTTGTAACGGGTTGCTTTCAAGTTTTGAATCTTCTTTATAGTATTAAGACTTTACATATTATTAGCAGTGAAAGTTCACTAAATGAACATTTCTCCGTATCCTGGAACAACAATCATCAAATTGACAGTTTTATTGAGAAGGATAATTAATTTTATGACAATCAACATTCTTTAACTAGATTAAATACAAAATGTGCTTAAGTAAACATGTATACTGAATGGAAATATATTTGGGATCATTAACCCCATTTTGAATCATTTAAAATGGAACTGTTAGAGCCATTCATAATATAAAGGAGGCTAAACTTAGTTTGAACAATGAATTCTAGTTCAACACTGGAACTGAAATTAAATATATTTCTCTTGTCTTTGTCCTTGCACTAAGTAAGTAAAAACCCTGGTTATAATGCAAGGGTTCAATAAAAATTTTGGAAAATGGAAAAAGTAAGTTAATTTAAGCCTCCAAAACTGGAAGTATGCATCATTTTTATCTATGTGCTTTTTTCCATAAACTTTTGGGAAACTCTTTGTATGGATGAGTTTCAAAAACTTCGTACACCTAAATATATCTTTCAATTTGATTTTAAATAAATTTTATGAAGTTCCTTATATAGCAAAAACGTGAGACTGGAAGATAAAAAGAAGAAGGCAGATCTGGAGATTTGAGAAATGACAGAGCATTAAGTCGCTGTGTTACATTTGTCCTCTCTCACATCTCTATGTAGGAGCAGGAGAAACTGACACCTCAGAAATGTCAACAGTTATAGACCAAAAGATCCAAGAAAAGACTTCTCTCTAGCGACAGACCTAGTAAAAGGATGCCCTGGAAGAACAGAAACCTTCCCAAACCCATCATACAGAGAAAAGTATTCATACTGCCTCATTACCATCATCACCATCATCATGACCACTCCAGTGTTCTCTCCAATTTGAGACCAAGTGGAGGACATGGGCTGTCAGTGCCATCAGTTGGCAGGGTTCTTTGCTCTGCCTCTCTGTCAGGATACATGAGTGAAATCATGGGTTGGAACTCCACTAAGCCTGAACAGATGGCATTATACCAACTCAAAGATTTTAGCATCAGTACAGACCAAGTGGATCTGAACTAATGCTCTGCACCAGCAGGAAGGAACCCTTCCCATTCCAACAAGAGTGTTGAGGCAGAATTTTTTAAAAGAGTGAGCAGCATTTGGGACTTTCTGGGGAGTCTTACACAGATTTCTAATCAGCCTATTGGGCGACTTAACCATGTTTAACACAGCCGAAGATTTCAGATCTGTGCTTTTATGAAGAAAGACATCAAGGTAAGCAAAGTAGCAAAGAAAAGTAGATTAACACTGCAAAGACGAAAAACTAAGTTACCACAACAAGCAAAAAAGTAGGCAGAAATATATGCTAACACTAGACATGGTGACTGTTTATAAAATACATGATTTAACTAGGATCCAGAATGAAACAATGTAATAGCTAATAATTTCCAGGACATACCTTACAAATAGTTGTAAGGTTAACCAATAGAGTAAGAATAGAGGATATCAATCCCACAGCAAGTTAGCTACCAGAATCATCGCAGTATTTTCCATGCTACCACAGGAAATATTTCCATGAGCAATTACACTCTGCTAGTAAGAGGAAATGTTTTTAATTCACAGAAAAAGTAGAAGACTTTAAGAAACTTGGAAACAGAAATATGCAAAAGAGAAAATAAATGTCTCCTTGAGTGTGCTTCAATGGCAGAGTAGAGCTATGAGAGATAGTCAATAAATCACAGGACTCAGTCATAAAAAAGCAACATAAAGAATATGCACTGAGAATAAAAATGAGCAAAGCTACAAGGAGAGGTAGACGATACCAAAGATTTAAATTCATGTTGTTTGCTAAGGCCAAGAACCTATACTCATACAAAATGTTTCAATTTTAAAAGTTGGTTCAAAATGCAAGATAAGCAAATATATAGGTAAACCTGTTTATACATACGTTCACAAAAATGAACTGTATAATGAGAACAGCACATCTGGAAGTGGAGATACATTGCAGTTTGCATCTTTACTCATGAATAAACAGAGGACACCTATGGCAAATTGTTAAATAAAGCTTGACAAAAAGATACTGAACTGTCTATCATTGTCTACACCTGAAATGCAATGATACACTTAAACAGCAGAATGATGGAATTGTGACTGTTAGCAAAGGACCATACTATTGTATTAGTATGGTGGAAAACCATGTGGTGGTAGGAGAAATGAAGGAGTGAATGGAGGAAACCCTGTGTCTATGTGACCATCTCATGACAAATAATTTTTAAAAATTAATAAGTGCAAATGAATGAATAATGGCATATAGTTTTCACCTGATAAATAGAAAAATCTTCTGGTAACATAGCTATAAATGGACTTCTTTAAATAATAATTTTAAGGGGAAAAACAGTAACTATGCTTTTAACCAAACATAAGGGGAAAATAATCACAGATCAGGCAGTCCTCCAAACCGGAAAAGGTTCAGTGGGCTTTCTGCCTCCCATACGTAGCAATATTTCTGGACAGAAGATGGAAGCTGATCACAAAGAAAACTTACTTGGAATGGTTCAGTCTAATTTAATCAAGTGGATACCTGCTACTGTCTAAAACACTACTGTATTTGCAACTTAGTTAGTTGAAGGAATAGGCTAGTAAGTTAGCTTAATTTTGTTTGAATTATTCTGTACTAATATATGCTTCTGGGCCTAAGAAAGTAGCTAAATGCAGTACAATGGTTTTCTATCAATTCTCAGTAATGCTGGTGAGAGTTCTACCCTCTAGAAAGGAGAATTGGTAAAAATGTTATGTCATGTTGCAAAATACTTTAAAAAAATCAGAAATCTCAGAAATGTCCAACAATAAGCAATGATTATACCATTGATACTACTCGCTTTTGTCAAGTATTCTATATTCATTCAGATCCTATTTTCAGAAAATGTCAAAGCAGAAGTAGAGTTTAATACTTGAATGAAATGATGCATACTTGAATCATAAATTGAAAGCACCTGTACTGTGTATTTATACACACATGTGTTCCCTTTTAGCCTAGTATCATTTCATGCTGAAACGGAAATTATTTAGTTTCTACCAAGGATGAATAAAATAAATGCTACCTTCCGAAATGGTAAACCATCTTATAGGACTTGGAATAGGAGGTTACAGAAAACTCTGTCTTCCAAATTCTCATGCACAAGAGGACTGGGTGATGAGAGGTGAGATGCAAGCAGCATGCTGGTGTGCAAATCACTCAGCCCTCCTCCCCAGCAATGCAGAGTGAATGAGCTCCTCCCTTCACCGCACATCTAGGGAGCCGATAAAAAAGAAAGGACTCACATTGTGCCAGATACACTTGTTGGACAGAAGGCAGAACAAACTTGAGGACTCCAAGGGTTAGTAATTCCCTGGCACTTTGATCTGCTGTGAGTGAAGATCAGGTACTTTCTCATTGAGAACACACTCTCTCAGTACTGTCAGGATGAATGATGTTGGTTAGCCTAGGAAAAAGTTAGTTTTAAATATCTCCTGCTCAAAAGTACATTCCAGGTCTGAATGGCATTAGTCAGTTAAACTCCTTTTCTTTCCTCTTCTGCCTCTTTTTAAGGATCAGGCACTAAAAATAAGAAAAAGGAACAAAGATACCAGTTGGAGAAGCAAATATGCCAGACTCCTACTGCCTCTGGCTAGCCTACAGCAGGCACAAGCTACAAAAGGGAGAGTCCCTAGTATTTTAAAATAGGTTAAAATGCTGAATATGATGGCAGACTAAAAATATTAATTACTGTTTGAAGATCACTTTTCATGAAAGTGACTAGACCAGCCTGGGGACTTGCCCTAAATTACATCCAGGGAAAGAACTAGGACTAGAGGCAGAATTAGTCAACAGAATAAATGAAAGGAGACAGGAGGAGACGAGACTAAATATGCCTTGTGATATATCCCAGTGGACATGCTTGATCTGCATGGCTGGTGCACTGGGAAGAAAGGACAGTTGAGGAGGAAATTTACTTCCTGTAATAGTAGGATTTGAGGAGGTCATAATGGAGTTAGTAGTGACTCTTGTTTTCTCTTTTTGATTTTTGTAAAATCGATAAGATTTTTTATCCTAAAAGCAAATGAAACTTTTAATGTGAGATTGATTTTGTGGATTCCGAGGTCATGATGAAATGCCTCTATTTAATTAAATATCTAACTGTCTCTTGCAAAAGTGAAAATGCTTCAAGTTAGAATTTCTTGCATTCTTCCTAGGATATTATTAAGATGTACTCAAATAATAGTATATTTTTCATATTCAAATCTGTCACATTGAAGCATCTATAATTTTTAATTGCTCCTGGTATGATTAGTGTGAATGATATATTTAAGACATACATTTTAGGATAGCAACCCAGAGAGGAAAAGTTAGAAGTCCAAGCATAGACAGAACCCTTCCAAGGACTTAGTGTATGTTTTCTGATGGCATCTAATTTTTTTAAAGATCAATTAATTTTTATTAGAAATGCAGATTTATAGAGAGAAGGAGCGACAGAGAATAAGATCTTCTATCTCTTGCTTCCTTATGGGAGATCACACCTGCTTCTCCGACTGCTTGGCCTGTGTAGGATGCCATAGGGAAGTAACACACTGTGTCCCCAGGGGAACCCCCTGACAATAGTCTTGGCTCACCTAGAACTTAATCTAACCTGATCACTGGCCATACATGCAATAACAGTGGGCTGTACCCTACTATCTCTTCTCTGTCCTTGGTGAGCTGTGCTGGGACTTCCGTGATAGGCAACTCTGAGAAGTTGGTACAGTCCCATGTTGCCTGCCAGTCACACGAGGTATCGGTGACCTTCAGCTGGCCCACAGCCACACATAGTGAATCTGAACTACAGCATACCGCCAGCCATGTGTGTTGTATGTGACCTTTTATATGATTGGAGAGTCCAGAGAGGTAGACATGCCTTCTAGCCAATTACAGTGTCATTGTTGGGTAGGAGGACTGTCAGGAGAATACCTATATAAATCATTAAAACCCATTGAATTGCACACTGTTCATGGGCAAATTGTTAATATGTGAAATAAAACTAGTGAAAAACTTTTTTAAAAAAGAAAGAATCGTAGGCGCAGGCCAGCTGCACAATAAAAAAGTACATTAAAGATCATCCTTGTATTATAGGAATATAAAGGTGGGAACAAAGAGCAACCATGAAGAAATACATGAGATACATAGCCATCAAGTAAGACACAGAAGTAAAACAAGAATGTGGCATAATGTTCTGCTGAGCAGTTAAGATACCAGGTTAAGGTGCCTACATGCCACATTAGAGTGTCTGAGTTCAATACCCAGCTCCAGCTACTGACTCCAACTTCATGCTGATACAGGCCTCTGGAGATGGCAATGGCAGCTCATCACACCCAGTCTCTCACTCTGACACTGTTGTCTCTGAAAAATGAGTTTCTAAATATGTTTAACAACAATGACAATAAAATACTTGAAAATGAGTTTCTAAATATGTTTAATAACAATGACAACAAAATGCCAATGGTTGAGAGAGCTGGAATCTCTAGGAAATGACTTGTAAGCAAGTATTAATTCCTGTATAGAATTCTCTCATCTTGATGCAAATTTCAGTGGACCAGTACAGAATAGCAACTGATGGTAGAAATGGGTAGATTGGCTCCAGGTCACACTGAATGAAGAAGACATTGTGAAGTGTCACAGGTATATAGCTCTCTGGGTCCTATAAACGCTACAAATAAAAGAACTATTGTTGGATTCTAGGACTCAAACTACTGTGAAGCTAAACCATTAAGGAAGAAATTTGGGAAGAATGATGCACTGGAGCTATAGAAAAAAGTATTCCAAGTAGGATGATTACAGATGGAAGAGGTCTGATGTTATTAATAAAGCAGGAAACAAGACACAAAGGCATGAAATCATAGTTTAAACTCTACCTCCTCTATCAAGAAAACAGAAAATCAAATGCTTATGCTACTCATTTAGTTGTTGAACCTGTTTCAAATATTCCATTTCATACTTTCTTCTGAGATACTTAACCTGGGAGTCTGCAAACTCTCTACCAAGTTGTTGCTGCTAGATTTCCTAATAGTAGGAGGTCCTTGAATGAGGACCTGAAGGGAGACAAAGATCTATGCTGGTATTTTCACATTGGTTCCTGACAATACCTCCCAGGTTGTTTTACCACTGTAGCAGCAGTAGGTCCTGGTCTCCAGCTGCCTTCAACATTTTCAGAATTGATTCAGTGATTACCCACCACCATTATCCTTGGCAGGTGGGCAGACTCCCCAGTAAGAAACATGCAGCTTTCACCTAAGAGTCTAAGTTTTGATAAACCTGACTTCTTCCCTGTGTTTTTCCAGGTCTAAATGTGATGGCAATTTCCAAAGGTGTAATACCCGTGTTAACATGTGTGTTCCTTATTTGCACATTTGTACTGTCAAGAACCTCATAGCCAGTTAATATATTAAATGCACAGTGTCGAAATAACTAGTTTGTCTACTCTCTTTGTGTGCAGACACTGAGAAATTCCATAGGAATAACTGGCAATATTTTTTGTTTGTAGGCTAGATTCTATGAAATGTAAAATTTGACCCTGGAAATTCATGAAGTCTAATCAGGCAGTATGGTATGTTAACATTTTTAGCTGCTATTCTCTGTGACAAAGTATACTTTCAAGTATGTGCTTTGATAGATTAAGGGTTGTTTCTCTATGTTTGTAAAGTGGCGATAATGATGACAGTAAGAGGCATGGGGAAGGATGATTGTTATTACAATGCAGATTTGAAAATGGTTATGTTATGATTTTCCCATACCCATTTTTGTCACAGAGAAAGGAACAGAATGGTCCTCCTCTCTAGCACAAGGAAGTACAGCCACAAAGCCAGGTGATGAAGATAAGATTCAACATTTAATTTTGGACCTTGTCACACTGCACAAGGTCAATTTACATATTTACCAGCTGACTTCTGGTCTATTTTTCAAATGATTGAAAAAGACTGGGTCCTGGAGATTTGAAATAGCAGCACATAGATGGATCCAAATTATCCTATGCATACAAAATCTCATGGATACAAAATCCATGCGTTGTTGAATGGGTTTAGGAGTTGGCTTCTCAGATTATTGTCTGTAAATATCAATTCTTACTCAAGGCAATGAAGGTCTCCTTGAAAAGTATGCACTCCATTACTAGGGAAGAAAATGTTTCATATGAATCTGGAAGATATTATCAACCAGAGAATGAAAGGATCTGCCTAAGAGACTAAAAGTTTAATCAAAAGGACTCTGTAGCCACATCTTGTATGTATTTCCTAATACACACTAAATTAAAATACATCAAACAGGATGGAAAAAATAAAATAAACATAGAAGGTTAAAGTTAATAATGAGAAAAAAGGAAGTATTATTATTATTATTTTATAATCCAGTTACATAGGTTCTCGGATTTCCCCTCCCCCCTGAATAAATCTCTTCCCCTCACTGATTCCCCCCATATTATTACAATAGCACAGTTCTACATAGGTAATCTCATGGCCATCATTCTGCTTTTTAAGTGTAACCTTTATTGTAGGTATAGACAATGGCAGAGAGTCCAGCATCCTCTTGTCAAGATACTTAAAGTTTCTTTGGGAGTTCATCTTTGGTGTGGAAGTAGAGCACAACCCAAGTAGCTAAGGAAAACAGCCAGGGCAGCGCTGACTGCAGAGCCTAGGGCAGAAACCTCCCTACCCAAAAATTCAGACACCACAGGCACAACCTAGAAAAAATTGGCTTTGAAAGAAAACCCATAGATCTGAAAGGCCATGGGAAATGGAAACAGAAAAAAGCAGCTTTATAAATGAAGAAACCGATATTTCCATCAAAAGTGAGTAAAAAACCATCTCAATCTTACAGCTACAGGATTAAGACATTGAGTGTCTTCTAAACAAGGAATACAAAAAAGCCCAATTATTATAATGATAAAACTCTTCAGAGACAGTGTGAAACAAAGGCACAGATTAAAGAATATATCACAACAGAGATACAAAGTATAAAATAGATCCAAATTTAAATACTTGTACAATACAATAGAGCAAAATAAAAAGGCAACAGAAAGCCTCACCAACAGAAGGAATGAGGCAAAAGGAAGAATATCAGAACTGGAAGACAATCTATCCCAGGACACACAATTAAACAGACATATAGAAGAGAATCTGAATAAAGCTAAGACAGCCCTTGAAGGACTGAATGACATCATTAGAAAATCAAATATCAGAGTTACAGAAATTCTTCAAGTTATGGAAAGAGAGCTAGGAATGCAGGAAGTATTCAAAGCAACTTATAGAAAACTTCCAAGAAAACTTCCCAAACATTGGGAACATAAGAGGAAGCCAAATAAAGGAAGGGCAGAGAAATCCAGTGTTAATTCAAAAACGTCTTCACCCAGACACATCTTGGTCAAGCTTCTCTCAACTGAGCATAAAAAAATATTACGGAAACGAGCACATACAAAAGGTCAGATACCATTATTCATCCTTAAGATACATACTTCGGGCCCGGCGGCATGGCCTAGTGGCTAAAGTCCTCGCCTTGAAAGCCCCGGGATCCCATATGGGCGCCGGTTCTAATCCCGGCAGCTCCACTTCCCATCCAGCTCCCTGCTTGTGGCCTGGGAAAGCAGTTGAGGACGGCCCAAAGCTTTGGGACCCTGCACCCGCGCGGGAGACCCAGAAGAGGTTCCTGGTTCCCGGCATCAGATTGGCGCGCATCAGCGCGTTGCGGCTCACTTGGGGAGTGAAACATCGGATGGAAGATCTTCCTTTCTGTCTCTCCTCCTCTCTGTATATCCGGCTTTCCAATAATAATAATAAAATCTTTAAAAAAAAAAGATATATACTTCACTATTTATTAGGAAAAGAGTGTTATAGAAAAGAATTAAGCACGCACACTTTTTTCCAGCAGTGCTATATCTCCAATCAAATATGTCTTGAAAAATCTCTAATAACTATGTCTCAGCTAACAAATGTAAGCTATGTAATTATGGTAGCATCATTTTGTAGACCTTAATTGACATATTTAGATAATCAATAGGTTTGAGGGTGGAGGAGGCGTTCCTGCTGGAAACACACAAACCACTTCTACAGGACTGGTTTGGTTTCATTTTCAACAGAGTCTTAGTAAAATATGATCAAGCCCATAGACTTAACATATAAGTTTCAGGAAATACAAGGATAAGAAACCACCTTATATAATTTCACAAGATAAGAGAGTCATTGACTCTTAAAAAAATGATTTTTTTTCCAAAAAAAATGTATGTTAAAATAATCTTTTAAAATGGAGTATTTGGCATGATGATTAAAATGTTACTTGGGACGTCCATATAGGAATACATGAGTTCAAGTCATGATGCCACCCCCAATTCTAGCTCCCTGGCAATGTGCACGGTGGGAGGCATCAGGTGATGCCTCAAGTGCTTGGGTCACTAACACCCATGTAGAAGACCTGCATTGAGTTCTTTGCATATGGTGTTGGTCTGGCCCATCCCAGCGATTATAGACATTCAGGGAGTAACAAAATTGATCCCCCTGCAACCTTCCTCTAACTCTCCTTTTCCTGCCCCCCTTCTCTCTCTCTCTCGCCTCTTTGCCTCTCCTCTGTCCCGTCAGTCTCTCTATCTCTGTCCTATCTATCCTCTTTTTCTTCCCACCTTCACATAAATAAAAAGTATTTTTAAACAAATAGGAGCTGGTGTTTGTGGTATAAAGGAAAAAGTTTTTTGAAAAACTTGGATTTTCTTTAAAACTGAATCTTAGAAGTTAAAAAAGCATATAGATGAAAAACCTCACCCAGTGTTGGCCTGTAACTGGACTGATGTGGCATTGATTTTTATTTTCTTGATGTTGATATACACTTTGAGTTCTTAATAAAGAAATATGTTTTAAAATGATGAAGCATATTTTAGGTTTTTATAATATGCTTATAAAAACCTGTATAATATAATAGATTATACATATTATATGTTATATATAATATTGATCATTACATCAACATATATTACATAATCTTATTTTAATATATATTTTATATCTTGCAATGCACATGATTAAAGTATGGTCTACTAGATCTGTTTTGTTTCTGGCACTTCTGATACCAACAGTGTTACAGTTTAGCACATGGCTTTATGCCCAGCCTCTCAGACATGAGGCCAGAACTAACAATAAAATTATGACTAAACACTGTCTATGATTTACCTTTACTTAAATGCTCAAATGCTTTGAATTCCACAATTAACCAAATTACACTTGGCTTCCAATAGTCACTTAATTTTATAGCCTATTGACTTTGACAATCATAAAGAATATGGGTTGTAGAGGGGAGACTTGACATACTAAGAGGTAAAGTGATTGCTTTCGTGTCTTATTATCTTTGTATCTCTAGCTCCTTCCAAAGCACTTGGCACACAGCAAGCATTACTGAATTTTTATTTTTCAATAAAAGTAGAAGTACCAAGTGATTAAGGGAAGCAGAGTATAAGAAACCAGTGGAGAGAAATGGAAAGCATGTGATTTCTTTATTGTTGCAATCAAACTGTGTAAAATGTTTACCGCAAAATCTCTATGGCATGGAAAAATAAGCCTCAGTGCCCAAGTGTCTGAGGTGCATTCATGTGAATCTACTGAACTTCCCTGCTGTTGCTTAGTTGGTAATAAGCTTATCCAGGCAAATTTCAGATGCGAAAGCTGGAGTAAACTGGCTGTACTGAATGTTTCCACTCTTGGCCAGACACGTCCTCATTCTAAATGCAGCAGATCCCAAAAGCAGGCAAACTGATTATGCATCCTGCATCCTACTAACCCAAGAAAACCACATGGCCAACTCCACAACAGTTCTAAGCAGATGTGATGAACATGAATACATAGCACAGGGAATAATTCAAACCATGTTACTTTGTCATTGACATCCACCAGGAAAGAAACAAATGTAACTGGTCAAATGTAGGACAGGATATGTTGCTGTTCTGAGTACTGGTGTGGGTTTCTGTGCATGATCAATTCCTTATCTCAGCACAAATTAATTGAAATTTTTGAATTTTTTTGTTAAATTGGGGATTTCAGATCATTGTTTCATAATACAACAATTTTTTATTGAATTCAGCCTCTGCGCAAATCTCTGAATAAAGCAGTGCCATTTCATAGAATAAGTACATGGTAGATATTGATCATAGCAGTTTGGGTTACAGTGACATTGTCTCCTAGTAACATTTCTTAGGTGAAGCAAATGCATGTCCTCTCCTGATAGTTCCCCGGATGTGCTGGCACTCTCACCGCACACCACATTACGCTTCCATCCCAGGTTCATTTTTCTAACGAAAAAACTTACACGAAAGAACACATTTTCTATCTCTGTGCTTCTCCTTTTTCTATGAGAACAGCCTTAAACTGAATCTTGACCTACCCTGAGCCACAGGGAAATCGCTGTCAACACAAGAATACCGTCTACTTTCTGATTGTATATTAAGTCTGGATGACTTCAAATATAGCACTCCAATATTATGTAGTAATGAAAGAGATATTTTGTATTATTTCTGCCTGATTCAGGTTTAAAACTAATGTTTTAAAATATATTCTTTTTAGTAATATTTGGCATATCCATTTTATTTTATTTAAATTCCAGAGATATCCAGAGAAAGATCTATATTTTCCATGTGACCATAATAGCCAGAGCTACTGGGCAGGGCCAAACCAGGGGCCTGGCACTCAAACCATTTCTCCATGTGGGTAGCAAGGATACACATATTTGAGCAATACTGCTTCCCAGGTTGTTTGTTAGCAAAACAAAATTAAACAAAGCACTATATTTTATGCAGAACACTGGGAACTTAAAATAAGCACCCCAAGAATGCATTGTGCATGTGGCAAATGATGATGTAAACCATTGTTACAAACATGACTGAGACAAGAAAGCTAAGAAGTCCAATAAGAGCTAAGGAAAACACATTATTTTTATGCTTCCCTGACCCCTAGACATTGATAATATGGGATACACTTGAAATTTTTTGTTGGTTTTGGAAGCAGAGAGAGAGAAAAACAAAGCTCTGTCCTCTGTTGGTTCACTCCATAAATACTTATAATGGTCTTTGCTGAATAAAGGGGACAGGAACTAAAGATATAATTGGAAAGGCAAAATTATAGAAAGAGAGAAAAGGAAAGTTAGAAAGATCTTCCATCCACTCATTCATGCTTGAATGGCCATAACTGTCAGAGCTGACTCAGTCCAAAGCCAGGAGTCAGGGGTTTCTTCCAGGTCTCCCATGTGGGTACAGGGTTCCAAAGTTTAGAGCCATCCTTCACTCTTCACTGCTTTCTCAGGCCATATGTAGGGAGCTGGATGGGAAGTGCAGAAGCAGGGATGCAAGCCAGCACCCACATAGGATGGCTGTGAGGAGGATTAGCCAGTTAAGCCATCGTGCCAGCCCCAAACATGGGGTTCTCATGGGGAAGGCAGGGACCCAGTTAGTTCAGCCATCACCTGTTACCTCCTAGGGTGTGCACTATTAAAGAGTCGGAGTCAGATGAGGAACTGTGACACAAACCCAAAATTTCTGATACAGCAGATTTTGTATGCCAAGAAATAATTTAACTAAAACCAAATGCCCACATTTGTCAGGTATGTTTTACTGCTGTCCAGCAATATATTGTACTTGTTTTAACAGTGTTGGTGGCCATGTGTGCTTTATACTATCCAAAGGAAAATATGGTGCTCAGATGGCATAATATGTTTTCTTCAAACTTTTTTTAGAATAAGATGTCCGCTAGCCAAATACTTGGCTAAAGGAAAAATATAATCAATTATTTGTATCAGTTATTGATGAATGTCCAGAATTTTGGAAAAACATCAGAAGGACTACTTTCTTGCATTTTTCAATGTCAAATTGTATCTGCAGAGTTTGATTCAAAGTCATCTTCAGCCTGAAAACTTCAATCAATTTTGTTTCTAATAACATGCATCCCAATGATCTACACACTTTGTGTATAATGCATTTTATGTAAGCATTTCTTATATATCTATATGATACAATATATTTAGATGATCTTGAAAATAAAGATCCTGGAAATAAAATCTTAATGTGACATAGTCCTGCTCTATACCTTAAAATAAAAATTCAATACCTTCTTCTTAAATGTTTACATTTAAGCATCAGAAATTATATCTAGGTATGTAAATAATAGTTTTATCTATGGGTAATGAATTATTATATTTGGGCTTAGATTTTGTCTACTTGGATTTACACAGAATAGTAAGCAATAACAAAGTGAATTAAACTTTTTTTTGTGGGTTAAGCAGTTTCATTTCATGACCTCGTATAACTTCCAGTAGTAAACAAGGACATAAGAAAGATAAGATCTATCAGTTTTATGCCTCAAAACCACCTGCACAGAAAGAGTTATTTCTTCTTGTTCAAGAAGGTGTTTGGTTAGGGCTCGCAACTTATTTGAAATTTAAATAAAATTTTGCTCATGAAAGGATTTTATTACTCATGCATGCGTTGTGTTTTTTCTAACATGACCTCTGTTTTCAAATGAATGACTTGTTCCTCTTCAAAAGCTGATACATTCTGTGAGGGGAGAAAAGTTACTAGAACTTTGAAAGACAACTATTTGCCCTGAGTGCTTATTTCAGTGTTTTCTGATGCAAAGCTGAGATGCATCAGATTTTACAGTTTTATTTGTATCAGGTTTGCCATTTTGGAAATGCACTAGGTATAAGAATGTAGTGGAAGGACTGTGGCCTTTCATGCTATCCTAAGCATGGCTCTTAATTTAAATGTGCTCACAGATCTGAAGATGTCAGATGAAAGTAATGTAAAAGGAAAAGTAATGCAATATTTCTCTATGGTTGTGCTACATGACTGAGCAGCAGAACAAGTAGATACAGCATGCAAGCATATTGTACTCCTTTCATATTATCACTTCCACTGCAGGAAATTGAGTGATGTCTTTGATTAACCTCATCTCAGCATAAAATGGAGCACAGCTTATTTTGCACAATCTAAAAATGACTTTGAAGGCCAATACTGATCCAATATGTAAATAATTGTTACCTAGAAACTAGGGATGACTTTTATTGTAATCAGAATTAAAATCTTCATACAGCACAAGGAGATTTACTCATCCATTTTATAAAATAACACCTTTTCAGTCTGCCTAGGAAACCTTGGATTTAATGTTAACATTTATTGTTGTTCATAGAAAATTATATTTATAGAGCAAAGATATAGCGTTTTAACCAACAGCATTTTAGATTGTATTCTTCTTCAATTCACAGTTGCTGTTGCATTCAGAAATATTTGTAGTCCAGATAATTCAAAACCTGAGCATAAATTCAGGAAGTTTGGCCAAGGTTTATCATAAAGTCAAATAAAAATTATGTAACTGCTTAGGTATAATATATTAGATGGTAAAAAGAATCACTTCTGACAAATATTTTATTCTTTCATATGGCCATTGATCACACATCAAGTGTCAACTCAACTACGAAGAGGAGAGCAACACAAACATTCAGGCATGCCTTACAAATACTTCACCTTCAGTTATGAACAACCACAGTAAAATCAATATCATAGTAGAGTCACATGAATTTGTTTCCAGTGAATACAAAAGTTTTATACACACACACTTAGAGTAATATAGCAAGTATATACCAGTATTACTTTTTTTTTGTAAGAGAGGATGTTATATTTTATGGCTCAGTTGTATGCCCTCATTCATACATACCACATTTTCTCTATGGGCATTGCGTTGATTTCATATATTCGCTATTGTAAATTGTAAATTAAACTTCTATAAGCATGTAGGTAGAGATAACTGATTTACATGCTGATTTCACTTGCTTTTGGTAAATTCATAGGAATGGCATGACTGAGTCATATGATAGATCTATTTTCAGATTTCTGAGGAATCCCGATAGTGTCTTTCTTAAAGATTTTACTAGTTTGCATTCTCACAGACTGTTTATTAGGGTTCCCATTTCTTCTCATCCTTAACAGAATTTATCATTACTATTATTATTATGTCTGTGTAATAGCCTTTCTAACTAGAGTGAGATTTTATTTACATTTCCAGCCTGGCTAGTGTTGGCCATTCATATTTCACCTTTTGAAAAATGCCTGTTGATGTTCTTTACCCATTTCTAAAATGAATTATTTACTTCGCTGTTGTGGAATTACTTGAGCTTCTTCTATATTCTGGGATACTCACTTTTTTATGCATAGTGTGTGAATATTTTCTCCTCTGCTTTGCTGTTTATTTGCTTTATGGAAGCTTCTTTCTGTTTTCTTTCTTTCCTTTTCTTTCTTCCTTCTTTCCTTCCTTTTGTTCTTCTTTTTAAGCTTCTTAGCTTGATGTAGTCTCATTTGTCCACTTTAGCTCTGTTTTTGTTTGATTTTTTTTTGGCTTAGTTTTTTTTTGTTTTGATTTTCATTTTTCATGATGTAATTTCATAGGCTCGGGATTTCCCTTTCCACCCTCCCTATTTACCATCCTCCACTATTTCCCCCATTATTACTACAGTATAGTCCTTCAACAACAGTCATAAGTCTATCACTCAACCATTTAAGTGTATCGTTACATTGTTGGTATGAGCAATTGTAGAAAGTCCAGCATCTTATTTCCAAGATATATTTAACAATTACATTGGCTGTTGAATGTCCTGTGTTTCTAGGTTCATACTCAAAATGTCTTTACCAAAACAAATATTACAGTGTTTTTATAATGTCTTCTTCTAGCAATTATATGGTATCAAGATGTAAATTTAGATCTTGGTCCATTATGTGTTGATTTTTGTGTAAGGTCTAAGACAAGGTCGCTCTTCATACTCACAGTTTCACCAACACCATTGGTAGAGGAGACTGTTGTTTCTCCAGTACATGATTCTAGTTCATTGCCAACAGTCAAAATCTTCTCAGATCCTATCTGTGGTTCTGTATGCTTTCTATTTTTGGACACTCAAATCTTTCCGCAAATTATGGCATTTTTCTGCTATTAATTCACCTAGAAGTTTGCTAAGCCATTTTGCTTTTGCATTCTTTTAGGAATTCCTGAAACACAAATATTTGGTAATTTGATGATATCCCATGAATCTTGAACACTGTTTTTCAAGTTTGTTTTTTCTCTTCTTTGTCTATTTTGTAAGATTCGCCTTGTAGATCAGACTTTCTTGTGCTTCACTGAGTCTGTGGTTAACTTTCAACTGTATTTTTATTTTTATATATTGGCTTCATTCCAAATATTTGTTTTATTTTTCTTTTTGTACCTGTATCTCCCTGGAGATTTTTTAAAGTCATTCTGTGCACAGATTTCCTTAATTCATATAGCTGATCCTCTGTGTTTGAGCAATCTTAAAAAACTATGTTTTTGAGTTGCTTTGCAGGCTTTTCCTGAATTGCATCTACATAATTTAACACTGAAGTAGTATTGCACTCCTTATAGGCAATCATAGTGCCTTCCTTGTTCACATTACTTGCATTCCTATGCTCATTATTATGCATCTGGAGAAAAATTGCTGCTGTCTTCTCTGAAGGCTTTGTTGTGAAGAATGTTCCTCTATGACTTAATGAAGTGCACACACCTAAAGCAGATATCCAGTGGTGTGTGCTAAGTGGGGTAAGAGAGGTTTGGCTAGTATTTGTGGGCTGGGCAGGAGTCCAGAGAGACACCCATTTGGGGTGTGGTGGATTTTTCTTTCATCAGTCCAAGGATGAGATTATCACACTGGCTGGCGTATTGACAGGCTCAGTCCTCTGTACCAAGCTGAACCAGTTGTAAAGGGTGAGATCACCATGCTGCATACCCCACCCACCTAGGCAAATGAATCCAACACATGCTGTATGTACTCTGCAGTGTGAGAGCTGAGCCTTGCATGAGGTGACCAGCACTCAAGGAGTTCTAAGTTTCTTGAATCAGATTGTGTGATAATTGCCCAAGGATCCACTCACACTCCACACTTCGCTATTTCCTGATCTATGAGGAAGTCAGCTAGTCATACGAATCACACTGTCATAGGATACACATCTCCTGTAATGACAGGGGTGGGAAGAGCCACTCTTGGACCTGCAGTCCTCCACAGCCATAGGATGAACTATCCCACCTTCAGAGACAAATTCCTGCCAGCCAGTTCTCAATTGGTGCTGCACCTCAGCAAGGTGAATGTAGCACTTTGGGGGAGGAAAGTGAGTGGGGACTGTGAGATTCTTCCTGAAACAAGATTGCCACTGGCAGGTGCACTGCTTGTGTTTTCCGTTTCCTCACACTGATGAGATGACATCTCCCTGCTGGTCACAGGAGGAACCAGCAGTGTCTTGCTGGTTTCTCAATGTTTGTACCTTGACTTGTTTCTCCACGGATTCTGCCTTTCTCATTTTTTTTTAACTTTCCACAGAATATTTTCTTCCCACTGCCCCCTGGAAAGGCAGTCCCTCCTTTGTCCTTCTGGCATTGTTCTGTGATCCACATTCATGGCTTTTCCCTATCAAAGCAATGAACATGTTTTAAGCTTTTTTATGCCACCTCCTCACCTTTCTAGGCCTTCCTAGGGTTGAAGATGGTTAGGGCCTTTGTCTGGATTAGGCTTTGTGTTAAGAGAATGCTATGACTGATTTTATCTTCAATGCAGGCTGCTCATGCTTTCTCCATTTCTCTAATATGCTGTTTTTCTTTCTTACCATTTGTGAGTTCATCAGAGCGTCACTTTTACTTCCTTAAAGAACTTTTTCCTTTGCATTCACAACTTGTCAAACAACTTCAAAAGTTTTCAGTCAGTCCCAATTTTCAAATCACCATCGAAACTGAGTTTATTCACATCTAGTTTATGATTGAAGTAAAAAAAAAAATGCCTCTCTTCCTTCCATTTGAACATTTGGAGATCATTGTAGGATTATTAAATGGACACATATTAGTATTGTTTCTCAGTGAATAAGGATATCCAAGGGCAGAGAAAAAAAATGAGTGGATGAGTTTTCTGTGTAGCACTCAGAACGTAAGTATTTAAGCTCTCCATCATAGATGGCTACTGTTTCTGGCACCCCAAAATAATCAGAATAGTAACATCAAAGATTTTTGATTACATATCCTTGTAACAGGTATACTAATCATAAAAATAAGTTGGGTTTCCCAAAATGACAGCAGACATGAGGTTGGCAGGCGCTACTGAAAATATGACAATGACAAATCTTCTGGAGACAAAATTACTCTAAATCTCCAATCTGTGAAAACAAAAAATTGCTTCTTGGCCTTTTGGCTAAGATCAAGTGCAGTCTGTGAAAAAATAATGGGGGTATAAGGGAATATGCAAAGTACATTAAAATGAAATACATCTGGTATTATTGTAAGTACACTTAACCTTTGTAAGTATTTTATGATACAGATGTGCGTAACATTATGATATAAACTTTAAACATGAGCATATTAATCGTTAGTCATTAAATACTTTCTCCAGGCCATAGAACTAGAAAGTGACAGAGCATGAAACTGCACTCATAATTATTGGCATTCTAATCTAGACATCTCTTTGTCATTTAACGGCATGTTTATACATCTTCTCTACTGGACTCCACTCCCCTTGAATTCTGATATTCTGCTTACACATTTTTCTCCTCTTCCAATGCCTTGTGGCATGACATTAAGTGGACCTCATTGAAGCTTTTACTTCAGCATTTGGTTTGTTGGTAGGAAATGAATCATAGTTCAAAGAGATGAAATTGAGGAAAATAAATAGGAGTTTGTATGTTCCAAGGGTGGTACGGCCCCACAAAACAGCACATGACTCCACTGGGGAGACAGATAAAGAAGCTATTACTGTATGTTCAATTGCAGGAAAAGGGCAGGGGAAATAAAATACTGTGACTTTATGTGGTTGAGGCTTTCATCAATGAAGTATGAAAACCACCAACTGGAGATATAGCTGTGATGCACATAATTGACACATGTGATTGACATCTGAGAAGTGCTGATCTCTGGGTTCTCTGTGCATATGGCTACAATCAAAATGTATGATAATTGCTTTTATGGTGTGGTGAAACCCTCATTTTATCCAGGTACTTTAATTGTGAGTTAAACTGAATGGGGAGGACTTGATTGGGCCCCAGTAGACATCAGAGACCCTGATGACCCTCCTGGGTGAAGACTAGAAGGCACCTCTGCAGCCACTCAAGGCTAACTACTTACATATCAAGCCTGTTTAGAATTATAGCTCCACAGGCGGACAGGAGGAGGCTTGTATCCCAACCCTGAAGACTCCCAGATCCTCACCAAGGACTATCAGTACGAGCACCAAGGACTACATCCCAACTGCCAAGGAAACCACAGGGAATTGGAGTGCCTTTGGAGGCCGAGAACTCTGAGGTCACCCAGCCCCATTTGGATCTACCACATGGGATGGAAGAAGTCCAAATCCTGCCTTGCAGGATCCAAGGTCATCGGAACGACAACCAGGAGCCCTGAGCAGTCCACAGAAACAGAACAGTAAACTTCCTTCGGGACTAGGGAGGGGAGCTTTCTCTGGTCCTTGCCTGGTTCCGACTTTGGGTCCCCACCCTCTCTCGTAATGACCATCAGGATCGCTCCAGAAACCCCTCAAAACAAACAAATAAACAAACAAATGAATAAACAAACTAGAATAGATAGAGGAAAGCTTAGAAACAGACAGGGAAACGGTCAGCAGGAATGCACTTATAACTCACTGGGTGGGACACAAGGATTAGTTACTCCTCACTGGGATATTGAAGATTTCTCTGCACACCCCTCCTAAAACTGTTCACCTAAACTGTTGACATATGTCTTGTTAGAGTTACAGAGTTAGACTACCCGAAAAACAGCCAGCTTCAGCAAAATCATGCTTCAACGCTATAAACTGCTAAATACTAAAATTAAAATAGACACGAGACAGCTGAATAATAATCAATAGCCATTTTAAGGTGTATAGAACCTGGTTGTATATAAACTAATAATTGAAATGTCAATGAAGAAGTCACAGGATGTGGTTCAAAACTTTCTTTTTTTTTTTCTTTTTCTCTTTTAACACATTGGTTACTCAATACTATGTCAACTAATTCCATAACACTATAAATTGTTACTGATGTTATGTCGGGGCTTTTAATTGAACGGGATGATACTCTGCCAGCTCTACCTTCAGACCAGAGGTGGTCTCCCCAAGAAACCATTGAACTTATCTGGACAATAAGATGCTGGACTTTCAGCTTGGTTGATGCTTACAATGAAAGAATCTCAACTGAATTTGAACTGTGGTAATGCAACAAGGTGGAGGGATCCACCATGGGGGAAGTGGGGAGGGGTTGGGGTAATCCCAGTGCTTACAAAACTGTGTCACATAAGGCAATGTAATCAATTAAAAAAAATTATAGCTCCAACCCATTCCATTGAGGTGTTGCATCATTTTTATCCCTGCTATTTTTCCTATCCTACTGATGACCTGTTAAAGCATGTGCATTTTACTGATTTATTATTGTCTTTTTTACCTTAATTGGAATCCAATCTTTACAAAATCAAATATAAGAACATTGGCTGCTTTGTTAGTAGCTGATGCAAAGTAGTGCCTAAAGCATAGACGACATTTAACAAATACTCCTGAGTCAATTGATGAACACACATCTGTACAAAAGAACACTGCAGAAAAACAGCTTGGAAGGAAATGTAAAAATCTGGACACCTTCATATTACCACAAAGGTGATGATAATGAATACGAGGCAGTAATTAATGAGCATAGGAAATAGTTATCTAAATAAGCAGATAGATCTTACTTATCAAACAGAAAAATACAAAGTCTCTTTTTATATGTTCAAAACTTTGTGAATCCAAATGGATTCCTAGTATTTTAGAGTTGGAAAAAAAATCTTAGTCTCCATGGTGATCTTGTTTTTATGCACTTAATGTGAGAAAACTTAAATTCAAGTTAAAGTAGCATGCCCATGGTTGTGCTACTCTTAGAATTCTTCGCCTATGGCTTGTTTCTAGTAGATAGCAGCAAATGTATTTATAATGTATTATCACACTATTTAAAGATAATACCTAATGGGAAATTTTTGTTAATTTTGGCGTGTACCAAAATCAGTTATGAAATAATGGCTACACTTGGTAAGGTCTTAGATAATAATCACAATTTAATAATTCTTCTCTTTAATCGAAGTATGAATTGGTTCACGTAGAATCATAGAATAACAGTCTAACTTTAAGCAGCATTCTTATTGGATAATTGAAAATTAAATCATAACTAATAAGATGCAGAGAAATTCCCTATCAGAATTTTGATGACATTATGCCTTTTATTCTTGCAATACATCTATTAAATGTTAAAGATTGATCTTCAGAGCTTGCTGAGCATAAAGGTTTTCCAGTATTTAAGAACATTTCAAGAGAAAAAACTCATCTCAGCATGATTGTAAATGAAATAAAAAGGTCATTTAAAAGTACAAATTGGAACCATAACTTAGTAGAAACGCAAGCTTAAAAGACATTACTCTTATAAATTCAGCCGGGTAATAGTAACCCTAAGCTATTCCAATTCTCAGAATTATTACATTTTATGCAACAGACCTCAGCGATGTCAAACCCCCCAAAATGAGTAGATAAAATTAAGTACACTTTAGGCTTCTAAATCCATATCTGGAGGGAGAAAAAAATCACCCAACAATCAACATTGAGATGCTGATGCTAAAAAAAAGTGAAATTTGACATGTTTTTTGGGGGGGATCATTTCGTATTGCCTGGGAAAATTGTTAACACACATCCCTAGGGAGATGCAAAATATAATCTGGACAGATAAAATATAAAAACAAAATGCAGTTCTTTGTGGCCAAATGGGCCAAACTGGAAACTATATTGCTAAGGGAAATGAGCCAATCCCAAAAGGTTAAATACCACATGTTTGCCTTAATTTAAGATGATATGATGTTATGTATAACATGTTATGTTATGTATGTTATATGTTGTGTATAAACTAAAATTGAAATGTCAATGAGGTGGTCACAGAAGGTGGTTAAGAACTCGCATTTATTTTTAACATATTGGTTACTTATTACTATGTCAACTAATTCTGTAATGATGTAAATTTTTGCTGATGGTATGTTGGAGCTTTTAATTGATCAGGATGATACTCTGCTGGCTCTGTCTTCAAAACAGAGAGGGTCTACCTAAGAAGCTGTTGAATTTGACTGGACAATAAGATGCTGGACTCTATGTTTGGTATATGCTTGCAATGAGGGAATCTCAACTGAACTTGAACTGTGGTTATGCAACAAGGTAGAGGAATCCAGCATGGTGGGAGGGTTTGGGGAGGGGTGGGGAGAATCCCAGTACCTATGAAACTGTGTCACATAATACAATGTAATTAATGAGTAAATTTTAAAAAAAGCCAATTGAAGAAAAAATGTAATGGAATTGTTCATATATTCCTTTTTACCAAGAATTCTCCTGGAATACAAAACTAGTTGCTACATTAAACTAGCACAGGAAAAGTGAGACTTTAAATTTAATCAGTTACTCATAACTTAAATATCTACCCCCCACCCTACTCCCATATAACTTTTGCTATGGGAGAGGTATCACTCAGGAAGTGCTCACTATGAGAACTGGAAACAGGTTTATGTTCTAAACCCTGCCGTTGAATGAAAAATACAGATTGCCATATAAGTGTTGAACTTTTCTAGAACAGCCTGTGACTACCAGAACCCGAAGCTTCATAGTAGTTGAACTCATATTACTCTGTCGATATGGCTTCCGAGGTTATACACAATGAACAGCTCTAGGTAGCCTCACTATGGATCTGGTCCCTAGTTGTCATTCTGTTGACTAGAGGATATTAACTCTGCCTTCACTCTTCAAGCCTGCAACATTACTCTCCCATTTTCTTTCATGACTCATAATCTTGGTTGCTATTACTCTAAGAATAGAAGCAAGTAGGTACGGGTGTAAGCTAACTGTAAGCTAATCCTGCATTCATCAACATGTCCAATGGGTGCCCGTTACAGCTGCTCTACTCTCTGCTCTCTGCTTATGGCTTGAGAGAGTCGAAGAGAATCACCAAGGTTATGGGCCCTAGTACTCACGTGGAAAACTCAGAACAGGCTCCCAGCTTCACATCAACTCAGCTCTGGCCATTGCAGACATTTAGGGAGTTAAGCAGCATATGGAAGTCATCTCTTTCTGTCTCTACTTCTGCCTCTGTAAACAGTAATGATCATAAAAAGGTAAAAATTAAAACCTACCTTTCAAATAAAAATAAATAAACTTTTAGAAGCAGTGTAAGGTTTATACTCTTACATCAATTTGAGTTCTACCTCTCTTTTTATCACGATTGAACCCTCAGTGTCCCTCACAAGCACCAGTCCATCCAGTCTCATGAGTACTGTGATCCAAAACATCCATTCAGAAAAAAATCCATTCAGGCCTCATGCCCTTTATATTCTGCCTTTCATTTTTCATTAATTAATGATTTAGCTAGTTAGTTGAAAATATCGTGACAGACACACAGAAATAGAAACATCCTACATCTTATGGGTCCCACAGATGGCTCCTAAAGGCTATGCCAGGCTGAAGCCACTAATCGGTACCACAATACCAGCCACCTCTGCTTATCACTGAATTTCCTTCTATATTTATTTCTGCCCACATATGAATGAATGCAGTAAAACAGTTCCCTTTAAAATGCTCCCTTTTGAGTGTTCATTGAAGTTATTAGACAAGAAGAAAAAAATAAAGGATTTCAGGTTGGAAAAGGAAAATTAAAGTATCTGTTTCCAGACAGCATGTTTCTATACATAGCAGAACCAAAAAATCAATAAAGAGCCTATCAGAACTTATGGAATGGTTTGACAAGATGGTAGGGTGAAAAATGAATGAACATAAATTGATGACATTAGTATACACAACAACTCCAGAGCTGACAAAAATAGAACAGTCCCTTTTAAAATCATGGAGAAGAAACTTAAATGATTTGGAATAAGCCTATCCAATGATAAAAATGGCAAAATCATTTAAAGAAAGAAATAGAAGAAGATGGAGAAATTTACCATGTTCTTGGATAGGTAGAATTAGCATCATTAATATGTACATGTCACTGAAAGTAATATAGAGTTGCAGTGTGATCCCAGTTAGAATTCTAACAACATTCTTCACAGAGCTGACAAAAATGATACAAAATTTTCTGGAAACACAAGAAATTATGAATATCTAAAGTTATCCTGAAGAATAAAAATAGAGCTGGAGGAATCACAATTCCAAACTTCAGGATATACCGCACGGCAATGGTAATCGAGAAGTCTGATACTGGTACAAAAAGAGAGAAGAGTAATGGAACAAGATAGATCCCTGGAAGTGATTCCACACACGTGCAGCTGATTTATCATTGACAAGATAACTGAAAATAATCCAGGGGAAAACCTTATTATCATCAGCAAATGCTGTTGGGACTTCTGGACATTAGCTTGCAAATGTAAGAAACAACATCACCACTTCTCATTTTTATACTAAAATCAGTTCTAAATGGATTAAGGACCTATATATGCACCCAGAGACCATCAAATTATTAGAGAAAAAACAAGAAGCACTCTACAAGATATGGTACCGGTAAAGACTACTTGGAAAAACCACCAAAACTTCAGATAGTCAAAGCCAAAATAAGCAAATGGAACTACATCAAACTAAAAGGCTTCGGTACAGCAAAGGAAATGATCAGCAGAGCGAAGAAGCAACCAATAAATGGGAGAAAATCCTTGCACACTACACAACGGACAGGGGACTAATAGCCACGATTTACAAAGAGCTTCAGAAACTAAACAACAGCGAAACAAGCAGCTCTGTGAAGAAATGGGCAAAGAAAATGAGCAGACTATTTTTTTAAGGACACATTCAAACAGCCAGTAGGCATGTAATAAAAATCCTCAAATCTCTACCTATTAGGGAAATAATGGAGAAACTTGCTCTGAGGTTCTATCTAACTCAAGTGAAATCAGCCTGAATTCAGAAATCTAACACCTGCTATCATGGATGTGAGGTGAAATGTACACTCCTTCACTGCTTGTAGGATTATAGATTTGTGCAGCCACTATGGAAGCCAGTATGGAGAGTTCTCAAACAACTGAAAATGGATCTACACGGTGATCCAGTTATCCCACCTCTGGAAATATAAACAAAGAAAGTGAAATCTACATATGAGACAGCAACCTGCAATTCTCATATTCATGGCAGCACAAACAACAATAACAAAGACATGGAAAACACCTACATGCCCATCAAAAAAGATTTGGATAAAGAAACTGTGGTACATCTACTCTATGTTCAGCCCTCATATATACTCAGCCCTCAGAAAAAAATAAAATTTCACCATTTGCAACAAATTGATTCTAACTGGAGACCATTATGCTCAGTAAAATGAGCCAATGCTAAAATGGCAAAACTTTCATCCAAAATACAAAACAAAAAGATACATTGGTAAATATACACTTGTAATCTCATAGACAGAGGGTGTAACTGAGACCAGCTACAGGGAAACACAAAGCACTGCAGTATGCATCTCTACTTCTGAATAAAAGAAGTCCCCCCCCCAAAAAAAAACATTAAATATATGTTGACAACAAAATACTAGATTCTACCATTGCTTATACCTACAATGTCATAACACATGTGAAGAGCAGAATGTTGGAGCTGGGACTGCAGCTGAAGTACCACATTATCGTAAAATACAGGGGACAATGTGAGGGAGAAGAGAGGGGAAGGAAAGGGAGGAAAAGGTGAAAACCCTTACATATACAAAACTGTATAATGGAAAAATAAAACACTTCATTCAAAGCCATATGCTTCCAGTTTATTATTAAATATCTGATGTATTTGTTGGCCATAAAATTCTTTAAAACAACAATTTACCTAAGAGAATAATCAGCTCTTGTCCTCTCCCTTTCTCTGTGGAACATACTCTACCTTTCAATAAGGGACCCTGCTGACCTCTACCTCCATCACCTCACAAAATGTTGTATTTTCCTTACTTTAATCTCCCGCTACGTGTAACTTTTTTTGAAAGAGTGGGAGGACGTGGAGAGCTCCCATCTGCTGGTCTATCTCCAAGTGACTTCGGTAATCAAGAGCTGAGAACTCAGTCTTAGTCTCCACTAGATGGCAAGCGGAAATTAAGCACCTGACCCATCTCCTGCGTCCTCCAAGAATGCCTATGAGCAAGAAGCTGGATGGGAAGCAGAGTATCTGGAATTCAGCCACATACCAACCACTGTGCCAGTCGCCTACCCACTGTTGATGTCTAACATTCATCTTTGCCTTAATTTTCCCATTACTTTACTGGTGTGGCTTTCACTTTCACTTGCTTGTTTGGCAACTTCTACATCTACAAGGCAACACCAAAATGTGTAGGTGGAATTAAAAACAAGCTATCTTGCTTGAAATCATTTTGAAAGCCATTCATTGGAAAGGTCTTTGAAATTTTCATTGGAAAAGTATGAACCAAGTTCAGCACATTTCTTTTTTTTTTTCAGCACATTTCTTGAAAGTAATCTTTCAATTGCATTTTTCCTGAACATTTTAACTGCTCTCAAACAAGCAAAAGCGTGATTCTTGGACCTCTTTTCCATTTTAACGCCCAAAAGCTATGTTCTGCATATTGTCTCCCTCTCATTAAGTGTCAAATTGATTGTTCCACTTGCTCTGGAAAAAAAATCTTTTGAGTCTTTTCTGGTGCTCTCTGGTTTCTATACCTTGTATCTAATTTAGCAACAAAATATGCAAGCAACTAGATTTAAAAATGAAGTATGCCTCAATCATTTCTGTTTGTAGTGCTACCATCCTGGTGCTGACTGCCATCATTTCATACTTGTTTGTTAAAGGCAGCATAAGCAAGATAGAGAATCTAAATCCTTCCGTCCTTTGCTTTATTACCAAAGTGCCCACAGCAGCAGAGGCTGGGCCTGGGTAACACTAGCAGCCAAGAATTCACTCTGGGTCTCCAATGTGGGTATCAGGAATCCAAGTGCTGTCTCACACACACTTTAGTAGGAAGCTGATAGAAAGCAGAGACAGAACTTAGTCTCAGGCATTCTGATAATTGGATATATGAGAGTACCAAGTGACTTAACCAGATACACAGCAAAGCCAACTTGATCCAGTTTTATCAATGGATGATATTAGCTTCCATCCTTCCATCAGGAAGCTATGCACTCCAATACATTTTCCACAGAAATTAAGATAGAATAATCCTTTCAGAAAAATCCAAACATTGTAATGTTAGGCAAAGGACACTCTCAATTGCTTCTTTTCTCATTCAAAACAGATATATCTTTATAAATTGGCTTTCTTGGTTTTATAATACATTCTCACCTTGACCAACTTGTCTCCTGATTGCCAGCAAGGATTCAGAAACTTATTTCAGTACTGTCCATTTGCTAAGGATCTCCCAGCAATTTCATAGTCAATTGCTATACATGATAGCCAGCAATACCTAAAATGTGCAGAACAAAGACGTAAAGCAATGTAATCTCATGTTTAAGGAAGGCATTCAACTCTACTGTGCTTAGAAGAGCAGACATAACACTTGGTAGGGTTTACTTACTTCTTCAATGGTAAGTGGAACTATGCCCCAGGTTTATACAAAATCACCTTGAATTTTAAATTCCTGGCTCAGAAGCTAAGCAAGGTAAAGTTTTTACTCCTCTAATTATGTGAATAACCTCCTTTGAAAGCTAGCTGGTCATTTCACTGTGGTCTTTTGTGTGCTAATTGGAGCTGTGACTTTTGTCACTAAAGCGAGTAACTTGGCTGTGTTTTCAGAAAGTATCAAGTCTTTATAGAAGGCCAACAAGTAAATGTTTTAGGCTAAATTTGCCATATCTTGTCCTTCTCACATATCCTTCTTTCTGAACTATATAAACCCAGATTGCATTGTTCTTCTGGCAAATTGGTCATAACTAACCTACTTCTATTTTACAACTGAATTTTTTTTTCTAACAAGTGAAATGGTTTAGGGCCTGGAACAAGGCACCGTTTAGAGGGAAGATGTACATGTACGCATATAACTAGGCAGACTTCATTGAGGAGAGAGATGGATAAGGAGAATGTCACCACAAAAAATATGGGACTAACATTCCAACAAAAGGGACAACAATTGTAAAAGGATACAATAAGATGCTCGGCAGTACAATGAGTGTTGAGAAGACCAGAGTGCCATTGGTCATCATAAATAAGAAAATGCTCTGATAATACCAGACATCTTCTCCTCTGAATCTGGCCATATTCTAGGTACCTTAATGAAAGTTAGAGATAAATCACAGGCTCATTACTACCACACAATAATCAGCCTCAAAATTAGTACAGAATTAGATCAGAAATCATCGCAAGAGCATTTAGTCCTTATAGCAACAAGCAAAGGTGAGCGTTATGCCTCTTGGTTAAGATGACTACATCCCAGACCAGAGTTGCTGGTTTGATTCCTAGTTCCAGTTTCTGACTCCAGTTTTCTACCAATGTAGTCACTGGGAGGCAGCAGTGATGCTTTGCAATTGGCAGATCTGGATTGACTTCCAAGTTTTGGGTTGGAGCCTGGTGTTCAGCAGTGACCACTGAGGGAACCCAGGAAAGAACCAATAGATGCAAGTATATTCTCTCAATCTCTCCCCACCCTCCTTCCCTTCCTCCTAACCTTCCTTTTTCCCCGTCTCTCCCTTTCCATTTCACTCTGTCAAATAAGCAATTTAGCATTCCTTAAAAAAATAATATATAGACTGAGTTTTTACTATTAAAAAGAAAGAAATAAAGCTAATCAGAGAGGTTTAGAAAGTTACCAGGTTCAACTACTTGGTGCCTCAAATCATAGCCTGTGTTCTTGCTTCAGACCATAAGTGATGGAGAGTTTGGAGACAGTCATGAAGAAGAAAGTACGAAGAACTTGAATGGCTTTATGTTAAGCTTATACCTGTTTTTCTAGAATGCTTTATCTGACTTGTCTTACTAGTGATTTATTTGAGAGACTTGGGCAATGCTGAACACATTGCTATAGTCTAAAGGGTTAATGTTGAAAATACCAACAATTGCTGATAAGGTTGGCAGTCAGGTGATTATTTCAGCAACCCTCACTCTACCCACAAGCAGTGTAGACCTTTTGCCTGTGCACCCCAGGGTCACCTGCTCCTGGTTGTGCCATGACTTTCCTTTATGTCCTTATTGTTTCAGAAGCACACTCTGACTTATACCTTGAGCTGCAACATAACCATTAGACAAATTTGTGATTGCTTAAAAGAAAACAGCAGCAATGCTTAGAATAAGCTAAAACCCAAGACTGCAGTGCTTAAAGTTATTAGACTGCATCAGAAACACACTGCTATATCTTTTCAATTTTGACTCTTATTTTGCTAATCTTGGAGTGGGTTGAAGTATAGCAAAAAGAGGGGGAGTGTCAGTAGTGATCTTATTTTTGAGATGAAGTGGATATCTCCCTAAATTACAGTCTTAGTAGGACAAGGACTCATGTCTTATGGAAGGACAAAAGGGTGTGGTGACACAATAATCATAGTATTCGAATAGTTTGGATTTTTTTTTCCCTGTGGAGTAAAGCACTTTCCAAGGCTCCAGGTAAACATTCTTGTTATCACCTGTGATGGTTGTCACTTGCATACCATCTTCCAGATCTACAAAGAGAATGATTAATATGCTGATGCAGAAGCCCCAGAGTGTTGTCATAGACTGTCATTCCAACCGGGGCATTTGAATGCAGCTGTGCAATGGGACTGGAGTGGAGACCTCAGGTTAATGTCTACTGTCTTTTGCTTTCAGTTTAAACAGTAGATTAAGGATGATTTGCTCTTTTTGAACATGACAGAGACCTTTTGAGATGAAATGTCTTTAAGCCAATTTTGTTGCCAGAGTTGTTGGACTCAAATCCCTAGGGGTAAACATAATGGTGACTGCAGAGAAATACATCTCCAGTTCTCAGAAATGATTGCTTTGGAACTGACAGGCGTGAGTGTCAATCGAAAGAGCTTCCTTTCTGTCTTTTAACAAGTTCTCTTTCAAATAAGAGTACTTGCTTTAGCAAAGATACATTTCCTTACCACTTTTCTCTGTTTATCATATCTTCTCTTTTTCCTCATATTAACTCAGACATATGTATTCCTTTTCCCTCTTGAGAACATACTACCTGGACCTAGTGTGATGGCTCAATGGATAAATCTTGCCTTGCTTCCTCAGAGGTCCCATTTGGGGCCAGTTTATGTCCCGACTGCCCCACTTCCCTTCCAGCTCCCTGCTTGTGTCCTGAGAAAGCAGTAGAGGACAGCCCAAAACCTTGAGACCCTGGACCCTTCGGGTTGACCTGGAAGAAGCTCCTGGCTCCTGACTTCAGATCAGCTCAGCTCTGGCCATTGCAGCAACTTGTGAAATGAAACACAGATAGAGCATCTTTCTCTTTGTCTCTTCTTCTCTCTGTAAATCTCTCTTCCCAATAAAAACAAATATTTTTTTAAAGTACTGCCTTAGTCACCATAGTTTTTAATGAATAAGCCATGCATTTTTTAAATTTTTCTTCAATTTACTTCAATACTACCATGGACTGTCAAGCCTTTAGGGTACAAGCCTAAGCAATTAACTCCCTTTTATCTTGGGTTCTTTCTAATTGTTTCAGTGTAGTTATTTGTTATTCTAGACATTCATTGGCATATTGTTTGTTTTCCCTTCTCTTGCTGAACTTAACACATACTAAGTGACCAAAGCATGGTTGCTTTCATTCTTATTACATTTGTAACTAAGGAATATTAAAGAATAATATGTTTTTCCATTTCTCTCTGTATGGATTCTACTTAATCTACATGCACACATTTGCCAGAAATTTCTGAGGGATTTCTCTATTATAATATAATCCACTTATTATCTGAATTATATACTTCCAAAACCTAAATACTTACGGATCCTCAAGTTTCAGGACACTAACTATAGAATAGTCTTCAAGCTGTAGAAAAGTAAAAAAGGAATCAGAGAAAACAAAAAAAATATTAAATTTTGTATCCTCAATTTGGATAACCTCTCTAATCTTTTTCAACTTTCAATAGAACTAGATTACAAAAGGTGTAATTTTTAAAAAATGTTTTAAATTGTATCAGGTATACACATTCTTTCTTAATTTCCCTCTTACAGTAAGTTTAATACATTGTATTAATTGAATCATAAACATACCCACTAGAATGAACTAAGTTTTATAATTGCTTTTATGTAATTTTATTTTAATTTCCAGCGATAATTATTTTAAAGAACCGAATGTAGATTAAGAGCTTCTATTATAGGAAACCTACGAGAAGGAAAATAAATAGTGGTTTCAGCAGCTTTCTACTTATTTTAAAGCAACAAATATTATTTCTCTTAATCACGCAATCAGGCACTTCCTCCACTGTTCCTGTCTTATTTCAAAGCATGAACAGTTTGCTGTGCAAGCCCTGATATCTTCTAGTGCAGTTTCCAGTTGAAAAATTCAGAGAGCTGTGTCTTGGCCACCCCTGCCAGCGTACTACTTCTGTTGGCTTTTGAGTGAAATACAGTGCAGTGTAATGCACTGTGACTTTTAGCAACTCAGTTCCCATGTATAAAGACAAGTAACTAGGTCAGAGCCATGCCTCTGAAGCTCAAAGTCTACACTTAACTTTACCCTCAAAAGATTTTCACTTGGACACAAGTTGACAATACATTACAGTAGTATATACCATCTTGTATATTACAATATTAAGCATAGAAAAAAAATCTCTGAATCACTCATTCTATAAAACTCTTCTACATTCATTCTCCCCTCCAGTGCCCCCACTCCCACCCCTACCTACTCCCCTGCGTTCGCGACTGAGTTCCTGAAGTATGCAGAAGGCACACACAGCTGGGCCTAAGAAAGTTGTAGGCATAGATGACCTGTGTGTGTTAAACTGTTTACACTGGTGTGTGGGAGGAAGCAAGAGATTTTGTTGCCCAATAAAGAGCAAGGAGAATAGGGGAATGGGAATTGAGAATAATAAATGCTAAGAGCCTCAACATCTGACATTTTAAAAGTTTACAAACCACAAAATTTCCATTAACATAGGCAGTGTCATTATAACACAGCAAGACATAACCTGAGACAAGTTGGCAGATACTCCTCCCTGGGTCTTTCCTGCATCTGATTTAAGGGTACCAGATGACCTCTATGTAACTGGTAGGCACAAATGGCTCTGTGTGGGAACTCTCTGGATCTCAGAGAGTGCATAAAGCAAAGGGTTGCTGTCTTCTTTTTAAATTGCAGCTATGTTCATCCAAAATAATGCGTGTTCCAGGATTCCATGGTGGTGTTATCAGCCCCATTAAAGTATGTGTTTATATTAAAATAAGTTCTAATAACATGTTGTAGATTTTTTTGTAGTAGTCAGAATATATCAGTTCAAAGCATGTATGTGATAACATTTGCTAATCTGGGAAATTCAGTCATTTCCCAGGGCTCTTCCAGTCCTGGATGTCAAACAGGCTGACCCTTGTCCCAGATAACACTAAAGGAACAGAACCTGAGACAGAGAGACAGAGAAATAAATTGGATTTTCTAAAGCATTCCTGCAAACCACTTTGTATGAAAATTGTGTGATGTGTGATTTTTTGGTGAGAAAAAATATATATACTGCATATATATATATATATATATGTGTATATATATATATATATATATATATATATATATATATATATATATAGTAAAAGCTGAGATTCTAACACCTGGCATTTGTGGAGCATTGAAAATCTAGCGCTCCCATTTAAAACCAAAACAAAAGTTTTACTAGTAATACCCTTAGGAGTTATTTGGACAGCCTGAATGGCAAGGAAATCATTCTGCATTTGCAGGAGTAATGATATCACCTTCAGTAATATCCTGCTATAGTTCTGCCTTCTGCTTAAGTTGTTTATAAACAATGAACAAGTACATTCTAGATATTCCACCATTCCATTAATTGGAGAAGCGGTTCCTAAAACAGGAAGAGAAAGCTTTTGAAGTAGTCTCAGCTATTAAAGAAATGAAAGTTTGTGAACTGGGAATTCCTCATGAATCAAAGCCAAATATTATTCATTAATACCAAAGTCTACCTTAATTATGATCCACAGAACAGACAATGAATGAGAAAATGGCAAATGAACAAATGAATTTGATCTATCCCATAAGTTACTCACACTGGCCATTCTGACCATAACCCTTCTGTGACTCAGTCTTTCAGGACAAGTTTCCTTCAGGACCAAGCTGACCCTAATAGTTTGAGCTTAGTGCTTGACTGCAGAATTGAGCCCAGGAAGCACAGGTTTTGTCTGTACTGGGGAACTAAAGGAATGGAGGTGTAAACAGGATGTGTCCGTGGTACAGTGCTTAGCCAGGGCTCAGGCCTACTGGGAACTTTGGGGGTGACTGGTGGTCCTCTCACACAAGGGACAAGAAAGCTGGATATTTGATCATCAATGGTTGTCCACTGTTCGTTAAGTGCTGTTGCTGGAATTGTCAGCAAGCCTTTTCAGATTGCCACAGAAAAAAAACAAAAGCCACCGTCTCCAGGTCTTGTAGTCAGGACCCATTAGTGCGATAAGGTACTCACCAAGGTAAAAACAAACAGTTTAGGGTTTCAAGGGAAATGCAATTTTTCTTGAAACTGTACCTATGTAACGTATCAAGTCTGCTATGTTGACATGATTTTAAACCAAAAGCTATAGGCATTCAAATTTTAATGGTAAAAAAGTAAAATTTGCTTTCATTTTGAGACAAAATACCGATACAGGTACAAATATGCGTGCAGGTAGGTAGAGTACCCTCTATGCCTTAATTAATAAAGACATAAGTCACAGCTTTTCATTTTATTTCTCAATCAAAAATCATGTGGAAATGCATCATCATTTTTAAAATGAATAAATAAATAAGACTATACATTTTGTGATTATATCCTGTTCAACTCTATGCTGTTTGGGCAAATAGAGTGTCACATCACAACACCTTCAGAAGATACTGGTTGCAGACATTCTTAACACTGGTGATGTTTTATAAATCCTTTGTTAAATTCCGTGTGTCCTCAACCAAAATTTAAGAGCCACCATTCTGTATGTATTTTGTTAATGTTCATAAGCGAGAAATTAACTCCACCTTGGCACCTCGCTTCCTCTAGGACTTTCTGTCCTCATTAAAGTTGTTTATTTAAGGAGCATTTGTAATAACTTGATGTTTCCCAGAATTATCCCACGTATCTTCACATTTCACCTTCCTATTGAGAACATGCAGAACTCTCAGTATGAAATGACTTACGTGCTTTGATTTGAAGCAGGAACATAGCAAGTAGTTTTTGGATTAAAAAAACAATCTGAGGTTTCTTTGTGTGCTACTGTACTTGAAGTCCACAGGCCCATATGGCCCTGGCAATCTGTGTTTCTGCCCACATAGGAACTCCTGATGTGTTTTTGAACAAACACATTTAAAACATTTGTTAAAATCCAGTAGGAAGGGGTGCATTACAGATGGATTTAACTATATTTGCCTGTTACAAAAGTGCTGGCGAACCCCAAATCTCTGTGAACTATGCAGCACTTAGAACCTACTCCCTTTGATAATTTTTATCAAGTTCATTGTCATGAGCACTACTTCTTAAGATTTTCCTATACTCCATCCTTTAATGAAGGTAATTTAAAAAATATCTCTTTCATGTATTTACTTCTTCATTCTGAATTGGAAATTCACTTTACAGATGAGAAAAAAATGCAGACTTAGAAAGGCTAATCAAATTTTTTTTTTCAGTACATGCACCTAGATACACGTAGAAACATTCGGCTGTAATGCAAATGGGTCCAGAGCTTTACTCACTGTCATTCTTGAGTTTGCAATGACAGCATGGTTATGTTCAGCATAGACAAAAGGGGAAGTTTGTGGCAATAAAATAAGAACCTTAAGGAGAAACTTTCCAACAAGTGGGAAGAGAGGAGACATACAAAGTGAAATAAGATTTGATGAAGCGAGTTGTAGTAATATCTTGCATTTTTAATCTAATATGTCTTACTTCAATCTTACTAGTGCATTTTGTATATTCAGATTTTATAACAGTTACTTTAAAATGTTTGCCGCTACCCACTGCATTCCAGGTACAGCAGGCAGACTTCATCATTTTTCCATTGTGATGGGGCAGAGAAAATTAGGCAAAGAAGCAAACAGGTCACTAAAATCATGCCAGCTAGCAAAGGATGGATCATGGCCAAGGATTAAATTGGTGTGTTTAATTCATTATTCTAGTTCTAGTTTAACCATGTAGCTCATGAGGCAAATACAGTTTTGATAAGACACCCACACTGAAGAAACAATGTTTGAACAATATTTGATTACTATTGCTAATCCAAACCTTGCTTCTGGGTCGCAAGAAAGACACAATGTATTCTCTTTTCCTAGAAAAATTCATAGCTCAGTGAAGTAACATGTGCATCGTGTCACTATCAAGAATAGAATGATACAGAGAACTTCAAAGATTCAATTCGCTGTTAGTAACAATAGTGTTTGAATCAATTATCTCCCTTGTTCTGAACAGCTGGGAAGGGTTTAAACCGTTACCTCTTTCTTTAAGTTGATAAACTGAGGAAACGTATGATTTAGAAATGTAACTTTTAAAGTTTAAAAGGTCCTCCTTTAAAAGTTAAAGAGAAATGGATCTGATTCCAGCCTTCGAAACACTTTTTCTCTAGGTCTTTGCTTTATAGTCCAGTACCTTCTGATGGATAAACATGCTTCTATTAAATATTGTTTCCACATCTCAATAGTAACTTGAAGTAGTGGATACATTTCAGCAAGTGTCACCCAACTCTGCACACAAACTTCTTTCAAAGAAGCTGTGTTATATTTCAAAAGAATATGTGAGTAAACTTCTTTCTCATTTGTCATGTTCATTATTAAGATGTATTGATTGTTCTAGTTTTATGTTTTTAGAAAGCATGGATTCTTTTAAGAATCTGAGGAAAACTATAGACAGCCTACAAAAACAAATTCACAGAAATTCATTGGGTCCATAAGCAATTAGATACATATTCTTGAACCCATAGCATCCAGGACCTTGCAGGTAAACATTTTTGATAAAGGTTAATGTAATTGTGAACCCACACCTCCCATCAGAGCAAAGAAATTGGCCATCTCTTCTTAGCTAGATGTTCTGAGGTTATAAATGACTATAATATCCATTAAGAAATTAAGGGAAGGGAGAAAAGAGGCCATGTAATCAAAAGAGGGATGACATAGCTCCTGAGCCACATAGACTTTGGTGATTTCTGTGAGCTTCGTGTTTCTGACATCATGTTTGATATCTTCAAACTTATTTTTCTAACTAATGAAATGTGGGGATAATCACTAATCATTTTAAATTATATGATGTGCACAAGGTGTCAAGGGCAGTGTCTGTGCCTTTGTAAATACTACATCATTAATCATTATTTAGCTTATTGTTTTTCTTGTCATACTAATAGGATTATGAGTAGGTATTACATCAACATATTATTACAATTAGATAGAATTTTGACAAAAGCTCATATTTGAGATGAGAAGTCATTACTCTACAGAAAGTTCCAAGTTTGGCCAGCAGCAAAAAGAAAAGACATTAGAAGAAGTTCTACACATTGTACAAGTTATTTTGTTGGAACAGAATGGTGTTTTATTGAAATAGCTATAATGAAACTCAAACATAGCAACTGATATTGCAGGACCTTTTAGTATTTTAAAAATCTGAGAACAACATACATTTATATGGATGAGATTTTAATTGGGCACTCTTTTTTATTCAGTAGGATTATGTCTCAACATTTTGAAACATTGTAAGATGATAAAAAGGATTATGAGAAAGAAAGGACAACCCCTAAGCACTTTCCCCCTGCACCTGGAGATAGGCTTAACAACATCTGAAAAAAGAGAACTTGCTTCCATGACTCCAACTGAAATGCTTGCATCTATATACAAGAAAGATGAGGCAGTCAGTGTTTATATGTTTGGTTATATTTGTTTCAAATATTTACACTGTGTAAACTGCTTAAGCATTTTGAGGATGTTTTGCAAATTCCTCATGAAGTTTTAGTTCTAATTAAATTTGTTGAAAATGTCATTCTAAGTGAAACCACCTGCTACGTTATAAGGAAGATAACATAAGTGAAAGATGTGTGTAGGTTCAGATATTTATTCTAACTGACCTCATTTCAGTCCCACATAAAATAAGGCAATCACGCTTGTGTAGTCAAAACTGAGATCTTGGTGCTTCTAACAGGAAGGTTATTTGATCTGGGACCTTGATTTCCATAGTGATTCCATGTGTTAAAGATCGAATTGTCCTAACACAAATTTAAATCTAGTTCATTTCTATAACAGAAATCCTTTGGTAGCAAAGAAATCATGCTTGTACTCCTATTCCTTTTGACATTACATAATGGGCATTTAACATTTGATTTAAAAGACACGAAGTTAAGTGTTTGGCTTGGATTCTGGAAAATCTCCTTAGAGAGAAGCACATGACTTTGCCTCCAATTCTGTTTCTCTCCTGCTTAGAGAGAGGTCTATTGGGAAGTTTGGATGATTGTTCTGGATGGTCAGATGGTGGAAGGTTAAGGAAAGCAGAAACAGACAATGAGTAGCACCTAAGGTGGCTATGCAGCTGCTGCACTAGTAAGAAAGAATCCACATCAGGATTTTAGCATAATGGATTTCTATAGGTTACCTCTCTGTAATTTACAACAGCAGCAAATTGCAAGTGTTATTTTGTCCTAGCAAGCCTTTAACCAGATTTGCTTGTCTTAAACTTGACAGGTTGGCTCTCATGTGACTGGCTGCTGTTCTTTCACTGATTTATTCAACACAGTTTTAAGAAGAACCCTACTATGTACTGAGGTAGTATTTGCTGATTGACCAAAAACACACTAGACACTGTTATGGAACTTCAGAGTCTAGCAGGAAGAGACATTATGTGAAAGTTAAGACAAGGTATTGATCTGAATTGAAGGTCAGAGCAGGATTCTCTAGAAATGGTAGTAATTAAAACTAAAGGATATACAGTTACTAGAAATGAGTTGGAGGGTAAGAGCCTTTCAAAATAATGTCAATCAGATAAGAGTTAAATGTATTTTGAGAACTGGAAACAGTCAATATGTGTAGGGTTTAAAGGATAAATTAAGAAAAGATAAGAGAGACACCATAATCCAATCTGCATTGAGGTGAGTTAAGGCTTATTTATACACTCAACAATGACTACTACTTTATTATTTCTGATATTTGCTTACTGTCACACATTTTTCTGGTTCCCCCACTTAAGGCACTTACATTCTACATCCTTCTTACCCCTAAACTGTTAAATTCAAATCCTTCTCACTTAACCTCCCTCATACTGTTAAAATTAATTAATTAATTTTGAAATGTTATTCTCTCATATCAACATAGGCAGAAAAAATGTTTAGGATTCCTCGGGCCTTCCTCCCTGGATGCAAATATCCTCCATTTATTCATTCATAAATGTATAGGACACATTTCTAAGGTACATAACCACCATTCATTCATTCATAAACTAGGAAGAACTTCTAAGAAACTGTAAACCTTCAGGATCCCAGTCCCTGCAATGTGCGCATAACTCTTCTACTCTCCACATCCCAAGAAGACTTATCTGTGGTTTTCATCACAGTTTGACTTTTATCTGCTTCTTGGCAGGGAATACCATATGATCATTCCTCTGCATATGCTCAGTCATTGCTGTCTGCCTCCTCACTAGAAGCCAAACCAATGAGACAACTCAGTCATGAACTTGAACCTCCAAAATCTAGCATGTCATATCAGAACTTTTAAATACATTGTTAAGACTATAATCTTCTTTCCATTGTACATAGGTGCCTATCCACGTGAAATTCAAAAGTGCTAGCTTTAATGCTAAGGATCTTGGTTCAAAAAACCAGTGACCTTAACTATGTGTCTGATAACTCAACTTAGATAATTCAAAATCTAAAATCTGTCTCATTGTTTTCTACATGCTGTGCAAGTATTTCCTAAATCAATGGTTGCCTTTTCGATAATGGGGAGTCCTTGGGAGTAAGGGGGTAGAGAATGAGAAATGATCAGGAACATTGCATTAAAAATTTAATTTAGAAAAATAGGTCATCCAACCTTTGTTACAGTTCTGAATTTGTCCTGATTTTTAGATGATTACAAGTTTCATAGCTTTTGTATTGGACAGAGTGGATTTATGCTCCACTTTCAGCAATTGCCAACTGAGTTGACTTCAACAAATTTTAATTGCTTTTGTAAGCATCAGTGTCTTTGTAACATTTCTTTCATCAAAATTCAAAGGATTGTTTCAAAGATCATTTTATATAATCTGTGTTAAAGTATTTATAATGCATTTAATGTAACTGAAGAACGCAAAAAAAGTTTTCACTATTGCTGGCATATATATATATATATATAAAATTTTCATAGCAAATGAAACCATGTGGACAGTATAGCCCAACCTGTTTAATCTGTAGTAGAAGAAAGCAATCTTTGAAAAATATGAAACAAGTACATACTCAGTTTTCTGATTTTAGTACTCTATACTCTTGTTCTATCTATTTTATCATACTAACATTTAATGGAATGAACATAAATCTGGATTTTAAGTAATTGCATTATTATTAATAATTAATTATACCTAAGAATTTGCAAATAATTATTTTTATAATAAGTATGGAACATGCAATAATGTTTGGTGAAAGTATTCAAGCTCATGAGCAGTTGTCTTTCCATATATGCCTGAAGAAGACACATTTAAAAGACACTCAGTTACATTTCTTTTTATTTTTTTTGAAGATTTATTTTATTTTTTATTGGAAAGGCATATATACAGAGAGGAGAGACAGAGAGGAAGATCTTCCAACCTATGATTCACTCCCCAAGTGGCTGCAATGGCTGGAGCTGAGCCAATCCAAAGCCAGGAGCCTCTTCTGGGTCTCCCACAGGTGCAGGGTCCCAACGCTTTGGGCCATCCTCGACTGCTTTCCCAGACCACAGGCAGGGAGCTGGATGGGAAGCGGGGCTGCTGGGATTAGAACCGGTGTCCATATGGGTTCCCAGCGCGTGCAAGGCAAGGACCTTAACCACTACTCCATCGTGCCGGGCCCAACACTCAGATGGGTCCAGTTCTGGCCTCAGAGTTAATCTGCCATTCTCATTTTAAACAAAATGTTCCTTCGGGTCAACATGATAGAATAACAGGCTAATCCTCGCCCTGCAGTGTCCTCATCCCACATGGGGCCAGTTCAGGTCTGGCTACTGCATTTCTAATCCAGCTCCTACAAATAGTTTAGGAAGACAAAGAGGATATCCCACAGCCCCCCTGGTCCCATGCACTCACATAGGAGACCAAGAAGAGGCTCCTAGCTCTGGCTTCAAACCAACCCTGTTCCGGCCATCAGCCTTTTTGGAGTGAACCAATGCAATGAAGTTATCTCTGTCTACCTCTCCTTCTCTCTCTACCTTCTCTTCTAGCTTCCCCTCAGCCTCCTTCTTCCCCTCCTTCTCTTTTTCTCCTTCTTTATCTCTATTTTTGTAGCTCTCACTGCAAATAAGCAAATCTTTTTCAAAATATTTCCGCAACTATTGGTCCTTATCTGATTGAAAAATTGTTGCCTAGATGAATATTGTAGTCACTTTAAGACAAATATGATTTTCATTAAAATTTGTATATACAGTGTGGGTGAAAAACTTGATACGAAGTGATTACATTAGATGACAGTGTTAAGGTATGTATGGTAGGTACACGTTAAACTTAATATATCTGACTGAAAATAAGTTGGATGATTGAAAAAAAGGCAACATTTCTCCCTCCTTCGTTGCCTGTAGGTTGTATCAGATGAAAAAAGGGTTACATTGCATTCGTATGCTAAGGGGATTGATTCCTTTAAATGGAAAATTTGATCATGTAAAAAGGAAATGCTATATTGATAGGAAAAAAGCCTGCATAGCGGAAATGAGAAATAGTAATAGCAATGCCCTCAATAAAAACAGATCTAGATGTATTGTAGCAGGAGTAAAGATAGACTATATAGATTCACATGTGTCTATTTAGTAAATCTAGTAGCAGGAGTATAAATAAGTTTTCTCTTTGTTGCTTGAAATAAAAAGCCAGATGATCAGCAGACAGATTCTAATTTGAGACTGTGTGAAAAAACTGACTGGAAAATATGGTGGGCATTGACGGAAAACATTGAAAGCATAATTGAAGTTTGACTTAACTCACAAAAACATTCCTATAATAAACAGATGTATTCATTGACCCAAAACAGAAAAGGTATATAAAATGCATGCAGAGTGGAGACATTAAAATACAAGATGTTGGGAAACATGATCTTTATATTTTCACATAATAGGAAAGGAATGGATGCTTAAGAGCAAAAGCACTTGCCTTAGAAAGATCTTCTGTTGCAAGTTGATGGTGTGCTTGGGAACAATGAGAACAGCAAACTAATCCACCAAAAGGCTGAGGCAGCTGACAAGTATAGGAAGTGGCAGAAATGCCAAAACAAGAAATGTAGAAAAATGCTTGCAGATATATACTGAAGGCACAAAAGCAAAACTAGGGTTTGAAATGGCCAGCTGCAGTGAAGATCCTGATGTATATGACATCTGTGATGTGTACTCACTTGAAAGCTAAGAATGTCAAGAAAGCTAAGAATGTTCAGCATTGCTTTAATGGGGAGGGGAGTGAAACACAGTGACTCTAACTACCAAAGGGAAATCATGAGAATATTAAACTATACCCAGATTGGAGTGAACATTTATGCAAATCTATGAACCTGTAGATATAGTTTGTAAGAAAAATAGTCGAATAAACTTGAAGCTGAATGTAGTGGAATTATTTTTATGGTGTTATATTCATGTTCAAGAATGAGGAAACAGTAAAAGCTCTAAACTGTGTTTTGAAGTTTATTCATAGGATTTTCTAAAGAACATCCATCTTAATCATAGCAAACAAAGTAAATAACAAATATAGACTTTCACTGTTGCACATTAGTTGGTGAACCAAGTAAACAAAATAGCAAAAAAAAAAAAATCTCCACGTTAAATTTTAGAAGACCATAAGTTGTATGAACCATGATTAACATACATGGTCATCTTTGTAAAAAGCAGAGATTTATGAAGATCTACCCCAAAATTCAGTATCCAGAGGAAAAAAATGGAAAACATACAATTAAATTGCCCTACTCTACTCAAAGGAAAGCTGCAGGCAAGACGCTATGATTAGAAATGTAATCTAGGGAAAAATGATGCCACTGTGTAATCCATGAGCCAATGATGACATTGACAATAGAAAAGAAATTTTTTGGAATAAACAAAACTGAAATAAAAAATATCAAAGGATATGGGATACAGTAAAAAAAAAATAATAAATGAACAAAAAAAGATCAGAATATTGGAGTTACACTTTCCATGCTGGTTTCCTTATATAAGAGAGAACATATGGTATTTGTTCTTTTGTGATTGATTCATTTCACTGAGCATAATGGTGTCTAGTTGGGACCATCTAGTTGTAAATAGTATAATTTCATTCTTCTTAATAGTTGAACAATATTCCATGGAGTAGATGTACCACAGTTTCCTTAACCACTCTTCTTTGGACACACATCTGGATTGTTTCCATGTCTTTGCTATTGTAGATTGTGCTGCTGCAAATATAGGATTACAGATCCCCTGCTCAGATGCAGATTTCACTTCTATTGGGCATATTCCTTGGAGCAGGATACATGATGGCATCATTTTTCCCAAAAGACTTCTGTGTTTCATTTTTGCCATTCATGTATTGGTTACTCGGTGGTGCATTTTTTCATGGTGCTGAAATTTGTTGTTGATGTTGTTGCTGTTGTTGCAGCTGTTCTAACTCATACCAGTTGTTGGCCTTGTTTCATGGCTTCTCAATTATGGAAATGTACAGTAATGGAGTACTGGGGTCTATCATATACAGATGTGGGGATATAATGGAACATGCATCCCTGCTTCCAGACGAAAGATAGATTCCCAATGAAACTGTTGGACATTTGCAGACAATGGGATGCTGGACTGTCTGACATTGTACCAACAATGTCAGGCTACATTTGAATAAGAGACTGATCAAATTACGATTTCTTATGAAGGACTACACCATTGCAGTAAAATGGGGAAAATCTGTCAGGGGGGTGGGAGTTTGGGTGGGAATCCAAGCCTACACAAAATTGTACCACATAATTTAAAATTCAAAATAGAAATATATTTTTAAAATCAGGCCTGGCACAATGACCTGGTCGCTGAATCCTTGCCTTGCACACTCGGGATTCCCATATGGGTGCTGATTCATGTCCCAGCAGGTTCCCTGCTTGTGGCCTTGGAAGGCAGTGGGGGATAGCCCAAAACTTGCACCCATGTGGGAGACTGAGGGGAGGTTCCTCTCTCCTGGCTTTGGATTGGCTTGGCTCAAGCCATTGCGGCCATTTGCAGGGTGAACCAGCAGAGAAAATCTTTCTGTCTTTCCTTCGCTATGTAAATCTGCCTTTCCAATAAAACATAATTTCAAAAAAATCACTATAAATGTAATCCTTTGAGGTCAAGGCAACATCATTCTAACTAACCTCCAGAAGTTCTCTGGGAAGCACAAATAAATGCCTGCACAAGAAGGAAACTAGTAGATAATTGTTTTTGACAGTAGAAAGTTTAAAATTTCATTCTCCTTTATAATACAATCATGTTGTGTTAGCAATGCAAAACCTGATATGATTTTGTAAATTCTACCTAAAATAGTCAAAACCCAGATTTCTAATTCATTTCATCTCAAACCCATCCCAGATCTTCACAAAATTACCAATCCTATGTGAAAACATGAATACATGCATGAAACTACCAAGACACATTATCTTGAGCCCTCTCCCAAATTAATAGGAATAATTGTCATGTGTAATGTAACTGAGTCTAGAAGAGAGTAGCGGCTCCATTGTTTCAGAACACATGAAGACAAGTAGAGGAGATCTTAATCTAAGGAGAGCTGGACTTGAGCAAAGGCCATAGTGCATATTGGATTCCCAACACTTAGTTCATTCTCCCCATTGAACGTCCACAGGAGTTGACTGTACAGATAAGTTCTATGCATCCTCACCAGGGGGAAGGGCAGCAGACCAGTATGCAGAGAGACAGCAGGGCTTCCACCTGACATGAGAGTGAGGGCAACTTCAATATGAAAGCCAGCTCTCATAATGCTATACATTTGTCAAAAAGAAAAAAAGGCCAAATCAGACAGAACAAAAAAAAAAAAAAAAAAAAAAAAAAAGATTAGAGCTGTTCAACCTCTCAGACAAAAATCCACTAAACAGAAAATCTCCTGGAGTTACGTGTTCATACTATGCTCTCTTTTCACTGTACTCTGGCTGCAAGGTCTGAGAGAGTAACGCAAGCTTACCACAACTGACCTTTCAGACAAAAAGAATAGTAGAAACCATGGCAGTTACAACCTGTAGCCCATATTCTAGAGAGACAATAGAGAAGGAGAAGTGGGTTCGGGAGCCACATTGATACACTTGGATTCAGATATGTTGAGTTTCAAGTGACGTGATACATCAGAAGTAGATGTTTAGTTGGGAGTACACAACCTCTAAGATGGCTCTCAATGTTCCACCTTCTGGTACTCAGTGCCCCTGGAAAATCCCCTCACCTTAAGGAGGCTGGACCATGATTCACTTCCAATGAATGGAATTCTGCAAAAGCAGCAGATGGATACTTCCAATGCCAGGTCATGATACGACTGTGATTGTTCTTGCTTGCCATTCTCATTCTCTGAGAGAGTCCAGCTTCTGTATTGTGAGCTGCACAAGAGAGAAGTTTACTGAACAATAAAGAAGATGTTTCAGCCCAGTTCCTGGAAAGAAGCTCAGCCCTACCAACAATCATTAGAACACACAAGGAAGTAAGTCTTATTCACCAGTTACGCCCTTGAGAAAATCACAATCAACATTTATACAGAGGGCCCAGTGTGGCAGCCTAGCAGCAAAAGTCCTGGCCTGGTTCTAATCCCAGGTGCCCCACTTCCATTCCAGCTTCCTGCTTATGGCCTGGTAAAGCAGTCGAGGAGAGCCCAAAGCTTTGGGACCCTGCACCCACGTAGGAGAACTGGAAGAAGCTCCTGGCTCCTGGCTCCTGGCTTCCAATCAGAGCTTAGCTCTGAGCATTGCAGGTGCTTGGGGAGTGAATCATTGATGGAATATCTTCCTCTTTGTCCCTCCTCCTCTCTGCATATCTTACCCAGAGGTGTTATAATGTATTAAATGTTAGTTGTTTTAATGTATTAAAGTCGGGGAAGTCTTAATTGTAATTTTAGATGTATCGGTGTGTATGTGGTATTAGAAGTAAGTCACAGTTAAGAATCAGAGAACTCAAGGGATCAACACCATGGATCGATGGCTAAATCCTCAGCTTTCAAAGTACCAGGATCCCTATGGGCATCAGTTTATGTATCAGATGCTCCACTTCCCATCCAGCTCCTTGCGAGTGGCCTAGGCAAGCAGAAATGATGAACCAAGTCCTTGGGATGCTGCACCAGCATGGGAGACTCGAGGGAAGCTCCTGGGTGATGTATTAGGATTGGCTCAGCTGCAGCCTTCGTCGCCATGTGGGGCGTGAATCAGAAGATGAGAAGATTCTTTCTCTCTCTCCTTCTCTCTCTCTCTCTCTCCTTCTCTCCCCTTCTCTTCCTCCTTTTCTCCCTCTCTCTCCATCTCTCCCTCCCTTCTTCTCTCCATAAATCAGGTAAAAAGAACTTAGAGAATTCAGGAAAAGAACATGCAAGAAGCAAACAAATGAAGTCCACATGTTAACTATGTCACCTTTCTTGTTAATACACTTGACAAAGAATCTCTTTATCTTCCTTGGGATTTCCTTGTTTCAATACAAACTCATCCTATACATGAATACACAGCTTTATGCCATATTGGAAAAACATGCCAACCTCACGTAATTAGTGCCTCTCTACACTTTTTTCATATTTGGCTAAAGAATGCAAATATCATCCTGTTTCTTCTCAGAACCAACTATGAAACAGAAAATTGCTAACTTATAGAGATATTTTTATTCTAGGTCAGAGTGTTCCACCAAAATGCCTTTGAGCTGTTTTTAACTGCGGCTGCTTTTTGAGAAAAGACAAAATGCCAGCAACAGCCAGTTAAACAGAGATTTTTGTGTTTTAGGATCATGTGTTACGCTGTTTTAAAGATACAGTAATTAGGATACAAATTTCACTTGGACTGATTTAATTTTTTTCTGAAATGACGGTGGGAACATTGAACTTTTTAAGAATTTAATATTCAGTATTTCCATACCAGCATTAGCAGCCCAAGGCTGCTATACACTGCCATACCTGCTGACATTCAAATTCTACAAGTATTGTATAAATCCTTTTAATGTGAAAAATAAAATGTTTTATAACTTATTTCCATTATTACATCAACATGGCATATGAGATTGCAAAAATAATTTGAGAAAAACCCTAGGGGATGCTGAATGTTTAAATGTTTGTTACAAAACTCAAACTTCATCCTTGGACATTCAAAATTATGAAATAGACAGATGCAATTAGAAAATTCAGTGTTTGGGAAACCTGTAGTAAAGGTCTAAATGAGGGGCAGCAAGTTAAAAAGAAGTTATCCATATGATCAAGGAGATGCTGTGATATACCTATATACAAGATAGAGGCATCGATCATATATTTTAATTGTATAAAACCCAGAGCCTCTAGGTATCTCTAAATGCAACCTAAACCCCAAGTATAACTACCCCTTTTGCTCTCTTAGTGTAGCACTGCTTCTCAATGAACGTCAAGTAAAGAACAACGCATATGAGACAGGTGCAAATAATCACAGAACAATTATCCTAGAATTCTTGAAATGATTCTCACTTGCAAATCTATGTTTATATTGGTTTGTTGATTTCTCCAGTTTTTTTCTTTTGCATCAGCATCTCATAAGTGCTGATTCTACTTGGTACCCAAGAAGATGACATTTGCTTCTAGAACCAGGTTCTCATTTTCTGCTTCTGTTAGTATTGGGCCAATAGCATGCACTGGCAGCAGATGGGAGAGCTAAAACAGACAGAAGCAATGCTATCTATGCCTGTGGCTGCTCCCCTATCAGACCACACAGGATGGTAATGATTCCTGTATCAAATGTAGTCTTCCAAAGTTTCAGTGCTTTTTATCAAGGGCCACTACATTCTCTCCCGCATTTTCTCTTTTTCTACTGATATGTGAATGCTGTGTAACAACATTTGTATATCTCATCCATACAGTATATTTATTTTCATTATCTCATTCACTATATGATTTAGTTCCTGCTGGAATTCTAGGGAAAAAAGCATAGGCAATATATACAAATATTTTATAAATGTATGTGTTTGTATGAAATCACCAAAAGAAACCTAGTGTTTAATACTTATATGAATGATTATTATTCATTAATTATTATTATGTATTCAATTAATATATGTGCATATGCATGCATATATTTTAGTTCATTTTTATCATACACTGTCTGTCTCACTGTAAGAGTTAAAAAATAATTTAGGAAGGCAGACACCTGCTTTATTTCCGAAATCTGCTAGTTTCTAGCTCATTTAGTAGCAGCAAGAGCTGAAATAATATTCCACTCCCCTTAAAATGATGTATTAGGCAATATCCCAGTATCATCATCCAGTTGATATGTACCACCTTTAATATTCATATCTGTAGTAGATACCCTTGTTCACAATTTGCTTGGAGATATATAAATGTATTTCAAAAAGTTAATGAGAAACTAAAGCTGTTTATTTTAGTGCATACAAATTTGAAATTCATACATAGCTTTCCCATAATACATATTTCCATGAACTATTTGTCAATCTGTGTGCACAGATTTCAATATTTTACACTAAAATATATTTTATTTATTTGAAAGGCAGAAAGTGAGAAGGAGAGAAAGAAAGAACTTTAACATTTAATTCATTAAATTGCTCTTCAAATATGCCAAACCTTCAGGACCAGAGCCAGGAGCATTTTAAGATGTCAGTGTGGGTGGCAGGAATGACTCTGTGGCCTCCTACTTGTTGTTGTTGCACCAAAATAAACTGATCTTTTAAGTCTACTAAATTTCAAGAACTTTTTCAAGTATCCTCATATATAATGGTGTTTCCCACGAATATCCATTTGATTTTTTTCCCAATTCTTTATGTTATGGGTGATCATGGAATAGGATATAAATGAATAAAAGCACTGAGTTATCTCCATCTCTCTTATTCTAAAATTCCATTCTTTCTCCTGTGACTCAATAAATACATTAGCCTGATTTCTATGTTCTTTAATCAAATAACATCATCACTATTCACAGTAACCCCAGGAAGTTGTGCACATTTCTCAATGTCAAATTTGAAACTTAGTCTTTTTTTTTCCCATGAAAGGTCTCTTCTCTACACCTCTAGTTGGCATTTAAAAACCTCCATCTCTGCTATGAACTTCAGTGTAAAAGCTCTTTCCTACAAAATGTAAAATGCCAAAGTGATATTTGCAGAACTGTAAATATCTTCTTCATCAAATTTAGAGCTATCACAGGGAAGGGCAAGAAGTCACTCCTTACCAGTGCTAAGGAATATCAGAACAAAATCAAATAAGCAGGTTTTTTGTTAGGGTTCACCTAACTAAAATAAGCGCAGATTTCTGTGTGAAGAAACATCAAAGAAGAAATGAGTGTTGTGGAAAGACCTAGGAATTGTTCCTGCTTTACTACATCAAAACTTGACCTTGAGATTAAAATTTACCACTGACACTCCAAACATGAATGTGGATGAGATTTGACTAAGTCCCTTATTATTAACTGAAAAAATGCTACCATGTAAATCTCTGAAAGAGACGGTGCCTTCTCTATAGGAGTCCTTGTGAAACAATACTTTTCTTCTCTGCTACAGTTTAATAAGATACACCTTCACAAAGCAAACTCAGTAGACTGTGGTGCCTTACATAAAATGTATGAATTCCAATGAGAAAGGCATTATCAGATATTGTTTCTGGGTGATGCTAGATCAAAGGCAAGAAGAAGTAGAAACAAAATTCTTAGTGGCCATGAGTTTACTGATGAGATAGACTTCCATAAAAAGGAAATTAAAGCAGGTATGCCTCAAAAGATGGGTTTGTACAACCTCATACACAGTCTTCAGTTTGGAGGGAAAATGGTAGCTTTAATAAGTCGCTTGTTTGTTTTGGTTTCAAGTGAAAGTCTAGAGATGGGTCTAGTGTCGATTGGATAAGCAGAAAGGCAGCTATTTCAGGGGTTGATCTATCGGAAGTTGCTGGAGCTGGCTCAGGTGATGTCAGGACGAGCTGGGATGGACACAGAAGGCCTAGCAAGCAGAGAAATTGGAGACAGATGCCAGAAATAGACAAAAGACTGAATGTCCATATCAAAAATGGAACATGCAAAGATATGTCTTAGAAATCATGCTTAAGTAACTTGTAGAATAACAACATCCTAGCGTGAAAGATGAACATCTTTATGAGGAAAGTTGGTGAAATTGCATTTTTATATTGTGAGTTTGCAAAATGAAGACTGGTGGTCATTTTAGCTGTTAATAGAGAAGAATCTGAAATACAAAAAGACATCCCTTAGCCCTGCCATGAGAGGAGATATAAATTAAGAACCAATAAAGGCAAATTCTGAAGACTTGGGTATAGATACACACAAGCACAAGGAAAAAGAGGACTAAAGGAATGGATTCTGGATAATGCCTGTGTTTAATTAGTAGAAGAAACACTATTTGAGCAGACAGAATGAAAGTGTTTGCAGGAGCAGGAAGAAAATCAGAACATCCTACAATAGTCAGATATGATACGGTACTGAAGACACCACATCCATTAAGGCCATAATTAGAAATTACTACAAGGCACTGTACTCCAACAAATCAGAAGATCACCAAGAAATGGAAAAGTTCTTAGACTTCTACCACTTGCCAAAACTTAGCCTAGAGGCAACAAACGACCTGAACAAACCCATAACTGAAGTAGAGATTGAATCAGTGATTAAAGACCTCCCAACAAAGAAAAGCCCAGGCCCAGACGGCTTCACTCCAGAATTCTACAAAACATTCCGAACAGAGCTGACCCCAATCCTCTACAAACTCTTCAAAACAATAGAAAAAGATGCAACCCTTCCAAACTCATTCTATGAAGCCAACATGACCTTAATCCCAAAACCAGACAGAGAACTAACAGAGAAGGAAAACTACAGACCTATCTCTTTGATGAACATTGATGCTAAGATTCTCAACAAAATCCTAGCCAACAGAATTCAAAAACACATCAGACAGATCATTCATCCAGATCAAGTAGGATTCATCCCTGGAATACAGGGATGGTTCAACATTCGAAAATCTATAAATGTGATACACCACATCCAAAAACTGAAAAACAAGAATCACATGATAGTATCAATAGATGCAGAAAAAGCTTTCGACAAAATCCAACATCACTTCCTACTAAAAACCCTAATCAAGGTAGGCATAGATGGAAAAATCCACAACATAATTAAAGCCATATATGAAAAACCCAACGCCAGCATCATACTGAATGGAGAAAAGCTGGAACCCTTCCCACTAAGATCTGGAACAAGACAGGGATGTCCACTTTCTCCACTACTATTCAACATAGTCCTAGAGGTACTCACTGAGGCCATAAGACAAGAAAAAGAAATCAGAGGAATCCAAATGGGAAACGAAGAAGTTAAACTCTCACTATACGCAGATGATATGATTCTTTATGTAGAAGAGCCAAGAGACTCAATACAGAGACTGCTAGAACTTGTACGAGAGTTTGGTAGAGTGGCAGGGTACAAAATTAATGAACAAAAATCAACAGCCATAGTGTATGCGAACAGCCCCAAGATGGAAAAAGATTTAACCAGCAAGATACCATTCAAAATAACAGAGAAAAGTATGAAATATCTGGGAATAAATCTAACCAAAAATGTAGAAGACTTATTTGAAGAAAACTACAAACTACTTAAAAAAGAAATTGAACAAGACCTCAAAAGATGGAGTAACATCCCATGCTCCTGGATAGGTAAAATCAATATCATTAAAATGTCTATACTGCCAAAAGCAATATATACATTCAACGCAATCCCAATCAAATTGCCCAAAACATTCTTCATGGAACTGGAAACAATGATCCAAAGGTTCATCTGGAAGCACAAAAAACCACGGATAGCTAGAACTATCCTGAAGAACAGGAAGTTAGCAGGGGGAATCACAGTTCCAGACCTCTGGACATACTATAGGGCAGTGGACATCAAAACAGCGTGGTACTGGCACAAAGATAGAGAGGAAGATCAATGGAGCAGAATAGAAACACCAGAAGGAAACCCACACAGATACAGCCAAATAATCTTTGACAAAAAGACAAACGACAATCCAGGCAAATGGGAAGGTCTGTTCAATAAATGCTGTTGGGACAACTGGTTGATAGCCTGCAGAAACAAAAAAATAGATCCACATCTCTCACCATACACTAAGATCAGATCTAAATGGATAACAGATCTAAACCTACATCCAGAAACCTTCAAACTTTTGGAAGAAAATGTTGGAAACACACTGCAACACTTAGGGGTAGGCCCTCACTTCCTAAAAAAGACTCCAGATGCAGTAGAAATTAAGACCAAAATAAACAATTGGGACCTCATCAAACTAAGAAGCTTCTGTAGAGCTAGAGAAACAATCAACAAAGTAAAAAGGCAACCCACAGAATGGGAGAAGATCTTCGCACACGACATAGGTGATAGAGGGCTGATCTCCAGAATATACAAAGAGCTACAAAACAACCAAAATGTCAAAACAAACAAGCCACTCAAGAAATGGGCACGGGAAATGGGCAAACACTTCACAAAGGAACAAACCCAAATGGCAAATAAACATATGAAAAAATGCTCAAGTTCCCTGGCAATAAGGGAAATCCAAATTAAAACATCAATGAGGTACCACCTAACGCCAGTAAGACTGGCCCACATGAATAAAAGCACCAACGACACTTGTTGGCGAGGTTGCGGGGAAAAGGGAACCCTACTCCACTGCTGGTGGGGCTGCAGGCTGGTACAGCCTCTATGGAAATCAGTATGGAGAATATTCAAACAACTCAAATTCAACATACCGTATGATCCAGCAATAGCACTCCTAGGAATATATCCAGAACACTTGTTCTATGAGAAACCAACATGCACTCCTATGTTCATAGCAACACAATCAGTAATTGCAAAAACATGGAAACAACCAAAATGCCCATCAACAGAGGATTGGATAAGAAAGCTATGGTTCATCTACTCCATGGAATACTACTCAGCTATTAAAAAAAACAAAATGCAGTTCTTTGTGGCCAAATGGGCCAAACTGGAAACCATCATGCTAAGGGAAATGAGCCAATCCCAAAAGGTTAAATACCACATGTTTGCCTTGATTTAAGATGATATAATGTTATGTATAACATGTTATGTTTTGAATGTTATATGTTGTGTATAAACTAAAATTGAAGTATAGGTGAGGTGGTCACAGAAGGTGGCTGGGAACTCGCATTTACTTTTAACATATTGGTTACTCATTACTATGTCAATTAATTCCATAATGATGTAAATTTTCGCTGATGGTATGTTGGAGCTTTCAATTGACTGGGATGATACTCTGCTGGCTCTGTCTTCAGACCAGAGAGGGTATACCTAAGAAGCCGTTGAACTTGACGGGACAATAAGATACTGGACTCTATGTTTGGTATACGCTTGCAATGGGGAAATCTCAACTGAACTTGAGCTGTGGTTATGCAACAAGGTGGAGGAATCCACCATGGTGGGAGGGTTTGGGGAGGGGTGGGGAGAACCCAAGTATCTATGTAACTGTGTCACATAATACAATGTAATTACTGAAGTTAAATAATAAATAATTTAAAAAAAAAAAAAGACATCTCACAGACTAGGGTTCCAGTCACTGATTTTCTTCTTCACCTGGACAGTAGGAATAATATTAGTTCACATCCTGAAAATTTGTGAGATTTAATTCAATGATGCAAGGATAATATTTGGTTATATGCTTAGGACAGAGTTACTATGCAATAAATTTTGACAATAAAAAAAATCATGAGAGAGTAGCTCTCCCAGAAATTTTAAAACATGTAGAACTTACTAGTAATGTCATACAGGCTTGATTTTACAGATATGAAAATGAAACAAGAGGTAGGTGGATATTTGGCCTATTAGTTACTATTTGAGTTAAAACAAACCTTTCCCAAACCTAATCCCGAGGTCGGTACCCATCTCTGGTGCCTGATCCCAGCTTCTTCCAGTGTGCCCACAGAGAGAGAGCAGTGAAGACTCAAGGAATTAGGTTCCTTTCTCCCACAGGAGAGATCTAGACTGTGTTTCTAGTTCCCAGCTTCCAGTTGTTCCAAAGTACAGGCATTTGAGGAGTGAACCAGCAAGTGGGAAGACTGTTTCTGAATCTATTTCTTCAACTAATAAATACATGACTCTTAAGAAAGAAGCCAACTATGTTTTACTTTACTCAAAGAGCCATACAAAATACATTTGAATATCAGAAAGTTTGACTTGTGATTTGTATTAAGGGACTCTACTATTGTGATAACATAGGGATAAATAAGGGGAGGAGAAAATATGAGGATAGGAAAGGGAGCAAGGATCCCTATACCTACAAAACTGTATTATAGAAAAATAATAAATAAAATTTTTAAAATTAAAAAAGACATACCAAAAGAGCCACCAGTCTCTGGCCATATAATATTAATTACATGACAGTAATTAATATTTGTACTTAAATCTAGAAAAAAATTATTCTTAATTAAGTTCTACTGATGAGTATGTATTTCAGCTTGCTTGTGGAAATTTTCATTTTTCCTCACACAAACTGGATTTTGCCCAGAACTTTGCAGTTGGCAGTTTAAAACGGCATTTATCAAGCACATATGCACATTATTGACTAATATTACTGCACTCGGGTCAGTAGAAGCCACCCACATTGCCTCCAAAAAAGCTTCCATAGTCTACCTCAAAAGAGAAGAACTTGAAATGGTATTGCTTTCACTTTATAAAATATTTCTATTCAGGACATCTATTTTGAAATTGTGAGAATACTTAAATAAACTGTTACTATTAAGTTTCTCTATGACACATTGACTTTACTGAGATATCCAAATACCCTCAGTAGAGACAAGTTTATCAATGACTTGAAAGAGGGAAACCTTTTTGTTAAGGTTTTGAAGCTAATTCTTGAAGCTGACATACAACAAGACAGAAAACTCAAAATTCATAAGAGGTTTCTTCAAAAAGTCCATCAAGATAGAAGCAAGCTATAAATAAATTGATTTTGGTTTAAAATATTTGCAATCCATGCATAGCTTCTTCATAACACATAATTTCCATTGAATGTTGAAGACATTTCATTTGTGTATGCTCATATTTTTTCTTCGAAAAGAACTTTCAGATAAACTGATTACTATATTAAAATAAAGATTTCACATTATCAGGAGTGCAAATGTTCTATAAACAGATGTCCTTAGTAACTTTGCTACAAAAGTACATCAATCACGACAGTGAAAATTTTTCACATAACTCTACCCATGACTTATTAAAAAGCAGATTAAAAAAAAAACAGTATAATAGGTTGTAGCTATGTGTATCAATATACAAATATAAGATGGATTTGCAATAATAAGTAGATCTGTCATGATCAAAGAGTGTGATCATGCAAATTTGCACTATTCTGGAAGGAATAACAGTGAGTAAAAGCTATCAGGCATGGATTTTGTTGGGGACAGTTACAATGGTCTAAAATTAAGTTGTGTTGATGGCTTCAGAGTCTGTGAACATATTAAAATATGAAACTGTGCACTTTAAATGGATTGATTTTATGGCATGTGTTTTTCTAAATGTGGTTTTTCTAAAATGTCACTGCAGTATGATATCATATGTGTACAATTTAAATAGGATTCTTATAGCAATAACCATATGCATGAGATAATGATAAGGACAAGTCAAAAAGATGCTGACCCTAATTCATGACTGCATGCCAAGAGAGAAGTGTGCACGCAAGATACACAAAGAGCAGCCAAGTCGTATTCTCTTTTCTCTTGTATGCTTTTGTGATCTTATGATCACATTTAAAAACCTTAAGCTTTGCTATATTCTTCCATGTGGATACACTAAAACACTAGTTTCAAATTAGTCCTAATCATTGGTCTTCTCACCATGAGTCTGAATACGGTGGATGGTGACACTTTCCACCACAGGGCCACCTGTATTATCTCGCTTAATGTTCACAATGAAGTTGCAAGATCCAATATCACCTTCCTAATCTCACTTTCATAAGTGAAAAAGTTAAAAACAAATGTCTTCCCTGTCTCTCCTCCTCTCTGTATATCCGACTTTCCAATAAATATAAAAAAACTCTTTAAAAAAATGTCTGTCTGAGTTGATTTGTAGAGTAGCTAAAAATGTCAATAAATTTCTGTTGGAGATAAAAACATTAGCCGTGTTTTCCTGCTCTAGTGCAGATCATACGCCAGGACAACCAGCTCATGTATTGTTCTTTATTTCTCTATTCCCTACCAGGAAAAAATGTGGATATAATGAAGACAATTAACAGAAATAACATGTCATTGATTAAATACTTGCTGAATCCAGCTTTCTACTCTCATTGTCTCATGGTCCTGTGCTATAGACAGACACTAATGGCTTTATTTTACAAGTGACTATAACAGAGAGAGACTTTTTTGTTACTTATTTAAGGTTATAAAGCTACTGATAGAGATGTAATCCCTAAACACTGGCTAATGTGGTACAAAACACAACATTTCTTGAGAATATGATGTCTTATCTTTCTGGAATTTAAAACAAGGACTCACTAAAATTTAGGAGAGTTTTTAAAATAACAATTTTATTTTAAAAAATATTTATTTTTATTGGAAAGACACATTTGCAGAGAGAAGCACAAAGAGAAAAACATCCACTAGTTCACTCCCCAAATGTCCACAACAGCCAGAGCTGAGCTTATCAGAAGTCAGAGCCAGGAGCTTCTTCCAGGTCTCCCACATAGAAGCTGAGTCCCAGAGATTTAGGCCATCCTCTTCTGCTTCCTCAGGCCACAAGGAGGGAGCTGGATGGGAATTGGAGCAGCTGAGACACAAATCAGAACCCATACAGGATGCTGAATGTGGAAGTGAAGGGTTAGGCAGTGGAGCCATTGCACCATCCCTAACAACATATAATTTTAATGAAGATAGATGAATATGCAATATTAAGTATATCATGGTCACATAAAAACTGGTACTTTAGATTCACTTCTACTTAACCGCTCTCTTTCTCTCTCTCACTCTCTCTCTCTCTCTCTCACACACACACACACACACACACACACGAAGATGTATTCATTAATCTGTCTTTCTGTTTTGAATTGTGAGTCACACCAACTCACTCTGTTATAGGCAGAGCTAAAGAGAGAGAGATAACTTTCACTGCTGGTTCACTGCTCAGATGGTTGCCATAGTACAGACTGGGTCAGGCTCAAACCAGGGGCCAAGAAATCCATCCAGGTCTCTCACTTGGATGGCAAGGCCCCATGTACTTGGACAGTCTTCCACTGCTTTTCCAGGGGGCATCAACAAGAAGCAGGATCAGAAATGAGCCTGAGCTGGTGCTCATATGAAATGTCAGAATTGCATGGGCAGCAGTTTCACCCACTTCCTCTTAACACCAGCCCCAACTTGTCTTTGATTAAATAGACACTAAAAGGAACATTACCAAATCCATTTTCTGATAGAGATAAGTATGGTTGCTATGTTTTTAAATTTTCATTCTTTTCATGGTAGATACATTTTCTAAATTTCATTTGTAACAGCATAGTTCCCAATGTCTAGAATAAATACATTAATTTGGTTGTAAATTAATCACAGGTAGTTCAAGTACTATTTTAAAGATGATACTGAGGAAAAGACAAACAATGTGCTCCAAAAATGAGATTAAATCATTGGATTCTGACCAGTAACATAAAACATGTCACTACTCTGGAGACATAACCTATAAAACAATGATTGTAAAAGTTAGATCATGGGTCATGAAAATCATCTATTGACACATAAGTGATTTCGAGAGAACATGTGGCTTCTCCTTAGGTTTGCTAGTATAATGGAAGAGTGTGCTAACTGTGCCATCCAAACGAGAATAGAATTACTGAATACTCAAATTCAAACAAAGGCAAATCAATTTTGGATGTTTAAGATTTTAAAATTATTATAATACTTGTGTGTAAACAAACTAGTTAATTTTCTTAGGAGGAAAACATGCTGCATATGAACTTGTTCGCGCCCCAGATGCCCTCAGCAGCTGAAATTGGCTCAGGCTGAAACTAGGAGCCAGGAGCTATCTCCAGCTCTCACACATGCATGGCAGGAGCTCCTATCCCTGCTACTCTCCAAGTGCACATTAGCAGGAAGCTGAAGGCACCAGCCCAAGGTGGGTTTTGTATGGCCTGCTGGTGTCTTAACTGCTGTATTAGCTGCTAAGCTAAATGATTGTCTCTCTCTTTTTTTTCTGTTTTGATTTGTGAGTCACATCAACAGAACTTTATCAACATTCATAATGTTGAACTCTATAGTTAATGAAAATCATGCTTTCAAATGATGTGTGTTCCACATCTCTTTATATTTTCTTATGCTTTGAGGAGGATTTTTGTGGCTCCTAGCCACCTTGAGAATCAAATGACTATTGTCTCTTTTAATCTGGATGGTGTTTAGTCCATGGCATATTAAAAAGCAACATTTTGCAGTTATTCTCTGAAGATTGAATGATGGTGTCAGCACCATTAGGTTCCTTTACTCTCATGGTCATAATCAAATAATAAAGGATATGACTATACATAATCACAAATATTGTTTTCTTAAATATTTCTAAAGGGATTATTAGTAGATTCTGTTCCAGTTGTCTATTACAGTTCAATATGTCAGAATTTCCCTTGGGTTATACTTCATTAAGATCTACATTATACAAAATAGTAATTACTTTGGTAAATGCCTGTGAAGAATTTCTGTATGTTTTCTCTGGTCTAAAATGTACATGTTTAGTTTCATTGTATTGTTTCGTAATTTGCTAAAACTATTATGATCCTGAGCCCAGCGTGCTGGCCTAGTAGCTAAGAGCTTCGCCTTGAACGCACTGGGATCCCATATGGGCACCGGTTCGTATTCCGGCTGCCCAGCTTGCTGTTCAGCTCCCTGCTTGTGACCTGGGAAAGCAGTCAAGGACAGCCCAAAACTTGGGACCCTGCACCCGTGTGGGAAACCTGGAAGAAGCTCTGGACTCCTTGCTTCGGATCAGATCAGCTCCAGCCGTTAAGGTCACTTGGGGAGTGAATCATTGGACAGAAGATTTTCCTCTCTCTCTCCTTTAGGTAACTAAATATTCAGGTGTAAATCTGACTGATTTAAAAGGAGATAGGGATGATTTCTCTGAGTGTATGAGAGTCCTCTAAAAACAAACAAGTATTGGTCACATACATGTCTTGTCTTATAATGGGAGAGAGTAGCAGCTGAGCTCTTACTCTGAGGATGAAGTGTACTCTGGCAGGCCATATAAAAGCTGGTGCAAGAATTTCATTCACATACATGAAGAAGGATGTGGGGTGAACATTAGCAGTCAGAGGGGTGGCCTGTACTGAACATTAACAACAGCCATTGTGCAAAGTAGGAGAGTCAGATGCACACACAAGCAGCCAGGAGAATGTGCCCTACATTTGGATCCCTCATTCCTACAGAGCAGCAGGAAGCCATAGATCCCTTCTTGCACCATCTGTCTTAGGCAGCAACGATCATCCTCAAAGAACACAATTTTGCATGTAGAAATCTCAAAGTCAAAAATCTCTAAAATCTAAAACCTTGAAAGTCACAATCCCAATATTAAAATGCTCAAAGTTAGAATCCTGAAACCCTAAATCCACCAAATTGTGATTTCCTTGAGGAGGATGGATAGATGCTGTAGTAAGCCAGGTGGAAGCCAAATTTTGTGGAATGGATGAGCGCATTTTCAATCAGAGGCTGCTTCAGGTTATGCAGGCAGCAGCACATGTAATGGGAACCTACTTAGATTTTTCATGAATTTCATTAAAAGATTTAGGTTATTGGTCATCACATTTATTACAGGTGATCTTGTAAGTCTAGATTTTCACAATTACCAACAATAGTGATATATGTCTATGCAGTATAATTTTAAACTGTCTCTTTGTGACTATGATTTACCTAGCCATCATTATATCTCTGCTTCTCTCATTACTGTATCTATTTTTTTACCTAGTTTTTCTAAACAATTTGCATAATATTATTACTTGCTAAGTGTACAGTGACCTAAATGTTTTCCTTTCTTTTTTTCTGGTTATTATATGAATTCTATTTATTTTATTTGAGTGGAAGGCAGAGAGGAGTCAGAGATAGTGAGAGATCGTCCACATACTAATTATTCCCCAAAATGTCCACAACCTCTGGAACTGGGCCAGGCAATGACAGAAGCTGGGTGCTCAGTTCACGTCACCCTAGCAAGCAGCTGGAATCCAGGTAACTGAACCATCATACACAGATTCAGGGTGCATATTAGCGAGGAACTTGAATTGGGAATAGAAGCAGAACCAAAATCCACGCAGTCCAATATGTCCCAACATCTCAACCATGACACTAGCACTGACTCTTAAATATCTATTGACAATAGAATAAATGTCACTTATTTTTTTCTGTTTTTCTCTGGTTTATATGTTCCATTTTTTTAACTTTCAGTGAAATCAAACTTTAGAGATTTTGATTACTTGGACATTTCACATTTAGGATTATGATACAATTGTGTATTTTTGAATTACATTCCCAATTCTACTTAGTATTTGCTTTCCCTTCAACCGGACTCCTTGACAGATTGGGATTCCAAAACTTCATTCTGAAAGAACATGCATTCTCTGTATTTATACATGTTGATTTGTTTGCCTTGGTACAGTTGTCCTGAAACTTTTACAATCAGTCATGGAAATATTCAAAGTCAACCAACAGACTGAAGTGGGTTTCAGGTAGTCTGCCTGAGTCTAACCTAACAGAGCACCCAAATTCCCTCTTGATCAGTGCTGTGCTGTTAGAGCCACCTCCGCCCCCTTCCTCTGGCTATTGAGTGAAAACTAGGAGAAATTCAACATGCATGAGGCATCCACTTCAAAGCAACTTTTGTCATGTCCCTGGAATACAGTCCTCCTCTGAAGCATCAGAGCTCTACAGCACATTAACTTCAAGGTGCAGAAAAGGAGTGAAGTAATTCTATGAGGATGCAAATAGTATGATTGTAGGAAGGGCCAGTTTTATGCCTAGCACCATTTCCCAGACCAATTATTCAGTAAATAGTGTAATTAGTTGCCCTATAGAATGAAATTTTGTTGTTTCAGAGTATTGCGTCTGAATTGATACAAGCGAGTATTATTGAGAAAATATCTACGGGTGAACACAGGTATGGAATATAATTTACTTTTTGATAGTCTTATCTTTAAAATAAACTTATGCTAAAATATATTAGATTTTAGACTGTATATTTGTAATTATACTTTGTTTTCTATTTCTTAGAAACTTTTTTAAAGATTTTTTTTTTATTGGAAATTCAGGTATACAGAGAGGAGGAGATATTGAGGGAAATATCTTCCATCCACTGGCTTACTCCCTGAGTGGCTGCAACAGCCAGAGCTGAGCTGATGCAAAGTTTCTGCTGGGTCTCCCATGTAGGTACAGGGTCCCAAGGCTTTCCCAGGCCACAAGTAGGGAGCTGGAAGGGAAGTGGAGCAGCTGAGACACATATCAGCACATGCAGGGTGAGGAATCTAGGCACTGGTCTACTGCTCAGGGCTCTATATTTTATTTTCAAACAAAGATAATTGTAATTGGTTACAAAACAGATCATGATGGGAAAAGATGATGCATAAATGGAGTTTAAACACAAATGCTTAAGAATCATAGAAAATCTGAGCCAGCACAGTAGCCTAGAAGCTAAAGTCTTCACCTTACACATGCCGGGATCCCATATGGGTTCCAGTTCTAATTCCAGCCACCCAGTTTCCCATCCAGCTCCCTGCTTGTGCCCTGGGAAAGCAATTGAGGATGGCTCAAAGGTTTGGTACCCTGCACCCACGTGGGAGACCTAGAAGAGGTTCTGGGCTCCTGGTTTCAGATAGGTGCAGCTCCAGCCTCTGTGGCCACTTGTGGAGTGAATCAACAGACAGAAGAGCTTCCGCTCTTTCTCTCTTCCTCTCTGCATATCTGACTTTCAAAGGAAAAAAAGCATAGAAAATCTTCAGAGATCTCTTCTACTTAAATGTTTTAAACTAAAGCATATAAATTAGTTAATTGTGTAAAAGATGAAATGAAACACCCAAAAATGAGACATTTAAATATTTAATATTTTATTTATCAATCAAAATAATATAAACGTATACTATAAAATCATCACATTATATTATTGGCTAACATAATTAGAATTCAGGCAAGGAAAGCAAAAGACTTATTCATAGCAAATCCACAGTTCAAAACTAGGAAATAACCTAGTAGAAAATTGAAGAAAATAATATTCATGAAGTTGGTAAATTGGACAAGAAAAAGCAAATAGCTTAGATCATTTATTATGTTTATTGGAGGGTAATTCTCGAAATTGGTAATCATCATTTTGAAAATATGAGAATATTTCTAACAGACATAATTTGAATTTAATGACTCAAATTTATCATTCCAACTTTCTACTATCCTGACAGAATATTTATACCTAATTTTATGCCAAAATTGTTTCAATGGAGAACAAAACTGTAGAAATAAGCACTGGAGAATTGTCTAGGGACAGGGACTGAGCCTAAGCTGTTAAGAAACCAAACTGACCTGCTTGCATCCCAGATCAAACTGCTAAGCCTCAATTCCCACGCCTGCTGTTGATTTCAGCTCCGTGCTAATGCACACCCTGAAAAACAGCAGGTTCATATGGTTAAGTCCCTGCACATACATGGTAACCTAGCTTGGGTTCCTAGCTTCAAATGTGTATGACCAAACCCTAGGTCTTTGGGCCATTTGGGCAGTGAACCAGTACTGCTCATGTGGGTTCTTGTGCCTGCTCACTCTCTCATTCTCTCTCTCTCGCTCGCTCTCTCTCCCCCCCTTCTGTTTTCTATTAAGTTTTTAAAAGAATAATAATAACATCAACCACATTAGCAATTTTCAAGCAAAAAACACAGTGATATTTAGTACATTCACATCACTGTACAATAATTCTTTACTCATTAAATAACCTCATCTGCCCCCCCCCCAGAGAAATGGGCTTTTACTTCATAAATTCCAAAGAAAAATATTTTGTTTCTACTGTTACTGCTTTTTTGTCCTGGTCGATTTTTACTGTCTGCTTCTTACTCATACATGATGTAATTGTTTAAATTTAAGAATAAAACAGAAAACATCACTTACAGAAACACACACGTAATTACTAAGATCATGGAGAAGAAAGGAGGGATAAACAATAAACATTCAATAGCATTCAATACAGCAAGCAAATGCCAATAGAAAAGTTTGTCTCGTGAAATCCTGAGGAATAAAAATGTCACCAGGGCCTTTGGTCTTCACGTAAGTACTCTGAATTTAAATCTGTAGTGCCAGATATGAGTCATATTTACACATCACGCTTTGCAAAGTAGCATGCATTTAATCTCTATAAAAACTGCCTCTTTGGTATGAAATCAGTTCTCACTTTGAGTCTTTGGAGTTGACCAGTCAGTATTCACCAACTGGGGGTTTTCTGCTTGAAACACTCCCTCTGTGCAGTCGGTGAACTCTGCTCTCCTGGGAGCATGTTGCCGGTATGTGGTATGGTCCGTGGCTGAGACGTGGGCTTGCATGCTCACCCATGTTCGGGTAGATATTGATTAGACCCCAGTACTGAGAAATCTCACACAGTGCTTATGGTTGTCTTATCCAGGTAGAATAGTCAGTCAACTCATGCAGTCTCAATATTCAGATGTGCAAAAGAAATATGAGGCCTTGAAATGCATCAGCCACAGCTAGCTCATGATGCTTAGTTGTTACAATTTCTCTCAAATATAATTCCTTCTATGTGACAGCAGGTTTTTAATTTTTCCATTTATGCCTATGTTGAATTTTGTTAGGTATAGGAAACAGAGGCTTCAACATATCAGTTCAGGGCCTGGCACGATAGCATAGTGGTTAAAGTCCTCACCTTGCTTGTGCCGGGATCCCACATGGACACCGTTTCTAATCCCAGCAGCCCTGCTTCCCATCCAGCTCCCTTGCCTGTGGCCTGGGAAAGTAGTCAGGGACGGCCCAAAGCTTTGGGACCCTGCACCCACGTGGGAGACCTGGAAGAGCTCCTGGCTCCTGGTTTTAGATTGGCTCAGCTCTAGCCGTTGAGGTCACTTGGGGAGTGAACTATCGGACGGAAGATCTTCCTCTCTGTCTCTCATCCTCTCTGTATATCTTCCTTTCCAATAAGAAAATAAATAAATCTTTAAAAAAAACAAACATATCAGTTCAAGAAAAAAAATGTTCCCTCTATTATTTGGAGTGCAGGCAATTATTTGTCCTTTTGAAGAGTGATTTCAATTTCCATTTCATGGAAGAAGGCTGTTAGCATAAAAAGCAGGCAGGGACCCCATGAGGTGGAATGTCAACTAGGATAGAAAAGCAAACATGTTGAAATCCCGCCCTACCCTCAGTGAGTTACCAGTAAGAGAGCTGAGCATTCTCTTCCCTTAACATACTGTATTTTACTCAGAAAAGAGAAATGAAATATTAATCTTCCCTTTTTAGAGAAGGCCAAATATAACATTCTTTTAAAAAATTTATTATATTCTTTAAAGTTTCAAAGAGAGAAGGCATTAAAAAAAAATAACAGAAAGAGAGCAGTTCCTTAGTTCTTGTCTGGCTCCTACCTCAGGTCAACTTTCTGTGGCAAGGATGCCATTCAGATCTGTGGGAAAGTGGTACTAACAGAAACACTGGACACAAAAGCCAAGGTAGGGATGATCCTTTATAACCCATGACAAAGAAGCTGGATGCTGACCTCAAACACTCAGAGCTTGTCCTGAGACAACTCCCTCTGAACATCTGTCAGAAGGAATATAAAGATGGGGTGGTGTTTAACCTAGTTATTAAGGTGCTTGCCTCCCACCTCCAATGACCTGGATTCAACTCCTCCCTCCAGCTGCGATTCCAGCTCTCTGCCAATAGAGATCTAGGAGGCGGCAGTGATGGCTTAACGTGATGCAGCTTCCGAGATCTGTTCAAGACTCCTGGGCTCAGATCCGAGATGCTGACCTCTGCCCCCAGAGTGCCCGATACAGGGGAGTGAGCCAGCAGAAAAGAACTCTCTCCCTATTATTCTGTTTTCTCAAAAGAGGGAGGATAAAAGGAAGGAAGTGAGGGAGGGAGACAGGAAAGAAGGGAAGAAGAAAAGAAAGCAAGACTGAAGGATGGAGGGAAGGAGGAAAGATGAAAAGAAGGGAGACGGGAGGCAAGAAGAAGAAAGAAGTTAAAAGACAAGAGGAATGAGAAAAAGGAAAGAAAGAAAGAAGTTATTTGAAAGTTATTTGCTGGATTTCCTTGTAATAGGATTATGGTTTTGTGGTGACAATATGCAGTGTAAGTAATACAAAGGCAATCTACTTTTTGTAAAAGGATGACATTTAAAGGCTTATATGGAAGTTGCTTCATGCGAATTTTCTAAATGAGAATTTCTATACGCTGATCCTGTACACGTTTTTCCCAGAGTTTCTTAATATGACTTCAATTTCGTCCTGTAAGTGCCTCTAAGCAACTCAGACTAGATGCCGGTGTATCTGGGAAATCTCAGTATCTGAGCTGCCTTTGTCACTCACCTGGCAAGCTTAATTTCATAGGAAAGAGTTTGCTCAGAACTTTCTCTGATTAGTAACATTTGAATCTAAAACATAGGTAGGAAACCTTTCATGGTCCTGATTTAATTACCAAATTATCACAAATATTAAACTTTATTATGAAAACAAAAAAGAGTACAACAAAAAACTAAAATGAAGGTGATCTGGAAAAAAATAGGAAAGAGAAGATATCTCATGGTGATAGTAAAATTGCAAGGTGTTCTAAATAGGGAAGTAAACATCTCTAAAGTGACCTATTGAGACAAGCTAGAGTCTGTGTTCCACGGGTGTTCTCTCTCCCTCCATCTCCCTCTCCGTGTGTGTGTTTGTGTATGTCTTGTGTTTTCATCAACCTGAGGGTAGAGTGACAGCAGAAATTTCCATCTGCCTATTCACTCCCCTAATATCTACAACAGCTAGGGGTGCTCTAGACTGAAGTCAACATTCTGGAATGGCACTCTTTTAGGCTCTTTGGAGACATTAAACTGAAAATCCAGAAACAGGGACAGACAGAAAAAAGTAGGAAAGTGTATGCACCATACTTGTTGCATTATATCTGAGACGGTCTACTTGGAAATTGCATTAGTCCTCACGAAGGCAATGAATACTGACTAGATACAAAACCTACTCCTTTATGTTAAAATGAATGATGCTAGAACTTACACATGTATACTGGATATATCAAACCCCACAGGGCTTCTTCTACTGGTATATGTGTGGTGACTTATTTGAAGAAGTATAAGAAGAAAATAGGGACTGGTATGCAGGTCACATGTAAATAAAATGCAAGGTCAGAATTTTAAGAAATGTTTCCCTTTTTTCTTTTATTTTTCTTTTTATTCCTTGTTTTTACCCCTAGCCAAACTGTTTGATATAGTGACACAAATGACACTAAACCTGTAATCTAGAAGACAGCCACACCAAAAATGGATTTTGCTCATATTATGATTTCCCTTTTCTCTTCCACCCTTTTGCAAATTAAATCAGATATGTTTGCTGGGTGTTTAAACCAGATGTAGAGGTAGTGAAAAAACAGAAAAAATAGTAGGGTTTCCACATCTCTCTCAGAGATAGAACTCAAATGAAAAAACTTAAAATGTTGAATTCAGGCCTTGAAGTAAAACCTTCTCTAACAAGGAAATTATAAATTGAGCTTTAAAAATAATAACACAGGTCCCGGCAGCGTGGCCTAGTGGCTAAAGTCCTTGCCTTGAACGTGCTGGGATCCCATATGGGCGCCGGTTCTAATCCCGACAGCTCCACTTCCCATCCAGCTCCCTGCTTGTGGCCTGGGAAAGCAGTTGAGGACGGCCCAAAGCTTTGGGACCCTGCATCCGCGCGGGAGACCCGGAAGAGGTTCCTAGTTCCTGGCTTCGGATCAGCGCAGCACAGGCTGTTGCACTCACTTGGAGAGTGAATCATCAGACGGAAGATCTTCCTCTCTGTCTCTCTTCCTCTCTGTATATCTGACTTTGCAATAAAAATAAATAAATCTCTAAAAAAAAATAATAACAGTAATTTTAATTCTATAATAAATAGAAGTTGTTCTATAGTCATGGCAGTAATTTGGAATATGTTGAGTCTATAAAAGAGACATGTATGCATATTTACTTATGTGTGTATTTATGTGTGTATGTTTATTTTCTGATCATACATACTTTCCAGTGTTAAAATTTTATATTTGAAAAATTAAAATTGCTATTCAACAAATGTGATTGCCTCACGGCATTAGTGCCAGGTACTGTTCTGCAGGAGGGAGATTCAGCAATGTACAATACAAAATCCGTTGCGCTGTGAAACATTCCCGGCACATTTCATGCTCTGCTTTATAGAAGCATCCCCATTCATCCCTCCAAGCTATGAATCCTAAAGGGAAATGAAACAAAAAATATTATTAAAGAGCACAGTTAAAACTCACATAGTTGAGTATAATCCATCATTTTAACTTGGGTAATATTAGGGCATGAATATCAAGATATGTATCACCTAATATTGAAAAAATTCAGCAATTCCAAGCAGCAGTAAGTTGAAGATTGCTCATGCTATCCAAATTTCTGGAATTAAGGGTTTGGAAGAGAATGAGTCCCAACAAAACAGATTAGAACATGGTACTTTGAAGAGCTGATTTTTTCAGTCGACATTCAAGGTGACTTTTATACCTTCAGACAGCTCACCACTATCTCCACCACATTCTCCCTTGAAGATTAGCCTACTGCGAGAAGAAAGCAAATCCTACAACTGAAATACAAATTGAATGACTGTTTAGGGAGCTAAATAAATCCAACCAAAATCAATCCTAGGTTGTTAGCTAGAGATATGGTGCCCAAGGGTCCCACTTGCCACTAAATCTACGTAGGTCAACACTACAACTGCATGCCTGCTTGCCACAGTTATCTGTAAGAGCAAGAGTCGAATTTGGATAACCAATTGAGGTTACCTGATATAAATTGAGTAAATGACAAAATGCAGACTTAAGACAACCCTTTGACACCCAGCTCATCGCAAGTGGAACTGAGAATGCCATTGGAAGTAGCTCATGAGCTTTGTAAGCTTCAGAGTGTTAATACTGCTTGTTGGCTTCCTTCTAGGAAACGGTCTTCGCCCGATAGGGTGGAAACAAGAGAAGCTGGGATTTCCTAAAAACCAAAGCCTCTGAGAATAACTCATTTGCATTACATGACTTTAGGAAGACATTAGGCTCTCCAAACTCTAGGTCTGTGTGGAAGATGTTGTATGGTGTAGATGTCAGTTAGTGACAACAAGGAAATCCATAAGCAAGATAAGGTAATCCATTTCACTGAAATTTAATAGAATATTATAGCCATATGTGTGTGTTTATTTCATTCTCTGTGTACAAAAAGCAGGTGCTGTTCATAATATGCACATATCTTAATTAATGTCTCTCTACATCTCAATTTTCTTTTTTCCCTTTCTTTACAAAGGATACAACTGATCACTATCCACAAATAAACACCAAAAAATCTTGTGCTTCAAAATTATGGACTCCCAAGCCTTTTTCTCCCCATGTCAAGATTCAATGTTTTGGGGTTTTTTTTGTCATACTCATTGAAGCATCTTTATTACTCATATTTCTTGAAACGTTAATTCACTAAAATTTATATTCAGAAATACAAGACTCTATTATTCAATGGTATTTGGAAAGAAATGTATTTAATAGATAAAATTCATATCTATCTCGTTGTTATTAAAATAACTTCCTCCATATATCCTAGTATTTCTTTAATGTTTATTTATTTATTTGACAGCAGTGACATAGAAAGAGCTCACATGCGCTTGCCCACTCCTCAACTATCAACAGTGGCTGACCCTGGACAAAGCAAAGCTAGGGGAAGAAAACCTAATTCATTTCCTATATATCATTACTATAGTGTAGTTCTTCATACACAGTCATATGTCCATAATTGTGGGCATGGACAATGGCAGAGAGTCCAGCATTCTATTGTCAAGATATAGTAAACAGTTTTATCGGGAGTCCATCTATCTTTTGAAGTAGAAATGCATACTACATTGCATCCTCACATCTGGATATGATAGTCTCCATTACACAATTACCATACATCCTCTTAAATGAAAAGCCACAATACAAAATCAACAACAGGAAGAAAAATATAAATTTACAATGCCATGAAGTCAAATTACATGCTGCTAGATATGATAGTCTCCATTACACAGTTACTACACATCCCTTAAATGAAAAGCCACAATACAAAATTAACAACAGGAAGAAAAAAAAAGAAATTTACAACACCATGAAGTTAAGTAACATGCTTGAATGACTAATGTGTCACTGAAGAAATTAAAAAGAAAGTCCAGAACCTTCCTGAAGAAAATGATGCTACTGTATGATCTATGAGTCATTAAAGAATTTAATGAGAAGAAAGTGTTTTGAAGAGGTGAAACTAACAAAAAAAGTTCAAAATCCATAAGATACAGTTTCCGCTGATCTTTGTTGGTGAAATGTATCTCCTGTGGGCAACAAATAGGTAAGTTTTGTTTTTTAATCCAGTCTACTAATCTGTGATGTTTGATTGATGAATTTAAGCCATCAACATTCAGGGTTAAAACAAATAGGTGGTAATTTGGTTCTGCCATTTTAGCAATGAGTTGTTCATTGATTTAGTCCTTTGCTGTTATGTTACTGGAATGTTCTTCCCATTTGCCTTTGATTTTGGTGGGCGCTAATCCTTTTTTCTGTCAAGAGAACATCTTTAAGTACCTTACCCTGTAAGGCAGGTTTTTAAGAGGCATATTCTTTTAACCTTTCTTTACTGTGGAAGAATTTTATTTCTTTTTCAAAGACAAAAGAAAGCTTTGCCGGATACGTTATCCTGGGCTGACAATTTTTTTTTCTTTTAGAATCTGGAATATGTCACTCCATTCTCTTCTGGCCTGTAGAGTTTCCGGTGAGAGGTCTCCTGTGAGTTTAATTGGCATTCCTTTATATGTCAGTTGATTTTCTTTCCGTGCACATTTAAGGATCTTCTCCTTATATACAATGGAAGAGACCTTGATTATCATGTGTCATGGTGAAGATCACTTTTGGTCAACCCTGTTGGGAGTTCTCTGCCCCTACCCCGGATGTTGTTTCCCAATTCTTTCTTTCCAGTAGGGAAATTTTCCCTTATTTTTTCATTGAATGCATTTTTAAACCCAGATTCACTTTCTGCAATTTCTGGGACTCCGATAACTCTTATATTTGGCCTTTTAATAGTGTCTTTCAATTCTTGAATACTTTTTTTAAAATCTTGATCCAGCTCTGAATCCAGCTGTTTGTTTGTTTCCCCCTCGTGACAGGAAATATCTTCTAATTTTGAGAGTCTTTCTTCTGCCTCCTTCATTCTACTTTGGTGACTCTCCACTGTACTTTTAATTTGCTCCACTGTATTTTTCATTTCTGATATATCAGCTTTCATTTGATTCATTTCCAGTGTGACATTTTTCTTAAATTCTTTGAATGCCTGCTTTACGTGCTTCTCATTTTTGATAAGAAGGTTTGTAACAAGTGTTCTGAATTCTGTGTCCCCCATTTTCTCGATGTCGTCCTCAGTGAACTCTGAGATTGGCAAAGGGTTTTGGTCCTTCACATGGGAGTCTTCAGTAATTTTCATTGTACTTTTGATTCTTCTTTTGCTCTTGGTCATTGTGCTTCTGTTTATCAGAGTCTTCTTGAAGCAGGTTTCTAAGCTGTGTCACCCACATGTCTACAGTTCAATTTTACTTACTGCAGTTGGTATATGGCTCTTTGTACGCAGTCACTTGTGCCACTCCCTCCAGCCAGCTCCAGGTCTGGGTTCTTACATTAGATTTCCAACACGGTCTCTGTAGCCCCAGCCCCTGGCTCACCAGTGTCCACCTCCTGTGATATCGTGCTGAGGCTACACCATTGTCTGTACAAACTTTCTCCCACTTCCAGTTGGAGCAGGTCCCAGGATTAGGAAGACATCAAGAGTCCTGTATAACTAGGTTGTTTGTGGTGCTGATCTTGCAAGAACTTGTTGGCCGTTAGGTCTGAGGACCACATGGACCTATTTTGACCCATACGATGCTGTAGTCAGTATTATTTTCCTGTGGTATCAGGGTAATGCACTGAGCTCAGCGAGTAACTCAGTGAGCATGCACAGTTCACTGTTGTCCCCTGCAGTCTTAAATTGTTTGCCACTCTGTACGAAATAGCACCTGATGTGCCACTATTAGAATTCTTCATCTGCTGGCTTTCAGGTCTGAGTGTTATCCGGACCTATCTTGGGTGGAACTTGAAGGATGCCATGCTGTTGTACTTCACTGAGCCCGAGTTGATTTCACTCCCAGCTGAGTGTATGCACAGTACTGTAGCCCTTGCCTCCTTTCGTAAAATGGCAACCAATATGGCTTTAGGAAGCAGACTGGTTTGTGAAATCCATCCTGTTCCTATACTACCCGTCTGTGGTCTGCTGCTTTATCTCTGCTCCTGGTCAAATCAACAAACCAGCAAGACAAGCATTCTTTTTCTTTTTTTTTTTTTTTTTTTAAGATTTATTATTATTGGAAAGCCGGATATACAGAGAGGAGGAGAGACAGAAAGGAAGATCTTCCATCCGATGTTTCACTCCGCAAGTGAGCCGCAATGGGTCAGTGTGCGCCGATCCAATGCCGGGAACCAGGAACCTCTTCCGGGTCTCCCGCGCGGATGCAGGGTCCCAAAGCCTTAGGACGTCCTCAACTGCTTTCCCAGGCCACAAGCAGGAAGCTGGATGGGAAGTGGAGCTGCCGGGATTAGAACCGGCGCCCATATGGGATCCCGGGGTGTTCAAGGCAAGGACTTTAGCTGCTAGGCCACGCCTCCGAGCCCAACAAGCATTCTTTTTCTTGGTTTACTGCCTGAGTTCCTGGTAGACATCCCTTCCCACCTGGTTGCTGGAGTTCCGGCTGCCAGTATGATTGGACCACCACTTGCTGAACACCACTGGGGTAGCAGTCATTGCAACACCACATGGTTATGTCTACTCCTTTCCTGTGTCCGTCAGTTGCCAAGTATTCCTCTGCTGTTGTTCTGTCCTCTCCTATTTCCTGGTATTTGTCTTCTCTGGTTCACACTGGCTAATATTTCTCTGTCTGTTTAAATGTGTCCTTTACCCTATTCTGCCATCTTGATTCTCTCATTATTTCCCAACTATACCTTAAACTGTTTGTATACTTCTGTTGTCTAGTATATGATTTGGTTACTAAAAATGGCTTAATCAATTTTTTAAATTTCTCTTTACACAACAGATAGTATTACATAGGATATTGCACATAATCCTTACAACGGCCTTGATTTAAATATTGTTAACTCCCTACTGATGAGCAAACTGAAGCATGGACATTTTACATAGTACGTGCAAATCAGATTTCCATGCCTTCATCTATTTCCTCTCGGTCAGAGAGTTGGCATCAAGTACTTGGAAAGTCTTTTTAGAGTAAAAGAATATCTAATGAAAAAGTTATTATGACATGACATGATTTTCTCTTGGAAAAGTCCAGAAAATTAAATCATACATGTTTCTGTCCTTGTGGAATTTTACGTTTTAATGGAAGACTGACATGAGGTTAACAATTGCTTATAACCCTTACTGTTGTCTGAGTTTATGCAAATTATCTCCCCAAGACTCATTTAGCTCATTCATACAACACGATACTGTCTATCTCAGAAAGTTTTTGGAGATTAAGTAAACAAACACCTAAATTACACAGCATGTCAATTGACTCTTTCAGAGTACTCACGCAATGTTGGGAAAGGGATTCTATGGGAGGCTTAAGGTGAATTGCTATTTCAGATATGGTAACCAAACACAGCAAAGAAATATCTGGAGTGGTGCAAATGGGCAGTCTAAAGGTTGTAGGTGCGTGAACTTTTTTCATAGCCCAGACTCTACTTCACATTTCTATTTTTGCCAGGAGCCAGGAGCCTCTTCCGGGTCTCCCACGTGGATGCAGGGTCCCAAATCTTTGGGTTGTCCTCAACTGCTTTCCCAAGCCACAAGCAGGTTGCTGAATGGGAAGCGGGGCCACCAGGATTAAAACTGGCTCCCATATGGGATCCTGGAGTGTGCAAGGCAAGGACTTTCGACACTAGGCTACCGTACTGGATCGTATTTAAAAGTTATTAAACAGTTTAATGTAATTTAACATTTGTTTTCAAGTCCCTAAGTGTACACTAGTATCAGGAAAACTAATGACTCATTATATGCTTGAATTCTGTGGAGTTGTCATAACAATTAGCTGCATGGTTTATCTTACATAGTTGCATATTTGACCCATCAGTATACAGATAACTTGTCTTCAAAAGGCAACCAGCTTCGCAATTCAGGCCAGCAGAATTTTTCCCACTCTCTGAGAGGACACATTACCAAACTCCAGTTTCAGCATAAAAAGTCACTGAAAAGGGAAAACCCAAGCCACTGATGAGAAGTCACAAGACAACAGATGAATTCTGAACTCTAAAGCAAATTCAATTGACTTTTTTAGGCTTCCTCAAAGGACTTTTGTACCCACACACATAAACATGTTGTGTTTCTTAATATTTTATGCATAATACACAGTGGACAAGGGATGACATGATTGGGTGTATCTCTAAGAATTCACCACCCCAGTGCCAGTGCTTCCCTAGGTAATCAAAAGGTGGACTTTTACTTTATGCCATGAAAAATACTGTAAGTGACAATCATAGTAAACTGTTATAGAAAAATATTCCTTAAAATTTATTTGAAAGTCAGAGTTAGAAACAGAGATAGAGGGAGGAAGCGAGTGAGAGAAGAGAAGGAGTCAGAGAGATAGAGACAAAGAGGAAGACACTCTTCTATGTGCTGGTTCACTCCCGCAAATGGTCAACATCCAGGCCAGGTTAAAACTAGGATTCCAAGACTCCATTTGGTTCTCCCGCATAGGTGATAGGTATCCTCATGACTGAGGAAGCTCCTGCTGCTCTATAATAGATGGGACGTGCGTTGGTGTTCACATTGGAGGCAGGTGTTTCAGGTGGCAGTTCACTGGTGATATTGGAATACTGGACCCCTATTGTATTACATAGCTCTGAACCTTTTAATTCAGTCAGTGAAGCGGTTATTAGTTAGATGTCTCATCATACAGAACTTGGGCTTCCCAGCCTTGTGTCAGCACTTCCACACATCTTCACTTTTGCAAGAATCCTAAGCACCTTCAAACTGAAACAAATGACCTGACACAAGAGTAATACACCTCTCAGAAAGGCATATTCATTGTAAACTGTTAGTCATCTAAAATGCTTCATTACATCTTGCTCTTAAGAAATTATTAGTACCGAACAAATATGGATTTATTACTTAGAATAATTCCTTTCTTTCATTTTTGAAGCCACCATAGCAACACCGTTATTTTTAAAAATTGTGTTCCAATGTGCAATTTGATGAATTTATTTCCTCTCATCTACACAGCAGTATCTCTTTTAGTGAGGATAAATTTTACAAAAATATAGCATTCCTTTGTTCTAATATTTAGGAGAGGGCATTTTTATAGCCTTTTCCTTAAAGGTTTCATTGCAACTGTCAGATTTAATTGAAATATATGCAATTAAAATTTAAACAACCTAGATGAGTTTAATATAGACTGAGGATCTTATCTAAGAAATGTTATGTTTTAGCTTAAAACCCAATGTTCAGCTATCTACTTATTGCCTGAGGTTTTGTTTAAAAAATTCTGTGTAGGTAATATGATCAGTAAGATACATTTTCACTGAATGTATTCATACTTAAATGTGTACATTTGTGACAAATACCCTATGTTTACTGCCAGAACAATGCTGACAAATAGGAATTACAGTATATTAAATAATTTTAAGTAATTGAATTTGTGCCTTTAGGGTGTGAGTAGGAGACACTAATATTTTGATCAAATAAAAATATGTGGCTAAACAGTGAGGTTGAGTCATTTACAATGACCATATATTCTGCCTACTTAATAGGATGCATTCTTCAACATTTGAAGAAGGAAATATTGGGGTAGAGTTTATGCAACACAAACACTTAGACAAAACTTTAGCTTTAATAAGCTTAAATCGTTAAAATATAACCAAGAATATGCTTTATCAAACAGCACAGTGCATGCTTCTTTATAGAATAGTATTATTACTTTTCATTGTTTTCCAACCTCATCCATAGTTGTAATAGAAAAGTGTTAGTAATCTAGGTAATTATCTGTTGTGAATCGAAACACTTTGAAAATTCTAAGATCTAAGCAATAGTTTTTTTCTTTACCTAGGCACTTTAATGATGCTTAAAGATGAATTTAATGATCAGTGTAAAAAAACGGACTTTTATCTAGCACAGGATTCTTCTCACAGAATAACACTTTCTGATACCCATCTACTGTAATCCTTTGAAAAAAAAAACACCACTAGTCAGATTTTATAACTCCCACCAACAAACCTTTCAGTACTCCCACTTCATTACCACTAACTCTCAACCACAGAGCAGTTCCAGAACCTATTCTACAAAAAGCAGAATGAACTACATCCGATCAATATCTTCCCCAAAACCAGCTTGTGCATGTCCTTTACGGCATTTTATTGCTGCTACTGTCATTAAATCAATCCAGACATTTCATTTAATTGATTCTTTTGTATTATCAGGAACACTTCAAAAATGCTTGTATTACTGGACGTATTTTTTAAAGGCTTCTTTCTTTTTCATGGAGTTATTGGAATAACCAGGAACAAAAATCGTAAATTTGATGTATTGGTTCACTGGAAATTTAATTTTCTGTGGGTCCCAGCTTTTACATTTGGCTAAGGTTTAAGAGCTCAAAGTATTATTCTTGACAACACGTTAAATGTTTGAGGTATGGATGTATAATGGAATAATGCAATAAATGTCTTGTGTCCATATTGATTTTTTAGATGAATCTGCTTTGAACCTTCTGGCACCCAGCAGCCCAATATCATTTGATTATGGTAACCTTTGAGTTGCTTTAAAAAAGAGTGTGGCACTTCTGTCCACAAGTGTCATCCCCAGCAAACTCTAAGTGACTTAAGAATTGATTCTCATCCTCTCTCACTCCAAGGTAATTTAAAGGAATTAGACTCTCCAATGCTGCTCTTCCAGGAAAGCCAGGCAATGCCAAGGGGTAGGGACACAATCTGAGGTTTTCCACAGTGTGTCTCTTCAAGAACATGTTCCTTGAGAGTCATGGAATTACTGTGACATAGAGCTTTGAGACATGTGACAAACGGCAAGCAGTACATCACACCTTAACATACGTGAGCTTCGTGATGATGTTACCATATCTCTTAGAAATCCAGATGGGATTATCTGTCCAGATGAGAGTAATTGGGAACCCAGGAAAGAGGGATCATTGAGAATCCATTCTGCATGCACAGTAGATGCTTCAGGATCAATGGAAGAAAAAGACAGCAGTGAGAAGTTGTGATGGGGAGGAGCAAGCAAAGCAAGACAGGGAACGGGTATCTGTCAACATCTTCATTTCCGAGTCCTTGTATTTCCTAGACCCTATCCTGAATATTTGTTAAAGTGAGGAGTTTCCTGAACAGTCCCTTAAACATGTTACATCTCAAAGAAGATACTCGAATCTTCTGGTAGAGTTCCCATTAGTCTGTATTTGAACAGGTAGGGGAGAAATGGCCAAGGATAGAAGGAAAGGAAGGAAAGAGTGAATGAATGAATTAAGTAACAAGGAAACTAGTATTTATTGAGAACCTGATAGATGCATTTACCAAATGTATCGTAATACCTTTTACTCTTATAAATTCAGAAATTTTTCTCTGTCTTGTTTCAGGCACTTTTCCTATCACGGAGCAAAATTTCAAAACAAAAGAAATATATTAAAAACGTTATATTCTTTTTGGTATAAGTATTTTTTCTTTGATTCTTGTGATTGAAGATATATTGTGAATTTTAAGTTTTAGAGCACAGTCTATTTCTTTCTTTCCTGAAACAGTGTTGAAGTCCAAACCATGTGGGAAAAGTAGAATAACGTCTACCTACATTGTGTTGGCCAATGCATTCATGCCAACCTGGCAACATTTTTCTTTTCATCATCCTAAACTAAATTTCACTATTATTATTCCATAAGGATCCCAAGTTATGAAGGATATATTCACTCATTGTTCAAAGAGACTTGTTTGCTTGTGCAGTAAACCTTTCTTGTGGGTCCCAGGCACTGTTCTGTGTCCACAGTTATCTTGCTGCTCGGGCCCCAGCAATCAGCCAACTATCCTTGTTCTCAAGGACTTAAGAAACCAAAACTAAACTAAACAAACAAAAAATATCCACCTGTCCTTTAACACCATCAGTAGCCTACTAAAATGACAAGCCACTGAGGTACACAGTAAAAACCTTTAGTAACTATTGAGACAGAAAAACAGTTCAGACCATTTTTGTGAAATAAAGGAAAATTACTTTTATAAACTTTTAAACTTCTAGTCATACAAATTTTGGCTTTTAATTTTTCAATTTGGTGAATTGTGTGTAATGTTAATTGGACTATTTATCAATTGTCATCATATTGGTTTAGTCAAATTTAAATTCTGCTCTCAGCATTCATTTTTCATATCATTTAATATTGCAGAGTGCACCCTTTTAACTGTGTGCTTTCCATGCAAAACCATCAGGCATAAATAATATCTGAGTAATGTGTAATCCTTCAACAAATAGGGTTGAGTCCTTTGAGAATGCACAGACTACAGAAAATGGTTTTGATCATCCTAAACTAGATAATGAAATTTTTTAGGGTACAAACGTTGTCCATATTGTCCCGATAGAAATCAACAGTAAGGTTTAAAATTCATATGTATATCTATTCTTAATTTTATTGCTTTAAACGCCATTAAGAAAAAAATATTCTGCATTCGTTTTGCTTTACTTCACAGCAGCTACTAGATTTTAAACTATAAAGTGACTGAAAGAAAAATCATCACAGCTCTAAAGGACTCAAATACAATCTGGTAAAATGTTATTTGAAGTCTCTGAGGCTACTAAAGGCCAAGAACATGGAAGTTTGTTTCCCATTTTTACTGAGTAGGGTTTTATATGGACCCATGGCCCTTTCGTTTCATAGTATTTTCTCAATCCATTGCTTGAAGTTCCTGACTCGCAGAAAGCAGAGCTCCAATGGCCAGCACAAAGTTACATCTAACACAGTGACTCCGCAAGCTGTTACAGTGCATTAGGCTGCCTTTGACCTTGTCCTCATCTCGGTGAGATGCAGAGCAAAGCTCTCCCTGAACTGTTATTTTTCTCCTAAGATCCATAGCTTGTCAAACCTTCAAAGAGAAGCGTCCTGATCATAAGAGGATACGCTGCCAGTCTATTGCCCCCAGATGCTTCCGGAAAAGTCCGGCTTGTTGTTTCTACATTTTTTTTTTAACTACAAAACACTTGATAGCAGCACCTTTCTACCTAAAATCATTGTAAAGAGAGTGGATTTTTTTCTGATGGAGCATAAATTCATGACTGCCCTGTATTTGTCCTGCTGAATAAGGAAGTCTATTGAAAATAATTGGTGAGGAAAGGTTATGTTTTCTTCTTTTATGTTTGCTTTTTGCTACACTTTGTTGTACTTTGTAGATATACTATTTCATAGTGTTTCATTTATATGGGCTCTCTAGGTAGACTATAAATTCCACAGACTGGCGGTGAGGATTTCTAATTTGTAAAAATTCTACCTTGTTTACCTGACACCAAATAAAATGCAAGGAATAAAATCTTCCTGAAATAGCTAACCATTAATTAGTGAAAGACCAACTTATCTGGAAAGAAGTCAATTCTATAATAATTATCTACAAGATTGTAAATTTTATTTGCAAATCAACACATATGTTATTAAAACAACCATAATGATTTTTGATTACTTTTAATTGATGCAAAATGAGTATATTTCACATTTTTTTACAATATAGATTTTAAAACAGGGGGATCCTACTTCTCTTCTCCCTCCCATTATCCCCTCGTTAGTATTTTTCTGAAGTTATAACAATAGCATCTCCAGTTCCCAGGTGCTCCACCTCCCTTCCAGCTCCCTGCCTACGGCCTGGGGAAGCAGCAGAGTATGTCCCAAAGCCTTGGGACCCTGCAACCACATGAGAAATCCCTAGCAGGCTCCTGGATTCAGATCAGCTGAGCTCCAGCCATTGTGGTCTCTTTGGGAGTGAAGCAGCAGACAGAAGATCCTTCTGTCTGTCTCCCCTCTCTGTAATCCTCCCTTCCTGATGAAAATAAACATTTTTTTCTTTAAAAAGAGAAAATGGGCCCAGCGCAGTAGCCTAGTGGCTAAAGTTCTAGCCTTGCACATGCTGGGATCCCATATCGGGCACCAGTTCTAATCCTGGAAGCCCCGCTTACAATCCAGCTCCCTGCCTATGACCTGGGAAAGCAGTCAAGGTTGGCCCAAAGCCTTGGTACCCTGCACCCAAGTGGGAGACCCAGAAGATGCTCCAGGTTCTTGGCTTCGATTGGTGCAGCTCTAGTAATTGCAGCTGCTTAGGCAGTGAATCACAGAGTTTAGCATATGTGAAGCCTTGTAATTTTTTAAAAATTTGTTTTGTTTTTAAATGATTGATTTGAAAATGTGACAGGGAAGTAGAAGCAGCCATGATCCATCAAAGTCCAGAACTCCAGGTGGGTGTTCTCCTACAGGAGGCAGGGACCAAAATACCTGGACTGTCTTCTACTGCTTTACCAGGCACAGCAGCAGGGAGCTGAGTTGGAAGCTGAGTGGCCGGCCCCCCAGTATGAAACGCCAGCTTTGTGCAGGCGGCATAAACCCCCTGCAACAACACAGCTGTTTCTACATGTGCTTCAGAAAGGCCACAGGAATTTTTCCATGACTCACCTACTTAGGTCTGCTAAACTACCTAATTCTAGCGCCAAAGAACAGGACATTAAAAGAATTCTTCACTGTAAGACCAAAAAAAAAAAAAAATCTACATCTTTTCACTTCTAATATTAATCTTGCTTCTGAATTCTGGCACAGCAGAGGGAAAAAGCCACAACCTTTATTATCTTACAGATATCTACATATTTAGAGATGACTGTGTACTCTACTCTTTCAAGACTAAGACATTTCACTTTCCCTATAGGACAAACTTTCAGCTTCTTAAGATACTGAATTCCACTGTAGGAGAACCAATCTGTGTCCTTGCTCTGTTTCCAGTCCGGCTCCCTGTTAGTGTGCCTGGGAAATCAGTGGATGAAGGCCCAAATGCTTGAGAGGGCTCTTGCTGCCCCTGTGCGGAACCCAGATGAAGTCTCAGCATGTCGGGCTTTAGCCTGGCCCAACCCCAGACATGGTCATTGGGGACTGAACAAGCAAATGGATGATTTCTGTCTTGCTGCTTTCGTGCTTAAGGAATGGATACATTGTTAATGAGCAACAACAACAACAACAACATAAGCTTCTGAATGCTTTCTCACAGATGCCTTTTTCTGGATGTATTCCAGTTAGTTGCCCGTCATCTTAAATTGTGTATGCACATTTGGAAAGCACCAGTTATACATACATACACCCATACACCTATACATACACACACAAAAATGTTTTTTATTTATGAGACAAGAGATATGAAGCAATGGTTTTATTACTTCCTCTGATCTGAGCATCATCTTTAAATAATTTGAATTATTAAAAGCAACTGAAGGTGACTCGTGTGAGCAAGGTGAGAGTCCGTGATTCACAATACATGATCTCTACTCGGGGGATCATGGGAGAGCCTCAAGAGATTCACAGTAAGGCCAGGATCATCAGAAGAAGAAATGACCTTCGTCAAAATGTATTTCCATCGCTCATAAGTACATAATGGCTATTACTTTCTACAATCCAGACAGGATCGCAAAACATGTAATTTCTGTATAATTAGTTTTCAGTAAGTTAACCTGGTTCCTTAATAGGAGAAGAGATAACATTGTAATCAGAACTGAAGTTCTCTGTTTATAAAATATGGCTCATCTAGGAAATGCACATTTGCTCAGAAGAACAATTAGAAATGAAGACCCTTGTCAATTTTAATTAGGAGAACAATACAAACCTAACGTGGGAGGTTATGTTCTCTCATTCAATAAGCTTTTCACTAAAGATCTAAAATGCATTTAAAAGCACATAAAACCAAATCAGATCCAGTTATTAAGGGCAGCTGCTAATTTTCATCTGCTTGTAGTTTTTCAACCCACATATAAATAATCGGTTTAGCTTTGTATATGATATACTGAAGTATAAATACTACAGGATAATTGAGTAGGTTCAATTATGAAAAAGAACCAAATCAGAATCCATTATAAATTAGAATCTCTACTATTAAATAATAATTATTTCTGTAAATATTGACAAAAATATGAAGATGCTGAGGAATTGCTAATTTTTAGATATATCACTTCATATTTTTCTGATCTAATAGTAGACATAATCAGATTTGCATAAAATTTTTAAAGAAGCTAGAATAGAGAAAAAGAAAATAAACCAACATGGTAAACTATATGCCAAACATCATACTATATCATCGAAAAGTAGCATTTATTTTATAATCAACAATTTTACATAGTGCTTTCTAATGCAATATATTATCTTACAACGAAATTTAATTTAGAATTAAATTTAATTGTTCATATAATTTAATAACGTCTAATACAAATCATTTAGAGTACTAATACAAATACCTAATATATAAATCAATTTATGTTTTCATGTATGCATATATTTTGAGTTAGATAATTACATGCATTCATTTTTCTGCTAGTTGAGCAGTTATTAGTTTTTCCATAAATAAATATTGGATATAATCAAATTGAAATGTATGTCCATAATAGCTTCTTTCCATACACCAAACCCATGTGTAAGAACAACAACAATTACTAGTTTGTGCAGCGAATAAATCTAAGCTCTCAAAATTTAAGAAAAAATGCCATTTAGATCATTATCTAAAACGTGTGCAGGTGATTACTTAAGGTTCCATCTACTTTCATTTGTCTTAATTCCTGGCATGTAATTTTTATTAGTTGAATAAATTATTTTTATTTTAAATAAGATATCCTCTATTCATACATAAGAACTACACCAACAGTCTTCAAACCTTTATTTAAATACTGCCAAAGAGAATTTTGAAAGTGTATAAACCCTTCACACAATTTCTAGCTTACGGGTTTTTTGTAAAAATTCAAGTCATTGCAAATTATATAATTTCTAACATGCAGCAGTGACATTTTAAAATTAAAAAAAAAATCTTACATCATTTTAAGACATAGCCAGTAGAGCTCAAATATGGTAGCAATTTCATACTTGCCATTTTCCTGTACAAAAGATACAAGAAAAGCTCTCCAACTGAAATTTAGCATCATGACTTTTCCCCCTGAACTTGTATAATCATTTTACTTCACCAGACAATTTCATGAAGATGTACAGGCTCTCAGTTTGCATTGACTCTATCATAGTTATCAGTAATAGGATGTGTAGATTAAACTTTTTCAAACATTTTCCTCTGATTATGCAATTCCTAAGAACCTCTCTTAGTGGACATAATTATAATTGTTATTGTAAAATATGAGTACAACATCATGAATATAGCGTGTGTTTCATAATAAGCATTACACAAAGAGAGAAAAAATTAAAAATGCATCTCTTAATGAGATGAATGCATTTTTTCCCTGATTAATTTTTGTAACCGATGATGAAGATTATTTGTTGCCAGAATCAGATCAGTTTCGCCATCAATTCCGTTCAATTTGACCATTATTAGATAACAAATCAATTAGATGCCTCTTCAATTTTGTTGAAAGCAAAGAATTAGGAACTGACTTGCAAATGGATTTGGTATTCTCATTAGTTTCATGTACTACCTCATACAAATGTGTACATTTGTAAGTGTCATTGTATTTAATCTGAAGTGGGGCTAGTGCACTAATTCAATGATGGGCATGACAAAGGATGGAAGGAGGAAATGTGTCCTTGCTTTGCCAAAAAAAAAAAAAAAAAAGCAACTGAAAAAGAGTATTTGGAGAAGGACACTAGGTATGCTCTCTCAGGCCAGTCGATGTTATCTTTTAGTAGTTACAGAAGTTAGAAGACCTTTGAAAAGTCAGTGTTTCATTAGCAAAACTGCCGATTCTGAGGCAGCCTTGAGAGACAAAGCTATTAACTAGCCCCTGGTGTCCACATCAGCTCAATCCAAGTTTCTCTTTCAATTTCAAAGTTTCTAAGTTTCATTTCCTGGCCAGAGAAGTAGGGATGCAGGGGAAGGCATTCTGGATCCCTAACTGGTAACCAAACTTTCGCCCAACTGTTTGAAATGTCCAACTCCCCTGAGTTGTTCTTGACAGTGATAGGACTGAATCTACTATCAACATGAACCACACCAACTTGAACCTAGCGTGAGATGATTCTAACAAATGCCACCATTCTGAAGAAGTAGTCTCTGCTTTTAACGAAGCATGTCACACCTCTTCCATCCAAATTGATGTTTACTGCTCAGTCAGAGGGATCCATTTGTGAGGTCACTAAAAATTCAACTTCATCAGTTAGAGTTCACTTTGCTTTACTAATAATGCTAATCATAATTGTTTGGTTTAATCAAATAGGCCATATTTTAGCAACTGACCCCTATTTGCCTCAGGAAAAAAACTGATCTTGCATTCCATTTGAGCTAATCTAGGCAACAACCCCACCACACCCACAAAAATAGTGTTATTTTTGGATAAAGATTTTTTCCTTTTATATCTTAGCTTCTTTATAGAACGTGAACAATTTCACATATTTCACAACACAGATTCAGAAATACAGTAGTACTTCTCACCTTAACCTCTCTCCTGCCTGCGTTCTCACCCACTCTCCAGGTTTCTTGTTTGTTTTAATTTTTATAATGACATGCTATAAGTCCATTTGCAATCACAGCATTAGCATACACTATTAGGTAAAGAATTCCAAGTTTAACATGCTTGTTACTAGTTGATACTCATCTGTATTAAAACTCACACAAATATGTTGTTAATTTTTTTCCATGAACCACTACAAATTTTCTAAAACAAAATATGGAAAATTTACCCCCTTCTACATTTGCTAGTTTCACAGGCTTTTGTCATCTCTACCATTTGTTTTGACTCATTCAAAATCATAAAAATGTACCTATATGCACTTAGCCATAATTCTGTGCCCGAGGATTCGATCTGTTTCTTCACAGGCACTGCTAAGGCATCTAGATGTTTCTGGACATTCTATCATCTGACTGATCCTTAATGCTTTTAAAAGTGTAGAATGGTTCCCAATGTATTTTGTCCACTTCTTTTAACTGAAAAATGAAGAAGCAAAACATAAATTCTATAAAACAAATCAAAATGTTCTGTATTTCCATATGAAACCCTGCACTAAAATTTTTAGATTTCACCAGGTTGCACAATGTGTTTGTTTATACGTTTGACTATGGCATTTTAAATAGTAGCCAGCATCTTCTTAAGCAGACACTCAGCATAGTCCATCCTTGTGAGTATTTAAGTCACCGTTAAGTGTTCTGCTAAATTTGTCCCATTGGAATTATTGTCCAAGTACTTTTTTTTTTGCTTAGAGTAATTTTTATACTCGAATATAATATGCTTATATTATGCTTATCATACTATTAGTAATTTTTTAGGTATTCACCCTGGTGTCTGTCAAGAATTGAGCCACATCCTAAAATGTTACCTAATGAGACTTTTTTCTAAATGTATTGGCAAAGTAAATGCTGATTTAACTCCAATGATTTATGTACCAAATGTAAATGTAACATTGTTATCAGCATTCTCTTATTGGTAAAACCAAGTGTTGAATAAATCAGGATAGACTGAAAGTGAATCACAAATTTTCTGAAGTCCTCATACACTGACAATGCTTTCATTTAGTCACTGCAATGGTTACTAGGCGCCTCCAATATATCAACCAAAATAAATGGCACTGGGGAATCAGTGAAAAAAGACATTAAAGCAATCCCTGGCTTCAGAAAACTTACACTTACTTGGAAGAGAGAAGTCTGGTAGTGCCAAGAATGATAACATTAAAAACAAAAACCTAAAGTGTGGAAATTAGGGTGGGAGTCCTTGGTAGGCTGCTGGTCACAGAATATCTTTTGGAACCCTGAGAAAAGACTGTAGCAGCGAGTGACTGTACATACTAAGCTTGAACCATCTACAATCTGCAGAACCAACACCTGTTTAAGGGACTCAGTCTGAATTTACACATCATCTTCCCCTGTTAAAGAGAAGGGGACCTGTCTTCTCAATTTTCTTTTTTGTTATTTGTACACATGGTCAGTGACATCCTTATGTCACCCCTTGGGTTACATGGAAGAGTACATGTAGCAATATTAAAATCCAAGATTTATCTTAGATTCTAAAAGAAGAGAAACGTCAAAGTTAAGATGGATCATCTGGTCACCAGTGGCAAGACCGTGAAAATTTCCCAGGAGCTCAAAAGGGGTCCTACACAAGAACTGTTAGTTTTTACACAGAATGTGCATAACAGATCAAAAACCAAAACCATCTCCAGGTTCAGTTGATACAAAACAACATAACTACACAAACAGGGTGACGTGGCGACACAACCCAAGTTTTAACTAATGTGGATGTGTCTCACAGAGATGTCCAAATGGGTATTCCTCTGAATTCCTCTAGTTTGTTTGTTTGTTTGTTTTTGAATCAAGTAGCATTATGTGAAAATTCTCTGACAGGAACTGTACTAGCTGCTGAGGACACAGATTTTGTAACTTTGGAACTTTTTCCATGTAACCACAATAAAGAAGTGGGCACAGATACACATGTAAATATTATACTCTTTCTATCTGAGGTGGGTCAGTTAAAATTTTGTAGATAATGACTAGGTCAGTTTGATGGGCAAATGGTAATAGAATAATTAATGATAGCAAGTTCTCTTGTGCACCTATCAGGTAAAAATATGTCTTAATAAGCGAACCAGAGAATTATGTAGAAGAGGCATGCAGAAACCATCTGAAGAGCATAACATGAGGGCCCAATGAATACCCCAGTGATACTTGACTGGCGCAATAACGTAGTGTCTAAATCCTCGTCTTGCGTATGACAGAATCCCATATGACCACCCGTTCATCCCGCAGGTATTCCACTTCAAATCCAGTTCCCTGCTTATGGCCAGGGAAAGTACCAAAGGCTGGCTTAAAGACTTGGGAGCCTATACCACCATGGGAGACCCAGAAAAGGCTCTTGGCTCATAGCTTTGGATCAGCTTTGCTCACACTATTGTGGTCATTTGGGGAGTGAATCTTTGGACAGAAGATTTTTCTCTCTGCTCTGCTCTGTAAATCTGTCTTTCCAGCAAATATAAATGCATCTTTTTAAAAAAGCAACATGAGATCATGGGATGCTTCAGCCTCCACAGTATGGTTATCCACCATGGGATGCTTAGTGATGCAACCACAGATTGGTAGAGGGTTAGAGAGTAAAAAATTGGGGCGCAGTCTTCTGCATTTTACCTAGAAGGGGAAGAAATGTCTGAGGTGTTCCCAAGCTTGCCAGGAGAAAACAGGCTTGCCACAAATTCAAGAGAAACTCAAAAAGGGAGAAAGACGAGGATGAAATCCAAGCAGCATGTCTCAGTCAGGGGAGAATCCAATCATTTGAACAAACGACTGTTTATCTGTTGCTTGTGATAAGTTTTCTTCTTCCTTACTATGTAGAAAAGCAACTTTGGGAAATACCATATTGTTTGAATTATTTTAAAGAAATTAAATTGCTTAAATGAGAATATTAAATCTGAGAGCGTTGGATGATGGAATTCTTTCAAGAGGAAGTGGACTGTCACAGCATGCGGGATTATGAATGAGACATAGAAACTTCTAAACTTGTTTAGATAATCCACTGCCAGCTAAAGAATGTGGGCTTACAGAAAACCAACTAAGCCACAGTTTCTGGGTACCTGCGGTGAGGGAGACAAGCAGGAGGAAGCTGCATCAGAGATTCTAAGAAAGCCCAAGCTTTCACAAGCCAGCACACACCCTATAAGTGCATCATTAGATCTGGGACGCTGATCCCAGCACAGAACATTTGCTCTCCACCCTGCAGAGAAAAAGAAGCAAAGATTGCCATATTCATTCCATTCTTTATTCCTTTATGAATTTCTCAAATATTTATTGACTGTCCCCCTATATTCTCCTCTTTGTGCCAATGGCCCAAGAAAAGAAGAAGTGCAATGCTGATGTTCTAAGCAATTACCATATCCTTCTGGGAGTTCAGAGACATCAACCATTCACAGAAAGGCAGGTTGCTGCAGCCCTGAGCTATTTCAACATTCAGATATCTAGAGCTCTGCCCAGGTGCGTCAGTTTTGGAACCTCCACTGGCCAAATTTCCTAAAGCCTGAATATCAGTTATCAAATGAAGATGGAATAAAGTGAAATGAGAAAGAATAATGTAATTGTTGAGTCAACTGAAGGGGAGCCTGAAGGGGAGGCATGTGACGTAAAAGAAGAAAACTTTGAACTTCATATGGAAATCTTATTTTATATTTCATGTATCATGTTAGGACATTTCATAGACAATCACCCAGGAGTGTTTCACTATAACTCCATTCATCTACATTTTGACATTTCTCTATTTCAAGGTAAGTTAACCATAAGTATTCAATGAGGTCAGTAAACCAACATCACAAAGCTAGTACAGATCAGCTATGTTAGACATATTCTATTTCAAAATCTTTGTAGTATTTCCAGGAATCAGAGAAAATTTATTGGTATTTTTTCTATTATTAAATTATCTTGATTGTACAAGTCATTTGGGCTTTCTGGACCTCAGTATTCCTGTCCATAAATTGTTCCCTACAGTCTAGTTATCATCATAATTTGAAATTACTGATAGCTCTTCACAAAAGACAGGAATCCAGTAACAGAAGAATGAGAAAAAGAAAAAACTGAAGTGGCATGAAGGGCTGAAGCAGGGAAACAGAATAAGATTAAAGGCTGGAAGATGAAGCCAGGATTTGCTACTATGACCAAGGTACTACCTGGGATGCTCACATCCCTTCTCAGTGTTCTTGAGTCCAAGTCCCGGCAGTGCATTCAATTCTAGTTTTCTGCGAATGCAAACCCTTGAATGGAATAGGTTATGGCTGAAATGGTGGGGTCACATGGATCACCCATGGGAGAGACCCAGATTGAATTTCTGGCTCCTGACTTTGGCCTGAATAAGACCTGTCTTTTAAGAACTAAACCAGTAAAAGTGAGGTCTCCAACTGCCTGTGTCCATCTGTGTCTGTCTGTCTCTCCCTTTCAAATTTGAGCAGGGAAGAGCACATTTTAGAAAGAAGTTGGAATGGCAGTTTGCAAAGAGATCAAATTTTAAGACTCTGGGTTTCTATAGGGGGCTGGCTTTAGGACCATTGAGAATACCAAAATCCAAGGACATCCAAGTCTTCTGCCTAAAATGGAGTTTCGTTTACCTGTAATCTGTGTACTTTAAACCATCTGTAGAATATAATGTCAAGTTAAAGGTAAAGGCTATGTAAATACTTATTATATTATTGTTTTATTTTAGGAATACTGAGAAGGGAAAATATTATAAATGTGTAGTACTCACAGTTTTTCAGATGTTCTTTATCTGACATGTTAAATCCATGAGTGCAGAAACAAAGGATGGGGGAGCAGTAGTGAATGATCTAGACATGAGTGTGTGTGTGTGTGTGAGAGAGAGAGAGAGAAGAGGAGAGAGGCAGTCAGAAAAACAGACATATATTACAAAATTACCTGGAAATACTGTGTAACTAGTGACAGAATTATTTGTGCAAATTCCCAAAGAAAAATCTCATTAACACATTCACATATTGTCTCCATTCCTCCCTCTCCTTTTATACAAACACATACCACCAAATGACACTTACTTATGTTGAAATTCAGGGTAAATTGCCTCATTCATAAAACACAAACATGCAAATATCATTACTGCCATGTACCATTTGAGACCGTGGCAGACTCAGCCTCAGTTCTGAGCTTTCGCTCCCTGCACGACAGTCCTGGGTCCGAACACAAATCTTCCTTGCTTCAGCCCTTCCCTCTCTTTGTAGACTGCCCCTCCAGAAAACAGGTGTGCTGAAGACTGGGCTTGGGGAATTCTGACATCCACAGTCTGATCAAAAATAGAAGTTAAAACAGTCTTTTCCACAGTGTATGGAAAATTGACCCACTTTTGACCAAGTCTCTTCCAAATGTTCTTCATTGGGGGAATTGCAAACCCAGTGCTTCCTGGAGAACTTGTGCAACTCCTGAACGTAGCAAAAATTGTCCTGGAGAGACCCAGGTAAGTACCTGGCATTCCTCCTTGGCCTCTATTATGTTCTAGGATTAAATCAATACCTCATGGATTTGAATGCTAAGACTTATGCAAATTAATTTTTTCTTCTCCTTTAACATGTAGATCTTAGATTTTAGCACACATAAAAATGACTGGGCATGTTCTTATACACAGACACACCATACTTCATGTTATATTTAAATAATTTTTCAAAATCAATTTTAGCTATAATTATTTTAAGTATTCAAAGTCTAAGCTTAATTGCAGGGTTCCCACCAATAACACTTTGAATGTGATACTCAGACTATACTGTACATGCTTATAAATCACACACACACACACACACACACACACACACACATATCTCTTTGGGTGACCATGTAGGGAACTGCAACCCTGTACCTCCATACAAATGCTTTTAAATGAGCCAAGTTTTAGATATTGTTGGGATAATCAGGCTTTGGAAAATATGATATCAAATGCAAAGAAATATACCACAGAATTTTCTACCAGGGTAAGAATTTTTCATTCTCCATTTCAAATTAGTGTGTACATGACATTTTATGTATGCTTAAGCTCTGAATCAGTGCTACCCAGAGGGGGCCAGGCAAGGCTATCAGAATCACTCAGGAGGCCTTTTCTACCCACCCAGCCCTCTCCTGCCTGCAGCCATTACTCCCCCTGAGATTCTGCCTAAAATGTGCCTCTGAACTTGAGGAACACCATCTGTTCACTTACAAATAAGCGTTTTTATCTCCAAAAGGACAGAGTTGTGATATGAGCCCCTTACTGGTCTAGAGGAGAGGGAGGGAGACCCTGAAACCTGCATGAATGACAATCTTTCAATTGAATGCTGACATGTTAAAAATGGTTATAATATTTTGTGAGTGATGTGTTCAGTTGGTCAGCCCCTTGTGCTGATGAGAAGAAAGCTGACGCTTTGGACACTCATACCGGTAAATAAGCTTCTTTCTGGGAGATTTTCGTAAATGCAAACATTTGCAGAATTGAGTAAGAGTACACCAGCTTAGCTCTAATCAACTATGTACTTCAGTTCCAAAACCATGTAATTGCAACTTTATATCAGAAAGAACATTATCACTTTTGTTGTATACACAATCCCTATAATTATATGCCCATGACCACTCTATCATAATCCCATAATATCTTGAGCATATCTATATTTTTCCTTAAAAAAAACACAAACAAAAAAAAAACACCATGAGGATTTCTAGGCTTATTCTCCATGGAATTGACCTTCCAGGCTTCCATTGCTAAACGTGTTATCTTCAGTTTGTGAGCATAAGGTACAAATATAAACATGCACACTGCTCACATTTTATGTTGTATTCATTTAAATAAATATTAAAAGATTTCTGATGTTTATTTACTTGCAAGTTAGAATGACAGAGGCAGAAGAAGGGTGGATAGCAGAGAGAGAGTCCTACTCCAACAATTCACTTCCCAAACAGCCTCAACAGCCTAGACCAGGCCAGGCCACAGACAAAGCAAAATAACAGCATCAATTCAAAGGAACATGTAATGTCATTTACTCATTTCTTTGCTCATTATCCAATTTATTCTAGCTTTTGAATGTTAGCTTTATGGTAGTGATGCTGATGAATCTAATACCTATACTCTAAGATACAGTAAAGTGCATTTTTGAAAACTCAAACACTTGAACAAATCATGGAATTTTTTTTTAAAAAAGCAAGTAATTTCAAAAGCATCTGTTTGGTGTCGCAGGTTAAGTTGCTAATTGAGATGCTAATATTACAATATTAAATCTCCACTACTCCGGTTTCAATCCAGCTACTGCTAATGCTTAAGGTGGGCAGCAGATGATGGCTCAGGTATCTGAGACGCTGCAATCCATGCTGGAGCCTGGATGGAGCCTGGGTTTCTGGCCTTGCCCTGGCCCAGCCGCAGCTGCTGAGAATATCTGGACAGTGATCCAGTGAATCGAGACTGCTTCTCGACTGCTGCCTAATCCCCTGCCTCTACCCAACGCCTTCTCACTCTGCCTCTCTGACAAATAAACCTTCGTAAAAACACCATACTTTAAAACAGCTGATGTATAACATTTTCATGAACATTAATGTTTAGATGCCCATCAATCCTACTCTGCATCAGACTGTTTTTGGCCATCGGGGCCACCTGGTGGATCACAAGAATAATTATCTGAACCATTGCTTCCTTGTTGTTGAACTTAATCTCATTCTTTTTTTAAGTTTGTATCAGAGAGCTCAGTTAAAATCCCTCTGGCATATTCTCACTTTGGTAGCTGCACTCCTTTCATTTTTTGTATTTTCTATTTGTTTCCTTTCTTATTATAAGAAAAAAATAATTTTACTTTCTTCATCTGGTTTAATTCTGTTCATTTAAATCTGTTAAACTATCAACCCCTCCTCCAAAAAAAAAAAAAAATCAATGTGAGAAGATTAAGCACTAACACAACTCCTATGTTAAAATGGAATCTTTTTGGACCTGGTGCAGTAGCCTAGTGGCTAAGGTTCTTGTCTTGCATGCACTGGGACCCCATATGGGCACCAGTCTGTATCCCGGATGAACCAGTTCCCTTCCAGCTCACTGCTTATGGCCTAGGAAAGCAGCAGAGGATGGCTCAAAGCCTTGGAACCCTGCACTGACATGGGAAAACCAGAGGAAGCTTCTGGCTCCAGGCTCCTGACTTTAGACCGACTCAGCTCCTGACATTGTGGATACTTTGGGAGTGAACCAATGGATAGAAGATCTTTCTTTGTCTCTTCTTTCTGTAATTCTGACTTTCCAAAATAAATAAATAAATAACACTTTTTAAAAATGGAATCTTTCTGTTTGTAATCAAAATCAGACATGAAATGGAAGAACAGACATTATTGTAGAGACTGGTTAGAAACGCTATGAAATGAACTGAGCGATTTCCATGAAGTTTAATACCTTCTTCCTGCTTTTCTTTACTTATAGCAAAAACACGGAGATCAAATCATTCACCTTTTCAATGCTGTTTTCAATTATATACACTGTCCTAGCATTATTTCCTATATAATAACACATAATTAACAAGATTATTCAGGCTGACTTCCATACCCTAATTTATGGTGTGTTTCTCAAAGATAAAGCATCATTCGTTTCTAATAAATATAATATAGTTAGAAAACAATGAAATAAAGGATTTCAAATATGTAACTGACTCAGGTTACACTTTAGGACAGTTTCCTATTTCTAATAAACAAAAATATTTCTTGGGTTGAGTGTTTGACCTTGCAGTTAAGATGTTACTGCCTGCGAGCCCTGCGTACCATACCACAGAGTATCAATGTTTGAGTATTGCCTCTGCTCCTAATACAAGCTTCCTGTTGGTGTGCACCCCAGGAGGCAACACACGCTGCCTTAAGTACTGCAGTCCTTGGCAGCTTCAAGAGAGATCAAAACTGAATTTCTGGCTCCCAGCTATGGCCCTTGAGTAGTTCTAGACAATGTGTGTGTATCTGGACAGTTAGGCAGCAGACTTGATGTCTCGCTCAATCTTCTCCTCACCCTCAAATATTTTTTCAGTCTTTACTGATTAATTTCTCAATGCCAGACACAATGCTGATAAGTATAAAAACAAACAATATGATTACATAACCAAAACATGGTTAAAGCATTACAGTAGTGTTTGAACAAAAATTTCAAGTCCCAATGAAAACTAGCAGTCTTAACAAATTATGTTTAAGAAACAAAAGAAATTACTGTCTCTCATCAATCATACCTTATTTTTAATTTCTAAATTAAGCTTGGGATGGTTCTTTGTTGCAAGTATTAGTTCAGACTTACGTAGCTTATTTTAATTACATTATTAATATTTAATGATTCAATTTTTTAAACGTGTGTCCTGGAAGCAGTACCCACAATTCCAATTCAGCAATTCAATATCCTGTTCATTCTCTTCTTGCTTACCACTGCTCATATCCAGATTCCTTATTTCTCAGACTCCTAAATGGAGACGCTATGATTTTTCCTCCCCTTTTAAGCGATTCTGCACGTTGATGTCATATGCTTATACTATCGCCTCATTGCTCAAAGAGTTGATTACTTTAATGTACACTATAAGATAGACCACATTACAAAACAAAAATGCCTTTCCAAAAATACCTGTTTCTTTCTTTCCCAATTTGCTTCATGGTATTTGCCTACATCCAAGTTAATTCAAGTTCAGACATTAATTTAGAATACTCAATTTACTTAATTGCTCAATATCTCAATTTCTTCTTAAAAGAAAAATGCAATTTCCTCCAAATTATACAGAACAAATTTAGGTATATGTTATATAATTGTGTGTATATTAAATGAATACACACATCCTATATATAAGACAAGGTGTTCGGCTAACAAACACTCAAATATGTTAAGTGCTACAGTGTTTTAAATAGCAGTTAGTAGTGGCATTGAACATATTGCATTCTGGGTTCTAAACTAAGCCACTCAGTATTTACCAACCAAACTCTGCTCCTCTTTCCTGCCTCTGATCTAGGAATGTCTTCAATCTGCAATGTCCTCCTCTCCAATTCAGCAAACACAAATGCTATTTACCCTCAAGCCCCAGATCAATCATGTCCTCATTTTAAAACTCCACTGATCCTTTCATTTGAAATAAGTGTACAATGTATCTATTCCCCTCTCACAACACTTCTCCCAGTCACTTTGTTTAGTTCTGTGATCCATTTGATTTTCTGCTACAAGTTCATTAGTGGACAGCAGAGTGCTGTCATCTGGTTTATCTGGAACTATCTCAAGACATGGTTTCCTGCACTAAGCTTGTCAGACGTCTCTTGCTGTAATACCGCTTCACAAAAAAATCGCCTGCAAACTTCGTAGCTGAACACACCCAGCACTTTTTTCTTGCTTATGGCTTACTGTGTCTAATGTAGCTGTATTAACTTTGGCTACACCCAGACTCAGGCTCCAAACAGCAGGCTATGGACTACAGACTCAACATCTTTTCACAAGCTTATTTCTTTGTTTTGTCTTGCTTTTTCTGATTTCCCAATCTTTCATCACTCCTCATCTTTCCTGATTTTATTTTTTATGTATAAATAACACCTAACAATCCAACTTTCATGAAATTATTGCAGTACCACACACATATCAAGAGTTCAACAAATACACGTTAGTGGACCACTGGTGAGTGGTGTTATTTTCATCCTTTCGTTTAACAACATGATTAAAAAAGACTTTCAATTTATTCAATCAACAGAACTGCTATCCATCTACCTATGAGTCTTTGAAAGTACTGAGTAGCCCATTTCAAGGTATTTCTTTTTGTGTTCCTTTTCTCCAAGAGAGTTGTGTCAAACATAGAATGCCTAGCCAGCATTCACAGCATCCATCATTCTTGAAATACCTGTTATTGGTATTAAATTAAGGAGACAATTTGACAATCAAGTGAATTGTAACCACTTAGACTGGGGATTACAGGAAAGTTCCTTTGAAGATATCTAAGTAATCTGCATCCTCTTGTCTTGATCTTTCTTTTTCCTGGTTATAATGTGTACAGGATACCAAGTGATGTAAAAGCCAAAGCAATTATGAAAATAAAGGTCAAAGCCTATAGGAAAACAGAAAGCAAGAACTGAGCCCCCACAGTGTTCCTGAGCTACCTATCTCAGATTTTATATTGCTGAAGATAAATACACCCCTAGCTCACAGTAAAACATTACACAAGTATTTAAACCTTGCTTGTTGCTTCTCTTCCCAGACTCCCACAGTTAAGATTTTATCATATTGGCTTTCCACAATATTTTTGGCATTTGCTTCGAACTCTTGTATTAATTCATCTATATTGTCTGTTACATTTTAAATCCTTGAATCACAAGGAGTATTACTCAAGTGTATTCTTCAGGAATTCTAGAGTGGATCCTCAATATAATAGGAACCAAATTACAGTTTTCTGAATTGAATTGAATTTGTCTCAATTATGTTCATCATTAATGGGAATGTCATCTACAAGGGGCTGGTGGTTATTCAGTCCTTCTTAAACAAAGCCTCTCATTTTCTTTAGTGATATGTTATGGAACAAAAGTAAACAAGTGGAGTTAATTTGCCCCCAAAGAGCACAGAAAAGAGATTTGTTATTCTGCATTAATCTTCTACTTCCGGATATTGACTTTTATTCTGAGGAACACCTTCTGCCCACTCTCAATCCAATTTTCCACTATCAGAAATTTGGCATAAGACCTAGATCTTGTCATTGAGTATATCCCAACCATCTGGCTATAGTGAGTCCCTCTGTTATTGATATAAGAAACAAGGTAGACTGGAGACTTAATTGTAAATTGTCTTGGACAGTCAAGGAGGAGAATGCTAGAATGTATGCCTCCATGGCTGGCAATAAAGACAATTTGCACCTGGAGCTTCCAGGTATCCCAGCATGGAAATCACAAGTCCATGGATTAAAACAAATTGAATTCAGAGGCCAGAACAAGATTATTGGAGTCAGCATTGAGGTTCGAGAGAAGGACCAAGTCGTATGAATACTTAAGTTCTTGTAGATAGAATAAGACATATGAATTAGGCACTAAAATAAATACTAGCTGAATGTGACATTGTAGTGAGTTACGTAGTCAGTCATTTTCCCCATATGGAAAATGATAATAATTTCTATAGTTTGAATGTATCCTCCAAAAATGTATGTGTTGGGAATATCTCCAATGTTACAGGGCTAATTTGGTCACCTGAACCGTTGTCATGGAATGGATGACAGCTACCAGAAGACCTCTTTTGTTATCATCCTTATAAAAGGATTAGAGCTGACCCCTCTCGTCCTCTCGCACCTTCTCTTTTCCTCTACACCATGAAAGGACACATCAAGAACGTTATCATCAGATACTAGTCCCTAGATCTCAGACTTTGACAAATTCAAGACCTATGAGAAAATACATTACTCTTTCATGGAATAACACAAACTGGTTATTTGTATCTTAGTAGCAAAGAGCAGACCATGACAATAATATCATATAATTTCATCTCCCATGTGGGAATTAAATGAGATAAACTATGTAAAAATATGGGAACAGTTTGGACACACAGCCAGTGATCAATAAATATTAGCCAGTATTAGTGTCAATTTTTTAATTCATCAATTTCAAGTTCTTCTGAAGTAACTTTGCTTTCTGCTTAAGTTGCTATATGTTGGAATTCTTTCAACTGCAAATAAGTAGTCTCATTTAATACAATGTATGAAAAGCATAAAGCTCCAGGTGTGTGGGCTTATGACAGGCCAACTCTCTTTCTTGGGGATGAGAAAGCCAAGGTGGATTCATCAACTGAATCAGAACCATCTGGCTCTCCTTAGCTAGTGTCTGTCAAGAAAATTTTCTGAGGTCTCTGGTCACCCAACCCTTGCTTAGAAAAAGAGCTTTCCTTAACATCATCCCATTTGTTCATGGAAATCTCATTTCTTCTTGATAATCCTCGTAGTATGAAGTTACTTAAAAGAAAACATTCAAAAGGACAAAAAGTGAGGAATCAAACATAAGGACAGAAATAAAAATGGAAAAAAATTATATAATCCAAATATATGCTCAGTTGTTTTTATTTATGTCTTAAGCTGGAAACTGTTCCCATGTTAGCTTAGAGTAAATAACATTATTACTAAGCAGCCTACATGCTAAATAGCATACTTCTCTTGGTGTAGATTTCTGGAGGGATATGCAGGGGATTTGCATGCTTAATTCCCATTAGCACCTGTCACTGGGATTTATTATCCCAGAGTTAATTCTGTACTCACTGTAGCCAAGAAAAAGGAAGCCCTTGTATATGGATTTAAATGAAGCTTTTTATTTTTCAAAATGACATGAATTTATCATCTGTTGTTTAAACACCTGCAGTATCCCAACTTTAAAATATCATATTCAGACAAAATTTCAGTGAAAACCAAATTTGTCCAAATTTGATTTTATCCAGTAACTTAGAAAGCAACTCACAATTTGAAACTGTAAATGAGTAAGGTGTTAATCATAGACTTCATTTAAACTGCCTTGGCTCTCATTCACCCATTGAATACTCAACAAGCATTTATTGACCTTCCATTTTAAGCCAGATTGTGTGTTCTGGATTCTAGGTATAGAGTACTGAATGTACTATGTAAAAAAAAAAAAGTCCTCTTCCACAAAGAATATAAACATACACTCACACTTGAAAGTATTTTCACATTTTGCATATATGTGTATTTGTATATTTAAAATAATGCAACATGGAAAATCAGTATAGGTAAAGAGCAGTTTGGAATGATAGATTGGTGTTTAAGGTGTGAGGCATTTCTAGGCAGCGATATTTGAGCTTGTAACTGAGTAGTATAACAATCCTAGGCTCAGAATCCTATGAAACTACATTTTCATTTTCATGAAGAGAAAAATATGGAAGACAATAAAATCTCTGCAGAATGCGTTGATACTCAAGGCAAGTTCATCTGTGTTCGCTGTTGCAAGCAAGCTGACCTCTGCTTCAGTGTTTCCCCTGCCCTTGGGCTCTGCTTCTCCTTTCCCATCTCCATCACTGCTCTGCACAGAGACCATTTCTCAAACCATTCTTCTGCCCTCTTTAGGCTGAATTTCAGAACTGAACTGCTTTTTTCCCTTTCGGCCCCTCAGTCTTTCTTCCAAAGTATTCATTTCATATAGTAACCGTTACTGCATACCTCAAGGCCCAAGCAGTGATAGGTCACTTTTTCAACATGTTTTTTTTTTTAAGAATTCAACAAATGGAGAATTCTTCTCCACTGAGCATTTCTGGTAATGAATTACTACTGATTTAGCAACAAGTGAGTTTCAAGTGCTTTTAGGAACTACAGGTGAAACTACATAGGACAGGGTCTCCACAATGAAATTGACAAGACAGAAGTGAATACCTTTTGAACGATGCTCATAAGAAAGGGACTATGCAGAAGGATTTACTTCTTTAAATTTAAATTGATGTCCTTCTTGCAAAAGGGACAAAACACATACAACACATGTTCCTTTCTGAAAATTCTTAAAAGAAAAAGTGATCTCACCATTCCACCCAGCATGGTTGCTGCTAATCACGTATGGCTATTTTCATAAAAATTAAAGCTTCCAGTTCACTAGATGCATATTGCAGATGCTCAGTAACCACAAGAGTCTAATGATGCCTTATTCTAGAAAGTTTTGTTGAGCAGACCTGATCTAGACAACACCTGCTGTTGGAAATCTTCCAACAATGGGAAGAACAGTGCTTAATAATAATTTTGTGTTAAGTGGTTTATACACACTTAATTCACTCAATCCTTAGAAAACCCTATAAGATATTTATTTCTCCTAGACCCACTATAGGGACTCGGCAGACAGAGCCACCCAGCCTTATTGCTCCTGTCAGTCAGGTAGTCACTGGGACGAAGGACTGAACCAGCAGACCGTTGTCAGCATCTCCCCTCTTGCCAAATGTTTTGGTGCTGGACCTTTGAAGAGGGAAACAGAAGAGATTTTAGGGGAGCAGGTAGAAACGCCATAGAAATAAGAAAAAACCTTCATCAGTGTCTTTGACAGCTATAATCTTTTCAGATCCATCCAATTCATCCAAAACGGTTTTCGTTGTCCAGAGGCCTAGCTGAACCTGGGCAGACACATCACAGAATGTTAGCACTAAAAAGTAGAAAATGGTTTACAGAGGAAACATACAAAGGTTACCTGACTGGCCCATGGTAACAGAGTACTGAGAACATAGTCCATATAGAAAGACCTCCAGTGCTCAGCTTGGGTGGTCCTGCCATCAAGCGCTTGAACATTTCTCTGATATATTATTTATTCTTGGAAAGAAATGTACTGTTCCCAAGAAGGAATTTTGTTCTTCCCCAAATACTGGTTGTATCCCCAAATGCTAGTTGTGCCATGTTATCTGATCCGCCCCCCCCCCCCCAATTCCTGCCTTTTTGTCTGGCCTCTCATTTTCCATTCCTACATTCCTCCTTCATTCTTCCAACAGTTCACCACCTATCAAAACAGTTTGATATAGAAAGGTCAAATATTCAAAGCAGTTTGAGCCCTTACAGCTCGCTGGTGGGAATCTGGACTCAAAACCATAGCTTCCACCATCACTTCCAATGAGTATCTATGAATGTTCATTTTTCTTTCTGGAAGACATTCTCCCTGTACTGCCTCACCACCCTTTACACATTCAATGTGGCCGATCTCCGAGATGCACCAAATGAAAGCACTACTGCAAGAAGGACTGGCTGTCCACGAAGCTTTCAGACTTTTTTCCACAGCAGAGAGATCACTGACGCTTCAAGCACAAAACAGCCTGAGTGGTGCTGGCAACCTCAAGAGTACAGCGGACTGGGACGCTGCCAAAGCTTCCATGCTTCTCCCCCCACCCCCCGACTGTGGTTTCAGCCCGCACCTGGCATCACCACAAGACCAAAAGTGCTAGAACAAGTCCAGTCCAGTTTCCCGGAGTCTGGTTTAGGCTTTGCTGTTGCGTTGTAGCTGGCGGACGGCAGGCAGGCTGAGCTCTGCCACACGCAGCCAAGCGGCCTGGGGCGCACCCGATGCGCTCCGGGAGTCCAAATCTGGCGCACCGCAGGGGGCAGTATCCTCTTCCTCCGTTGCTCTGTCTTGTCCGGGCTTCTGCAGGCGCATCACCCGCTGGTCCCCCACCTTTTGCACCGGTTGTGGGTCTTCATCCGAGTCTCGCTTACATAAGGCGGCTGGGCGTCCTCCTGCTGCCGCCGACCCGACCCCAGCAGTGGAGTTGAGCTTTTGCCCTACAGGGCTCCTTCCTGAGCTCCTCTGTGAAGTTGCAAGCACCCCCAACGAGGAGGTGACCCTCCCTGGCTGCCAGCAGTAGCAACAGCAGCAGCCAGGGCGTCCGTGCCCTTGTGGGAAGGCTGTGATTGGAGCTGGGAGAGGCTCGCAGTGCCCAAGCGCCTTTCCTCTGCTCCCTCCTCCTTCCCCCCACCCCGTGGCTGTACGTGTTCCTCGCCAGCAAGGGGACCCGGCGAGCAGTCCTGCTCGGCGCACGGAGGAGCTGCGGCTGCTCTTGCTGCTGTGCGAAGAGGCGGAGGTGGCCCTCTTGCGCCTCCCCGGACTTCCCAAGTGGGGGCAGAGCAGGCACTGAGTGGAGACATCAGTTAGAAGGCACTGGCAGAGACAGACCGGCAAACTCCTCCTCAGCTTCTGCTCTCCACCCCCTTTCGGTGCCTGCCCTTGGAGAAAGTGGAGTGTGGTGCTGGATTGTGGGGACTTCTTCGGACTGCTTCTCGGCGCAGAGTCAGCGGCTGCCCAGCGGGGCAGCTGAAAGCTGTTTGCACCTCTTTTGGGTAGCTCTCCACCGCACCCTTCTAGTAACCATGAGGAAAGGTCTGCGGGGGACAGCGGCCCGCTGCGGACTGGGACTGGGATACGTGCTGCAAATGCTCGTGTTACCTGCCCTGGCCCTGCTCAGCGCCAGCGGCACGGGCTCCGCCGCTCAAGGTAAGGGGGTCCGCCTGGCTCCCGCAGCCTCTTTTAACTGCTCTTCTTCCTTGCCATCTTTCTCTCCTCCTGCTTCCAAGTTCTGCCGTCTTCAGTCAGCCTCTTTGCCCTCAACTGGATACCACTTCAACTCCCACTTTCCTAACTACTCGGGTCGGGAAGCGTAGATGATGATAGGATCTTGAATCCATCTTCCAAAACGGGCATGGATGGAGCGAAGTCGCACGGGGTGTGGACACGCATCCGTGTGGGTGCATGGGGGCGCCCGAGGGGTGTCTTGCACGTCCAGCCCGCTCGCACATGTTGTCGCCTGTGGTGCACACAGGCTCCCCAGCGGCTCTCTGTATGGACCGCTGTGTGGTACTCCAGAAATGCGCCCTTGTGCTGTGCCTTGGGTAGGCGTGTGAGGTTCTCAGGGCTTCTCTGAGCACATTGGAGCTGGATGGGGACTGGGCTACATAAATGCGTCCATTGACGCTGAAGACAAACAGCGCGGGTGGGTGTCCCTGGGCAGCGGCTCGCGAAGCTATAGAGATACGCAGCCTACTCAGGGCCGCTGTAGCAGTACAGCAGTTCCCAGGCGTACAAGCCTTGCTGTGCCTTCTCTGGCTTCCCAACAGATGCCCCAGAAACTTGAAATCTGAGGGCTCTCAGGAATCTCAGGCTGGTTACCCCGACCAAATCCAAAACTCCCCAAGGTTGCTGGCCAGTTTCTGAGTCTGACAGTTTAATTTAACTCTTGTAAGCTTTGTAGTAAGTGAGTTCAGGACCTGGGACAAACCCAGGGTGAGGAGGGCAGCAGCCAAGTGAGAGTTAGTGGTGGGCCCGGGAGCACAAGAGACCAAGTCTGATTGCCCAGCTCGGGTCTTTACTGCCCAGGGAGTTTAAAGTGCAAGGGTGTTGGGGATGTGGGGGCTGGGGCTGGAAGAAGTCAACGCTGTCCCCTTCCAGGTGACCTCTGTCTGGTCACCTGGGTCCTATACCACCACCACCTCCTGACAAATCCCAGAGACCTCTTGAATGGTTCATTTTGGGGGCGGTAGCTCACCCAGGGAGAGCGGTTCAGCTTCTGTTGGAAGCCTGGAGTGGTTGAAGGCAGCATTTGCAGTATTTGCAGGCAACTCGGAAAACCTCCAACCCCACCTATATATGATTGTTGTTCCCAGCTTTGGAGTACCCGGAAGGCATGTCGGTAGCCCCCAACTGCCTGGGGATGCACACGCAGTGTGGCGCTGTATACTGTGATCTCTCCACCCCGCTCTGCTCAGAGAGGTGCGCTCCGGGCGGGCGCAAAGCGGGGTAGAGGGCAGCTAGGAGCCCAAGGTGGTGCAAGAGTGGAGGATGGGGAAGTGGAGTAGTAAGTCATTAGCAAGGCTTTATGAATTAGGTGAATTAGCGAGAGCTACTTCAGGAGTAAATTTTCCTGCTGCCCTGCTAAGTGGCCAGGCTCATAAATCCTTGCTTCTCTCCTAGCCAGATGACTTCCATCCTGGCTCCTGGCAGGTCGGCTCTGCTTTTCTTAGGCTCACCTCCAGAGCTCTTCTGGCTGTCCATTTCACAAAAGCTCCGCTGAGAATCGGAGCTTGTGGTAGATTTCTGGTGATTGGTGAGAACTTCTCAGGATGGTTCCCGAGAGATTGCTTAGAAAGGAGGGGGTGCTGGGCAACTGAAGTGAGCAACCTGATGAATAGTCGTGGAATCAGCCGCGTGACTCCCTGTGCATTCTGCCTGCTGTTATTGGGTGCACAAAGGACTGAGCCATGGGGTGTTGCGAAACAGGACGTGGTTAAAGAACCATTTGGGGAAAAGGACAAGTTAAAGTCCCTAATGACCCCAGCCAGGAGACAGGATCCCTGCTGGGAGCTTACAACAGCTAAATTAAAAAGACAGGGTAGGAAAAAGATCAATAAAGATAATCAAACAGGGGAGGATGTAAGTGGATTAATACCGAAAGGAGAGGGGAGAAGAGATAAAAGGGAAGAGGCTCAGGATGAACAGTTTTCCTCCTGCACTTTTTCTGTACAAGAAACTCACAAGTCAAAGACTGAGGGCCGATTCTGATCTTCCGTGGAAAAGTGGAATGTATTCTGTGGAGTGTGTGCATTTCAGTGCAGGTCTTCTCCATTTCCTTCGGTTCCTGGTGAATAGCATTTTTGTTCCAATCTTGTGATCTGTGAGATGCAGCCTCTGCCACTTTTATCTTGGTTTTCCCCAGTGCCCCAGCACACTGGCTCTTCCTGTGTTGTCTGTTAGATAGCAGAGGAAGGGTAAAGATGTGAAATCAGCTCTCAGGCTATCACTGTCAGTGTTATCCATTACCCCAGCCTGTTTGCTATTGAACTGCAATTAACACTTGCTCTCAGAAACACATATTTTATAATGGTTTGAGTGTTTGACCTCCACTTCCTTCTTGTTTTGCTTGCTTCTCTCTGCAGACTACCACCATAACTCACAACCCCACAGCCTGGTTTGCTTCTGCTGGTGTCTTAAGGATCAAAATGAACTATTTTTAATCAATGGAAGTATATAAGCAATTGAGATGATGGAGTTAATTTAAGCACTGTGCACTGTGGCTGAGGTTTTTTTTTTTTTTTTTTTTTTTTTTTTATTGTGTTTGAGTAATACTGGGAACATAGGAAGTTTAAGCTTCTATCCCTTTAGCGGTAGCCAAGAAACAGGACAGGTTTAAGGAAGAAAAGAAGAAGAAAAAGGAGAAAATCAGTGTGTTACTGGTGAATGTATTCAGTTTGGTATCTGTGGTTTAAGGAGAGACAGCAGTCATTTCAAGCAGGTCCTTGGGACTTTCTCCAGGCTGTACGCAACAACTTTCTCCTTTCTGGCCATGCCCTAATTGTTTCATTCAGGATTTCTGGGAACTCTTAGCTCCAGGGAATTTGTCGGACTTGTGACTTCCAAGAAGGGTAGATTTTATTAGTAAGAGGCTGTCTGTGAGTTGTGTGTATGTGTTTGATCAGAGTACTCAGAATGAATGTGCTCCTGTTGTACACATGCATTGTATTTGGGCTACATAGCAATGATGTGCTGCTTTTCTAGCACCAACTAGTGTTACGTGTGTTAACACCACCAAACTAAGAACATAAAATTACTGAAAACCCAAAACATATTGGGATAGTTTCCTATTATTGTACAAAAATCTAACAGTGCTTAAAAAAACAAATAGCACAGTTCTTTCTACAAGCGAGTAAAAATTACTTTTACATATTTATGCATAGTGCTGTGGTACAAATAGATATTTGGCTCTGAAAACAACAACTGAATTGCTTTATGATTCTGTCATGCAGTTTTCCATTTTAGGAGCAGAGAAAAGCTTGAATCCACATTGCAAATTTGCATGAGGTAACAGTAGACTCATTAACCATGGCTTTGCAAAGTGATGCCACGTATTCTAGCACAGAGAATGTTTAAAAGCTTTCCTGAATAAACTGTCCAGGTCCTTGCAAAGAATAAGCAACATTTAAGGTTACAACTGAGAGTTATAGACTCCCTGCCCCCTCTTGAATTGTGAACACTAGGGATTCAGCATTAAAATAAGGCAGAGGTTCCTTAAGCATCTCCCATTGTAGTTTGAGAACTCACTGTTTTAATCAGAATAGATATGGATCTATTTTAAGTAAACACCTTAAGGACACCTACAAGGCATGAGCTCTCAGAAGCAAATCCCACAAGCTTTTGTAGAATTGTTGGTGAGACTTAAATATAACTGTTCTCTAATGTATGCTGGGTACTGCAATTAGAGCAAACAGCCAGAGTGTGCTCTGTTCAGCCTTATCTGCATTTAGCACTGTTGTGATTTAGGTCAAGGCTTTGCTGGGGCACCAGAGGGAGTCACTCTGAGAAGAAACATTAAAGTTACAGGCTGCAATCATTTCAGAAAGATAATGGAGGAGGTGAGGGCTGAGACAAAGCTTGTGCCTGGCCAGTTTCAGCTTCTGTCTTCTTATTCTGGTTTGTAGATTTATGGAAGTAAAAAAACTTGTTGATATTTCCCCTCCAAATTATGAATGAATTAGCTCATTTGGATGGAGTGTTTGAGGTCCAGTTCTTAAGAGTTATCCTGCACTTATGTTGCCCCAGACTATGTTGAAGAATACAGTTTCACTCAAAGAAGGTGCACATACAACCACATAGTTATAATGTACTTCTTAAAATATTGCGGCAGGTCTATGTGTGTGATGTTTTCTACATCCAAACATAATACATATGAATCATCTTAGGGCTTTAGCAAGAAGGGGAAGAGTTCCAAGACTTTAGCACATTGAAACTTAACCCATTATGCTCAGCAAAATAGGGTAATCCCAAAAGAACAACTATCATATGTTCTCTCTGATATAAGGAAAACTTTATACAAAATACAAAGCAAATGGGTTTGTAGGTAAACATGTATATATATATATATATATATATATATATATATATATATATTCCCAGGGATGAACTGTAGAATGGAGACTAGCACACCGGGAAATAAAGACACACTGCATCTCTATGAAGATGATAATGCATCCCTACTCCCAAAGAAAAGGAGATTCCCAATGAAACTGTTCAATATATCTTCACAGTAGAATACTAGACGTTCTACCATTGTCTGTACCTACAATGCCATGTTGCACTTAAATAGCAGAATGTTGGATTTGTAACTGTTGCTGAAGGACTATACTACTGAAATAGTATGGGAAAAATTAGTGGGGGGCGGGAGATTGGGAGGATGGAAGGGGGAATCCCTGTGCCTAAGGAACCATATCATGAAAAGTAAATAAATAAATAAACACGTAAATAAATAAAGGCAATGATACGGCTTGATATAAGATACATTTGAAGCTAAGTATATGTTTTAATGATATGTTACTAGAATTAAAATTTTCTGCCTGGTTTTGGGGAGGTGAAAGCTTTTACTGGTAGATGTCCATTCTGTCAGTTAGAATAGTGATTAACAAGGCCCCATAATCCTTCATCCAGCATGTCTGATCTGTGTGATCAGGGGAAAGTGAGTTGACCTCTCTGTGCCTCGGTTTCCTCCCATGCAGGATAAAAATAATATATACCATAGATCATATTGGGATTAAATTAATTGATACTCATAGCATTTTAAAACAACATCTGCCTCCTAGAAATTAAGCATTGTTACATGGCTTCCTACTTTGTAACTAGATGCTCATAAAAGGTCAATTAGTTAGAGCTCAGGGCTGGAACAGCAGCAGACACTACTTCCGCCAAGACCAACTGCGGCACTATCTGAGGAAATCCCCCACAGACCCTGAACCCTCCAGGCCTGGCAGGTTGCCTGAGCAGTCTGTGGGACTCTTACTTCCTGCCAGAGCCTTTTTCTTCATTTTGGACTTGATGGGAAAATGAGCCTAATCCAAGTTCCGGAAAGTAAATTGCTGTTAGATAAGTCCTAACAACAGGCTTTATCTTTGAATTTTTACTTTAAAAAAACAAACAAAAAGTGTGTCTATGAATTGGAGGATCAGAGGTATAGGCAGAGAGCTTCCATCCACTGGTTCACTCTCCAGTTGGCTACAGGCTGAGAAGAGGAAATTCTTTCAGATCTCCTACATAAATGGCAGGTGCCCAAGCATTCTGGGACCCAAGTACTCAGGCCCATTCCTCTGCTTTTCCCAGGCCAAAATGGGGGAGCTAAATCAGAAGTGCAAGAGCCAGGAGATGAAGAGGCACCCACATAGGATGCTGGCACCGCGGGCAACATTTTTTCAGCTGCACAACACCTGCCCTTTCTATCTTTACAAGAAATATTGAAAGGAAGTTTTTTTTTTTATAAATTATAAACATTCCCATGGAATAAAACCAGTCACTTTTCAGGGTTTTTGATAAAGTTTGGGAGAAAGAATCAGCTTTTTATGTGAATATTAAAAGTTATTGTGTAGAAAAAATACAAATGAGAATGCAGCCTAAATAGCATAGATAAGTGCCTATTGAAACACAATAGGAAACATGGAAAAACAGATTGATACAAAAGCAAAGCAAGATCACCAGGACTTCATTTATGTTTATTAAGATTTGTTTATTTATTTGAAATGCGATTTGGGAGTATGTGTGTCAGGGGAGGAGAAAGAATAAAAGGAAAAAAGACAAGTAAGAAAAGAACAAAAAGAGAAGGCGGGGGAGGGGAAAGGGGAGTGAAGAGGAGAGGACAACAGGAAGAGAGGAGAGGGAAAGGCAAAGGACATCTATCTTTCATCCACTGCTGTTTTTCCCAAAATGCTCTGGGTCCATGCCAAGGCCATCAGCCTCTACCATCTAGGTACCATCATGAGTGGCAAAGACCCAGGGATCTGGACCTTCATTGTTTTTCCCTACGTTGGTGTAGAGCTAGGCACAGTTGGAGCAGCTGGAATTTGAACTAACCCACTGTCACAGGCAGCAGCTTGACCAGTTGTACCAGTGCTGGTCCCAGACGACAGCTTGCTGAAATAGTGCATACAGCATCTATTTTGAAATACTCACATGCAATTACTTTGAATTGACAAATGCATTATTGCTCCTCCTTTGTACAAATCTTGTTCTGTACCAACATTTTAAAATAAAACCAGTGATTTGATGAGCCTTTTACCTGAGTTAGGACAGATCTTTTGCCCACAAGCGTTATCATTTTGCTTTTAATTATTGATGTCTTATTTCTTATTGAGCCCCATATTTCTACCTTTTCCCTTAACCTAACTTCTTTAATCTGTGTATGATTTTTTTCTTTGATTCAACTCCTTATTTTGGCTCACTATTGTTTCTGTATTTTGTGGAGTAGGGTTATCTGGAACTGAAACTTGGGAAACTAGCCAAGTATTGCTAACTTCAGTATGTTTTGCTGATGTTGTATGTGGTACATCTTTGAAATATAGTGCATGGGCCTTGAGTGATATTCAAACGCAAGTGTTTTCAGTTTGTGCTTATCAAAAATAAATTGAAGAATTGGAGAATTTTTAGTTTCTCTTATTGGGAACATACTCAGATTTGCAGAGATTTTATTCAAGTATTTTATACCAATCTCTGAGTTAACAAGGTCAGAAACAGTAAGCTTTTCATCTTCTCTATTTGGTTGGAACTGCCAGAATAACTTTCAGCCTCTTCATGAAAATGCACACACACACACACTATTTAAAATGTTTACAAATGAAATGGCGGAAAACATTGAGGTGTAACTTTAAAAAGCAAAAATGAGGCTTTGAGTTGCACTTGTAATATGTTTTCTCATTTTTAGCATTTCTATCCAGCCTCCAAAAGTTGTCCTAGGTATATATAATGACATTTTGAAGGACACACACACACACAAAAAACTGCAGATTTTATAGCTACTTAAACATATCTCACCTTCTGTTTGTGATTTGTAGTGGTAAAGTTCCTGCGACATTGGTTAAACTGAAGTTCTAATTTTAAAAGTGACTCTGGCTTTGAAAGTGACAAATATGCACGTATTTGCCCTCATGTCACTCTACCTTCTATTAGAAATGAGCCGTGATTCGAAAGTACTTTTTGTGGCAAAAGGGGAATAAAAGGGGAATAGGCCCTCTGAAAACGCTATCGTTTGGGGAAATACCCTCATTTAGTTAAATAACTGGACCACATCTGGTCAGCTTAGCAGTGATAATGGGAAGCCAGTGGAGCCAGGTGACTGCTCATGAGCTGACACGTCTGTTTGAGTTCTTTCAAATACTAGATCTCAAAACAACCAAACTCACGGTTATACTGATTAATCAAATTTAACTCAAGGATTGCAAGTCTTACCCCTTTTTCAATGTTGTGAGGATGCAGGATTTAACCTTCATTAATCATTTTGTCATGTGGCTCCTGTAGTTAGTTTCATTTCTCAGCAATTACAGAATTATCAAAATGCCTCCAGTAGATGAGCATAACCAAGGATGCTAAATAGCAGAAACAGCATGTTTAACAAGTTTATTGATGGATGCTAACAATTCTTGTTTTCAGTCAATATCTTCATTGATTATTTAATCATGGACTTCCTGAACTTAACTATAACTTATTACATTCTCTCTGACTTTTTTCTGCTTAGAAGAAATCCTCATATATTAGTATTCCTTTCCAAGGAAGAAAGATTAGCACTTTAATCTAGGATATATCCATAATCCAAGCATAACAGCAATGATACCCAAAAATAGAAATGCAGACTTTTCAATAGTGAAGATCCTGTGTGTGTATAATATACATGGGAATGAATAGTGTAAGAATACAAATATGCTATTTGTATAAAAAAGTAATCATTTAAAATTAATTCATAGCAAATCTTTAAACAATAGAAATTCAAAACAATGTTACAGGGTATGGAGAATAATATATTTTTCAGAATTTTAAGGCCTCCAAATTCCTTTCAGAACTAGATCAAAGAGTAGTTTTTAACAAATGATACTTTTACAGAAATTAAAAATGGTAATCAATGGCAACAGGCTATTTTTTTATACATGATTTTTTTCAAAGTTGTGTTATCTCTAATCAAAGCCACACAGGAAAATCAAACTACTACCACAACAAAAACTTTATGATTGGAAGGGCAATGTAAAAAATGGTGTGGGATATAGGCATGTTTCCCTCTTTGGTTAAAGGAAAATGATACTTTGCATCTTCATTGATAACAAAATTTGCCAAATATGCATATTGTAGCCACCCAGTGGAAGTGTCTAAGCTTAGCATGAAGCAACCGCCAAATAATTCTAAATAAAACAACAAGTATGCTGCCTGTCATTTTTTTCAGCAACTTCCAGTCTTCTTTCTATATCTCAACAAAATGATGAAAGGGTGTAAGTTTAGAAATATGCTAAAGATCAAATGCAAGGATAACATTGAGACTAAGCCCTTTCCCTCCCAGTATACCACAGCCATCACCCACAGAGCATGCAGTATTGGTGGAAAACAGAAGCCCATTTAAGCGACTGCTTTCAGAAGATGAAGAAAAACAGACATGTTCAGATGATTTATTATTTGTGCTATTGAGAATAGACAGACTTGTATTTCATCATAATATTATTCATCAGGCCCTCTGACATGAAACCTCAACCTAAATAAAGTCTTCATATGTCATTATTTCAATTAATATAGGCCAAAAATTGGAAGTCACTGAAAGGTGTATGCTTTAAGACATTAAGCACAGATTTGCCTGGACCTATTTGAGTACAATGTGCTTCTTTGAGTAATCCAAAATTATACAGGAACTGTATTGGTATACTTGCCTGGGCTTTGTGAAATGCTTTGCTGCTTTCTGAGTTACTCTGTTAAACATTCTGTTTTAAAGCAACATCAGTCTTGTATCTCAAATCTCAGCTTCACATTGCAACCTGAACAGTATACCTTCAGAATAATGTTGGAGTTCATAGGGACAATTGTCCCCGAAAAAAAAAAAAGAATTTGCACCGGTTAATCTTTAATAATAATGAAGCACACTTTAAAAAAATATTACCAATCTTTCTATTTTGAAATATAGATTGAAAATATGTGTGTAGTATCATGTTTGTGCATACGTGTCTATACGTATTGAATTAGAAGTACATAAAATATTTTGCTTACTATATCATGATGACAAAAAGAGCGATTTTAGGAAAAGATACAATAAGACATATAGTTTCCAAAGAACCAAAGAAAGATAGTCATCTTATTGGATTTTTTAGGAATATTGATCACGTGAAAGATACCTGTGTCAGTTTTTATTGAATTAAATAGCTTGGAAATGATTTCCTAGGAGAGTATTTTAACACAATCTCTTAATGAAGTGAAGAATTACATGGAATAGACAAATATAGTTCAATAATTCCCTGTGTGCATTCACAAGCATATACTTGAGCTCATTTTTTGTGTGTTTCTGTGTGTGCTTGTGGGAGTATCTTTTGGTGTTTTAGTGGTAAGAGTTCATTTTCCATGAGAGCGAGCAATATCTGGAAAAAACAAAGGGAACATACAAGATAAATAAAAGCAAAACAACTTTTGAACTTATAGATTAATTCATAAAAGTAGTCATGTGATCGGAAATTGGATTTAATCGCACATTTTGAAATGAAATTATCTCGCTACTGCAAGTTGCCTTGTTCTTGCAAGCTGCTCAGTCATTTCCCCCAGCATGCAGAGATGCTTCATTAGTGCAGTGACTTATCTGATGGAAACAAGTTCTGTGCTAACATCCAAGTGATCTCCAGTTTCAGTGGCTTGCTTCAAACATGTGTTGGGGAATTTCTGTTGTTTTGCTTTACAGTGGTTCATGGTTTGTGGACCAAAAAGAAGAATGTTGCCTTTCATGTGTACAGGGGCAAGATCTTTTATCCATATTCGCGATTCCATGTCTGATCTGTCTCCAGGAGAAACCACATGTTCCTGATAAACAGCCTACTTGAATGTCCTCGGTCGTAGACTGACGGAAGGAGAGGAAAATTATGTTGTTCTTCCCTAATTGGAATTCAGTGATGGCTTGAGCCAACATCTTCACCAAATGCAGTTCTGTTTGATTTTTTTGAAATCCCTCAGCTGCCATACTGGTAGCTCAGCTTCCAGGTGTAGTCACTGTATACATTGAAAATTTTATTACATTAAAAAAATATGAAGTATATACAACTATACAGGAGGAAAAGGTAATACTTGATGAAAGAAGCTAGAAAATGTTGTTCAGAGTACAGTGATAATGTGCTTCCTTGTATATAACAATATTGTAATAAATGCAAGTTAATATATAAATATTTACATGATGTCTCATGACATAGTTATCAGGACTACTGCTGTTTATTTCCACACCACTTGGTATTTTTGAACTTAGGACTGTTAAAGGATGCAAGTTACGTTTGGGGACTCAGGAAAATGCTTTGAGTATTCCCTGATACACATGTATCATTCATTGATGACATGGGATTTTTACGGAAAAAATATAGTGCAACATTGAGAATAGCAAAATGTCTGATAGTGCCTCACAAAGTTGGAGATTACAGGTCTAAATGTTAAGGAGGAAGTCTCCCGCTTAATGCTGAATCACAAGGTTAAAAAGAGGGTCTTAAAGATAATGGTGAACTCCCAAGTCCTTGAGTTTGTTTTGCATTCAGTGACAGTCACTAAATTAGGGGAAGGAATGTTCAAACAACACACTTGAGGAAAAGTGATTTTTATAGAAAGGAGCCATTTCTGCTAATAGCCAGTAACTGCACATAACCCCACTGACATTAAAAGTCCATTAGCTAAGCCCAGTTTAAATAGCAGCTGATGCAGTGTCAGCTAAATGTACATTGGAATTTTTTTCATATAACGTAGTAATAGCGGTTCTGTAATTTTTTCTTCTAAAACTATGAACATTAAGTAAAACAAATGCTATCTGATAGTGGTCACAAGGCCACTAATAAACAAGCAGAGATTTGTGATTAAACAGAAGTAACAACGGTCTTTGCAACAAGAAGATAATAAATATGGGATGGTTTCAAAGGGTGAGCTTTTGAGAAAAATTGTACGGAGCAGCTTAAGCTGACATGCGGAAAGAGTTGTTTCCATAGAAGCACGTATTAACCTGAGCTACTCCAAGATACTCATTTAAAGTGGGATGACTGTTTTTGCTCATCTAGCTGCAAGGTTTAGATTTTCACTGTGTTATTAAACAGGAATCCTCCTCCTTAGACTATTGTGTGTGTCTGTGGGGGAGAGAGTAAAGGATTTAAATCTGGAACAGTGAAAATACACATATAACTTAATAACAGTAATGTTTAAAGGTGGTTACTATGATAATATTTTCAAAAGCAATGTGATTCATTAGCACTGTCTGAAATGAAAATGAAGGTTAAACGGTACATATTACCTTCACAAAGCTGTTCCTTAAGTATATATTTTTCTATCTTTTAAGTAGCTCTTCCATCATCCATTTTCATCCTCTGAGTTTCGAATCTTACTGCAATTGTCTTAAAATCCAAAGACCTTTAATAAGTCATTTTGAGGATTCTCCAAGCCAGTGTTCTGTAACTAAGAGACCATTGTAGAAGCAAAACAGGGTTGCTCAGTAATCTAATGTGTGAGTGGCGAACAGGGCAGTAATTAATCAGTGACTGTTGTGCTCACACCACTATAACGTATTACGAGAAACTCTGTGCCCATTCCCTCCCCCTGTTCTTAGACCATTAGTGAAATCCTGTATGAGTAACAGCAATGGAGGCCTGCTTAAGCAAATGACCCCAATAGATGGTAAATTAGCTTTGTGAGCATTTTTTCAATGGTCACTCGAAATCTCAACACTTTTTAGTGTTCGGAATTATTCAACTCTTTAACTAGAGCTATCACAACTTCTATTCATCATGTAGGAGAGTGTTTGAAAATTGTCATGGAAAGTGAAATTTAAAGGTAAATTTATTTGAACATAAAATGTCAGTGAAACCCAAGCATAGATTCTCTTTCACAATACATTTTTTTCTTGAAATGCTTGATGACTCCTGATAAACAGGAATTTCAAAAAATTTTTGAATCAAAATAAACTTCACTTTTAATTCTATTTTCTCTGAACTTTTCTAACTACCCATGTATTTTGAAGTTAAGTTTATATTTCAATATCTGATAAAAAATTCCACAATGACATGAATTTCTTGAAAATAAAAAAGAACATGAAGAAAACAAAAAGAAAATGCTTATTCTATAACCATAATAGAGCAGAAATCTCCTTTTCATTTTATTAGATTTTCATACAAACATTTCTTAATAAAAGCACGAGATACTCCTTGGTGTTATTGCTTTTAATTGATTTCAGACTGTTATAAATGCTTGTTTTAAATCAATTGGGAGCTTACACGGACAGTTTATGCACTTAGATTACTAACCAAATTCCCATTCACTAACATATTGCATGGGGAACTTGATGAATAGTTTCATCTTTGGAACATAATTCAAACATTAATAACAGATGGAAATATGCCTTAGTTCAACCAATAAGCTTTGATTTTTAATTCTTAACACTCTTTATTTTTTTGTAAACAGAAACATCTGCTACAAGTGACTATTTTCCGTATGTTTCTTCTTTAGTATTGCCTAAAAGTCAATTTTGTTGCAAGATGGAAAAAAAATGCTTTATTGTGTTTGGCCACACAGTAAATTTGTACACATCCATGACCCAGTAATAAAAAGTTGAATTATGTTGAAAACAATACGATGCTAGATTGATTGACATGAGACCATTGTTACATTAAAATTTAAAATAGCAAAAACTCAAAAATATTCATTAGTGTAAATACAGTGTTACTTCCTGAATGGAACTAGAAGTGTGTTTTCTTATTTAATTGCCTTTTTAAAAAAATAAAAAGATTCATATAAATGTTGAAAGGAATAGCAACAGAGAGGGAGAGAGAGGAGAGAGATAGATCCTCCAACTGCTGGTTCCCTCCCCAGGGGTTACATGATCTGAACTGTTTCTGAACAAAGCCAGGAGCCCATAAATCCCACCCAGACCTCCCACATGAGTGTTGGGGGCCTTCATACTTGAGACTTCTTTTGGCCCAAAAAACGTTAGTTGGAAGTCAGACATGAAATATAGTAGCCAGATGATGGCATAAACTTGTGCCTTAATATTTCCTGACATAAATTATATTTTTATAGCATTTGATCACAATGTTTGACATGATTTGAGCTTCACATGAACTTGTTTATGTATTTACACATGGATAACTTTTTTTTTTAAAATAGCTGTTAATAATGTCCATTTGCTTTGGGTATCCTGTCTGTTTTGATGAGTGGACAAGTTCAAATCTCTCTCATTTTTGTCAGTTTAACATTTATTTTTTGGATAAAATAATTAAAAAACATTAAGTGTGTATGTGTGTGTGTGTTTGAATTTGATAATGGGAAATTTCCAATGTGGGAAATTTGGGATTTATGAAATTTAACAAAATTACTTGATGCGCATTGTGTATGCAATGTGTATAGAAACATACATGTGCAACTGGGAAGATAATGCCAGCCATTATATTAGTCTGAGTAAAAGTAAATAAACTGTTTACAAATTCCACACAATCTGAAATCTAGTCTCACTACAGTTTTGCAACTGGAAGATCAGAAGACATATGTCATTACAGTAGCATAAAAATTAGAGTGCTATTCAAAATTAAGAACTGAGAACAGTTCATGACATTCAGTCAAAACTTACTGGGCACAATTGTTCTTGCTCTTTTATGTTCCTCATATTAGTATTCATAATTATTTTTCGTTCAGCAATGCCATGGAATAGACAGATCAGAGCAATGAGTGATTGCTTTCCTTTGAGGTCAGGGCAGGAAGGTAAGTACCGCTTGGAAGAAGGTAACACAGACCCCCAAAAATTGTATGGAGTTGAAATTCTTAAAACATGTTGAATTTGAAATCCCATGTTTATGTCCAGTTATGATATTTTAATTTGGAAGTCATTTCTATTGTGAAAATTAACACATTCACTTTAGTTGAAGAACAGACAAGTTTGGGCCATTTCTTTCTCTTTTGTTTCCTGAGCTAGTTTCTAAATCTGAAATACATTCCAGTGAATGTAGTAGATGATAAACTTCCATGAATGAAACATTAGCTTATGCTGTCCTCTGCTATACATTTGCTATATTTGTAAAGACATCTATAAGTTAAATAGCAAGATAAAACAATTAGAAATTTCTCTGATTTGTAGTAACATATAATCTCTGTCTAGAGAAAAAGAAACAATTAATGTTCTTCGCTTACAAGTAATTTTAACACAACAAGGCATTTGCTGATCCTAGGATAAAGGCAAGATTTAATTAAGCTGAAACTCACTAGCAAGGTCAAAATTCTGCATGTGTAAGGAAGTATACTACAATTTAAGCAAAACAGAAACTAAATGCTCATTGATAATAAAAAGATATATATTGTAAATACATATGCTAGGACGGATGTATGTGTCATTCAGTAAGATAGTTTTGAGTGGATTAGTTAAGGGATAGCCTGCAGCATAACTCTATTTTATCATAAGCAAGGATGTGTTATTTCTAATGTATAAGAAGGCAAATGGAACATATAAACATAGTTCCAGTTGGAGAAAGTTTTCCAGAGTGTTTTTATAAACAAAGTGTACAGTTGTTTAAACAATAATTTTATTCTGAAAAATATGGGCAAAAAAACCCTTTTCATCTACAAAGAATGTTCAGTATTGTAGTTTTTGATTCACTGTGACATGAATAATGCCTCTTGTTCTTTTGTCTTTTATTCTTTAAAATGCTTCATTGTAAAATTAAAACAAAACAAAGCTTAAAAATCCTTTTCCTCAAAACATGTCAGCTTGACAGAGAATAAAACCCAAAATATTTATAACCCAAATTAAGGCAATTGTAGACATTTAGCAAATATAATGTAATAAATGCTTTGACTACGTAAATAAACAGTTCTTTCACCACATCAAATTGATGTGCACACAGAAGACACTTTAAATAGTGCCATTGAATTCTAATTTCTTTTTTATTTTCTTTGTCCAAAAAGCAAAGTTTAACACTCTTATTTTTTTTAGCCCTAACACTCTCCTTCACTCCAACAAGTGTTGTTCTGTAGGGAACATTCTTTCTTTTAGAGGAAAATTAACAAGCACTCTAACATCAGCAGTTCGGTTTAGTCCCTCTATAATTATAAGAACCTATTATCTTTACAGGATCTTCTTACATTTAAAGAACCCAACCTAGGTTAAAGAAATAAGCTAGAGTACCTTAATGATTGGTTCAACTGCTTAATTTGAGATTTTATATTGCATGTACTATCTCATTTTGTAGTAATTTTCTTTGAGGACTTCCAGAAGGGGGTTGCGGGTAAATGCTGTCAGTGCTGCTAAATATAAAATTTGATGTATGAGCCCATCTTTTTGGTTATGACTATGTCATTTTTCTAGGATAAATCCGAGGGCAGGTTATGATTTTTAAGCTATCAGTTAAGTGTGTAACTCCAACTTCAGCTTCCTGCTAACATAAACCATGGCAGGTAGGAATGTCGACTCAAGTATTTGTGTTGTTACATGGGATACCTGAATCGCGTTGCACCTCCTCACTTCCACGCCAAGTCCATTACTGGCATTCGTGGAGTGATTCAGCAAACAGGGATTCTGTTGGTCTTGCTTCCTTTGTCACTCAAATAAGTTTTATAAAAATGAATTAACAGTTTTAAATCATCTGTGTTAATTTTCTGAACATTAAGCTGTCTTAAGTGATTGTGTATCAAAGTTTGTACCTTTTAGCTGACAAGAATAATATTTTATGAGAGGATATATACTCATTTAGTGTTACTTTGTCAAATAGTAGAGGAGGTTAAATAGCTACATTACAAACACAGATAAAAAATTGCTTCCTGGAGTTTCCTAAATATGTTACAAAAATTTAAAAATTCATTCAGTAGTATTTTATTAGAAAAGATGTTGCATATTAATATATATTCCAAATATATATACATGTATGTATGCATGTGTATATATACATATATGTATATTTCGCCCATATAATTCACTTAAGAGAGTTCTTCTTGTCACTATTCTCCTCTAATCTGCTCTCCCACCCCCACCACCCACTGAAGACTAGCAAATCTTATCAACATCAGTGGAATTCTTTTTCCAACATTTGTGTAGATTTCCACTGCCTGTAGAGTAAGATCTGAACTTCTCTTACCATGATCGATGGGACTTACTTGTGTCCACACCTCTTGGCTCCTTCTCTGTTATTGTGATCTCCCTATGTGTCTTGCTTCAATGTGATATAAGTTCTTAAGGGAAGCCCAAGACAGGGACATCCTTCATGCTGCCATCCTCACTCAGATTAGCTACAACGTGTGCTCTCTCCCTTTTACTATGAACAATTTTTCATTCTTTTCATGATCTGTCCTTTTCACTACGTTGACCCTGATCCAGTCTTTAAGTCTTAGTTTAGGTCTCTCTCTCTCCGAATTCCTTCATAAATAGACCTTTCATAGCCATCATCTCCACAACCTGGAGGTTAGCCTGATGAACTCAGGATGCCTGAGTATTCTGATAGCTCCTGCATGTACCACTATTTTTTTTCAGATTCATTTATTTTTTTATTGGAAAGTCAGATATACAGAGAGAATAAGAGACAAAGAGGGAGATCTTCCATCTGATGATTCACTCTCCAAGTGGCCGCAATGGCCAGTGCTGAAACCAGGAGCCAGGAGCATCTTCTAGGTCTCCCACGTGGGTGCAGAGTCTCAAGGCTTTCTGCTGTCCTCAACTGCTTTCCCAGGCCGCAAGCAGGGAGCTGGATGGGAAGCAGGGCTGCCGGGTATTAGAACCTATGTCTATATGAGATCCAGGTGTGTTCAAAGCAAGGACTTAAGGCACTAGGCTACTAAGCCAACCCAATGTGCCACCATTCTTAAGACCTGCAAAATATGTCATAGAGATCATGGAGATGAGGTTCAATGAATGCATATTTTCTCCAGGCAAAAATAATATCTTGTAGACTGTGTTCACATGAGATGACTAGTGGTAATAGAAAGAGTGGACTCCTTCCTGCTTCTTTTCAATATCTCTTGTAAGAGTGAGTTGAATAGGAACTTGCAGGTAGCAATAGAGACTGTCTCGGAGATGTTTACCACATCTTAGATACTAATGATGTGGCTATTTGTCTTACTTGCAAAATCTAGTCTTGATTTTAAATATTCTACCCCATAATTTCAGACTACTAATGAAGAACTTGGATTCCATTGTGTTGAAGCAAATAAGCAGGAGACAACCCATGGGTAAACACCAATTTGTTCAATTTGCCAAAACACTGAATTGTGAGTCACAGAGAACTGTAAACCAAAATCTACTCCAGTAAATCCAGATAAGTTTTAAGTTATTCATCTATAGAATTTTATCCTGTGGAATATTGATGAAATGAATGGACTTTCCAACTGGATGATATAATTGGGTTTATATTAGAATTTCCGCTATTCCAAAGATTGCTCCATGGAGTATAGCTGATTTCTTTCCACTAGCAAGTACACAAATCTCTTACAGGGCAATGGCATGTGAAGTGGTAGGGGGGAAGGGATGTTATTGATGTGGAGGTAGCAAGGTCCAAAGTCAATAATAAATTTGTGTATATACATCCATGTTTTCCCCTGTAATTAAATATTGTCTGGATGGTTTGTTTTTTTGTTTGTTTGGTTGGTTGTTTTGTTTTTTGTTTTTTGGTTTTTTTTTGTGGGACCACAATCTATTGTCTTTGGGCAAGATATTTTGGTTTTTAGACTAGGAAATAGTATAGTGAACTGTATTATTATAAAGCATTATTGAATCAAATATTCTGATAGGCACTCTTAAAGTGACCAAAAGATGTTATGTATTATGCTACATGCTAACAAAGAGGAAATTATGGCAAGTAACTGCCTCTTTTTTTTTTCTTAAGCCTTCAGTAAATACAGACTCCACCTGCCCTGAATAATTACTGCGAAGAGGGATGCAGTGGGCTGTAACTGGTAGTTGTTTGTAATCAAGCAGCCTAAATCTTGCCTTGACATAAAGCAGAGGAAGTGGTTAGGAGACAGACCTGTAATTATCAGCAGCAGGTGCCCATAATGGAATGCCAGAAAGATGTTTAAAGAGGCAAACATTACCTTAGAAAAGACTTCAGGACTGTCAATTTAGACCAAAGGCATTTACGTAAAAAAAAAAAAAAATCTTGGCCTCAGAGCAATTATATTAAGAGAAACAAAAGAAAAGACACATACATTTCTTTTAGTGCAGTTTTACCCCTTTCACCATGTATTTAAATCTAGCAAGATAAAAAACTTAACAAGGCTGGATGCCAGTTTCATCAAATGGATGATATAAGATTAAACTTTTTTTTCCTGCTTGATTATTAAACTGTCTATTGATGGTGTAAACAAAAAAATTTGCTTTTTAATAAGTGCCACATGGAAAAATCGAGCGATTGACATTTTAGTTTCGTTTTCAAAATTAATTATCATATCTTCGGAGGATAACACCAAATTTTGGTCTAAGCATGTGAATATATGATAACATTTTTTTTGTCCATCGCTGTGCAAAACTTCACACTTCAATGTAGTCATTTATTTATTTTTGTTTTTATTCACAAAACAGAAATATATTATTATCCTATGTGGTACTCATTTTGTGGCGCTCATTACGAATGATGAGGCCTATGATACAGACTACACAATCCAAACACACAGCTAAATCAGAAATGTTAGCTGCCGCTTGCTAGTACTAGTTTCAGCTAATACACTTTAACAAATGTCCTAAGTAGGTTGTTTTACTAGTACACTGCATTGCAATACTTTGCTTTTTATCTTCATCAATATAGTACTGTGGTTTATATTAACTTACAGGAAACTCTTCTATGAGCCATAAACAAATGTAAACCAATGAAAAATAATTGCCTTGAGAGCTTGATAGTGTTTTGCATTGCAAGGGGAAACTTTTCTTCTTTCTTTTTCTTTCTCGAGCAAAAATATACTTTGGTTGTTTTTAAGTTGTAGGAGTGGATGAAACGGGTGGCATGGAACACTCGTCAAAGGAGAGGGGACTCTTGACAGGTCTGTATGATCCCATTCATTCTCAGATGTACTAAGCACATATTTTGGAGATTATCTTTTTTTCTGTCTAATGCTAACCACCTATTTATTATCATGAGAACAGTTATAGAAATCAGTCATTCACTTATTTGCCAGAAGTTCTTTCCGTTTCTGCAGTAGTTGTATGTCAAGATCTTGCCCTACTTAAAAGAAAGACATACGATTTATTCTGGAAGTTTACCAAGATAGACCAGCCTTCAGAAATGAGAAGGAAAAGATCTCCATAGCTAAATTAAAATCAACTTAAGTCACATGTGACACACTGTGCTTAAGATAACTCCATCTAAAAATGTGTATGTGACTTGCAGAGGATCACAGTTCTTGTTCAAAGTGGACACTAAATATAAGAGTGAACGATATGTTTAAGATTTTTAATGCATTTGTGTATTTTGGCTTATTTGGAGTTCTTTTTCTTTAGCTTCTCAAAGTAAATTAAGCCTGACAGTGGGCCTGGAGTTTATATAGGTATAATAAGACATCCAAGTAATTTCCTGAATTCCCACTAGGGAAGTCTTAAATTTAAATGAGGATAAGGATGTGACTAGATCTAAGGATGCAAAATTTTGAATATCTCAATGTATTTTAGTATGTAATATATTCTTTCAAACCATGCTTCAGTTTAACTTTTTAATGAGGAAATAAAGTATTCCACTCTTAATTAAGTTCTGCAAATACTGCTTTATCCCATAGAGATAAATGAGATAGATTAAGGTTAGCTGTGGTACTTGCCTTTGCAAAAAACGTAAAATTTTCTTAGGAAAATTATCAAGCTACAATATGGTAGCATTCATGACAAAATAAACAAAAATATTGTGGAAAAGATAAAAGGAATTAAAAAAACATAGCTTGGGACTATGACTTTTGTACTGGGATAAACTGAACTGATTGTGAAAAAAGGGATGAAGCTGCACGTTTCGTCACATTTATTGAGAACTGTTCTCACTTAACTCAGGCTACCAGCATTCTGTTATAGCCAGGCACAACTATGTTTCTCTTTTCACTTTTTTTCCCCAGTTTCTTTCCCTTTCAATGTTGAGAGCAATTCTGCCCTCAGGCTTCCACTATTAGTAGGTCTCTTCTTTACCTTGAAGTGAGCAGTTGTGCAGAGATCTGGTCTCCGATCTCTGGAATGCTCTGTGTCTTTGCCTTTTCAGGGACGTGCTTCGAGTCCACAGTGTAGTGAGCCTTCACACCAAAATTACTGTTATATTACACACGCTGTAGCTAAGCCAGTTCTAGGCCAGACATTACCGCATCTCCTAACAGCTGAGTTTGAGTTTGTCAAGTTGTGTAGGTTTGTAGTCTCCTTTTAAATGTTGTTTTCCATCTTTTCATACTTGTTTGTATTTTGAGTAATGGTTTCCTAGGTCCTTTGATATTTGGGAGATGATGTCACAGTTTGAGAGTACAGAATGGCTATGTGAAATAATTCTCCCTCTCTTTAAAGGGTATGTGACGAGGAAGGGACCTATTGCATGAATCTCTGTGAATTGGAAAATTAATGGATTTAAGTATAAGCAACCTGTAGAACTACTTCTATCTCAACTGTAGAAACTTCTGCAATCACCTGATGTTGCTCGAACAACTTTACATTGAACGGATCAGAGGAATGATGATTCTGAATCTCATATTTTAACTTCAAAATGTGAGAAAGGTTTTTATCTGACACTATGCACTGATAACAGTTTAAAAGGCAGATACTTAACATATATTAATTTTAAAGTTTACCATGGATGAATTTGTAGACCTACGATTCCCTTATGCGTTAGTCCTTCTGTTGGTAAAAATTTTGAACTTCTTCTGGTGACTTGTTATTCAGATAAGCTAAGAGTCTTGCTAGAGTAAACAGTGAATAGGGTGCCAGCGAATCTTTCGGAAGGTCTGGTATTTTCTGCTTTTAGAAATGTCAGTGTTGAAAACAAAAATAGATGCAGAAGGTGGGAAGTAAGTGTGAAGTGGTTTGTAGTGTAGCATTTCAGTCATACTCGCAGTATAAATCTCTCACTTGATTGGAATAAAATGTATGCAAATACATTTTTTAATTAATAAAAAAGGCCACATTTTCTCAAATGAAGTCAGCATGATTCTTAAATCCTACCCTCATTACAAGTCTATTTTAAAAATCAGTTTCTTCTAATATATAGATGTAAGAAACAATTACTGAGCTACAAATTTATTTTTTCTTAAATAATATATATATATGTATGTATTCCTATAGGACATCAATTAGAAGACTATGGAGTGAAATATGAAAACAAAGGACTACACCTCAATATGTCTGAAATCTTAGCTTACCAGTAACACGTGGGACCTTTCTTTTATTAACTAAGTTTCATAATAGTGATCAGATAGCTTGATTTAGTTGTATAACTTTGTATAATAATGAGAACCCTGTAGTTTTCATTATAATTATTTGTGATCTCAAGTCGTATCAATGATCCAAATAGTAATATTAAAATAAATAAAATTTTAGCTATAATTTTAAAATCTAGAAAATGCTGATATATTTTGATTACTAGTGTGCATTTTTGTCATTACTGAAGTCTTTCGAACTGTACCTGACCATAGCCAATTTTTATCACTTCATTTTAAAAATAGTTAGTTGTAGAGTCCTCCTTCTCATGAACCTTGTAAATAGGACTAGACCATGTATAAAAAGATTTGTTTGTGGAGTATTTGTGTTGATTTTTTTAAACTGTCACTTGAAACTTTATCCAGAAAAGCTGTGACATCATGCCCTTCAAGATGTTTTGGTTTACAGGATTTGCTTTAGTGCTGTATTTTCTTTTAACAACCCCAAAATTGAACTCCTAGAAAATTTTGATTAAGGTCTTAGTCCAAATAATAACTTTAAGTGTTTTATTGTTTATAATATTGATGATGTAATAAAGTATTATAATCATTTAGCTGTCCATTGAGTAGTTTCAAAGCCATACAGAGAAAAAAATCTATATTGTGTGAGTAGTATTTTAACTTTTAAAAAGGAAAGGTTCACTTAAGAACCATCTCCAACTTTTTTTTTTTTTTAACATGAAACAAAGAGTAGACAGTAAGGTTTAGTGCAAGCTCCCACACAGCGCTTGCCTGTGTGCTTTCACAGCTGGGCCCTTGCCCTTTTGTCCTATTCTAGATAGCAGTCATTACATCACTGATAACTTTTCCCAAAGACAATCACCTTGGAGTGGAGCAGCTACTCAGATCAGCAACAGATATGAAACAAAGAAAATCTTAGCAGGAACATTTTGTAAGTTGATTTAGTTGCCTTACTTGTTTTTTTTTTTTTTTTTATTACACTGCCTATTGAAGATCAGCTGAATGAGTCAAAAGGTTTTACATTTTTAACAGATGTAACTATTGTACATTTTGGGGAGTACTATGTAATGTTTTCCTTGATGTATGCATTGTATAAAAGAGATGGTGAATAAAATTATTTTTTCAAGTAGTCAACGTTGTTATGATAAAAACATTAAAATCTGTCTCCTACATTTTTAGTAGATAAATATTTATAATGTCAATATTGCTTATGGTTACCCTAATAACACTATAATCCCAGAGCTTCTTACTCTTATTTAACAGGTACCTCTTAGACAAGCTTTCTCCAATGTTTCTCACCCTTCTCTCCCTGGCTTCTGATAACCAGCATTGTATTTCTGATTTCTATGAGATCACTGCATTTTTAAATGTTACATACATCCCAGTAAGACCACACAATACTTTCTTCATGCTTTTGGCTTAATTTCAGTTAATCAGACAATACTTTGTTCATGCTCTTGGTTTATTGCAGCTAGCAAAGGAACTGAAAATAAGGCGTGCATTCTAACAAGAAATTGAATATGAGAAAGATCTCTTAGATATATGTGACTGTTTTCACAAATGTTTTTAACACATTGTTAGGAGAATCCCTTACGTACTATACAAGTACTATCTTTGGATAAAAATTTCGGTGATGTATTTTGAGTAGCAGGTCTCTCATCTTCTCATATTGGGCAATTTGCAGAAGTCACTTAATAATTTATTAGAATAAAAACACTTCGAATAAGCCATGATTGCTAATAAGTTTCAAAGTATGGATCTACAAGTTAGTAAGAGAGTAAGGCTAGAATTTTGCTCCAAAATACTTATAAAGCAGAGTTCATTTTCTTTAACGCTTGGAATATTTGTAGGTACATAAGGAACAATAAACTTTGGGGAAACAATTAGCTCCATGTAGTCAGAACTGATCTGTGAGGCCAGTAACCCAGGAGAAGGCATTCTTAAAATGGCTACGCCTATGTATGTTAAAGTTTCTTCTGGCATTTGAGCTTCCAAATGTATTCCATCAAGTCTGTGTGCAGTGTTTCTGTTTTTGACAGGGGCATGTGGAGGGAGTGCTTTTTTTAATTCAGCCAAGCTTCGGTGACCCAGGCATTTGGCATCATTTGTAGAAAAAGAAGACATGAGAAACCAAAACCCAGATGGGAAACTGACTTGCCTTGTATTCAGAAACTTGACCTGCCCAGAACATACATTTCACAGATGAGAGAGCAGACCTTCCTGAGGTCCAGAGTTCACACAGGTGTTTATGTTGAGCTGGGACTGCCACTTCTGTCCGCTGGCTCCCTGGTCCAGCTGCTTTACACCACACAACAGTGCCTCTCCAACTGCCCAGGCAGCTTTGTATGTCATGCCTTGGCACCATAGTTTTTGTTGGCAAAGCCAACTGTCACACACTGCAATGCCTGTTGAGAACAGCAAGGTGTTGTGAGTACGTGGGCTGAATGCAGGATGACAGATCTAATGGAGATTGTGGCAAACTGGAGAGCACATGCCCTGTCTGACACAGAGCACCTCCAGATCTTCGCTGCAGGAGTAGGTCTGAATATGGTGGGAGTTTACAGTATTTTCAGAAAAATTAGGTCTCGGTTTTTGACATCTCTTATGCAGGGCAGGCCAAAGAAAACAAGGAAAATACAGGTGGACATTTGTCAGCTGCTTGCCAAGCTGCAACCTCCACTGTAAGCATGTTTCTCAGCCCCCCAACAGCAGCAATAATCATAGCTCCTATTGCTTATAGCACACAGGAACTGCTGATACACTGGAGCTTTCAGTGCTCACAACTCAAAGAAGTGTTGAACATGAGTAAAGTGAGTATCTAACGGTTTGCAGTAACTTACAGAGCCAAAGATCTCAATGCAGGCTTAGGATTGGAGTCTAGACCTATCTGAGCCCATAGTTTTAATCTAATTCCAATAGCACTCAGGCTCCTTTCTGTGTCACTGCTGGTAAGATGGAAGCTACAGGTGACTGTGGAGTTCACTAAAGGTCGGGTGAGTTTTTCCAACATGTATTGCGTTAGTACTATGTAAACATACTGATATGCCCTACAAATGAACGTTAGTATCATAGAAAGTGTGATATTTAGCCTGGTGAACAAACCAGACATGTAAACTACTAATTACTTTAAGCACTGACTGTAATCATTTCCAGAATTTAAATCAGCTATCTGGTGTAATAGAATTCTAACTGCTTATTTCATTGGCTCCTAGCTGAGTTGCCATTTATTTCTTCTCATTTTTTTCTGCTGGAAAAAAAATCAGTAGATTATTTGTATCCCTGTAATTGAAACAAAATTAAGACTTCTTAAAAAAACCTTGTTAAGGGATTGCTACATTGGACATGTATTCCTGAAAGTCACACTGTTTCAGTTTGATTTGTTATGTATCTGATGTTTTGACCTTTAATTGGATTTATGTTTGCATGTGATTTTTTTTTGAAGTGCATCCTTTCAACTGCAATGATAAACTTGCATTATTTGGTTATTTATTATCTTGTGATTCCAACTTTGAAGACAGCAGCATCATTGTCACTTTAGTAAAATGAACAGGAAAAAAGTTTGAACTTTAGCTTCAACTCGATTTAACAATTCTCCTGTTTCTCTCTCACTCTACAGTATGGTAGTCATGCATTCTTTCACAAGCCGTACCCCTAATTAATTGCCCTGCCATATTTCATCCCAGCTCAAGTCATCACTGTTCATCTGTCCTAACGTCTGCTCCTGCTCCTTGCAGCGATGATCAGTTATGTCCAAAGAAAGGTGACGGGAACTCCCCAAGGAATGGGCAGCAGTGTGATGGCTGCTGTTCTCCTGTGTCCATCTCCTTTCCTGGCACAGTGCACGCATCCCCCAGCTGCTGCAGGGCTAGCTGCTAAAGGCTCCCAGCTGCCCTTCCTCCCTTCTCCACAGGACTGATTGGTTTTGGCTAACCAGCGGCTGCCTTGCCTGGTTGGCTTCCTCAAGGAGAGAAGAATTGTGTGGGGCAAGTTCATGCTCCAAGAGCTCCCCAAGCAGGACACTGAGGCTTGGCGTGCTGGTGTCGACAGCCGGTTGCTAAGCATCTGATCTGAGCCTTGTCATTTCCTCACCCCATTTCTCCTAAGAATGTCTCTCAGGCAAGATTACAACACACATCATCTCTGTGCTGTGCTCTTGTTTCAGGAAACTTAAGCAAGGAGAGATATCAGGGAAACCATTGGTGTTGCTAAACATACTGAATCTTTCTAGAAAATGGGCCTCCTATGGCACTCTTTCATTGCCTGTTCTTCACACTGGTGTTTGCTTATGCCCAACACCAGAAACCATAGAAGACTTTGAAGTTTTCAGACTTGGTAACAGTGACAGCCTATGGCTACTGCCCCTGATTACCTAATACAAAAGCACTGTCGGGCAGGCACTGGAGCTAGCAGGTTAGGGTTAGGGTGTCCGCATCCCATATCACACTCACTGAATTTGAATTCTGGCCTGCACTTCCGTTCCCAGGTTCCTGCTAACCATATGCCTTAGGAGGCAGTTGTGGCAACTCATTATGGCTTGGTTACTGACCACCCAAATGGGAAACCTGCATTGAGTTTCCAGCTTCTAGTTTTTGCCAAACCCAGTCTTGGCAACTGTAGGCTCTTGGGGGTGAATAACTAGGTGGGTACTCAGTGACTTCTGCTTGCTTCTTAGATGATTAGGATTTAATACACATAAAAAGTAACTACTAGGGCCCAGTACAGCGGACTTGTGGCTAACGTCCTCACCTTGAAGGAGTCAAGGAAAGTCCAAAACCTTGGGACTCTGCACCCATGTGGGAGACCTGGAGGAGGCTCCTGGCTCCTGGCTTCGTATCGCAGTGAATCATCAGAGGGAAGATCTTCCTCTCTGTCTCTGTATATCTGAATTTTTAATGAAAATAATAACAAAAAATTCTTTCAGAAAGTGACTTGTAGAAGACAAAAGAAAAAGAGTAAGAGTAGAATTCAGTAGGGATCTCAAGAATGCCTCGGGGGGTTAGGAGATAACCCTTTGTTTTGAAGGCAAATGGTGATAACTCTCTGCTCTGACTTTAAAAGCGGGTTCTAAACACTTAAAGACTAATTGAGACAGAGGGGAGAGGATAGGGATGGGGAGGAAACTTGAGGGAGGGGGAAGAGAGACCCCAGTGCCAACTAAACTGTCTCAAAAACAATTAAAAATAATAAATAAACATAAAAAAAGACTGAAAACGCAGCGCATTGTCTTTCCTCCATAGATGAGAAGACAACTCAGAGTTTCCTGCTAGTGCCTTGTTTGGAGTGTTGACTTCTTCCCAGAGAATCATTTTTATTTTATTGTAGTAAGGTTGCTCCCTGCTCTTCTCCACATCTCCGACTGTGCGCATGTTTTCACCCCCTGCCCCGTCTTCTTTCTGAGTGGTTTTCATCCCACCCAGAGGATGCTGTTGGAGAGATATCTTATCATTGCACACCCACAATAACTGCTTACAGCTCTTGATCATTTGCATGGTTCCAACGTTTGAACTATCCAGGATATTTTGCTTTTAATAATTGTATAGAAAAGTTACTTTCTAAGCATGTTTAGACATATGTCACCCAATGTATGGAAATCAAATTTGCAAATTATACATTTATAGAAATTTTAGAAATCGTGTTTTATTCACATGGGCTATTCAGCCAGCAACTTGTTTATAGATGATCTTGGGAAGTTTAATATGATTTAGTATATACAATTCAATTAATCCAGAAATAAATTATGAAAGAAATTGGCTCATTTTTTTCCTCAGGAAGAAAATGCACATTTCTGACATTTATTTTCAGTTTGGTATTCATTAAGTTAAATTACACAATTTGTAACTGCCAAGACCAAATTGAATGATAAAGTTAAATAGAAAATTATGTTTACTTTCTCATAATTTCACTCATTTTATTTTCCCTTGCATTCCATGACAAAAATATATACAGAGAAGGAACTCATATTGATGTATGATTATTTCTTTCCAGAGTTCTCACTTAGTGGTAATAAGTATTTTGGAAGGTTTATGAGGATTTATGCATTTTTCTCATGGATGTTCACTAGACTAAATGCTTCCCTCTAAAATTCTTCATGCTACAGCTCTATTCTTCAACATGATGACATGGTGGGTCTTTGACAGAGAATTAGGATTGGATAAGATCAGAGGGCAAAGCCCTCATGCAGGGATTATATTCTTATAAAGAATGTATACTTGCAATATTTTCTGAAAAAAAAATCAAATTCATGGAATCTCAGATAAATGTTTTCATTTTAAGTCTCTTAAGCTATAGATAATAAATACCTCTTTAGATGTAAGTATATCAGAATTGAGACACACACTTTTACTATATATTAACTTTAACACATTTGGAGTTTATTACTGTAACTATTATAACTAGAGCAAATATAACGCGTTAATCAAGCACTATGATCAAGAAATATAAGTCTTGAATTTTACTCTTATGTTTAAATATTGCTAGAGAAAATCTCCATTTTAGCTCATTGGATTATCTTGGAATGATGATACAATACAAACGCTGATGTATCTACAGATGCGTTTCATAATTCTATGTGACAAAGCAATGAGATCTACAAATAGATTTAGTGATCTTTCTTGATGTGGTATGTAGAGATTGATATTCACTGTGATCTTAACAAAGTCATGTGGGGACTTAGGTGTTCCTTATGCACCTCAGGTTTCTGGAGCATTGGTAGAGATTGCTGTATCCTTTAGCTTACCTGAAAGGCAAAGAACTCATTTTGATATGTCTGGTAGAACCGTTATGCATAATTCCCAGCGGCTCAGGCACTGGGAATGTCTGAGTTAATAACTCTTTTGGGAGAAGAGTTTCTGTATTATGAAGTCAGCATGCTGCAAAATCTCTGTATAAATCATCTTTGTTAAAGATGCAGGCCTTTGCAGTTATGCAAGACAAAAATATCTTCAGCTATGCTTGCAATTTAGGTTTGAAGGTAAGTAGGGCAGACAGTGGGAGAAATGGGAAATCCATAAAAAGTCTCTCCTTCTGTTCCCTCAAGCACTCTGGACAATTAAAGCACATTTAATGAATACCTCCTCAATTAGTTCCACCACTTGCCTTGACATAGAAAAGTATTTGCAATGAGGCAGTTAGGCAGGTACAATGGTTTTACTTTAGACCAATGAATTCCAGGAAAGAGGTTGTTGAATCAGCATATGGAGGAAAGGCTTATAAAAGAAATCAAGCAGTAGAGGGAAGTTGCAGTTACTGGGCATAATAGTGGTAGTAGTAATGATGAAATAATTTGGATTGATTTTACAATCAGTAAAAGGGAAATAATCTAATGAGTCTGTAGTGATCACAGTGATATGATAGCCTAACGAGAGGTCTCTGCCTTCTTTCTCCCATGGATTCAATTTTTTAAAGTTGATTTTTTATTTTTATTGGAATGTCAGATATAAAGACAGAAGGGGAAACAGAGAGGAAGATCTTCGTCCACTGATTCACTCCCCACGTGACTGCAATGTCTGGAGCTGGGCCAATCCAAAGCCAGGAGCTTCTTCTGGGTGTCTCATGCAGGTGCAAATTCCCAAGGCCTTGGGCTGTCCTCAACTGCTTTCCCAGGCCACAAGCAGGGAGCTGGATGGGAAGCAGAGCTGTTAGGATTAGAACCAGTGTCCTTATGGAAATCCACTGCGTTCAAGGAGAGCACTTTAGCCACTGGGCTACAGCACCGTGCCCAATCCCCATGGATTCTTGTTTGCAGTGTAAGGACAAGCTGGCCTAAAAGCCAAGCTCCCTGTCCCACTTTGGAAGGACTTCCAGATCAATTATTACTCCTGTAGAACAGTTGTTCTCCTTAAAAAGGTGCTTGGAGTTTGGGGATCTCTCTTACCACTATCATAAGGTTCTCTTTAGGGGAGGGCAGTTAGCTTAGAATTTAAGATGGCCATTGAGTATACCTGCCTGGTTATATGAACTCAGTTTCCTGCAGCAGCTCACCTCTCCACCTCCCAGCTAATGCAAACACTGCAACTGAGGTAATAGCTCAGTTACTTGGGTCCCTGGATTGACTTCCTTATTCCTGGCTTCTTAGTAGCAGGCTTTTGGGAAATGAAACTGTTGGGGTTTTTTGTTTGTTTGTTTGTTTTTGTTTTGCCAAAGACCCAAATACAGATGCAGTACATACACTCAAGAAGGTCTGTATTTCAGTGGAAGAAGTAGCCAGGGGGCAGGGAGAAAGTGGGGCAGAGAGAGAGACAAAGAGAACAGCAGAGTAGAAAGAGACAGATAGCAGAGAAAGAGCCTGGGAAAAGAGAGAAACAAGAACAAGGGGAAGAGAGGCACCTTTATAGCCTGGAGGTGAGTATGGATAAATGCCTCGGGCACAGTTTAAACCTGTAGGTCACTAAGCTTTCTTAGCCAAGTGGGCCTTAAGGGAGCTGAGACCTAGAAAATTTAAGGTAGTGTTGCCTAACAGGCATTCAAGGTGGCCCTGAGTCCAGGATGGTGAGTTGGTCTCAGGGCCACTGATCCAGTCATTGCTTGCATTAGGTGGGAGTTCCCTGTTCTCTTTTCTGTGTTTGAGCCTGTGTTCCTTTGGGAAAATAAAGGGAAGAAAGGAAGGAAGGAAGGAAGGAAGGAAGGAAGGAAGGAAGGAAGGAAGGAAGGAAGGAAGGAAGGAAGGAAGGAGAGAGAAAGAATGAAAGAAAGAAAGAAAGAAAGAAAAGAAAGGAAGAGTGAGAAAAAGAAGGAGAAAGAGAAAGAAAAGGAATAAAGAACCAAAAAAGGGTAAAAAAAAAAAAAAAAGCAACTAATACTCACTAACTCTCTTTTGCCTGTGTTCTGAAGCAACATTTTCCAAACAGTGACCTATGGAACACTAGCCTCAAGTGTTAAACAATGCGAATCTCCAGAAAACAGAGTTTCTCTACTCAGATTTTCTCCCTATGATCTTCCAAAGCAGCCACACATTATGTGTTTTGGGAAATACTATGTTAAGCCAATTCCTTTAGTTCTGCAGCACCAAGCACTCTGGTCAATATATTTTTAATAGGCTTGTTTCTGGGTCTCCTTTAAAAAATACCGTGTATGCTTGCTAACCAGAACATAAATCTTAGGAAAGCAACCTCTGCATCAAAAGGCTATTAATATTTTATTTAATTATACTTTGAACTTAAGCACCACACAAAGTAGGTCTTGTTTGATTGCTTTTCTATAAATGAAATAAAAATATAATTCTTCAAGATTAAATGGCTGAAAAGCACTTTTTAAGGAATGATTATGCTACTTCATATTAAAATGGAAAATACATCTTCCAAGGTGAGTTAGTGTAGTTGTAATTAATTTTCTAGGCTTCCTTCCATATTTATGTATTCAAAATTGAGTTTTCATAGAGTTTTCTTCATAAATATTCATATTTAAATTCCATTTAAAATATTTTGACTGTCATTTTCAGCATACTTAATCGGTTTTGTTGTGTATGATTTAGTTGTACAGTTTAAATTTTTTTAAAAGACTTATTTATTTTTATTGGAAAGGCAGATATACAGAGAAGAGGAGAGACAGAGAGGAAGATTCTTCCCTCTGATGGTTCACTCCTTAAGCGGCCACAACGGCTGGAGCTGAGCCAATCAGAAGCCAGGTGCCAGGAGCTTCTTCCGGGTCTCCCACACAGGTGCAGGATCCCAAGGCTTTGGGTCGTCCTCGACTGCTTTCCCAGGACACAACCAGGGACCTGGATGGGAAGCAGGGCCACCACAATTAGAACTGGCACCCATATGGTATCCCGGTGCTTTCAAGGCGAGGACTTTAACCACTAAGTTATCACTCAGGGCCCCAGTTTAAATTTTGCATGTCAGAGTCCTCCCTCCAGTGATCTTTTGAAGTTGCACAACAGATAAATGGAGTGTTTCCAGAAGAAAGAGAATGAGGACCACCTTCCTGCTCAGTGTAAACACAGGGCGCTGGAGAGCCTGTGATTTATTTGGAGTGAGAAACCAAGCCTTGTTTTCTTGGTCACTGTCACCAGTGACATAAAAGCCAAACATCACAGAGCTGGTTTAGCCCACAGCAATGCAGAACTGGTGGGACAAGCCCTTCTCTTGCATGTTTTATCAGTTCCTGGACAAGCACTGCAGGACTGTGTTGAGTAACACATTCCCTATCGCAGTGTTTCCTCCTCATTAAGGCAAAAAGAAAAAAAAAAAAAACCTTCTGCCACAATGTGATCCATGATTAGAGTTAATGCAGTTTCTAACATCTCCCAGATGTTTTAAAGTCACTCACATCCCTTGCAGAGTTTATAAATGTGATTTGTCTACTGGTTTATTCTTTTCTGGAGCAAACATTATCATTCGGTTTGAAGGGGAAAAAAAGGTAAATCAGAGACTCAATGAGTTACTTAACATAATTTACAGTATGTTTAGAAACATTGCTAAAATGTAGTGAATGTAATCAATGGCACATTCTCATAAAGAATGGAGTTGCTCTGTGGAACAGAAATGCGATCTTGCCAGAATGACCAGATGTCTCTTCTTAATGTATCCCTGCCCCCCACCTATTTTAATGCTGTACTTTTCATGATCACAAATTATTTTCCTGTGCCAGTACAGGGACAGAAATCACATAATTCCATCCCACAGAAGCATATCAATGTCATATAGGACTGCTAGTTTCTCAAAATTATTTGTTTTAGAACAATGCTTTTAGAAATGATCCAGTAAGGTTATACTTTTGGTTCTGTTTCATCTTTCTGTGTTCCTTCAGTTTTTAGATGTGTGTGTGTGTGTGTGTGTGTGCGCGTGTGTGTGTGTGTGTGTGTGTGAAGTAGCTGGAACAACCTCTTTTCCATTTTCATTGGGTATGATAAGCACTTTGTCTCACTTTGCTATTTCTGTGTGGTAAGCACGACTCCAGGATGAGGTCCCTGGGAATTAGAGCACCACCCCTCCCCATGCACAGATTGAAACATTAATGAATGACATAATGAAGATACAGATGTTGAAAATGCATGAATTGTGTTTGGAAGAAATGGCAATTTTCCAAGTAGGATAAAGGAATAAGGTAACTTTATCTTGACTTGAAAGAACATTATCACATTTTTATCATTAAGTGTTTGCATCAAGCTTTATAGTTGATGAAACAAAGGGCATATGGTGTGAAGGTTCGCCTTTGTTATAAGCCCTAGAGTAAGGAGAACAGGGTACTCATATTGTTCTTGTCCCCCCATTTACTGAAGAGAACACAGATGTGTGGGGTGTCAGAGCTAAAAAACACCTGCTGCTTCCCTCTCCCCCATACACTCAGTGTTCTTTCACAACTCTGCTGCTTCTACTGTCTGTCCTGGCCTTCTATTCTTTTTTCTTATGTCACTCCATTTAAATGCACCACAGGGAACACAGAACTTGGCACTAACTGTAGGTTCTTTAGGGCACACAATGTGTGCTCCTTCAATGAGAGGTTATAGAATGCACAGTCCAAATAAAGGCTACTTGGTGCTCCAAGATGATCAACACCAGAGACAGGCATTGACAAAAGAACAATGGTATGGGCAGATGAGTGTGAGCCTTTGGTTCCACAAGCAATGCACTTGAGCACAGTGCATGCGCAAGTTTTGAGAGCAGCAGGGGATTGGCTAATTCTCTGTCTCCCTCTACTTTCCAGGCCTCTGTGCCTACCTTGAAGAGGGCACTTAGCCATTATTTGGTATTCACATGCCCTCACTGCGAATTTTTCACTGTGCCCAAGGTAAAGGGCCAGGAAAACAAGATACTTGGTCTTCATAATCTAAAATATCAGTCAAATAGCAGTAGTTTCATTGAAACTGGGGTTGGTTCACGTGTGTTTCATTATTCATTAGTTGTTCAGTATGCAGTATCATTTGATTGAATCAATGAAGGCTGCAGCAACACATAGACTATTCTGATCTAGTGCACTATTCTCATTTCTTCTAACATTGAGGTAGGAGGAAGATATTCTTTGTTCTACAGATCAGTGAGATGACTACAATTAATACTAAGCTAGCATATATTCTATGATTAAAAGAGAAGAGCCCAAGGGCTCCAAAAATAAAGTAATGATGAGATGGAAACATTTTTCATCCTGACTTAATCAGGATATATTGTATTGAAATATCGGACAAGATATCCAGAAAATATATGCAATTTTAATTACATTTTTATAATTACCTAATTTTTTATAAGACATAGAGACATAGAGGCAGTGACACAAAGAGAAAGATGTATGAACTGATTTATTCTCTAAAGGCATATAACAGCTACAGGTGAGAGAGGCCAGGACTAGGAGTTCACTCTTCGTCTCCCACAGAAGAACAAAGACCCAAGTGCCTGAATTGTTATCAGCTTCCTCCCAGGGTACACATCAGCAGAAAGCTAGAGTCAGAAGAGGGGCTGAGATTTGAGCACAGACACTGCAACTGTTTGTTATCCAAATAAAGTGATTGGCTATAGCTGAAACTTACTTTAGTCATTCACTGTGAAAATAAAGGAAAATGTCATAACCACATGATTGAGATAGAAAAATAAAGACTTTTCTGTATTGTAACCTTGTTCAAAGCATTTGTTAAACGTAATTACTTATTATTTGACTTGACCTGTATGTGAAGCTTACATTTTATTTTAAAGATTTAATTATTTTTACTGGAAAGTCAGATATACAGAGAGGAGAAAAGACAGAGAGGAAGATTTTCCGTCTGCTGGTTCACTCCCAAACTGACCACACTGGCCGGAGCTGAGCTGATCCGGACGCAGGACCCAGGAGCCAGTAGCCAGGAGCCTTCTTTGGGCTTCCCACGTGGGTGCAGGATTCCAACGCTTTGGGCCATCCTCAACTGCTTTCCCAGGCCAGAAGCAGGGAGCTGGATGGGAAGTGGAGCTGTCGGGATTAGAAACAGTGCCCATATGGGACCCCAGTGTGTGCAAGGGAAGGACTTTAGCTGCTAGAGTGGGCCTGAAATTTACATTTTTGTATATGAAATGTAGTAAACACAAACATACATGCTTACATACAGTTGATTATAAGAGACCAAAATTTTTAGAAAATGAATTAAAACTTTATTTTCCTGAAAAAAAAAGATGAGATCCTTACATAAGCAGGGTTCTCAGAAAGTTCAAGGAAATGTCAGATTATAAAATAACTGTACATGACTTTTAGTTTTGGGGTTTTCTGTTTTTGCACTAAAATAAACTTGTGGGGAAGGTGAGTGTTACCATAGTTGGCTATCTTCTTGGAACATCAGCATTCCGTATTGCACTGCATGGTTTGAGTCCTAGCTACCATGTTGCTGACTCAGCTTCCTGCACATGTGCGTGCTGGGAGCCAGCAGATGGTTGCGTAAATGCCTGGGTCTCTGCCACCTGTGTGGGAGCCTTGGGTTGAGTTCTGGGCTTCTTGGCTTTGACCTGATCTAGCTCTGGCTAACTCAGGATTTTGGAGAAAGAACAATGGTGGAAGATATTCTCGTTTGTTCTCTCTCTCTCTCTCTCTTTTCCATTTGTACATTCTTCTAAAAATAATGTTATGTTTTCATTCTGCTTTCCATGAACATTTTGGATGTATCTTCATTTACGTTTACATTTACAATGCTAAATCTCTACACCACTGTTTACATAACGTTGCCACATCTATACTTAACACTACTGACTGTCAAGTTTCACTATGGGTGAAAGCACCAGAATAGGAAAATATGATCCATAAAATAAAGAATGCCTTGTAAAGTACATTATTGCTAATAAAATCCTATTAGATATATGTTAGATGTTTTCCCTTAGGTCTATGTTGAACATCTGTTGACTATTGGCTATGCATAGTAGGTGAGTACAGCTATTTAATGACATTATTCATACCTAACATCCCCTACTCTTTTTTTTTACTAGAAAGGAAAACTTTAGATGCTTGCCATTACCTATTTTATTCAGCTAATAAAAATTTAGATTCGCTGGGGAAAACCTAATACGTCAAAGCATAAATCTCTTATTGTAAGGGACAAGCTATTCAAAAGTACTCTTTAAGAATTCTGCTCTCGAGGTCTTATGCAGAGGTTAGTGCTGTACAAATTCAGTTTTTTCATACTGTCTGCCAGGCATTTACATATGGGTAGGACCATAACACTCCAAACCACAGTGTGTCTATCTGCAAATTGATAACAATGATGCCTAACCACAGACTCCTGTAACGACATGTTTTTGAGAAGACATGGAATAAAGCAGCCTGCTCTGTGAATGTACTGTAATTATGAATCAGATTTTAGTCATTTCTTTACATGTGTGCTAGTTGAAGTATTTATATGGAGAAAGGTCTTCTTCTAAAAGTTTTATTTATTTTCACTGTATCTGAAAGGCAGCATGACAGATAAATTGATTTTTTCTTTTCTTTATTTCTTCTTCTTCTTCTTTAAAGAAAAACAATGATGTATTTTATTTGGGGATGGCATGGTGTTAAAATTGGCTAATCCTTCACTCTGTGATACCAGCATCCCACAAGGGCTTTAGTTCATGATCCAGCTGCTCCATTTACCATCTAACTCCTTGCTTAAGACCTGGGAAAGCAGCAGAGGATGGGCCAAAGTCTTGGGACCCTCCACCCTCGTGTGAGGCCCAGAAGAAGCTCCTGATTCCCAGTTTAGTATCAGCTCACTCTGGCTATTTTGGTGATTTGGGGAGTGAACCAGCAAATGCAAGACACCTCTCTCTCTGTTCATCTCTCTCTCTCTCTCTCTCTCTCTGTCTCTCTCTCTCTCTTTCTAATTCTCCATCTTAATGTCTCTCCACTGATTCACTACCCAGTTAGATGCAAAGACCAGAGCTGAATAGATTCAAACTCAGGAGCCAGTAGGCTCTGGCTCTCCTAAATAGATACAAGGGTTACAAGGAATTAAAACATGCCATAGTGCTTTCCAAGACCATAATTAGGAAGCTGGTTGGGAAATGGAGCAGCTAAGACACAAACTGGTGCCCATATGGAATACCAGCATTGCAGGTAGAAGATTAACCTACTATACCCTGGCACTGCCTCCAAGAAATCTGTCTTGTATTAGTTGGCTCAATCCCCAACTGCACACAATAGTCAAGGCTGAGTCAGGCCAAAGCCAGGTTAGGAATCACATTGCGAAATAGTACTTTAACAGTCACATGGCAATTGTCCTCCCACAGAAGTGAGATACTCTTGATGCTGTTTCAGAATCATTGTAACTTTGCCATGTCACAAATATAAACCAGGTGAGTTCTACACATATTTATGTATGTACCTCCATACACACGTGAAGATTATCGAATGACATACATATACACACATAGCATGTATGTTATATATGGGTATACAATGCGTATTGTGTACATGTGTATACATATCATCAATAATGTTATGTACATCACAAATAATCTTTATGCGAATTGGGCACATTTAAGATTTTATGTTATAAAAATGTGGAAATATAAAGGAATAAATCACTATTCTAGGCATTAATTCATTCAGGAAATACCTACTGTTTTTGTGGTACCTTCCTTGCATCTAAACATTTATTGTTAATAAAAGTTATGTGTAGTTGCTGTCCTGATGGAGCACACAAGTTGGTGTTAAAGGTAAATAGCAATGAATGGAAGAGGAAATTAATTGCATTTTGTCAAGTGCCTTTGAGAAAAGACACAGTCAAGTACAGAATGATGCAGCAGCTTGTGGAGTTGCCAGGGAAGACATCTCAGTGATGAGTATTTCTGCTTTTAAGGTCCCTCAGATATAGCATGCTGCTGGGGGTCAACACGTGATAAAGTTTCTAGGATCTCTCCCAGCATATTCATGTCACCCATGCATTTAAATGTCTGGATTTATGTTATGTTTTTACTTAGCATGGATCATATTTTTTTCTGATCTTAATTTATACATATTGAAAGTGGACATTCAGATACAACTGCAAATTTTATATTCTGGGTTCCTTCATAACTAGTCTAGCTTATGACAGATTTGAACTTCGGTTGCATTATACTATTGCCAACTTTTGCACAAGTATATTTTATTAGCATGTTCTAGTGAAAAAGGCCAAAGAAAATAGGAAGAGTGTTGCTTGGACTGAGAAAATTGACTACTCTCAGAATGTTGGCTTATTTATCAAATTTGACACTGATTCTGAAGTATACTATTTGCCCCGAGCCTAGAGCAGCATATGTTGTATAGAGTTCAAAATTAATCTTTGAACTTTAAAATTCATAAAAGTTAGGTAAGTTATTAAGTTCTAAAATTAAAACGTGTCTATATGTAAAACAAAGGAACTGACCGAGCAACTTATTCACACATCTAAAAGTCTCTTGATAGTTGACAACACGGGCACATCCAAGGAAAATATATGTAAGTTTGATTTTTCAAACTTATAGAATATCCAAAAGAGATTTCCCCAATTGATGTAAAGGTATTAACATCCACTACCTTTTACCCATTTCCGTCTTACGCTGGCATCATCTATACACATCCATACATTCTGCAACAGAAATAAAACTATTGAAGAGTGGCACACGTTATGTACATTTTATGAACTTATGCCTTGAAAGTACATTAAGCTTGAACTTTTTGAGGAACGTAGTAAGGATTACCATGGAAATTTCATGTTAATACAAATAACTGAATATCTCATTTTCTAAATTTAATCTCAAGAAGAAGTTTCGTCCTTATACCTAATAATACCAGCCACTTTACATTTTAAGTAGATTTCAGTTTATGTTACAAGGCGATGAAACATGGAGGGAAGTTTATGGGAGAAAATTGCTCCCTGACTTGAAGAAATTACAACGTTTTTCTTTCCCTAAGTATGACCTTCTTATCAGGTTATGAATGGAGGCACCACTTAGCACACTTGGTGGGGTGTGTCTGGCATTCTGAACCATAATCTGACTAATGTCCCCATTGCAAGACATAAATAGATTATGAAGAAAAATTCAATATTTTCTCCCTTCTCTACCAGAGCAGCCCACATTAGTTGCTTCCTGACATGTAATTGTGTTACACATCAGGATGTGCTCCATGGTTAATGCCAGTCACAATCAACTGTCACTTTGCTCTTAGCCTGGGTCGCTCAGTGTGATTTACATATTTAGCACCAAGACAGTAATTAGGTTCCCTAACCACTTGTGGAAGTGGTGATATTATCCTCAATGAAAGTAGTAGTTATTTTTTCTTTTTATTTTTCTCCTTTTTTTTTGTGCTCAAGAGGAAAACATTTCCAAGGGAGTAATGGGTACTTATGTTTGTACATATGGCATCTGTAAGGTAAATCCATTAATTTATCAAGGATTTCTATATTGTTAAAGCTGTTGACTATACTGCTGGATCAACATTTTAGAAAATGAATTGCATAACGCAAAAATGTATTTTTATTTTAATTTCTTGCCAGTTAACTCAGTTGTTTTAAACTCAAACAAAATTGTTTTTACTGAATAATAGAAGTTACCTATAATTTGAACCTGGCCTGAAAACTTAATCTGTCATTAACACAACAAGCTGAACCTCACAGACAATTTGTCTTATCCCTATTAAAATGTGAGAGATAGTAATTATTTTGTAAATCATTTACCTATTTAATTGAAAGCAGTTGCCAGGAGAGATATGGTGGAATTGGGGGTGAGAGATCTTCCACCTGCTGATTCACTCCCCAGATGTCTACAGTGGCTAGGTTAGGATCAGGCAGAAATTAAATGCCAGCAGGTTTATTCAGGTCTCCCAAGTGGCTGCAAGCCTCCAGTCAGTTGGGTTATGTTTCACTGTTCTTCCATTGAATTAAAATGGAGTAGCCAGGACTCTAACCGTGTTCATGTGGGAATGCCTGAATTGCATGTGGAGGCTTAATATGTTATGCTGCAATGCTTCATCCTTCTCTTCATACCGTCCAACCAGTAGTAAAACTTAAAAGTTTTTGTTATGCATGAAGATGTTTCGATTTAAATGCATTTGAAGCATTCTGTTACTCCTGGAGAAATTCTTCGCTGGAGTGATTTGGAGACCCCAGACTTTGAAGGATGAGAGATGGAATCACAGTTTTATTTTAGATGCACACTGTTTCATAATCATAACTAATTTCCCATCTTAAATCATTCTAAGAGAAAAGAATGAAGTAATTGCTAGCAGTGCATGAAACATTGTCGTTTAGTTTGATGACTGTATCCATTTTATCTGTCAATCTCCTAGTCTATATGCATTAAGAAGGTCTGATTTAAGCATTTTTTTCCCACACTTTTCCCATGTTTGTCTCTTGCTTCCTCATCAAGTTCAAGCTTCCCACTTTTAATGATGATTTGTCACCAACTGAAAGAAAGGCACATGGGGTGTGCAAACCTTTCAGGTTCTGCCTCCAGCTCCCCACTGCAACTCCAGACCTGAGCTTATTTTTTGTGTCCACTTACTTGCCTATGTTCTTCAATCACTTGGTGCTCAATGCTTTTGTGCTACACCACACCCTACTTTAGCCAACTAACAGATATTCCTCACTTACTCAAGTTTCTGCCAAAACAAGATGATCTGGCAAAGTAAGCTTTGTTATGTCTTCTTCCAGATAATGCCCAGGAAGTAGCTGCCTCCCATAGGCTTCTCAGAGAAAGTGTCTGCAGTTGTTATGCACATTTCTGTTGTCGATTTTTCCCATTGTGTATTCAGAATCCCCATGATTTTCCATATATGTGTGGAAACTCTTTAAGGGAAAGGAACTGATCATTGGTTTTATCTCCAGTGATTCTAATATCCTTGAAAATGAGCCACGTGAAATTAAATGTGCTTACTTTCGTTCCCTGGGAACAAAAATGGGAGCTCTACAGGTATCTTCTGAATGAGTGAATTAGAGCAAATATTAAGGGACAAAATCATTATCCAAACATATTGATTGCAGCTCATGGTTAAGCATTTCTCTGTTAATTAAGCATCTTGGCGGATTTTTTTTTCCATTCATCTCTGTAACTTAATTATGTTAGACATTTAACACAACACTGGTGCTGTGTAACTTATTTTTGGCATGTGGAGGATATGCCATTTCTATTTCCATTAAAACTCCAGCAGAGCACCTCCTCTACCTCCAGCATGCCATAAAAGTGTTGGGGTAGAAAGCGTTTGAACAAGAGATTAACAAGGATTTGAAGCAATCCTTATAAGAGAAAACTCCCGCATACAAATACAATTAAAAGTATGTGTGTATTGCTCAACTCCTCTTTGTGGTGAATGGTTTGGCTCCTGCCATGGTATTATTAGTTCCTCTAATTTGACAAGGTCAGCAGTGCCATTCTCTGCCTTGCAATTATCAAAGGTTGTAAGGCGTTTCCCTGGGATGAATCACAAAATCATTAACTTCTATGTCACTGAAAGAGATTCTTAGCCATTCTTCCTGACTTTCTGAATCAATATCCCAAGGGGATCAGTGTTCTTTTATATTGAACAGAAATTATGAAATTGCCCCCTACCCTTTTTCTCAGAGCACTGGTTAATAGGAACCTGACGAAGATTTTAATTGTCTGTGACAATAACCTAACCCATTCTTTCTTTGTATATATTGATGCAAAGGACAAAATGAGTTCAAAAAATGCTGAGGCAAATTCTAGTTGGTGGTGTAGAACAATCCATAGGCTTTCATTAAAATCCCATTTTACAGGGTTTTACCAACAGAGCTTACGACAAAAGCAAAGCTGTGGTTTTCAGTATTAGAGATCTCCAAGTTATTCTACTATAACTTTGTCTGTTTTGGCTATAACACACCATATTTATAACAAAATTTTAAGGATGAATTGTGGAGAGAAGAAACTCATTCAAGGAATGAATGGATAAAGACACTTTTCAAGTATGTGTATTTGACAGACAGGGGGATTGAGTCAGGGTAGGAAGGAGAAATAGAAAGAAGGAATACAGATGAACCCAGGCTAAACATAGATGGATCGGAATTACTTTAATTCCGTAATCACAGTGCCTAGCATTCAGAAGGTATCAGCCACACAGTGTTGACTGAAAGAATGAAGAAGAAAAAGAAAGAAAAGCCACTAGGTACAGCTAGTGGCTTTAAGGATCTCAGGTATTTATAAGTGAGATCAGAGCGTTGCTTGCCCCCTAGTGGTCCATTTTCATGGATTTAATCCTGACTTGTAAAAAAAATGTCTCTAATTTGATCATAATAAAAACATAAGGAATTATTTATTGGTGGATAATAAGGGAATTTTAATTTTTAACACATATATATCTAACCTTCATTTTGTCCATTGGAAAATCTTGTAGCTAAACACATAAAGGAGAATTAAGGAAATCAAAAATAAAAGTCCTTAGGAAATCAAAATAAAAAGTACTTTCCATTTGTAAAATGAAAATATCTGACAGGGACATGGGTATTTTGAGTCTAGGATTGCTATGCTTAAGTTTTATTTAATTTGTGCTCATTGGGTGAAATATAGGTGGAAGTTTAAATTATTCTCCCCATTTTTTAGAGTCAAATATTTCAATTTTAAAACAAAAAAATCTGACATCATTTTATTTGTTGATTTCAAATACAAATGTACTTTCGGGATATTCTGATCAAATCTACTTATAAGCTAACAAATTTTTTTTCATTTTATTTCTATTGTTGACATTGGTGATTGCTATTGATAATTATTTGGATTCAAATACCTTCATACGCTTCTACATCTGGGATACTAATCTAATGAGTATAACATTAAGTGATCATACATTAAAAACTGAAATTTTGAGAAATGTATTTTTCTTTGAAAAATGTACTAGTTATATAATAATTCTTTTTATTTATTTATTGTAGATACAATTATTTTTAATTGAATTAATATCCTTTTTAGAGATATTTTTACAAAATGTTTAAATAAGCTACATAAGACTATGTCAAACTTTATAATTCTCATTAAATCTATTCCTCTGAATTGTCTTTAGATATTTCAATGTCTCCTGTTTTTATTTCCGTTCTCATATCATAGAAATATAAGACCATAATTCTTTCAAGCAGAAAGGAAAAGCACAGAAATCAAATGTTGAAAGCTGGATTGTGTTTAAAAGAGCTTAGATTAATAGAACAACAGTCTACGTAATTGCTCCACGAGCAGGGCATTTTAAAATATAGCTCCATCAACATTGGATTACAGTGCTTTCACTTCAAATTGTCAGAAATACTAATAGTTACATTTTAGTTGCAAAGTGGTGCAAGTATTTTCAGTCACTCACACAGATGCACATACACACACAAAAGTTGTTAAAACTATGTTAGTCTAGGTGCAGGGCATTGGCTTGCCACCCACACTGAGTAGCTTGGATTCTATACCTCATTAGAACTCCCAGTTTCATCTTCCCACCCATGCAGAGCCTGGGAGGCAGTTGGGTCCAAACCACCCATGTGAGAGACCCCGTGGCTTACCCTAACCTATACAGACATTTGGGGAATAAAGCAGTGAATGAAAATATGTATTCATAGTTTCTCTTGTCTTACTCTTTCTCTATTTCTCCCTTTCTCCTTGTAAAATAAAATTTTAAAAAAAATTACTATCCTTGTGCTTTCAAAGGGTTCACTGAATACTGACATTCACTCGGAGATACAGTGACATTAATCCAGAGTAAATTTAGTGAAATGTTAAGAGGTATGCCTAATTCTGATTAATGTACAGAACTTTTTCAATGATATAAAACTAAACTTCTCACACTTTCATTTTTTCAAGATGCACTTGTACACATTTTTGAAATCTTAGAAACAGTTGGAAATTGTGAATATGACATGATTTAAAATGAGAAGATCTTTGATTTCTCTTCCTGATTCAGAGATAGTCATATTCAGATTTTAACAGTTTCAAGAAGAAAAACCTGGTCTTGTTTAGAAATAAATTTGAGACATTGAGTTAAAAATTGTTTATAAGGAACATTTCAGAATCCTTAAAATAATCACAAGCAGTGTCTACCAACGTGATAGGTTATAACAAGTAGCTCTTTTTTAATTTAAAGAACACTTAGAAAATCTGTGCTATATAAAATGATGATCTGACATATCCTGTTTGCAAACAAGTAAGACTTGAATTCACTCATTGCAAAATGGTTAGCTCTGTAAACAAGGAGTTAATTGAGAACACCAAAAGGAAGTGAGGAACATGAGGAGTCATAGCAACATTGAAATCGTTACTCCAAGGAGTAACTTTTAGTTAGTCTTACTTGGAGAATAGAATTTATATTGGCAAATATTGTTCATACAGATTACAGAATAAAGACTATATTATATAGCATATGCAAGATATGCATTCTTTAATGAAGATGAAAATAGTATTAACAACAGTGACAATTTATCAAACATTTGGGAAATGTTCTGAGGGCTTTATATGTATTAATTCATTTGTTTCTCTCAACAAACTTATGTTGTTGGTCAAGAATTATGGGGCAAAATATTAAAAACAAAAACCTTTTCAAGATGAGAGATGAGTTAACTGGAATAGGCTAGAGCTGGCACACATGTGTTCCAAAGAAACGTAAATCTAGAACCTTTATTCTTAAACTCTGTTCCATGACATAAATCTTGTATTTAAAGGAAGAATCTAAGAGGAAAAAACTGCATGGTCAGGAGGCTGTCTAAGAAATTCATCTGATGGAGTTAGGAAAAGGGAGCCAAGAGGTAAAGCTTAGCCACTCTAACTAGGGACCATTAGTGCCAAGTGTGTGACTTCATTGATGACTGCACGTCGATCCACAAAAGTGGAGTTCTCTGAATCAAATCAGTTATAGACGATGATGGCCTTTTTTAAAAAATAAGATGCAATGGGGATTATATCACGGACAAACCCAAGTGCCTCATGCAAAAGTCACATTGCTGCAAGATGATGAGTCTGAGCTTCCAGGTTATTTAATTGGAGATATCTTCATACTAGATGTATGTGACTTTATATTGGGATGAAGAAATGGCTCCACATACAGACTTGGAGTCATTAACAAACGTATGCTGCTGAGATCAGTGAAGGGTGTGAGTTTTTAATGTGAAGAATGAGACAGGAAGAGTTGGAGTTCATTATTTCAAACATGTGGATGAAGAAAACTCAGAGGACAGTAAGACTTCTTCAAAAAGGGAGATTGTGATGGGTCAGAGCCTACATGAAAAATGTTTGAAGCAATGGCACCAAACATTGCTGAAGGACAGAAATGAAAAGGGAGTCAGGAGGAGGGAGTAGTAATTAATGCATTTGCTTATTCAACTCCGTTAGAAAGAACTCAGTACGTCATCTCAGTTATCAGCTGCCTTTTATTTATCTTGATTTTCTAATAGTGAGTTGTTAGGTCATTTTTTGAGGGGTAAGCTTACATAGATTATCCCTTTCAGTTAGCTTACTCAGTATGATATGTTGGAAAACAAATGAAAATAATTGTCTTCTTTTTTAAAAGTGTGCCTTATAATCTAAAATACATAAAAGTAGAAACTTGAAAACTGGAAAAAATGCAACACATTTATCATATCCCCACACTGCTGTTTGAGTTCCTACTCTGTATATCGAAACAAATCTTTGGGATACTATATGATTTTTAATCATCTGCTTTATGTATGTGTGGCATACATGTATATACATAATGTCATTTATTATAACTATACGTATATATAACTTGTATTTGCTTGTCATTATTAACCTACTTACTGTTACATCAAAAAACGAAATGTTGGAAGATATTAATTGTGGAAGAAAATCAGATGCACCTTGAGTATCATTGTAGTCATATGTATTAAAAAAAGGAAGCATTTTCGTAATTTTGTGTTTTTATTATTCTTTAATTTTTGATTTAAACAGAAAGAAAAGAGAGAGGGGGGAGGTCTTCAGTTAATTGATTCCAAATCCATCCGTCACTGTCCAAATGTCTGCAAGAGCTAGGTCTGATCCAGTCCAAGGTCACAAACCTGGATCTCAGTAGCTCTCTAATGTCAGGGAACCAAGATCAGGAGCCAGCACTTGCTGCCTCCCAGGGATAACATTAGCAAAAAGCTGGAATAGGGTGTGCAGCATGAACTTGAACCCAGTCACTCTTTATGAAATGTGGACACGCCAAGCAGCATCTTTAATTGGTCACTCAAATGATGATTCCCCATTTTATTTTCCTTACTACAGTATGCATATTTAACAACTACAGATAGTTGAGATGATAACTGATTCTTTCTGCCAGGTTTATAATTTGTCCGGGAGAACTATGTAGTCTTTTGCTATCTCTTCTTTCCCTCCATAGTAATTAGCCTTACTTGTTGGATTTTTTTAAAAGCCTACATAATGCATTATTGCATCAAATGCCTTTGAAATAACACCTTTAAAATAAGTGAGTGACAGATTAAATTAAGGCTGAGTATTAATGTTTTATATGACTATCACCCAGGGCCAAACACCATCAAGCAGTGTTGGTAGTTTGTGACGTATTTTGACTGGAATGTGCTTTACGATTGGACATCAGTCACATATTGGACATCAGTCAAATGGTAATTTATGATCACTACTCACCTGGGACAGATAAAAATATATATTAGCTCAAGGTTGGATATCCTAAATGATAATGTGATTTGCTTCCAAGTTATTGACTTGTAAGTCAGAGTGCTGGGGAGAAAGAGACTGATTTTCTAACTGTTGCTTCATTCCCAAATGCTGCATCAGCTAGGGTTTTCCCAGGTGGAAGCCGGAACCTGAAGTCCATCCACATCCCTCATGTGAGTAGTGGAGATACACTTTACTTCACCTTCCACCATTTTCCCAGACACATTAGCAGGAATCTGGAACTAAACTGGAACAGCAAGGATTGGAACCAGTGCTCAATGTGGCTTAACCAGTCCTACACAACACCAGTTCCTACAAGTTAATTTTGTTTACATTCATGTAAAATAGAGAATCTTTTTCTACTTTGTCTACTCAAAGGCAAGAGATTTTAGAATTGCTCCATGCTGCTCAAGCCAGTTTAGTCCTGTGTCCTTTCAATCTGTTCTTGGGCCTCCTTTGAAACTAAGATAATATCAAACCTGTAGCCTTGCTGCTGGTCTATTGAGAAGATACAGCAACCGCTTCTAGCAGGAACTATACTATTGGCTTTCTCAGCACCTAGTATGTCTCACACTGAGAGTCGGCAGTCTCGCTTTTAGATATGATATTATGTAAATATATATATATATTTTCTTCAGTAGTGAATCCATTTGGAGATCATTAAAGTTTCTAGAACAAAAGTGCAATGTGCTCCCGTAACGTAAATCTGACAAGTGTTGAGGAAGAACTTTTCAAAGAAATGATCATGCCAATTTGTTTTACTTGCTTAAAATATTATGTCACCCAGTGACAGAACAAAAAAAAGTGTTTGTAAGGCATATGGTGTAATTAGGAAGTAAATTCCTAAGATATATGGCTAATGGGTTTGAATAGTACCATTCTGAAAGCTGAATCATGGTCTTCGATGGGAGTAGGCTATAACAATGCAGGCTTTGAGAGCCCTGCAAAATCTCAATTAAGTTGCTGAAATGTTTCCACAGTTTATTTTTCTAGGATCTTTTCCATGGCTGCTTGCTCATAAAGGCCCGGCTGTGGAAGGAAATTAGGAAGGAACTTTTGAATTGGCCTCTTGTTTGCCTAGTTCTCTTGACTTCTCCTGGTTGGTTTGTTACACTTTGGAGGCCATAAGTTGTTCATTTGCTACTGGTCATGATCAGTAATGTATCTTCAGTTAGTGAATAATTCAAATAAAATCCTGATAATGAGACAATTGAAGCAGGAACCATAATTTTGACATTTGTTGACTCTTCTCTTGGACTCCATACTCTCTAGCATTGTGATTTTTATTTTTTAAAGAGAGGGTCATGGGCATTCAGATAAATAAACTAAGCTTCTGAATATTAGACTTGTTGAAATATGAGGAATGTTTAAAAAATAAAAATCCTTTATTGAAAGCAATTGTACAAAAATGAAAATAACATGATAGTGTAAGAAAAGAGCCTAACATTTATAAAACAAGTTCCAAATTTTAAATTGGATGTCTTCAAAAATGAAGATATTCATTACCAATTAATGTCAGGGCATACCCATACGTATGCATTTATAATATCTTTACAAAATCTTTCTCTAGGAACCCATTAATTTATTTGGGGGATTTATTTTTTTTCTATTCCCAATCCCAATATATCCACATTTTTCTTAGAAACCAGAGCTCAGTTTTGTTACACGTATAAACTAGAAGTGATGTGTATTTTTCTCCAGTTTAGAAAACTCTGCTTGTCTTTAAATCGAATCAGAAATGAAATAGTTACTAAATTATTCAAAACAATGATTATAATTATAATTTCTGGTAGTTTAATCAAGAATGCTGTTAAGAAGTTAGGTTTGTAAACATGTAACATGATAAATATGTATGATATTTACATCTATTTTCCATGACTTAAAAGAAAATGAAAGATGCCTAAAAAGAACAACTTGGGATTTGAAATTGGAAGGCTAAAATATAAAGTGTTGATACATATACTCTACAATGTTTACAAGTGGCTACTGAATAAACTTCTTCAGTGAGAAAAGCTATTTACAAAAAGAAAGAGGGGAAATCTGTAGTGTTTCAAAGCAGAGAAAAAATGTCATTCCAAAGAATCTGAGGAGCAGGAAGCAGTATCTTAGGTTACTACACAAGGAATGTTCATTGCTTCATAAAAAAAGTCAGTAAGACTTCAAAAACAGAAGTCCATTTTACTGTATAGTACAAAAGGAGTTAAGATAAAAATTGTGCATTGGAAACTTTTAGGAAATAAGTTTTCAGAATTTTTAATGATATTGGAGAGTGGCGATTGATTAATTACAGACATTTAATGTTCCTCTTAAATTCATGTGAAGTGACAATTAGGGATTGTGATGAAAGAGGGCAAAATGGTACATGTTTCTGCATTTCTGAATCTCTTTTGTTGCATTCAGGATCCAAGTACAAAATATCTCCTGAGTATTAGCAAAATTAGTTGAAAATCGTGAAAGCATTGTATCATGACCGATAATTACAGAGAGTTTGATTGGGGGATGGTCTATGACATTTTTGCTTTCCAAAAAGAGGTGATTGCATATTTTTGAAAATTCTTCTATTAAAAGGGTCAAAATATAATTTATAAGTACATAAATTAGGTGATTTTTTATTATGTCTCCTAATAAAATTGCTGAAGTTTTCATTTCATTTAACTTTCATTCTACTATAATTTTTAGAAACCTTATGTCATGATGGCAGTCAAGCAATGTTACAACAATGTGAATATCTTTTATTTAAAGGGTTATGTCAAATGACTCAAATGCACAATAAATTACAACATGAGTCAAAATGAATGTCATCTATTAATATTACAAAAGGAAAAAGATATATTTCCTACAAATTAGGAATTTGAACAGAAGTCAACAAATAAGCCAAAGTAGCAATTTAAGATATGGAATACATTTGGTGAATATAAACGAAAGTTGAAAGTAATTTTTAAGAGAAGAAGGAGTGTAAGGCTATTCAAAATTCAGGATAGCATCTCAGCTATGAATTACAAGGGAGTTTTTATTGGATGGAAATCTTAAAGATTCTAGTGACAATGTTATTGTAATGTTCAAAATAACATGTATTAAAATCTGCGCTTTCCCTTAAAAGGATGCCAAGGTGATGATTTTATTAAGTGCTTTATGTTTCATTGTTAATGATGCTTTAAGAAAATGGTAGCTAATTTGGGCCGGCATAATAGCCTGGCAGCTAAAGTCCTCACTGTGAATATGCTGGGATCCCATATGGTTGCCGGTTCTAATCCCATAAGCCCCACTTTCCATCCGGTTTCCTGTTTGTGGCCTTGGAAAGCAGTGGAGTACAGCCCAAAGCCTTGGGATCCTGCACCCGCGTGGGAGACCTGGAATAAGGTTTTTTTTTTTTTAAGATTTCTTTATTTTTATTGTATTTTTATACAGAGGAGGAGGAGAGACAGAAAGAAAGATCTTCTGTCCAATGATTCACTCCCCAAGTGACCGGAACGGCAGGTGCTGTGCCGATCTGAAGCCAGGAGCCAGGAGTAAAGTATCCTACATCAAGACATCAAGTGTCAATGTTCATTCACTTCTTTTGTCAATAATAGTGAGGAAATATGCACAAACTGCCACAAGACTTAGGGTTTTGTTTTGTTTTGTTTTGTTTTGTTTGTTTTTATGGTTTGTTTATTTATTTACTTGAAAGGCAGAGTTACAGTGTGAAAAGCTACAAAGGTCTTCATTTGCTCCATCACATCCCAAATGTCTGCAAGCTGGGAGTTTCATTGAGTCTTCCACATGAGTCCAGGGACCCAAACACTTGGGCCATTTTCTGCTGCTTTCCCAAGATGCCGCAACAGGGAGCTGGATTGGATAAAAGTCAGCCCTAGGACTCAAATCAGTGTCCACATGGCTGACGGCATGCAGGCATCAGCTTAACTCCCATTAACTCCCTATGGCATAGTGACAATGCCACCCCCATTTTAGAATTTTCAAAGCATAAGTATTCCTCAGTTTTTTTTAAAGAAATGAAATGGTAGCCTCTTCTCAGGGACCTGATTTCTTAACCTAATAACCAAATAACTAAGAAAAAACAAATCTCTCCTTTCACTAAAATCAAGTCTCCTTTAAGAGAGACTATACCAACACAGCCTTCCCATCAACATGAAAACAGGCTAGCTTTGGTAAACATGCTTGTGTGTTTTAAAAACTGCTTCTCACGAAAGAGGTCATTCATAACTCCAGAGACTATTTCCAAAGGTATGTCAAATGTGAAATTCAAAGCTACATAAAAACTCCATCTTGGAAAGGAAACTACAGTACACACAAGAAGCTTTAGTCTAGACATCTTCTTAGGATCTCTGTTTTGCCGCCATGATATGCATCTTGCAAGTTATAGTTGGCTTTTTAAAGCAATTTCACTTTAAATTTCAGCATGTTTTCCATCTCATTTATTAGTGAGAGACAATAATTTATTAACAATAGTAATCCAGATCCCTGTACTCAGCTCTGAGTGATAATACTGATATGTTCTCCTAAAAAAATGATTTCATTAGTAATAAGAAAATTTCATTGTAAACAGTGATGGTTAGTCTTCCTAGTAGACATAGAAGTAAGTGCAGTATTTCTTGAATGATGGAGACTTGTTGATATCAGAAGCCCTAAATCACAGCGATGGTTCAGAGTTTCGTCAATGAAAATGCCTGTATGTAGTCCTGCTTTTAAAGAATGCAAGCTCGTGTGGACCAAAACCCTAGCTACAGATACCTAGTAAAAAAGTAAAATCTGTACCTCTATTTTAAGGCAAAATCAGAACTTTTCTCCAAGTGCTCATAAATATGACTAAAATTCCACAACTATTCATTGACACTGCAGAAATACTTTTATTCTGGGAGTTTTTCCACCGATGGTTATATAGCAGTGTTTGAAATGGCCATTAATGCTAGAAAATTGGCATGTTTCTTTTCCTGTGCTAGAAAATATACCATGGCTGTGTCTAAACCAGGCCAAGGTGATGCAAATGGGGCCAGATGTTTCCTTCTTTAACAACCAGCAAATCAAAATTACTCTAGTATTCCAAAGTCAAAAGTACCAAAAACTATTAGCTGAAAGAATTTTCTGTCTGACTGTATCAGTTTCTATTAATTTCCTTAAAGGAAAGTTTTGAAGAGGCTTAAAATTCTAGCATGACTCTATCAGAATAATAACATAATGAAGAATATATAATGGATCTCTTAATCAAAATCAGAGACGTTTCTGAGGCTGAAGAATCTTGGATCACAATGCCACTTTTATGACCTCTATGTGAAATCAGTAGGGACCCATAGAAACCAAGAAAACTGACCAATGAAAATTGTAGAAAGTATTTAGCATAGAATGTCTTGAGTAATTCTGGTAGAGTTCCTTGTGAACTCATCTCTTCACTGACCAGTTTACTGGGGATTTAGCATTGTGATTTGAGCAGTAGAGCCATCATGACAAGCAAAACACTTACAGCTCTTTTCCTCATGGCGTTTACTCTCTGGAAGTAGAATAGGTTAACTGAGTAAGACTTGTAAAACTCAAAACTCATGTGAAACTGGAGACCTAGCACTAATACATTCCTTGTGGCATAACAAGTTTCTAAGAATGATGCCATAATTGGAAGTTATATTTACTATTAAAAGAAAATATTATAGCATTTGTGCAAACTAGATATTAAAGGATCACCTGTTCCCAAAGCAAATAAAACTCCAAAGTTTTTAATAACTTAATGCTGTTTTCTTGTTGACTGGATTTATAGACTAACAGTATTTAGTTCAACCATCACAAATTCAAACACCAAGAGTGTAGGAAGTGTTCAAAGGATGAGATTCTCACGTTTGGGTGCCTTTTCATATATGAAATTCAGGTTTGTACTTAATAGACTATGATATGGACAGTTCACCTTCCTGAAATATGGCTCTGATCCTGCCTTCGTTTATTTCAGTTTGTTTCAGTCCAGTTTTTCCCTCCCTGATTACTCTACAGCCCATATGTTTGTGTTCCAGCCACCAGCTTCAAGCTGCACGTCAGTGGAAACTTACCTAATGGCTTTGGCAAACATCTGTGACTGCTGAGAAGGAGCTGAATGAAGTGTGTTTAGTTGCCTTGGCAAAAATAATTAATTTTAGGATTCCTGTGACTAACTGTCATGCTCCTCTCCAAGCTTACTTCTCTTGGAAGATCATTGTGGGTAATTCAGTGAATCTCTTTTTTGAAAGCTTTCTGTTGGCCTATCCATCATGAATGAATGTCTGAAAAGTGCACAGGAGTGATGTTTCCAAAAAGAAAACAGGTGTGCATCGGCCCTTGCTAGAGCTCTCAGTAACTCACTGGGATTTCACCTAGAGGCACGGGATATTTGTGTAAAAACAGGCCATACTCTCAAGTAGCCATATGAAAGCATCACTCACATCTAGTTTCTTCCATACCCTATGGGAATTACTTATAAAGGGAAGATGCTGGTTGGGGGCTTCATTCATCTTTAAAATGTTCCTAAAAGGGGCAGTGACCACTCCTTATGTGCCTAAGGTATTTCACCAATATTTTAATCTTTATGAATTGTATCTAGAATATTCCTCTTTAAAAATTAAAACATGAAAAATTAAATGTAACAATCTGAAAGTATTTTAGGATGAATAAATGGCATACCAAGTGGAGTATACCACTTTTTAAAGTTTGCAAACATGTAGACACAGACTGAACATTTGGGATGCAATAAATCAGTGTATCATGTACGCTTATGTTAATATTAATACAATGTTAATATTAGCACAGATATTTTCAATTTTTGGACTCCTTTGGCAAATAGCATTTCATTTGATGCCTTAGAAACAATGAGGTGCTTTTGGTCTTATGTAATACTTATCAACTAATTAAAGGAAAATTTCAGGTTTAAGTGTAGCCACTCTTACCCTCATTTACATGTGGTTGCTGGAATGATTTTCCTTTTTACCAAAATGCGTACTGCAATATGATTTCTGATTGAGATTAGGAAATTGAAAATGGGTCCAGTGGCTAGCCTAGTGGTTAAAGTACTGCTTGTAATATGTATGTTCCATATCACAGTGCCTGGGTCACCTTCAGGACCTGCTTCGAATTCCAGAATCTTGATAATGCAGACCCTGAGAGTCATATGTGATGTCTGGAGTAGTTGTGTTCTTGATGCTCACATGGGAGAGCTCGGTGGCTTTCCTTGCTCCTGGCTTCTGCCATGCAGGTGCAGCTGTTGTGGACCTTAGATAATGAGCCAGAAGGAGCAACCATCCTCTGCCTGCCCACGCTTGTCTTTCTCCCTCTGTGACTCTACAATTCAAAAAAAAACCATATTGGCAGGGGATAAAATAAACTCAGGAATTATTATGATTGGTAGGCAGTGTTTTAGGAGGAGCTAGATCAGAAAAAATGAAAAAAAGATTATTTGTCCAAATTATCATAACCTAATTTGACAGCTTTCAAAGAATCTTCCCTTAGCTGCTCTTCTTTAATATTCTGTTGAGCTTCAGAGTCAGCTGTGAAATGTAAGATGTATTTATTATTATTACCATTTTACTGATGAGATAACTAAGTAGTGAAGTAGTAGAATAATTATCGGAGTCTAAACCCAGTCTCTGAGATGTAGATGCTGGTGGTCTTTGTAGTAAGCCAAGAATTGTGTGTATACTAAATACAATATTATGTATCTTTCTGAAGATTATCAAGAATTTATGCCAGATTTTATGAGAATGCATCTGAGAGAATAAATGAAAATGTGTGTCACAAGGAAAGATATTTTTAACAACTAGAAAAGTCATGTAAGATGAAAATGATTGTTTTGCCTTTGCTGTGCTTTAATAACGTTTTAAAATTCATTTTAAGAATATCGCTTGGGCTTGGCGGCGTGGCCTAGTGGCTAAGGTCCTTGCCTTGATCCCATATGGCCGCTGGTTCTAATCCCGGCAGCTCCACTTCCTCTCTATCCCTCCTCCTCTCAGTATATCTGACTTTGTAATAAAAATAAAATAAATCTTAAAAAAAAAAAAAAAAAGCTGTGTTAGTTTAAAAAAAATTAAAAAATAAAAAAAAAAAAAATAAAAAAAAAATACGAAAAATAAAAAAAAATAATATAAAAAAAAAAAAATAAAAAAAAATAAATAAAAAAAAAGAAAAAAAAAAAAAAAAGAATATCGCTTATAAATATCTAGTTTACTGCCTCAATGGCTACAGCAGCCAAAGCTGAGCTGATCCAAACCTGGGAACCAAGAGCTTCCCCATCTCCCTCAGGGATACAAGGACCCAAGGCCTTTGGCCATCCTCTGCTGCTTTCTCAGGCCGTAACCCAAGAGTTGGATCAGAAGCGGAGCAGCTGAAACATGAAATGCAGCTCATCCGGGTGCTGACACCATAGGCACAAGATCAGTGTGCTAAACTATGGCACCATTCCTGGTCCATGTCAACTCTATGTGCATACTTCTGTGACCTGCCTTGAGAGCTCTAAGAATGTTCATGCAGGGACCAGCATGATGGCTCAATGGCTAAATCCTTGCATTGTGCATGCCAGCATCCACTACGAGCACCAATTCATGTCCCCAATACTCCACTCCCCATCCAGCTCCCAACTTACGGCTTGGGAAAGCTGTAGAGGATGGTACAAAAAAAGCCTTGGGACCCTGCACCCAGGTGGGAGATCAGAGAAGCCTCCTGGTTCCTGGCTCTCAATAGGCTCAGTTCTAGCCATTACAACGATTTGGGGAGTGAACCAGCAGATGGAAGATATTTCTCTCTGCCCCTCCTTCTCTCTGCCTGATCTGAGCTTCCAATATAAATAAATAAAGTTTTTTTTTAAAAAAAAGAATGGCCATTCAGTAATCAAGGATCCTTGATAAAGCTTATTAATACTAATCAGGCATAGGATAACAGTAGAATAAATTAATCTCTTAAATGGCTTACAGATTTGTGTTTTTTAAATCAACACAATATGTGTGTCTTATTATAGTTGTCTTCAATGATGTTTCATTTAGTGCTCAATATTGATTTCATTTGATCAAGCTCAGACTCTTCCAGATAGCCATAGCGTGTCTATTTTAAAACTAGGAGGGACTAAAATGATTCTTTTGTCAGTAGTATATTCTAGAATTTTTCACAAATTTTTACAAGTAGTTTACAAATTCAATGGAGTTGGGAAGCTCATTATTTCTTAATAAAAATACAAAACTCATTATCATTTCCCATCTGTGTTTTTGAGATGTATAATACATCAAAAATTTAGATAGGGCACAGTTTCAAAAGCATAGTCAATGCTTTTAATTTCTCATCAGATGTTAATGTTTAAGCAATTCACTGTCTTGTAAAAAAAAAAACAGTTCTTAGATTCCTTTTGTTAAGGTCTACCTTCAGAGACTCAGAACATGTATCTTTGGAAAATCAAGAAAGAACAAAAACATGGAAGTAGTAAATTAACTCTCACCTGAGGTGCTGACATGGTGGTTGCTAAATTGATGAATAAATATTTATGCAAAATTACCTGTGTACCAATTGGCTACTATTAATTTTCCTCACAATAATATAACCTTCCAATCCTCAGATTTTCAGTTTGTCATTGTAGAAATTTTGTCATTAAAGAAAAAAAGACATTTAGTTAGCATTTATTGAGTTGCTCATGTTTGCAATAGAAATGGTATAATGTATAAGACATGCCTTAAAAATTGAAAAGTCATATACAAATAGAAAGTATTTTCAGCAGCACTCATTGTGTCACTGATAAATTTCTAATGTCTCCATTTGAATGGAAAATTGTGTGGAATCTGTTTTATTTGTAGTTCATTTGAACTTGATTGAATGCTTAGATTATTTCCCCTCCTTTTTGGCCCTGTGTGTCATGGTCATTACTGTGGTTGACAAGGAAGTGTTTCCACTAAATTTATGATTTAAAAATGAGAAAGAGCTCTGGGAACCAGATTTGCTTTTTCTCATCTAAATTTTACATCTCCAATCTTGAAGAAATTTTTAATGTGAGAAGACCTACAAAACATATTTTTTGAAAACCTATGAGTTTGAAATGCTATGTCTTTGAAAATCGCTCCAGGTTCTTTGTTTCAATGTTAGCAATGCCTTCTGTGTTCTTTACTTATAGGGATAAGACCAGCAACAAGATATGAAGAATATCGCCAATGCCCTAAACAAATTATGGGACATCTTTAGTCTGAATAGTAGAACAATTGAAAAATCTCATCTTACTTTCATGGGTTTGAAGTCTTTGAATGAATCACAGGTTTCCAATGCTAACATGCCAGCTGAATATCTTGAATATACAGATCCCCCTGGACACTGCCACTGAATTACAAATAGTTCATGCTTTTATAAAATGTGAATAGATGTAGATATTGTTGGTTCATACTTTACTCCCACCAGTAGCTTCACTTGTCAACCTATGCAATGAGTTAAGCTATTTTCAAAGTCATCTTTCCTTTACACCCGCTGATAATGTGTGATTTTTCTTTCTTATTCATTTCTAGCTGGGGAATATTAAAAACAAAACAAAACAAAAACCCTTGACTGAATTAACTGACCCCTGCTGTTTAATACCTTACTGAATTTGGGTATCATGGCTTTGATTTATTCATGGAACATACCATATATTTTGCATCTTTGGCAGACTCAATTCTTTAAAACTAAAAAGATGGCATTGTAATTGTAGTGGAATAGAAGCTATAATTAGTGCTGGAGAGTTCCTATCTATCATTGCCTTTACATCGTTTGTTAATGATAATCTTGGCCTTTAGGTTAGAATTTTGTTGGTCAGACAATCATCTTTAACGTCCAGTTAACAATGATTTGCAAAACTTTCAAAACAAGCAGAAATAGGCAACAAGCTATTTTCAACATTTTTTTCCCACTTCCTGGCCTAGTTTAAGTAGTTTAAAATCCTAGACATTTGCCTCACAGAATATAGTTTGAAATTAATACCTAAGCAGAATTTGAAAACAAAGAAGATGTATGGAAAAACATGCAATATGTTTATTTTTCACCTTTTGTGGTGTTATTGATTTTTCTCCAAGATTAAAAAAAGCTTTCTTAAAGTTTATTAGAATGTGTCATTTATTATTTCCACCCACTGACTAAAAAGTGAATTGTTACATAACAATACTTAGAAAACTCTTTTAAAAACAGTGTATACTCAAAAACCTTTATTTAAAACCAAGCATTTAACAGTATTTTCTACATTATCTCTACTGCCAGTTTTCAAACCATGTGTTCTAGAATATGTCTCAAAGTTATGACCTTACTCTTTCACCTAGAATTTCTGAAACCTCCTCATTCTAATATGATCCTAGATTCTAGTGATTGAAATATCACATCCCTATTAACCCAAGCCCCTGGTCATTTCACATTTGCTTCAATTTCTATTCAATTCATTACCTTCATTTTAATTAGGATTAAAGCTTACATTATCTTTAATAATGTTAGCTACCTTTAAATCTGCTGCCAAATGTGTCAGAGTTTTCATTAAGTTATCTGTAACAAATAGCCTCACATAGAGTGAATTTTTTTGGAAGTATTTTAGTTAATTTATAATTGCTACAAATAGTTTAAATTTATCAAAGTCAGAATTACGTGTTAATTTGAAGGAAATATAATCATTTGCTGCAAAATACACACCTTCCAAATAAGAGGTTATTTTAAAAAGTTCATGGAAAAGAAATAAAAAAATTAATTCAGGTGCAATATTAAAATCCAGGTATTTTTTTCATAATATGTATATTCCATAAACTTTCCATGAATACTATCAGATTAACTTGTTGGAGTCCTTTGGCAGTTGTTTTAATTAATACATAGATGAGAACAAGGTAAAATAAACCTAAAATTTAAACTAAATTAGTCCAGAAGTTTGTTCTGGTCAGTTAGACACTGCATCTGTAAGATATACTCACGGGATAATGATTCTGTCACAGTGCAATAGTTAACTTGACGACGTGTCTCTCCCCACCAGTAATTTCATTTTCATTGCAGGTGAATTTGACTTTCTTTTTAGTGATTACACATATGAATGATTAAATTGTACATTTTTTTTCTGCCTTGAGTAAAACATATGCTTGTGTCTTACACATGACTAAAAGTTATCAGCTCACAAAGCAATCAAACCTAAATCTTTAAGCTATTTGGCATACATTTTGATTGTGGGGATCATTCAATCCGAAAGCAGGAGTTCACTGAGGGTTCGCTTGCTGGAGGACTAACTATAGACAGTTTCTGCTGAGCTGATTCTCTGTTGACATTAATCCTCAGAAGAAACAATCTTTGTCAAACCTGTAACAGAGTCCTAAAGATTTCTCATATTTCAAAATCCAAAAGCTAAGTGCTAGAAGACACATGACAGGAGCAAGTATACACAGAATGATATGAACGGTGGTCGTCTGATTGCTTCAGATAGTACAAGGAAAGTACATTTTATTAAGGTAGAATATGAAGCATCCCATAGAAGCATAATTCCTTACCCCAAAAAGCATACAGTCCTGTTCAAATAGCATAGATATAGACCAACTATATATTCTATCAGTAAAAGGTATCACAAGTAACCTTTTCTATACAATTTTTCATAATGTAAAGCAGCTAGTTGGCTAATATACTACATTTCAAGAACTTTGGTATATTTCTTTATTATACATGTTCATTTTGAAAAAAGCCAAAATTAGCGTATTAACCTGAATGTTAGGTAAACAATGGGAGTGCCATGGACATTATAACATTTAGACATATACTGAGATTCAAAAGATTGTTTCTGATGGGGAGTAGAAAAATTGTGACTCTTGGAAATATGTTATTTAGAAAAATGAGCATAAAACATGTACATAAAATCCTTATATTTGGTACACAATACATTTCAATAATCCTTCATGATGTTTAGTTTTTTTTTCAAAGGAATTATCTAATCTGAAGCTATGTGATGTGTTAATTATCTTTTCTAAGTCCATACAGGTTCATTATTGGATGGATTCAGATTTGGGTCCATACTCTTTGTGAGGGCTCAAGGTCTTTGTATCATAGCTTCACAGAAACAGAATGCATTTTACCATAAAACAAAGTGATTACTTTGCTGACTTGTCTATTTGTGGGTAAGCAGTTTTTCCACATATAAATCTTTAAAATATTCATTAAAGGACCTTATTCGTTCCCTTTTTGACTAACAAAAATTTCTTATCTCAAGTTCAATGTTTTGTTCTATCATCAAGTGAATACAATTACTTCCACCAAACATGGCTCCTTTGCCGTGTTCCAAATCGCAAGACAGTGCTGTACAAAGGAGATTGCCACGTATCCCGATGCTTATTTTGTCAGTTCTGAGATACAAAATTTACTTTCGTGAACATTTGGTTCCTTGTCTACATGTGAATTCTAAACAAATATTGCCTTTCTGGTTAGTCTTTGAAAGCAATATGTGTTTGCACATGTTAGAGTTTCCAAAGGGCAGTTACACACACTGCCTCCGTCTTACTTTGTGCTACTTCATGTCTATTCATTTGTTCATTCTGCACAAGTATTAACTCCCAACCTCACTCCACTCTCTGCCATAAGACCCTATTCTTGATTTAGATCAGTAAAATGAGATCTGCCTGGGTATATAATAATCTAGAAGTTGTTAAATTTTAATTATTTTACATTTACTGTATATTTTCCATCTAAAACATTCCGCTATTTATCCTTCAGTACAAATGACGAACTTCACAGACTTCTCAGTCTGTCTTTAGATGTATTCATAATCAATATGACTACAGAAATAAATGTATTCAGAAACAAAAATTTCCCCTAAGCAGAAAGTTTCTTGAGAAGATTCTTGAAATTCTTGAGTGATAATTTCCTTTTGCATTTATGTTTGGGATTATGCTAATATTCTCTACTGCATTAAAGCCATATAAGGTTACTCACTAAAATGTAGAGGAATCTAATAAGAATCAAATTATGACTTATTTCATACCTATAAACTTAGGGAATGTGAATCATATTCAAGCTATCAATTTTTTTAGAATGGCTACAATATATTAGCACAGGGACTCCTTTGTACGTTAGTTCAAACTCAAATTGGGAGCAGTTCTTCAAATAAGGTGACTTAGGTTTGTTGGTAAAAATATCTTGGAAATTTAAAAAAAATAGTTATATAATATTGATGCTTTTTTCTCTCTTGAGCTTGTTCTATAAGGACTTGTAATTACTCACTGTGTTCATATTTGACAATGTAGTCCCTTTCACCTGCGTGAAATGTTTCTTGTGAATGCTGAAGTTAGAGCTGTGAAGCCTTTCCAACTCAGCCTACTTTCTGATGCTTACTCTTCTCCACATCTCTTACTTACAGTCCAGTGCTCAGGGTTTTATCTGGGACCCCTCACCTCTTCTGCGGACACATATCTATTCAAGTTGTTCTAATGAACTTGTAAGGCTGTGTCATTGGAGTTTTGTCTATATGGTGATGATCTTTGAATGCAAAATTCCAGCCTGGCCCTTCTTTCTGACATCTAGCATCCTATGGTTGGTCCACTGCATATTCGGCTTTCTCACTTACAAGTTGTTCAAAGTAGAATAATCGGTTTCCTTCTTGCTCTCATGTCCAAACTCTCCTGGATTCCACTCCCAGTTACCAGGACTTCTCTCATCAGCATGCCATCAATGTATGTCTGGATTCACCTGTCAGCAGCTACCCACGTGCTGCTCCACATCTCTGTTCCCTCCAGGACAAGACTCAGTCATCCAGGGATGACAGTAAACAGTTTCTGGTCGTAACCCTTTGGCCTCCTGAAAACAATGGTGTAAATTAGCCAGAGTGGGCTCTGAAAATTCATACCTACAGTGACATTACTTAATATGATTGGATAATACTTTTCTTCACTCCTAAGTGAGTAAATACTCCTTTATGAGGCTACAATGTCCTTTATCCTCTGGTTTCTTTAGGCTTCTCAAGATGCGTCTTCATTCTCGTTCACCCTCTCTCATTTTATCCTTCATTCTTTTCCTTAGAAATCCCCCCATGTCCTTTTCAGCATAGAGTTTCTCTATCCATAGTGCCCTGTTTTCAGAAGTTGAATCACCTCTGCATTCTTTTTTTTTTTTTAGATTTACTTATTTTCATTGGAAAGTCAGATATGTAGAGAGAAGGAGAGAAAGAGAGGAAGATCTTCCAAAGTACACTGACCCACACCCCAAGTGGCCATAATGGCCAGAGTTAAGCTGATCTGAAACCAGGAGCGCAGAGTTTCTTCTGGCTCTCCTACATGGGTTCATAGTCTTAAGGGTTTGGGCCACCTTCTATTGTTTTCCCAGGCCACAAGCAGGGAGCTGAATGGGAAGCTGGGCCACCGAGACATTAATCAGTACCCAAATGAGATCCCAACGCATGTAAGGCAAGGACTTTAGCCACTAGGCTACCATGCTGGCCCTCTGCCCTGTGCCTTCTTATGGGTCTTTGCACTCTATCACCATGTCACAAGCGCTTACATCTTGAAAAGTAAATTTCTTATTTTCTGCTTCGCTCTTATACATTCACCTTCTCTTCCTTCTGTTTTTCTGAATTATCTTATTTTTATTATATCATTATTTCCTCCCTCCCTTAGTGTGTAACACAAGTTAATACCTGCCCCATTGCAAGATACAGTCAATTTTTCATTTGTTGAGCTGATCTTGGGGCTACCTCTGAATGCTGGGTAGTACATATGTGCATGAATGAGAGCTACTATTTTATCCAACATGATCGTTATCTGAAGTTATCTAAATATTTGAAATATTCTGTGCTAACAACCCTTGCCTCCTCCTGAGACTGTGAATAGAATTATTTCCAGATGGTCATGAAGGTTCAGCATATTGCTACAGTTAACGAAAGCTTTGTAAATGTTACATTAACCACTACAGGGCATGTGCTACCATTAATTTGTGTTATGAGTTCCTGTTATTAATGGCAGGATTTGCCTGAGTGAGCATTTTTCTCCTTAAATCATATATAGTAATTAGAGTATGGGCTCCTAAGAATCACAAAGACTGAAGCAGTAACATCAAAATACTGAAAACCATATCAAGTGTGCCTCTTAACAAAGGACTCACTTTCAGAAGCTGTGGCATCTTTCCAGTTTTTGATCTTAAGGGCAATTTCTTTAAGCTACTGACACAGAGCTAGAGAGACTTAGATTACTGGTATGTGCGAGTGTCTCCTCAAATTCACATGTTGTTCTCTGCTTTATATCAAGTATATTGAGGCAAATTCTCTTTGGAATTTGCTATTATCAAAATAATATTGATTGTACATAAACAACATTTTGTTTCCTGAAGTTTCTGTATTTATGTTCACAGAGATCACACTTAATGCACAAATCAAACATCACTATTCCCACTTTGGATTCAATGTTTTTATCTAAAGCATTTTCAGGATGGAGGACATATAAAAAGTCATTTGAAATAGTGGTAGTTAGGCTAAAAGAAACTAAAAATCATTTTGTTGATTGACTCCATGTAGTAATTAAAGAAAAAAATAAAATTGCCACCATTGTTAGTCCTAAAATAAAATGTTCAGAAAAGTTTTGAAAAAAGATGCATGAGATTTCATAAAATCTTCTCAACCTACGAATGAATAGTTAGCTTAAATGGAAAAGATAAAGTTAAAATGCTGTAGCCCATGAGGAAGGAATTAACCAATAAAGAATTCAAGGTCATAAAATATACTTCCTATTTCCTTACAAAAACCTAAGGGTACAGTTTCTCTTTCTATTTGCCAACTTACATATGGTTTCCAGGGTAAATTCCTGTTCTGAATTATGTTGTGTGGAACTTAAAATATATTCTCTAAATTTAGACCCCAAATTTAGATTCCATTTTTAATAACCAGGATGTGGTATGAGGGCATTCTCTAATAAGTTTACATTTGTTGTTTCTTGGTTAAAACAGAAGAATTTTTGGCAGCCTGTAAATATTTATGGTCATGTAAATCAATACATGGCACGTCCAACCAGCTCATAAATTTGACCAGTCTGGTTTCTTTGTGTAAAAAAATAAATAAATTGAACAAAAAGCAATGCTTTGCTTTGAGTGATGATTTTGTGTATGAATATTTTTGAAGTATACCGTGGAGTTTAATGTTTATGTAATATTTCCCTTTGGTATCTCTTGTGACAAAATATGTGCTGGGGATTTATGGGCACATATTCAAATGGAAATAAATATTTAGAGAGTCTTAGTGAACATGCCACCTCAGTCCTTTGCTCAAATCTTGGCTTTAGATATTAGAGCTAGCTATCATTCACTCCCTGGTTTATTTAACTAGCATATACTATTTGCTACTTGGTGCAAAGCAATATGTATGCACAACAAGGATTCCCAATCTGAATTTCTGCTTTCACATAAAAAACACAGTTGAATAAAGGGCATGCTGCCAATCATCCCAGAGAATCATGATAAATTCTCTGACAGAGCAACACTCTGCATGCCGAGGATCCCATAGGCTGGAGAGACCTCAAATATCTCTCTGGAAGAAGAAATGCTTTATAGATGTTACAAGACAAAGGGTAACTCAAGCGACTTACTCCATAGCCATTTTAAGGCTGGTGAAAATGAGTTGACACTGGAAAAACATCTTGTATTTGTGAAACCTCTGTGTCATTCAAGTATAGGGCAGTAGGAATGTCAAGCAGTAATGACAGAGTATTGACGAGACAATGGTTTGACATCAGAAAATGTTCCAGAGGTAAAGGATTATTAATAATGGATATCTATATTTTATGGGTTAAGAAATAAAAACCCGGAAAATTATGTAAAAGTGGATCTGGATTCTGATACAGAGGATAAAGCTACTGCTTACAAAGCTAGTATCCCATATTAGAGTATTGGTTTAAGTCTTTTTGTTCTGCTTCTCATCCAGCATCTGCTGATATGCCTGGGAAGCAACAAACAACAACCCAAGTCCTGTAGTCCCTAACATGCATGTGGGAAACCAGGATGCAGTTCGTGGCTCCTGTCTTTGACATGACAGCACCTGGCTGTAGCGGCCTTTGGGGAGTGGAGCAGTGAATAGACGCTATTCTCTCTCTCTCTTACCCCCTCCCTTCTGTTAAATGAATAAATAATCCTTAAAAACAATAAATAAAGGACAAAAGGGATATTATGTCTCTGTCAATGATAAGTGTGGAATTGTTTTAGACATTTTATACCCTAAGGTTAATCTAATAAAGCTTCCATAATGGTTATAAATTCTTAAAATATACATTTTGTTTTATGCATATTTGACATTTTGAACTTGATCAAATCAGAGGCTAAAAAGATGATATCCTTTAAAAAATCAAAGATGATTGAATCACATGAAAATATTTTAGCCAAAGGTTGTTCCTTGGGTAACCTTATGATTTTGTATAACAATTTTGTGTAATTATTTTTAACATAAATATGTAATAATTTCATGTCATATAACATTTGCTTAGCTATCCCACTGATCTGTATTCTTCATGGGAAAAATATTGTAAAGTATATAATTGAATATGTGATTGGGCCTGTGGATTCTATATTGCATGTTAATACTCACCAATAAAAATGATCAAATAGGTAAGGCATTAATGCTGTTTATAGCATTCCCATGTTAGCCTTGATGTTTTTAAAACCATAGTTGAGATTTAATGACAAAACAAATTGCAAAAGAAAATGACGATCCCCGATCAAAATGAGATCTTCTCATTTGCCTTGAAATACGATAGCTGAAACCTAGAGATACTGTACATCCGGCCTGTGTTAATTTAAGGCCATGTGTAGTTGTTACAATAACTGCTTATGCTATTGAAGCACAGGGAGAATACGAGAGTACACAAATTAGTGAGGTTAGTATTTAACATTATGTAATATCAAAACATTATTAATTTCCTTTGGTGCCACATTAAGATGTTTAAAATAATAAAATTGTTTATATAAGACAGAAGACATTGACCTTAGGGAGATCAAGACCTTCCTTCTTTCACCATAACTCAAATGCCTGTCGCATGTTCTGAGGCATCACTTCTAATTTTTCACAGGTTAATCTAAAAATAGCTCATGATATTTAATGTTAGTCATATCTTTAATTGTAGGAAGCACTTTGCCTCTTACAGTATCACTAAAAGAGGAGAGGCTTTCATAGTCTATTTTTGTACAAGGTCCTTAGTCATTCCCAATAGAGTTTAAAATGTGTTGAGGTTTTAAAGATTCCGTCATCTTAATATAAATTGTCAGAACATATAGTTAATGATGCCAGTTTCCACTAAATAGAAATTTATATCATTTTTTTTCAGAAAAGTGTTATACTAAGGAGAGAAAGTCACAATGTAAATGTCACTTATTCATTACTGTGTCAGTCATAGCATTATATATTTGAGTGGATTCTATTTACAACTTACTTAATATATTTAAGGGCAGAAGTATAGAAACTGTGTTCAGATTTACAAATGATTTCCTATCAAGAAAAGAGAAATCAGATGAATAGTTTGTCTTTGGATCCAAAATCCTCCCAGAATCTCAATTCCACTGATACGACCTGGATCCAACCACTGTCATCTCACTGACTCTAGCACTTTCTAAATAGCTGCTTTTGTCATCACAGGTTAAACTTCAGCACAGGTACTCTTCAGTGGTTTAACTCTCCCCTCAAAATGTGTGTTTTGCTCACAGATGTCTACTTTAAGTAGGTAAGGAGAAGGAAGGGGCTCAGATGAGCCTCTTATGGTGATTCATGCTGATGCGGGCTGACAGACGCACTACTCCTACGGCTGTCATTTGAAGCAGTTGGAGAAGGCAGGGACTGAAAAAACCTGAAAAGGTACACAGAAGTGACATATGTCACCGATGTCATATTTCATTGCTCAACATCTGTCCTTTGGCCATACCCAACTTCAAAGCGGCTGGGAAATGTTCCATCCCACATGACCTGAAAAGGCAAACTACGCCTGAAAAGGAGAACTACTAGTGCTACGGAGCACCAGTGAGTTCTTTCACACTGGTTTCGAGCAGTCCATCCATACCTTGCTGCAATCGAATCTCAACAGAACAGCCAACAATGAGCATGTGAACACGTCAGCACCTACCACTCTGCTCACAATCACTGAATGATGATAAAATACGAATGAATGCAAAGTCCTAAGAACTCGTATCAGGAATCTCATTTCCTATGTATAATTAACTTGTTCTTCATGGACTGTTTGTCAATTACCGATTTATTTTTCTTCTTGCCTTTTTTACGTCTTTTGTGGGAGCACTGTTAAATTCAGTTGCACATGAATGTGCCCCATGCTTAAGAGAATTTTAGTGAAAACAGTAAAAATGAGAGCTCGCAGTCAAACCTAGTATGTAGTTACTCTCTAGAAATGGTGGATCAGGGAGACAGACTCCCACAGGTTAGCAGAAATCTACTTTGGAGTGATTGTTTAGACAGCCTTCTAGATCAGATTAAATTTATAACAGCACAATATAGAACCAGAAAAAATGGGATTTAAAAATAGATAATTAGAAAAAAACATGATTAGATTTGTTTTTAGAATTACATTGTATCTGTCTAAGTGGGAAAAATGTCTGCTGCCATTTTACATCCTGAAATCATATTCCATTTTAGTGGACAATTGCTTCATAAATATAAGTGGAAATAAATGTGTGCCCAATTGTTATTCATTTCACATTTCTATTGGTAGTACTAGTGAGTATTTACAACATAAACACAGTTATAAAGATAATATGAAAAGTGCTGATTTGAATTTAATGCTTGCAAAATGAAGACCATTAATACCCTTTTTTGTTCACTTGACAGGAGATGAACTGTCAAAAGAAGACAGAAGGGAGGCTGGGTGAATTATTTGCAAGCATTGGACTGATGATTTATTATGCCTGAATGGAATTTGAGTTCCTTGCCAGTGGACAGTCTAATATACCAGAACCAAAACTCAGGCATTTGCTATTAGCAGGAGGTGTTGAAAACAGGATAGTAGTGGGCTGGTGCTTATAAAGGGCTGCCTTGTGGGAATTCTTGGAGCTCCCTGCTGTTTTTCCAGTGAATTCCATTGGTCACCTTCATATGCTACCCCTCCTTTTTTCATCTGCAGCATAATGAATTGGATGTGTTCAATGGGAGAAGAATATGTCAGGAGGCAGTGTTTGAGAAAATTGTCAGATTCCATCATTTATACCTGCAAATGGCAGCTTTTATTGCTTATATTGAAGGTATTAGAAACTGTTTTTAAGCAACTGTTACCTAAAATAAATATTTAAGATGTAATTAGATTCCTTTTGTTTAAATCAAGATTCGCCAGGGAAACAAAATCAGTTGGATATGTGTGCATTAAGGAATTTAACTAAGGGAGGAAATTAATGATGTCCCAGGTCAAAGGAAGTCAAGAATAGAGAGTAAGTCTTCCTTACTCAGCATTTTTATTACATTTAGAGCTTCAGTAAATTAGATGACACCTAACTTGAAGAAAGCTGTGTGAATTACTCAGTTACAAATGTGAATGCTAATTCACAATGCATACACAAACATCCTTACAGTCAGAATAACATTTAACCGAATATTTGTGCCTCTCTTGACCTAATTATCCTATCAAATTAATTAGCATACCCATGGAAAATAAGACTTGGAGGAAAGAGTGGTTCTTTTTCTGGGGGGGGGGGGCACTACATATTCACTCCTGGATTTCTCATAAACAAAGATATTCCTTATGAATAGGAGGACTTTGGCCTCTGATAAAGGCATTTGCCACTTTGGATTTTTCCATGGGTTTTGTTGTTGGAGTCAGAATCTCAGTGTTATTTCAGATGTTCATTTTGTAACTGAGAAAGTAATCCTGGGCACTGTAATCATAACACAGTTTCTACTTTCTCCTGTGGCTTACGCCACAATCCCTCAGTTCTGATTGCTCCTAAATATCATCTTACTGCTTAAGGGAAAAGATCTTTTATTTCTAGCATGAGATCTTTAATCCAAACCCAGCAATCTGTCAAAAGCTAAAATTTCCTATCATCTAAACCTATATAGAAAACGTGATCACAATTTTCTTACCATAATTGTAGATACACAACACCAAACAGGCAAGAAACAAAAAAAACACAAACAACAAATAGCATATATACATATATATGTAAAATATATACACACACACACACACACACACACACATATATACATATATATATATAAGTCAAGGACAATATTTAAAATCAAAATAACTTGGAGAAGGAACATCTGTGTAACTTTGTACAAACCAACTTAAAAAAGAGCCATGCATAGAATATGTTCCTAAAAGTAGGTTTTCAAAACAAATGTAATTGTAGATGTTTTTTGACACAGCAGTCTGATTTGTCTACAATTAAGATTGAATATTCAAATTTATTGAATAGAAAAGAAATATTTCTGTTGATCTAAGCCAATTTCTTTGCTTGCCAGAGAGCATAAATATCTGTGTAACTTAAAACAAAGCTATCGCATACAAATGTTACCAGAGAATAGAAGGTTATCAGCACCAATTTTATTGGCTTTGTAAATGATAGATGGACTAAGTGAAGGATTTGAAGCAATCAAAAAGTGTTGAAATGGGTAGAAGAATGTCCAGGGTCTCAACAGTTGACTATGGAAAGTAAATGTCAGGTAGTACAGATATTTAAAGTGGAGAAAGTGGTCACTGAGTGATTTCACTGGTTGTTGAGTGATCTCGTGGGAGAAATAAACAAACAAACAAACAAACAAACAAACCTAACTGTGCCTCAATCTTGCCTTTGAGCTTGGAAGCTTAGTGACACAGAAACATGTAGGGAAACTCAACCCTTATTGGCATGGATTAGGAAGCAAACCCGAGATGTTATCCAAAACGAATGGAGTGATAGGAGAAGCAAAAACAATTTTTTAGTAGCAAGAATAAAAACTTGAGGAAGTACTCAATGTAGACAGTCATCAGTTTATAAATTTCCATTTTACAATGCTACCAAAGTAATATATACTCAGTGTAAATGATACTTTGAATTTTGATTTTATTTTTTTTACAGATTTATCAATATGTGGCACTACAGGGAGCCACACTGCTAGGAAGCCTTGTGGTCACAAGAGTTAACTATGGATTCTCTACAGTGCAAGCGTGTATTAGAGCTTAGTTGTATTAAAGGAATTTTTGACTTATGGTATTTCTTTAAAATGTTTGTTTTATTTATTTTCACTTTATTGAAAGGTAGATAAATACACATACATTATGTACACATGGAAAGGAAGAAAAATAGGAAAAGATCTTTTAGCAAATGACCAAAATGGGCATTGCTGGAGCAGTCCTATACCAAGGCGTCAGAATTAAGTAGGGCATCTAACATGAGATGCAAGGACCCACATACCAGAGATATCACATGTTGTCAATTGTGCGTTAGCAGGAGATTGGAACTGGAAATGGAGCTGGGACTCCTATCCAGGCATCCCTGTGTGGGATTCAAGCAAGTCCCAAACACATACCTGCCCTCCACCACCACCCTCCCCCCTCACACACACATTCATACACAATCTACAATTCTTTCCACTTATTATTTTTTGTATTTTATTGTAATTATTATTTTGCATAATATGGCTTTGAAGATACAGGGATTTCCTCCTCAACTTCTCCTTCCACCCTCTATGTTCTCACCCCACACCATTCCCCCCCCTCCATGGTATTACAAATATAGTCCTTCAGCAATAGTCAAGTCCAGCATTCTGCTACTTAAGTGTATTGTGGTATTGCCGGTACTGGCAATGATGGAAAATCTAGTATTGTCAAGATATATATACTAGTTTCTATGAGAGTCTTTCTTTTATTCAAGATTAGAGATGCATACTGCAATGTATCTTCACATCCCAATATTCAGCTTATCATGAGTTTATCAGGATACAATCCCAGGAAACGTGGAATGTGAAACAGAGCATCTGTATAGAGAAGCATGTAAAAAAACAAACTTCCAATAATATTAATCACAAAAAGTTTAAAATGCATTGAACATTATTATGTGTTGCGCATTGTTCTTAATCTGCATAAAGTCAGTATTATTATTGGTCCCAGAGAAAGATTATGAACTTGGCCCATGTCACATGGCTAGTCAATCCTAGAACCGGGAGACCAGCCCACATAATTTGGTTCTTAGGCCTATGCTCCTAGGTATAGTATGCATTCATCACACAGAAATACTTGTTCTTCAGTGTGAACAACGAAAAGTGTCTGTGTCTAGATAGCTATTCATGAGATTCATGATTTTTACATATAGAATATTATGTTATGTTTAGAAAAATTCAAATGCAACAGGTACTGAGCAAAAAGGAAAAAACAAAACAACAACCTGATGTGCTGTTTCCCACATGAGCCTTTAAGCAGGTTGCTTGGTGAATGGGTAGCAGGGTAAGAGGATTCAAACAATTTTGTTTACCAAAGCTTTGTATTCTAAGAGCCTTTTTATCCTGCCTTTTCATGTGAGAATGATCCTTTCTACCAAGACCATGACACTCTGGGTCCCGGGCAGTGCTTTCAACGGCCACACCAGCCTCAGTTTCTCAGACTTTCCCCTTTCATCAGTTGATACTTATTCCTTCTTACACTGGTAATATTGCCCACTCAAGCCTTTGGGAACCAAGAGGGTACCTAGCATGACTATTTTGACTGATGGTTAAAACACCTGTATCTAACATTGGGGTACCTGCATCCCATATCTGGATTTGGCTTGGCTCCTGACTCATGTGTCTAGCCAGTGCAGACTTGGGGAATGCAGTAGGGAACTCAAAATAAATCCCTGCCAGTTTAAGTTTTGGTTCATGAGTGACTATAACAGGCAGTTGAGGAGTGAACTGGTGTATCAGAGTTTGCTCTCTATATTTATATCTGTGTCTCTCCTCTTCTTAAGTAAATAAATTTTTATAACAAAAATCGTCAAGAAGGAGCCTCATTTATATCACCATCAATAGGCAAAATTGTTCCCCAGTGCCTTAAAAAGACAGTCCTACTTCTTTACACTTATATCTGTTCCTTTAAATGCATCAGCAGTCTAACTTAATCATCATAATGATTTTGGGCATTTTTCTGCATGCCAAAAATCAACATTCTGTTTCTCTTGCCATCTCTCATTCTTGTCCCACTGGCGCACACACATACATACGATCACACACTGTTATAACTTACATTCTGGTTATGTTCAAGAGGATGAACTTGGGTGAATTGCTTTTCCTCATACCAGCCTGTGGGAAAGATGCAGTCAGACCTGGGCCAAATGTTATGACTGACCTTGAGGAGTTATTTAAGCTCCACCAGCCCTGACATTTTCTTATCTATAAAGAAGGAATAAAAAGAGTTATATATACCTCAAGGGATTAAGAAGATCATGAAATGGAAAAAGATTCTTACTGTAACAGTATGCATTATTTAATATTGAGCAACCAGAAGTTTTATTACTAGAAGCAGTTATGTACCTTTCTTCAAGGTACATAAAGTTTTGGGACCCTGTGTTAAAAAGATACTAACATTGAACTTGATCATGTTGGCTCTGAACTGAACAAAATGTCATCTCAAACTATTATATAGTTCGGATATCTCTTTTTTATCTTAAAAAACACAGACACCAGAAGAGTTCTTGATTTAATAACAACTGAGAGTTTCCCTTCACTGGATGGTTACTCTGTGTCATGATATGCAGGTTAATATATGTGACACACAAGAACATTAAGCCATCATTTAACTTCCACAATAAATTGCAGTTCAAGTCTTCCTGTTCTTGGGTCTGGCAATGAGAGACGATATATCACAGAATATGAAAAACATGTCCAATTTTCCATAGCTACCAAAGGCCAAGATTTGACCCCAGGTTTTACTGCGAAGCACAAGCCCAAGCTCATTATAATGGCTGTTCTCTACTTATGCAATATTTATTTCACCTGAGAATTTTTTCCATCTCCATTTGACATTGGTTAGTGTGATATGTATAGAAAAATGTGACATTGTTTTTATTTTTACATTTAGACAAGGTAATAAAGATATAAATAAAATACTCTCAGAAAAAAAGCAATGAGCACCTACTTTTAAAAAGTTTTATTTCTCCTGGATATTGGAGATAATACAGAGCTCGCATGTTTTTTTCCCCCCTGTAAATCTAGCATTACCATCTGGAGCACAGAAAACAACTCATGTCTGTCCTCCCCAAAGCATGACATTCTTCTGGGACAGCCACATACCCTGTGGAGAGATGGATAGATACCCTTTTAAGACTCCATAGAGACTGGAAGCCAGCTGCTTTCAAACAGAAATATTTACTGAGAAACTAATGCTGGAATCAAAGAGCTGAAGAAGAAGAACCTAGCTACCAGCTGAAAATAGAACTCATTACTGGAGCAAACTGCCATGGTCCCAGAAGGAAGTTCTCTCACTCTAGAAAGGAGGTGTTTGAAAAGGATGGTTGAGACACAGAAGTAGATGAAATGGAATATTTGAAGTAAACCGCAGGATCAACTGACTTAAGTGAGCAATAATAAAAACATATGCATTAAGCCCCATCAAAGTTATTATAAGGCTTCATAGAATTTTCATTTATTAATCCAGCTATGATTACAGGCCAGTACTTGATAGTACATGGCAGTGAGGGTAAGCACAACATGTGGTGAAATGAATTGCAGGAAGTTTCGTAAATCTTTTTTTTTTCTTTTAGGACTTTAAGAAATGTGGTGGGGCAGGGAGGACGTGCTGGTTGTCACTCAATATCATTCTGTTATGTAATGATTGAGTTGACTCAGGGTGAAGTAAGAAACTTTTTTCTTCCGCAACTCCTCCCCCCAGACACAAGAGGAGAGAGAGAGAGAGAAATTTTCACACTTAACATTAGCCAAAAGACTTAGATGTCATGAGAGAGATAATTTTCCATTTTTCGGTTCACTTCCCAGATGGCCTCAAGGACCAAAATTGGACCATGCTAAAGCAAGGAGCTTCATCTAGTTCTTGCATGTGGTTTCAGAAGCACAAACATTTGGGCCATGTTCAGTTGCTTTCCCAGGTGCATTAGCAGGGAACTGGATCAGAATTAGAGCAGCTGGGCCACAAACCTGTGCCCATTATGGGTGCCAGTGTTGCTAGTGGTGGCCTAACCAGCTATGTCACAATGCCAGCCTCATATCTCTTTAATAAATATATGAATTTTTAGAAACAGCAGAACTCCTAATGACAATTATTTTTAGCATAAGACTGGGATTTTTTCTTCCTCTTCAGTTAAACTCAGACATTTAACCTAATGGAGGAGAGCAGGAGGTAGAACCCTCGATCACTCTGTGACAGACTGCTGGTTAGCAGACCTAACAGGCTCTGGCAAAGACAGGAGACTAGAGACATCTGCTTAAGTATGTTCTTTTGGAGGAGGTGGAGCAACACAAGGAGAGAACATCAACATAAATGTGCTTGATAAGGTAGATTATGTGATATTTATTTAATACCAAGACACTACAAAGCAAGCTTTAAAAATTCAAAACTTTGGAAAAGCAAGCTGCAGTGTTAGAAGTCAGAAATTCTGTGTGTGTGGCAGGAGGTGACTGAAGGCAGCGCTAGAGTGGCTTGTGTAGCTCTGATCCAGTTCTTGATGTGGGGGCTGGGTAGAAGATAGCATATTCATGAAATCTCTTAAGCTCTGCAGTATAGATTTGTCTTTCTATGTTCATTTAAAATATATACTAGAGGGGAATTCAGTAGGGGAGTAGAGGTTTGAGAAAGGGGAAGGGAAATCCCAGAGCCTATGGAACTGTATCTAATAATAATAATAATAATAATAATAATAATAATAATAATAATAAATAAAATCATAAAATAAAAAACAACTTTTAAGTTATTTGTATATAATTAAGCTTCTATATTATGTGGGTTCTGTCTGTTTTTTCAGCTTCTTCTTTAAGTTGGACAATGTGATTTTAAAAGTGAGAATGTGCATTTACCCTAGTGGTTAGAACCTCTGCAACCTATACCTGCCTCACTGGCTTTGGTTCCTACTCCAAGTCCTAACAGGAGCATCCTGTTAATACGCATAGGATGGCTCAAGTGTTGGGTCTTTGCCCTGCCCTGAGTCCTGGATAAACTTCCCGGCTCCCAGGTTCAGCTTCAGCTGCTCTTCAGCTGTTGTAGGCATTGGAGTAGTAAAACAAAAGATGGCGTCTCTCCCTCTGTATTTTTTATGTGGCTTTGCCTCTCAAGTAAAAACATATCTTGATATATAAATGAGTGTATTTATCTGTACCTAGTTTTGTGTGTAAATGTGTATATGTATATATATTTACATATACATACTCATAACTGGTTTGATACATCTCAATCTTTCAACTCAGTGGCTATGGAATAGTGAAAGGAGGCAAATGAGCCCTGAAAAATGAAGGCACATTTCCATGTGATTTAAGCCAAGTGGGAAAGTAGTAATATTAATAATGCTTTCTGAATCCAAGTAAAATAGCAGGTGCAGAACCACTGAAGTGAGAATTTATCATTGAATGTTTTGGTGATATAAGCAGAGGATTTGATTAAATGAAATATTACTGTCCTCAACACAGAGCAAATGGAAGGCTGAAGAAAAATGTGTTTTGTGATTTTAACCTACCTGTGTTAAATAAATCCTATAATGTAGCTCAAGGATTGAGATCGGAAAAGAACCAGGTCATTGGGTAGGAACTATTATCCTAACCAACACTTCCCTTTTCCAATTTCTATCATTTTGAGAACCTGTTTTGATCTCACTGTCTTATAATGAAGTTGTTTATAGCATTGTCACTTCCCAGGTTTTTTTCACGGCAAGCCGAGTTTGCCTTGGAGTCCAGCACCAAAGGCTGGTGATTTTAGTATTTGGTGAATAAATTCAGCACAGATCATTTTGCCTTTGAAAATCAACCTGTGTGTCACATCTCTCATAAGACTTCATCCCAGGTTGGCTTTCTACATAAAAACAGGTCATCTCAATTTAACACAAATTACACCTGTACCAGGAGAACATAAAAGACAATTAAATCAGTGTGAAGGATGAAATCAAAGTGGAATTTGATCTCACTACTAAATCTGAATATTGATAGAGGGAAAATACCAGGAAAAAGTGAAAAGGATATAAAACATTACTCATAAAACATAAAGCAGCAGTAAGTTCTCAAGAGCAAAAAAAGGGAATACATTGCAAAACTTTGCAAGAATTGCTTCAGCACTGCTTTCATAGATGTGAAAATTAAAGCAGGATCTAGGGATGCCATGGATGGAGATGTGGCACAAATCTTAAGCAAGTGTATGTCTTTATTAAAACCAGGCTTCATATGCTCTGAAACAGCAGTCCCTGATCACATGTTCCAAGGAGAACTTTTCAGGTAACTTGCGAGTAGTTCAAAAACAGAAAAAAGGGTGTTGTCATTGCTTACTGGATGAGTCTCTTGTTCCATGACATTTTGTGGAATGAATTGGGAGTTAAAGTTCCAAATTCTGTGTAGCCTTGGCAGTGAAATATAAGATATTTGAATAGCAGTTTTGTTATTAACCAATTTATGATCCTTTTATTTCAGTCGTACATAAGGGACATGATGAAAATTTGCTGCAAATAAATGACAGCTTTGTTGAGCAGGAACTTTTTTTTTTTAGATTTTACAACAATAGAATGGGCCAAATATCCTTGTAAATTGCATTAATGAGATAGATTGCTACTTTTAATGGACGCTCTGTGCTCTACGTTGTGCCTTATGCAGATTTGCCAGTTAATAAGCCTGAACAGTGTTTCTGTTCGTGGAAAATGAATCTGAAACGATTGTCACATTATCTGTTTGGCATGCCTGGCTGGTATCTGGAATGGCACTTTGCTAATGTGCTATTACTCAGTGTCATTAACCCACACAAGTGATTGAAAGGTGAATTTGTATATGTACCATGGGGCTCGGCAGAAGGAACAGGCTGCAGGGAAATGATGCTGCAACGGGTAAAATGAACCGTTCACTTTAGATTTCCATTCTTTGGTCTTCATGTTTCACTTAAAAGATGTGTGGCATTTAAGCATATTGGAAACAATGAGACAGAACTGTTAACTAAAAGCACACAGTTTTGCATTTGCATAAAATTTGTGTGGTTACAAAGCAAAAAGTCACCCCTCATGACCCTCATACTTTAAGGAATTTGGGAAACAAAAGGCATAAACTTAGGATTGTAAGTCCTATGACATCTAAGAATATTTTGGGAAGCTTTAATTAGGAAAGGAAAACTCATGATGGAAATGTGATATGAAAGAATCCTCTTTTGTGAAAAGAATTTAATTTACAGTAGTGCAGATTATTTGAAATACAACAAAATAGAAAAAAGTATTAAAGGTGTGATAGATTATAACAGCATGTCCATCAAATGGAAGCCTCAGACTATTTTTCGTTTGTTTCTTTTAGAAGTACTTTATTTCCATAAAGAAAATGGATTTCATGTATTTCATATGTACATTTTTAATGTGAAAGGCAGAGCTAGAGAGAGTGAGAGAGAGAAACTTCCTTCAACTGCTTCACACCCCGAATGGTTGCAATGCTTAGCACTGGAGCCAGGGTGCAGCCAGGAGCCAGGAGCATTCCACATGGATGCAGGGGCCCAAGCACAAGGCCTGTCCACCGCCTTCCCAGATGCACTGGCAAACAATTAGAAATGGAGTGCCTCAACTCTAACCAGCATCTGCCAAGTGCTGCAGATGGGGCTAGAGCCTGCTACACTGCGATACTGTCTTCCATATATACAATTTAAGGTACATAATAAGTTGTCCTTTTTAATTTTTTGTTTTGTATTCCTTCAGATGATGTTGAAATACACATCACTGCTTTCTTACTCCAAAGACTATAGAAATTTTCAATGAGTTTGTAAATTAAAGGCCTTATTCTCATTCCATTAGAGGCGCAGAAAATATGCACTACATGTAATTCTGAAGGTATATGAACATATGTCTATTTTTAGGTTTAACTGAACTAAAATATTTCTAACTTACCTGGCTTATGCCTAGATGTTAACTCTATCTGAAAATTCAAAAAGAAAAAAAAACCAGATTTCTTATATTGAATTATATACTATGTGAAGCATTTTGAGAGTGATTGGTATGCCTTCTCACTTAGTTGTGCTATTTTAGAGTTGTAAGGACATGGCAAGGACAACTGCCCTAAAGGTATTAAATTATATATGTATAATTCTGGATATTTGGAATAAAATTTCGAAAACCAAACTGTTAAATAAAGACCTATTTTTTTCCACCCAGACAACCTCTAATCAAATGAATCCAGTGTCATGCTGCCAGGTAATGTATCTCAGCTTGCAATGTGGGACAGTTTTGTGCATAAGCATATAGGTGACCAGAAAAGCATTATTATCTGTCTCTGGAATAATGTGTTTAGTGGCTAATTTCCTCTGGTATTAGTTCTGACATTGCAAAAACCATATATTTGCTACAATTTGTTCAAGGTTGTTATCTTTATTTTCATAGTAGATGGCAAAGTGATATACTTTGCCCATCTATTGCTTACAGGAAGTGTATCACCCCTGAAACCTTATCTATAGCATTATCATTTTTACCTTTTACCATATTTGTTCTGTTTCCATCTAGAATCATATTTCCAAAGAACATTCTCTCCTACTTTTATTTTGAGCCTTTGCTCGGGTTAGACCCTCCACAGCACATGACAAAAACAAGGAGTTCAAGTTCATATCAGTCTTTCTATATTTAAAATAAAGATAGAACATGAAGGATATTTTTACATTTCCTAATTTTAGGAGTTACTTGGTTAACGATTTCCATCCTTGGCTCTTGTCTTTGACATAGATTAAAAATTTAAAACATGCTTCCTGGCTTTGATGATAGCTAGAATTTTTCAGCACTATTAATCTATCTTGTTGAAAGATCAGATATTTCATTCTTTTTTCTTAATCAAGACAAGCGCTTGAAATCTAAAAGAATAATTAGTAATTTCTGCTCAGCTAAGCAAAGAGACCATAAGGGTAATTTGGATTTGCCAGAAATGAATTTTCTTTATCATCTTATTAAACTATTTATCAAACCAGAATGTTTATTTTCCTGTGCTTGCTATAAATGTTTGTTAAGCATAAAAATTGATAAATACATGACCTGTCTGAAACCTGTTATAAAATAGCATTACTTTCTTTTGAGTGTTCATTCTTCTAATTGGCTGTCACTACATCTTGCAATTTTTTTTCCCACACCTTTCCCTACCACTCGCAAGGCAGCATTTCAGCCAAAGGCAGGGCTCACCTCCTCATCCCAGATGTTGTGACATATTCATGATCTTGACCTTGTTCTGTCAACCCGGTGGCTATGTGAACCAATATATGGATCCATGTTCATCTGTTCTTTTATCTTTCTCTTCAGGGTGCTGACCCACCCTCAGAGGCCCTCTTGGATAAAACCTTTTATGTAGCAAGGAAGCAAACACTCGACCCTCCTTTAACTTTCACACAAATTTGTGACTCTTCCGTCATCATCTTCTGAGTCCATACAGACTTTTTTTTTTTTAATGGAAACTGTTACTAAGGAATAATGATTCCAGCAAATAGCTGCCAAAAAAAAAAATAGCGTGCATGTACTACAAGGGTCATGCTTGCTTTTCTCCTCTCTCTTTCTATTGGTCTTTATGTATTTTTCCCTCTCCACACAAACTCATCACAAATCCTGTTATCAGCTTAAAACAGAAATATTGGTTGCCTTCACATTGGTCCAGAAGATCAGGAATTTGTAAGCATTTTTGTTGGTAGGTTCTGACTCAGGTTCTCTCACAAGACATCTATCACATGGGCCAGAGTCATCTGAAAACTTGACCAAGTCTAGATTTGCTTCCCAGTTGCATCATTCACATACTTTTGGCAGGAAGCCTCAGTTTCTCATTACATCCAACCTGCCAGCTGGCTTCGGCAGAGCAGATTATCTACTTGAGAACAAGGAGACAAGCAAAGTGCGGTGGTCACTCTTACGACTCACTCTAAAGTTGCACGCCATCAGTTCCACTCATTAGAAGTGAGGCTGTGGGTCCACACAGAATATATTTGAGCTCTATCTCTTGAAGGACGTAGAGTCAGAGACCTGTGGACTCAGCTTCGTTGCTGATATTGCATCATGATGAGCCTTATAGGTGACTTTTAAAATTAAAACGTTGCAATTTTCCTTTGAGGGTTTAGAATGTTTCTCTGTAATGTTATTCTCTGGCATCTCATATTGGCATGCTAGTTTGAGTCGCAGCTGCTCCACTTCTGATCCAGGTTTCTGCCAGTGTACCTGGGGTAGAACCAGCAGATGGAAATAGGTCTCTCTCTCTCTCTCTCTTTCTTTTACTCTCTCTCTCCCTCTCTCTTCCCTGCTCCCACTCTTTCTCTGTATCTGTCTTTCTTGGAAACTACCTTCAAATAAATAAATAAAATAAGTTTTTTTTTAAAGGAAGAATTAAAATTCCAAAAATGCTACAATTAGTTCCTTGAACATTTAAATTTTACTGCCTGCATTCATTTGGTTCAACTTGCTGTGATTCAAGTAACATTTTACTAAAGGAAAACCAAAGTGCATTCTTTTCTTTCATTTTGATTTAGATGTAGAATTCTAATGTTCCAATTTATCTGCTCATTACTGCCCAACATATGTGCAGTTTATTATTTTCAATTATCTTTTACACAGTCCATTTATTGTGGTTTACATTCACTGAATTTTAAGCATTGCAAAGGCTTGGATTTTGCTATGTTCTACATGTCACTGTCCCTAGCCTGAGCCAGTGACACATCATATACATCCACCAAATTTTTAAAAATGAATTAAGTTAACTTATCACTAAGCTAACAGTGCTTTAAAAAGTGTCATTTGCAGGGATTTCCGTTGGATGGTTCTACATGGGCATTCTTATTTGGAGGTCTTCCAAATCTCTCTGTCTTTTTTTGGGGGGGTGAAATTTCTAGTAGGTAATAGTTTGTGTGCAAAAGTGCATTGTTGAAACACAGTTATTGTAGTTGCGAGTTTACAAGCCATAAGGATGAATCAGTTTACCAATAAGCCAATGGAACCCTCAGAAAGTACAGGACAGAAAATCGGGCGAGACAATTTGACCGTAAATATATGGCTGGTCCATGAAGCTGGTGCAGATGGAGCATATGTTGTAGGGTCTGGGCAAGGATACAAAGAAGAAGATTCTGTTGGAAATCACTGTAACTCTGGTACTGAAATAAGAACTAAAAACCATTTGAAGACCCGAAGTAATTTTATTTTATTTTATTTTGTTGTTTTGTTTATTTGTGATTTGCCTCTTTTCCGTTACACATGCCTGTCATTGTTGGGTTTTCTTATTTCCAATGTATGAATTGCTGTAACAATAAAGAGAAGCTCTGAATACTCTATATTCATGCTTACCTATCCCACATAGTACTCAAAGTGATGAAGCCAGTCTGTCTTAGAGAACTGCACAGTCTATTGGAGAGCAAGAGGCTCATTAGAGACTATTGAGCTTTCTTCCCCTGAGGAGGAAAAGACAGTACCATAGACAGTAGTTGGAACATTTTTGAGAATCCAACAATGTCGTAGAGCACACACATGGATTCAAGCAATGGCCAGACTCAGAGTGACTTTGTACACTATGTATACAGTATGTATTTTCTGATATTGTTAAGAATCTGGATGATTTTCCACCTCAAGTGTGTCTATGTGGCAGTTTTTTTAAACAACAAAACCTCATCCTTACTGCTTTGGAGATGGAAATGACTGACTGCAGGATAGCTTGAAAAGGCATCCCTTGACAGGCATGGATAATGAAGGGAATCTCTTCAAAATAACTCAGCCAAATCCCTTCCTGGGCATTCCTAACTCCTTGTGGCTTTTTAGCTTAAATTTTTTATCGTTTACTTAACATAGCCTGCAAGTGACCCGTGCAGTTTTCTTCAGAACTACAAGCCTTAGTTAGGCTTTTTATGACATTCTGAAGATGTCAGGGAGCAGCCACATAGTTCACACCAGCGCTGGGACCACATAGGCACCACGGATCATCCCCCATGAAGAGCACTGCAAGACCTTATATTTCATTATTTAACACCCAGTTATGGTATTGTATTTGAACATTTGAACTGTTCAGGTTCACTTGTTTGGCCCAAAGTTGAAACATAACTCTTAATCATGTTGTCGAAATGGATCAGTGATGTAATGTTGGAAAACAGGAATTAAGTCTGAGTGATTTGTTTTTGTTGTTGTTAAGCCTGAAAATGTACATGTGGATAGGTAGGAAAATACCCTCAATAAATTAAGGTTGGTAGGAAAATGCCTGTTAGGTTTTTTTTAAAAAAATATATTCATGGCAAGTAAATAAGACAGTGATTTGTAGTAAATCTTCATACAAATCTCAAAAATTATTTCAACTACAAGCGACTTGGATTTATTGACAATTAAGAAATGCATCTGCGACACTTGAAACTATCATTAGTAAAATGTTACCCTCTATTTGATTACATATTCTTGTTGGCAATGCATAACGTGATTATGTCCTTACATGAAAGAATTTTCGAATAGTGTTATCTTTGATGCTGTTCACTTTCTGGCTTTAGAAAGTCTTTCCTACACTGCATGGAACACTGTCAAATAGCAATTACTAAACCCTGGACATTTCTCTATTAAGATGCTTCTGACACTCTGTTCAAATGTGCCATCAACAAGGATCTTTGACTAAGTCTCGTGTCTTTAGGAAAGATGGAATGGCTTTCAAACGCAAAGATTAAAATGCCACATGCAGCACATGAATCAATTGCAAGTGACAAAAGTGAACAATAACAATTTCACTCCAGTAGGGACCCACTTGTTACCATGCAGCCTGCCAGGGACACCCTTTTTCTCAGCCGCCCAACTTAGCCTTCAACAAAGAGTTTCTCCTTAAAGTTAACTTAATGCGAAGCTGTTTGGATGAAGCTCCAGGGGTGGTTCAGTGCCACCAGGTCCCAAATCGATGGTATTGGTCAGTAAATGAGATGTTTCTCTCTATCCACACATCCAACGTTGTCCTGTGATACGAGAAAACCAGTACTCTGGGCATAAAGGAAAGCATTGTTCATTATGTAAGCTGATATGTTCAGTTTATATGAAAGTATTTATATTAGCATACTTCTTGCTGTTTTGGAGACAGTTGGTTTACAGTAGGATTAGTAATTATTCTATTAAAATGTCTCATTTTTTCAGCAGACTACTAATGATTTCATAATAGCTGTAGAATCAAAAGTTATGAAGGATCAAAACATCTACTATGCTAATATATCTTTTGCACGCCTTTGGTTATTCCCAGAGGTTAAAAACCTCTTGCTGATTCATTTTATATACAAGTTACTGAATAGGGTGATTTGAAAGTATAAAATCAACTCAGGTCTGTGTACTAAATGAATAAAGAATTAAATGGATGTAAATTAATATAAATGATACCATAAGGCAGTCACTGAGTTTTGTACTGCCCAGATTTTCATTTACAATAATCAGAGAGTTAAAATATCCCAGCATAGTCATAAGCTCCATTTTCTTCCCTCCTTCAAATTATCTTGTAAGTCGTGATCTACAAGTTACTCATCAGTTTTACCAGAAAGACAGCTGAGAGCTGCCAGTAGTTAAGTTTTGACTTATTTGGTCTCATATCTGTTCCAATCTCTACTCTCTGTTAGAGTGCATTTTGAGTCCCTCTGCATCCGGTCCTTTAAATCAGGAGAGTCAGGTGTCTTGTTGGCTTGTTGTCTCTCCTAAACAAGCCTGCTTTTTTCCTCTTATTTTGAAGCTTCCTCACACACTAAGTGGCTTGAGCATTCTAATGGCCACTTGTCGCCAACCTTAAGTCGCCATTGGATACTATAGTACGTTGCTAGCTTAACCAGAGACCTCATTCCTCAGCTCCTTCCTTTGCTGTCCATGGGGCCAGAAGCCTGTTTTTTTTTTCCCCAAAGTCTGGGGTTTATCCAATAGGCAGAGCTCAACATGTTTGGAGGTGGCAGCTGAAGGGCCACCATCTCCACCAGAAGCAGATCAAATGCTCATGTGAGGTCTGTCCAGGCTTCCTTCTCTGAGAGGCAGATCAAAGACACAGTCATCCTCAAAGAATTGAAGAGTAGCAGAACAGCTACAAGGCGTTCACCCCTTCCTGACCCCTAACTCTGTGTGTGTGTGTGTGTGTGTGTGTGTGTGTGTGTGGTTACTTTGCACTGTGTGATTTGTTTGTCTCTTTTAATCAGCGAAACTGGGAAATCAAATGGTACACTTAAGTAGATGTTCTTGAATATCAACAATAATAGGGTCATTCGTTAATCATTTGAATACCTTGGAAGGAAATCAGCTGCATAAATTGAGTTAAATTTGCCACCTTCAATTTGTTAATGATAGCTGTTGGGTTCTTCTGTTTGTTTGGTTGCATTTTTTTAACAGAAGGTCTAAAGCATAACAGAGGTTAACTCCTACTCATTAAACTCAGAAAGGTTTTTCTGGCATTCTCTTAAGCCTGAATTACCTCCTGTGTGTGGCCAAATTACAAGAACTTACCATTGAACTAGGAATTACTCCAGAGGATTTCATCTTTATGGCCAATGTTAGCTTGACTATATTCTCCCCTAAAAGCTTTCAGCCTGTTCATATCCTTTATGGAAAGGGAATGTGTCTTGCTATGATTTAATTCCTAAAGATCAGTATAACACCAGAAATGTATTTATCACTCAGTCAATATCTCTTGAATGCCTAAACTAAGTCATAAAGTACTTGTGCTGCTGTTGTGTGACAAGTCTGAATATTCTATTTTTTGTCCACATTTAAATTACATAATTAATATGCATCCGCTTAGGTAGAATCTGTATATACTTACATATGTCAAACAGAAGGTAATTATATAGAGTGAGGGACAGAACACGGGTGAGTATTGAGGAAATATTTTGCCCATGCAAGAACAGTTAAAAAAAACAAGCATAGCTATTTTTGCATGTGGTTGTGTTTTATGGTAATATAGTATATCATTTTTTCTCTGCTCACTCACTCCAAGGAACCCAAAGGTTCTATCACATTGATTAAGGAAAGGATTGTGGGAATCGGTGAACAGATTAAAATAGTTTTGACTGCCAGTCATGTAACCACAACATAAAAATAAGCAAATACCAAGAAGCAGAGGAAGGGTTTGTCTTCTGAGTGGAATTCTGCTGTAAGAGTGTATCAGGTTTGCTATGGAAGTGGGAGCGTTCCAGCAGCGGCCGTGTTAAAGCCCATTGGTAGCATCATAGGCTTCAGTGTCAGATCCCTTCTTCTGTTGTGCTAGGCTCTGGGAGAGGACAGGGAACACAGGGCCTGAGCTGTGGAACAGCATGATGAAGTTACTGACTCAGGGTTAGTGTCACTGGTTTTCTTATTCATAAAAGAAGACCAAGAAAAATCTCATAAAAGCAATGTAATAAACCACACAAAAAGAGATAAAATAATGTATCATTTTTAGCACTATGGCTAATCCTTCTAATTAGCTTGGAATAACATTTTTAGATTACAGTGAAAATGACACAGGTTATTTTGAATTCTCTCATTTGGAGCATAATTATGTTGTAGGTGAATCAAAAATAGAGTTTATACTTTATATAGAGGAATGTGTTTCTATTTATATTCGATTATGATATGGTCATCATACAGTGTTTTTGTCACAGATTCACAGTGTGTTTTAATGATTTCTCTAACTATTTGACTCATTCCCACCTCCTGTTTTATATTAAAGAGGGTCTGTATTGTATTTTATTTTGATGACAAGATTCAATCTAATATAAAGTAAACTGTTACCAGAAATGCCCGGTGGGTTCTTTCCTCAGCTTAGTATAGAAATAAAAAGCCGGGAATCTGTTGCAGACAGAAAAGTTTATTTGTGAAGGGACCAGGTGAGCAGGGAAGGGAGAGGAAGGGGAAAGCACCTCCGAAGAGCCGGGAGGTGGGGTGCCTCTCGAAAGAGGAGAGAGAGACACCAAAGATTTGAGGAAGGGTCTTGGGATTTTATGCCTTCCCTGACCCCTCCTTGTTGGGCGGGGAACCTACAGGTAAGATGTTCCCCATTGGTGGTCTCTTAATTAATTAGAAAACGGGTGAGCAATGCTGGTGCCGCCCACCTGAAGGTGTGGCCAAGACCTCAGAAGATCTGGATGGTCTCATAAACTATCCTGAATGTCAGACCTCAGACTATCCTTAAAGGCAAAATATCATTTTGTGTGAGAAAGTCTTCACTTCTATCTGGGAAAAAAAGATCTGTGTATATCACCATTGCATGTAATTCAGCAGGCTTGCCACTGTCGGTGATTTAAAATTAGGAGTTTTTTTTTTTTAAGATGTATTTATTTTTATTGGAAAGTTGGGTATACAGAGAGAAGGAGATAGAAAGAGAAAGATTTTACAGCTGCTGGCTGATTCCCTGAGTGGCTGCAACGGCTGGAGCTAAGTCTAGCCGAAGCTTCTTTTGGGTCTCCCCTGTGGCTGCAGGATCCCAAGGCTTTGGGCCATCCTTGACTGCTTTTCTAGGCCACAGGCAGGGAGCTGGATGGGAAGTGGAGCAGCCAGAGTACAAGCCAGCACCCACATGGGATTCTGGTGGATGTAAGGCAAGTAATTCAGCCACTGGACTACCATGTCAGGTCCTAAAGTTCAGGTTTATGTGAGTTGATGTTGTAGTGCAGCATGTGAAGTCCCTGCTTCTGATGTGCAGCATCACACGTGCTCACCAGTTAGAGTCCTGGCTGCTCAGCTTCTAACCCTGTGCCTCCGTAGGCAGCAGCTGCTATCTCAAGTACATGGGCATCTGCCACCTGTATGGGACCTGGATCGAGAGTGTGTCTCTGTATATGGACCACATGGCCCCAGCCAATGTCTTCATACAATGTGAATCAATGCATGGAAAATTTCTGTCTTTGTCTCTCTGTAGCTCTGCCTTTTAAGTAAACACTATAATTATTTTTAAATAATTATGTTTAATGAACATTCCTCAGTCACACATAGATAATAGACATGTTAAATATTGGAAAATTATAAAAATATTGATTTACATTTTACAATAACCACACTTACTGGCTATTATTCCATCATAAGAGTCTTTTAGGTCATTACATGATGAGCTACCCTTGCAATATGAAATGACTTTCAGCCATAATCAAGTCTCAGTTTTAAAGTTAGATGCACACAAACTACTCTTCCACTAACTACATTATCCTTGATAAAACTGGGCAGAGTCAGGCTCAAGTCTGATAGAAAATTTATAACTTACAGAGAAGTTTATCAAATCCATTATATTGAACCAGCTTGTAATTACACTCTGTATATATTTATTTATTTGGTCCATTTACAATGTGACTTATGGGTCTGATACTTTCTCAGTCAATTACATATACATAATGATTATTGAACCAAAATAGACAACGCCAGAACTGCAGCCAGGATGGTCTGATGCCTTAATGGGACTTTAGAGACTTTTATTATACTGATTACTGGAACAATGCAATGCTAATTTACTAGACGGCTTTGTACATTTTGATTGTTTTTGTCTTCAGTTATAAAACAAAAGTTGTAATGCCATACGAAATAACTGGCATTCTAAGTGTATTTAGCTTGGAACTATTATCACTTTTGAGCTCTGCTCAGGACAGATGCAAAATGGAGATTCTAAGTTCCTTACACTTTGTTTTGTCTTAAGATGTAGTGGGTAGAGAAGATAATTCCTTAGCAAGAGAAGTGAGTTGTAAACAGAGCTGCTCTCAGTGTTCCCAGACTATATCTTGAATTGCAAGATAATTGAAGCCAGAAGTTTTTCTGAGATCAATTCCAAGCAAATGATAATTTTAGAATGCTTTTTTTAAATGTTGAATGCCTAAGATTAAATATAGATGGGTTATTACAAATTTGTCATTTTGCTTAAATGTGGCAACACAATGAACTTCAGAAATGTATCAAATTATAGCACTTATTAAAGTGAGTCATGGTGGGGATTGAAAGTCAGAATAGTAACTACTTCAGAAGCATTACCATTCTTCTTCTTCCTCTTTTTTTTTTTTATCAAAATATCCTGAATAACTATTATCTGTCTGCCAGAGAAAATATTTATTAAACATCTGCCTACTCCGTGCAAAATGAGCTCTAATCCTGAAGAACCTTTGACAAGATCTCAGTAACACTTCCCTAGCCTCAGTTAGTTCTGGGGAGGGACTATAACTGAGATTATAGTTCAAAGGAAAGGAGTGAGAGACAGAGTTCATAAACACAAAGAACTGAAAAGCTAAAATTCCATATTACTCAGCGTTTAAAACAGAAACGTCTCTCAGAGGAATGCTAAGGAATTTTATTACTTTTATTTTTTAAATTATTTCTCACAGAGCAGAAAAATGCATTCTGCACCAATTTTTTTAGTATCAAGGTGTGATGCAGATTTCATCCGAACCTTCTGTTTACCTCCCTGATCCCTGCTTTCTGAAGAGGTAACAGGGAGGGACGGATTAGCGCTTTCCAAGGCTGAGTTCCATTGGCATCATCTGAAATCCGCCAAAGTTCCAATCCTGTTGTTAACAGCAGACAACATGGAAGCTCACTTCCTTTATAAATGGAAATATATTTATAAATGGTGTTGAAGCAGTTAAAAAATTGTAAGTGAAATGTGTTCACATATATATGAAGGTATGTATTCACAACCACACGCGTTCTGATAAATAGTATTGGGAGTGTTAATGAAGAACACAAAGCTGCCTCCATAGATAAGGGACCAGATATCAGATGTTGTGTTATATTTTGTATGCTATGTATTTTTTACTTCTTCACCTTCATGAAGCAAGCAAACTGACCATAGATACCCACTCACATTTCTCAGAGCCTTAAAGGACCAGCCCCAGGGTGTTCAGCCCCTCAGCCAGGTGCCAGCCAGGGCCCCAGTTATCCCCCAAGCTCTCTTGTGATGACTGTTGGCAGAACTCACTTCCTTGTCTTAGTAACACTGCTCTCTCTCTCTCTCTCTCTCTCTCTCCCTTTTTCTTTACCTGTGCCAGTTCCTCAACAGACTCCATCTCTCCATCTACTCACCTTTATCTTTCCTCTATCATTTCTAGGTCTGCACTGTATCTCCGTCTCTCTGTCTGTTCTCCACTCCTGGGCATGTGAGTGAGAACTGAGAATTAAATCATTTAAAAATGTTAGTTTGATGCAAGTACTACAGCTGCTGAAATATTAGCAACATTGGAGGCAGGCAAATGGGAAACCCTAGCCTTGGTTCTAAATACTATCATCTTTTTAGATCCTTAAGGTAGAATCTCCTGTGCCTTTTCCAGACAAATGGAAAATAGCAAGAGTGGTAAAAGTATTTGATTCTGCCACAATCCTCCAAAAGCAAATTTTGGCAGAATTTGAGAGGACAAGGCAAGGTCATGCTTATATTTATTTTCAGGAAATCCTGGACAAATCTCTACTCCATGTGAAACATGGATCTTCTCTTGACTTTTAAAGATTATTCGCTCATTATTAGTATATAAGAAACCAGAAATAACAGAAATATGCTTTTTCAGTGCTTCTCAATTCAAACTGAAATAAACTCAACGTACAATATCCGAAAGTGTGGCAAAATACTTGTGCATGGCATGTCTAAACATATAGATGAAGACCTCAGTGAAAATTTATATCTAGATTTTCATGTTAGCATTTAAAAATTATGTGATGTGATTTGTAAGTTATTGCAGAATATGAATCATCTAAAATGTATAGAATTTCCTGGGAAGGTTGAAGACAAAGATCACCATATCTTATTGCTCACACTCCTCATGATATTCAAAGTTAATCATGTCTTTGGGCTTAAAGTACATAAGATCCAAGAAAAGCTCATTTGTCCTTAGTATTCTAAATGAAGAATTTTCTGTCTCATACATACAGGAGAAGCAGCATCTTTTACTGACAATTATTTATGTCTTATCTATACATGTACTCTGTTAATTAAGTGTGACATGCTATATAACTGTAATTTTAAAGAGAAAAAACTTGGAGTGGGTCTTTAGTTCACAGGTTAGGCTGTGGTACTGGTGCTGTGTCCCGTTCTGGAGTACTTTGGTTCAGTCCTCAGCTCCAGTTCTTGATGCCAGCTTTTGTTAAAGCAGGTCCAGATAGTGAGGATGGATGGAAATGGATCCTTCTTCCTCAGGTGGGCGACCTGGATTGAACAGAAGAGTGAACCAGCAGATGAGCACTCCGTCTGTTTTCCTCTCTGTCTGACTCAAAAATAATTAGTTTGAAAATTTTTTCTTAAATCTTAATAAAAATTTTTATATGTAGGTATGTAATTTTAGCCTTTCCAAACTTACCTGACATTTCTAATGTACAAATAATGGGTCAATCCTTGAATATTTTTGAATTTCTTAGTATAAAAGTGTTTCCAAAAATTTGTGGAAAATGAAATTAAAGTAAAATTTTATTTGGATACAAAATTATTTGGAAATCCTTGCGTATGCGGGACTCTCACCAAATTCATAAAAATACTTATTTGGAAAAGTTATGTGCGAATTTTTTTAAGATTTATTTATTTCTATTGCAAAATCAGATATAAAGAAAAGAAGATAGACAGAGAGGAAGATCTTCTATCTGATGATTCACTCCCCAAGTGACCACAATGGCCAGTGCTGCACTGATCCAAAGCCAAAAGCCAAAAACTTCTTCCAGGTCTCCCAAGCAGGTGCAGGATCCCAAGGCTTTGGGCTGTCCTCAGCTGTTTTCCCAAGCCACAAACAGGAAGCTGGATGGGAAGCACGGAGCTGAATGGGAAGCAAGGCTGCAGGGATTAGAACTGGCGCCCATAAGGGATCCTAGCACATTCAAAAGGGAGTACATTAGCTGCTAGGCCCCCAGAGCTGGGCCCAGTTTTGCATGAATTTTTAAAATTTGCACCAAAATAAGTTTGTTTTCTCATTGTAATATTCTAGAGGCTTTTAAAGTATCCTTACATACCTTTGGTTCCAGAATTATGTTTTTTAAATTGAGCATTATCTAACATCTGAAAATCAATTCCAAAAATAGACAATTGCTTGATTTTCAGGATTTATATTCATCACAAACAGCAAATAAACCTCTCATTTAAACATTAATAAAATTCCACTAATACAACTTCTGAAAATGCAGATTTTTAGCAAATGAATCTACCAAAGCAAGTCTATTTCTGGGACCTCTTTGATTAAGTTCAGTGAGCTGTCCATTCCTGACTCCTGCACCATGCTCACCTTGAATAGCTTTCTCATACCAAGAACAATTACTTGTAAAATTAGGAATGGACATTGTGGTATAGTCAATTAAGCCAGTGCTTGGGATACACAGATCCGATTTCAGTGCATAGGACCGAGTCCTACCTCTATTTCCAATCCAGTTTCTTATTAATGCTCCTGGAAGGCATCACACAGCCCAAGAACTTGAATCCCTACCACTAATGTGGGCGGCTTGGGGGAGATCTTGATTTCCAGATACAGCCTGGGTCAGCCATGGCTGTGGTAGGAATTTAGGGATTGAACCAGAGGTGGAAGATCTTTCTCTCTCGAAGGATCTCTCTTACTCACTTGCTCTGCCATTCAAATAAATTTATAAGAATGAGCGCTTTTTTTTTAATGTGGAGATAGCTTATTATGTTATTTCACTTGAGCACATTTTCTGTTAGTATTTTTATTGTGATCTTACTTGGTGGATGCTTTTAATAAAGCTTTTATTGCTGTGTTATAATTATCACCATAATATGCATAACAATAAATTTAAGAGAGCAAAGTACCTTTAATGCAGCAACACAGCAATACAGAGGAGTGTGGATTTTGCACACAGACCAAGTCCCAGGCTGTCACTGCCAGACCTCAATGGGTAAAAGTTATTTCTTTAGTAAGTTAACCACTAGCTTGCTGATTCTCAAACTTGTGGTTTCCTAGGTTGACTCTATCCTATCCCTTGGATATGCCAATATATCAAACCAACATTCTAGTTTAAAAAGATAAGCAGAGCATTTACACGGTGTGGAATATTGTCATGGACATGGTGGACACAGTATATATAAGAAGTTAAATCATGTGGAATTTTGAGTATTAATTGAAATAAAAAGTAATATCCCAAATACCAAGGATTGCTTGTACGAACCTTTTTCTCTACTTGCTGAACATTTGTGAAAATTCAGGCTTGATTGGAATGAGAGTAGAGAATTTAGATTAAATCATAGGATTAATGGCTTTACTCATTACAGACTGACACCAGAAGCAGTAGAGCAGATTTGCTGAAGGAAACAACAGTGTAAATCTCCATGTTTAGCTCAGAATGACTTTATAGAGAAGAATCCTGGAAGTCTTTTGCCTGAAGTTCATATTCTCCTGAATATTGTTTGAAAAGTACGTTAAATAGTCATCGCTCTGACCACCCATTTCGTGTGATGATTAATGGTCCTTTGTCTTCGCCAGGAAATGATACTATTTTCAACAGATACATGCATTTTTCATGTCCTTCTCTCATGTCCTATATCTGCATTATACTCATAATGGAACATTAAGAGAATAAAGTAGTTCCTTGTTAACTTTTAAGTTTGAGCAGAACATTCACTCTATGCCGCGAAGATTGACATGTGTGTATCTCTTAAGGCCTTTCCCAAGTGCCTGATTATAACATTGGGATTATCCAGCAGATGTTTTAATACAGATAGGGTATTTTAGATCTAGATAATATTAAAATACATGTATGTGCCATTGATTATAGTTAGTTCTGACGCCTAGTTCTACAACATGAAGCGAGTCAATTATTCCCTTCACCTCATTTCAGAGGGTTTGTAACACATCTTTGCTCCATATCAATTTCCCCTCCCCCACAAAGCCCACTGGCTTGTTTTCTTGCCAAGCTGCCAAGAAACTGTGAACAAATTTAATGTCTGAATAACTGATTGCTTTCTCAGTGACCTTGAAAAATTACTCACATCATTAAACATTCATAGGAAATAAAGTTTTTGAGAATACTGGCATCTGCAATCATACCGCCTCCTGTTAGGCTTCTGTACAATTAGAATCTTGTGAACTTTAAAGAGTATCTCAAAAACGTTAACCTTGATCTACTTATCCAGTTACATCAAAAGTTTCTCCCTGATGGTTTTCTCAAATGGGATCACATAATTTTATGCAGATAGACATAGAAAAAAAAGGAAAATAAACATGGATTATTTCCCTTAAAGTTCTGTGACTATTTCAAATTACCTAAGCATGTCAAAGTATTTCAGATGCAGAGTTTGAAATACAGATAGAGACCCACACCGATACAAGAAGAGAGCTCTTCCGATTTTTTTTTTTTTTCAAATACCTGGAAAGGTCACGGATGTCCTTTTGGCCTTTGCTGGGCTAAAACTAGGAGCCAAGAACTCAGGGTAGGCTTCCTGAATCTGATGAGAACTCAGTTACTGGAGTTCTGCTTCCCATTCTGTGCCCCCAAAGGTTTGCATTAGCTCCAAGTAGGAATCAGGAACCAGAGTGGAGAAAACAACTTGAAGTTTTCTGATGTGAAACATAAGCCTCCGTTTTAACTATCAGGTTAATGCTTATACCTAAATTGTTTTTTTGTTGTTGTTGTTAATTGATATGCAATTCATGTAGCATAACTAACCAATTTTGAAGTACAATCCAATGCTCTTTAATGCATTTGCAGTGTTCTGCCACCTTCACCCCATTGTAAATTCAAAATTTCATCATCACCCCAAAACATACCCTGTGTCATTTAAGAAAGGACGCCCATTTCTTTCTCTGCTTGGTTTTGGCTAATCACCACTATGCTCGCTGTTTCTGTGAAAGTGCCATTCTGGACTTCAAATGTTTTCATTGTAAGTGTGTATAAATTATGAGTCTTCTTTATGTATTGATTTTCTTTATGTATCATTTTTCTTAAAGGCAGAGATATCAAGTTAAAAATGTGAAATACAAAGAAGTCATCTTTGGGAACTCTGGGGAAAAAAAACCCTGTTATCCAAAGATGCCTTCTGATACCTCTCCCAAAGCAAGGGTCATGGTCTGTTGTAATGGTCACTTGCTTACCTGTGTTCACTTCAACTCTATGATCATTTTTAAAATTTTGTTATTTTTGGCTCTAGAGCTTAGCACCATCTCTTCATACAGCTGAGAACCTTAATTTTGCTTAAGCAAGTGAGAGAAAAGAAAAATGATGGCATTCATTGGTAATGTTTGACCCTAAATTAATAGAGAAATAATTTAATTGAATTACCTCTGTCCCTCCCATCTTTTCTTCCCTCCCTCTCTCTCTCTTCCTGTCTTCCTGCCCTCTTTTCCTCCTTGCTTTGTTCCTTTTACTCTGGCTTTCCTAAAATTATTTTAATACACGTGAAATTGATCTATGGATAGACAGATAAATGATATATAGACTAAGAATTTCAGAAATGCTGTCTCTAGCCCTCTGGATTTGAGAGCTGCTCTATGTGTTAAAGAAGCCATGTTAGCTTGTGTGTATGTGTGTGTGTGTGTGTGTATGTGTGCATTAAGATTAATTTCTTTGAAGGTTACAGAGAGTAACTTTCAAACAAAGTGTCAGAGTTACAGAGAGAAAAGGAGAAAGAGATCTTCCATCTACTGGTTCACCCTGAAATGGCCACAACAGCCAGGACCGGGCCAAACCAAAGACATGAATGCCTTGCAGATTTCTCATGTGTATAGCTGGGACTCAGTCACTTGTATCATCCTCTGCTGATTTTCCCAAGCAATTAGCAGAGAGCTGTACTGCCAAGTGAAGCAACCATGATATGAAGAAGTGCCCATACTAAATTCCAGCATCACAGACCATGACTTCACGTGCTATACCACAATGCCAGACTCTAAAATCTATTTATATAATTGAGGTTTAATTTTGCTGAGCTAACATTTAGCTTTATTACAACATAGATAAGTGTTATATAGTTCATGTATTACATTAATTATCTGGGTGGTCCAACTGGACTTTGCTGCTTCATTCCTTTCTGTAGTTGTTCTTTCTTCTTGTAGAACCGTTCCAACCCACCACCACTCCTTGCCCAGTGCCTCAGTCATTGTCTAGCAGGTTTAGTCAGTGACATTTGCCCAGCATTAGAGGGAGACAGTGGTTGAGTAACCCTAGGGAAAGAAGAAAAACTATTCTCCAGTACCCCTCTCCCTTCTGTTTGTTTTTCCTAAAATCCGATTATTTGCACAAGATAGTGGGAAACATAATTATTTGAAAAGCCAATTTCAATGCCATTCAATCTTCTGCAAGACAGTTTGTTTCTAACACACAATGCCTACCATGGAATAGTGGTTGCTATGATTTTAACAATGGATAAGATAAGCACTTTTCTTTATTACACTTTCATTTTTTGTACCAAATAGTTTAAGATAATTCTACTAATGCTGGCAGATCCGTACGCAATGTCTAACAAAAGCCAAAGCAAAATAATAGCCTTATCCATAATTGTTCAGACTCCAGCATCTGTGAGACCTCATTCTGGATTGGTTTGGGCAATGTCTTCCTAGGTGGGCATAAGAGTCTATTTTAATCTTTTCTTCCAAAGGTTTTGTGATAATAGTGCAGCATATTTGATTTTTAAGGAAGAATAGATCATCGTTGATTTTCCTGAATTCCTAAGAAAATTGTTTTTGGTTCATTTTGTCTTTCTTCTGAGAAATACATGGCATTATCTCGTATGGTAGTGTCTGCTGCTTGCACCTCTGTGCCATTAACATACATCTGGGCCACCCTTTTGTGTGGAACTGTCCCCGGTGAAAGCCTTGGTGGTCTGGGAAGGAGAAAGACTGCAATTTACCGAGTCCATTATCACCTCTGGACGTGTAGAATGATAATGGAAGTGACAGAGGTGCAGCTGAAAATTGGCTCTTAATATTTTATGTGTTCAAGCAAAAGATTGGAAATCTCATGCTGCTCTTTAGGGAAAATGAAGTATGTGGAATTTTTTTTTCTTCTGTCAGAAAGTTATATGCAAGGGGCTGAATGTAGAGTTTCAAAACAAGCATTACGGCATATTCATCTTGTGTTAACCAATACTTCTCACTAGAGATTTGAAGGGAATAATGCTTCAGTGTGAAAAATTAATACATGGAAACAAAATCTATCCAGTTTTAAAATGAACAGTTTTAAAACAGCGCATTGTATCCATTGCTGCTTTGTTTTAACCAATGTTCTGAAATGTAAGGAATCACAGATATTCACTTTAAAAGATTATCTTCAAGTTATTTTTTTATTTTCCCACCAAACAATCATGTTGATTTTGAAAGAAGAAAATCTCTTCTTGGATAAGAGAGAAAAAAAAAACGACTTTTGAAATAGTTATATTAATAATTTAACAGCACAGTACACAATGCCATTTAAAGAGCTGTGTAGCAGAAGAATTCCTTCTTGGAAAACATAGTTTGTGTGATGCCTAAGATGTGAAATAATACACTGCTATTTTAATAAATATATTTTTTACTTTGCATTAATCTCAAACAAACTAAAAAAGCATGATTATGTTCATATGGAAACAAAAAAATATATGATCGAAAATTTAGCAAATCTCAACATTGGCCTGTATTTTCCTAAAGTATATTAATGATAAGAATTTCTACTTTCTTTCCTTTACCAAATGATGAGCATTATTTCCTGTTATTTCCTAGCACTATTTCATAACATGGCTATATTTTGCTTTTTGAGGAATTTGGGGATGAAGGAATGAACCTGTTAGTGTATATACAGTCACTTTTCAGAAACTGCAGCCCAGAGTCTCATATGGGCTTCTTTCAATGTTTGTTTTTACAAATGAACATCACTACTTGGCTCTGAGTAGGAAGTGTTTCAAGTTGCTATGATAGGTTTCAACCTTCTTTAAAGCATCAGTGTCTACCATGTGGAATAAATGCTCTGTAAATCAGTTCATTTGGATGTTTCATTTAATTCAGTTTCCACAAACAAGTAATCAGTAACAAGGCTTTCAGGTTGAGACATAAAAAAGAATCCTGAATGCTACAAACACAACACCAGCAGTGACTGAATATTACTTAATTATAAATTATAAAATTACGATATTTTTATGGCTCAAATAAAATATTTACATTGTATGGAGTAAATATTAGTTAACACCATTAACTTTTATCACTAACATTTATTGAGTATTACATGTCTAGCAAAGCTTTAGGCATTTTTGCACGTATTCTGTATATGAGATGAGTGTTTGGGGGCCTCCAAGCTTCTGGGCGAAAAGATGATTGATTTGGTCATTGTCAGTCCTGGATCTAACACCCAGAAAACTGGTAAGAACTCAAGCAGTTGTTAAATCAGTGAGGTGTTACTCTGAGTTACTCCATGCTTATTAGGATAGCCATGTAAGCAGCACACTTTTACTTTTGTGTTTTTTACATTTTTCTTATCTGTTCTGCATGTAGAGAGAAAGAGAGGGTTCCCTTCCTTACACTGGTTCACCACCCTACACTCCTACAAATGACCACAGTGGTTGGAACTGGGCAGTGCCTGAAGCCCAGAGCAGGGCTCACAATCAATGGTCTCCCAGACAGGTGGAAGAAACCTTAACTACTTGTACCATTCTCTGCTGCCTCTCAGAGTACGCATTAGCACGAATTTGGAATTCCAAACAGGGACCTGGAGTCTTCCCAGGCACACCAAGGCAAGATTTGGCCATCTTAACTCTTAGACTAACCTACTGCTTCCGGATAAGCCTTTTAATTTACCTCTTTGAATAAGCAACTTAGAAAGCATGTGATTGGCTTGTTTAGTTTGCCATGGAGGTATGTGACATAGTTTGTGAAAGTTATGATAAAATAAACCTGTTTCTGCTTCAGCAATGATAAGAGGTAATTCAGAAATCAATTCTCTCATTGAGGGGAGTAAGACTGAAGAAGAAATAGAAAGGAACAGTATCATTCAAATAGCAAATTAAACATCTCTTTAGTAAATGAAGTAACATTTTTTTCAGGTTCACTAATGACTATCGTGACTGGAGGTAAGATGCATGTCCTTACTGCTGTGAATTAAAATTGAATTGAGATAAAATATCTTTTTTTTTCTTTCTTCGATATGAGTAAGACTTTACTTGGGTATAACTTTTATATTGAATTTGTGACACACAAGTCTCCAAAGTTTGGCAAATGTTCCAGTATTTAAACACTATTAGAATCTAGATCATTCTGCATAAAGGCAATGGAGTATAACAATAAAATTAACTGACCATGCTACTGCAATGAATATATGATTTACATTATTAGTAGAGATGATTGAGTTTTTGGTTGACAGCTTCACTAGGAGTTTCTGTACACAATTTATATGTATTTATTCAATTACAAATCTAAAAATCTGACATAATATTATTTTCTGCTCTTTATATAAACTTTTGTTTCCTAACTGCTATCACTTTATTAGCCCCAGGAGTTAGGCTTCTTTGAGAAAACATTTCAAAGGAGAGGGGAGAAAAATTTCAATTGTATGGTCATGAGAGAATCAGCTGTGTTGAAATGTGGGCACTGCATGCTACCATTCACCATGCCTGGAATGTAAATGTTCACCATGCCAAATTCAGAAACACTTCATTGATCACTGTCATGTAATTAAGTGTTCTTTCCAGCAATGTCAGTGATTATTTTTGACAGGGGCTGTTTTCAAAAAGGGTGTAGGTTTCTGGTGCTAATGATAGCACAGTAGCTTTCTTTTTGGTTTGGTTACATAGAATGTAAATAAGTACAAATTCAGAAAGAAGCCCTTTTTCACATTGAAGGCTTAGTAGGATCCTGGCTGGGGTGACCCAGGCAGCAATAATGGTTTTTTTTTTTCATTACCCCGTATATATTCTTCCTCTGGATCTTGAACAAAGCATCAGACTTCGGTTTTGTTTAATAGGAGTTTGTCACATCAGCGGTCAGATAGGGCAACAACATTTCTGAATCTAAAGGTCTGTTCACATTCGAAGAAGTGTCTAACTGGAGTTTCAAAGACAAAGGGGACCTGGAAGTGATGGAAAGTTTAACTCTACTGCCAAGTTAGATAGCTAGAAGTCACTTGAAAATGATTTTCACACTCAACTTCAATAAACCATAAAATGTTATAAAATATTCATCTCAAAACAGCATATACTTGTTGCTGACAGCTTTTCTGCGTAAGAATGCATTTGCCAGGTGCTGTTATGTTAGCATATACATTCCTGTTAATAATTTGTAGGCATTATTGGTAGCTGTAATTCAATTTATCAAAGGAAAACACAGGAATTTCAGTGCTTCTTCCTTCTCACACTACAGATCATTGTACGCACTTGTGGCATGTCTACATCCACTGTCACTATGTTCTCTCAGCTCCATTGCAAATGGGAACTGATTCTTGTACTATACATCACAGAAGAACCAAGCCAGGAAAGCAAGCTCTGGGCACATTTGAACTGCCTTTCTTTGAGATATAAAATTTTGCTCCCACACTGGAATTTGCAGTATGTTCTGTATTTGAGTGATTTGTTTTGATCCTTGCAAAAATTCCAGGAAGTAGAAAAGGTAGGGGGTGTTATAATGGAATTTAATTTCTCAAGAGAGTGAACTGAGGTACCACTAGGTTCTATGGTTGGCCCCAAGGACAAGGTTTTCAAATGGTGCGTGTGAAGCTGTAGCCCTGGTTCAATGTTCTTCCCAGAGAAATCATAACACAACATCCACAAGTCACACGTCAACTTCTCCTTCTCTTGAGTTCACAGTTACAACACTCCACTGGACATCATTCAGAGAAGTGTTAGTAAGAAGTGGTTTCATAAATGGAATGCTAAAGAAATACAAACAGGCCCAGTTAGGTAGCCTAGCAGCTAAAGTCCTTGCCTTGAACATGCCAGAATCCCATATTGGCGCTGGTTCTAATCCCAGCAGCTCCACTTCCCATCCAGCTCCCTGCTGCTGACCTGGGAAAGCAGTCAAGGATGGACCAAAGCCTTGGGACCCTGCACCCAAGTGGGAGACACAGAAGAGCTCTTGACTCCTGGCCTCGGATGAGCACAGCACCGGCCGTTGCGGTCACTTGGGTAGTGAACGAGCGAACAGAAGATCTTCATCTCCGCTCTCTGTCTCTCCTCTCTATGTATATCTGACTTTGCAATAAATTAATCTTTAAAAGAAAAAAAAGAAATATAAAGATCACCACATGTATTGATAACCAAGTTAGGACAGTGGAATATTCATGTAGCTTAAAAAACAATCATGATCAATTCTCCACCATTTAAGTACTAGATTATCTCAGAAAATGGACAGTTTTTAAATTAAGTAAATATTTACATAGGGTAATATCCACCCTGTTTAGAACATAGCTCTGTGGGTTTAAAGCACATTAAATTGTGTAAGCGCTAGAGTTGTCTAACCAATAAAATTCAGATTCAGAACATTTGTTGGTGTTGATCAGAGTATTGGGAATGAAGCAGATTGAAATCTAATGCTTTGATTGCCACTTTCTCTAGCTGCATATCCTTGAGCATTTTCTCAATCTCCAGGATGCACTCACACCCACATTTTGTCAGTCCCTACCCTGCTCCCATTCTTGGTACCACTTATCTGGTTCCTCTATCTGCAATTGTTTCCTTCCCCTGAGCATCATATCAATGTGATGATACAGTTTGCAGCCTTTCTCTCAGGCTTCTTTCATCCATGTTTATTATGAGCATAGTTTTGATATTACTGTATGTAATAATTTATGTTGTTATAGTACATAATCATTCAGAGTGAATCACCCACCCTACAAGTACTTGTCTATTCAGTGGATTAAACAAGTGTTTTGGCATTTTTCTTTTTCAAATGTATACATAGATTTTTCCTTCCCATTCTGCCTTTACAGCTTGGTTTCAGTTTAACTTCTGGCTATTTCTTGATCTGACTGTATGTTTTAAATGCTACTTATTGTTATCACAGTAAATCTAACTCAGGAAGTTCAATTGATTCAACAATCTAGATTCTCGATGAGGCTCCTCCCCTTTTCAATACTGTCTTGAGAGAAAATGTGTCCTTTTATTTTTCACCCTAAGTCTTGAATAAAATTTTAACAAAGTTTTTAAAAAATCAGCTACTTCTTTGCAGGCTCTTGTTAGAACACTGCTGATGTTTGGATGGGCAACTTCCGCCAGTACTGTTTCTGTAATTCCATGAAGTTGCATGCCAGGGTTACCACTCTGCTGTTTGCAGCAGTGAGCTCCTGTCCTTCTCTGAGTAGCTTACGCTGAACTTTGAGCTTTGTAGAAACACATCTTGAAGATTCCAATTGACTTAAGTGTCTGTATAGAACATTACTCATTTTTGCTTTCTAAACATAGTATTTTAGCAACAAAATCAGCAACAATATTAAGGACTTGTTTCTTCCTCCCCAAAGATCTTTCTTTCCTACTTAGATGTCACAGTACTGGATATTTACAGACTGATTGATTAGGTGTTGTGAAGTGCCTTCCCTGAAGCATGATAGCCGTACAGAACTTGAGGACTTGGTGTTGGTGAATGCGTTCACAAGGAACTATTAAAGCGCACACACAACGCATACATTTTGGCTGCTCCTGTCACAGGCTGATGGCAAAAAAGCTCAGCTGCAGCCAGATGGAGGGGAATGGAAAGCCACACTGCGTTCAGCCACACCTCCTCCTCTTTTTCACAGTAATTCACACACACACAAAAAGGATTCATTTCTCTCACTAATGTGTCTAAGAAAAAATGGAGTATGATGAAATTAAGGAGAATAAAATAAGAATAGAAATGATACATATTTGCACTTGCATGTGAGGTGGGAAGATATAAATCTTAGTATTATTATAATTAACAAGGCATTCCCCAAAATTTGATGGATTTTTTTTTTGTTGTGAATTGTTTTTATCCTCTCTCTATTGCAAAAATAGAAAAAGCAAAAACCAAGTGATAATAAAAATGAGCTGGATGAGATGACAGCTTTGTCATTTTTTTAATTGGGTTTGTGTTTCCATTTCTCCTGAGGGAGGCACCCAAGCCTCTGCCCCCACAGCCGTCAGTTAGTTGCCTCCAATGACATTAAGCCATGTAGTGAAGACTCCATTAGAATAGATCTTCCAAGAGTGGCTACTTATATGTTTCTCTAATGTAATATTTCAGCTAATTATGTTTAGTAGAAGTGCAGTCTTGGGTTTGTGAAGTGGTGATAAATACCCCTTATACTCACGAATATCAGAACTGTTAACCTGAGACTATATGACTATTCATTAACCAGGAGTTGATGTGAAGAAGTATGGATATACTGCTCTGGTTCTGAGAACTAGTCTAATTCTTCAGGTGGTAGATTCAGTGATGTCATGAGTAACCATACAGGTCTCTTCAGAGACCCATTCCAGCTTGCTGTGTGTCAGACAAGCACATATCTCCACCCCATAAAGATTTACCAACGCCCACTGGGGACCCTGTAGTAAATAAGGAAAGAAGAGATGAATGAGTAGGAGACTTCGCTTACTAGTGATGTTTTCACTGTGGAGTCCCACACTAGCAAGGCTAATTCTAATTCCAGCATCAGTCTCTCCATCCCCAGAACAATTGGAAGAGAAAGCCATTGTTCACGCAAAGGATACAATAACAGTAGAGCAGTAGGATACAAGAGTATGTAGCACTTTAGTAGTCACAACCTTGTAAAAGACTAATGAATTCACTTTATTAGTATTCAAAAAGGATGAAGCATTCTTAATGGATTAATATGTGATGATGTATATAAAATAAAATATTCATGATTTAATTTGAAAGTTTTCTAAACTTAGCTTGGTTTTTATCTATAGTGAAAATGGAAGTGTCCATAACATACGAGGAAGAACAGGTCAAATCCTACTTGGAGTTTTACTTAAGTCAGTGATCTTATGAAACATGCATTCTGCTGGCAGATACAGCGCCCGCATCCCTCCCTGAAGAGCTTGGGTGTATTTCCCTGCTCTGGCTTGAACTCCAGCTACCTACCAATCTGGACCTTAGAAAGGAATAGTAATAAGCTCAGATCATTGGGTTCCTGACACCTAGATGAGAGAGCAGCATTATGTTCTTAGCTCCAAGTTCCAGTCCTGGCATCTTGGGGCATTCAGGGAATAAACCAGCAGATTGCAACTCAGTGTCTGTGGGTCCCCTGGCCTATCAAAAAATACATTTTGAAAAAAATACATAAAATTGTGATTTCCAGTAATCTCACAGAAATGCAATTAAGAGCATCATAGAAAAACATAACAAATACATAGCTCACATAAACTTGACTCTTTAAAATTGATAAAAATATCTAGAAACATGTGTTTTAATATTCCATCTCTAAAAATATATAGACTTAAAATAAGATAGTAAAATGGAGATGGAGAACTGTTGGACAGTTAAGATTTGAATGTTCAGGTAGCAACTGTCTTCTTCATTACTATGCACCTCAAATCTGAAAAACTTCCACAAGAGTCACTGGCATGAAAAATGATACAGGGACAACCTGAACATACTGTGTGTGAATGTGTTTGTGTGTATGTGATTGTTAATGTGTGTTTCTGCACACTTGCACAAGGACTTCTAAAAGGAAAATGAAATGCACACCAGCATATGCTACTATTTAGCATGGTGTTATTATATTAGCATCTAATAATAATTAAGTCTATGTAAGATGGCTATTCCTTCACTGCATCTACATTTTTTCCAGCTGTGAACAATAGAAGCAGAAGAGAATGCACGTCATGAATTCTACCATGTTCTTGCCACTCATTTTACTGTTAAGGTAAGAAAGGTAGAGCAGATCCGAAGAGTTGACAGTGCAGAAGACCACATGCCTGCAACCATGCAGGTTGCTCTAACTGACCTGCTGAATGGAGGCAGAGCATCCTGTCACATCCCAGGTTGTCCTTTCTTCCCCATGGGCTACATTACCCATCCATCTGTCTGCCTTCCTCTGTTAGTATTAGTGATTTACTGTGCCAGTTAACTTCATGTAAACAACTCACTCTGAAAGAGTACTTAAAAGTTTAGGGAAGAGTTCAAACACACTGAGTTTGACTTTTGTCAATAACATTCACTTAATCTATCATCTTATGTAAGTAACAGTTCAATGCCTTATTTGCTCATCTGAAAACCAAAAATGGCAATATCTTTCTTTTACTGTGAAGATTAAATAAAATCTGTAGTTCACTGTTTTGCACATACTTATATATTCATATTCATATGTTGAGACTATGTTATATATCCATATTAGAATACAATAGCAATTTTTTGACTAAATCTCTAAAACAGTGATGTATAAGTCATTTAGGACAGACAAAACTCGAGTGTTGCTTTACATTGAGCAAAGAATACCTAGCCAAAGTAATAGAGCAATTTTGTTGTTAGTCAAACATTAATTTTGAAAGAAAAGCATTCTGGACATAGGTTTTGCTGTTAATTAGTGAATTCCCTCTCAGTATTGATTAAATGTGAAATAATTTCAATATTACCTTTTGAAACAATAACTTTAAAGGTCAAATTTACTACAGGACGGTAATGAATTCATCTGAAGTCCATTCAGAATGATTTTACGCGACATGTCACATTGTCAGTGACATTGCATCCTCTCACTAAAGTGCATAGTGGAGAGACAACCATGCTTGACCATTCAGGAAGCAGAGCAAATCCAAAGGCAAAAGCCGCATGCTGGTGCCTTTCAGCTGAAATCAGTGCTTCTGTATCAACCTGGGCACAAACGTTCTAAATACTCTTCACTTAAATGGCTTCTGTCAAAGAATGCTTTCACATGATCAAAAGCAATTTAAAAAATCAGATTTTCCAAAGTTTACTACAACGTTGAGTATATTTCTAACTACGTTATTGCTTTTTTTTCTTTTTCAAATCAGTTGAAGAATTCTCACAACTTTTGTGAATTTTTTGTTGATTCTTCAAATGATTGATTGTTAAGAGACTAAATTTACTCTTAACCCTCAAGACTGTTCTGAAAATTACTGTTTTGTAAAGTAGCGAGCAGATTAAATCTGTGATGTAAGTGCTGAGTTTTGTTTTATTTGTTAAGAAGAAATCACGTTAAAGCTATGCCTGTTGATGAGAACTTTTAAAAATCTATGTGCAGTGGACTCTGAGAAGATCGCTGAGGTATGGCAAATGTTATTTAAGCAACTCCAGGAAGCTCCTCCCCTTTTGGGGAGGTTTTGTTTTCTTTAAGGCCTATCTTAGGAATTTTAATTTTCTCTTCTAAATCATCACCATTATTATCCTCTAAATAACTGTAACGCCTCAAAATGTATGCAAGTGAAATTAACAATATATACACTATCTTTCCTTTTTACTGTAGTATTCTTCTCTTCAGACTGTTAAAAATCCAACCAGTGTTTTAAATCACAAGAGCATTGACATCAAAGTGAATTTAATATTCTCTTTCACAGTAAATAATATTTACTATTGTCATGGATCAAAGTCATAAAAATAATCTAGTTCATTAGAACTTCTGACATGCAGGGAGTAAATATTCCTCAATATGTGACTTGGTCTTCTGGGCTCTTTTTGGTTTGGTTTGGTTTTTCATTTTCACACCCTTCTTAACACTAACACTTAGGGAAGGAAGAATAAGTCACGTCCCACTGAAAAGAATTTGATGCTTCCCTTTATCCAAGGCATTCACTTCTGCCATCCCTATGTATGTAGACATTGTGAGCCTCTCTGATTTCGTAATCCTCTGGAAGAAACGGACAACAGAGGCTGCAGAGAGTGGCAGCAGTGGCTCTCAACCAAGGTGGCAGAACCACCCATTTATGAAAGCAGAAGCTAGAGTGGGCCAGATCTTTTGCCTGAATAAAACAGCTGACACTAAATAAGGGAAAAGAAGTGACAGCAGTATCTATGGATATCACTTAGTGGCACACCTCTTCCTGCACGCACTCTTCCCTCTCTTCCTTTCTACTGTTTCAACCTCTGCATGAAGCCAGGGGAGGAGCAATCCCAGGGAATACAAGAGAAAAACTGGCATTCCATTTCTTAGTTCTTGTGGGGTCATGAAACACCTTGTCATATGAGTTTATGTTGCCTGGCCAATTAGCCAGTGTGAGTGGAGTGCTCATGGTTTTCAGCAAATCCAGCTTGACATCAGCATCTCTGACATGTATTTGACTTCAGAACACCTTTTCCCAGTGGTGAGGCCTCTTTAGCAAGCTCTTTGAATGTTGATACTTTAAATAAGAAAAAAGAAGTTTCAGTTGCATATTCAACATACAACATTAGCAAAGGTGTATGTGATGTTTGGGGGAAAAGCAGTTCAAGTGAACATGGCTTTGTTTTCTAAATAAATTCCTTTCCTGTGTCAGAGGTGTATCTAAGACCCTAACCATCTGCAATAGCCCAGGAGATGTTTACCTGTTGTGTTAAGTAAACTTTCTCACCATATAAAAAGGAGAACGGGTTGGGGGACAAAACAAAAGCTCCCATAAACCCTTCTTTTTGCTAAATGAACCTGATTCTTGCTTTTGAGTGTATGGTTTCTGAACTCATTTTCACATTATCCCTGCCACCCATTCTTATGAATCTTTTACATCCTAGAAGCTTGGTGCGTTTTATTATTTATCTATGTTTGTTGGCTCTAGCATGATGAAGAGGGCAGTTTATAATGGACTGCTCATTGCAAGGCCTGTGAAAGAAAAATAAGTTGAACTTGGCCTGTGAACTTGGATACGTACCAAGAATGTGATTTTTCTTGCTCCATGACAGGACAAGAAGAGACTGAATATCACTGCAAGCGTCTATGAAGATTTAGGATTGAAAGCAAACCTATCTTGTCTCAACTTCTTTTGAGGGTGGAGAGAGGCATTTCACACTCGGTGAGGACCTGCTCCTCTCCATCTTTGTTTATAGACAACAGGAAAAGGATAGCCCATTTCTGAAAAATATTACTCTTTTCAGAAGTTTTTATTTGCAATGTTTGCAGATTGTTTGTAAAGCAGCCTTTTAGAAAGGCACACGTGGTAAGGATTTTATCTTATTTGGTTTATCTAAGATAATGTCTGCTGAAATTCCTGGGAACAAGACGCAGATGATGAAATAGTATGTATCCTTTAAGAAGATTTGTGTGGGAACTCCATTATCACACTTACTATCCGTGAAGAATGGAATATAATTTTACAATTTGGACTGATATACTGCCTAATATTATACTTTGAATATAGCTTTATCATCATTATAGTCACAGGATATTTTTGATATTTTCAAAAGATTGTCACGTTTGAATTAAGTCAGAAGGTGCATTTTTTTCAGAGTCTTTCTGGCCTTGAAGTCTGTTCTTTACCTGTTCATTTTTACTGCTTAATTATATATATATACACATATATATATACATATATACATATATATAGTTATTTTGGGAGCTTAGGTTTAATAGAGGTAGGAATGATTGCTTACATAAGTTTAATTTTTTAAAAAGATTTTGAAAAACAGAAACATAGACCATCTGCCCACTGTTTCACTTTCCACTTCTTTTCCAACCAGAAGCTTGGAATGCTATCAGGATCTCCCACCTGGAGCACAGGACTCACGTCCTTGAGCGATCCTCAGCTGCTGATAGAGTGACATCATCAGGAAACTGAATTGTTCTAGACTGGAATACACTGAAGTAATCTCCAGGTTCAGGTGTTGTTGCTTAAGTATCTTTCTGAGAAACATCTTATAAAATTAGAATCATGTCTTGCAAAACAATAATAACACAGAACTTATGCCAATGGTCTTCTCCAAAACTCAGATCTAGTGGCATGGTGCCAACATCTGTAAATGGAAGTAATTACTTTTTTTTTTAAGATTTATTTATTTTTATTGGAAAGGTGGATATACAGAGAGGAGGAAAGACAGAGAGGAAGATCCTGCATCCGATGGTTCACTCCCCAAACGGCCACAACGGCCAGAGCTGAGCCAATCCACAGCCAGGAGCCAGGAGCACCTCCAGGTCTCCCACGCGGGTGCAGGGCCCCAAGACCCTGGGCTGTCCTCGACTGCTTTCCCAGGCCACAAGCAGGGAGCTGGATGGGAAGTGGGGCTGCCAGGATTAGAACCGGCGACCATATGGGATCCCAGCGAGCGTAAGGCGAGGACTTTAACTACTGCATTATCGTGCCGGGCCCAGCAATTGCTTTTATCTTGAGTTTTCTTCCAGTGATGGGAAAGTAAAAGCATAGATTCTTAATGAACTCAGAAGCAGGTGTGTGCACACCTTACCTGTGTTCCAGTGTGTCTCTGCTGCCCACATGAAGCACAGTGGAGGTGTTCCACCATTTGTCTTACCCAAGTTCTATGTTCCAATCAGGCCTCTGTCAGTCTACAGTATTTCCTTCGACACTGTAAACCAGTTAAGCAGTTTCCATAGTGGACGTCAGAATTTTGAGGTTGATGCTGTATCTGCACGATGGTCATTCCAATTATGGGGCCAGTTAATTCAACTTGAAAAAGTCACACTGTTACATGTTGACAGCTGATGATTCTACTCCTGGACTGACTTTGCCATCGACGCTATCTAATGCAAAACATGAATTAACTTTGCCAGTCAACAGTTCATAGTAGTTTTGGGGCAGGTATTTGGCACCATCATTAAGGTGCTGTGTGTGATGTCCATATCCCACTCCAGAGAAACCCCAGGATTCAATCCAAGCTCATTTCTGATTCAGCTTGTTGAAAGTACATGATATAGGAAGCAGCAGGTGACGGTTCAAGTTCTTGAGGCCCTGCCACCCGTGTGAGAGACCCACGCTGAGTTCCATGTTCCTGGATTTGGCCTGATCAGGCGCCTAATGTTGCAGACATTTCAGTAGTAATTCAGAAGATGAATGGTCTCTCTCCACGGCTCCCTCCCACATCTCTTCCTCTCCAGTTTCTGAACCTTTCAACTAAAAAATAAATCAATGAAAAATACATTTTATTTTCACTTATGCTGAATTTCTTTAAAGAAAAGATTTGTTTTTATTGGAAAGGCAAATGAGATTTACAGAGAGAGGGAGATACAGAGAGAGAAAGATCTTCCATCCATCAGTTTATTCCCTAAAGTACAGCAAAGGCCAGAGCTGGGCCAATCCGAAGCTAGGAGCCAGGAGCTTCTTCCAGGTCTTCCATTCAGGTGCAGGGTCCTAGGCTTTGGGTCATCTTCTACTGCTTTCCCAGCCTACAAGCAGGGAGCTGGATGGGAAATGAAGGAGCCAGAATGTAATTGACCCCCATATGGGACCTTGGCACCGTCAAGGGAAAGATTAGTCAATTAAGGTATTGTGCTGGGCCTATAATTTCTTATTTAATCATATCTATGTCTTATTCCCTTTGTTTACTAAAGACTACTTAGCATCTCTTTAAACATTTTGGAGTTCTTTTCTCCCAGCGCCACACTTTTCTTTTTCAGTGTGCTATGGAAAGAAAAGCTTGTCTGTTGTCATCTATAGGATACTGTGAGTCTTCATCTTTATTCAGTGGAAGCATTAACCTTAGTCATTTCAAATGTTCATTTTTGAAATCATTAAGAATTTTAGGTTGTAGAAAAGAAATATATAGTAGAATATAATAATAATGATTAAGAAATTCAGGGCATTTACATATACATGCTTATTAATTTTTAGTGAGATATTATGTGCATTAGAATTGAAATGATACACCTAGGCAAATCTTACAATAGGAGTTGCATAATGTATTTTCATTAATATTAGACATACAGTTGATGCTGTGCTATGCTTTTGTTCATTTAATAATGGTTTTTGCTCTGCATAATTGCTTTAGATTTGCAAAGTCAGGTTCTTTTTTTTCCGTTTGGTTCCACAGTTAGAAAGTTGCAGAGCTTTTGTTTTATGTTAAGTATCACTTTTTTTTAAAGAAAGAAAAAGGCAAGAAGTTAAGTTTGGTTAAGCTGTTTATTCAGTTTATGAACACTTCCAACAAAAATGTTTTCTGTTTTCATTGAAGCTTATGAAAGTGCTAGAACACTTCTGTTACAGATAGCACACAGTGGAAAATGCATGGACAATGAAGTTCTATTGAAGAGTCTTAACTCTAGCTTCATATTATTGACTGTATTCTGGAAAAAACAGTGTATACTGTCCTGCAGCCACCTCTACCATAGTCTTCCTCAATTACTCTGTTAGAATATTCCATGTTTCTACTGGGTAAAACATGCAGTATTCTAGTATATAGGCTGAGAAAATATTCTGATGTCTTAGTGGCTGAAAAGTGCTAAGTTTAACTCGAGTGATTCCCAGTGCTAATAACAGAAACATCACATTGCCTTTCATGGTGAGTGCTTGGCTCTCACATTTTTAGCAAGACGACTGCCTCAAAAACTCATCCAGTGTAAATTAAACAACTCATACATAGCAGTTTCGGTCATTGATGCTATGGTGGATCGTTGTGCCACGAGCAGTGTAGCAATATCTGGAAAATCATTGTGGTTGCAATTTGCCTTTAATTTAGTAATTGTGAATTTTATTTGATTTTACCTGTGAAAGAAGCTTTTCTAGCTTCACAGCAGTTTAATTTCACTTTCAGGAACTCAAGTCTTGAAGCTTTTGTAGATACTCTTCTGAAGAAGAGACACATTTTCTTCTTTAAAAGTAGGACAGAGCTAAGGGCTGGTGTTACAGCATAGTGATTATCGCCACCGCCACCTTCAATGCCAGCAGCCCACATGCACTTCAATGTGTGTACGGGCTGCACCACATCCTGGCAAGCTCCCTGCTGACAGCCTGGGAGAAACAGGGGAAGAAGGCACAAGTGCTTGGACCTTTGCCACACTGACTTCAACTTGTTTCAGCCCTGGCCAGCCATTGCAGGCTTCAGGGAAGTGAACCAGATGAGGAAAGGTTCCATCTACTTCTTCATCCCCATGCCTCAAAATGCCCGTGAAGAATGACGCCTGGCTGAGGTCAGATCCTAAAAGCACATGCACAAGCCAGTTCTCTTGGCAAGGGCCCAAGCAGATGAACCCTCACTGCTGCTTTTCAGAGTTCACTTTAGCAGGAAACTGGAATCAGGAATGGGACTACTGAATCCAGGCCCTGCCTTGGGGACATGGCATTCTAACCTCTAGGCTCTAAATATTTATTCTCAATTTACATCTACTCTATAGGACAAGGGTGACTTAAGGAACTGGAGCTCTGTGATCCATGTGAGAGATTGGATAGGGTTCCCAGCTCCTAGCTGTTGCATGGTCCAACTCTGACTTCTGTAGGCATTTAGGACATGAATCTGCAGATGAAGAAGCCCCCTCCCACTCTTTCCATGACCTTGCAATTAAAAAATCAAATAGACACAGAAACCTAATAAAATAGTAGAATAATTGCCTGAAGTATTAACAATATATCACTGTTGAAATAAATACGGAAATGATTTACCTTGAAAGAGACCACAATTGGCTTATGGAAGAGGATGTTATAACTTGAACATTAGTGGGGAAGCCGTGGAAGGCAAACTGTCTCAACTGTGACAGAATACATAAAAGTAGCTATAGAGTAGTGTGCCTCCAAAGACACGTGGCAAACTCAGAGAGCTGGTGATCATTCTGTGTCTGCATTTCACGTGTTGCTGTTCCATTTTGTATGGCTCAGTTCAATTGGGTGCAATTTTCTGAAGTCATCAATTTTTTTTTCTCACAAATGAAATAATACATAATATGGTAACTTGCATCATGCTGAAACACTGTGGAAAATTCTCATTTTTTAAAAATAAGAATTATACAACGCTGACTCTACATTTGAAAAATAGGCCCAGTAGCTTTCTAATTGCAGTTGATGAATGTCACTGTGAGGCAAATAATTAAAGAAAGAAATAGTGACTAGGACTGACTGGGCATTTGACTGAGTGGTTACAGTACTATTGAGGATGCTGCCATTGCATATTGCAGGGCCTGGGTTCTGTTTTAATCCCAAGCCCAGCTCCACCTTTCTGCTAATGAAAACCCGGGGAGGCAGAAGACAGTGGCTCACCCAAGCAAGACTTGGCTTGGGCTTCAGGGCTCTTGATTTATCTGCCCGGCTCCACCTGTTGTGGACATTTGGAAAATGAAACAGCACTTAGGATCTGTCTCTGTCTTTACTTCTCTCTCTGTCTTTCTGCATCTCATACAAAGTATGTATTTCTTAAAAGGTTATAATATACTAGTGTCAATAAAATCAGTGTAATTAAAGGACAGCATTTTCGTTTGTCCATTTAGTGTTTGGAAAACTGAGCTTCAACATCCATATTCAACCTAATTCAGTCTTTCCAACTGGATTTTGCATTAAAAACTAACATCTGGAAGAAATATTCAAATTGAGAAGACCACTGAGTAACCAAATAACATTTAAACTTTTTCATTTGTCTGCTTTCTGAAGTGTTCAGTCTCTCTCTCTCTCTCTCTCTCTCTCTCTCTCTCTCTCTCTCTCTCTCTGCTTATGAAGCAATTTGTACAATCAGCCAGAAAACTTCACTTGTTTGATAAACGAGTAAACTTAAAGGAGCAAATGAAAGTTTGGTCCATGCAAAATTTATTCAGCCTGCGCTGTTTCCTGTTGCACATTTTTCTGTTGGAGCAGAAGTCTCCTGTGATGTGTTACTGTACTCTGAGAAGCTCACAAACATTGTTGGGGAATGAGCTTTCACAGACATCAGGCTTCTGTGGCCCTTCTGCTGCTGTGCTTTCAGATGCTGGAGCTCGACTCCAGTGCACAGAGTAGAAAAATAATAGGTTCTTTGAGCTAAAACTTCATAGTCACTGTGGGATATTCAAGGAGACCAATGGGGAGAAAGATAAGATAATCATAGCTTTGAACTTTTCCTGGACTTTACTTGCTAGGAACCAGGCAAGAGCCACTCTGACACCTTATTATTGAGTGTTCTTTCTCTGTGTGGGGAAAAGTACTCCGCAGTCCATGTTGATAAAAATGAAAAGGAGTTCACACAAGAGAGGGAAGGAGGTCTAAATTTGTGTGTAAGGGAGGTAGAATAAGGCAGAGATCCACTCCAAGCCTTAGCTTGAAGGCCACTTTTAATGTCAAGTCTTGCCTACCCCTTTGATCCAAGCTACGTGCCGTTTCTTGCATCCCCAGAGCACTCTTCAGGCTACATCATAAGCTTGTTCCCTATTGTAGAATGAGGATGGAAACATTGTTGTTTCAAAACCTATTAAATCTCTCACTGTTCAGTTAATGCCTGGTGCACAGTAGGTGTTTCATAAACATGAACCGATGAATGAATAGACATTAAGACCCCAAAGCTGACTGCCCAAAGGGAGAGATAAAACAGAAGTATGAATATTGATTGAATGACAACATGATGCGTTATGTAGATAGACAAACTAATGTCCAAGAGAGAAGAGAGCTAAGTGGGTTATTAGGAGGGATGCCTGCTATGTTTCAATGTGTTGAATAACCAATGTTTTAGAAATAGTTCATTTTCAGACTGGCATATTGTACATTTGGTTATTGAATAAAGAAATCATGAACATACATATAATTAAATTTTTCATGAGCAGAATTAGAGAATAAAACTGGGTAGACTTACTTTATATGGACAGGCAATGTTGATACTTTTAAGATGATATTTAAAAGTAATGGCTAAATATAAGGAAGGATAGATAGAATTGACCTGTGTAATGGCACTGAGGTTATAGAGGAAAATAAAAACAAGATTGCTTAACTGGAGATGAGAAAACCAGGCATGGTAGGCTGTAGTTATGGATAGATAAGCAGCTATAATCAGACTATTCAAGGTGGAATATTTAGATCTTAACCAGGATAAAGCTACATGCGTTTGTTAAAACTCTGTGAAAACAAATTTAATGATTGTGAATTCTGTGTGATATAAATAATAAAATTTTTGAACACAGATTGTAATTATTAATAACATGTATGTTTAAGTACTTAGGAAGAAGGGTCATAGTGTCAGTAATTTATTTTGAAATACATCACAAAAAATAAGATTATCAGGAAGAGAAATGTATGTTTGTTTAAAACTGTAACTAAAACAAATATAGCAAAGTCACCCAAAGATATAGGAAGTATATATAAAGATGTTAGTTGCCAAATTCCCTCAATCTTTCTATTGTTTTAAAATATTCAGAATAATACATTGTTGGGCCAACATTGTGTCACAGTGGATTAAGCCTTTGATTGTGATGCTGACTCCCCATATGTGGATCAGTTCATACAAAGGCTGTTCCACTGCTGATCCAACTTCTTGCTAACACACTTGGAAAATTGCAAGGAAACCAAATGCTTTGGATTCTGCACCCTTGTAGGAGACTCACATTCAGTTCCTGGCTCCATCCTGGCTCAACCCTTGCTGTTGCAGGCATTTGGGAAGTGACCAGTACTTGGTGAAAACTCAGTATCTTTCTCTCTCTCTCTCTCTCTCTCTCTCTCTCTCTCTCTCTCTCTCTCTCTATGCCTTTAATATAATTTTGACAAAAACTATGTTGAGGGAAATGAATGCTTAAAAATGAAACAAATGTAGTGATCATGTAATCCTCATAACCAAAAGGGTTATTCTAACATGTTATCATTGGTTTTTTTTCCTATGACTTTGTAGTTTTAACAATAATCGATAGCTATTTTTGCAACAATGAGCATATCCTATAGCTTTAAAAAAAACATTTAATATTATTTGCATCATTTACAACATTCATACTCCCAAATTTCTGCCCTGATATATCTTTGGGGAAGAATAAAGACAGGTTTAGTAAGTTAGAACTCATCTATCTGTAGATGGCTCCCCAGCACCCATCTGTAACAGAAAGGGAGTAAACAGTCTAGCGCCTATGAGGTTAGTTAAGCCTTAGCAGAGAGACTACTTGCAAATGTATTTCAGGTCGTGGTTTATCTAAATGATGTGAAAGGATCCGCTGCATCATTGGAAGTCATTTAGATGTGCGCAAGAGTCTATGTGTTCTGTAGTTTGGCTTCCATCCGATATGTGCACACACGTAGGTAGTATGCTGTGAACATTGAGGAAGAGATCACTGTTTGACTTGTTGAATTTTTTTCCACCCCAAGTATTTGGCTGACAAATGAGTGTATCACAGAGTCCGTAGAAACCTCATGCTTGATCTCCCTGTGTTTTCAATAAAAACATTTCCCCTTTATTGATGTTTGCACTCATTGACCCTGTAAGGTCAGAAGACAGAGTTTCTTTATTAAATCGGTAAATCAGGGATATGTAATTGGCTCTAGGAACTTTAGAATGATCTTGGCCATTTCCAGTACTGAGCAGGATTCTGACCAACCACTGTGAATTCTGCTTTTCCAAGGAGGTAGGGGGTGAGACACTCTAACAGGCTCTGTGTAAGAAGTGGTTTGCCCACTGCTCTCAAAGAACAGATTTTCTTGGTGTAGGCAAAATGCCAAAATCAATGTTTTTAACTCAAACAAAGGAAATAGTTTAGCGTGTAGAAAACTATATGGCTATTCTCTTTTTCAGAAAACCAATCAAGCATTATAAAAATAAAATATGTCTCAGGTTTCTTTATAGAGGGACTTATTTTCATTCTCCACATTACACAGAAAATAATTAGGTGATTGTTGGCATTAGCAACTGTGCTAAGATCAATGATACAGCAGGCACGATGAAAGCTGACTTTCATAATGAGCATACATGGCCCGGAGTCTGGGAGCTGTTGCTGTGAATCCTGTTAGGGTGGCACCACTGCTAATTAAAGCTCGAGAATCAACACCAGAATCGTTCAGGAAACATGAATACTAATTGCAGCACCAACCCTTGAGGGTCACTCCGATTTCTCAACTGTCTTCACTGGAATTTGATTTAAAAAAAAAATCTGTTCAGTATAGCATAACCCTCACTGACATGCGTATCTTTTTCCATCTTTTTTTGTTATGTGGTTTCCTAGGGTATTTTGTTCTCATGCTTGACATCATTATTACTTGATACGGGGCATTGAGAAATGAGGGGAGCAAGTTGTTCAGAAATCATGCCTGTGGCAAATATTTCCAGACTAGAGAATGCAGCCTCATTTATCATCATCATTATCACTAAAAAGCTATAGGTCAGGAATGTCGTAAGTCCCCTGTGTTTCAGCTTTGTCTACTAAATTGGGGTTAATTAAAATGTCCCTTTTAAAAGTACTTCTCTTCAATATCCACACGCACTCACACACAGACACACACATATTTTACACTCTTTTCTTAGAGAAGTCATTAGTCAGTTTCTTACAGGGAGGAATAGAATTGACACTTGTAGGGCATGGTTTCATTCTTAATTCAAGAAGAAAGATAATCTAAAGAATTGTGACTCTCAGCCATGCAAATGGTTTCATGGCTATGTAAAATGATTTTCTAGTTTTTAAAAACCATCATATTTTGAGGTCTTTTTCCTTTTGCTCTTGATATTTTAATGAAGCAAAAGTAGTTTCAATCTGTGTCTCTACCATCCAGAGAAAATATCTCCTTTTCCTATCCTCTCCCCCAGTGATGCTAAAAGTAAGACATGCTTATTACCTGGGAAGTTTATGTGAAGTGTAGATTTCTCATCCTCACACACAAATGTTTTAATTTAATGTGGTCCTTGTGGCACTGAGAAATCTATCTTAACAGATTCTGATTTAACTTTTGATATCCATGGTTCTTGGATGTGTTTTGAAAAGCTCTGCTTTATACCATTATTGTAGAGTGCTTTGTTGGGGTGCATTGGGGCTTACAGAACTTCTTGGGGGAAATGGGAACTTAAATGGTAGGGTGTTTGTGCCGAGAAACCAGCTAAGAATTGAAGATCTTGTGGAAGTTTTATAGTTGACCAGTTGGGAGTTCATGGCCATGAGGGGGTAGAAGCATTTTAGGTGGAAATGAACTCAAGTGTAAAGACTTGAAGGGGCTAGAGAGAATGAAGTACTTCTCAGCGTTCACAGATATATCTGAATATATATATTAGGTTTCTTTTTTTTTGGAAACAGTTCTAGGCTCATAGCAACACTGAGGCTTACAGGAATGTCCCACATACTTAGCCTTCCTGCCACAACACCTGTACAGCCTTTCCTAACATTCCCAACTAGAGGGATGCATTTGTTACAGCTCATGAACTTACACTGACACATCTTTATCACCCAGAATTCATCATTTATGGTAGAGTTCACCCTTGATGTTGTACATCCTCTGGGTTTTGACAAATGCTCAATGACAAGTAGCCATCATATGGTATCAGTGTTTTCACTGCCTGAGAAATCCTCCATGCCCTGCCTGTTCCATCCCCAATATCTGCTGACAACCAATGATCTTTGTATTGCCTCCATGGTTTCCATGGTTTCCATGGCTAAACCATACAGTTAGTGGTATTTTTGGAGCAGCTTCTTGCAGATGATCATGTGCATTAAAATTTCATACATGTCCTTTTAAGCTTTAATAGGTGATTTGCCATTTTTTTAAGAGTTGGCCATACTTGTTATCTCCTCCTGATTAGTGGTATTTGTGCCTGTTTATCAAAAATTTCCAATTGAGAAATGGCAATCAAATGGATACTGGACTGATTGGAATGTAGGAACACACTTGACATGGGTTTTTAATTCAATGTGTTGATTCCAGTACTGTGAATACAGCCCTCTCTACAGCCACTCTGATTCACATCAGTGTATAAACAGACTGCCAGGGAAAAACACATTTTTCCTACCTTATTTTTTCTCTACTTAACCGTGTATAGATGGGGGATTTGGTTTTTTCATCTGTCAAATAATGTCAAGGAAGAACAACTACAATTTATTTCTTTGCATTTGGTTTCTTGAACTTGATTAAAACATGAACAAGAAAGCAGCCTTCACTCTAAAAAGATCTGAGGTCAGGAAAACACCTCTCTACCAGTAATACTTGACATTCTAACAGACACAATCTGTGACTTCTGGCCTTTGACAGTAAAGTCCAGTTGTGTTTTGCTTTGCTTCATTCCTAAGAAGCAGAAACTAGTATTTAAAGGTAAGATGTAAATCGATCCAGCAAGCAGAAATCAAATCTTTCTGAGTCTTTAAAGACAGTTTCAGACATGTCTTCTAAAGGCGACTTTGAAAGCGCTGCCTAATGAACTAGAAGAGGCCTTGATGAGCAAATTTGCTTGCATTTGGTCTACTGAGTAGGAAAAGGCTTGTTGACGGTGGCTTCTGCTTTCTCAAATTGCCCTTCTTAAACAAACAGAACAAGGGAGAAAGCTTTTAGATGTATAACATGAAGCCATTACAAGAAGCTGAAAGTCAGCCCATGAAAGAAAGGAGCTGTTTAGTGAGTTTCTAGTTAAGGATCTGGGTGGTGCTGGAAACAGACTGGTGAATAATAGACTTCCAGTGACAGGGCTGTCAGGAGACAGAAAACTGTAGCAGCTTTGTGGGAAAATAGAATTGCTGGGTTTGCCCACTTGACCTTTCCTCTGAATAGATGGCTTAAGAAGATCACAAAGGGCTTTGCAAAAAAAAGTATTGCTCAGTTCCCTCAGTGCCTGAACAGCCCCACCTCCCAACTGCTGTTTATTCTGCAAATTTTTAAATTTGTTGCTTGGTCTTTGTAAAGCGGTTCTTTGAAATCCCTATTATCATGCCATAGATCTGTGTTATTAAGTAAAGGTGTTCCTGCCCAAATAGCCATTCCTTCTGCTGGGCATCCATGGCACTCAGCGTTTATGAGAAAGGATTATTGAAGAGGGACTCCAGCATCTGTACACTCAGCGTCCTCATTCCCTTCAAAGAAATATGTTGTGCTCCCGTCCACGTTCTTGGGAAATTGCATAATCCTATTTAAATGAGAAAAAGCAATTTGAAGGCAAAATGTGTATCAAATACTTATATACATCTATGTAGATGAAAGGCCTGCAGATTAATTGCCAACATGTTCAGAAAATAAGACTTGACAGTAGTGGTTCATGTGAAAAAGATCTTGGAGATTTTCCTGAAGTACAGCTTGAATATGGGCCAAGGTTGTGTGATGTGGCAGCCAACAATCTGATCTAATCTCAGTTGCATTTATAGAATTGTAATTTCCTGCCTTAGTATGCATGGGCCCCGAATGCAGATTTTAGAAATTACGTCCAGTTGTGAACATTACATTTCTGGATAAAACAGAAAATCAAAATGTAACAAGGAAACTACTTTTCAAATCCCCAAAAATATTTTCAAAGGGGTTGATCTTATTAAATATAGAGAATATCAGTAAATGGTTGGGGAAAAAAATGGTAGTCAAGATAACAGAATGGCAAAAAAATGATTATATAGGAAAATATCATCAGTGAGGTTTTAGAAAATGTATGGTTCCTCAAATCCTACATCAGAAAAAAATAATAAATGGATTAACACATTAGCTGAGTAAAATATAAGAAAGTCACAACACTTTCAGAAGAAAATTGACGCAAACATGACTGTATTAGAGCTGAAATAGATGAGTCAAAGTTAATAAGGTGTTGTTGTCAATAGTTGGAAATGAATCGAAAGTCCTAAAACGTAAGTTTAAAACTTAAAAATATCAAGAAGTAGGGGCCTGGTGCGAAAGCCTAGTGGCTAGATGTTTGCCTTGCATCCACCAGGATCCCATTTGGGCACTGGTTTGTGCCCTGGCTGCTCCATTTTCCATGTAGCATGCTGCTTATGGCCTGTGAAAGCACTAGAAGGTGGCCTAAAGCTTATGGACCCTGCACAGGCATGGGAGTCCCACAAGAAGCTCCAGGCTCCTGGCTTTGGATCGGCTCAGCTCCAGCCATTGCGGCCACTTGGGGAGTGAACCAGCAGACTGGAGATCTTTTCTTCTCTGTATCTCCTTCTCTCTGTATCTCTGCCTTTCCATTAAAAATTAATAAATTAATCTGTAAATATATATGAAGAACGCTGAAGAAATTTTAAAGATCACATTCAGATGTGGACATTTGGTACAGTGGTTGAGACGCTTGTGCTGCTGCCATGCTATTTAGCACTGCCTGGTTTGAAGTCACTTCTCTCCTTTCATCTCTCTTCCTGCTGTCTAATGTACTCTGGGCAAGGTGATGGATGACCACTCACCTAATAGTCCCTGCTAACCATGCAAGACACCTGGGCTGAATTCCCGGCCTGTGGCTCCTTGCTACTGGGGACATTTCAGGAGCTAACCAATAGATAGAAGTATCTTTCTCCTGCTTTTCAATTCAATAAACAATTTTTAAGACTCACGTTCCAACAGAATATAAAACTGCATATATAAATGTCCACAAGATGATATTGACTAGAAGATCTCTAGATCAAATTTTTATTTTTAAAACTGAAATGTATATATTAACTGACTATTCACAAAATTTTTAATGGATTGTGTTGAGTGATTAGATTTACTGATTTTTCCTTACGCTGCTTTTACAGTTTTCAAAACTGTAATAATGGTACTATTTGCTTTCTATTTGTAGAAGTTATGTAAAGTCATAAATACACAAACCAAGTGACTCAATTGTTTGTCCAAGTGATTTGGTACATGGTTGTAGCTAAGAAGAGGAAGCTATTTCTAGCAATTGTACTTTTGTTTTTGTTTTTGTGTTTTCCAGTTTACTTTGCAATTAAAATTTTAACAATGAATCATGCCTATCGGCTGGTCCTGTCAGTGGAATAATCCAGTTATAAACTGCACTGTAAATCAGAGATATTACAGAATAAATTTCTCCTCTGGAGGGAAAGAATATGGGTTTGGTGACTTCAGATGCCATTTCGGCAATGAACTTTGGAGAGGTGGGTCAAAGAGCTGGGAGTATTTGCAGTGAAAAATTAATCAGATGGAAGTTCAAATGTGACATGTAGATCTACAACTCCAACTTGTTTTGTCTATATTGAATATGATCCATTTTTTTGGAGATTGCTTTTTTAAGGAGTTTGACAAGCAGGCTCCTCTGTATGATCTAAAATTGCCAATTTGAGAATTGAAATAAAAAAAATGAAGATCTAAGGAATCATGATAATGAACAATAATGCAGCCAGTTCAGACTTATTGAAGTATATACCAGTTTTTGCCCCTGTTGCAGAGATGATAGTTTGTGGGTTAAAAGCACCTAAATTTGATACCTAGTTCCATCACTTCTGGCTTTCTCCATGACTCAGTTTCCCCACCTTAACAGATGCCAGATTCCTTTCATAAAGAAGAAAATTATTTGTAAAGAGTTGCTGTAGACACAGGGTGACTGAGAGAATTAAGCATTACCACACATAGAAAGAAGTTAGCACATTTTCTGGGATATGTGAGTGACAACTATAGCTTACAATTTGTATGTCTTACATAAATGAAAATTTCAGAATTGTTAAATGTGATAATTTTGGTGTTTTAATTTTGGCTATCATACTTTGTTTTATACACGAGTACTTTAAAAATTCTGACCCATAGAGTTTCCTGTGAGAGTTTTCCTGTCTTATATGAATCTGAATACCATTCCTCTGTATGTCAATTGATATTTTTCATTTGTATATTTAAGGAACTTTTTTTTATGTTCTACTGAATAGAGCTTGATTATCGTGTGTCTTGGTGAACATTGCTTTTGCCAACCCTGCTGGGAGTTCTGTGCCCCTCCTGTGTTCTGTTGCCTCATTCTTTCTCCAGATTAGGGAAGCTCTCCTTTATTATTTCATTAAATATATTTTTAAACCCACTTTGTCTTTCTATGCCTTCTGGAACTCCTATTCATTCTTATAGTTGGCCTTTTAATAGTGTTCCTTTGATTCTTGAATACTTGCCTTGACTCAGTTCCTTTTCCAGCTCTTGTGGCAAGATTAATGAAAAATCTTCCAGTTATGAGATTGTTTCTTCTGCCTCACTCATTCTGTTATTGAGACTTGGCACTGAATTTTTAATTAACTCCATTGTGTCATTCGTTTCTGATAATTCAGCTTGATTTTGTTACAGTGTTGGTATTTCCTGTGTGACATATCCTTTAAATCGCTTCATGTGCTTTTTGTTGTTGATTCGAAGCTTTATAACAATTTTTTTAGGCCCTTTATTCCCCATTTCCACAATGTGCTCGTCGGTTAACTCTGAGGTTGGAAGAGGCTTTTGCCCCTTTGCAGGGGACTCTTCAGTAATATTAATTGTGCCTCGGTCTCTTGTTCTTGGTCATTGCACTTCTGGTTAACAGATTCTGCTTAGGGCAGGTTACTGAGCTGTATCACCCACAGGTCTACAGTTTGATTTTGCTTATTTTATTTGCTACCTGGTTCTTTGTTTGCAGTAACTTGTGCCTCTCCCTTCAGAAAGTTTCAAGTCTGGGTTCCTGCATGTTTTTTAAAGATAAACAAAGAGGTGGAGAGAAAGAGAAAGAAATCTTCTGTACCTTGATTCGCTTCCCAAGCGGCCGAATGCCTGGATCTGTGCCATTCTAAAACCAGGATCCAGGAGCCTCTTCCAGGTCTCCCACACTTGGGTGCAGGGTCCCAAGGTTTAGGGTGTCCTCTACTGCTTTCTCAGGCCAAAAAAAGGGAGCTGGATGGGAGGCAGGGCTGCCAGTATTAGAACAAGCACCCTTATGGGTTACCAGCACTTGCAAGGTCACTTTAGCCACCAGGCTACTGCACCTGGTGCTTTTCATATTTTGCAAAGGATGAATTTGTAAGGTACCAATGGCGACATTACAGACATTCATGTCCCACCATCTAATGGCACAATTGTACAATTGTACAAAATATAGACAAGGGGTTACAAAATTTCTATTTATAGCTTATCTTGTACTTTATCTATGTGGATAAAGAAATTCAGTATATATTTGAAAACTATTAGTGCAATATCTAAAAGAGGGTTAAGAAGAATATTAAAAACAGCAGTTTCTTTGCATTTCAGCTTAACTAACTCCTTTAAGTCAATCAGGATTTTCTTACCAACTTCTCAATGGTACCATTTAAAACTCACTGGTGGAGTGGGGATAGCAAAATTTACATAAAAACATGTATGTATATGTTTGATATACATGAATTCTTATATCTTGTTTAAATGAAAAGGTAACAAAAGGGTGAAGACTGTGATGCGCTGTTTTATTAAGTTTGAAGTTTTGGGGCTGATTCACTTTGTGCATAGTACTTTCATTTCTCAGACGTCTTTGAGTGGAACCTGTTCCAGGTTATTTAAGAAACCAGACAGCATACCCAACACAGTTACTCTTCCTCCTCCTTCTCCAATTGCATCCCTGGCTTTTGGCACCCTGGCTTCTCAGACCTCCAATGCATGGAACCCACGGTTTCTCCCATAGAGCACACAACACAATGAGATCTTTGTTAGATATAGGCACCCATCAGCAAGTAGGCCTTCAATTCCTTTACCTGCAAAATACATACTGTGGCAGTAGCTTCCTCATGAAGTATTTATGAATATCAAGTGACCTAAGTGTTAACTACATTAGTCCCATTGTAATGAGAAGCACAAGTGGTGTTTGGCAGATAGCATTGTTAGCATCATCATCATCATCACCCACATTTTAAGTGTCTGTTCAAAGTAGAAGGGTTTTTGTCTTTTTGTCGTTCATCTCAGAGAAACAGAAACATGAATATGTCTCATGTCCCTGAGTCTCATGTCCAAAATCTTTGAGGGGATGTGCCAGAGAGCATGAGTGTCCTTCACAACATTACACAGAGAATTCATAAGCATCAGATTTGAATCCATTTGCTGTGGCATCCATGGGGTCATCACATGTGCTTTCCACAACACAGTCTTTCTTTCCTTATAGATTTCCAGGTTACCAAAGACATTGTCAGTGTAGTATCCTGTGGATTTATGCCAAGCAGTAACTCCCTCATTATCAGTTCTCTGTTTCTTAGAGATAGTAAGTAGGCTCTGGGGATCTTATGGTGAAGTCAGAATAAACAGCACCTCCTTGAACCACTGCCACCTGCCTCTTCCGGCTCAGTAAGATCCCCAAATATGTCAGCCTCATGGTCTTATAAGTCAGATTCTGGAATTTAGAAGGTTCCCAAGCTTGATTTAATACTCTGAGACTGCAGTGTTGGAATTCTTTATGTTTATATATTTTTTCAAAGATTTATTTTATTTTTATTGGAAAGTCAGATATACAGAGTGCAGGAGAGACATTGCAGAAAATCTTCTATCTGATGATTCACTCCCCAAGTGGCCACAATGGCTGGAGATGAGCCAATCTGAAGCCAAGAAACTGAAGTCTCTTGCAGGTCTCCCACGTGGGTGCAGGGTCCCAAGGCTTTGATCCATCCTTGACTGCTTTCCCAGGTCACAAGCAGGGAGCTGGATGGGAAGCGGGGCCGCCAGGTTTAGAACCTGTGCCCACATGGGATCCTGGCACATGCAAGTTGAGGATGTTAACTATTAGACTACAATGCAGTGCTCGATTCTTATATTTTCATCATGACAGCCTTTTCAGATATTGTAGCTGTCCATACAATGTTATGACTCGGTGTTAGTGGCAGTTAGAATTACTCAAATTCTGTCAATACAGCTTTATTGGCCAAAGTTAGCCTAGGACAGATGACTTGCTACCTCCAGCTCTGCAGCAACCTCCACTGGGTGTGACGCGCCTCACAGATGGAATACAGACCCACAGAATTCTGGATAGCATTGCCAAATCATTGTTTTTTGTAATACCTCAGGGATCTGAAGAGCAGGTTTGTTTCCTGCAAACCCCAGGGAGAGATTCCTACCAGCATCCCTTAGCAAGATTTTCACTTCAAGAAAAGATACCTAGCACAAGATGCTATGCTTTCCTAAAGAAAGTATCATTGCACTGCAGCTTGTCAGGGGATTTTTCTGCATTGATAAAGGTATCCCCTAGGGTAGCGGGGGAACTCTTACTGTTCAGCAGATGTTGGCTATGTATGTGTGTATGTTCCCAGACTTTCAAAAATCAACAGATTTAATAATCAGAACTCGGGGAGTTGCTATTTTTATAACTCATGCACTCTGCTTATCTTTCTCTTTGGGATTCTATTCTCCAAAGTTCTATTCTCCTTCATTGTATTCAACATTTTTTTCTGTTTTGTTTTTGTTTTAGTTTCTTTAGGATATTGCTTGTGTTTTCTATAACTGGAAAAGGAAACACACCGAACTACCCATGCAGAAATAGCAGAATTTTCCACTGACAGACATATGTGCAGAGCTAATTAAAGAAAAGAGTGTATTAACATGCACACCACAAAGCAATCACCACTCTCTCCGGAGTGTTCTCTCACTCAGATACAAGAACTTTATCTCTGGCGCAGTGGGTCTGACTAATTGATATGTCATAAAAAAGAATGCAGTTCAGAAGGTTAGAGGAGCAGAATGTTGTAAAATCATGAGTCTGGGAGAAGTCATTCCTTGGTGAAAACATAGTCCTCGGTTTCAGCTCTAAGTGGGTGTGGGAAATGAGGGAGGGAAGAGAGACAAGATCAGGGGTCTTCAAGAGAAAAAAAGAAAGAAAGATCAGGAACCTAATTGAAATGGGAAGCATTCTCATTTTAGAAAATGTTTCCTTAACAGATTGTTCTAGCCCTCTGCCTCAAGGTTTTGATCAAATTAACGATGCTGCTGATAAGCTCCATTGGTGTTACTGTTTCCAGAGGGAAGTTTCTGCTGCCTTCTCTCACCCTTCCTTCCCCAAATCTCAGGTATGACAATAGAATTGCTAATTGGGGCCAGAACAAGCCAAGTTTATGAACTGATTATTACTATGCAAAAGCAGACAATCCAGGAAATTAATATTGCATAGGCACCTACCTAAAGGAGTAATGTTTCCATTACAGGCTTGGTGTCACTCAGCTGGGAAGCTGTTGCTGCAGCTTGTTGTCCTCAGTGAGGTCCTGAACTTCTCTTTCTTTTGTCTCCTGTTGCCTGCTGTCTGGGGACCAGTCAGCACATCTGTCACATTGTGCTGCTTGCAAGGCCCTTGCTGTTACCACTGATCTTTTACTAGTGCAAATAGATGAACTTGTTATCCGTAGGATATTATCAACTTGATTTCCTGTCCTAGTAGTAAAGTAAAGCAGCCAAATCCTAGATACTAAAGAGGAATTAATGTATTTCAGTAAAATGAACCATAAAATCCATAATAGCATATAGGAGAAGAACTCGTCCATGCAGAGTAATTAGCTTACCTAGAGCTTTGGAAAACACAGTAAAATCAGAGCTTCCCTGGGGGCCTAAAGTAGCTTTCCTAAATTATTCATAAACATTGTTTTCCAAACATGCTTATATTTCAGAGTCTGATGAGGAGTATTGTGTTGACAATTGCGTTTGTAAGCGAAGTAGGGAGAGTGCAATAGAAGAGGTGTGAAGTAGTTCTGGATTTAGCTTTCCTGTTTTGGATCAAACATCAAATACTAGAAATGCCACCTAAGAGCAGAAATCAACGAAGCAGTTTCTTTTAAGTCTACCATATTACCTCAAATAACACCAGGTATTGAAATATACTAATCGATGTTTAATAAAATATTGAACTTAGGGTATTTTTATTTTTGTCTAAAGTTGTTGAAAAATATGTTGCATAAATGTGGCATGGAGAGAATGAGTGAAGGATGGGTTTGTTAGGTCTATGCTGTTCTCTCACACCGTCAGTGTGGCCAATGAATGCTATACTTCACAATTTATTAGGATTTTCTTCACCTTTATGGAAACCAAACTCTAGCTATAAAATTATATTCAGTAGAAAAGTTATTTTCAGGATAATGAATCAGAAATGTCTGTTCTCAAAAGATCATGTAGAAATGATTCTTCCATCAAGTGTAGAGGTTGTAGGATAGCTTAGATAGAAATCAGTGCAAGGATAATTTGAATGGGAGATACATGTCTGCTACTTGAGCAAAGCTCAAGCATTTTTTCATATTTGTTGAAATGACATGAGAAAAACAAGCTGTCCTGGATCACTGCAGGACTTAATTCTCAGAGAACTGGCTGCGAATCTTAACATTGAATGGCTATAGACCTAGAATTGAAATTTTTCATGGCCTCATTTTAGACTTTCCTATCTCAATCATTTAATCAAATACTGATGTTTATTCTTTGCTGGAGTATACACTTCATTTTAAAATGGAGTTCTTTTGAAAATGTGACCTTAATAATCACACACGTCCCTTTCCCCAAATTTTCTGAGTTTTGGGTTTCTTTTTCATGTTATCTAAAACGCACTGTGTTCAACTAGAGGCTTCCGATGGGATAAAGAACATGCTCTATTTTTGTGTTAAATCCATAGTTATGGTGAAAATGTTATTATTGTAGCTCATTGTTGTAAACTCTAGAAGAGAATTCTATTTAAAAGAAAGGAAAACAAAATGGGAAATAAATGGGTTCAGACCAATTTAAAACTCTAATATTGTTTTTACTTTAGCATATCCATCAATAAAGCAGAGTTGCATCAAGTTTTAATGGGACGTATTTATCAATATCCTTTTATCAAATAAGAGTATGCAAAGGCGAATAGCTAGAACAAATTAGATTTTTAGAATCTTTGGACTTATGAAAATATTGATTTTTTTCTTATGTGTCCCCATTGACACAAAAGCATGTGACATTAACAATGAAATTGCTTATGAAAAAGGCAAGCCTGCTAGAATTTGATATCAGACATGCTAATGAAGTTAACTACAGAGAATAATAGGACTTGGAACCTAAAATTACTCTCTGAGATCAATGAGTTTTCATCATATTTGGATATTTCATACATTCATAATACTTTCCAATAAGACTTTTTATCAGACTCATTTTTATCACAGTACAACATTAGTTAACAGATACTGAATTATAACTAATGCTTGTTCCAGCTAATGATTGGTGTTTATACTTAGGATCTCTCAATAAGCATGGAAATATTAAGCATGTCATTTTTCATAAAAGACCTATCATCAAAATTTTTGAAATATGATTAATATCAAGACTTTCTTTTATTTAAGCTTTTGTAAAAAAAAAATCCATGTAATCCATTAGAGCTATTCTGCTATTTCATGTTCAGAATTTAAATTGTAGTGAGTGAGGATGCGTTGTTTGGGTATAAAATTGTATTATTCAGCATATCATCAAGAGTAGTTGCTAGTTTTACATGTTTGCCATGAAACAGAAAAGCACAAGTCTGGGAGAAAATTCCTTGGATGTAGAAGTCCTGCATTAGAAAAGTTTGAGTATAGCATGGTAGTGAATACCTTGCTACATTACTGCAACGTCTCTATCTTATGTACAATGGCATCCAATAAGCATTCATTTACTTTGAGTGAAAATAAAGAACGTTCACTAGAAGCCCTTCATTGGCAGCCCATTGCATTAAGCTATGAATCCCATATCACATTCTCCATGGAGTTGGCGGGATGGGGGGACAGGGAATGGCTGCTTTTGTTCAGTGATCAAGCTACAAGATAATTTATTATCTCTTTCTCATCACTAATAGCATTGTTTAATAGTAAACACATTTCTTCTTATTATAAAAAAATTTACGAACAAAAAGTCTACTGGAGCTAGCAATGCCAAGGTATAGTATGTTAGGCTTCTGCTTGTGGTGCTGACATTCCACATTGACACCAGTTCTAGTCCCAGTTTCTCTACTTCCAGCCCACCTACCTGTTTATAATGTAGGAAAAGAGTGACGGTTGGCTGCAGTTGTTGGGGTTCTACACCCAAGTGGGATCCCCAGAGAGGCTCCTGGATCCAGGCTTCAGTTGGATCTGCTCAGCTGCAGTCATTGCACCCATTTGAAGCGTGCCAGAATATAGCAGATTCCCTCTCTCTCTCTCTTTCTCTCTGTCTCTCACCCCTTCTCTAACTCTGGATTTCAAATAATAATAAATATCTTTAAAAGAATAAGGCCAGTGAAGTAAAATACTAAGTATCCCGCCAATTATTAGAGTTCTTAATAATTTTCATCCACTTAAGAAATTAAGAATTACTTTTTTCCGTATGTGCTGGCATAGCAGCAGATTCGCTTTGTCATCTTAATTTCCCTGATACATAATGGAGTGAGCTTGAGGGAATATTTAGAAACCAACCAAAGAACCACCTGGATATAATCTTTCTTCAGTTCCATCAATCATTTATCACAAAATTTGATATCTTAATGTTACAGCTGTTGGAATATTGACTTTAGCTAATCTAAGAAAGTCTTTATTTTGTTTGTGTTATCCGAACTCCAAATCATTCTCAATAGGGAAACATTAAAGGGTGCCTGAAGTACTGAAGATGATTGTGTCTCACCTAATGAGATGGATGCTCCAGAAATAAACTAAAGAGAGTGATATAGAAAGTGAGCAGCAGAAAAGTGTTCTGAAGTCACGAGGGCAGAAGTGTGTAGGGGGGAGATTGGGGGAGGCAGAGCGGGTTGGTCTCAGACACTTGACTGCACATTTGCTGTGAAAAATCTGTGTTGGCCTCTGGCTGACAAAGAACAGAGAGTGCTCTGTAACAGCTTATCATCTTTCAAGAGAAAGTCAATGTTCTCTTCATTACCCTGAAAACTTGGCTTTTTTTCCTCCAAAATTACTCAAAGTATTTGATAACACCTTTTGTTTTTCTAATGTCCAGAGACAGTCATGCCCAGCTGCTGCTTGTTTAAAAAAGGAAACTCATGATATTGTAGTAAAACGCAGACCTCAAGTTTTTATAAATATGTCCCCTCCACAAGCCTGCTACCCCTACTCAAATGGACATCTTGGATCACAGCACGATCTCATGAAATGCATTTCATTTCATCATTTCTGTCTTGATCTTGTGATTTTCAGAAACACCTACTCATGTTTATTCTATACTTGCTTCCAAGATCCCACAAAGCTTCTCCTGGTTTCCAAGACCTATCAACAAATCTAAGTGAAAAATCGCTTGCGCTGCCATTTCTGATCGGACTGGAATAGTTTTGGAAATGAATATTGAAAGAGAGAAATAAGCACATGCTGACTTTTCAAGGGAGGATGCAATTGTCTTAGAAAAGAAATTGCCTCTACGACGTGACCAAAGCCATAAAGCCATCTATGTCTATAATCACAGGTGTGTCGCATCACAGAGCACCTTCAGCTATGTGGGGAAACTGCACTTCCATGAGTTTGGAAGATGCAGCACAGTCTAAAGACAGCTCCTCCCTGACCTTTGCTCCTTCCTCGTATACCCCACCCCCAAAACACACACCTCTAGGCTAAAAAGAAGAAATAATAATAAAATTCCCAATTATTCCCAATTCTCGTGAATATGGATTACTTTAACCAATTAACCATTGTCAGCGGGATAAAAGAATACCTAATGTTTGAAAGGGATGGGATAAACAAACATAGAAAAAAATGTAAGCTTCTTCTGAGATGTGACTCCTTAGCAAGCTTGTCAATCCATTGTCACCAAGTTTCGAAGTTGGAAATGCCGTGCAAATGTACATTAGTCAAATAAAATGGAATACCAGGTTAATCAGAAGATTGTAACTTTCTTAGGGAGATAAGCTAAGTACATAAAGAGATTTATAGAATACCGTTTGACAGGAAAAATAGTTGGATGTATAACCCTAAATTTTTATATTATTTTTTTATGCTGAGAGAGAAGATGATACTTCTGGCCATCAGGTATCAATTGGATACAGAATTGTTTGCATGCAGAATTATTTGGGTGAAGTCCTATCCTGTCTTCCTTATCTCCCCTCTACTTTCTCCTTCCCTTCTGTTCACTCTCCTGTCTTCTCTCTCCTCCTCTTATCCCTCCTTTCTCTTCCTTTCATCTCTCCTCTCTCTATCCCCCTTTCATTTCTCTCTGCTTTCTTCCCTCTCTCCCTCTTTCAGTTTCCTCTGTGCATATAGTTGTTTTGCTTGCCTTTGATAAATGATTAGCACTGAGGGAAGAGTTGGTGTGATCTGACAAAACAGCACATGACAAGCACATATTTAGTTGAACCTGGTGTTACACTGGAAACACACTCAGTTTTATGGGTACACCTTCACCTAAGGAGTCCCTACTCTGGTGCCTGCTACCATTTCTTTCCTGTCTTGGCTCAGCTTCATGTATAATCATTACACAGACCATGAAATTCAACTACGGTTATTATGACAATTCCAGAAAGTTTATATATTAATTATCTTAGAACCTGAAGATGTTTGTCTCCTTTTTCTTTAAATCAAATTTAATCTGTTTGAAAAACTTCCAAGGAAGCATTTTGAAGAATTACAAAATGGTCATCAAAAAGATGACTTTTCCTTTCCACTAAATATGAAAATCACTATGCAACAAGTGCATGATGTCGAACACTGGGAGTTTATTAATAATGAAAATACCAGAATGTGGGTCAAAGAGCTTTGTGAGTGGGGAGACACATTTAAAGCAAATGATTAAACTTAATGCAAATTCAATACTTAACAGTGCTAATTTATGTGAAAAGATTTGTTAAGTCTTTACTTGGCAAAAGCATTTCCATGTGCAATTCATTTTTCTTTGTGCCATTGGACTGACAGCTGTGCATGTTGCAGATGTACTAGTGGTGCCCATTCTAAGGAAGAAAAATATCCTAGAGCAGAAGGTGTAAATTAGAGGTCACTCAACCTGGATTTAACTGTGCATAAATGTGTGGGATTGGGGACTAAGTCTTGTACTTGACACTTACTTGAACAACTCACTTGGCCCCAGTTTCTCAACATTAAGAGAAATGTAGCATCTACCACATGAAGCTATTCTGATGAATGCACATGATGGTAAAAAACAGCACCTGATTCCTGAGAGACGTGAGCCCTTACAAGCAATTCATTATTTTTAATATATGTCTTTGGTAGGTCTGCACAGAGTGCTGTCCTGTAACAGGTTAGGCTGTTTGCTACGTGACAGGTCTTCCCAAAACAGCTTTGCATTGCCCACACTGTTATTACTTAGGTTCTTAAGATGAAGGAACAATTAATTACCTTAAGCCTTGGGTTCTTGTTGTCGTGGATCTTGAGCAGGCCAGAATATGTGAATATTTTGATAAGGATGCTGTAGAAGTTTGGAAAGTAAATGCTTAGATTTGAATTGATACAAGCAGATGAATGGAGTAGGCATTTGGGTAATCAGTAGAAGCCCATAGTGCTGTGCCTGCAAAACTGGTGGCAGGTGCTTCTTACTGAGGAGCAGTACAGGCCAGTTCGTAGTAAAGGCTGAAAGGTTGTTCTTAACATGACTTCACTCTTCAGATCTATATTCCCCAGCTCTGTATCTGACCACAGGACAGTTGCTCACTTATTTGCCCAGTTTTAGTGTTCACAATCCAACCCCATCCTTGTTTTTATACCATCTGATTAATCTGATTATATTTGAAATTGGGCATGAGAAGAAAATGGATTATTATTATCTTTTGGTAATTGCCAGAGTAAAAAATCAATTTTAAAAAAGGTGATTTTAAAAGCAATTGAAAAGTAAACTCACAATAAAAGTTTTTAGGAAGAAATGATTCTGTCCCACTTTGGGTTGCCTCATCATTTCCTGAACTCGAGAAATAATGCAACTGTATTTATCTCCAACTTCCTAGTTACTCATCACACACACCTATGCAGCAGGTGGCTCCATACCAAGTTTGTTTTGAAAATGAAAGGTGATGACAATAAAGTTTATTTCAGAATTGAGCATTGCCTTAATGAAAAGCAGACTCTCATTGTATTAAGGTCAGACAATTGACGTAACAAATGGTGACTAGTACATAAACAGCTTTCAGTAAATATCATTTCAATTAATGGATCATTGACCTACAATATTTATTCTGTTTCATATTTATGTAAGGGTCAAATTTTATATTTATCACAATACAAATTTAGGAGTTTAGTGATACTTTCTTACCATACCCTTCCTGCTATATCCTATTTCTTACCTACTTACTGTTCTTGGTTGGTGGGTTGGTTCCTTGGTCCACTGGCTGATACTCTTAGGTACTCATATTGAAGGATAACTTGGGTTTTCTATGAACCATTTGGGGATTTTTTTGAGCCCCTGTTTTCCTCTGAGATTTGGTTTAGGAAAGTCAGATTCAAGTTGAGCTAAGAAGCTATAGGTTTGAAAATTTTGATGAACACATTTACACAATTATTTGAGAATCACCCTAAAATATTTGGGGATCCTGAAGTAAAAAGTTCTGAGTACCATTAAGAAAATAATAGTTAAATATGCATGTTACAGCACAGCTTGGAGGGCTTCACTCAAGGCTCTCAAGATGAGTGTGGGAACCACTCATTTGGTCTGGTAGGGAGAGGGAGAAATTGGGCTCAACTCTAAATAAAACACAGAGAAGTGAGAATTTATTGTCCAGGAACAAGGTGGGAGTTTGTCATAGCTGTTAAAATGCTGGTTAAAATAGCTTCACGGCCTGAGTGATGGGACCTGTCTCTATGTCTATCCATCTCTCTGTCTCTCCAATTAAACAACAAAAATTACAACTACAGAGCAGGATAGGGGTCAGTGGATGGAAAATTACTAAGAAGAGGAAACATCCAGGGCAAAGGTGGCTCTGACTTAACCAACCAGAAGATTCCTGTTAATGATAGGTCGGGGACTCGGGCATCATCTGGGGCATCGTGGATGATGAGGAATTTGCTCAGATATCCAGAACAAGGGATTCTAGTTATACTGACGCAGCAAGGCTCTCTGCTAAAATTGGATGTTACAGGAAACTGCACACAGGGGCCCAGCATAATATGCAGAAGCCCGACTGAAGTTTGGCCAACAGAAAGATTTTTTATCAGTGCAAGAAGGAATTGGGACACAGGTAAATGTGAATCTAGGCTAAGGCAAATAATGGCTCTGGAAAGGAATGCACACCTACCATTTTACATTCTTTCACATTCCTGCTTCCGGCACTGGAGGTAGAAGTTAAATAGGTCTGTGACAGCTCAGGGTAAAATATCAACAAGACAAGGAAAGAAAGAAATTGATGACCTGGGCTCAGATGGATTTATAATCAAGGATTAGGCTTAAAGTTATATGAATTTAATATGATGAGTAAATATTATTGTACTGAAGACTTTGATTTTACCTTGTTTCCCACTTGTAAAAGAAAGGTCACAATAGTCTCCAAAATTCTTTTCTTTATCTTTTCAGCATAATTACCCAGATCATTTTCTGTCCTTCGCTGCACTGTATAACCTCCTTAAAGAAAGCCCGTTTCAGTTCAAAGGCATTTTACTGAACCTGAATAAATAGCCTCAAAATACTAGGCTATGGGTTATGGGTTTCTGCCTGCCCATTTACACATGTGGATAAGGTTAAAGTTATTAATATTCTCATATAGAGAGGCATTTAAATTACCTTTTACTTGTACATGTATATTTTATTTGACTGGAATGTGGACTCAGGGTTAAGGAAAGCTGATATCACGAAAGTGTTCCTAACCACACACTCACACATTGATAAGCTCTCCATCCTGGTTAAATGCCAGAACTGGTAGATCCTGAGTACCTCAGTGCCTGGTATTTTCTTTCTACTCTGCTTTGGTCATTGTCAAAAGCATAAGACCTGTCATTGGCTAACAAAATCCAAATCATTGCTGAGAGTCAGCTGAGCCAACCAAGGGGAGCCCATCCCCAACTTGAGTCTTTGGAGATGGGTCAGCAGCCAGAATGCTGCAGAGAGCACGGCTTAGTCGAGGGAGGCAGGTGAACTTCCGGATTGTATGCCTAGGTTCTTCATCAATCTGCGCTTCCATCCTCCTTTATCTTCTTTGTCTCTTTTGGGGGTAACTCTCTACCTGACCCACATTCTGGGGGAAGGAAAAATTAAAAGGTGGAAACTGAGACTGATTCTATAGAATTCTATAGAATTCATTAATAAAAGAATGTATGCTTCTCTTCAGAATTTTTTAGCAACCATAGGACTCTCCAGTAAATTAACTTGGTGTGCTATTTGGGTTAATGTATAAAGGAAAGAAGAAAACAGCATCTGTCAAATGTGTCTCCACTAGTTAATAGGTTCAGGGAAACCTGACTCTGCGTTTGGGTCTGTGTGCAAATTAGGCAGTGGCTTTTCTTTGAATATGATGATTCGTGCCTTCCACCTGCAGACTGTGTCTCTTACATTAAAAGGCCAACCAGGGAGTCATTCAGCAGCTAATTTAACACCTGCACATTTGCAGGGCTTGCTATGGAATCTGTACAGCCTAATGACTCAAGTAGTTGCTACAGGAAATTCACAAATTTCTGCCTCCTTGGCTCTTGATGCACAGACCCAGGAATAGACACTTGGGAACATCCAGCACACTTTGGAGGAAGCTTCCCTCTATTGGAAAAGATTTTTTAGAAAAGAAGGGATGAGTATTTGGCACAGCAGTTACACCTTGCTTGGGTAGCCACACGCTTGCCTGGATTTTGTTGTCAACTCAGCTCCATCCCCGCTTGCTGCTCAGGCACCCTGGGGAGGCAGCAGATGATGACTCAAAGCCTTGGGTTTCTGTCATACAAATGTGAGATCTAGATTGAATTCCAAGTCCTGCTTCAGCATGACCCAGTCCTGGTTGTTGTAGAAATTTGGGAGAATAAACAAGTAGATAGAAGACCTCAGTCTATCTCTTTGTCTTTCATAGAAATAAACTTTTTTTATTACAAAGTCAGATATACAGAGAGGAGGAGAGACAGAGAGGAAGATCTTCCATCTGATGATTCACTCCCCAAGTGAGCACAAAGGCTGGTTCTGTGCCAATCTGAAGCCAGGAACCAGGAACCTCTTCTGGGTCTTCCACACGGGTGCAGGGTCCCAAAGCCTTGGGCCGTCCTCGACTGCTTTCCCAGGCCACAAGCAGGGAGCTGGATGGGAAGTGGAGCTGCTGGGATTAGAACCGGCACCCATATGGGATCCCAGGGCGTTCAAGGCGAGGACTTTAGCTGCTAGGCCACGCCGCCGGACCCGAAATAAACTTTTTTTAAAGAAAATAAAATTAATAGCAATGAGCTGTGTAAGAATCCCAGAGAATTCTTCCAAACTTGCTTGCCATTATGAGCAGCAGCAATTCACTGTATTATTTGGAATCATCTTCTGTAAAGTACACAGGCAGTCAGACCATTCACAAGCTTGCATTAACAAGTAATTAGATATGAGAGAAGACCTGATTGGGAAAGTTGATGAAAGACAAGTCTAGAAAAAGGCTTTGGTGGGTAAAGGTTGGAAGCCAGGCTCCTCCGTGGGGGCGGGGGTTCTTGAGAATCAGGGCTGGGCAGTAGCAGGAAATATAGACCAAAACTCCTGTGCGCCTCCAGAGGGTAAAGAAAAACAAATGCCCAGCAGGTTGTAGTTGTGGTATTATGAGAGATGCTAGAAGCAGAGAAGAGGGAGGCCACTGCAGAACACGGAGCAGCACATGCCTTGTTATTACATAAAGGCAAGTCATGATTCCAGAAAATCAAGGACACTGTCAGACCAGAAGGGTGGTTTGCCACAAGGGCATCAGTGCCTGAGTTTGGGGAATCAAGTGTAGTGAAGAGGGAAGATGATTTAATCACAGAGAGAAACTCAAGATCCTTCCTTCCTTTTCACGGGGATTCATTGTGTCTGTCAAAGAAAAAAAAAAGTGCTTGATTTGCTTTTGTTCAATTCTCGAAAGTGAATGGAACGGAGAGAATCCTTACCATGTAGATGAAAGAAAAAGGCTGCTGCCAGGGATAACTAAGAAGCTGATCAACCTGTGTTCATCCTTCTTTACTGTTCACTGTGTACTCTGCCTCATCTTTTGCTACCCGCCTTTTCTGTGGTCATGAATACCTTGCAGTCCTATATTCTCCTTATGCCTGGTAACAGTGAAAACCTAAAAACTAATTCAAGGTCAGGAGTTAGTGGCTCATTGTGTTAACTCTTTGAAGACTCTGAACATTTTAGGGCCCAGCCCGATAGCCTACTGACCAAAATCTTCACTTTGAATGCACAGGGCTTTCATATGAGTGCCGGTTCTAATCCCAGTGGCTCCACTTCCCATCCAGCTCCCTGCTTGTGGCCTGGGAAAAGAGTCAAGGACAGCCCAAAGCCTTGGCTTGCTGCAAAAATGTGGCAGAAGTGGAAAAAGCTCCTGGCTCCTGGCTCCTGGCTCCTGGCTTCGGATTGGCTCAGCTTCTGCTATTGAGGTCACTTGGGGAGTGAATCAGCAGACAGAAGATCTTCCTCTCTGTCTCTCCTTTTTTCTGTATATCTGACTTTGCAATAAAAAAATAAATCTTTTTTTTAAAAGAGTGATAACATTTATATGGTCTCTATGGAATATGACAATAAATCATTTATAGAATAAATCATGCAAGGCAAATTTTCAAGCTGCAATAAATTTGGGGTTAGGGGGATGATGTTTGATTGCCTACTTTCATATATCAGACCAAATGCAGAGACATCTAATTAGAGGTCCCTTTTAATGAACTCATTTTTCCAACAGGCATTTGTCAAATGTTCACTAAAGATGTGCCAGATACAGTGCTCAATTCTCGAACAGACCCTGACAAGATAAACGTCAATGTTTAAAAGAGTTTACAATACAAGAAGGAAGGGGAACACAACAGAACCTTACAAGAAATGTAAAATGATCAAATCAGGTCCAGAGGCGAGTTGTGATGGCACAGTTGTCCCACATGGAGCCTTCGGGAAAATCCTCATGGCCTAGCCAATCCTGTTTCAATTGTGCATTAAGGGAAAAAGACTGAGAAGAGAAGCATGGAGGAGAGGTGAAGGATGTAGACCATAAAAAAGACTTACATCAGCACCCTCCATCTGAAATATTTACAAGTGAGTTGGACTGACTGAAATGTGGGGTCAGGAAAGAGGAGCAGGGATGAAAGAGGAGAGGAAAGGAGCTTGCACAGGGCCATTGGCCAACCCAGCGCTGGCATCTGCTTTGTAAAGAAAGGGATAGGGCTTCATTCATGCGAGAGCAAAGACATAGTTAGAACTGTGCTTTAGAAGATAACATTCTACAGCCTTGTGGAAAATGCATGGGGGTGGGGGAGGGCCGACAAAGGGCCTGGGAGATCAGTTAGAACACTGTTGAGGTTGTTAAGTAAGGAATGGTAACTTCCTTAATGAAGACAAGATCAGTGGAGGCAGGCAGGAGGGGACCTGTTGGAGGGAAAATAATGCCTAGTCTAGGATCCACAACTGCCCCTGCTGAAAGCCATCAGAAGTGTTCCAAGTTAGACTCCACTTAAGCAGCTATGAAAATTTTAGGTTTAGAAATAAGGAGAAGAGATAGAGACCCAATTTTATGGTGAACGTTTAAGGGGCCTAATTTCCAACAGTACAAGACAAACTCAAAACTGAAAATATCTGTGCTGTTCCTGCAGTGTACAGATCTATGGTTGGATGCAGGCTCGTCTGATGCTAACCATATGTGCACATGCATTTTTGAAAATCAGGAAACTCAAAAGTTACTACTTCCTGCAGAAACTTCTACCCAGAAACAAACAAAAAGTAACATTACATGCCAGAAAGCTTAGAAGAATGGATCAAAAGAAATGGTAAGGCGGGGAGGCTGGGAAACTCAAAAGAACATAACTTTCTCTTTAATATTCAGCTCTCTGTGCCCCTAATCGGATAGGCTGTGAGTGACAGATAAAGCACCCTTTATGGACATCCAAGTTTGTTTTGCCCCCTAGACCAAAAACATAAATCTTGATTCTCCAATAAAAGCATTTAAGGCAGAAAGTTATGACCATGTCCTCAATATCTTGAAGTTAGATGTGCCAAGACATTGCAACACATCCATCTTCTGTGACCAGCAAATCTCTGGTTAGTCCCCTGGGATGGTGGCATGTGTTTTCCTTGAAATTTTCAATAAAAGATAAGAAAATAATTTCCTTTGGCTCATCAGCTGCACTCCTACTAGGTTGACTTGCAGAGACAATTAAAGCTAGAGTTGCCCAGTTTGGGTGGACGTTGTTATTGCAGCATTTGTCCCTTTCCTGACAAATCGCATTATTCCTCCGCCCTCCGAACCATTAGACACTCCAGAGGGAGCCAGGTGGTGATGAGGAGGGGCTGGTCTCCCATTTGTCAACCCCGAGGCAGGGCCAGGCTGAGTGCGGAACTCCCTTTGATTCTGGACGTTGGACACACAGGCTGGGGCGGTGGGGGCATACTGCATGGAGGTGAGGTGCACATTGAAATGCTGTCATGTGCCTCTGAGCAGCAAAGGGCCATCATCTCTGGTGTGGAAAGTGAATGTGATGCCCCCAGATCCATTCAATAATTGCCCTGATTTCTGCCTGGGGCTCAGCTTTCTTGTAGCTAAACGTATGTCCCCTAACACCCTCTCCCATCACTAACAAAGTGGCTCTTTGATTTCGCTCAGGGCAGCACCGTTCAGCCGGGGCTTCGGCTCTGAAGCTGTCGCAGCAACACAGACTGGCCTTTGTGAGCAACTCAGCCCCTTCCGCTCCCCTCCTTCCAGGAGGTGAAAAATAATGGGGGACTTTAGTTAATATTGAAATGTTGGACTCTAAAAGAGGCAATCTTTAATCGAGGTACAAAAGTGCAAGTAGACAGGTAAGCCTTTGGGTGGAATCAGCTGATCTATTCTGTATTCATGGGACTGTTACCTGGTGGGAGGTGTCATGCATGTTGAGTGGTCCAGGGACAATATAACTGAAGCCAATATAAACTGAAGGCAGTTTATAAGATCACGTAGGTATAGTTGGAGGTGCATCAGTCCAGGATACACTGCTCCTCTGAGATTCAATTCTGCCATCTGCAAAGCAGGCAATGGTGCCCTTCTGACAGATTAGGGCACAAGCAGTCAATAGTGCAGCATACAAAGCAGTCAAAAACCATTTTAAAAAATCACGATTTTCATTGCTATAAATGTTTTTCTCTGTATACCATCATCATCTCTGAGAGAGCTACTGGGAGATTAGACGTAGTAACGTAAGATGAAGACACCAGGCATTATGAAGAATCTTAAGCCGGGCATCCTAGGTACTCAGAACCAGGACCCCGCCTTCTCTGCCTCTGCCCTCCTGAGCTGTGCCCTCTAGTGGTGGAAGAGGACTGGAGCTGGACAGGACCCCAAGCAAGTAAAAAAAAAAAAAAAAAGGAAAGAAAAAAATTAAGTAAAATGTTGACAGTTTGATGCTGGCTAAGCAAAGGAAAGGGGGCTGGGATTAAGAATAGAAGGTGGAGTGCATGCTCCATCGACTTTGGCTGCTCAAGAAAGGCTTCTGAATGCATGGACTCAGTTCAAAAAAACTCGATACAAAAGGGATGTCTTCCAACAAAACAGGGTGTCAACCATCTTTCTCTTTTCTTTTCCTTTATTTCTTTTTTGTTATTTTGCTGTTGTCATTTGGTAGTTTTAATATTCATTGGTTTGGGGATACACAATGAGAGAAGCTGCTGTGAATTTGGGAGTTTTTATATAAGTGATTATATTATTCATCACAGCAACATTGACGCACATAGAGAGAATAGTGTGGTGGAGGGTAGGCATGTGTGATTTGCACTGGAACTTGGGAAAATTAATGCTTGGAAATTATTCTAAATCCTGAGAGTTGTTTATGGCCAGCATGTTGGGAATCATCAATATAGTGAGAACACTAGATGGGGAAGAAAGGAGTTCAAAGTCCTAGTTTTCTCAATTTCCAAAATGTAAACAGAGAGCAAAGAAATGACTTAACATTTAACGCTGCTTCCTCATTAGAATAAGGACTGGAGAAGGTGGGAGTTTGGCCTTCAGTTAAGGCACAGTGTGAGATGCCTGCATCCCGTGCCATTGCCTGTGTTCCAGTCCTGATTCAAAGGCTGGACTATCACTCGTCCAATTCCAGCGTCCTGCTGTGCCCTTGTACTTGAGTGCCTACCAGCCACAGGGGACCCACAATGACTAGTGTCTGGCTCCTGGCTTTAGTGTGACCCAGACCTGGCTGCTTGTTCACTCATTGTCTCTGCTCTGCCCCTTCCACCATACTCACCTTGCTGCCTCTCAAATATGAAATACACAAACAAGGGAAGTAATGTCTGCTGTTTAGCCTCCCAAAGGTTGCAAGAGTTTGAACCAATCTGAAAAATAGGAAAGTTCTTGCAAAGCATTTCAAATTATATAAAAACAAAGTATTAACAGTGGCTCGAAACAGGGATCCTATTAGTCTAGACTACAAGTTGATCATCGGCCTTACCAGAGGAGTTTATCATGCTGTCCACTTCGCTTGCCTCTTCCTGGACGAGTGGCGTGAGAAACACCTTAGCCTCTATTCACCTCTTCAAATGATGTGAACATGAGGAAGTTACAGGCTCACAAGCGACAAAGGGGCAATTTATTCAACTCTGAGAGGTTATACAGGCGAGAATAGTTAAATGCTACAAAAACAAAAAGAAAGAAAAAGAAAAAAGAATCACAGTTTTTTTATATTTGATCGAACCAGGAATATTTTGTTTGTTTGTTCATTTTATCTTCCTTGTATAAACCCCTTTCCCACAGCATAAAAATAATCTCAGAAAGAAGTCTCTATAATTTTTACATTACAACAGCTCAGTACCCTAAGCACTGTGATTTCACTGTTAAATAGCCAGACCCCATGATCTGCCCTCTGCTAAATAGTTCAGTGTTCAGTTAGAATGTCTCAAATCATATTAACTCTGCTGCCTTTGTATCTGGTAACAGAGACTTCACTAATAGAGATAAGATTTCCTTCAGAAACCCCAAATATGCAAGATCGGCAGCTAAAAAAATTCTATAGTATGCCATGTATTTTAATATTTCAGTAGAGACTGAATCATGCAAAAGTATTAATTAAAACAGACTGAATACAAATATCCGATAAAGAACAGAGAAGGACAATTTTGGTCGAAAAATCTTGGTGTCCTCTGACAGGGAAATGGGGGCAGATGCCAGAAGCAATTGCAAGCTGCAGAAATCTCAGAAATCAACCATTTCAAACAACTAAGACCAGAAGAACATGATTATTTTGTGACAATCAAATATTCTTGCTACATTTTATATCCAATAGTATAAAAATATCTAAAACCTTAGCTTGTAATAATACTTATTATTTCTACATTCAGCTTCTTTAACATCTACTATTAATTTCATCTACTATTATTTATTGCTCTGCTCTCTTTGATTTTGTATGCTTGTAGCTTTTCCCATGAGAATTAGGGGTATCAAGTGCAAGATAAAATCACTAGTACATAACTAGTTAAGTACACTTCCTTCATGAAACCTGTAAAAATTTGTCCATTTAGTATTATGGTTCTTAAATTTGTCTTATATACCAGAAGAGTTATTGACTATAAATGCAATTATTTACATGAGGTATATTTTTAAATGTTAACATTGTTGAAAGTATAGTGATAATTGAATCCGTTTTTAAAATACATAAATTGTTTTTCTGTAACATGTCAAAGCCTAGATTTAAATTAGGCTTACTCTTTCTCAGTCTTTGAGGAATTTTAGAGATATAAGCATCTAGACGTGAGATAAGTAATGAATAAACATTGCTAACAACACAGGGTAGCTTCAGGGACTGGCTGTAAAAGAAATCAGGGGTTATGACCTATTTTCTTTGTTATATAACCTCTATTTTCCACATTCTGATAAATTTGGACTGTGTATCAAGTCTGCCCTACTTGCATTGCATATAAGCCACGCTATAGTTGTCAGTTTTCATTTTGGAGAAATGAGATCGGGGCCTAATGGAAACAAACAATAACTTCTGGTGTGATGTCAAGGTCTTTGAGCATGCTGCCACAGTACCTGAGGATTGTGCTACTCTTTCCACAAAGCCTGCATTCTATAACAGCACACGACCTAGACATGAGGGACCTTGTCACACGTGCCTGTACTAGTCAGAGTGAAGTATTCTTTGTATAAAAAAACAGAGCATTGGAGGTGAGCAATGTGATTAGGAAGTTGTTTTATCAAATGAAGGTGAGTTGGAAGCCAAGATTTTGGAAAGTTAAGAAACATTGGCTACTTGTTGTAGCTTTTGGAACATCACTTGGGGCACACACACCCCTACTTCACTCCCGATTTTGGCTTCCTGCTACTGTGTCCCCTTGGAGAGGGTGGTGGATGGCTCAAGTGTTTGGGTTCCTTCCACCCATAGGGAAAACAGACTGTGATTCTGGCTTTGAAAGTGTAGTCATGGGGAACAAAGACAGGAGATACAGAGTTTGAATTGATCTATGGAAAATATATGACTTGAGCAGGTCATTCAACTTCATGGTGTTTCTATTTCCTCATCGAAAATGATGAATTGGACCACATTCCTTAAAAAACACCTCATATTTTTAAGCTTTGTAATTTCAAGGTGTGTTTATATGAATGTGGTTTTTTTCTTCCATTTTTTAAGGCATTTATTTTTATTTGAAAGGCAGAGTTACAGAATGTGAGGCAAATATCTTCCACCTACTGGTTCACTTCCCAAATAACTGAAATTGCCAGAGCTGAGCCGGTCAGGCACATGGTGCACTTAGACCATATCTTACTACTGTCCCAAGACATAAGAGTACACTGGAGTAGAAGTGAATCAGCTGTGATATAAACCCATGCGATACTGGTGATGTAAATCGAGACTTAGCTTACTGTGTCATGATGCTGGACCTAAATATTTGGGAGGCAAGGGGATGAGGAGGAGTTGTTTTGTATGTTTGCTTGTTTGCTTGCTTGCTTTAAAAGACCATGTGCTGGAGACTTTTCCAGTATGGCAATATGAAGATGTGGTATAGAACCTTCAAGATATCATAAGTTCCCTGAAAGTACCACTCTCAGAAGGAAATAATGTAGTGAGAACCACTACGTTATTGGTTCCTGTGAGAGTGCAAGTAGCTGAAAGAGAGCAAGAATAGCCCTAGTGGTCTCTGGCTAGCATCTTGTCTTGTGATATGGCATCTTACACACATGTTCCCACTGCTGGGAGGCCTCTGCTGTAAGACCCTCCCTGGAGTCAGGCACAAGTTGGTGCCAAATTCTTTTTCTCCAAATCTGTGAACTCAAAAATTCCCTTCCTTTTTATTCATTCCCCACTGAAGGTAGTTTGTGATGGTTAATTTAAGAACTATTTTTTTCTAATTTCTTGGTGCTCAATATATATGTATAGATTGTTTTGCTTTTGATTCAACTGAGGGAGGAAGCATTAAGTGAAGAAGCAGGTGCTAACCATCCAGGACATCCGTCTGAACATCACAGGAGGAATAGAACAACAAACTATTCCATTGAGTGTTAGAGTTTGTGGTGCCTTTAGTATCTTTAAAACTACCCCCACCAACATTCATTCAATAAATGAGAAAACCAAAATGTTCCAACACTTATGTGACCCATAATCATACAGTACAGTAAAAAAGGCAAAGAGCTACTTTGATATTTGGGCATTAGACAAAAATCTTGAGTTGACTTTGGTCCTCTATATATTCTATCATTATTACATGGCTATAGGATTTTAATGTCTTTAAGAATAACTGAGACTTACACCTAGACAGTGAAAGTTTTTTTTTTTTTTTAAGTAAGATGTATTTATTTTGTTTTGGAAAGTCAGATTTACAGAGAGAAAGATCTCCCATCTGGTAGTTCGTTCGCCAAGTGGTTGCAACAGCCTGAGCTGAGCCAATATGTAGCCAGGAGCTTCTTCCAGGTCTCTCACATGGGTGCAAGGTCCCAAGGCTTTGGGCAGTCCTCTACTGCTTTCTCACACCACAAGCAGGGAGCCTGAAGGGAAGTAGAGCAGCTGAGATATGAACCAGCGTCCATATGGGATCCAGGCACATGCAAAGCAAGGGTTTTAGCCACTAGGCTACCACGCCAGACTCGATGGTGAAAGTTTTTACTACCAACAAATTCAAAAACGAAACAAGGCTTGACTGACCCCAAGCTAGTTTCATCAATATGGGTAACTAGTAATATAAATCAAGGTCACTGTTTCTGTTTTGTGTTTGTTTTTGTCTGGCATAGTTAGAATAATTTTGTCTGAAAACATTGTAGTCACCTTGTGTGGTTAGAGCTAACACCCACCTTCCAGAAAACACCATGAACTATAAAAATTCCTTCAGAATTGGACACAAGGGATTCTGTAAAAGTAGAAGAGGACAATGCTTATATGCTTTCAGTCTTTCTCCCAGTCCTTTAGAGTCGATTGACTCTTCATCAATTTAATTACTGCATATAAATGTCTAATGCACTTGCCACACAGGAGGCTAAGTAGTCTCCTTCCCCCAAGGTAGTTTTGGATTGCTGGAAAGCCATCCATCGTGAGCCACACTGGCCTCTTTGGGAAAATGCTGCTATTGATTACTCTCCTAGATGACTCAACACTATTGTTTCCTTCTTTCATTATACCCTAAAGCAATCCCTGAAACAAGGATTGGGAAACTCATGGAGCAGTACAGACCAGTGCAGTGGGAGGCAAGAGGTGGGTAGACTATTGGGGGATATGCATAGACCAGAAACTGCCTTTGAATAGAGAAAAAATGGATGGTTCCATAATAAAGGTATTATATTTAAAATATTTACCATGATTCCTCTTGGGAAGCAAGGTTTTGAATGGTAGTGCAAATAAGATTAAATATATTGGCAAATATTTATGAAGGGGTATCGACTTCCCCACCCATGATCTGTCATTGGCTTCCTGCTGTCTGCTAAATTAAATGCCTTGTCTTCACCCCTACAGTGAGTGGGTTCCCAATTGTGAATTCTCAGTCCGGCAGTTGAGTTCCAGCTAACCTTACAAGTTCATGAACAAGCTCAAGGTTGTTCCACGAATATGTTTTTGTACTGGCTGTTTCCTCAAATAGTTTCTTCCCAGAAGACCCATACTCTCTGCTTTTGGAAATTTCATTAGTAGTGACAGGTTGATTTCAAAGCCCTACTTTGAAAAGCTGGTTACCTGAGTCTCTGAAGCAGATGCAATCTTTTTTATATTTAATGTGTACCATACTTTCTCCTAAGGGTCCTCCATAGTCATTAAAGGCACACTTGTCTAATTCAGTTTTTTTTCTTACTGAGACTATAAATTTCTTGACATCCTCCAGAACATGCAAATCATTTACAGTCATCAAATTGAAATGATACCTTAAGTCCCCTGCAATATGTTTGAAGAATTGATATCTGACCCATGGAGAAGTAAATTGTTGAAAATCTGGCCCTCTTGAGCTGGCATGATGGTTCAACTGACTAATCCTCGCCTGCAGATTCCAGCATCCCATATGGGTGTCAGTTCATGTCCAAGACACTTTACTTTCCATCCAGCTCCCTGCTTGTGTTCAGTGAAAGCAGAGGAGAATTGCCCAAAGCCTTGGTACCGTGCACCTGTGTGGGAGATCCTGAAGAGTTTCCTGGTTGCTGTCTTCATTTTGGCTCTGCTCCAGTTGTTGTGGCCGTCTGGGGAGTGAATCAGCAGATAGAAGATCTTTGTCTCTGTCTTTCTCTGTAAAATCTGTGTTTGGGGAGGGGTGGGGAGAATCCCAGTACCTATGAAACTGTGCAACATAATACAATGTAATTAATGAATTTTAAAAAAAGAATTGTACCTACAAACCATACTGAATCTGTTGAAAACTACTCAAAATTAAAAATGTTTAAAGCAAAAAACAAAATCTGCCCTTCTAATAAAAATTTTCAAAAAAAAAATATCTGGATATCTGGACCTCTGTTGGAATCATAGAACTGTCTCATGTTCTGTGACTTCAAATGGTCTTCTTAGTTTAGGTAAGGGAAGTGAGCTCTCTGGGTAAGGAGTTCTGAGGAGAGCTACCAAAGATACAGGATTTCCAATAGGTATGAGGAGACTAGGTGAGACGCAAGCAATGATCCAGAGGACAGACATGAACTGCTGTAAAGAACAGAGAAGTATGCGTCACAGTGAAATCTCAGAGGGGAAGTCTTTGTGATATCACATTTATATAATAATAGATAGTTGGTATAGCTTGCAAATTGGTTTTGTATATATTATATTTGCCCTCAAACAACAAGCTATAACATTTGGATGCCCTAATCTTTCAAGATCTTCTAAGAGGATCTGCTTATTCTTCTCTCCTATTTCTGCAATCAGAAGCAGGGGGTAAGTATTATTACGCACTTAGATTGCACTGCAAGCTAAGTAGTTCCTTAAGAAGTAAACAAATAGAGAATGATCATGCCTGCTATACCAAATGAGACACTTGAGAGAAATGTGCTTGATCATAGAGCTCTGACTTAAACACAGGCCTCTTTGCCATGTCTAGAACTCTGGCTCCCAGAGCAAAGCTGCTCTGTGCATGCTAGGACAACATACCCACACAGAAAACAGACTGGCCATGCATGTCTGGTGGATATTAAACACAGGGGAGCAGCCAATGAAAAATTGAAATGATCATAGTGAAAGATACATGGCATGTTCAAGTCGCATAATAACACATATTCAATGATCTCCTGAAATTTACAGGGAGTCAGAAGAGAAATCAATGAAGACATTGTGCTAGTTGTATTGCATGTCACAAGTTGAGCAAAACTACAAATGATACATCAGTAGAAACAGCTTTTAAGAAAAGCTAAAGCTAGAAACTTGATATATGAAATTACATCAGACAGCAGAAGCACCATCTCCATTTGTTCCTCCTGGAACGCTGCCTGCCTTTTCAAGAGCCTATGTAAGACACCATGTTCATGAAAGTGTCCTTGATAATGCTCAGTTGGAGTCTGGCATCTCTCAAGCTTGCCACTATGGAGAAGTAGTTCTTGAATGTCAAATCTAAATCTAGGGGGATACAGAGAAGAACAAGTTGTGTTTCCTGACTTGCTCTGACCTGGAGAGTTTGTCTGTGTGCTCCACTCCACCTCTCCCACATAGGACCTTCGGCATTTGTTTTGTCTTCAAACCAGCAGAGAATCTGCCTCAGCCTCTCAGAGGTGAGGGCTGCAATCACAATATCACAAAGAGGCTCCCAACATGTTCACTGAATTCTTTGAATTATTATGCAGTCTGTATATATTATTAGACTGTAAGTTGTCATTAGCTTTACTACCCTTCTTCTCACCTCCAAGCGTGCATCCTAGCATATATATATATATGTATGTATGTGTATGTATATATATGTATGTATATATGTATATATATATGTACGTATATATGTGTGTGTGTGTGTATATATATACACTCATCCTATAGTGCCTGGGTAGGCACCCTTTTGTGAACAGATTAAAATCACAAATTACAAAATATGTTGAAAAGAAAAGGCATAGCTCAATGGAAAAATATTGTCCTTTTAGTTAGAAATATCTCACAGCAAAGCAAAATGTTAGCATTCCCAAACTCAGTTATTAAAGTAACAAAAAAGAAACTACAATATGAAAGAAGGAAGGCATTTTATGGGATTTGGGCTCGGGATAAGAGCCAATTGGGCAGTCAGATTTCTATGACCATGTAATCTCACAGTGGCTGTGGGTAAGATACTGAGGCCAGGCTGACCCAAGTCCTCTGCTAAGGTTCTTGCCACACTACAATACATGTATTGGCCTAGGGCAGGGACACAATGTCATTGGAACCTCAGCATGGGCAATGTGGGCATCATTGACTTCTAGATCACCTTGGATTGTTGGTAGGATTGGTCTCCTTGTGGCTTCAGAAAGAAGGCTAGTTTTTCTTGCTGGTTGTTTGCAAAATGTGTTATCAACTCCTATGGGCTGTTCGTATACTGCTTTTTTTTTTCTCCGTGGGTAGACAATTTCTTCCAAGCCAACAAGAGGGTGTCTGCTCAAAAGAAACTCATTTTAGACACTCTAATCACAGGAGCGACATTCCCTCAATTTTTCCATGTTTTGTTAGATGCAAGTCATGTCCCAAGCTCTTACACTGAAGAAGAGGGGATTCTGTAAATTGCTGTATCACCCATAATGTCTCCACTGCAATAGTTCGTCCACTATGCTACGGTGTATCATGAGACAGATTTATAGATATCTACAAATGCTAGTCTATGGATCTAGATAAAAATATGTCATATATCAAGATAGATAGCTATAAAAGGTAGGCTTCCATCATCTGTAACAATGATAGAAACTAACTCTTAATTTGAGAATGGGTTTTAAGGAAGTACATATATGTGAATGCATACAGGCATGAGTCTCCCTTCGGGGTAAATAATGCAAACATCCCTATAGTTGTGGAACATATCGTTTTATGGGGAAGACAAACAATAAAGGCAAACAGCAAAACTTTTACCCCGTTTCTTCTAAGTAACTGAGAAAGGAAACAGCGAAGTTTTTGGAAAAATATACTAAAGGAAAAAATGTGCTTGGGTGCAATAAGGTAATAATAAAGAAGAATATTTTGGAATTCAAGATCAGAATCTTCCCCCAAAAAAAGTCATTTGACCACTTCAAGAGTGCCTAGAGGTTATTTAGGAGGGCCATAAACAAGCTTGCATAGTGTGAGGGCCCTAGGGTAGGAAAGACAGTGCACTTGAGCAACAGAAGACCAGTGCACCTGAATAGATGCCCTGTGGCTGGGTATGGCAGAAGAAGCAGGACTGGGCTGCAAACCATGCTGCGGAGTTGACACCAAGGTACAGGGAACCTTTAGAAGCATTCCAGCAAGGGAATGGAATGACGCAACTTGGCAAACGCTAAAGGAAAGCAAGTATTTGGGTATTTTGAAATGTCCCTCTCTTAATCCTGGTTAATATAAAGGACCTTTGCCCTCCTGTGGTACTTTTTTCCCTTTAAGTTGGTCACCAGGTAATCGCTAAGGAAAACCCTGCTCACATTTTAGCAGTTGATATTGATATGTTTCAGTTAGCATCCTGAGCGCACTGTTTTTGACCCAATCATTCCTGTGTTTTCATTTATTTTTCGTACTTCATAGTGATTGCATTTTCACTTTAAGGCTATAAATATGCTATATTTGCTAACCTAATTTTGTCTAAGATAATGCAAAGGCCTCTGCTATATAAATAGCATGTTTGAAGTAAACTGACCTAATTTTGGATGATTTCAGTGGTGAAATACACAGCCTAAATTCTATATTTTTCTAGTAGTGTTTAGGAACATCATGAACTAAAATAATATTTTCAGGTTTCCTCTCAAGTAATAAATAATATTTTCTGTGATTTTTATCTAATTAGTTCTAAAGCAGTGTTTATGTCAGAAAACTATCTGCTGCAACTTCATTCCCACACAGAATTCAATGTTGGCAGAAAAAGGACACACTATTGAAGCTTTTTGCTACCAATTAAATTGCAAAAATCCATCCCACTGAAAAAGCACAGACTAAACTTTATCTCATTAAGACAGAGTCCAGATGCCTTGTTTACGTGTGGTTGAAAAATCAATGCCCTTTTGTCCAGGAATATATAATTTGCAGCAGAAACAAGAAACAGGAGATACATCCTCAATGTTCCCTCCAAGCTAGTAATTAAAATGCAAGTTTCTTTTTTTAAATTTCCAAAATGGATAGGGTTCGCAAGTCAACAATGCTTTAAAATGAGAAAAGTAATGCAAAATTGGGACTTCTCTGCAGTGGTAGAATTTTCCTTTTTGTTGCTCTGAAGACGTGCAGTTGCTGAATGGATGAATAATGAGTGATTAGATGAAGTTGGACTTGTGAATTGCAGTTATTATCTCACAAGTTGGCTGCACAGTTTTCAGTGTCTGGCCACCAATGTTCGGCAGAAACAGGGTCACAATCAAGAATGATACTTTCTCTATTGCACCTGAAGTAGAATAAAAAAATAAATTCAATTATTCAGAAGTAATAATATTCTGGGGAGATAGTCTCTTCTGATTACCCACACAGTTTGATGATCCAGGTAAACAGTTCTGGTTACAACCATGGAATCATTTTCTTTTGATTTGCATGTGTTTAGTGGGAAGAATTTCCTTCCAGTTCTTTGGGAACAATGCTGTATAGCATTTTACATAGGAAGCAAAAAAAATTATATTTGGTTGCTTATTGTTGGGAAATTGTATCCCAGGGGTATAGTAAAGATGCCAGTTTTATGGAACAGATATAGACCAGGATAGATTGAGTTATGAAGATGGAGTAGAATGCAGACAATTAATAATGCTGCTGCTCTAAAATATAGATGAGGAGTTCGGAGAAATGCTTCCAATACTCGTCTCAGTGTACAATAACTGGAGCTCTACTTTCATTGCATAGTTCATTTTTAAAATGTGCTTGATTACATAAAGTCTGCAAAAAGCTTAGACTGGCAGTAACAAGACAGGTATTATTGTTTCTGTGCATGGCTATTTTACAAAGGATGAATTTGCAAGGGTGCCAATGGGCACATCACATTCATGTCCCACCATCTAATGACACAATTGTACAATTAATTGTACAAGATACAGAAAAAGAGTTACAGAATTTCTATTTATAGTTTCTCTTGTACTTTATCTATGTGGATGAAGAAATTCGATATTTATTTGAAAACTATTAGTGTAATATCTAAAAGAGGGTTAAGAAGAATATTTTTAAAAAGCAGTTGCTTTGCATATGGGCTTAATTAACTAACTCCTTTAAGTCAATCAGGATTTTCTTACCAACTTCTTAATGGTACCATTCAAAACTCACTGGTGGAGTGGGGATGACAAAATATCAAACATAAGTTCTTGTATCTTGTTTAATTGAAAAGGTAACAAAAGGGTGAGGACTGTGATGCACTGTTTTATTAAGTTTGAAGTTTTGGGGCTGTCTCACTTTGTGCATAGTACTTACATTTCTCAGACGTCTTTGAGTGGAACCTGTTCCAGGTTATTTAAGAAACCAGACAGCATGCCCAACACAGTTACTCCTCCTCCTCCTGCTCCCATTGCATCCCTGGTTTTTGGCACCCTGGCTTCTCAGACCTCCAATGCATGGAACCCACGGTTTCTCCCATAGAGCACACAACACAATGAGATCTTTGTTAGATATAGGCACCCATCAGCAAGTAGGCCTTCAATTCCTTTACCTGCAAAATACATACTGTGGCAGTAGCTTCCTCATGAAGTATTTATGAATATCAAGTGACCAAGTGTTAACTACATTAGTCCCATTGTAATGAGAAGCACAAGTGGTGTTTGGCAGATAGCATTGTTAGCATCATCATCATCATCACCCACATTTTAAGTGTCTGTTCAAAGTAGAAGGGTTTTTGTCTTTTTGTCGTTCATCTCAGAGAAACAGAAACATGAATATGTCTCATGTTTCTGAGTCTCATGTCCAAAATCTTTGAGGGGATGCGCCAGAGAGCATGAGTGTCCTTCTTCACAACATTACACAGAGAGTTCATAAGCATCAGATTTGAATCCATTTGTTGTGGCATCCATGGGGTCATCACATGTGCTTTCCACAACAGTCTTTCTTTCCTTACAGATTTCCAAGAACCAAAGACATTGTCAGTGTAGTATCCTGTGGATTTATGCCAAGCAGTAACTCCCTCATTATCAGTTCTCTGTTTCTTAGAGATAGTAAGTAGGCTCTGGGGACCTTATGGTGAAGTCAGAATAAACAGCACCTCCCTGAACCACTGCCACCTGCCTCTTCCGGCTCAGTAAGATCCCAAAATATGTCAGCCTCATGGTCTTATAAGTCAGATTCTGGAATTTCAAAGGTTCCCAAGTTTGATTTAACACTCAGCGACTGTAATGTTGGGATTCTTCATATTTTTATTTATTTCTATTATTTTTTAAAGATTTATTTGTTCTTTATTGGAATGTCAATATACAGAGTGCAGGAGAGACAGGAAGATCTTCTTTCCGATGATTCACTCCCCAAGTGGTCACATGGCTGTTATTGAGCCAATCCAATGCCAGGAAACTGAAGCCTCTTACGGGTTTCCCATGTGGGTGCAGGGTCCCAAGGCTTTGTGCTGTCCTTGATTGCTTTCCCAGACCACAAGCAGGGAGCTGGATGGGAAGCAGGGTAGCCAGACTTAGAGTCTGCACCCATATGGGATTCTGGTGCATGCGAAGCAAGAACCTTAGCCACTAGGCTCCCACACCAGGCTCTCTTCATATTTTTTGAACAAGGAATCATACATGTTCATTTTTCTCCAGACCCATTTTTTGCCATCCTGTGTAAAAGTGGCAGATCTTTGTAGTAAGTAGCTCAGTGTTCAGAACAGATCAGCTTTTTCATGGATGAACTACTAACTTCTAAAAGAAAAACTCAGGACTGTAACCCCTTGGTAACAGAGATGAAACTTGTTTTCATAAGAGCAACATGCCACATTTTATCTAAAAAGAGAGCTCTAGAGAGCTCTTAGCTTTGTAACTGTTGACCTGCTCTTAGATAGATGCACCCTAGACAGCCCTTAGAAGGACTTGGTACTTTGACTATTTAATCTAGTCTAATTCTAGCCCCATTTAGAGTGAATTTGTTCTAATGTTTGCAAATCAAAGACACAATTAAGCATGCAAGAAGAAAGAGAGGAGTGGGCATTACAACACAGCTGATTCCACTGAAGATGCCCCATCCCATTTCAGAGAGCCTGCCTTATGTCCTTGCCACATGACTTGCAGCCAGCCTCCTGCTGAGTAGGCACAGTAGGAGACAGTGAATGACAACCATAGGTACCTGGGGTCTTGCCACCTGTGTAGGAGACCTGCATTGAGATCCAGGATCCTGATTTTGGCCTAGCCCATCCCTGGCTGTACCAGACATTTTAGGAATGAACTATCAGTTAGAAGAGCATTCATGCTTGCAGTCACACTCCATCTCTGCCTTTTTCTTCTATCTCTGCCTTTCGAATAAAATGAAAAATTGTTAGAATTAATAAACTGACTCATGTTTTGAGAAATTCTGTAAAAAGCAAGTCACTTTACTGTGATGATAACCAGTATCTTAACCATCCAATTATTTTAATGACTAAATCGGAAAAGAAAGGTAGTAGCATGAAAGGACTGGCAGGTGCTTGCAATTAACATATTGTGTAACCCGCATCCTAGATTCATGTGCCTGAATTTGATTTCTGTCTCTGTCTCCTTATTCCTGGTTTTTTTGTTTTGTTTTGATTTGTTGCCAATTTAGACCCTGGAAAACAACAATGATGATTCAAGTAATTGAGTTGCACACATGGGAGGCCTGCATCATATTCCAAGTCTTAGCTTTGCCCCAGTTTATCGCTAAACATGGTGGGTATTTAGGGAGTAAACCAGTGGATAACAGCTTACTGTTGTTCTCTCTCTGTCTCTCTCTCTCTCGCGTACATATAATGTATCTGGGTGTATTTCCTTCTCTCATTCAGAAATATTTTTTACAGCAAAAAGATGAATAATTTGGGATCCAGATAGCATTCTATTAGAGTGTTTCACCCTATGCAGCTGGCAGAGTTCAAACTGACAGTGTATAAGATATCGTCTGACTTTTACACCAAGGTGAAGGAGGGCTTATCCCCATGACCTGACCGGCATAGAGGGCTCCTCCCAACAGTTCACCTCCTGGGAAGAGAAGAGGACTGAAGAAGCAGATGGGTGAGAAACGGGACGCTCACTCAGAATCTTTGCCCTTTGAATTAATTCTAGTTGACCTATTTGAGCAATGATTGAGGAACTTTTTGATTCAGTTTGCCCCAATCTATCCCCTGGTGAGCATGGCTTGTTATTTTTTAATGAAACCATTTTCACAGCCTCTTGTTTTTGGCATCAAGAATAAAGGAGAATGAGGTTAATATTTTCTTTTTTTGATTCAAATTCTGTTTTTTTCATCACTCCTTCAGGTGCTTATTTTGCTTTTACATAGCATATATCAGAAAAGTATACTTTGTAGCAAACAGCAGCATAAACCAACAAAGGATAAAACTAATCCCAGAAAATTACAAATTATTTATAAATATAGTATATATATAATATATATACTGTGATGGAATTATTTTGCCATCCCTTCTTATTTATGTAATGATTTCTGTTGAGAGATATTTGGCCCAATATTGAATTTTTCTAGAACAACTTAAAAACGAATTCTAGAAATCAATGTAACAGTATTTATTTTGTTGTTGTTGTTGAGGTGAATTCTGTTTATTTGCTTCAGTTTCCATCTTTTAAGGTACTGAGGGCAGGGAAAAGTCAACCTTGTTCTCCCATGAGGCATTTTCCAATTAGAAAACACTTTATCCATACTGTAGCCAGGGTCTCACCTAGCAGGTTGCTCCCCACAGCACTTGAGAGTTTATCACCTCCTTCCTAAAATTGCTTTCACAGAATTGCAGGTGCCTGCACAATTTATCCTGAAGCTGCCTAAACAGACAGAAGTCTCAGTTAGATAATTGGAAAATAGCTGGAGACAAAAGTCAAATTTCACTGAGCCTTCAAATGAATGGCATAGTAATATAACAGCAAAGAGTTTATTTCTTCATGTTATCAATAAGAGTATCAATATGCCAAGTGAAGCTAATGCATTAACAACATTCAATTCAGATTTGCAGATAAAATGTCCTCAGCTATCCAGCCATAGATATTAATTTATTTTTTTATTTCTCAACAAAACTAGCTGAGGATAAGTTTTCAAAACCCAGTGCTATTATCATAACTTTAATCTTCCTTAAATTCAACATTGTCCTCTAGGGTTGATACTTAAACAGAGACTTACAGTAATCTATCTTGTAAAGAGGTGGGAAAACAGATTGTATGGGAATTAATACTTCAATTCTATTTTATTTTTACAAAAGCAACTTGGTAATATGCTCCTGCTGGTCATAATAAAGCCTGAGAAAAATGTCCATTTTAGATTTTTAATTTCAAACGGGTGAATGATCACAGGAAGAAAACATCAGAATTCTAAATATTCCCTCCATAAAGCTGATAAAATTGCACTCATGTCCATAATTCAAGGATTGCGGAACAGATAATTAGACTATAAAAACAATAGCCTCACTCAATATTTAGAGACAGCAAAAATTAAATATTTGGCATTGTTAACGTTACTCAGAAGAGCCTCCCAATCGAATCCAGAGTGCCACTCAAATTACTACTTAAAAACATTGCAGGTGAACCTTAGGAGGTGTTCAGGGTCCCATGGGGTTAGCACTCCAGCCTCTACAATGCGTGTTCTAAGTGTCTTAAAAGAAAAAGTCTATACCCCTTTCCTTTATGCTTCTTCGTAGATTCCTCAAGCATTGCTCCACTGTCAACTCGTGTAAGCAGATCCTGACAGCTCCATCTTGAAAAATTCAAATCACTTACAACCACTAACGTTTTACATTTCGTCCTTTGATATCTTTAAAATTATGACTCCTAATATATCAGGCGGTGATGGTGCGGAGGGTCAGAACTGTGGGTAACAGGCTAGACTTTCAGATTCCTGGGAAGTGCCAGTGCACTCCTCCCTGTGTCCACCACCCACCTTGCATTCTATCATGAAGTGACACACCATAGAAGAGCAGCATAGTAAATCTAAGCCAATGACTTGCTGTGTTTCCCCATGGGTAGAGATCCCTTCTGTGTCTTTTTCTCTTTAGTTTTCAGGTTGAAGGGTGCCTTTCTGGACATGCTGGCTGGTCAGAAGGAATTTACCACTGTGGGAGGGAGATGTGAGAGAGAGCTATCATATTTATGGTCTCATGGGAAATTTTTATCTTTAGATTGTCCCGGTTAAACCAATATGGCTTCAATCCTTGTACACCTATGATGTATACTTATGTGAATTGATGTGTAAAACTCCTAATAAAGTTAAAAGTATCTTCTTTTTGTAATACTCTCTGAAATATTTGTAGTGGTAATGTTTCAGCAGTAGAATAGTTGTCTAATGAAAAGGTATCAGATCATTAAAAAATTACTTTGCAACAATTTAGCTTATGACAAAAATTTATACCATTTTTAAGCTCATGACTCATTTCAATTGAACTGCTTGGTCTTAGCCTAAAAATGTTTTCAGTTGTATATCATCATTATTTCCAATTGACTCACAGAAGATGCTAAAAATAACTATACAGTTATTCAATAATGAACCACATTCCTGAGGGAGGAAATGAAGAAGCCTTGATTGAAACAGGGTAATTTTCAAAGTTCTGTCAGCATTTCTAGACCTCAAAGATATTTTTGTACAAAAAATTCATTGTTTTAAAATTATATCAAAAACAGTATAAGTGCATTTTGTATTATTGAAAGGTAGAGCTACAGAGAGAGGGAAGATGGGAGGGAAAGAGAGAGAGGAAGAGAGATCGTCCATTCACCTGTTCACTTTCCAAGCGACCACAATCGCCACAACTGTGTCATGACAAAGCTAGGATTATGGAGCTTCGTTTAGTCCTCCCACATGCAAGCAGGAGCCCGAGCACTTGGGTCATCTTCTGCTACTTTCCCAGGCACAATGGAAAGCAGCCAGGATCCCAATCAGCATCGATGGCATGTTGGCATAGCATGTGGCAGCCTGACCCACTAGACCACAATGCCATCTCCATGAGTGCATTTTAAAATCATTTTTGGAGGGGCGAAAAAGCAACATGGTTCACTCACTGTACTATGCTTGAAAAATGAAATAGTTTCTCATAAAAGCTGTAATACTGTCTACTCCATCATTTGTATTCATATTTAATAGATTCTGAATTCTATCAATTTTACACGAAAGATATGTGTCATTGATAGTGAAATAAAGAGTGTAAAACAAAAAGGAATCTAAGTCTGATTATCTGGCTGTTGTAAATTAGTTAACACATAAACATTTGTCAGCATAATTTTTCTGATTGACAGAAAACAATAGTCAGGATAACACACTGGAAAAATGATTTAGATTAGTTACAGTCACAGGATCTTAGGTTTCTAAAACCATGTTCTTTTGGAGGCTATGTAGCCAGGTTGGATCTCTGATTTCTTGTGTCTAAAAGTTCCTGTGAACTAAGTATATAAAAGTACTGAGAAAATGCAGAGTGCTGTGTGTTAGCATCTCAGAATTTGAGAGCACTATCAGTAACCTTTAGAAATAGTGAGCTTCCCTCTCACAGTTTTTAAACTAAAGGAACAGCCCCTGGAGGTAGTGACAAGAGGAGGGTGTATACACCTCACAGGTTCACCTGAGTATTTATACGTTGGTTGTGTTTGGTCCTGCTTGCCTTTGCTGGTGTGCCAGCTGAAAGAATGCTCTTGAGTTTCTGAAGAAGCATAGGGTAGAAGTCATGAGTGAAAATGTTACTGATATTTCTTGAGTTGCACATCCCACTCTTGGAGGTACTATGCCTGTCTTTGAACATGCTAGAAATACACCTGCAGAGTTGTCTAGCCACTCTGAATCCAAGCATTTAACTATACCCTGTTCTTATTGAGCCAATGTTGTCTCAGTTTTCTCTCATTCTCTTTCTGAGGATCCTATACGGGGAACAAGAATCACATTTGTGTGTGTGTGTGTGTGTGTGTTTTTTTTACTTTTTGAGGTAGGATGCAAATGTTATAAATTCAGTACACTTTCCAGACTAGCAATGACTTTGAAATTTTTGCCTACTAAATAGTACAGTCAAGTAGAACTCTACTGAATACATCATATGTAATAGTCTGGCGATAAATTTTAAAAAAGTAAAAAGCAGCCAAATTAAAATTAATAATGTATTTTAATTATTACTCTTATAGCATGTTGCTGTTTATGTGGGAGAAAGAGGAAAATCTACCTATCTATTTTATCATATCTAATTGACTAATGCATTATTTTATAATGCAAACATTTCCTACATACCTCCTCTGGTCAATGCTAACATGTTTTTTTTTCTTATTGAATAGTAAGCCATCCATTATAAGGGCTGATGGGAAGATGAAAGTTCAAAAATTGCCCTGTTATTGTTAATACTGCAATTAACCAGGTTTCCTTTCCAAAGGCTTTGAATACTCTGTGGGTTTGTATAACCATGTGCCCTGTTTTATGAACACTTTCAGAGAAACCTGCTTTGTTTCACTTGATTGCTCTAGCATGGTTAAAACGAGCTTTTTTGAATAATAACGGGACTATCAAATTGCCAACTGGGAGGTTCAGAGAATTTGCTTAGGGCAGCTTTTTACAACATTTCCTGTACCTGGCAAGGAATTTTTTAAAAAGCAAATGTTTAATAGCACAGTGGATATTTAACTGGCAAACTCTAAAAAGCACTTCTATATATAGGATACCTATTTATTACTAAGCATTACTTTTTAAAAGTAGACGTTTGTGGGGTCAAACTGACAGTACAACAAAGAAATTGAAAGCAAACATTTAGAGCAGGACTCTCCATATTTATAAGGTGATGCCACAGTTTATAAACTAGGTGAATTTGATCAAAGTCTGTTCTTCTTTCCAAGACCGAGTTTATTCACTGAAGTTGAAGACAGTACCTACTTAATAGTATCATGGGACAATTAAAGAAGACTGTGCCCTTAGCCCTATGTTTGGCACAGAGCAAGTGCTCAGGATGTGAGCTGTGACCCAACAGGTCCGCAAGAACTAGAAGTATCACCACACTTTATCCCATCTCCAGAGAGTAAGAAGGGGAGCAGTCAATGCTGTGCATGACCACATAGCAGTGGGTAAACCCTGAAGCATGAGTCACCCAGGGCCTCTGTGCCAGTCTGCCTGATTTTGTCAAGGAACGAAAAGAATCACTCATCAATTTCACTTGAAACTTATGCAATTCCTGCCTTCCCCACAATGACTAGTTTGCATCTGTTTTGAAATAAGAATTTATAAACAAATTCTAAAACCGTAATATGAATAATAGATCAGACATTTAATCAAGGTATAGTTTTATGTTCTGAAAATTATAGTAAAAGATAAACATCATGAGGTACATTTACTTGGTTTATGTACTGCCAGATTGGTAAATTACCACACTTTTTTGCTGTCCCATTGTTGTTGTTGGTTGTTTTTATTTATTTATTTATATCATCCTTCATGTTGCTGGACTCCTACTTCTCAGAACCCTTTTCTGTATTTTTAATATTAATGTGGCATGTTTAATGTTTATAGTGTTTGCATAAAAATAGATCTTCTCTGGTAGGTAGCTTTCAGTGTTAAAGCAAATATATTTACTCACTGAATATGAAAAAAAGCTCCCTGAGAACAAATGTAGAGCTATCCATCTCTTGAACAAGATTTTTTGCATGTTTTTCTTATCTATAGAACTACCTTAAAAACATAACCTGAGATCATTCTTACTATATTTTAGGGGAGTAGTCAATTGTTTAGACAGTTTACACTGAAGAGCAAACTCAAGTCATTAAACATAAAAAATATGCTAAGACAGGGATCTCCGACAGCAAATGTGAAAACTTATACTAAAATGATGTTCAGATGTATCATCAAAGGGAAAGTAAGAGTCTCTCCTTTGTCGGCACAGTTGGGTCCCAAAGTTCATGGTCAAAGCAGCAGTGGCAGGGATAGGGAGTCACAGTATGTATTAGACAGTATTTGAAAACCGTAAAGATTAATTTGTTAGCTCTGCACACGGGTGTAGTTAAAGAAGCCTTATTTGTCCGTGTTACATGTGGAACTAAGGGAAAAGCTTGCACACAATTAGAAATGTCACCTATTTAATTGTGAGGTATGTCTTCTTATTCATATGTCCTGGATTCAGATAAATAAGGCACCATGTCACATAAACCGTAGAAATGTTTTTAAATATTCTTTATGTGAATGACAATGAAGTTTTTTTTCTAGACCTTGAGTGAATGTTCTTTAAATCTCTAATTTTACTTTTTCTGAAAAATGTCTTGTGGGGAGGAGAGTAGTGCTATAAGTCCCGAGTTTATACATTGCAGTAAATGGCCAGGTCTTGGCATGCACAGTACAATTTGTTTGGCTTCTTATATTAGATTTCATATCTTCTATTATAACTTTGATGAATATCCATTAAAATTTACAGGAAGATCCCCATGGAGAAAAAAATAGAAGCTTTACCACATTAAATTAATCATGAGGCTCACAAGTGGGATCCTGTATCCCTTTCCAGCAGTTAGAAACAGCCATGGTTCCTCCATTTGGCAGCATTCTAGCCCCCAAAGACTCGCAAGTCACCGTCACTGCAAAGATTTGTCTGCATTGGTTGAGGGAGAACATCGCAGAGAATGCGACATCGTCTGCATCTCAGAAGGTTAAGCAAGCATTAGCGAGAGAGCAGTGATGCAGGTAGACAGGGTATGATCAAAGTCACTTGTGTTCAGGCTTCGCAGCTTTGCTAAGACTGCCCAAAAGAAAGAAATGTCTGAGTAGATCAAAAGGCCAGTGCCACAGAGAGAAATGAGTGAAAATTGACAAAATGTGAAGATATGAATACTTGGCTAATGTGCTTGATGTCATAATATGATCACAGAACTTGGGTCAAGGAAGTCATTTAGAAAGAAGAGCCAGGAGAGAATGAAGAAAGATGAGAGAAGCAACAGAAAAATTGCAGATAGCTGCCCCACAGATTATAGTGGGTGACCAAGAATGAGGCAATCTAAGCTTCAGATTGGATACCAATTATGGAAGCAGCACCATGAATAGACACTTTGGATATTGAACTGGTTAGGAGATGTGGTTTGGAGAAAGCAAGGGCTTTGTAATGCTTTTAGTTACAACGCCTGAGTCACTTTTAGGTTTGGGTTTATGCGGCAATTGTTCCTCAGGCCATTACTAAATTACAGCCAAAAAGAATAATCCTGGAAGATGAAAAAACTAAAAAACTAAACCAGAAGTAAACGTGGAGAGGTGACTTTCTTAAAAGTTAAATGGCTTGAACTTACCAACTATTGAGGCAGTCTATCCCCAACTTTGGGCAGTCCTATAGATAACACATGGAGAGCTATCAACAGATACCATATTTTTATTGTAAGAGTAGAAAGAGCTGCAAGAGTCCTGCCATGTTGCTTATCATATTCCTTTGTCCTTTTCTTGTGAGAACCAACTTCATGACAGCAGTGGAGACTTCTGACACTGCTAACTGTAGAGCCTTAGAATGATACACTGTGCTGCTAGAGCTACTCTTTCGTGTTCTGCAATTCAATAAAATATTATTGAAACAACCTGACTGTACTCAAACTTCTTGTTTAGTGATGATAAAACTACTTGAAAGAAAACAAACTTTCTATAAGTTTTACAAGAACAAAATAAAATTTAGCACTGGATATTACTTCTATCTTTCAATATATAGTAATCTATCACTTTTATAGGTTATGAACAACACAGCACATCTACCCAGTGGGGAAAAATTACAACATAGTTATGTTCTCAGAGCATCATTGAAATAAAATGAATTTTTCTCATCAAAAATAGTTTTGTTTTGCTTTGCCTGATTAACTGTAACTCTAGCAAATACTACGAAATCGATGATGTGATCCAGGAACCCACAGCTGTTCCAGTAGTGGGGGGACATTTCAAACACTTTGGAAGGTTTCCCACTACTCCCTTTACATATGTTACAGGCCTCTCTATGGGCACAGAAGAAATATGAGGGGACTCCTGAACTTTCTCCCTGCTTTAAACTCTGTCTTCTATGTATGTTTTGATCTCATCCCTCCCTTCCAAAAATCAAATCCAATCACAGGTCTCGTCTCGATGAAGTACATATGAACCTTGGAAATTGCATTCCCGTCTTCTCTAAGGCCGCTGGTTTGGTCAGTATCTCCACTGTCTCTCACTTCCTTTACAATATCTTTCCACCTACTTGTTCCCTTTTTGTCTTCTTCCACTTCTGATCCATCCTTCTCCCGCCAACCAGAATTAACAACTTTAAAATAGAAATCTGGACATGTTGTTTTACCCACCACAGTTCAAATTGGAAGTTCACCCAATTTTCTCAGTTTGATTTGCAAGATGTTCATATGGACTCCCTGGCCTTTATGTGCAATCAGGAGCTTGCAATCTATGTTTCAGCACCACCCAACTGCCTGGAGTTCTTTACATCCAGAGGCTTTTCTTGGCCCTGTTCTACAATGTGGCAAGGTTTTAGGGTGCCCTTTACTCACAAGCCACCCTAACTAGGTCATCTTCTTAGATTCTGCTAATGCATTTTCTCCTGCAGCTCCTTTTATGTAAGCCAAACTTGTTCTCTTTGCTTTACACTGTATCTATTATTCTTGTATCTGATCATTCATAGCTTCTCCATTATATTACGAACACATTAATACATAAACTGTCCATATGAACTTTGTGTTTGCAAGGTCAAGTGCAAAACCTAACACAGCAGTTATTCAATAAACATTTCTCTCAGGCCCAGCTCAATAGCTCAATTGGGTATTCCTCCCATTACAAGCACTGGGATCAACTCAGCTCCAGCTGTTGCCGCCATTCTAAGAGTGACCCAGCAAATGGAAAATCTTTATTTCTGTATCTCTTTCTCTCTGTAAATTTGCCTTCCCAGAAAAACAAATCTTAAAGTGTCTCTCATGAAGTTGAGAGGAAGTAGGCAAAAATGGATTTAGTCTTGGAATAATATTCAATTCTTAGTGATATCATTGGCATGCTTTCACACAAAGCCCTATTGAGATTATCTATGTATGTTTCATTAATTGTGCTATAAATTACACATATATTTGGGATAGATTATTAGTTACATATAATGAAATATTTAATTTAGAATATAGTATGCTGTTTACTGCTTTCCCTTATAGCAAATCTTTTTTTTTACACAAAATGTTAATGCAATTTATAACAAGCTTGGTGTGCAAATATAGAATTATATTCTTACAGAATATAGTTTTCTTTTTTAAATGGATAGGTTTGAGGATCCTGGTAGGAAGAGCAAAGCAGCAGATCTCCTTCAGAACTAAGATGGAAAGGTTACATATGTAGTTATTTGCCAGTGTGATGAGAAAATCCATGTATCTGCTCATTGAAAATTGGGAAGTTTATATGAAAGCCAGTTGCTGTGCCTCAATTAAGTTAGCAAATATGAATGTCAATATTATCACAAATGCAATATTGGAACTGATGCTTAGTTCTATCTTGAATGTAATGATTAAATTAAGTCTCATTTTCTACTCCATCATATTGACTAAGGAGTAAACAATCTGCTAGTTTCCTTGTCACAGAAATCTCATTGGCATACGTGTGTGTGTGTGTGTGTTTGTGTGTGTAAGAAGAGGTAAACAGAGTCATCTTTACACTACTGCATTGGTAAAGTGGTAACGTAGTCATAGCATACCAAAATTGGAAATCTATAGGATGGCTATGCTGTGAATAGTTTTCTTAAGGCAAAAAACATTAGACTATTATATCTTTCTGAGTGTTTTGTGCATTTTAAATAAAAATAAATAACACAGTTATAGTTATAATTCCTCTATAACTGTTTGTCAGTTTGAAAAGATATCTGAGTAAACACACACACATGCACAAACACATCCACACAAACACACACACACACTAAATATATATATATGTACACACAAATATGTTTGTGGTCTTTAAGGGGATAATGGAAAAGGCAAAAAAAGGATGCATTGATTTAAAAGAACTTTTTCTATCAAAGTAAATGTCTTTTCACTTAGTTTTTCTAAAACAACTTCAAGCACGCTTCATGTTACACATGCTTTGTGTCCTTTGCTGGAAGAAAAAAAAATATGAGCAATTGGTGATAGTTTACTTTCTGGTTAATTTTTTTCTCATAATTCTTGTGCTAATGCTGTTTTCCTACAAAGAGAACAGATTCAGTGTAGTTTATAGATACAATTCTAAGACTTTTTCCCTTTCTTCTTCCCTCCCATACATCTTTCCTTCTTTCTTTCTTAACTTTTGAGATAGCACCTTTTCAATTTATATTACAGTGGAAAGTTTAATGATGCATAAAACAGAGAATCCCACAGGTTAAAAAGCAAAGAGATCCTAGTTCAGTAGGAAAATGATCAAATCCCATAAACAAAGGTCAAATGAAAAGAGGACCATTTATGCACTGTAAAATAGTCACATCCTTAAAAACCACAGCATATCCTTCTTCTCTTGTTGTTGGTAACCGGCATGCCAGCTTTGATGCTACATCGAGGTTTGGCAGTATTACACACACTTTATTCTAGGGTTGCTTCCAGTGCAGACCCTCTGGTACCACATCCCACTAACAATACGGTGGGTGGAAGATTGGGGAAGGTGGCAGTAAAACCTGTCTGTGTAACGGAAGTAAGTTAATCAGATTTTGATACCCCTAAACTGATACAGTGCACAATATTGATAGCCCAGTGCTGCAGTAAATGCTTTCTTACCAGGAAGTCTGCAGTAGCAGAGTAATTTGGACAATGAAGCATTTGACAACCAACCCATCAAAGCATGCACCCTGAGGAAGTTGCTCACTTGTGGCTCTCATTCAGTCAAGCATTGGAGAAACAGCAGCTAAACAGGAGAATCAATTTAAAATCAAATAATGGCAAAGCTATTTATTCTCTTGCCAAAAGGGGACACAGGCACACAGTAGATTACACTACCTGAGGTCACCCATGCCCCCTGAGATTCTTTTGAGTGCCAGTTTGTGATTCATTAATAAACATGTTTAAAGCTGTGCTATTACTGTTCCCCAAAGATGGATTTGTGCTAAGTAATACGAGATAATTCAAAGTTGTCTCTCATGCAGGGTGCTAGAAGTTAATCAAAATATACAAGATGATGTTCACAACTTCAAACAAAAAGGATTTCTAGGGAATATGTGCTTGATATTATCCATATGGAAGTTTGCCTTAACAGTGGACTAGAACATGTTAAAGGATTTTAAAAAGATAGAGACATGTCCAGCTCCAAAATTAAGGAAGCATTTCTTTGAGAATTAGATTTTATGGTCTTTTGTCATATTAGGTTAAGTAAATATGTAGAATTATTACACTTGTCTCACAGTTGTCAATGTGTCAGTGGAAAGACCATGAGGAAGAGCACTTTAGTCCTGGATGCAGTTATCTAGTGATTTTTTCCTTTCTTTATTTTTATATTAAACAGAGATTTTAAGAGAAAAGGAGACATAAAGAGGTCTTCTCTCTGCTGGTTTACTTTCCAAATGGTTGCATGGCAACAGCTGACCTGATTTGAAGCTAGGAGCTAAGAGCTTCTTCTGGGTCTCCCACATGCGTGCAAGATCCTAAGGATTTGAATCATTCTCTGCTACTTTTCCAAGTGATAAGCAGGAAGCTGTATTGACACTAGAATAACTGGGACATGAACAGGCTCCCATTCAGGATGCTGGCACTAAGGACAAAGGACTAGTTTGCTGCACCACTGCAACAGCCCCACTTTAGTAATTCTTTGCTCATGTTTTCCTACATGAAAATTGATTTTGAATTCAAGATCCCCCCTACTTCACTCTACAGGGCATATAAAGGCCAGAGATGCTCTATTGATGAGTTACGGGATACATATAGAATGTGACAGGAAGAACTTGGTGTTGCCAAGAAACTAAACTCATCATCATATATGTGGGCAGTATGACCAAGCTAGGTGGTTTGCTACAGTCAATGTAGTCACTTGCATCATTGTGCCACCAAGAGCAGAAACAAACCCCTGTAAGTTGAAGGAAAACAACATTGGAAAACGTTTCAAATGTCACAATGGAAAAGAACCGCAAGCTTGAAATTCCTAGATTTTATTCTCATAAAGGAAGTAAGGCAAATAATATTAACCCATACAGAATGTGTAATCTTTGTCACCTGGGAAGACCAACAGAGTGAGTAATGAGACAAATTCAAAAAGGAAAAATCATGTTACAGGTATATGGCAAGCAATTAAAGAAAAAAAGTTACATTTCTAAACTTTGTGATTTATTTTTTTCTCTTAATTTGTAACTGTTTTTAATAAAATAGCCCATTGCTTTGCAAATATGGTGGATATGATAGTTGATTTATATATGATTTTGGATTATTCTTTCGATGGAGCCTTTTCCATTTTTCAAACTTCCTGACGGGCAGATATAATCACCATGATGCGAAGGGGCTTCATATTGCCCAGATGCTGGTGCTGGACTTGACAGGCCACTCTTGACCTGGGCAAACACAGTGAAACCAATTGAAGATTGACTCGGAGCTCAAAGACCAGGTGCCCTCTCAGCTTTGTCTAGAAACCTGAGCTTGGGGGAGCGGTTTACTAGCCAGGTGATGTGAATTCCACTCCTGTTTCTAACAAGCTGTGCCTCCTCACCCCAACACCCACACCCACATGTACATCCATATTTTAAATAGATATTATACCAACAGAATTTATAAATTTATTGGTGCAAAAGATTTCCAATGTGCATGCATGATTTCATGATATGCAATTCTTAAGAGATTTTAAAAGTTCTTTCTTTTTCCCTCCCTCTCTCATTTAGCTCTTTGGTAATTATATGTACTTTATGCAATATTTCTGAATTTCCACTATTGACTGAAAAACACCATTTGCAAGTGAATTGTGAAGCAATAAGGCTGTGCAATTAAATATGACACTTTAGTGCCTGAACTTTTACATATTCTTTAAGACGTAATAACAACTTCTTTGTTAAAAATGAACTCAAGAGTACTGTCCCTCAGGCAGTAATAGACGATGCAGGAGGCTATTGGGTGGTTTTTCTCTTCTTCAAAGTGAACATAGGGATCGTCACTCCTTCCACTTCCTTTTTTTTCCATCAACATAGCACCCACACTTTTTCACAGCAAATCTACTGCAAACTTCAAGCCATTCAGTGCCTTCATGAATAATTTTACAGAAATATGCAATCAACACATCCAGCTCTATGATGTATTCCTTTAAAATAGCTCTCTTAGATGCATCATGGATGTTCAATAATGCTGATGTACATGCTCACAAGCAAAGCATACACCTTATTCTGAAAAATAATTCAAGTTTTACTTGTTTGATGTTAGTACTGCAAAAATCTTATAATCATGCAACTCTAAGATAAAAGACTCATTTAGAATAGTTGATGTTACTTATTTGAATTAAATATTTCAGTCCTAAGTATGCTGTTTCTCATGCATGGAGAAAAAAAAATCCACTTTTAAGGTATTACATAGTTAACAAACATTTATGAAGATGTTAAACTGATATAGTGAAACTGAACAAAATATAAACTTTCTTTGATGAGGTTAATTCATTGAGCCTTAATGCTGTTAACTACATTCAAAATATGAAGCTAAATACTTACCGTTAGAAACTTGACATGTCATTGAACGAATTTTGAATAAACAGTAGGGATTTACTTTTGGACATTCACTAAAGGCATTTGTCACACGTACAAAAGAATGGTGAACAAGATAGCCTTACTGAATTACGGGATTCAGTTTTTTGATAAATGGTTATTTTTAAGAAGTTATAAAAAGGTTCACTTGTAAAAAGGTTCACTTGAGAAACATAAGGTTCCTCAAACATATAAGGAAAAATAACTAATTATTATAATGAATACATAAGTGACCCTTAGAATGGGTCAAATTGGGAAAAAGGTTTCTATCAAATTGGGCAAAAAGCTGGATTTAAACTAATGTAAAGGACACACTTAAAGAGCAGGGGGATTTTCCAATTCTAAACTTTCAAGAAGATGTTTCTGGAAGCTTCAACTGGAGAAGATACAAAGTGATAAAGGAAATAAATGTAGCATTAATAGGTATCATCTGACATCATCCAGCCACATGGCTTTTGCCATTTTTCATGGTTCTTATCAAATCTACAGGCCAATCTAGCAACCTGCTCTAAGAGCAGTTAGCAGAATTAACAAAGGCAGGAGGCAGTAGACATCTTGTCACCTCTGTATCTCCCTGATGTGTTGGAAGACTCCTTATCTTCCTCAGAAGTGCCAAGTGCCTGTACTCTGATGATTGCCAAGCACTGACTTACCAGTATGAGAAACCAAATCATGTGAAACTAAATCCAAAATTCCACAAGGAATGGGGTCAACCTATCAGTGAAAATAATAGCCCATTTAAGCGCTTCTTCTTTCTCTGACTGGAAGGCATGCTCTGCAGAATCCTCTGGGGACATTTCCTAAAGCACTTTGAAAGCTCACACATGTGTGCTGTGATTTTTTTTAAGACAGCAAGATACCCCACTTGGGGAATACGATGAACTCCAGGACAGTGAAAAATGGTACAAGTAGGGAAGAGTCTGGGGCATGTTCAGAGAGATTTTTGCATAATTTAATGCTGTTTCTGTTTTCTAAAGCTGAAATAAAGATGTTAGCAAATTTGTAGAAATAGTGCCTGCTACACGGTAGTCCTGTATGGCCAAAACCTACTCTTGTAAATTTTCCAATACTGCACAGCATGCATCTGTGACTGAGACAAAAATCAATGCTTATGGATTTAGCAGTGTAATCCTATCACTTGTTTTGTGAGATATGATTTGAAATGTAAAGTACGTTAAGACTTAAGTGAACTTGGAAGCCTGGAGACTCTGGAGAGTTTCTTAGTATTCTATTTATTATTGATCAGAGTATTTTTGTATTGTCTCTCTACTCCCAGCTCCAGTTATCCAACCCTCGCCCCCATCTAACAGTTTTTAAATGTTGTGCATCAGAATCAGTAAACCAGTGTATTGTTTAGTTACTATACTCAAAGGAAGTAGCAATCTTGAAGTCCTCAAGCCAAGAAAAAACAAATCATATGGTAAGCTGGATTGTCGTAAACCAAATACCTGTAAAGCAGTTGCTGAATTGTAATGTGACAAAGGAAGTGCTTCCTCTAAACATGCATAATAGAAAGTCAGTGTGTTAGATATATCTAAGTAAACTTTAATGATTCCAAATTCTTGTGTTTAGTTTTATCAAAAGTCAACACTGTAAAAATTTTAGAAATTGTAGACTTTAATTTTACTAGTATTTTAAAAATTGCAAGCTTTCTCTGCCTTCGGATTCATCCTGAAGGGGTGCCGCAATGCATCTGAAATGGTTATAGCTACCTGGGCTTACTCACTCATTTGTTAAGTCAATATCTACTGGAAACATAGAATGTGCTGGGTACTGGCAAAGTCTAAGAGACGGTTTATTTTCTAGACATCTCTCACAAGCCTTCTCTGGCAGCAGTTACAAACTGGAATGTACATATGCCACATTTATTAATGTAAAAAGGTTGACTTCCTTTTAGTTTCTGAGATGATCATCAACCATAAGGGCCTTAAATAGCTCCATGTACTCAACTTTCAGCAATACCTTTGCCATTCCTATTTTGAGATAAAAATCCTAAGTAAAGACATTTTCCATTAGTGATCATATCTTTCTCTGGAGCTCTGACTTTTAGTCTCCATTCGATACATGGTTTAGACCTTGTATTTACCACATACCTGTGACAGAGAGAATTCAGGTGCAGACCTATCTGAATTGTTAAAACTCTAATTCTCTTCCTCCCCAGCGTACTTGTTGGAGAAAGAACATGATTGGCAGTGCAAGTTAGGCCATTCTATACACAAACTCCTGAAATTTCTATCACCTAGATGGCTTTTGGACATGGACAAAAGTCCTGGAATAAAATTACCGGGCTTGTGTCCCAAGTAGGGCGTAAATGAAATCATTCAGAAACACTTTTGTCCATGCTCTGTGTATGAAAACAATTACTGGAAGGAGGAGTAGGAGGAAACATGCCCCATTGGCAGTAGCTCTTCTTGCTTGGATGTTTCTGGCTACTCCACACAAATCACTTACTGAGAAGGAATCCTTGTGAACACTGCAGGCACTCCAGATCTCATCTGCTTATACATGCAGTCTGAGTCTTCAGAAAGTTATTTCGTCTTTAAAGAGCACATCCACAGAATGACCTTCAGCTACTATTAATCCATCTAAATGTAGGGCGTGAAGGCAACACACAGCTGCCATCTGTCAGTGGAGAATCCCCCTGTCACCTCCCCACCCCACTCCCCACAAAGTCCTCTAGAGACTAAGATAACGATAACGTAGGGAGAAGTCTTTCTTTGCTGGCAAGGAAGGAGTGCATTTAGACCAATCATTAAAACCCATTACCTAACAAAGTGCTTGTTCTTGAGGAACACAGTGATACTTGCCGATGAATTAATCAGCAAAATTGACTCTCCGAAAGTGAGATTAGCAGTCTCAGAAAAGATCAGAATCCAGGAGATGCCAAAGTTGTGGCTGATGCCATAAATCATCCCTCAATTAGAGGGATTTCCTCTTGATGTTTCAAACGGTGTCTGGGCTTGGTCTCTTTGTTGTTCTGTACTGTGCTATAACTGGGGCAGGAACAACCACCAAGGTTTTCCTGGAGCTTCAGAGAGAGAACCGTTTGCTTGAATAATTGATCATTCAATTAGTAAAGCAAATGTTGAACAGTTGGACAGCTCTTTTTATCAGTGTTGAGAGGATGTAATTGGCTGTAGTTCATTATAAAGCAGAAAATTGAAAAGTGTGATTTAAAAATAGTGTTAAATACTATCGCTCCAACCAAATGAAACCTCCTACCTGCTCTTTCTGTCATTGTTATTTGATTTTCTTTTCCTTTCGTGCACTCATGTTCCAACATATAATCAAGCAGCTGATTACATTCCCTGAATATTACCGAAGAATGTTTTGCTTATACCCCAGTTGTGTCTGATGTTGAATAATTCTGCACACAAGAGGCTGGTGAGGGGAGAAGTGTTAGCATAGTAATATCCTAAAACAAAGAAGACAGATAATTATGATTATCCTGCTAAGGGGCTCTGTAGAAACTTGGACTGTGCTGAGTTGCTTCTGTCTGTGAAGTGATTTCAACAAAAAGTGCATGTGTGTCCGGCATTTGGCCTACCGGTTGATTCCCATATCCCAGTGCAGATGCTGGCAGTGCAGGTGAGAGGCCGAATGATCGGGCTGCTACTCAAGCCATGGGAGACCAGGACTGCGTTCCCAGCTTCCCTCAGCAGACATGTGGGACTGGATTGACAGATGAATGCTTTCTCAGTTTTTCTTTTTCCCTCTCTGTCTCTCAGATAAACAAGGGCAAAATTAGGAAATGAAAGAAAAATGCTTGCACATTAAAAAAGTCTCCATGTTGAGTTTTTAACAGTAAAATATGTAATGGATGCATGCTATGTTATAGACAATAATAAAGCTTTATCTTAAAAGAGGCATTTTGGCATCAATTTGTTCTTTGTTTTACCTAAATTTTAATATAAATTATGCAGTTATACTCTTAAGCCCATTCAGATTTATTTTACGGTGTCTCAGAATGACGATTGTCATTTTTAAATTTAGCTTTACATTTGTTCACCTATTTCTTAATCAAATTCTTATTGAGAGTACTATGTGACAAACAAGGGGATTAAAGAAGAAAGTAAAAGCAAGAATATGCCCAATTCCCAGTCTTCTATGTATTTTCAGTCCATAATATTTCATCTGTGTTGTTTTTCACATTAATTCTTCTGTTTGATTCTTGCATTGTTATTTTAAATATCTACTATAACAATGCACTTATGTGCATATGATACTATGGCCACACTGGTTAGCTTCCTGAGACTCGGTGATGCCCTTTTTCCATGACATGGTGTATTTACTTATAGGACTTAATTTCTATATTAGATTTCCATGCTTTGCTGCCACTTTTATTTCCTCTTGGGAGGATCTTGTTGCACCAGGCTGTTCCACCCATAACCCTCTCTTAGAGGAAGTGCTGTCCTAGACTTTTATCTCAAAAGGATCTGCATTCTGGCCCTCTTCCAGCTAAGCCCTTCTCACCTACCTCCTCTTCTAGATGGTGTCATGAGGCCTCAAGTCACCCTCTGCTGAGCCTCCATGGATTATTTCCCTGTCCTCTCAAGTGTGAATCTTGCTATCAGTGTGTGAATCGGTAGGTCTGAGGATCTGACTACAGAGATGTGGACAGAACTTGGCAGTGTAGTGGGATGGCCACAGTGTGAGCCAGTCTGCTCATGGCAACTAAAGGACATGGAAAAAAGCAAGCCAATCATTCCCATGTCTCCACAAAAAACACAGCACCTATAGGATGATAATTTAGAAAACCACCATACCAGAAATCCCTTGAAATCTATTTGTCAAGACAGCAAGATAACAAATGGTTCATTTAATAGTTGATCACCTTGACTTAAAACCTTAAATAACACAGACATATGGTGCAGGCACCTCCATGTGCACACTGTCCTAAGTTGTAGATAAATCTTGGTTGAAATATTACTTTCCACTGCTTTCTTGAATTATTTTCCTGATTCATTTGAGAAGTCAGCTTTGACATCTTCTTCCTGTTTTCTTAACATCATAGCACATGTTTCCCAAGTTTGATATGAAAATATAGTCCTATTGATAGTATTAAAAGGCTAGTTCAAACCCATTCTTCAAGTTTGTGGAGAGATGACAGTTGCAGCCCAATGGGAAATGAATCCTCATTTCTGGTTATTTGATTACAGGTTATCATCAAAACAGCTCCATTGCATTTAGACTTGCTTGACACTAAAATGGAATATATTTGGGCATGCCTTCTTACTTTGAAGTCTAACAAAGTTAACAGGCAAAGGTGTATTAGGGGAAGCATGCCATCCACTTCCCATATTAGTAAAACGAATATGTGTCTGTCTCATTTTCTAATGGCTAAGTTTTTTTATGCCGTATAGTCTAGAGGTCCATTCACTTACTCAGTAGCTGTTTATTCAGTACCAATCCTATGCATGTAGCTGGGCTAGTGCTGAGGATATAACAGTGGAACATTCATTTAGGATGTTAAATTTCTTTTATTTTAAAACAGGTATATATGTATATATTTTACTTGAAATTCAGAGTTGCACAGTGGAAGAGGATAGACAGAGAGATCTTTCATCTGTTGGTTTACTACTCAAATATTCGCAATGGCCATAGCTAGGCCAGTCCAAAGCTGGGAGCCAGGAGCTTCTTCCATGTTCTACCTGAGTGCAGGAGCCCAAAGCCTTGGTCATTCTCTACTGCTTTCCCAAGCTGTAAGCACAGAACTAGATCAGAAGCAGAGCAACTGGGACTCAAACCGGTACCACATGGGATCCCCATGCCACAGGCTGAGTATTAACCTATTATGCCATAATGTTGGCCCCATATAATTCTTTTTTAACAAATCAGCATATGCTCACATCATGTGCTAACATTAAGTCTTCAAAGAAAAGAAACAGTGACTAAGGAAACGGATCCAGGGAAGGTTCTCAGAGGATCAGAGAGGACAAGGTATGCAGGTATCTGGGGGAGAGGGTCCCAGTCCAGCAGACTTTTTCACAAGAAGTGAAGAAAAATCAAGAAAGAAGAAATAGCTGTAGAAGAGTTGAGAATGGAATACATGGTGGAAAGCAGGATGGGAACATGGAGTCAGCTCGTATGGATAATGGCTATTCTAGACCATGGCCAAAGAAAGCCAACTGAGGATTTTACATTGGTATTGTGGCATGTGTTTATGATTTAAATAGCTCACTGTCACTGTCGGAGTTTCAAGTGAAAGGGGAGACTATAAGGGAGTCGTGCCAGTACTCTACGGGTAACAGAGAGTCTTGTAGGATGTAGTTGATTTGGGAATAAACTTGGTCCTGTGGAAATCAGATCTTAATTTTAGCTCCTAGATAGAAAGAGTACTCTCAGACTGTCCTATCCACCTTCCCTGCCTCCTGTTATCACTTTTTAAGCTTTATGTGAAGGTATTGATGCTTGAAGATTCCTGAGTCGGGTGTTGCTGTCTACAGTCAGCTTCTCAGAACTGGAGTTGTTCTCTCGTCATCATTGCATCCTCTGAGCTCTATAGAATAACTTCTGAGTACGTGGCTTAAATGCAGAGCAAAATGATCTCTCATGTGTTAGAAACCACCAACCGCAAATCATTCAAGCTTTCTTTTAAAAACTGTATTTCACATCTGTTTCTAGTGTAAGATGCCTCCCATCTAGTTTTGATTGTGAAATGAATGTTGATTTTTAAATAAAAGTATAATGTGAAACAAACAAAACTATAATATTGAAGATTAGGGTGTTAACATCCAAGAAAAAGTTTTTGGGTATTTCTCAATTCAATACAAGGAAAGAGGAAGGCATGAAACATTGCTTTGCAATCAATGATATGCCCAATGTAATGCCCTGTTGATAGTGGCTTTCCCGTGTGTGATGGTGGAGGGAGCACTGCCTTACCAACTGAAATATCCCAGAGATGGCTAGGTCTGCACGGGGGTCAGTGGGTTCACCTGCTTCCATCCTCCACCATGTGGATGCCAAGCACTTAGAAAGCAGCTGTTCTTCTAAATATATTAAGCAATTTACTTTAGGTAATGTAGCCTATAAAATTTTAATTTTGAATTAAATAAACCATATTCTTCAGCGTGCCTATTGTACCTTGATATTCCAAAAATGAAATATAGGCCTATTTAGTGACTTTCTTCTCAGGAAGGTACACTGGAGAAGGGTCAATAGTTTCGTAATGAAAGCAGTCAATAGCAATTCCTCTTAGGAAACTCAGGGAAATTAGCCTTAAACAAAAAGCATGGGTGTCCTGGGTATTACACATTATGCGATAGGATTCTTAGGTGCTTTAGAAATTGGTTGCAGGAGGCATTGCATCCAAAAGGTAACTGATAGGAAGCAGTGGAATTACCTGCTGCTCCTGGCTGCATTATAAGCAGAAGCCAGAAAGGCACATAGTTTGAAAAGCTTTGCTGAGAAACACAGAACGTGGTCTTTATACATAAATTGTCAAAGGTTACTAAGGGTTATTGCATTTTAATGCTGTGATTTAAAAGAGAGCAGATGTTGTACAGAATGAGAATTTGAATTAAAGACCAATATGATTTATGGCTTCTCAAGTGCTCCTAGTGCTGTGTGCAGTGAGGTTTTGAGCTTGCTTCCTTCCATGAAAAGCTATTTGTTTAACAAACATGATATAGCTCTTGTGTATCCTGTGTTTCGTCCATATATTTATTTAACACTTCAGGTACAACTCTTGTGCTTCCTGTGCTATGTTCAAATCGACTCCTTTAATCTCCTCAACAATAACCTGAAGCTGGTAATAATAATAATATTGCTATTGCTTAGATGAATAAGAGAACAGAGAAGTTAGTTCACTCGCAGGCGTTCACACGGGTGTGAAACAGAAGATTCCAGGACTGTGTGTATTCAAGGTTTTGGCTCATAACCAACCTTCATGCACCATCTTACTTATCTTCAGAGCAATCAAAGGCCATGATCTTAAGTATCATCTCCAGCTTACTTGAATTCACCAGAGGAGAAAAAAAATCTTAGATGTTTCCATTTCCTCCTGATGGTACCTGTAGGCTCATTTCATCTTAAAGTACAAGGTCAAGTATGCATTATGCAAAGCAATAATATTAAAAGCAGTCTGCATGGTCTCACATTTTGTATACCTTAATTATTCTATGACACTATTTCTGCCAAAATATAAACCATGGGAAAAAAAGTTCCTGAAGCAAGCATAATGGTGGGGATCATTTAAATGAAGTCCTGGTGAAGACAGACAGGCTTTCGATCTGTGTTTAAAAGCACTTCCCAGTTAAAAGAAGAAAATTGGTCATAAATATTGAGCCAAGAGAGTTTATCTCTTTCCTCTGCAGCATTTAAATAAATAAAAAGCAAAAAGAAAATCGATGCTTGCCTATTTTCTATTGCCAACTCTAGTTTATTTCATTGTCTAATTAACATTTGACATACTATGTAGTGTCTTAGGACACAGAGAAATCACCAGGAACCCGAAGCAAATTCCACTGCTGTGATTTTGCTAGATCTCTTAAGCAAAGCTGTGATAGACAAGCAAATTGCAAAAACTTCAAGGACTGTTTTAATGTTTTAGAAATTCTGCTCTCGTAGGTACCTCTTGTCCTTTGAGGTCTATCCAAAATTAATGGCAGCTGCTCTAAAAATCATAGATGATAATGAATGCCATGGGCTTAAAGCTGGTAAATACGGGACATTATACCTTGTCTTCCTTTGTCCTTGATGTTATTTCAAGTTCAATAATGGAATATACTCCCACCCTATTGAATACAAACATGACTATTTTTCCTCATTTTCATCCCTTTTTGTAACTCTGTGTAGATGATTTACTGAACATGTACTAAGCTCCTACAATGTGCAAGCGTAATTAGACTGACTGCCAAAAGCAACCCAAGTTAGATAGTATTCAGTGTTATGGAAGCAAGAAATGATATTAATTAATACACTGAAGAAATTTGTGCAGGGCCTGGCGGCATGGCCTAGCGGCTAATGTCCTCGCCTTGAACACCCCGGGATCCCATATGGGCGCCGGTTCTAATCCCGGCTGCTCCACTTCCCATGCAGCTCCCTGCTTGTGGCCTGGGAAAGCAGGCCACACCCTGCACCCGCGTGGGAGACCCGAAAGAGGTTCCTGGTTCCCGGCTTTGGATCGGCGCAGCACCGGCCCGTTGCGGCTCACTTGGGGAGTGAAACATCGAATGGAAGATCTTCCTCTCTGTCTCTCCTCCTCTCTGTATATCCGGCTTTCCAATAATAATAAAAAAAAATCTTTAAAAAAAATAAAATAAAATAAAATAAAATAAAGAAATTTGTGCAAACTTCAAAAGGAAGGCAGTATTGGATCTACAGGTCTAAGGACAGGTTGGATTTTGCAACTTATGGGATAGTAACTAGGCATCCAATGCCAGGTGGCTTGGAAACAACATAAAAGAAATAAAATGACTCAAGGATTTTATCCATTCACTCAATAAGCTATTTACTGAACACTGTGTTTTAGAAACCATTCTGGTCAACTGCAAGGATGAGACTATCAATGAACAAAAAAGACAGGAAACGCTGTTCTTGGTGAAGTCGAAATTTTTGTTAAGTTGAAATTGGTAGTAAATATTAGAGAAATAGATCAATTTTTGATAAGTTAGAAGCTTGTACAGGTAACTGTATGACAGAGTGCGAAGTGCAACTATTGGAGTGGTTGGGGTGGAAGGGCTGTGATTTTAGTAAATTGAAAGAAGATTAAATATAAGAATAAAAAGTCAACAGTTGAGAACTAGTACCAACAATTATATTAAAGCTGAGAGTTAAAGCCTTAAATTATCAAAGTTCTACATGTCAGAGTAGGCTAAAGAAGTAGACTCAAATACCAGGATACTGCTAAAAGCTTATGAAAGACAGAATTACAAAAAGTGTTTGAAATCCATAGTTTTATTTTTTCTTATCCTTTTAAAGATTTATTTTATTTGAAGGGCAAAGTTGTAGACACACACAAAGAGAGAGAATATGTTTCATCCACTGGTTCACTTCCCAAATCGCTGCAAGTGTGAGCCAAGTGGAAGCAGGGAGCTGTCTCTCACTGCCTTCCCAAGCACACCTGCAGGGAATTGGATTGCAAGCGGAGCGGCCAGGACTTGAATGCAATGTTCAACTTAGCACCCTGGGCTGCAGCTCTGCTCCCCCACCATAGATTTTTAATAAAACACATTTTTTAAGATCTCTCGTACACTTGTGTATGAAAAATGTTGTACCCAAAATAAACTTCTTTGAATTATACTTTCCGTGAGCTATTTCAAGCACCTTCATAGACAATCTGTGTTATCTTACCAAGTATTTGACAAATAATAAATAATCTATCTAGTGTCTCTCTTAACATTTCTGAGCATTTAACAGTCTTTCATTGTGAAACATTGTTATTTTGTTGTTCTCTTTTTGCTCCAGCTCCTCAGTGGGTTTAAAGCAACAGTTGAGGCAGGAAAACACAAAAGTTCACTCTTTGCCTTGGTTTGACTTAATGATCTTGACCAAAACTTGCTTTTTTTCCTCCTTTATGCCTTCTCACATTGGCTCAAAAGCACAATAAAAATTTTATGAATTGCGAAAAAGTCTGCATATACACACATACAGGCTTCTTTGTAATATATTTTTAAGATAACATTACATATTTATTATGCCAAATCTACTGACTTCTCCAGCAGATTTGGATTTGAATGGAATTAAATTCAATCAAGGGATTTTGGAAAGTTATACTTTCATATTTATGTATTTATATATTGATTATTGTGGACTACTGATCACAATAATTGCCTGAAAATTTTAGAGTCCTAAGTTATCCAAACTGGCCAACAATTTAATATTTTGGCCTTTTTACAGTAGGGATAATAATAATAATAAATAAATAAAAGATTAAAAACTAGTTAGAATAGCATAGAATAACAAGTAGAATGCTTAAATAATGCACTGATGTTTTGTTAAATTTATAAGGCAGTTGTTGGTTTGATAGAAATTTTATATGTAAAATTCTATGGATTTGTAATATTTTAATATAGTCTTGAGGTTTATATATGTATATATAGGTAGTGTAACATTAATAATATACTATAATGCTAAAATATAATATACATATTATATAATTGGTTTATATAAATCAGGTATTGCTAGGAGCTATTCTGTGTATTAGAGTTACATGCTTAAGCAATTCAAGGTTTAAATGAAAGATAATTTACTCCAAACTCTTTTAATTTGTTATCAAAAATCTGTTAAGATTGCAGGTAGTCAGCCGTGTGTCCTTTCTTACATAATTTATTTAAAGGTTATTCTGCTATATAGTGAGGACGGTCTGTTTGAAAATTGTTAAGTGTTACTGTTATCTGTGAAATGCACAATCTGTGCTTTTATTAAATGTTATAAATGTGCATCTATTTCCTCCCTATATGTCTTGAAATGTGTGGTCATTTCTTTGGAGGCTCATTTCTGATCTCTCCGTATTTTCTTTAAGCAAAGAATAATGCCAAAGACAGAGATTATGGGCGCTAGTTGTTTATTGACAAGCAGGTACTGTAAACATTGTTCAATTCAGTTTTAGATGACCGGAATTAATATCCAGCTAATAAGCATGCTACTTCAAATAGTAAAGTCATTGTGCTCTCATCAAGTTTGGAAAACCAACCTCAGCACTCACTAATCAATTCTCCATGCACGCACACAAGCTGGTAACAGTTATCCAACTCTCCTTTGGAAACATCATTTCAAATAGACACAACCTTTCAGCTTTGTAGGAGTAGTTGAAACTGGTAACTTAGCATTTAGTTAGACTCTTGGAATAAGGACATTAAAAGTATAGGTCTATTTGGGGTTGCCATCTGTAATTCTTCATTTGGTAAAAAGGAATACTGAGAAATAGACCTTTCTCTATTACCAGAAGAAATTTGATATTGTATTTTATTAACAGGAAACAGTTGTCTGGGAGCTTCTGCAGGCAACATTTCTTGCTGGTAACAGGGAGTAACATACTCCTAAATATGTTATTGGGCAGCTCCCTTTGTTGTAGAAGTACAGCTTATCATGAAGCTCTATAGTCAGGTCAGATAGGGTTCAGCTTCCTGCACAATCAGGACGAAACCGTATGACTTCGGGGAAAACTGCCTTCACCTAGCCTTGCGTTTCCTCATCTGTACATAAGGGACACGTTTGAGTTGAACAGTACAAAGCTTTAAGAAGGCCACAGCTATTGGGCCCAGCGGTGTGGCCTAGCGGCTAAAGTCCTCACCTTGAAAGCCCCGGGATCCCATATGGGTGCCGGTTCTAATCCCAGCACCTCCACTTCCCATCCAGCTCCCTGCTTGTGTCCTGGGCAAGCAGTCGAGGATGGCCTAATGCTTTGGGATCCTGCACCCGTGTGGGAGACTCTGAGGATGCCCCTGGCTCCTTGCTTCGGATCGGCGCAGCACCAGCCGTTGTGCTCACTTGGGGGGTGAATCATCAGATGGAAGATCTTCCTCTCTATCTCTCCATCTCTCTGTATATCTGACTTTGTAATAAAAATAAATAAATCTTAAAAAAAAAGAAGGCCACAGGTATCATGTGCGCATACTCTGCCCATACTCACTTGGCCTCCAACAGTTGATGAGAAAGAAATCGCAACTGAGTCATCAGAAGTTGATAGATACAAGCCAAGACATGAAAGAAAGACTCTCAGATAATTATTTTATGGTATTTATTCTACAGTAACCAAGCTAATAAGCTACTTGAGGTATGTTAGAGCATTGTTTCTTTTTATACTGCCCATGTCTTTAAAACCATTAAAGTTTGTTAGAAAAAAGCAAAACCATATGTCTGCATACTCTATAGCTAGGAATATATGGCTCTTCTATTTGTAATTGGAATTTCAGATAATCCTAAGAGGGAAAAAACAGCGGGTATGCTGTGATCAACATCTTAGCCTGAGTCTTTGGGGAATTTACCTGAATTGACAGTTTAAGAAAAAAAAATTGCTTTGAACTACAAAGTAAATAGTTATGTACATGTAAAACACACAGGGATAGCAACATGGGGTGCTAATGTCAGTGTTTACATCAATTGCCATTCAACTTCTTGTCTTCCAGCAAGATTAACCTTTTCAAAGGTGAAGAATATTAGTTATTCTAGGTTGCAGTCATTCAGGCCAACTCATCAACCTTTTAAAGGAAGGAGTGGAGTTATGGACCTGCAGTAGGCTATCCTTCTGTGAAACTTTGTCCTGTCATTTCCTTTTCAGACGCAGTGCTTGTAGGTGGCGGGATTAAGTGGCCTATTTTTAATGAGGTTTGCCTAGTTCATATTCTACAGGCTTCCTTCCAGAGATCCATAGAGGCGAATAACCACAGTGTGACAGGGCAGGAGGAAAATGCGCTCCTTAGCAGCTGAGCAACCTAGCAATGCCGATGACAGAATTCCTTCCACAAGGCAAGCAGAGAGTCTGTGGTGTGAACACAAACTTTCTTTGCTCCTGGAAGGGGAGCAGAACCTGCCTAAAGCCTGGTGGCAACACATGTTACTGACACCTTGGCTGAGTGAACAGGCTCTTTCCATGCCACGCTGCATTGAAGCATTGCCAATGCCGACTGCTAAGACAAAGTACCAAGGACACATAGGATGCACTCAATCAGGCAAAGCAGCTTCCACTAAAACCAGAAGTGATCATAGCACTTTCTCAGTTTTTCAAACTGAAGGTTCCAGACGCTGCTTAAGGATATGCATGAACAGATGGTGCCATTCAGATTCGAGCAGTCATTTGGCCTACCTGGGCAAACATGAAGAATGCTATAGTTTTGTTGTTGGCCCAATAAGACCATAATGGTCAGGTTGCCCAGCAGCCTGACACTCTTCCACATTGTCGATCATTTCAAGACAATGCTATCTATTTGAAAACCAGATTGACACAGTAAATACAGAGGCATCAATAAAACCATGGCTTTTCTTCAGATACTTGCCTATTGTAAAAATCACTGACAACGTTGAGTCGTGAATTATGTTGAATTACATACTGTTTTGTATAACCCAGTGATTATTTTGTTTATATAATCAGTCATGTGGGGCTTTTCTCATGATACCTTTGTCTTACTGTGATAAAATGTGACTCAATAGGTTGCAATTGCAGAGTCACCCGCAATGGGTGGTGCAGCTTGCCACTTTTGCAACTTCTAAAGAATGAAAAATACAAATCAAGCTGCTAAACCTAAGGGAGCAAAAGAAGGCTAACAGAACAAAACAGCAATTAGCTGAAAATGAGTACAAACAAACTTTGCTTTTTATGTGATTCCTGCAGTAGAACTTACCTTTGCTAGCAGCAGCCTGCAAGAGGAAAGCAGAGGGCTTCCCAGTGTCAGGGAATATAGAGCCCGTTGGCAGCCCTTAGGTGAGCAAGAATTTAGTGAATATCAGGAATCTCCGGTGTTTCAGGTGTCAATTCTGTAATGTTGGCCACTTCACACTTTCTCTCTAGACAATGATAATAAACATATATTATGGTACTGCATGAAAATTTTAATTTTCTGGTAGCTTCAGAAAAAGAGAAACTAGTGAAATTAATTTTAAGTAATATAATTATATAACCCAATGTATCTAAAATATTGTCATTTTAATGTGTATCCAATATTAAAACATTATTAATGAGATATTTTACATTTTTATGTATTAGGTCTTTGAAATTTAATGTGTGTTTTATACTTACACTACTTCTCCATTTGGATTAGCTGTATTTCAATTGCCCAGTAGGCAGAAGGGTATGACTGGAAGTTAGTGCGCTGGAGAATTCAGCTTTAGACAAAATCTTCTTATCCATAAATAAAACTTTGAAACGGATGCTCATTAGCTCTTTTATTGCCTTAAGCTATGTCCCGTAATATCTTTGGGACAGAAAAAGTAGATAACAATATTATTCTGAAAGCAGCAAATCATAGAATCACCCTGGAAACAGTTTTGAAAAACTTAGGTTAATAAAATACATTATAATTTTTATTTTTCCTGTAGAATTTTGTTGTTATTTCCTGGTGTTTTGTTTCCTGTTGCAGTTGAAACATTTTGTATTTTTTAAGTTTTCTTTGTCTCTGTAGTATTCAGAATAGTAATCCTAGACACAGTCTATTGGATCATTGAGAACTTAAACTATTGCTAATGTTCTAAGGTATTGTTAATCTCACCCAAATCTTATTAACTTACATATAAAATGATTTCACATTCAGTTGTTAAGAGCCGGTGGCATGGTGAAGTGATTAAGCCACAGCTTGACAAAGTTGTATCCCACATCTGAATGCTTGGCTTCAATCCAGGCTACTCCATTGTCGGTTCAGCTTCCTGCTCACAATCCTGGGATGGCAGCAGACAATGATGATTCAAGTGTCTGACCTTTGCAACCTGCATAGAAGATCCAGATGATTTCTAAGCTCCTGACTTTGGCCCAGTGCTGTCTATTATGGGGTTTGAGGAGTGAACCAGTGGATACCCAGGGACTAAGACATCTCCCGCTGACAAGCAGGGAGCTGAATCGGAAGCAGAGCAGCTAGGACTCACTGCTCTTGTGAGATGCCCATGCCTCAGGCAGAGGATTAGACTATTACGCCACCACCAAGCCAGCCCTTCAACAGTAAATTTTAATACATGTTGTAATAGCAATATTTTGACTATGCTAAGTTAAACTAAACACTTAAAACTGATTTTACTTCTTTTCTTTTCTTTGTTGTTGTTGTTGTTGTTGACCTGATGATTGAAAATTTTAAGATACACATGTGGTTTGCATTTTGTTTGTATTGTAAACACAGTACGTCCCTATAGTCAAACAAGTTATGAGAGCATCTCAAACAACTAGTTTGAAGAGTGATAGTCTCAAGTACTGTGCACCGTAACTGGCTTATAGGTGGTTTCTTAAAGCCCAGAGTTTATGCAAGCTGCAACACAGTCATTAGCTAACATTAGAATCATCCTTAAACATTTTGATCTGTGCAATGTTTCTTTCCTTTTGTGTTTCTGAGTTTCTTCTTTATTGATTTAAGTGAATTAATATTTCTGCCCAATGCTGTAACGGAGCCTGAAATGCAGTAGTAAGTCCTATAAATTATAAAGTTTTCTGTAATTGATAATAAAAAAAACCCACAAACTATTTTACTTAGGTTCTATGGGTAGAGAGAAAAAACATAAACTTATTAGCTTATTGAATTTGCTTTACTAAATACCTCAATGTTCAATTGAGCTACTCATTTTTGATATATTATAATTTCATGCATCACAGATAACTAGACCTAATGTTATTTTAGATGTCAAAATGTTTTTACATCATGAATGTGGTATTCCAATGCTATACTAACGGGCTGTCAGCATACCAGAGGCTAATTTAGACCATGTCTGGGTTGCTTTCATGGCCTCAAATGCTTTAGTGAAAGCATCTATTCACTGCCCCGTATCTGTCTTTTATCAGAATAAATTTGTCAGCTCTTTCTAGGGAAGATAATGTTAAATATTTTCTAAATATGCTGTGTGTATTCCATGGTAAATCTGGAAACTTCTCCCTAGAAATAAACAGATAAATTTTAAAAGAACTTCTTAAGTACCTACTGTAAGCTAAATATGGCAAGCTAAGTAAATGAAATATACGATACACAGCTCAGACAGATGGATCTATGTGATGAAATGATAAATTATCAGGATAAATAAAGATAATGTTAATATTATTATGAAAAATAATAGTGTTCCTGAAGTCTGGATATGAAAAAGTAATTGATTTTAGTGTGCTTCAATTTTCTAGAGTTTCCCAATATAATTGAGAGGAAAAACAATCTTATAATTTAAAGGGTTAGCATAGACTATCTAATATATAGAAAAGTTGGATCATCTAACATCTACGGTGAAAAAAGTAGCAACAAAATATAGTGTTTATAGGGACTGCAGGAATGCATGACCACTCTGGCTCCATATCTGATCTACCATATGATCTTGGGATATGTTGTTATGCTTTCTAAGGCTTGATATCATTCTATGTGAAAGGTGACTTAATAAATCCTGTCCCGCTTAAAGTAGAGTCTCCTCATTCATGGGAAGTGGGATAGCTATTGAAAGCCTTTTGTGTTTTGTTTTTCCACGGGGAGGAAGTTCCAATGACTGGCCAATGCATTGCAAATCTTACTTTCTAAATTCTTTTGAAGACTTGAAGACTTATGAAGTCCCTTCCACTTTAACAAGACAATACATACTTGCTAACGCAAAGAGAAATTATTGTTATTTTTGCGACAGTCTTAATGTTTAACTCTGCTATTTTAATGTGACAAACATTTCAGATCACACCTAGAAAAGATATGAAGCCTCAAGCTAGATCTGACTGGTTTTATTCATAATGCCTTTGATGGTTTTAATGTGGAACTGCTGACTTTGAAAACTATTCTGTATCCAAATATTCATCTTGCATTTTATGCTGAAATAAGTCTTATCAATAATATCCCATTATTACATCTGACAGTGAACTTTGTGACTATGCTAGTATTTAACTTTTCTAATTCAAGCAGAATATTTTTGAATATGAAGCAATTTTTTTTTCAAATCTAGAGAAAGCCATGGAAGTGATTGGGATTTTAATTCTGTTATTATTGGACTGCTAGAGACAATTAATTACAGTTCCCCCAAGAAGTTTAAGAAGAAAAATTTAAGCTTTGGATGAAATGTGATACCCAAATTGATTAGTAATTTCAATATCCCTATGACTTATTAGTGTGAAATAAAGTTCACCCTGATTTCATTTCCTCAAAGGAACATAAACTTGTACTTTTACCATTTGGAAAGTGGGCTATTCCAGTGATTTTTGTGACAGAACTAGCAAGTGGGTGGGCAGCAAATTCTGGCTCCAGGATATTTCATGGAACCAAATTCAATTTTTCTTCAATAGAAGAAGAAAATATATTGTATTAAGTCTTATAATTTGGATGAAAAATACCTGCTTCATGGAAAATTTTGTAGAGTGAAGAAATCCTAGGGGAAAAAACTGTTCAGTACATGGCAGCAAAAGCCTGGATAACAAGGAAAATATTGCCCTGGAGATGAATGTCTGATCTCAGAGCTCAGGAAACCATCCCTCATCTCGGACAACCCACAGCTTGTTACTATACTTAGGGTTTATGCTGTTTATTCTCCATAATTTTTCATATGCATTGATATTTAGGACATGCCTGAGTTAGGTCCATGTGTATTAGAAAATGGTCTGGTTTTGAAAAGAAGACTGAAGATCAGTTCACTTTTCCAGCCCTCAGCTTTAAAAACACTTTGAAATGAGTCTGAGTCTTTAGAAACAGAGTTAAGATAAAATTTTCAAACAGCATGATGGAATTAAATTTCCAAGTAGATTATGTTTGTGAAGAACCCAATGATGTAGTAACTCTTAGAGAATTCTTAGAAATACCTGTTTTATGCAAATCATGCAGGGCTCCATAAAATGTTTAGAAAAAAAATAAGTCACAAAGAATATGTAAGTCATAAAGAAAAAGCTAAATTATTAAGGGAACCAGTAGAGAAGGAAAGTCATGCAGGCGCTGATAACCAGTTGGTGACAATGAGGTGTTAGTCACTCCGTGTTTAATACCAGGCACCCTCGTAAGCACTTTTTATGTAGAAACTCACGCCATCTCACAGTTACCTTTGATAGCAGAACATCTTACAGATATAGAAAAGAAGGTCCTCTGTCACCTTGTCTTTGACCTTGGGATTCAGGTGCCTGAATGCCCCTCCATTCTCAATGAAGATGCAGAATTCCATACACTTTTCACAAGGAGCTGCAGAGTGGGTCTTTAAGATGTTCAGCAACTAAACCAAAGCCCCAAACAGTCATAATGTGCATAGTACAAAACTACTCAGCAGAATGAGAAGTAGGATACTTTCTAGGCATTTAAAGTTATCTTACAGTACCATGGAACATGGTTCCCATCCGTACTATTGACCTCTTACTTGAACACAGGCAGTGTAATAGAATGGCAGTCCCCTTACACCAAGATGGCTACTGAGTGAGCAGGGATGAAGTCAGAGAATGTTGATACACTGGACAAATAGGTGCTTCACATCCTGGCAGGGCATCATGAGAAAGCGTGAGATTTCATCATGCCAGTTAGATTAGAGTTCAATGTTAACTTATGCATGATTTCTTTCTGGAATTTTCTAAATACTCTTTTCAGTCAATGGTAGGACCTTGGGTGACTGAAACCATGAAAAGTAAAACCATGTGTAGGGAGCAATTAATCACATTTTGAATTACACTCTGAATCCAATTAAAGTCCATATCAGTAAGTAGTTACAGCTCTTGACAGGATCCACACTGAACATAAGCATCTTAGCACAGTTTTCTCAGAGTTCTCCTCAGAGCAGAAACGTGTCCAAGTAGCTTAATTGGCACTTGGCACACCCATCTCCCTATTAAAGTGCCTAGGTTTGATTCCTGTCTCTACTCCCCATTTCAGCTTCCTGCTAATGCACAATCCTGGGGAAAGAAGGCCAAAGGCAATGGCTCCTGTTCCTGGAAAGCTAGATTGACCTTGTTGGCTTCAGTATACCCCAGTCCTGCTCTCCTCTTTGCATTTGAGGGATGAAACAGAACATGGATGCTCCCTCCTTTTATCTCTTTTGTTCAAATACAATCAGTAAACAACTTTTTAACATGGTTTCTTCAGTGTCTCCAGATGTACAGTGTAGCCCTTGGAAATCTTGGTGGAGTCGTGTATCTGAGCCAGGAGTTCACAGCTGAAACCTACATCCTCCAAACCTTTGATATTTGGGGAGGCAGGCCAAAGAGTACTCTAAAAAGTTTCCCTCCTGGGCTAGAGTGGCAACTTCAGGTTCCACTAGCAAAGATTGAGATGGACAATTTTGAACTTGCAGTCAAGTGGTACATCTTAATATGCTGGTAAATACAGGCATGAAATTGCCTCAATTTGTCATAGTAAGATTTTAGAGAACTTGTCAAAGGTGGTTCAAATGTTGACATAAAGTTACTTCCCCTAGCAGAGTAAAGATTCAGTATCTAAGTTTGCCGAACCAATCAACTCAGGCCTGGAGACAGAAGCCAGGAGGGTAACCTGCTCTCAGTGTGAATCCTGAATGAGGCCACACATCTGAAGGGCTGCTGGGGTATTTTTCCACCAGAGAAGTTAAAAAGTATTTCCTTGAAGGGCTGAAAGCCTTTTTTATACCTAAACAATGAATTACCTTGGCCTTGTTTCAGAGGGGCATTATATCAAAGAATGTTTTTTCTCCTCTCATTCCATTTTTTTTTTTGTGATAAACAACAAGAGAGACACAAAGCCTCTTTTTATATAGTGCATATTAATCACTATCAAAATGCCCAGCTGTTGATTTAATTCAGATTCTAATTTACTTAGAGTTATTTTTTCCACTTTAAATGAAGTATTATTGCCGAGGCAACAATGTGAAAGTATGTTGTTGTAAGGGACCTTGGAGCCATAAAAGCGCCACTTGTTTTGCCAAATCATTAATCTGATGTTCCATGAATCTCCCACTGCCCAAAGACCTCTGTAATCCTGAGATGAGACATTTTGTGTTTGCAGATCCTTGATTTAATGCTGCCTCTGCCAGTCGATCACTGGCAGATGATAGCACAGCCAACCAAGGCCAGCAAGATTTGTGTCTGGTTTGTATAATGGTAAACCTGTGGTGCCAGCTGTCTGCCAGAAACTCCTTCTAAAAACTTAAGTGTTGCAGGCAATAATCAGTTCATCTACAAATGAAATAGCCAAGAAGAACCATCCTGGTGATTGAAACAACTTGCTGGTGCAAGTGTGTCCCCTACCTCTCCACCAGTTGGCAGAAATGTCAGCTGGGGTTCTATGTGTGTGACACTTCCCTAAAGCCCTGGTGTGCATGGCCTCCCCCTGGTGTCATGAAATATTGTGCATCTGCATTTTCACATTGTGTGGTTCAAAGTACGTACCCCTTTCACAGGATTCCCTTATTATTTAGCACTTTCCTGTTTTTCCTTGCCTCAAACTCTTTCATATTTGTTTGAATTTCTGGATTTTCTATTCCTAAGCCCTGGGATTTCTATCGCATAGTGAAAGTTAAAAAAAAAATCTTGTTCATTCACTTGTATTGTTCATACTGGGTTTTCAACAGCTGTTGTTCGTATTGGTTTATCTGTTCCCTTGTCGCATTATATAAAATAGTTGGGCATGTTCTGGTGGCAAGTGAAAGAAGCCTAAATCACACAGGTTTAAGAGGGGGAGATGGGGGGAAGGGAAGGGTGAAAGGGGAAATACCTGATCCTAAGGAATTGCATCATGGAAAAAATTAAACAGAGTGAAAATGCATGTATTTGTTCATGTAACTGAAATTTAGACACATCTGGCTTCAGTCAGATTGGATCTGTTGACTGAAATGATGAACCGAACATGTTCTCACTCCATTTCTTTAAATAATAAAAAAGGATTTATTTATCCATTAGGAAATAAGCTTTACTGTAGCACAGGGAGAGACAGAGAGAGACCTTCCATCCACTGGCTCACTCTCCATTGTTTCAACAGCTGAGATTAGACAAGCCGAACCTGAGCACCGGGAGCTTGTGGTCATCCATGTGGCTTCAGGGGGCCCAAACTCTTGGGATAATCTTCCACTGCTTTCCAATGCCACCAACATGGAGCCATACCGGAAGTGGAACAACCAGGAATCTGCCCCAAATCCTTAAGGGATGCTGGTATCCCAGGCACTGGCTTTACCCACTGTGCCACAGTGGGCCCTCTGTCTCCATCCGTGCACTCTGCCTCCTTCCCTGTTACTTACTGCGAGTTTGTTCTTTCCATCTCACGTCAAGATGCCCCAAACACTGGCGCTACAGTCCTTTCAAGAGACATTTTCTTCCCATTACAGCAAAATCCCAGGTTTCCTTTTAATTATATGGTCCCGGTTATCATATGTTCATCCTAACCCATTAATGGTCATTTGGGGGATTGCAGGAGAAGCAAATAGAATATTGAACCTCACGCCCTGATGGAGTAGGAGATCTTTCTATTACAAAATAGACAAAGCGTGGAGGTGGGATTAGAAAAACAGTCCCTTTCCACCACAGTGTCCCCCATTTAATAGATGGTAACATTAAGGATAGAGATGTGTGTCTGGAGAGCATTAAGTCTTCTGGTACCAGGCCAATACATGTGTGACAAGATGTTCAGTCTCTCTTTGCTAGCATCAGGTTTGAAGGTAATTAACGATACCCTTTTGAATTTCTCAACTTGGCGACGCTGTCCTCTGGGAATCCTGCAGAACCAGAAGCGGTGAAAGACAACCCGATAATGAGAGGCATGCAGCTATTTTTGTTGAGTCTTTGGTTCAGTAGGCTTTGCTTGATTTTCCAATTTATGAAAAAAGGCAGCTTGATTTTCCTGACAGATTGTGCAAGTAGACGCTTTCCCTGAAGTACTGGCAGTGATTTCAAGAGGAGCAATCGCGTTTCCTTGGCTGCCTTGCTTCTCTAGACTCCTGATTATGGTGAGGGCTTTGTTTGCTTTGATCTGGATGTGGTTCGGCTCTGGGTGAGAAGGCAGTAGCTTGTTGGCCCGAGGGGCTCAATGTGTTGGGGGCGTCCTGGATGGTTAATCTGCTGGCAACCCCACACTGCACAGGAGACATTATCTTAACTGCGGTTTGATTCTACATTCACATCTGCGCAGAGCAGCGTTGCCTGGATAACCCCATTGTACTTAATTCTGTTTACTTTTTAATTCACTTTTGATGACAGTTTCTCTTGAAGGTTGAAATGGCTAATGATTTCACAGGAACTTGGGTTGAACCCAGGCGGAGAACGAGGGAGTTAGGCAGCCTGCCCTGAAACCAACCTGCTTATTTGAGTAGATTTGAAGCAAAGCAGAGCATGAAAACAACAAATCTCCCTGACTTTATCTCAGAGGAAAGGATAAAATAGGCCCTAGGGGAGGAAGCGGGTAACCCAATCCAGGAGTTTATCACATCTTCAAGAAACCTTGAAAGAGCTCTATGAATTTATATTGTTTCCCAAAGACATGTGAGCCGTGCTGTCTTACCCTGCCCTACTGCAACCCTGAAATCAATCCACTGCTCTCTCATACTTGGGGAAAAGTATATGCTCCTCATGTGAATGAACTAGCTTCATTCCCAGAATGTGTTTTCACTGCCTGAGTTCAGTGAATTGGAAGACAGCACGGGTATGCCTGCCTGCACAGACCAGCATGGGCTCCTGGACCTCTCTCTTCCAGACAGGAGTGCACTCCCATCAAAAGCTTCCTAGGCATGAAAAAGCCTTGTTGTTCTTCCTTTCCACAATTTCCTTCACCTGATTTGTGTTTGCAAACACTGTCAACTCCCATGCTGTATTTCCTGTCCGCTGTTGCTCTGTCTTTTCTGTCTGTGTGTGTTGTGGCGGAGGCTTAATAAACACAGATTTCTCAAAGAAAAGAACATGGATATTGTTCAAAGATTTTCTCCTGGAAACACAGGGGCCTTCACAGGACACTGAGTGCCCCTGCGGTTCTGTAAGTCACAGTCCTCTGCTCAATTCACATCAGCTCCAAATCATTGTTTTAGATGCTAGGTATTTGGAAGAAACACAATAAAGTTTGAGACATGCAGGTGAGAATTTGTGGCTCACAAGCAACAGGGAAAGTCCTGCAGTTCAATTTCACTGATTTGCTTGCAATCCTTTCTTGTATTCGTTTGACAAAGTGTCTCTGTTTGTTATTATGCACTAGGCTGTAATTTTAGTGTGCTAATACTGTGCTCTGTGGAGCAATTTACAAGATTTAAACACACACATTTTGCGCACCTTGTGTTTTATTGGCCCTCCCCACAAACTAGCCGATGATCTGCTAAATGTTTTACGTATACCTTAGCAAACAGCTTTTATAGATCTTTTAAACCAGTTTTGATTGACATGTTGGCTAAAAAAAATGAGAAATTCAAGTAAATAAGAGATCCCTTAAAATATATCACTGGAGATAATATTACCTGGGTGCTTTGCAAGAATTACATGAGGAAATGTATCTGCAATGGTTAGTAGGGTACTCAGCATTTCAGTAATTGTTTTAGAAGTGATTGTTGCTTTAATAGCTGTTTTGATATCATTGCTAAGCCTAATCCTTAAAGAGAAACGTATCCATGCATGAATCTTCTCATGCATGGAGGAGGCAGTGTCACACATAAGCCAGAAATACCTCGGTTTCTTTTTATGGTTCCTCCTTTACACACGTAGATCCTCTTGGGAGACGCACTCTAACTTTCAAAACCCAAGTTCTAGTCCACATAAAATGTGGATAGCTTTAATTGTTAACATCCCAGAAGGTAATTGGAAATTGCAAAGGTCATAGTAATGAAAAATATAGGGGCAAATGGCTTCAGAGAGAAAATATTGCTCCCCATTTCAGAAAAAAAAAAACAGTTGGTGTAATAACTGCTAAATTGAGAAAACACTGGCTTACTTAAGTTTTAGGGGATTCAATCTGTAAATCTCATATGCAGTTTTTGCCAGAGCTGAAAACTCTCAATCTAGAAATGAAGTTCCATATTTTAAACAAATAAAAGTCACATTTTCTAGTATCTAAGAAGTGTAAAAGAAGGTCTACAGTAATTGGCACTTTGACAAGTTTTCATTTTGTTTCAGCTGAGAAAATACTTATTTTTCACCATTCATGTTTTGTTTTCCCCTAAAGCAGCCACAGAAGTTTAGGAATTAGATCTCTGAATATGTCATTGCTTATGTATTTTCTCTGTTGAGGTGAAATTTCAGACTTGGTTCCTTGTTACATACACTATTCACCTTTGCCTTCTTCTATATAGATGATAATATTACAAAATACTGCTTAAATCAGAGGTCTAATATAATCCTAAAGACAAATTTACTTGGATAAGCTGCAGTGTACTGCCTGGTTATTTTCTCTCATTTTTTTATGTAGCATTTCATTACAGTCCCCAAATAAACCTACCTTCCACTAGAATATTCAATCTTAAAAGTTTAACCTTCTTTGAATAACACCAGAGTCTTCCGAACTTTTTGTTTTCCTATGAACTTTTAGGAAATAGAAATTCCATGTCTGTGGAAGTATTTGTCACCTTTTAAAATTGCATTTTTTATCTGAAGCATCAAGGTAGATTTAAGTGTTGAATTTTTTTTATCATATAAAAAATAGCTCACCTCTTTCAACTTAGTGTAAGGATGGTAGGCTGGGCTAAAATGACAAGGAATGCCTTAAGGGTAACTTTGAGTGAATAACTTTGAAGGAAACTATTTTCACCAAAGACTTGTCCAGATTTAATTAGTTATGGGGGTTAAAGAAAGAGAGGAAAGGCCAGAAGCCTGAAGGGATTTCCAGAGTGAAGTGTCAAGGAGAAATGAGGTCTCACACAGAGACGGAAGTGTTACTGCTTGAAGGTTTAATAATGTTGTGACCTGGTGTCAAGCATTATGATTTTCAGTGGCAGGGGAGGTGAAAATGTAAAACATTACCCAAACCTGTACTTTGCTGGAAGTGAATCGCATCCTTACCCTTTCCTTCCTTTTATTGGGTATGTTATCCTCTAAATAATAAATTCTGAAGAATGTCATTTGTTTCATCAAAAAGGATAAAATGTGGGTACCAAACTTCTTTGCTTAATAAGCAAATCCATCCTGTCCCTGTAATCATAAGAGATGGCCTTATAACACTTGTCACGTGAAAACTGATTTCAAAAGGATAGGCACAAAGACCCAGAATGCAGTCACTGGAGTTAAAGACAGAAAGACTTTAACAAGGGCAGTGATACTTGCTTTTGCAACCACACACAGACTATCTACAGAGGTTCTAATGCCATGCAAATATTACCAAAGCCTTAAATGTGTAGTATTTCTTTTAAAACAGTAGAAGACAGTAGTTTATGTTAAACAGAGTAGGACAGTAGCTGGCACACAGTAGGTGTATGGAAGTTGTAGATCAAACAAGACAAAGAATATACTGCAAAATTCATAACCAAGCCACAAAATATGCACTTGCTTGATCCTATTTCAGTACTTTTATGATGTTGTATGAATGTTCAGACACATTGATCCATGCACATTTGCACGTTTTATTATACAATGTAAACAAGTGAGGTACTAAACCATACTATTAATATAAATTTTTAATAATGAGAAAATCTAAACAATATCTCATGGGGTAACTCAAAACTAGGCAGACAGCAAATAAACTCTTAGGTGTACTACACATGAGAAAAAGAACTATGACAGGCTATTTCAGGTTGTAGAAAGCTATATAGACCAAATTAACAGGCTTTGATTTATCTTGCATAACTTACAGGACTTACAGAAAAGAATTGACAAATTGTGTCTAAGACAGGACAAAGGACATAAAATGAAGACTTTCAAAACATTCTATTTTTGAAGTCAGAAATGGATGCAGGATGTATGGCAGTCATCATTGAAGAGGACTTGCCGATTGCTTTTTAAGTTTTGTTTTCTTCATCTGCTTAAAAGGCAAAGCAACTCAGAGACAGAGACATTTTCCCTGTGCTTGTTCATTCCCCAGTAGACAGGCCATGGCACGGCCTGGTCTAGACTGAAGCCAGGAGCCTGAACCTTCATCTGATCCACTCTTGTGAATAGCAGACTGAAGCGCTTAGACAATGCTCTGCTGCCTCCTCAGGTGCCTCAGCAGGCAACTGGATTGGAAACAGAACAGTGAGAACTGATGGAGGAGGCAAGCCTCTCGAGCCGGCCCAGACCCCTTGCAACACAACTTCTGCCTCTTGGTGATTATTTTTATGTTGGAAATGTGGGATAAGATTCAAGGACAGTTGTTAGATTTCTAGACTAGCTGGGCAGTCATTTAAGAAACAGATTGTATGATGTTGAAGGTTTCTGTACTCAACAACTTCATTATGGATGCATGGACAGCTGTGTTTTCCACACGTATTCGTTCAGATCGTTTCACTAAATTGAAGGGATGACTCCTTCACTCCAGAGTCATTAAAGAGAGTTTCTAATTTGGATAGCAAGTCTCATATAAAAGGTTTTTAATGGTTGTATCTTTTAAATGTAGTTAAACCATGTGGTCTTAATATGGTTCATAATTCTTCCAGTGTCTTAATTTGAAGATGTACCTCATTGTACCACATCAATCTGGTCTAATTTTCAACCTATTTCTACTTTATTTTCTTTGTTCTCAATATTATAAATCTCACTAACTTGATGGTTATTTGTCTCCATTATTTCTTTCTGATATTCTGATATCTGCTATCTATTTGCCCAATTGTATTCTGAATATTTTTTTAAAACACACTTTTTTCTGAATTAAAATTGGCATGTTATTGAATTTTTGTTTAAAACTTATAGGGCCTGGCACTATTGCTTAGTGGCTAAAGTCCTCACCTTGCATGAGCAGGGATTCAATATGAATACAGGTTTGTGTCCCAGCAGCCCTGCTTCCCATCCAGCTCCCTGCTTGTGGCCTGGGAAAGCAATAGAGGATGGCGCAAAGCCTTGGGACCCTGCACCCTGTGTGGGAGACCCAGAAGAGGGTCTGGTCTCTCGGCTATGAATTGGCTCAGCTTCTGTCTTTGAGGCTACTTGGGGGAGTGAATGATCGGTTGGAAAATCTTCCTCTCTGACTCTCCTCCTCTCTGTATATGTGATTTTTCAATAAAAAATAAATAAATTTTTAAAAAGAGAATACATTTCATATGAGAAAGTGTAATGTTGAGTTTTTATTTGAATTCACACTCTAAATCATTTGTATCGCGTAACTAGTAAGGCTAAGTATTATGCTATGCTCTTATGCATCTTTCAAGAATTATTTAATTTCTATAATAGTCCTCTTTGTGTTATTTTTTTATTTCTTGAATTCTTGGGGTTTATGAAAAGAATGTAGAATTTGTAACTCTATGGCATTTATAGAGATCAGGAAAATGATAGGACTTACTCTTATTTTACCATGCAAGGATTTCTACATCCTGAAATGAAGCATTTTAAAGTAAAAATCAAGTTAATGAAGTATAAATTGGTCATAAACATGGCATTTATGTTTCTAGACTAATGTATCTATGATTACTATAAATTACACTTATTATAAATTAATGTATTCTATTTCATGATTTGTTTTCTAAGCAAAAACAAGGTATAGTTTTAGCCGCAATGGCCAGCAAAGTCCTAGCACATGAAGATGATCTACAAATATTGATTTTTGAGCAAAATGTGGGAAAGATGGCTATCTGTCAAAGGCCAAAGAGATAACTATTTCTGGCCAATACAATGTATCTGTTTACAAAGGACTATATTATTGTATTAATATAGGGGAAAATCAATGGCGGGGAGTAGGAAACAGGGATTTTCGGAAGGGGGCAAGGAAAATCCCAGAGCTCATAGAACTATATCATAATAGAATTACTTAAAAAATGCGAGGAATCCAGGAAGACTGAATAAATGGTAAATCCCAACAGTAAGATGGTCTTAAAACCACAGGTTCTACTGATGATATCAAGAGATTTTTTTCATCAATCAGTGTCATTGGCTTAGGAAGCTGGAAGTTAATAAAGAAACCTGTTACTGGTTATTCTAGGGAGAAGCAGTGGGTGGCACAAAGAAATATTTAGTTTATCTCTTAATTTGAATAAAAACCCAAAAATACACAGAGAAACATAGAAATCATATATAATCTAGGATTTGAAGAAGCCTGTTTTAAATGAAAGTAAAAGTTTCTTCTAAATTCCTTCAGCTGTTTCCTACAGAAATAATGATGGCTAACATTTTGTGCATCTGTTTCTTAAGAATATCATGATATATTGGCAGGCATGTACACAAACACACAAATGTTGTGTCTTAATTAACATTATAAATTGTATAATTTTGCACAAATTGTCCCCAAGCTTTTTGTATTTGCTTGGTGAATGGTGAAGGTCCAAGGCCAGCACATACAGATCTATGCTTATTTCTGTTGGCTGAAGAGTGTACTTTAAGGTGGATATTTCAGAAATCATGTAGCTGTAATATCCATTTATATTCCAATGAGTATATGTGAATGTACATTTACTCAACTCATCAGTCATTTAATGTCTTCAGTTTGTCTGATATGCAACAAAGAGCAAAATATAGGTTAGGCGGCTGAATTAGAGATGGTAAGCAGGCAAATAGTTCAAAGGGTTTTATGTTAATAAAAGTGAGAGATCACAAAGCCTTAAACTGGGGCAGAGGGAGGTGCCTCCACTTCAGGGTGAGCACACGTCCGTCAGCATGCTACGTTACCTTTATTTCCCTACTAATACTGGGTGGGCATGATTTGGTAAAGTATTCCTTTAAGAGCAACAAAAAAATCTTCTCTTTTGAAGTTCAGAATCATTCTGTCTTTTAAATCGTGCAATAGATTCAACACATTATATATTCAACTGCTTGAATTTAAATGATAAATCCATTAATATGTTGCCTGAAATATAGACCACAGTCTTTGTCTTCCAAAGCATATTCTAATCAAAATACTAAAAATAAGCTGGAGTTCCATTCAAATAGTTAATTCTAGCTGCCTTTTGTTGCAATGTATCATGAATTATCTCTCTGATGGATGGGTAGCCAAATGCAGATAAAATTAGCTTTGCAGTCATCCATTTTAAATTGCTCTTGAATCATTTGGAAGTAAATTCCATTTCAGAAGAATATGCTTCAGGTCTCAGACAAAAGGATAATGGTCCTATATTTTATGATATACGCAATAATAGTTTAAGTCTTATGAGTCAGAAATACAGAAACTTATGTATTAAGTTGATGAAAATTAAGGCTTGATATATAGCAATAAAACCAGCAACTCAAAGCTTCCTAGATTGATGTTCATAGCATAATATTTTCCTGTCAAGAATTAGGTGGAATGAAAGTCCGTAAAAATAATACATGCTGCCAAGCTTTCTCTTCTTGTATATAAATGAAAGAGCAAACGTTTCTATGAGATAACAGAAAAGGAAATACTGAGGTTTAATGATATGAAGATAGAAATGGCGTGGCTGTTGGAATGCCACTATTGAGTAACAGTAGAAAGAAGAAATTAAGTGTTAGAGGAGCTTGAAATAAATAACAACATTTTATCTAACCGCCCAAAATACAATGATAGCTTGAAGGTGGCACCAAATTTGATGACCAGAACAAAAGCAAATTGAAAATTTTACTTTGTTAATTTGAATGAACTGCATCTTGAAAACTTGCTTAGCAATTTAACTAATCAAGTCATTTTCCCCAAATGGCACAGTGCTGTCAATACCATTATCTGGATTGTATATTTTTGTTACGGAATGTAATCATTTAGGATGACTCTAACATGTTACCATAAATGAGTTCACAATCTGAAGTTGCTATTCACAAATCAAATTCCTATTGTTAGTCTGGTGCCATTCCTTCAGATATTTGCATTAACAAATGAAGTGGCAAAAAGATGCATTCATTGATCTCCCAGAGGAGAAAGCAAAATTGCTCTTTACAACATAAAGTTCTGTAGCATGGCATTTTTATTATCACAGAGCTGGTTAGTTTGTACAGTGAAATGAACTGTATGCTGGAACTGATCTTGGCAAACGGTCTGCAAGCTCAAAACTCACACTTATTTATCCTCATGTGTTCTATAGCCTCCTTGTGCTCAACAAGAGTGAAGCTCAGGTAGGGCTTGGACTTATTTTGGGTTAGGCCCCAAGAATGAATGGAGGGTACCGGGGTGCCTCTGAAAGAAAGGTTGTGAAGGGGTAAAATGATACACCTTCAGTTGCACGCTACTTGCAAGGATGAATGCTTACAGAACTGAATCGGATTTCAAAATCTTGAAAACATATGTCTTCTAAGGAAAAGAAAATCACTATAAACAGCTAGGTAATACCAAAAGGGTAAAATGAGTAGTCACTAACAAAGATGTAATTTCATGTTTCCGGATTTCCCTAATGTGAAATATTTGATGAATTGACATTTGAAGACAGAGATGGCTAGCGGGTCTGTGAGCGGTGGTGTCACTCAGGACTGGTGCTTCATTTAATGTGCTGCTGTCATCATTTCAGAACTCTTAATAAATGTTTAATCAGCATCCCCAAATTCTAATTCTGCAGCAGCCAAGCTAATTTTGTTTCTTCTCTTGTTTCTAGATATTCTCATAATGAAATCTTACTTTTGTAACTGAATTTAAGGTACTAAAATGTCTGAAATGACTTGGAGTATTTTCAAACAACAAGTTATAGCAGTAGGTGCTATAAAAGCATGATATTCAAGCTTTTGTAAGACATAGAGAATGTGGAAGTGAAAGCAGCACAATCCCTGCTTTCAAACACATTTCAGCTTAGTACAAAGCAGCTACTATATAATCTTACTTTTTTTGAATATTAGTAAACAGCAGCATGAAACCAGTTCCCAACATGGACAAGTAGATTCCTTTGTGTGTGTAAGACAGAAATACATTCTGAAGAGAAACTAAATGTTCATGGAAAGTAAATGGTGATTGCAGCCTGTTTCCTCACTAAATACACGTTAAATGGATTGCCAACTTCTGATGATTTAACTTAATAAGCTTCCAAGTTTCCAAAGACCTGAAAATGATAGGCATTCAGTGGAAATGAAACATAAAATCTTGATTTTTGACCTTTTCCTGGGATAGCAACATGAGGGTTCAATACTTTCTGGTGATACTGGATAATGGCCAGGTCAGCCCTGCAACCAGAAGAGGAAGTGGCCAGAATTCCACGATGTGCCATGTGGCTGAGCTAGTATGTGGATTAAGTTAGGTACATTAAATGTGTTTTCTATTTACAAAAGTCAAAGAGTGTCTGTTGATGTGGCCAGGTTTAATACATAAATCATCAGAAGTTTTAGTTTCTTATTTTGCTTGAAGCTATTTGGCTGACTTAATTTTCTGAACTTAACTCTAAAAGAGACTTTTAGATCAAATTTATTTAAATTGACTAAAATACTCCAGGATCTGAATTTAAAATACATACTGAAAATTGCCATTTTTTATCTACAGCTACAGTCAGAATTATTCTGTTAGTTTAGCTTGATGGGGAAGTTGCTTTGTGGAAGAATTTCCATGATTAGAAATGGTACCCAGGCCATCTGGTGCAAGCAAGCAAAGCAACAATCCTACAACATCCTATGGGTCTCTTAATATAAGCCCATTTGCATTGCATCATATAATTTCCACTACATGTATATATCACTCAATTTTTTTATTTTTCTTTATTGATGTCATTCATGACGTCCAAACTGAGTATTTTAAGTGATATGCCATATTTTTTTCCTGGTGTGAATTAATCCATGGTATAGACTTGGATTTTTTTTGTCAAAATATTATAAAACCTATTAATCAACTAACTTACTGTGGTCTTTAAGTCATTGCTCTAGGTCAGATTTATGAGATTGGATCTGCAAAAACTATAAAAGAAGCCCCAAATTTAGCACACGACAAAAACATTTCTCATGATACAAATTGTGCATAATTTGAATTATTTTTTTATTCTTGAGGGCTTTATTGATAAGATTAGGTTCTCATGATCACAGCTAATGAATGATGATTATTGTAACACCATGATCATCAATTCTCATGTTAATGTGATATTACTACAAAGAGAACAGATTCACTATAGTCATTAGATTCAATTCTAAAAAAGAAGTTGTATCTTAACTGTTAAAAAACACCTTGAAAAATCAACACTTTGTAACGTCTCAGAAGGTTCCATAGGTTTATTTCTGCTTATTTATAATGAGCCTTCCTATTTTTTTAAAGATGTATTTATTTTTATTTGAAATATTTACAGAGGGGAGTCAGAGAGAGAGAGATCTTCCATCTGTTGGCTTACTCCCCAAATGTCCACAACAGGTGAGATTGAGTTGACCAGAAACCAGGAGCCAGGAGACTCTTCTGGGCCCCCAGTGTGGACACAGGGTCCCAAGGCGTTGGGCCATCCTCTGCTGATTTACCAGGCCATAAGCAGGAAATCAAACCACAAATGGAGCAGCCAGGAATAGGGATACTGGGAAACTGGAATAGGAATATATGGATGGGATAATGGCACCACACATCCAAGACTTAGCTGGCTGAGTTACTGAGCTGGCCCTGTCGCTTTTTTCTTTCTTCTTTTAAAAAAAAAATTAATTGAAACACAAAGTTATAAAGAAGGAGAAAGAGAGGAAAAACTGGATACATCTTCCATCCACAGATTCTCTCCATTTAAGCAGTCTGGGCTGGGTCAAGTCAATGCCAGTAGCCAGAATCTTCATCTGGGTCTCCCATATGGATATAGGAACTCATGCACTTGGGCCATTGTCTATTGCTTTCTTGGGCACGTATTTTGGAAACTGGATCAGAAAGAGAATAGCCAAGACTTGAATCAGCACCCGTACGAGATGCTGCTGTTCAGTGGCTTCTTGATCTGTTATGCCACAACACTTGCGCTGATCATCTTAAAGTTAAACAAACACAAAGGGTGCTTGCCCCCAAATTAAAAAATACGTGTAAGCACCAATACTTCTCCCACACACACACCACTCAGCAGTTGCCTCAGCTTTTTGACATGAAAATATAGATGTGATCTTTCTCATATTATTTTTGTCAATTTATAGCAAAATAATCAGTAAAAAAGGATCCACACTTTGGCAAAGCAGGATAATGAATTTCCATGTTCTGAGCCTCTCTGTAGAGTTTCTGCAGGATATGAACTACTTTATGGAAGAGGAGGAGGTGATATACTATTATTTAATATCTTGCAACCTTTGTTTTAAAAGAAAAGAAGTTTTACATTACCCGAACAATCCCGGGAAGGCTTTTTAAATTTGTCAACTCAAATAAATGCAGATAGCATATGTATTCACTTATTTTATATAGCTAAACACATTACCAGTAGGAAAAAAAATGCGATTGACCCCTGCCTTTACAGATAATAAAAATGAAAAACAACAGCTCACCTTCTATAGAAGTGAGTCCTGTGTTTAGTGGAGCCTCATTGATTATTGCTTCTGCCCTTCATCACATGTGGCAGTAAGTGCTTTAGAAGGAATCATAGATTGGATAAGGCCTTCACAGTATCAGTCTCACGCTGAAGGATCTGTCAATATTTCAGTTCGTCCTCCCTCAGCCTTTCTGAGCCATGTTTATTTAACCAGGCTTGGATGTTCTTGCATATTGACAAAAGGAGCTGAAATGAAGAGAAGCAAGAATATACTTTAAGAAGCTGACAGTATGGGTTCTTGTTGTTGAACCTGGCTGGGGAGGGGAGAGTTGAAATGATGTCCTGCCACGAAAAGGAAAAATAAGAAAGATTTAAGGAGGTAAAGTGAGAAAGAAAGCCAGCTTCAAGAAACATCACTGATGCTCCCGTATCAGCAAGTTACCATCGTGGAGCAGCTCTGAGAACTAATTTCGGCTGTGATGCAAGTGAAGCCAATTATTATTGCAAAGCAGACTGAGAGATTGCGCATCCCTGCTTTGTGGTGGTGCCCCAAGGAGCTGGATGAAGAAAGCCCCAGGCAGGTTTCTTAGTGTACAAACGTGCGCTTTCACAGCAGCTGTCTTCCAAGACAGGAGCATAACTGAATGAGGGATGAAATGAACATCAGGCTGGCATCTAAACAACCATTCTTTAAGAGAGAACACGCAATCTATATTTGCTATTGTATAAATGTACTTTGAAAAAAATTGTAAAAGTTTTAATTTTGACCTCCAAATTTAAATTTTCCGTATTAGGCTATGCTGCTTAATATAAGAAATTAATCATAGGTTAGTTCTCCTCTGCTGCTCTTAGGAAGATGAGAATCAAATTTCAATGACTTAAATTAAAAACACTCTTCTTACCTTGACACTTGTAAAACATGCCAGTAAGCTTTATGAAAAGGCATTTGCATCATTTTTATTTCTGTAATCATATGGAATTAAAATGAGAGAATAATATATTTCAGTGAGCACAACTAACTTAAGAAGCTCCAGGATGTGTTCGGTTGAAGGTGTTGGATATCAGGGAGTAAGCCCTATAAAGATTTTTTCCTGCGTTAAAAGTGAAACCATTGGGCCTGGTGCAATAGCCTAGTAGTTAAATCCTCACCTTGCATGCACCAGTATCCCATATAGGTGCCATTTCATATTCCAGCTGCTCTACTTCCCATCCAGCTCCCAGCTTGTGGCCTGGGAAAACGGTAAAGGATGGCCAAAAGCCTTGAGACCCTACACCTGCACGGGAGACCCATAAGAAGCTTCTGGCTTCTTATCAGTTCAGCAATGGTAGTGCAGCTGTTTGGGGAGTGAACAAGTAGATAGCAGACCTTTCTGTATCTCCTTGTCTCTGTAGCCTTGCCTTTCCAATTAAAAAATATATAAATCTTTTTTAATGAGATCATCCTTTTCATAATTATACCTAGTACTAGTCAGGAAAATGGACGTATTTCCAGTCAGAGTGGTGTGCCATGGGAAACATGAAGTACACATTCAAAAGCATACACATAGTACTGTTGGGGTCAAGGTTCCACCATGGCTTCCTGATGGACTGACCTGATACATCATTGTATAGATTATAATTCTATTGCTGTGTGTAATTCTCAGTATGATTAACATTTGGGGGCTGATAAAACGAATGATTGTTTTACATATTAACATCTTCGAAAATAGCAATGCATATTGGATTTTTAACATCAATATCCTCAAGTCATGTTTCTAGTATCCCTAGTCAGCTCAATGTAAAGGATTTTAGCTAAATCTACGAATTTCATGCTTTCCAGCTAGTTTAGTAGTTTGGGTTTTGAGTGAAGAAAGCCTGAGTTCCTGTCCCAGGTGTATTTTCTACCATGTATCCGGAACAACTTACCTATCCTCCTGCCTGGCCCATGGCAGACGGGTGAAAACAATTAGCTTCTTTATGCATCAGGATTGTCAAATGCACAACAAGTGAAGAGCAAGTTGTTGCAATGTTCTGACTTTTTTTTTTCACCTTCTCCTTGTTTATTAGATGATGACTTTTTTCATGAACTCCCAGAAACCTTTCCATCTGATCCACCTGAGCCTCTACCACATTTCCTTATTGAACCTGAGGAGGCTTATATTGTGAAGAACAAGCCGGTGAACCTGTACTGTAAAGCCAGCCCTGCTACCCAGATCTACTTCAAGTGCAACAGTGAGTGGGTGCATCAGAAGGACCATGTAGTGGATGAGAGAGTAGATGAAACATCCGGTGAGTTTATCATTGCATTTGGATTGTATTTTGCTTTCTCACTATCCTGGCCTGCTGTCATATGGTCATTTCAATTAGTGTGATCGAAAATAAAGTTATTATCCTTTGGTAAAATGTTCTCAACCAGTTTTAGATTAAATGTGATGATACGGTTGCAAGTATTGCAAGCTACCATGTGAAGAATAAATCTTGGCTTGATTTTTGTCATTGAACAGAGTTCATGCCTAAGAAGATAGACTAGACTAGAAGATTGGATGAATGAGAAATTCCTTAGTAAAATATGTCCAGATTCAGTAATGTGTTCATCAGTTCTAAGTAGCCAGCAAGTTGGAGAGCATTTCAATTATGAATAAATTGTACTTATTAACATCATCAACCAGTGTTAATTTTATACATGTGTTCCACTTATATAGGTTCAAATTATGCTATATCCCTAATTTGTATCCAAAAATGAATCTCGGCTTTCTAACATTGTCTGTGATCAGGGACGTAAGTGTTCATTGTAACCACTTTCTGGCTGAGTTCTGATCATAGCGTCTTTGCCTCTGGTGTGGTTAAAACTGCTGACTTTATTGCTCTGTAAATATCACCTTAAAGATAAAATACGAATGGCACGGAAAGGCAAAAGGAGATTCTAATAACCTGTGGGATTTAGGCAGGCTATAAAGTAAACTTTCTCAATAGCAATATTTTACTCCACGATGGATAACTTAGGATAGTTTTGGAGTTCCTTTAAATTGGAAAGATATTTATCTTTCTATGGTGGTTTAAGTGTTTTTTGCTTGCCAGCAGGGAGAATAATTCCTTGAACTTTCAGAGCCCTTCCAAATCTATGATTTTATAGTATTGCAAAATATATTTTAAGCAATAAGACTTTATTGATCAACATTTCCAAGCAACATGATAACAAATAGGACAAAAATTGAAGTGTTTAAAAAGCTTTGTTGGTCTGGGCGTTTATCCTGGCGGTGAAAAAACCCAGTGGAGATTTGCATCTTGATTTAACACCTGACTCTGAGCTTCCTCCTACTGTGGAGCCCAGCAGCAGGAATGAGTCAAATAACTGGGTCCCTTACATCCATGGGAGATCTTGGTTGCATTTCTGGGGCTCCCAGCATTAGCTTCAGTTGGAGGCCTATGCTGGCATTTAAGGAATATACCAGCAGGTGGGAATTTTTGTTCTGCTTCTCTCTCTCAATAAATAAATAAATAAAAGTATAAATTTGTTAAATTTTAGAACCTTTTTGAATCCTTTCTATATATCTATAGGTACCAAAGAAGATGCATGTTTTCAAAAATCAAAATTGTTGACTAATTCATTTATGTGCCCAAAGTGTTAGGAAAGCATCCAGTGGTAAACATAGGCCAGAATTTGAGGGATATCTATTTTGAATGTAATTACCAGCATAATTAGTCCATCAAGGAAATAAAGCATACAGAATTAATTAGACTAGAGAGAGAAAAGTGTATAGGGGACATCCGTGGTAAGAATTGTCTTAGATAGTCAGGAGGCAATACAACCTAATGACTTGTCGATCTGTGAACTGGTGTGTTCACTGAATACAAGCTGATGGTTTGCAGAAATAACTGGATATCCAATGGTAGAATAGCTTACTTCACGGAATTGTCCCACCTCTTGTTCTAATTACCCAGAAAATTATCTACCAGATGTCTTCAAAATCTCAAGTGAATTCAGTTTTATTGGTTTCAGCTCATTTATTTGTAAAAATTTCAATCACATAAGCATTTTATAAGAGGAAGCAGAAAGAAATCACAAAAGCTCAAATGACAGTGATAAACATATTTACTAAATCTGTGCTTACTAAATTAATGAAAATGCCTAGATGGGACAATTATAAATAAAAACTAAAACTTCACTGATACAGAACACTTCTTCTAATCCTATTATGTTATGCTTTTACACAAATCCACCTATTTCCTTCCTGTCAAACATTTACATGTTGGATTTCTGTACAAAATTGATTAAACATGAAATACAATCTGTGGCACACTTTCTTTCAGATTCAGACTGGACAGACGAGAACTAGTAGCAGACTTAGGAGCCCAAGTACCTCGCAGTTCTCTGAAGATTCACAGTTGGAGTGAACTGCAGTGTAGCTTTTGTCAGCTTTCGTTTTCAAGAAAGTCAGCGTCCTGCCAAATGGTGGCCTAGTCCAACAACCTAAGCACTACCTTTGCTGTTAGAAAAGGCAAAGATAACCACAGGAACTATTATTAATGAGTGCAGTACCGTTAGATAAGCCAGGAACTATACAAACTGTAATGCAAGGGAAAGAAAAACAGTCAGATCATATAGAAAAGTAGCTGAGGAGAAGCATTGGATCACCTATGAATATTTATATAAATTTACACTCCATTCAATGTTAACATAATATAGTATATTAAGAATAACAGTGTACAACAGATAGGCATAAAATTACAAAATTCTATAAAATTTTTTAGAAAGAAAAACTTTTAAAAATCTATCCAAGAAACAAGTATAAACACAAATGCCCTCACATATAATGCCTTGTTTTGAATGAAAACATTTATAAAATGTTTGCTATTCATGAATCTGAATAGTTACCAATATTATATGACAAATAACTTGTGAATAGCTGACAGAATAATGAAATCATAGTGGAAAAGGCTCACCTCTTTATAAAGATATTATAAATCTAAGGATATAAAAAAGGTTGATCTTGGCAAAGACCAAAGCACATCAATGAGCTAATTAAAAGAGACACTACAAAATACTCAAACATCTAAAACTTTCAGAATGCAGTAAAGACAATTTTGTCAACCAATGAGGAAGATTTGACTCAACACATGGATTCATAAATGAGGTTGTTGGAACAAAAAAAAACATTAAAAATGAGGCTTGTATTTAGTCTCACTTTTCAGAAAAAAATAAATTCTAGGTATTAAAGCTTTAAGTCATCATTGCTATCATCATTAGCATAATCACTCAGAGGAAAAAATTGGAAAGTTGTTAATTGACTGCTTGGCTTCAGTGGTTGACAAACCTTCTAATTAAGGCACAAAATATAGACAGTAGGAAAACATTGTTAAATTTTAGCATCTAAAATAAGAAAATCGCAAATAAAGCCAAGAGATGGTTTTTTTAATGTGATTTTAGTATCTGTAGGTACGTATCAATGAATTGACTAAGTTGAATAATATATAAATACCTCTTAAACTATATTTAAGAAAAACATCATCAACCCAATAGAAAATTCAGGATATTTTGAGCATGAAGATATGGGAAAATAAATGCAAGTTGTAAATAAACATCTAAAGAAATGTGATCAAATGAAAATATTTCTTAGCGTTTGATTAAAAGCAAACTTTGCTAATAGGGATATAATTTGGTAATATGACTTGCAAGATTTATTTGAAAATGCCACTGATTTCAAGATATCATTGAAGTATTTCAAATCTAGTGTCTATCAAGAAATAAAATACTAAATATGGTTGTGCAGGGACTTCCCCTCTGGCTGCATGCTCTTAAAGCAATAAGATTTCACAGGTAAAACTGTATGTGAAAACTGAAGTTCAGCACATGGTGTGGGATATACATGTGGTTAAACAAGATGGTGCACACATACGTGTATTTGTACATGCCCTGGGGCTTCCTGGAGAAAGAGGCCAACAATCAATTACTTAGAATTCTTGGATGATAAAGAGACAGTTAATGTTTATGGATTTTTTTTATACTGTGATTGTGGACTTTTATCTTCACATTTGTTTCCTATTTTTTTTTTTAAACTGGATTCACCAGCAGCTTTGGTCCTCAACTCTCCTTTACAGACTGATTGTAGAATTGTTGGGTCTCAGTGGTTCTCAATAGCAAAGAATGTTAGACTACATTTTGTCGAAATACATTGTAAAGGAGGAGTGAAAAATTTTCTGGCATTTGTAAAATCAGACTGATTATCAGAACTTGAAATAGAAAAATAATTTCAATTAATGTCACCTTCACAAATGCTTCTGCCCCCCAAACTTGGAAGCATATGTAGTGGCTACCAGATGGATCAAAGGAATGAACAGACCTTGCATTTATTGGCACAACTAATTCTCTAAAATCTCTACCAAAAGCAACTTTGTTTCTTTTTAAGAAACAAAGTTTCTTAAAAAACTTTTTTCTTTTTAAGATTTATTCGTTTTATTACAAAGTCAGATATACACAGAGGAGGAGAGACAGAAAGGAAGATCTTCCGTCCGATGATTCACTCCCCAAGTGAGCTGCAACGGGCCGGTGCGCGCCGATCCAAAGCCGGGAACCAGGAAACTCTTCCGGGTCTCCCACGTGGGTGCAGGGTCCCAAAGCTTTGGGCCGTCCTGAACTGCCTTCCCAGGCCACAAGCAGGGAGCTGGATGGGAAGTGGAGCTGCCGGGATTAGAACCGGCACCCATATGGGATCCCGGGGCGTTCAAGGCGAGGACTTTAGCCACTAGGCCACGCCGCCGGGCCCCAAAAGCAACTTTCAATCAAAAAGCCACAAAGCAGTAATACTGGAAAAATTTTTTCCCTACTCAAACTAGTCTTCCTTTTCAAGTATGAGGACTCCACATACGCTTTCTGACTTATCAAGTATAGAGTGGATTATTGATTATTTATACTCACTGATAAAGCAATATCATTGATAATTATAAAATCTACTTTATTTCATTTTATAGTATAATTCCATAGGGTCTGGGAAACTCCTCCCTAAATTCATAAGGAGTCATGATTCCAGCAGTTCAGAATCCCATAGAAAACTTGATCTACTTCTAAATGTATGATTCATTTCAGAGAAAAATGTCAGTCTCTGATTGCTGGCTATCTATTTTCTTGAAGTCTTTTCAACCCTTGTTTCCATGATACTTAAGACCCACCATCCCAAAGCAAATATTCCCTCTGAAGAAGATGCAAGGGAGTTCAGAGACCCATGCTTGTTTTGAGAATGTAATAATCCATATTTTCTCTTTTCATTATAAATTATTAGATTAGGAAAAACAAATCAATCACCCCAACACAATGATGTGATATGTGTGTGTGTGTATATATATATATATATGGATGGATATATATATATATGTGTATATGTATATATATAAATTAGAGCTCAGCAGCATGTAGAAACTACTGTGCTCCAAATTACATAATGAGAAATTGCCACAGCCATAATATGAACCCTGTGCTCTCTGTTTTCAGAATCTCAAAGTCCTCTGCTAGGGAAAAGCCTTGTTACCATTAGAAAGCTGATCTCTTTTTCACAGATCCTATATTATTTTTTCATGAAACCTTCCTGTCTCATAAGGACATGATAAGAAGCTAGTGCCCATATATTTCAAAAGGAAATTGGAGGACATTTGTGATTTTATATTTCATTAATTATTACATATATGTTTCTTGACTCCTTCTTGCCTTAGAATCATAGAAACTAAGTTTTGGTGAACTACAGTAGTCATTGAAATGCAAGCAATTGTTGCCATTATCTGTGTAAGATTTAGTGTAAATAATTTCTGTTATCTTGACTTCAAACATTAGAAATTTACTCCTGTTACATCCTGTTCTTTCATTAACCTTAGATACTTGATAGAGACCTTTACTGCTACCTCCTTGCACAAGCTTGCTATTCTGTTTGGTCTAAGTGTAAAAGGCTATAGAGTAAACTCTGGGAGAGGAGAGGATGTTTCTGCCTTATTCACTGGTCCTGTCCCATGTGTCACTGTGTCCCTGGTAGGTGCTTAGACACATGCTTAGACACATGCTGCTAGATGAATTATTTATACCATACTTGGTGCTGTCATAGGACTGGCAAACACTTGTTCTTAGAGAAATTTCTTCCTAAAATACTTCAAGTAAAAAGTAATGGATAAAACACCTGTTATAAGTAAACAAGTCCTCTTTCTTTTGTCTGTACTCTTATTCCATTGCACTCATATGTTTTCATTTGGTAGGTATTCTGGGATCACCCTTACAAAATTGTCAATGATTTACCATGTTTGGGGTATAAAACCCATAATTTCTTATAATTTGGTAAAATATCTAGTTTATGAGTTATTTTCATATAGGTGCATTATTCACAGGCACATGAGTATAAAATACAAATAGCATATACATACATACATAATAGCTGTCTCTTCAACTAGGTTGGAAAGATGTGATGTGACTTATGTTTTATAAAACTTTCTGTCTTTCATGAAGTTTACCTTGCAATGTACTATACAAAGGAAATGATCAGTGAAATTATTTTTGGTGAGATTATGTTTACTCATCCTATGAAATTTGAGTAAGTTCAGTGTGCTGCATTTAGTGAAACATACTGCTGTTGTGTTTATTTGCAATGTTTCATGAATAAGTAATTGGAACACTACATAAATGTAGCTTAATCTTCCATAAGAAGAGTATTTTTCACATTAAGTATGCACATCATACCAAATGTTCTCATTCAAAATCATTTCAAATTCAGTCCTCAGAATGAACAGAAAGACATTTCTAAGGGGAAACTAGGTAGATTATGTTCCGATTTTGGTAAGTGGTTCAAAAACTTGGAAACTCTATTTGAACTTCATTCCGTAATTTTTTTGTTTAAGTCAATGAGCATATTGCCTTTGCCAGAATGGAGCCTTCTATCTATAATGCAGTTGTCTGCCAATGAAGATAAATGATTCTGAAATACAAATCAATTATTTATTTGATTTCCTTCTCTGAGGTCATTGTTTCAATACCAGAGAGCAAAAGTATTTTTTTTTCTTTTTAGCATGAGGCTGGCCTCAGGGCCAAGTTTTACAAAGAATAGAAAATGGATCCAGATCCATGATCCATGTAGCACAAGAAGGCTTGGCTTCCCAATCAATGTGACACCTTCACAAGAGCTGTTGCCAGCTAGTTCCAACAGAATGTCAATTGTCCTGGAGTATGTACTCTGCTTATGCTGCACCTGTTAACAACCACAATTGGTGCATCCTTATTTCACCTTGACATTAAGTCTCTAAACATGTAGACTGTCATAATCAATGCAATCTCAACTGAAATTGCAAACTCGTAGTTGTGTCAAAGTTCTAGAACTTGCAGTTTGGGCTTTCACTCCTGTGCAGTTAAGTATGTGAGAGTACTGACTGAGTGATTTAGACTCGCCTACTACAATAAATCTCATTTGTGTTTCTGCCATTTTCTTAACTTGCAAATAGAAGTGAGTACTTGAAATTTTGAGATTTCACATTTGAATTTGTTTTACTCCCACTCTATTGTGATGAAGCTTTTGGTGCTGCTGTTATTTGTTCAGTTTCAATAATAATAAGATTTATAGTTTTCAAAATCATGTCACATATAATTATCCTAAACACTTTGAATATACTGTGTAGAAACTCTTAATTTATTATAATCCACGTGGAATATCTTTGATGTTTGAATTATTTTATATATATGAAACTGCAATATCATGCATGTATTGAACTGATACTATCCAGAAAGTCAGTATAGTTAACGTGAAAAAAATATATTCAATGAAATTTTAGGAAGCTGTATTTTATCAGGAAAGAACATAAATTTTCAGAAATTATATGCAGTGAGAGACTTTTATTAACATAATGAACACAAAGAAATTCTCCCCTACCCATTCACACCGAGGGCGAGGCTACTTGTAAAGTGTGATTTCTCTCCTCCTACAGCGAAGGTAGAGGCATTACTCAATGCAGTTAATCAAGTATATACACGTAAGTACATACAAACTTATGTGTGTCTGTTTACTTATATGTATAAATGAGAAAAATCAAACGCCATCCTGCCCTCAGGCCAACACAGAGGCTGCCAGGAGAAGCAGGAGTCCAAAGACATTCTTCATGTACATTGCTCAGTACTCACCCAGAGCATCGCAGGAACAACGAATGTGTTGTTATGGCAATTTTGCCATGTGTCCAGCAATCATATACATGCAATGGCTTAGAGTTGTTAAATGCCCACTTCCAAGTGAGAACAGCATGATGGTTGAAAACCATAGAGTGCTTCTTAATCTAACTAGTGGCTAAAATGTAAGACAATTTTAAGGAGAATCTCTCAATCTTTGTTTCCATGGGAAAGAACCTAATGGGTTGAGTTGTAGATTATAATGTGAAACAGATCAAGCATCATGTTTAAGGAAGTCTTAAGAAAGAGTTTCAGGTTAAAAGAGAAGGAATGTGGTTGATGTGTAGTCTAGTAGTCACAATTCTGATAGGCATGCCTGTGTCCTAGTTCAGAACACCTGGGTTCAGTACTCTGTTCTACCTGCTGACTTCAGCTTTCTGCTAATGCAGACCTAGGAGGCAGTGATAATGGCTCACACAGGACACTTCCTGCTACTCTCAACTCCCAGTGGCAGGTACTGTAGGCATTTCAGGATTGAACCAGTAAATGGGAATTAACTCTATGTGCTTCTGAAAGTTAAATCTTTCTCTCTCCCTTCCCCCACTCCACTTCTCTCTCTCTTTCTCTCTTTCTCTTCTCTGTGTGTGTGTGTGTGTGTGTGTACTAACAAGATTTTTTTTTCTTTCTGAACCAACTAAATATAAATAAACTTGGTTGATGATTACAAAATAATGAGGCAGGCTATAGTCCTTTTTCTCAGTAATGCCTCAAACTATTACTCATTCTATTTAAATTTTTGTATAACTAAGTCTTAGATTCCATTGTTCTTCTGATTCACTTGCTCCAACCTTTATCTCTCCCTACCCCAAAAATTTGGGGGGACACCTTTCAAGACACAAGAGAGAACATTTTTGTTTTGAAATTCTGCAAGCAATGAGGAATAGAATGCTAACACTCGTGGGGGGGATGATGAACCACCTCTGGACCGTTCATCTCCCCTAAAGCCATCCATGCTTGTTCATTCATTCCACTGTGATTCTCAGGCATGCCTGTTGAAGGGCAGACCCTTTGCAAAGCACATTGAGAAATAAGAAAACAACAGCATATATAAGGTGAGAGGTACAGTTAGCCAGCATCAGGGACTAGCGAATGGCTAGGGGGAAAAGTAAGCACTACATACAGGAAACCTAACATATAACAATGAAAAACAATCCAGATTAGGAACATCTTGGACTCATTCCTAATTTCATCGAAGGTTTAACCTTATTATCAAAATCTGTTCTGGAAGAAATTTCCCAGAACATGAAGGCAAGGGCAACAAAGAACTATTAGGGCAGGAACTGTCAACCCTGACTATATTTGACAATCACCAGGGAGGATGCTTACAAACACCTATGTCCTGGCCCTAGCCCCAGAATAATGATTTAATTGGGAACAGAGCATAGCTTTTCCTTTGTTTATTCATTTGTTTTAAGGCTTACTGGTAGTGCTAATGTAATGCTAGAAAACCGGAGCATGAGAAAGACACTGATATCAAAGCATGGCATACAAGGACTGTGTAGAGCTTTTGTTCAAAAACCATGGCACATTCTTTCCTTGGTGCCAAGCCCTGACAAATGCACTTAAGGGCATTCTGGTTGAGGGCAATCAAAACGCAGAAGTGAGAGAAAGAATGTGCCTTTACCAGTTGCTTTGGTTTTCATCTCATTCTAGGGGGTAAACGTATGAATTGCCTTGGTAGTTCCTTGGTATAGAGTTACATGGTAAGAACTCCTGCCTGCTTCAATATCCTTTCCCTGTCTCTACCTATTAAACCACTAGGATTGAGGGAAAGCAGCCTCCTGCGGAGGGAAGAGGAACTTTGGGGTTTGACTGAATTAAAATTTACTTGGAAAAACCCATGGGGATGTTCTGTACAAAAGTAAGTTCATAAATGGCAGGGAATGATAACATGCCTCTTTTTATAGCTACAGCCTGGATGATCCCAGACAATGAAACCCTCTGTATGCAGTGACACTGGGGCCGCTCTGGCTCCCTCCCATGCCCATCCTTGGAGGCATTTGTGAAACCAGTAAAAACACTCCAGGACAGCTAACTTTCCCTCACCTTGTTAATTTCTGAGTCTGCTCTGAATATGGAGACCCACAATGAATGCCCTTAGTCACTGTATTTGTTTCCTGGGTAGGCCTTAATACGTTACCATGAATTGGATTGCTTAAAACAACAGAATTTTATTTTCTCACAATTCTGGAGACTAGAGGTCTGGAATCCCAGTAAACCACACTCTCTCCTGGGAATCTGGAAGGAAATGAGTCCCTTGTCTGCTCCAGCTTCTGGTAGTTGTTTCGCATTCCCAGTTGGCCCCTTGTGTCGCCATCATCATTTTTGCTGTGCTTGTCTTCTTCTCTTTGTGTCTCATGGTCTCCTGTGAGACTCACTGGATTGCAGACTCCACTGGGAAACCCAAATAGCCTCCTCATCTCAAAATCCTGAATGAGTACTGCAAATTCCTTTGTGCCAAGTAAGATAATATCCACAGGCCCCATGGATTCAGACATGGATGCACTTTTGGGGGTGGTTGTCATTCAGACAACTACAGTCACCAACCATTTGCTAAGAAAAACATATCCCATAATTGATCATTGAGTGAGGATGTGAAGCTGGAGGCAGGACATAGGGAATGAAAGGAAAGGTATTTTCTCATTTAGCCGGTATTACTAAACATAAGTGAACAGGCAGTGAAAACTATTTATTACCAGCTTCCAAAGCCTCCCCTAGTCCGCTGTGCTTTTCTCTGGGCCAGAGACAAGAAAAGAAGGTTCCAGTTAGGCTCTGTGGATCACTTGTGTGCCTCATGCCCTCAAAGTCCGTCCTTGCCAACCCCTGCACTGTAACAGCCATCTCAACCCATGAACACCTGAAAATTCACAATGCTTTGTTTCTCAAGCAGGTTCCTTGCTTCCATTGTTGCCAAGACAAACAAACCAGCCAATACAATACGAAGAATCTCCCTTTGTAATTTCCTCTACCCGTGCACACAAGGGTGAGCACACACATGTATTTTTGCTTGGCCTAGCGACACAATGGGAATGTAAACACATTGTTAATGCAGCCTCTCTCAGTTGGCTTCCCAGATGGCTTACGTTCAATAGATTTTTTCCCCCTGATTTCCTCAGCTTCTCCTAGCAAGTGCTAAACAGCCATTATGCCTTTTCCTGCACATTGAGATTCATCTGCAGCTTCTAAACTGCCTCCAAAGTGCTTCAATTTTGCATGAGCGCTAAGCTGGGGACTGGGAAACATTACCCAGTGTTGAAGTCCCAGATCATTAGAAAGAGCATGTAAATCCCCTGAACCAGAAATAAAAAGTGCACAGACTTCCTTTGTGAAGTCCCAACTGCAGCTTTATGTAAAACATGAACCTTTGTCAAGATCTTATGTAGCCCTTTTTACTTTCTAAATTTTATTTGTGTGATTTCTTTTCACTTTGGCATGTATGTTCTAATTTCATTGAAGCAGTGAGCTTTCTACCAGGAACATATGCACAATAGCCATCCTCTGGCATTGTTTCTCTTCTTAGGACACCAGATCCCTTTTGTTGTTGGTAGGGGTGATGCTCCAAAGTTTTGCTGAAGGATCACCCATATGATGGGTTTTAAAAACTGAGCAGTAAGACTGCTGAGTAGAAGAGGTATTGTGGTCTTTGAGGAAGCATGCCTTGATATTCATACCATATATATCACAGTTATAAGTCTATACTATCTACATATAGATGTAGGAAGTGTGCAGATATTCGATATTGGGTGATGGCAAGAAGTTGAAGTAGAATCAAAGGGGACTATGAAGATAATTAACGAGAAAGAAGCTCTCAGGTTTTTTGTTTGGTTGGTTGATTGGTTGGTTGTTGTTGCTCAAGTTGAAACACAACACATTTGCACTTGATCTGTATTTTCACCTCTGCTGTGCCAAGTTTGCTGGTTGGATCATCTTGCTGCAGATGGAAACATGTCCCTGGTCAGCTCCAGCTGGACCTAAGAAGGTGGTGAGCATAGGATGAAAACCCAAGTCTCCTGAGGTTTGCATGTTGTTGGGATGGCCCACGCCCCAGGGAAAAGATGACAGAAGCACACAGGATGGAAAGGTTGCCTGCCTTACAGAGGAATCTTTTGAACAGTTCTGATGACTTCTGGGTTTGTGTTTTGTTTGCTGTTTTGTTAGTCTATCACATATCCATTGAGAAATAAGATATCAGGATTCTTATCATGATTGTTCTATAATTATTCCTTCTTCCACTTGTGCATATAGTATATTCTGCTACTTTTTAAAGGACACTGACAGTAAAAATAATATGTTTAATTTATACTTATGGTCATTGATAGTAGTTCAATATTTACCTGTATACATATGTCCAAGGGCATTTATTAACTACTGATTTATTCAATGGGGCATATGCCAGTGGGCTCTGAAAGACATGTAACTAAAAAAAGATGAATTATAGAATAGAGAAGTTCAACTGACTTGTAGGTACAGAAAATGCTAAATGAATGTTATTCATATAAATTTACACAGAAATGTTACATGCATAGGTATACTGTCTATGGAACAATCAACACATTGAGGAAATCCTGTTTTGTCAGTATGTTCTTGGTAACCTTTAATCTAAATGTGCTCATCCATTAATTTGCCTTTACAAAAAGTGTAACTAATTGTGACAATGTCCTCATATTCATTTGTGTTATTATTCTTGCAAAACATTAATTTTATAATTCCACACTTCCCAACTCTTAACAGCATTTATTAAATAGCTAGCTTTCATGTTCTTTCCGTGGAAATTGTTTATCTACTGCAGTATATATCCTTTGAAGGGAGTACATTTGTAAAAGGAAGGAAGGAGAACAAAACTTTGCCTGGAGATATGAACAGACTTTTGATTGAAGCTGTTTGTTCAGATGGTGATATTATACATGTACAGCTACATATTTCAGGGAATTGGAGTCCTAGTGAGAAGCAGCTATTTTTCTTCCTTTTCCTTTGAAATGCTAGTGGAAAATGGGCAGGAAGACATTACAAAACAAACAGTATCCATAATCACCCATAACGGGTTTAACTTTCTCTGTCTTTTGGGAAAACACCAAAACATGATTGACAGTGGAGAAAATGATAATGTTGATTAAACAATATGATCTACCATTTCACATCCACTTGTTTGGCATTTATTTGGGAAGTTATATTTTAAAACATTGCAAATACAACATTTTGAAAATATTCTGGATACTGATATTATAGCACAGCAGGATAAATAGGTTGCTGTGACACTACCATTCCATATCATAATGCTGGTCCAATTCCCAGATTCTTCACTTCCCATCCAACTCCCTGCTAATGCACAAGAAGAGGGCCCAAGTACTTGGTTGCCTGATACTGACATGGGAGACCCAATTGGAGTTTCTTAATTGTGGCTTTGGTCTGGACCACCCTGACTTGGAGACCAATTGAAGAGTGAATCAGCAGATAGATAATTCATATTCCTCCCTCTGCCTCTCAAATATTTTTAAGGATTCAGTTATTTGTATTGGAAAGGGAAATTTACAGAGAGGAGAGACAGAAGGAACCATCCACTGGTTCACTCCCCAAATGCCGGCATTGGCTGAATATGAGCTGATCCGAAGCCAGGAGCCCGAAGCGTCTTCCAGGTCTCCCATGTGGGTGCAGGGTCCCAAAGCTTTGGGCCATCTTCCACTGCTCTCCTAGGCCACAAACAGGAGCTGGATAGGAAATGGAGCAGCTGGGACAAGAACCAGTGCCTATATGAATGCTGGCACTTGAAGGAGGAGACCCAAAAGAAGATATTCTATTATATAAGTAAATTCCTCTGTTTTATCATTTTGAAAATGATATTAGAATCAAACATATTTGAAATATCCAAGAATTGATTGAAATTCTGTATGCACCTAAAAAGGTGTCAGATTTTTAAAAAATGATTTGAAGCCAAACATGAAATTGTATTTTTTAAAAGAAGTATTTGGGAATTCATAATGTTTTATTTCTTTATTTATCCAATATGACTTTTATTGGAAACCTACTGTGTGCCAAGTATGTTATACTGTGTATATTTCAAGTCTTTTTCTGCTGAGCTATAGTAAGATTCAGACATCCACATAGATCGCACAGCTCTGACATCACAGAAGGGTATACCTGCATGTAGAACAGTCCCAGGAAGAGTTCTGCTTCCTTTATTCAGTCATGGGCCCAGGCTCCTTCTGTCTTATGTTTTTTTCATACTCCAAATCTTCACTCCACTCTGCTTCCACAAACAAAAAGGGAAATACAGCAAGGAGACTCACAGGCTGCTTCGGAAGCCTGGCCAAGAAACGCTCCCAGTACCTCCTGCTCATGATTAGGTGGAATGACATCACATGGGAACACACCGAAAATGAAGGAAGCTCAAAACTGACATGGCCAAGATAATTTGTGGAAATATGTGAGCAGTTGGCTGTCTCAGCACACAGCCTACAAAAAAAGTCTCTTTTTGGTGTTTCTTGAGATCCCACTGAAATCCTGGGAAGCACATGATCAAAGCACTTGCCTCTTTTCATCAATTTAACAGGACAGAAAAATGAAAAAAATTCAGACCCTTCTCTAGGTTCCTCATTGTAGCAGCCAAGTCAGGACCAAAAATCTGGTTTTCCTTCTTTTGGACTCACTTCCTATTTTTTTTAAATCTTTAGTTCTGTGAGCAAAGACTTTCATACCACAGAAAATTATAATCCAAATTTCATTTGAATAAATAGCTAATGGTTATTTGAATGTCACTGTGATTGCTTTAAAATGAGGTCCCTTCTTTTTCCTATTTAAGTAGTTCCATTAATTATATCGTTGTCAGACTTACAGTATCCACGTCTAATTCTCTTCTCCTTCTGGGGGCACTTGTAAATACTACTTTCCCAGCCTCCTTGAAACTGAGCTGCACTCCAGTGATCATTTCTGTCCAAAAGGCTACAAGTGTAAGTTCTACTGTGACTAGCTCAGGCTTTTAGAGCCAGTGCGAATATAGTGTCGGATAAGAACTTCACACGCACTGCCTCATGCAACAAACCGTTGAGTCAGAAGTTTTAACTCCATTTTCCATTTAAGTAAATTGAAATTGAGTTCTATAAAAGAACTCTCCCAAGGTCACATGTATTGAGTTACAAAGAGGAAGTCATTGTTTGAACCAGAGCCTTGTTCAGCAATCATCCTTGGCAATCAATTGCCAAGGAGCAATTCAAAGTGAATCTTTACTGGCATAGCTATAGTAGTACTGTTCCCAGAATTCTACCTAAGGCTTTATGTTTACCTAATACTAACTGTATTAATAGTATCATTACAAAAAAGAAAAAAATGAAAATGAATTATAGTTGGTTATATGGTTTATATTAAACATCTCTCTGGAAGGATGATCTGAGGCAAGGTTTTCAGAATGTGTAGGTATATTTTGGAAATACAGAACACAGTTATTTCTTAATCCACCATATATTTAAATTTGAAAATTGGTGTTTCAACAGTTCAAAACATATGATACACTAGCATTTGTCATCTCTGCTGGGGATTTCATAAGGTAGCTTTTTCCTTCTTATAGTAAACGAAGGAATCAATCTTGTATATTAAAATTCCTGCTAAAAAGAGAATCTTTTCATAGGTCATTAACCTGTATTTCCTTAGCTATTATTGTTCATTCAGAGGTTCTGAAAACCATTTCCCCCATTTTTAATATGAGTGTCCAGAACGCCAAGGTTGAAATCACAGCTGTTTGAATGATGCCTTTCTGGCGATGGTGCAAGCTATAAATACTATTGTGACGAGAAGTTCCTTCACTCCAAAATGCAATTACCAATAATTACATATATTTCGAATAATGTTGTGATGGTTCCCTAAAGAACTAGTTTTTCATTAATTCAGCAAGTATGCACTGGATGCCTGCAGTAGGTTCTAAGTATCATTCGAGGCCATGACAACTGAATGTTAAACAAAGATTTCCATCCTAATGGAGCCCAGGTTCCAATTTGAAAGTGAAGGAAGACTCTAGAAAATATGGCTATACTTAGTGATTTTTTAATCTTCATGTGAATATGAACATTTGCTTATTCTGCCCAAAATTAGTTAGAACTGGCCTACTTAGTGATTTTTATTCACTTGTTTAATGTCTTTGCCTTGCCTGGATGACTGTCAAGGCAAAAGAGAAATGTCTACAATAAAAAAAGAAAAACTAAAACAAACAAACAAAACTTTTCAAGTCTTTTGGTGGCAAAAATAAGTAGAACTCACTTCTTCTTACCACATCAGAGTAGTTCTACCATGCCCACTCTTCAGTGTATTGACAGGAGATTTGTAAAATGCCAAGTGACTTGGCTGAAGGGCAGAAACTGAAAGAAAAACACTTTGAACTTATTTCTGCTCTTCACATTTCATTTGCAGATGATCTAGCCTCAGCTGCTTTGCCCTAAACAATCAGATCTGACTCACCCAACTCTGCTGACATTTCTACTACCAGCTGTATCATTCACACCTGGACTTGCCACTTACAATTTCTATCTAAGGATGCTCCTGTGCCCTCTGGCCTACGTGGTACCTCAAATGATAATTTTGTATATAGAATATGGCTTTACTTCAAAATATTTACTCTTTTACAGTATATTTAAAAAGCATTCAGAAGATCTCAATTGCATTTAAAACTTTTATTCCATGTCTTTATTAACAAACCAGAAAATCAAACAAATATTGTGTTTTAATTTACAAGTTGGGAATCCATGGCTTGATGAAGTCATGACTTGCAAAAGTCAGCACTGAACACAAATACAAAGCAAAAATTCAGGTTCATACCTAAATAAGTCAGTAGGTTACTCTGTTAGGCTAATATTTTCTCAGTGCCCCAGTTGTAATAATCATTGTCCTGGGTGAGCTGATTCTTTTTTTAATGTGAGCTTTCAGAGATCTGTTTGAAATGCTTGATTAAAAATATGAAACATACTGCTTTTAAAATAAGCAATAGCTGTCCTCCAGAATAAACTGTGTGTGCCGTGTTATAAGTGACAGTCATTCAGAAGTGATTGCTCTTAATGCTTGTTTTCAAATCATTTGCGGTAAGTGCAAAATGAATGTTCAACAGTATGCGTAATTACTACTCTGGACACATGTACCTGGTTTCCATCAGCAAACTGTTTTACGAAGGTCACTAGGAATATTGTTCTTACACTTAGCATTAATGTCCTGATATATGATCATAAATCAGAAAATAATTTTTGTAATATTACTAAAAACTGAGTTTAGTGAGATATTTTAGAAGTATGTCAATTTAGCCTTGTTTTTGGTAGAAACATGTTAATCTTTGTAAAGCATGTGTCTGAAATATTGTCACTTCCCTAATGTACAGGTTTGTGTGTTCCCATCTCGAAGAACAATTTTCTCCACCTATCATTTGAGACTTTCCAAGAGTCAATCTTCTTAGTCTTTATTGTTAGCTCAGTTATTATAAATTCTTCTCATCTGTAATATTTCCCACTTTCATCACTGCTGCTTCTTGCTGTCATTCTCATTTTCTGATGGTTCTTGGAATCATCTCTAAACCTTTATACCCAGGGTTTGTCTCACACCCTCTCCTTTCGCACATTTCCATTCTTGTCTCTTTCTGAAGCTATTTGAACATAACTTTCTTCAAGGGGTCTTCAGACTTTTCCAAACTGTGTATTATTATTAATCAATAGCTCAACAATATACTAAATGCGACCCAAAGCCACAGTAAAAGCCATGTAGACGCGGGACTGTGATTCCTTGGTACTGCAGAGCTCCATTGTTTAATATGTTGAGGAAAAACACTGATAATCCATTAGACTGGAATTTAGTACTTTGTTTTAGAGTTACTATATATGTAGAAACAATTTATTCTTTCACTCTAGCTGGATAAATCATTGTACCAGTTACTGCGCAATAGATACATTATGTCTATGACAGGGTCCCTTGCTCAATGCAGTGGCATTTTGATCTCTGCACCTATTAAACTTCTGAAAGAAGGATCCCTCTGTAGCTCATCCCTCTGACTACTAAAAAGGGTACCACTGTGAATGAAATAGGCACTCAGAAATGGTCTTCATAATGAAAAGGTAACCCATAGGAGAACAGGTATTTTATTTGCCTTCTTTACCATGCTATCCCCAGAGAGAAGCATTTGATCAAAAAGAGTTTCATTAAATATCTTGGAAATATACTATGTTATATTCCCTTTAACAGGAAGCTTTTTTATTAAACTTAATTAATTATTAATTATTAAGTTAGTAATTATCTTTATAAAATTGCTAACAAGGTACACAATGAAAAGGAGCAAAGAAATACATGTGATCAAATTTAGATCATCATTAAGAATCCTATTGTAGAGGAAAGGTGTTGGAGCTAGTGTTGTGGCACAGAGAGTTGGCCACCACTTGCAACACCAGCATCTCAAGGAGGCACTACTGAGTACCAGTTAGTTGTTCCACTTCCGGTCAAACTACCTGTTAATGCATCTGGGAGTGCTTTTGGGAAGATAGCCCAAGTACGTTGGCCCATGTAACCTGAGAGAGACACCAGATGGAATCCCAGGCTCTTGTCTTCTACCTGACCCACACCTGACAACTTTGGCCATTTGGGGAGTAAACCAGCAGAGGGAGTATCTCTCTGTGTGTCTCTCTGTAACTCTGCCATTCAAATAAATGACCTTGATGTATGTAGTCAGATACATATACTAGACTTTAAAAAGGAAACTTTTTAATATCTTATTTTCATTTTTGTTTGGAAGAGATATACTTAGATCGTGTTATTACTGGTTCACTGCCCCTAATGCACAGGCCAGGCCAAAACCAGGAAGCCAAAAATCAATCCAAGTCTCTTATATTCATGGCAAACACCCAAGTATTTAAGCTATCATCTACTGCCTCCCTAGGTACAGATAATGAGGAAGCTGATCGTCAAACTGTGTAGCTGAAACACAAATGAAGCACTCTGATATGACATGAGGCTGTTACAAGAAGCAACTTCAGTCATGTGTCTGCTCCCTGAAATAGGAAAAACATTTAGAAGGATGTTGCATTTGCCAATTCAATGGAATGTGCTCAGTGCCCACCAGAATTAAACAAATTGCTCTCCTGTTTTTTTTTTAAATTGCTTCTTTATAGTTTGAATAACATTGACACATACAGCAGAGGTTAAATAGATAAGGCATTTTAGCCCCAAATTGGTCTCAGAAAGGTTTCTTGGCACAGATTCAACAGATTTTTCATCACCAAAGAGTGGTAATTAAATGATGGTCAGTGCTGCTAAGACTGATTTCTGTCAACTCACTACATCTCTAACTGTGAGACAGAGATGTTTATCAGATCTACTACTACTTTATCCTGCAGACTTGGAGTTTCAAGTGTGATGGTCACTGAAAGGTCAAATAAAAAAATTAGAGGGCTGGTTCTCCTGTGAAATGTAAAATCTAACACTCCCCAGAAGATGAGAAGGAAAAAGATATTGTGATCACCAGAGTATCATTTGGCACTCTATTTTGCCATCTTATAGTTAACAGAATTTTCAGATTTGGGGAAGAAAAAGTGACCTTGAACTGGAACTGCATAGTTTTCTAGAAGGACTAAAAATTCCCTGAATGAATATGCTCAGTTCTAGACAAATACATAGATCCTTATCTTACATGTGAGATACTGGCCAATGGAAACAAGCAAATAAAAGCTGTGATCATAGAAAGGAATCACGTTGAGTATGACGTGATGGTTCTGCTTGCTAACTCATTGCCTGCAAGCATCATCATTCCATGTGGGTCTCAATTTATGTTCCAGCTGCTCCACTTCCCATCCAGCTTTCTACGTACGGCCTGGGAAAGCAGCAGAGGATGGAGCAAAGCCAGGAACCTGAATCCACGTCAGAAACCCAGAAGAGGTTCCTGGCTCTTGGCTTTGGATAGGTTCATCTGTGATGCTTGCAGCCATTTGGGGAGTGAGCCAGTGTTTGGAAGATCTCTGTCTCTCACACACACTCTCTCCCTCAGTTTCTGTAAATCTATATTTTTAACAAAAACAAAAATAAATATTTTTTAAAAAAAGAAAAAAATTCAAAGCAATGACATTGATAGGAAATATTTCCAGGTCAATTTCTTAAATCATTCAGACTCAGCCATGCTATATTTTAGCTCTTTGAGTAAGTTCATTTTATAATGTTAAAAATTCTGTCCATAAAAATTAAGTATATTTGTAGCATGCAAGGCAATGTTTTAAAGAAGTATACATTGTGGAATGACTAGATCAAGCTGACTAACATATGCATTACATCACAAACTTACCTTTGCATGTGTTTGTGTGTGTGATATGAGCACTTAAAATATTCTTCAAATAATAAGACATTGATGTTTACTGTAGTCACTACTTCATACAATAGATCTCTTGACATTGCTCTTCATATCTAAGTGAAAATTTATGTTCTTTGATCAATACTTCTCCAGTTATCCTTAAGCCCTTAGCTTTTGAAAACCACTATTCTGTGCTCTGCATCTATGAAAACAGGGTTTATCGAAGTCACTCGCAAATGAAAACATGCAATATTTGCCTCCCAGTGCCTGACTTATTTTACTTAGGTTATGGTTCATCCATGACTCACTTTTTGAACATGTCATGATTTCGTATTTTAATGAGTAATACTCCTTGGTCATATAAAACACATTTTCTGTATCATCTCTTGATGAAGAATAAGGTTGGTTCCATGCCGCGGCTGTCATAAGTAGTACCACAATAAATACAGGAGTACCTGGCACTCAAATTGCTAGATTATGTGGTGGTACTATTTTTTATACTGTTTTCCATAATGACTTTATCAGTTTCTATTCCTACACTCAGTGTGCAAGGTGTCCCTTTTTTCTTCCCAATAGTTGTTATCTTCAAGGCATTCTATCAGATGTGAGGTGGTATCTCATTGTGGGCCTGGCTTTCATTTTCCTGATGATTAATGGTATTGGATGTGTTTTTACATAGATATTTGGTATTTATTAACTGTCCTTTGGGCCAATGTCAACTGAGGCTTTTTGCCTGTCTTTTAAAATCCGGGTATTCATTTTGTTGACACTGAGTTATTTTTGTTCCTTACGTATTTTAGATTTTAACCTTTCATCAGCTGAATGACTTGTAAATATTTTTGTCCCTTTATGTACGTTGTATCATCACTTTATAGGTTGCTTCCTTTGATATAATATCATCTCTGTATTTCTGTTATTGTTGCCTAGACTTTCACAAGCACACCGAAAAATAATCATTGCCCTCACTACTGTCATAGAATTTTTTACACATAAATATTTATTTATTTATTTATTTATTTATTTATTTATTTTCATGATACAGTTCTATAGGCTCACCCTCCCCTTCTCCCCACTGTCTTCCCCTATGTTATTAAAATAGTATAGTCCTTCAGCAACAATCATAGGTCTATCATTCTGCTATTTAAGTGTATCCTGACAATGGTAGAAAGTCCAGCATTCTATTGTCATGATTTATTAACAGTTTCATTGGAGTCCATCTTTTATTTGGGAGTAAAGATGCATACTGCAAAGTATCTTCACTTTTCAGTATACTAGTCTCCATTATACAGTTCCATTAGATTAATATATGCATATACATGTTTACCTATATATCTATTTACTATGTATTTTGTATGGATAATTTTGCTTTTATGATTGGCTTATTTCTCTGAGCATAATGGTCTCTAGTTCGGTTTTTTTGTTGTTGTTGCAAATGGTAGAATTTCCTTCTTTTTAATGGCTGAGTAGTATTCCATGAATAGATGTACCACAATTTCTTTATCCATTTGTCTTTCAATGGGCATCTGGGTTGTTTCCATGCCTTTGCTATTGTATACTGTGCTGCTGTAAATATAGGATCACAGGGAACTTTCTCATATGTAGATTTCATTTCCTTTGGATATATATTTCCAGAACTGGGATAACTAGGTCACATAGCAGATCAGTTTTCAGTTGTCTTTGCACTCTCAATACTGACTTCCATAGCTTTTTTTATCTCACAACTTAATTGGAGCCATTTGTTCCACCAGCATTCCATGTACTCTTACAATTTTGTGCATGAGATTATGTTAGCCACAATCCTGAAGACTACTTAACTTCCTCCTTTGCTTTTTCTGCATCTGTTGTGATGAGCATATGATTTTTGTCCTTTGTTCAGTTAATATAGCTTGTCACTTGGATTGATTTGCATATGTTGAATCTTCCTGCATCCCAGATACAAATCCTATTTAATCAGAATTAGTGAACTGTTTTAAAGTGCTGTTAAATTTATTTTTTTAGTATTTCTTGGAGTTGTTTTGTACCTGTGTTTTTCAGGCCTGATCTTTTCTTTTCCTGTCACAGCCTCATCCAGCTCTGATAAGAGGATAATACTGACTCTGTAACATGAATGTGAAAGTATTACATCTTTAATTTTGTGGAGGAATTTGAGTAGAATTATTATTAGCACTTTCAATGTTTGATATAATTCATCAGTGAATGTAGCAGGCTTTTCTTTGATGAAAGACTTTTTTTTTACTGATTCAGACTGATTACCCATTAGTCTGTTCTGATTTTCCATTTTTTCATGAGTTAGTATCAGTAACTTGTGAGTTGCTTAAGTTCATTTCAATCTCAGAGATGGGAGAGGCAATTTTAGAAAATTACACTCCTAATATAGCCAACATACTAGCAATCTGCAGTTTCTTATAGCACAAAATAATTTTAGTTAAATTTAATACCCTGTTAATACACTATGCATTACACTAAAAATATTTCAGAGAATTCCCAAGTATTTGCAGTGTCTTATTTTTTTACTGTAGGGCAAAGATTATGAATTAACGTCATCTATAAAAGCATAGCATCTCAATTATGAAATTCTCAGCTAATGTGCATAACTGAGTAGTAAAAGTTGCTCAGACAATTATCAGGCTTTTTTTGGTATGATACCTTTTAAAATAATGTCAGAATGTATTTGTGTTATTGAATTTATGTTAAGACATCTAGAATGCATGTTTGTTTCATATTTTATATCATATTAGCAAAAACCAATAGGATTAGGGTCGGGAAGAAAGCACGAGAAAGAGCCACACTAATTCAATATAATTCTGTGATATATTCCAGAACATCCTTACCTGCAGCTTTGTGCATTTTCCACCAGCCTGCATCCTAGCAGCAAATGTGCTGTAATAAGATTTGGCAAAGTAAGCACTGTAGTGCTTCTCCCCTTAGAGAGATTGCCGGGGGAAGTTGAATTGCCATGTCTGCTCAACACAATGCCTCAAAACTTCTTGTTGCTGTGTGAAAGATAAAGTCATTGAGAGGGTTGTGAAATATAACTGAGACATTTATCATATTGCAGTTTAATGTTGGTCTAGGAAGTTTGATGTGAAACACACACAAGAAATCTGAAGGTGCTGAATGATGAGTACATTGTTTAAATGTTTTAAAATGACTCTGTGTGTGTGTGTGTGTGTGTGAGATGCAACGTAATAAGCAGGATACTTTTAGACACGAAGTGAACATCTTGAAGCTAAATAGTATTTGATCTGTCTTTAATTTCTGCAACTTAATGTGATAGCTGACATTAATGGACTCATAATAAGTATTCATTTGATAGTAATGTGTTATATTTCTGGGGAAGTGTAGATATTTTCGTAGTTCGTTAAGCAGTAGGATTTGACATGTATTTGTAATAGCTTCATAATAATATCCTAGAAAAACACTGGGATGCCTGGCCAGATTTATGGAATCAAACCTAAGATAAAAATTAAGAATAAATATCATTTGCCAGGTTTTGTTGGCTATTCATGCATGTCCTCACAATAATCCACCTGGAATGATGCATTTGTATCTAGATTTCTATATTCATTTGAAAGTTCCCATTAACAAGTGCATGCTCACACTCATTAGAAAACTTCTGGGTATAACATGCTAATTACTTTTCTGTACTCTGGCTCCCAAACCACAATGAATGCTCTTGTAAAAGCAAATCACTGCAAACTTCAAACAGTATGCAACCTCGAGATGCTGTTATTAAAGGAAACACATTGATGGGAAACCTTTGATGTTATCAGATGTGATGGAAACTACACATTTGTATTTTAGTAAATCCTGTCAACTGCAGCATTTCCCCCACCGTTAAATAACCTGAAACTAATTTCAAGTTCCCAAGTGTTCTTCAAAGCAGAAAGCCTGGGACGTAATGCTGATGGCATTTCAAATTTCAAGGAAACTTGCTTTTTCCATCAGAAGACTTCAAGAAGATTTGAAATTGTACTTTCAAAGAGAATAGATATTACCTACTTTTACACAACCGCTAGGCTCCGGTTTGATGAGCCAAATATCACAGGTATTGAACTTACCTATGGTAATGAAATGATGATGTGCAACCATGTAGCTCAGTGTCTGAATAAGGCAGCTTAATGCAGGAAGCTCTGACCTGGAAGTGTTAGATATTTCACGCTTCAGTTCTTTCTTGTTCTTGCATTGCTGACCTCATTTGGAAGGTAAACTTTGGAGCATGTGATATGTGGTCTGTACATAACCTACCTCTTGCTGAATGGGGCATCTGTGAAGCTGAAGACAAGTCACTGTGTACTTGAATCCAGCATGCCAGGGAGCCTGGGACACACACATCAGAACATTCATCCTATGAATAGGCTCTGTAGCAGGAGGGTTAGTCTGTGGCTTTTTAAAAGGCTTCAGCTTTGTGGTCAAGAGAAACATCTATGAGCCTATTTGGGCGAACGGATATAGTAGAGCCACTGAAGTTCCACCAGCATTTAACTTGGTTTCCTGCAATCGCTTTAAGTAAAAAGGGTGAAACCTGAGGGGATACGAAATACTTGTATGTGGTTTTAATATCCTGAGCTCATTTGTTACTGCTCTGCATTTTAGAAAGAGCCCTTATACTCTGAAACACACATTGCAGGTATATCAGCCCTTGGGTGACTGGAAATGTATCACAGCAAACCTTAAGGCAAAAGATTTGTTTCCAGTAACTGAACTCTGCAAAAAGAACACATGGAAAATGAAGGCTAAGGCAGTCAGTGCCAGAGAATGGGGGCAGGGAAAGAAGGGACAAGTGAGGGGGAGGGAGGAAGACACAGTAGCTCATCTGCCTGCAGCTTTCTCAACACTGCAACAGTGAGAAAATTATTGTAATCAGGGAGGGAACTGAGAGGGCTGAGCAGGGTTGAGGGAAAGGGGCAGTAAGTAGTGTTATGTGTTTATGGCTTGGGATGTGAAATTCACTGTATTAGCAGGATGTTGGCTGAAATAATATGTCTATCTTCTTTATGTACATGGAGTGATGCTTAGGATGTACTGGTTACTTGAAAAAAAAAAGGATTACTATATAGACCATCACAGTGTTGATGAAACAACAAATGGAAGATTCTCTCTCTCTCTCTCTCTCTCTCTCTCTCTCTCTGTCTCCCCCACTCTCACTCCCATATCTCCGTGTCTGTGTGCGTTACTCCAACTTTCATATAAACATTTAGAAAATAGTATACCTCCTTGCTAAGATGATCCTCCGTTCACAGTACCAGTTCATTGGGGATATGACTACCTTATTCATCCGAGTCTCACAGGTGTGCAGCTCAGTTTCTGTTATATAATGAATACTTAACAAATATTTTCAGTGAATGAATAGAAATAAATATTGCAAAGCAACACATTTCATCTCTGCTCTAGTGCCCACTCTTGTCTCAGAACAAATTCTCCATCACTCTGTGAGAGTTATGTTAGTTCTCCCTGCGTAAACAAGTGTGGAAACAGGTGCTTTCAGTCTGCAGGAGATCTGGTCGTTCCCTATGTATCTTATTCAGATAATTCCTCTTGCTCAATGCAAAGAGACACACTGCAAAATGAATCTCTGAAATAGCCCTGAAATGTCAAGTACCGCTCACAAGATGATCCCACATGCATACTTCAGGTTTCACTCTCTAGGATTATGTAATTTTGCAAAATAAATCGCAATTATTTGTGCATTTTGGCTAGAGGCACTTCAACAAGATTTCAGTAACAGTGCAATTACATAGTAACATTTGAACTTTCATTTTACTATGCCGGAAAACTTCATTTGTATTATTTTTGTTTCTGGGGGAGGATAAGGAACCAGAAGGCTGTTGACTGATGCTAGCTAGGATTCTTTCAAGAAAAATGATGGGTCATCATAACTGAAATGCAACTGTCACAATAATTTACTTGTACTCCAATTGTAGTTTTAGGTTATTGTCCATTTCATGTGAAAAACTGGCAAGATTTAGTGATTGCAAAGTTGTGTAGCATATATGAATCTGGTAAGCATAGCCTATGCCATTAGAGTAGCAGCCTTACAATATGAGAAATCCAAGTTTAAGTTTGACTATGAGAAGTTAATAACTTCATGGGAAGTAAATCTTAGTGATCTCTGAGGCAAAGCCTTATTCTGTGCAATCATACAGCTACTCCTCTTTTATCATTGGATGATTTCAGAAGATTGAAATAGCAAATAAGAGAATGAAAAAGTTGCAGAGCAAACAATTGGAGCAAAGATAGGGAACAGTATCTTGGGTGTTGATCTATGGCATGAAAGAGAATCACTGGGGGAGAAATACGGTGTGATGTGTCTTGTTGCTGTCACACATCTTCTCTTGACGCAAATCTTCCCTCTACCACCAGGTCTCATTGTCCGGGAGGTGAGCATTGAGATTTCACGGCAGCAAGTGGAAGAACTCTTTGGGCCTGAGGATTACTGGTGCCAGTGCGTGGCCTGGAGCTCAGCAGGCACCACAAAGAGCCGGAAGGCGTACGTGCGCATCGCATGTGAGTCTCTGCATGGTTTTCAGAAGCGAATGGAATTATACTAATTCCTAGATTCTAATCCTGACATACAGAACCCTGGCTAAAGATTCTGGCTCAGAACTATTCCAAGATTGCTATACTTGAAAATTTCTGCATATCCCTGTCTCAACACCAAGATCTTTCAATTTTTGCTACATGATATTTCTTTAGGGATTGCAAAGTATGCTTTTCAAAAATATCTTAGATATCTTTTAATCTGCTGGTAATTAGGCCATGGGAAAACCAAGGACATTCCTTGGTATCCTTTGGAGAATTTGGTAAAAGGATCCCTGAGGTTTGGAAAAATCTGAGAATGTTCAAACCCTTCTTATAAAATGGTGCAGTATTTGCATATAATCTCTGCACATCCTCCCCACTCCTGAAATCATCCCTGCATTACTTGTTACATTACTACAAATATAAAGGATTTGTAGTGATGTTGTATTTATTTAGGTAACAATGACAACAAAGAGCCTGTGTATATCTGTTATTGATTTGTTTTTTCCCCAAAATATTTTCAGTTGAGGATTAATTGAACACGTGGATGAACCCAGATACAGAGGAAAGTCCACTGTGTCTTCCTTTAATGAGTTTGTTCTGCCGATTGAAACAGTGTTGAATAGTTTTCCTATAGGGAAGAGAGAAAACCCAAATGAAATGTTTAGTCATTGTTTATTATTATTTTCAAATTCTATTGATTTCTATGATATTCTTATTTGGATATTAAAATATGTCTTGAAGAGTTCTGTGAATGCATGAACGTGGGAAATACACAGATAAGATGGTACAGCTTTTCAGACTGATTTATGTGCTACAAAGTGTCATCAGTTTCTGCAACTGAAAGATGTCCTTTAGGAGAGAAACCACTAAAATGCAACATCTTCTGTTTACTGAATCTCATTACAGCCCTGCATTTTGTTCAATTCCATTTTACACTAGATGTCACATCAGTTAGGTCTACTGTGTCTCTCAGTCCCCAACGAGCCTGGCTTCTGATACTTCTCCCAAATTTATGCTAGCTCTTTCCTTCCTCTCCTCTTGATCTAAACTGAACCCTGACTAAGGGACCACCTAAATTTTCCTGAAAACATAGGACTAGATTATAAAGTTGAGTTCAAGAGATTTTGAAAGCCATGCATAGTGTTTTCAACATATACATTTCCCACGAGCTCTGTGAAGGTCCTTCAAGCTTCTCAGATCGTCTCTGTGGCTCACACCACTTTCCAGTTCATCCTCTTTCCACAATTGAAGACTTTCTAAAACTTAGGCCTTGTCACTTTGACTTGTGAAATCATCACATTTACTATGATGACATTGACTACTGTGTTAGCTTGCTAGAACTGTCCATAACAAATTAGCACAAAATGGGCAGTTGCACAACACAAATCCACAACACAAATCTAGCTCGAAATTAGTGTGGGAAGCTTTTCTGCAGCTCTCAGCTTGTCAGTCACCACCTTCTCACGGCATCCGCACACATTTTCTCTGTGTTTGTATCTACATTTCTTTGTGTGTGCATTTACATTTCCTCATCTGAAGAGCACACTGCTTGGATTTGACTAGAGCCGATTGTAGCAGCCTCCTGCTAACTTAATTGACCCTTTAAGGCCTTATTTTTCAATCCAGTTGCATTCTGGAGTACACAGTGAGGGTTAGCACTTCCATGCAAGAATTTAAAAACGAAACACAGTTCAACCCATAGCAACCACATTTCATGGTTCATGTATTCAACCTGTGTTTCTATGTCTGTCCTGTAAGGATTTTTACATATTAGTCCCATTGAATTCGAAATATTATGGTCTATACGTGTTTCAACTATTGCTCATGTTGAGCGTTTCCTTAGGACAAATGTGCGGTGACAGTTTCCTCTGTTCTTAGCACCATACTGCATCCTGGCGATGGGGCTGGAAACAGTACCCATGACCCTCCTTGTCCTCTTGAAACTTGCGATATATAGAGAACAGACAAGGCAAGAATGGGAGCGGAAGGGGTGAGGACTCTGTAGGTGTTGCCATTTTGGGTTCCACAGCATGAGATGGGAGCATGTAGCAATCCTGTCAGCTGAGGAGCCTGTGATCTGACTTGCATCTGCGGAACCACCTGACTGCAGTGTGGAGACTTGACCATGAGGATCAAGGGAAGAGGTTGGAAGACCAGTTATCCAACTACAGCTATGATGGAGCACATGTCAGCATAGAATGGAAGTATTGCACATGATGAGACCAGGATTCTGGTTATATTTGACAGTAGAAGTGAAAGTGCTTATTGGGAGATTGCATATGGGATTTGAGAGAAAAGCAGAAAAAGATATTTGAAAGGCTTGATGACCTTTTTCAAGTGAACCTAGACAAGCCATCCCAGTCTTGTAGAGGAAGACAAGGGTATGTTAGTTACTTTTATAACAATTTGTCAAAATTCTTATTGTAGGGTTTACCTCATTGAATATTCACTTGCTTGAAATGTGTGTCATGCCACTGAGTTCCTTGAAATCAAGTATTTTCTTGCCAACCACACATTTTTAGCGCATAATAAAACATCTGGAATATCATATACGTTTAACAATTTTAAAATTAAAATACTATAACAAATAGTATTGGTGGTTAAAATACCCCATAGTATATGGTGTTTAAATAACCCCATGGTAATTATTTCAATGCTTAGCGCTTATCTTCTCTCTCTGATTATATCTAAGGAGAGTTACTGTTTGTCTTGATGGGGTTGCCCATGAAACAGACTTAGGAAATGGAGGTGTATAGGCAGGAAAGGTGTTACACAGTGTTCTTTAGAAACAACATCTGTGGAAGAACGCTGTGGCATAGGGCAGAGAGATAAACTGGATAATGAGGCAAACACGATAAATGGTAACCTTTTAGGAATAGCTGGAGCATGGCTGGCCCCATACAGTTGTCCAAACTTGACACAAAGGAGATGAACAGGCCTTTTCTTGTTCCTCCCATAAATCAGTTAGTGGGTGCCATTTCTTCCTTTACTCCCAACCCCACCAGTGTGTATGGCTTGGGCTGTCAGCTCTCCCGCCTGACGAAATTCCACTGAAGAGAAGGTCCTGGAGGCTCATGCAGCAGCACCAACCATAGTGAACTTCCAGCCTCCAAAGGGATCTTGGTGAAATACCCCAACACTCACTGGAACCTTCCACCATGAATGTCAAGGAAACTGTTTTTATTACTGTAAAGAAAGATAAGCTCTAAGATGTAAGCAAACTCACAATCAGCTTTGAATTGTAATAAAGGTACTAACAATAAGTAATACCTTTAGCTTTCATTTCTACAGATTCTTTAACATGGAGCAGTATAGATATTTTAAATTGCCAATCTACACTTCAAATAAATTGGCTTGCCTAAAGTTTAAAGGCTGCATAGGCCCTAATTATGCATATACAGTTTGTTATGTTAGAAGGTATTATGACAAATTCATATGTATGATATATAAGATGTAAGCAAACTTAAGAATGTTCATGAGAAAATACATATTATAAAAACATGTGGATTTTGAAATTGTATCAGAATAAATTTACCTTTTAACTACATTTCCTGTGAACTTCATGAGGTACCCTTGTAATAGATATGTATGCATATAAATATGACGTTTCTTATAAAATTAAATACATGTAAAGATAAAATTCCAATTTTTCTTTGCCACATATTCTGTGCACTTTGCTATTTACTTCACGACTTATAAATGTAATGTGGCATTGTCAAATTGTGCTTAAGAAAACATATTATTCCTCTAACAAAAGATCAATTTATCCACAGCACTTTTTTGCCCTAAAGTCATAAGACTAAATGCTAATTTTACCTTTAATTCCATAATTAACTAAACTCATACGCATGCTGTCAAGGAACACCGTCTATCATGTAGAAATGTATTTATGTAGATATATTTGGTGATGAAAAATAAACAAGGTCAAATGTCCAGATCATTTTTCCAACGAATGATACTGAGTAAGTGAGTTTTTGCCAGTGCTGCAGAAGGCTTGTAATTTCTGCAGGCCTCCCTGGGTCAAGTGAGCTGTGATGGTTTGTGCAGTAATACTTGACAGATGGCCAGCAAATAAAGTGTAATTAAACTCTAAATTTGTCACAGGTGAGGATAACCACAACACTAAGGTTAAATAAGTGCAATTACCTTTCACTGAATTAGATTTATGCTTATTAAGTGTACTGTGGAGTTGTCCATGGTTCCTTCATGAAAGAGTTCTCTTTATATTATTATCAGGGAGAAATTAATACAGAGTACTGCTTTAATTAATTATTTCATTTATGTTAGATAAAATATGAAAATCAGTTCGTAGTCAGAGTGGAGAGAGAAAAAAATAGAAATATGAAATTTAACAGTCATCCAAACAAAAGCTAAGAACATAATACAAATGTTGAAATAAGTGCCAGTTTTTCAGGTGGCTAATGAAGCTTACATTGCAGAGAAATTTACTCAGAGCAAACTCAAGTTGATACTACCTTGAGCTGTCCTGAAGAGAATTCTCATGGGAATACAGCTACCAGTGTTTGAGGTTGTTTTATAGTGTATAGAGAAGTATTGAGTAAAATGTCTAGGAAGCAATTATATTAGAAAAGATTTATTTAGTCTGTGGCCACACCCTGCCATGTGCTTCCTAAAACCCTTGGTATCCCTGAAGTGATGGCATTTTGTAATCCATGAACTGGTTTCGTGTCAGTAACTGGAAAAGTCAACACAAGAATAGAGGGTGAGGAGAAGAGTGAAGGTTAAGTTGATTGCCAGTAGACAATCATTAAACCATCAAGCCTGTGTTGTTGAGCCTCCAGACCTCCATAAATATGTGAAAGAACAGGGTTCAAAGACCCTCAGGCTCCCCAAATGCAGGTTCCTGGATGGTGGCATGTCCTTCTGCTACATTTGCCCAACACATCTCTACACAGGTGTAGTTTGTATAAGAAACTAGAAAATATGGGGTTTCCTCCCCAGGTTCTGTGGAGCGCTCTTAAAAACAGCCAACCAGAGAAGGGTCATGGTCACCCTGATTTTATAGCACAGGGAAAACAACCTGAGGTTTTGGGTGACATCTAAAGTCAGGTCCAGGGCTGAGCCCACAAACTATGGGATCAAATACACGTTCCAGGTAGTGTCAGTACAGAATTGGGTTCGTAAAAACCCAGGTACTATCTGCCTCTACAGCATTCTTTGCTTACCAAAGAGAGAAATCCTCGCACTGTTGAGATAGTGGAAGTCTGAGCTGATTGTTATGGTCTGAGAGAAGAGGAAAACAGTCCCTTGATCTTACACAGAGGCCATGAATTTGGCCTCAGTTCCTGGCCTAGACCCAGCAAACCAAAAACCATCACAGCAGCTAAGCTTCAGTTAATTGCAGGAGGCTTTATAACCAATAAGCCAAGTAAGCTGTCATCAGTTGGGTCGTCTTAATACCTCACTCCCATTTTCTGTAAAGGCAGTTAAGTCATGCTCCTGGTGAAAGATTTTAGAACCTGTTCTGGTTCTGAGGGCTGCCTACCTCACAAATTATTCTTGGTTTTGCTTGAGTAAACTCAAATTTAAACCTGTCCATGATTTTTTCTTCGTAAGTGTAGGAAAACTTAATTCAGATCAAATACTAAGAAACATTGTCTTTCAGCCAGGAAGGCTCAGCATCAATATTGCTGAAGCTGGTGTTTGGGGTCTCTAACAGTGCTTCGGATGTTTGGGAGAAGACCAGGAGGGTTGAACAACATGAGGGAGGGATTGAGGCAAGGCTTGAGGTCAGCTTGGCTTAAATTTAAATCACTCCCTCAGGTGACCATCAAGTGACTTGACTTCCCAGAGCCTTACTTACTTTCACCAACTATGAAATGGAAATGATAGGTTTATTTTGAGATGGAACAAGACAGATGTATGAACCATAAGGCACCAAGCTGAGGACAAGCTCACTGAATGATGGTAGATTTTCATAGTAGATACAACATTCCAGCAACTTCCTCTGTTTACTTGGAAACAACACTGCTAAAGACAAAACACAGCCTAACATTTCTCTGCTTCTCTTACCATTTCATCTCTCAGACCCTGGACTACCCATCCTAAGGTTTCCAATGCTCTTCTGATACACATGAAATTAGATGGCAGTTTTTCCCATGCCCAAGGAAAGAACAGAACACCACTCTGACACAGCCTGCTATTAGAATTCAAGAACGCTGGAGAGATTGATGTGCATACTCCGAATCCATCTTCCTGGGACTGGCAAGAGATTCCTCAGAATCTCCTCTTCATCGTGTGTGCAAGCCAGTAAATCACAGCAAGCAACACAAAAGCCCGTGGCTACAAAGAGGAAGAGAGCTCCTGGAAAGAATGAAGGATGGTCAGGGCGGCCCCGTCTGCCCTCCCCTCACAATTCCCTTGTGTTTTGTCCTGGGGTGAGAGCTGCCTCATTCTAACCTGCGGCCCAGGACGAAGCCTTGTTATCATGTTAGTATCTCTAGCTGCTAGCAAGCTAATTGCAACAGCAACGTGCAGCAGAAATACGGTGCTAGCCACATGCTGTATAAATATTTCCAGTATTCACACTTTAAAAATGTTTAATAGGTAGAATTAATTTTTTAATAATTTAGTTCTATAGCTATCATTTTAACATTATAACTGATATAAACGAATAAATACGATAGTTGGGGATTTTAAGAACTAGTCATCTTTAATATTTGGAATGTACCTTGTAGTACTTATGGTTACAAGAAACCACAGCACAGGCCGGGCTGGGTGGCACAATGGCTCTGTGGCTGAATCTTTGACTTGCACTTGCTATTATCCCAAATAGATGCCAGTTCATGTCCTGGCTGCTCCACTTCCCATCCAGCTCCCTGCTTGTGGCCTGGGAAAGCAGTCGAAGATGAATTAAAGCCTTGGGACCCTACACCCATGTGAGAGACCCAAACGAGGCTCCTGACTTCTGGCTTCAGATCAGCTCATCTCCAGCCATTGTGGCCATTTGGGGAGTGAACCAGGAGATGGATGATCTTTCTCTCAGTCTGTCCTTCTCCATGTAGATCTGCCTTTACGATAAAAAAATGAATAAATATTAGAAGGAGGGAAGGAAGGAAGGAAGGAAAGAAGCAAGGAAGGAAGGAAGAAAGAAAGAAAAGAAAGAAAGAAAGTTAAGTGCTTAGAAGCCACTCCGTGGTTAATGTTGGGCCTTACAATTTACAATGGCATTGGTAATAATCGAATCGCTGTTCTACTTCCCTTGTAATGCATTATTAGCTCATTCAGTCCATGCAACCACACTGAGTGACTTATGCAATTATTAACCCCATTATCATAGATGAGGAAACTGAGAGCAAAGGGAAATCAAAAACCCCGTGAGAGGTTCCAGCACTGCTATTTGCAGAACTAAGACCAGAAGCCAACTCCATGCTTTTAATCAATGTACTGGGTACCAGTGAGGAGGAAGCAACAGGAATTTTTATAGCTGCAGTTCACAAAACCATCTTGCTTTCCACATTCATGATGCTTAAATGTTCACTGCTATTTATAATATAAAAGTGTAAAAGCACTTTGGCTTCCTGCCTCTCCTTTCTGCTTGGCCGGCTCTATTCTTGCCCATCTCGCTATTTCCAGCATGCACAGTATTCCAGACATGCTGTGTGCCCCCAGTCCCTTCCCTCCTGCAACCCTTCTTTGCCCTCTTCTCAGACTGACTCACCTCCTTTTGCTGAGGTGCCCTGTTTTTGGAAAAGTCTACATGGACCCCCAACCCTGTCACTCTCCTGGTTTCAAGACTGTTAATTTTTCTTCATAGCATTTGTCATCATTACCCATTTCCTTTTTCTCTTTTGTAAGATTTATTTATTTTACTTGAAACTTGGAGTTATACACAGAGAGAAAGAAAGAAACTGTCCATCTGCTGGGTCACTTCCAAAACAGCTGGAACGACCAAAGCTGGGCTGCTCCAAAAGCTGTGAGCCAGGTGTTCCTTCTGGGTTCACTACGTGGGTGAAAGGACCCAATAACTTTGGCCATCCTGCATTGCTTTCCTAGGCCATAAACAGGAAGCTCAATTGGAAGTGGAGAAGCAGAGTCAAATCCGCACCCAAAAAGGAAGCCAGCACCCCAGCCAAAGGATTAACCCGTTATGTAGCAATACCAGCTCCTAAACCATTTTCTTTTATGTTGAGGTTAAAGTCACAGAGCAGAGATTTAGGAAGGGCAGGAATCTTGTTTGGTCACTGAGTATCCCCAGTGCCTGAAAGCATTCCTTGTGTGTGGCTAGTGCTACCTAAACAGATACATAAATGGACCCAAACTGGCAGCATATGAGGAGGCAAGGTGAGGAAACTATTCCATGCTGATTGTTCCCATTTCCAAGGAATACAGGAACACTGAGTATCTTGAAGTGACTTCCTTTGTGCCCTCTCTGCATACCACACTTGCTCTTATGATATATATATATATATATATATATATATATATATATATATGTATTTATTTATTTATATGTGTATATATATTTATTTATATATATGTATATATTTTTTCCATAACAGTTAACAACTCCTAATCTGCTGTCCATTTACTTACTTATGTATTTCTGGTTTGTATTTTAGCCCTCCCCATTCCCTTAGAAAGTAAGTTCCACATCGGCAAGGATTTCTTTTTGGCTTGTTCACAGATGAGTTCAGGATGCATAGGATAATACCTGGCTCAGTGTAGGTATTCAATAAATGCCAGAAAACAATCAATAATAAAAAAGTATGGTTAGCTTCCTCCAGTTAACTATATATGCAATCTTGTGAGTTACTATGTTGATTTTGACATAAGTGTATATATCCAAGATTTTATTTGCTGAGGTATTTGTCTTTTCATTTTCCATCTACTCTACCTACCAGAAAGCCAGAGTAAATATGCAGCTTGACCAGCTTACCTTATCCAAGCATGCTGATTGATGCAGGCCATGCCACACTCAGTATCTAGCAGTCTAATGCCATATGCCTTGCTAGAACTCATCTGGTTTCACACACACCAAAATAACTGACCTATCTACCACATTTCTGAATTGGGGCCTAATTCCTGTGCAACTGTTAAAGAACCCAGAAACCCAATTATATATAGCAATGGCTATATTTTAAATTACATGAGATTTATTATAAAATTTAAAATGTTTGAGATACCTGAGAAAATGTTTACAGATTTTTCCTTGTCTCATACAGATCTCAATTTTTGTTATTAAATAATTCATCTTGCTGCTCTTCGTTCAAAATGAAAAACTATGATACCAGAGCAGGTTGTGTCAGTCTATATTTTCCCAAGCATATTTGCTTTTGTATGTAGCAGACAGTTCCCAAGTTTCATGCAGGGCACCACAAATCCATGAGTACTTACAATCTATTTCATTCTGAGAGTAAAAAACCATTTGATGGAACACTCTGTTAAGTCGTAATTTAAGGGAGATCATCTACCCATATGTTATAAGCAGGGCTGGTAACCCACTAGACTGAAATATATCATTAAAGTATGCTTCATGCCATGTGGAAAGTGGCATGTGTGGTTAAAATGCTTATTTGCAAGAAATCTTGTCTGCAATTATGTTAGTCTTGTGCATTCTGAAAAAAAAAAGAGCCTTAGTTCTTTGGTATGTCAGGTTCTTATCCATAAAGTTGGCATGTTCCTTATTATGTATCCCTAAGACATACCTGAAAAAATGTGGTGATGACATGTAATCATTTTTTCCTGAATCTGAACATGTTGTGTGAATATAAAAGAGTGGCTTGTAGAGTTATTTTCCCCTTCCGCTTTTCTGTAATAGATGTCATTTGGAGTTCCAGCTCTAAAATATTTATTTTAAAAAAATCCTCTAGCCAGATTCTCAGAATACAAATGCATTTGTCCTATAAATGCCCCCAAAGTGAGGACATAAAGAATAGCTGAAATTGTGTTTCCTTTCTGCAGCAGCTTTGCTCACTTGCAATTTCTTTGTTTCCAAGATCTTAGGGATACCCAAGCACTGACCCAGTTGAAGACACTACCCATATACTCTTATTGCTGACAAGCTTAAAGATTATTCTATCCTTTGTCCTTTACTATGAAATATAATATGATAAAAGTTTTTATGTTAAATTCATAAGAGTGGACAAAAGCTTGAGCTCTTAGAAAGGTAAAATGAGGATAGGAAGAAACAAGGGAAAAGTCAGAATTTATTGTCAACTTTCATCTTTCTTAAGAGACTCTGTCAAGGAAACCAACATTGTAACATTCTTACTCCGTGCATAAACCTTCTGTAACTCCCCATGTGTGGGAACTATAATCGGTCTCACAACAATCCTATGAGTGGTAGCATCTCTTATTATCTTTATTTTTGTAAATAGCAAAGCAGGAACATAGAAAAGTAACTTTCTCAAGCCACCTGTTTAAGAAATTTAAAGTTGTTTTATTTATTTGAAAAACAGAGATCTTCCATCTGCCACTCATTCCCCCAAATGGTCAGGTCTTGGCCAGATCAAAGCAAAGACTCAGCAGCTCCATCTAGGTCTCCCAGATGGGTGGTAGGGTCACAAAAGCAGGAGCCAGGACTTTTTGCTTCCAAGGGTCTTCCAAGGGTGCACATTAGCAGAGAGCTGAAACTTGATGTGAGCTGGGATAGTGACCCAGGTGCAGATAGGACATGTGGGCCACTCATGCAGCAGCTAGGCCACCATGTCCAACAGAGCCTCCAGAATCTCTGTTTTTAACCAGTTTGCCATTTGCATTTGAGTTCACTTCCAGGCTTTCAATCTAACCTCAAAGAAACTGCATGTACTTGGTTTAGGATGGTAAACTTGCTTTTTTGTTTGTGTTTATTGTTTTACATATTTGAGAAGAAATAGGCATAAGATCAGATACTCTCTTCCTGGAATAGGAAAGCAAGGCAACCATTTTTAGGGCTCTGTGGTATGACGTCACGCAACCTTCTCCTCCAATTTAGAGCCTAAAACACAGACGACCAAGCTAATTCTCGCAAAAGAAGCTGTGCCAGTCAGCTTGCAACAGTTATTTCCTGCTACCTGCCAGATTTGGTGGTGTAAGCATTAATTCCACTCCACTATGACAGCATAATTAGCCCATTCCATCATTATTGGAAGAAAGGTGTATTTTTCCTTTTAACAACACAAGTATTATTGCTTTGTGTGATGATGAGGAGCACTTTGAAAATGCATTAAAACATTTTTAATTAAAATGTACTCAGCACCTTTGTTCACTAAGCATGTGAGAAAACTCATTGAAAAGCAATTCAGAAGTATGAAAATGTGAAACATAGTACATCAACAATGTTTGTTCATGCAAGATCAGATCTGTGTCAGCAAGTCGGTTAAGTTGCCATGAATCTCTTCTAAGTACAAAGTTCCTTCAGATACAGAGTCATTTCTTTTCCAGACTAGCTCAATTTTCAAGGCAAGAAACTTAATTCTGATACATAGATTTTGGTCTCTTGCTAAAAATAGTACATTTATAAACATTGTTTTAACCATGAACTCTGAGAGTACTTGAAAGACTTCAGGGATGGGAAAGAATGGGTGAGTCTAAATCTGGACCACTGTTGTTTTTTTTTTCCATGATACAGTTCCATGTTAGCTGCATGGTCACCAGACAAACATGAAATTCAAGTGCTGTGTTAAACAACGTCAGCTGTCACATGGCAACAAGTGACTGCTGATAACACTGTGGAATCACTAGGTGGTTAGTCATAGTGCAGAAACAGGTCTGCTTGGCTCAGCAGAGTTACCTGCAGTGCCTACGCACTGCCATAATACCCCATGGTGATCCACAAAAGTCAACCAACCAAGGGGTCTAAGATTTTAGTGCAGTGTGTAAACCATACCTATGACCATTGATGGAAACATACTTCTAGACTCCCACAGTTCCACCTTAGTATGAAACCTGCATTTATATCAAATATAGCATGACAATTGCTAGATTTCTTTTTGTGAACTGTTACTTTCAATCATTAGCTTCCATATACTCATAATTGCTATGCTTATGAGTTCTGACTAATAATAAAACCAACTGTTGTTCTAGCATAATAAAATTCACTGTACTATGGGGGAAACGCAGGCAAGGGGAATTACCATCTTTGGGCTGCTTATTATGTGCTCAGTGTGATGCTACGAAGAATACGGGGACACTTTCCTAGAATGTTGTGAGCTAGCTACTATTCTCAACTCCATTTCTGCAGTTGAAAAAGCTAAACCTAAGAGAGGGTAAGCATAGGCCTAACATTTGCAGAATAAAATGGTAGAATCAAGACCTCAACCCATGTCTGCCTCACCAAGTCCTGCTGTTAGCCACACAGTTATCTTACCTCTCAGTGTGTCTTAGATACTTACCAGTGATCTGTGATTAAAAGAAAGTTTATATCACGATGCGCTACAGACATCCCTCTCTTTCCACACATGACTGTGAATATAGGTATACACACACATATTCAGTACTCTAATGCATCTTGACATTTTCCATTTTTCACTTTTGTGTTTTTCAATGCTGGCTTTCAATCCACTAAACAGATTTGATAACCCTCTAAAGAATCATGACTTGGAGTTTGAAAATCAAAAGTAATCACAAAATTCTGCAAGAACAAAAGGAATAGTAGACAGTGTACGTGATGGGCCAGATGGCCAAAATCTGTAAGGAATGACATGTTGAAAATTTACACACAGGAGTAATCATCTTTCATTTCAGAACTCTGTGTAATAATAGAGAGGGCCGCAAACACTTACTACATAGGAGTTTTGCCTTACTATCTCCCAAACATTTTTCTTAGATTTAATATTTATTTTAGTATTAACAAAACTCTTTGAGACCTCAAATTTTAAAAAGCAAACATTAATGATGTAATAGTCATTCATAGCCCATCATTCTGTGGAATCCAAGGATTTGAATGTTTACCGGATTGCTCCACTGAAGTATACCCATTGAGGCATCCTTGACCTCATAGTGTCTGTTTATCATATCAGCAAGGCTTTGTTTTGTAAAAGAATAAAACTTATTCTAATAAATGTTTTACATAATGAGTAGGACTGCTAAAAGAATAGACATTTCTAATAAATGTAAATTATTTTTAAATATGCAGTAAGAACAGATTTCTCTTATTCAAACATGATAGTGTCAGCAATCTGCCTGTCTAAATAGAAAAAAGGGTCTTTGTCCTCATTTTTCTTCCTCTCCTTCCAGAATCAGCAGGGTGCATAGAGGCTTTTTAGAGGCTGTCAGGGGTTTGCTTATGGACCATCACAAGAGAAGGTGGTATGGCTTTCTGCCTCCCTTGTAAATATGAATGTTGACATGATGGGCTTTTTTGCATGCCCTGTTGCATGGCATTTCCTTCCTCCAATCTCTGTGCCCTGCAAAGACAGCTGGTCAAACTAGTTCCTAGTACGTTTGCAAACCTTAGAGCTTTATAACTTTCACTTGCTACTGTACAGTATATTTTATCACCCTCTCCTTGATTAACGTTTAAGAGCTTGTTGATAATTTTAAGAATGAATATTCCAGAATCTATCTTTCTCTCCATCCCTCTTTTCCCAATTTTTTTTTTTAGATTCAAGTTTCCAAAAGTTCCATGAAAGTTGTCCCATGTGAACATTACATAACTGTTCTCTTCAAAGCTGCACCAACTCCTCTGCTTTAGGGAAAATAATTTTTTCTTTATTTCCCTTGGACACTGATAATTGCAACCAAGAAATAACATAGTCCACAAAGGAATGACTTCACCCCTTTAAAATCTTTTTTTTCTCTTAAAGATTTATTCATTTTATTACAGCCAGATATACACAGAGGAGGAGAGACAGAGAGGAAGATCTTCCGTCCGATGATTCACTCCCCAAGTGAGCCGCAACGGGCCGATGCGCGCCGATCTGAAGCCGGGAACCAGGAACCTCTTCCGGGTCTCCCATGCGGGTGCAGGGTCCCAATGCAATGGGCCATCCTCAACTGCTTTCCCAGGCCACAAGCAGGGAGTTGGATGGGAAGTGGAGCTGCCGGGATTAGAACCAGCGCCCATCTGGGATCCCGGGGCTTTCAAGGCGAGGACTTTAGCCGCTAGGCCACACTGCCGGGCCCACCTTTAAAATCTTAATTTGTTTAGTTTGAGGCCCTTAAAATGACACAGTCCTTCAAACAAATTTGGTCATTCATTTCCATTCTCTAACTAAGGAAAGTGAAGGCCAGTAAGTTTTCTCTCAGCTCTCTTTTATCTTAACTACACTATGAAAAAAAAAGGAGAGTTAATATTTGCCAAATCCATTAATGAGTATATTCCGCTTCATGGGTAATTTAAAACAAGAATGCTATTATTGTGACCAAAAGTTATAGAAAGCTTCTCAGTTCTACCATTTAAAAATGAGATTTCGTGTGTTCAAAGACTCCTTGAGTTATGTATAAATGGTAAATAGAAATCCCTATTGTTTCAGGTCTGATTCTACATCTGCTAATTGGATTTCCATGTATGGATTTAGTAAGGCAATATTCATGTTCTTAAGTAAACATCTCTCTGAATGTGTGCATATGTCAAGGCTGATTTTCCTTTTAATGGGCAGAATCAATAACTACAGCAAAGAAGGGCCAAGTTGACATTGCAAAAGTCATCTAGGTTATAAAGGAAGAACTTTATATTTGTAGCTATTTTAGCAACAGCCTGGGAACTAATGGAAAGAAAACAGAACTGTCGAATTCTAAAGGTCTTCCAAGGGCAGGGATTCATCATTGTTGCTTCTAACAGGAATCCCCACATTATTCCGTACCATTCTGTTTTATATCTAATTCCTGGCTGACAAATGTCCGTTTTTCATGCTTATTCATTTGTCACCCTTGTATTCTCCCTGCCTGCAAGGCATCCGGCCTGCCTTCCATCACATATCCAAATGATAACGAATAGGTTTTGCTGTGGCCACCCTCAGCTTGCAGGGTAATATGGAAACCCCCAGCATAATATATGCTATGCTCACTATGCAACCCAAAAGCTAGATAACAGGCCTTATGGCAGGAATTAAAATTGGTTTTCAGAAAGCAGTATGGCCTAGTTGAAGGTAGGGGTTTAAATGTGAGATTATTTTAGAAACTACATATTTATAGAGAGTGTAGAAGTCAAACATTAAAATAAAACAATCACATGATCTTCGATCATGGCTGTGCTAATGTCTCTTGAAATCAGTGCCTTTATCCATCACCATTCTCAATTAGGAAACCAGGAGTTTTTCAAGGTGTGCCTTCTTATGGCAGCGATTTGGAAGCTGTGCCAAAAAGTACACCCTGTCCAAGGAAGTACTGTGCAGCATTCTGCCCTCTGAACACTGCCCCTTAATGCTGCTGCTGCTGCTGATTTCTATAACCACAACATGCTGAAAATGGTTATAGATACTCCTAAGGGTCCTTGCCCCAATTCCCTCATGCCACCTTCATAGAGTTTGACTTCTATTCCCTCCTCATGCCTCAGTTTCCAACCCAACAACTTCCTCTCCCCTTTGAGTTCTTTGCTGCATTTGTCTCATTGACCTTCCCAATTATTAAAACTGACACTTAGGGCCCAGCATAGTAGCCTAGTAGCTAAAGTCCTTGCCTCTCAAGCACCTGGATCCCATATAGATGAAGGTTCAATTCCAGGCAGCCCCGCTTCCTGTCCAGCTCCCTGCTTGTGGCCTGGGAAAGCAGTTGAGGACAACCCAAAATTTTAGGACCTTCACCCATGTGGGAGACCCAGAAGAGGCTCCAGGCTCCTGGCCTTGAATTGGCTCAGCTCCAGTCATTGCAGTTGCTTGGGTAGTGAATCATTTAGGGGGGCCAGCACAGTGGTAGCCTAGTGGCTAAAATCCTTGCCTTGCATGCTCTGGGATCCCATATGGCTGCTGGTTCTAATCCTGGCAACCCTGCTTCCTCTCCAGCTCCCTGCTTCTGGCATGGGAAAGCATTTGAGGATGGCCCAAGGCCTTGGAACCCTGCACCCATGTGGGAGACCCAGAAGAGGCTCTGTGCTCTGAACCCTCGGCTTCGGATGGGCTCAGCTCTGGCAGTTGCGGTGGCTTGGGGAGTGAGTCAAAGGATAAAAGATCTTGCTCTCTGTGTCTCCTCCTCTCTGTGCATCTGACTTTCCAATAAAAATAAAATTATTTTTTTAAAAAACACTGACACTTAGGCTTGTAGACTTTTTCTCCACCCTATGTCAGCTTTTCTGGCAGCATTTCCTCCTAACTGTTCGTGTCCTCTTTTATTTATGGGGCAGTCCCTGCCCTGGTGATGTCATCTTTTTCCAGGGTTTCAGCGCATAGTGCAGGAAGTCCTACCAGGATTTCTTTTCCAAGCCTTAAACCATTGGTTCTCTACTGGTGATTGTGGTGGGAGAGTGCCATTCTGGAGACACTTGGAATTACTGGGAGGCATTCAATTCATCAAGAGAAGTGGTTACACTTGAATCCAGTGAGCAGTCCTGGGATACAAAATTTTATTCAACTATTCAAAAAAGCAGCCCACACTAAAGAATTATCCAGCACCCAAAGCTAATAGTGTTGAAGTTTGGAAGCCATGATTACAGAGCTGACATTCCAGTGGAGTGGATAGCACCATCACCTGCATGCTCTGGCCAGCACATAACACAGGGTCAGTTCATGTTGTGGTCACTCCACTTCCAATTTTGCTCACTGTTGATAAATCTTGGAAAATGGTAGAAGGTGGCCCATGTGTTTCTGCTTCTTGTCTCCCATGTGTGGGACCCAAATGAAGGTCTTGATTTTGCCCTGGCTCAGTCCTGGCTGTTGTGGCCATCCAGGAAATAAATCAGTAGATGCAAGAATATCTCTCTCTCTCTCTCTCTCTCTCTCTCTCTCTCTCTCTCTCTCTTTTTCTCCTCACCCCTTATCTCTGATTTTGAAACAAATGAATCTTTTTTTAAATGTGATATAGACTTCCTAGATGTTTCCACTTGAAGATGGTACAGATAACAATAATCTGAACTGTTACAAAATCATGTGTTATCTGTCTCACTACTTCTTTGCCCAACTTATTACTATTTCATTTGGCATTGGTACCAACTCAGTAGCGCAGTACTTAGTAATATTGTTTCATTCTTGCCTCCTGGGACTCTCCAAATACCTAGGTCTTCCTGCTGGTAGGTTATCTTTGAAAAACTTTCTCACTCCTCCTCTTCACGCTCATTAGCTGAGTTCAGGTTCTACGTTTTCTCACCTCAATTCAATCCATTGGCCACTCTTAGATGAATATGATGTCTGTGTTCCCTACTTTGCTCAGAATGCCTTGCTGGGTTGGCATTCCTTAACATGGTAGAATGGCTTTCATAAACAGACCTCATCCTACCTGACCCATTTAAATTCTGTGCCTTTCATGTCTTTATACTAAGTAACTAACAGAATGTCTGCCATATGAAGATATGGCATATGTTAAATGGAATTACTTTGACTATGAGGATACATATTTGTTTGGCCTTTTCTTTGCTGAGCCCTTCTTTTGTGATATTCTAATTTAAATGAGACTAAGTCACCATATATTTAATCTAAGAGCTAATTACAGCCATTGTCTTCTCCTACCCCCATATCAGATAAGAGTCCCTAGGATCATTTTTCAAAAGCTAGATAAACTTGTCAAGAACATTTTATCCCATAAAATTATTCATTGCTGGTCATTTTATTGGTATCTGCTGTTTTGCCAGAATTTTTATCTTAATACAGATAAAAACAACAATGAGAAATTGCCCTATCATTAGAGAAAGGTTTTAGTGTTTATGTTGGAAGGACTTAGATTAAACAAAAAAGATATTAGAGGAATGTGTGGGTTTGTAAAATACTTAAAAACCAGTGTTCAACAGTTTGAATGTAGCATCAATTATTTTGTCGTAAAATCTTGGGCATCTATTCAATGTGGTTCTCATATATAAGTAAAGACATGGTTTGCACAGCTTTCAAATCATTAACTGTGTACTCTAAATGTTCATTTCTACCACTTACTCATTTTCTTGATAATCAGATTAGAAATTCTGCCATCATGTAGGGAATCTCTTGTCTTAACAGAGATCATGTAGATCTGTAATGTTTGTTATAAGCCCTATAATCTTAAAAGATTTTCTCCTGTGTTTTTCCAGTTGGAGCTTCCAATAAGGATAAGTTAGGATTAAATCTTTGAAATGTTTGGGTTCAACTCATTGGTTCAATAAGCGGCAATGGTGTTCTCAGAGTCTTAGGTCATTTATCAATGTTATGGGATGAAAAGATATGATATTCATTTTTATGCAAAACTACCAAATAAAATTTCAGGTACTTTTATTAGAAGACTTTGAATTATATGTGAATTTTTAATCATGTAAGCTTTATGAACAATATTTAACTTTAGAAATTTAGTAAAAAGTTATGGAGAATTTCAGGTCAAACAAATAAAACAGAGCAGTTATTAGTTTACAATGATGGCTTAGTTAAGTCTGTCAAAGTGTGTGCCCATGATGTGTTCAGGATGGTTTCCAACACGTTTGCATCCATCAATAGCAATTTCTAAAACTCTACTGCATATGTCTATAATTACTCTCACAATTCCAACCAACAACACAACCAGATCTTTGAAAAGAAATGATTGATCTAATTGAAAAATGGTCACTTACCTAGAAATACCAATGCCTCTGGCCTCTTTCCAATGAAAACGTCCTTCTACCTTGGGCCCCAGACATCTCTGTAGGTCACATTCTCTCCCTGAAGACACCAGCACTTTATTTCCCACTCTGAAACAAAAACTGGCTTTGGAATTATTCGAGCAAAAGAATCTGAAAGTACTGCATCTTGAATAATATCTACTCTGAGAAAGGAGAACAATATTTATGTGTGTATGAGACATGAAAATGAGAGTCTTTTGATTAAAAATGAGCTTCATTGTTGATTACTAGGGAACATTGAAAATGCAATCAATGAGTTTCACTAATGGCTAAAGTGGATACTCAGGCTACAATTGCAGTTTGAAGTTGATATAACTCGTGGCTTCTGAATTTCATAATTTCTACCACATAAAATATAACCACTAGGATTATGGTATGATGCTAGGAACACATGGTTTCAAATAATATAGAGACATAAACTACTAAACTGCAATTATATTTTTTGTACTTCCTGTAAGTGGATGAATGTAACTTAGTTGACACTCGTTTCTCATTTGTGCTTTCCAGATCTGCGGAAGACATTTGAGCAGGAACCCCTGGGAAAGGAAGTATCCTTGGAACAAGAAGTCTTACTCCAGTGCCGACCACCTGAAGGGATCCCAGTGGCTGAGGTAACAATTGTTTTGTTTTGTTTTTCAATTTAGCAATTGGCAATTAGTTATTCTAACAGAAGCCTAACCCATGGCTAATGGTGCAGTGAATTAGGGTATGGTGTGATGAATGGGCAGTAATGGAGTCCTAACTGCCTACTGCTAGCAAAATTGATTGATTGGGATGTGATTAATGACATGGAGTCAATTAGAATACCCTACTGGGCAAAACCACAGGCAGCTTAGTTTAACATTTTCATTTTTTCAAGAAATCGTAAAGACTTTTGATACTAATCTAATAGTCTGGTACTAATCATAGAAAGACATGGTATGATTTTATGCACCAAAAAAATTGTTCATTAGTCCTGATGACTTGGAAAAAGAATAAGAATATGAAGGTTATATGTGTGTGCACATATGTCTATAAACCTGTGTACCACGCACATGAATTTCCTGTTCTATGATGTAATGATAGACCCCAGACATGCATTTTCTGACCAATGATGTAATCACGATGCTTCCTAAAAGCCATGTGCACGCAGTGAGTAAAACACACTTGAGGGATAGCAGTTGTCCATTAATTTTGTCTCATAAACTTTGGATCGAACCTTTCATTTTTTTTCTGCTGAAACAAAGCCTAATTAATGCTACTTAAGTCCTGTAGACTCGATTCACACTACGGCTTGACATTACAACCAAATAATACTGTGCCTTTTGAAACTGCCTTTCTCTGGTGATAGGTTTAAAGGACTCTCAAGAGACTTCATGTTCTGGCACAACATCGTAGAGCATCCTGTTGTAGCAAATTAATTTTCTGTCTTCCCTTTGTTAACGAATAACCTCAAACTCTAAAGAAAAGCTGCCTTCATATGTTTAATAGATCAGATCCTTAATATGCATGCGAAGTATTACCCTAACTGATCCAGTGTCCTATAAACCCAGGCACACTTCAATTTGACAAGTGAGGTAGCTGCCAATTTGTAGGTGGTCCTTGTTAGCCTCCAAATTACCTTGAATCACTTGGAAATTTTTTTTCTTTACTGCGTATGTCAGAAGAGGTATATTTCTGTTGCAATTTGGACCTATATGTGGGTCTCAGAGATGGGTGAGTTAACTTTTTCTGTAAAATCAATGTCTGAAATTCCTCCTTTCTATAGAATTTGAAAATAATATTGAGACATTGTCCAAAATGTGATTAATAATGCACCTCTGATTTGATTTCTCATACCTATTCGACCTTCTAGAGATTAAAGCAAAGATGATAGCTCAATTATCTGCATCCATGGCAACAAAATCAAAGATCACATCATTCTTTCTAAACTAATAGTAAAATAATAAATTAATTGAAAACATTGACAAAACCTCTATAAATGGCTCCATTTTTCTGTCATACACATTCATAGTACCACAGGTCAGTGCCAACACTCACAGCTAATCTTAATGAAAATTCCTTTTAAACTTGTGAAAGAAAGACATTCAGTTTTTGCCTTATAATTGCTTTCTTTTAGCATTTCTAGAATTGTATCAGAGTCTTTGCATGATTACAGCCATTTCTTGAAATGCCAAGTCCTCATCTTTCAGCGGGGAGACACAATATGATTTAGTGTGCCTAGGAAGGAAAGTCTTCACTATTCAATATTTCATTTCAGTGACTACAGCAGTTCATCTGTCTCCTTAATTGTAGTTCTGAAATCTTAATGCAACCCTTGTGCAATAAACTATCTTAAATACCAAAATACATCATGAGTTACATGGTTATCCAGAGTCTTACTTTTACTCAAGGTTTCTTAAAGGTAACTAATATGTGCCACGTGAGAAAATTCTGGTAACTTCTTCATTTTCTTCATCTCCTCAACAAAGTAGTGCACTTTGTCAGGGAGTAAGATTCATGACTGCAAACTAATTGGCTATGAATTTTATTTGTATCATCACTGGGGAAGAGACCAATTAATACTTGGCAAGCTCAAAAATCATATGCCCATTTGACATTCAAAGTACTATATTTAATGCAGATTACTTTGCTATTTTTTGAAGTTAAGAGAGAGATCAAACACACATCCTCAAGAGCAGACTAATAAACCCCTGTGTAGATTATTTTCAACACTGTGAAAATCACCAAGATCAGAAAGTTAATGAATACCTTAACATGACATATTACATCTGCCATTTCCTTAAGAGGAACAAATACATTTTAAAAAGAAAGGGATATAGGATAACTTGGTGAGTTAAAAGATTACATGAACATGTTAATTTAAATATAAATGCATGTATGATTTAGTGTTCTGTTTCCATTTTAAGAATTCTAAATCATAAAATAGCATGAAATGAGATGTTGATCTTAAAAGGAAACCAGCAGGTAAAACTCCACTATTTTATAGTAATTAGGCTCAGTCTTTAGGACATCGTGACCAGACTGAATATGTGCTTCTTTTGTTTCTAAGTAAATGATCTGAAATTGACTCAGATAGCAAGTATTCAGGGAACACATGGCTAATGAGTCAATTGATCTTTGTTTTATAAGCATATATCTAACTCCACTCAAAATTAGTTGGGTACATGCTTTATGTAAAATCAAGAAGCAGTAGTTTTCTGCCTCTGTCTAAATCAGTAGGTTCAGATTCTCTAATCTTAGTTATAATAGTTCCATTTCTGGAACAAATAATGGAATAGGCATCTCTGAAGTAATGTTTTAGTTCTCTCATTTAAGAATTCTATATCTCCACTGCAGAATATTAACTTCTTACAAAACTCAGGTTCAAATGTAAGCATCACCATTTGTGACTCTGAACTTGAGTTCCCTCAGATTATGAAAAGCAGAAAATAACTGCATATGCAGAACATAGAGATGAGGTTTAAATGAAATGATGTACACCTGTTATTTGAAGCAAAGCAGTGAAGGAACATTGATATTCATTAGCACTATTATTATTTCCTTACTTACTAATTCATAAAAGACTAAATTCAGCCTTTCAGTTTCAAATTAGTTGCTGACTACCTTACCTTTCTTCTTGGCACAGTAGGACATGCACAGTGCAGCTTTCACTTGATGAAGAGTCACCAAGCAGGTCAACCTCCTATTTTCTCTAGCCAGTTGTGTTAGTCAGAGTCCATAAAAGCTACAAAACCGAGTACTGTGAGCTATAAAGCATGGAAATGCCTATTCCACATTGCTCTCAGGAATTAATTGTTTCTGTAAATGCCTAAACCAAGTCTCAGTGTGCTATCAGGCTTACTTCTAGCTCCTGTTGTTGATTTTGTCTTCCTAGTCCCACAGTGGACCAGCGCCATCCCTCACATTTTTCCAAGGAGAAAATTTGGGTAGAGGTCACTGTTGATTGACCTCCTTTTCAGAATGCAAGAAAAGAGGTAACAAAGAAAATCTCAGGGGAAGCAAAGGTCAACCCCGATTCCCCACACGCCACCTTTCCCACTGGTGACAGTTCCAAAAGCTCTTCACTACACTCATTCAGGGAAGTTACATTGTGGGGACCTAATTTCAGGGCCCTAGGTGTGCCTGCTTCTTCCCCTGCTCTTCTCTAAACCTCTTTTATTAATGTAGTGATAGTGGTCAAAATACTGAACAACTATACAGCTTCCTTAGCTCATAAGCAGAGATTTGGAAGCCTGGAAATTCTTCTGCTGAAATCCAAATAAATTCGTCTGGCTCCTCGGTCATAGGGGACACAAAAATTCCATTGGAACAAGCCAGGGATGAGGGCTGGAGGGCCATGTTGCTCTGTGACACATTCAGAACGATCTCAGTTTTTGACACCCAGTATTGAGGACCCCAGCATGACTAAATGGCAGCTCCTACAGGCCACAACTTGTGTAGCCCTGACGCTGCTTCTGTTGACATTTATATGTTTACTCTTTGCCTGCCTGTTTGGATGGTATGGAGCCAAAGGATTATTGCTGGATTTTATCTGTCACATCAGCAGATTGTAGGTCACTTAGAAGAGGCTCTAAATATATTTAACAATATGAAAGGAGTAATTTTGTTGGACATGCTACATAGGCTGGGTCTCAGGAAACAGAACTTTCTAGAAAACCGTGTTTCCCTCACCCCTGAGGGAAACTATCAATCTTAAACCCTGAATCTAGGGTTCTAACCCACTGGCACCAGGAACAGAAGGTCACTGAGAGACACTTTAGTTTAAGGATTATCAGTGAGATTAATAGTAGTAATGTTAATTTTTTTAAGTAGACTAGATGAAAAACAGAAAGATCAGTCCAAGTAATACTCTAGTCTTTTTTATAACACCATATTAAATATGAAGCCAGAAATATAATACTATTCTTCCATTTCTAGTGAGGAAATTTCAAGAAACCTCCTCCACATGTCCCTGAGGAAACACGAAAATTAATACACCCGTGGAGTGGTGCTAAGCTGTACCAACAGCATAATAGTGGTACTCTGTGAAATTAAGCCCTCTTTGCTCATTTTAGTTTCTGCCTAGAAAACATTACTGTCACATGGTGAGCCAGAAATAGACTCACTGATGTTTTATTTCATAAGATTTTCTCCTTTGAAGAGTATTGGGATCCAAACATCAATGGATACAAGATTTGTTGGCATGTCAGAAGGAGTACAACCAAATGTTTCACTAAAACTTGTGATTTGTTTCACCTTTAACAAGGGGATAATTGCTTCTCTAATTATAATTGGGATGTTTCTCATTGGAGCTTAATTGGAGGAGCAGGGCACAGTGTTCAACTTATTGACCCAGTTGTGCTTTAAAAAAGTCATCTTATTTATCAACATTTGCATCTCTAATTAGCAAGTGGGAAAAAATGGGTGAAGTGAGAAAGAATAGATTCTTTTGCTGAGTATAGACTTGATAAATAGGAAGATCTCTTTTTTTCAAAACTGATTCTGCCAAGGCACAAAGCTGCAGGCAGTGTGAGGTGCCACAAAGTGCAGCTTCAGGTGGCTCACCACCTAATTGGTTTGTTAATACAGCTGCTGAACACTTTGTTGCATGAGAGCCATTTGTTTCCCTACCATGCTCTCATCATTGAAACTTCATGTCGATGAATTTTTGCACAAGTACACTGTACTTTATGTTCTTTGCCATCAGAAGAGATGGACAATAAACAAGCATCTGAATGCTAATTTGGAGGAAGATAGTACTTTTATTACCCACTAATATCTGTTGCAATTTTCTTGAACCATGTTTGCTACTACAAGAAGGAAGCTTGATCGTATATAGATTAGCAGCATTGAATACGTGTTTTCCCAAATGTGAAGTTCCCTGACAGTCTCCCAGAGAGCAAAGCACAATAAGCAAGAATTTTTAAAACTGAGAAAGACATTCTTGGATAATTAGAAGTTAAAGGAAATAAGACAAGATCCATGAAGCAAGGACTTAGTTCCCGAGAACTGGAAGTCATGTTGGAGTTCAAGAATAGGCCATCTGAAGAAAGAATATTTGAACTGAGATCTGAGTGATAGGAAAGAGCCAGTCGAAAGAAAGAAAGAAAGAAAGAAAGAAAGAAAGAAAGAAAGAAAGAAAGAAAGAAAGAAAGAAAGAAAGAAAGAAAGAAAGAAAGAAAGAAAAGAAAGAAAAGAAAGAAAAGAAAGATAAGAAAAAAATCTGGGTCAGAAGCTCCAGGCAGTGGGACGTGAGAGCAGAAAATATATAAATACCCCAGAAGGAGCTAAGGTGGTTACAGGATTAAAAAGCAGGCCAGTGTTTGTGCAACTCGGTGAGCATTGAGGAGTACAAGCTGACCCTCTCTGAGATATGTGTGTCTGTGTGTGACGGAAGTGGGGGGAGGGTCAGACACTGGCCATCCCTACCAGGGACTCGCAAATGTTTCCAAACCCAGAAGAAATCATCGAAGGTTTTTAGTAAGGGATTATCAGACCATTTTGGCTGCTGCCTGGGAAATAAACTTTAGAAGTGTAATAGCTGAAGTCCAGGGAGCCTTCCTGTGAGCCAAATAAAAAGATGGTGCTCATTCTAGGATGGAAATGGAAGAGATGGGGAAAAGGATGCATTTTGCTTCACTGAGAGTAGAAGTCTGTGAATTTAGTTTATGAGAAAAAAATGTAGAAAACATTTGTTTTTTTAAGGAAACAATAAATCCTCCCTGCAAAGGATCAGCAGACCCACTAGAATGATTTGTTCTTAGTTAACTGGTAATCAGGGGTCAGCAGACCTCAGCTCTCTCCAGTCCAGTCTCCAAGTCAGGGATGCTTCAGTAAACAGGCAAAGAGCAAAGCCCCAGCCTGTGCTTACAACCACAGGGCAGGACGAGCTTTTATTTTGAAGACCCTTATTTATTTAAAAAAAAAATTGTATCTAGTTTCTTTGGTAAATTCTCTAGCCTTGGAATTCCTTTCAGTGATTGTATGCCTACAGGACACTGTTTGTCATAACCTCATTGTGGCTAAAAAAAAAAAAGGCTCTCATCAAGAGCAAAAAGCCTATACTTTCTAAGATGATGAGACATAGCTAGAATCCGGAATACTTGTCATTGATCAATCAGAGCAAAGGACTGAGATTTCCATATTCTGAAAGATAAGTTGATAAAGACAAAAGGAGTGGAACTATCTCCATGGACACCCCAATGTCAATGTATTGTCCTTTCGCCCTGGAAAATTTTTGTCTCTCATGGACATTTTGTTGACATGTTGTTCCCTTAGAAAGCACACTTAGTACAGTCACACCTATTTTGGATTTGATTGATGATTGATTGGAAGGGGTGGTTTGTGCTCTTAGTTCATTTGGCAACACATTATAATTGCCTTACAGCTGAACTTTACAGATTTCAAGAAACATTCATTCTCATACCACGGTCTGTGTGCATTTAGCTCTCAAAAGCAATGAGCCAGACATATGTGCAATTAAGGCAGTGTTTCCCCAGCCTGAAAACAAATTCTCTTTCTTGGCAAATTCCTTCTCTTTGCAGAAGTTGCAAGAACTGAGCAAAATGCCAATACAGGTCGCACTTGCTTTTTATCCTTTGGCTATGTTTTTACAATTGTCTAAAGGTATAATTTCAGTTTACTTGAAGATCAACACTGGTAAAGCAAAAAGCATTTTAAAATTCCCATAGTTTAAGAAACCTATGGAAGCATAAAATACATTGCTTAATGGTTAATGTGAAAATAAAAGAATGCTGATTTTATTCCCAATATGCGAAGCTGCCTACCAAAGCAGATTTCATTCCTAACCTGAGAACATCCAGCACAATTCTGCCCAGTGGAAGACTTTCTTGCTTATTTGAAACACCTACAGGTAAAGGCAGGGCATCTCTTACTGGTGCGAGCCACTAGGAGACAGTACTAAGAGTTCAAGCCAAACCCACTGGGAAAGTCTTCAGAAGGGCTAATAGCTGTGGTTCTGGTTCACAGATGTGAAAGAGCTGCTATTCAGACAGTGGTGCATGGGTTATTTACATTGACATAATCTGGGAATTTCATAAAATATCAGAGTCTCAGGCCCCACCCTGGACCACTCCAAGAGTCTATGTTTTGAGGAGATCGGTGGAACCCATGGACAGTACTGGTTGTTACACATGGAGACAGGTTAGAATAACCTGGGAATCATCGGACCGTACTGATGCTTAGGTCCCGCCTTAGAGATAGATTAATAGACATGATGTGCAACCAAACTGTCAAGACTTTTTTAAAGTTCCCCACCCAGGTGGTTGTAAAATTCAGCCAAGTTTAAGCATCAATGGTCTAAAGAGCAAGGCTAAAACAGAAAAATAAACAAAATCTTCAAACCTGTCACTGCTAAAGCAGTCAGTAATACTTGGCCGACTCCCAGCTGCTGGTTAATGCTCCTTGGAGAAGTTTGGCTTGGCTGAGTATGCATTTGGTAATCGCCCCATAATTGCTTTTCCCATTTGCTTGATTAATGTAGCTGAATACAATAATTTGAGACTTTTTCTCCATGTCCATAGGTGGGCACAAACTTCTCTGCTCTGCTGTGTCATTTTCAATCCCAGTGTGCCAACTTGATGGACCCCAGTTGGAGTTTTATCTTTCTGATAGATGTGGATTTTGGTAGCTAACGGATACTGGACTCACTTTTCATGTTGCTTGGCATGTGGCAGTTTCCCTGGGTTAATTAGGACAAATGTGCCAATTATGTTAATGTTTCTCCTGATAGCAATCAGCGAAGAATTAGATACAACACATCTGTCTTTCACAGGGGAGTATAACAGAAAAGAAAATTGCAAGGTGTTTGTTCTTTATTATTGACATTCATGATTTGACAATACCTTATCCAATCACACAGTTAACTAGCTGATAGATTTGACAGGAAAAGGATGCCAAAGACAGGGTTGTTAGCACTGAGTTGTTAGTGTGGTTGTGTCCAACCCCATCTGAAGGAACACAGCAAACAACTTCAGTGGCCTTTGCTGCCTTATTAACATAACACCAAAATTGTATTGCCCTATTGGCAAAACAGAAACCATTCACTTGCACCAGGCTGTACAAAGAATCAATATCTTGGGTGGAAGTACTTAAAACTATCGAAGAATTCAGCTTTACTGATATAAAAATCATGCTAAAAGAAATGAAAATTTTTCAGCCTGCTGAATTTATATTGAAGATGTTGTAAATATGTAAGTCATCATTGAATTATAGTTGTTGCCCATGTGTGTCTGTACAAAACAAATTTGCAGCCATTCTGATTTATGGGCAAATTGGTTTGGTTTCTGTTGTCCTTTTAGAGGAAGTTTAAATTCATACTTTGACAGGACTTAAGAGAGGTGGAGTTAGAGAGGGTAAATTATATCATGATAGGAGCATCACTGCCATTCTGGTGTTGATTTAAAAAGTGCCAACAGTGACATGAAATCAGCACAGATAGACAAATTGTGCCCAAAATCAAGCAATTTGTTTAATTTAAAATGTAAAAAAATATTCTCTAGTAAATATGGTTCCAACATTCTAAGGTTTATAATATTCAACTATGTATTTTTATCATTTGCAATGGCATTATTTGCTATTACAATATCTGTATAATTGTGGTTTCACAATGTTTTGCTGGAAACCATTGACCAGATAAAAATAGTGAAATGTTAGATTGTAATGTTTTTAACCTATGATGCAGATTTGCTATAGGTAGAAGAAAAAGCACAGCCCAGAGAAGACTTTTAACATATCTGCAAGTATTTATGGTTAGTAATACTAGTTCAGGCATTCCTGGAAAGATTTGAGTATATGACTTATCTGGGGATACATTCCTTTATCCCAGGGGATTGGGAGCAATGAGCTATCAAGGAAGAAATTGTGGTTGTTGATCATTTTCATTGTTCCCCCAAAATCTATCCTTTATTTCTAATAGTAAAACATGAGTATATATGTAGTTTCAGCAACGGTAAAAAGCAAATAATGAAAAAAATGTTCTGGAAAAAAACGTGATACGTAGCTGTCTTTTCAAATAAGGCCCTCAGCTTATAAACTATTAATATGAGCGCATACTTAGTTGAAATTTTGGAATCTGTCTTAGATAACCCCACTGCTATGATGTTCAATTAGAGAGATGGAGTGGAACAAACAAAAGTGAGAATATGAGTATGGGAAATCAAAATTAAACTGAGGATTAGAACTTATCCCGTATTTAATTATAAGCTATACTCCATTGGGAACAGTAATCCCCAATTTCTCTCTGTCTTTGTTGATGATATAAATCAAAACTAAGTTTAAAGAATAAAGCATGTAGGGATAAAGTGATAGAGAACTTTTGAATTATGAGAGTTGTTGAACGCTGGAAGAGCTGCTAAAAAGAAGTTACAGATGCATGGACCTTTAAAAAATGATCTCCTTGTTTTCTGCACAACTTCTCTTTGCTTTACACTGCTTATACCAATAGTTCTGACTTTTATAAAACACCAGTAACACTGAAACTATAAAACCATGCTTCTTGGAGCCATAAAACAAAGTTGTTTCTTAAATCACATCATACGCAAGTAGGGATGGCAGTTTTATACACATTTTCTGAGAACACACGATATGGGATCAATATGCTCCAGTCCTAAAACTCATAATCAAATTGGGACTCACTCATCTCCATTAATAAAATCATGTTAGTGTTTTGAGAACCGTGTGCTGGACAAAAGGCATCAATAGAACAAAATGCCCTGCCGACTGGAGGGGTTTCTCAGCATTTCACCCTCCTCCTACCAGAGGTGAAAAGCAGTGCTCCTACGGGAGGGCTGGAAATGTGACATATCTTCTGAGAGTGCATGCAGGAGACAGGATTGAGGTTATAAATAAGGCAAACTTTCCTCACCAGGAGTTTTGTGAACGAAGACTCATAAACCACCACCTACAGTCCTATGGAGAAGGAAATTGAAAGTCAGATTTCTCTTAAATGTTTTGGGTTTTTTAATTTCCTGATAGACATTATGACTTTAAAGATATATAATATTTAATAGAGACAGTGACAAACATGCAGAGAATCATCAATATTTAAAACATATTTATGCAAATATGGCTCCCTTTGTAGTAAATTTTGTACCACGGAAGTGGCATTTAAATAGGAAGGTTGACTAGCTCCTAGTCCAGGTGAGTTACCTTCCGTAGCTCAGTTAATCCTCTGACAATGCCAGGAGCAGCTCTCTTCTTCCCATTATATGGAAAGATTATGATCTGTGAGCTTGCAGTCCACACAAGGCTGCAAACTCAATTAGTGGAAGAGCTGAGCCCCAGAAGCCTGATGCACTTGAGAACCCTTTTGGTTCCTTATAAGAATAGAGTTTTATTGACTGTGTACTTTTGAAATTTGATCCATGAACCTGGCACACCTCATATGTGAGATTTTATCTGATCAATTTTGTAAGCTTATCAGATAATTTCCAGACAAATATTGTCTTTTGGGGAGAGTCATTCATTGATCAACCAAATAAGGGAAGCAGAATGTTATTCAATAATTGTAAAAAAAAAATACTAGTATGGTATATTAATAGTAGAAATGGGTTTATGGGTACCTTCAATCTCTTTGTTTTACACTCTCAGAATTTCTATTTTTAGAATGTAAAAGAGAAACAACTTCAGGATCCATTAATGATTCCACTATTTAAGAAAAAAAAAAAGATGATTTGTTTTGAAACCACTAATGATTTGGCCCTTTATCAATCAAATGAGCTCACTATACTGCAGGCGAAGTCACAAGACCTGTAGGGATATTAGAAGCTCCTCAGATCACTCCTGATACACAGTCAAGGTCAAGAATCATTGGTATGAACATTAAAGGGAACAAAATTGTAGGGAAGCCCCTGAGAAGGACATAAGATGCTAAGAGCTAAAAATCAAATGTCAAGAAGATACCAGAAGGTGTGCAGAGGGACAGTGGAATTACTTGTTATAGAGAGACTTTTGGATTGGCAGTCAGGAAGATTCCCTGTCACCTGTGAAAGTCAAGTTGAGGTAGTGAATGTGAATCCGGGAACGTAAACAGGAAAGTGGATTGATGGAGACTGTGATTAATCAACTCTTTAGGCAGTTTACCCAGAGAGGGAAAGAGGAGGTGGACACACAGCTGAGGAGGGTGGGCACGATGATTCTGCTGTTGGCTAATATTTACAAAGGAGTAGATGTGTGGCTACTGTGGCTTACTTGAGAGTCAAAAGACAGGAAGCATTTCTGAAGCAGTTTTACCCTTCTGCCTATTTGCCCTGTTTAAAAAGACAGAGGTATACATCATTGATTCACTTTAAGAAAAATCATGGAAATACTGAGTACTCTGGGATCATGGAAGAGTGGGAGTGTAGGAAGTCACATGAGAGTGTAGCTTCTGGCTGCAAGCTACTGGATTTTTAAAGTTGGGAATGGTCTTGGAAGTGGTTTCTAAACCTACAAGCTGATCTCCTCCAGGTGGACAAATTTTCTTTCCTCTGTGCAAATACTGTTCAACTAGAGTAGGGTGGCCTTATTTTGGTTGGATGTTGGGCAAGGCCTCACACTGTAAACGTTGCTCCTTGCCACTGAAAATATTGTCTACGAAAATAACCATAGGATATCCAGTTACATTTTGCATGGTAAACGATACTGTATGAGTATGTATAACTAGTATCTTCAGGACAGAATTTATTGGGATATATTTAGGAAATAAATGTGCACATTAAAAATATGCTAAAATATATTTTCATTTTGTACTAGATATTTCATCATATATTCTAAATTTTCACCTTCACTGGTAACTTATTAGTATATATCAACATAAGATTGAGAATGAATTATTTCCTCTGTAGTGAAATAATTATTACTATTTTTAAAGATTCTCTTTTTATTGGAAAGTCAGATTTACAGCGAGAAAGGGAGACAGAAAAATCATTCATCCCCTGGTTACTACCCAAGTGGCCACAACGGCGTGAGCTGAGCTGGTCTGAAGCCAGGAGCAAGCAGCTTCTTCTGGGGCACCCTTTCAGGTGCAGGTCCCAAGGCTTTGCGCCATCCTCAACTGCTTTCTCGGGCCACAGGCAGCTGGATGGGAAGTAGAACAGGTGGGATACAAACCAGCGCCCATATGGGATCCCAGCACATGCAAGGCAAGGACTTTAGCCAGTAGGCTATTGTGCCAGGCCCAAAATCATCACTTTTAAAGACATATTATTTGCAAAGACAGAGAGAAGGAAAGAAACAGAGATAAAGAGATGATAAGTGGATAGATAGATAGATAAATACATAGATACATAGGTAAATAACTTAATCTATGTTCCCTCTACTGATTCACTCCTAAATTGCCAAAACGGCAAGAACCCAGAGACACGTGGATCACCCTTGTGGGTGGCAGGTGCCCAAGTACTTGGCCCATCTTCTGCAGCTTTCCCAGATGCTTTAGCAGAGAACTGATTCAGAAGTGGAGCAACTGGGACTCGACCTGGTGCTCTGGTAGGAGATGCCAGGATCGCAGGTGACTGTGTAACATGACACAACTCATGTCCCTAGTGGAGGAATTACCTTATGCTTTCAGTTTAAAGTCATGAGGTTATCATTAGCAGTGTTTTCACATTGATTATGTATTTCATAATTAACAAAAATCTTACAAGGGAGTGAGCTAAGTAGCGAAATTATTTTGAGCTTGGACACATGGAAAAAGAAAACTTTAATGACATCTTATGACTTACTCAAGGTGGTAGAGTTAGTGCATGGCACATCCGGGTCCTAACACTGGGGCTCATGATTGGCATTCAAATGTCTAACAGGATCTGCTTTGCCTTCTGAAAAGGTGTGATGACATTAGCTCCAGAAAAATTTTGCAGAAATATGAGGCGTTCTAATTCCTTGATGTCCAATGTCCAGTCCTGCTACTGTCCCGTTCTTTGTTCTCGCCAGTTCTCAGCTTCCTCATTCTTGTCAGGTAGAGCGCCCTGCTTGGTGAAAGAACTACAGTTCTCCCAGGCCTTACTACAATGTTCTTGAAATTTATTGCTAGCATATCCCTAATGGACATTAAAAATACATATCCCACTGCACATTTGTAAGTTAGTATCTAAAAATTGTATTGCAAAAAGTAAGCAAAAATGCTGCATTCAGATACATTATAAATGTTTACCATTAAAAATGTTAGAAGACCCGAGTAGCTGAGATAAACCAAAATGATTTCTCACCCACAATTATACTAGTTCTTTTCTATTGTAACTTGTATTTCTATTCCACTTCTCCATAGATTTTTATGTTAATACAATAAACTTTAACTATCATGATAGACATATCATACTTTCTAAATTGAAGATATGAACATAAATTTTATTTCCTATGACCATCAGAATTTAAGCGATGTATATTTATGATTATTACATAATTTGTCTAAAGAACTCAAATGAACAACAAGTTAAGCAGTTTTGAAAAGTAATGATTTAGCATAAAGGCTTAATTTTTATTGGGAATACATTTTCTGCAGGAGAAATAGAGTGACCATTTTCCCCTAATAATTTACTTTCTCATGTGTGACTATTATTACTGTTGAAATAAGACAGGATAAAATTAGCTTGATTTATGTCACATATAAATGCAAATACTAAGAATGTTTTTGTGTATGCAAATACTAAGAATGTTTTTGTTATATCTAAGTAAATAATTATACATGTAGTTGTATTATAACTATGTCCTTCAACTGTTTGCACAGATTCCAAGGTATAGCTCAGAAATTACCTAGTGACCCATTGTTAGAATATATTTGCATTGGGCCCAACGTGGCCTAGCGGCTAAAGTCCTCGCCTTAAAAGCCCCAGGATCCCATATGGGCGCCGGTTCTAATCCCGGCAGCTCCACTTCCCATCTAGCTCCCTGCTTGTAGCCTGGGAAAACAGTCGAGGATGGCCCAATGCATTGGGACACTGCACCCGCGTGGGAGACGAGGAAGAGGTTCCAGGTTCCCGGCTTCGGATTGTCGCAGCACTGGCCGTTGCACCTCACCTGGGGAGTGAATCATCGGACGGAAGATCTTCTTCTCTGTCTCTCCTCCTCTCTATATATCTGACTTTGTGATAAAATAAATAAATCTTTAAAAAAAAAAAAAGAATGTATTTGCATGATCTATCAACTGGCCTGTTAGGTCTTCCTCCACTTTTCTTGAAAGCAAATGTGTGAACTAGTTGATGTACAAACAGACTCACTACCCAATTCATTATTTTTATAACTCTTGCTTTGGTATTCCCAATATTTCCCCGTCTGGTGCTTTGGAGCACTTGTTCAATGTACAATGGTAAAAATTTCACTGCAAGAGATGATTTTTTTATTATCTGGAAGACCTGTGCCTGGGACGTGGTATTGAGGAAGAAATACAATTTTTAGATGAAAGCACTGATTGACTTAAAAATAATTTTGTTTGCATTTCCTTAAGGAATCTGTGCATACTGCCAGATCTTTGATCCTAGCTTTGAAATCTATGTGAATTAAGTTTGAAATCTTTGGACGTTCAAACACCTGTATACCTAAAACCAAGAGAGCTTCCCATGTTCATTTATACAACTTCCTTTCAATAATCTATGGCTTACTTTATATTATTTCTATAGGTCATTTTCTTGTGAAGAAAACTTCCCAGGAATAGAATTACAATCTAGTCCTTCTTAAATACATCTCAAGTCAAAACTAAAAGTTTGTAATGCAATGTTGAAGCCAGTGAGGCTTTTCTGATACTGCAAAATTAGAAGTCCTTGTGTTGACTCTGAAGTAAATGTGTACTGGTGACACTGAACATTCTTAAAGATGAAATTAGAAATTGTTAAGTTTGAAATGATTTCATTAAAATCCGTTTTATGCTTTTTACTCTATGTGAAAATAATAGTAATATATTGCCTATCATTTCTATCATATTAGCAAAGACAATAGTAAATATTTCTCAGTCGAATTTTGCTAAATTACCATTGATTTAAAAAATCTCATTTTTTAAAATTTGATGTAGTGTGGTGATTTCTTTAGCTCAAAAGAATTAGAAAATAATATTTATTTAGAGTAAATTACTCTAATACTTTTAATGCAATCTTACAGTTATAATCCAAAGGTGAGTTGACTCTGATAGAAATATCAGGGAAAACTAAAGGAATTCAGATGTTAAAATACTCTTGTAGTTTTTTGGATTAACACCATTTATCTTTTAATGTTCAAGTTATTTGAGCTTTGTCTCATCTCTAATATATCCTACATGTTCCCTCTATACCAGGCAATAAAAGTATTTCATATATAACTCATTTAATCCTTAAAAATCCTATAAATGGCTCTAAAATTATCCTCATTTTATAAATGAGGACCCTGAGGTATGCAGCAGGTTAGAAACTTGACCAAGACAAGTGAAAACTTCAACCTGCTGAATGGCAAAGTTTAGAAACTACAAACAGCACTTCTAGGCAGAACTCCAAGATGAGACCACACAGTGGGATCACTCAACATCCACATATCAACCAAATATACAAATAGAGCATCCTAATCTGACCTTATGACTATTTTCATAACCTGTTAATAAAACCCCATACATTTATAAAGGCTTGGGGACATTTCACCAAATATGCTCTAAATTCTTGAAAAGACTACAGTTCCTAAGCCACAAGGACAGTGCAATTTGAGCAGCACTTTGCAACACTGCAGCCATGACAACAAGTCATGGTTAATGGTTGAAGCCTTTTATTGTTTTCTGAACTTCCACCTATTTTTCTCTCTTCTTGAATGTTTTATATATATCTAAAAATAACTCCTAACCCAGAAAGATTTTTCTCTTGTATAAATCTTGCTAAATGGACATTGTGGGTAAAAGACCAGCCAGAGGATGAAATCAAGAGAAAGCACTAAAAATACAAAACAACTGTAAAACCAATCTAGAGTATCAACTCCTGATTAACCAAGATCATCAGTTCACAAATAAATATCATTGCAGTAATATGATTATTTATTTGCGGTTCAATGCAATAAAATTTAGCACAATAAAACATCCTACGTTTCTCAGATTCTATATATAGTAAATATAAGGAGAATCATTGGGGGATTAATTCAAATGGAAGAGAATTGTATTTTCTAGTAGTATGTGTCCTGAAAACACTGTATGGAAAGGACATAAATTTTTACATCTTCGTGTTTAATTTGACAGGAAAAGAGGGGTAGGATCAGAAAAAAAGAGTACCATCCACAAATTCACTCTTTAAATATCTATAATGACCAGGAATAAACCCAGTTGAATCCAAGAGCTTGGAGTTTGAACCATGTTTCCCACACTGGAGGCAATCATACAACCACTGGAGCTGTCTGCTGCCTCCCCAATGTACATCAGCAGGGTAGTGAAATCAGAATTCAAAACCAGGAATCAAGCCTTAGTACGCTGATGTGGGACCCAAGTATCCTAACCACCAAACTAAACATCCACCCTAAAGGATATTTTTTTTAAAGATTTATTTTATTTTCATTGGCAAGTCTGATAATCAGAGAGGAGGAGAGACAGAGAGGAAGATCTTCTGCCTGTTGATTCACTCCCAAGCAACCACAATGACCAGAGCTGCACCAATCCAAAGCCAGGAGTCCAGAGCCTCTTCTCAGTCTCCCAGTGGGTGCAGGGTCCCAAGGCTTTGGGCCCTCCTCGACTGCATTCCCATGCCACAGACAGGGAGCCATATAGGAAATGGGGCCACAGGGATTAGAACCAGCACCCGTGTAGGATCCCGTAGCATGCAAGGCAAGGACTTTAGCCACTAGGTTACTATGCTGGGCCCCACAAAGGATATTTTTAAGTGTGTGTTATGTCTCTTATATTGTTTTTTCTTGCTGATTCAGACCATTTTTGCATGGTATACACACTTATTCTCTCACATTGTTTTTTCCATCTTACATCTTCTATGTTTTCTTCTTGCCTTATCATTCCTTATCTCAGCCAAACTGATTTAACAAAAAAAAAAAATAATGTTTGAGCCACACTAGTCTGCAAATATTCTTTTTGTCAATATTCATGTTCAGTTATTAATGCTAAAATAAAGCTGATCTAACAAAAGCAAAAGTCGTCAGGATTTCAGTTTGTGTCTTATTTTTTGTTTAAATTTAAGGGCAGAGAATTAAAAGAGAGAAAGATTGTTCTATTCGTTGATAGTACTGGATCATTTCAAAGCCAAGGGTCCAGATCTCCATCCCAGTCACCGATACAAGTGGCACGGGTCCAACTAGTTGAGCCATCACCTGCTACCTCCTAGGGTGCATATTAGCAAGAAGTTGGAAACAGGAGATAAGCCAAGTCCCAAACCCAGGTGCTACAAAATGCAATGCAGACATTTCAAGCGGTGCCTTAACCCTTTGGACCAGCACCTACTCCAATGTACCAGCTTTATGGATGCCTAAAAATATACAAAGCAAATTTGACCACATTTTGGTCGTACATTCTGCCAATATTAATGAAGCACCGACTAGCTGCCAATTCTAAGCCCTGAGAAGACAGCAATCATTATAAAGGTGAGACTGGAAAATACTAGAGCTTACTTTTTGTTGAGAAATACAACCAATAAATAATAAAATGAAATGAAATATCGAATATATGAGATTGTGGAAAAAATAACAACATGGAAGATGATACATTGGGATTGAGAGATTTCAGTTTTAATAGCTGATCACAAAATATCTCATGCAGGTGACATTTCAGAAAGATAGAAAGGAGGGAAGGGAGGAAAGGATGTACGTTCATAGGAAACATTATTCCTTGCGTTTGCACCAGGAAATTCCACTCTTCAAGGCAAGAGCATCCCCTGCGAGACAGAAAGACCAGAAAGTGGCAAATATGATAAGAAATGAGGAAAGGACAAAGAAACTAAAGGAAGAGAGCGAACTCAGATCCAGGGTCTTTGCAATGCAAGTTGGTGCTTGTTAGTTCAGTTTCAAAAGTGAAATAAAGAGATATTAGATGGTCTGAGATGTGATGTGATATTCTGATTGAAGACTCATGAATCATGCTGACTACTGCATTAGAAATAGGCTTGCTAGCCAGGAGGGATAAGCATAAAACAAGAAGTTGTTGCTGCAAACCAGAAGAAAAGTGATAGGACTCGATGAAGGGCATCGCGATGAGGCTGGGAGAAGTGGGCAAACCTTAATGTGCTGCTGTAACACCAAATGGGCAGGAAGAGGGGGCGGGTGAGGGAATGTGCATTCTGCACTTTTTGTCTAACTAACTGGAAGGCTGGAGTTGGCAATACTGAGCCGGCTGAGGCAGCAGGAAGATCACGATTAGAAAGGCAGTGTGGGAGGTCATTATGAGACAACTGAGTGGTGTCGCACGAAATCAGTTGGATATATGAGTCTAGAGTTCAAGGGTGGGGTCTGGGCAAGATATGAATTTAGGAGTCATCTTGTGAAACCGGATGAGCTCACCATGTGGATAGAAAATTAAAAAGAGGTCTAAGGAGCTAGCCCTGGGAGCAGAAATACTAGCACATAGAAGCTCTGGGAGTACAGTGAGCTTGAACCAAACCCAAAGGTGTACCATGAGCAGCAGGAAGGAAACAGCTGGGTCAGACAGTACTGATGAGTCCAGTCTAATCAGCACTAAACCTGCAGGAACAGATTTAACAAAATGGCTGATGACTAGACCCGGCAGAGTGGCTTAGCAGCTAAAGTCTCTCCTTGAATGCACCAGGATGCCATATGGGTGTCGGTTCTAATCCCAGCACCCTGCTTCCCATCCAGCTCCCTGCTTGTGGCCTGGGAAAGCAGTTGAGGACAGCCCAAAGCCTTGGGACCCTGCACCCACATGGGAGACAGCTAGGAAGCTCCTGGCTCCTGGCTTCGGATTGGCTCAGCATCGGCTATTGCGGCCGCTTGGGGAGTGACTCATCAGACGAAAGATCTTGCTCTCTGTCTCTCTTCTCTGTATATCTGACTTTGCAATAAAAATAAACAGATCTTTTAAAAAATGACTGATGACTAACAAGAACAGTGGTGGTGAAGTGACAGAAGTGAGTAGAGATGAGGATGCATTCTGCCGAGATGAAGAAGAAAGGAATTGAAGACAATGAGTGTAAGCATACATGTCAAGAAAATTTGGAACTGGAGCAGAGAAATGTGTGGGTGAATAGACAGAAAGGAGTGGAGGTTTCTGTTGTGAAAAATAAGAGTATGTCTGCTTGCTGATAGAAGTGTTTCAGATAGCGGAGAGAGGGGAAATGAGCAAAGTGTGTCCTTGAGCTGGAGCGTGGGATGGGCTCAGAGTGCAAATCAGATGAGTGTGATATGATCCCCCAAGGACAAGTGAAAGGGTCCAGGATGGGGCTGATAGAGGCATAGTGGGAGCTTTGGGAGATCTCTCAGGAGTCACTTATCCTTGCAACAAAACTGTGGTCATCAACCGAAAGTGAAGATAGAGGAGGTGGCAGTGTTTAAGGAGAAAGTGTGAAAGAGTTGTCTAGGAGAGTAGGAGAGTGAGCAGACGATGAAAATACAGTAGAGCTTCTTGACAGAATGAAGCACCCACTTGTGTTCTGTTATCTTGAATTTAAGATGAGTCCAACAAGTTGTGTTCTGTTATGAATTTAAGCATAGACGTTCCACATCAAGAAAATAGAGATAGTGCAGGAGAGTAGTGGGAAGGTGTGTGTCGGGTTGCAAGAAAGATGAGGGACGTGAGGAAATGATGTAAAGACGAACAATACATTTAGGCATTGGAATTTGTGCTCGAGAAAGCTGGATGGGATAATGTGAGAGGATAAGGTATAAAAATTTAGGACACCAAAATAGGTATCACTGTTTAAAAAAAAATTACTTTTTTGTTGGAAAGGCATATTTTTACAGAGAGGAGGAGAGACAGAAAGACCTTGCTTCCACTGATAGGTTCACTCCCAAAATGATGGCTTCTGAGTCTCCTACATGGTGCGGGATCCCAAGGATTTGGACTATCCTCTGCTGCCTTACCAAGCCACAAACAGGGAACTAAATTGAAAGTTGAGCAAACAAGATACAAACTGCCACCCATATGGATGCTGGAGTTTGAATGTAGAGAGTTGGCCAACTGAGCCACAGAGATAGTTCCTAAATATCGCCTTTTAATTCTGTTTTCCATATTCTGTTAGAGTCCATGTGTAAGTTTATCAAGATATAAACAAGAATTCCCATGACTAAATGTGCAGTCTGTATTTTAAAACAAAATGCATACTTTAAAATTCACTTTCATGGGCTGGTACTGTGGCATTAGCTGGTGAAGCCACCACGTGAAGTACCAGTATCCATATGGCTGCCAGTTGTAGTCCTGGATGCTCCATTTCCAATATGGCTCTATGCTAATGGCTTGGGAAAGCAACAGTCATAAGAGACCTGGAAGCAGCTCCTGGCACCTGGCTTCAGGACAGCCCAGCTCCACCATTGTAGCCATTTGGGAAGTGAACCAACAAGCTGAAGATGTCTTTGTGTGTCTCTACCTCTCTCTCTTTCTGTAATTCTGCCTTTCAGATAAGTAAATAATGGGTAAATTCTTTCTGATATAAGATATTCCCTGCTTTATATGGGTTTCATCCCTTTTCTCACATCAGTTGGTGTAAATACAAAAAAGCTTTGATTAACTCAAAATTTACATCAGTTCCAATACATGCTGAGCTCTACATACTCCTATATTTCTGCATTTTAGGGCTGTTGCAGGCTTTTTGTTTTTGCTTTTCAATGTTGTCTCTGTTCCAAGGATTAGAGGTACATTATTGGAAATTCCCTACATTCAATGTAACTGGGAGCTGTGTGGTGGCCAGCCTACTGGCAGATTTAGAGATTAATTTCTAGACATCTTATGCTCCTGGAGAAGCACTTCAAATGAGTTCTAACAACTAAAAATTACCAGTATCCACATCTACCCTAATGTGAAAGGAAATTTTATGACACATATCAATGTTATTTTACTTTGTGGAAAAATATGTGCATTATAAATACATACATACGTACATAAATACAAAAATCCATAAGTAAATCTTGTCAGAGTAAGAAATATTTTATCCTTCACAAGGACAGTGTCTGCAGATGTGTTTCTCTCCTTTTACACAGCAAGGCTGATGATATTTCTTGTTAAACTGATGCTGTTTGCACAGAAAAATAATAATTCGAAGGGTCTGAACACTCAGGTCTTGGTCAGTTTCTCCAAAACCAAACTACCAGCCCAAGATTGAAGTGCTAAAGAAACACAAAAGGAGTAAATTCGGTCTAACTTAACAACACTTCAGATTTTCTTGAGAGTCAATGGAGACAGTTTTGGGTTTTTGTTTTTTTTTGTTTGTTTGTTTTTTCCAAATGTTTTTTTTTTTCTAAATGTACTCTGCTTAATTTTACAATCAGTGTATTTAAGGGAAATTTAATCCATATGTTGCAATGAATCTACACATAAATCGTCCAAATGTTGGTTTATTAGAGTGACATGATATTTAAAATGCCCGTTGAGCATTTTTAATAGTCCTTATATTCCGTTTCTGAAAAGCAGCAGGTAAGTTGCCAAGAGTAAACGAATCAAATAGCAAAAAGCTTGAGTTTGAAATGCTTAGCCCATTATTTTTGATTGGGTTCTGAATTTGGCAGTGCATATACACCGTGCCTGCCTGCAGGGCATAGTGAAAACAATTTGAACACTGTATTCCCAGTTGGTTCATTGACATTTGAAAATAATGTAGTATAAAACAGAATCAGCAGGTTTGGCAGGTGAGTGATACTTAACATGACCTCAGAAAGTTACTTGATCCCAGTCTGCAGGAGTTCATAGCATGGAACAATATTATTGATGTCACAAAACATGATTTGGGGCAAACAGCCTTCCAGGACTCGACACCTAGGATTTACCAGATTTTCTTACGCACCTGTAGGTTGAGTGGTTGAAGAATGAAGACATAATTGATCCCGTTGAAGATCGGAACTTTTACATCACCATTGATCACAATCTCATCATTAAGCAGGCCCGCCTCTCGGACACTGCGAATTACACCTGTGTTGCCAAAAACATCGTGGCCAAGAGAAAAAGCACAACCGCCACTGTCATAGTCTATGGTGAGTGAGTTTCTCGGTTCTCCATCCAGTTCTCATCCAACTGCAGTACCACCTATGTGCAGGTGTTTTCAAGGTCCTTTGCTATTCTTCCCAGGCCCTCACACCAACAGGGAGGATTCACTGCTTCCCTGGTACCCTGATAAGCAAACATTAGCTTGAAAATTCCCAGATGTTGATCATCAGCTTCCTTGAGAGTCCCCAGGAACCTCTAAGGCCTCCGTTCTCTGTAAACTACAGCACTAAGATCTCAACTCAAGTTCTGTGGATAAACATACCCAGTCGGCCTGCTGATGTTTCTGTGGGCAAGGCACAGGCTAGTGATTGTAAGACATCTGAAAAGTTGGAGCCAACCTATTCTTCAGCCATGTCAGAGTGACTTGAACTTCCTAAAACCTGCTGAGTCCCTTCATGAGAGGGATGCAAAGGGAGAATGCGGATGCCATGGCCACATGGACCTCACCTAGGAAAGCAACAAAGTCCAGGATAGTGACTATTTGTAACTAGCCTCTTCCCTTTCCAAGATATTCCCTCTCTAGGCCATCATTTCTCCTCGAGTGTTAATAAACAAGTTCACACTCAGTTTTGATGTGACATATGTATTTTTATCTCCCTGAGCAATTTATCACTCCTCCGGTCGCTGGTCCTTTCACAAGTAGTTTCATCTTCCCAGTTAAGCTTTAAGCTCCTCTGTGAACCCAGAGCCTTGTGTGTGTGTGATTATTTCTCACAATATTAGACACACAGTAGGTCCTTGGTGGATGGATGATCTCTTGTCCCAGGGGAAACAAAGCAACCCTGGGGAGGATTTTGAGGTTCTGTCACCTCTTACATGGTATGCCCAGATCTTTTCACACCACTGTCCCTGCTTCAGTGTGAAATGACACTCAAGGGCCTTGGTGTCTGCTTGATGATGAAGAAGAAACAAAGATGATCTCATCATGAAATTTACTTACTGCCAGCAATACTGAAGGATTTGAGAATCTAACACTCCTCAATATGCCTCTTGGCACATTGACTCTTTGTAAGCTAAAGGCCTTTGCCAAACAGCAAGTGTGAGAAATCCCTTGGACTTCCCTTCTGCTCCTTCCAAACAGGAGCTGAAATCCCCATGTGAACCATGACTGCCCTGGACTAGATGGAAAGTAGCATCTCAGGACTGGAAGTTGAAGCCCCTCTGCCCACCCACCCCCCAAAAAAACCCTCTAAATTTTACGGAAATAACACCTTGCTGCAGCCTCACCACAGAATTTGGTAACTTACACACAGTTACTGCTCTGGGTCCAAATCAGTATGTGTGTAGTACACGCTAACAGACTGATTTCACTTTATGAAAGTGCCCATGCGGTGTATAACTTGTGCGCAATACATTTGTATCTTTCTCCGCAATTGCTCTGTCTAAAGACAACTAAATTTTCAAGTCTAGGATAAAAAAAAACTCTTTAAATATAGAAGCTAAGATTTTGTTTCTCCTACATTATCATTCAGGTGGATGTATGCTTTTGATGGAAGAACTTATGAGGAGAGAAATCACCATGTTATTCCAAAGACTATAGTGAGGCTTTAAAGCTGTCACTTTAATTAAGGACAGATGCATATTATTTTTTTTATCCCATCATTATTCTGGGGCTTAATTTTCTAGACCAGATAATGGCTATGGTGAATTATAAGCAACCGCCTTTCTTAAGTCATAATAAAATGTTTCCTGCTTTTTATCTTTTTCTAAACTGCCTGAACATCTTAACTAACAGCATTTGAAATGCAAAGGAGAAATGGGGCACAATCACTGTGATGTAGCAATCATGAATGTCTAATGAAGGTTATATATAGAGTGGATACTTAATATACACGTAAAACTGTTCCTGTGTACAGTCTGCTTTCAATATCCATAATGTAACACATAAGTCGCCTTTTAGGAAAGATCAAACCCAAGAAATTTCAACATTTTGAAATAGGATAGCAGCCTTGGACGGAATGTTGAGACTCTTACATTCTGGGACCACATCTGTTACTAACTGTGTTTTTGAACCTGGATTCTCAGAGCCATTGTCTTCCCCAATGAATAAACGGATAAGCCCAGGATCTTCAAGCAGAACTTACTGTCTCTGAAAGTTTGTGATTATTCATCCCTCATTTAAAAAAAACTATAGCAGAGCATCACTTATAACCCAAAACCCAAATATCAGCTTGCCAGTATGTTGGTAAGCAATCTATGCTGACAGTGCCATGACATTTGGAATTTGTAAAGCTGAGCAGGTTACGTTCCTTTCTACTTCTCAACCATCTGTTTGTCCTTTCCATGGCCTCATAAAACAAGTTTAAAGCTCACAGGTTGGAATCCTCAGATGTCTACAGAAGAGCGCTTGTATTTAATGAGTATTTTTACTTTTTGAACTTATACAAAGAGTTCCAGCAAAAATCACAAAAAGTAATAAGCCTTTAAAAACACTATGTTTCCCTATCATCAATGTAATTAGATTGCCAATTCAAATAGCCAATTTATTTACAATTCCAACACTGTAAGATTTTATTTTTTAACCAGCTTCACTACACTCATTAGTTCATGAAACAATGCTGAAACACAAGCTTTATATTTGCAAAAGAAATATAACCAAGCATATGCTTTTTGTTTTTGGTTTTGTTTTTTTTAAGAGGGCTAAATAGTTTTATTCCTTTCCCCTGCAAGAGATAGAATGGTTTGCAGCTTTGGCATGAAGATACACACATTTCTTGAGCTAAACTAGCAAAAGTGATTTGGGGAACCTGCTAAGATGAGGAGTGCATTACTTTAAGAGGATTATATTATTTTAAAGGAATGTTGGCCAAAGAAATGAGAAAACAGCTCATTTTATTGTTTTGAGCAAATCTCAGTAAGCAACTTTTAATCTATATCTCCTTTTAGTTCTTCCAACAACGTGAGTACACTGAAACTCTCCATAAAATGAAAGACATGGGCTCGTGTGGCCTTGAAATGTTAGATGCTTTGTATGTCACTTTGGGAAATGACTTATGCTGCTGTGCTGTGTGTGGTTTGTGCATCTTCAAATATATGGCAACCACCTGTTACTGCTTTTCTGCTTTCAGTGAACGGTGGCTGGTCTACCTGGACAGAGTGGTCCGTGTGCAACAGCCGGTGTGGACGAGGGTATCAGAAGCGTACAAGGACCTGCACCAACCCAGCACCACTCAATGGTGGTGCCTTCTGTGAGGGACAGAGTGTGCAGAAAATAGCCTGTACTACATTATGCCCCGGTAAATTGGCCTGTCTACCATTTCCATACGTCTCCTACCATGCTGGAGTCACGTTTTAGAGATACAAGTGCTTTATTCTTGACCTGAGTGTGTGATAAACATTATGTAAATCCATCCTACATCCATGGTTTACATTGCTGAGAAATCAAGAGTTTGCTTCCAAAAGAGTACTTAACTTTGTTATCCAAATATGCAAAATAGTATCAAAGAGGAGATTAAGCACTCAGGAACATAATCCCTCTATATTATTCAGCAGAACTGCTGGAGCCAAGATTAGAGGGTCTATAATTCTAGGGATTTTGAACAGCATTGAAAGCCACACATTTGTAGGAATAACAACCCTTGATCTTTAGAAAACCATGGAGCTTGATTGGAATTGAAATTTAGAAAATGTTTTTGACTGAAATGTTTGATACGTGGTGTCAGTTTCTGGGCAGCAGCAAATAAAACATTTGGAATGAATTAAAAGGAAGACAAAGCTTTGTGACACATGGGATAATGGATTTTGAAAATATAGTGTAGTAAGCTCTTTATTATCTGTACATGTTGGTCATCTATTTTCTGAGCTATTTTCAGTTATACCTATAGTGTAACTGAAGTAATATAACTGATGTAAGATTGCATCCCTCTGCTTTTTAGCATCCTTTTGTAATGTCTCCTATTGTTACCAGATCTTATCCCTAGCTAAATTGAAGCCAATATTTACCAGTGCCAAAACCCATTAAAGTGTCTGGCAGTACAACTTATCCCCAAGTTAGGTTGAAATTATTTAGAAATGCTGTATACATCTGGTTCACCAGTTGAATTAGCTGTTTTGTTGTCAGTTTCATTTTTAATACATCCTTACTTCTTATTACTTTATCTAGCTTGTTCCCGTTCATTCTTTTTAATAGAACTTTTCTCAGAAATGGGCTAGGGAAATGACTTGAGAGAAAAACATAATTGACACGTTACTTTCCCAAGTGTTGATTTCCCCGTATCAAAACCAACAGTCTCCCACACTCAACTCTTTGAGAGCTTTTATTTATGGAATGAATTTAGGCACTCAACTAGACTTGAAATTTCAGATTTTGTCTTGTACTCTTTTGTATCTGTCTAGAAACTGACTCTCAAAATAAGAGTCTGTGTGTGTGTGTGTGTGTGTGTGTGTTTCTGTTCACAGGGTCAGTCTAAGTCTCTAGGCAAATTCCTCACTACAGGTAGCTGTGAGTTGCTTGTATCGCCACCTCTGTGTGATATAAATATTAATACTTTCATCAGTTTTTCATGTGAGCATGTTTTTACTTCTGTGTATACTGTATATATTTACACAATGATTTGGCTGTTAAATCATCCAAAATATTTTTCCAAATTATGTAGACTGTTTTACCACTGTGCAGGTATGATATTAGATGTTTTATATTAATCCTGGATAATTATAATTTTTATGCATTTCAAATAAAATTAAATGTCTTTGAAAAACATTATTCCAACTTTTATCCTATTTCTGTGATACAACTAAAAGGATGCATCTTTACAAATAATAACAAATTTATTTACATAATTTCTTTAAGCTGAATTTCTTTTTTTTTTTTTTTTTTTTTTTTTTTAATTTTATTTTAAATTCATTAATTACATTGTATTATGTGACACAGTTTCATAGGTACTGGGATTCTCCCCACCCCTCCCCAAACCCTCCCACCATGGTGGATTCCTCCACCTTGTTGCATAACCACAGTTCAAGTTCAGTTGAGATTCCCCCATTGCAAGCATATACCAAACATAGAGTCCAGCATCTTATTGTCCAGATAAGTTCAACGGCTTCTTAGGTATACACTCTCTGGTCTGAAGACAGAGCCAGCAGACTATCATCCCGATCAATTGAAAGCTCCAACATACCATCAGCAAAAATTTACATCACCATGGAATTAATTGACATAGTAACGAGTAACCAATATGGTAAAAGTAAATGCGATTTCTTATCCACCTTCTGTGACCACCTCATTGACATTTCAATTTAGGTTTATACACAACATATAACATTCATAACATAACTTGTTATACATAACATCGTGTCATCTTAAATTAAGGCAAACATGTGGTATTTAACCTTTTGGGATTGGCTCATTTCCCTTAGCATTATGGTTTCCAGTTTGGCCCATTTGGCCACAAAGAACTGCATTTTGTTTTGTTTAATAGCTGAGTAGTATTCCATGGAGTAGATGAACCATAGCTTTCTTATCCAATCCTCTGTTGATGGGCATTTTGGTTGCTTCCATGTCTTTGCAATTACTGATTGTGCTGCTATGAGCATAGGAGTGCATGTTGGTTTCTCATAAAACAAGTGTTCTGGATATATTCCTAGGAGTGCTATTGCCGGGTCATACGGTATGTTGTATTTGAGTTGTTTGAATGTTCTCCATACTGATTTCCATAGAGGCTGTACCAGCCTGCAGCCCCACCAGCAGTGGAGTAGGGTTCCCTTTTCCCCGCAACCTCGCCAACAAGTGTTGTTGGTGCTTTTATTCATGTGGGCCAGTCTTACTGGCGTTAGGTGGTACCTCATTGATGTTTTAATTTGGATTTCCCTTATTGCCAGGGAACTTGAGCATTTTTTCATATGTTTATTTGCCATTTGGGTTTGTTCCTTTGTGAAGTGTTTGCCCATTTCCCGTGCCCATTTCTTGAGTGGCTTGTTTGTTTTGACATTTTGGTTGTTTTGTAGCTCTTTGTATATTCTGGAGATCAGCCCTCTATCACCTAAGTCGTGTGCAAAGATCTTCTCCCATTCTGTGGGTTGCCTTTTTACTTTGTTGATTGTTTCTCTAGCTGTACAGAAGCTTCTTAGTTTGATGAGGTCCCAATTGTTTATTTTGGTCTTGATTTCTACTGCATTTGGAGTCTTTTTTAGGAAGTGAGGGCCTACCCCTAAGTGTTCCAGTGTGTTTCCAACATTTTCTTCCAAAAGTTTGAAGGTTTCTGGATGTAGGTTTAAATCTTTTATCCATTTGGATTTGATCTTAGTATATGGTGAGAGATGTGGGTCTATCTTTTTGTTTCTGCAGGCTATCAACCAGTTGTCCCAACAGCATTTATTGAACAGACCTTCCCATTTGCCTGGGTTGTCGTTTGTCTTTTTGTCAAAGATTATTTGGCTGTATTTCTGTGGGTTCCCATCTGGTGTTTCTATTCTGCTCCATTGATCTTCTTCTCTATTTTTGTGCCAGTACCAGGCTGTTTTGATAACCACTGCCCTATAGTATGTCCAGAGGTCCGGAACTGTGATTCCCCCTGCTAACTTCCTGTTCTTGAGAATGGTTCTAGCTATTCGTGGTTTTTTGTGTTTCCAGATGAACCTTTGAATCATTGTTTCCAGGTCTGTGAAGAATGTTTTGGGCAATTTGATTGGGATTGCGTTGAATGTATATATTGCTTTTGGCAGTATAGACATTTTAATGATATTGATTTTACCTATCCAGGAGCATGGGATGTTACTCCATCTTTCTAGATCTTGTTCAATTTCTTTTTTAAGTAGTTTGTAGTTTTCCTCGAATAGGTCTCCTACATTTTTGGTTAGGTTAATTCCCAGATACTTCACGCTTTCCTTTGTTACTTTGAATGGTATCTTGCTGGTTAGATCTTTTTCCAACTTGGGGCTGTTAGCATACACTATGGCTGTTGATTTTTGTTCATTAATTTTGTACCCTGCCACTCTACCAAACTCTCGTATAAGTTCTAGTAGTCTCTGTGTTGAGCCTTTTGGCTCTTCCATATAAAGAATCATGTCATCTGCATATAGTGAAAGCTTGACTTCTTCATTTCCCATTTGGATTCCTTTGATTTCTTTTTCTTGTCTTATGGCCTCAGCGAGTACCTCTAGAACTATGTTGAATAGCAGCGGAGAAAGCGGACATCCCTGTCTTGTTCCAGATCTCAGTGGGAAGGGTTCCAGTTTTTCTCCATTCAGTATGATGCTGGCATTGGGTTTTTCATATATTGCTTTGATTATGTTGTGGATTTTTCCATCTATGCCTACCTTGGTTAGGGTCTTTAGCAGGAAGTTGTGCTGGATTTTGTCGAAAGCTTTTTCTGCATCTATTGATACTATCATGTGATTCTTGTTTTTCAGTTTTTGGATGTGGTGTATCACATTTATGGATTTGCGAATGTTGAACCATCCCTGCATTCCAGGGATGAATCCTACTTGATCTGGATGAATGATCTGTCTGATGTGTTTTTGAATTCTGTTGGCTAGGATTTTGTTGAGAATCTTAGCATCAATGTTCATCAAAGAGATAGGTCTGTAGTTTTCTTTCTCTGTAGGATCTCTGCCCGGTTTTGGGATTAAGGTAATGTTGGCTTCATAGAATGAGTTTGGAAGGGTTGCTTCCTTTTCTATTGTTTTGAAGAGTTTGTAGAGGATTGGAGTTAGTTCTGTTCGGAATGTTTTGTAGAATTCTGTAGTGAAGCCGTCTGGGCCTGGGCTTTTCTTTGTTGGGAGGTCTTTAATCACTGATTCAATCTCTGCTTCAGTTATGGATTTGTTCAGGTTGATTGTTGCCTCTGGGCTAAGTTTTGGCAGGTTGTGTGAGTCTAAGAACTTTTCCATTTCTTGGTGGTCTTCTGATTTGTTGGAGTACAGTGCTTTGTAGTAATTTCTGATTATGTTCTTAATGGTTGTAATGTCTGTTGTTATGTTGCCTTTTTCATCTTTGATGCTGTTAATTCTTGCTTTCTCTTGTTTTTTCTTTGTCAGACGGGCCAGCGGGGTGTCTATTTTGTTTATCTTTTCAAAAAACCAGCTTTTTGATTCGTTGATTTTGTGTATGGTTTTTTTTATTTCTATCTGGTTGATTTCCTCCCTTGTTTTGATGATTTCTTGTTTCCTGTTGTGTGTGGGGCTCATCTGCTGCTGCTTTTCCAATTCCTGGAGGTGTGTGGTTAGTTCCTGTATTTGGCGCCTCTCTTGGGCCTTGACATGAGCTCCAATTGCGATGAGTTTACCCCGTAGCACTGCTTTGGCAGTGTCCCACAAGTTTTGGAATGTTGTGTCAGAGTTTTCATTGGTTTCCATAAATTTTTTGATCTCATCTTTAATTTCTTCCCTGACCCATTGTTCGTTTAATAGCATATTGTTCAGCCTCCAAGAGTTTCTATATTTCCTGGGACATTTTGAATTGCTGATTTCCAGTTTCATTCCGTGGTGGTCTGAGAGGGTACATGGTATGATTCCTATCTTTTTGAAGTTATTTAGATTTGCTTTGTGTCCTATCATGTGGTCGATCCTGGAGAAGGTGCCATGCACTGCTGAAAAAAATGTATAATCTGTGGTCTTAGGATAAAAAATTCTATAAATGTCTACCAAGTCTAGTTGTTCTAATGTTTGTACGAGCTCTGTTGTTTCTTTGTTGAGTTTTTGTTTTGTTGATCTGTCTATAGTTGTTAGTGGGGTGTTAAGATCACCCACTATTATTGTGTGTGTATCTATGTCTCCCCTTAAGTCTGTAAGTAGTTGCTTCACGAAGCTAGGCGCATTGGAATTAGGTGCATATATGTTCACGATTGTAATTACTTCTTGATGGATCAGTCCCTTCACCAATATATAATGTCCTTCTCTGTCCTTTTTGATGTCTGTCAGCTTGAAGTCTAGGTCATCTGAGATTAGAACAGCTACGCCAGCCTTTTTTTCTCGTCCATTGGCATGAAATGTCTTTTTCCATCCTTTCACTTTAAATTTCTTACAGGATTTTCTGGTTAGATGTGTCTCTTGTAGACAACATATAGTTGGGTGCTGTTTGATGATCCATTCCGTTAATCTATGCCTTTTGATTGGTGAGTTTAAGCCATTTGTGTTTAGAGATAATATTGAAAGGAATTGGTTTTGGGCTGCCATGAGTGTAAGTATGCAAGTGTGTATTTGCGACTATTAGAGTTCTTGATTGGTTGACTTTTCTTGTATGGATTTTAGTGGGGAGGTCTTCTCATTTGCCATCTTTGATTTTGGTTTGTATTTTTTCTTTCTGGGTTTAGCACCTTCCTGAGGAGATTTTCCAGAGCTGGTTTCATGTTGATGTATTCTTCGAGTTTCTCTTTACTGTTGAAGTATTTGATTTCATTCTCAAATATAAATGAGAGCTTTGCTGGGTACATTATTCTTGGTTGGCAGTTGTTTTGTTTCAGGATTTGATAGGTTTTACCCCATTCTCTCCTTGCTTGGAGCGTTTCTTCTGATAGGTCGGCTGTGATCCTGATTTCCCTTCCCCTGAAAGTAATCTTATCCTTTTTTCTTACTTGTCTTAGAATGGTTTCCTTGTATTCACTTGAAGGTAGCTTGAGGACCACATGTCTGGGAGACGATTTGTTTGGGTCGTATCTCCTGGGGGTTCTTTGCCCTTCCTGGATTTGTGCTGGATTTATATTTCCAATATTCTGGAAGTTCTCCTGTATTATCTCATTGAGCACCCGTTGCAAGCCTGTCTCCTTTTCCACTCCTTCGGGAAGGCCTATTATTCTAATATTTGATTTTTTGAGGTTGTCTTTCATTTCCTGTATGGACCTATTGGCTTTCTCTAGATTTGTCTCCAACTGTTTGATGAGCTGCTGCCTTTCATTCTGATTGTCTTCCAATTCTGATATTCTGTCCTCTGCTGTGTTCATTCTGTTGGTTAGGCTTTCAATTTTGTGCTCTATATCGAGGATTCCCTTTTTGATTTGATTTATTTCTGCAGTGATATGGTTTTCGAATGCCTTAGACTCTTCCCAGCGCTTTTCACTCTCTCTGACGAATTTCATCATTAGCTTCTTAAAGTCCTTATCTGATAGTTCCTCTATGTCTTCATCTTGCATCTCAGATATTGAGATTAGTTTTTGGTTGTATTGGGAGGGAGTGCTTGATCTTTCCTCTGGGTCATTGCTTTTTCTGATACTTCTCCTCATTGTGTTTTTGCTTCTTGTTGTTTTGAGATTTTAGCGGTGATTCAGCTGAGCCGGCTCTGGTTTGGGGTCTCCGGCTGAGCCCAGCAGGGCTTACTGCCTGAGTCACCAGCTGCTTTCAGGGTCTGTAGATCACAGCCCTGAGCTGGGTCAGGAGGCTTTGTGGGCCAGCCCTAGTGCCAGGCCCCTTCCCCTGTGGCTCCCTCTCAAAGGCAGTGCCCTACAGATTCACTCTGCTGAGCCGCGCCTGGGCTTTGGGTCACAAGATATCCCAATTCACTATCATTGAAAATGCTGCCAAAATTAGATAGTAAATCAATTTCATAAATGTAACTTACTGCAGAAATTAGAGATTTACCTAAATATTATTATTAAAACATAGAAATAAATAGCTCATCAAATAATTTAATAAAATCATTGGATACTAAGTGGAAGTTTTCAGTAGAAAAAAATTAGCCTCAATGAAAAAATGTGAGGTAAAAGTGAATTAATGAGAAACATATTGGATGACTGCATTAATAAATGCATAGGTGGATGTAAGGATAATGTATGGCTAAATGGAAAGAGGTAATTGCATGGATGGATAGACTGAAGACAGGAAAGAAGAAAGGAAGGACGGAAGCAAGAAAGGAAGGGAAGGAAGGAGGGAGCAAAGATGCATGGAGGGAAGGATGAATAAAGAAATTTCTCCCCCAGTGTACCAACCTGTTCTAAGTGCCATTCAAGTTTCATTGTCAAGATGATGCTATTAATCATGGCTCTTAGACCCAAAGAAGAATGCTTAATTTTCACCACAAAATACAGAAGCTTTTGTTTTTTTTTAAAGAAGGGGTTGGGTGGGACTAATGGACTAGACTAACCCTCTTCCTTCAGCACCAGCATCCCATATGGTCACCGATTCATGTTCTGACTGCTCATTTCCATCCAGCCCTGCTTATGACCTTGGAAAGCAAGGGAAGATGGCCAAGTCCTTGGGCCCCTAAATCTATGTGGGAGACATGGAAGAAGCCCCTGGTTCTTGGATCCTGATCAACTCATCTCAATTATGACTATTTAGGGAATGAATCTACAAGTGAACTCTCTCTCTCTCGCTTTCTCTCTCTCTGTAACTCTACATTTCAAATAAAATAAGTTTTTTTTTAAAAAGAGGGAAAGGCAGAAAAAAAGAACACCATAACCAATTTTTATGTGACACCATGGGACCACTCGGTTTTGCTGTGTCCCATTAACAACCTCCTGGCTTGACCCACGAGGAGAGCATCACACAGAACCCAGACAACACAGAACACTCTTTAGTATTCAGTGACAGAAATGGACAGAGTGCTTCTGAGTGTGTCTTACATGGTGGTTTTGTCATGTTGTGCTTCACCCTCAAACGGTGGTTCTCTCAGTGATCTGACATGCAATCTTTTCATGGCAGTGGATGGCAGGTGGACCTCATGGAGCAAGTGGTCTACGTGCGGGACTGAGTGTACCCACTGGCGTAGAAGGGAATGTACTGCACCAGCCCCCAAGAACGGAGGCAAGGACTGCGACGGGCTGGTCTTGCAATCCAAGAACTGCACTGACGGGCTCTGCATGCAAAGTAAGTAGATTAGACCAAATTGGAGTGGATTTGAGCAGGTGATCGGAGGACGTGTGATTGAAGGATGTAAAAACATTTGGAGAAAATATTAAAAAGTATGAATTCTTTGAACAACAACCAAAAATGCTGCAATATACTCAAACTGTCACACTCTCTCACTCTTTCCCTCCCTCCCTGAAAATTGGAAAATGCCCATTTCCCAAGAACCAGAATGAATAATAACTGTAAAATTAACAGTGAAACTCAGTATTACTGACCCATGAGCAAGGAACGATTTAGTCATTTCCATAGAGAGGTTGTCATTCCTTCTAGACCAAGGACCCATTATCCAGGAGTGCACAAAAGGATATCCTAAACTCACAGAGTCAAGACATGACTTCCAAAAACTGAGCTACTTATTCATAATCCATGACTAATGTTAAAGCAGTATCCACAAAATGGGAAATACATGTAAGGATGGCAAATATTTGTGCAAGTAGATTTGTCAGCTTACAATAAATGTTTAGAATGTGCAATTTCACAATCCCTTAAAAATGGCCGGTTTGTGGGAGAGTTTATAATGCGGGCAGGATTTTGTTAAAGCAAATAAGGTTACATAAATAACACAGTAGTGCATGAATTTTTAAAACGAGTGCAGAAAATTGGCTCGGGAATGAAATGGGCACTATAAGCTAAATACTTTCCCTTTTTCCATGTCTTTGTTCCTTAGATTATCTTAAAGGGCTGCAGTTTGATTTCCATGCTTATTAAGTGTTTCTCCTTTACTGAGGAGCCCTTGGGTATACATTTACTGTGTCTTTCCTTGGTGACAGGACTAAGAATTGTTCTGAAATCACACACATTGAGAATAATGGATCAAATAATGTGCTCGCTACTTTTGAATCTAAGCAAATGGTGGCCAAATGTTGACATTCATACAACGCATTGCAAATTGCTTGCAGAATACAAGCAACTAAATGTGTTTGTGTAAAGGTATTTGTGTTTGTCGTTTAAGAATGAAATATTGTGTTTTCAGTGCATATGAAATTGTTTACCTTTTAGAATCGATACACACAAGGACCCTTAAAAAAGAAATCTTGCTTAAAACACAAATAAATAATTACGCTGCTAACACAGGATGAAAATCCAAGAGGCTTCTTATTTGTATGGTCAGGCTGCATTGCACTCTTCAAGAAGGAGCTGCTGCTGCGCTTACACAAAGCTTCTGGTTTTGATTTGGGGCTGCTACTGTGCATCCCACCGAGCTGCTACCAGAAACGCAAGAATGAAAAGAACACATCTGCTGTTCTCGCCCTTTTTCCAGAGATGTGGCGTTTGTGCCTCTGGGCAGGAATTGCACTTTAGGAATAAAGTGACAGCATCACACATACAAGTTTTACATTTTAACATTGCTTTTTTTTTTCAAGTTTCTCTATTTACTACAAAACAAACTGATTCCTGTCATTGAAAGTAGCATTTTAGGGGAGTTTGCTCCCCATTTTTCCTTCCTCTTCTCTCAGTGTCACACTTTAGCATTGGGTGATTTAAAATTGACTGTTTCTGTTGTTCATATTTATAAGTTCTCAAGGCAACTGATTTAACAAGGAAATACCATGCTACTCACCAGGCATGTTATTACTTATATGAGACAACATAGTCTATTTACAAACGTAAAGCATCCAAACTAAGACTCCCCAATCCCTTGGCATCCAGATCACTTCTTACAGGATTAATAACCTTTTTTTTTCTGTATGATTGGATATGTGCCAAAAATGATGACCTGAATTTTGTATGTAAACAGGGACAAGAAGTAGGCTGTAAGTGTGTTTTGTTTGTTTACGTGTACATGTGCATGAGCGTGTGTGTCTATTACAAGTCTTGTTAGGCTGAAATGGTTTACTATGTGGGTTAAATCCATTCAACTAAAGAGCTGTTTATCACCACAGGCCCGATATGCAATAGTAAAAGCCCCTACTGGGTCAATAGACTATTTTATCTGCCCTTCTATATCTTCCACAGTCTAACATAGGATTGCACTCTACACTGCTATTGATTACCTCAGTGATAAAAACCTCAGCGATCTTACTGCACCATGTAATTATAGTATTTTACAGTGAAAGCTATAATTTCTGTTTACCAGAGAGCTTGGTGTTTATGACATGATATTGCCAAAGTATTGCAAAGAAATGATGTTGCTTTAGCCCATATTTTGCGGAAAATATATGTAGGACTCTAGAATTTGGAGAAAGACAAAGAGCCATAATGAAAGAATCAAGGTAGGAAGGAAAGTCAGATGATTACAATTAATAATTACGAGTGACCATTTAATACTCCATGTTGGGAGAATCTTTTCACGTGTTACAGTATTACCTCACCATGAAGTGAGCCTACTTAACATTGAGCTGGATCTGAGATACAAACTTTGTATCTATTTAAAACTATATACAAATAATTATGATATAAGTATAGATATAATGGATATATGGATATAAATGGGATTAAAATGTCTCAAATAGTTAAATATAGTCTTTTAGAAGTAAAGAGCTAAGTTGGTACCGAAGATCAATACAGTATAAATTAAGTAGAAAATAGTAGTGTCAGGGTTGACAACAACCAAATTCAGGGCCAGCCATTTGGAAAAGTAGTTGCCAGTTAGGCACTCACATTCCCCATCAGGCTGCATAGATTAAATTAAAAGATTCAGGTTCCTGCCAGTTAACATCCTGAGGAGGTAGTGAAGTTGGTGGTGATGTCTTGAGTGGTTGGATAATTGGTGCCATCTCAGGAGAGCAGGAATGAGTTCTTGGGTCATGTCTTGGGCTGGCTCAGTCCCAGCCATTGCAGACCACTGGGAAAGGAACCCACAAATTGGAGCTTGTGTGTGTTCTTGTTCTCTTTCTTTCCCCTCAACATATTTCTTCTGTAGTCACCCACTTTAATAGCATCTCTAGGGCCCGGCACAGTAGCCTAGCAGTTAAAGTCCTTGCCTTGAATGTTATGGGATCCCATATGGGCGCCAGTTCTAATCCCAGCAGCCCCGTTTCCCAGCCGGCTCCCTGCTTGTGGCCTGGGAAAGCAGATGAAGAATGCCCAAAGCCTTGGAACCCTGCATCTGTGTAGGAGACCCAGAAGAGGCCCCAGGCTCCTGGTTTCAGATTGGCTCAGTTCCAGCCGTTGGAGCTGTTTGGGGAGTGAATCAGCAGACAGAAGATCTTCCTATCTGTCTCTCCTCCTCTCTATATATCTTTTAAAAAAATACTAGCATTTTAAATACAATTATTATGGAAGTATTGGATAAAATATTACAAGCTAAAAAGACACACATGGGAACTGGGAGCGAAGAGAGGAAGATTCAGAAGAAACTAGATGGAAAAATCTTTAAGTGACAGAAATGAAGTTACAACTCAAAACTACAGCGTCACTTATATGAGAGATGCCACTAGCATGTGGGGATAGTGGATATAGGACCCAGGACCTGGGAGTTTGGGGTTTAATTTAGGCCATGAGGCAGAAGATTTGACTCTGTGGGGCCTGAGGCTGAGACATGGAAGCCAGAGCCCTAAATAAAGCTGGGGGCCTAGGAACAGTTGTGTTCCAGCCTCCCCCAACCCCTGCCAAAAAAAAAAAAAAAAAAGCTCCGAGGTTTCCCCCTGCACACACCAGACCCTGGAAACCACAGGAAATCTCCCAGCAAGGAAAGGAAAATGAAATACTCACTTAAATAAAACTTCTAGAAAAACCACAGTCCTATACCCAGCTCTGGTATGGAGGTAAAGAAACAGTGCAAGGAAGAAAAACAAAAGGGATATAATTAACTTAATTGGTAAAACTTCTGGGGCACCAGCAGTAGGCCATCTTATAGTAACCCTTCCACAACTGAAATGTGATTGTCTATGATAAAAATAGCACATGCTTCAAAGAGCTCACATTCAATATAAACTCTGAACCCACCCAAGTGATCACTTACAGGCAGAGTCAGCCGTGCAATTAATGAGCTAGCGTCCTATTAACACAGGTACATGGAATAATTGGGGTAATCGCATAAAATGATTGAGATGCAAACTGATTTTTAAAAGGAATCTAGGCACAATTAAACAGATTTTTGTTTAAAGGAACACAGATTTGGGAAAAAATCAAATATGTTTTCTAGAAATGTTTTCTGAAACTGAAAATTCAATGAGAGATTAAAAACAAATCAGATGTGACTTTATAAGAAACTGACAAGAAAATTAGTAAAGTGGTATACATCCCATGAAACTTCTAGAATTCAGGAGAACAATAAGCAAGTGATGATGTGAAAGGGAGGTTAAAGCACCTATGAGGATAAAATGAGAAAATTCAATATTACTCGAGAAAGCAATAAAATGAACTGTTTTTGCACAACCAAGATTAAAATTTCACAAACTCTGAGTAAACAGCCGAAATTCTAAAGTAAATTTTGATTCATCAAAAAAAATCACAGAAAAAAAATCAGGGACCGTTAAAAATAAGCTGCAAGTAAATTACAGACAGGATTAACATGGAATTTGGGAAGGTATAAACTAATTTAAATTTTTCCAAGTTCTATGTGTTGTTTAGGAAAAAAAATAGTAATACTATTCTCATTAGACTAAGGAAGTGAACTGGTTAAAATGTTGATTGACCACAAAAAAAAAGTCAATGAGCAGGAAAAACAAAAAAGAAAGAAGAAAGAAACAATAATATAGGAAATCCACAAATAAGATGGCAGAGATGTATATAATAGGAAACATAACATAAAAGAATCAAAAGTAATTTGTTTAAAGAAATTCAGAATTAAAGGAAAAATTCAATGTAACAATGTTTGTGAGGGACATGTTTAAAAATCTAATTACAGTGAAAGATTATAAGTAAAGGTGGTGTGGCTGGCACCTTGGCATAGTATGTTTATCCCCTGCCTGTGATACCAGCAGCCCCAAGGGGCGACAGTTTGTTTCCTGGCTCCTCCACTTCCAATCCAGCCACTGATGAGGGATAACCTGGGCCAGCAGCGTAGGATGGATCATGTCCTTGGGACCCTACACCCACATGGCAGACCTAGAAGAAGCTCCTGCCTCCTGGTTTCTGATCAACCCATCTCCAACCCCTGTGATCATTTGAAGAGTGAAGTAGCCAGATGGAAGTTATTTTTCTCTCACTCTGTAATATTTGCCTTTCAAAGAAAAACAATTTTTTTTAAAAGAAGGCATAGCAAGTTATGTTGCCACTTGATACACCACATCCTACATCTGTCAGTTACAGTCTTCCTCCTATTACATAGGTGTGTAATAAGACAGTGGATAATGGCCCAAATACTTGAGTCCTTCCCACTCCCATGATCACCTAGGAGACCCAAATAAGGGTCCCTCTACCTGACTTTGGCTTGGCATAGACCTGTCTTTTGCAGACATTTGGGGAGTGAACAGCACGTCATTGATTGCTCACTCCTGCTCTCACCCTCACTCTGTTGGTCCCTTTTCATTTTGAAGAAATAAGTAAGTTGTGTTTTGTTTTTGCAAAAAGTTAAGGAATTGGCTTTGTGGTACAGCAAATTAAGCTGCTACTTGGGACAGCAGTATCCAAAACTGGAATGCCAGTTCCAGAGCCTGCCATCTGTTTCCTGATCCAGCTCCCCCACTAGCGTGCTTGGGAAAGCAGCAGAGGCTGGCCCAAGTCCTTGGGTTCATGCTGCTCATATAGGAAACCCAGGTAGATTGCTTGATGCCTGTCTTCAACCTTTCCACGTCCTGGATTTTTCAGCCATTTGAAGACTGAACTAATAGATAGACAATATTTTTCTCTTTCCCGCCTGTCTCAATCCCTCTCCTCCCCCCGTCTCTTTCTCTCTTCCTCCCTCTCTGTTGTTCTACTGTGGAAGGAAGGAAGGAAGGAAGGAAGGAAGGAAGGAAGGAAGGAAGGAAGGAAGGAAGGAAGGAAGGAAGGAAGGAAGAAGGAAAGGAAAGGAAGGGACGGAGGGAGGGAGGGAGGGAGGGAGGGAGGGAGAAAAGGAGGGAAGAGAAAAAGAAAAAGTGAAGCAGAGACTTGTAAAACAATGAGATGGAACTTACAATATTGTTCAGTATTTAATTTAAAATATCTGATCGAGGACTTTGATTATCAGATTGAATCATTTCTTATTCAAATTTTATGCGTTATTCAAGTCTGTTTCTCATTATGGATATATAATATCCATATATTAGACATTGCTTTACCAGTAATTTTAATTTAGCATTTTCTTTTATTCAGACTTTAAAGGTTTTAAGATGTTTAGTTTTCAAATGAATAATCACTACTTTTCTAGATTATTTACCAGGCTGTTGTATTTATGTAAGATAGACTTAAGAAGTTTTGTTTTTCTCAAATATCAGTGAAAATTGAAATTTTCATCAACTACTTTTGAAAAGAACTAGTTGAGTAGAAACTCATATTACAAGTGAAGCTATGAATTTTTCCTAGTATTTGGAGAAGCAATGTAACAAGTCAAGGTCATCACTGTGGCCAGAGGAAACCTCCTTAACTATAAGCAAAATATGCCTATATGCTTTTAGATTTTATTGTTGTCTATACATATAACTTAGGGAGGAGTATTTAGCCTCACAGTGATGATGCTGGTCAGTACCTGTGTCCTAAATTGTCATTTCTGGATTCAGTTTCTCACTCTGGTTCCTGAATCGAGCATCCTGCACATCACGAACATAGGAGTCAACAATGAGGGCTCAAGAAGCCAACTGCCAGTTACTTATATGGCAGACTGGGCTTAATTTCTTAGAGGCTGACTTCGGTCCACCCACGAAGGGCCAGTAAATGGGACCAATCTCCTTCCCCTACCCTCTGCATCTGCCAAACAATATTTTAAATGAAAAAAAAAAAGTTAAGTAATATATAGTGCGTCCATAAAATGCAACATGATGTCTTAGTTAAAATATTTGTGTAGCGTTAACCTGGAAAAGCAGAATACGCATTGATGTGAAGCTCCTCAAAAATTTCATGAAAACATATGAAAATCTATAAATTTCAAACAAAATTTGTACCAAAAGAATTTTTTTTCTTTTTGTGATATATTTATTTTTGTTTCAAAGGCAGGTCTACAAAACAAAGAGACAGAGAAGGAAAAATCTTCCATCCACTAGCTCACTCCCCACATGGCCACAACAGCTGGACTTGAGCTGATCTGAAGCCAGAAGCCAGGAGCTTCTTCCTGTTCTTCCACATGTGCAAAGAGTTCCAGGAACTTGGGCCACCCTCAGATGCTTTCCCAGACAATAAGCAGATAGTTGGATTGTTATTGGAACAGCTGTAACAGGAACCGACACGTAGTTTTAAGTGGAGGATTAGCCATGACATGTTGAGCCATGACACCAGCCCCAAGAAACATTTCTTAAATTCTAAAGTTTCTTAACTTCTAGTTTTTCAGTACTTTTATAAATGCATCTGATCTAAAGTCTGTTAAAATCGGTTTAGAACAAAGATGAACAGAATTTGTACATTTTCTTGGCTTGTGAGACCATATCTCATCTTTTTATTTTCCATATGTTTTCATGTTTTCTATTTTGCACATTCTTTATGCTTAGCATCCATTATGGCAAGAGTTATAAAAGATACCTTATCAAAGAAATGTTGAAAATTGGCTAGAAGTCCAGCATTCTTGAAAGCAGGTGCCTCTGGATTTGGGAGACAGTAGTAGTAACAATTTATCCTGGGAATTTTGTGGCATTGATTTAAATTATATCATAAATATAGATATTGCAAAAAAAAAAAAACAGTATGAAGGCCTAATTGGTAAGAGCCACTTATATTCTTTAAACCAAGAATTTTGATTCCATGGAAATTTGGAATCGAATTACAGTTTCTGCAATATTTCCTCTTTGTATGTTATATGTCTATCACTCTGTCCTCACAACCATATTTATTCTTAGACAGTTGGGGAAAAGCCAGTTCTTTACATGATATGTAATTTCGCTTGTGAAAACAAGATCCCTGTCTTTAAGCAATTTTTCGGCAAAGCTTTTCGACCATTCCTGTATAGCTGATGTTACTTTAAGTATAATATATACTTACTGAATATGGTCTCTTTGACCTGAAAAAGTAGTTCCTTCCTTGCAAAGGATGTCTTGTTGCCCTCAAAGTAAGAACATCCAGAATTGATGTCATTTCACTAAAATACATTATTAAAGAGGAGTTAGAGATCATCAGAGGCACTTAATGTCCCAGAGAAAAGCAGACATTTTGGCTTTATGACCACATTGTTAATTTTTTAAAGAAAATAAGCATTTTAAAAACTAAAGTTCTTCAGTACACTAAACAGCTTCGATTACTTTGAGCAAGAAAGGAATCACTCCAAGTGTTAGAACTGCTGAATGCACAGGTTTAATCTTTCTGAGCAGAGAAAGGAATTCAACATTATTAACAGATTTACTGTTTTTACTTGACAATAAACCGAATATATTTTCACTTAGAAGGTATTAAAGGCAGTCCATTGTATTATATGAAAACATTTTGATTTCTGTTTACCACTCCTAAAATGACAAAAAAGTAGTCCCATCTTCATATTTTGCAATAGGTTTTCGATTTAGGATTCACATGAAAGGTTTCATGAGAGACAAAAAGAGATCAAGGACATAGAGAGACAGAGGAGAAAATCAAGTAGACAGTCAACAGAAGGCAATGAGAAAGAACAAGGCACTCAGAAACTGTCCAAACAGGCTAAGCAAACAAACATATTCGCCTTTTACATTGCAATACATTTGTACTACTAAGAATGAATAACTTTTATAATCTTTATAATGAATTCACACTAAGACCTGTTTTGCTAGGGTTGGCATTTAAGAGCTTAACCCATGCCTACCTCTTACTTTTTTAAAGCACCAATCTAAACAGTTTATTGTGGCTTAGTTCAGAACTGATGATTTACATATATTCATGAATACACCAGATGAGATTATTCCACTACTGTTACTATTTCTGTGGATTTCAGTTTTTAATCCCATTTTAAGTTTGGAGTTCCACAAAGGCATATACAATCATTCAAATCTGAATTTAGACTGGCTCTTTGCTGCTGAAGAGGGTTTATGCCACAGTAGACAAATGAAAAAATGCAATTTACAAACAAGGGCTGCCTAGAATTGTGTTTGCATCAATGAACTTCCTGACTTTGGGAAATTAAAATGCTATGCATTCTGCAAATTTAGCACTTTCTACTCATTAAAACATTTGCATGTCACACTGCTCTTCCATTAATTTTCACCAGAGGAAGGAGCAGGATCTGCCAGGCTTAAATTGTGGTGTGGCCACACTGCATACCAAAGGCTCCCAGAATCCCAGGTACATTGAAGTTGGGGATATGATTTACAACACATCGTGTCTTGGCTTTAGAATTAGGTGTGTAGAACTGTCCGTGGTAGGCATTGGAGAAGGTGCTAGCCAGTTTCCAGTAAAATTCTTGCCAACACAACAGTTTGATAGGAAAGAATAATTATGAGTGTTAAATAGTAAATACTTTCATCTGTTTTTCAGAAGTTGATGTCATGGCTTTGTTTGTATAGTTCTTGATATGCAGTGTCCCAGCCAACAAGTCGATATCTTGCATGTGGACTGCCTGTTCATCTCAGTGTGTGCTCGTTCATCTCTCTAAGTGTGGTTTGCTTCTTTCCTTTCTGGCCAAACATTTTCCTGCTTTTGAATGTGGGGATGTGGTTAGGAACTTGAGCCCACAGAAACCTGACAAACACCTATGGAGCCCCAGGCAACTTGGTGTGAGGAGACATGGGCAACATCTCCAGGTTCTAGATGCAAAGGAAACGCTGAGCGGATCAGGACAGGTGTCCCATGCAGACTACCACAGCTACGTGGGGATCCTTGGGAATCACACTGGCTGTTGGCTGATGCTGTCCTGATGCATCACAATTTAGCAGCTAGAGAATGCCTTTTAGAAACCAGTCACATCAAGATTCTACATCCTTTACCTCTTTCTATCAAGAGAAAGAATACTAATATGACTGCCTCTTGATTCAAACCATTTATTATTCTCCTTAGAGGAGCTTAGAAGGGGATGGACTCAACTACATGCAATTACTTGGTAGCTGATCTTTGAGTTTGATTTTACCAAACTCTTAAGTTAAATGTCAGGCAGTTAACTCTCACTTGCACTGAGTCTGAAGATAAGACATGTTTACATCCTGGGATGCTGGTTATCTGCTCTTCATTTGCAGGGGAGTGTGGCCGCATGTTGTTAGGGACAAGACTGTGGATCAGCTTAGCGAGGCATAGCCAAACATCCTCTGAAGGCTGGTGTGACAAATTACCATGACAATTTAGACAGCTGACATGAGTGATAAGCAAATGTTCTTTTCAATTTTGGTTGTCATTTCTTAGAATTTATGTATTCATTTATTTGGTGTTCCTTAAGCCCCATCAATAACTGAGGCCTCCAAAGAGTGGTAAATTATAATAAATGACTCTGGGTGTCTTTGACAGGCCTGACCTTTGACATCATTAGTGAAGCACTGATGGGATTGCTAGATAAGAACTGACCTAAAAGGAGAAGAGGAAATCTGGGATGTTGATTTTTGAACAGCCCTTGAGGTTTTAATAAGATTATTTGCATCAGAAACAACGTAATTAGATGAAGGGAAAAAAAGAAAACCCATATTTTTCTTAGTACAAAGTCATTGGCAAAAAGACCATGCAACCAGGTCAAGGAGAGGGAAAAAACCCCTTGGGACATAGATACTTCTAAAAATAACATCATCGTGGGAGGAGAGGTCTTCTAACGTTGTCTGTTGTACACTTCACACATAAATAGGACTAACACTAATGCAATCATTGGTAAGTTAAAAATATATACTTTTATACAGAATAGTTCATGCATTTATAAGCCACAATTGACTACACAGAAACCCTGTGTGAGGTTTTTCATGGATCTTCATTACATTAAAATATTTAAGCCACACAAAGAAGTTTCCTCCCACAAATGAAACAACTTCCAAATGGGGTCTTGATTTGAGGGTGGGACAAGCAAAGCAGTACTCCAAGCCTCGCACTTGGATTCCATTGTAACTAGAGAGCCTTGTGTGCATGAGATGGCTGAAAATGTATGTTCCCCACATTGTATTTGGCATAAAACTTTGTGTTAAGTAAATATTTAAAGAAGGAACATCATATGCCTCAAAAATGATGACCATCAAGAGATGAAATGAATAAACATGCACATTTGGCAATGCTCTACACGGCAGAAGAATGGCACATTCTATAGCAATGAATGCTAACAACCATTAGATAGGTTGTCTCAGTTCTATGCTTCAGCTTTTTCTTTTGCACAAGAAAAACATGATTACAAGATGCTCACAAACCCTGTAAGGTGATAACTATTCTACCTTTTTGGTATTAAATAAATGCAAGCAGATTAGCCATGTAGATTGGAGTCAGAAGCAACAAGTACCAAGAATCATTCATTATATGGGAAGTAACTAGGATGACAATTCAATCTGAAATTCCCGTAAGATACAAAATATATAGCATCATCATTGTTTTGGCTTCTGAAACTTGATAACCTAGTGACCAAAGATGAAGGAACAAAATATGTAATATATGGTTGTTGATTTCCCCCCTTTGATTTGAGAACCCAGTGACCAAGGCTTATGGAACAACCAGAGGGAAAAATCTATACATAGGCATGTCAAAATTAAAACTCTCCAGGTCTTTAAATTAGTTACCAAATACCCAACCAAAAAGGAGAGGGGTAGATATTTTTAATGCCCCCCTGCTTGCCTTCAAGCTTTCCTCATTATGTTCCAATGTGGCATTGTTTCCAGGGCCACAACATATGTGAACGGACAGTATTCTATGGGGATCAAAAGCAATAGAGGGCTGCTTGATTCATTAGAATTTTTCAATGAAGACATATTTTATAGCCTAAATCATCAATGTTATCTCGTTCAGTCACTTGATTACAATAAAGGCAGGAAGGCACCAAGCCTGTTTCTAGATTTCCTTATCTCTGCTCATTAAAAACTCTCAGTTAATGCTCATACAGTCCCTACTGGGCTATGCAGCCAAGGCCTGGCAGCTGCGATCCAATCTTAACTCTAGTCTGACCGTTTTGCCATATCAAGCAAGTGTCTTTACCACTGCATGCTCTGAGAAGTTGAGATAGCAAGTACCCATCAACACTGTGCTTTAACTCTAACATCCTGAGTGACCGCAAGGTGTGACAGCATCGCCTTGGCTTTGAGGAATTAAAATCTAGCCAGTGATGCGCAGAAGGTAGGATATTTTGCACATCTGTGTGCTTGATAACTTGTTTACAAAAAATATTACTTATAGCATAAAAACCACTTGTCTTGCTTTTTTTTGCAGTTTAATAAAGCCATGATTATTTTCAGCTGTCATCTTCTATACACATCACATGTACAACTAGATAATGTCATGTGCTTACTGACAGAATTGAACCAGCTTAAAGTTGATAGAAAACCATGGCTTTGGGTAACTGACAATAACACTTCCCACCTTTAGGGCTAGGCTTCCTCATTGGAAGAAAAGTCAGCCAAGATCATCTCTTGAAGTTTTGAGCAATTATGAAATGCCTTTCAAGGGCAAAGCCGCACCAAAGCAGCCTACCATAGTTTTTAAACTGCCTTTGCTTGCTTAAAATTGCTCTCTGTAACCAAACTTCCTCCATTCCCTATTCCCCCAGGTCTTGGAAAATAAAAACAAATATTATTCTCCTTTGAAAAGTGAGATAGATGGGAATATAGGATATCAGTGTTCCCCATGAAACCAGGGCTCTGCTGTGGGCTTGGCGGCAGCCAACAGGAGTAAACGCCCTGCCTGGGCACCTTTTCTCAGCCTGAGAGTGGGGATGTTCAGTCTTGTCAATGGGAGCATTTTGCAGAAAGCACTTCCCTGAACCTCCAGTGGCAGCACATTTGGTATCCTCACTAAATGCCACACTAAGTGCCAAAAGCAATCACTTAATCACTTAATCATATGACGAAAAACAAAACTCCACAAACAGCCACTTCTGCCGTGGCCTCATTTGCAGACACCTCTTTTGGAGGCATCACCCCTTTTGGGGAAACCAAAAGCTAAATTTGCAACTCCGCCTTAGAAAAGTGCTTCAGAAACCTGTCACCATATCTTTGCCAACCACAAAGGTTATGCACAAACCTTTTTCAACAGAGACGGCTGAAAGAATGCACTGTACTCACAGGAGTGTGTTGATCACAGTTTCTCAAATGGGGCTCTTTGTCTCTGCATTGTCTGGGGTAATTGAAATCCAAATATGTTTCCTAAGCTCACTCATTCAATAATCGACTGGATTGACTCTGCAAATACCAGCCCTTCCAAATCCACTTTTTAACCTGTACCTGTGCAATAGAATACTATTGATTCTGAAAAAATAAAATTGGCATAGTTATGCTCATTGAGTATATGCAAGATTCTAGCACTTTATAAAGTTCATCCATTCTAAGGCTAAGGAAATAATTATTTGCATTCCATTATACTGATTTCAAAACTGATACATAGCTAACTTGACCAATGTCATAAATGAGCAAGTGGCAGGGATATGGATGAAATTTTTAGTTCATGAGACTGAAGAAGTCAAGGTCATGAATCCTCCATAGCCTTGGTTTACAGGCCTGGTGCTTCTTCTTTTCACTTGCTTTCAAGTAACAGAAAAGTTAACTGAAGCCCCTAACTTACGAAGCAGGCTGTCAGGAGTGACAGTAAAAACAATTATTGTGCACTGTGTTCTGCCAGAAATGCTATTTTTCATTATTGCTGGGACCACTCTCAGCAGGAAACCTCATTAGCTGCAGAAAATGTCCCCTGTTGTTCCAGGGAAGATGGATCAGATGGAGCAGCCTAAAAACAAATTCTAGAAAATGGCTCTCTCTTTCCCTTGTTTACGGGATGGAAGAGTAATCCTCTTCTCAGACTCCTAAGTGATGGTTTACTGCAGAAGGTGCACAAGTGTTTTGAAAAAGGATGGAAAAAGTTTCACAGGTTGCTTTCTAAAACTCTTTATCAGTGTTCCACTGTAACAGAGGAAACTGAGATGTTGGACCATTGATGAACACAGAGACTGCATGGGAAACAACTGACTAGATTGGTCCAAAACGGCTTTGAGCAATAACTGTAATGTTTTGTTTTGCACATGGAATTTTATTTTAATGTCACTTCTGATCTACCATGAATATAGACACTCCATCAGACTTATTGGTATAAATATTGACAGGTTGTCATTAGACCACATCATTTAGTTTTTCTTACAATCCATTTGTAAAATAAAATTGAAAGGCTTTTAGGCCCATAACATCTGGCCTAGCCTCCTGACCCCATCTCCCCACTTCCTCATCCTGCTCACTTCCCTTTTAACACTGTTTTCATTAGAAATCCTCAAAAGGTTCATGGAGAATGCATACTGTAAAACAAAATACGCATCATTTCAAAAACTTTTTACATCAAAATATGCATTTGAAATGTCCTCATGCATGAGTACTCTGGCACTGTTTGCGCTCAATCACAGGACAGAAGTATCTCTTGATTTTACTTGGCTAAATTCTTCTCATGATTGAAAGTGCAACTCAGATTTCTTTCTCAGCTAAAAAGTGGTTGTCTAATTGCCTTAAACAGACATGCCTCTATTCCCAGTCACATTGCAGTCTTCCTTTGTAAAGGGACTTCTCAGTATTTAAAATTAGCTTTTGTTTACTTGGTTATTTTCTGTTACTCTAGGATGCAAATTCCATGAAACCAGCAAAGTATATATATATGTCTTAGTATAGGAGAGTTCAACAGTATTAGGTAACACATAAATGAATGAATTCAAAATCCTGTTCCTTCAATTACACATAAATCTCAATTATATACCAACAAGCACAGCAAGATGTATTGAGTGTCCAACTCTACATAAATATGGAAAAGTTGAAGTTAAAACCAAAACTATGCCGTTCCTTTCTTGACTCTCAGTTTTGCTTGATAAGAACTGAAACTTTGTTAAGAAGTGAAGACATAGACTGGGGAAGAATCTGAGCTTCTTACAGGAATAGATTTCAGGCCATGGTAGATCTTCCCGGAGACTGACTTCTCCTTCCATCAGAAGGCCAGGCCGATTCTGACCAAAATGGTAGTATGAATATTAGAACATTTCCAGTAGCCTACTTTTTACTCATCTGCTTGCCCTCAGCCATGAAAATAATAACAGTAGTTTGCCGACATTTCTCTGTTAATATTATCACTTCCAGAAGGGTTGCTGTGCTATCTGGCCTCAACAACTACCAGTGAACTTGCTTTGTCACAAGCCTTCGGGTATTTATAAAGCTTGTGTATGTCCCAGATGTCCTTTCATTGAGTTCACAGAATACAAATGGAAAAAGGTTATTACTACAGAGAGATGTTTAAAAATGAAAATCAAACCTAATACATGGACTCAGACAACTAGAATAAGGAATATAATATTTATAAAACGAAGTAGGAGGTTGCAATCATTGCTCTAAAATAAAGCATTAAAATTTAATTCAGAGCAAACCTGTCTGTGCTACAGCAAACCTCTCTTTCATTAAAGTAGCCCTACATGTTTCTCCAGAATTAGTTCCTTCAAATAGGTAAATAGCTTGTAAGGACCGAGGGTTTTGCAAACTACAGAGGAGCTACCTGAGGCACGATTCAAAGTCTGAAAGCTTTACAGACTTTTCATTTGGAACCAATTAATTGCAATTCCTGCAGTTTCCCTATTTTTTTTTCTCCTGAGTATTACTAGGAAGGTTTAATTCATATGCTTCCTATGCACTGTCATTTGATTAATCCAAATGTCACTATAGTATTTGATTAATTCATAGGCCTTGAAATATTAAATCTTAGGGAACTCTTGGTGCCAGTTAGAAGCTCAGATGTAAAATTTTCCCATAGATGCACATCTTTACACATTTTTTGCTTTCTATCTTTCTTTATTTTGCATTATTACAGCTAGTCTTATGTTGTTGGTAGTAGTAAAAAGAATTGCTTCCTACTTCAGAATGCACCATATGAAAAGAAAAGCTTACAGTGTTACTTCTTCATTTTCAGTTTGGAAGAGATTATTCTTTCGCCCACTGTATGCCAATCCTCTGAAGCCTTAAATGAATAACCCTACAACCTCTATTGATTTTTCAAATGATTTCAAATAAAAAACATCCAATTTCCATGGCATGCAGAAACTATTCAGTCCCTCAGCAGTATCGGTTGGATCCAGTAAATGAAATGGATCAAAAATGAAAATAAATAAATAAGTAAATAAATAACAAGAACATCTGAAAAGCAGGTTTGCAGTAGAGGGGAGAGATGATGGCAGAGCAGCTCAGTAAATGGGAACTTCACCTTTGACCAATGATGACAGGTCTTCCTTAGTCCTGCTAGACCCAGAGCAAGCTGTTATGATTAAATAAAAATGGGGGGAAAAGTGTTTAGAGCCTTCCTGAATATGTCCTGGATATTAAAGCATATGGCAGAGATAAGGAAAAAAGACTTTCCTTATGCTAATGACCCTTGATGTCTGAAATAAATTAGATCCATTGGAGTTTATGTTCAATAAAAGAAAGAGTTTAAGCACTCCAAAGTTAGTGACTCGAGACCAGTTTTCGCTCTGAAATTCAATCTGCCTACTTATTAATTCTTAGTGAGGCTCCAGAGCAGACAGGAGATGCAAAATCATAATTCTGTGCTGAACCAGAATTTGAAAGGACTACAGGTCTCTTTTCCTTTTCTTTTAATTAAACCATTTCTCATGCTTCCCATTTTGTTTCCCTCATTAATTTGATTTTGTTCCCATTTTTGTTCCATTTTCTTTTTCTTTTCAAGGTTTCATTTATCCTATTTCAACTGAACAGAGAACCCAGAATGAATATGGATTTTCTTGTAAGTTTGATGTTTGAATTTTATGTTGCTGAATAATCATTTAACGTTATTGCTCCTGGTTCAAGTTTACTCTTCTTTGGAACACAGATGTGCACACAGGAAACAGAAGCTGAATATAGTCGAACATGAAAAGCAAATTAGATTTTCCTGTTGAAAAGAAGAAAGGGTCATTTCACATCTCTGCCAGCTTTAAAATCTATCAGTCTGATATTCAAAGTTTGAGTCCTGGTAGTTGACAAAACTTTCTCATGAAAGATGATGATATAAATAAAGGGCAGAGTTCAAATATTAAAAAGAAAAGGGCTGAGGAAATGCAAATCCACTGCAGGAGAAAGCACGAATGTTGAATAAGTAATTATGACCTGGTAAAGTAAAACATTAAAGACTGAAATATTATATTCTAACCAGAGTTCTCAATCCTGCTGAAAAGGCCTAAAATAAAAATAATGAAAGTGAATTCAGCACTTTGAACACAGCGCTTGTGCAACCAAAAGTATTTGGGATGTCACTGTTTTTTTGTGTGTATGTGAACAGCAAAAATTTTCTGTAGTTGACTGATGAAAAATAGGATATTCTAGAATCATTTCGGAGAACAATATTTTAAGAAAAAGAAAATGAAACACACATTCTGTTTAAATATAAACAACTTTCTAGTAGGGAACTCATTTATCCTACCAGTGGATGAAAAATACCAAAACTGAAGAACATGGGTTATCAAATGAGCCACTGGCGATGAAAAACATTATCTCCTTTTATAAACCACGTGACTTTGAACCTTAGGAGAGAGCAGTCGTTCTTCAAATTTTAGGGGGCCATGAGACCTACAGATTTGAAAATCCTCTTCCTCTACAGACATACAGATATATAAACTTAACTAACATTTGAGATTCTTCTTGATTATGTGAAGTGACAACTCCAACACCTCTTGGATGGGGAATAGAGAAGGTTTGGTTAACCTTGCTGAACATTTTCTGTAGGTCACAGGAAACTCAAAGACATAAAGATGAAAAGGGGTCCAGCTAAGGGTTAGCTTTGTTGTACTTATCAGCTTCTATCACATTTTCTACCTGAATCACATTCTATGCCACCAAGGTAACTTGCAGCATTTCCAGGATTGCTGTTCCTGTTTTATACCAAAACCAGTTCCAAGGAAACTACATGTGGTTTTGACCAAGCATTTACTTGCCCTCTAGGGTAATCTGATCTTTCTGATCACTAAGCCAGAACTTTACCTCACTTAGCAAAGTTATGTTTTATTCCAATAATATGTAGCTAAAATGTGAATCTCTCACAAGGGATCCCGGAAAGCCTTGGTTCTCAGAGATAACATTGCATCTCTATCAATATCGTGAACTGGGGGAAGGCTATCAGCATTAACCTCTGCTCCCCATATCTGGGCTTCTGAAGGCACACCTTCCAGACCCTACCATTTCTGGTCCTTATGTTTGCTTTCACTTAATTACATGGTTCCTACCTACTGCCTCCATTGACTGAGGAAAAATCAGGAGTGCTATGGAAAGTCAGTTCATGATCTGGAATGATTAATTGCTAAAATATTCTGGTTCAGTAAATACAGAGGTTCAAAATACACAAAATGTTTCTACCAGGGCATTTATGTTTTAAAAGAACCACATCAGTGCATTGCAAAACTCTTACAAACTCTTCCACCCAAAATAGGCAATAAACTTTTTCCCATGTGGTTTGGGCTGGCTTTAACTTCAGTTTCTTTAGCTGCATACTAATAAATGGTCTGTTATGCTGCACAATTACAAGATAGATTAGTGGGTGGATAGATGCACCGTTAGAAAGGAAAAGAAATCAGAGATAATTTTCCACTGAAAGGCCACAGTCATTTTATATAGCTTTTGAAATAGATTTGAAATTAACCTATAAAAAAGGCAATAAATGTCGGCAAAAATTATAGTAATACATATGTATACTGTGGGCAATTTCTATAAGCAGTTGTTCTAATGGTTCTTGCTTTTCCTCCAGCCGCTCCTGACTCAGATGATGTTGCTCTCTATGTTGGGATTGTGATCGCCGTGATTGTTTGCCTTGCCATCTCCGTAGTGGTGGCCCTATTTGTATATCGAAAGAATCACCGTGACTTTGAATCAGATATTATTGACTCATCAGCACTCAATGGAGGATTTCAGCCTGTGAACATTAAGGCAGCAAGACAAGGTCAGTTGGTGTTCCACGTCACCCTGTCACTCGTGAAAGTAAGCAGTTTCCCTCTATGGTTTCAAGATCAGTAACAGTTGGGTCAGCTGAGTTAGCTGGCTGTGCTTTTCATCAATTTAGTTCATCATGAATTAATGTCTTTCATCTAACCAATTAAGAGTTGACAAGATGCACAAATCATCCTTGCTATCTTTTCTGACAGGTTGCTCTATCATACCTTTTAGCTTCTGTCTGAAGAATGGACTGATTGAGTTCCTGTCTCCTTTTTCCCCACTTTAATAAGACCTCTTGTGTTAGTGCCAACACAGTGGCTCATGGATACAGCATCAACAAAGGAAACACATACTGAACAGTGGCCTCATGGAAGTCATTGTTCAACTCCATTTATTAAAATGGCTAAGCACCTTGAGTATAATGAATAGACTTCAAAGGAAAACGCAGAAAGAGCTTGGCGACTTATTTTTACTCAATAAAAAATGGATGTTAGTTTTCTGATTGCCTAGACTCCAGCAGTGAGTTACAATTGTACCTCTTCAGTATTAACTGAACTGTGTGCTTTGGGCTCAGGAAATGTGAGGATGCAAATGGGACTCTCTTTTCTTCCCATTACAGATCTTCTGGCGGTGCCTCCAGACCTCACTTCAGCTGCAGCCATGTACAGGGGTCCCGTCTATGCCCTACACGATGTCTCAGACAAAATCCCAATGACCAATTCTCCCATTCTGGATCCACTACCCAACCTGAAAATCAAAGTGTTCAACACGTCAGGTACTGTCACTCCCCAGGATGACCTGTCTGAGTTCACATCCAAGCTGTCCCCCCAGATGACCCAATCCTTGCTGGAGAATGAGGCTCTCACCCTGAAGAACCAGAGTCTGGCAAGGCAGACGGATCCATCTTGCACTGCGTTCGGCACCTTCAACTCCCTCGGCGGCCACCTCATTGTTCCCAACTCAGGTAATGCATGACAGTTTAAACTTCCAACATGTCATTTCAACATATACCTTTTGGGTACCCAGATCCTTTTTTTTTTTTCATTTGTCTTGATTAGACCTGAGAGGTTAAAATTGGCCATGGTGAACCTTCCTTATGCATGAACTCTGTAGTGGTGAACTCAAGTTATCCTCCCTAAATCAAATCTCTTTTCGATTTAAGTGAAACGTTACATCAGACCAACTCAGCAAAGCCATTTGTCTTCCCCCAGCCTGCTGTGAAAATACTTCCTCTAGAAATATTTCACTTACAACTTTTTTGCTGAGCTGTGATTTCGAACTGTCATGGACCATCTTCTTAATAGAATTTTAGAAGGCAGTATCAAGACAGAGGCCTTCCCTGCTGTCGTTTTACTTTAAAAGGGACGGTTAATTAGAAAATAAGTCAGTTCAGTTCTGATTTGTTACAGGAAGCAACTTCAGAATTTTTAGGCGATCAGAGAATAGTACATCAGACATGAATCTTCATTTTATTAACTCTTTCATACACACTGTGGAATCACAGGATGTTTATACCGAGCTACCATCAAGCTCTGATTTCTCCCTCTGGACTCTAGCATTCATCAGGGAACTGTAGCATTATTTTGTTTCAGCTTGTTTCGTGGAATGTCGGCACCAATAAAACAAGCTTTATGAAAGCTCTGCAAAGGTGAACCTGAGTTAATACTGAAAGATTGGTATTCATTAATGAATACAGCAATGGTTTTGAAACCATGAACACAAGAGGCTTAATAATTTCCTTTCTGCATCTTCTTTAATTCTTATAGACAAGATTGTAAGTTTGGGGGTATGATAGTAAAAAAAAACATCTTCATTGGCCCAAAGTGTTAATTGTTACCTTAGAAAAGAAAGTTTAGTGATACAATGAGTAGTGTATCACCAAGCTTGATCATAAAATTGTCCTTGATCAGTCTGCTGATTTAGTCTCCCATTTCAGTGCCCTGGTAACTTTCCACCACATACCATTAAAAGGATATTTTGATAAAATTGAAGTGTTGAATAGAACACCACTTAATTTCTTCAACATATGCATAATTTTATGATGTGCTTTTTATACTTTCTTGCATTTTCGTGACATTGCATACTCAGTGAAACCATGAGTCCATCAAATGAATGCATCCAAACACACCCTATTCTCCCATTGTTTAAATTTTATGATTATTTAGTTCTTTTCTTCTGGAATATTCATTAGATTATACTTTTCCTTGCCATTTCTATACCTCCCACCTTTAATATGTAAGTCATTATAAAGTCTTGCTAAATAAAAGTGAGTGAAGGAATATATTTGAAATACTTCAAGTGAACCAGAAAATGATGCTCCACATACATTGTATTATTAATGATAGTGTTCACTTAACAAAGTAACAATAGTTATTTAACAGAATAACAATAGTTAACCAATAGATGTTAGGCCATGTTCTGTTTATTATAGCTATGTGGGCTTTTTTTTTTCTTCTTCTTCTCCATAACATGACACTGTAGTCTGGTTTCAGTGGATTGAACCGATGAAAATACTGAGTCTTAGTAGCCTCGTGTGCAGCCTTCCTGCTGCCACTCTGCCCTTCACAAAGCATCCCACTCATCATCATGGCATCGCACTTCTCACCACACATGACTCTCAAGTTACCTTCCTTCTGGGGGTTGGGAGGAGTGGGAAGGCTATCACATTGCACCACCTTCATTTGCCATATCCGGTTTCCTTGCTGCTTGAAGGCTGGGTTACTCAAAGACAACAACACTATCTTTTACTTCCTGCCATTCACAACCATGCCAAACCCTATAGTCACAAAAAATGCTCCATAAATTTTTTTATTGAACTAAACTAAACTACAGTTCATGGGAGTGACATGCTGGAACTTAACATTTTCAGAGTTTTGTTCATCCTGCACCACTCTCTGGGAAGATGACTAGTATGGGCTAGCAGTTCCTACAGATCAAGCTCAGACCACCATCATGGGCATCGCCTGGCCAATTGCTTGCACTGCACTGTCTCTAGTCCCTCACTAGTCAGAATGTCCTGGAGTAGCGTCCTGTCATTCGTGTTTTAACAAACCTTCCAATGGTCTCAATGCAACCTCAGATCTTCAAACCCCTCCATGGAGCACAATCACCCTAGAAAACAACTCAAGAAAGTAGAGTCAATGACCTACCCAGTAGGACACAGTGACCTGCTGTGATTGAACTGCCAGTTGCTGTTTACCTCCTGGAGTTAAACAGAATTTTAAGAAGTTCTTTAGCAGATCATATTCTTTTGTGGAATAATATTGTAGCTAACCAGATAGCCTAGAAAGAAATGGATGGTTTTAAAAAAAAACTATAGTTTTAGCAATTCTCTGATTTTGAATCCTTTCAGAACTTTTTTTTTAACTTAGAAATGATGCATCATTACAGCTGTTTGAAATCTTAATGGCAGTTGTTGGTTTTCCCCTTATTTTACAAGCAAAACAACAGTGAGACCATCTGTCTATTCTTTAAATGAAACAAGAGCTAAAAAATTACATCATCCCTTTAAGTAATTCCATAGCAGGAGCTGTGATAAGAAATGAGGCCACTAACGAAGGAAAGCAGAACACTACAAATCTGTCCAGATCTTCAGAGAAAATGGGGTGAGGCCTGTGGTTGCAAGGTCACAAAACCTCCCCTCTTTCTTTGACTGGCTGTGGGGCATGCTAAGAAATTTTCCTTTGATTCAAGGATCTTACTGCCTGCTTTTTCTCTTTTGCTATTCAGGAGTCAGCTTGCTGATTCCCGCTGGGGCCATTCCCCAAGGGAGAGTCTACGAAATGTATGTGACTGTACACAGGAAAGACAATATGAGGTAAATATGCTTTTTCTGGCACACTTGACTTTACAATATCTAACTGGGGAAAAACTGTACAATCAGAACCACACACCTAACATGCTTTTGTCTCGAGTGCCCCACTTCTTGTACGTGTTTTTGTGTTATTGTTCCCTAGACCTACACAAGGCCAAGTTTGACTTCTCTTCATGTGTGATGGATGCTCCAGGCACTTTGGGGGACATTGAGTATGGGTAGAAGGCCAGCAATCTTTTGCCTAAGTAGATAGGTGAATATAGGAGCAATGAAATGGCTAGATCTGTGATCCAGAGATGGCCCAGAGAGGCAAGAACAGACACAGAGATGTCAACTTTAGTGGCCTGACCCAGAATCCAACCTGTTTTCATTACGGGGTTAAATGCCACAAAAGTTTAGACAGCCCTTCACCCACAGAGCTGCTCTTCCCACCTCAACCAAGTGTTTCTTTCTTATCATGCTTTCTTCTGGCTTCAGTGTTTCAAGCTTTCTCTGTTTCACTCTTAAAAGCAGGCTGAGGTCTTCTAAAATGGGCCTAGGCCTGGCTAAAACTACCTCGAGACCCAGAAGCTTCTTGCACTGTGTCATATCATAATCAAGTTATTTCAAGTAAAAATAACAAGCAGAATTTAGAAGTCCTAAATTCAAGTTTCAATTTAGCCTCTAACAAGTTGTAAAGGGCCTTCTTCTTGGCCCATTGAAGTGAGTGTGTGGGTGGGTGTGTTACATTGTACTTCAGACCCTTGAATTATACTCTGAGAACAAGATTTTAAAATAAGAGATGCCATCTCAGTGGAGATCGTCATTGTAGAATTTCGAATGTCTTTTCCCAAGGGAGGGGGATGAGCATCCCATCCCTGGCTCTGTATTCAGCACACGTGACAAAGGCAGAAAGGGGCATCGTTCTCATGTATTCTGCCTTTTCTCCCCTCCTCTCTTCATTAGAAGAACACCAATTTTCAGTCTTGATCTTCAGTAGCCAAAAAGCTTTTATTGTGCTCCCAGGAGGCAATGTTGGTATTTATACTTAGTATGACCCAGAAACTTTTTTTTTCCTCAGGTGGTATACTTTAGCCTACACAGCCACTATCCTGTCTAGGAAAATAAAATTTTTGGAATATTATTCATGCTTTCAATGTGAGCTACAGAGAATCACTACAGGTCTTGTATTTACCCACATCAAATATTCATTTTTTCCTATTCCCAATGCAAAGCAACATTCACAGGCCCACAAAGCTTCTGTCCTATGCAGGAGAAAAATAGCAAACTCCAAGATCATTTTATAATTTTATTTCTCTTGCTCTTATTCAGAGCAAGAAGTTTGGCATTACATACATCTATTCATCAAGAAGTTTGCCAACATGGACATTTAAGGTAAACAGACCCAAGTGTTGGCTGTTAAAGGTAGAGAGGTTGTAGGATGGTCCCAACTCTTATTGGAGTTTTGAACGAGTTCATGGAGAGTGTGCTTTGTGAAAAGAACGTATGTCCAGATTTCAATTTTTACTTGGCACCATAAATGAACTGATCTGTATTTTATTTTGCACAAACTTTTTGAAGACCTCTCTTTTCCAACTTATGACCATTATCTTCAACAAACTTCAAGCCTCAAGTGGTTGCTAGTGCCAGTCTAGCTTGGAAGAGTGTGTACTCCCTGTCCTTCTACATTTTTCTCTCACTTGGTCATACTGGTATCCCACTCAGGATTTTTGTGCAATTCAGATGAAAGAGAGTTAAGACAGACAGCTGATCAAGCCAGACCCTCTGCTGCTAAGTATCTCTGCCTCTGAGTGTGAAGATTGTAAACCACAGACCATCCCATGCTATGTTTATCTGCACAAGTTAAAGGCAGAGGGGATGATTCTGTTGGAATGGATATGCATCAAAGAAGTTTTGTTTATGAAAATGAATTCAGAAAACCTCAAGATCCCAAAAGAAAATTTATTCCAGAGACTATGAAACAAGAAACCAACTCTCAAAAATAACCAATTTTTCACCAAGATGGCACTGAAGGTGAAGAAGGAAGCTCTTGCCCCTCCCAAAGCCAAAGCCAAAGGAAGGCCCTGAAGGCCAAGAAGGTAATACTGTTAGCTGTCCACAGCCACAGGAAGAAGATCCACATGTCACCCACCTCCTGGCGGCTCAAAACACAGGACCTGTGGCAGCAGCCCAAACACCCTCGGAAGGGCATTCCCAAGGAGAAACAAGCTTGACCACTATGCAGTCATCAAGTTCCACCTGACCACAGAGGCCAGTATGAAAATGATAGAAGATAATGTCACACTCATGTTCATTGTGGATGTCAAGGCCAACAGCACAAGATCAAATAAGCTGTGCAGAAGCTCTATGACATTTATGTAGCCAAAGTCAGTATGCTGAGCAGATCTGATGGAGAAGAGAAGGCCTCCAGGCATCTGGTCCTAATTAGGATGCTCTGGATGTCATAAAAAAATTGGGATCATCTAAACTGCATCCAGCTTTCTAATTCTATGTTTTTCATCTTAAAAAAATATCCAAATCAAATGCAAAAGAAATTGTCCCATTGCTAATCTGTTGTGAGCTACCTGTGTGTTTGTAAAACACCAGGACAAGAAAGTGCCTTAGAAGGTAGCAATAGTGTAAAAGCATTGGAGCCGTTCACTCTGCATGTCATTGATTGCTCACCATGGCACCACAAGTTAAGACTGAATTCCACATTAAAGAAAAAAATCAGGCCCACGATAATGAAGTCACACAGTCAAGACTCCACAGTTCATAACCAAGGGAGGCAGAATTCAAACAGGGATTGATCTGACCCATAAACCTTCTGCTTTCTAATGTACCTGCTCTCCTCTGCAGCTCTGACACTCAACTGCACACAGCCCCAGCTTTCTTAGTGCACCTCATTTCCTGTCGCTCACTTATAGACCCTTTTCGTCTTCACACGATCTGAGATGGGTTTTCTTTGGGAGATGGCAGCGGGTAGATGTGGATGTCATTTCAAAGCAGGCATAGGACACTTCTGAGCATCCTCCACCCCCATTTTCCTTCTCTCCTATCCCTTTTATCACATGCAAACCCGCCTTATGTTTCCAGCTGGATGCCAGCCAGCTGGTCATCTGCTGATGGGAGTTGTCAGAAGGGAGGCGTGAACTTAATTACATGTGGCACAGTGAATGTGACAAGAGGGGTCTTCTTGCCGAATAGGCTCCAAACAGAAGGCGTAAAGTGGCAAGTGAGTAGCCTTATCGGGCTGCGAAGGCAAAAGCAGCCAACTCCAGCCAAGGAGGGTACAGAGGCTGCTTCAGGCTCTCTCCTCCCTTGCACAGTTCACAGGAGACTTTGCAGCCCTCCTCTTTGCACACAGAAGCCACAGCTCCTGCTGCTCGTGTGGGCTTTTTGCCTTATTTCTAGTAGCAGCTTTTTTTTCTTACAGAGAAATCATCTAAAGAAGTGAAAGTTGGCTTTCGCCTTTCTTGGTGTTTTGCATTTGTCTGGCGGTTGTATCAGAAAGAATCCACTGAGAAAAGAGTAGAGGGACAAGGACCACTTTTGGTAAGCTCTAAGGAGCTGGAGAAGTTTTCTGAACAGCACGGTGGCCCACGTGGAGCAGTGCCTTGGAAAGGTGCATCTGGTGGATGTATAGGATGCATTGGCAGATGAATCAGAATTTTCTCCCTAAAGCCGAGTGTTGGATTGGGTAATGGCAGCAATCCAAAGGGTGAGAAAGGGAAGAGGAGGAATGAATCAGGTCCTAGTCAGAGGATACAACACAAAAGACGCTTTAGAAAGAATCAAGTTTTACAGCTGGCCGGAAGTATGGCAAAGCAGTGGCAAGACTCATCTGATTGTTTCAGACAGCAAGCCTTTGATGAGTGGCAACTGTCAGAGCATCTGGAGAGCTCAGAGGCAGCAGCCATTGCCCTGAAGGACAGCACAGATCCCTAAATGAAATGGAACCTGAAAGGGGAAGGTAGATAGGTCAACAGGCTGTACTGGAATGGTGCTCAACACATCTGGTGGAGCTCCCCAGTCAATATCTTTGAGTGATGGATGAGTGTTTGTAAGGGTGAAGAAACCAGGAGCCTCAAAACCGGAGGTAAAGAGAAATTGCAGGTAGAGGATGTGATGAACAGAACTGAAGTTAAAGCTGAAACTTGAGGATGACACCGTGGTTTTGATGCCACGTGGTATCCGCACATCCCATTTCCAAGTGCCTGGGTTTGAGCTCCAGTTCTGTTTGTACGCTGATACGTGCCCTGTGAGGCAGTGGGTGACACATTTGCTCCTGCCACCACGTGGGGAGACTCAAAGGAGGTTCCTGGATTGTGACTTCGGTCTGACCTGGCTTTTGCTATTGTAGACTTTTAAAGAAGATTCTGTCTTGTTCTCTCTTACTTTCACTCTTGCGCTTTGTCTTCTTCAAATAAAGTATTCAAAAACTGAGATGTAAGCAACTAGAAAGAATGGTTTTTTTAAATGCTGAATTTATCAACTGGAAGGCATTGTTGGAGATTTTAGGATGTTTATCATTGGTGAAATCACTGTAGACATGGACTAAGGGAGGAGTGGTGAGGAAACAAAGGTTGCTGCACACGTGAATATCTGTGAGCTGTGGTCCAGGAATGTGATAGGATGAGATAAAGAACTACCTTCACTTTTGGCACCCAGAAGAAAGTCTACTTTTGCTTGTTTTTTTTTTTAGATGTATTTATTTTACTAGAAAGAGTTCCAGAGAGACAGAGAGGACAGAGAAATCTTCCATCTGCTGGTTCATTCCCCAAATGACCATAACAGCTAGAGCTAAACTAGTCTGTGGCCAGGAGCCAGGGGCTTTGTCTAGATCCCCAATGTGAGGGCAGGGGTTCAAGCTCTTGGAACCTCCTCCACTAGTTTATCAGGCCATAAGGAAGAAACTGAATTGGAAGTGGAACAGCCAAGATTCAAACCAGTACCTGTTTGAGATACCTGTGCCAAAGGCGGAGGGTTACTTTACTAAGCCACCACACTGCCCCATAATCTACTTTTTAAAGCATGTTATTATTTAGAACTTCTTACATAGCAATGGACATCATTATTTCTTAATGCATTTCAATTATATTTATTTCTCCTTTTAAGCAAATTCCTTTTTCACTCATGAGTCCCAGTTTTCTCAGTCTGAAGGAATAGCTCTGGGGGGGAGGAGGGAGAAGTGGAGGGCTGATAGCGGTTGCAGGCATGTTTAAGCCTCATTTTTTAACAATTTTAGATGGTGTTGTTAGAAATCCCACTTACAAAGAATTACTTTAATGCTGTTTCTATTTCTGAAAACAGTCTTTCTAATGGAAGGAAAAGGAATTAGTAAGTGGATTAAAAAATCAGCAAATTGGGAAATAAGGTTACGAAAGATAAGATCAAGTCAAGTGAGCATTAGAATACAAAGTATTTGGTGTAATTCCCGGCACAGTGCCTGGTGCTTGCTCACGCATTTACTATTTTCAAGTCTTCAGGAGGAGACTGTGATAACTTACAAATCCACATGTCCATGAGGAAAACATTGCCCTGAGGAAGCTCAATTATTTGTCTTTTGTCTCCTCAAGAAACGGTGTTGTGGTAAAACTGTAAATATCCTTGAAATAAAAGGGCAGTGGGTGTCAAGGGCTGCTTCTGTTAGCATGGAAGGAGCGTGTCTGTGGCCAGGTAGAGCAGTGCCTCAGTTACCATGTGCACTTGGTTCCAGCATGCCTGTGGAAACCAAACTCTACAGATGTTCAAGTCTCTTACATAAAATGGCAGTGCTTATATATACATAACCTCAACTGATAACAATTCCTAATATAATAGAAATGCTATATTATTGCATATTGAATTGTTTAGAGAATAATAATAAGGAAAATCATCCTGTGTGTCCAGTACAGACACAATAAGCCTCTCAGTATTTTCAATCTGCAGTAGGTTGAATCTGAAAATGAGGAACCCATATATGTGGAAGGCTGACTACATAAATTCAGGGAAATCATTGCACAAGGATCCAGCCATTCATGCCAGAGTGTAGCACTTGGCTGTTCTGATTGAATCCAGGGATACATGTGGGCCTAAGAAAATGGTGGCTTGCCTTTGAGCACTTCTTCCACATTTTTTTCCTCAGTTGAGCTTTTGATAGCAGGTGAGTTGGATAGGCCCTGAGAGGGATGTGGAGTGCATGTATTTTAGCAAATTTTGGTGAAGACATGTGCTCTGAAAAGCAGCTTTGGCTAAGGTGGGGGATTATCATCCTAAGGAAACTGCCAAAAGATGTTTGTCTTGACAAAAGGGGCATTGCAGCTTCACAAAAGGAGGGTGGGGAGATTCTTTTCTAGCAGTTCTGTGCCTGCTCTAGCAAGCAGAAAATAAAACTCTATTGAAGCCCTAGATCCATTATAAATAGCCCCAAATACACCCCCATGTGACAGAAATTAAATGACTTGTGTGTGACAATATAGCCTTGCTGAAAACTAGCTTTGTGTCCTCAGGCAGATGTGTTAATATCTGTGGCCTGGAGTTTCCTGTCCAGAAAGGAGGCAATCTAAGCACTCATTCTAACCACGTTGCAGGTGTGCCCTGAGCTGCAAAGGCAATTTCCACTCTGAAAGTTTTGTGAAACAGGCACTTTGGTGTGCAAGTTCCCCTCCTGGATAACGTCAAGCAAAAGATGAGAACATCTCAGGCAGGGAATGGAAACTCTTCTCTGGGCGCTTTGTCCTGGAAGTCAGAACCCAGCCAGCATTTACGCGATAATATCTTTGTTGGCTTGAAAAGCCTTTAACATCCTCACTGTTGTTCCACTCCACTGCTGCCTCCTCAACTAGTAATTTCTGCTTTGTGTTCATTTCCATATCACCTGCAATTAATATCTACAGTTTGCATGAACAGTTAGGCGCACACAGGAGTCATGAAGGAGCAAGCACTTCTCTACAGAACCACAGAACAGACGGGTTTTGCTACAACTGTGTTATATACTTCCTTCATACCAATAAAGGACACCTTTACTGATTTAGATACTGTGAGCTTTGTTTTCATAGCGTTAAACCTTCCGCTTTCCCTAAGTCACTCTTTCTATATATACTTGGAAATGTTTCCAATTTCCATGCCACTTCTTTCATCTTGAGAACATACAAAAGGTTCTTGCCATTGTTTCTTCTTTGTTTTTGATCCCGTTATGAATTCCACATCACCGCTTTCCTATTAATCACATCCTTGCACCTCACTGAGTTAATAAATTCTTTTGACACCTCCTGCCCCTCCTTCCCTTGCTACCCCTCCTACAGAGTGTGGTGCCCATCAATATTGCATGCCAGGGGTGTGCTGGGACAGGACAGGGCTGACAACTCCCCATCCCAGCAGGGCATCCTCTTCTCCCTTCTGTTCCAACTGCAGTGATGAGATGAGCCCCCTTTTTGTCCCCTCAAGCACTGGCTGCTGATACCAGACTGGGAGACAGATGTTTCCAATCCTCAACTATATTGCAAGGGCCACTTGAAATGAACTCCACCTTAGTCTCCTTCCTTAAAAGTTCCACACTCGCTTCTCAGTGCTTCTCAAGGCACACTTGTAACTGAAAAGTAGCAAAAGTAGTGCTCAGACCAATTCAACCCTTGATGTTTTCCCTCTGGTAGGAAAAGCGGAGAGAGCAATAAGGTCACTCCCTGTGGCAGATTGAGTGATATTAGCTACATTACAATGAAAGCAAAACCTTGCTGATGTTCTAGGAGAACACACTGGATAAAGGAGGAAATGAAAACCACAGTGATAAAGGAGCTAATAATGCAATCTTAAGCTGATGCCAATAACTTTGGGATCCCAAATAAAAGCACATCTCCAAGTACCCAGATAACTTTAAATTTAATAGAGGAAACTGTTTTCATAGAGAATAGAGATAATATTAAAGGACTGAAAGTAGATAAAACTTGTTTGGGTTTTCTAAATGGGATGAAAGAAATGCCAGAGGTTGGTGAAAGCCTAGGGCAACTTTAGAATGAGAGGGGAAGCTGTGATAGCCGAATGTCTTTAACTCAAAAATGTGCCAAATGATAATTCTGTTCTGGCAGCTGATCATAACTGTTAACTCTGAGAACTCTGAAATGTGACCTTGTTTGTGTTACCAAATTAGCTGTCACTGCTTTGTGGATGCTGAGAGAAGGCACAGGATGCTTAGCCCAGAGACCAAGGATGGTGCATTAGGAGCACTGTGCAGGCTATCATTACGTTTGTGCCAGTTTCCTGGGCTGCAGCTCTGAAAGGGTGATGCAGAGGGTCAGATGACATCTATCTACTTGGTGGTTGAATTCCAGGAAAGGAGCTCTGCACTTAGGGAGCCTGTCTCACAATGAAAGCTGTGTGCCAGAGACAGGCACTCTCTTTTCCAGGGCATTTGCTATGCAAAACTTTCTTGAAAAGACGGGAACACACAGTAACATGAGAAATCCAAAGGCAGTGATTTTCCAACCATATTAAGTAGCTACAGTAGCTATCATTCATTATTACATGAAGATAGGCAATGGATATAAACTAACTTCTAGATTATGTACTAAATAATATATAAAGTATAGATAAGAGCTAGAGAAAAATCAATTTCAAGTGGTCATTGTCATTATAAAGGAATTTGATATTCCCTTGTCATATGCATGTGAATGAAATGGAAAGATGTCGACTGGACAATGCACATTTAATGGATTTAGAATGGGTTCAACTAGATAACTCAAAGTTCCAACATTAGACAAGGGAGAGGTTTTAAGTGATGCCCTTGAATAGGTCCCTGACTGGCCCTATTCTTGTGTTACAATGTCATCAATGATTAGAATGAGAACATAAATGCAGGCATATCAGATTCATGGAGGATGAAAGACTGCAAGGACAGCCAATGTTTGGAGGAAGCACATAGTGTTAAGAAATAGATGGCCTGAAATTTGCCCAGAAATTATGATAGCATTAGAAACCTAAATATAAATTTCTGCTCATGGAAACAGAAGCTATCTTTAAAACCACATAACTATATAGATTAGTCTAAGCACCTCCCATGTTCTACACACTCTGAGAGGTTACCTTAAACAAATTATTTAACTTTGTTAGGGCTTCATGACTTGTTTTATGAAGGAGATGATTAACCATATTATTACCATCTTTCTATCTAACTGAAGTCCGTTAAATAGCATGTATAAGCAATTACTTGATTAAGAATAATACAAAACAGCAATTTTGGAGGCATGAATGTCACAAAATAAAAAAAAATCAATCATCTTCTCCATCTACCTTAGTGTTGAGTTAATTTTCTGATACCTCAATCTTTAATTAGGACTTTGAGATCTGGACAAAAATCCATGTAAATAGGAAAGCAGAGATTTTTTTTTTATTGTTAATTATTTTGCATTATGTGACAGTTTCATAGGCTCTGGGAATCCCCCCCTCCCCCCCCCCCTCCCCCCGGTGGATTCCTCCACCCTGATGCAGTATTACAGTTCAAATTCAATCAAGATTCCCCCATTGCAAACATATACCAAGCACAGAGTCCAGCTACTTATTGTCCAGATTGGTTGAACAGTTTCTTGGGGAGACCCTCTCTGGTCTGAAGTTTGAGCTGGCAGAATATCATCACAGTCAATTAAGAGTCCCAATATAACATCAACAGCAATTTGCAATGTTATGGAGTTGACATGGTTTTGAGTAACCAGTGTATTAAAAAGAAAAAAAAAAATAAATAAATAAATAAAAAAAGGAAAACAAGTCCTAGCCACAACCTATGATTAGCTCATTGACATCTCAATTTAGTTCATATACAATTTAGTTCATATACAATTTAGTTCATATACAATTTAGCTCTATACCTTAAAATGGCCACAAGGCACCATTCAGCTATTTCGTGTCCATTTCATCTTAGTATTTAGCCAGTTGTTGTGTTGAAGTAAAATTTTGCTGATCTTGGCAGATTTTAGGATAATCCAGACCGGCCTGTAACTCCAACAAGATATATGTCAACATTTTAGGTGCAGAACATTTTGTTTTTGGGGGGGGGGGGTGTGCAGGAAAATCCTCAACACCATGGTGAGGAGTAAAACTAATCTTTGTGACCCACCCAGCGAGGCATGAGCCAATCCATGCCAGCTCTTTCCTGTCAGATTTCAAGTTCTACTTTCTGTTGTTTATTTATTTTAGGTTTTTTTTTTTTTTTTTTTTTTTTTTTTTTTTTTTTTTTTTTTTTTTTTTAGTTTGTATGATTGTTTGCTGTGAGGGGTTTTCAAAGCGATCCCGACGGTCATTGCGAGGGAGGGGGGAAAGCAGAGATTTAAGAAAACATCTGGATGTCATGCCTTTCCAGCTGGGCTTCAAAAAAACTGAAGATGTTTGTTCTGTAATAAAGGAGATTGGAAACATAATAACAAGCTCCAAATGCATGAAACCAAGTGATAGAGAAAGCAGGTCAAGGATATGTGGGAGGAAATGTCAGGAGGGCACATGGTGTTGATTCTAAGTCTCAATGATCGGTGAGTTGACCCTGCAGGGTCAGTGCAGTGTGATTCTGGGCGTGTCTGAAGAACTAGCCACATGTCAGCCATGTTATAGAGAGACTCTTGCTTTATGTGAAAAATGACGTTTATTGACTTCTGAGAAATGTTCTAGAGTTCTGTGATTCTATGAGTTCTAAATCCATGCTATTCTAGCAGATGGCATGAATACTCTAGTTGAGAAGGTATTGGTTGTAGTTATTAATAACCTGCCCTTCTTAGTAAGAATTTGGCCAATCCCCTCAACTTTCTCATATCAGTTGAGTGGTTGAGTTAATTTACCCATTTTCCTCTTGATTATAGTCTTGTTTGGGGAAAAATTTAAGGATACTTTTAACAATAATAAAGAATTTGTACACGTAAAAATGTTTCTGCCCTGACTGTTGAGTATGAAGTATAAAAGGAAAGAGATGTCATTATAAATTGATACATACATATAAATTGATACAATTCTGTATTCTTTTTCCTCATATGTAAAAGAGTGAATCTAGTGCACACTTGCTGGAATTATTCCTGAAAGTCATTTGGACTAAGTTTAGCTCTAGGGTGTCCTCGTTTTGAAATTATTTTTTTGAAATATTTTTCAAGGGAGTTCCTAAACCAAGTATCATAAAAAACATGTTAGTTATGTAATGTCGTAAAGACTCTGTTCTTTCTCATTCCACTCTGAAAGTGCTGGTACCTGTATTCAGAAGAAGAAACTAAAGGCAACCCCGTGTCTGAAGGAAGGGGATCAAAGCGACAGTGGCAGATGTACTGTTATCCTAAAGACCTCCATTCTTGTAAGATTAAAGTCCCAAGTATAAGGAGCCTGTCTTCCCATTAAATGGTGCTGCGCTTTCTTGCTTCCCCCACCCAAGAAACGAAAGTTTCAAGAGAAAAATATTTGACCAGTTTGTGCAATTTAAGCAGTCAGAAGGTCATGAGGAGCTAGAGCCTAAATCCTACGGAAATGTCTGATGCGATTCTCTGTCCTCCCACCCAGGCCACCCACAGAGGACTCGCAGACCCTTCTGACCCCAGTGGTGAGCTGTGGACCTCCAGGAGCCCTGCTGACCCGCCCTGTCATCCTTACCATGCACCACTGTGCAGATCCTGACACTGAAGACTGGAAGATTCAGCTCAAGAACCAGGTGGCACAGGGACAGTGGGAGGTGAGCCTCTGCTAGGATAAGGGTGGGGCAAGCATGGAACGTGGGAGCCATCTAGGCAGATGAGCAGGGGCTGCTTTAGCTGAACCTCAAGAAAGAAATGCTTCTGGGTGCTTTGTTATCTGAGTCATAAGCACAACAAAAATGATGGATGAACCTGGGCTACCTCCCAGAGAAAGTACACTTGTGAATTTTTCATCACTTGGAATACACTCACTGCAGACTGGGAAGGGATACATATGAAAGTATAGGAAAGTTGGGCCCGGCAGATATAACATACCTATTGGGCCCGGCGCCGTGGCCTAGCGGCTGAAGTTCTCACCTCGAACGTGCCGGGATCCCATATAGGCACCAGTTCTAATCCCGGCAGCTCCACTTCCTATCCAGCTCCCTGCCTGTGGCCTGGGAACTGCAGTCAAGGACAGCCCAAAGCCTTGGGACCCTGCACCCATATGGGAGACCTGGAGAAGGTTCTTGGGTCCTGGCTTCGGATCAGCGCAGCACCGGCTGTTGCAGTCACTTGGGGAGTGAATCATTGGACGGAAGATCTTCCTCTCTGTCTCTCCTCTCTGTATATCTGACTTTGTAATAAAAATAAATAAATAAATCTTTAAAAAAAAGAAAGTATACGAAAGTACATGAAAAGTTTGTGTCACTAGAATTGGAGTTTCTTTTAAACTAGTTATTTGAACTTATCAGAGAGAGTACTCCCATCTACTGATTGACTCCCCAAATGCCCACTTTGGGGAAGGGCAAAGTCAGGAGCCAGGCACTGAATTCAGTGATACATGTGATGGTTGCAGAAACACAACTAATTGAGCCAACATTGCTACTTCCCAGGGTCCCCAGGAGCCAGGTGTCAAACATTTGGATGTAGCATGTGGATGCCCTGATAGCTTCCCAACCAGGCCTATGGATGCAAATCTGTGCATATCGAGGGACTTAGGATGTTTGTCAAAAATGGAACAAACTATAGCACATATTTTCCACTGTATGTATTTAACAAAGAAAATGATCAGATGCAAGTGTTGTTTGCTTGTTATGATCATTTAGCTCCTCTGCACAACACAGTTTCTTCTCATGGATTCACATACTGAAGAGCCTCACAGGTGTTTTTAATGTACAAGTAGAAAAGCAATGCCCCTGGGTCAGCAAATGTTAGGAACTTTGTGTACCTGGTGTACAGCTCTGCTAAGCAACCTGGGAAAACAGCAAGGGTGTTTTCTCCAAAGAGACACAAGAATAAAGAAAGCCTATACCATCCTGACTCCCTGTGGCTGTTTCCATGGTAGCTTTTTAAAAGACCATGTCTAAAGCAATCACTTTCCTTATGTCAGAACTCTTGGGACAAAGATTTGACCTGGGAATTAAAGTGTCACTTCCAATGCCTGCATCTCATATGACAACGCCTGGCTTTCAGTCCTGGCTCCGTTCCCTATTCCAGCTTGCTGATACTGTGCACCCTTGGAGGCAGCAGATGAGGGTTCAAGTGTTTGAGTTCCTGCCAGCTGAGTGGGAAATTCGAAATGAATTCCCAAGTTACTTGGCCCCACCCTAGCTAACACAGGCCTTTGGACATAAACCAGTGTTGAGAGGTTTCTGTTCTCTAGTCCGTCCAGAATCCTGTCTCTCTCTCTGCTTTCCAAATAAATAAAATATGTAAGTAAATGAGTTAAGGCCCTTTGCTGAACACCTATATGTTATCATGGATCAAAACACTATCAAATAATTAACAAAACTATGACATAAATTTACATTTAAATATAATTCAGCAATTTTATAAAACATGAAATTTTCCAGAGTTTATGTTGCATATTTTATGGTTACTTATGATATTTTATGATATATTTATTTAGGGAAAGATATTTTTGGAAAAGACACACATGAAAAGCCCAGCGTGTAATATTTGAAGAACACTTACTATTCCCTTTAGGAGAGTGTCAGGACAGCTCTGGGAGGAACTGGAGTTTCTCATCTATAGATGTCCTCTACTCTCACCCATGTGAGGAATCATTTCTTGCCAACTTAAAGCCAGGATTGGTGCTGCAGGGATGTGTTTTTGTGTTAAGACTATGTTTATCCAGCTCTAACTTTAGTCCCATTTGACTCTCAAACGACTTATCTGCAAAACATCCCCAAATCTTAATCTACAGTGATCTTACTTATTTGCATGATTCTCCTACTAATACTCATCCATTTCCAGATTAAAATAATAATAAGAGCAAAAGTAACAGTAATAAAGAGATCAGATGAATAGATCCAAGATGTCTCAACGAAAACTCTTCCATAATTGTGAGTCCTTGAAACATGGGCAAATTTTTGTTGGTCACATTTTCTAGGACACTTGGTGACATGCTGTCCCGTGGCACACTCAGGTTGAGTTTTATCCTGGAAGACATGAGCTTTTCCTGGGTGTTGTTTAGGGGCTCAAAGTCTTAGCTTCCATTTAGGGTATGAGAGAACTCTTCAAAATGGTTGTGGAAAATTAAAATAATATATTTTACTGCAAAAGATTTTAAAACCCTCACATGCCACGGGTACACAAAACATTGACAGAAAATGCATATTACAGAAAAAAGGCATGAATTTACAAATGGTTTATACCAGATTAAACTCATTTAATGCTGTTTGCATGAACATTCTGATGTGCTGTGATAGACTTAGAGGAAGAAATTGTTTCATTAATGTTGTTTAAATTCAACACTTCATCAAAAAAAAATTTATTTGAAAGGCAGAGTTATAGACAGAAAAAGGAGGAAAAGAGAAATCTTCTATCCACTGGTTCTCTCCCCACATAGCTACAACCACCATGTCTGAGCGAGGCATAATCCATGAGCCAAGAGCTTCTTCTGGGTCTCCCATGTGGATTCAGGGATGCAGGCACTTGGGCCATCCTCTGCTACCTTTTCAGGTGCATTAGCAGGAAGCTGGGTGAGGAGTAGAGCAGGTCTTCAACCAGAGCCCATGTGGGATGCTTGTAAAAGAGGCAGCAGCTTTACTCACTATGTCGCATAGCGGAAGACAGTTCTTTAGAAAAGCATGAGAAGTTTCCTGGTTTCCTCAAGCAAAATCTGGATGACCCTTGATCCATGGATGCTATGCTTGAACACTCAGACTACTAATTGTGACCAGAGCCACTTGGATAACTCAAAACTGGGCTTAATTAATCACCATGTTTGAAAAAGTCATCTCTCCCAACTCCTTTTTTTAAATTTTTGACCAAACATTTAGAGTCTAAAAGATTAGATTTCCTAATGGCTTCCATTTAAAATAGCAGGAAAAAGAGTATCTTACAGGTATAGCATTTTCTATATCTTACCTTCCATCGAATTCCTCAACCAGGATTCTTTAGAAAGAGCAATGTATTGCTTTGGAAAGTGCTTTTGGCAGGTGAATTTTAAAAGAACATGGCAGAATAGTATTGCATAAATCCTTAAGGTCTCTAATTCTTTTTCAAAATATATACTTTTAGAGAAAAAATGTATATTATAATGAGAGTATAATAATAATATGCTTTGGGATTAGATAAGAAATTTAGAGTTTGAAGCATAAAATTTTCAGAAACATATACTTGCGTGTACTGACTATAACAGGATATTGATGAATGTATTATAGATTTTTAGGTAGAACCCAGATAGAATCTTGGAAGATCAAAACAAATGCTAAATAAAGTACAGCTAGATAAATAATATTATCAGTGTAAGTGCAACGTTAGGAAGGAAGATCACAAAGAAGAACGGAAAAAACAAGTATACCAATTCCTGAAAAGGAACAAACAGTATGCAAGATAATGCTCAATCCTGAGGACCAGTTTGATGTAAGTGGCCACGTGTCATGGTCCTGGGTGGCAGCCCTGTCCTCACATGCTCAGTCATGGATCTTCCCTTTCACTGTCTTCCCCACTCCAGGACGTGGTGGTAGTTGGAGAGGAAAACTTCACCACCCCTTGCTACATTCAGCTGGATGCAGAGGCCTGCCACATCCTCACAGAGAACCTCAGCACCTACGCCCTGGTCGGACAGTCCACCAACAAGGCAGCAGCGAAACGTCTGAAGCTGGCCATCTTTGGGCCCCTCTGTTGCTCCTCCCTAGAGTACAACATCCGGGTCTACTGTCTGGATGACACACAGGATGCCCTGAAGGTAACTGGCTTCACCTTCCCCCACTCTCTTCTTTCCTTCTCCTGGAGACCCAACTTTGGTGTTGCCCACACCTAGATATGTGTGTGTGTACTTGTGTGTCATGTTGTGTATGCATACGTACATGCACCCAAGTCTGTGAGTACATGTACTTGACCCCAAAGGCATGCAGTATACATAAGAAGGGACATTTCTGTGGAGCCATGCTGATATAGGAGCTGCTTTCTCAATGCTGATTCTTCCCAAGGGCTACTTCTGTTTACTTCCCTTGATTTCTTTTAATGAAAAATTTAGAAGATTTTGGGAATGAGACCCATGGATGGTAAATAATCTGCTTCCACATTTATCTCAGCTGTGTTTTTCCTATAAAAGGAATTGGCATAATTGCTCACATTGTATGTTCCTCTGGTGTGCTACTCCATTTATATGCATTCCCATTCTCTTTATGAGGGTTGTGAGGGAGAGAGTATTTGACAACAGACTGCTGCTTCGCAGAATAAATGAGCTTAATTCCTGGTGCGATTATCGCCATTCGTGTCATCCCAGTTGAAACTTTCAGGAATATTGTAAGTGCCTGCCTATCAGGAAGTTATGATCTGGAAGGGGGAATAAAAGAAATAAGCTAAGGATGAAGAGATAAGTCTGACTGTGAGCAACACCACAGCTGTACACAAAGTTCTATGGAAGTGGGGGAGTGGGAGGCATCTATTATTTTGAGGACAGCTGAAAGGGAATTAACACTGGAAACTTACCCTAATTAGAGTTGCATTGGGGGCTGCCTTAATGAAGAAGCATTTACCAGATTTCGAGATGGTGGAAACAGCATCAAGAAATACAGAAGTGGACAATAAATAACTGATGGAGGCTCATCATTGCAGTAAGCCAGACTACTATAGAAGGGTATTATCAGGTTGGACCTTGACTGTCACAGACAAGGGCTAAGATTGAGGTTATTGAGTCAGTGGAGACTGGGAAGGTCTGCACTGGAAAAATACATGATGGAAATGTGTTAGAAATATTAGTCTGACTCCAGTGGCAAAGCAGAACCAAGGCAAGAGAAACTACCTGCAGGAGCTGGGGTGGTAACAAAGAAGTAAGTGAAGGGAACAGTTGTACATCTTGTACATCTGTATTCTTGTAGTCCTTAAAGGGTCAGGCAATTAGCCATAGATAGGTAGGCCAGAAGATCAAGTCTACACAGCAGTGGTAAATGCACGGGGCAGAAATATCTGTGCTAGAACGTGGCGTGTTGCAGGTTGTTATGACAAAGGACCATTGACCTGGTGACTTAGACAACACACATTGATTTTTTTCGCAGCTGTGGAGGCTGGAAGTCTGCTCTCAGAATGCCAGCTTTGTTGGGCTCTGGTAAGGAGTTGCAGGCTGCCAACTTGTCAGTAGTGCATATGGTAAAGCGAGGAGAACCTTCTGGGGTCACTTTTACCAGTGTCCTATCCATTTCATGAGGGCTCCACCTCCATGACTTCATCTCCTCTCAGACGCCCACGTCCTAATACAATCATATAATATCAAGAGGGTTCCTTCTGATGTTCCCATGCAGAGGGAAGTTGTGAGTGAAGAAGCAGAGTTGTAGCATCCATTGCCCTGGGAAATGGGGGAATGGGAAAGGAAACTACTGCAATCATCTGTGGCTCACAGCAGATGTGATCAACATGATCCCCAGGGAGAGAATAATACCTGGTTCATAGCCGGATATATTTTGGAAAGCCTACAGGATTTGCTGGTATTGAATAAATTCTGTGAGCACACATCTCTAGTGTAAAGCTCAAGGTTATTTTAGAATTTTTCCCAATGTGATACTTCTAAGGCACTGGATTTCAGGATAGAAATCACTCAAAGCTTAGATTCTTCTTAAAGAAAATTGCATTCGTAAGGGAATTGTGGGGTTTGATTAAGTCAAATCTTTTTAACAACTTCAAGAAGAATACTTCTTTTCAAAGAACATAAAGCTGCAGACTCCCATCATATGCAACATGTTTAATACGCATGCATGTGTTTTATATTTGCACGCAAGGTCATACTCAGGAACTCTTGTTCTGTCTTTCCAAATGACACACAGAAATCTATGCAAAAATGTCTTCTTTGGTAGAATACTTTTCATTAGGTGAATTAGTGATTAAGATGTGCAAATGGTCAACTCTGAGGAAAACTGATGCACAACTTTACTCAGTGCATCAACCCAAGAGCTGTTCATATGCGAGTCAACATCTTCCAAGGAAAGATTTATAAATTCTCAGCATCTGGGCATCCGACACTTAGCCTGAAACAAATACAAATAATGGATGAAGCTTTCTTGAACACTGTGGTCTTTTAGTGATGCAGAAACACCAAAATCCTAGCCATAGGTAAATGGTCTAAAAGAGACAATTAGATCAGTCAGATCAATACTGCCTAACATCGAAGCTTGAATCGGAAATATGGGACAGATTAGCTTAAAACTGTGGTTTAGTGCTGAAATTTGCCACTTTGTACTCCCCTGCCTGTGGACGTTCCCTTCCAGCCTCTCTCCTGCTCCTTGCTTCTATGATCATAAAGACCCAGACGCACCGTTGCACACCCCCACCCCTCCAAAATTTCTTCAGCTTCTGGAGACCTACCCACTGTTAACTCCTGTCCTTTGTCGCTCATCCATCAGCAGCTTTCTGTCTTAGTGAGCTGTGTGTGAATCAGTTGGGGTCCTTTCTTAAAAAAAAAAAAAAACTCTCTCCGAGGTCCTGCCCCGAAGAATCTGATTGAACTGGGCTGGGATTCATGATTTTTTCTGAATGCTCCTGATGTAAGCTATTCATGCAGCCGAGGTTAAGAACTTTGATCCTAAACAGTTTCATAGTTTTTGGAACTTAGAGTTTACTATAGACAAAATTTCCTACATCTCCAAAGTCTTTTTTTTTTTTTTTTTTTTTTTTGCTGTCCTTTTTTCACTTGATTCACATTCACTGCCTCTAGGTCTTTCAGGTAGCACTTCAACCCTAGCAACAACCTTAGGGAATGTTTTGCCCTTTGTCTCACCACAAGAAAAAAGGGAAAGCTCCTAAAAACTGCTCCCATACCATGATTTCTTCTGGGTCACCTCTCCATCTCCTAGGCTGGATCTGCCCTGTAGTGGTCATTATCCACTTTAGTTACTTTGCGAAAGTTTCTGTCATCCCCATAGCAGCAGTCCCTGCCTTGTAGTATGCTTTCCACCCACTGGGTTTCCATCAGTGTCTCAAATTCAGTGTCATAGCTTCAATCATTGTTCATTTGCCCTGCTTTATTCCAGAAACCTTTGCATCATTCCACATTACATATACACCAGAGTATATTCTAGTTCTAGATTTCCTCTTCATTTACCACTGTTCCATTGACCAGATCTGTTGAATCTCCCTGTGTAAAACCCACTGAGTACAACCCAGTGACTATCCATTCTCTTACACAGTGGCACAGGGAAACTACCCTTTGCTCCCTAATGTCTTAGTCCCAAAGGCCTCATCTGTTCTTCTCTATGTAGGGAACTCACTCCCACCTTGAAGTCTCTTGTTATCTTGAGCTGCTGCATGCTTTACTCATTTCCACAGCCAAGGTTGGCACCCCCTGAACAAGTTGTTAATCACTACTTCCAAATTGTAGAGATGCTATTTAAAAACCCATACATTTCTGATTGGATCTATTATGATCTCAAGATAACTGATCAAACAAATGCCTTCTGTTCTCTCAATCTTTTTACCTGTAACGTATTAATCGTCAGGTTCCATACAACTGATCTCTAAATCTTCCACTCTCCTGATCGGGTTGCAGGCTGTATCATGTTTAGCTATCCTTAGAGCTGCAAAGCATTGACTTCAAGGCCCTCACTTAGCGTATACCTTGATAAAGGAACTCTGCTGCCTTGTTTGTTTCATAGTCCAACTCCTTACCTCCTCCATTTCCAGCACAGCAAAGGATGCCTGAAAAATAGTCTCCAAGGACTTGGTATTTTCTTGTACTTATAGCCGTGTGTGGAGATTTTTTCTGAATTGCAGACCGACTCACAAAAGTATTAGATGAGGGCAGAAAGGGAGGTCAGTGGAAAATTCTTTCTCATAACTACATAGTTCTGGAGAGTTGGTATGAAAAACTCAGTGGCTCAGTGCCTCAGGTTGAATGTACCAAGAATACGAATTGTCACTTTTTATCTTGTGTGCTTATATTATCCGTGTGGATGGGGAAAAAAATTGAGACCTCCACATCAGTCAAGCTTAAGAAATTCCAGTGGACTCTTTCATGTGCCCACCTCCCTTTTGGAGTTTGGCAGCTTTTGTAAAGTTTTTTTTCTTTATTATTATTTTTTTTGGGGGCTAGGCCTCAGGGCAAAAAATGGTCACCTGAATCTTGAAAGCTACATTACCATTTGGAAGCATCGGTATAGAATTAGAAAGTCAGGAGTGACTGTATTGGGAGGTAAAGGTCAAGACTGGTGGGACACTGTGGAATTCTTGTCTGCACTGCTCAGGAGTGCTTTTCCCTTGTGTTTCTGCTTGAAAAACCTGGGGGAAAAATGCTCATGTTGAGTTCACAGAAATAGATAAAGATACTAAGAACTGAGAGAATCGTTCAGAATCAGCTTCAATAGAGAGGTTAAGCCTACTGAAAGAATTTACTGCATCAGAGCTGTTTTTCCCCACTTCTGCAGGTGATTAAAGTAATAAAAATGGTGTTTTCCTTTCATTATTTGCAAAGACTTAAATCCTAGTGTAAATAGACAAGAAATGAACAGAAAGCAAACTTGAATGTGGGATGTTTAAAAACACCCAGGGAGAAATATGTATCTATATGGAGATCAGTAATTCTTGCCCCACTATCCGAAGGGCACAACTTATGAGATTTTCATTTCGTCATGAGGAGGTTTATACTAAACTCTGAGATTCATAATGAAGGAGGAGTTCTTTGCATACAGAAACAGCATTTTGTGATTTCTGTTGATCCTCTAACAGATGCATATGCAAAACGCACCAAAATGAAATTTGGTTTTCTTTTCGCAGTCATTTGGCAAGGAAAACTCTTGTTTGGATTCATTACGTTTTCACAAATACTTGTCCAGTCTCTAATGTGCAACAACAATTGTGTGAATAACAATTGTATGTGAAAATGTGAGCAAAGAATAAAATGCTCAAAATTGGGAACAAGGAATATGGTTGGTTAAAGGCCAGTGATGCGTGGCATAATACTTGGGCCTCGGTGGTCAGCAGTCATAGGCAGTCTGTCAAAGGGAGAAGGTGGTTTGATGTCCTCCAACTATGACCTTCCCAAAGCAACCTTCAAAGGTCTCCTCCAGGATGAACTGTGGCCAAACCCAGAAATCCCAGGCCTGTTCTTCTAGATCGTTTCAAGCTGGCTTGGCATGAACTTGTCCCCATTGGCCACTCCCTACTATTAGTCCCCTCTACAGCTTCAAAAGAAGCTTGACCTGTATCAGGATCCTGGTCACCGGAATTGAATGAAAATGTGTGTGTGTGTGTGTGTGTGTGTGTGAGACACACACACACAGAGAATGCATCTGACAATGTATTAGGTAAGAAAAAAAAAAAACTGCATTCAAGTCAGACTCTCTTCAGGTTACCAATGTGGGTTCTGTCTACAGCCATACCACCCTGAACGCGCCCGATCTTGTCTGATCTCAGAAGCCAAAGTGGGTTCTGGGGCCCAAGTACCTGGGCCATCTTCTGCTGCCTTCGCAGCCACATTAACAGGGAGCAGGATCAGAAACAGAGCAGCCAGGGCTCAAGACAGAATTGCAGGATAAGACAGTGAGCTCACAAGCAACAGCTTAGCGCTGTGTGCCGGAACAACAAGCACTCATGTTTACTTTGTTTTGTTTTTTAGTTATCTTTATTATTTTTCCATGGTACAGTTTTGTAGGTCTAGGAATTCCTCTCTTCTCCTCCTCCATCCCTCTCCACCTTTCTTTCCTACCACTCCTCCCCACAATAATAATTACAGAAGTTCAGTCCTCCAACACAATTACAAGTTCAACATTCTGCTGTTCATGTGTATCATGGCAATGTACGTAGAGATGAAGGTGGAAAAATCTAGCATTGAATTATGCATACTGCAAGGCATCTTCACCTCTCAGTATGCTAGCCTCCATTATACGGTTCATCAGAGACTCTCTGTCTAGATATATATATAGAGATAGATATCTATATATACTTGTTTGCCCACATATCTATTGGTTTTGTATTGGTGCATGAATGTTCCTTTAAATCAGAGAGATTATATGATCCTTGTGTTTATATGTGAAACAAAAAACAGAAATTGTGATGTGCACTGTAATGACCCCCCGCACACACACACCAAATTATCTGTAGTTCATATTCAGCACCTGTGACCTTGGCACCTGACCCAGCTAAAGGCACTTTGAAGAAGGGATTGCAGAAGAGGAGCAGATGATCCCATGTTATCTGGGCATGTCCAGTTACGGTTGCATGGGTGCTTGAAAATGGAGAAACTTCCCAAGTCTTGATTGAGAGGGAGGGTGGCTTATAACCTTGGAAGAAGGATCAGAGAATTCTCCTGGTGCTGGACCTGAAGGTGGAGGAAGGGAACCCTAAGCCAAGAAACCCAAGCACCCTCTGGAAGGCAGAGAAAAGCAAACGTTCTCCCCTTGAGCTTCCGGAAGGAAGGCAGCCCTGCAGACACCTTCACCGCAGCCTCATGCAACTCCTGTCAGGCTTCTGGCTTTCAGGAGATGTAAGACAATACATTTGTGTTGTTCAAACTCATTAACTTTGTGGTCCATATCTTATGGCAAAAATAGCTAACAGCGCAGTTAAAAAAGACCATGTGGCAAGGTGAGAAGAAAGACAAGATGACATCAAACGACCTGGAATAACCTCTGGACCTTGAGTCCCAGTTTGTACTTTTCACACATCCAAATCCAGGCTGTGGTGTAGTGACACCCCCGAGACAGGTCACAGAGCAACCCTTGGGAAACCCTGAAACAGGAAAACAACCCTGAGGACTGGAAGTGTTAGAAGTGAGTGTGATGACGCCTGAGGGAGAACTACACAATCCTCAGCTGTCCTTCTGGAGCAGACCCAGACAGAGGCAGGTGATATGGTCACTTCCCAGAGATCTCCGCCTTTACACTGTGCTGTCAATGTGTCCGAAACCACCGTGACTCGGCAGGCTGTGAGTGGCTGCTCTGGCCAAGCCTGCATGGCAATGGCAGCTGTAGGAACAGCAGGCAGAGCCCCAGAAGTGAAGTGACTTGACGGGGGTGGGGGTTGGGCAGCGGCATGTGCACATGGCCACCGCATCCAGCCTTTTGATGATGAGGGATGAAGCACGACAGGCAAACTCCAGGGGACAGCCAACACCCATTGGTAACACAGGAGGGAAAAGCTGCCCAGGCAGGTGGGAGAAGCCGGGTTGGCCGTCAGATGTCCCCCGTGCCCAGCTCAGCAGCATGAGCCTGGAGACCAGACGGGGAGCCAGCACACACAGGGCTGAGAGCAGGCTTGCTGAAAAGCTGGCAGGGCACAGCAGAGAAGGACGGCTGCACTCCGTGGCCTCTGCTTTGGTGGTGTGCAAGTGCACAGCTGTGACAGAGTCAGTGGCGACAGCCTCTGCGACAGAGAAGGTTCGGAGCCCGAGATGACAAGGGCAGGTTTCAACACAGGATTAAAGAGTGCACTGAAGCAAGGCCAGTTCCAGAAAAGCCTGACAGCACATTGGGGTTTTTCTTTCAACACCAGTCAGTGCACGCACTCTGTGAGACTCGCTCTGTGCAGGCTTCAGACAGGTGGCACGCTGGAAGCTAGCTGAGGTGTCTTTGTGCTCGGGGTTTCTGGGTCACAGCAGCACAGTGAAGGTGGGCACCGCAGTCTGTACACCTGGGCCTCAGTGCTTGGGACAACGTGTGTAGCAGGAAAGCCAGGTCCAATAGAAAGAGCCGGAGTTCAAGGCTGGCTGCTGCTTCCCTCACCGCCTTTACTGTGCAGTCATCTTCCTTCGCACACTGCACACAGTAGCTGTTTCTCCTTTTCCTGTCCCCAGTGTTCATCTCAAGTTACCAAAGTTTCCTGGCAGCAGTAAGTCCAGCCAGTTCAGGGCCTGGTATTTTTAGGAAGAAGAAAGAGCACATCAACAGTAAGACCTGGAGTCACCACCGAGAACCGAGCTAGGCAAACGAAAGCGATGTTCTGATTTAGTCTCTGTCCAAGGTTGGATGGGCACAGCACAGGAGTGGAAAGAAGAAGGGGTGGACACAGGATGGCATGGGCAGAAGCAGCAGAGCCAGGGCCTGGAATCTGGGGAACAACAAACAACAATACCAAACAATTTGGGGGGCACACACTCACTGTCTTTTCAGTATCTATAGCCAGTCTCCGCTGGGCCCCTGTTGCCAGAGATGTCTGTAGTTAAAACCCACCACAGCCTGTCTGTGTGTGGTGCTTCTGGGGTGTGAGGGCCTCCAGGGAGCAGAACTTGCAAGACTGACACTTACAGGATAGTGGCCAGGAAGAAATGTGAGCCCAGAGCACCCCACCCTGCAATCCCCACTCGGACAAGTAGAGAGCTCTTGGAGAAGCAAACCATCGCATAGCGATCAAAAGCCAGGCATCCAGACATAAGCACTGCTCTTGCCTCTCTCTGTCAGGCCTTAACAAGCCCACAGCCTGACATCCACGAAGCCTGGGAGAGCTCTGGGCACAGGCCAGAAGGGCTCCCCTGGTGCACCACGGCCTTTAAAGCAGTTTGAATTTATTGTGGCTCTTAAGCGGCCCAGGCGAACAGCTTGGCATGGATAATGTCTCGGTTTAATTGGTTAGCGTGCAAGCCACTTGTTTCTACTGTGGAAGCCCTTGTCCCTGCCTTCAGAGCCATCCCTCACAGGCTCCTGGAATCGATACGGCCCTCTCTCAGGCCTGCCTCCCATGCAGCTGCCACTACAACAGGGAAACGAGCCTGCCTCCCAAAATGGGTGCCTGCTTGGTGACGCTGTCATTGGGGTTCGCAAGCATGCCGACATGCATGTTCCCATGTGGGATGGGCCGCAGACACCACTGTGGGTAACCAACCACTGAGAATGTCTTTTTAAGATCAGTTTGGAAGGTTGGCATCAGGACTGCATGAGAAAGTCAGAAATGTAAACAGGAGCGACACCTTCAACGCAACAGGTGCATTCAATCAGATCCTAAACAAGCTGCCAGAGGGAGGACAACTTCCCCAAAGTAGGTGGGTGGTATTGGAATTTCACAGAACAAAAAGCCTAAGATGATCCAAATTTTTATTATGGCATTTCTTTCCAAGGTCACGACATTTCTCTTAAGTCTTCCTAAATCTCTTGACCTTAAATATATCTTGTTGTTATTTTCTAGTAAGGTGTGAGAAATACCTTAACCTTTGTGAGCCAAAAGCCACTGTCTGGATGCTGGTTTAGGCTGAGCACACTGCCATGGTGCGGCGCTGACATGTTGGACTCTCAGCCCCGCAGGCCAGGAGCAGCTGGACGCAGAGACTTGTCCATGTGTCTCTGAGCCTGCCTTGGTTCTGGCAACCCTCAGGGCCACATTGACAGTACATGAAAATTCCCAGGCAGATTAAGGCGAGGAAAATGTTAAACTGTGAAGCCATGCCTCATTGATTTGTATGTCTGTTATTTTTATGTCCTATTACGTATTGGTGTCATCTATATATTCACCCAAACGATTTCATACAAAAGGAATTCGGAAAATCAAACTTTACAAAGCACAATTTATACCATGTTTTATGTGGAATTTGCTATAGCAGATTTAAAACTGTAATGCTTACAATGTAATGGTTACACGCTTTCTTAGCCTGTCAGCTGGACTGGTTGCCTCGGTCTCCAGCCACACCATTCACGCAGGGGATTCACCGCCTGAGACAAGTCATCCCAGACTCTGTGTGTATATTATTTTAGTTTCAAAACAGTTACTTTCTTTACCAGTTGATATTTGTGAAATTCGTACTGGAATATTATTAACAATTATTTAGTCTTTTAATGTGTGATGGCAACTTGAAGTTGAACATGCTGAGTGCAATGTTATCAGTTGCTACTTTCCCAAGGAAAAACGTCAAATAGAAGTTCTGTAGAGATTCTTTCCTCCTCCTCTCCACCCCTCACCCCAGGGTGCTGGGGGAGGATGATGTGAATCTAGAAGGTTGTAGAGTGGTATTCACACCCTCCAGCTCCAGTGAGCCTTGGGGACGAGAAAAGACAACATTAGGACTCCTGCATTTTTATCTTAGCTCATGTATTTAATTTTATGTAAGTTTTATAACACTCTATGTTAGCCCACCGATGTATTAATATAGACCTGTAGTGTACAAGGAAACATAAAATGCATTGACTGCTACAACTGAATCAGAGCCCTCGGCTCCCAGCGTACTGGCGTGCTGATACGAAGTCCATCTTTCAGCAGAGTTCACGTCCAATAGAAGGGAAGAAAAGGGACCCCTCCCAGCTCTGTGTCACTCCTAGTAATAGAAAGGTGGAGTCCTTACACATATGACAGGAGTATGTTCTCTAAGCCCACTGTCTTTAAAAATGACATTTTACTCGTTCCTTTCTCTAAGGAAAAAAAAAAAAAAAAAAAAAAAACCTCTCCAAACCAGACACTGTATCATGATTTGCGAGGTCAAGGGCTGAGTCATATGTTTGGGCTACCTCCAATTCAGACTCAAGACATGGTATTGGATTCCCCGACTTCAAGGTCATGGCCAACAGGCAGTTTAGGTTTAACTCAGTGGCCTTCGCTGCCAAGAAAGATGATAATGTTCTCTGAATCCTCTGGCAGTCTACGTTGATTGTAGGGATGGGTGTGGTTTATACATTGTTGGGTACAATTACCTCCCAGAATACAATGCATCTTCTTTGAGACATCCCAGGGAGATAATTTGGACATAATGAAGATCTATAGTAATCAGATAATTACTATCGATCGCTCTTTAGATGTCTTGATGAGGTAATTAGGGCATACTGGAAAGGAGCTAGGACTGATTGATTGGCATGACTGTAATCTCAAAGATTTCTAATTATGTTTCTTTTCTTCTAATGGCTTATAAACAAACATCATTTTAGCTTTAGAATTTGTCAGGTGCCAGGTTCACTGGGAACACCAGCTTTCCCTATTATGCTAACTAGACACTGAACATCATCAACATAAGCTCATTATGCCTTCCTGCTGAAGCAGAAGAAACTGCAATTAACCCTCACGTTTCTCAGGCTGCTGCATTTCCACATGGCCCGACTCTAGGCCAGGAATAGGGTGCACAGTGCTGTGCTGGACACTGTATGAGGTGCATGTGTGTCGGGTCTCAATGGCCTGCTGGGCACCCATGGAGTCGGGAGGTGCTAAAACAGCAGTCAGGTCATCAAGATCCAGCACATGTGACGGGGGACTGGCTGATGGTGGTTAGGGGCTGGCTGACTGCTCAGGCCCCTGTCACAAGTAATGGCTACTCATTAGGAAGCGATGGTAAACAGCAGGTCAGTCCTGCTGGGCAGCTGGATAAGGTACTTCCTAAATCAGTGAGCTTTTGCCTTACGGCTTCCATTAGACACTAATGAGGGGACTCCCTGTCAGAGAGCACATTCCACATTACCCTAATATTTCCTACACTTTTTAAGACCATTCAGCAGTGTGTAGTATTCAGAAGAGTGGCCTGTCCCATTGATGATGGATGCTAAGGACCACTAAGTGTAAAGTGTGCAATGAGCTGTTTACTTGTAACCAGTGGTGATGGGAAGCTGCACTGGGCAACCAGGCCGATGGTTAGAATTCATGCAGCAGATACAGTGTGGGTGCACTTTGGAGTATGAGACAACCTGGTTCCCACACATGACATTCTCCACTCTAACCCATCTGTACTTGAGAGCCTGGTAGGTGCTCAACATACTTGTGAATCATCCACATGAACATCTGTGTTCTTGAATTCCTCACTTTCTGTTGAATAATTACCAAGGAAGAAAATCATATTTTGCTTTTCCATTTTGGAGATCAAATCCATCCAATTCCTGGACCCACAGATTTAAAAAGTCACAGGTTTCCTAAAAATTTGTGTCATTACAACTTTCAGGAAGGAGAGGAGTAAGTACAGAGGGGTGGGATGGACCACAAAGGAAGTCCAGGATATCTTGTTTCTCCATAACTTATCATGTGCTGTTGTCAGGCTAATTACAACTGTGATTTGAAATGCTTTATTAATTCCATTAACTAGCTTGAGAACAAAAGCATATATGAAATTTGTCTTTGTATTATATCTTTATAGCATAGGCACACAGCAATTTTTTTTATCAGGATTTGAAACAAGGTGTTGCTTTTCAAACTTAATGTGAGCCAGTGTTGGGTATTGCAAAACTTTCCTAAATTGCATCAGCCTATTTCCTGTCATAGGACATACACTGAATACATTCTAATGTTTTTAAAATAATTAGAAATTCTTCATGGATCATTTCAAGCAGCATTCCTATGATCTTATTTCTACATGTGTGGAAATTATAGGAGATATCGAATTAACATCTAAAACGTTCAACTTTTTCATTTGTTGGTTGACTTTATCAATCAAGATACAGGTTTTTGTTTGTTTGTTTGTTTGTTTGTTTTAGTGATCTGCCCACTTTCCTGAAAGTTAATTGAACAGCTATTTTCATTTTTTTTGAGAGATTTTATTTTTATTGCAAAGTCAGATATACAGAGAGGAGGAGAGACAGAGAGGAAGATCTTCCATCCGATGATTCACTCCTCAAGTGACTGCAATGGCCGGTGCTGCACCAAGCCGAAGCCAGGAGCCAGGAACTTCCTCCATGTCTCCCACGCGGGTGCAGGGTCCAAAGGCTTTGGGCCATCATTGACTGCTTTCCCAGGCCACAAGCAGGGAGCTGGATGGGAAGTGGAGCCACCGAAATTAGAACCGGTGCTCATATGGGATCCTGGCATATTCAAGGCGAGGATTTAGCTGTTAGGCCACCACACCGGGCCCGAACACCTATTTTCTTATCTGCTTATCTACACTTTTTTACTTTTCTGTTTTAACTGAGTGTTCTTTCAATTTTGAGCTCTGAATGTTTGCTATTCACTCATACCTGAATCAATGTGATACTTCTTGGTGGTTAAGATAACCAACTACTAGCTTTTCTCCATTTGGCACGATGTAGATTACAAACACACAGTTAGAAGAGGCTTAGCCTACAACAAATGACCAGAGCTGCCATTTGAGGGTCGCAAGGCTGTCAAAGTGGAACCTTGCATGGTGGGGAGGTTTGCTCAGCTCACCCAAGAGCTGCTGAAACTGAAGCAGTATAGTAACATGCTCTTACTTACCTGTCACTTCAGGAAGTTCTGCAACTTGAGAGACAGATGGGAGGACAGCTTCTAGAAGACCCCAAGGCTCTTCATTTTAAAGGGAGCACCCACAACCTGCGCCTTTCGATTCATGACATCGCCCATTCCCTCTGGAAGAGCAAATTGCTGGCTAAGTATCAGGTAGGCTTCCAGATGTACTACACCCTTAACAGCTCCAACAAAGAAGAATTCCACACACTTGCGCCATCTTCTGCTGCTTTTCCCAGTTTAGTAGCAGGAAGCTGCATGGAGAGTGGAGCAACCAGAACCCAAACCAATGCCCACACATGTTGTTGGTATTGTAGGCAACAATATTACCCACTATCCCACAATGTCTATTTAGGACATTAGAAAAATATCTGGATAATGTTAGGACATTTGAAAATAGGCATAACTGAAGGGATGCTTTGAAAAATTCTTTGTGTAATGTTGATATGCACGTTGCCTGTTGATCAGAATGACAGTCCAGACACTGGTATCCTACATCTAAGTACCTGAGTTTAATACCAGTTATTCTCTTGACAGCTTCTTGCTAAGAGAGATGCTGTGAGGCAGCTATGATGGCTCACATGACTGGCTTGCTGCCACACACATGGGATACATGGGTTGACTTCCTCTGTCCCAGATTTATTTTCAGCCCACACCCTGTTGGGGGGGTTTAGAGAAAAGACCAGTTTTTGGGAACACTCCCTCTGCCTCTCTAATAAAAAAGTAAGTAAACAAATTTAAGTTTCAAATAACTGTGCTATGGCTTTTCACTTTTAATAACTAAAAGGCTTTTTCAGTACTGTCATTTCAATCAATTTTCAGTCGATATTCATAATCAATTGATTTTTTTTAAAAAAATGGACTGAATTCTAATAACATGGAAATGAGAAGGATGTTGTTTATCTGCAAGTGCCACACATTAAGTTTTAGCCCTTACAAAGAAAATGAGAAAGGAACTCCTGTTTGGGCACTGAAATATACAAATAAAAGTCAGGGTTTTATTCAATAGCCAGTCTAAAAGTATTAGTGCCCAGTCTCACTGTACGGGCCTATGGGAATCTGACTGCACTGGTCCCTGGCTTGCCCCTCCTGCACTTCCCCTTCGTGTTCCGCCCCCTCCAGCAGTGAGTCTGAGCTCTCAGGGAGACAGCTTTGATGGATTTTCAGACCTCTCACCCACTCCCAGAAGGGGCAGACATATTTATGGAGGCTCTAAACCTGTGTCTACATACACAGGTTTAACCCAAATTCAGCAGCCTCCTTTTTGCTCTCCGCTAAGGTGAGTCAGTGAATACGCTGGAAAGACTGACTTCCCAGCTCCATCCCTGTTTCCCTGCGTCAAGCACTTACATTTGAAGTAAGGGATGCAACCCCGACAGCACCATCCCACCCCTCCACCCAGTCCATTAACAATGGGCAACTCTGGCTGGCCTGCATGTAGGATTCTGCTCTGTTGTTCAGCACAGGATGCAGACAGCCAATTGAGACTGTCTCATGATATCTCTTCCTTGCTTCCTTCTTACTGGTGTGCCACAACTGTCATAACATTTCTCAGATTTCCCCGTTTTGATTTCCTTGTATGCTGCCCTTAATGGCAAACACTACCTTTGTAATAAATGCTAATTTGGAATTCGTTCATTTGAACGCTGGCTCCATGGTTACCACCTGTAGAGCTTTGTGTGCACTTTATGCCTCGGTCTGTGAACTAGGGGTTCTTCGGTTTATCCTGTTGCAAATGAGGAGACAGAGGCTTGCAGAGGTTCCTCAGCTTGCCCCAGGGATTCACATGGACCAGTGGAGGGCGCTCTCAGGCCGAATGCATTGGGTCCTGGAGCCTCTGCCTTTGCCCACCAAGATCATTGCTTCCCATGTAGCAGCCGGTTTTTTCATTTATTGAACACAGACACTGGACATGTGCTGTAAAGAGAGGCTATACTTTTAGGAAACTGAAGTCTCCTAGAGGTTTGACGGGTTTTCAGCCAAGGGTTTTCTTGAGGTAACTAATCGAGTTTCCAGGTTCCAGAAGTGGGGAACCTGGGCTCCCCGTGACCCACACAGGGGAGGACAGAGGCATGAAAGGAAACGGCCTCGTGATCTGGTTCTTTAGGTTTTCTTTGCTTTTCTCCAGAACAGCCCTGCAGGGATTCCTTTTAATGAGCCACTGAGCAGTGACTGGTGTATTTAGGTTTTCTTTTGCACTTTTCTGAGACCTCCTCCTCCATCCCCCTTCCCCCCCCAAAAAAAAATCTATTACAAAGGCTCTTTTTGCAAATGAGATGCAGATGGCAGTGGAACTAGGGGGCTGGATTCAAGACACTGACTCCCAAGGCACACATCTCAACTCTGCTTTTTAGCTGTATGACGTAGGGGGAGTTATTGAACCTCTTTGGACCTCAGTGCTTGCTTATGAAAACAGGGTCATGGCATACTTGCCCCTAGGGGTTGCTGTGAGGACTAAATGAAGTCATCTGTGTGATTTTAAGAAGGGAGGCCAGTGGCAGAGTGTCTGTTGGCAGCCACAGTGTGAGGCCCTCATTGATGGCTGATTCTTTTATATCCTATAGGAAATTCCTTTTTATCAAATCTGGAGTGGATCTCAGAGACACCTGCACTGTACCTTCACTCTGGAAAGATTCAGCCTGAACACAGTGGAGCTGGTGTGTAAACTCTGTGTGCGGCAGGTGGAAGGAGAAGGCCAGATCTTCCAGCTCAACTGCACGGTGTCAGAGGTAAGCCGCACGTGTGGGCCGGGGATGCCCGCCAGGCAGGGCTGCAGGGGAAGCGCAGGCCCCAAGATACTGCTTAGGATGCACATATCTCATATGGAAGTACCTGGTTCGAATCCAAGTTCCTCTGCTTCCCATCCAGCTTCCAGCTAATGACGACCCTGGGTGGCAGCACATGGTGGCTCAGATACAGGGACCTTTAATTTCTTTTTTCTTTTGCCTCTACTTTGAAAGAAGGACTCTTGATTTCTGTTCTCCCTGCTGCTTCATCCTCCAAAAAGCAGATGTGTCCTTTCTCCCCTAGAACGGGAAGAGTTCCAGAAACCCAAGTAAAACTGACCTGAGTCTCCTTTTCTTGGCTGTTGGTGCATCTCTGGCTGGCCACTGTCACATATGCAAGTTCAGAATTAACATCAGTCTTGGGGTGGGCAGTATGAAAAGGCTGGCTAAGCTACCTCTTGGAATGCCTGCATCGCGCTGGGCAGAGCTGGTTCTTATCCTGGCGGTTCTTCTGTACCATCTCCCTGTTAATGCACCTCTGGAGGCAGCAGAGGATGGCCCAAGTTCTTGAGCCCCTGCCAAACACAGGGAAAGGCCCAGTTAGAGTTCATAGCCTCTGGCTGTGTCTTGGCAGAGCCCCGTTAGAGCCATTCGGGTAGTGAACTTGTGGATGGAAAACTCTCTCTCCTGCCTCTCTGTCGCTCTTTCAGATAGATAGATGATAGGTACAAAAACTTTGGAAAGAAAGCAAAAAAAAACACTTTCGTGTGTGTATGTGTGTGTGTGTGTGTGTGTGTGTGTGTGTGATCGCTTTTTAAAACTTTTCTGTAAGGACAAAGTGGTGCCCACAGCCATGTATGTTCCCTTGGAACATATATGTTCCCAGCCACAGGCCATGGTTGGGTAGCCAAGGGGCCCCCACCCCAGTGGAGGAACAAAGCAGGGGGAAGCTAAGTTGTGTGCTGCTAGCTAAGTCCCAGGTGCCAGGATTGTGGCATTTGAAGCTAGTGGGGGCCTGCCCAGCCTGAAAACCACCCCTCTTTGCTCCCCCACACCCCCACCCCCATCCCTGCTCCAAATGGGTCCATTGGTGTGTGCGCAGAGCTGCTGGGCAGGGAAGCAGGCACCTCCACCGCAGGCGGTTCTTGGTTCCCACAGCCTGCGAGGTGCAGTAGCCTTGCCTCCTATAGTTCCGGGAGACTTTTGACTCATCAACAACTTTAGTCACAGCCACTGGTGACATTCATAAGGAATGATCTTGGTGTCAGGGTGCCATGGCAACCGCCAGGGCCTGGGCTATCTCCCAGGCGCACTGCACCACCCCTGCTGGTTGCGGAGGGTGTGTTCACTTTCCAGGCCCAGCAGGTCCTCGAAACTCAAAAAGCACCCAGCTCCGGGGACAACAATGGCTGCGGGATTTGGGAAGGGGCTTGTTGGGGGCGGTGAGGTTTGGCCCTTTGAAGCAGGCTCTGTGTTCCGCGTGAACATTGGCTGTGTACTAAACAGTGGCTCAGATGCAGCTACAAATGAAAGACGGCTCCTGTGGGACTGTGTCCCGCCAGCCTCCTCGCGGAGAAAGCCCCGTTTTGCGTGGTGTGATCGCAGCTGAAGAACTTTCCTTTCTTGTGCCAACACGGAGGAAAGATGAGATCCTGCGCACTTGGCAGCAGTGGGCTCAGACAGCAGCGCTCCTGTTGCGGGGTTGGCATTTGCCCATGTGTGACAAGCATATTTGACTGGCGAGTGCGGGGGAGGGTGGCCAGCTTGCAGATGACTTTGGGGATTAAGGGGTAGTCTATGGCTTTTACTTCTGGGTCACTAAGTACCACTGCTGTGGTTAGCATTTCAATGCCGGTGTGGATCTGGTGCGGATGCCCTGTAGAGGGGCTCTGGGCTGAGCAACAATGGTTTCTGCCCAGTCTCCAGACTCTCCCCCCTCCTCATCCAAACCTGCCACAGCGGACACCATGTGACAAAGCACCCTCCACAAAGAGGAAACCAGCTCTATTGGTGGTTGCTTTCTTAGGAACCCGGCTCCTTGCTGGGGTCACAGGGCAATACAGCAGGTGGGCTGGGCTTCCAGTTCCAAAATGCTACCTCCCAAGCATGGGCTGATTGACCAGGAACTAGCTGCCCCCTGCCCATGGCTTCCAGGGTGCTCAGCCGCAGTCACAAAATCATGAGGCCCTTGGTGGCTTCTGTTCACTGGCAGGGAAGGACCTATTGTACTCTGCAGAAACCAGGCTCTGCAGACACACGGTGATCCTGGCAAGAGCCAGACACTTTTGTCCTTTCCCGGTTCCTTTAGCCAGAAATTCGACAGCCTCTGGTTTCATGGAGAGAAATGTGAGACTGAAAGTAGCTAGAAGGTTAGAAGTAATGCAGGAATTCATATCAAAATGTAAATGCTGGCAAATTTTTTTTTGTCATTTTAAAAAAGTTGTTGGATGAGTAATTACCAGCAAGCTACCCTTCACCACCAACAGAGTTGTGACAATAGGGAAGCAGATGGTCTCTTTGGGCCTCCTGTTAAGTTTTAGCTGTGGCTGAAGATTCCTCAGAAGAAAGTCCCAAAGTGTAGAGTACTGGGAGGGTATGGGCATGCTCACCCTCCGGCCTTGCCTCAGTTTCCTCAAGTGTAAAGTGATATAAACATCTACTAACTTATGGGTCTGTTGTGAAAAGGCAGTGAGTGTTAGTACTGTAAACAGAGCCTGGCTCACAACACATGCCCCATCACCATTGTGTGAGTGATGCCACGGCGGTAACAGGTGTTTGTGTGACCTCTGTCACTCTGATCTGTAGCAAAGCAGGAAACCCAATCCCCCTCAACACAAGCAAAGAAGTCAGCTTTCCCAAAATATTGCTGCAGTGCATGCGTCTGAACCATGGAAAAAGTAAAGCTTAAGTTCGGGGTGGATTTTCAACCATATAATAAGAGATTTCCAGACAATAATAATTATTGTAATTTCTTCCATTTGCTAGAACTTATAACCTCTAATTAGTGACATGTAGCAATTTTCTGTACCGGAGAACAGTATTCATATGGAAAATAATGCCACTTTTCAACAGCCATTCCTTCCTTATGTATGCTGTTGCCCAGAACCTGTTCAAAATGACCAATGGGAAACTCTAGTTTTATCCCTTTCTTTTGCTTTTTTTTTTCAAGTGACTATGCTAAGAGTCAAAATGTGAGAATAGGAAGTTATCGCTCCCATGGAGTCCTCAAAATGTGTGCCGTCACCACAGCAGCTGCTTGGTTAATATTGAGAAATCATATGTTTCATTACGGGCATCCTAACATCCAAGGCAGATGGTACCAATATCATAAACCACCATTGTAATCAGCATTGTGTGATACCAAGCACTAGTTTTACCTGCAAGCCAAGGAAGAAATCATAGCAACTGAAATTAGTGGATGAAATGATAGTGTCAACGTAGACACATATTTTCCCCTTACTTCCAAAGCTATTGTCAACCAGCCGGAGAGAGAGAGACAAGAAATGATGTCCTACTGAGCTTTTTTCATCTACACAGAAATAAAGTGGCCCCGGTGTGAGCGCTCAGGTCTTTCATGCACACATGAAATGGTGGTGGTTCTTTTTTCACTGGAAAAAGGGGGACAGCATGATGGTAGAAGCGGACCTTCCTGAGATCCAGGCCTATCTTTAACCTGCCTTGCGTTCGAGGATGTAAGAGTGAGAAAGCATCAAACCCTTTGTGCCAGTGGGTTGGAAATAAGCTCTGTGTGCTATAGGGGTGGGCTTCTGTCAGGATCTGGCCTCTTCTATCCTCTCTGTCCTAGAAAAATGACCAATTCTGAGAATGGCAAAAAATATGCTCATTTTCAAGGAACTTGAGAACTCTCAGTAAGTCATGCAAAAATACAAGCACTGTGCCCTGGGCACAACAGAAGAAGCAGGAGGGCTGGGAAGCTGCTCCAGGAGACCTCTAGTCGCCCTGGGTATTGTGCTGGGGAGGGTTGGGGACAGCCTCAGGGTACCTGCTTTTAGGGCTAGGCAATGAGGAGACTGCCAATGAAGAGCAAAGAAAAGGCAAGAATTTTTAGGGGTGGTTGCATCTTCAGCAATGGCACAGGACACACCGGGTGGTCCACTCTGAGGGCAACATGAATCTCCAAGGATGGGGCAAGCTGAGAGGGGCTGGAGTGTCACTGGGAAGTCTTGGAAGCACCACTGTCCATGCAGGCCTGGACTCTGCACTTGACAGGCATCTCCCCTGTGTCATCATACCAGCCACCAAGGCAGATAAGACTGTACAAACATCCTTCCTTCCCTGATTAGTTACTAGTTGGAACTACATGTGGGAGTAAGGGGACTTAAGACTTCTGAATGAGAAAGCAAGGACAAGCAACGTGGGTGAATGTGAATGTCATTGTGCACCTTTAGGAATAGTCTGGCAGACAGGCAGGTTGGAGCATGGAAGAGCAGGGGGGAACCACTGTGGCCAATGGTCACAATGTCTGAGCTGTCAGGTTCAGGTGTCCTGAACATGAATCTCTGGATAGACACTGGCATGTGTTTCAGGTCACTCCTCTGGTTCCTTTGTTTCTCTGGCTGCTTTGTTTCTATATCCCTAGATCTTCTCATATTCTCATTCTCTTTTATATTCTCTTTCTCTCTATCTATCTCTTTGCTTGTTGGGAGAGTTCTGTTCAACCCTCAGGGTCTCAGTGTGCCCAGCACTGGGTATGGAGACCAAATCATCATCACTGTGTACGTTACGGCAAATAAGAAATTAGCTTTGCTCTAAAATGTACCTCCTGAGACACTGAATGAGCTTTGTGCTGTGTGGTTATCCAATCTTACAGGTAAGCACTGGCTGCTGACCCTGGAATGTGGAACACATGGCTAGCCTACTCTGAAACAGACAGCTAACACACACACACACACACACACACACACACACACACACACACGTACCCATGCCCACAGCTGTAGAGACCCCTGGAGTAGTGCAGGGTAGGGTGTAGGAAGGCTCTGGGTGTTGGTGACACTGGCTAAGCTGAACACTCAGAGAGACATCAGAGCCTTCATGGTGGCGGGAATTGTGGGTGACTACTTTATCCTCCAGCAACTAATTATGCACACCAAAGACTTACCTGCCTTCAGAATAGAAAGCAATGACATTTAAAGTAGATTAAGTAGATTTTCTTTTATTGCTGTAATGGTTCCCGGGCAACATTTGCTTTTGCTTTTCCATCCAGGAGAAGTGATCAGAAAATGATTAGACTTTTCTCCTGCAGATGAAAATTCGGATTTTACATTTGTGCTGTTTTATGAGCTGAAACTATTTTAAGAGCCAATTTATGGCTTTCTCTACTAAAAATTAGATTACAAAATAAGGTGAATAGCCATTGTAGAATGCCATTGCTCATTTACCTTAAGGCAACATGTGGTGTTTACCGTATTGTTATAAAAAGAATTAATTCTAATTGGATATCACCTAGCTGCATTCTGTTTCATTCAACAAAAGCAGAAGCCAGCCATCTTTTGTAGGACTTTGAGGCCACTGGGGCATTGCTCAGGGCATCCCTATGGCTCAGACAGTTGCCAGCAGCTCCCTTCACATTCTCATATCAGATCTGTCCATTCTTAAGGAACTGCCCTGGTGAACAGCTTTTCCCTCCTGACACCTAAACTTTGAGAGCACTGAAACTACTTATCCCCCTCTCTCACCCTGGAGAAACCCATGAGAAATACTGTTGCATAATCACATCAGAACTTTCCATGTAGTCCAGTGCCCAACAAAGAGCATTGGGTAGGTATTAGCTCCCAAATCCCCTTATCTTCACACCCAGGTTACACAGTAGAACTCAGTAACTGTGGACCACCAGGCAGAAGCCTATTATCACTTAGAAGAATAAACATTCATTCTCTTCTCATCCCCCTCAAAGCAAGGCATTATATTGTTTAGTTCCATAGGGCCTGCTTTTGTCTTCAGAAATAATGTTGTGTTGTTCCTGGTCCTGATACAGGAACCTACGGGCATGGATTTGCCACTGCTGGATCCTGCAAGTACCATCACCACTGTCACGGGACCGAGCGCCTTCAGCATCCCTCTCCCAATCCGGCAGAAGCTCTGTAGCAGCCTGGATGCACCACAAACTCGAGGCCATGACTGGAGGATGCTAGCCCATAAGCTCAACCTGGACAGGTGAGTATATAGCCAACCTTCAGCATGAATTTCTCTGTTAGGCATGAGTAGGGCTGACAACTGGTAGACCTTGGGCAACAATCCTCTCTTTTCATCCATTCTTCTATTTACTTTCTCAGTCCTAACTACTGTGTCTTAATCTCCTTGTTTGTTCCCTTAACCTTGCAAACAAGGTGTTAAGTGAGATTCTGGATCTGACATTTCTAAGTATGCAGTTTCATGCTCCACTTTGCCAAGCTGATCAGCTAAATCCACTCCAAATAACAAGAGCCATAGCATCATGTCCATCATGGTCGTGTCCACGACCACCAGAGCCTGGGCCTGAAAGAAAATGTTAAATATCTGGGTTACTTATGCAGTATAAAACCCATCAACAGCTTGTGTCTTACATTATTTTAGTTTTGAGGCTATCTTATGGTCTTTTATTACCTTAATTCTGAAGTTAACGAAGTTAAACATCGCATCTCCTGTCTGGGACTGATCGAGACAAGTGTGGGCCAGTTATTTAGGACAGCCCATGGTAAACCACAGTGGGACTATGCTAGTTTGAGCCAGATGGCTTAGTTCTGTAAAAACACAAAAGAAAACAGATCCGTAAATCATGCCATTCAGCACATTTTCCCTTTGCCCATTACAGGTACTTGAATTACTTTGCCACCAAATCAAGCCCAACCGGTGTAATCCTGGATCTCTGGGAAGCACAGAACTTCCCGGATGGAAACCTGAGCATGCTGGCAGCTGTCCTAGAAGAGATGGGAAGACATGAAACAGTAGTGTCGTTAGCGGCAGAAGTGCAGTATTGACCATGTGGGAGGCAAAAGTAGACACACACAGGGAGTCTGTGGTCGCCCAGGGGTGTCACAGCACAAACGGACATCGGACCAATGAGCTTCACAGGCCAGATCCCAGTAGGAAGAGAGAGATGAAAACCAGATACACCTTCTGATATACATGCCCACTTTCCTCGGACAGCATTGCCAGAGTTAAGCAAAATTGTGTAAATTTGTACCTTGAATTTAGAAACCAACCTAATTTTCCTCTTAGTTGGGCTGTATGCTGTGTGGTACAGGATCTTACAGTTTCCTAGGAAACGCTTTTTATTGCTATCCAGATGTATGGATAAACTTTCTTAACAAACCCAATTTCTACAAACGTTGTTTACATCGAATTGGACAGGGATGCAGACACTGTCCATGGCTCGTTCTATTTTTGTTCAAATCATTTGAAGTTGAAGCTGTGGACGGTTTGTTGTGTCTATTTCAGATTAGTAATTTACAGAGAAATCACAGACTTTTGCTACAAATCATGTGCATCGAGTGTCTCGGATAATCCTCCATCCGTGTTCTGTTTCTAGGACTTGTAGAACCAGTATTACTGTTTGTATCAGGGAAGTGGAGAATTTAAGTGTCAGGGAGAAAGGACTAAGACTCCTTGTTCCTCCGGGGGGAGGCCTGCCTGGTGCCCTTTGAGAATCAAACTGTAGTGTTGCAGGGAAGAATGTGATTCACATCCAACCATACAAACAAGCGTTCCTCCACATCACGTATGTCATAGGCAGTTGGAAGTGGTGTTTGCTTTTTAAAAAGATATCATTGTTATTATTACCCTTACTGTTACTATTGATGTATATTTGCAAGTATTCTAGCAAAGACTTTCTTTCAACTTCTTTTTTTTTTTTCTATTAGCAGTTCTGTTAGTAGTTGGGAATTGACTGGACCTACTCTACCTTCTCACAGAACAGAGTGGGAGTGATCACCATTTGAACAGCCCTTGCTTCCTTGACCTTTGACCCTTCTACCTGTCTGCAGTGGAAAAACAGGAAAAGATGACTGGTTTGATCCATGTTTTCTTTTCAACTTGCTTAGTCAGGCTCTTTCTCCTCTAGGTCTTACCAAGAGAAGTATAACATGTGGTCATCAGTGTTGACTCCCTACCATGGTCCTCTGTCTTTAGGGCTACATGGTAAGAGGACCAGTTCCTAAGTTGGAATCAGGGTTTAATACCGCTGAGCTGCGCTACTTTGGGAGCATTTAGCCTTCCTGGACTTGAAGTTCTGCAGTAAATGAAGGTGGAAGTGTGTCATCTCGAGGTTCTAAGATGCTGTCTTTTATTGTCATGCTTCCAGTCTCACGCCTTGTTTAAAACTCACAGTGGACTCTGGCCTGGTTTCTTCAAATAATTAATTAGTCTTTTGTCCAGGCTACATTATGCCTTTCAAAGAGTTCTGATGTGGAAACTAATTATACTAAATAGCAACATACTTTGACTGCCTTTCAAATCTTGATTTTATTTCACCTCATTCCAAAGTTCACTAAGAGATGGCATCCCTCCATTTCTTTCTTTTTCTTTCTTTCTTTCATTTTTCTTTCTTTTCTCTTGGGACCCCCTCACTTTCTTGACTTGTCCTGGCTTCTTCATATCAAAACAAGTTTATCCACAAGTATGAACTAGGTGCATTTGTCCTCTCGCTGATTTTTGCTTTCATGCTATTGGGTACTGTACACACAGGTTATTCATTAACCCTTTTATACTACAAAATGTTGGTCAACAGACTTTTTGTAACTATTTCACTCCCTTGGGACCATCACAGGCTGTTTGTTTTAACAGAGGGACTCCATTCTTCACTGGCGAATGAAAAGTCAACAGTCTAATAACCAAACTAAGACTGAATACAAAGCACGCATGTGGATGAATCAAAAATCTCCCAGGCATGGCTGTGGCTTACTTTTGGGCTGGAAGTATCCAGGTTGCTGACTGTGTTTTAATAGAAATCATTTATACATTTTCTCCAGACTTTCCAAATGTAGTTCTTACTTTGGTGATTTCTTGGTAAGCTCAGACTCCTTCAGCCTCTTCAATGAAGAGGGAACTGTGCTCTTTCTAGGGAATCTCCTCTTCTATACTATTCATTTCTTATCTTCTGGTTTAGACATGTATTCTTTGATTGTCTCTCAGGATGTCCCAGCCCCCACTGCGTTACTATTTTCACTTGCAAAAGTATTCATCACACTGACTACATTTAAGTTCAATAGATAAGGTTTGTACAATGAAAAAAATTGTACTCTAAATTTTAAAACAAATTTAAATATATATTTTTAAATGAAGGGGAAAGAGTATTGTCCATTGCTACATCTTGAAATAAATTTAACCTGGCATGATTACTCATCAGTGCTGAGATTGCACAATCAACTATGGAAATCACCAACTAAAATCTAAACTGGATCCTCAAAAGGAACTTCTACTGCCATCGATATATTGGGGAAGCAGATATGGAGTTATCCTGATGCATCAGTTTCAAAAGTTTTGCTAAAAGCTTTGATAAAAGAAGCCACCAATAGAGAAATATTGAGTGTAACAGCAACTGTAATCTGGAAGCCACTGAGGGCCCTTGAAGTTCAATTTAGATGTTTGTTTTTCATTGAACCTCCCCCTTCCCAAACTACAAGTGGGAAAAAATGGACAGATTCCTTGTGAGGGTCTCATCTCTCCCAGAACCCTGTGAAGCTTGTCAGCAAGCGAATGACAATTTCCTAGGTGTAACACAGCATTTATGCCAAATCATTTTTACCATGGATTTTGAATTCCTTCTCCATCGGAGTGAATTAATAGCTGTTAGATCACTCTCAAACCTTAGAAGGTTCAAATGTGGTAACTCATTTCGCAGGGAGCCACTTCATTCTTTGAAGAATGCTCTGCTTCAATGCAGCTTCAGAGGACAGGCAGGCTTGCTCTTGCCTGATGACAGAAAAACTATAATTTGTGCATGGAGCCATCTAGTGGCTGAGTTTCATACAAAATTCACAAAAAGTTTGACAAGTGTGGGAAATGTTCACTTCAAGCACTGATTTTCTTAATCCCACACTCGTTTCACTTAAATCATGTTTCAAAACTACATATGTAATTATTATACCATTAATTCATTCATATGCATATTCAGTTGTTTGCTTGTACTAGAAAGACATGAAATCTGTATTCGTCTTTGAAGAACTGTCATTTTTAATGTAGTTTTCAGTGGGCTTTGAATATTTTAAATCTCCTTACTTTTAGTTTCCCACTATGAATCTTTGGAAATGATAGAAGCTTCCACCTGGAAAGAAGTCTGACCTGCATGAGCAAATGGAAGAGAATGTCAAAGGAAGAGCAGGTGACTGCTAGGAGCTAAAGAGAAGAAAGCAGCATCTCTTGCGAGTTTAGACTCTGAAAAAAGAGGTTTCACCCTATTACCATTCTCTTCTTGTCACATATATTCAACTTTCATTAAAGTGGTCTGGAAGAAGGTGCATTCAGGATTGCTCATGGGGCACACAGTAGTGACAATAATACCACCTCTCCGCCTTCTCATAAACCCTACCTTCCAGCAAGGACACTCACCTCAACTACCACAAAATGTCCATCTTCACAGGGCGAGGTGTGCAATACAAATCTGCAAAGCTTTAGCCATTTTCCTATGTGCTGTTACTTTATAGGTTTGAAGCTCTGAACTACCAAATATCTGAGCCATTGACTAGGGAACAGGTCACAGAGACTGAGTTCAGGATGTTCTGAGGACCATGCTTGTGGTCATCTTGAAAAGGTATTTCTCCTCTAAGTAATGTTTCTTTGACATAAACAGCCAAGGGCAAAACCAGCACTTTTCTCTGAGGTTTCCTTCTGTGCATCCAGGAACACAGCAGCAATGGTCTTGGTCCACTTGCTCCTCTCTCATCAATGAAGAGGGCCACTAAAGTCACTGCTATTACCCTGGATTCCCAGGCATCTGCCTCTACGAGGCCTGTCCCTAGGGGCCCAAGCAAACTGAAGACTGTAGAAAAAACCTGCAAGTGTGACAAGAAAAGGTTTCTTTTCAGTCTCCAAATTGAATGAGAATTTGAGATTTGCAGGCAATTGTTCTGGACAAATCAACACTTTTACAAGGAGAGCTAAGTGCTTGCCCAAGGCCAGTGACAGAAGGAGCATGGGAACACAGCGCAGTGAACAGCAGGCTTCTTCTGTCTTCTTTGACCATACAGGAGATTTGTCAATCAGAGCATCATTGCTCAAAACCAACTATTTGTAAAGATGCTGGTCAATGAGCATTAGATTTTATAGATCCAATAAGGAAGAATATTTTTATTATTATCTCAAGGTAATAAAACATTTTTTACCCTTCGAGTGCCTCATAGGACCAACGTCTATATTTTGACTTTGCTTTGTATTATTTTTGTATTTTTTAACCTTACTGAGCTAATGTTGACTGAAATCCTTAGAACTTTGACGCTGTACAATGAATTACTGTTTTGCTACCCTAAGAGATCTATTTGTATCATTTCTGGCTTCAATGATCACTTTCAAAGATGTCCCTTGCACCTCTGACACTTAGTGGCATAGGGAGAATGAGAATCTTGTAACCAATGCTAATTTAAGCCTGTGTCCACACAGGCCCATTAAGCCAAAAGAAGTCATAAATATTCCTACAATTCTGGTTTGAAAACCTATTTTTAAGAAGTAGGAATATGACCATTTTATGTCACTGGGTGGGTTTTCTCTACAGGCTAATATTGAACTCCCCAATCCTGTATTCTTGTTCTTTTCTGGTTGCTCCCACTCTCAGAAACCCTCCATGTACAGTCTGTCATCAGAAGAGCTGGCACTCCCAGGTTTTCCAGTGGGCTTGTCACCTCCCTGGGCTGACTTATAGTGGGATGTTAATGGGTTCATTCAAGCAAATATAATGGATGTCTCAGATCTATGTAACTATTGCCACAGGCTCCTAGTGAACACACCAACAGGTACTCCACACAAGTCTAAGCAGTGAGACACCTAAGAGCCCAGCCCATTGTATACTCAGATTCATGCATACTAAATGGATCTGCCTAAAGATCTACTAGTATTCCAATTTGTTGAATCTCTGCAGAACACCATGAATTCAGACTTGCTAACTGTCCAGTAAAAAACAAGAAAGTTATTCCAAGATACAGTCAGATTATTTGCTAATGTATACAATCAGCCTCTTGAAACACCATTTTAAATTTTTGCTTCACCAAAATTATAAATTGTGAAGTCAAAACACTTCAGGGCCCCAAAATTCTGTTGCATGGTTGAATTACAAAGGTCTAATGGATGAGCACTATTACATCTGCTGTTGAACCCGACAGCACTGACCCAGTGAGGACTAACACAGTACTGGACTGAGAATGGGAACTCTGAGCAAATTCTGCCTCAGAGCAGCCTAGAGGTTGATGAGCTCTTGGGCTCTGATCCCCAGCACCACAGGGATGCAACATCAGAGAACCACAGCCAACATCACACTCCCGAGGTTACACCAAGACTGGTTTATAACAGCATGAAAGAACAAGAAATCTGCAGCCAGGGGGAAATGCCATTGCCCTTTTATGTTCTCCCAGTCATTAATGGCATCTGTAAATGTAGGGATATAAATTCGGCTGTATCCTCCTCCAGACCCTGGGAAAACAAAAAAAGACAGAGATCACAACAGGTTAAACACATGACCTGTACTTTCTCTTTCACCCCTTCCTGGCCCCAGTATCTGCAGTGCAGCCCACATCCTCCAGACAGATGCATTGAGCCCAAGAGCAGGGAACATCATCATTGTGTGTGGGTTTTGGATGCCCACAGTGTTGTTATTTGTTGAGTTTAATGTTGAGCTGGAACAAGCTGGTAACCTTCCTCTTTGCTTTTTTCTGAAGATGACCAATGCCAGCACGTGGGGTTGGAGATGCACTGTCATCTACCGGCTGCCCTCTCCCTCCCCTCCCCCACACACTGGCCTCCTCATGAAAGCTTCAACTGTAGAAATGTCAGGCTGAAGTTTTGTGCTTTGCCATCTGTTTTTCAAATAAAACACCACCGACCTTGGATTTTCAGATATGGAACACTTTTCTCATTGTGGTAGAGTTCCCTTTTGCTGTATCTTCTATGCAATTCCTTTTCTAAAAAGTTAAAAAAAAAAATTCCTGGTGGCAGCAGAGGGCTCTCTGGGCATCCTCTGCTGCCTTCCTGTGTGATGGAGGTGAGGGATACAGCTCCGGGTGTGCCTCTCCTTTCCCTGGCTGCCTCTCCCATGTTTTCCCACAGACCCCTTGGTTTGTAAATTGCTTGCAATTACTCTGTCAGCCAACATGTACAAAATGTAAGAAAGAATTTTTCAACAGGTAATAAATTATATTTATAAGCAAGAAAGAGTGTTGTCTGCTTTGCTTCTTCATCATAAAAACCCAACTTCCCCCACTCTGCTACCCTTCAACCCCATGTTGAATCACCACCACATACTTCTTCTATGGAACAAAAAAGCCTTTGGATCTTGTGTGGATGGAAATCACAGCCTTCCTACATAGCAGGACAGGGTGATGGAAAAACACATCTCAAACTTTTCTGCAAACTAGAGCCCCCTGGGTCCCACCTGCAGATATCTGACTGCAATTGGTCAGGAAGAGCTTGAGCACTGAGCTTTAAAAGTCCTTGGGTGATGCTAATGGTAAGAATGATTCAAAAGAGCCACAAATAAATTCCCTTGGGAGTTTGTAAATAAAGAGCTCAAGGCCCTGTACTCAAGAGATGCCTTTTTGTTTCCTCTCAAGGATTATTTATTTGAAGGGCAGAGTGACGCAGAAATATTTCCCATCTTCTGGTTCACTCCCCAGATAAGTGCAATGTTCAGGGCTGAGCATTTGGGCTGAGCCAAATCCAGGAATTCCATCCTGGTCCCCTGAATGTCTGGCAGGGGTCAAAAACACTTGGGTCATCTTGCTCTGCCATCCCATGTGCACAAGTGGGCAACAGGATTAGAGAGCAGATGGCACTGCAAGTGATGCCCATAAGAGATGCTAGTAACACAGGTAGATGGCTTAAGCCACTGCATCACACCATTGGCCATCTTCAGAGACGCCATTTTAAATGAAGTTTCCTAGGAACTATAGTAATAGAACCTGAAAGAATAACTACAGAGGTATGGGAAATACTGACAGGTACAGTTCACTTGGAACAGGGCTTCCTGACACTCTCTCCAAAGTGAGCAAGCCAAAGGCTAGTCTCAGGTGGAGAGCCACCGGCGGGAGTGGAAGCCAAGACGGCAGTCCTTCCTTGAGTGACACAGCCATCTGCAGAAGTGTCCCTGAATGGATATCACAGTATCTAATGTTTGGGGCTAAGGAGGTCCTAAAAATATATAAATTATACCCAATGTAAAATCAAAGGGACAAAAATGAGTGAAGGAAATTTCAATTTAGAGACAAACCCAAATTGTACATCACAAAACAAACACAGAAAGCACACAGTGGGGCAGACTGAGACTGTCACCCACCTGCTGGCCCATCATCTGGAGTTCCTTCACATCTGTAATTCCTGCTGAAAAGGTTGCACCTGGGAAAGCATGTTCTAAGTCCGGTCAACGAGACACCTGGAATAAGAGGTGGCTTGTCTCCAAGCCGAGGTTTCTGGGCATTTCTGAGAATTGGGCTCTCTTGGCATCCTTCATTGCCAACCTAATGGATGAGACGTGACAGCTGGATTAGCATCAAAGCCAGAGTAGAAACCACCTGGCAGAAACAAAAGTGCATCCTTCTTGGGGGCTGTGACCACAGGCAACAACCATGCTTGCAACATCTCAAATGACTATAGCAAGGTTTGGCTCCATCTTCCAACTGGGCTTGACTCTCTAACTGCCTTAGAGCCATGGGAAAAGACTGAATTGAGCCCACAGCACACAGAAGCGGGTGCAAACAGGGTGAAAGTGGTGCCCCAATAACACATCTCATCCTGTCTTCAATGCTACAAATGCTGGCTACTGTACAATTGGCAGCTGTGGAACAACGCAGCACATGTGAGCACCTGTTGCCCACCTGGCAAGACCATCCCAAGCTTGACAGACTCCTCTCCATTCTTCCTTTTAACAGCCCTACCAGGTGGGGTTTTTAGTCCAATTTTTACTCCAGGTGAGAAGAGTGAGGGTCCATGATGGGAAGAGTGAAAATGGGGTGTGAGCTGAGTCAGATTACGAACACTGGAAAGCAGTCATACTTACTTTAAGCCCAGCACAAATAGCACAAACATCACCCTCCCAGGTAAACCTGTTGAACCCTGCATGAGCAGTGACTCAATGCAGGCCCATTCCATGCCCCACATCCCCAAGCGAGTGTGGCCTTCCTTGCTCCAGATCCCATTTCCAACAGATCTTTTCATAATCAAGCTTGCCACACTTCCCCCCAGGGCTTCCCATCATGCTCCCCTTCTGTCACAGAGGGCACAGCAGAGATGGCCATATCCGTTCCCTCTTGTGAATGCCTAATGTCAGGTTCCTTCTTGAACACGACCTGTGCATTAACAGCTCTGTGCAGGCCACTGCCCTCACTGGCCTGTCCCTGGGGCCGCGAGGGGGCCCAGCCCTTCAGCAAGCCTGGAGAACCATCTGACAAGTTCCACCCCTCTGGACTGCTCCCATCACTAGGACTTCAAAACTACCAAGAAATCAACACCAATGGCTGGGATGTCTACCACCGTGAAGCTCGTCCGCTGAACTAAGATCTCCCACTCCTGCCATCATCCACTCGGTAGGCCCTGATTCTGCCAACCTCTTTCACAATCTGGATTCTGGCCACAGCTGTATCATAGCTCTGTACAATTTCCTATCTAGCAGGGCCTACTCTCCTTCGACCTCCTTTCTTCTGCCTTATGAGCCATGACACCCAGTCACTCAACAGTTTTTATTTCCCAGTGGCTACACTGGAACTCTGAACCCCAAACCAATGGCAGCTATTTTCATGTGTACATTTGGGGTGCTAAAACAAAAATAAAATCACACATTACTTGCAAAAGTAGAGTATGAATTTGGGACCATACCTGACAGTAACAATTGCGGATTTTTCTCGGCTTTGGTGTGTGGATGATCCCATTTCGTCTTGAGCACAACACCTTGTGGTGGATATTAATATCCTGTCTTCAAGAGGTCAGTATGTGCCTAGTGTCCCCCCACGGAGGCAGCAGGAGCTGTATTCACACTCAGGCCAGCAGTTGGTGCAGTGTCCAAGCTCAGGGCCTCCTCACTTCAGTGTCACTGACCCTAACCATCTCACCATCCAACCACCCTCATTGTTCACTAACCACTGCTTCCCTGCACACCTGCTCACTCTGAGCACATGAGCATGTCTCCCAATGTCAGAGAAAGTGGCAGCCCTGCAACCATTGCTCTTCCCTCCCACCACAGGAAGCACAGGCTCACCGCAGCTACCGCCTTCTCTGCCAGTCTCCCACCTAATCCAGTGCCATATTTTCAAACATACACACAAAGAAAAACAACAATAGCAAACAGGCACAACTGTAAGATTACAACAGTCAGGCTTTTTCCAAGGGGAGAATGAAACTATTTTATTTAAGGGAATGTTAAAACAAAGCCATATACAATCTGTAACAAATACAATACAATCGTTTGTTCCCTAGTCCTGAATAATTACAGTATATACAAATTCTGTAAGGCACTGGGTCCCCAAGGAATACAAATGAGTCTTCTTTTGAAACAGACAAACAACAAAACCCCCTATATATTGCCAACTTTTTTTCCAAAAAATAATATGGCATATTTTTATGTTTAAATCATAACTACTGAATTAAATCACTTCTGACGCTACTTCTTTCATTTCCACTGCCAGGGGACTGCCTTTTCTAAGGAGATACAACTACCCACGTGTTCAAGTTAAAAAAAATCGCCCTTTTCTCAGTGCCTTTCCACCCACAGACAAAGAAGAGGCAGAACAGACCAGCAACATAAAACTTCTAATGAATATGCATGACTCTCGCAACATGAAATTCAGTCATTATTAAGTACTTGCTATACTTGACTTCACATCAATTGAAATGTGTCAAAGAATTCCCTGTAAATAAAATCTCAGCATGTTTCCTAAGAAGCTCTCTGTTTGAGGAATAAAAAAGAGTGGTGACTGGGGACACCACGTAGGGCTTTCCAGGAGGTCAAAGGCCTGTCTCCTCATACTCAATGCTCATAGCACTTCACTTGTGATTAAACAACCTACACACATTCATAAATAAATATTATGTTTCATTTAGTACTTTATCATCCATAATAGTTTACTCTCTAATCCACATAATGGAGTTGTGCCAGACTCCACACTGAACATAATATTTATATATACATATATTTATATAATATATACACACATACATAAACTATAAACCTGAACATCTTAGCATACAAAACTTCTCTAATGACTAATAATTTAGGATTACTTTGAAAGGGAACAGTTAGAAAACAAAAACCTTAGTCTTCGAAATAATCTTAAAACTATGCAACCAACTACACTATTAATCTCCAGGCTCTTGCGTATTTGAATGAAAGACAAAACAGTAAAATAAAATTCGACTATGAGCCGCTAGAAATTTAAAAGCCATAAGGGACTTCTGGAAAGTGGGATAGGTAGCCTTCAAGAACAACTTAGTCTTACCTAAGTGGATTTTTGTAACATAAACAGAAAAAATTTTTTTCATAAATAAAAATTTTTCTCATTAAAAATAACTAAGTGGGTCTTTTTAAGTATCTCAGAAATAAATTTCCAAGTGTTCATAGTGAGTAAATCAGGCTGGGGATTAGAAAATCAGCTACAGATTATTTCCAAAGCAACCAAACAGATAATACAGAAGAATTTTGGACACTATTTTAACTTCTCCCATTTTTCCCTGGAATTCTCTCACTAAACATCATCATGTTCCCATGAAATGTTCTGCATGTAAGATATCCATTTTCAAGAACTTACCAAAGAGAAAGCCTGTTTTTTATCTAAGGGGTGATTCCAATCCCAAATGCAGGGGATTCCCGAGAAACACAAATACTTCTCTGTGAACGGCATACATGTTTACATTCTTTTGATTAAAAACGATCTGATTCAATACATGCAGACTTTCTCCAAAGCTCAGATGATTTTCATACTTATCTTAACCATGTATTCCTTCTAAATTATCACAAACTGCATAATCTGACCCAAGAGAAAGGAATCTTAACATTGCAATTGAAGTTATTTGAATCTCAGTAAAAGCAGCGTTGTGATTACTGTTATATTTTGGAAGCGATAATTTTTTTGCCCCATAGGAAAATAAAAGGCAAGGCATTCTCTTCCATCTGAAGGATGAAGTTCTTAGCTACACAAGACAGGCAGTGAGAAGCAGCGGTAAGGGAACCTGGAATACAGGATGTGTGCTTCACTTAACGGTCCTCCCAGATCGTAAGCAGAGCTCACAAACACTTGGCACCCGAGGATGTTTTCTGGATGATCAAGCGGGCAGCTGCAAGCCACTTTGCAAGTGAGGAAAAGGTTTCCTCATGCAGCTGTCAAATGTCCATCTTTCAGCCACTCAGCAATGAACATGTGTTATAAAACACTGCCCCCTGGAGTATCCTCCAGGGAATGTCTCTTTCTTAGAGGCTAAGAGGGAAGTACTCAACAAATTCTTTACTAACCACTGAAGCAAAAGGAAACCTGCAGAAGGAAATGTAGATAAACGAAGCTGAGACAGATGAGTACAATGGTTCACAATGGTACATGCCTGTTGCCAAGGAATACACCCCTGTCAATGATTCTGTGTGTTTGTGTGTTGCCCCAAACACTATAGAATTCAATAGCAGAAGAGTTGCTCTGACAAGTGCCACAAAGAAAAAATAATAAAATAAATAGTTATTTTAACATTGTGAAAGTGAGTCAGCCATATGGCATTAAATGATCACTTCAGATGAACACAGTCAAGCCCTATCCATTTTAGAATAAGCAATCACGGCAGTGGTAACATTCTGTGGCTTCCACTCTCCTATGCTGGCCCATCTGAAAGTTATCTTTATCTAGTTTTAAGTTAAAATTTTGTTAAATTAACCTGACAAGTGCTTCATCATATATATATATATATTTTTAACTCAGACCCTCCCCCAACACACACAAAAGACAAGACAATAAGCAAGAGAAACCACTTAAGCAAGATAGGGTGTCCATCCTTGCTCCCTCGTGGTTTTGAGACTACCCCCCACCCGGCATCTGTGAAGACACAGTCACGGGCCCCTTCCTTCCACCCTTGCCACCTCGCTGACTCACCCTTCTTCACCCAATAGCAGACAATCGCTAGTGTAGAGTGCTTTGTCTTTTACAAAATCCACGTCATTTTGCTTAGTATGGACCTTTGATTTGAAAGATTGACAGCATACACAGGTCAATGCTCTGCATTTTAGAAGATAAGCAAAAAAAAAGTGTTTGTGTGTCTGATACAAAGGAAAGGATTTTACCACGAAGGCCTGACACCATCAGAAACACATGGTGGTTCTGAAGACCATCATCCACACTTCATGTTCCTACAGCCACATGGAAGCTTCATTTGCTCTGAGTTGCCCGAAGCTGCAAAGAAACACCTTGAGCAAGTCCCACAGGCAGTTCCTGTCTGGTGGCACTTGTCTGCAGGTGCAATGCCATGGCCGGGGCAGCCCCCCACTGCAGGCAGGACCACAGTGGTCCGGCAGCCTGGATTGGCCAAGTTCTGGCTTTAGGGTGAGCTCCATTCTAAGTCCTCCAGCTTCACAGATGATCTTCTGGCTTGCAGAGTGCAACGGCTTTTGACCAATGCAAGAACATCTATTTTAATTCACCTTTCAGTTGAGTTTCCGGGGAAAAAAATGAACAAAACCTTTTGTGGGTATTTCTAAAATATAATAGTATAAACCTTAAAACATCTATGTTATTTTGGCAAAAGTAAAGTATCTTAAAAAAAAAAAAAAAGAGGTCATCCCGAAATGCAAGGCTTTCTTAGAAAGCAACAAGCATCCCACATGCAACACACAACCCTGCGGCCTCTGCCCTCTGACAGGCAGTAGGCATGAAACCGTGTTCCGGACACTTCTCTATCTCTGTCCAGGGTGCTCCCTGAGACGGGAGGGCTGCAGCCACTGGGAAGCAGGACCATAGTCAAGGCTTGTGCTAGGGATGCTCTCACATCTTCTGCTGTGCCTACAAACAGAACACTTGTCGGCTTTCCACAGAGATGTCCTCTCCCTCATGTCAGAGTTTAATGTCCTGCGACTCTGACATCTTGGCAAGTGTCTTCTTGACACGCAGGGCCGTCAGCCTCGAGGCAGGATTGTGAGCCCAGCATTCCGTCATGAGCTTGCCCATCTGCCTTAGACACTGTGGAAAGGAAAAGAGGCGTTGGGGCAAAGTTAGAGAACTGGAATCTCCACAAGGCAGGAAGGCCCTGGATAGCAGCTCTTTCACTGGAGCTCAGGAAGCTACAAAAGGTTTATATTTTTAACATTTTTTAACAATTTATTGGTTTATTTTAAAAGCAATTATTAACAGAGAGCATGAGAGAGAGCGTGGAGAGAGAGAGAGATAGCTTCCATTTGCTTGTTTAGACCCCAAAGAGCCACCATGATCAGGCAGAAGCCAGGAGCCCAGGACTCCATCAGGTTTCCCAAACAGGTGGTATGGGCCATCTTAGGTCATTTTCCACTGTCCTCCCAGGAACAAGGGCAGGGAGCTGCACTGGAAGTAGAATAGCCAGGACTCAAGCTTGGTGCTCAAATGACAAGCCAGTATTACAAACGGTGGCTTAATATGCCTATACCACAATGCCAGTCCTGAAATGTACATTTTCCTTTAATGGTACCTGTAAAACCATGTAGAAATAAAACCCCACTGGAGCTCCCTTTCATGAACAATGATCTATGAATAAAACAGGCTGACTCGTGTGCTCTCTTGTGACAGGAGCACACAGGTGCTTTGCTGATCCTAAAACAGCACCTTGAAGTCAGCACTAAACAGATATAAAAACACCCTGGGAATGTATATTACACACCACATACCCAGACTGTTTAAAATGCTTGATAAGTCTACCTTTTTTATTCAATTCCATGTGATTCCAACCAGCACGGTTATTCTTAAACCACAGCTGGTTGTCAGTTCCACTACTACGATCATGTTGTTTAAGCACAGTGACCTGTGCACAGAGAAGCTAAAACGTTTTCTAATGTACTCCAGGGATATTCATCAAATATTGGTATTCCTGTTGAAAACACACCTTCCCTTCACTAGACATCTCTGGTGAAGGGTTCTGAAGTGGCGTCGGTGGCCACACATACCGCCAAAATAACCTAAGCCCGGTATCTCACAACACTTTCTGCACAGCTTATTGGAAAAGCAAACATGGATCTTACAGACCATTTCAGTGATGAGTCAGAAAACCAATGGACCAGACGTTGTTTTTAAATGAATTTCAGATTGAAGACAAAGTTCATAAATGGTGCTAGGTTCACTTTGTTTCTGATAAACTTGGTACATGTTTAGGTAAACAGTAGATTTTGTTCCTGGGAGTACTTCAAACTCACCTTGAAATTTCCTGCAGCATCAGTACCCCATGTGGGTACCTAGGCTGCATCCTCGCTGTTCCACTTCCCACCTAGCTGCCTGCTAAGGTTCTGGGGAAGCAGTGGATGATGGTCCAAGTGCTTGGTTTCCCCACATTGCTGTGGGCTCCTGGCTTTGGCCTGCCCAACCCTAGTCCTGACTGTTGGAAACCCTTCGGTAGTCAACCATGGGATGGAAAATCCTTCTCTCTCTCTCTCTCTCTCTCTCTCTCTCTCTCTCAATCCTTCTCCCCTTCTCTCTCCCTCCACCTTTTACTCTCCATAACTCCATCTTTCACATAAATAAATCTTTAAAAAAAAAAGTTCCAGTTACCAGAGAACTTGAGGAATTGGATGAGTCTGAAGGTGTAGTGGGCAGAGGGAGAGGAACGCAGCAGGAAAAGGAAATCCAGCCAAATTCTTCTTCTTTCCAAGCATCTCCTTTACAGACCTTTACAGTTCTCGCCACCAGAGTCTTACAGCAAAGCTCAGTGTGGGATCTGTCTTACTACGACTCCTCAGACGCCTACTTCTTGCCCTCATTCCATGCAAGTAAGTGGTCTGGCAGCAAAATCATGATGCTTTTAAAAATGCACATGAGTGTAATGCTCACAAAAGGCAAGGAGTGAACACTGGCCAACTTCAGACCTCCTGCAGGCAGTATACTGAATCTGGAGAAACGTACATATAACTGAGCTCCATACATCCTACTACACCAACACCACTGCCATCAAACACGAGTTCTCATGCTGGCTATCTGGGATTGGAGGGGTGAAAAGAGGTCTGTCTCCAAGTTCATCCTGGTGACAAGGTGACTGTGAGCCTTACCTCATCACTACTCCACCGGTTGGGGAAGGAGGGGCGTAACTTCTTGATGCACACAATCTCTCTCATGTCCTCATAAGACGGGTCACTGGGCACTAGGTCATGATAGGGAAGCTGGTATTCTTCCACTATACCTGAAAATGTATGGTTACGACTCATTATTTTCTGTGAAGTGGAAACAAAAGCCTAATACACAAACTGTTCTCAAAATAAATGCTACCAATAAAAATGACAGATTCAGGCTGAAACACAGCAAAATAAATCCCCCAATACTACACCCAAATATTCCTAATTAGAATTCCTAATTCTAAATTAGAAAATAAAATGAATAGAAAGCTTTCAACCTCGTCTTTAATTTTCAAAAGATAAGTATCTCATATCTATTTTCAATTTCATAAAAAAGTTGCTTTTTTAAAAAAGTCTGTATTCAGCCTCAATGCAAATTTGAATGGTATCTCCTGAACTCACTTTGTATAATATGTGACAGCTTTTCTTACTATAGTATGACATTAGAAAGATCATAATGAATTTCAAAGTGCATTTCATTAGAACAAAATATCAGAGTTTCATTTTTTTTTCTGTTTAATCAGAAGGATGTGAGTTTCCACATTAAACTTTGGAAACGTGTGTGCACGTGCATGCACACACACACACACACACACACACACATATATATATATACATCAATGATGACTCAAAATCTGGACAGGGCAATGTTACTGCCTTAGCTAACCTTTTGGACAAAACATTTCAGAGGAAACCTAATGCATCTGCAGTCACTCATGAAGGGCTCCAAAATCTTGAGGAGACCAAAGGGCACTGCCTCATGGAAGGTATTTTCTACAGAAATGTGAATACTTGCCCGCTAACTTTCTCCCTTACTTAACACACAAACCTATACACATTACTGTTACACTAACCAAAATGGAAATTATTATTATCATGTTGGGTATACTGAACACTACTTATGTACCAGCAACTGTAATTCTCTTCACATCTACTAAAACCTCACAACCAAGGAACGTAAGTCTATTCCTCCACGTCATGGTTACGAGGAAGATACTGGAACAAAGTGTGTCACAAATAAAAAACAGCAGGTACAAGAACAGCACTCTGCCCTAGGCAGGTGCCTGCTTCATGGTCAGGATATCAGGCAAGCTCATGTGTCACAAAGCAAAGACTAAATTGGCAACTGTGCAGCGGTACAATGTTTTGCAGAATTTTCTTGATATCTGATAACAGAGAAGCGGACAACTCAGCTCTCTACCTATCTACCAGGGGACAGAGTATACAACAGCAACCAAAACACTGCAAACAGTAGTACATCTAAATATTTTCAGATGCCTGCATTGCTAGGATTGCTCTTACTAGAAAAACCTTAAGTTTACAGCAACCCAATCATAAAACAATAACAATATCCTGATAGTTTCCCTTTCCTTTTCATAAAATGTTTTCATGGTGGTGATGGAGGACCTTCCATAAAAAGTAACCAGACTGGCTGTCCACCCAGAGTTGTCTCTGCCACTACCCATACAGGAGAAGCCACAAAGGGGTGCTGGAATTGGAATGATGCCCAGTGGGTAGGTGAGCAGCTCCTGAAAGTAGGAAAGGGGGCTGACCTGGTGAAGTAGCCACTGGAGGAAGAGAAGGGAGACAACACACAGAGGATATAGGCGGAATCTGTACAAGGGCAAGGGACGAACACAGTGCAATGAAAAGAGATTCATCAGTAACTGAAGTTGGGGGGAAGGAGCCAGTTAAAGACTATTCCAAGATGCTAAACATAATTTCTTGGGAAGATTGAACTGTACCAACAAAAACATAGAGAAGAATAAAAGAAAACATGATCCTGTATATGATACAATACTTTTAAATTTTGCTGAGACACAGCTTTTCAGATATCTGTGTTTCTTACCTCCTGATACACATCTCCTAGCAATCTCCCAAAGGATGAGTCCAAAACTGTACATGTCGGCCATAATGTAAGACTGGAAGTGATTTCTATTCAAGCTCTCATCCAGCACTTCCGGGGGCATATAGCGCTTGGTGCCAACTCGTGTGTTGGGTGGTATGTCAACTTCGTTTGTATCACTAGGAAAAGGCAAAGCAGGGCATTCATCAGCACTAAACAGGACCAGCAAATGACACTTCAAGGTGATTCTCAAACAAAGGAATTCAGGGAAAGATGGGAAAAGAAAACATTCTAGGGAATGAAAACATCTTGAAAACTATGTCTTGGTAAGAAGCTGATATCACATATTCACAGGTAAAAACCAAGGGAGGATGCGATTTAAACAGAATGGAGCCATAACATAAGAAAGTATGCTCTGTATGTATCACCACTGGATCCAACTTAAATCATTGTTCAGTAGCTACTTCATATTTAGAAACTACTTTCTTTCCTTTCACATGTTAATTTCTTGCCCTTAAAATAGCATGCACACCAACCAAGAGGGTTTGTTAACAATAGTACTTTTAAAACTAAGTGTTGTAAGAATTTTGGGTCTATAAACATATAAGAGAAAGTGGGGAGAAGAGGAATGAGGCAAAAGTTTGCAAGCGAAATATAAGAACGCTTCTAACACTACCGTTTCACAGCCCAACACATTATGGATTATGATACATAAAAAAGTTATCTAAGATAACTTTTCAACATGGCTGCTTTTATCTGTTTTTTCCATTAGCTGGGGGAGAAGGAATGAGGAAAATGGAGAATCACCACCTCCAAGCAGTGTGAGGGGCCATGGTTCTCAGCCCATGTTTAGAAGCTGTACAACTACAAGGCTGATGATCTACTGGAGCCCATGAATCCATGGTGGGCCAGGACAAGGCTCAGACAACATCCAGAATAAATGCTACACGACATCAGAAATCGGTATAAAAAAGAGAGTGACACGACCAATGAAGAAACTATCTAACGGAGCCGACTCAGAATCCACAAGAGGAAGACAGGCATGACCGTGGGTAAGGAAGGACTCCTGCACACCAGGCAGAAAGGTGGTTAAAAGGAAATGAATTACATTCCAGTCCAGGTACATGGGAAACCAAAAGTTGTCTTAATATGGGCCCCATGGGAGTGCTTTCAGGCACACCAAGGATGCACTCTGACCATGGCTGATCAAGGTCTGGGGCAACTCCATCCTCTCCTTAGTTTTAGTTTCATAATGCTATTTGAATTTGGCAAGTCAGGAGATGGTAACAAAACGTGATATGTTGACAAGCTCTGAAAGAATGAAAGATGAGTGCAACCTAGTGGGAGAATTAAGATTTGTAATGACTGGTCTACAAGCAATAGTACTTCAAAAATCACAAGGTAAAATCAAGTTGCAAAAGTTTATTAGGGTTAGGGTTAAAATTTTGAAACACATGGACAGGCTCTCAAAATACACTTTGTAAGGAACTTCTGGAGAACTCTTCATTTATTGGTCATCTGTGAACTCTCTTTCCATCAAATGCAGCAAAAGCACAATCAAGGATTCTGAACGTGCAGCAAACATGCACTATCTGTGGCTCACACGGGCCAGGCCTGCTCAGGGAGGCCAGCCTTCCTCCCCTCACAACCCCAAGAATTTCCCCTTAGAAGTATTTTGAATAAATACCCTCCTTACTGATATCTGGGTCAATACCATCTTCCAACTCGAGACCAAAAAAAAAAATGCCTTTGAGAACAAAGATTCTGTCCCAATCAGTTGGCATATTTCCTGGATATTTCCATATCCAACCTCAGTGTAGCTCTGACAGGGTGTACAAATCCAACTCTGGACATGGAAGAGGGACAAAGGGCCACTTAGAGTGAGCTTTGCTATACTAACATTTCTTCCTTATGCTTTCAGCAACACCATTCTACCTGTTCCTAAATAATGCAGGAGGGAGAAACTGGGCTTATCCTAATCCAGGAGAGTAGAAGCAGAAATTACAGCAGGTTTTTTAAAAAAGATTTATTTTTAATTTTATCAGAAATGTAGATTTACAGAGACAGAAAGATCTTCCATCCATTGGTTCATTCCCAAAATGGCTGCAATAGCTTGGGCTGAGCCAATCCAAAGACAGAAGTCAGGAGCCTGGAGCTTTGTCTGCGTCTTCAACATGGGTGCAGGGTCCCAAGGACACTAGACATGGGGCATCCTCTGCTACCTTGACAGGCCATGAGCAGGGAGCTGGATCAGAAGAGGAGCAACTTGGACACAAACTAGTGCTCATATTGGATGTCAGTGATGGAAAGCAGAGGATTAGCCAATTGAGCCAATATGCCAGCCTAAGAAATTACAATGACTTTTAACAGACACCAGAAACAAAGACCAAGAGCAAGCAGTACAGTGATGGCACTGTGCCTGTATGAACATACTATGACAGAAGAAAACGGCTGCCAAGGAGAAAAAACCAAGCAGGGTGCCAGCAGCTCACTCTAGTTCTCTCTCCCTGGGGGAGGGTAAGGAGGGATGAGAAACAAGGTTGGCAAGAAAATATGGGACTTGCATTGAGGGTGCAGTCAGAGGAAGTAACTCCCAACCCACAAATAATCCTGTGCCCATTTGTAGTCAAATCATGCAATCATAAGTAGAAAATACAGATAGAAGAGTTTATTGGTGGTTACCATAGGTGAGCAAACAAGAGGAAGTGACAGGTAGACAAAGGTGACTTAATGTATACTAAGTGATACAGGAGTAAGAAGTTGCAGAACAGGTTAAGCGTAGATAATGATAATGTAATTTTTTATAGAAAACTGTAATTTTCAAGAAAGGGCTTTAAACGTTTTTTACTAGAAAGAAATCAGAAATGTTTGAAGAGACATGTTTGAAGGAATACTCCGATTTGATGTCACACAATGTATACATGTACACATGTGGATTTTATGTGTCAGGTAAAATTTCTAGAAAACAGAAAATAAATGTTTGAGTGTTGTGTTCACGGCAGGGGAAATGTTCTGTCTCTTCACCCATCCCATGCAGAAGGGCTAGAAATGTTTGCACTAAGGGGACAACTGCAATGTACAATTTAGAGATTGCCAAGGAGGATAAATCTATTCACAAACATGTTTATGGTAAATCCTTGCCCTGGATCAAACACGGCTGTTGTCCTCGTTAGTGTGAGTGTCAATGAGATACAGACTTAAGGAAACCAGGAAAGAAATAAAAATCAAATTAGATGAGAAAAAATAAATGAAGGCAGGGCTGGTAAACTCATCATGAGAAAGCTTCCTTTGTTTTATAATCATACTGGTCATATAAACATTTGTCCTTATAAACATTAGGGATGGTAGGGCTGGCAGAGAAGAAAATAATGAAAATGATCGATTGTACTTTTCTAGAGGAGAGGTGAACCCACAGGGGTGAGTGGTAACTTATTTGGGGAGAATGGGTACAGTCTTTCTGGCCTGGGCCATGACAGCATGGCAAGCTCCTGTAGTGAAAAGCAAACAAGGAGAAAGGTTCCATTGGCATCCGTTTCAGAACTACAATGCCCACAGCATGCCATACCACACCCTCCAGTGGAAGTATCCTAGATCGTGAGCTGCTGGTGGTTTGGGATGAGCAGGATCAGGAGAATAGCCTGCAGAAAGGGCGTTGCTTATGAGCCAGGGCTGGCATGGGCGTGGCGGCCAGGAATTAAGTTTTCACATACCTGGGGTCCCCACCGTGCTGCCCAGGAAGATGGACAGAGCGGTCTAATCTCACTCCATCTTTAAAGGCAAGGCTGTCCTCACTTAAGAATGTGCAGCAAAGCATGGCAATCAATTTCCCATTGCTCACTGAAGTCATGGGGAATAAGGGGTGACAGAGAAAATGCCCAGTGCACTGGAAAAAGAGCTCCCCTGCGAAGACCAGAGGGCTCTCTTGGGAAAACTCTAAGGACTCCTCCCTCCAAGGAAGGCCACAGAAGTGAGAAGTCTCCAGGCTCTAGCCTGGGGCAAAAGGGGGAAGTGAAGGGCCGGAGAGGGAAAGAGGGGGACATAGGCGCAGAGAGAGAGAAAAGGAAACAAGGAGTGAGATAAGTACAGGAAACAAAATCAGATATATAACTAAAATTTTGGTCTCCTGCCACAGCAGGGAGGCACAGAGTACCAAGGGGGAGTGATGGGCGTAAAGCAGCTTGCCAGCTGGCGACTCTCCCACCAACACCACTGAGAACTCCAACACACAGAGGTGATGAAAAGCAGAATGCTGTGGTCCCTTCCTCACTGTCCATTCCCAGTCAGTTGCACTGTCTCCAGCACACTCCTGGCACAGCACTGGTACCTGGCATGTGGTGTGTGTGTGTGTGTGAGAGAGAGAGAGAGACAGAGACAGAGATGAAGTCAGCAGCTGCCTGAAGGTACAGTGAGGCTGAAAGGAGAGCCTCCCACCAGGATCTGAAGCAGGCTGCAGAATGAAACATGAGCATCTCCCAGGGCCTCACGAGCAGCACATGCTTCAGACACTTGCCACCAAGCATGCAATGAAGGTGGGCATAAGACATTTACTTTCGTGCCAGGGAATATAAAGGGGGTCTGTTTGGGGGAATATATATATATATATATTTTTTAACTGTAGGGTCACAATTCACCTCATTTGCTGTGAAACGCTTTTCATGTGAACAGAACTTCCTCACTACAAATCCATAGCAGCAATTCTGGCAAAATGTACGCTGTTAAGAAGGACCCCCCTGCCAGATCAGCCCAGGGCACACTCCCTATGCTACCATAAATCGCAGGAAGACCAGGAAAGGCAGAGCAGAGCACGTGGTGGCAAGGGGAGGCAAGCCCAGGAGCAGAGCCCTCCATTCTACCCTGGTGCACCACCCTGGTGGTCCACAGAAATCTAGAACTGTAGATGCCTAAAACTGAAGGTGAGAGAGACAGAGGCAGAATAGAAATAAGAAAGGCAATAGGAACAGGAGGTAGAGCCATTACACACCTTTAGCAATTTACTATTTTAAAAAATAGTAAAGGATGTTTAAAACACCTTAAAGAACACCTTAAAGGCAGAGTAATACTTAGCAGGGTATCACTGGTTTGTGGCTCTTAACTGATGCCTGCAGTTACACCCTGAGTACACTGGAGATCACTCAATTGCCTCTTAGACTAAAGATACCACCCTATCCCATTCCACCCTAGAATGAGATTCTCCAGAATCCAAAGAAGGGGCAGTGCACTACAGATCTTATTGACAGCTGTAGAAGTGGCTTGTCACACTGAACCTGTCCCAGTCAGGCGTTCACCTGGTGAACTGGTTTTGGTTACATGTTCCATCAGACTTCACTGCTGCTAGAATTACACCAAGAAAACAAACAAACAACAACAACAAAACAAAAATCTCCTTGGGATTCCTTATCAGCACAATCAGAAAGCTGCAAGTTCTTGAACAAAACGTAGATATGGTGTATGGTGGCAGAGGGTGTGATGGGGTGTGCTGACTCTGTCACTAACAGGCATGGCTTACATGACTTACTGAGTCACTGAGTCATATCATTACAAAAAATACAGTAAGTACATAAAGCAAAAGTTACATCCCAAATAATAACATCACAAAGGGGCTGGCTACCCTAGCTCTTTTGCACTCAACAATGTGACAACCCTCAACTGAGAGAAGTGTGTGACAGGCTAGCTCTCACTGTGGGTTTCCTATTTAAAATGTAATAGCAGAAGCTCCCTAAGCCAGGATTTATTTCCCCTCCTAAGAAAACATTTTATTCTGACACTGAAATATTAGAGAGGTTGCCTGACTCTCCAGAGTGAAAAGTGAAAAGCTCTGGGACTTCCTCTGAGGCAGTTCATATGTCATGGTTTCCTCCTCGTCCCCAGAGAGATTCAAGGTAACGGTGAAGCCTGCCAGGGCTCACCTGGATCCAATCTCCCTTAAACAGGAAATGCATCAGCACTTACATCATTTCCAAGGGAGTGCAGGATAAAAAAAAAATTACATGAGCAGGAAATCTCTAAGGCACCAGTTGTTCTCTCTGAGGTTCTCAACTTCCCTGGGAACCTCCCAGAGATGATTTAGATGCCTACACTTACAGCTGTGTAGAGAGCAGGGTAAAGAGTAAGGTTGCACAGAAAGCTCACACACGCAAAGCTGGAGAATTCAGCACTGGGTCACTTATGACTCTGACTGCAATAAAACACTGTGATTTTCTGTTTGCACGTGTGCACAGGTATGCGAGCACACACTGACACACACAGCAAGATATGAAACAAGCAGAGGAGACTGGAACCCAGTGGAGCTTATAAAGCAACATTTACACATTATGCTAAGCAACTGAGAGCAAATTTTCAATACAGGAAGTAACAAAAAGGACCCCCTGAATTGCTGAATGTAGCCTCCGGATAAGGAACGAGAAATTGGAGTGCAGCAAGATAACTGGCCACGGAGCTTATGCCAGTCACATCAGCCTGTGCAGTCAGCATCCTCCTCTCCTCCCCTCTTGATGAACAAGTAAACACATGCCAAGCCTCTCCAGCTGTTCTTCTCACTCCCTAGAATCAGAGTTCGCATTAAATTTGAGAGGCCATTCACTTCACTTCCCTTGCATGAAGCAGACATAAGTCCTAGAAATGTCACACAGACTCAAATTCCTTGCTTAAGGTCCATGAAGGAGATGGATTCTCATTTTATTTTTTACTATCGCTTACTTTCATCAATTCAAGACAGTGTTAAAATGCCTGCCACGGATAATTTACTATGTCCTACCATATGGGAAGCACACCAATGAACTGGCATGGATGAGGCTTTTAAAATGCCCAGTAACTAGCAGGACAGACAAGGCAGGTACAAAACTAATGCCAGGTGATGAGGGCCAGTAAATAACTGTGCTATGATGTTGTTCTTCATAGCTCAGGGATGAGTAAGGTGCCTGGGTTAACTCCTGAGACTAGATGAAGGTATCGAAGAAACAGGGATTTTTCCAAGCTAAAGGTGGCCAAAAAATCAAGAGCAAAGAAGTAGCAAACATCAGCTCTATGTGGAGAAAACAGGTGAGTTTCACAAAGGAGAACACGGACCGGAGAGTTTGTGCAATATAAAACTGGAGAGGCAGAGTCAGTCCAGAACTCTACATCGGAAACCAGGCAAACAAGCTGTCTGACTTTGTCCCATTGTCCACAGGTAACTGCTCATTTATCTTCACCTGAGGGAGGAAGGAAAGGTGCCCATCTTCCAAAATGGATCAGCTTCAGTGGGAAGAACAAGAGAGCAGTAGAGAAAAAACAAAACCAAAAAACCGAAAACGATTCAAAAGGTAAAAGGAGAGCAGAATCAGTGGAGACCAACGGGGAAGCTGTGCACACAGGCACATGAGGCAAACCAGAGGAAGTAAGGTTGGGCCTGAGGACAGCCACAGGCTGATGGGACAAGGGTCAGCGGAGAGGACCGATGGTGTCTCTCCGAGACCAATGGGGAAGCTGTGCACACAGGCACATGAGGCAAACAAGAGGAAGTAAGGTTGGGCCTGAGGACAGCCACAGGCTGATGGGACAAGCGTCAGCGGAGAGGACCGATGGTGTCTCTCGGTGCTGCAAGAGAGGAAGGAGCAGAACACAAACTACGAGGTACAAACTGCTGGGCTGCATTACTGGTTGTCTCTTTGGAATGACTTGCAAAATTTTAACAAGAGGGTGGGAGATAGGAAAGAGAAGCTGGGAAGCTAAGAAGCATCAAGGAGTAAGCTATTTTCTTTTGGTATCCGACTTGAGCTGCAGATCAGAAGAAAAGTAGGCGCAAGAAAGGACTTAACAATATGAACAGAAAGTTTGTATTTCCAACTTACACCTATAGAGCAAAGCATTTCCCTTGGCTCTGTTTTGAAAGATCAAGAACTTAAGTTTGCCACCCACTAACAGGTGAAGACAGTCACAAACTGGGGGCACAATTTTAAACCACATTTCAGCCTTCACTTTCAGGTAAAATACAAATCCATTAGTCCTGACTCTGGAAGTTTCACTTTCCGAACTTAATCTCTAGGCTTTTCCTCTATCCTTTCACTGCCATTTCTAGTGTATCTGGAAAAAAAAAATCTAGAAGGCAGTCCAAAAATTTGTTCAACACTAGGCTTGAACTGGGCTTTTCGGCAGGTGTTTTCATGATGATCCTACCACAACAGTGGTCTGCAAAACTCATTTAGTTTGTCTTGTTGTTAAATTACCTTCAAACGGAAAGCAGTTTCTCTACATTAAATCAGGGTGGGTGAAACACTCCAAGCACTGCATCTGCCCCATGCCCAGAGTGTAGAAGCTTATGTTAAGAGGCTAACTCCAAAGACAGGAAACCCACTGTTTTAGATCATGTCCTCATGTGTGTGTTCAGGAATTACTTGCATCATTTAATCTTAAAACTCAGTAGTGCTGAATACTGAGTCCACTTTTTCAGCAGTGCCCAACGCTTTTTTTCATAATGCATACATGTAAGTTCTCTTCACTGTACACCATATGAAACTATTGTCTTTATCATCACACAAGTTTTAGAGTTTTTTCTTCTGGCATCCCTAATGTCAGAAGAGTTCGGACCATATATTCCCAGCCATCAGCACTCTTGAATTTTCCAGTAAGCTCATGACAACTGCAAACCGCAGGTGAAGAATCTCCTGGTTCCAGACAAGCACATAAACAACAGGGCTGCCCCAACTATGCCATGCCACAAATTAAAAGTTCCATGATTGTTTTCCAAACAAAAGAAAGTTAAAGGTAATAAAACTCTTCTTTGACTCAATATGCAGCAAATTCTTCATGTACCAAATACTTCAGGAGCACCAAGATAGAAAATGTATATTGTATAAATAAATGAAAGCAAAGAATCCTAAAAAGGATAGTTGTTCATTTTGATACCAACCTAATAAATTTCACAGCCAGGCCCAAGTCGGCTATACAGCAAGTTCCATTTTTCTTCACCAGGATGTTCTTACTTTTCAGATCCCGGTGGGAAATTGCTGGTTTGCCTTGTGTACTGAAGATCTCCGTGTGCAAGTGGCACAAGCCACTGACAGAAGAGTAGGCTAGCTTCAGCATCGACTTCGTGTCCAGCGTGGTGGACTTCAAATAATCATAGAGGGAACCATTTTCATGATAGTCCGTGATTAGGTACAACTGGGTCCAGGACCCTGTGCCTTTGATATCTGCAGCAATAAATCCTAAAAGGGGGGCGGGGGAGGGAGGAAGACAAACAAGTTTGGAGAGGAAGCATTTTCTCTATCTTTTTAAAAAATGTATGCATTTATTTGAAAGGGAGATTTATAGAGATAGAAAGATGGAAAGAGAGGTCTTCTATCCACGGGTCACGCCCAGCCAGGGCTGGATCAGGCTGAAGCCAACAGTTTCATGTGGGTTTCCCACTTCACTGCAGAGGCCTAAGCACTTTGTGCTGTCCTCCGCTGCTTTCCCAGAAGTATTAGCAGGAAGCTGAACTGGAAGTGGAGCCTCTGGAACTTGAGCTAGCACTCATCCAGGATGCTGGGGTCATGAGTGGTAGTTTAACTACTGCTCCATAATGTTAGCTCCAGATACTGTTTGCTGAACTTCAACAAAGAGTCATATTCTCAAATACAATCCTTTTCCCACTGGTGTCTTCTGTTCGCCATTTGAGCCCATTTTCTAATTATTCCAATGATCACTGAATTATTAACTCCAGACAGAGCAAGCAAAATTGGCGTAGTAAAAGCTCATATGTGAAAACATATTTTTAAACCAATTTATTTGCGGGCAGGAGAGAAAGAAAGAGCTGCCATCTGCTGGTTCTCATGCCCATAATGCCTGGAAATGGGTTACGCTAAAGCCAAGAACAAGGAATGCAATCCAGGTCAACCGCAAAGGCAGCCAAAACCCGATTTTCTGAGCCATCACTGCTGTCTGCCAAGGCCTATGTCAGCAGGAGGCTGGGGTCAAGAGCTGAGGTGGGATTGAACCTAGACATTCTGATACATGATGCAGGCTTCCTAACTACTAACCTAAGTGTCTCCCATTCCCTCAGGATGCCTTACTGTTCGGTAGATGTTTCAATTCTTTTACATTGGGGCCTTTGGATATAATACACTGTTTACAAAAGAAGGATATTAAGGCACACACCTCAATTCAGACTGATTATGTCTAGCCTGAGAAAACTAAAAAAAAAAAAAAGCATCAATTCTTAGCATACATTCTTGGGATAAACAAAACTGTAGATAACATTTTATTAGACGTTTTTACATTTGAGCCAAAATACACTCGTTCAAGTCTCTAGAAAATCCTCTAAAACTCTGGTCTGACATTTGCATTTGCTGTTCCCAAAGGGAAAAAAATAGGGAGTATTTCCCTTGCAGTTCCCCACTGACTGCCAGCCTTGCCCTTGTCACTCCTGGGAGGTCCCCACTCCAGGCTTAGGAGGCTGGCGGCCTTGTGCCAAGAAGAGAATGTCAGTATATTTCATAACAGCTCTAAGTAGATAGAAGACTAGGTGGTGGCTGGCAGAAAAGCAGGGGAAGCTAGGAAGCCCTGAGCACTGCTCCCTAGACCTGTACTCACCCAAAATGTTCTCATGCCTCATCAGCACTGTCTGGTAGATCTCGGTCTCTCTGAACCAGCTGGCCTCCTCTGTGGTGAAGAAGACTTTGACGGCCACCTTCTCGCCGCGCCACTTGCCCATCCAGACTTCCCCGTAGCGCCCTTTGCCAATCTGCTTCACCATCTGAATCTGCTTAGCTATTGTCCTTTGAACCTGTGAAATCCCAAAACACACCTTTTTTTATTCACAGCACCACAGATTTGTTTTTCCTCCAGTCAAGAAACAATGCCTGATAAAAGGTTCCTAGCCAATATTTTCTTTTTATAGATAAATTCATTGTATTCATTTATTAATTCATGTAATACCTTCCAAATCTATTCAAGGCAGACTATAAATGTTTCAAATAATGCTGCTAAACTGGTAACTATTTCGTGCTGTTATGATTTTCACTGAGAAAAAACAAAATCAGAATGGCTTCAGAGTAATACATAGAAGAGGTGATTTCAATTCCTACTACTAGAATGGGATATTTCGTACTCTTAAGGGATTCTTGTTAGCACATTCCTAATCATGGATAAAAGATATTAAAGCAAAATTGTAATGATTATAGACAAGGAATACAAGAAATCTGGGGTTAGGGAGCAGGAAGAGGAAGCTTAGAAGGGAAAGGAGTTGAGACCCCATCCAGGAACAAAAGGCAGATACAAAAGCTAGGTGACCATCTGGGCAATGCGGCACAGCAGTACTGGCTTCCAGAGGCTGGATCCTGACCTTGTAAAACTATAGCACCTAAGTCCAGGTATTAGGCAGAGACTGCCCAATGGTGCAACACATGTCCTAGCTGGGCAGCACAGCACAGCTGCCAGCAAAGACAAATGCCAAGCCTCTCATGAGGGAAGCACTGGGTCGGGATTTCTCACTCCACAACCATGAATGAGTAAGGAATTCCTGCCACCGTACCACCTGATCATGCATAAAATATAAGAAATAACCTCTGAAATGCAAAGGTTGGCTCACAGTGAAACAAAGGAAACCTCCCAGGAGTCAGGAAGGGTGAGGAAGAAAGTAAGTAGAGCGAAAAAGAAAGAGTATGACGGAAGAACAGAACAAGATCCTTAAATGGAAACAACCACAACCAGTAAGTGTCAACAAAACACAGCCCGCTGGACCCAAGCAGTCAGAAAGCACTGTGGAATTTCCAGCTGTACAATACTAAGTGATTGGACTTGATATCTGTAAAGCAGTACATGGAATGAAAAATAAGCATGCAGGAGCAAAGTACTGAACACGACACTTCTGAAGTGGAATAGCTGATTGTCACAATCAAAAACACAAAAAAGAACAAGAAAGACAACAGAACAGATACAAAAATCAAAGAAAGCTAACTTGCAGAGAAAGTATTTAACATGCTGGAGAGAACTCTGAGGACCTTGAAAGTGCAGCAGAGATAAGAGTAAGAAAACATGAAAAGTGGCTCATGTTAAGCATCTCTATAAACACAGTCATCAGCCATCTTTATTCAAACTATTTGGAAACAAGTGATGTCAATGTTCCCAGAAGTAGAGCAGAAGTTCTATGTGATAACTTTATATAACTTACAGGGCATGCATAAGGAACCTAGCATTGAGTTATTACAAGAGCCAACCAACACACTGGGATACAATCATTGTCAAGATGGCTTTACAGCAAGGAAATATGTCAAGCCTTTTCTGCTTTAAATTTAACTCTTGCAGAGACAATCTGAACAATGTTTATTTCACAGTCAGGCATTAGACATGACTTCCCCATCTCCAAGTCACACAACAGGATTAGGACAAGAACACTGGGGGTGGGGGTGGGGTGGATGTTATCTAAAAATCACAGTTTGGTTCTTTCAACTAGATCTGCATTTATTTTTTTCCCAGAATGGTTGATTTTATCAATCCAAGGATTATGAAAAAAAAAAAACTCACTGCTAAAATTATTAAGGCACAAATATCAGACTGAAAACAGATGGAGGAAAGAGAATTTCCTAAGGATTTTTTTTATTCCCTAGCAAAGCTGTTAAAAATGAATCACCGATATGGCAAAAAGTCACAGTGTCAACACAAATAAGCAGGCAAGCTCATATGAGGACAGGCTTCCTGCCGTAGGAGCCCAACACGCGGAGGGCCTCTGGGGATGCTTCTCTTCCTAAGCCAGAGGACACAGCACGAGCTCTAAGCAGCTTAGAAGCCCACGACGCAAGCAGAGAACTCACTGCAGAGACTTCCCACACACTGTTCAAGAACTAGACTTAATTTACAGATGTTACAAAGCATGACTCTTGTGTCTGTAAAATGTTTTGTTCAAATGAATAATCTGGCATCTGCTTCTGTTCTAATGACAATATTGTATTCTTACCACTGAAGGCAAGTCTTGACAGAACTAGCAATGCTCAACAGATTAGGAATGACAACTTCCCTCAAAGATAAAGCGTCACTAAATTACATCCAGAAACTAAAAATACACTGACTTTTTTTTGTTTGTTTTAGAATATCCGAAGAATGAAAAATAGAAGTCGAAAAATTTTAAATCTGATCGTTTGATTCGGAAAATGTTTCTATTCTTTCTGAGCCTAAACTTTCATTCTACATTAGACAATTAGATATTAATTTTTAAAAGGCAGTTATTTAAATAAAATTTCCAGAACATATAGCCATTATAACTGTGATTCCAAAAGAGAAGCAAATACGTATTTAGCAGCCAGTGGGTTAGCACAACTGGCTGATCCTCCACCTGCAAGTGTTGGCATCCCATATGGGTGCCTGTTAATGTCCTGAATGTTCACCTCCCATCCAGCTCACTGAATATGGCCAGGAAAAGCAGCAGAGGATGGCTCAAAGCCTGCACTCATGTGGAAGACCCAGAAGCTCCCGGTTCCTGGCTTTGAATTGGCTTAACTCTGGCCATTTGGGGAGTGAACCAGCAGATAGAAGATCTTTCCCTGTCTCTCCTTCTCTTTGTAAATGTGCCCTTCAATAAAAATAAATAAATCTAAGTATTTAAAAGGAGTTATCACTATTCCATGTTGTCATCTAGTGATTGGATATAATCTCTAATATTTAAATCCATGTACATGACAGTACTTCAAAAAGTTCATGAAATAATGGGTTTAAAAAGTAAGTTTTCCCTAATACACTAGCACAACTTAATATGCTAGTACAACCATTAGGGAAGATGTTATGGAGATTTCTCAGATATCTGAATATAAATCTACCAGATGAGGAAACACAGTTCTGGGAATTTAACCAAATGAAATGAAATCAGTATATGAAAAACATTGTCTCCCCACATTTATAGCAGCTCACCTCACAACAACTAAAATATGAAATCAACCAAGACGTCCTTCAACTAACAACAGTGACAGATAGACACTAAAGTACTACTCGGCTAGATAAAAGCATGAAATCCTTTATTTTGCAACAAAATGGATATAACTAGAGAGCACTATAAATAGTGAAACAAGCCAGTTCCCCCCAAAAGGTGAATATCATGCTTTTCCTGACTTGTGGTGATGAAGTACAGGATATACAAAAGCAATGTATGTGGCCAACTGACCTGATTGTCACCCACAGCCCCTGTCCTATAAGGAGCAGGTGCTTTCCCACTCACTTTTACTTACTGACTTCTTTCTTCAGTGGTGGGTTAGGCTTGCGATTATTAATTACAGTTAAAGTTCATCACTGCAAATTTCAAAGAAAAACAAGAGAAGAAAGGATGGGAGGGGAGGAGATAGAGAGGGCAGAGTTGGAAGTATCATTATGTTCTTAAAATTGTACATACAGGCCTGGGGCAATGGCTCAGTGCCTAAAATCCCGGCCTTGCAAATGTTAGGATTGTATATGGGTACTGGATCGTGTCCCGGTTGCTCCACTTCCCATCCAGCTCCTGCTTTTGGCTTGGGAAAGCAGTGAAGGAAAGTCCAAAGCCCTGGAACCCAGCACCTATGTGGGAGACCTGGAGGAAGCTCCTGGCTCCTGGCTCCTGGCTTCAGATCGGCTCAGCTCAGCTCAGCTCTGGTCGCTGTGGCCACTTGGGCAGTGAACCAATAGATGAAAGACCATTTTCTGTCTCTCCTTCCCTTTATAAATCTGTCTTTCCAACAGAAATAAACTAAATTTAAAAAACTGTACATACAAAATACATGAAATTTGTTCCCTTTATAGAAATACTTTTTAAAATTTGAAATGATGCATATTCAGGATATTTATGAAAAATGTATAAAGATTCGTTTTATTTTTATTTGAAAGACAGAGTGACACAGAGAAGAAGGAGAGAGAGAGAGAGAGAGAGAGAGAGAGAGAGAGAGAGAGAGAGAGAATCTTCCTTCTACTAATTTACTCCCCAGATGGCCACAAAGGCTAGAGCTGAGCCTACCTGAAACCAGGGTCATCTTCTGGGTCTGCCACACGGGTGCCAGGACCTAAGGACTTGAGCCATCTTCTGTCACTCTCTAAAGCTCTAAGCAGCGAGCTGGATCGAGGTAGAGCAGCAGAAACCTGAGCCAGTGCCCATATGGCATAGCAGTGAAGATTTATGAAAAGTTTTTTTTAAATTTCATGTACCAAAATAAACTTTTTAAAAATTAAGTTAATAACAGGGAGATCTTGTTCACTTCCCAAATGTGTGTACTGGCTGAGGCTAGGCCAGATGCGGCAAGAAATGGGGAACTAAAGCAAATCATCCTGGTGGGTGGCACAGCTCTAACTGTTTGAACCATCACTGCTGCCTCCTAGGGTCTACGTATTTGGAAAGCTGGAGACTGAGGGCCAGAGCTGAGAACCAAGCCCAGGGACTGGAAAACGGGAAGTGGATATCTTACCTGAGACCAAATACCCATCCTAGCATCTTTTAATTCTCCTTTTCATGAGCTTCTTGAAGTCTCCTCATATACAACACTATAAAACACCGAGCTCTAAGTAATCCTCTATATTTTCCACCATGTGACTGAATTAGCAAGACATACACATACACACTACCTGCATGCAAATTTATGCTTACAATTTGTTATTTAATAAGGCTGAGTTAGAATAGAAAAAAATTTCGCAAAATATTCTTTAGTTAAGAGACTAATGTTCAGTTAGAGAATTTATTTTACCTTTAATTCTTTCAGGAGTTCAGGTAAATAGGATGTCGAAAAGAAATAGCACACTACTATTTATTAGCTATATACTATGCACGTATTAAACATTATGTTGAGCATTCTTTATATATAGTGGTAAAACACATACACACAGAAAACAAGAAAGCACTCAAAATTAGAGGTTGCATATAAAGTCTCTTGGTGAACACCGGATCTAAGTAGCTGTTTTTACATAATGCAGGGATTTTTCCATTATGCTAATGAACTAAATAACCAATCATCATGCAGGTGTAACAATCATCACATAACAATATGTGGAAGGACTACTATGCATTTCTGTATTGTTTTAATAAGTATATCTTAAAACTGGGTATTAAATATCTTAAAACCAAGTCACACTGAGCAGTTTTGTTAACTGGCCTGGGTTCCCTAAAACCCTTCTTCCCACCCAATCCTGTCAAATATATTTCTTTGTAATAGTGAATCACTAACACGTGAATCACTCTATAGAAACATCAAAAGCACAGGTTTGGCAGGCAGAGCTCCTGGGTTTGAATCCCAGCTCTTCCACATACAAGCCAACTGGCTAGCCTGGGCCTGCATCCACTGAGGTGGCAACACAGGGATGTATTTGCAGTGCATTCACCTGCCACAGGGCGACATTTCAGTCAATTCCTGGCCACACTGATAATGCTGGCCTCAGTTCCTTAGAAGTGTACGTCTCACCTAGTGACGTCACAGCCATCTCAGTCTGTAGGTACACAGAGCGCTGCCTAGTGACAGCTCTCCCAGGTGTGTCCTGTCAATAGGGGATGCATGGCTACACTACTAAATGAGAACGTATCTGTGAAAGCTACTACCTGACCAAGACTGGAAGCCAGGCAATGCAGCTTAAGCATCTATTTTCTCAATCATGAAATGATACAAGCCAAATGCAGTGTTCTGGGGATCTATAATACAGAGCAAGGTAAAATTTAAACGGATACTAAAAGTAAGAACTGGCAGCCTTTGTTGTGTTTTATTTGAGAGACACAGAGGAAAAAGAAAAGAAGAACTCCCATGTACTGTTTTGCTCCCCAACTAGCCACAACAGCCTGGGCTAATAGGGGGTGAAGATGGGGTGGGCAAAGCAAGGAACTGGGATTGCAATTCACATTTCCCTGATGACTGGCCCAACTCAGCTGCTTGAGCCAGCAGGGAGCTAGAGGCAGGACTCCACATGGGACCAAGGCATCCTAACTTCTAAACTAGATACCTGCTCTTGGATATGTTTTACAAGAGCAAGCAAATTACTGAGCAGTCTCCTGAATGAAATCAGGCACTCTAACTGGGGGCACCAAGTGAACAAAAAGCCATTTCCACACTCAACCAAGACACACTTCACCAAAAGACAGCAATGTATTAGTACCAATGATAAAGTTACTTCAAACTGTCATATTGGTATGGAGAAGAAAATGTTAAAACCAAAGATAAATACACTGACTTAGTCCTGGGCAACTGAGCTGGTCACAGCGGTAGAACAGTAGGTAGGCCCTGAAACCCTAATCTGGGAGAACATTCCAGGAAGTGAAAACATTTGTAAATATAGGGATGATGTTGGATTTAAGAATTTGGGAAATGATTCCTCAAAGGCAGTACAGAACTCAGAAAGCAGGTGGCAGAGATGTGGGAGGAGACGACAGGCAGGCAGGCTGTGCACGTGCACCTGGAGTATGAAGCTAAGAAAGACCCATCCATAGCACTGTTGTATTCAGGGAAACAACACAGTAAGATCAAACATTTTAGAGCCACAAATCACAGTAATCATGAAGATGGATTAGAAAGAAGTCACAGAAGAACCATCAGATTGAATTCAAAAAGCAGAAGCATCAACTTCACTGATACTAAAAGAAGTTTTACTACTTGTACTTTTTCTTTTAAAAAAAAGTACAATAAATTTTTCAAACATAAGAATTATATTCGCTACATTTTACATTCTGAGAACAAATAAATCAAGTAATTTGGTCCCAGAACTTATCCAACGACCTTTCAACTTCAGTAGATTATGTTGACCATACTGATAGAAATATTAACAGGTCATTTTCTGCCAGGTCTTAAAAATATTATTTGTTGCAGTACATAAAAGGTCACCAGTGGAATAAAGGAAAAAGAGACCTCAAGTCCAAACTGGACCATAAAAATGTTCAGAGTTTACTAAAGAAAATAGTTTTAATGAATCCCAACAATCTTTCTGCATAAATGAAGCAAACACTTGTGCTGTGAAAGCAAGTGCCTTGGACCTGTTTGTCCCTTCAAGGCTCTCCGTGCTGACAACCGCTAACCATCAGGAAGCTAAGCCTCTCCAGAACGGAAAGCCGGGACCTCACCCTGAAACATAAGCCCTGCAGCGGACACAGCCATTTTTTCTTTGTAGAAGAACTCAATGCCCAGATGGCTGTCACACTCCAGCCTTCAATAGCCAGGCCAAAGATCAGTCATGCTATCCTTACTGCAAGCAGAGGGAAGATGGGCTAATGTTTAATGTTTTCTAATCAGCTCTTTATCAGAATGTCTGAGGGTCTGGATTGTAACCTTACTCTTGCATTAAAAAACAATCACCTAGTCTCAATATGTCAAAATGTTATCAGGACGCCTGCATCTGCGATCTGATGTCCAGCTGACTGCGGGGAGTTTTCTCCTTGTCCAAGGCCTTATCTCTTTCAGTAAAATGAAACCCAGCATTGAGGGACGTTTCTTGCAAGACATTGCGTTTAAATTCAAGACATGTTCCTCTCCTTACCAGCAGAGGGAGGCCTGAGCCACTTCCCGAGCTCTGAGACTGCTGAATTAAGTCTCTCAGGGACTCTCCTGGAGGAATGTAAGTTTCGTCTTGTTCTAAGCCAATGCTGTACCGAGGTCTGGCTTCTTGCCTTCTATACCTGAAGAAGGAAAGATGCAGACAATTTTAGAGAGCAGAATGCAATCACAGGGGTGAGGGCTTCCAGATAAAAAGAAATCACATTATTCATTTTAGCATTATCAATATAAAATTAAATGCTTAGTGTTCATTATTTTTAGCATTTCTAAAACGCAAACGGTAATTATTTTGCTAGCCTGGCTTAAGAATAAACTACATGTTTTGACTCTGTGGCAACCACTTATAAGTTTTCTTCTCTATTCCTTTTATTAGCATTCATTCAAGCACACACTGCAATCTGCCAATTTTTCCAAATGGTTCTAATGTGCATTCCCTAAAATCTTTTAAGGCCCTTAATTGAAGATGCAAACTTTTGGTTTGTAGCAAACATCACAACTAACTCTTGCATGAAGTAATCCAGAAAAGCAATATCAGAAGCAGTAAAATTAAATGCTAAAAATATTCTGTCAATAATTATGTTTAGTTTGGAAATCAGTTTAATCTTCTCATTTTCAGAAAATCACCAATTCATATTAAATTGCTCAAAAGGCAAAGTATATGAATATAATGATGCTTGATATTTTACAACCTAGAAAATAAGTTCTGAGGTAACTAATATGATTTATAACGCTCAGACTTAACTGCAATATTCTGACATTTTATTTTAGTAACTAATCTACTCCATAATGCCTTTAATATTAATATCAGAAGGAAATTTTTAGCTCAAGAACAAATTACTGGCATCATCCCACTTCAACATGGTCACTTTTCTGCGTAGATTTGAAACTAAGTAGCAACGAGGCCCCAAATTCCTCAACAAAACTAGTTAGCCCCAGGAGGAAATATTTATGCGGACAGTTTTGATGTCTGAAGCAGAAATGAGCTGGGTTTCTGTTTGTTCTTTCAATAGAACAAATACATATCAACTGTAACAGATAGTGTCTGTTCTACGTAAATGTACATAGGTTAGCTGTGGTGGAAAACATTAACAGACAGAAGCAGCAGAACATGAGTGTGAGACACGGGGAGCAATAAGAGCTCCATCTCCATCCTGGAAACTTACCTCAAGTAACAGAAGAGAATGATAAGGACCAAGAGCAAACTACAGACAGTCACAGATATGAGCAGGGCTTTATGGTGGATGGGTCCATCAACAAAATCTGAAATGAGCAAGACAAACAGCCGTCAGGCACAGAAGGCTCCCAGTTACAAAGCAGGGGAATAGCTCTTTCTAGAGGACTTGCTAAGCATCACAGGAAAAATGAAATATCTTATTTTTTAAGAGATATGAAAGGTAGAGTAATAGGGATGGAGGAAAGGAAGGAAGGAAGAAGGGAGAGAGGAAGGGAAGAGAGAGGAATAAAGAGGAAGAGAGCCTGACTTCCAATCTTTACTGGTCACTCTCCAAATGGCCACTGAGGTAGCCCCCAAGGCCCCAAAGCCCCAAAGTCAGGAGTCAAGAACTCCTCCCAGGCCGGCCTTATACTGGGGTGCAGGGGCCCTAGTGCATGGGCTATCTTTTTCTCTTTTCCCACACACATTAGCTGGACAGGAAGCAGACTAGCTACGAATCAACTGGCACCTGCGTGGGATGCTGGTGTCACAAATAGCAGCTTAACTTGCTGTACCACAGCACTAGTCCTCAGCATGTTAAATGACAGCAAACATACACATCAAAATTACATGTTTGATCGCCATGACTGATGATTCATTCAGGCACACATTTCTACTCTGGAGGGAATAAGCTGGACACAACATAAAACCACAGAAAAGAATATGAACACAGGTGAACGCATCATGGTACTGCAAATAAGAGCAGGAAGGGGATGAGCTTACAGGCTCAATTCATGGGATGTCAGGAGCACCCTGTGCACGCATTCGGATGCAAGTGATTCTATGTTCACTGTAGAGGCAACAGAAAGTCATCTTATGTTGGGCAGAATGGAAGAGGATGCCTCAAAAGTGGCCTGAGAGACTATGTGCGTGAGCATCACCTGAAGCACAAATGCCCTTCAAAAATACACAGCTTTACTCTTCTTACATGGAATCGCATTTTAAAAGAATGTCTTTCCAGCCAAAGATGTGACAGCTTAACAAAACCAACTATGCCATACTTTTGCTAGAATTCCACTTCTTAACTAATCTGATTCACTCCAATCACGCATTTTCACACTTTACACAAGAATAACAGACTTGGAGGTATTTAATACACAAGTTTATTTACTGACTTTATTCCAAGACTTTATTTACTGACTTTATTTAATTTTACTCAAAGTATTTTATTATTGTGGATGGTTTTTATACAGGAGACCTTTGGAGAAACATGACAAGAAACATGTACCATTATATGGTAATTGAATTAGCCATGTTCTTACTAACGCAATCACATGCCACTGACAACAGGATTACCGTTACTTGTTTTTAAATGTTTATATATTTATTGATTAATTTGCAATGGCAGAGGGACAGAAATCCCCAAATGCTTGAAACAGCTCAGGGTGGATTGAATTCAAAATCTAAAAACTCAATCTAGGTCTCCCCAATGGGGGCCAAGAGATAAAAAACTTGCCACTTCCTCATTATTCGGGAAAAATTGCTGCTAACCCTTCAGTATTTGCTATTACGGTATCATTTCAAGAACAAAATATGTTAAATGTGTAAAGTAATTACACATTAGTATGACTTTTAATGATTATGTAGTAATGTGCATAGATATATCCTGATCAGAAAGCCAGTCTTCAGTTACCATGCAGTCAGGAAATTTCAAAGATTTTGCTCTGACACTTCTTTATAATAATAAATAAAGTTCTCTAATGAACACTCCTAAACATGCACCTTGCCCGTGTCACTGATTACGTCAACTGAGATTTCTAGAACTTGAAGTACTAGCTCAAAGGACGTGTACTGCAGCTCTTCTCAAATACATTATCAAATGTTCTTTAAAAAGATTATATTAATGCCCTTAACCAATATTTCTTCAGATTTTACCACACTAGGTTTAGCATTCTTGCTCCCTCACTACCTACTCCCTCTCTGTGCATATTATATACACAGACATGGACGCGCGTATATAAAAACAGCTGTACTCCTGTGTATTTTCATTTACTCATTTATTTGTATGATTTTTGGATCATTTGAAGTTACAGAACAATACATCCATGTATTTATAAATGTATCCTAAAAAGAGTCCATTGTCTTACAAACACTAGTTTAATTAGACAACTAATTTAATTAGCGTGAACCAATAACTTGAAAGTAAATATTATCTTGGAATACTTCAGAAAAAGCTTATATTATTATAAACTACAATTCATGAATCTTAATACTGACTTGTTGCTTAAATATCACCAGTTCACATTATGATTTACTCATATGTCTAATATAAATGAACAACTACTTTTATTTCATGCTATTTGCAAAGTACTAATCTGGTGCTCATCTATCAAGAATAAATGAAAGATCAATACAAACATGTGGTCTTACTATTAATAAATTGAAAAACGTTGCTAATTAGCCAGCAAAAATGAACGCCAGGAACTTGAATCATTATGATAAATGTCCCCAAAAGCCATTAATTAATCTTAAATGCAAAATGGGTCACAGATCAACAATGTATTATTTGAAACACATAGGTTAGTACATACTGAGTAATTTTTTTTAAAAGATTTATTGTTATTGGAAAGCTGGATATACAGAGAGGAGGAGAGACAGAGAGGAAGATCTTCCATCCTATGTTTCACTACCCAAGTGAGCCACAACGGGCCGGTGCGTGCCGATCCGAAGCAGGGAACCAGGAACCTCTTCCAGGTCTCCCACGCGGGTGCAGGGTCCCAAAGCCTTGGGCCATCCTGGACTGCTTTCCCAGGCCACAAGCAGGGAGCTGTATGGGAAGTGGAGCTGCCGGGATTAGAACTGGCGCCATACTGAGTAATTTTTTTTTAAAGATTTATTCATTTTATTACAGCCAGATATACACAGAGGAGGAGAGACAGAGAGGAACATCCTCCGTCCAATGATTCACTCCCCAAGTGAGCCGCAATGGGCCGATGCACGCCAATCCGAAGCCGGGAACCTGGAACCTCTTCCGGGTCTCCCACGAGGGTGCAGGGTCCCAATGCATTGGGCCATCCTCGACTGCTTTCCCAGGCCACAAGCAGGGAGCTGGATGGGAAGTGGAGCTGCCAGGATTAGAACCGGCGCCCATATGGGATCCCGGGGCTTTCGAGGCGAGGACTTTAGCCGCTAGGCCACGCCACTGGGCCCAATACTGAGCAATTTTTAAGCTCTCAAAATAGCCTCGATTTTATACATGGTTAAACTTTTTCCATTGTTTTCTTTTTTCTTTTTTTTTTTTAAAGATTTATTCATTTTATTACAGCCAGATATACACAGAGGAGGAGAGACAGAGAGGAAGATCTTCCGTCCAATGATTCACTCCCCAAGTGAGCCGCAACGGGCCGGTGCGCGCCGATCCGAAGCCAGGAACCTGGAACCTCTTCCAGGTCTCCCACGCGGGTGCAGGGTCCCAATGCATTGGGCCGTCCTCAACTGCTTTCCCAGGCCACAAGCAGGGAGCTGGATGGGAAGTGGAGCTGCCGGGATTAGAACCTGCGCCCATATGGGATCCCGGGGCTTTCAAGGCGAGGACTTTAGCCGCTAGGCCACGCCGCCGGGCCCCCATTGTTTTCTACATATACATACCCAGTCTGCCAATGGTACTAAACCTTAATGTGTATCTTCAGTTTATAAAACATAACAGAAGCCTGATTTTGCAGAAATCAAAGCAACTTTTAGGACACCGGATCAGAACTAGAACAAATCACACCATCAGTCAATTTACAGTATATTTACAATTTACAGAATAATTTCCCATTTCAGTGATGCACTCTCACTGTAACTCTGCCTCACTGCCTTTTACACATCATGTTCATGCAAAATACAGACTCTCCCCTTGAACTGCAAAATCACTGTACATCCCACTCCTCTTACTCTGCTTCTGACTCACCAGAGCATTGAGAACACAGAGGAAGTGGGAAGTGAGGGATTCGTTCCTCAGCTCTCCGGCCCTCATTCAAGGCTCGCCTTACCTTCCTATTTTACTTCCCTTTGCCCCCATAACCCTGTCCCCCGCAGTCTCATCTACTGCCTCCTTGTCTTCCCTCGGGAGTAGGCGATCCTTATCAATAAGCCTTTTGTTGCTGTTGGTCATGCTGGTCATGTTTTAATCTGCCATTACCTGTGCGCAGGAGCATTAACAATGTAAACATTCAAGTCACTGCCAGGGTCTGGGAAAGGGAACACTTTCAGATGCCTATCAGGAAAAAGGCCCAGGCGGCAGTTCTCTGGGGGCAGTGGACTTCAACCTGCGCTGTCACTCCAGCTGCTCAGAAAAGTGGAGCCAAACGCTCCCCCGGGGAAGAGGCAAGTAGCAATCAGCAGTGGTTGCACTGTCACTGCTGTCGGCCTGGCCATATGCAGAGTGGTGGCTTGTGACTGCTCACAATGAATGCCAGCACTGTCTGCAGCAGGATGGAAGATGGATTGGAATTGCAGTAAGAAACTGCAGCCAAGAATCAGGGAGCGAGCCAGAATCTGGGAAATCAGCATTTGCCCCAGGACATCCTTAACACAGCCTCAGTATTACAGTCACGGATAAAGTGGGAGCCCTCCTTCCATGAACAGAGCACAGAGCAACTGAAGAATGGATTCTTGTCAGGGTATTTTAATCCACAAGTAATTCCATACAGCTCCTTATCTATTATCAATAGAGAGTCCCTCTTGAACTGCAGAAGTAAATTCTGTTGAAGAACCAAAATGTTAACACAGTTTTCCCTGCAACAACCAACGTTTAGAATATTTTTTAAAATATATTTTAGTTTGAATTTTGAATTATGTGATACAATTTTGTATAGGCTGGAATTCTGCCCCAAACTCCTACCACCCATCAGATTTTCCCCATTTTGTTACAATAGTGTATACTTCTTGATAAGAAATGAGATCAAGACAGAATTTTTATATTCAGGTTATTGTACTCAACACGAAAGAAAAAATAACTTCTACATTCCTTTCCTATATCCCATGGACAAACTTAAACTGAAATTCCAAAATAATTAAGAGCAAGACATTACAAGAAATGTCAGTGCTTATACTCCCAGAAGGGGATTCAGCTATGACGTGTGTCCTGGATCTATGGGCTAAAAACAGTCATATGTAGAGGAACTCCTGACACTCAGGTCCATAGCCTGCACACTATCACACAGTCCACCTGTCTGTGCTGAGAACATGGGAGAAATTTCCCTGCTAAAGTACATGCTACCTGTAGAGCATAATTTCCAGATGGCAGTACCTAAGGGTTAGTATTTAATTACTTACATATTTATTTTATTTGAGAATAAGGTGGCAGGGGGGAAAGGAAAAAAGGGGGAGACGAAGGGGAAGGCAGAGGGAGGGAGGAGGTGAGGAGAGAGAGAGAGAGAGAGATGAATGGATATGTATCTCCAGTTGCTGGTTCATTCCACAGATGCCCATGATGGCCAGGGCTGAACGGACACTGAATCTGGCAGCTGGGAATTCCTCCAGGTCTTGCTTGTGTCAGGAGTCCAACTATTGGAGCCCTCACCTCCTGCATTAGAATATGCATTAGCAGGAACCAGGAAGAGCCTGGACTAGAACCCTGGCATTCAAAACTAGGGTGTGGGTGTCCCAAGTGCTCTTAAACGCTACGTCTGAAACAATCAAAGGATTAAAAAAAATGTTTTTAAGAAGCTGCTTGAAGCCTATTTTCAAGTAAGAGTTCAAAATAAGATATGAAATAAGATAATTTTTTAGCTTTAGAAATTCCACATTTTAATTTGCCTTAAGTCACACAGGGCTTAACTACACAGGCGTTACATGTACTCAGGCATTATTTCTGATAAATTCCTATGAAACCTCTAGGTAGTGTATATGAGTAATTGTCATATTTAAACATTTAAACTTCTGCTGATTTCAAAAACAAGAGAAATTTTATTGTGCAAAAGTCAGAACAAAGGATAACACTTCATAAAGCAACACTCATTTCAACATCAACCCATGGCACCCTGAAGTGCTCGTTACAGAAAACAAATCTAAGAAGTGGTAACTCAGCGATTTGGGTGGGACGTTGCTCACCACATTCTCTGGCACACTGGCCACTCACCTGGACTAAGCAGGGATGTGCAGTGTCTCCACCAAGCCACCTGACACTCACCATGAAGCTCGCCACTAGCCCCAGTACCCCCAGAGTCCACTGTTACCAATCCAGCACTCAGGCAGCCAGCTGTCACTGCATCAGCACTTAACGCCTTAATATCTGTGCAGACTTCCCTTCCTACTCTAGCTGCGGGACCACAGAGCTCCCAGGTTGCATTTGCTCATGCCTAGTGAAGGTGCTGTATTTGGTCTAATTATGTACATGTTTTGTCCTTCAAAAAGACAGTTATTCCAGGGATTATTTTGCTGGAGGTGCAGTGAAATACAAAGCAACCTGTACTACCCACAGGTTCTGCAAACCTAGTAAAGTTCATGCATTTTAAACAGAGGAAAGGGAAAGGGCACTGCTGGGCATGCCCGCAGCTAATGCTGGGATGCCTGGCATGGAGAGCCACCCCTGCTTCCGATACTATTTCCTGGTTATTAGCACTCTGGAAAGCAGCAGATAATGGCTCAAATGCTTGAGTCTCTGCCACCCATTGGGGAAGACACTGGTAGAGTTCCAGCTCCTATTTCAACTTGGCTCTGACACTGCAGGCATTTGGGGAGTGAACCTGTATATGGCAGATCTTTTCAAATAACTTATAAATAAATAAGCTGAAAAAAAATTTGAAAGTGGAAGAAACAGTCTTAAGTACCATGTTGGGTCATTGGGAGCTCCAAGGAGTTCATTAAAGTAATACCCAGCACAATGCTTGCGTTAATTACATATTTTTATTTTTTAAGATTTATTTAACTATTTATTTATTCATTCCAAAGGGAGAGAGAGAGAGAGAGAGAGAGAGACAGAGAGACAGAGAGAGACAGAGAGAGAGATTGTCCAGCCTCTGGTTTACTCCCCAAACGATTACAATGGCCAGGGATAGGCCAGGCCAAAGTCAGAAGATTCACCTTGGTCTTCCATAGCAAGGACTAGACCCTATGAGACACAAGCATTGCAGCTAGTGGCTTAACTCACTACACCATAACACCAGACTCCAATTTCAAAATTTATATTCACTTAGTCATTTCTGCCTCATTCACACAGTAAATTCATCTTTACAATTTTACCTACTCAAGGTTTACTTCTCTGAATCTAGGTTGACATCCTCCAATCCCAAACAGAACCAGCCAATCAGCCACTTCTTCTCAAGTATCCTGAATAATACTTCATAATCTAACTTACTACTGACATTCATTATGAAACATAATTTTGACATGCTTCTTTCTTACATCCCATGAGAGAAATAACTTTTTTCATACATTTCTATATTGCTAACCTAGAATGTTGATTAGCCAAAGAAAAACTGAGGCTTGATGTGAGTTACTATGACTTCATCTTGTACAGCTTCCTAGGCTGTATTACATTAACAGGACAAATATTACTTGATAAAAGTTATCAAATCCCACTATATTTTATCAGAAACATCTACTCTCAAGAAAACAGGTGAATCATGAAGGATCATTTCAAGGAACTCCTGCAAGGGGTAGGACATAAATCTCTCTCAAAATTACAAACCACCTGTACTGTGATGATAGCCAGGAGGAGCAGCAAAATGTGGAATGTGATTCTAACAGAAAGTCTTTGGGGATGTGCAATTAATCTTTCTTAATGAATAACCCTTAAATGTGCTTTTTGCATTTAAAAAGCACATTTAGACATCTTTCCATTTTATTGATATATATATATATATATATACACACACACTAATATTTGACTAAAAAGCACTCAAGTGTGGAGAAAATTAAATACCATATAGCAAGTAATCTTGCAGTTCTTTATAAGGTCTGTATTTACTGGTTAAAAAATAATTGGAAAGCGAAAGAGAGACTGGAATCTTGCATCTACTTTTGGCCAGACACTCAGCCCATCACCATCAGGGCCAGGCTAAAGCAAGGAGCTGAGAACTCCAGTCAGGTTTCCAACACAAGTGGCAGGGATGCATGGGCCATCATCTGATGGCTACCCAAGCAGTATGACTTCAGTGAAAGGCAACTTCAGAGTAATGTCTAGTGTCGAACATGAAACACGGTCATCTTCTCCTATTTTCCCGTAACAGATAGCAAGCTTCAGGAATCTTCATTTTCTGAAGGGAAGTTTAGAGAGATGAAAATTCAAAGACCCATAAGAGTAACATCACCAACAACTATTTTGCCAAAAGTTGCTTACCTTGTCTTTGAATGTCGGCTTTGTGTTTTACACCTATGCTAGCCATGTCAATAGTATAGTACAGTTGGGTCAAAGTGGAACACAGAATGAATCCAGTTTTTATGGTCATCATGCCCAAAGCTTTTCCTGCCACGAGCCTTGTTTGCCTCACCTCTGTTTTTCAATGGTGGCAGTGTGGGGTGTAGATCCTTGTTGCATTCATTCCTTTCTGTGCAGCATTCAATGGATCTTCTTTGATGAGGAATGGGGGTATCCTAAAATGGAACCCACACAGTTAGAATGCGCTTCTCTAAAGTAAGAAAAAAATCAAGTAATCTAAAATGTAATATCACTTCTTAAACTCATAATCATTTTATTTGGATATCTGGAAGACACAGGGAGAGACAGATCTTCCATCTTCGGGTTTACTCCCTGAATGACCACAACAGCAGGAGTTAGGCCAGGATGAAGCCAGGACCGTTGAGCTTCTTCCTAGTCTCCCACATGAATGCAGGGGTCCAACCACTTGGGTCATGCTATGTTACTTTCCCAGGCACATTACCAGGGAGCTGGATTGGACATGGAGCAGCCAGAATACAAACTACTATTCGCATGAGATGCCTATGCAGCAGGTTGTGACTCTATCAACCATGCAACCGCCCCAGCCCCAGAAACCTTTGTAACTTGACAAATTACGATTATGTTTGTGATAACCACTAAATATAATGCAAACTGAGCAAGGAGCTTTGGCTTAATGCAGCTGTCCAATCTGGATTCTGAGGAAAGTAAACCAATGGAGCATAAAGCAACAAATTAACAGTAAAGAAGAAGGGTATTTGGTTTCAAAATGCAGTGAGAACTGACCATCTGAGAATTTTCCATAATTTTTCTAAACAACTAAAAATAAGCAAAACACTGCTTTATGTTGTTTGAGTTGTTGGGAACGTAGCCCGTGGAAGTTTACAAAGTAGGATCAGATTACCCGACACTGAAAGTCTGAGCCTTCTAGTCCGAGACATCCAGAAGTGACCACGGGCATTCCAGAATCATCTTCTTCAATCATTGTGAAACAATATCCGTCTGTGCTGAAGACAAGAGAGAGATTCAGAGAGAAAAGAAGGAACGTGAATGCATGCTTGCCTGTGCATTCAGGGAAGAAGTGAATGAATGTTGTATATCATCTGTTTCATCACAATCAAGATCAATGATTAGTTATAGGCTATAATCTGTTACCATCTAGTTTCATAAAAACTGATTTAGTTGCCATTAAAAACAATGGGTAGCATCTCCTTTAGAAACTTGTGAGAAGCAAGGATCCAAAATAGCCACGTGACAGGCAGCATGCCTTGCTAGCAGGGACCATCTCTATTAATGACGGAATTTGCTCTGATCCCCACAGAGATATCAGTCTTCTAGACAAATCCAGACAAGTCTCTGAGAAAGACAGCATTCTATGGGATAAGGGTTTAAGGCGGCATGCATAATCTCCCAAAGATATATGGTGATGTAGAGGAAGGGGAGAGTTTGCTGTAGAATGTTTCTGCGGGTCACACTTGACCTGAGATAGTGGAATACACTTAGTCCTCTCCAGGGCACAAACACTAAGGACAGGTGGAAGACAGGGCAGCAGAAGTGAGGTGGCAAAGCTTTGTACTGAACACCGCTGCCTCTGGGCAAAGCTTGTCACATCAACACAATCTGCTTTGCTGTAAGCAGTGCAGGCCTGGGTTGGGTTGGGATTAAGCAATGATACCAGAAAGAAGGCACATTCACAAACCAGCAAAAGCAAATAAACCATTTTTACATTTTCTCTGCAAATGTTTTTTAATCTATTAAAAGTAATATTTACTTAATTTTTTGACATCCATTTCAGTAGCGATGAAAAGAAAGGAAGCTTTCCGTTTTACAGACGGGGATGCTGAAGTGACGAAAAACAAAGAAGTGTGTACAACGTCAAAACCCACACAGTCAAAGGATCAGGCCTTGAAATCAAAGTTCTCTCCCTTCATTCCCACATATTTCCTGCTACAGCCTCCTGGGACTCACACGGGAAGCTAGAATTGTTACATGCAGAACCATCTGTAAGCAGATTTCACTGCCTTCACGAGCTGGTGTGATGACTGCTTTCAAATTCCCAATAGAAGCAATACAGCACTGCTACTGCATGTCTTAATAAAGTCCAAAATGGTAGCTCCTTTGTTTTTATCTCCTACACCTGGTGTCCAAGAGAGACATGGCAATGTGGCCTAGAAGGCCCTGGAAAACAGCATTGCGCTAGTACTAGGTGTGGTGGCTGGGTTAGTCTATTCTGTATTAGTGATAGCAGCATTCTGCCCTATGTTAGTCTTTCAGTTATCATCAACACCCTGAAGAACTGTTTATCTGATTTATAAACTTCAAGTGATCCAAAATACCTCAGTTTATAAAAACCAGCACAGTAAAAACTAAAACATAAGAATAATTAGCCAGGAAGGGCCATTGACAATTCTCATTGTTAGACCAAGGTGAAATCCATGAACATGGAAAAGGTGCCTCCCAAAGGCCCTTGTTACGTGTTCTCTGGGTTTTTTTTTTAGCCATTTACTTATATTACTATGAAAATGTACAGCATGTAAACACTGAATGAAGTAATCTATAAAATAATTGGTCAATGGAAATTTATTTCAATATGAATAAGTGATGCTCACATGATGCTATTACTCATTTTGTACATGCTTAAGTTATGTATAACTTGGATTTATCATCAAAACTAAAACTTAGCAGTTATCAGGAATAAGAGTTATCCTAATTTTCTGGCGTGAGAAATTCATGAGCACAAGATTTACTCATCTCAGAAACCAATTTCTTCTTAATCACATGCTTCTGTTACTCATGATTAAATATAGGGAAATGTACTTCTAGTAATTTGTAAGAATCCATACAGGGGAAAAAATAGGAATTTCCTAATAAGTAAAGCTGTTGGATAGTTGCTGCTTCAATGTCTTGGAAGACACAGGAAATAATTTGTGAGCTTCTCTCTGAAAAGGTTATCTGGCAAGAAACGTTAACTGAAAGTAGCACTGTCTTCACAGAAGTTTAAGGATGACTTGAGAACTTGTAATTCTCAATCAAGCAAACAAATAGAAACAAAGCAGTATTCCTGCTGTGGAACAACAACCCAACCCACCCTGCCGAGATGGCTTCTGGCTTGCACAAAGAAATTTTATCAATAGTTCATCAGAACAAGCTACTGATGGGTGGTTTCCATGTGTACTCACTGTTTTATATGCACAGCTGGCTAGCAACTATTCCTAGGGTGTTGGAGTTGATGAGAAGAAAGAAAGAATCTTGAAGGAAGTCATAGCTTGAATAATTGCAGGCAAAACTGAGGGTAATGAGATGTCTACACGAATATAGTGCTATTCTACTGAGGGTTTTTTTTAACTGTGATAACGATTATGAATGCAAAGGTCAGTGGAAAATTTAAAGGGTATGTGAAGTTCAGTAGTGGTAATCAAACTTTGGTTAAAATGCTCGAGTGGACTGCCCAGTATCCCAAAAGCAAAGGAGTGCCTAGAACATTTGAAAGATCATTGGAGGCTTCACTACTTAAATGGAATTTTCAGTGTGCCTAAGTGAACACACATCTTGGCAAGAGCCAGGTGTCCTTGTTTGAAAGCTTTGAGAAACCAAGTAATACTTTTTATAGGCAGAAATGTGTCCAAAAGTGGCCAGGCTTGCTTCCTCTCATTTCAGATCAAATGGATTGAACACAACTTTCTGGAGCTCAACCTGTCATTAATTTTTGCAGAGTGTTTACAAACCGACCTCATAGGTGTCCAGAACTGCACTACAGCATTTGCTTACAACGAAAGTACATCGTGTATAAGGTTGGTCAAAGCTTTGGTTCCTTGAGCACTATTCTTCTAAGATGCTGGCTCTACACTGTAAACCTCAGAGTTGTTCACAAAAACAGCTTGCATGGTTGAGGGGAGACTACAATAGCACTTTCCCTCCCAGTAGAACAGATGTTTATGAAGATTAATTTAACTATAAAGTAATTTTAAGGTACTAGTTTAAAAACCGTCATGTGCTCTGCTCAATGGCTGATAGGGGGCTTTAAAGCATGAGTTGAAATGTGCTCTTAACAAAAATTAATTACCTGAATGAGTATACCTGCTCCAGTACATTTGTCTGCCAGGAATAAGTTCTCTTAATTAATTGGTACACTACCCAATTCAGTATGTGAGCAAACACTCTTTTAAAATTCCTTTAAGGATCAATTAGTTTTAAATGGACAGTTACTCTTAAACCATATAGTTAAACACCAGTGAGAATACTGCATCTTATAAACAATCAACTTCAGGGTAGGCCTCAGGCAAAGTGATGAAGTTACCAGTTGAGAAAACTGCATCTCACAGCAGCCTGGGTTCGAGTTCTGGCTTTGCTCTTAATTGCAGCTTCTTGCTAAAGCACCTCCTGGGAGGCCATAGGTGGTGGCTCATATAGTTGATCACTGTTCACATGGAAAACTCAGATTGAACTCCCAACTCCTAGCTTCAACCTGGCCCAGCCACGGCAGCTGCTGGATTTGGTGAGTGAACCACAATATGGAAGATTTACGTAGGTTTGTCCACACATATGTCTGTCTCTCTCCCTTCATTTCAAATCAATAAAAAATCAAGTAAGTCATCTATTTCACACTCAGGGGAACTAACTCTCCCAGCTTTTGTCACAGGAAACGTCAAAGATGCCCACAAGTTTTAGTGTTGCTATGTTCAAGTCACATAGCTTTTTGTTCACTGGAAGAGCTGAAAGCAGCCTGTTTTGTTAGTCTACACTATGACCTGCACTGTGCAGGCCTCAGGCACAACTGGGCTGTAAACACCAGGGTGAGAATGATGCAGTCTGGCTTTGAGGGGGTCTGTGCTGCCCAGCCTAGAGGAGGGGGTAGCACTTGGCTTCAAGTAGTAGGGATGTAATGGTGAGTTCGTAAATGTTTTCTACCAATTTGGAAGTAAGTCAACAAACATGATCAATGTAATAGAATTACAGAAGTCCTAAGACACTTCTGTTTTCTTCTCAACATATATGATGAATGGATAGCCACAGTGCTAGAGGGAAAGGTGGTAAAAATAGATGTAGCTCTACTATCACCTGCCCCAGCTGGTCCTCTGACAAGTCACTGTATCAGAGAAAGGTGAGGTTATATTTAGGAGGGCACCTCAATGTGAGAAATGCCTTTATGTTTTATCTTCAAGAACATGTCACTAGTACCCATCCTTTTGTAGCACCCATATCAAATGATGTATTATCTTGTTTATTTTTTAAATTTATTTTTCATGGAAAGGCATTTTTACATACATAAGGAGAGATAGAAAGAAAGATTTTTCTCTCTGCTGGTTCACTCCCCAAGTGGCTGCAATGGTCGGAGCTGAGTCAATCCAAAATCAAGAGCCAGGAGCTTCTTCCAGGTCTCCCACACGGGTTCAGGGTCCCAAAGCTTTGGGCCATCCTGCACTACTTTCCCAGGCCACAAGCAGGGAGCTGGATAGGAAGTGGTCGTAACAGTCAAATATGGCTGATCCCAAGCCAAGAGCCTGGAGATTCTTCTTAGTCTCCCACATGGGTGCAAGGTCCCAAGAACTTGAGCCATCCTCTGCTACTTTCCCAGGCCACAAGCAGCTAACTGGACTGAAAACAGAGCAGATGAAATTCAAACTGATTCCCCGTAGGGTATGCTGGCACTTTGGTAGAAGCTTAGCCCACTATGCCATGTGCCAGTCCCTTGTTTCAGGTTTTATACCCAATAAGGATTGGCATTTTCATCCCCAGTCCACTGTATAGACTAAATGCTAAGTAAGCGTTCTAGCATGACTTTGCCTTCTTAACTCCAATCCATTTCATATGGAACTGTGTGAAAAATCAAACACTAGCTTCCTGTGATCAGCTAGCTTCCTTTTTCCCTCTGTGCCCTGTACAGATCCCTACATTATTAGCTCTCTCCTACATATAACAAAAGAATTTGGCCCATTCAGCACTCTCATTTGTGATTACTAAGAGGCACAAATGAAGTTTTTGCTTTAAAAATACATTGTAGGGCCCAGAGTGGTGGCCTTGTGGCTAAAGTCCTTGCTTTAAACATGCCGGGATTTCATATGGGTGCCGGTTTTAATCCCGGCAGATCTGCTTCCCATCCAGTTCCATGCTTGTGGTCTGGGAAAGCAGTCGAGGACAGTCCAAAGCTTTGGGACCCTGCACCCATATGGGAAACTTGGAAGAAGCTCCTGACTCCTGGTTTCAGATTGGCTCAGCTCCAGCAATTGCGGTCACTTGGAGAATGAATCAATGGATGGAAGATCTTCCTTTCTGTTTCTCCTTCTCTCTGTATATCTGACTTTGCAATAAAAATAAATAAATCTTTTTTTAAAAATACACTGTAAGTGGGGCCCGGTGCAATGGCTAAATTGGCTACTGCTCCTCCTTCAAGCACCAATATTTCCATATGGGCACTGGTTCACGTCCCAGCTGTTCTACTGTCCATCCTACTCCCTGCTTATGGTCTGGGAAAACAACAGAGGATGATTCAAAGCCTTGGGACCCTACACCCATGTGAGAAATCTAGAAGATGCTCCTGGCTTCCAATCAGCTCAATCTGATCTTTGTGGCCACTTGGGGAATGAACCAGCAGATGGGAGATCTTTCTCTCTCTCCTTCCTTCTCTCTGTAAATCTACCTTTCCAATTAATTTTTTTTAAATCTTAAAAAAAATATCATAAGTGACATTAAAGCCATAGTCCCATACAAATAAAATTCTAGTAGAGGATCCAACACTCTCATAAGTACAATGGTGTGAAATAAACATCTCCTATAAAAACAAAAGAACCATGAACATCAATGTTTAGACAGAAGGGTACCAGTAGAAAACCCTCAATGGCTTACAATGAGATTCAGCATGAAAGGTAAGACATATAAACACACCCAGACAACACCATGCACTTTAAATATTCTGAGACATTGGGTTAGCAGCAACCATTTAAAAACTCAGCCCATGGCTCTGAGCAAGAGTTTTTAAAAGGGTTAACAGAAACGTTGTGAAAAAGCTCAAAGCCACCATGCCTTCTTATGGGCCCTGTAACTATTCTAGATACATAGCTAGAAGCTTATCTAATTCCTCGTATATGCAGCCTAGTGTCATTTACACATCTTTTGTGCAAACACAATTCGATTTATTAAACATGTAAATTCTGAAAACTTGCCAGGCAGGAGAATTCTTGGTTGAAATGAGTTAAGTATTAAATCTTATCCCTCAAAAAAGAGACAAAATAATTCTCAGATATGAGCAGATTAGTAAGAGAACTCAGAAGAACTTGAGAAAGGGAATGAGACTGGGATAAAGATGACACTGCAGATCATGTCAAGCAAAATAAGGGGAGATCTGCAAAGTCACACTGAATGACAAGTTTTAGATAGGACTTGCTGGAACAGGACTATGAAATGAAACATCAGCATAATCAAGTTCAAGGAAGAAGAACCACTCAAGAAGACTTTGTAGGATTCCAAGCACGCAGTGATGTCTGTGGTTCTAGACACAGAATCTGACAATGGTACTGGAAGGATTACAATGGAGAGTGCAAACCAATGGTACCAACAGAAGATGGACATTATCTTAAGGAAGACAGGACAATGCTTTACCCCTTACTTTGAAATGATGAGGAGATAGATATAGAGGAAGATATTAAGTATGATATAGTTATACTACATCCTCTAATGCGCATGCCATATGCAGCGGGGACTGTGGATTTGTGGAAGCAGACAGATCTACATTTGACAGCAATCAAGCCAAGATTTACACTGGCACTGGTGTTCACTGGCACTATAACTGATGATGAGGTGTCTACCCCTAAATGTAGACAATGTCACCTGAGTTACCATGTGCTGCTTACCTGGAACAATTTGGTTGACACCTGCCTGGTAAGCAGTCACAGGCCAGACAGATCACATCAGCCCTCATCTCAAGCATAAGAAAACATGCCCATCTTCTCAATGTTGCTTTATCAGGAGTGCACGTCTAGCACTGAATTATTTAAGGGATATCTTACTGCAGGCCAGCAAACTGGTTACTGGTCTGCCAAGAGCTTAATGCAAAAATGGAAGCTTGTAGAACAATTTTAGAGTTAACATTTATGCCTGTTGAAGCTAAAAAGTAACAGAAAAATAAGCATGTGTTTAACTACTTTTATTTTTAAAAACCTGTACATTTTATTTCATTTCAGATATAGAGGTAGAGAGAAATCTTTTCTAGTCTCTGGACAACCCCCAAATGCCTGCAACAGCCAGTATTGGGCCAAGCTGAAGCGGAGTTCTGGGAAATCAATCCTTATGTGTTCTATGTGAGTGGAAGGGACTCATCCACATCATCTGTCACCTGCTGGAATAGGAAGCTAAGCTAGTACAAAAATACAACCATTTCTATAGGAGATGTAGGCATCACAATCATTGCACCAAATGCTCACACTGCAACTTCCCGATGCCTCATTTTCAATTTACTTCATCAATATAACAGTATAACTGCTGATTGAGAAGGAAAACCTTTCTAGCTATAGTCAGCTGCAGAAAGACATGGAAGGCCAAGAGAAGAATGTAGACTCACAGGAATGGAGGTTGAAAATTTTGGCTTTATCTTTCGTGAAAACAAACAAACAAACAAACAAACAAACAAAAAACAGAAGGCCCTGGTTGGCACATGACTGATGGACATGGATCTCCCACCGAGTTGTCAAAGATCCAAGGACATGAGTCATCTTCTGCTGCCTTCTAGACACATCATCCCAGAGCAGACCTGAATTCAGAAGCAGTCAAGCCTGGAACCAGCATTCACCAGCATGCTGGTAGTGCAGCTGGTGGCTGAAATCACTAAGCCACAATGCTGGCCCAATTTTCTTTCATATACTTGCTGAATTTACTTTTTCATTTTAAGTAGCCTTGATTTAACTTTATTCTGTTCCTAATACATATAATATTCTGCAGCAAACAATGTTTTCAACAAAATAAGTCATATTATGCCAACAACCATGAATACTCCTGTTTAAACACCCATGTCCAGTAGCTTTAAATTCTCTTACAAGCCAGATCAGCATTCTCAAGACAGCCTACCAGGCCAGAGAACTCCTTTCCTGGCTGGAGGCTCACCATCTACCATATCCTTCCTACTCTCTGTACTCTAAGGAAACCACTAGGCCTTTAACAGACCACATTTTTCTCCACAACAGAGAACTTCCCCTGCAATAGTTCATGTGTTTTTCCCCGCACTTCCTCATAAACTAGTTAAGGACACTTCAATGATTTATAAAGAAAACAGACAAAAATGTTGAAGTTAAGAGAGTTTTAGAAAATACCATAGATGTGATCACCTCAATAGCTCAAATGTACTTGAAAGGAATCTTTCACAGTGACCAAAATGTCAATGCTCACTAAGTTCCAGATTCTCAAGAACTCTTGGCTTTAAATTTCAGGGTTGAAATTTTTTGCATGTACAACCTTCTTTAGATGCTGCTTAGTGCAGACATAAGATAAAGCACACAGAAAGCAACAGGGGGAAACACAGCATTCAATTCTTATTGATGCAGCTTCCTAGTTGCTAAAGCCCCTGCAGGCTGCCTAGCCTATCCTCTGGACTCCACAGCTGGCAGCCCATCCCCCGTGTGAGTCCCTGAACTCTATAGACTTCTGTCCTACTGTGACTTGTTCATTCTGAGGCCCACTGTTGTCTGGCTGATGTATCCATGAATCCTTGATACTCTGACTTAATGAGGCCTTGGCTTTTACCCACCACTCTCCACAACTAGGAGGCAAATGTAGCAACAGTGATCAGCAAGGTAGATATGGCTACAGAAAGGTGTGTGAGCAGAACACACCAACAAGCTGTTAGCAAATGTTATACACCATTTAAAAGGATATGACGACCAACCAGAGAGTTGACGCTCTTGGATTTTTTAACAATGTCTTTTCTAACATTAAGTGGCTGCACATAAGCTCTGTTACCATTCATTCTCCCTGAGTCACCATATGAATATTTCCAACAACTTCATTTTTTTCCAAAATACTAGCTTCAGCAGAATGAGGAATGGGTGATACAAGAAACACTACACAAGATCTGACAGTCTCTGCTATTGTACTGATTGTGGCGACCCGGTCTTTTGAAAGGAAACCAGTGTGCCTGGCCCTTGGCCCTGTGCCCTGTGTTTACATACCTATGTGCTGTCTGCAGAGAGCAAGGCCCTGAGAATAGCAGTTCAGGGTATGACACAGCTCTGTGTTTCTCCAGGCAAAGGCACAGCTCTGACTGTTACTAAGATCGGCCACTATACTCCACAATGCCTGCTTGGCAACACTAGGCTCTGGGGTTGACAAAATACAAGAATTTCTTGTTAACTCTAGGCTGCAGTCAAATATACTACCAACCTGCAAATATTGTTGACGGAGTCTTCTGGACAATGATGATGGCATTTACAACGCAGGATCTTTGGACGAGGGGTGGGCGCTGTACTTTCACCATCCTCTTTCTTGGTGCCCACGTTTAATTTTCCTGAACTTCGCAAAAGCATGTTATCAAGGAAGTTTGCTGAAAGGGAAAGAGGATGAGAATTCAGAAACTAGGATACAATCAGTCTACAAAACTCGGGCTAAGACAAAAACTCAGCACAACACTATATTTCGACAGACCTGCCTTTCTTATCATATTTCACCTGCAGAACTGATCACCTACGAGTTTATTGCTGCTTCCACCATCTGTGGTACAAGTTACTACAGCTTCAGTGGTAGGCTTAGCTACTGTCCAGATGATGATCCTGTTAGCTTCATAAACAACCTAGCTGTCCCTCGTTCTTCTATCAGTAAAATGGAGACAATAATACACACCCGACCTCAAGTCTAAGGTTGTCTGTTCGACTGATACCTATTATACTTCAGGCACTCCTACAAGAACTCTCACACAAAATGTGTCAACAAATAAGATTGCCATCTTGATCAATGCTTAATTTAAAACAGATCTCATAACATACGCATCTTGTCTCCACTTAAACCAACTTTTAACAAAAAACACATATATCAACAGCCAACTGGTTTTTGACAGAGGTGATAAAAAAAAAAGGTACAATAAATGATGCTGTGAAACTGGCTATAAGAATTAAGGGGCTGGTGCTATGGCATAGTAGCCTGAGCCTCTGCCTGCAGTGATAGTATCCAATGTGCTCATAAATGTCTGGTTTGAGTCATGGTTGTACCACTTCTAATCCAGCTCTGTTAATGGCCTGGGAAGTCAGTAGAAGAAGGCCCCAATCCTTGGGCCCCTGCACCCAAGTGGGAGACCCAGAAGAAGCTCCTGGTTCCTGGTTTCGGATTGTCCCAGTTCTGGCTAATGTGACAAATTGGGGAGTGAACCAGCAGATGGTAGACCGACCTCTCTGTAACTCTACCTTTCAAATAAAAATACATCAATCAAGATAAAAAGAATTGCTAGACTCTCTGCATGGTCCATGCCAACAATGAAGGAATGATGACTGGTTATGAACTGTGCTACTGTAACAATATGGAGGAATTCAATATGGGGGGAGGGGTTGGGGGAATCCCAGAGCCTATGAACCTGTGTCATAAAATGAAATTAAAAAGAGAAATGAATTTATTTCTGTTATTTTATATCATGTACCAATATTAGCTAAAAATAGATTAATACGTAAATGTAAGACTTGAAATTGAAACTACTAGAAAAAAAACTTAGGGGAGAAGGGTCAGGACACTGAATAAGCAAAATTGTTTTGTGTGGGATCCCAAAAACTCAGGTAACAAAAGCAAAGCCAGAAAGAAAGGACTTCATCAAACTAAAGAGTTTCTGTTTAGCAAAGGTATCTATCAACAGAGGAAATGAACAACACAGAAAATAGCAGAAGAGACCTGCAAATTACATATCTGACAACGGGTTAATAACTAGAATTTATAACATACTCAAATGATTTAATATTTCAAACAAATGATCCAATTAAACATAGAAAGATCTAAACATATTCTTTGAAAATACAGCAATGGCAAAATGTAAATTAAGCAATACTTAACAACATAATCATCAGATAAACACAAATCAAGACCACAATGGATTACCACCTCACTCGAGTTGGAGGCCCACTACCAGAAAGATTTAAAGATACTAACTGCTGGGCCCGGCTCATTGGCCTGGTGGCTAAAGTCCTTGCCTTGCATGCTGGGATTCCAAATGGGTGCCATTTCTAAACCCGGTGGCCCTGCTTCCCATCCAGCTCCCTGCTTGTGGCCTGGGAAAGCAGTCGAGGACGGCCCAAAGCCTTGGGACCCTGCACTTGTGTAGGAGACTCGGAAGACTCTCTGGGCTCCTGGCTTTGGATCAGCTCAGCTCCTGCCATTGCAGTTACTTGGAGAGTGAATCATTGGACAGAATATCATGCTGTCTATCTCTCCTCTTTGTATATCAGACTTTACAATAAAAATAAATAAATCTTTTTTTTAAGGATTTATTTATTTTTATTACAAAGTCAGATACATAGAGGAGGAGAGACAGAGAAGATCTTCTGTCCGATGATTTACTCCCCAAGTGACCGCAATGGCTGGTGCTGTGCCGATCAGAGCCAGGAGCCAGGAACTTCCTCCGGGTCTCCACACACGGGTGCAGGATCCCAAGGCTTTGGGCCGTCCTCAATTGCCTTCCCAGGCCACAAGCAGGGAGCTCGATGGGAAGTGGAGTCACCGGGATTAGAACCGGCGACCATATGGGATCCCGGCGCATTCAAAGCGAGGACTTGGACCACTACGCCATGCCGCCGGGCCCCCCAAAAAATAAATCTACCAGACACATCCTATATGAATGTTCCTATCTTTTCCCTGTAACAAATCACAAGAATAAAAACATCAGGGGCTGCCGCAGTGTGTTAGCCGGCTATTCTTCCACCTGCAGATCCATCATCCCAACTGCACATGCCAGTTCAAGTCCTGGCTGCTCCACTTCTGATCCAGCTCCCTGCTAATGGCCTGGGGAAGCAGCAGAGGATGGCTCCAGTACTGAGCCGTTGGCACCGAGGTGGAAGACCCAGAAGAAGCTCCTGGCTCCTGGCTTTGGATAGGCTTAGGCTAAGCTGTCTCTCTTGTCTCTATAAATAATCAGCCTTCCAGATAAAAATAAATAAATCTTTTAAAAAATGAAAAACAGAAAAACAAAAAAAAAATCTTAAAAAAAAAAAAAGAAAAAGCTACAACTGCTGACAAGGATGTGGAGAAATGGGAATCCAACCCTCGCACACTGCTGTCTGGAATGCAAATTAGTTCATCTTTGGTGGAAAACAGCATGGCAATTCCTCAAAAACAACATAAATCTAACTGTGTGATCCAGCTATCCCACCAAGGGATCTACATTCAAAGGAAATGAAATTACTCTTTCAAAAGGTATGCATGTACTCCCATGTTTATGGTAGCAGAATTCACAATAAGAAAGAAATGGTAATAACAGGTAACTGTGTATTCACAATGGATAAAGAAAATGAGGCACACATTTCCGTTGAAATATCCGTCAGCCACTTAAAGGGAACAGATTATGTCATTTGCCAACAACTACAGGGAAATAGAAGTGTTGATGTTAGGCAAAATAGGCCAAGCACGGAAAGAGAAGTACTATATGGTATGATTCATATAAGAGTTGAATGATGATTACCGGAAGCAGGGAGAATGATAGAGAATGACTGTTAAGGAGAGGTTAACAGCAGCAACTAAATTATATAAACGAAGAAGTTCTGCTATTTCATGACTATGATGAAGAATTGCATATTTTGGCTTAAAAAAAAAACTAGAAGAAATAATCTTTCAGTATTTTTCCCAAAAGGAATTGTTTGAAGAAATAGTTACAGTTGCCCTGATTGGAAATAACTTGTTTAAGGCACGTACGGAAATATCACATGGAACCTTATAAATATACAATTTTTAAATGCCAGTTTAAAATGCAGAAGAGTTGGATTTAGTTAACTCATATAACTAATGCCAAAAGTTTATTAGCTAAATTTTCATTTTACTTGATTTAGTTTTGCAGGTATAAATAAAGGAAAATAATTATTTTAAAATGAATATCCAAACTTTCATTTAAGTGAAAACACATTGAAGCATAGAACATTCAAAAACATTCCCAGATGACCTTCTTTACTGTACCTGTTTTCAAAATAAATACAGAAATGATCCTGCTAACTTTCTCTGTGTTGCATTAATTTCTCTAGCAATCCACTGTATTGTAAATATATATATATATTATATATATATATATATATATATATATATATATAACCATAACGGAAATTACGTATAAGTTAGTGTCTGGTTTTATATTCATGAATACAGTCAAAACTTAATTTTTCTACTAAAAAGTCACATAAGATAATCCCTGTATAGCTATTGAGCAGATTCCCACAAAACTACTAATTCACAACAGAGTTCCAGATAACTGTTTTTAAAATGTGTTTAGCAATAGAATGAGTAAACTACAGAAAAACAGAAGGAAAAAAAAACTGCCTGAATTTTTTTTTAAGATTTTTTTTTTTTTGCAAAGTCTGATATACAGAGAGGAGGAGAGACAGAGAGGAAGATCTTCCATCTGCTGATTCACTCCCCAAGTGGCCACAACTGCTGGAGCTGCGCTGATCCAAAGCAAGGAGCTGGGAACTTCTTCCGAGTCGCCCACGCGGGTGCAGGGTCCCAAGCTTTGGGCTGTCTTTGACTGCTTTCCCAGGCCACAAGCAGGGAGCTGGATGGGAGCAGGGCCACCGGGATTAGAAATGGCACCCATATGGGATCCTGGTGCATTCAAGGCAAGGACTTTAGTCACTAGGTCACCACACCGGGCCCTGAAATTTTCTTAAGAACAAAAAATTAGTCACAGTTGCAAGAGCCCATTTCATTTTTCTCTTCTCTCTCTTCCAGAGTCTCTGCCACTTCAACTGATTCCCTCCTCGCTTTATTGACTAAGTTAGCTCGTGAACTGATAGATACTTCAGATGCATTAGCTTAGCTGGCTACATTATACATTAGATTCAACATAAATAGGTAGGTAACTGCCCAAATTACTACCATTATAATAAGTAAGACTTCTGAAAGTAAATCTAAATTGGTTCTCAAATTTTAGTCAACCACTAAATTGCTAGGCTGCAAATAAGCCACAAGATCAGTTTCACTGAGTCACATCTATGTATGTTAATGAATAATAACTAAACTATGTGCTAGCCATTTGAAAATTGAAAATATTCTGGTTAGAAAATTATAGGAGGCATATTCAGTAAGTATTCCTTAAGATTCTCACATTTAGGGCCCGGCGGCGTGGCCTAGCGGCTAAAGTCCTCGCCTTGAATGCGCCGGGATCCCATATGGGCGCCAGTTCTAATCCCGGCAGCTCCACTTCCCATCCAGCTCCCTGCTTGTGGCCTGGGAAAGCAGTCCAGGACGGCCCAAGGTTTTGGGACCCTGCACCCGCGTGTGGGAGACCTGGAAGAGGTTCCTGGTTCCCGGCTTCGGATCGGCGCGCACCGGCCCGTTGCGGCTCACTTGGGGAGTGAAACATCGTATGGAAGATCTTCCTCTCTGTCTCTCCTCCTCTGTGTATATCCGGCTTTCCAATAACAATAAAAATCTTTAAAAAAAATCTTTTTCACATTTAAACAAGGATTCATTAATCACACAAAGTAATCAAGTATCATTAAACACCATCATATCAATGTGCAATAATAGTTCCAGTCTCCTGCAAGTGCAAAGGTAAACAGAATGCTATTTTGAATATGTTTGATTAATTGTAGGTTGCTGCTATATTCATATTTTCAAATACACACAACTTGCATGGCATCTCTTTCTACAGAAAATATGGCAGAATTACAACAGTTTCATCTAAATATCTGGAAGCAGTGGACAATGACAGCCGGTAACCTCATTTAGATAGTGTCTAACAACTCATGTTTCGATGTACATAGTTAATAAATCGGCTCTTTGGTTTTAAAGTATTTCCACATCATTTTCTATTACTGTGTCTTCTTTGTACATCTTACAAAAAGCAAAGAACAACATCAAAACCCAGAAAAATTATTCACAATATGGTAAACTAAGGATACAATTTTGCATTAACTATATTTTATCATTAATGTTCCTATATTACTTAAAATCTTATCGATGCTTAAATTGTTTCTTTTGGCAGCAGCACACTTAACACTTCATAAACATCAGAAGGATTTCTGATATAAAATACTATTTTAGTGTCACAGCAGATAATATCAGAACCACATCACATTAAAACAGGGAATGTCTAGCAATAACAGAAACAAAGCAAGGAAAGTTATACTTTAATATATGATGCACTTTCAAATGTCTATTGTCAAAATTCATAGAAAAACATGACTATTTTGTGTTACAGCTTCCACTAGGTATCTATCCTCCCTTTTCTCTTGTTTCCTAAATTTTTGATGTAAAACAAAATTTTGTAGCTCCTCACTGTTATATCCCACCTACCTACGGTAGAGGGCAGACAGGAGCAAGAAGAGAGACTGCAATTCATATCACACAAGTTTGTACTTGAAGTATCTTGTATTAAAATGTAGATTGGTTCAAAATTTTCAAAGTACTAAGTTGGCTAGCAACAAGCTGAAGAAGGACCCACATTCTCCCTTCCCCACCGTGAGAACCAAGGCTTATTTTCTGTCTCAACTAAAACCAGTTTAAATTCTCACATGTGCTTGTTTAAAAGGAGTCTATTTTACAACAGGACCAACTCTTGCATTAGAGAGTAAGAATAATACTAAGTTTTAAAATAACCTTTAATAACACTGACTAGTACCTTTAAATAAATTCCTAATTTTATTTTCACAACTTTGAGTCATTTAACTCAGTTTTAAATGATATACTTTTTCAATTCAAAATGTCTGAATTTCATTTTCCCTGCCAATCCTCTTTCATTATACAATAAAATTTTCTAATACATTATCTTCTATATTGCTTTCAGAATATCCTAGGGAGGAAAGTATATAGGGATGGAAGGAGAAAGAGACAATAGTGAGAAAAAGCATTTAACAAAAAGTTCAGGGATTCAGTGGTAATTAGTGTGGTGCAGTGGAATAACCACTGTGTGGGAAGCCTGCGTCCCATATGAGAGTGCCAACTAAGAGTCTTGGTCACTCCATTTCTAATCCAACTTCTAGTTAATACATTCTGGGATGCAACAGATGAAGGCGCAAATATTTAGGTCTCTTGTACCTGCACGGGACCTCCTCATGGCGTCCCATGCTCCAGGTTTCTATCTGGCCAAGCCCTCATGTTTTGGGAAGCTGGAGATTGAATCAGTGAATACAGGATTCTTCCTCTCTCTTTTTCTCTCCTTTCTCTCTCTCCCTCTTTCTGTCACTCTGTGTGTGTCTGCCTTTCCAACACAATGCAAATAATGGTTTTTTTTTAATAAAAAAGATATACATAAACTCTTCTAGAAAATAACAAAATACAATCAAACATACCACAGCTAAATAGCATGTAAAGAAATAAGTGGATGTTTCTTCTAGGTGATTGTGATGTAACCTGCCTGGGGCTTTTTCTCCTTCAGCAGTGAGATCGGAGGAGAGACGGACAAGGCAGTACATTGGTGGCAATTTCTTGGAAATCCTATGTAGGTGGTGGAATATCAGATGACAAAGCAATGATAAGGAAAGCTTCCCTTGCCCAGCATGCCAAACAAAAGAGATAAATCAATTCAAATCTTAGCTCAGCTACTTCCTTACCAAGCTGTCGCACCAAGCATGCTAGATATTCTTAGAGAAGACAAGGAGAAGTGCTATCGTTAGAGTGAGAAGTGGAGAAGAATATTCAAGTCAGCACCTACCAGAATTGTCTCCACACAGCAGGTTTCAATACTAGCAAATCACGGCTCTTTTCTCTGCCGACGAAGCTCACATATCACTCTTTGGTTTCCACTCTTTGTTTTCACTTCTTTTGCCAACTTAATTTTTTTTAGCTTCTTTTCTGCCGCTCCATCTTAATTTCCTTCCTTCCCCTGTGCCCACTTCCCCCCTTCCTGATTCTTTTTTTTTCAATTACTCCTTCTTTTTCTTCACTCTCTTCTACTTTGCCTTCCTTGGGACACACAACTGTAAGCAGAAGTCTATGTACACACAGAGCTTTTTGGTTTAAAAAATACTGAAAATTTGTTGAAGGATGACTAATATATTATTATGAACTTTTCTTCCTGTAGTACATTAACTTAACTAGCAAATAACCATTAAGCCCGTCTATGTAACATTATGTCCCAGAATACTTGACAGAGCCCTCAGTAAAATCAACACCTTGCTGTAAAGACAAAGCAACTTACATGTGGAATGTGGTAAGACAAATCAACTACACATGGAAAACCAAAGGAAAAAAAAACAGTACATGAAAACAGTAAAATAGATGTCAATGCCACATATATTGTCAAATTCAAGTTCTAGATAGAAAAGCAGAACAAAGAAGATTGTTTACAGGAGCAGCAATCAGCCACTACCTTTCATCAAAAACACAGGCACCAAAAGCAAACTATCGCGAGCTTTTCATTTCACCCACTTAATGTTGATATTAATGAGTAGGTTAAGAGAAACAAATTAACTTTTAATTTTTATTTTAAATTTTGAATTTTTTTCATACAATTTTGTATAATCAGAGAATCTTCACTCCCCAGTTCCAACCTCTCGACTGATTTTTCCCATACTGTCACAACAGCACATTCTTTCATAAGTAGTTGCAATTCCATCAGTCTGCTATTTAAGTGTGCCTCAACATTGCTGGTACAGACAAGGTCACACAGTCCATTATCCAATTGTCTAGATATGTCCAACACTTTCATTGGGAGTCCATATTTTGTGTGGAAGTAGAGATGCATGTTACATTGTGTTTTCATACCTGGATATATTACGCCTTCTCTATGCATTCCAATTTAAATGTAAAAGATGCACTTGTTCTCTACAGCAAGTAGGCTAAGACATATATAAGACATACATCAATGTTTCTACTCACTAATAATTGCTTCTCTTTTCACCGCACTTTCATTACCACATCAGGCTGCACTGCAGCACAAGTTTTCAACATCTTAAAACCCCATAAAGAGATTATAGAAAATCCATGGGAAAAAAAGCTTCAATCATATAAATGCTTTCCTGATTTATGCAAAACAGGAAAAACATATTTCATAAATGGCAACAGACAACATTTCTATCTAAATTATTTGTTTCAAGATAACTGATATGCAGTTATGCATCCAAGTAAGCATAACAATTGATTATGATGGAAATTAAAGTTCTCTGGACAATACCATGAAACTCTCCAAGTTTAACTACAAAGCAACATTTAACATCTAACATTTTCTCTTATGTTTCATTACATTTAACAACAGATAGCATTTCTCTCAGGTTTCACTACAGTTTTGTATTTTGAGAAACATTCAATGCACACATAAACTAAAAAGAAGTGTAGAAATATATTCTCATAGATGAACTGTGTCATGGAGGCTGGCATACTGGGAAGTGAAATTACATGGCGTCTCCACGCCCGACTAAAAGGAGGATTCCCTATGGTATAGTTAAAATACCCTGACAATTTGATATTACATTTCCTACCACTGCCTTATCTACAGTGCCATGATACACTAAGATAGCAGAATGTTAAACTTGCAACTGGTACTAAAGGGCTGTGCTACTGTCTTGCTATGAGGGAATGCAGTAGGTGGGGGAGTGGGGAGGGAGGAAGGGGAAGCAGAGGGGGAATTCCTATACAAAAACGGATCGTGGAAAACAGTAACAATTAAACTTTTGAAAATACTGTAAAACATAATGTGGTTATAACATGCTTTAATAAAAGCACTGATCCAGACACACACACAAATGAACTGAAAAGCAAGTAACCATGAATTTCAAAGATATTTAACATTAAGCTGCATCTTATGACCACAAAATAGCATAATCAATGATGATAGGATAATTAAAATTAGAAATGTCTCTGCATTTTAAAATATTTCATGTGTCAGTTCAGGTCTGCATTGTTGGAAAAGAAGCTAAATTACGATCTCTGATAATAACGTCAAAGAATCAACAAGAACTTGGCAGATTTCCAAGCCAGAAGCTATGATTTTATTCAGCAGTTTCTCCCTGGGCTCTGCTTCACAGAGTTCTAAAGCTAACTGAAGTAGAGGTTCAACTTGCCACCGCACCAAAACGAACTCTGAAGCTCTGCAAAGCACTGCCAAGAGAGTCTGATGTGAGGAGCTGCTTTGAACAGATTCAGATGTAGAAACAAGTGGCAATGAAGCCAGACAGATCAGAAACCAAATCGCCGTGTTCATGCTGTCCTAGATCCTCAAAGAACAAAACCTGGAAGGCATTTAGGATCTCTTTGTTTCTAATCCTCACCGTATTCTCGAATTGGAGAGCGGTGAAAGGATAGTTAGCCAAGGTCCACACTGATCCCAAAATAAACAAGAACAATGCTAGCTCCGATGTAATGTCATTTTTATTAAAATATATATAGATATATGCTTCAGATACACTATTTTAAACTATCATGGCTGACAGATTAAAAGATTTGACTCTGGTGAAGCTATATGCGATAATAATAAGCAGCAACAAAAAGCACTACAACTAAATCTGATTAAATTAAGTTTGGTAGCCACTAGAAACTTTTAAGAGAAGCAGAAACTGAAGTAAACTGCTAAGCCATGCGGTGCTATCCATGTAAATTGGTTTTGAAGTTATTATGTTTCACAAAAAAGCTTTCTAAGGAAGATACCAAAACTGCTGAGAATTATTATATTGACATTTTCCCCCAAATCTAGAGTTCAAATTAATAATTGATTACATTCATAGTACAAAAGGAATGACTCATAAACTCTATTTACAGAACATTAATGTGATCTAACATCAGTCATTTAGTTTACATTTGTACATTTCTTTTTTTTTTTAAATCATTGGTCAGAAAGCTACCTTGAGTTTTCTCATCTATAACTTTAGATTGAGATGCCATGGATAGGGAAACAATTCATAATGTCAAATGCTATAAACAACTGAATCATACCACAAAGCCTTCACACAGCCATAACACTTGATTTTAACCATGACACAGGGTTGGAAAATGTGTAGGGGCAGACAGACACTCCAGCACATGATACCAAACTTAGAATAATATAAGTGCTTCCCAAGTTTCAAAGCAACTTTAAGTCATGCAATGCCAGAACAGTTCAGCAACACTGTGCTTTCTGACATGTGACTTTTGCATATTAAATTACTGAGCTCCCTGAACTGTTTTTATTCTGCCCTCTGTGGCAGCAAACATGAAGTTCTAACATATTTTCCCTGTGCCAGAGGGTTTTGCTGATCTCGCCTACATATTTTGGAGGAGGAAAACAGTCTCCGTGAGATAGCAAGCGGCTCCCACCACTCCCTTTTGATTTGTGCATGCCTGATAGATCATTGCCGGGTTCCCTGGGTTGAGATATGAGCAGGAGGCACAGCATCGCTAGGGGTTTCCACTAAAAAGCCCAGCACCACAGGCAGCACTAATCCTGCACCTGTGATGTGTTATTCAGCAGTTGAGAAATGCAGTCCAGGCTGTGGTTGCCTAATACAGCTCAGCTGTTTCTCTCAGCACTCCCTTTGATTATAAACTGGCAACGGAGATTATTCCGGTCAGGCACTGACCGAGCTGTGTTCGGCATCCATAGCATATGACAGTAGAAAGGTGGGAGAGAAAAGAAATCGTGGAAGCAAAAGCAGAAAACAAAAGCCTGAACTCCCTAACCACAATGTATTGTGTAACATTTCCAGATGGCTGAAATTTGCCTCTGCTTCTATGTAAGTCCAAAACTATACCTAGAATTCATCAAGTCAGAACTCACAAATCTAGTTTTTGATAACATCCTTTTGACATTCAGAATGGTATTTTCACATGCAATGTCCTAAGTTTGTCTTAACATAAGTACAGTTTCACAAATTAATCAGCCACACAAACATTCAGAGATCTTTCTTTAAAGAGGTTTGCCTTTACTGAATGTCCAATTCATTTTAGAATTTGGAATCAATCAAGATGTGGGAAAGTAGAAGAACCAATGCTTGCCATTAATTTTACCTTTTATTTAATCCTCTATATCACAGAGATAGGCTCATTAAACTTTTGATACAAAGTTTACATTTAAGATGCAACTATTCTGCTCGACAGGTATGGTTTAATCAAAATAAAATATTTTAAAAGCTGCATAAAACTGCTAGCAATTTCCAACACATTGAAGGAATATTATCATGCATATCCTGTTTGTAAGGCAATGCCTAATGTGTTCAGAGATCCTCAAATGTCATTGCAGAGTCCAGTGCAAAAGTTTCCAATTTTGTAGTTGTTCTTTTGTTTTCACAGGGCTTTTGACTGTTCACTCACACCGAAAACTCTGCTCTACTTCCCTTCATACTCTACATAACCACAAAACCATCCATCCTCCAGGTTAGTAACTATGCCACTTTCAACAAATAATCTAAAATTTATCAAAAAAATGTGCACCCAGATATATTTTGCTAATACCAAATGGATTAAAAGCCCACTATTTTTCTTGAATGGCAGCAGTTGATTTTCTTCATACTTAAGATGCCAGCATCCCACATTGGAGTATCTGGATTCAATTTCCGGTTCTGGTTCCTGAGTGCACTTTTCTACTAACGTGGACCCTGGGAGTCCCTGGTGATAATGTGGACCCTGGGAGTCACTGGTGATACCTCAAGTGATCAGGCCCAGCTCCTCGATGACAGAGAGTTCCTGACTCCTGGTTTCAGCCTGGTCCAGCCCCAAGCTGTTACAGGTATTCTGGTGAGTAAAACAGCAGATTTTAACTACTCACTCTCTCTCTCTCCTAAAATAATTTTAGACACAGATAGCTGACATGGAAATACATCAATTTCAAAATGTGTATTTTAGATACTTACATTAAATAATATATCCTTGTTGTTTTCTGTTTAAACAAAAATATAATAGCTGCTAAGATAAAGAGTGAATAAAATTTTATTTGGAAAAAATCTTTGTATTTACATAAAACATGCATTACTAGCAGCAGAGTGAAGTTCCTGTGTACACAGGCACTTTCTCTCTTATCATAATTTCTCAAATCTGAATTTTTTTTTCCTGTTACAGTCAAAATGGAACGGTTAGAGTTCAAGCTGGATCTATAGACCCACTCTGAGGCACACAGAGTGAGTGCAATGTTTAGAACATGGACCACAAAGCAGCACGTTACTATTCTCCTCCTCTCGCCAGTTAATTCACTCGGTGCATACAAGGTAAAGCAAGATGGTTGAACTGAGTCCTGGGTATGCATGTGGACAGAATACACAGAGTACTGATAATCTCAGGCAAAAGAAAGAAATTTTCCGAAATTAACTGGCCATTAAATAGTAAAAATCTGACTCCACATCTACTTGCTTCGATTGGTAGAGAGCAAAAGGCCAAAGGACAACTGTGTTAGCCTCTGGGAAGAAACGCTAAAGGAAGCTGTGAACTGAAGCCCGGCTATGGCAATAATTGTGTTATCTTCAATCTAGGGAGGGCACATACAGGAACACTGCAACCGGAACTGCTCAAACTGTCCCTCTCAGTAAAACCACAGCTTCAGTTTTCAGTGATATTCTGCAAAAGCACATTGCTTTCTCATTTTTTAATTGTAAAATTATTCAGTAGCCTCAGTTGGCTAGTCTTCAAAGTCTTACTGAGCTGATCTTAAATTTGGTTTCTTCACTTTCTTTAATCCAAGTTGCATCTTATGATTTACGCCAACTGTATTCTCAGCTATCCATCTTATTCCGAGTTCAAAATGTTTCTTTCTTTGTCTCTGAAATATTTCAACTATTAGTGGTACTCAGCAAAGGCAAACAGCCACTCCCCAAAAAGGAACAACTAAGAAGTAATCTAAGATGGTCCATGAAAAATGTGAATCTCTTCCCAAGCCTTTCTTGAGAAGTTTCTATTTGTTGAGCCATCTCCAGAGAAGGCAGATGTATCTATGTGTTTTGTTTATTTATTCTGAGTTTTTTTAAGAGTCTGGCATTTTATCTTAACTTTCACCCTCAGGATAAGAATATTTACACACACACCAACATATACATGTATATGATACATATGAGCATACGTATTCATGTCCTTTTTCAACAACCAAGTACTCCCAAATGATGCTAGCATGAGGACCAAAGTCAGTGATTGTCTTCCACTTCAGATTTGCCACATTCATAAAGAACACAAGAGATCAAATCAGATGTTTTACCTAAATCGCATCATATCATTTACCTGCTGAAAGTCCTGTTGTCTATGTTAAAACTCAGAAAATAATCAGAGCTTGGAAAAGCTTGTTAGCAGTAACTGTGAGGCTCAGCAAGCCTGTGGATCCACACTTCAAGTTTCCTACTTGTTTCTGCCTCTAAAGAAAGAGCATCACACCCTTTCAGAATGAATAGGCTCTCTATATAAGTGATTGACGTCCTTTATTTCTATCTCCCTTTGGAGACAAGCAACATTGACTTTCGTCATCAAAACCTTAGCAGTCCGGTTGCATTTCCTTGCAGTTCCAACTCTCATCAAGTCAAATAGCCTGCATAGTATCCAAATTGTGTTCATGAATAAGTAACCAGGTATAAAGAAAATTCCTTCTTCATGTTGCCTACTGACTTACCACCTCAGCTATTAGAAAACAGCACTTTGTGATGTGACAGCTTTTGTGCATGATAAAACCATGAATTTCTCCTCCCGTTTCACACTCATAAAGGGGGAGAGCCTCGACCAACAGGCTCCACAGCAAACACTCCCCCCACCCCAAGTGTGCCAGGCTCTTGTCTCCGCAGAGTTCAGCGTCTCCCCAGCAGCAGAAGAGTATAAGCAGAGAGATCATTAGTTATGACACGGAGACTGCTGCTGATAATGTTGACTCACTTCAGGAGCTGTTCAACTATAAACAGTGTGCTGAAAGCCATTTATCTGCATTTTAGGATAAACAGCAGAAACTACTCAATTAAATAGATTGCAAGAAATAAGCTGTGGATGCCAAACCAAGTGAAGCCTCATTTTGAGAAGAAAAATCTGTGATCTTCATAAAAGCCAAGTGGGACACTGGAAATTCTGGCATAGAGAGACACTGCACATTTTGTTTTGTTACATGAATAAAATAGGTATTGTGACATGTATTTTGAAAGACAAACTGAGTCAATTATCAAAAAAGTCATTTTAGACAAATCTAATGTTCAAAGCAAATTTATTGAAATTGGTCATTTTTCTCTTCAGCGTCAACATGCATTTGGGACTGTGGCTGAGCAAATAAACATTATCAGGGAAAGCTTTATCATTATGGAAAAGGTAAAGCTAACTGGGTCAATCTGCTTTATTACCACCATTCCTACACTGATAACAACTAAGAGACATATTATTTCTAGATACCTCCCTCCAACAAGAAGCAGGAGTTCTCTTTCATTCCTGTTACGAGAATTTCTAAACAACTTCCTCCAACACAAAATGCAAGTAACGTTTTATATCCAGTTGTAAATAAATACACATATATTTACTTGTGCCATGTTAAAATGCTTCAAGGAAAACACTAAACATAATCTAACATGAAATCCTAGGAGATTTTATTCCAAAGATGATTATCAAAAGAATATGAGACATTTCAAGACCTTCACTGCATGGGCCATATATGGGTTAAAAAACAAACAAACAGAACTTCTTTTTCTTACTTGCTAGAAAACAAATCAAAATCTGCTCTTTCTCACACTTCCAGATGTCAGAAGCTTTTCAAAACAATTGTGAAGTCCGGGAGGAGAACACACAGGTGTGTGTTATGTCAACTCCTGAAAGAAGTGGAAACTGAGCCCGGAATCGGATCCGTGGGTGCACACATTCCTGCAGGCATTACCAAGCTCTCTGAAGGAGCATTACACTAAGTTTAACTGCTTTTCTAAAGCACCCCAAATCTCATTAGCTCTAGTTCGTGGTGGCATTGTTCACAAGGATCAGTGCTGGTAATAGCAAGCCACCGGCACAGTCTCGTCAACCTTTCATGTTTTCTCCAATATCATCACTTCTGCTCAGTTTCACAGACAACACAACAGGTAGAATAACAACACGTTTGATACCAACGTATGCAAGTTTTGGCATATCATGAAAATTGTGTTAGTATACACAAAATTAAATGTGAGGCTATCAGCAGCAAACGCTTAAGAATAACAGGCTTACATTAATGGCCATGGGTCTTGAAGAAATCGAAATAACTTTTTACCACTGGTAAAACCAGCCTAGCCCAGTAGCACTTTCAAGCCAGAAGTTATCAGTGCTCATGCTATTAAAAAAAAAAAGAACTCTATATCTGTCATTTACAATGTCTATTAAATAGTAACAGGAACATATGTGTGATATGTTATACATTTAAAAAATAGGAAATGATTTCATGTCATTACATAAATGAGTAAGTTCCAGAACAAGATTAGAGAAATTTTGACAACTGGAAAAATAACCTAAAGGTTCTGGATTTCTGATTATGTTTACTGGTGATTCAGAATCAACATGTCAGTCTATACTTTCAAAATTCATTATCAATCATATTAATTGATTCAAAAGGTTATGTTTTTACATAACCTTTGACACACACATGCATGCAGCACACAGTCTTTAGTGAGGATCTATAGGTAACAAATTATCTACAAAACTTGTTTCTTGCTGGCACCATTCCTAGAATTTCACAAACCATGAAAATGTTTTACTACTATGATTAAAAAAAAATCTAAAACTTAAAAGATGTACCACAGTCCTCAAAGCTTCTCTTTCTGGGGCTGATGCTACGGTGCAGCTTGTATCATAACTGCTTTTAATGCCAACAACATCACACTTCCGAACATTGGTTCAAATCCTGGCTGTTGTGCTTCCAACCCAGCTTCCTGCTGAGCTGCCTGGGAAGCAGCAGATGATGGCTCAAGTACATATGCCTTTGCCACGCAAACTGCAGACCTGGGTGGGGCGTCAGGCTCCTGGAGCAGCCACCTTAGCAGCTGTGCTAGTTGGTGGAGTGAAGCAGCTGATGAAAGATCTGCTTTTTCAGTCACTCTACCTTTCAAGTAACTAAATCTTCACAAAAACAAACTGTTGCTGCAGTATCAGTCAAGTTGTTTACATATTTCTTCATGTCTACAGATAGCAAGCTTCTCAGTTTTATTTCTCTCTCAGAAGTAGTAAATCCTGCACACTGTACAGAGAAAACAAAGAGGGGCAGTTTCTCCATTCAAGAATATGTGCAGGGCTTGGCGGCGTGGCCTAGTGGCTAAGGTCCTCGCCTTGATCCCATATGGCCGCTGGTTCTAATCCCAGCAGCTCCACTTCCTCTCTATCTCTCCTCCTCTCAGTATATCTGACTTTGTAATGAAAATAAAATAAATCTTTTTAAAAAAAAAAAAGAATATGTGCAGAATCCATCCCCCTTTCCTTTAGGAAAAAAAAATGCAGCACTCTGACTCTCCGCTGAAGTAGAAGCCAGAATGAGAACTGAATCCAGTCACTCTAACGTGGGATGCAGATGCCTTACAAAACCAGCCAAAATGCAAGTCCCCAGAATCCGCCTTTTGACCCAAGATGTGTTTCTGGCTCCTTCAAACTCCAATATATTCTCAAAAAAAAAAAATCAATATTTTCCAAGGCTCAGCTGTCACTTTTCTCCCCCTCTTATTCCCACTAAATGTGGCATATCCCTTTCTAACACATTCAAGATGCAACTGCATATAGTGTGTGACCCTTCATCATTCTTGTTTGTCATCCCAGAGTAGCCTGCCCTCTCATCTGTTGGAACGCCATTTCTTCTCCCACTCCCAGATGTACAGCAAAGGCCACAGCCCCTCTGCCAGAAGATGGGGCCTGCCTTCCTAACGTCCTCCCTCCAAGATGATCATGCAATAGTTATCCCAGCCTGGGTCACAGCACCTGGGGTAAAGCTTCAGGACAAACAGAAAGCTAAAGAGCATTGGGAAGTAAGGTTAAGGAATTCAGAAAGGATATGCCAGTGATGCCCGTGCCTGGGCCCATATAACGGTTTAGAGCAACTTCTACACAAAGCACTTAGCCAAGCACCAACTCTCACAATAGGCCAAGTCATACATGCAACAGGATGACAACACAAACAGGTGTAGGAGTCACAGCTTCTGGCCAGACCTACGCTACAGATTTGGTAATCTCCAGGAGTTCTTGTTTGGAAAAGCAGCACAGAGATAATTTCCAGTGATGATCTAGGCAGCAAACAGATTCTCAGGATGCATCTGTTGAAAGAATACCATGGGAATGCACTGGCCCACTGCAAAAGACTCAGCTGAGCATACCTGTCTGCATGAGCCACTTAGTGTGAGGGAAATGATCCTGAGTCAACACTAACGCAGTAGAGCCCGACAGTGACTGGCTTCCCTGTGACCACATTCCCTGGATGGGCAACAAAGAGAGTGATAATGGATGTTTCTAAAGAAAGGAGTCAGGTGCTGAACGAGGTTATGGGTGCTTTGGTAACTTCAAAATATTCCAAAACACCGTAACATATTATACTTCTTACTACTTCCGTCTCTCCCGTTACCTAATGAAGAATCAGAGCAAAGGAAATTCAACTCCCCATTGCCTAAGTATATAACTTGTCACAGACACAAGGAATATAGTTAAATCTAAGCCTGCTGGCCACCCATAGGCTCCTACACAAAGAAATTCACAGAGCTTTTACTTTTTCCTAACCCATATTTTCTGAGAAATTTGTGAACAACTCCTACAAGCATTTCACATTTTTGTACCAAAATAAATTTAGTTTTTAATTCCATTCCTTAAAAAACTGCTAAAGCACTTTGCATATTTATTAAAATAGTGATGTGTTTTACATATGTGTCTGCACACACATATATAAACAAACACACACATACATGGAAGTATATGATTTCACCTAACAGCAGGGTGCTTTTAAGGCTGACATCCACATCAACAAATTCAGAGGCTATGCATGAAATTATTTATGCTTATGAATTTGTGTTAACTGTGAAAGGGTATTTAAATGTACTGAGAGGAGACTACTGTATTAGAAAAGTAGAAAAATAACAGGACATATAGCTGAAAGGTAAGAGAAGTTGCTAATTTCCAAAGTTAACGTGTTAGAATACTCTGGAAATAGAAACTCATTACCTTTGGATTAATTATTTACAGAAAATATGTTCAAATAAAGGTTGTATTTTACTCTGATACAGCAATTTAACTCAGTCATGTTTCAAATTTTATTTACTGGCAAGATGGGAACAAATTATTAAGAAACATGAAAAAAATAAACTTTACAGAGAACCAAGAACTCCATTTCCTCCTTCACAAGGTGTGTTTGTGTTGTCGGGGGAGAGAGGAGGCCGCGGTGTAAACAGTATGCTGTTATACCCTGATTTACAGAAGCCACTACCCAATATGCTATGATCCCAAGATCTTACTAGGTTGCTCCAAAGAGAGGAGGCTCTCTGACCTGATAAACATACTTTAGGCTTTCAAACAGTTCCCCCTTGTTTTATTTTTTTTCCATAACTGCATTAATTGTAATAACATACAAATAAACAACTAAAGATAGTAAGTCCATTATGCTTCAACCTATTTTGCCGAAAATGAGTGGCATTATTCTACATGTTTGCAAATCAATTTTATGTCTAACTTACTAGAACAAACTGGATATGTGCTGCTGTACCAAATTTACTGTAATATATTCTTAGGGTTGACATATGAGGAACATGAGCTTTCATACAGGTAGACAATCTGAAAAGGAGAATATTTTTGGTAGCCTTCTCAAATATCTGTAACAGTAGCTTTTCTCTGATAGTTCCAAAACTTAAGAGGTCAAAGTTTCTTAAAAGTTCATGATAAAGTGAGATCTATAACATTACCAGTGAAATGTTTGCACCCTAACTAAAACCTACTATCAAGTACTGTGAGTAGATTTTTCACTCATGAATCAAAAAGGAACAACAGATTTCATCATCTGAGAAAAATTCTGTTTCACTGAGTTAGGCAGATCAGTTACATGATTCAAGTTTGCCCCAAACCCTAATTTTTGACAGAAAGTTTAGGATTTATTGTCAGCAATAAAAACTGTCAGCTGTTTACCTGAAGTGATAGATTCACCTTTTCTATTTCTGATAATAAATCTGCAAATGCCCATATATCATAGCACATCTGCCAGTCACTCTTGCAAAAAAAAGTGCTTCGTAAAGTACCAATACTAAAGATTTCAGAAAAAATACACATAAAAATACATATATTGCATTACACAAACTATCAACAGAGAGATTAAGTTTCATAAAAGTAACCCTTTTTACTGCTTCGTGGAGGATATTCTTAAATGAAGCCTGCCCTCGCTCATTGGTTAGTTGGTTTGTCAGTCGGGTTGTTTCTATTGTTGAGTTTTTTGTTGTTGTTGTTGCTGTTTGTTTTTTTAAGATACATTATTTGAAAGACAGAGCCTCTAAGAGAGGGATACAGAGAGATTTTGCACCAAATGGTTTACTTCCCACATGACTGCAATGATCAGGGTTCGGACAGCTAGGAGCTTCAATTCAGGTGTGTGCATGAGTCTAAGCACTTGGAATATCTTCCACAATTTTCTCAGACACATTAGCAGGGGGCTGGATTAGAAGCAGATTATCCAGCACTCCAGCTGAAGGTCATATGCAATATTACCTCAATGCTGAATCCTGGACTGCTCATTTTTACTATGAGCACAAAGTGAACAAACAGGAATGCGCCTAGGTGGTTGCCCCCATCTCGTGATGAGCATCTAATATTAAATCTTGTGTACCGTCAATGCAAATATTAATGACACTTTGTAATATTGTTTTTGCAAATCATTCCTTGAGGACCAGACCATTTCATGGCAGACTATGGGTCATTAGAAATAAAAACATAAAACTGATACATATATTAAGGTAAGGTAAGAAATTCTAATGATGGTGGAAGAGGACAAGATGATATTTTTCAAAGAAAAACATGCACATGGAAATAAATTTTTAATCCTTTGATATCAAAAGAGAGCTTTCCAGTTAGAACTGATGGAGTGCCAGAAAATCACTAAAGATATGCAAATGAAATGAAATGAATAAGTTTAATTTATGATTCTGATCATTTAATTGGTCTTCAAACGACACAACTAAGCTACAAACCTTATCTAGCACAACTTAGATTCAGTCAGGAAATGTTGACAAACATTCAAAACATAAGCAATCCATTAATATCAGAGTAAAGCAAGCATACAGAGATTTACATTCCTAGAAGAATAATTAAAAAGGGACCAGAGTGTCACAAACGTGGTACAAATCAGCCTTCAGAAGTTATGCTGCTTGTTTACTTGGTGTGTTTTCAGTTTGAGGCCAAGACAGGCTGCATTATTTTTTTTGGTCCTCTAAGTGTCTACTTTCACATCTGAACATTGAAGGATTAGTTACATTGAGACAGACTCTAACTCTGTTTATGCCTTGATTTGAACTGAGCTCAAGTCTTGGCTTCCAAACAGGTCAGTCTGGCTGACATGTGGCACAAAACAGCCAATTCTGAATTAATTTTCAAAAAGATGAGGTTTTGGATAACATGCTTAACAAAGGTATATACTAAGCAGACCTTTTAATTTTTACTTAAAAATATTACACTGAGAAGTTCCAAAGTATGGGAAAGCATTTTTTCATAAGATGTCTTAAACGTGCTATTATTTTACACTCTGCCATGAAATGCTGATGATATCCAAATTAGCATTTAAGTGGCCTGAGAGTAAGAGTTAAATTTTTTTGGTCAGGCTCCTAGCAGACACAATACACATTTCTGGTGACTGACTGAGTTTACATACTGCCATTCTTGTTATGAGGACATCGCAATCACTTGACAAGGCAGAAGGGCTGAAGGTAGCTCCCTCCCATGTAACTACAGCTCTATCTCAGTAGTAGTAAGTGTGTATTTTCTACTATGATTATTATTTAAGTAAAACCTCTCCCTTTTAAAATCAGAAATTAAAGTAGAAAATGTAGCTGAATTTTTCTGACCTTCTTCTCTTTCATCTGCCGTATTTTAAGCCCAGGAATTAGAGACTTAGAGCCAAGTCCAGTAAATTCTATCATAGGCTACTTCAGAGCAAAATTCAAAGTATGGATATATTTAGGAGCATTCTGAACACTATCACCAGTGCCAATGTAACCTGGATGAACCCCACAAATCAAAAGGCACAGGCTGGAGGCTGTGCTCCGCTTGACGGAATAGCCTTTGGCGAATTCATTAGTTTTATACAGAATTCAATTTCTTCATCTTGAAGCTATGGGTAATGCCTACTTCTCATGTGGCTGTTGCCAAGATTAAATGAGGTATGATACAAAGCACGTAGCACAGGCCCGCTGCCTGAGGTGAGTAAATCTCCCATGAACATCATTTCCCTTCGCTTAGCAAACATCGATACCTTAAAATCTCATCAGCAAAGATGTGTGACATACAACACTGACAAGATAGAACTCAGTGAAAGGCTGTGAGGTAGAAAGTGACTCCTAGGCCAGAAGCAATTTCAAATACATGTACGGGTTAAAACATACACACAAGGCTATGTCTTAGAGGATGTTACGTTACTTCCTGCTACTTATCACTTATGATACTCACTGGTCATTAACACGTATTTCCACTTTTCAGTCAATTGTAATTGATCTCTAACTTGTTTTGTAATTTAACTAACTGGAAGGAAATCACAGCTATAGGTTCTGCTAGCATTAATAAATATAAACATGGCACTCTTCAAAGAAATAACACTATAGATCATTACACATCACAATCAGTATACCACTATTTCTTACTCATACATTTACAATTGATCAGCATGTCATATTAACTTTGGATAACACTTTCCATGCACGTATTACAAATATGGCCCCATTGGGAACAAGTGTTTAGCCTAGTGGTTAGGATTCTCATATCTACATCAGAGTACCAGCTTCAATTCCTGGCTCTGGCCCTTAATCCAGCTTTGTACTCACACAGATTCTTTGATGGAACATGCATGGTTTACATTACTGGGTCCCTGCCCAATCGAAGAAGGCAGGGTTTGGGTTGCTGACTCCCAGGTTCATCCTGGCATAGGCTATGCCAGTGCAGGCATTTAAGGAATGAATCAGCAGCTGGGAGATGTCTGTCTCTCAAATATATGCATATCATCACAGATTTTAAATAGTATACCTTACACAACATACTTAATTCTTCTTACAAGCTGTTACTGGTAGATGATACAAGCTATTGTCATATTTGTATAGCCTCTTTTGCTTTGAAAGTTATCAATATGAATATAAATGTGCATATTCTATAGATTCAGAAATTCTACACATATACATTATACAATACTCAGAAGTGCTAAATAAGCTTTTTCCTCTTAATTTATTTATTTTTATTGGAAAGACAGATCACATTTACAGAGACAAGCCCACTGGTTCACTTGCCAAGTGGTTGCAACAGCTGAAGCTGAGCCAATCTGAAACCAGAAGCCTCTTCCAGGTCTCCCACAGGGGTGCATGATCCCAATGTTTTTGGCTAGCCTGCCCTGCTTTCCCAAAACATAAGTGGAGGGGGGGCTTGATGGACAGTGGAGTAGCCAGGACAGCAAAAGCATAAACATGGGATCCTGGCACTTGCAAGGTTAAGAACTTAGAGCCACTGAGTTATCACACTGGGCCCACTAAATAGGTTTTTAGTGAATGTATATTTAGTCATTTATTTCTACTCTTTAGTTGAAATATAATCATACAAACTCAGATAAACAATTTCTCTGGACTCTGCCTATTTTAATAGGAAAATGATGTTCAAACATTCTAAGTAACATGGACATTCACTTAAAACTATATGAATGGGCTGGCATTGTAGCATTAAAATTAAAGCTACAGCTCGCAAAAAAAGTGGCATCTCATATGGACACCAGCTCATGCCCTGGCTCATGCCATTTCCAATCCAACTCCCTAAGGCACATGATAAAGCAGTTGAAAACGGCTTAAGTGCTTAGGCCCCTCCCCAGAATGGGAGACATGGAGAAACTCTGGGCTGCTAGCTCTGCCATGGTACAGTCCAAGCCCTGTGGATATCTGGGGAGTGAATCAGTGGGTATTAGATACATACCTCCATTCTCTCTCTCTTTCTCCCCCACCTCTGTAACTCATCTTTTCAAGTAAACAGAAATAAATCTTTTCTAAAAGCATGATGATAATATAAAAATTATATGTAGACAGTGGCTTATCAATGAAGACCACAATGTGTAGCATGTTTCAGTAAATATACAACCTCCAACTTAGCCCGTAAGTGAAAGGAAAATACATTTAATATGAGTGCCCACAGCCGGTGAAATGGTGTTTCATAAATTCTTAGACTAGCCTGGCAGAATATGCATGCATAGTTATGACTCAGGCTCAGACACAACCTATTAAGGTTTAGCTAATATTCAGATTCTTTCATAAGACTATTTCAATAAAACAATAATTTTACTATCAGCAGGTATGAGTAGACATGAATTCTCTGTCCCCTAGCAGAATGGATATATATTCCTAGGTCTTCCACATTCTCTTATGATAAAATACAAGCTACTGACTGGAGCCCTCTTTTCTATCCCCTTAATCTCTGACTCCAACCAGTGACAGTCTAGTACTCTTTTATTTCCATCCTATTTCTACAATTCATTATTTTATTTATTTGCTCATCTTATGATACAGTTCCACAGCCTCAGGAGTTTCCCTTTTTTTCCCTTTCCCCTCTCGTCCCTCCGACTTCCCCTATATTATTACTACAGTCCATCAAAAACAGTCACCAGGCCATTATTCTACTATTTAAGTGTACCCTGATAACGTAGGTATAGACAATGGCAGAAAGTACAGTACCCTGTTGTAGCAATATATTCGTTTCATTTGGAGCCCATCTTTGATTTGGAAGTAGAGACGCATACTGTAATATATCCTCACTTCTCAATATGATATGATAATCTCTATTACACAGTTCATCTACATGAATATATACGTATACTTATGTATATGTATACTTATGTATATATACGTATATACGTATACTTATGTATCTATTCATCTTATATTTTGCATGAAGGTAGAATTATATTAGAGAGAACATACGATGTTAGTCCTTTTGGGACTGGGCTTATTTCACTTAGCGTAATGGTCTCTAGTTGGGAACATTTTGTTGCAAATTATAAAATTTCATTCTTTTTAATGGCTGAGTAGTATTCCACTGAGTAGATGTATGATGATTCATTCCCCAGGTGGCTGCAAAACTGGAACTGAGCCAGGAGCCCATAGCCTCTTCTAGGTCTCCCACAAAGGTCCAGGGTCCAAGGCTTTGGGCCATCCTTGACTGTTTTCCCAGGCCGCAAGCAGAGAGATGGATGAGAAGCAGGGTTGCCAGGAATAGAACCGGCAGCCATAAGGGATCCCGGAGCATGCAACGTGAGGACTTTAGCCGCTAGACTACCACTGTGTTGGGCCCCCTAAATGATTCACTCCCCAAGCGACTGCAATGGCTGGAGCCAAGCCAATTCGAAGACAGAATGTGAAATAAATATGAAATAAACTTGTCCCTCCAGGCAAAGCATCAAATTACCCTAAAGTTTACCACAGATACAGAGAAATAAAGGTTGTAAATCAAGACAGGACGCTGGGAACAGAAAAGCATATTTATTGATTTTTCCATTTCTACACACCTCTTCAAACGCTCCCTGAACATTTTACTACACACACACACACACACACACACACACACACACACACACACCTTGTTTTCTAGTAACAAGATATTCATAGCTCAACATCAGGGTTTTGTTCTTCTCTTACCATCTTTGCATCAAAGAAGCTAACAACTCTGATTCTTTGATATTTGGCATCTTCAACTAGAAAAACAATCATCATTGGACTTGTGCAAGAGAAAAACTGTGGACCAGGTTGAGCCAGAAGACAACATGTACCAAAAGTAGACTGGTCAGTGCAATGAGTCTGGGTACCTACATAGAAAATATGCAGATCACCGGTTGTTGCTCCTTAAGGTCTCTCTACTCCAAAACAATCATTGGATGAACAAGAATTACACAGACAAATTTAACAAGGATCAGAATAGGCAGTATACATCCAAGTCCCTAGTGGTCATTAAATGATGAAAGGATTATATTATTTTCTTTTTGAGGGTGGGAGGCAGACATACAGAGAGAAAGATCCGTCTGCTGGTTCACTCCCCAAGTGGCCGTAACAACTGGAGCAGAGCCAATCCAAAGCCAGAGGCAGAAGCTTATTCTGGGTCTCCTAGGAAGGTGCAGAGTACCAAGGCTTTGGTTGTCCTCCACTGCTTTCCCAGGCCACAAGCATGGAACTGAATGGGAAGTGGAGCAGCCGGGACACAAACCATATGGGATCCCCAAAGATGTACAGCAAGGATTTATCCTGCTGGGCCCAAAGGTTTATATTCTAATCTTTCACCAGGGTCACATTAGTAACACTATACACACAAAAACAGCATGTATAAAGTGTCTCCCTATGCTGCACCTAAAATATTACAGATTAAATCACAGCACAACCATGCAGTGTGTCCTATGAGAAGGTTGTAACTGTGACAATCATTATCTAATGCAAATATAAGTGCTACAAGCAAAATTTACTTAATCCTGTGTAGTACAACACCTTGCATACAGACACAGAGAAGAGAAAAAATCATAAAAATGCCGGGGAAACTATGACTAATTATTATTAAATTTATAAAGCTTGTCTTGACATAAGATTTCGGTTAAATAACTGTCACTCAGCACTTCACAAGGATAAACTTAATCTTATGACCCACAGTGTGTAAAGTAGGAGGGTAAATTACTTAAGAGGGGTATTCTTTAGAGGAACACATTTATCCACAGAACTATACATTTTTGGTTTACAAGTCAGTGTCTACTCCTACTAATGTTAAGTCTCATGGAAACAGAAATATCTAGATGGATGCTATATTTCTTCTTTTCTCATACTAGCACATATTTGTATTTCAAAGGTAAAACCATACTAAGCAGGCATGTGTCCTTTCTATGACATAATCTGATTGCATGTTCAGTAATTTCTCCAATACCAAGTAATAGTGCTTTACATGGAGTAGCAGAAAAATATGGCTTCACTGCTCTAATTGCAAATTCTCTGACTTATTTGATATTTTTCTCACTCACATAGCTGCTGTTGTGGCAAATTAAGCCACCACCTGGGACGCCAGGATTCCATACGATTAACAGTCACAGTTACAGTTGCTTCATTTCTGATCTAGGCACCTGCTGATGCACCTGGGAAAGTAGCAGAAGGTGGACCAAGTGTTTGAGCACATGTCGCCATGTGGGAGAACCACATGATGAAACTCTTGGCTCTTGGCGCTGGCCTGGTGCAGCCCTAGCTGTTGCAGCCATGTGAGGAGTGAACCAGTGCATGGAAGATCTCTCTTGATCAAACTTTGTGTCTCTCTATAGCTCTGCCTTTGAAATGAATAAATAAGTCTTTAAAACAATCCACTGAAGATTGCTTTTGCATGTGATTAAGCATATATCAGACACTCCAGCATTCAAACACGCATCACATCTGAAGCACACTCCAAACCACAATCCAAGGATGCCGGAAGTAGCAGGACAGAGACCTGTGTGGTCAAGGGAAGAGGAAGAGAGACAAAGTAACGTGAAGAAGGAAACTGAAAGGCTACCCCTCCCAAAGTGGAGGCTCCATACTACTCCTTTATGCTACCTCAGCAAAAGAAAAGGGAAGAACCTCAAAGGGCCTGGGCCAAAGAGTGTGAACTCTTAGCAATGAATTCCCAAGACAGAGTCCACTGCAAGTTTTTTTTTCATATATTCACTTAGTTGCTTCTTCCAACAAGCTTGTGAGTCACGGGGTACTATTTTTTTTCATGTCATAATTCAGAAATTGAGTCACAGAGAACTTGATCAAGATTATAAAGTCAGACACAAATGAAATTGAGAATGAAATAGAAAATGTCTGATTTCAGAGTTTTCTCTTCTAGCTATTGTGATTTGCCATATAGGAGCAGGTTAGCAAAATATTTTCAGGAAGAAGAAAAAAAATACTGACTAAGTCCAAAATAAATGCAAAATTTAAGTCCCCAAAATTAAGTCCCCATAATCAGATATGTTTATCATATTCAAACTACTACCCACAACCATTTTCAAAAGAATCTTTAGTTCATTTGTAGAGTGCTCCTGACCCTATCATTTACAGCAAAGACACATACAAGTTTCCAACTGCCACATTTGGCTTTGCTTTTAAAAGTCTTTTTATCTCTTTTCTTCTGAAGTGAATTTTAATGATCCCTTAATTGTCAAAGAACTTCATAAATATTCATTAGTCATTAAGAGAAGTTGTGTTTTCCTTTCTTAAAAGCTAAGAGAGAACAGTAGGACTCCACTGGAGTAGGCATGAAGACTAAGTGGAATTTTAAATATTCAATTTTCTATTAGAACTCATCTCATGGGCTTCTATCAACAGAACGCTTTAAAAATTCTCAAGATCTTATTTTTGCCTTTATGAGAAGCTCTCCAGACAACATCTCTGGGACCGTGATTTTTTTTTCTTCTTCCCATCCATTTATGATTATCCAAAACATTTCACCAACCCTATAATGCCTTCTGCACCAGTGAACAGTGAAATGGTTATGATGTTGGGAGGAAATGATCTTGATCTAAATCAACAAGGCCGACCCTGCTATTATGAAAGTGCCACAAACCTTTTCCATAAAGAAGCTGTGCCTCTGGATTCAAGTCTTCAATGCAAGCATCCTCCAGAGTGTTACATTTTATGTCAACCCGACAGCAACAGAGAAGGTATCACACACATAAACCCCTCCTGATGATGTCACACTTACATAGTTCCCAGTTGCCAATAGTGGAAAGTGGCCATAAGATAGCACAACAATGCCCAAGCCCACAAGGCCAGCTGACCTCCAAAATGTGAACAGCCTGGTGAGTCAAACATTAACTTACTAAGACAAATCTCTCCAAAATCCACACTTCTGACTCACTGCTGCAAAAAGTCTCCAGAAGAAAGAGTTAAAAATCTTGCTATTTTCAGACATGCAGCCATGGTGTCCTCGCTGTTATCTCTCTGAACTTTTATTGCCCCAACTAAGAAATTCAAACAGATTTCTATAAAGGCATCTTCCAAAAACACTGAACTGGGAACATCACTAACTTGTCATTATGTTGTTAAGAGAAACAAGAGATACACATGTAAACTGCAGAAGATTAGAGATGCATAATAAAGTTATAAAATGAGTGTGAAAGGGATACTAGCTTAATCATTTTCAACAAGATAATTTCAGAACATGTAAGTCATTTAGTTTCCCAAATTTTTAATTTAAAAGCTACATTTTTTTTCCTCTAAATTGTCATGAGGCCACCACCCTATGAGTGGATCAAGGCCAATGTCACAGGAAGGAGTCAGCTATTACCCTAAGGGCTTTGGTGTGTTTGTCTTCTTGGCTCTTCCAGATGAACATGCATAGTAATATAACCAAATACAAACGTTAGGGGCAGGTATCTGGCCCAGCAAATTACATGCTGCTTGACATGCTCCCATGCCATATCAACAGAATGTGGATTGCAGTTCCAAGTTCCATTCTTGATTCAGTGTCCTGCTAGAATAGACCCTGGGAGGTAGCAGGTGACTGCCCAGTTCTTGGCTCCCTGCCACCCATACAGGAGACCTGGATGGGATTTTTGGCTCCTGAATTCAGCCTGGTCCAGTTGTTGAGGGCATTTGGAGAGTGAAAAATAGTTGAAAAATCTATTTCTCTCTTTCTCTTGCACACACACGAGATTTCAAATGAATAAAAATAAATATTTTAAAGGCTGAAAAATGAGAAAAAAGTATATAGCTTTTTTAAACGGCTACTTAATCATTTAAATTTAACTGTAAGAAACTGAGCTTCAGTATCCTGTAGTTAGCTTCAATAAACATGAAAACATTAAAAACTGTACTAAACCTGTACTAAAACTCGTAATTTCCCCATTTCATAACTCCATATTTTAGTCTCACTTACGAATTAGCTGACTAATTTTTTTGGATATCCCAAATGCCCAAACAGCTGCACCTACACTGCTCAGTGATTCTGAATGTATTTAAACTGAGTTTTTATAATGGTTAGCTCTGCACACCAACATGGCTGGGACATAGCGTGTGTGTTGGGGGAAACAGGGCAGGTATTTACCCAGACATACTTCTGAGTGTGTCTATTTGGCAGGGTTTTTGAATGAGATTAACATTCACATTGCTAGCCTAGGGTAAAACAGAACCCTTTCTAATGTGGAGGGCCTGATTTTATCAGGTGAACGACTGCCCAGAAAAAAAAGGGTTAACTGTCCTGTGAGGGGCAGGGGGTATCCCTGCCTATCTTTGGTCAAATGGCACCTGGGCTTCTTTCCCTGGCTTCAGGGTCAAACTGAAATATGAGCTCTGCTAGGCCTACCCACTGGAACCATCAGATCTGCCTGGTCTCCAGTCTGTGACGAGCAGTTCTTGGGACTTATTCTTTATTCTAATCACAAGACACAACTGCCTTTTAAAAATGTGTTACACACACACACATACACTCACTCACTCATAAACATCATACCTATATAACTCTGCTCTTGGAGAAATCTAACGCTGCTATTCCATGTACACAAAATGTCATTGAATATGCAGGCTAAATACACCTAATTATTTTAGTCAGATCTGAATTGTCTTGGGTCATTGAATTATGGTTGTAAAAAATTTTCCTTCCAAGAAAGAGGAGTTATAATTTCCTGCCTGCAAAACAGTGTACTGTGTATATATTCAAAGTAAAGCTCTATTGATGGCAATTCAGATTCAGTTGATGTACCCCAATACATCTGTGCTACAATCTAAGGCGTTCACATTTTCTTTCTTTTTTTCCATTGGAAAGACTTACAGAAAGGAAGACAAAGAGAAAGATCTTCCTCCCGCTAGCTCATTCCCCAAGTGACCACATCAACTGGAGCTGTGCTGATCTAAAGTCAGGAGCTTCTTCTGGGTTCCCACATAGGTACACACTGATCCATCCTCCACCACTTTTCCAGGCCACAAGCAGGGAGCTGGATGGGAAGTGGACCAGCTGGGACATGAACCAATGCCCATCTGGGGACCCAGCACTTTCAAGGCAGAGGATCAGCCAATAGAGCCATCATGTCCACTGGACTTTTGGACCTGGTTTTGTTTTATTTTTCCTTTTTTTTTCAGTTGGAAAGGCAGATTTATAGAGAGAAGGAGAGATAAAGAAGGCATTCACCGTTCATAATCCACCAACATTACACAGTAAGGATTGAACCAGAGGTAGAAGTCACACACCATAAGGACTTAACACAGGCCAGATAATTTGTTTATGTCTGGGTTTCCATGAAATTCCATGACCAGCTTCTCTCATAAGTCCTCTCATTATTGGTCCAGAGATCTGTGTTTAGAAATCTCTTCCAACAGTTCTGTCCTTTGGGAAATCAAAAAAAAATTTTTTTAATAAATTGCTAGGTTGAATATTGGTTCAAATGCGCTTGCTTCTCCTCTACTAAATAAGGTAACAAAAATTGCCAGAGATCTGAAAGCTATTGGCAAAACATCTAAGCGTCAAAATACGTGAAAAATATGCTGGTGAAGAACACAGCCACTTAATTTCTTATATTCCTACCAGATACACATTTAGCAAAACTTTTAACTTGAAATATACAGAAGTCTTTCAACACCTGCATTGTGACTGTTTTACTGAAAGATCTAACTCACTTCTGGGAACGAAATTAGAAGGGAAAAAGTACATCAACAGGTTTGTCAAAAAAAAGATGGCTATGAAAGCAAAAAATGGAGTTTGAGGCTAGCCAGGACAAGCTGAAGGTAAGCTCTTCACACTCTAGAGGCACTTAAAACCTCATCTTAAGATAAATGTGTTTTATTCTCTCAAAATGTACCAACAAAAAATAAATCAATGTTATTTTTCTTTTCTCTCTTTCCCAAGGGCCTTTTTTTCCAATTTAAAAAATATATAAAAATAAGTAATCTAAGTTAAAAAAAATAGTTACAACAGATGAGACAGCCCATGGCCAAATAGGAACACAGAGAATAAAGCTACGCTTTTGCTTGTTTGTTGTTTGAAAGACACGCGCCCTCCTCAAGCACCACTACCACCTTACCTGGCACCAGTTCACCACACAGTTCTCTCTCCTGCTCTTAATGTGCACGTGTAGCTCTCTCTGTGACCTCTTCCAATTGATACTAGGAAGACTTGCCGATATGTCAATCAATATATTTAAATCTGAACTTATCCTTTCTCCCTCTGAAACCTTTCTACTTAACCCCTTCCTTCTCTAAATTGGGTCCCACTCAGCAAAGCCAGAAACCTTAGGCTCTTTCTAGACATCCCATTCACTCACACACATCATAACTAACCCAGCAACCAAATAGCACTTTGTTTCATGATATTAGGTTTCTGTAATTCTGCTTCACCTCACCATGGATGCTGGTCAAGGATGCAAATCAGGTCCCCTTCATTTCTTACCTGACAGCAAAAGTTTCCTTATCTCTCCTTGAGCCATCCCTCCCTTTTACCATCTTCATACTGCAGCCATAATGGTATCTCCTAAAATACACTTTCATTCATTCACTAAACAATTATTCACTTAGTACCTTCCAAGCAGGTGTGAGGTTTTCCTCTAGGCTGAGGACAAAGCAGAAGAAAGAATTATAGAGCTAATGTCATGTCTTCACAGGGCTTACAGTGATAGGAGGAAAAGAGCACAAAAGATAACATGAAAACATATGGCACAAAGATTGACATACCACTTCGGATGCTTGCATCTCATACTAAATTTCCTGGCTTCTCTATTTCCGATTCCAACCTCCTGGGTCCCAGTCACCCACATGGGAGACTCAAAGTAAGATCCAGGCTCCTGGCCTTCTCTTGAACTGAACTAGCCCTCCCCGTTGTGGACATGCAAGAAGTGGACCATAGAATGGAGGAATCTCTATCAGCGTCTGTGTGTCTTGCTCTCCTCTCTTTCGTTATCTCACTCCTCTCTCTCTCAAAAATCTATACAGAAAAACATTTAAGTAAAATAGGTAAATTAGGCTAAATGCTATGGAAACACACAAAGCAGAGAGGGGAGACAGGACTTACTGGGAGTGATTGTGACAATTATTTAAGGAGAAAGGGAAGAATTTCCTCACTGTAAAAGTCATTTTACAGAAGGGAGAGATGATGAGAGTAAGCTGTGAAGAAAAGCAGAATGTTCTGGTTTGAATATCAAGTGAGACCCTTGAGGAGAAAGCCCACTTGGTGCTCTCAGGAGTAAGAGGCGCACATGGTTCAGCAAGATGGACAGTAGTTAGAGGCGAAGTCAGAGAAGTTGTGAACAGATCCTAACAGGCCCAGTCACTTTTACTCTGGCTGTTGTGCTACGAATAGAACAACATTAAAAACAATAACTCAGTGAAACACTGGTTGTGTGTATGATGTGAGATCATCAGATTAAAGATGATGATGATGATGATGATGATGATGATGATGATGATGATTCGCAGAAAGCCTGAGACAAAGAGCTGCCTCAGCTAGTTTACACCCAATACTCCCAACAGCCAGAACTGGGCCAGACTAAAGCTGAGTCAGGAATGCAATCCCGGTTTCCCACCTGGTGGCAGAACCCAATTACTTCCACAATCACTGCTGCCTTCTAGGGTGTGCACTGACAGGCATCTAGAACCCACAGACGAAGTAAGTACTTCTTAGCCCGGAATCCACACAAGCCCTCATCATCTGTGTCCTGCTCACAACCTCACTGCCCCTCACCTTCACCTCTGCCAGTGTCCTTGCCCAGTGGAGCTCCCTGTTCAAACCACGCTCTTGCAGGGTGCTCTTGGATTCTGCTCAGGTAGCTCCCTCTGCCTGCAATGTGCTTATTGTCTTTATTTGCTTATAGACCTCCATGTGGGCCTTGAGTTTTCAGCTGAGACCTCAGATCACACCTCTCCAATTTCAAAATATACACTTCTGTTCTCAAGCATCTTATATTCATTGACCTCCCCTCCAGAATATGAGCTCCATCTGGAAATATTTTCTTCGGACTAACATACCATATTACAATTAAAAGATAGAGAATAATGAAATGTTAGTAAACGAAGGGGGAAAATGACTACTCCAGGTCATCATAAGTTGATTTGGAAGGAGCAGTAACAATGCGCAAACTGACTTTCCTTATGAAATAGTCCTGCCTTTAGCTCACCTAGTCCACTAAGACCCTAAAGGTAGCCTCCAAAGTCTTAGTCTCAAGGGAACAAAGAACATTCAAGTCTGATTCCCATCAGAAAAGACTTCTGAGATTTCCCAACAAGTTAATAAACTTATGGACAAAATGCAAGTGTATTATGCGCTAGGGTACTTCACAGGATCCCGTAGGTAACCAATTTCTAGTTTCAATGTAAAACTAACACCATAAGGAGGGGAATAAACTCAAGCTACCTGTGACTAAATAACACTCAGCGGAGAGGTGATAAAGTCCCATTTGGTGCAGCCATTCCCATTCTAGATCGACAGGTGGGGAACCACATTCATCTTTGCTGCCTGTTATCCACAGAACCACATATGCTTATCTATGCTGTCCAGGCAGAACAGAGACCAGCAAACTCCTCCACTTCTCACAGTGCCTGCCTGGCTTCATTCCATCTTCATCCTGATGGAAAATGTGAGCACATCAGTTTTAGATTCAATATAGGTTTCTGTCGGGCAAACTCCTTGGCTGACTGGCTTTCTTTAACCGAACCCCTTTCACATGGAACAAATGTGTTATTGCAGAAGATGCCAACACATCATGTGTTACTGATATATAACAAGATTAAGTTGGAAAAATGAAAATATTTAAAATGCAAAATATACTTGGGCAAAAATTACAAAGAAATATGACTGGAGGAATGCCCTCAGCCATTTTTCTAACAATTAATCTGGATAACATCTTCAGGGTTTAAAAGTACACCTAGGTCCTATTAAACATGTAAAATAGCTAAGCTTGGAGAATAATTCAGTGTACAAGGGAAAGCAACTATAATTCCTCGGAAATAAAAATCAGCTACATGCGAATTGACGGAGTTCTATTACATCGTTAATTAACTTTCATTTCATTAAAAGAAGCCATAAATCAATGTATCATTCAGAAGCATACAGATTAAACAGATTACCAGCTTTTACGGCATTTTTTTATAGTTACATACACCAAGACACAGCAGAAGATTGCACTACCTCAGTAAAACAGTACTTCAACCATTCTATAACTGTGATCCCACAGGTCCCATGAATTCTCACTGCCAGTGGGATAAAGTTCAAAATATTCACTTGCTCACTTACCACTGAAACACCAGCACAATTTAGTCCAATAGTTCTCAAACTTCAGGGCACATCAAAATCACTTATACGGCTTGTTAAAACACAGATTGGTGCAAACGCATTGGGACCGGCGAATGTGCTTTCCTAACAGGTTCACTGGCCATGCTGACTACAGGCAACACAACTGGAAAAGCCCAGTGCAGTCAGTCTAACTACTGGTACCAGTCCCCACCCTCCCACATTCATTTCTGGTTGTTTCTCACTTCTTTGATCTTGTCTGAATTATCCCAGGGTTGCTATGTGTATAAGCCATAGATTTAGAAGAAATAGGCTGGACCTAACCTGTACGCTACAGGGAACTTGTATTTTCTTTTTCTTATTTTTTTTTAAATTGCATTTCATTTTATGACATCGTTTCATAGGCTTTGAGGTTCCCCCAACTCCTCCCCATACCCTCCCCCCATGGTGGATTACTCCACCTTATTACAGTATTACAGTTCAAATCCAGTATGCTTCTTCCATTGCAACCATGTACCATGCAGTGTCCAGCATCTTATTGTCTAGATACGTTCAACAGTTTCTTGGGGAGACCATCTCTGGTCTAAAAGCAGAGCTGGCAGAATATCATTCCGACCAATTAAAAGCCATACATAACATCAACAACAATTTACAACATATGACATGGTACTAAGTGACTGGTATGTTAGAAAATACAAGTACTTAACCACATCCTATGACTACTTCATTGACATTTCAATTTTAGTTTATATACAATCAGCTTCTATCCACCTTAAAATGGCTATAGGATACTATTCAGCTGTTTTGTGTCTATTTTCATTTTTGTATTTAGTAGTTTATAGCATTGAAGCTTAATTTTTACTGAACTCACCAGGTTTTAGGATAGTCCAAACTGGCTTATAACTTTAACAAGGCATATGTCAACAGTTGAGACACAGAACAGTTTTAGGAGGGACATGCAGAGAAATCTTCAATACCGCAGTGAGGAGTAACTGATTTTCGTGTCCTACCTAGTAAAGTATATGTGAGCCCCTGCTGACCGTTTCCTGTCTAGTTCTAAGCTTTCCTTGTTGTTCTCTGTCTATCTGTTCTAATTCTGTTGTTGTTGTTTTGTTTGTTTTGTTTTGTTTGGGGGGGCCCCTCCGGAGCGACCCTGATGGTCATTGCAGGAGAGGGTGGGGATCCAAAGTTGGAACTAAGTAAGGACCAGAGAAAGCTCCTTTCCCCAATCCCGAAGGGAGTTTACTTTTTGGTTTCTGCAGACCGCTCAGGGCTCCTGGATGTTGTTCTGATGAGGAACTTGTATTTTCAATGGAATTGGAATGCTGTCACAACCATAATCCAACCTGCTCTAAACCCGTGTCAGTAGCACTTGGTCTTCATATTCTGATGTACAAAACTCAAGGTTCCAAGGTCATTTTCCCTTCTCTGGGATGGCCATGGCTCTGGGAGGGGAAAGTGCGGTACAATGTTCTCGGAAAATATGTTTTTGTTATGACTATGAGCTCTGCCTATCTGAGAAAAGCTTGTCAGCACAGGCAACTTCCCAAACTCTTGCTTCTCCCCCAGGACAGGAAAGGCATTTCTGGGAGGTTAACAGGCATAAAAGTAACAGGCACCTGGGGCTGGGAAACAGGCTTCCTGGCCTCCAGGCGCTCCTCTCTCCCCAAGAGTGCCTTTGCATCTGTGTAGGGAGATTGCCGGTGAAAGTGCATAAGCTAATTAACAGTTTCCCACAAATCAGATTCAGGTTTAGGAGAGGCAGCTGTCCCCAGACTTCATTCCCACTCAGTTGAGCAAGCAGGGTGCAGGTGAATTAGTCTATTGAGTTTTTAGCAAAGCAAAACCTTTCTGATTTGAGCCAAAATAACGTATGACCCAAATAATAAAATGACAAAACTGCCTGACCAAAACAAGTATTCTAGATGTCAAAAATGAGTGCAATTGGTATCATAAAAAGCAAACAACAATGTAGGAACCTGATTCAATATTTATTTGTTGAAGATTATTTCTAGAACCCGGTCTTCAATAATAATGAAAAAGAAAACCTACAATGTTTTCTAGCTCCGAAAGAGCTGATTAAGATGGGTATGCACTTTATTTCCAATAATTTCTTCTAGCACATAAAATTCTACAGATGTACACAGAATGGATTAAAACAGATCAGTTCTCAATTTATTTTATGAAATCTTAACATATTATTTTATTATAGAATAAAGCCAAATGAGTACCAGGTCTCCTCTTGTTTTCCACAATGCTAAGAGTGTGATGTAACATGCCTATGGATATATTTAAGAACTTGATTGAGACATAAATCACATATTATAAAATTAATGTATTTGAGAAGTGCAGTTCCATTCTCTTTAACATGTGCTCAGAGCTGTGCAACTATCCCATAATTGAGGGAATTTTTAACCACACCAAAACAAACATCCTAGCCATTAATAGTCACTTCTTCCTCCAGGCTTCAATCCTCAGGCAACCTGGAGCTACAAATCTACCACACATTCCTGTGAATTCACTTAGAATTTTCTGTAGAAACAGAATTACATCATTTGTGATCATTGCATTTTGCTTCATTTGCTTAGAATGATGTTTTCACGGCCAATCCATGTGTAGTGCACATCAATATGTCATTCCTTTTTACTGGCAAATAATATTCTGTTGCATAGATAAAACACTTGGTAGGTGTATTCTTCAGTTGGTGGAGAATGGCTTGTTGTCACTTTTTGGCCATTATGAATCATGCTGCTCTGAACATCTGTGTGCAAGTTTCTTCATGGACATATGATCTCATTTCTCCCGAGAATATGTGCATAGGAATCAAATGGCTGGGTCATATGGTATCCATAGATTTAATATTTTGAACAACTGCCAGACTGTTTACCAAAGTTATTTCACCACTTACGCTGCCAGAAGCGGGGGATGAGGGTTCCATTTTTTTCCACATCCGTACCAACATTTGTCATTATCTGACCTTTTGACTAAAGCCACCCATAACTGCGAAGTGGTGCTTCATTAAGGCTTTGTTTTTCTCTGATATCTAACAACTTTAAAACATCTTTTCAGGTGATCCTTGTCCACTTGTATAAATGTGTTGGAGAAATATCCAGCTTCTTGCTCACTAGTATGTTGGGATACATTTTCCTTTCACTATCGATTTACAAGTTTTCTTTTTATAGCTTAAATTTAAGCCTGTTATCAGGTATATGATTACAAATATAGGTATGACTGAAACATACTCTCATTCTACAGCTGTTTTCACTGTCTTGATGATGTACTGACACACAAAAAAGCATATTTCTTAGCAATTCATGAAGTCCATTACATCCTTCACTTTTTAAATTACTGCTTATGCTTAAAATACTGCTTCACTTTTTAAATTACTTGGTGTCATATTTAAGAAACCTTTTATCTACTTACTTACAATTACGCTATATCAACAAATGGTGTATCGCTCTTCAAAACGGCTAAAACAACTTATATTACAACTAGAATGGTTAAGATTTCCATCTCTCCAGGCCCTGGCAAAGCTGTGGTTATCTCAGTCTATCAATTTATTTTACCAATCCACTGACTATTACTTCATATATTATACTAACTTCAAATTCTCTTATTTATTTAGCTTCTTTTCCCATGTCTCCATCTTTTTCCTGTGATAATGATCTGTTCATGCCTGTTGTATTTTATTGGATTATAAATTTTTATTCTCATTTTGACGCCATCCTTCACATGAAATCCACAAGCTCTACTCAAGTATCTGACCATTCGTGAAGGTAGGTGGGCTGATGTTTCCCTTGTTGTTGTCTGTGTTACTGATCTACTACTAAGTTAGTGTTACCAGATTCTAAAGTGCTTTATCTTTTGTGTACCTTTTTTTAAAAAAAAATTAGTTGTAGAAGGATTATCTTCAAAGCGATGTTGTCTAATACTTTGTTGCTGCTAACAGATCAGTCAGTGCAAACTGGTTTATCTCACATCCTTATCTGAATAGAGACTCCCACATGTATAGCTTTGCGACCTTGAGCAAGTTCTTTACCTCCTCTGAATCTATTCTTTACTCACATTTGGGGGATAATTAAAAAAAAACACCTACTTTAGGCCATATTTGAACTATTTTAGTCTCACACGTAGAAAATCATAACGCCACAATAATTCTTTACATGGGAAAGAAGAGAGATCATTAGCCAGCTCTATGCTTTGCATCTCTGAATGCACGCATTCACCTACGAAAAGGTAAGAGAATGTTGACCTTTGTATGCTTGGATTCGTGAATTATAATACTACAAATGAAATGTCAGTCACTGCCTCTTAGGCAATCAATATTTTTTAAATACCCTGACAAGTTTATTGAGCTAAGAGTATTACAAACCAAGTCCTTGGGTAGGATGTTACATTTAAGTAACTGTAGGAATGCTACTTTCTTCTTTCCTCTTCTTTTATAGGGCCATTTTTACCCCTAGATTATTTTGTAGATTTAAAGAAATGAATGACTAAAATCCAGACAGAAAATTAAAACAATCTACATTAAGAAAGAAAACTTCCGGGAGTTAATCCTTTCGGAGTGTCTCAGAAAATACAAATACATGATTTGACATTGTCACCCTATCTTTAATATTCCATAAGTAGCAAATATAAGCATAAACAAAGTATCAGGCAATCAGGCATTCCTCCCTGGCTTGCAAAACCAAACTCTGGATTCATAATTCTCCAAAGGGAGGGAAAAATCAATGGAGAGTTATAACAATTAGGGTGAACACCACTGTTATTTTACTTGCTAGAAAAGTTCATCAATTATGATAAAAAACATTCTACAGCAACTGCTCAAAGCTACACAATCCAAGGTGTAAACTGAGAGGACCCCAATACAACTGCCACCTTACAACAGAAAGGAACAATGACCCCGCAATATGAGCATTAGGAAATAATCTGTAGAGGTGTTAACACTCTCTCAAGGTGTCATATATCCTATTTTTAGTCAAAGCTAGTCACAGTATTTCGCCAAAGGGTTGCTTTAGATGAACATTTTGGGAAGAGGAAAAAAAGGAACGGACACTCTGTCTTTCACATGGGATGTCAAATTTCATTCTAGAACTCAAGCATATGCTTTGGCTGTGTCCACTGCTCACCTCAGATACAGAACAGATGGGCTCAAAACAAACATCGAGGTAGTGGCCTCCCATGCGGACTAATGATGACAGCATACACGGCCTTGACATGAAAGCCAGATGTGTAAACTAGAATGTGTCAGAATAAAAGAGGATAATCAAAGCCGAAACTTATCAGCTCTGAGCTTTGTTGATGTGTGAAAAAGCAGCTCTTGTGTTAACTCTAATGATGATGATGAGAGAGAGAGGGAGAGTATATAGACTGTGCTTCTACTCAGCCTAAAGAACCTTAATCAAAATTAAATACAATCCCAAAAGAGCTATAACTAAAGCTCTGGGATGCCAGGTTTTATTCTGGCCTCAGTATGAAGGGTGACACTTGAGATCAAGTCATTAAGTGACTTGCGTTTCATTTTCCTCCCTTGTACACATGAGAAAGACGAATTCAATGCTGAAAACTAACCAGCATTTTCCACATGAGAGTGTGGCTATCTTCCGTCTATATTTCTAGGTTTGTTTTAGCTATGTGGATGTTTGTTTACATAACGAAACTTCATTCTCTGTTAAAGAATCCTTCACCTCCATCATCCCACACACAAACTACTTCCCTTCTTACTTGAAAGGAAATTCCTTTGCAAGGTTCACAGTACATTAGACACAGCTGCACAGCTGAGTGTCCTCCAGAAACTTTAAAAAGCTGCAGATGTAGGCCAGGCAGGACATGCATCATGGAAGGAGACAATCACAGCGTTAAGTCTTCCCCTTCTCTTGCCGTCTTTTAATTTCACATATTCTAGGGTGTTGGGTGTTGCCTGGGCACATCAAAAAAGATGTGTGTGTGTGTGTGTGTACAGGAGTTTGCTAACATGACAGTCTTCACTGCTAATTTTCAAAAACAAATAAAGAAACAGATTTCCAGTGAAGGGCATTTTAAAAACAAACACTGTTAACTTCCAAGGAGACAGGCCTCACATCAACCACACCTTGCCTGCAGAGGTTTCCATATTGCCCTGGAACTCAAAAAGTATTTGGAAACCTCAATTCTGGGTGAACTCAGAACCTGCAGAACAATACTATCCAAAGGTAGTTAGAAATCTGGCAGAGCACTTTTCCAGAAGAAGCAAATAACAGAGTTATAACTTGATTTCTTTCCAGAATAGTCCCCCAAACTGCTAGGCAACCACAAAGCCATAAACTTTTTCCACTGGGAATAATAAGTGTACTACAATTGGGGCTGCCTAGAAGGCTCATTGGTCCCCAAACACCCTGGGTCTTGAGCTGGGACAAAGATGAGGCAGCCTCTGGGTCATCCTTGGGCCAGGCTCCATGCAGTGGGTGTCACATGTGTGCATACACATCTACAGCACACACAGGTCACAGTGGGTGTCATGTCACATGTGTGCACACACATCTACAGCACACACAGGCCATCCAGTACACATGTGCACAAACAACACACACAGGACACCTGCTGGGTGTCATATCACGTGTGTGTGCACATATCTACAGCATACACAGACCACCCAGCAGGTGTCCCATATATGCACACACAGGACACATCATGGCTGTCATGTCATGTGTGTGTACATACATGCCTACAGCACACACAGGCCATCCAGCAGGTGTCTCATGTGTGCACACAGCTGCTACACACACACATGCACACATCTTTTTGCTGAGGAAGGGTCTGGTGTTTGGGTCAGTGGCCACTACAGGATTGTGCAAAGTTCAAACACAGTGCTGGTGGCAGGGAGGGCTAACACTATGTCCTAGGCAACAAAGCCTCTACCAATGACACCAACATCCCGTGTGGGCACCGATAGGAACCCTGGCTGCTCCACTTCCCATCAAACTCCCTGCTAATGTGCATGGAACAGCAGTGGAAGATGGCCAGAGACTTGAGGAAGCTCCTGGCTTCAGCTTGGCCTACCCCAGCATTGCAGCCATTTGGGGAGTTACCTAGCAGATGGAGCACAGACAAACTCTGCAGATTTCCTGGGGCTTCTCAGGTGTTGATTTACTATTTGGAAACAGAAACTAATGAACGCAAAATATCTGAGGAAGCAACGGGAATATCTGGGATTCCCATTTCACATCAAATTTCCCAGAAATCCTTCAATATATTGTCCCAAGCAAATTAAGAACAGCTCTTCCTGATCAGTAGGGACAACATTTTAATATAACAGTAGGACAACTGTTTTATTAAACAATATATCACGATAAAACATTTTATGAAAGAATATCTACACTGCATATATATAGGATAAAAACTCTTGACTATTTCTTTTAATATACATTAATAAGTAGTTTCTTCCTCACCAAAATGCACGAGCAGGGGCCAGAGGTTCTTGTCCAGGTAAAGGGTAAACTTAAATCTATTAACTCACATCCAGCATTCATGAAATCTCATGGGACAACTGACTACATTGAGTTTTCTGGGGTCAGCTCCCAAATAATAGGTTTAGTAGAAGTGGGATGGGAGTATGGGGAACCGTCTTTTCAATACCATCTACAATGAATCTGATGTAGGGAATATTAGCTTGTAGGACAAAGCTATAAGCACACCAGATACAAACTGATCAATGCTGATCACATGTTGTACAGAGCTGAATTTACCCACTGGCCCTTGCAGCAGGCCCCTAGTCAAGCTCACACAATGTCTGTATAAAACTCTCAATTCCACGGGTCAGGCTAGAGAGAGAGGAAAATTACCTGATCCTGAACTCGGGGCTCTTCTGCCATGCTGCAAAAAGCTGCCACAAAGCAAACACATTGGCTAACTGTTCTATTATTGTTGGCAAGCACTGAAATTTGCTTAAAACCTTTACAAATGAAACCCAGCTGCTTAAGCTCAATACCAGATGTCTTCTACAATGTGTGGCTTTGATAGATTCAATTGAGCATAAGAAAGAGATGAAATATATGAAAAATACAATTTGCAAGATGTTTGTCATTAAACGTATTTAACAAAAAAGAAAATTATATTTTCCACTCTAAGAGGTTAAGTAGGATAGATTAATATTCATAATAACTACTAATATGCTTATGTTATAAATAAACTGCTCAGAACATACTGATAAAACTCAATCTCAAAACCATCTCCAGAAACGCCCCTAATGAAAGAATGTCATGTGTCAGTGAAATCATATGATTTAGCACCAGGTTCCTTTTCCTTCAGACCCATCCCCCAACCTGAACATGTTTTCACTCAAGACATAGGAAATTAAGTAGGAAATATTTAGTGATATTGTCTGATTTCAATAAACTGTAAAAATCCTATGAAAACACATATATGAAAAACATATGTGTGTGGATTTGTATAATATGTATAAAAAGTGTGTGAAGTAAAAAGGCAATTTGTTTAGCAACCACAATGAAGAGGTGCCCGCCTTACCGTTACCAGGTCATGATGGAGCTCCTTGCGGTATTCTCGAGCATACACAAAGTTCTCAAATGGTTGATTTCAAATGCCAGGCTGATTTCAGAGAGCTACTGAGGTATGTCTCCAAAGAACTGCCACATTTTCCCCTCAAACAAATGAGCTAACAATTCATACATGAAGACAACATATTAGCTTTAAAATAGAAACTATTTTAAAACAGGCATATTAAAAGGCTATAGTAAAAGGCAAATTCCCACTGACCTCACTCACACAAATTCTGAAAAAAACTCAAGGTAGCCTAGTGGCTAACATCCTCACCTTGCACACCGGGATCCCATATGGGCATCGGTTCTAATCCCGGTGCCCCACTTCCCATCCAGCTCCCTGCTTGTAGCCTGGGAAAGCAGTCAAAGATGGCCCAAGCCTTGGGACCCTGCACCTGCTTGGAGACCTGGAAGAAGCTCCTGACTCCTGGCTTTGGATTGGCTCAGCTCCAGTCGTTGAGGCTGTTTGGCAAGTGAACCAGTGGATGGGAGATCTTTCTCTCTGTATCTCCTTCTCTCTGTATATCTGCCTTTCCAATAAAAATAGATAAATCTTAAAAAAAAAACTCATTTCATAGTGGTAAGGAGTGGTGGCTACCAGAGATTAGGAAGAAGGGAAGAGAGTGACGCAGAAAGACTGATCAATTAGTACTGAGTTATAGTTGGAGAAGAATAAGAAACTGCGATTCTATTGATAATGCACCTGTATGTCTCTTCTTAAAAAGTTACAAGAATTATTTTCAGCATAAATGGTAAATATCTGATGAGACATTTTTACCCTGATTTGAACATGATACAATGTATAAATATAATCCTAATGTGGTAATCCACAAATATGTACAACCTTAAATTTTTCCATTTACTTGAGAACTCTCACCCACTCAAATTCCCAGAGACTTGCCAATCCCAAGGCCACCCAACACCCAAGGCAAGAGCTACAACTCAACTCAGGCTGCCGGAGTCAAGCACCGGAACCATTCAGCACCTGCCTCCTAGGATGTGTGTTAGCAGGAGCAAGTACCGGCAAGTGAAATGGATTTCAACCCAGATATTCTAATAAGGGACACTGTATCTTAATCAGCATACCAATGCTCTGATCTCTCCTAATGTTTACAATTTTAATATTCCATTTTAAAACGTGCAAAGATTGATACTTGGTAATGACATCTGAAAATAATGCTCATTTGAACATATTATCTCTAAGATATTCTCTTTTCCCTTTACCTCCATAAAAATGCTTAGTCATTTTTGTTACACAGTAACTATAACTGGCAAGTTCTTGTTCCTTTCTCACATTTGAAAAAAAAATAATTTTGTTAGAAACCATAATTAAAAACAAAAACATTTTGGCAAAGGAACAGTTTGATAATGACTACTTTCCATACATAGTAACTGATAGATAAGTTCCTGAGGAGTTTGCAAAACAAACCCAGGCTTGCACATTCTGAAGCTGATGCTATGGTCTTTGACATAGTTTGTATTTGATAGTAAACAGAAATGAATTGAGAAACTTTAAGGTGTCTTGTTATACTGTCTCTGGGGTAGGCATTTGGCCCAGCACTTAAGATACACACACACTCAATCAGGCAACCTGGGTTTACTCGTGCCTCTAACCCCTGAATCCAAATTTCTATTAATGCAAATCCCAAGAGGTGACAATGGTAGCTTCAGTAATTAGGTCCTGCCAACACCCAGGAGACCTGCAGTGTGTTCCCAGCTCCTGAGTTTTGGCCTGGGTATGGTTCGGGTCATCACAGGCATTTGGAGAATGAAGTAGCAGATAAAAATTTTGAGTCTCAAATAGAGAAAAATTCTTAAAACTGTCTCATTTTTGGCTGATATCCCAAGAATGTAGTTGTCATATCACAGAAGTTCCACAACTAATGAAGAAGTGGTATGAAGTCACTGTTTCCTTATACATGAAATTTCCACTAAAATGATGAAGACACTGAGAGGAATAGAGGTATATTATGTACCACAGGCTATAGTGAGGCCGTAAAGAAAAACTGAATTTAAGCCAGTTTTCAACCTAAACTCACGAGGGTTTCTAAAAGATGAATCAAAAATGTATATTGGGCCCGGAGCCATGGCCTAGCGGCTAAAGTCCTCGCCTTGAAAGCCCCGGGATCCCATATGGGTGCCGGTTCTAGTCCCGGCTGCTCCACTTCCCATCCAGCTCCCTGCTTGTGGCCTGGGAAAGCAGTCGAGGATGGCCCAAAGCTTTGGGACCCTGCACCCGCTTGGGAGACCTGGAAGAGGTTCCAGGTTCCTGGCTTCGGATCGGCGCGCACCGGCCCGTTGCGGCTCACTTGGGGAGTGAAACATCGGATGGAAGATCTTCTCTGTCTCTCCTCCTCTCTATATATCCGGATTTCTAATAATAATAAAAAAATGTACATTAATTTTCCTCTAGACGCCAGAAAAGATTAAAAATATCATTTCAGACACTGAAGTTCCAGAATCTGATCAAACATGATGTTTCTTATAGACCTCAAACTCAAGGCCTGCTCAGCAGTTAGATGCCAAACTTATGAAATGCTCTTTGTGATGCAAAAACTTGAAATCACTATTTTAATAAAAAAGTGAGAACTACATATAAAAACCTTGCAGAACCAAGGTCTGCTGCATCACTACATTCCTTGCCATTTAATGAGGTCTGTGTGACACAACCCTGTTACGCTGTCTCTCTGCCATCTTTTTTATAGTCAAATAGAACCCCACACCCTGATCAGTAACTGCTAAAATTATCCTACAGAAACTACACAAACGTATTTTCATCATCTTTATGGTAACATTTCAGAATCCTGAAGTTCAAGTGAGAAACATTAACGTGCTTTTAAAAAACACTTCTTTTTAAACACATAGTCTATAATTATATCATTTGGTGGCCAAATTCTATTCGTAGTCAGTAAATAAATAAGACCTAGAAGTATTCACATTGCTAAAAGTAGCAAAATACAGTATAATAAATACTTTTTGTGGCCGACCTAATTCAAAATCTTCCAGAAACAAACAAAAGTACCAACCCAGAGTCTATTATTGCTTATTGTCCATCTTGGTACCGGGTGACTTAGTCCAGTTAGTTTACTTGGGATTATTCAAAGGGACAACAGTCAAATTCCCTCAGAGAAACAGAAAGGAAAAGAGAAAGGGGGGAGAAGAAAAAGTTAAGACGATGAAACATCTATCAGCTCCCACTGGAGAGCTAAGCACAAGGTGTCTTAGCACATCGGGGACCGCAGCCACTATGTGGGGTCAGGTGAGAGAGAATGCATAGCTCCAGGGAGGCGGGCTGCACAGACCAAGCCTGTGCTGGACACCCAGAGAGAGGGACTTATTCTGAGAGCAGCACATAGCATGTTCCATCACACAGACCATTAATTAAAAACAACATTTACAATGAGGGATTCTATCATAGGGATCTCATGTAATTTAGACTATCAAGGAGACCTTACTGGTACTTAAGCAAAGGCAAGAAGGTAGAGTAGAAAGGCAAAGAGCTTTCCAGGCTGTAGATGGGAACAGTATGTATATACATATGTGTGTGTGTATATAAAGTAAAATATATGTATATATAAAATGTATAAAGTTAAATATATATATATATATATATATATATATATATTTTTTTTTTTTTTTTTTTACTTTGGAAAAGAAAGAATCACACAGGATACTTAACACGTAGGGCCCAGGGTTAACATCAAACCTTTAAAGCAGTATTTAAAAAAAAAGGAAAGAAAAAAAGAAGGGAAGGGGCATTAATTGAAGAACTTCTAGAAATAAGAAGGGAGACAAACAGGTAGGTGACAGCAAGATGCTTCCGAGGCCAGAAACTCAAATGGCCGCTCAGGTTCTGCTGTGTCCCTTGAGGCCTGGATCCTTTTACTTCTCTGCATGTCTCTATTCAACTACTTTCTCTACTTACCTCTTTGGGATTTGTAACCAAAATTACAACATCAATATTACTGATTTATATGAATAGCCAATGCTACTGATTTATATGAATAGCCAACTAACCAAAATGAGAGATATGACACCAAGAACACAAATTCACGCTTCCAAAAGCCACAGCTTCTCCAGAGTTCAAAAGAAAAATGCAGGGGCAAGGATTTAGTCTAGCAGCTTAAGTCAGCATGTGGGATGTTGACGCCACATCCTTCAGTGCCTGCTTTGAGTTCCAGCTACTCTGCTTCTGGTCCAGCTTCCTGCTAATGAGCATTCTGGGATAGAGCGGGTTGAGTTTCAATCTTCTGATTTCAACCTGGTGCAGTGCTGGTTGTTGCAGGCATGTCAGGCGTAAACACTGTACAGCCCTCCCCCTCCACTTCTTTCCCTCCCCCACCAACCCTTCCCTTTCACATATGATAGAAATAAATGAAACAAAGAAAAATGAAGAGGCCTAAAATACCAGTTATTCTGAGTTCATGGTCAAAGAATCATCATTATGTATTTTGATGTTCATGTTCCAAACCCAACAAATACACATTAAGATAGAACAAGCAAACATTTCACAGAAGTTTTGAAGTATAATCATTAATAACAAAATAAATTTCATCTAGACCCAGACTTTAACATCAGAAAACCTGATGAAAAATTTAACTAAGATAATTTTCCTATAAATCTACAAATAGTTTTCAATATATTCTTATTTCATATGCTCAATTTCCCAAATTAATTCTAAATGCAGGGATATATTTTAAGAATTAGAACAACATTTTATGCATTTGTTTCTGACAACTCTAAATTAATAAAAGGTTAATAAAATCTTATTTCAGGGCCCAGTGCAATAACCTTCTGGCTAAAGTCCTTGCATGCACCAGGATGCCATATGGGTGCCAGTTCATGTCCCGGCTGCTCTAGTGCCCTTTCAGCTCCCTGTTTGTGGCCTGGGAAAGCAGTGGAGAATGGCCCAAAGCTTTGGGACCTACATCCATGTGGGAGATCTGGAAGAAGCTCCTGGATCCTGGCTTCAGATAGGCTCAGCTCCACTCTGGCCTTTGCAGCCACCTGGGAAATGAACCAGCGGATAGAAGATCTTTCTCTCTGTTCTTCTCTCTGTAGATCTGAATTTCCAATAAATATTAAATAAATCTTTTTTTAAAATCTTCTTTCAGATCTAATTGGCCTAAGCAAGGGAAAAAAATGAATTTATTGTTATCTTATGTTTCTAATACTACTGTTTTTCCATAAGCCTCCCTTCACAGAGTATTCACAAAGTTTGCAGAGGGAAGGGCATGTGGAGTGGTAAGACTCCCTGGCTCCAATGACCAGCTATGACTCCTGATTACAGCTTCCGGCTCATGCAGACTGGAAGGCAGCAGTTGGAAATGTGGATTTATCTCCTGGCTCCTGGGTCGTGCCTCTGGCCCACCAGATAACCTGCCTATATGAGGGGACTGAACCAGAAGATGAACACACTCTGTTTTCTGCTGTTCTCAACCAACAAAGTGAGATTTCTGTAAAGTTCAAGGGAAAATGGCTTTAAAATCAGTTTAGTTTAGAACAAAAAACATTTTAAGCCCTCTCCTATAAAACAGGTCATGAAATTAATCAAAACTGCAAATTATTTTTTAAAAACTATGCTTGGTTGCAAAAATATTTACACCAAAATAACTTTCAATTTCCATAAACTCTCTGAAGTACACTCAAACTTACAAGAAAAAACTATACATACATTTATATGTAGTAACACATATGTATGGATGCTACAACTTATATAAAAAGCATGAATTTTCATAAAGTCAAATCATTTGAGTCAATTATGTGCAAGTCTGCCATACACTCAACTTAGTAGATTCTGAGCTGAGAACTACAGCTCAGTCACGTTCCTCTCAGGTAAATTACCACAGAGATCAAATTTCTTACATCTGTGACACCACAACTCGCAGTTACTGCCAATTAATCGCTCGGGATTAATTGCTGGATATGCCACATAATAGCTGTAGTAGAAAACATTCTAAACACAGAACCACATTTATGCCTTTAACAGCTGTGTTGGTCTAACAGTTCAGATTTTCACCATACTTCACCATATGGTAACAAGGATCATTTTTCACTCAAAAAATATTAACAAAAAAAACTGATGCCCTGGAGCATTACTGGCATTCTCGAAATTACACATCCACAGTTTGTGGCTGTTGTCCTTCTGTTTCGAATTCTCTGCTTGCCATGATTTTACTTAAAATACAACAGCTTTTTTGAATTTTAAATTCATGTCACCCAGGTCAAACCTCAATGTTACGAGAGGAAGTCCATGGAATCCGACCTGGCAGTGGGGAGGCAGAAGGTAAGCTCTAGGTTACGAAGCTATAGGGGCCATGTCGACTGGGTCCTGGTCTTGTTCACTAGATAGGACTTTTCTGTACTCAAAGATTTGATTTGTATGCTTTATCTCATCTCCTTTTACCTTTTCTTCTGTCTTCCTTGATGTAGAATTACTCTGAAGTGTAAAGGTAAAAATCTAGCCACCAACCTTCATTTTAAATTTATTGCTATGAAAAACTATATGATGTCAAGAGAACAAAAAAAGATAAGCCATAGGAACACTCACATGAGTAGGTGACAGGGAGATAGTAAAAGTCACACCTTTTCAAATGGCAGAACATGAGGCTGGCCCATCCAGGTTAGCAAGAACAGGTTGCTTCCACAATGTGTTATCACAACAAACACAAAATCCACTAGGGTTTTAGGTTTGTCAGTCAATCATCTTTATAATATCACTCCTTTGATTGACATACAAGGATGGTAGTGACCAGAATGACACTTGTATACCTTTTACACACTGCCCTGCCGTTAATTAGGATTGCATGGGATTCTCTACTATGTTTTGGAAAGAAACGGGCAGAGTAGTGTAAGCAACTCCATCTAAAACCAATCCAGTTTAAGTAGAAATGAAAAGTAAAACTTGTCATCTTTTCAGATCACATTTTCACTTTTCAAAAGGTTGTTCCATGTTCCAGGACTCTTTTAAAGTGACAGCTCAGTGGCTAAATCCTTGCCTTGCAAGTACCAGAATTTCATATAGGGGCCAGTTCATGTCCTGGGTGCTCCACTTACCATCCAACTGCCTGCTTGCATCTGGGTAAGCAATGGGGAGGATGGCCCAAAGCCTTGGGACCATGCACTCACTCCTGAACCCTAGCTTCAGATCAGTTCAGTTCTGGCCGTTGGAGCCTCCTGGAAGATTTGTTCTGTTTATCCTTCTCTCTGAAACTCTGTCTTTCCTATAGATTTATATATTTATATAAATACATTGCTGAAGAAAACATGATGTGCTAATTTTAAAGACATGAAGTTAAAACCCTCTAGTAAGACATTCTGTTTTTGTTTTTTTTTTTTTTTTAACTTATGCCTCCTCAAATGAAACCTCTAAGAAGGAGGCAGTGACAGACTTAGGCTACTGTACCACGCTCTGCTCATGCTACCCTCGCTGCTTTGCCAAATTCAGTGTTCTCCTTTGCACTTCCCATGACTGCAAAGCTTTGTGCCATTTACAGCTGAACTTCAAGGCCCTACTCACTCATTCTATCTAGCAGGGGAAGCCTCACACACTCAAGAACTGCATCTGTTCTGCATATGAATATCACTTTAACATGACTATTAAGGAATTCTATCATAGTAATTATCACAGAAGCTTTTGTGAGAACCTAATGCACGAACAAATTCTTTTAAATGAAAAGTTAAAAACAACTAAATAAAAATCTGAAGTTTCCATGCACATGAGCACTCCAAAACTTTGAGAAAAATGGAACTAAAAAATTATAAAGCAATTTTATGAGTGCAAGAAATTTTATAAAAACAGGAAATAAAGCAATTGCAACATTTAGAAAATGCATAGTAAATATAAAATAATTTGATTTTGGTGTCAGAAAATGTTAAAAATCCATGCATATATTTTCACAAGTTTTTCGAATACCCCTATTAAATATAGATTTGAGTTCCTTTCAACAAAACAAACATGGTAAAATTCTATTACCATGAACTGTTTCACATGACATCAATCTAACTGGCAAAATTCTTATCTTGACCCACAGCTCACATTCTCTCATTGTCCCGAGTTGTCATTTTGAAGCACATTTACTTTGAATAAGGACTTAGAGATCCAGAACATGATTCCAGGCTTTATCACACACTCAAGAGTCGTGCCCTCTCTATCGATCCATGCTTCCTATTTACCATGTTATGTCTGATACTCAGTGTCAGTGAAGCAGGTGCAAAATTAATTACTCCAGAGTGTTTCACACATTATCTGATGAATATTTCACTTTGGTACTTCAAGTTGTTTAATCAAAATGACAGTCATAAGTGCCTCACTACAGCACATTCTGTATTCATCAGGGAAAAAAACAAAATCAGAAACCATATTAAGTCTATTTTACAAAAACTTACACATTGAGAAATCCCTGCCATCAAAATTAAAACTGACAACAAAGCTGGGAATACCAACTGGGATGTAAGATGCTTGTCCCTCTCATATGAGCTGGCAGACATAATCTTGCCTCAATGTACAATTCCAGTTCCCTTGTTTACAAGTCTTGTGAATACTGATTAACAAAAACCACAGTAATAATATCAAACTCTCAGGTATAGTATGAGCAGATATGTGCTCAATGTTTGTTCATTTTGTAACCAAGCAATATCTTGAAAAATATGCTTATTATTCCCATTTTACAATTAAAAAATGTGTGCTACAAATAAGCTAAAGTTTATACATCCATTAACTCACAGAGCTAAGATTCATCCCCGGGCATTCTGAGTCCAGAATTCACACTCCTATCCACTGTGAGATAAGATGCACAGAAACACATACGCATGCTTGAAAAACTCCCAGGGAGCTTAAAACCCACAGGCTGTATGTCTGGCAAGCAAGGACTGTTTGTAGCTTTGACCTCCTTCTTGGGAAAAAAAAATACTTTATTTGGCATTATTTCAAATTACCTCCTATTTCATGATTCACTCCCCAGCATACGGAATATTTGCTTTTGATTGGCATAACACTACACTAAAATCTGATGCTGCATATTTCAATGAAAATGTTAATAGGGAAAATTATGTTCAGGCAATGAAGTAACAGTAGCAGCCGGAACAGAGGAATAGGAATTTTATCTCACACACAGCAAACTTTGAATTTCCTGAAACACTGCTGAGAAGCAGTTTCATTGAGTTGTTTTTATCCTTTTCGAGAAAGTACCATCAACACCTTTTGCTAGGGAAGCTAGCAAAGTAGCTGTCATTCCTTCATACCATCTCACAAAAGTCCTTTACATCTCACTATCTACACCAGAAGTTAAAAGTCTTCCATAAAGCCAAGCCATAAAATGGAATAATTTAGTAACATCATGGAATATTTTTGAGATCATGAAATCTTTAATCCTGTAAGTGCCTCCCAAATACAGAGCAATTGATAACACATATCCGAATTAGCTCTGCAAGTTAGCACTGCAAAAAATCACAAATACATGAAATTGAACTATAACTGTCTTTCAATCTTGGGCCTATTAGAACACCTAGCTTTGTTTCATAATGCCATTATTTCAGTATTTGCAACCTTGTAACCCATCATTGCAAGCACAACCACAGCTAATTATTTTCTTTCTTTAACTTTGAAAATGGTATACTTACTCTTAATAATTCTACTTTATTCCAAAATTTCAAATAGTAATTTCAGCTGCTGTTAGTCAACTTGATACAATAATTTACACAAAATATTCACAAATACTTTTTAAAATGCAGACAAGCATTTGACACATTCATAAGCTATAATTATTGTCACCAGAGAATCACAGATTACCTCAATGCAACCATATAAAAAGTAAGAATGAACTTCAAAATAGCTAACAAAGACCTCCCAATATTCAAATTAATCAAAGCACTGTCTGCTAGAATTACTTTCAGCACTTCACATATAAAGCATCGTGTCGTTCTGACAATTTTTTTTTTTCGTGTCGTTCTGACAATTTCACTCCTAACGCTCCAAAGCGGGTTGAGTTTTGTCACCTGTTAGAGAAAACAGAAACTTAAAACCCCTCTTCAAGTGCTTCAATGGAGAATGTAGCAAGCCTTGCCCTAACGGAGAAAGGTTACAAATGAAGGAGCAGTTGCAGGATGGATCTGAAGTTTAGCCATGGAACTTTCTCTAAGCCAATGTTCGTCAGCTCCTGGCAGCATGGCTGTGTGGGGCATTGGTCCTCTTACCCCTCGCCTGCACAGACAGAAGAATGAGCAAGGAAGCGTGCAGCTGTCAGTGGAGTTCTCCCAGCCAAGCCATTGCAGCAGGGAGCAACCACTGTGACCTGCCCGGGAAGCCTCCTGCCTCTCCTCTCCGAGTCTCCCCAAGTTGCCACTCCTGACAGATCCTCTGGCCAGCCTGCCAACAAGCCCTCGAGACAGGAGCAGGAAAGACAAGTCTGTGACAAACTGGTTCTGTCATCACCAATCACCTCTTGGGGTGGACAACAAAGGGCGGTGAGGCACTGGGGCTGGATTGTTTTCCTAAGAAGGGAGCCTGACCCAGCTTCCCACACGGGGGACAGCCCATGCAGGGCTGTTTGCCCTGCCCTGGGCCCCTGCTGCCCCCAAATTGCTCCGGTAGCCAGGAAGGGATCCCACACCACACCCACACGTGGGTGTCAGAAAGCAGCTTCTTTCTGTCGCCAAAGTTTTCTCCCCAGTGATTCTAACAGAAGTGTACAAAGAACAGGAGGAACATTTTGCTCCTGAGATGAAATGACAGAGTGGTGGCCCACATCAGAATGTCAGACCACGGCAATTTCCTCACACTCCATCAACATTTAAATAATGAAGTAGGGACCTGGGAGTCAAGTGCACAGGCGTGGGAAAGGGCCTCGCGGGCTCACAAAAGTCATCTCTATGGAACACTACAAGTTAGAATAGTTCAGATAAGCCATTCACTCTACAATGAATGTTAAATGAATGTAGTTTAACTGATTGGTCTAGGAAAAAAAGGGGGGGAGGGAAGGTTTATGAGTCTAGTCAACCCTTATTGTAGAAATAAAACCGTTCGAAGTGATTCAGCATCTGAACTCTAGTTCTATCTCTGTGAAAACTATGAGCATTTTTGGTTAAGTTTCGTTTCCCATGTGGGTCAACACAAAAGCCCCCTTGAAAAAAGATTCTCCTGCATGCAGAAATGAAAATGCCACCACAGACACCAACAGAAGCAGTGTTTAAACCTTACCAGTTTCCTTGATGAATCAGCGCTTATGACAGCAGATACATGACAGTGCTTACGAAGGTCTCTGTCACATTCTCACTTTGAACACAAGCCCTACCCCACATTTCCCACACCTCTTCACTCTACTTGGTGCCATTCCATTCTTTTCTCCAGATCAGAGGAGTGCAGCAACTGCTTTGTCTGGCGTTACAATCAACCATACACCCCTCAATCCACATGGGATAAACTGTCACGGAGACTCAGTATGCTGAACCAGGCCGGGAATCCTGGGAATCCTCCCAGCTTCGTAGCCTGCACATTTCACAGAACCCACGCTACTTACTGATCAGGAAAAGGGCAGGTGAGAGTGGCAAAAAAAATTTTCTCTTTCAGTGCTAGTCACATGTGATCCCTTTAGTTAGGAAAGATGACTACAGTATAGCAAAACAAAGATGACTGCAAGCAATGGGGTCACACCTGGGCAAAGTACAAAAATCAAGCATATTGGCCCCGGGCCGCCATGCGGCCCGGGTGCGAGGGTCCCTGCCACGATTCCAGCCTAACACAGCCAAGCTTTCCACCACCTGCGCAGGTACATGGGGTGCGAGGCTCTCGGGCGGCCAGTGCGCCATTTGGCGCCAGGCTTCGCCTGCTGGCCGCCCGGCCAGGAAGTTTTGGAATTTGGTTTCTCTGATATGCTGCATGAGACGCTCCGTGCTGAACCCACAGTACTCTGAGAATATGTATTAGTCCTTAAGCTTTTCAAAGGCATTTAATCTTCCTCTGAAGAACCTGTAGTCACTTTATAGTGCCGATCGCCAACATCAGCTCACTTAAAAGGCAAAATTCCGGGCTTTTCCAGCAGGATGCCCCATTACCTGATAGGATGAGGGATCAGCAGAGGGGTCACAGAAGGCATTACTATGACACTGACTGGTATTCAAGAACCATACTCGGGGCTAGAATGTGTAAGGCATACGTGGACCAATGCCCTGACACTCTGACCCCATTGGACGGTTTAGAAGGGCCGGTGGAGTCTATGCAGGAGGCATGACAGTCTATAGGACGCTCTGGGCTGACCAGAGCAACCTCTGGCATAGTTAACACTGGCTGGCAACAGGCCTGGTTGGAGAGCGTGGTGGAGGCCTTGGCTGCGTGGAGCCTACCACTAAGGGGCACAGGAACTGGAGGGAGGCTGAGTTCTGGTCGGGTCACAGTTGTAATCCCTTGGCACAAATATCAATTCGGCTTTGACGCACCATGCCGGATTAGACCACAGCACAGTTTGGTGCTCTGGAGGACCAGGATAGACGTTGGACGGGCTCGGCTAGGCCTCAACCCCATCTGAGCCATATATGAGATATGCGTGGGTATGGACGAGCCGTGGCTGGACTGAAACTCTCAACAGCAGGAACCAGAATGGATTGAAGAGCGGTGCTGGCCGAAGGACCTGCTGGAATGCGTGAAGCCCGACACCATGAAGGAGTCGGAGGGAGGAACCTGAACAGATCCTCTGACAGGACACTGACTCTACAAATAAACGCAAGAAGCATGGAGGTAAATAACCCAGAAGAGGCTTTGGAATGTGACCCACTGGAATACACTTGGCTCGGGTTGGGGCAGACCAGGCTGAGTCGGTTCACGTCATCCACTGGCAAGCCCAAGTGCTGAAACTGCGTGGGGGCCTGGCTGTGTTTGGTTGCGATAAAAAAACAAACAAACAAAAAAAAACAGTACAAAACACAAAATGCCAAGGTGAAATGGCCTGTGCTAGCAGGGAATGCAACACCCGACCAGCACTCCTCCCACTGGTTTAGGTGAGGGACAAGAGTGTGATGGGCAGAGCCGGGGAGAGATGCGATACTCATTGGTTCCAATAGAGGTCGGGGCTCAGAAGAGAACCAACCCAGGGGTTAAAACCATCAGCTGATCGGAGTGATGGACGGTGGCGGGCACTGTGCTTACTAGTAGTACATGTAGGAGCCTGGACTGGGAATGCCTCAAAGTTTTTTTTTAGGGGGATTCCCCTGAACAAAATGGAGGAATCAAAGCATTAATCAAAAAAAGATGGAAAATGGAGTAGATGAATCAACCACCTCAGCTTTATGCTTGCAGCGGAAAACTGGACAAGGGGAAACCCTAAGACAGACTATGTCAATCAGTGGACTCTGCACCAGCCTCATCATACCTGGACTGTTGCTGATGATATGTTGGTGCTTCTAATTGATCGAGGTGACGCTCTGCTGGCTCTGCCTACAAACCTGAGAGGGCCTCCCTAAGAGGCGGTTGAACTTGAACTGGACAAGTGGGATGCTGGACTCTGTATGGTGTAAACTTTTAATTAGGGAATCTCAACGGAACTTGAGCTGTGGTTATGCATCAAGGTGAAGGAATTCATGATGGGGGAAGGGTTTGGGGTAAAGGGGGGGAATCCCAGTACCTATGAAATTGTGTCATGTAATGCAATGTAATTAATGAATAAATGAATATTAAAAAAAAACAACTGAAATATAGAATAAAGATTAAGATATGATTAATGTTCAAAAAAAAAAAAAATTCCAAGGTGATATGATCATTTACACTTCATATTGCTTTACTCAACTGAGCATTTTTTAGTCATTATTTTGCAAACATGCTTTTGTACCTACATAACTTTATATAGAATATGATAGCTTAATAAAATATTTTAAGCACTGACAAAAAAAAAAAAAAAATCAAGCATACAATCTGTTGTTCGACCCTTCTCCATTCAGCAGTGAGCCTTGTTCACAACATGGTCCCTCTTCCAGTCTGGAGTTGGGAGGTCAACCTTGAGCTTTGGGACAAGAAGTTAACAGCTCAAATGTGAGACAGCTCCCGTTTTCCCAATGTGGCCATCTACTGGGCATACGGAAGATCCTTGCTCTCTCCAGAATCCTCAAGCAGTTCTAGTCAATTGATATCAACATCCAAGTCTGCTTTTTAATCATATGCTAGCTAAAGACAATGCACTCACAGAACTTGCACCACCACAGGGGCAATAAATAAAACATGCAATGCAGGATTAAGAAAAAGTTATTACACAACTTGTGAAGGTGAAGTACCTCTAAATAAACACACAAGGTAATTCAAAGGAGGGACGGATGATATGATGAATCTCAGAGATTGAAAGGGGAGCTGAATGCTGAAAGAACTGAATATACACAGCTGTGAAAGAAGCTGGAGCTGGGAGAATGCACAAGAGCCAGGTTTAGTGGTAGCAATATATATTTCATTCATACAATAGCATAGGAAGACAAATCGTACTGCAAGGGACAGATCCTATTAGTACATGACTGGAGAAAATGCTAGACAGAGTGGAACCAGATCATTCACAGCCATGAATGCAGGTTACAGAGCTAGATAATGTATTATACAAATTGCTTCATGCTTCTGAGCAACTAAGTGGCTTGATGAATTTCAACAAAGAAAAAGTTTAGGACTTTAGGATGTTGACTGAATCTCTGAGTCAATTTTCTTTTTTTAATACATTTTATTATTATTGTTATTATTTTATAATAGTTTCATATTCCCTTATCCCCTCCCCAGTTCCCTCCCCCCCCCAGTTCCTCTATATCATTACTAACATATAGTTCTTCATACTCAGTCATATGTCTATCATTGCAGGCATAGACACTGGCAGAGAGTCCAGAATCCTATTGTCAAGATATAGTAAACAGTTTCATTGTAAGTCCATCTTTGTCTGGAAGTAGAAATGCATACCACACTACATCCTCACATCTGAATGTTAGTCTCAATTTCACAGCTACTGTACATTTCCTTAAATGAAAAGTCATGATTCAAAATCAACAATAGAAAGAAGAAATTTACAATGCCATGAAGTTAAATGATATGTTACTAGATATGATAGTTTCCATTACACAGCTACTAAACATCCCCTTAAATGAAAAGTCATGATACAAAATCAACAATAAAAAGAAAAATAGAAATTTACAGTGCCTGAAGTTAAATGACATGTTACTAGATATGACAGTCTCCATTACATGGCTACTATACATCCCCTTAAATGAAGAACCACAAAACAAAATCAACATCTGGGAGAAAAAAGAAGTTAACAACATCAAGAAGTTGAGTAACACGCTATTAAATGACTAATGTGTAGCTGAAGAAATGAAAATCAAGAATCTTCTTGAAGAAAATGATGCCACTGCATGATCTACAAGTCACTGAATGATTTAATCAGAAGGAAGTGTTTTGAAGAGATGAAAACAACAGTAAACAACAAAACCCATGTGATTAGTTTCTGCTGATCTTTGTTGAAGTGTGTCTCCTCCAGACAATAAGCAGATGGGTTTTGATTTTTAATCCATTCTACTAATCTATGTCGTTTGATTGAGCTTAAGCCATTTACATTCAGAGTTTAATATACATGGGTGTTACTTTGGTCCTGTCATTTTAGGAATGGGTTGTTCATTGGTTTAGTCTTCTGTTTTCATCTTACTGGGATGTTGTTCACCTTTGCCTTTGGTTTTGGTAGGTGCTATTCCTCTTTTCTGTCAAGAGAACTTCTTGAAGTATCATTTGTAGGGCAGGTTTGGAAGAGGCAAATTCTTTTAGCTTTTCTTTACTGTGGAAGAATTTTATTTCATTTTCAAAGACAAAAGAAAGCTTTGCTGGATATGTTATCCTAGGCTGACAATTTTTTTCTTTTAGAATCTGGAATATGTCACTCCATTCTCTTCTTGCCTGTGGAGTTTCCTGTGAGAGATCTCCTGTGAGCTTAATTGGCATTCCTTTATATGTCAATTGATTTTTTTCACGTGCACATTTAAGGATCTTTTCCTTATGTTCGATTGAAGAGAGCTTGATGATCATATGTCGTGGTGAAGATTGCTTTTGGTCAAGCCTGTTGGGAGTTCTGTGCCCCTCCTGGAACTTGTTTCCCAATTCTTTCTCCAGATTAGGGAAATTTTCCTTTATTATTTCATTAAATACATTTGCAAACTCAGCTTCTCTTTCTGCACCTTCTGGGACTCCCATAATTTTTTTTTAAAGATTTATTATTATTGGAAAGCTGGATATACTGAGAGGAGCAGAGACAGAGAGGAAGATCTTCCATCCGATGTTTCACTCCCCAAGTGAGCTGCAATGGGCCGGTGTGCGCCAATCCGATGCCGGGAACCAGAAAACTCTTCCGGGTCTCCCACACGGGTGCAGGGTCCCAATGCATTGGGCCGTCCTCGACTGCTTTCCCAGGCCACAAGCAGGGAGCTGCATGGGAAGTGGAGCTGCTGGGATTAGAACCGGCGCCCATATGGGATCCCGGGGCTTTCAAGGCGAGGACTTTAGCCACTAGGCCATGGCGCCGGGCCCTGCCATAACTCTTATATTTGGCCTCTTAATAGCGTCTTTCAATTCCTGAATACTTTTTTTGGCCTGATCCAGTTCTGCTTCCAGCTTTTTCTTGCTTCCCCCTGACGACAGGAAATACCTTCCAATTCTGAGATTCTTTCTTCTGCTTTCTTCATTCTATTTTGGAGACTCTCCACTGTACTCTTAATTTGCTCTACTGTGTTCTTAATTTCTGATATACCAGCCTTGATTTGCTTTATTGCTTCCTTAAATTCTTTGAACTCTTGCATGAGCTTCTCATTGTTGAGGAGAATCTTTAAAATGAGTCTTATGGATTCTGTGTACCCCATTTTCTTGATGTCTTCCTCAGTTAACTCTGAGGTTGGCATAGGGTTTTGCTCCTTTGCAGGGGAGTCTTCGGTAATATTCATTGTGCCTTTGTCTCTTCTTTTGCTCTTGTTCATTGCACTTCTGGTTAGCAGAGTCTTGAATTCCTTGGGGCAGATTTCTAAGCTGTGTCACCCACAGGTCTACAATGCGATTTTGCTTATTGCGGTTGGTATACAACTTTTTGCTTGCAGCCACTGTGCTACAACCTCCAGCGAGTTCCAGGTCTGGGTTCTTATGTCAGATTTCCACCGTGGTCTCCACAGCCCCAGTTCTTGGCTCACCACTCTCCACCTCCTGTGATACCGTGCTGAGGCTGCACTGTTGTCACTGCAACCTTTCTCCCACTTCCGGTTGGAGCAGGTCCCAGGATTAGAGAGACACCAGGTGTCCTATATAATTAGGTTGTTGGTGGCGCTGATCTTGCTGGAACCTGTTGGACGTTAGGTCTGGGTGCCACACGGACCTATTTTGACCCGTATGATACCAAAATCCACATTATTTTCCTGTGCGACCAGTGCAATAACGGACCTCAGCAAGTTCTCGCGAGATCAGCACATGCGCACTTCACTATTGTCCCCTGCAGTCCTAAAGCTATTGCCACAGTGCCCAAAGTGGCGCCTGATATACAACCACTACAGTTCTTGATCTGCTGCCCGTCAGATCCGAGGGCTACCAGGACCTGTCCTGGGTGGAATCCGTAGAATGCCACGTCGTTGCAGTTCACTGAGACAGAAATGAGCTCACTCCCAGCTCAGCGCATGCTCCGTCCCTTCCCTTGCCCTTTTCTCCTTTCGCAAAATGGCTCCCAATTCAGCTCTAAGGAGCTGACTGGGCTGTGAAATCCACTCTGTTCTCGCACTGCCCGTCTGAGATCTGCTGCTCTGTCTCTGCTCCTGGTCAAATCAAATGGACCAGCAGAACGGACAGTTCTTCGTCTGGGTTCACCACCCGAGCTCCCAGTGAAAGTCCCTTCCCACCTAGTTGCTGGTGGCATTCCGGATGCTGTTGGAGTTTAGATCGCTGTGCTGGAGTATCAGTCTCTGCAACACCACACTGCTGTGTCTGCTGCTTTCCTGTGTCTGTCAGTCTCCAGGTACCCTTCTGCTGTTGTTCTGTCCCTTCCTATTTCCTGAAATATGTCCTCTCTGCTTCATCCTGATTAAATGTTTTTCTGTCCGCATAAACGTGTCCTTACCCTATTCCGCCATCTTGATTCTCCCAATTTTCAATAATGTAGGGAAAAGTGAAAATTGAAAGGAAAAATTTAAGGACAGGCATCTATTTAATCACATTTTGGGCTACTACAGATTTTTTTCTTTGATTTAGTAGCATTAAGAGACACAAGAGGCATCCCTATTAGCTCTTTCCATCCACTTCGGCTTTATTATGTCTCATACATTGGGTGCTAGGAATGAATAAAATGTCCCCACAAAATGCATCATTAGGTAATATACTATTGATCTCGAAAGAAAGAAAACACATGAGAAAGACACCCAGACTGTCTGATGATTAACCCATCCAAGTTAATGTACAGAATTTGATCCACCATTTACCTCTAGGTTTTCAAAGTCCAAGGCTCTTTCTGCAAACATATCAATTAACTGGCTTCACCATGGGAATGGTACTTGAGGGATGGGTACTAAAGCACAGTGAGGTAGAGCACTTCTGGGGATGCTTGCACACTATATCAAAGTGTATGATTGAGACCCACCTTTGCCTCTTCTCCAACTTCCTGCTAGTGTGCACCCAGAGGCAAAAAGCCATGGCTCAAGTATGTGCATCCCATGTGATGAACTTCCTGGCTCAGGGCTTTAGTATGACCCATCAATGGGTATTGCTGGCATTTGGAAAGTGAACTGGCAGGGGGAGGAGCTAACTCTGTCTCTGAATACTCTATCAAATAAAAACAAGAACTCACGCCAAAAACAACCCACCTTCAGTCCTGACTTCCCACCTGTGAAGCTGGCTGCACATTGAATGAATGCTGTCTATTGGTTTGCACACTTACTTCTGAGCTATTACAACCAACTCACAGCCCTGATCCTCTAGAGACTATGTTAAAGCTACTGCACCTGAATCGATAAGAAGAAACACCAGAAAGTCAAAAGACACTTGTTTATACCTGAGGCCAGTGTTTTCAGCTGCTTCTTTACTCAGCCACCTTAGTCTGCAAGTCTGCACATCTGATAAGGCTTTCACAAGCAAAACAAAACAATAAAACACCATGGAAAGGAAAGCAAAGAAGAGATCACCTGATGAGTGAGTAAAATTCCTGGAACTCCCCAGACTGCAGCATGCCCAAGTATAAGGACGGCTATACAGATTAAACAACTGGTAGCACATAAACTGCTGAAACTAATGCCCCGCAGACAGGAAGGCATCAGAAAGTGCCAAAAATTCCCCGACACCTCTTACTACCCACTCTTGGGCTTCCCCGCATGATAATTTTGGCTTGTTCTTCAATGTAACAGACTATAGGGTTAGCACTGCAGTACAGGATTTTGTATCAGACACTAGAGTTCCATATCAGAGTGCAAGTCCTAGCTACTCTGCTTCCTAACCAGCTCCCTGCTAACATGCTCAGGAACACAGCAGAAGATGGCAGGAGTACTTGGACTCCTGCCACCCTGTGGGAGACCTGGATGAAGTTCCAGGTTCCTGGCTTCATTTGTGGGGCAAACCAGTAGGTGGAAGACATCCTTCCCTCTCTCTCCTCACTCTACCTTTCAAGCAAGTTTTATTTTAAATAACAGGCTATAGTGTAATATTTGTCAAATGTGAAAACAATGATACACAGTATATCTTATATGAAATCAAGGCTTAAAAAACCTCTATTTATAGGTATAAAAACATTCGATTTCTTTTTATTGAATTCATGTATTTGAAAGTTAACCATACAGAATGGTTTTAAATTGAATGACTAGCTTGTTACCAATTTCTAAGTTATTTTTGTATAACTTGTATTCCCTTGGTTTTATGCATTTATACAGATTTTAATACATCCTAAACATCTGCATTTGGCTGTATTCACAGGGATATGGGAACATTAAAGAGACAGTTGGGGTGGATGTTATGGTGTGACAGGCTGACCTTTGCTCGCAATGCTGGTGTAGCCCCCAGCTGCTCCACTTCCAACCCAATTGCTTGCTAATCTGCCTGGGAAGACAGAAGATAATGGCTCAAGTGCTTGGGCTCCTGCACCCACAGTGCAGACCCAGATGTTCTATGCTCCTGGATTTGGCCTGGTTCAACCCTGGCTGTTGCAGCCATTTGGGTAAATAAAAAGTAAACCAAAAGATGAAAAGACAATCTCTCCCTCTATTTCTTTCTGTCCACCACCCCCTCCCACTCCGCCTTTCAAATAAATCAAACTAAAATAATACTAAAAGCAGTCTGTGTCTGTCTTCATGTCCAAGCTCTCAAATGAGTGAGGTCAAATATACAACATCAGATAATGAGAATGCAATTCAGTCACTGCCTGGATAAACAAAGATGGCTTCTGCCTGAGGGTGGGGGCTCTGCTCCTGCAGGGGAAGCTTCTGATTGTTCAGATCCAAGCAGGAATTCACTGGCTGAAGAGGAGGCAAAGGAAGGCCAAGGAGAGGGAACTGAAGGCACAGAAACACTGTTGAGTCAAGAAAAGAGCTGGGCTTGCAGGGAGCCTGAAAAATTGGATATGCCTAGAGCGTGGGGACATTCATGCCGGACGTACAGCCCTGGCAAAGCTGGGAAGGGCCTGGCACCCCATTGTGAAGAGAGCTGACTTGACCCTCCATGCCTGGGAAGCAACAGCTTCATTTCTGGAGACCCGTGTGCTGGTTATGTGTCACTATGCCACTGACTGTAGCCAGGGCTTCCTGCAGCTGATTCTGTTTCAAAGGAAAGCTAGTAAAGTATTGGCGACAGGATGAAAAATATTCTCCTTTGTTGATAAGAAAATTAGCAATATCCTTATGATTCATAATACAAAGAAGCTGCTGTTTTCTTTATTATTTGAGTGTCCTTGCTAATATTATTTGGAACAAAATTTAGTTTTTAATTAAATGTCTGGGCAAACACATAGGCACATTAAGAAGAAAGTTATTTCCTTCCTCATGATGCAATCTATACCATCCCAGATCTTCTACCACCACACAGAAGTTTTCACTAAAATGCTTTTTTTTCAAATTCTTATATGAGCTGCACCAAAACCAGAAAAGCACAATTAGAACTTTAAGGGCAATTCCTTTTATTACTCAAAGTTATCATAAAACATGCAGTGACATGAAGAGTTTTCGTCTCTGCTATGAGAAAAAAAGATGAACAATAGAACTCAAACACAAAAACTTTCCTGACGTGAGATTTCCTAAACAACACAACTTGAGACCACTCTCAGTCTGCTTCCTGTCTCCTCCACCCCGTTCTAATTTGCAGCATTCCACTATTCCATCAAAAACCCGCGCGCCCCTCAGCTGCATGGTGCAAGACCATCACACTGCTGCAGCTAACAAGCCCTTCCTGGCTTGCGAGGCTGATACATTATTCTGAGCATGTCCTCTGGACTTTCACCGCTCTGCCAAGGTCCCCATGAGTGGGAAGGCGTAAAAAGAAACAACTTCTGTACCGCATGCAGCCGATGGTTTGTGTCCTCACACAGGGGATGGGACTGTCACTGCTGGTCTGCTTAAGGTCTACAGGACATGTGATCAGGGTGGACCTTCTTTAAATATTCACACTTTATGCACTCACAGAGAGCTGGCAGAACACAAAAGTCCTTCAGATGTTCTGGACATCAATCAAGTGCACAGCATGCAGCCTGCCACACTTTTCTTCCCTTTACCCAGGGAGAGGAAGGGGGAGTCCAAGGCAGACTTAATCAAGTTTAAAGTGATGCCCTAGTATATTCGGGGAGACCATTGTTATGGAAAGGGTGCTGTTTGCAAAAGTTCTCTATAGTTACCCTGAGCAACAGCACAAAAACTTCACACACAAAATATATAAAGGCAAGATGAGATTTCTTTCTAGCTTTCAAATTTCAAAACTTTTTACTACTAGTCAGTTCTCAATGGCTTTAGCAGACTGCCACTTTTCCCCTGAGGCCATTTTATTACGGATATTCAAAAGCTAGAATCTAGGTTGTATTTGGTCACAACTATACTTCAGAGGCATCGTTTTAAGGAAATCTACAAAAGTATTGGAAGAAATATATTATTAAGCACACTGAGTATACCTGAATACAAACGTATCAGTAACTGGTCAACGGCAGAAAACATTTTTCACCTAATATAGAATTACTTATTAAGAGAACAAGTGTCAATATTAGGGAGACCACTGATAGAAGCTTTGAGGTCAGTCTTTTATTATTGTCTCTCCCCAGAAGTCATCACAGGGAATTGAGGAAGCTTCTGGAAAAAAAAAATCAAATGAACTCCAAATTTTTCCCTCATAAGTAGGGCAACAGTGTGGTATGTACCCAACTTGATCTTTGGCACAATCAGACCAATCTGAGCGAGATGTTTTGTGGGATTTTGCAATAAAAGGATATCTACCATCTGTAACATTGTTATTTACATAAAGATTTTTTAAAAGCTGAAGTCATGCTATAAATGTAACAATTATATGCACAGCCTTTGCATACAAAAACTACACACAAAAAGAGCAGCCCACAGTTCATGAGGCAACACTTCAATGAACATCAAAAAGAACAAAGAGAATTCAGGCAATATACAGATGGAATTTTTTTTCTTTTTTTTATTTATTTATTATTTTAAATTCATTAATTACACTGTATTATGTGACACAGTTTCATAGGTGCTTGGATTCTCCCCACCCCTCCCTAAACTCTCCCACCATGGTGGATTCCTCCACCTTGTTGCATAACCACAGTTCAAGTTCAGTTGAGATTCCCCCATTGCAAGCATATACCACACATAGAGTCCAGCATCTTATTGTCCAGTCAAGTTCAACGGCTTCTTAGGGAGACCCTGTCTGGTCTGAAGACAGAGCCAGCAGAGTATCAGATGGAATTTTTTAAAATCACTGAATTTACTAAGCTACACTGTATAGCTGGAACAGCAACAGCATGGTGGATGTGGTATGGTGAAATAAACCCCATCCGCAGAGTGAGTATACACTATGAAACCAGTTTGTGTCCCAGTTGCTCCACTTCTCTCTCTCTCCTTTTTTTTTTTTTTTTTTTTCCTTTGTTCTAAATCAGTTCCTTGCTAATGTTACCTGGGAAACCAGTAAAAGGCAGCTCATGTCTTTTAGTCTTGGCATCCGCAAGGGAGACTCAGTTTCTGGCTCCTGGCTTTGGCCTGGCTCGCACCATTATTGAGCCCATTTGGAGAGTAAACCAGCAGACTGATTCTCATTCTGTCTCTCTCACTCTTTCTCTCTCTCCCTCCCTCCCTTCCTCCTCCTCACTCTCTTTCTCTCTCTCTCTCCCTTTCTCTCTCTCCCTCTCCCCTACCCTACCTCTCTCTCTCTATAATTCTGCCTTTCAAATAATAAATCTTAAAATAATAATAAAACAATAAGAACTGAAATCTCCAGGTTGCCTCATATATCTTGAATGAATGCTTATACTTTTAAAAGCATTTACTTATTACATATATATGTGTGTGTGTGTGTGTATATATATATATATACATAGCGAGACAGAGAGAGAGAGAGAGAGAGAGAGAGAGAGAGAGAGAGAGAGATGCAAACGCAGAGAAAGAGATCTTTCCATTGGCTCACCAGCACTGCCTTCCCCCAGATGGCCACAGTGGAGCCTGGAGACTTATCTGGGTCTTCCACATTTTGCTAGCAGAGGCCCAAACACTTGGATCATCCTCTGCTGCTCTTCCCAGGCCGTTAGCAGGGAACTGAATCAGAAGTGGAGCAGCCAGGACTGCTTCCACAATGCTGGCAGCAATGAAAGATTTTTTTTGTTTTTTTTACTGTGTTCAGTCTTATTTTGCAAAAATATCATACAACCAAAATTACATCACAGTAATAAGTTAAGTGGCGCTAGATAAAATGTGAGGTTATTGTTTCTATGAACCACTACAGGGTCAAAATTCACCTGGGATATAGTTCAGGTCATAAACTGATACTAAATGGGAAGAAAATGTCATGGCCGAAGCTGAGAAGCAAGAATACCATGAAGTACAGGTGTAGTTGTTTCCAGATACACGGTGACCATAACCTATGAAGATGAAGACATACACCTCTCGGCCAGCTCCTTCTACTTACTAGGCCCCGGGCTGTATACCAGTGCATTACCTCGGTGAAACCACGGCGTTTCCCTGTGTGGCACAATCACTCCCACATAGAAAGTACACAGAACGGAACAAAAGCCACGAACTGAGGTAGGGCTGGAGGATCAGACCGCAACGTCTGCCTAGTTAGGGCCAGATGTAACATACTCAGCAGATTCTGCGAGATTTCATTCAGGGATCATGACTCCAGAAAGTCTGAGGGTCATCACAAAAGAGGGGTCAGAGACTCTGAATTCAAGAGATGGCCTGGAAGCTACAGCATCCTGAGGTCAGTCGTCACCTCTGTCTTGAAGGTCGGACTCCTCCAACACATGTATTTGCTATAAAAACAAATGTAATCATCAGAGTACACTCACGGGCATTAACTTGGAGCAGTGCTTTATTTACCTTCTTTTTAACTTTCCCAACAGCCCTTCAGTGCAGGTTTGGCCAACTGCATTGACTGAGATGAAGGGAAATGCCTGCAACCTGAGCTAAGATTTCTTCCCCTGGCAGGAGCCCCTGCGTTAGCGGGTCTGCAAAGGTTTCAGTGCAGAAACGCATGAGGGAAGCCTGGAGCCTGGGCTCAGAATCAGGGCCAAAACGAGGCTGTTTCCCTCATGCCAAGAAGACTTGTCAGAAGATCTACTTTACTTGACATAAAGAAAAATACACCAGAATGGACACTGTGCTTCTTCGTGTGGTTAACAGCAGAAACACAATCCTGGGTTCCCAGTTAACACTTTGGCTCCTGCACCCCACAGACCTGAAGTTACACTTTGCTTGCTTGGAAGTGCTATTGAAAAGTGATTCTAAGGGCATCATCTTCTTCAACAAAATAGTACTGATGAACCCCTGAGCAGAAAATCAAGATCCCTCATACTTCCTTGCTTCCCATTAGCTTATAAAAAGCTGAACAAAATTTCATACCAAAGGCAATTTCTAATGACCATGCTGCTGGTTCATCCTGAAGTCAACTGTGCCTAAATTCATATAAATCCAACTTCAACTTGTATTTTAAAAAAAGACTGACAATCTACCTTTCAAATAAAAGTAAATAAATTTTAAAATAAAATCCTGAGAGTCAATTCTTAAGTTAGAATATTAGCAAAAATTATATCTCTGTGTCTCCTATAACTCCCCTTACACAGCACTGAAAAACAGGAAGATGTGTTTTCATATATGTTTGACAAGAGCAGAGAAGGAAGTTAAACTTTAAAAAAAAGTTTTTAAAGATTTATTTACTTTTATTGGAAAGTCAGATGTCCAGAGAGGAGGAGAGTCAGAGAGGAAGATCTTCCACCCGTTGATTCACTCCCTAAGTGGCCACAACAGTCAGAGCTGAGCTAATCTGAGCCAGGAGTCCGGAGCTTCTTCTGGGTCTCCCATGTGGATGCAGGGTCCCGAGGCTTTGGGCCGTCCTAGACTGCTTTCCCAGGTCACAAGCAGGGAGCTGGATGGGAAGCGGGGCTGCCGGGATAGAACTGGCGCCCATATGGAATCCCGGCGTGTGCACGGAGAAGAATTAAGCCACTAGGCTACCATGCCGGACCCAGGAAGTTAAATTCTTAAAGACTGTTGCTCACATTGTTTCTCCACTTGCCATATAAAGACAGCACCAGAAAAATCTGTTTTCTGCTACTGGGAAATGCCTAAATACAAGACTTACACAATCAGCAGAGCTTAGTAACAAGAAACTTACTTTCCATTAGCACATACTAGCCTTTCCAGAGAAAGTCTCAACCACAATAAGATTAAAGGCTAGCAAAGGATTTACACATTTATTAGTACACTTTGTTCTTCATACTCTTCAAAGTTGATAGTGGAAGAAATAGAAATATTTCAGGAAGCTACTTTTTTAAAGTGTCATTTAAAATCTATATGCATGTAAAACCATTTTCAAATGAAAACCATAAAGCCTTCATTTGACTCAGATTTGACATTCTGAACTTTTTATCTGTTTTCCCAAAGCCAATTTTGCAGTTCTGAAATATTTTCCTAATGATATCAAAATGAAGCCTGAAAGCACAGAATGTGATGTGTCTTTATTAGGGTTTGTGTGGGTAATCTCTCATCATCTGTCACCTGCCCCAATCACAGAATTCTGCTGCTTCATGTCTTCAATTATTTTTCTCATGAGAAGTAACATTACTTGATAATCTCACTAAAATTTACCACATTTTATTCATGTAGAGCTTTCAGGAGAGTGAAGGTTGATTTGGGTGCTTAAACAACTAGTGTGTGTGTGTGTGTGTGTGTGTGTGTGTGTAAGTGTGTGAGAGAGAGAGGTAAAACTCACTTCTAGCCCTTATGGAAGGAATATCACTGTATAGGGAGAGCACACTTTAGTCTTGATGAATCCCAAACTGCAGGGCAGCAAAAGCAGAAGATATTTTAGTGTTCCTGAAATGAAACAATATGCTTAAATTAAGAAACAGATAGGACAAACTTTAGTGATTACAACACCCTAATACAAAGGGGAGTCTTACTACTACTCTGGTGAATAGAGAGCCTTGGTTGTCTGGGCATTTCATTATTTGATCACTTTTCTCTGTGTTTTTTTGTATGGGTATGTCTGCTCCACCAACACTCAGCAGCAAAGTACAACATCTAGTCAATCAGCTACCATAAAAACTGTGCCAAATGAACCATTCAAATTCAACCCTAACCAAAATGATCACAACTTGTATTTATCCAGATTTAAGGCCCATGAAGAAAGCCCAATGTGGCTTAAATTTCCACTGTAATTTACACTTTGAGGTCTCCAAAAACTTTACAGTGGAAGTATTTCATAGTCCTCAACACATCCCATTCATACCTCCACCAAGGAAAGCTTAAGGGGAAAAAAAATGAAAGGGGAGACATTAAAAAGGATATGTCCTCGTAGAAGCATCTGTTTCTTGAAAGAATTCTTAATTTTTCCTTAAAATGACGCGTATATAATCAGAAATCAACAATTGCACAGAATTATTTGAGTCAATAAATTCAGGCAACAGACTCACACATCAGACATCCTAGTTTACCACCGGTCTCTTCCAGTGAGAGATTTTGGACCTGCTTCGCATTGGTTATATCACATTATCTCTTTTTGCTGGTTTCTACATTATCACTTTCAGTAAATGGTCAGAGACAGAAGTAGGTATGGAAGTTCAGTCTGTAGTCTTTCTCAATTATGCAAACAGCTCAGGTTTAATCACCCTCAGGTTGAGCTACAGAAAATCACAGAGCATGTGTTCTCCCAATGAGAAGAACTTACAATGGTCCTACAAGAGGCAGCTTCCAATGACCCCATGGGTCCCTTCTATTTCTCCCGCCTCATCATACCATTCCTCAAATATACCATGAATATTCTAGCTTACAGCTTTCTATCCGCTAACTACTCTTCTTAGCTAGCTAGCAGCTCGCTCCGTAATTGCCTTCAAATATTGGCTCAACTCCAACCTTCTCTTTGAAATGTACTTTTGTTATCTTTACCACCAAGTCCATCTTCATCCCCAAACTAACAACATTCCATCAAACTGTTTGTCTTTTTAAACAGCACCTAACACCATGCCATCATTACAACTTCTTTTTTTCTTAATACTGCAAACTGTGTTCTCCCTGACCTCACTGGGAATGCAAAGATGCCAGGGCTTCATGGGCACTGATCTTCCTTGATTTTGTTCATATTCATACCTCAGGTGCCTGAAACAGTGACTGGTGTAGGTAGGTGTTCAGCAAGAAGGATCTCCTAGGTCATATCTGACTTTTCTCTTCTAAAACTACATGATCCTTGATGTCACCAATTCTCATCAGAATGATTCTTCCTTGCAAATATTGACTTCTCTTCTTTTTATCCTACCCATTATTCTAACGAAATGCTTCTCTCATTATTACTTGTCTTGTTCATTAAAAAAAAAAAATGTTGAACAATTCAATGCACTTGGCGCTCAAGCTCTTCCTTTGGTTATCATGAAGATCCATCCATCCAAGTTCTGTCATCTTCCACTCACATAAAGGCAATCAAGCTTATTTTCAACAATCTTTTCTTTCAAACATGTTTTATGATAACAGGTATCCATTAATAATATTTACTTATAAACTAATGATCATCCCATGAGCAAAAAGACTTTGTCGCAGGCCACTGTATGTTCTCTAAGTCACCTGAATTAATTGAAATATCATTTCCTCTTCTCTTGACAGTTTCCACTTCCTCTTCCCTGTAGAAAAAGGAGTTTGTATATTTCTGGATCACTTTGAGCCAGTGAGTAATCTGATGCTTGGAGTTCTCCCTGTGCTCTGATTCTCCCCCTGGCATATGTTAGGACGTCTATATGCTCTTTCTACAATTTGGTTTTCATCAACTTATTCCAGAAAACATTCAGAGGCAGGGACAAGAAATTTCTCTTTTTCACTAGAGATATACAAACAAATATCAAGGTCCTTAACACTACTGAGCTGTCACAAAAATGACTGATAAATTTTGTTTTATTTTACAACAATGAAAATAGAAAGGATGTTAAAAAAACAACAAAGTCCTTTGTTTGACCCAGCCTTCCCAGGGTACCACATAAGAATCTGATAAACAGGTACCAAGTCTCAACTTCAGCACTGCTGGAGGAATGAACACATACATATACCAAGCAGTGACACCATCACATGCTTCATATGAAATCTACTCTAACAACAACAGAAACATCTCTGCCACTCAGTTCTCAAAATCTATCTTCTTAGCACCCCAGGCTCTGCTCACAACCAATTTTCCAAATATAGTATATTCCGTGATATGTCACCTCCTTCTCTCTCAGCTCTCTGCAATCCAATTTTTGACAGTTTACTTTTTACACACGACTCATTGAGGACCAGAAAAAGATAGAATATAGCGAGTGAAAAAAAGTCTCTGTTTTCAAGAAATTAAGAGTTTAGTGGGGAGACACTCAAGAAGAGCTACTGTAACAAGCATTAACCAGTTACTGTAACAAGCATTTTAGCTTTCACACCACAGATATGTTGATAAATATGTAAATACACATTTCTTAAACTGTATCTTTAAATGTTTAATTGATGTGCTTGTTTGAATAGTTTAACTTTGTTTATATTTTTTATTAATACTTGCTCAATTCATCAAGCTCCTGCAGTTGAAAATACACATTTCTAGCATCTTCTAACACTGGAAATATAACTTTGCAAGCACATATTCAATAAAAAAACAAGTGTATTTAAAATTTTTTTTCAAACTTTAGAATCATGATGAACTTCCCTTGGGAGTATAGATGCATTGATTTTATAAAAGGGAAAATGCAGACACATTTCTTAATAGTCTATTTACCACTTTAAAATGAAATGATTTTGCCTCTTTTCTGGTTTTACAATTAAAGTTTCTCCTGTCATTTAGAGTAAACACAATTCCAGCCACGGGAGACAAGAATGACCAGTTCAAGTTCAAGGGTTCACTGCACATGAATATCTATAAATACCCCTTGACAGTCTTAGTATTATAATGAACCTTGCAATTACTCAGCAGGCCATCACCACAATAAGTGAACCTAATGCTTCCTACGTCAAATAACAAAACATCATATAAACAATGCCAACCAACTGTTACTGTTCACATCAGGCTTTTGGAAACTAATTAAATTCCAACAGCTCCTCTTAAACCTTAGTAAGTTTTCAGGAATTTTTACCTCATTGTGCTTTGCTTTCGGGAAATAATTAATAACAAAAGGTGTTGGCATTATATACAGTGGGGAGATGCCAATTAGCAAAACCCTCCTTCAAAATGACACCAGTTGATTCCCACATGAGCGCTCCCAGTGAAATAGCCTCCATGTTAAGGGAATGCTAGTGCCTCACTGTCTTAAGGAATGTCTCCAATCATCCTATTTATAACTTCCTGGGGTAAAGGCTGTGGGCTTTGTCTTTCTTCTGCCTCTACACTGAAGAGATGATCTGCATCAAGTTAACTCACAAGAGTAAGTGTGCTTTCCTTATTCTGAAGACTCCTCCGCCGTGCAATATTAATATCTGTAAGACAATGTCTAACAAAGTTGCAATCATCAAGTAAAAATCAACCCAGAGATAAAACATGAGTAATTAGCACTGCTAAGGAAAACTAGATCACATGGGATAATATATGCTTATATATGCATACAGGCATCTGACTTAAGTATCTGAGCAGGCTGAAGATTTAATTTCAAAAGTCAAAGTGAAAAAACACTTCTGTTCCACTAAGATGCTTTATTTGAATTCAGGTTTTCCTATCAGCAACTTGAGAACTGCCTCTTGACAAAGTTACGCTGGGGCACAGGTATCAAACTAGACAGTTATGAAGTTGGTAAACAGGGATCCAAATTCATAACTGCGCACTTTCTTCACAAAGGATTGTTGTGACCCTCCACCTCCAGAACAGGCTTGACCTAAGGGCTCATCATTTATCAAGCAGTTCAAAAGAGAAGATGAATAATAAAGCAAGTTCAGACTCACAGACTGCGGAATACACAGGCAGGACTTCGTGGTGAGAAATGGGAAGCTCCAGCTTTCTCAGCCAGCTTTTAGTCAGACAAGTGCTTCAGGATCTCAAATCCGAACAAATTACTCCAGCAAAGAACTGTACTTCCACTTCTAAATTTTCTCTTTTTAAAAAAAAAAAAAGTAAAATATGTAACAGAAAAGTAATTAAGAAACAGATTCATCTAGCTTTGGAAACAAGTATATTTTTCATCACGGATTACAGAGTCAGCTAATTTTCTTGTCCCTCAAGGAAGACTTTTCCTTTTGTAGTGGGACTTCGGGAAAGAAAGATGATCCAGACTATGGCTAACTTTTAAGCATTTGATTGAGGAAAATCCTTTTTTAAAATACAGAGTTAAGAAAATTAACCAGAACACACTTGAACAAAATAAAATTTCCAAGAGTAATTAAAACATATGATAAAAGTTTATCTGTATATGAAGATAAACCACTCGCCCAAAAAAGCACTAGCAAAAACAGAGAAAACAAAGGTATACTTGGAGGAACAAATGATGAGAAACTAAGGTGAATGTAGACAGCTGGCGAGCAGAGTTGTCTGGTAGGAGGTAGAGCTTCACAATCATGCTCTGAAGGCTTTACCTTCTGCAAGCTAAAGTAGGGATCATCACTGGAAAATCTTAGGATGAAATTCTGACCAAGATTTCAAAATCTTTAGGTATTTAGGTATGACTAAAATATTATAAACTGAAGGAGTCCAGTGTAAGCCTGCATACCACTCAAGTTCCACAGAAGGAGCCCAGTCTGATGCACAAAGAGTCCTGCTAGGCTGTAAAGTATACTTGTGGCGTATAAAAACACAATCACAAATCTATGCAAGCAATAAAAATTAGACAAATGTTTAATTAACCATTATATATGCTGTCTTAAAATAACATTATTAACATGGTACCAAGTCTCTCAAATTCATAGCACAGACCTGAGCAGTGTGCTTGATCTTGATAAACCATCCTTTGGTAAACATATTAAAAAAACAAGTTCAGGGAACTGAGACTTTGATCAAACTTGTGTAACTGATTGTAAAGATGGAACTCCTGTTTCTAGTAAAGATGATGTCTCTAAAATCCACTTTCAAATATAAAAAAGGACCTTAAAACATGTCTCAATTTCCTTCTAGAGATGCATATTTGACCAACAAAAGCAGCAACAACTTCTTGAGAACTTAACTGGATGATAATGACCAGAAAATAGTTCAAATACAAAATGCCAGGCCTATCAGTAGACTTTAAACTCCCAACAACAATAACAAAAGAGAGAAATAAAAAAGAAACTATCAGTTTTACCCTTTACAAGACACATTTTTATTCCATAAATCCAGAAGTTCTTCCTTTATTTCACGCTTTCCTGTGGGTTTCACATTCAAAACATTGTACTAAGGTCTGGTAATATTTGATTTAAAATACATCCCCAACCTCTTCATGCCACTTGCAGTTCAAAAATACTAGGATCAAAATCATTCACCTGTCTTGCAGAAACCAATCTAACAGCCTCCTCTTCCATCTCCCGATTTCATTTTTGCATCATCGCAAAGCACTTGGTAGCTAACAGCTGCCAATAAATGCTCCAAAAAGTGTGAACCTCATCTGACTGCCCTGAATAATACATCCCACGTTTGGGGCTGGCATTGTGGTATACAAGTAAAGCTGCTGCCTGTTCTGCTGGCATTCCATATGGGTGCTGGGGCAAGTCCCAGTTACTCCATGTCCAATCCAGCTCTCTTTGTGAATATTCTGGGAAAGGAATAAAAAATGGCCCAAGTCCTTGGGTGCTGCTCACATGTGGTTACTTCAGATGACATCCGGGCCTCAGTCTGGCCCAGCCCTGGCAGTAGTGGCCATTTCAAAACAGCACAATAAATCTTGACCAAGAAAACAAACAAAAAGTGTCCCAAGCATAAACAACTTCCTACTCACCATCTGTTTCTTTGACATAACTTTTCCTTTAGTCCAAACATTCTATGAGGGAATGATGGGTTTCTTCCCACCCCTCAAACACAAGACTAATTTCCTGTCACGGAACTGACTCTCACTCCTCTGTCTTCATGATCACCTTTTCAGTTACATGATCATCTTAGGCAACAGTAGCCTCATTTTATTTATATATATATATATATATACACACATATATATATATACACACATATATATATATATACACATACACACACACACACACATATATATATACACACATATATATATGTGTGTATATATATATATTTACTCATTAATTACATTGTATTATGTGACACAGTTTCATAGGTGCTGGGATTCTCCCCACCCCTTCCTAAACCCTCCCACCATGGTGGATTATTCCACCTAGTTGCATAACCACAGTTCAAGTTCAGTTGAGATTTTCTCTTTGCAAGCATATACTAAACACAGAGTCCAGCATCTTATAGTCCAGTCAAGTTCCTCGGCTTCTTAGGGAGACCCTGTCTGGTCTGAGGGCAGAACCAGCAGAGTATCATCCCAGTCCATTAAAAGCTCCCACATACCATCAGCAACAATTAACTTCGTTGTGGAATTAACTGACATAGTAATGAGTAACCAATATGTTAAAAGTAAATGCGATTTCTTAACCACATTCTCTCGTCACCTCATTGACATTTCAATTTTAGTTTATACACAACATATAACATAACATTCATAACATAACATGTTTTACATAACATCATATCATCTTAAATTAAGGCAAACATGTGATATTTAACCTTTTGGGATTGGCTCATTTCCCTTAGCATTATGGTTTCCAGTTTGGCCCATTTGGCCACAAAGAACTGTATTTTGTTTTTTTTTAATAGCTGAGTAGTATTCCATGGAGTAGATGAACCATAGCTTTCTTATCCAATCTTCTGCTGATGGGCATTTTGGCTGCTTCCATGTTTTTGCAATTACTGATTGCGCTGCTATGAACATAGGAGTGCATATTGGTTTCTCATGAAACAAGTGTTTTGGATATATTCCTAGGAGTGCTATTGCTGGATCATACGGTATGTTGAATTTGAGTTGTTTGAATATTCTCCATACCGATTTCCAGAGAGGCTGTACCAGCCTGCAGCCCCACCAGCAGTGGAGTAGGGTTCCCTTTTCCCCGCAACCTCGCCAACAAGTGTTGTTGGTGCTTTTTTTCATGTGGGCCACTCTTACTGGCGTTAGGTGGTACCTCATTGATGTTTTAATTTGCATTTATATCAATCTGGCACCAAAGTCTTGCTTTTGTATTCATGATGTCTCTTTCTGAATAATAGCACTTTGAAGAAAGCTATTTGTCAGGTTCACTGTAAGTTCCATGCTCTTCAGGTTCAAATTTTGTGCTCCATCAATTGTTGTAACCTTGTAACCCTGCTCCCCACCAATCTGCTATAACCTCGTAACTGTGTTCTCCACCAATCCATTGTGACCTGGTAACTCTGTTCTCTACCAATCCACTGTAATCTCATAACCCTGTTCTCCACTAATCTGCTATAACCTCATGGCACCACACCTGATGGTCCTATCCACCAATCCCTCATGGACCTCGCCATAAAGGCACACTCCTGCATGCTTTCTCGCCCTTCCCACAGCCATTTTCCTCTGCACCAAATAAAGACTCCCTGTGCAATCACTGCATCTGAGCATTATTGGTTTGTGGTAAAAATTCCTAACATTCACCACATATCTACGACCATTCCTGGCACAACTGGCTGTGAGGGAACAAATAATGGGAGTTGGATTATCTTTGTTCATGGAGTCTTTAGACAGCAGTAGCCATGTGGATGATATCCCAGAGCAGCCTAGAGCTGCCTGTGTAAACCAATCAGGCAACACTAGGTATTAGAACTCACGAGCATCCCACAGTCCCATAAGCCTTACAAACCTTTCTAAAGCATTGACTTGGCAAGCAGCAGACAGGAAAATCCTACCAAGTGAAGGAAACCCTCAAGATCTGAGACATCAACCTGGCAAGTAAAATTCTATCCTGAAATTCATGAACTCTTTCAGTTATCAAAATCAATCATCTTTCATCAACTGAGTTGGAAAGAGAGCTTTGTTCAAGCAAATGAGATCTGTTAAAGTTCTAGCTTAATCCAGGATGAAACTATACTGTACAAACACAGATGCCAATACATCGGGGACTATAACCATTACTATTCACGTAGCTACAAGAGTTTTTATGGCTTTACGTCCCAAATTCAGCAATTCTAAATACAACATTCCTTTGATGTACAGTGTCTTATTACTGGGTCTGAAACTATAGTTTTGGCATGGTCTGAGTAAGTCACTTAATCTCCTCAGGAAGCCATAGTTCTTACTATAAAATGGAATTTCTCTTATAACTCACACTGTAATCACAGAATGATGTAGCACATGTGAAAACTTACAACCTGTAAGATAGCACATAAAATTAAGACCCTTTAGAAATTTTTGTAACATATTATTTTTCAGCCATCTGTGTAAACTTGCATATATTTCTTGAAATAAATTTGGTATGGGAAGCCTGTTTCATTTTGCGGATGTATGCTTCAAAGCCACACACCTAAAACTGTATTACACACACACACGTCATCACTTTTTTAAAAGAAGTGAGTCTTGATGGTTTGCCACCACTGCTTCTAGATCTGAGGTTAATTCAAATTTTTAGCTCTGACACAGAGTCGGAAAGAACACATACATTTAAGACATTTCATCGTACCAGTAATTCTGTTGGCAGGCAAGTACTGAATAGGAGAAGGCAGAGGTCTCTGACGGAAGGCAGGTAAGAATTAAGTGGAGAAAGACTTTTGTCTCCATGCTTAAACCAGAAACATGTTAGCTCTCATTAAGAATGAGCTCTAAGGGCTTTTCACCACAAATGGAAAAAACTCTGACCTTCAGGAGAATAAAATAAGTAGGAGTTTCACTATTAGAGAGTTTCATTTGTGGACGTAAAGAAGTAATCTGCTTTTTTTCTTCATTTGTAATTTTGGAGTGTAGACCTGCCAACAGGGTAGTTCTCATTTGCTTTACCTAACTGAGCTCAGGTATCATTGTTCTCAATCAGCCCAGAACCACTGTAGGATAAGTGGTTCTCAATACCTTGGCTAGAGAAAAGTAGACCAGTTATCTTATTTGCTTAAACTAGAAGTAACAGTTTCCATCTTAATACCATTTGAACAAAGTCACACTTAAAATGTGGTTCCTACAGTCTTTCCAAACTCAAACTGCACAAGTTACAAGGATGCTACAGCCATGGACTCCTGGGACATGTACCCACGACCTTCACAGAAATAAAAATATTTTTCTAACATTGAATAAGATATCAAAACTCCGAACTGGGCATATAAAGGTCAGTAGCAAAGGTCATTCAGGACTTCGGTATAACCTCCTTCAACTTCATATTGTATGTCAGTTATTGAACATCTGCTAAAATTCAGAGAAAAAAAATCACTATGCCAAAGGATTATAAATGACTTCGACTATTTTTCACAAACAAGCACACCCTAACAGAATTTGAAAAATGCTGTTGTTTAAGGTAGTTCGTTAATGAATGTGTTGAGAAAACACATCTGCTTTGGAACATGTACCTAGTCACAGCCACAAAAAGGCACTACTAACATGTGCTTCCAAATGGGGAGTTTTCAGATTTTCTTTCCAATAAAACAAAATGGCCCTTTAAAACCATATGGTCCTGTGCTCTAAAAGAAGGTTCATTCAGCATCTATTTTTAGACACACATTTCCTTATAAAATATCCTGCAGTTACCGAGTTGAAGCAACCTTCATGTTTCTGGTGACAAAGGCTCGCCTCTACCAGTGCTAAAGCAAGGGGTCTAACCCATTTTTCCTTTAGCAAATTGAAAATATTTCTAATGGAATTAGAACAGTGCTATTTTGCACTGTTCATACAGTCAGTTTCTGTGACTTGCCCCCTCCAACAATATGCCAAAATCATCAAGATAGAGCAGTTTAAGAGAACAAGCAGCCATCTCTACCTATTCACGCCAATATTCAAATAGTATCAACGGTGCTCATTTAAAATCTCTCCAATGCAGTGCTGGTTTCAGAAATACTGATATGCTCCTTCACTTACATCTGTTTTTCATAAGTATAAAATAACACCTCACCGTAATAATACAAGGAAGTCACTAACCAATGCTTCATTTAGATTCAAGCTATTATTTTCATTTGGTTTATATTTTATCTACTGATCATAGGTTAACATAAAATCACTTGTAAAGAAAAGATAGGGACAGATTTTTTTTTTTAAACATATAAATTATAGCCCGATTCTAGCTGCCAGGTTCAAAATCCTTTTGTGGTCTCTAACATACAGCCATTCCATTGCAAGCAAAGAGTACAAGGCTCTACAAACACAAAAGCAAATGAAAAGGTCACATCACTTCATTCCTACTGCCTTCTTCATGCGCCAAGTAAGTACTGCTCTTTCATTCTGAATATAAATACAGCAGGGTCATGAGACAAAAAAGGTGACAAAGAATTTGTAACTGCTATGGCCATCACATTTCAAACTCTTTCCCATGAATTACTTCTTATCCCTATACTTTTTAATTCATAATTTTCAAGACACAAAAATTGGTTACAAGGTATCATCAGTTAAACTCACACAACCCATGATAAACCATGATAAACAACATGGTGATCCATCAGAAAAGATGCATCCATTTCTACCCTTAGAATCCCAGCAGCCACTTTCCCCAAAGTGGAAAAGTAAAAATAAAAGGTGTCTCCACACATTGCCAACACACCTTGTTGAACAAAACATTCTACCTTAAAACCAAATATTTAAGAAAACAGATTTTCAGCTTGATTTTAAATATAAATTAAAATAACCCATGAGTCTCTGGCTCGGTACAAATATAATCAAACTTTCATTACTGTGTAATAAACTATAAAGTACATAAAACATAGGTTCATACAAACAGACACTTTCAATTACACTTACATCCTTTGTCACGGTACCAGAGTAGAAATAACTTTCCGATTTTCCAAAAATATCAAGCTAAATGTTTTCTTTCACCATTTGAAAGGGACTTATTTTGGTTTTGGTCTGGCCCAAAGGTCAGACATAAGAACAGGAAGTTTTATCTGAAAAATGAGCATAGACCAAGTCATATAAATTGGCCTTAGTGCTATTTCCTATCATAGCTCCTGTTTGTTTACATTGGAGTTCTTATAAATTGGGTGTTATTTCCTTTCCTCTAAGTTTCAAGGTATTAACAGCCAAGGAGGTATTTTTCTGACTTCTGCCTCCTTTTCTCCCCTTTATCCCAAATAAATAATGCATTTGTGGTTCACAATTTTTAGACCAGTTTTAAACTTCAAAACCACTGGTGAGATGAGTTTATTTTATTGAAACCCATCTTTCTCCTTGAAAACACAATAGTCTCTTTAAAATGGAAATGAGCAAAATATGCCTTTTCTAGTAGGAGTTGACTTCCAACAGAATCATTTATCTGGTCACTTCACAGCTAGACCTTGCAAATTCTTAAGTAAATTGGTCCCATTTATTTTGACTTCCCACCTAGGCTCTGTCTTCCAGAGAAAACATTACTCTAATATTTTCATCCATTAAGTACTCTTAAAATTAAATGTACTTATTTAAACAATTATTTTTACCCTCATGGGAGAAAAAAACACACACACAATGAAGGAAGCAATTTTTTTTTCTAATTCTTTGGATTGAGTTGTACTTGTCTAGTTTTAAACACGTGCACTGTCACTCCTATTAGTGATTTCCATTTGTGTAATTACTAACTATAGTGGTAGAACAAGTGGCACACATGGCAATATGTGACAGTTGCAAAAGTGTCCCTTGACCAGTGAACTTCCAGGGGAAAAAACTGTTGAAAGTTCATGCACCCCAATTGCACATTCAGTATAATTAAACAAGAAGATTACACAGACATTGCTGACAAGGATTATCAAAATAGAATGGCGCCACCTGCCCCTTGCTATCCCATTAATTAGTATGGAGTCTGAGATGCCAATTAACAAGAAAGATCAGAAAAGGATCAGTAAACACAGAGCAGGCTGAACTTGCAGGTTAACTCTTCCAGTTCTGGTTTCACATCTCAATCATACCGTGGTGACTTTTTCCCTATGCAACACAAAATTGAATCTTATGTTGATTTCCTTGTTCAAAAATCAGTAGCTAAGTATCCTTAGTTAGGCATTTCAGTTATTTGAAATAATAATTCCAAAAACAGCCTGCACAAACAGTTCATGCGCTACCATGAACAAGCGTCCTTTCAAGGTTGCAAAATACTGAATAATCCAGGTAAGCCAATGATTCAAATATTTTCACATTATAAATTATAAATCAGTGGTAGTTAATATTAAATCTCTGAGAAACAACTAGAGCTCTGTGTGGTTAGTGGTAACTAGCATCCCCCAGCTACTAAGCAGCATTTTATAGGCTAACAACACATTGAAGTAAGTAAATGCCTTCATTATTTGTTTCATGGAACTATTAGTCACTTCTAAATCTGTACATGCATTCTTTTAATAATACTTTCCAAAAACAATATAGGTATACAGATCCATATGATCCCAAACATGATTCACAGAGAAGTTATTAGGCTGAAAGCTAAGATTTTTTTTTAAAAAGGCACTTCTATAAATTATCAGCACAATTAAAATGAGGATTTATAATACTGTTACATTATGTATGTGGCTTACACATATTCTTCAACAGCTTTTATATATTTATCATTAATTTTTTGAGTTTTATGTATACAATAAATTTTTGTATTTAAAGTGAAATGATTTTATTCAAAAGAGCATATTTTTATCAAAATTTGAGATGTAATTCTCTAAACCACCTGTATTTAATTACTGACTTCAAAAAAGGACTCAATTACTGATGTCTATTTAAGTGTATGTAACCTTCCTTAAGTTGCTTCAACTTTTGAGTAGGTGTTCTATAAAAATACTATTTGCAAATCCTGATGAATAAAATGCAAAACCAGGACAGCAGAGAAAAGTACATTTCAAGATCTAAATCTCCCAGTGACATTACACCCTTTACTCTAAAAATGAGGAGGGGATAGCAGGAATTGAATTAGATTACAACTTTCAAGAGGTTTTAAAGTTACAGTGAAATACTGATGCAAGACAGACAGCTTCATCTGCCCAGGGACCATTTCAAACTTCACCTGTAACTGGCAACACTATTAATACTTTCCTTTTGGTCCACACTACTCTCTATTCACTCAATGTGAGTAGCCCAGATTTTGAATTTTAAATCATTTTTACTTATTTTTAATTTATTTCAAAGTCAGAGGGACAGAAATACCTTCCATCTACTGGTTCAATTCAAAATATGTCTGCAAGAGTCAAGGCTGGGCCAAGCCAATGCCTAAGAACCATATCCAAGTCTCCCACATAGATGGCAGGGACCCAAGGATGTGACCCATCCTTTGCTGCCTCCAGGGATGCACACTAGCAAGCAGCTGGATGGAAAGCAGAGGAACCACAATTCTAACCACGCATGGGATGGGGCATTCCAAACAGCAAGTTGAGTGTCACACCAAAGGCTCATTCCATAAGAACTTGAATTACTACTAATAAACATATGATCCACATCAATACCACCATAAGAAACCAGAAACAGGGTCCTCACCTGGAGGTTCTGCCTGCAACACCACTCCCCTTGTTGCCCCCTATGCCAGCTACAAGGAATCCACAAAGACAAGGGCAGGGGAGACTCTGACCTTGTGGCTCTTCCTCAGATTACAATCTGTGTACTGGGGTTCTGCAATTCTTCCCTCAAAGAAGCAGAGGATATGACCCTAACCCTTAGGATGGCTAAGCACAGCTAGTTATCAGTCCTTTGAGAAGCAAGTTGCCTTTGGGGAATGGAAGAAAGAAGAAGTGGTAGACCATGAGCCAGGGTCAGACCACCTCTCCCAAGGCAGCAAAGGAGCAGCACACAACTGGCACAAACCTCAGAATCTCTTCAAGTTCATCTGAGAACTTGAAGGGGACTATCAACAGGTAGGGGAATTGTCACAGTGCCTTGCTAAATGCTGAAAGCAAGCCTGCAGGTTCCTCACCTGGGCATCTTCAAGGATGGGTGGAGGGCAGATCATGAGCAGCTTTGCCTTGGTAAGCAGGAAAGGGCCCCTTTCTTACGAAGGGAGAGAAAGCAACTGCTTTCCCTATGAACTTGACAAATGATTGGAAGGACACTCTGAAGAAGCCAAAACTGAGCATCAGTCCTTTTTCTACTCTTCCCTTCCTGACCAGTGTTGCTGGATCTGCTCACACAAATCACAATCCTTGGTGGAAAACAGTAATCATTTTGAATTGATACTCTCCATAGATACATGGAATAAACTATCACAGTATTGCTTTACATACGTATTTTCTACCTTGGAAAGACAGTTATCTTTTGGGGGGCAGGGGCAGGCATATTTTATTTAGCGATACATTTAACTTACAGCTTTTAAATACTTCTGATATTTGGTTTGCAATTCTCCTTTTGTTATTTTTGCCCCATACCTTGAAAAAGAAGATCAGGAAAACACATTATAAACACTACCTTAAAGACCTTCTTGTTCTTTTTCCTTTGATCTTTTAAATCTTTCTAAATTTTACTTTTAATTTTTGACCAGGGTGAGAAGGGTCGAGGACTAGGGCAGTATGGGTGAGACTATTGCTGCCAAATCTTCCCCCTCTACCTCCTGTATCTGGACAAATGGGGGGGAAGTAGGGGAGAAGCCGCACCCAGCCTCCCTGCCACCTCAGCACCCAGGGATGGAGACTCTCCACCTGATGCTGACCCAGGGTCCCTGATTTTGGGCCTGCTCTAAGGGTTCCACTCAAATGGTTTTGATAGTTCTGAAATGCTGTTGATCTCACCAATCTAAGCATGAGGAAACGCTTCCAATGTCCATCTGCTCACAGAGTCCACCCCAGAGTTTCAATTTGCCCAGATATTTGCTGTAAATACTTGACTGGGGCAGTTGAGCAAATTGTTCTGCTCCCCTTCCTCTGCTATTGTACCAGATGTCCTCTGCAGGCCCTAGTGGACCACCATATCCTCCAAGTGCATCTGGGCATGCCTCCAAGTGCATCTGCTCCATTTTAGCCACCAAGTAGGTCTAGTACTGACACATGCACTCCACAGTCAGACCACAGATCCTGTGATTCTCCCCATGATTGGAGTTCTGAGTCCAGCAGCTCAGTTGGGGAGCTCCCCAACGAAACTTCATCTGAGGCAATCCAAGACCTGACTCTTGTATGTATTTGCCAGTATGGGGTAGGGCTCAGGCCATCACCCATGTCAGCCGACATACACTGTTAGTTGGAATTGCTGGGCCAGTTCCATCTCCAACCTCATTTCTCATGCAAACCAATGAATGTTATGGTCCAGCCCAACGCTGCCCATCACACATCTGGCCCTCACATTCACCAGCAGGAACTGCAGTCTAGTTGGAGCAACTCCCAATAACCCTCATCAGGCCTACCCCCAGCCCTGCTTCCAGTGCTTGCCAATATGTGCAGAAGACGGGCCCCAGTCTATCCCGCATCCATTCACAACCATTCAGCATCCATATACATCAGAGAGACAACCAGTTTCCCTAGTAGGCCCATTCTTAGAGCGAGATCTTGCACTTATCAGGTGGTTCTGAAGTCTTGCCTGACATAACATACCCCATTTCCCAGCACTTGCCAGCTGATGCTGCAGCAAGTCCAACTAACCTGCATTTATTCTGGCTCATGCCTGCCCTAGTGGACTAGAAATGAAAGTTCCACTTCACTCTTTTCAAAAGGAAAAAAAAAAAATCTATCCAGCAGCCAAGCCTGAACTGTCATGGTCTGTCAGTCATGATTTCAATTAAAAATGATGTTCCATTAAAAAGGAACTGGTTATACAACAATTCCTTGAGGAAAGCCATTGTCCTTCTGCAAGCAGCAGCAAGACAAAACACATTTCCATTGCGGCACAAACAATATTGAAAAGTCATGTGATGTAACATAACTGAGCCTTTTCCTCCTTTACCAAGGATATTGTTAAGTTCTTTTTTCAGTTTTTCTTCAAGTGCATATAACAAAGACCAAGGAGAAGAGGGAGCAGCCTATTCCCACAGCTCTGGTGCCAAAGAACCAAATGGTTTTACCTTCTACTGCCTTCCATCCACCAGAATTCAAATGCCAAAAAACTCTCACACACACGCACACACAAGCAAATGTCATCTTACTGCTCTTTTCCAATTTTCTCTAATTATTCATTACAATTTTAATGGACACACAAAGGTTATACATATATGGAGAGTGCTATGTGATGTTTCAGTATACATGTATACACTGCACAATGTTGAATCAAGGTAAAAATACGCGTACATCACCTCCAACTCAACATTTCCATATGATTAAAAAAATCCCAAATCCTATCTTCTAGTTTTTTTTAAATTTTTAAAAAGAAATGTACAAAACATAGTATCTATCAACACCCATTGCACAGTGAAATCCCAAGGCTGTGCTGACAGAGTGCTATGAGTTAGCGCCTATAGGGACACTATATCCCCCAGCCTCTGGCAGCCACTTCCAATGTAAGAATCATGATGACGATGTCAATTCATTCATGCCCTAGGAGCTTCTCACCAAGCCCAAGGCTTTGGGACCCACTCTTGGAAGGCCTTTTCACTGGCTACCCCTTCTGCAAAGTGTGGACCACTCTGTTCCCAGCAGAGTGTCTCTTTTAGCATTTATTGGAAACAACATTGGGAAATAATGACTGTTCAGAGAGACATCCGCACTAAAAACCAGGACCGTGGTGTTAAAGTTAATCCTGCTAGTAAAAATTTACAAATATAATCACTTAAATTCTAAGGATTCATTTTTACCTATAAAAGATTGAGATTAAAGATGGATTGGGCCCGGCGGCGTGGCCTAGCGGCTAAAGTCCTTGCCTTGAAAGCCCCGGGATCCCATATGGGTGCCGGTTCTAATCCTGGCAGCTCCACTTCCCATCCAGCTCCCTGCTTGTGGCCTGGGAAAGCAGTCCAGGACGGCCCAATGCATTGGGACCCTGCACCCGTGTGGGAGACCTGGAAGAGGTTCCAGGTTCCCGGCTTCGGATTGGCGCGCACCGGCCCATTGCGGCTCACTTGGGGAGTGAAACATCAGATGGAAGATCTTCCTCTCTGTCTCTCCTCCTCTCTGTATATCTGGCTGTAATAAAATGAATAAATCTTTAAAAAAAAAAAAGATGGATTATATCCTTTTAAGAATTTTGATGCTATAAAAAAATTAAAGGGTCCCAGTATGATCTTCCCCTACATAAAACAAGGAATCCAATCAGCCACAAACCTTATTTCACAGTCAGATTAATAGATTTGTGCCCCATATAAAAGGCAATATAAGCTCAAGAGGAATTCTACCCAATTAATCAATTTAATATTAGTAGGTGCTTAGCATAATGTAATAAAAGTGAAATAGATTCCTCAAGTTAAATAAATGAGGTTTTTTTCTCTATCATTGTTTCTGAAGTCTTACTAACTGAACCCTAGAAAAGACTGTGTTTATTAGTGCAGTCCTCACAGTCTTAATTGGAGTCTATCAATTATTAGACAAAGTACTCCAGTTAGTCAATCTGGATAGGGATGCATACTTATTTGCTAAACCAACAAATATTTACACTAAGTGCAGAATTCACAGTTAGAAAAGAATTTAAAGTCTACTTAACAACAAGATGGCACCTATGGCTAGCAATTAGTGCCTTTTAAGCTACTGTATGGCATGTTTTTCCTCCTAAGAACTAATTATGTAGCACTTAGAACTTGTCACCCAGTACTATGAGCTCCAGATAAGCAGCAATAAGCAAAACAAAGTCTTTGGCTTAATTTACCACACACACAAAAAAATGTTTTTTTCCCAGATGACACTAATTTAGTCTGATTCTTTGTACAAAAATATTTTAGGCTCAAAATACTGTACCAAAAAAATCATTATTAGTCATGTTTGCACTGGACCTAGTTAAACATCTTCATTTTAGGCTTATATCCTGTCTGACATGATGCTAGATGTTACAAGGAAATCCTGAAGAAACAGTAACTCCCACAAAAGACTGCAATCTAATTAGGAAAATAATACATACATACACAGAGAGCAAACAGATTAAAACACAATAAAATGCTAATAAAGTGCAATGGAAATTTAGACTTCATGTAACTTGGCAACTGCAAACTCTATTATTTTCTAATGCTTCACCCCATTGTTATCCAGGCTATTTTCTGTCCTGTGAATCAGCAGTGCTATCTCCACTAAAGCTGACAGCTCTAAAAAATCTTTTTTAACCATCTTGAAGAACACTGGGTGCTATCAGGCTGGAAGGAAAGAGCTTGTGGAGCCTGAGCCACAGGGCACCTTGGCACCTGTTTTCCCATGCACAGTCACCTTGCCCAGAGCATCCACAGCTGGACCAGAGAGGCATCTCTGCAGGGGGTGGGCTGCCGCATCTGTATTCCTGCTCATGTGGGTCCTTTACTACACCAGCCAAAGAAGCAAATGTTCATGTTTTCTCAAAGGAAACAACAGATAAAAGTAATTTTATCCAAAACAAAATCAGTTGGCAGAAATACATAAGGAGTTTACTTTTCAGGGCTCAACAAGTTAACAATGAAAACAAAACTCTACAATTTTTATGTAATCAAGCTGCACACGTAACCTAGTCACTGGTAGGAAAATTAACTTTTTAAAGAAAAGTCATATTTACTCAATTGCATGTACATCTTCCTAACTCACTTTAATAATCACACAATTTTTAATTGTGAAAACCTGGTTATTCAATTAAAAAGTAGCATAGTTTATAGAATTTGCTTTCAACAGATTCATAATGATAAAGTTTAAACTCCCTATGGTCTCCTAATAATGTTTTCTTTCTTATTTCTTTTCACCATCTCTTTGTTTCTGTGGAAGACAAGGTTAAGGATTTAAATGGTGCTGATTATTAAGAAATTCTTAGATGCTTTGTCTCTTCCTACAGGTACTGCTGCACTTCAGCAACTCTGTGCAACTACTTGTAGTCCTTCCTGTGTTACAAGTCTATATTTAAGGCACAGCAAATCAAAGACAGATGTCTAAAACACTGAGTCCACAATGAAGTTTTAAATATGGCCAGCACAGTGAATTCTGTGATTAAATTTAGCCTTGTTATGCAACAGCGTATTTAAACAGCTGAAGCACCACAAATAACTATCTTATGCCAATATTAATTACAAATCAATATTCATTAAAAGCTGCCCAGGTACAATTATAACAGAGTATGTAAAAGCTAGGATAAGTACTGAATAGAAATCAATTATTCAAACACCTGAAGAATCAATTCTCTTGATTTAGTAATTACAAGTTCTTGAAATAATATTTCACAACTTACGTATAATCATGGGCAACTTATGCCTCACTTCCTTTTAAAATTATTTTCTTTTTATCTGAAAGCCAAATAAACAGAGAAGGAGAGACAGAGATCTTCCATCCATTGGCTCACTTTCCAAATGTCCACAAGGGTTAAAACTGAGCCAATCTGAAGTCAGGAGCCATGAGCTCCTTCTGAGCCTCCCATGTGGGTGCAGAGGCCCAAGGACTTGAACCATCTTTCACTTCTTTCCAAGACTAAGCAGAGAGCTGGATCAGAAGTGGAGCAGCAGGGATACACCAGCACCCACAGGGGACGTCAATGCTCCAAATGGAAACCTGACCTACTACAGCACAGAAGCAACCCAGCCTCACTTTCTCAGTATGTCAAACCACACCATGCTTCTGACACATCTGCTGGATGTGTTTAACAAACACATTGACATTTTAAGTTGATTCCTTAGTTCCTTGAATATCTAAGATACTCAGAGTAATAGCCATTCAAACCTTTCAAAGATCAATACATTTTGACACAATGAGTTTGAAAAACAAAACAGTAGGACTTCTTGAAAAATTACTTTCAAATGACTAACAACCCTTGAAGGTCTCATTAGAATCATTGCAGGATGGGGCAACTGTATACATAGCAAACTGATGACTAAAGAACAACATCCATTTTTCATACTTGGGAAATATTTCCATCAATATCTTAGATAGAACAAATAATTCAAAGAAGAGTTGTTATCCCTCCTGATCCACTTCCTCTTCTCCCTTAGCAACAAAGTCCTGTCCTTTCAGGAGAATCACACAGGAGGATGTGACCATTTGAGTAAAAAGTGGTCAAAGTGATATAACCACAGGAACAAGGGAACTGGGTTAGGCAGTGTGTCTCTATTTTTGTCCCTCAACTTCCATCTCTTTCCTGCAGCCTAGAAATTGACAGGTCAGACAAAATGACAGTAACCACCATGACCCACGGTGTGTGACTGGATCAAAGACCCAGGGGAAACCAACAGAGCAAACAGAGATCCAGTCCCAGATAACTGGCACAACCAAATCATTCCTGGACAGCCCACCTCCAGACTTCTTTGTAAAAGAAGAGAAACAGGGCCTGGTGCAGTAGCCTAGTGCCTAAAGTCGGCTTTGCATGTGCCGGGATCCCATATGGGTGCTGGTTCTAATCCCAGCGACTCTGCTTCCCATAGAGCTCCCAGCTTGTGGCCTGGGAAAGTAGTCAAGAACAGCCCAAAGCCTTGGGACCCTGCATCCACATGGGAGACCCAGAAGAGGCTCCAGGCTCCTGGTTCCAGATCAGTGTAGCTCCGGCTGTTGCAGTCGCTTGAGGAGTGAATCAACAGATGGAATATCTACCTCTCTGTCTCTCCTCCTCTCTGTATATCTGACTTTCCAATAAAAATGTTTAAAAGGAGAAACCAACATCTATTTTATTTTATAATTACTTCATTTCAGTACTTGCATCCAAACATAATCCCTAAAAACAATATTTTTATCCAGAAAATGAAATCTTAACCACTTGTACCATGAAAGTGATTATATTTTCCAATGGAAGAAAAAAAATTTCAATTCATTTCTACCTAGATGAACAAAAAAGTGTATCCTGAAACACATCTTCCTCAGTATTACAACACACTCAGGCATTTTTTATATCATCAGATATATGATAAACATATACTACTACTCTGGATAAAAGGACAGTGGGACTCCTTGTTACCCAAAGAGTCTTGTAATCTTTAATTTGAAGAGCTGCTAAGGGAGGGACTAAACAAATCTTCTTAAGGGTCGGATAATTTCCAAGGAAGAGAGGCTCCTAAATCTTTATCCTTTGAAGTACACCAGGGTTGGGAATTTTAAAAAACAAACAAACAAAAAAGCTGGAAAGTTACAAGCACAAAAAACACCAAAGCACAGAGGGAGGGGGGAAGAGCACCACAGTCAGGGGCTGACGGAGTTTTCAGAGCAGGCTCCCTCTGAGCAGACAGCTGCATACGGGATCTCTGCAGCAGATGGGATCACCTGGGAAGACCAATGATCTACTGCAATGGAGAAAAGAACCACCACCCACTGGAACGTACAGAAACGGGTTTTACATGACACACAGTGAGCCGGCACAGACGATAGCTGTGAGACTTGAATTGTGACAACTTGGAAGTGGAGATGTAAAGTACTCAGCTTCACATGAAAACATCCCCCCCCCTTATATTTTCCATTTTACTAAAGCATGTCAGCATTCAGCCAACGGGATATTTCCATCAACATAGACACCTTCGTCAGTATCCCTTCTAAGTGACCTCCATATCTGCTTGGGTCATGCACTTTTTATCTCTTAAAACTATTCCTTGTCTGTCAGTCCTCTGCTCCTGACATAAGTTCATGTCCTCATTCTGCTGTATTATGGCTGCCCTATGGGCGGAATTCTGAAGTCTAGTTCAAAATTTTCCACACCAGAAGGGAGACTTGCCACCTAGCAAAGGCCGTGCTTCAGAGAAGAAAAGCTGAGGTCCACAGAGGACAGCGCATACAGTGACTCGGGGGCCAGCCTAGAGCTCAGGTGCTCTCCCTTCAAGCTCTCATCAGACTCTGATGCCTCCTTCAGACAGATCATCACCGAAAAAAAAAAGAGTATCTCAAAAACTGATGTGCCAATTCCTGCCATCTGCTCCTCAGATGGATCTGAGTGCCAGCCTCAACTTACTAAGAGCTTGGGAAGAAGTAACTCCACTTCATGAAATACATGCACGTACAAACACACACACACAGTGCCATGACATGCGAAAAAACATTTACTTTAGAACAAAGGATACAGCAGAATGATGGACTGTGACTGTGGCTGAAGGACTATACTGGTGTAATACTACAGGGAAAATCAGTGGAAGGGAGGGTGAAGGGAGACATCCCTGTGTCTACGCAACTGTATCATAAAAAGTAAAAATAAAATCATATTAATTTTTTAAAAATAAAAAGATAAAGGAAAGTTGCCCACAATAGTCTGTATACCATTTTAGGTGCAATGATGAGCTCTTACAGCAACCCTAGCATACTGAAGGAAGCACATAACTAGTTGCAATGGAAATTTCTTACATTTACCCATTTTGGTAAAATAGCAATCTAGAGAGCTTTCAAATACAGTTATGTGCCATATAACATCATATCAAAAACTACTCATACATGGGGTAGTACCAGAGCTAGCTCTGCTCCGAGTGACTCGCTGATATCTCAACATGTCTACATGCACAACACAGTGCTCACACGTCACCTCACAACGCATCCCTCAGAACCCTTCTCCATTGCTAAGCAGCACATGACTATCGCATATTCACTGACAAACAGAAATAGATTTCTTCAATTCATTCTCTCTCTCAATAAGTCTTGGCAAACTAAGCCCGGCTCTGTAGCAATATCAGGATTTATCACAAACTCAGGCTTTATTAGCTAAGTAGCAACTGCTTCAACAAAGCATCTGGTATCCTCAGATATGTTTTAATTGGTATACATGTTAAAATACTCTTTGGAGAATAGAAACTTAGAAGATATAAATGGGTATATAGCAAAATTTCTTTTATCTTAAATAAGCTAACCATATATTGGAGCTGGTCTCTTGGAATTGGGAAAACATCCTATTTAAAGAATCATTTGTGGAGTACCAAGCACTGTACTGGAGCGTATGGAAATGGAAAAGGAAAATTTCAGTCCATTTTTTCTCTTTCTCCTTTTATCTGCTCCTTAATATACATGTTTTTTGCAAAATAATAAGGCTCATTTTTTCTTTTAAGTGTCCTATCATTACATAATTTTTTTTGGCGGGGGAGCGTGTGGGAGAGAAGGGTTTTGAGTGATCGGTTTTTTTTTTGTACCATCCTGAAGTTTAAAGTTCTTTTGCTGATATTATGTTATAAATATCTTCAATAATGTTGAAAAGACAAAGAAAACACAACAAATATCCAGGAAGACAACAAATATCCAGGAAGACAATAAGACAGTAAAATCAAGAAAACAAATGTACATGAACTTTTTTTTTAAGATTTATTTACTTTTACTGGAAAGGCAGATATACAGAGAGGAGGAGAGACAGAGAGGAAGACCTTCCATCTGATGATTCACTCCCCAAGCGGCCGCAATGGCTGGAGCTGAGCCAATCCGAAGCCAGGAGCCAGGAGCCAGGAGCTCTTCCAGGTCTCCTACACATGGGTGCAGGGTCCCAAGGCTTGGGCCATCCTCACTGCTTTCCCAGGCCACATGCAGGGAGCTGGATGGGAAGCAGGGTGACCAGGCTCAGAACCGGTACCCATATGGGATCCCAGCACGTGCAAGGCGAGGACTTTAACCACTACACTACTGCACCGGGCCCATACGAACAACTTCAGACTTTCACAATTTCATATGTCCCTTCCATCCTTTTAGAGATATTCAATGTCCTGATTTGCTATTTATCATTAACAGAAATATTTGTTTCTGTGTGTGTGTGTGCGTGTGTATGTGTAAATGCGTGTGTTTCAATGTGTGGACTATTTAAGCATAACTCTCATGGGGGTGGTAGAAATTTGGGCCATCATCTGCTGCCTCAAAGTGCATTAGCAGGAAGCTTGATAGGAAGTGGAGGTGGCATGTGATCCCAGGCTCTCTTACAAGCGATGCAGGCACACCTAGCAGCAGCCTAGTAAGCTGCACCACATCACAGGACTATATTTAAGGACTTATCCATGTTTGTAGGTACAGCATATCCATTCAAATGCTATACAATTATGTATGTATAGAGTTATAGATTCTACTATGGCTGGATGTTCAGCTGATCTCATAACTGCTTCTTTTACTGGGCCAATGAAGATTCAGGCACATGCTGTTTGTCCTAGAATTCTGATCAACCTCGTTATTTCCTAAATCATTCAACAAGACAACCCCCAGCTCAGCAAATGAAGCTTACTCACTCTTTAGGACTACACACCACCTACACAGTTCAAGAGAAGAGGTTGCTGAAATACCGGATTCTACTTCATGGAAGCGTTACCAATTCTTCACGACAAAGTAATAAAATAATCCAGGGACCTCTGGGGCTCAAAGTGTAGCAGACAGTATATCCCAGTTTTGGTAGATTATATCCCAACTACAGAATGACCCCAAATTCAACAGAGGAGACACAATTATAAAAACATCCATAAAAACAAACGGAACAATGGATTCACTATTTCAAGCAAATGGTATTATCCTCACATAGAGGAATTCACATTTATGCATTCAGAATAAGAAACTCCTATGTGTATCTGAAATTGTGTTTTAAAGAATGTATTCAAATTAAGCTGTATTAAAAAACAAATTAAGCTGTATTAAGCTGTATCTAACATCATGGTTAACAGCACAGGCGTCAGAATCAGGGATCCTCCAGCAGACTTCACTTTTATCACCTTTCCAAATTTTCTCACCTTTTATGTCACCTGAGCCTCAGTTTTATTGCCCATAAAAACTGGGGATGATAAAACCTTCGTGGACTTTATTTTAATGGGATTGAAGTGACAGAATAGTTGCTGCTGCTACTCTGCTATTATTAACTCTGCTTTTAAATGAGATCCAGGCTGGGGCCACAGTTCACATGCGGACAGCTGTGCGTGCACAATGTTTATTTATTTACTTACTCCTTTTTTCCCCTGCACAATGTTTAGAACTACTAATTCCCTCCAAATATCTAAGAAAGAATTCTAACAAAACCCAACACAAGGGTCTCTGATGGTGCAGGCCATGTCTGAATGTATGAGAAATTACAAGTGGTGTGAGATGAGTATATATAAAAAAAAAAAGGAATGAAAAAGGGAGGAAAGAGACAGGAAGTGCAGGTTCATTGACTATTTGAGATTTTGTCTCCGAGTGAAGTTGCTAGAGAACTACAGAATCTCCAAAAGCGAATCACCACAGGCAAGCTAGCAGCCCTATCTATTCACAGAGAAGGAGCCAGACGTGGCAAGGGTTGGCAACAGTGCCCAAGATTCAGAAGGAGAAAACGGCTCTGTTATCACTTGATAAATGTGAATGCATCCCTCACTGACCTTCCGAGCTTGATGAAACGTGCCAGCTAACAGAGACAAAGCTAGAAAACATGACTCCAGAAAACATGTCACACTGATGTGTCTAAAGCAATCACACTGCAGGTCACCATTCAAGAGCATGTAACAACAGGACGGCCATTCCTTTTTCCGCACTGCACCAAAGGTGCCCAGAGTCAAGGCCCAGGCACAGGGTAGACAGACTGGTGAGGCCGAGCCACATCTCAACACCCTGGTTCTATCAGTGTGGTGATAAAGTGTTCTTCACAGTCACCATGAGCAAGAATGCAGCAGAGGAATGCTGACGAATGGTAGCACACAGGATGACACCAGCTAGCCACATCCCCAGCCGACTCTGAATCTGTCTTTTGGGGTCTCTTTTCTCCTACACTGTTGCTAGGAGACTTCAGGAGGTCTGCACACACATTTACACTGGGCCAGGCTGCCTCTGGGAGCTCAGACTCCAGCCTTCACTAGGGCTGCCTTTCCTAACACGGCTCCAGACTCTCCTCTCCAATACAGTTGTCACTGTCACTGCTCCCCAAGCTTCTGGCTGTACCAGGCCTTCTAGTTCCTTAAGCCTCTCCCCAAACCCTACTGCTTTGCTCCCACAAGAGCCACGATCTTACATAAGCGCTTTTTTTTAATCTGAAAAGCAGAGAGAGATAGAGAGATCAATCTCCCATCTGCTGATTCCCTCCTTAAATGCCCTGTGCTGGGCCTATCCCATGGCTCCAGCTATGTCTCCCACGGAAGACAGGGACCCATATGCTTGCGCAAAGCTTTCACAACTTAAGCATGTATTTTACAACCTTAAGCATTTATTTTACAACCCAATGTTTTCATTGACTATCATGCTTTGGGATTCATACAGGTTCATGACTGCAACTGAAGCCCATTCAATTTCATTACTGACTTGATGTCAACATTGAAACATACTTTTCAACTCTCCATTTTTTCTCCAGAATTGATATTTGTAATCTATGTTTTACTGTTATATGCAAACTATCCTAAGATATGAAAAAAAAAAATCTCTTAGGTATGTCCTGAGGCACACAAGAAGAATGTTCTACTATAACTGAATAGATGGAAGAGAGAAGTTCAGGGAAAGGTTGAAGACATACAGATAACTGCAGAGGTGTGATTAAAAACAACAACAACTTGAAAATATTTTATCAAAACAATGTGGTGTAGACAAAAAAGTGACAGTGTGGCTAGGACAGTGCTCACGACACCCACATCATGAACAGGTAGCAGCACGTGATGCCTCAGGTGCTCGGACTTCTGCACATTGAGGAGAGACCAAGTTCCATGCTCCTGGGTTTTCCCTGGGCTAATCCCAGCTGCTTCAGGTGCTCTGGGAGTGCATTGTGCATGAGGGTTCTCTTTTCCCCACTCCCTTTCTCCCTTTCTCTGCCTTTTACAGAAGCAAATTTACATAAAAAAATCCAAAAGAAAAAAAAACAAGAAAGAAAGAAAAAAAGGGAAAACAGAGGGAGTAGAAGAAAGAAAAAGCAATCAGCAATGGTGGAGGAGTGAGCAAGGGAAAGACTGGGGCGAGGTGCGGGGTTGGCCTGCATGGATCCTGGCGGGGACAGCAATTCTGACCACCAGCTCACCCAGGTGAGCCTATCCGGTGAACCATTCAACATGCAAACAAATGAGCAGCCTGTGTGTTCTACATGCCTTATGGGAGTCGTAAGCCAGTGTTTGATCTCAGGTGTGCTTTATGTCTGTAACAGCATCAATTAATACCACCAGTAATACACATTAGTAAATAGAAACGCATGTGTGTCATGGAAAATATTTTATTAAAATCTAACCAAAATTTAAAGATTGGTTCTCTACCTCTACAAATCATGTAGTTTGGACTATTATGAAATTGAAATCATGTCAGCAAGAGTATCACATTTCCTTTCTACTAGCAGGAGCCTGCTGCATGAAACCAGGTTCAAATTGACCACAAAGCCAGCAATCCAACCTCGGAACACATGGCTTCAACAGACATTTAAGCCTATGTACACTCTGAAAGCTATACTCTTCTACTTCATGCTACATTATCATGAGAAAAATAGATCATCCCAAATATTTGTCTATTCCTATCAATAACCACTTAGAGGAATTACACATGGAGTACTAACGAATAACTCAAAAGACTATACCCACTGTGTGTCGGCTCATTTAAAACAAGTAAACCAAAAAAATTACATGTTCAAAGACCTGTGAATTCCTTTGGTGGAATGGTGTGTGCTAGGTCACCACGCTTTCTTTCTCTGGCATTGTCAAGTTCGATTTGCTAACAAGCCTCTGACAACAAATAGAGTAATAAATTTTAGGGTTAGCAAGCTAAACCACTACTAGGAATAATATTTTTGTTTACTAAGGAAGTTAAAATTCATTCAAAAAGAAATAGAAAAGAGAGAAACTTTTCAGGGAAGTGAATTTTACATATAGAAAAAGCAAATACTTACCTGGAGAATTAACACAGAGTCACATATTGGATTACATTGCAATTATACATTATGCAGTATTAAATCTTCACATTAAGGTAAGGACATTAAAATGACTGAAAATAAGAGGCATAATATGAACGGCCAATTATAAATTTTAAGACTACTAACTGATACAAATACTGAAGAATCAAAGGTCTATAAAACAAAACCCCAATGAAGTTTAATATGACTATTACTAAAGACACACCAATGTGCCAACAAGGGCAAAGTGACATAAGAAAGGACAAATCCCATGTTATCTTTCCATGACATTGTTTGCCTTAAGTTAAAAAGGAAAAGGGAAATAATTATTTCATAGAAGAGAAATGTATATCAAAAAATTAAATGAAGTCATTTCATAAGCACTAATGTTTGGACTCCCATACACATCAAACACGTAAACGAAACTGATGGAACATATTCATTCACTGCAGACTAATCTGGCTTCTTTGACATAACTCTGCAACCAATCAGTGGATAAGTACTGAGTTCTAAGGATACCAGATTATCTAGTATTGCCATTTCTGTTCCAAATACCAGAGCTAGACACCACAGTACCAAGCCTGAGTCTTCTTACTGAGAAGCTTAAAATAGAGATGATAGCAACAGCTACTGTTAGTCAGACTCATTCTTCCCTGAATGAAACTCATACTACAGAAACAGCAACCCAAACAAAACAGTCACTCCTTGCCAATTCTCCTGGTAATGTTATGTTCAATTATGTGAAGAATGAATGCTGCTATGTTAAGCAAATGAGGAAGAACTGAAGTCATAACTGGCACTAAGGAGAAAAAAAAATGGGATGGTATTGCTCTAGTAGTTAAGCCACCAACTAAAACACCTGTGTCCCACCTCATGGAGTCTGAGGTTTACACCCAGGTCCAATCTCCACTACAACTTCCTTCAAACACAGACCCTAAGATGAAGTGGTGATGGCTCAAATCGCTGGGTCCCTACTCCTACACAGGAGACCTGGATTCCGTTCTCAGCATTTTGTATCAGCCTGAACAATCCCAGCTGTCAGAAGCACTATACATTTCTCTTTCTTCCAAATAAATTAGTGGATTTTTCCAAAGTCAAGGAAGACATGATAAAATCAAGGGTCGTACTAAAATCTGAAGGTGCTGAAAGAAATTTCAGCTACTTCCCAATTAAAGAATGAAATAATTTTTTTCCATTTTGAGATTCTGGTGTCTGTGGTTCTAATTTTAATTTTTAAAAGGCTTATCTTAACATCGACGTCATTTACTCACCTCTAACTCCAAAGTCATTACTCTTGTTGTTTCCAAACTCACTTTTTCATGGATGGAACCATGATGAGGAAACACTTTCAGCTTTTTAAAAATCATTGTTTTAACTTTTGATAAAATTTTAATATACATAATGGTCAAAGGCTTAATATTTTGTCAAATAAAGAGTTCAAAAATACAAAGCAAAATGCCTTGCACATCGTTCAGAAGGAATATAGGTAATAGCTATAAATGATAATCAAATGAAACAATGTTGATTTCACTTACATATGGTAAAATTTATAACAGTCCAAGCTCATTAAAAACAGTCATATATCATCCTTAGCAAATAGTCTGACAGAAAATTAAAGCAGTTATATAAAACATTGTTTAAAAAAAAACCCTGATACACAGAGGCATTTCTTTTGTTTTTGCTTGATTCTTTTTTTAATTTTAGCTCCCACATATAAGGAAGAACATGTGGTATTTGTCTTTCTGTGTCCAGCTTATTTCCCTCAATGTGATGTTTCCAGTTGCACTTTGCAGACAGAACTTTTTTCGTTTTATAGCTGAATAATACCCGTGTGTGTGTGTGTGTGTGTGTGTGTGTGTGTGTGTGTCAGTGAATTCTTCTTTACCCATTCACCTGTTGTTAGACATCTTGGTTAATTCCAAATCTGACTATTGTGAATAGTGCTTTGGTGAACTCAGTAGTTCAAGTACTCTGCTATCACACACTCATTTCTTTTGAGTGTTTACCTAGTACTGGGATTGCTAGATTATATGACAGACATATTTCTAGTTTTTTAAAAGTATTCGCCATACTGTTTTCCACACTGGTTGCACTAATTTATATTATTTGTTTTTATTTTATATGAAAAGCAGAGATAGAAAAGTGGGGTCAGAGGAAGACGTGGGAGAAAACTTCCACCTATGGTTCACTCCCTAAAAGCCCACAATGGCCACAGATGAGTCAGGTTAGAGCCAGGTCTTGCACATGGGCCACAGAAATCCAAATACTATATCCAGTACCCGCTGCCTCCCAGTAGGCCTATTATCCAGAAGCCAGAATTCGTTGCAATGTCGGAACTTCCCAGGCTCTCAGCCACTGGTTGTAAATGCCTAACTGCTAGGCCAAAGTCTACCATGGACCTGAATTTAAATCATGACCTTACCACTTATTAGCTATAAATGCTTCATTCTTTAGGGTCTTAGGTTCTGTACCCTACAAACTTAAATAAGCCACCCAAAGTCCTATTATAATAAGAATTCTAAAAAATGTAATCATAAATACACAGCTCCTTGATATATAGTGGCTATTACCAATGCATTCCAAGTTAAATCCAATAACAACACCCTAGCATGTTCCAGGGCTTAAGTCTCATTAATAAGAAACTATGAACTCTTATTCCAAAAATATCAGATTTTGACAAAGATTTAGATTTAAAGTATCACAAAGATTTAAATGTACCACAGGAATATAGTATAAAAGTGACCTTACCAAAAAGTTGGAAAGGCGAAGAATGGTTCAATAAAAGTTCTGAATGACTTGTTTAGCAAATCCTTTGCGAATCATAGTATTAACAGTTAAATAAACGATAAAAAATATTTTCCTACTTCTTTGTAGAAGATATTTCTATGCTTCAAAAAAATATTGATTAGCGTTAATATGAAGATGCTGCAAAAGTACATTTAGTTCAAATTATTAGAAAAAAATCACTTGTGAAAATAGTCTTAAGTAATCAGTCTCAAAGAATCAAGATCTTTTAAGATAAAACTACTTTAAGCCAAAACAGCCTCTGGGGGAAAAATCAGCATCAATGATAAAAAAATATAACTAACTTTTCTCTTAGATCAGAAACCACTAGTAATTAAAAACATAGATACAAGCAAAAGATCACCTTCCATTCTCATATTAACAATGACTTAACACATTGTAAACCTCTTGGCAGGTAAGAATTTTAAAAAGAAGGGGAAGACACATCCCAAATGAAATGTCTCAATCCAGGAGAAAACATCCACTGAGAGGTAATCAAGCCTTCTTTGCTGGCAAAGCAAGTGTGGACAGGGGTCATTTACTTCCCACATAAGGTAGGACAAAAACACAATCCTCAGATGTTCGCACAAAAATCCCTTCCGCATTCACCGTAAACGCATCTGTCACCCAAGACCTCAAGATTAACAAGTACGCAGGAGCTGAGGAGGCCCCAGTGTCTGAGGCAGTGGTGGGGACAGCATCGGAGGAAGAGACCAACATGACTGCATGCATGACAGCAGCTTGCTTTGCCCCTCTTCTCCCTCAATCATTCAGGTTTTTAAAAAGAATTGTAGTTAAAGGTCAACCTAACATGGAAAAGAACATTTGGTTCTCTGATTTTTCTCTAAGTCAAAGTTGTTCTCTGCTAGAAAATCATCTTAAAGTTGCAAAAAATAAATAACAGGTATTCCCCACTAGAATCTCTGGAATCTAATCTAAGCTACTATCTCCCTCAGGAATATCTACCATATTCTTCTGAAATGAGAACGTTTTGTGGGCCACAGAAGTGACTGGAACACCACATAGAAGATGGAAGACTAGGACAGCCAGCAAGAATACCTCTTATTAGAAATCACACATAGATATACATACAAACATACGTTTCATGGTGATGGGTAGAACAGTACTACATCTTACTTTATAGTAATTATGAGCAGCTTTAACTTGCAGAGATCAAGAAGCACAGCAAAGTGTACTACAATAAAAACACAGAGAAAATAGAGTTTTAAATGTAGTACACAGAAAAATAAACTAAGTACAGACAAGAACCACCTTACAATGATATACACATTATGTTGATGGAAATCTTAACTACCCTTGAGAGCTGACTTTGGGCAACATCTGTTAACTATCCGCACCCCATGTGCCCATCTAGGAAATGCAACTGGAGAAGAAGAAAAGCTTTAAGATTCTAGTTTAATAATTCACTTATTCTCCCTCTTATGGATTCTATGCCATATAAGTCACACAGAAATGCTGAATGGCAGGCCAAGCTGCTAAGAGTAACAAAGTAAGACTTTCCTCTTGTGATAAGATCTTTCATACTTCACTTCAACCATGGTTCTTTGATCTTTTCTTTGTGAAAATAGTATTGCTATCATCTTTTAATACAGAGGGCAAGCTTGGCTTTTTTCTTCACGACCTGGATCGAAGTATATTTCTGAGGCTCTGACTAGAGAACCACACCTCACAGTCTTACCCTGCTTAGATTACTCAGTATGCCAAAAGGGAGCTATAACATGTGTGTTCTTATAACTCTTTGGCAACATACTTTCTCCGTATCTACAGGAACACAGGATAGTTAGATGGGCAAAATAGATCTGAAAATCTGAAAACCTTAAATTGAATTTAAGACCCTTTCCAAGCAATTAAAAGGTTACCAACTTTTCCTATGAAAATAACAGTTGTGTTTTCATTCCTCAGACAGATACAACTCAAAGTAAAACAAATAAAAGACTCATATTCACTGTCTGGAAGAGGTTTCTAAGACTGAAGGAGCAATGGAAACTGCTGATACGGTACACCCAGAAGTAAAAGTAATCAAAACAACAAAAAAATGAAATTATTCTAAATTATGCATGAAACTTTAGATTTATGTCTGGTATACAAAAATATTTTATATACAATATAAGTATTTTAATGTATAATGGGCAAGCACAACATAATTAAAGGCAAAACAAACTGTATTTGTTTTGGGGACCACACCTGAAAGAAGCAGCTGCTTTTTCTCAACTAATTCTTTAAACACTGACTTCCTTTTCTTTCAGCACTTCTATTTTGAGAAGCAATTTTTCTGCTGACTAAAATGGATTCATTCAAACCTTTAGGGTTTGAGAATTCTCAGGTCATTGTTTTCTAGGATCTCACTAAACCCCTATACATCTCTGCAAACCTCGCTGGTCTTTCTCCAGGAGCTGCGGCGAGGGACCTTTTCTGTCCTGAGTCCTCTGTGCCCTTCTGGAAGGGGCGTTGATAGTTGGCCAGGATGTCTCTGATTTTCTGCGGCAGTCCATGCAGCAGCAGGACCAAGCAGCACATTGTGCTGACATATATATGTGTGTGTGTGTATATATATATATATATTTTACTAAATGAGTTAAGTAGATAACATGTACTGGCTAGTGCCTTGAATTCACATTTGCTAATTTGCTATTTTGTTTCTCCAAACAAGCTTATAGTTTAACAAACATCTACTTGCATACATTGCATACACACACACACACACACACACACACACACACACGATCGCTTCTAGGAAGAGAAACTCTAGTTTTTGAAAAGCACTGGTGTTACCCCCAACACATTTACTTTATGCTTAAAGGGTTTTCCTTTACTATATTTACTTACTATTCCAAAATCTATTAAAACAAAAATGCTATATAAAAAGTATGTTTCTTTAAAACAAACAGGATAACGATTTTGTTTACTTCACATTCAGGAACACTTGTTACAGCCTAGGTCTCAAGAAGCACAGAAGAATACATTTAAAAATCTGGCAACAAATGGCAAATGGAGCACAAAATATTAAACTAAGAAAAGTTTGACCAAGTGCTGAGACAGAGGTCTTTACAAATGGCAACAGCCAAGATGCTCAGAGGATCAGGAGGGGCCCTCTACCTAGGTTGAAAGGGAAAGGCTGCACAGGGGGACCTTACAAAGTGGAATCGAGCAGACCATTCCTAAGGGTGGCCAACCAACACACATCGGCCAGAGAAGGGCAAGATACTGAGCACTGGCAGGTCATAAAACAGAGCAAAATGCAACCACTTTCGCTGGGCTGTAACAGAGATGGACGTAGCAGCCCAGAACAAACAGTTCAAGAAGATGGAATAAAGTTTGTAACAAGATCAAAAACAGACTCAGGCCCGGCACAATGTCTCACCAGGTTAATCCTCTGCCTGGAAGAGCTAGCATTCCATATGGGCACCAGTTAATATCCTGACTGGTGCACTTCCCATCCAGTTCTCAGCTTATGGCCTGGCAAAACAGCAGAAGTTGGCCCAAAGTTTTAGGACCCTGCACACAACATGGGAGACCCAGAAGAGGAAGCTCCTGGCTCTTGACTTTGGATGAGCTCAGCTCCAGCCATTGCAGCCATTTTGGGAGTGAACCAACCAATGGAAGATCTTTGTTTTTCCTCCTGTCTAAATCTGCCTTTCCAACAAAAATTTTTAAAATCTTCAAAAAAAAAGTGTCAAGAAGCCTGACTTTGATCCTACAGAGAGCAGAGCTCAAGGGCAGAGTCTGTCTTTCCTTCCAGACACTGATGGTTACAGCAGATGGACCTGGACAGGGCCAATGAGACTAAGGGTCATGTGATCCATCAGGGTGCCAATAGTAATATTTTAATGTCGACTCACTCATCTGATTTCAACAGACACTTAGCACATGTTTCTCTAACAGCATTCCAGCATACTAAATGTTGTTTACAATCATGTCGAGTGACCAGTATCTGGATTGACAATACAGTGAAAATAACAAAAAGGTATTTCAAGTGCTAACACAGTTCACTAGCCTTCAATCAAATCCCATTTTGGCCTTTATAAACAACCAATATCATAATTTTGCATTCTTTTAACCAAAAGGAACACTTTTAGTTTCTTTTAATTGCAGTCATTTGTTTGACCTGTTTTCTGTCCACATCCAACTTGTAATTCAGAAACAAGGACCCTGAAGGAATAAAAATAAGTCTAATACAAAGAATTAAGTCATGTCATGTAAGTATACACACACTAATCCAAAAAATCAATATTGAATTAAAACCCAAAATCACAATCATGAGCCTGAGATATTAACCAAAGACAGCAACAAAAGCAACAAATGTATATAAAGAAACTCAGTGTTTAGACTTCCCAGTCAGAAATAGTTCTTCCAATTCAACCATAGATACATTTTCAAAGTTAAATCTAAAATTATTATCAAAAGTCTAAACATACAACTAACAAACTAGCAGGCAAAATTTGAGAAAAGGCAATAACAACTAAATTCAGAGGCTAAAATGACCAATACATGAAGGTAAAATGTAGCTTGGAGATATATATTCCCTAAAACACTTCTGAATTAATAATACTGATTTGGAAACAGCTTGTTTCCTTTTAGAAATCAGGTATCCATCCCACAGAGGTGATGCTGCACAGCCACAGGCTGGCTCGCCTGTTGACGCGGCTCTGCCGCTCCTCTGCACTAGAGCAAGCTGGGTCCGCATGGTGACCCTATCACAGAATCTGCACCAACACCCCCACTCTCCCTTACATCTGCACTGGCCCTGTAGTCTAAGCCCTAAAACAACACAAACATTACTTTAGTTTTGCAACTAAATAGGCAGTATTAAAAAAAAAAACTCACTGGAACTTCAATTACTATGTATATCTGAACCTAAAAGTTTCAAACATCAAGGCTAATGCATCCAGCTCCACAATCTAAAAGCGCGTGCCCAAACACACACACACACAAAGGAAACACTTCCTATGTCAACAAATTTATTTCATCAAGTTAAAAGCACAGTTGTAATGAAGCAAATAAACCACCTTTCTAATCCACACAAACAGAAAAGTTCATACATTTCATGAGTCTTCTGAATCAGAAAACAGACCACTGTTTCTGGTGATGTTGATGATGGCCTGAGATGTGCAGAACATTCTATGAAACATTCTATGGCACTCTGAACATACAGAGAAACATGTGCCAAAGGCAACTTCTGATGGCGGGGGAAAAACACAGCTATGGATCAGTCACAGGACATGTTACCTCCCGTTGAACATTTAGGAAACGGGCACAATTTCTAAGCAACTAATCACAGGGCAGCTGGACAAGCACAGAACTTCTCGTACGTGCTAAGGTCTTCTGCACCCTGGATGAAGCAGGTTTTGAACTTTTCATCATTTCCAGTTTTCTCTGACAGTACAGTTCCCCTTTGGGGTACTGTCAAATAGACACTGAACAAAAACAACACACCCCATGTTGCCCCTATTCCAACTTCTACATTCTGACAGTCTACTATTACACCTTCACACATTCAGGCAAATGTTCCCCTACATGCCACCTCTGAACCACTCAAAACTGATGCTTAATACTGCTATAAAATAAACAAAAATTTGTCAAGTGGGAGACTTCAGGTTTCATTGAATGAGTTAGAAATTTGATAGGATGCAGCACAGAGTTTCGTGTTGGAGACCTGCTCCTATCACCCATGTTGTCACACTTGCATAGGCACATGGCATTCTCATCAGCTGTACCCTAAGCCACTCTGCCACCAAGAACAGTTTGTGCCAGCAGATAGGCCCCCCTTCAAGAGCTTCAAATGCCACACAGAACCTTCACTTACTGATGCAGAGCAGCCAACAGGGAAATAGAGCGTATGAACAAAGGCACGTCCAAGGCATCTTTACTTACCTTCTCACTAGGGCAGGCTTGCTGGCTTAACTTTTTGTTTCTTCTCTTGTCATAGCTCAGCACCAAACCGTGATGATTCAGCAGAAATCTGAACCTGACAGTTAAAAAGAAGTGGTTTTTTTTTGTTTTTGTTTTTTGTTTTTGTTTTCCCCAGAAAAACAGTGCCAATCCCAGTTTCCTCCACGGCAGTCCTCCTCTGCTGGTCCTTTGGGTACGTGTTCCTTTCTTGTTCTCTCTCTCTCTGCAAGACAGCTACGTAGTGGTCTATAAATATTGACCCTGACACTTGCTCGGGGCTTTACTTGCTCATGGCACAGGTCTGTGTCACTGAACACCGTGGTAATGCGCCGGCAAAGTTCTCAGCTGCTCTCACAGAGCTGTGGATTGGCTCACTACCCAGCAACCCTGTGCCTGCCTGGAAACAGCCTTTTGCTGCCAGCTTTACAGATGCTATGGGTCTTTTCTGAGCCCCAACTCAGGCACAGAAGGGCAATTATGAGGTCTGTCTGAAGAAACACGGCTTTTCTCAGCAGGTGGAAAAAAGGGGGGGGGGTGGAGTGGAAGATAAGCAAGGAAATACCACCTTCTTTTCGCCAAGCACCACAAAATCTCAAACCCTTTATACAAGTCAATTCTAAACACCATTTAATCATGCCTGACATGATTAGAATTTACCAAAAGACACAAGGAAACATCTCTCCAATGGCTTCTGATATTGTTTTTCAACAATTGAAGCTGCTTTGATTACTTGGTCACAAAAAATACATTTTAACAAATAAAGTGGTTCATTTCTAGAATGATAACTAAGCACTGGAAAGCACAATATTAATCATAATTATATGTATTGGTGACAGATACTGAAACACAATCTGAAAACTATTTGAACCAACAAATCATATTAACTGCTATGCTTACCATATTGATATTTTTTATTATTTTAATTTTATTGTAGATTAGGGCTACAAGCGAAGAAATGGCACTCCATAGTTTCCAACTGGCAATAAACAAAACATATATCATCTTCATGTCAATGACTAGAAAAGTAAACCAAACCTACATATCGGTAGTCACTGATCTTGCCAAGGATGATCATTGCCTTGCTTCTTTGAAACTTTTCAGTTTTGGGTTTTTTAAAAAGTTGTAATTTTATTTATTTAAAAGAATGGCAAAGAAACACAGAATGGGGTATGAAAAAGGGGAGAGGGAGAAACAGATCTTCTATCTGCTGGATCACTTCCCAAATGCCTACAGCATCGGGTCAGGCCAAGCCTGGAACTGCATCCTGATCTGTCATCTGGAAGACAGGACCCAAGCACTTGGGGCATCTTCTCATCCCTTTCTAGGGAAATTAGCCAGGTGGCTGGACTAGATGCAGTATAGCAGAAACTGAAACCAAGATCCCAATATGAGAGGTCATTGTGCAAGCAGCAGCTTAACCTGCACAAGCTCACTGTCTCCATGATTTTTCTTGATTGAATCAAATGTGAAAAGCTCTGTTCATCTACATGTGTTACAGACATAAAAGTGTGTTCCCGGGCCTGGCACAACAGCATAGTGGTTAAAGTCCTCACCTTGAACGCGCCGGGATCCCATATGGGCGCCAGCTCTAATTCTGGCACCCCACTTCCCATCCAGCTCTCTGCTTGTGGCCTGGGAAAGCAGTTGAGAATGGCCCAAATCCTTGGGATCCTGCACCCACGTGGGAGACCTGGAAGAGTTCCTGGCTCCTGCCTTCGGATTGGCTCAGCTCCAGCCATTGTGCTCACTTGAGGAGTGACCCATCGGACAGAAGATCTTCCTCTCTGTGTCTCCTCCTCTCTGTATATTTGCCTTTCCAATAAAAATAAATAAATCGGGCCCGGCGGCATGGCCTAGCGGCTGAAGTCCTCGCCTTGGGAGCCCCGGGATCCCATATGGGCGCCGGTTCTAGTCCCGGCAGCTCCACTTCCCATCCATCTCCCTGCTTGTGGCCTGGGAGGGCAGTTGAGGATGGCCCGATGCATTGGGACACTGCGCCCATGTGGGAGACCTGGAGGAGGTTCCGGGTTCCCGGCTTCGGATTGGCGCGCACCGGCCCGTTGCGGCTCACTTGGGGAGTGAAGTGTCGGACGGAGGATCTTCCTCTCTGTCTCTCCTCCTCTGTGTATGTCTGGCTGTGGTAAAATGAATAAATCTTAAAAAAAATAAATAAATAAAAAATAAATAAATAAATCTTTTTTTTTTTTTTAAAAAAAAGTATGTTCCCTAGGGGTTACCTCATCCATGATCACAAGACAACTTTATGGCACATCCAAATTCGCACTGTTGTCCTCTTCCTGCTCACAGTGCTGTGCTCTGCATAACAGAGTAGTAGTTCTCATACTCAATTCCAGGTTCATCTTCATGTAAAAGCGAATCACAAATCTTGCCAGGAAATGCAAATACCATCCAGGCCAAACAATAACCAACATTAAACAAAAGTAGTCCTTTATACACTAGTAAAAAAAAAAAAAAAGCTATGCAAAAGGACTAATTCTTAAACAACTGATGTTTATAATTTCTTACTTAAATCATTAATATTTGTCCAACAAATTAATTTATGATCAGGTTTGGCATATTGCTGGGTGACGAGGAGATAAAGTTAAAACACGGTCCCTACTCTGAATGTTTTCCCAGTATGATCCAAGACAAAAAGGAGCCAATCACAAAACTGTGTTGAGTTCAGAGAGACTACAGGAAGCTGATGGAGGGCTGCAGCATCTTCAGAACAAACAGAAGGTAATGAGGCAAAAGCTAGGGAACAAAGTTTGCACAACAGCAGGAGGGTGCATGACGCACACATGGAACATCAAATCATTTCTCTGCCAGAGTAGAGGGTGGATAACAAGGAAATGGTTAAATTAAAAAGAAAGAAAACAAAGGAGGAGGGTATGTAGTCATTTTATAAACCAGGTTAATACAATTGAGTTTTATATGATGGCTTACTGATACCACTCTCCAACTATTTTTGTTCATAAATTCAAGAGTATCTTGAAAAATTCTGTAATCACTCAGTCATTAACATGTTAACATGTGTTTTCTTAGCCTGTGGTAAAACATGTATAAAGATACATCAAAAAGCTTTATAGTAGAAATTAAGTATAAGCTTATTATCATATAAAACAATTTGCATTCACATAGAAGAAAGGTCTTCAAACTGTTCATGGCAAATGTACATGATTTTTAAAAAGGTGCACGGATTTCAGAAATGTTTATACCAAAATCATGTTTTAATTCCATCTTTCCATAAACTTTTTGAACTTGCCTTACACCTATAAGGAATTTAACTTCTACCTTATTGGAAATAATGGCATTTTAAAACAAAACTTATGTCAACTATTCTACATTTACTTAGTGGAATATTAACTCATAATAACTTTAGATAACCATTCTCCATTTGAGTAATAAATAGTCACTTATTTTGACAGCTGCAACTTTTACATGGCTACTTTTACTTCATTTCCTATTTTCTTCATTTCCATCTCACATTTCATAAAATTTTTAGTTAAGATATCTTACAGTTCGGCATCTTCATTTGTTCATACTGCCACATCTTGCTACAAAAATGTGATTCATTGGATGCCACTGTTAGATGTTCCAGGATTCTTTTTTTTTTTTAAGATTTATTATTATTGGAAAGCCGGATATACAGAGAGGAGGAGAGACAGACAGGAAGATCTTCCATCTGATGTTGCACTCCCCAAGTGAGCCGCAACGGGCCGGTGCACGCCGATCTGATGCCAGGAACCAGGAACCTCTTCCAGGTTTCCCACGTGGCTGCAGGGTCCCAAAGCCTTGGGCCATCCTCCACTGCTTTCCCAGGCCACAAGCAGGGAGCTGCATGGGAAGTGGAGCTGCTGGGATTAGAACCGGCTCCCATATGGGATCCCAGCACGTTCAAGGTGAGGACTTTAGCCGCTAGGCCATGCCGCCGGGCCCAGATGTTCCAGGATTCTAACGCAAAGCACCAAAGTAAGATCTGGGAGAGATGAGGATATCTTGTTCTATCACAGCTTGCCACAAAGCCGTAATGCCCAAGACGTCATTGTTAAATGTTCTAAGATTCATAGGCAGCACACTACAGTAAGATCTGGGCTAGACGTGGGTGTGCACTTCTGGCAAAGCAAACAAAACTTTGAATGAAACCTCGACATTAACCAGACTCATTTTATCAAGAGTACACACAAAAGATGAGACTCTTCTCACTGACTCCATTAACACTGCCCACTTCAACTGCTATGTGAAAGAAACCCATCTGTAAGATTCTATAGGATGTGAGCCCAACTGTATGACATTATAGAAAAGGCTATGCAGCTGACACAGTAAGGAGAACAGGGCTGCCAGGAGCCCGGGGTGGGGAGGAAGGCTGGAGAGGCAGAGCGGAGTTTTAGGTGACTAAACTCCTCTGTATGATGCCAATGCATGACACTGTGTATCTGACAATACCCACAGAGCTGCACTGCAGTCAACCCCAACCTGATGAAAACAAGAGCTTTGGTGAATCCACCTCCTGCCCCACCAACTTTGCTGAAACATGTGGCCTGCAGGGAGTCACCGGCATTAACTGAGTGGTGCCTCGCAAGGGCTTTAGAAATATTATCTCTACCACTAAGAATGGCCCTTACAAATGACAGGGCTTTTGCCCCCTCCTCCCACTTTTTTTAGATAAAGAAATGAGGCTTAGAGTTATAAAGTGGCTTGTCTAAAGTCCTATAACTCTTTTTTTTTTTTAAAGCTGGATATACAGAGAGTAGGAGAGACAGAGAGAAAGATCTTCCATCTGATGTTTCACTCCCCAAGTGAGCCACAATGGGCCAGTGCGCGCCAATCCGATGCCGGGAACCAGGAACCTCTTCCAGGTCTCCCACACGGGTGCAGGGTCCCAAAGCTTTGGGCCGTCCTCAACTGCTTTCCCAGGCCACAAGCAGGGAGATGGATGGGAAGTGGAGCTGCCAGGATTAGAACCAGCGCCCATATGGGAACCTGGGGCTTTCAAGGTGAGGACTTTAGCCGCTAGGCCACGCCACTGGGCCCCTAAAGTCCTATAACTCTTAAGCTGTAGACCTCAGATTCAACCCAACACATGTTTGGACTATGGGACCGCAGGGGACCTCTATATCAGCCACTTGTGAGAGGTAGAGGCTGCCCAGCCAGGAAAGGAAGCCAAGTAAGCAATTCCTTCACCGAATCAGGAAGGAGGCAAGGAACGAATGAACCCCAGACTGCACCACTCTCCAGGAACAGCGAGAATGTTCCAACAAGTCCTGAAAACTAACAGAAAGATGAGACTAACAACTGTTGCATGAAATTAAAATAACTGATCAACTCTACTGAGAACTCACTCTCTTTATAGTCAATGTGATCGAACGATAGGAGTCAAAAGCGGCATGGGTCCCTGGAAGGCAGAGGTTAGAGAAGAGAAAGAGCTTTGGAAGAGGGAGCTGGCAAGAGAAAAGGGATTCTGTCTTGGACATAACGAACCTCAGACGTCTGTGTTGTATCCCAGTCTTGATGTCAGCAATACTGCCAAGAGAAAAACAGAATCAAGTCCGAGTCTTCTGCTGTTTTTCTGCCTCAGATTCTGTCATCACATGGTCTACTCGAAGGCCAGCAGAATCACTTAAAGCATTGGTCAGATCTGATCACCTTCTCATCACAACCCTGCACTGCTCTTCAATTTTTTCTTCAAGGCAAAGTTGCAGAGAAAGAGGGATCTTTCTTCCACTGGCTCACTCCCCAAATGGTCAACATGAACAAGCAGAGCTGAGCCAGTCCAAAGCCAGGAGACGAAAAGTTTCTCCTAGGTTTCCCACGTGGGAGCAGAAGCCCAAGCACTTGGTTCATTTTAAGCTGTTTTCCAAGGCTGATAACTGGGAGCTGGATCAGAGGCGAACACAAACCAGTTCCCATATGGTTTGCTGGCATCACAGGTAGAAGCTTTATGTGCTACACCACAGCATGGGCTCCACCACCACCCCATTTTACTCAGTAAAAGCCAATGTCCCTCAGATGATCCCAAAAGTACTACTTGATCTGCCCACTAATTATGTGTCTGACAGCATGGTCTACAGTCCCCTCATTTCCTCAAATTCCACTGTGCTGCCCTCCTCCTTGCCCATAAATGTGCCTACAAGCTTGCAGTCAGTCACCATCTGCTGTGTTATCCCTGCAAAAGCATGCATAGCTCCCTCTTTGCCTCATTCAAGTCTGTTTAAGTGGCAGCACCCAGAACACCTGCCACTACTCCACCGTTTGCAAGCGTAAACCTTCTACTTTACTATTAGACTGATACTGTTGGATTCCTGCAATAGAATGCAGGTTCAGCAACAGATAGATTTACAGTTCCTAAACAGAGAATGACAAATAATTAATTCATAGTAAGTATTTATAAAATAAATGACTAACAGACATCTGTGAGCCATATACTAACATGGCTGATTGCTGAAATCATGAGGTTTCTCAGTGGCGGTAAGAGGAACTGTAAGCCCAAATCAACTCTTAGAAATAAAGTTCAAAGAAAAGAAGTCAGCAACTGACACACAGCCTTGGGTACACTGGAGGAAAAGGAGTAAAAGAGTTGATGGGGAAGGTGTTTGAGGGAATGATGGAAACACCAAATACCATGGGAAGGCAAAAAGCGAAGGAGACTGAGAAGTCTCTCTTAATGTGCAACATCCCGAAAGCTTTGTGATGCCTGAAACCAAAGTTCTGGTCAATTTTAAAAAGGGTGAATTTTACGGCAGATGAGTAACACCTCAACAAAGCAGTGATAGAGAAAGAAATCAAGTCAAAAATGGGACAGGAATACAATGTCTTTTTGAAAAAGTCTGGGCATGAAGAAAAGAGAAAGAAGGAGCATTACAATGATTTACACAACAGAAACACACTGTGGAAGCAGAGGCCTGTGAAGTCAGTTCACCTTAGCTTCCTTCTATCCTAAGGTAAGTTTCAAAGACGTTGTTTCCTCATCAATACAATGGATTTAATGCTGGAAGCTGCATCATTGGAAATCAATACACGTCATTTATTGACAGTATTTCATTGTATGGATAAATCAGGTAATATTTACCATAACATCAGATGATGGGTTTTCAGGTCTCTTTCCACTTCTTGGCTACTATGAATAATGTTATGAACAATGCATGTATAAAATCTTGCTCAAATCTGTTTTCAGTGCCACCACGGTCGATACCAAGGAGTGAAGCTGCCCAGGCATGTAATTTTCTGCTTGATTTTCTGAAGAGCTGTCGGACATTTCCAAAGTGGCTACACAACTTTACAGTCCCACCAGTGACTATATGAAGCTTCCCGTTTCTCCACATCTTCATAAACACAAGTGTCTGTTTTTTTAGAGTGATACCAGTAAGCCTGAAGTGGAATCTCTCTTAGGGCTGGTACTGTGACACAACCAGTTATGCCACACTCTGCATCCCTGGCATCCTAGATGGGCATGATTTAATTCCTGTCTGTTGCTCTTCTGATCCAGCTCCCTGCTAATGGCCAAGAAAAAGCAGCAGAAGATACCCCTAGTGTTTGCCTCCCTGTCACCCACAGAGGCGATCTGGATAAAGATGCTAGCTCCAGGCCTCAGCCAGGGCCTGATGGTAGCCAGCTGGGAAGTAAAATGGTGGATGAAAGATATGTCTCTGTATGTCCCGCTCTCTATATATCCCTTTCAAAAAAAAATAAATGAAAAATACGTAAGTAAATGAAAGAATCTCCTTGAGGTGTTCATGCTTTTGTCCAGTGACTACTAATTATGAGCCCTTTCATGTGTTCATTCTCTACTGGCTATTTATTCTGAACTTCTAGAAAATGTTAGGACCAGAGCTAATGTTTAAAACATATTTTCATAGGCTCACCACAGTTGTTGTTGACACAGAAACAAGGCAACTCACTTATAAAGTTCTGAATAAATAATGCACAAAGGCAATAATAATTAATTAAAAATATTTCTTCACTTAGTATATTGTTTTATTTTCAGTCTAAGTCTTAATTACTATGAAGCTTTAACAGAATTTTTAACAAGAAAAGGAAACATCGAGAAAAAAATGCAATGATAGAAGAGACAAGCCAATATATGTTCAATACGTTAAACACCTGCACTGATACTTTTAGTTTAATAATAATTCTCTGTCAGATCAAGGATGGGAACTGGAATTGTAACTTAGTTATTTTTAGTGCTTTAATCTAAAGCTTCCTCCAACCTAGAAGTTAAAAAAGCAAAAAGCTAAGTAGTGAATGATTTGAAAATACATAGCTGACATGCTTAATCAGATATGAAGGCTATAAATTCATCTAACACTATCAACAAGAAGACATTCCTGTGGAACCAAACACAGTGGCAAAATGTTAGCAACCCAAGTGTGTCCTCATTTTCCACTTGAGAAAATATGTGACTTGTAGTGTAAATGACTAAGAACAAAGAAAATTCATTCTACGATGTTCTGAGTTAGAAATAAACAATGGACTATTTTTCCCTTTTCCCCCCACCCTTTTCAGGGCCTACTATTAGCCATATCATATCCAGAATCACTTAGCTTTAACTCTAAGGTTCTGTGTTCTCAAGTAATAAATACTTTGGGCTTACGAGACCCCACAGGAAAATTATATATAAGTCTACTAATCTCTACTTCTTTCTTTCTTTCTTTCAAGAATGTATCCATTATTCGTTTGAGAAGTATTGACTGCATAATTAACAAATAGGCCATTTCTTTTCAGCTGAAACAATGTGGCATGTAAATTGAGAAGGAATAGACTAAATAAGCAAACTACTGCACATAATTTGTGTCCTTTGTAACTTCTACTTGACATCATCTAAAACTAATGCCAAAACAAACCAAAACACCTGATAATTTATGAACAGGAGTTTTTCTCAAATTCACAAAGTCTACAATACACATAATCAGAACCAATAATAAAGTTCAACTATGTTTAACGAAATAAGGTAGTAATAAACAGTGAAAAATCTCAGATTTAAAATATCACTTATTTTGATTTTATAATTACTGTTAACTAGACATATAAAAACTTCTCTAACGGCAGAGCTAGGGCACAGCAAATTAAGCTGCTGCCTGTGACACCAGCATTACCTACAAGCACTGGTTCAAGTCCTGGCTGCTCTGCTTTTGATCTATCTGCCTACTAATGCACCTCGGAAAGCAACACAGGATGGTCCTCTACCTGGGCCTCCGCCACCCACATCAGGGATGCAGACAATCCTGGTTCCTGGCTTTAGCCAGGCCCAGTGCTGACAACTGCACGGGAAGTGACCCAGAGGATGGAAGGTATCTCCTTTCGCTCTGTCACTCTTTCATTCCAATTCCAGAGTGCTGCCGAAGCGAGCACTCTGCCACTCTTTCAAACGTCTTTAAATCTTTACAAAAGAGACCAAAAGAATCACCTCTGTCTCCATTCCCGTCCTAATAGTAGAGTTTCTAGCTATGTATATGTTTTAACATTACAAATATGTATTTGAGAATTTCCTAGTTTTTAAAAACTTTACAATTGCCAGAATCATCATATATCTTTAGGTAGAGGGTTTTTTCTTTCTTTTTCTTTCTCTTTTTTTTCCAGTTAAAACAAGCCTTACTAACTGCAGGCCTGTCTACTACCAACCCAAAGGGAAATTAGGACTATGTGAAAATAAGCATTTGTATAAGAATTTTTAATTCCCCTATTCTCTGGATAGTTCCAATATCCTTATGAAACATTATTCTTGGAATTTCAAACAACCTTTTACTCCTCATAACATAGCCTGAATCTCAATATTTGCTTTTTTCTAGAACAACTAATATGAAGACCTTTTAATTCACAATAATATTCATAATTAGCCATCTGTTATTAGTTTAAAGCTACCTTTATTTTGAGAGAAAACCTGCAGTGTGTTCACTAGCCAGGGTAACTAGAAGCTCAGGAAGCTGAGGAATTATAAAGGTGGTTCTGAAATCATACCCATGATGTCAGCTGGTGGGAGGGAAACAAAGACTGGGGGATTCCTTAAACAAGCTAAGGCCTTGGTTCCTTAAGGCTGAAAAGGAGGAAGTCACTGTAAGGATTGAGCAAAAACCAACTCAATGTATCAACACGGGAGGCAAATGCTTCTTTCAAATTTAAGCTGACTTTTTTTAAGCTACTTATTAATCATATAGAGTTCATAAAATACCACTGAATTATTTAATTTAACTAGGCAATGAAATAGGAATGTACACTGTTTCATGATTTATAAAATACAAACAACACTGGTTCATTTTACTGCTCTGCAATAAACACACTTGCACATGGAGGATTTAAACTGTAAAGCTGAAAAATAGCAGTATTCAATACCATATTTTTCTAATCAAAATATATTTCAAAAAAAGAGAAGAGGAACTAGAAAAAAATGTGAATTGACTTTGTTAAGAAACAAATGAGGCCTCCATTAAGTTGGTTCACTTACAAATGGTGGTTGGTCCTACAGACAGGCCTGACTGACAAGGTCAGAAATTTTCTTGAAGAGTCGTATCAAAAGTAACTAACGAATAAGTAGGAAAAAGACTAAAAATGGAAAATCTGTTTCACCTCTGTACTAATGCATTTAAGATGGTCATGTACAATACAAAATGCACATTGTCACATACATTTCCAAGAGCCAAACAAATTACATTGTAAGATGGGTTGAAGCAAAGGTCTAATTCAATTGCACTTACTTTGGAACAGGTAAAAACTACATAGAAATTAAAGGTTTTTTTCCTCTTGTAATCTGCTTCTTTCTGGAGTTGGACTACCCTGAGCAAAAAAAAAAATCTAGAAATGGGATGAGGATCAATGAGACAGAAAATAGACAAAAAAGCAGGAACAAAGAACACCACAATGTTATTTCATTTACGTGATCCATTGGAGATGAGAAAACACTAATAAATTCCCTCTAAATGTAGTGATCAACTGCTAATGTTTTGTTTTTTGATTTCAAAGAAACTTGCATCGAATCAAACATGTTGTAGAATATTTGTTGTTTGGAAAGCATAAACTGCTATAAATGCTTGATGTTCAGTGCTAGCACAGAATATGAAGGGATATTTGAAAAGTATAGGAACCTTGTGGTAATAATTACTTATTGTTTTTATTATTTAAAAAAAACACTGAAAGAAGGCACAGTGAAGTCTTCCAATTTGGGGCAGGTAGAATGGTCACACGCCCACAAATAGCTCTTCTGTTTAGGTTTAGTTAACAATGTTCACAATTCACTTCTGTTCACCTGATTCTAACTAAATACAAAACCTGTTTATGCTGCTGTCACCTTTGTATCCCCGCAGCCTAGTTCACCCTAACCTTTCCTTCTGATTCTATCAAAATTCATGTTTCGCCTTTACACAGCTTTAATGAAATTATCACAACCTACTCTCCCTGTCACTACTTTCCTTTCTCCTCTACCAATCTACTGCATTATCACTATGTTTTTAGGACATTTTTTTTTCCAACAGCTCTTCTCGCTGACAAGAGTCCAATGTTTTACCCAAGGAAACAGCCCTCTGTGTCCTCCTGACCTACCCCACACTTTGTTTCATTTCCCCTTTACCCATAACACAAATCCCACATAACACTCAGCTGATACACCAAACCACATGTTCCCTGGAAACGCACGTTGCAGCATTTCCACACCACTGTGTCTCTTCATAGAATGACCTTCTGTTAACCTTTATTCCTATGGAGTAACATTTAAGCGAACACAGAACTAGATTCAAGCTTGTACGAATGCAAATGCAAATTAGAATACTAAGGAGTTCTTTGGAGTTTATGACAGTAAGATCAAGACTCCTGCCTTTGCATCTCTGGCTTAGAAATGTGATACTGGCTCAATTTCCTGGGGTAGTATTTCGCCCTAAAAACAGAAGGGAAAAAGCATGTACAGTTCCCAGGCTGCAAGTCCAATCTTCAGGGACCTGAAAAGTATACACCCTGAATACCTAACTCCTCTTTCTACTTGTTTTATCAACATTTGATGAACAATGAGACAATGAAAATACATCTGTTTCACCTGTATGATATCGCTTGTGAAACATCTATTCATGAAGTCACCAGGTAAAACTACATGCAGTACTGCTTTAAACATTCTGAAATCGGATACAACCTGATAAAGGACTCTTGACCATACTGAAGTGCTATAACTATGACAGTAGCACCCACAAAACTAATGGGGTCTCAACACTGAGGATTTTAAATATTTATGGACCCAATGATAGCTACATGTTCTTCTGGATAGAATACCAAGGTTCCAAATACACTAATGAAAAGTTATCACTGAGTTTACAGCAATCAATATCAATTAAATGTTACATTTAAAAATGCATATCAGGTGTTACTGGAAAATGCATCTGTCTGAATTGATATTGAAAAAAACTTTATCCAAAGAGCAAATAATGCATAAAAAGTCCCAAATGAGTGATGAAAACCTTATTCCATAGCAAGCCACATATCATTTGGAAACTAATACTCAGACTTATTGGCACCAACAAGGTTTTCTTAATTTCCTAAGTGTGCAAAACATCACACTCCAGCAGTTGTCTGAGGATATCTTTATTTATTGCTTTATTCTGTTAAAAACTACTTCAGTTTATTAATATTTCTGAGAAATCCAATTTATAACTTTAATTATCAGTTGTAATGTTTATGGAAGAATTTGTATTTACTGTGCTCTTTCATTGAATAAATACCTCCTGAGGACCTGCTGTGGGCCTGCCACTATACACACCATCTCTTTCTCAGTGTGGTTTCAGTACTGTTTCAGTACTGAGGCTACTGCAATTCCAGCTCTACTTCCTCACTGTTAACATTTCCACTCACTTTAGTTCATGTCCTCTATTTACTTATCTGAAAGGTAGAAAGACAAAGGCCTACTTTCCATGTGCAGGTTCACTCCTTAAGTGCCCACAACAGCTTGGTCTTAGCCACGCCCAAGCCGTGATCTAGCAAGCCAATCACAGTCTCTTGCATAAGTGGTGGTCACACAAGTTCCTGAGTTATCACTGTCATCCTGAAGGATGTTAATTATCTGCAAATAGAAGATCCAGGACTCAAACCAGGAACTCAGAAATGGGATGTATATGCCCTAAGTATCAACTGAACCATTATGCAAATATCCACCATGCTACATTTTAATCTGCATATGATTTAATGTATTTAAACATGTTATTGGGCAACTTCCATGTGACTCACTTCATTTTTCTAAAGATATATTTATTTTTATTGGAAAGGCAGATATACAGAGAGGATGAGAGACAGATAGGGAGATCTTCCGTCCAATGATTTACTCCCCAAGTGGCCGCTATGGCTGGAGCTGAGCCAATCTGAAGCCAGGAGCCAGGAGCTTCTTCCTGGTCTCCCACGCATTTGCAAGGTCCCCAAAACTTTGGGCCGTCCTCACTGCTTTCCCAGGCCACAAACAGAGAGCTGGATGGGAAGTGGGGCTGTCAGGATTAGAACAGGCACCCATATGGATCCTGGGCATGCAAGGCGAGGACTTTAACCACTACGCTATTGCGCCGGGCCCAAGTCACTTCATTTTAAGCCTTCAAAATATGATCAGGAACCAGTTAAGTCTAGTCTCTACCATCAGAATTTTCATTCTAGTAGGAAAAGGAAAACTAATAAATAATCTGGCATTACAACTGGGGAGAAAATACAACTGAAAAGAGAGAATAGTGTGATAATGCCAGAGACAGGGAAATGGCTTAGACAGGGAATTTAAAGAAAGTTTGACTGAAACAAAGAGAGCTCCAGAAGCTGAGGTTGAGATGGTGAGAAGAAATCAGCCATGCTAGAATCCATGGGAGAGCATTCCACACAGGAGAAGCAAATGGGAAATTGCTTGGATTAAGACAAATTTTGGTATTCACGCAACTAGGATGTGGGGTGTTGCAGATGTCAAAGTCAAGTAAATAGATGGTGGCAGAAAGGGACAGCTGTCTTAGGTGAGAGGTCCTTAAACCATGCTACACCTTCAAGTCACCTGGCATATTTTCCAAAATTCAGGTGGCCAGGCCAGATCCTAACCCACGGAATGAACCACAGGATACAGTCTAATAACATGAACACTCACTGCCAGGAACAAAGTTCATCTGAAATCTCTGATAGGCCTGCAATTGTTGAAATTCCACCTGGATGCATGGTAAAAAAAAAAAAAAAAAAAAAAAAAAAAAGAAGCAATAGACCTCAGCAATAGGTTCCTTCCTAAAGCAACTTTCTGGAGGAGCAACAAAAATGAAAGGAATTATTGAAGCTCTTTTCAATAAAAAAAAAGTCACTTCTCAAATGAGTTCTTTCGGAAACTCTCAAAGCAGTTATCAACATTTCTGATCCACTGCTTTTATCTATCCTCATTGTGCTTTGCTTTCTATATTCCATTTGATATAATTTGTGAATAATCTCATATCTGTTAGGAAGAAAAGATGCACAAAACATCTGAGAAAGGATGTGGATTTTACTCACACTTTTCGGTGAATTATTCCCAACACGGTCTGCTGGGATTCTGCTCGTGCAGATCACATGTGTGCTGGATCCTGCCTGCTAAAAGGCCACAGACACCATTTCACAGCACATCATTCTGACCAGAGTTCAGTCACTAGAGCTGCAAGATCCAATGGAAAAATAAGCTCTGAAGGTAAGTGCTGCTGCTTTTCAAAAGACTGTCAGAACCTGAAACTTATGATGGGTTTACAAAGCAGCTTTAACATTCAGATATATTTAGCACAGCTGGCATCTACAATGTTGAAATAAACACACTGGAATGCCTTTACTTGGGATTGCATTTAGCAGAGGCTGTTGTACTAATTGCAATACAAGGTCACATATTCAAATTCTTGGTGTCAATGATGATTGTTTAGTAACAGTTGAAAATCATTCACAAACTAAGAAGCCTAAATTAAGTTTTAATTTAAGCCTAAATTAAATTAAATTAAATTTTCACATGGGAGAATGAGGAAAACCCAAGATCCTGGCTTCAGTTTGGATGAGTCCTGAACCTTGGGGACATTTGGGGAATGTAAGAGGAGATAGGGGTTTGTCTCTCTCGCTCCCACTCTCTGTAACTACGCGTTTCAAATAAACAAATAACTGCATCATTAAAAAAATAACCTCCCAGAAAATCAAAAACATCAAGTACTGATCCCACTGTATGGAAACAATACATTGGTTAAAACCTGACTTAATTCTGCTACAGTGTCTTAGACCCAAATAATCTGTGTCTCTTCCAGCTCCCATTAGCACAGGGCAATGGTCCCCTACACAGGACTGCATTCCACACGCAACCACTTGACAGAAAATAAGTTGGATAATCTTCAACTTCATCTAAATAATATTCTGCCCAAACTGTATATGTAAATTTCACACTACCACCAACTATTTTTTTTACAGGAGTTTAAGGCAATAGATTTCTATTCCACACACTCCACCAGTCAAGGAATTCAAAATATGCACTAAAATGAATCACAAGTTCCACTCAAACCTTTCTTCTTGAAGATCTATCTGATAAGCCTGCCAGGGTAATCTCCCTATCTCAAAATGGCCTTTGCATTCTTTCTGTATTTCACTACTGCCCACAGTATTCTCAAGTAGCTTTAGGTACCTGTCTTCCCTTTTCTAGCAGGAAATATTTCATTTGAAATCAGGAGCTGTGGGAGTTCTACTTTCTGTATTCTCGATGATCCTTTCTTTGTGGTTTTCAACAGCTAAATAGTGAAAGAACTACAGAGTCAGATCACCTCAGCCCATGGAATGGAAGAGCCCTGCAAGCAGCACAGCTGGCTTTCAGCTGTGCACAGACACAAGCCCTCTCTCTCCCTCACAGGGGAAACAAAGAGAAATGATAAGTATCTGAACGTGTGGCACTGCATGTCCTAGCAAGGAGGGTGGATTCCTAAGCAAGAGGAGGGGCTGACTAGAGACTGAAAACCTGAGTGTAAATAAAATAGGCCTATAATTCCCCCTCAATCACTCATTCTTTCAGTAAATAATGTTAAGTATCTAATTTATGCCAGGTATCTGGTGCATATAAAAATAAGGCATAACCACTGCCTCCAAGTAGCACATAACACAATCTGTAATGCGTGGTGATAAAAGCAAAGCAAGGGTAAAGCATCAATGCCCATGAAATCAAGTGTCTAATTCACTAGAGAACTCAGCAAGGTAAGCCAAACGGATCTGGAAGAGCAGGAGGATCCAGGACAGACAGAGGCCCAGTTGTGGCAGGCTTCATTAGCTGTAGAAGTCAGAGGCAAGCCTCTGCAGCTGGCACAGGAGGTACAGGGCAGTGAGTGGCAGCACACAAGAGGAGAGAGAAGGCTGCCTGTATAGCGCCCACACTGCCCTGCCATGGCAGCTTGAAGTCACAGAAACCCATTGATTAGTCTGTTGTAAGAAGCAGGTATCTGCGCTAAAGACAACGACAGGGCAGGTTGGGGTGGCGGGGAGGACCACGTGTGAGGCAAGCAAACAAAATGAAGGCCTATAAGGTCTATTTTTCCATCAATATATTCTGGCTTATATGATCTGCACACGGATGTGAAGACACGTAAGTGAAAACCATTACTACCATGATCATCAATGAGTTACTTACAGCCTTCTGATACACATTCTTGAACCTGAAAAGAAAACTAATAAATATGACATTTAGATCTACTTAAAGTAAATGAAGGGAAAAAATTATGTTTATGAATAAATAAGGATAAAATAAACATTAAAAATATACTGGTACATATACTTCATTGTATCCTCAGAAGACAAAAATGTCACTTGAAATGATCTTACGTTTCTTTAAGTACTTTTTATTTGAAAAGCAACAGTGGACAGGGGCAGACAAAATGAGTGAAAGAAAGGTGGCTTCCATCTGCCATCTGACTCCCCAGATGGCCACAACAGACGGAAATGGACTATGCTGAAGTCAGGAACCAGGAACTACAGCCAGTTCTCCCACACAGGCAGCAAGGACTCAAAAACCTGGCCATCACAGCGTGCTGTCCCAGATGCACTAGGAGGAAACTGGATCTGAAATTCAGCAGCCCTCTGATATGAGATGCTGGCCTCACAAACAGTGACTTAACCCTTCGAAGTGGAGCAACCACTCTGATGCGGGATGCTGGCATCACAAACAGTAGCCTAACCCTTTGAGCATGAAGCTGCTCCAGTCCTGAAATATTTTTTTAGGAAAATGTGACATTCCAATTATTTACCCATCTTGTGTTAATTTTTACGTTACTATATAAGTAGTCTTCGATTATTATCTAATTTGGGAGACAAAGACACTGAGGCAGAGGGACGAAAAGAGACAGAGCTGGTGCACTCTCCAAGTGTCTGGTGTCAGGCTCAGCAGAGGCCAGAGCCAGGAGCCTGGAACGTCATATGGGTCTCCACTAATGGGTGGCAGGAGTCAAACCACATGCACTATCCACACCACAGCCTCCATTATCCACACCACAGGTTCATTTGCAGGACACTTCAGCTAGGACCGCAGTAGGGAATTGAACCAAGGCAGTTCAAGACTGGACATGGGCTTTAACACCTGTCCCATCAGCATTTTTTCCTATAGTCTTTGTTTTATGTTTTCTTTTACAGGTTCACTATCTATCTAACGTTTTAATTTATCTTCTATAAAAGATCATTCCACAGTCTTAAAAAATCAGGTGGTAATAAAAAGAACAAACTTACTACCAATTTCATAATTGTCTTGGTGGAAGCAAGGGTTTTACCTGCGGGTGAGTCACTGAGGTAAGTTATGATAATCAAACGTAAATAAGCATCCTATGCTGAAACTTCTAGTATGACTTACTCTAGTAGAACCATGTTTTTGCTGTACATTAGAACTTCATTGTTAGTTAATGATTCCCTAAGAAACGCGGCAGCGAATTTTGTGATAACTCAAGTTTCATTGTCAGAGGTTAAGTGGATGGCCAAAAGAATGGGATGTTTTCTTAGGTACAAAAGTTCTTGTGAACTCAGATGACTTATTCAGGCTCTCTCCCTTCAGTTTCTACCCACTTGTGATCCATGTAGGTGGGCTTCCTGGAACTGGTCCCTGGATAACCCTGGGGAGGCACACTCATGTTTCATAGGTAACAGCTTTCGGGTCCTTGGTTTTCCCAAGTTGCTGCATACCCTGGCTCTCTCTCAAAATTGTGCTGGACAGTGTTGTTCTGAAAGCAAAGGGGAAACAAAAATAATAAGAGGCAGTGAACAGTGCCCAGCCTACGCAGACTAAACATCCGAAGCAGTCAAATATTTTCTGAAGCACACGTGGCCCACATATGTAGTGACAGAAGATAAACTACACTGATGTGGCCAAGAAGAAAGGAGATGTTGGCAGCTGTACTTTCGTCACTGTAAAAGAAATTTTCACTAGTCATATTCATAAAGTTCAACCATATGGTTCTCGATATCTTAAAAGATTAATTTTACGAATTGCTGGCACAATCTGTCAATACTTACGCAAAGCTAGATTTTAGAAAGAAATGTAATTTTTCTTCATTTATGAGAGACAGCTTTCTCCTTTTCTTACAAACACACAAGGTTTCAATAGCTGGCCAGTTAAAACTATTACCATTCATAAATTTTGCATGTCTGAGAATTCAATACAACTTAAAAACATGTACCACCCACAATCATCATTTGGCTTTGCCAGAAGAAAAATATTAAGTGTAGATTACCATTAAATGTTACAACTCAAAATCCACTTAATGTTGAAATAGCAAGATCTGAGAATGGAAAGAAAGATGTTAAATTTTTAACACAAAGAACACTGTATCTCTTTTAAAAGGCAAAAGATTTATACGATCTGAAGAGAAACCAGAGTATACTGTATCTCTTTTAATACCTGTATCTGTTGTCTACTAACTTTGGAATTAACCTGGATACAAAGTGTGACAAATGTGTTTTGCAAATGTGGCTACATCTCTCCCATCCCAAATGTTCTCAGGATATATCCTTCTGGTGGGGGAGGGATGGAAAAAGGTCACTTATTTATATTCATCTACTTGAAATGCAGCGCGAACAAGAGAGGGAGAGGATCTTTCACTCCCCGATACGTACAACAAACAAGCCCAGCCAGGCCGAGGCCAGGAGACCACACAGCCCTGGGTAAGAGAAGCCCAAGCACTTGAGGCATCATCACCTGTCTCCCAGCAGGCCTTAGTAGAAAGCTACATCAGAAGCATAGGAGCTGCAATTCAGTATCGGACGTTGGTGTTGAGGCAGTGGTTTAACATGATGCACCACAGCACCTGACAATACAGTGTGTCTTTGAAACCATGCCTATTAATAGGTGACAGTTCTTTCTCCTTGACTCTGGATGAGCTTATGACTACGGCAACTACGACATGTAAATTCCAAGACTATGTCATAAAACCTAATGCAAGTACCACCCTATTTATCATATTATGTAATCTTGAAATTTTAGCGTTTGACCTGTCTATTCACTGAAACACTACACTGAGGAAAGGCCAAACTACCCAAAAAGAAAAACGAGAATACTTGAGACTCCATGAGTGAAAACATGTCTGGCAGGCAATGGCTGCTTTCACTTCTCACTGTTTCACCTCCATTGTTGACTGACTGTCAACAGTCACACTTTCAGACCCTGAGACAGAAACACGATGCTGAGCCCTGACTCATAGCAACCTTGAGAGATCACAAAATCACTTTTGTTGTTTGAAGTGAGATTTAGCTACTTGTTAAAAAAGCAAAAGGCAACTGGAATATACTCTGAAAAAACTAAGACACTATAATTAGAAAATATAGTTCTCTGATTTGATTGTTACACACAATGAACACATGTATTGAAGTGTCACATGGCACCCAATGTGCAACTATATGTCAATTAAAAGTGAAAACACACTTTAAAAAAAGAAAAAAACACAAAACTTTCTGTTTGGAAATAAAACTATTTTGTATTTCCTGCCCTTGCAGAGAACAAAACACTCTCAAAATAAGAACAAGCTTTGGGGTACAAGGTTGGAGAGACAGGGAAAGGTGCTGCGGTACAGTGAGATACACTAATTCCTAGAAAAGCTGACAACAAGTTCAAATCCAGCTAGTTCACTATTGTGCATTGAAAAGCAACGTAAGATGGCCCAAGCACTTAGACACCTGCTATTCATATGTGAGTCTGAGATGTTGCTGGCTCCTAGCTTCACCCTGGCCATTACAGCCATCCAGGGCATGAACCATCAGAGGGAGAGGGAAAGGGGCAGAGAGGACAGAATTCGCAGATACACAGGAGAAACTACACCAGGTGGCAGGGGGAGCAAAGAGGCACAGAGAACCTTTCCCAGGGAATGGAATGAGCCTTCCTTACAGAAAGGCGACAGGATAGTACAGATTGCAGAACTGCTAAGGAACATAACAGCCTTTCATGTCAGAACAGCAAGAGCTGAACAAATTTCTCACACTTGTCCCACCACTGACCACTGGGTGTGTGAGATAGCAAACGTACTCCTTTAGTTCAATAGTGCTCAGAAGGATCTTTTGGTCCAAGCTTTTCAACATCAAAGCAACTTATCTGCACCTGCATGTAATTTAGATGAAAATATTCTAGCCTTCTAGCAATTGCTGTCAGGTAATGAGGCTTGGGGGACAGGCCAGGGGCAATGAGTGTGCCTTGCACATGTGGGGGACCTGTGAGTGGTTGGGGTCAGAGGAGGGAGTATAGCAGGTAACATTTTCCAAAGAAGCCTGCAATAATAGCTTCCTAAACTGTAACTCGAACACTCCCAGGACCAAGAGTTACTGTTTCCATCCCTTCATCTTGAATGTTTGATCAAAATATAAGAAAGCCATCCTATTTCACAAACTCATAAAAAGCAACACAGCTCTCACCAGGATCACTATTTATTAAATTTATTTATTTTTATTGGAAGGGCAGAGACAAGGAAAGACAGGGAGAAAGAGAGGAAGAGCTTCCATCTGATAGTTCACTTCCCAAGTGGCCACAATGGCCAGAGTTGAGCCAATCCAAAACCAGGAGCCAGGAGCTTCTTCTGGATCTCCCACATGGGTGCAGGGTCCCAAGACTTTGGGCCGTCCTCTACTGCTTTTCCAGGCAAAAGCAGGAAGTTGACAAAAAAGAGGAGCAGCCGGGGCAAAAACTGGTGCCCATATGGGATCAAGGAAGCCCAAAGGTTTAATGACATTCTCTAGAAATCTTTAGGTGAAGCCATCAAATGCAACCAAAAAGAGGTAGAGTGTCACCATTCCATGGTATTAATGGAAATCAAATCAAATAGTTCAGTTTTGCTCACTGAACCATCCAAGTTTCCAAATGAGATTCTAAAACCCGAAGAATAGACAAGGACATGTGTGAGGCAGAAGGAGTGTTACTTTATCCCGCAAAAGGCGCACACTAGTTCCCACCGGCAACACGGGAGTGTCTGTGCTTGGTTCCCAACTCCGACTACTGATCTCATCTTTTGCTCATGCAAACCCTGGGGAGCTCAAGACGATAAGCTCTGCCCACTCACCCTGCAGACCTGGAGTGAATTCCGTATCCTTGAGTTTATTTCCCAGGCTGATGCAGGCATTTGTTGGAGTGAACTGGCAGATAGCTTTCTCTTGGCTCAGTTTCTCTCTCTGCCTCTTAAATAATAATAATAACGATCAGCAATTACCACCATAAAACCATCCAGCCCTTTGAACTTTAGTCAAATATGAAACATTGTTTATATTGCTACACTCCTATTTTGTGTAGTACTGAGAGATGTAGCCTGCTGCAGCTATCATGCGACATTAAGACACATCTCTAATTCACCAGTTACTAAAATGTGCTAAGATTGTGTATCTGAGGCTCAATTAAGTGTGGTGCAGTTGCTTTTAACAGATGTCATGGATTCACTGAAATACCTCATTAAAGCATCATAAAAAGAAAATAAAGGAGTCATTAGGCACAGTAGTTAGGTCACCACTGGGCAGGCCCAATTCGGTGTTGGAGTCCCAGTTCCGCTCTCCATGCCAGCTTCCTGCACAAGTGCACCTGAGGAGGCAGCAGGTGACAGCTCATTCCCCTTGGGTCCTTGCCAGGCACACTGGAGACCCTAGTGGAGTCCTGCCTCTTGGCTTCCACCTGACCCAGCTGGTCCTGGCTGCCACAAGCATTTGGAGAGTGAACAGTGGACAGATCTCTTCCTTATCCCCCTCCTTCAATAAATAATATAAAATAAAAAGTAATACTGGTTTGTAAATCACTAAGAAGTCATCCTGTAATGATAATCAAAGCACAGTGGCTACTGAAATATTCATAATTGAACTTGTTTTCTTTTTTAATATTTTTATTGCATTTTTTGAATTAATTTATACATTAATTACATTGTATTACGTGACAGTTCATAGGTACTGGGATTTTCCCCACCCCTCCCCAAACCCTCCCCCCATGGTGGATTCCTCCACCCCGTTGCATAACCACAGCTCAAGTTCATTTGGGATTCCCTCATTGCCAGCATATAACAAACACATATAGTCCAGCGTCCTATTGTCCAGTCAAGTTCAACACCTTCTCAGGGAGACCCCCTCTGGTCTGAAGGCAGAGCCAGCAGAGTATCATCCCGCTCCGTCAAAAGCTCCAACATACCATCAGCAGCAATCCAGGTACAATGAGGCAGGTGCAGAGTCCACTGATTGACATAGTTCATCATAGAGTCTCCCCTTGCCCAGTGTTTCACTGTCAACATATAGCTGAGGTGGTTGGTTGATCTACTCCATCTTCCATCTTTTCTTGGTTAATGTTCTGTTTCCTCCATTTTGATTGAAGGGATCCCCAAAGAGACTTTGAGGTGTTCCCAGATCAGGTTCCTATATGTATTAGCAAGCACAGTGCTCGACTCAGTCCGTCACCCCATCAGCTGGTGGTTGCAACCGCTGGGTTGGTTCTATTCTCAGCCCTGACCTCCACCGGAACCAATGAGTATTGCAGTCCATCCCATCACACACTCGACCCTCACCTAAACCAGTGGGATGTGTGCTGGTTGGGTGCTGCGTTCCTAACAGGCACAGGCAGCCTCGCCTTGGCATTTTGTGTTGTGTACTGTGTTTATCGCAATCGAACCTGGCCAGACCCCCACACAGCTCCAGCGCTCAGACTTGCCAGTGGATGAAGCGAACCGACAGCCAGGTCCGCCCTCAACCCGAGCCAGATGTATGCCAGTGGGACACTTTCCATAGCCTCTTCTGGGTTGTTTTCCTCCATGCTTCCTGCGCTTATTTGTAGGGCCAGTGTCCTGTCAAAGGAACCGTTCAGGTTGCTCCATCAGACCCCTCCTGGAGTCATGTTTCGCGCATACCAGCAGGTCCATGGGCCAGCACCACTCATTCCATCTCTTGCCCCAGCACAAGCAGCGGCCATTCTTAACTGGTCTTCAACCCGTTCTGGTTCCTGCGGTTGGAAGTTTCAGCCCAGCCACGGCTCGTCTATACCCACATATAGCTCATATATGGCTCATTTGGGGTTGAAACCTAGCCGAATCCGTCCCTCATTCACCCTGGTCCTCTGGAGCACCAAACTGTGCTGCGGTCTAACCCGGCATGGTGCGGCTTGTCCCAATCGGCACTTATGCCAAGGGAGATTACAACTGTGACTCGGCCAGAACTCAGCCCCCTTCCAGCTCCTGTGCCCCTTATTGGGAAACTCTACCCAGCCAGGGCCTTCCCCTATTTCCCCAGCCAGGCCAGTTCCCGGCCAGTACTGAGCATGCCAGTGGTTGTTCTGGGTCAGCTTAGCACATCCCACAGCCTGTGGCGTCTCCTGCCTTGTCTCCAACAGCCTTCCTAAGCCATCCAGTGGGGTCAGAGTTGCCACGGGGTTTGGGCCACACATCGCCGACCCCTTCTACCACCGGGTATGGTTTACGAATGCCAGTCAATGTCATGATCCTGCCTACTGTGACCCCTCTGCTGATCACTCATCCGGTTAGGCAAGGGGGACATCCTGCTGGACAAGTCCAGATTTTGGTTCATGAATGAACTGGTGTTCGATAATCAGCATTATAAAGTGATTACAGGTTCTTCTGAGGATGATTTACTGCAATGGAAAATCTTTAGGGCTCATACACGCTCCAAAGCACTGTGGGTTCAGGAGGGAGCCTCCCAGGCAGCAGGTCAAAGAACCAAAAGTCCAAAGCTCTCTGGCCGGGCGGCCAGCAGGCGGAGCCTGGCTCCAAATGGCGCACTGGCCGCCCTGGAGTAGCTTACCACGTGTACGTGGTAGCTACTGCGTGTTCCCAGGCTTGAGGCGTGGCCATCCCAAGGCCCCCGGCAGGCAGCAAGGTGGCTGCCTGCCGGAGGTTCAAGTCCTTAGGCCCCAGTCCCGCCCCTCCTGGCTCCTCCCCCCAGCTCCAGCCACATGGCGAGCAGTAGGGGAGGACCAGACTCGCTACACAGACCCCCGGGACTCACCCAGAAAAGGGGTAGCCATCGAGGTATAATTGAACTTTTAAAAACTCATGATGGCCTGGTGTGGTAGACTAGCAATTAATGTCCTCGCCTTGCACACACCAGGATACCATGTGGGTACCAGTTCTAATTCCTGTAGCCTTGCTTCCTGTTCAGTTCCCTGCTTGTGGCCTGGGAACACAGTAAAGGATGACCCAAAGCCTTGGGACCCTGCACCCATGTGGGAGACCCAGAAGAGCTCCTGACTCCTGGCTTTGGATCGGCGCAGCTCCGGCTGTTGCAGTCACTTGGGGAATGAATCAGCAGATGGAAGATGTTCCTCTCTGTCTCTCCTCCTCTTTATATTTGTGACTTTGCAATAAAATAAATAAATCTTTTTAAAAAATCCCTACTTGAGGAAATTCAACTACCCTGGTCTACAAATATATATTGAGCATCCATGAGGATACTTTAAACAGTTCATGGAAAACAAAATGAAACGTATGTTTGTAGTACAAATAATTTTGTAATCTAGGCATATGTGAGGTCTTCAAATAGTTCATGGAAATGTATTCTGTAGGGAAACTACATGGATTTCAAAGTTTGTTACATCAAAATATATTTATCTTTGAATTGGGGTCCTCTCAGTGTACTTACACAAACTTTTATAAAGACTAAAGCTACAAAGAGGAACAAAGCAGGGGACATCCTCCACAGCCAAACAGAGACTATATATCTGTAAGGAAGACAAATGATCAGTAAGATTCAAACACAGAGGAAATACAGAGTCTGTCAATGAGGAGTACAAAGCACAAAAAGTAGAAAGAACTCTGCTATATTGACGTCTCTGTCTACAAGAATACAAACTCTTAATCCCACAGCACAGGATATTTTTTTATATAATTAAAAAGTTTGACATAAAGACAAAAAGGGAGGTAGGGGAGGCTTTCTAATGGACTATGAGTTGTCTGCAATACTATCAAGTATCTGAAATGAAACCTCAGGTGTTGAGCAGCCTGAACATCTAATCTACCAGATTAGCAACTGCAAGGTTCTGAACAAGCAAGTGTCGCCACATCAGGATGTAACTATAGTGACCAGGAAGTAGAGACGAATCATGTCTGGTCAGAAAAAAGTGCTGGACAAGCCACAAAAAAAGAGCTGAGAAACACAGATAGAACATCAAGGAAATCTGGCAGTACAGAGTAGAGTTAGACTCCAAAGAATAGGGGAAAGACTTAAAACCGTGGGAACACAGAGCCAGGGCACAAGAATGTACTGGCACCAGTGGTACAACTCATTACTCATGACCTTGAATTATCACTTAGTCCAAACTGGATCCTAACACAGTCTCCATCATTGGAGTCTCTGAGGCCGTGTGCCTGCCAGCTGCCTCAGTCTATGAGTTGCCCTTGTTTCAGCACAAGAGGCAAAGCCAAAAGTTTAAAAAAAAAAAAAAAAAGGCGTTGCATTGGATTTGCTGTTTTTTCAATATACACCCCACCTCCCCAGTGCACACATTTCAGTGACTACAAGAATGGTGTATAATCTTCACTGACATTCTCACGCACTACTTATTTTCCACAGAACTCAATATATCATTTTCGTTTAAAACATGTAAAAGAATGCGTACACACACACATACAAACAGAATTTTCTTAAACATTCCCCTCATTTAAAAGCAATTCCTCACCAAGTCTCACAACTGAGTGTTACAACTTGCTACAGGTAGACATTCAGGGCAACTTCATCACAGGACAGCTTGGGGCAACTTCAACCAGAAGCTATCATCAATTAAATCTTGGGGGAGGGGATACTTTCTGAGCAAATAAAGTGTAATAAACCCCAGCAATATTATTAACCAATGATGCCTAGATGGATTCCAAGAAAGTCCAAAGATGACCCCTCCATCAAAAAAAAAAGAAACAAAGAAACAAAGAAACAAAGAAACAAACAAAGAAAGAACAAACGAACTCCCTGAATGTGAAATTACAAATATACTTTATGCTTGCAGAACGAATGGGAAAAGTAATGCAACTATCAAAACGTTATTACCACTACCGTTATGATGATACTCTCCATGGGAGGTTAAAAAAAAAAGAAAAATAATCATTCTTCCAGAATGTATGATGTTTCACATTCTCTAATGAATTTCTGGGTGTTGCTTACTTTAAGCTCTTACAGAACTACAAACAGAAAAGAGGGTAGTTAAATTGGAAAAAAAAATCTTTCATATGGCAAGTGTACTTACAAGTGAAAGTCAGCTTCTCTATTATACAAGTTAGACAATGGAATGCAATAACAGGAAGGTATTTTCCAATGAATACACCTGATGGTTACAATCACGTAACAACAGAGTAGCATTGTAACAGTTCTGCCTCTCTTCCATCTGGGTGGCTTCCTTTCTAAAAACATCTCCACTCAAGTAAATCTTTATTGCAAGAAAATTGGTAAAAGTATTTTTACTTTTATTTCACAGAAATGAAGAGTTCACTGATGATCTGAAAATGTCTTTTTCTTGAATAAAAATGTAAGGAAATTTGCCCTTAATTCTACAGCTGTATTTTTTTCTTAAAGAGCCCGAATAGAATGCAGCTTTTGAGGTATTCTGTCATGGACTCCTATCTCCTTCCTACATATCTGCACTTTACTATGTAAAAATAGCTCCATGACTTGGCTTTCCTGCATCGCCCTGTCATCTCCCAAGATAAAATAATCATTTCAGTGACAGGCTAAGATTTCTTCAAGGCCCTCACTCCCTCCATGGAACTTTGAAAATTTTGTCTTTATCTCCTCCATATCACATCTTAGAGAAGAGCTGCTCGTGCTCATGGAAATTTTCCCTTATAAACCTACCATATCAAATACCTGTCAGCAATGCATGTAATCAAAAGTTTGTCATCAAACTTGAGGTTTTCAGCACTTACATGTACTTTAAATTGAAGCTAACAAAATACAAATTTTTTCAAGCACAAAAGTAATGAACTATACTGACTATACAACTCCTCTCTCTCTCTCTCTCTATATATATATGGTATATGCCATATATATACACGTGTATATATACATTTACATCAAAAGTTCTGGAATTATGCAGTTACTAGATTTCCTAAATAATGCAGTATGAAGAGTTTATTATTTAAAGAATATGCATTGTATAATGGACTGGTCAATCAAAAGTTTATAATTGTAAATTTCTATTATTTGTCTATAATATGTTACAGGTTGAATACGTGAGCATATTTCTGTATTCCTTACAGCAAAACATTTATGCAATGCCTTGTTTCATAGGCACTTAAGTGTTCTTTCTTCTAAAACTGAACTATCATTCACTGGAATTATTCCTGATAGTATTTTTATTTCTGGAATATATTTTTTATTCTCATAATTTATCTGAGAAACATAATTATGTTTATATATTTAATCAGCATTTTTAAATCTAAATATTTGCAAGTCAGTTATTTGAGAAGAATTCTCACTTTTCTTTAGGTAGGTTTGAAGCTAAAATTAGCTTCAACATGTGTTCTCAAGCAATGTATTCCCAGAACAAGAAAAATCACCAAGACTGTAAATCAGAAACAACACCGCACTAGCTAGCCAACAGGCTAGTGTTATTGCCACTTAACATGTGGTGAGAACGATACTGCAACATGGCATATATCGACTTTCATCCCATTTCAAAAGTCAATATTTAAACTAAGGGAGTCCAAAGCCAAGACTTTGGTTTGAGGGATTCAAATTCTCTTCTACAACTGTGTGGTCGTACATCCATTTTCTCTAAGTGCTTTGCTGGCTAATGCTTTCCCTCTGTGCCAATGAACTCTCTGTCTAGGGTTTCTTTGTCTTTTTCCAATTTCACAAATATTCTGTTGTTGAAACACAGTTGTTTCAAAGGCTGATCCATGCCCTGCAGTGTCTTAAGATGTGTTTGCCATATCAATACTCCCAGACATATAGGTAAACATGAAAATACACACACACACGCACATTTACTCTTTCATCCTAAAATCAAAATCCATGTCCTTCGAAACTCATTCATCAGGAAGAGTGACTCTTTAGTCATAAGCAGATAAATCTAAAAGAACAACAACAAAACAAGGAGTATCATAAAATTTGAACAGCCTTAGCCAAAGTCACTATTCATGTTCTTTCAAATTTCTTTTCATGTGTTTCATGGAGAAATTAGTGCTTAGGGGAAAAAAAAGAGATCATAACTGTGTAACTTCAACTTGAAACATCTTACATAAATCAGGCCATGAAGCAAATGGATTTGCACAAACTCTCTTACACAGATTTTTTTTTCTTCTCCTGACCAAAAGGAATTTGCCCCAGATTTTTTTTTTTAGCAGTTCTGATACAACAAAAACATATAACCTGAGTGAAGCGTCTATGATGTGTGACCTTTTTGATATACATTATCTCAATTAATTGTCACAAGTAAGGATGATCTTCATTTATAGTGCACGTGGTTAAATTACAACCCATGACATTGGCACCTAACTTTAGAACAACAGTTTACGTATTGGTTGTTGCAGTTCTGATGCAGCTCCTTGCTAATGTACATGGGAAAGCACAGGAGACCCAGACAGAGTTCCAGCTTCCTGGCTTCACCTCGGCCCAGCCCCAGGCTTTGTATTCATTTGGGAATGAACCAGCAGGATCTCTCGCTTTCCCTCCTGTTACTTGGTCCTTCAAATAAGTAACGCATGTCTTTTATTTTTTAATGAAATAAATAAGTCAGAGCAGCTTTAATTCGATCAGACATGCAGAACTGATTCAAATCCAGATGATTCCAAAAGCAGCTCACTCTTGCTCTCATCTTTCACCTAATTTGAAATCGACCAAGAAGCGTTAGTACAAACTCATTTAAACTGAATTATACAAAACTTGACAATGAATTTTCAACTGACTAATCAATAAGAAAATAGTAAGCAGGAGGTACACAGGACTGTAAGATGAGATCTCGGTAGTTAAGCATTAACACTGAAGTGATCAAGAAAAGCCACTCAACTGTGCAAAGGTAGTCCCTGCCAGCCACAGACATGATGTAAACAAATGAGTGTGACCGCATTCCAACAGAGCTCTGTGTGCGTGTGTTTCCAAAGCACACGCTATAAGGCTAGATCAGCTTGCAGGGCATAGTTTGCTGTCAGGCTCATCTAGCTGGGAAGAGAAGATGGATTAGTCAGTAGTATCCACAAGTACAAGCAAGTGAAAACCTAAGCAACAAGTCAAAGCAGAGTTTTCACTCACTCTAAGCAAATGCACAGATAACAGGTCTGACAGTGCATCTACCCAATTCTGAAAGGCCCAGGCTCCTCTACACGTTACTTCACCATCCTTGACCGGCACTGTGACTGGCAGCACTTGGTGCAAGGCACCTACCAGAACTCCAGCCATCAGAAGAGCATCCCAGAAAGCAGGAATGAAGAGTCCAAAAGGGTATAGTCATTTGCCTTAAGGATGGTTCTGCAACTCAGGAACTTTTTTCCTTGGCCAGCTGCCTACCACTGTACTGAAGCTAAAACATCACCGTTGGCGTCTCAATGCCAGTCTCAATGCCTTGAGTAGTTATCATTCATTCTCACTAAACCAAAAAGTGTTTTTGTACACCTCTTGATTTTTGCCCTGTGTAAAATTTCTTACTGGCTAAAAGATACTGCATAAACTGTTTTCCTTCTGTCTGTAGCAGTAAAACTATACAACACTATAAACATTTTCCATGTTTAGCTCCAAGATATTTGGTTTTCTGGCTAGGAACAGTAGAGCTTTTGTTTTTCAAATTAAAGCAGAGCCTTAGACTTAATTTGCCACAGAATATCATTTTTTCTGCTGTTATACACTACTACAATCTACTCCAAAACCATGTGGCTATATAGGAAACTGACCTCACCATGACTGAATTGTCACCAAAAATGGTTCTTCAATTTTAAGAGTAGGAACAACCAGAATGATCGAAGATAAAGATTTGTGTACAAGTCTGGATCACAGGAGACTTACACTGAAATTATGTGTATGGTAAACAACAGTCACTATCGCAGCTGTAAGAGACATTCTTCTTACAACTGGCAATACAGATGGAATACTCCCTTTTGTTGAGATAAAATCTTAAAGGGGGACTTGTAACTAAAACTAACATTTTTAAACATGAACACGGATCAGGTTATTCGGTTTCATAGTTAAGATGAAGCAACTACCCAACCACTGGCCAGCACAGACCACATTGACAAATCTGAGTTTAGTACCTGCCCCTGATTCCTAACTCCAGTTTTCTGCCAATAGAGACCCTCGGAGGCAGCGGTGCTGGCTGAAGTAACTGGGTTCCTGTTACAGGATACCTAGAATGGATTCCCACTCCCCAGCGTCATCCCCAGCCCAGCTCAGCTCAGCTCTGACCTTTGTAAAAATTTGTAAAATTCACTAGAAGACAGACCTTCAGTGTACATGTGTATGCATACCTATGTCGCTCCTTTTCTCTCTCAAATAAGTTATAATAGTTATGGAAAATCACAAAGAATCATGTTTTTAAAAAGAAATGGAAATTAACACTCCAGATCATTCTAGTAAATTTAGGTTAAAGGAGTTGTTGGAGTTGTTCCTTAGAGTCACATACTAATTCAATTTATAGTGACATCAACTCCCAGCTTAAACAACAAAGCAGATTATTAAGCTTCTACTTTAACATCAAAAAACATGTAGACAATTAACATTTAAATCTTTCAAAATTAATTTTATATGATCTTTCACATTGACCTTTCAATTTTTCACTTTTAAGGGGATTTCAAAAAAATGAACAGTGCACCCAACTTTGCAAGTTACAACTAAAGTAATTTCTCTACCGTGGATTTTGTTTCAGATATATCTCAACCCACATAACATTTTTATTACCTGACATTTTAATCAAAGATAAAAAAACTTCACTGGCCAACGCATTTCCAAAACTCTGTGAAGTAAATTAACTTTATGAAACAGAACCCAACTACATATTTTGTAATGAAATTTTATATTACATTTCAAGAAAGAATGCTGTCCTTATAAAGATAGCCAATGTGGCCCAGACAATAATAATGGTAAAAATATTTAGAAAAAATGTGGGAAGTAAGAAATATTTTTACAATCAAAGAAAACCGTTCAAACTCCACAAGTGTCTGTCACAAGGATTAATCCCATGTCCAACCCAACTGTGTTTGGCAGGTTCTGACTCCTAGCCGTGTCCTCACAGAAAGGCCAACAAGTTGAGGAAACTGTTCCAACAGGGTGTTGCAGAGCCCAGCTACCTAGCCACTATCACAGGTGACCAACGATGCTGTTCAGATGCTTTGAAAGATATTTAATGACATGATGACTGGATGCATGATTTTTATATTAAAATTATATTTTTGCAGAATATTTCTAGAGTAAAAAGAAAATGCTTGTGGCACTCCTACAATTCTTCTGCCATCACTCAATGGTAATCTTTTCCACCACTGGGAATATGAGAGTTAAAGCTCACCAAACAGCTCCAAAACCTGGACTACCCACAGACACTTAACCTCTCAAAGCCTTCTGAGGATGAAGTGCTTTCCATCCAAATCAGATTCATCGCATTTTTCCACCCCTAGGGTGCTTATTGCAAATTCAAGATTTTAAACATAGTTGCTATCTCATGATCTGCAATCCCTCTGCTTAAACTCACCTTCCAGTTAAAATCATCCTTGCCACCCAGTTTAAAACCGTAATGTTTTCTCACGAAATCTGCACTCCAACCTGTGCAAAGCCCTCTTATTTAAGAACCCAGAGACCCATATCAGGGACACTACCTATTTTCATTCACTTAACATCTAAGAGCACCCTTACAATAAGCAATGAGCTCATTTAAATACTGATGGACTGAATTCTGCTCTCTTCAACCCCGATTCATAATCAGAAGTACACAGAATATGAGGGTATTTACTGATTGCATCTTTGAAAAGGGAAATAATAGGAAGCAGTTGGGTGAATTAATGGAACGTGACAGCTATCTTCAGAAGACAAGGAGATCTGGGCACACAGTAACACCAGATGGATGACCTATGGGAAGAGATAACCCATGGGAGGAAGAGGCATCAACAGGGAAGCCCTTTGCAAACCCAGCAGGCAGGCGGCCTTGGAGGAACTCAGAACTGCTGACTCCTTGATCTTGGAGTCTCAGTCTCCGTAACTGAGACAATCAGCCTTCATTGCCTCTACCGTCCGGTCCGCACAAAGCACCACGGGAGGTTTGCTTATCTGAGAAAACTGGAGAAAATGACATGATTTGCTCAGGGTCTCCCAGATGCACACCCGAGCCTCCATCTACCATCCTCTAAATACCATGCTCTACCGAGCAGAGCATTAGGATGGTTAGTATTGCTTTTTAGTAGAATGCTGATGGGCTGAGTATTAGAAAGCGCCCATTTTCTTCTTCTACTTTGTGACATACATCTTTTAAGAATACGTACACTAGCCAGGTTCCAAAATTATTAACAGCTTATTTTATTTTTTTTAATATATTTTCATTTGAAAATTGAATTGTGTGGTACAATTTCATATAGGCTGGAATTCCCTCCCAAACTCCCACCCCGACAGATTTTTCCCCGTTATACTACAATGGTGTAGTCCTTCATAGGGAATCATAATTCTATTAGTCTCTTATTGAAGTGTACCCCAACACTGTTGGTACAGACGTCAGACAGTCCAGCATCCCAATGTCTACACATGTCCAACAGTTTCATAAGGCTGTCTTCAGAAATGCTCAAAAGAAAGTCAGAATCCTGCATTCATACATCTATCTTGTATACTTACTTCATAGCAAACATGATTGCCAATTCATAGTAATGCTACTACCATCATTCACCAGAACACAAATGCGACTTTTTAAATCATCACTGAGAAAGGTCTGTCTTGAATCAATATGGTTTAGTATCACCATCAGTAAGTGAGAATGCTTGTTGCACTGCAGGATTGATGACACTTTGCTTCCCTCATGGAAGTTATATGTTGCTTCCACCTTTAGCAAAAAGTTATCACAAGATCACCTGTGATGCGTTTCTGCCAAGCACCTAAACACAGAGGTGGGACAGTCACTGCAAATTATCGGAGGAAGGGTCTACAAGAGAGCCAGTGAACTAGCAAACTTTTTAGACTCATTTTAAAACAGCCCAAAGGCCGCTAACAAGAGTCAAAAAAAAAAAAAAAAAAAAGAAAGAAAAGAAAAGAAGAGAAAAGAAAAGAAAAAAAAAAGAAAAAAAGAAAAAAAGAAGTGTCCCAAAGAGTTCCTCTGCACATTCTTCCTCACACACTGCAAGGGTGGGGGAACCCCACACAGGAGGCAGACACTATGTATATGGATGTGTCCACACAGTGGAAACCAGTCTCACACTTCATTCTCACACCTCATATATGGCCAGGGAAGGCAGGCCTCCTGGGTGAGGCATCAGTTTTCACAGCCATGCTTAAACATGGGATTGTTAACACTAATCCACAGCAAGAGCCATGAATGAGAAGCAGACAGATAGATAAATACTCACATGACACATGGCCCCAATTAGTGGATTAGTGCTTGCCCTATGATTGCTATTTTGGCCAATAGATAAACCGATAACCACAGGTGAATGCAGTACTACCTACTCAGTAACTTGGAAGATTATTCAGCAACTTTTAATTTAATGCAGCCTGCATCATATTTAGTTATCCCTTAAAAAAAACTGTATTCAAAACAACGTAATTTTGTTTGATGCTACAAGGATACAGCCTATACATCATTACGAAGATATAGTTTTTACACACAAATCAAAAAGAAACTGAAACAGCCTCTTCAAAGAATGAAAAAAAAATTACAGAATTTTTTTCTTTAAACATGAGAAAAAAAAATCAAACTCCATTTCCACCAAAGACCTGCCAAAACAAACATACACAAAGAAAACCTACTGATATTATTTGCCAACCAACAATTTGCATTACAAAGTTTGACAAGAGCATGCTAAGTCAAAGATGCTAGAAAGCAAAATTCTGGCTCTCACAATTACCCAATTAGACAGAAATTAATTCCAGAACTGTACCGCTGGAAGTATCTTGCAAATTCAGTACTCCTTCCCCCCACCCCTCAGAGAGATGAGCTTTACCAGTTGTTTTCACTCATTCAAAAAAAGAAAAACAAACATTAAAAATTGATGTCCTGACATAAAACACCAAAGCCAGGTTAAAACAGTTTACTACACATTCTGAAACATGAAAATATTTTATTTTTTTGTGTAATTGCTAATAATTGTATTATGTCTTTATGAGGAAGGGGTTATTGTAAAAACAACTTTTATTCACAAAGAATCCTAAAACTGCTGAAAAAAATTAAGTCATTAGAGCTGCAATAGGAAAATTACAAAGCCAGACTTGTGTATGATGAATGGCGCAGGGATTTGCCGTAGAGCTCCAACGTCTGTTTCCCATGTCAGAGAACCTGGGTTTGAATCTTGGCTTTTCTCTCCATTCCAGCTTTTGCGTAATGCACACCACGGAGGCAACAAGTGAAGCCTCAAGAAGTCAGGTCCTTACCACCCACACAGAAGAGCTGGATTTAATTCTTGGCTCCTGGATTTGGACTCACTGAGCCCTGGTTAGGTCAAGCCTTTGAGAAGTGAACCAACAGATTAGAGATCCCTCTCTGTCTCCCTCATTGCCTTTCAAATAAATAAGAAAAACTAGAATTTCAAATTACTGGATTACAAGGGATTATAAAGGCTTTCATCGTGAAGTAAAACTTCCAATCATGACCATACATACATGTTGGCAGTATTAGATTCCTCATTTATAAAATCCGACAACACTCATGGCCTCTTAGATTTACCGTCTGATTTAAATGCGTTAAGTCCTACAAAGACCAGGAACATGCAGCACTGCACACACCCTGTCCTGTGTACTCAGGGCTTTCATTACTACTGGCCTTGAGCACAACATAAGCACTGACCCAGCCCACCTCCAGCCAATCAAATGCAACTCGATTCACAGAGCCCCCAACACAAAATTGCTTCTATCTGTGCTCTTCTAAACTCCTGCGTATCAATCCAAACGTGCACCAAAAAAACAAGGGCTTCAACTCTTGACTGTTGAGTATATTATTTATAGATAATGAGATGAAATCTTAAATTCTTCAAAGAAGATATGCTTAAGGACATAGTTGCTGGTGCATTTTCCAGTTCTTACAGCTGAAACCTTCAAAAAAGCAACTTACTGAGAACATAAGACAGGATGTGGGTCATCTTCAGGAAACACGAGTTATCAGCAAGACAGGAGCAGAGAGTAGTATAATCTCAGAACACCATAAACATGTAGCTAGCAAGTGGAAGACGTGAGTTATAATCCCTGTAATTTGGGCTAACAAGTCCACACTATATGCAACTGCCTGTCCTGTGGAATCATTCAGTCCTGCAGAGGCCTGCAATCCAGTGCATCCACTACCACAATCCCTATGAATGGAGTCCCCATGAAGCATGGTCAAGAGGTGAAACCCAATCACTCTCATTCTTTTCACTCAGCCATGACGTACTTGTATTTGAGCAGAAATTAAAGGTTGACAGAGTGGAAGGCCACAGTCATATATGGGATTTGCTCCAGCCCCCAAGGAGTCAGCCAGCTTCCAGCCTGATCAAACCACAGACTTCCATATCAGTCTCCAGCATGATCAGGGAGAGAGTAATGAGAAGCCTTGGAAGCATGAGCTCTTCTCCCATCTGACCTGCCTGCTCCCAGGCAGAGCAAAAGCCACTGGATGTTCCCGAATCCTGCAGCAGCCTCAACATTTAAAAAAGGCTGAAGCTAGCAATAATGGAAGGCTGAAACACAAGGAGAAGGGCAACCCCCTCTCAAGGGAAGAGAATTAAAGATCACCAAAGGGACGACCAGCAGAATGCTCAGCATCAGAGTGTTGGCAGGAAAGGATGAGGTCAGAAGAGCATGCCCAAGTGTTACAGCAGGTTGCCATTGGACCAATTCATGAACAGATGTAAATGTATTCTGCAGATAGAAAAATCTTCACATGAACAATATGTTAAATATACAATAACGGCAAAGCAAGGCAAGTTGAGTAAAGTATTGATGACAACACAGCACTGAATCTATTTTATATCACATGGCTTCTTTTTTTGCATCTGAAAAATTATAAAATGATCACAGTAATCTTCAGAATAAAGCAGGAAAAATAATCAGGAAGTAAAATGTAATACATACATATTTCAACTAAATTTTCTAAAATTAGAAGGAATCAAATATGAATAATAATAAACATGGGCCTTTGAACTTCAGGAGAGACAATGTAACATGTTCAATCACAATGCTACACACAAGTTTGAAATGCTACTTTGTGGAAAGTCACATTTACTAAGACTCAACATGAGGTTCATTTCAGCCCTAGTGACTCAGTCAGCCAGGAATTAATACTTTTGTTTTATAGATGAGAAAAACTGAGCCTTAGTTATGAAATTTAACATAAGGAACGAGATAAAGGTACAGCCATGTTAAGGCTCCAGGAGGCATGATTGCATTTGTAAAACTGCTTTTTGTTCCTCCAACCCAGTCTTCTCTTAACCACCATGTACCAATCAACCCAGAAATAGTAAGGCAAGTCTCAGTGACTGCACTGATGATCTCTGGTGTTTCTAAAACAAAATAAACCAAAAGCCCCCGACAGATGCAGTGAGGCTATCACCTGCTAGTAAAAGCCAATTGAGCTCCAGATGCTTCCGTCATACTGAGAAATATATCCACAAAAAAAAAAAAATCCCAACCAATATTTCAACATCAATAAAGAAGGAGTCTGTTCCCCATAATAAGACTTCTGGAAACAAGACAATTACCCACACCCAGCAAGAACTGAAGACTGTGGAGGGGGGAAAAAACCCTAAAAAAGTGTTAGTAAGCAGTCTGGAACACATTTTCTTCTGCATTTGACAATGAAACAGGATTTTTTTTCTTTAAAACATGATTCTTTTAAAAATACTGAAATTCTCTTTAAATACTAATTTTCGATTTAATTATTATGCTTCATTTGTATCCATTAAACAAATGGATAAGGTAGCTATGATTCACCCTAGTCAAAATAACCTATTTGATCTTTCTACTTACAGACAATATTATTAAATCAAACAATGTTCTCTAAGGAAGCAATGCATTTGGCTCTTAGTGGACACACAATCAGGGAATTAAGTGAATGAATTAATTTTCATATGCAGAATAACTGTAAGTATAAATACATCCTTAAATAAAGAGGGGAGGGTGGGAGCTTTGGCTCAGCGATTAAAGACACCAATGATGCTGCCCATGCTGGAATGCTAGGCTCATTTCCCAGCTTCTCCACTTCCGATGTTCACCCTTGGAAGCAACAAGTGATGTCTCAAGCACTTACATCCCTGTCACCTACATGGAATACATGAGTTGAGTTTCAGGCTTCTGACTTAACCCTGGCTCAGTCCTGGCCACTGCAGGCATTTGGTTAGTGAACTAGTAGATGAAAATTGATCTAACTCTGTCAAATAAAATAACAATAAATACCTTCAAAAACACTATCTTTGACTTGACCCTTTATTCTTTTCCAGAAAACAATGTGCTAACACATACATTTAACTTCACATTTCAGACAATTGACCAGGTTGACAGCAAACTCTTCTGTCTATCTTCAGTTGTTGCTGGCTGTTGTCAGAAAATACTAACAAGCTGCTTGGAAATTTTCACTGCCTTCCTGTGCCCTATAGCAACATGTACACTCCCTAGAACAAGGCATGCTACTACACAACCTCCCACCCCAGGCTCATCCTTCCACCACGATGTAAACTAAGCCAAGAGTGTGACGTAGCAAATCCCAGGTATCTGTATGGTTTACAAGAGAAAAAAAAAAAAAAAAAAACAAGATGTCCTTGAACATTCAGATCATGGAATGACAATCCCTAATGTATGAACTCTTAGATATATGCTCAGAATTATAGAAGTAATTATAGGCTGCAGCACGGCAGCTAAATATGCCACAGGTTATAACAGGGACCTCTGAGCTCTTTCACAAAATGACCCAGGCTTCCTAAGCCTGAGAATAAGGCCATGCCCTTTTCTTGCTCCCCTTTTTAGCTTTTATCTAACTGAGGAGGATCAGGCACTGCAAAAGCTCAAGAATTTCTGGTCAGAGATTCAGACAAATGTGCCACTTGCCTGGCCCTCTCTCCAGCACTGGTCTGGCCTTTCTTCCATCTCAGCACTCCACACATATTTCAGGTGAAACACATGCTTCTCAACATGCCTATTTTGGAGATTATACTACAGCATTTGCCATCTTTTAGATAGTGAACAAGTGGTGAAAGGATCTTTGTACTTCCATCTGTCTCTGTCTCTTTCAAATATAATGACAACAGATTTTAAAAGTAGTGAAAAAAAAGTCTTCTAAAACAATGTCTTTTTCCATTAGCATCCCTTTTAAGTGTGAGGGTACAGGGAAGGGCATGTGGCACAACAGTAAAGGGATAGCTTGGGATGCCCACACTCCACACTGGAGTCCATGGGCTTGCATCCTGGCTCCCCTCTAAACACAGCTTCCTGCTAACACTCAGCTGATGAGGCCCTAAGTGACTGCTCTGAGACCTTAGGGCCTGGGGGCCTACATAAAAGATCCAGATTGCGTTGCTTTGTATTGGCCCATCCTTGGCTAGGATGGAAATCTAGGAAGTAAACCAGGAGTTGGAAGATCTCTAACCCTCTTTCCCTTCTTATCTGTCAAATATATAAAACAAATATCATGGCATAAGCTATCAGTTCTAATTCCAGAATGTATTCTTTGAGAGATAACATCTATTTATCTAATGCTGACATTTTTGCCTGAACGAATAACCTTAAGATTGCTAACAGTTGGGCCCGGCACAATAGTGTAGTGGTTAAAGTCCTCACCTTGCACGCACCGGGATCCCAGATGGGCGTCGGTCCTAATCCCGGCGGCCCCATTTCCCATCCAGTTCCCTGCTTGTGGCCTGGGGAAGCAGTCGAGGACAGTCCAAGGCCTTGGGATCCTGCACCCATGTGGGAGACCAGGAAGAACTCCTGGCTCCCAGCTTCAGATCAGCGCAGTACTGGCCACTGCGCTCACTTAGGGAGTGAATCAGTGAACAGAAGATCTCTGTGTCTCTTCTCCTCTCTGTATATCTGCCTTTCCAATAAAAATAAATAAATCTTTTTAAAAAAGATGATTGCTAAGTTACGAGGTTTGTAATGTTAGCCTGTTCTCAGCAGTGTGTGTACATATTCAATCGCATGTGTCTTATGTCAAATCTGATTGAATGCCACCTATATGAAGTTATATCACAAAATCTTTCCAGAGTACTGTTTTGCTCTGTCTTTTAGAGATCTCAGTGATACACAAAAACAATACTAAATTTCTTCAAAGTATAAAACTACTATTGCTTAACCAAGTTCACGGTTTACTAAAACTACAACATTCCTTTCATCTCAACAAAAATCTGAAAAGGAAAAAATAAACATTTTATGCTCTGAAAGCTACCAAAGCAGCAGCAACCAATCTCAACTCAAAATGGAAGTGACAATAGTCACCTAAAAAAATTAGCTAGTCTGGGGCACAGCATGATGGCCCAGTGCCTATGTCCTTACCTTGTATGCACCAAGATCACATACAGGTGCTGGTTCCTGTCCCAGATGCTCCACTCCCCACCCAGCTCCCCGTGCTCATGGCCTGGCAAAACAGTACAAGATGGCCCAAACCCTTGGGACCCTGCACCCACATGGAAGATCTTGGAAGAAGTTCCAGGTCCCTGGCTTCAGGCTGGTTAGCTTCAGCCACTGTGGTCATTTGGGGAGTGAACCAGCACATGGAAGAGCTCTCTCTCTTTCTCTCTGTAAATCTTCCTTTCCAATAAAAATAAATAAATCTTAAAAAAAAAAAACAAAGCAAAACAAAACAAACAACAAAAAAACTTTGTACCTCAGGAACTTTTGTCTACAATGGTCTCGGCAAAACTGTACATGTCCCAGAAAACCTCACATTTCAAAGTCATTACACAGCTCTTTCTTACTAAAAAGAAAAAAAAAAAAAAAGGATGAAGGCAGGCATATAGTAGGTATTGCAAATCACAGGACTGATCAACCTGCAAGGAAAAACACAAGTTCTGACTGGGAGACTGCAGTGCGTACAGGTCTTCGCAGGCAGCCTGCACTGATCACATGTCTCTGGTGCAATGCTTCAATTTTGCTTTACTGATATGCAGATGAGACACAGAGGTATCTCTTTTCCTACTCTCAGTAACTCAACAATATGGTCGAAGAGGATTTTTAACATTATCAAATTAGATTAGATTATTGCTTTTATCATAACCATGTGTATTTCTATTACTCATCTCCATACGTCACTAATTCTTACTTTTCCAATTAAAAGATGAAAAATGCAATACACATATGCTGGAAAATCAGAAGAAAGTTTCAAAACTCAACTTCAGACATGCTGTATCTCCTGACACAAACCATGATTCCAGATCGTTACACTGAACAAGAGAATCTGTTATTGTTTATGGCACATGTCCAAGCTCCTGGGGACCAGTAGTCTTTGTGCCTTTTACTAGCTGAACATTATGGTGAGTGGTGCATTAAGCCCAGGATTAGAATGCAAACTCAAAGTATGATATTGCAAAAGTTAAAAGAAAAAAATGAACAAAGGGAGACAGAGAAGAAAAGGAGTATAGATACCTTCTTAGCATTGCCTCTCTGAAACACATGCAGTCACTTCTCATTATATTAATAAATAAAAATCGAAAGCAAAAACAGAAACCCGTTAGCCAATGTGCTGACTGTCGCACATCCCCCTGTTGTGTTATGAAACCTTCCCTATGAGGGGCCCATGTCATTACTAGATCTGTTAACAGCTTCACAGCTCACAGTTTGGCTTCATTTGTTAAGCATCAAGCTGCCCTATCACTTGTTTGGAGCTGAAAAGGTTGTTATGGTTCATAACGTGAAACTCACAACAGGGCACAGCTGCTGTTCATACTCTCAAAGAAGCCTGTTAGAATAATGATGTCACGGAAAAAGGCTGGAATCTATTACATTCCCAGACAGCCAAGCCATTCAATCTCCCAGTCAATGAAGGTATACAGGTTGTACTATAAACATTATGGCAGCATTACAATAAGGCGATAAGTTCCTTTAAAAAAAAAAAATCACTGTGAGCTGGTATTTAGTTCCTCTCTATAGTTCTGCCTTTAGTAACCCTTTCCACTGGAACCACGTAAAAAGCACAAATGTCACCAACTGTTAGCTTATTCTAAAGCTAAAATTTTCAAATAAATCATTAGGTGTTGGAGGAAAAACGTGGAATGTCATCTAAAAATAAAAAGAGCCATGTTTCACCAGTTATCTTAGTAAGCGTGATGCATTCAATCATGGATCCAGAAAAACATAAGACAATGATACATGAAAAATCTTAACAGTTCACTCCTATGTATTCAATAAATGCCTAGTAGATACGGAAAATGCAGTATATATGCACAACCAAATAATACTCAGCCATAAAAAGAATGAAATCCTGTCTTCTGCAACAAAACAGATGTTAAAAGGAAAATAGCTGTTGGTGAAATATGTCAGTCCCCAAAAAGATGAGTAGCATATATCCTTCCTGATCTGTGGTAATTAAGCTACAGAGTACAAAAATAAAATGTAACGTATGTGAGCCAAACCGACATTTTGAGATAACTGTTTACAACCTTCTGCTATATTCTTGAGAAACTTTTTTTTTCTACTTGCTATCTGTTGCACTCCTTATGTAATGGAGTGTTAAACCTGGCATTATGAGGCCAACCGAAATCAAGTCACGGTAAAAATGTTTAAAAAGAGAAGAAGGCAGGAGGAGGCAGGCGGGTGGATGCTGGATGCAAGGTGGGAGAGGTGTGGGGGTGGGGCGAGGGGAAGGCCTGCCGCTGCTACATTCCCGAATCTGTACTGTGAAATGCATGAAATCCATTCATTCTACATAAATGAAATTGTCTTAAAAAGAAGTGCCCATTCTTGTCATGTCACAGTATTAAGTAGTCCTTTGGGAGCCAGAAACACAAGTGGCACAGGAGTCTGGTTTTTTTTTTTTTTTAGTTTTTATTATTATTAATTCATTAATTACATTGTATTATGTGACACAGTTTCATAGGTACTGGGATTCTCCCCAACCCTCCCCAAACCCTCCCACCATGGTGGATTCCTCCACCTCGTTGCATAATCATAGTTCAAGTTCAGTTGAGAATCCCCCATTGCAAGCATATACCAAACATAGAGTCCAGCATCTTATTGTCCAGTCAAGTTCAACGGCTTCTTAGGTATACCCTCTCTGGTCTGAAGACAGAGCCAGTCCATTAAAAGCTCCAACATACCATCAGCGAAAGTTCCCATCATTATGGAATTAATTGACATAGTAATGAGTAACCAATATGTTAAGATTAAATGCAAGTTCTTAACCACCTTCTGTGACCACCTCATTGACATTTCAATTTTGGTTTATACACAACATATAACATACATAATATGTTATGCATAACATCATATCATCTTAAATTAAGGCAAACATTTAACCTTTTGGGATTGGCTCATTTCCCTTAGCATTATGGTTTCCAGTTGGGCCCATTTGGCCACAAAGAACTGCATTTTGTTTTTTTTTTAATAGCTGAGTAGTATTCCATGGAGTAGATGAACCATAACTTTCTTATCCAATCCTCTGCTGATGGGCATTTTGGCTGCTTCCATGTTTTTGCAATTACTGATTGTGCTGCTATGAAATAGGAGTGCATATTGGTTTCTCATAAAACAAGTGTTCTGCATATATCCACGTTAGTATTGTAACAAAACCCACATATTGCTCTTCAAGTAATTTTTCAAATAATTTGAAAGTAAGATACATGAATATTAAACATTTCTACTATGAACTTTCGCAGAATTGCAATTATTTTAAATTCTAAATTAGAAAGAAAATTTGGCAATCTAATATGGAAATTGCAAGTATTAACATCTTTGAAAGACTACTGAAAGATAAAAACAGAACAGATCCAGCGCCCTGAGAAGCACCTAAATTGTAGTCTTAAGTCTGCCAGTAAGTAGTTGCTGCATCTTAAGCAGAATATTTATAGCCTTCCATTTCCATTTCTACAGCTTCCAAATGAAGTGCAAGCCCAAGAAATGTACTGTACGAAACAATACTTTCCTGTAATGTACCCTTCAGCGGGAACGCAAAGGCCAAACATTAGAAAGATGATAGCTAAGACCAAGTTGTTCAGGACAAGGCAATATTTTAAGCACAGCAGAATATTAATTGACTTCATCTTCCACACTTGATCTTAGCCAAAAGGCCGAGAAGCAATGATGATTTCATCTTTCAACAAACTCACTTAGCAAGTACTATCATTGCTCTATTTCAAAGTTTATAGCTCCAGAGAAAAACACTTTTTAGTAGCTTACCCAAAGTCATCCAGAAATGTGAATGAAGACTAAGACCTCACATCCAGAACCACTGGTGCAGAGCCCAGCTCACTATACCACAGTCCTAGGTTGTATGGACAACCTGAGTGTCCAAATAATGACACCAGAACTGACTTCATAATTTTTCCGATTTTGGAGTAATTACATAGATGCTACCAGTGAATCCCTAATCCAAAACCCAAGTTCGAAATCATCCTAAACGTGAAACCTTTTCAGTCCAAAAACTGAATTTTCTGACTATGAAATTCAATATGCAGTAGGACATTCTTGGAACAAATGGTACTGTTTCAGTTTTCTAGTGAAAAGGACAGGTCAAAATTCAACCGTGGAGGGTGCGGCTAAGATTGCAGTACCTTAGAATCACAATTATAATTAGTAGTTCTAAAATATAGCCTCGTTTACATGCAGAGAAAAATGTCAGTTTTGTAACTTCCACTTCAGCTATAAAATACAAACATATTTTCATAGTTGCTAACAGATCAAGCTTACCAGCCTGGACACACTTCATCTTATGCTTACAACTCAGAGGCAACTATTCTTAACACCTGTTTTTTTGTTTTTTTGTGTGTGTGAGTTGAACTATGTGGTTAGAATTCAGTTCAATACCGACATGTCTAAAGTGACGGTGACAGAGAAATCTGAAACCAGCTATAAGACGATATTTAAATGCGGTATGTGTTACATATAGCTACAGTATGAAAATGAGGTGTTTCAATCATAATTATTTACAGCAGAAGGGAAATCATCGCTATCAGCATGGGAGCTGCTTTGTTTAATTTACTGCTTATTGAAACTTGCTTATTTGGTTGAGTAACAACAAGCAAACAAGGAATAGTTTAATCTGTAGCAGCATGAAATATGCAAGCATCAAGAAGTTTGAAGGTTTCATTTATTATCTTGACCAAAGTATGAAATGTTCATAAAATTTCCTATATGTTCCCAGTCAGTGATTTACAAGCAAAATACTTAACAGATATTTTACAGATGGCAAGGACACAACACACTGTTTACTACATCAAAGAAGCAGGAGAGACCTTTTCCTCTGGTTTAACAGGCCACATACCCCTAAAATTTCTCAGAATTTAAACTTTCACTCTATCTTCACACAGCTGTAAAAATAAAATTATTCTGACTCCATTTAAATTCCTGCTTGCCACAACATAAATATACATGCCAAAATATACAAGATTAATAGAAAAAAAATCCATCTATCAGCACCAGTACTGTCCACAAAACAATCCCACCCCTCTCACCTCTTCCTGCTTCCAAAGTCACGGCAACATGCAGGTAAAACCTCAAATTCGACTCACTTTTCTGTCTTTTGGACTACTGCCTGTGCCAAGGAACTATGTAATCAGAGAACTCCTTTTACAGTAAACAGCCACGATACAAGGTAAGTGTGGAAAGAGTTCCTAAATCACTGGCCATTTGGACACAGCTGGCAGAACATCTGTTGGAAATGGACAACTGATGTTTGAAACACAAAACAATGGGAGAGAATGCTCATGCAACTTTCACCGAACGCTTTTCAGCATCAACTGTTTTAAATTTATAGAAACACTTGGACGAAAAATGCAAAGAAAAGAAAAAAATAGAACTAGGTTAGCATTTATACGTTTCTTTTTGGAAACACAGGGCAATCCGCCACAAATAAGGACAGGCACACTAATCAATATCAATTTACCCACGGAACTGATAACAACAAAGTGCTATAAATGTTATTTTTCTTATATTTATGCTGCCCACATAATGTGCGGCATATCTTTCAATGCGCAAATTCACTATTTTAAATGACTATTTGTTCACATTCAGTAATTAGCACATTTTCCTTGCATTACAACGGGAGCTCCAGGATGTAGGTTTTGTAATTCATAGGTGGGATGTGTGCAAAGGAGGAAGCTAAGTATCACAGGATTTCTTTTACCACACAGGAAAAATAAGTTATGGCTTCATCAATGAAATTCCCAGGGCCTAAATGAAGCATATAACTCAGTACTTCTGTGAAATCAGTCTCAACCAATCCAGAAGCATTTCCTCCATCCTTACAACTTACCTATCACTACGCCTCAAACTTCAGAGCAACTTTAGAAAAATTAATAGGAAAGAATGGCAGAAAAATAAACCAGAATTCTGAGTATACAGTAACAAAGTCTAAGACGACTAGGAAATGGGTCTTATGTTGTATCTGCCAGGACTAAGGAAGTGGGTCTTACATTGTATCTGCAGGACTATGGAAGTGGGATTTACACTGTATCTGCAGGACTGTGGAAGTAGGGCTTACATTGTATCTGCTGTCTTCAGCCTCTGCAGCCTAAGCAATGCCCCCTGCAGTTGGTAGGGCTCCTGTACACTCCCACAAGCTCCTCTTTTTCAGCTCATCAGGAAGATAGCTCTGCTTACCTCAACCTTTCTCATTATTCTCCCCAAACCTTGATTTTTGTTTGCATGTTTTCACACTTCTGGTTTTCTTTTTTCTCCACAAACATCAACAATGGTGGAGCTGCAGCATCTTTGATCTTAATAAGCATTGTTAATATACTTGTTAGACTATATCCAAGGAGAAGCCCAACATGTCACATAAGATTCTTCTTGCCAATCATTACACTCTCTATTTTGTATTTAGGACTTAACTATTTACTCCAGGTTTTGTAATATATGCATGAGTTTCACGCCAACACACCTAGAATCAACTCAACATTCATTTATCATTCTACTTTTTCTGCTAGGTTTGTGGATCCCACAAATTTTCAGACACCTATTCGCTTTTACACTAACACTGTATAAACTGTCTAAGACTCATCAAACATAAGACAGGCAAAACGTGCTCATAAGGACTTACCAATTGTTCTCAGACTCAGAGCAGAATGTTACTGCCAATCTAAAGCCTTATCTATGCCATAAAAGCTACATAATAACTTAAATTTGATACTTGCCCCTGTCCCACCCCAAGTATGTATAAAGCTGTGTATGTGTGCATACGTGTATATACAGTAAAGTACACTATCATTTGACCCCTAATGATTTCATATATTTATGAAATCATAACCTCATTGAGGACAGAATCTAAATCAAAATCATTTGTTTTCCTCCGCTGCAATAAACACGGTACTACAGCATGAAGAGAAGGTATCAGTTTACTTATCTAACACTTGATAACCAAATTCCTAGCTATCACACTGAGTGTTAGGGATGAAGAATTAGCAGGACCCTAAGTTCCCAAAGGGTTTGGGTGAGACACTGAGAATTCAAATGCAGATGCAATGGAGAGATTATGAGAGGACAGACAGGTAGTGCCTAACTGTCACTGAAGACATCACAGAGAAGGATGCATTGCCATCAGGTAGAATAATAAAAGTTAAATAAAATTTGCCAAATAAACAAGTGGAATTGCTGTAGTGGCATCCCAGACAGAGGGAACACATGCAAGACCTTGGCTTAGCAGTTAGGACACCCATGTTCAATAGGTACCTCTGGCTCCTGATCCTACTTCCCTGCTCCTGCCAACCCAGGGAAGCAGCAGCGATGCTGGGTCTCTGCCACCTCCAGGGGAGAGCTGGACAGTTTTCAGCTGCCAGCTTCAGCCCAGCCCACCCCAGTCCAAACCCAGCTGTCCATCAATATGTGAGGAACGAACTAGAGAAAGGGGGCTTTTTCTCTCTGTGTCTGTCTTTCCCTAGGTCTGCCTCTCTAATAAATGAATCAATACATTTTGCTAAAAATATTGAACAGAAAGATCTCCAAAAAGAAGGAACAGTGAAAGCAAAGAGACAACCACGATGACATGCGCAGATATATCCAGGAACTCTATAAACTGCACAGGCTGGCTATTAGATGTAGGTACAGACAGGCAGAGACGAGCGGTAATGCTATCATGGCAGGCGAGGACTTGGTGAAGTGGTGGGGCCCTTGATGTCATGGGACACATTCCACCCACCCCGGACGCATGAGGGACATGGTAGGAGTGATGGGAACTTAGTGCTCAACTATTAAACAACTTGGAAACGCAAAAGACAGCTGTTCAGACAGTATTTTAGATGAGCTGAGAAGGGAGGATCTGTGCTATGGGGGCGAGGGGAGGAAATGGAATCAACACAGGGATCAATGAAAACAGCGAGAAGAGAACTGAGAAAAGCTCGCTGAGAAGCGTCAGCATTTAACATAAACCCCATTGAACGTCAGATTTCTCCTTGATGTGGGAATGAATGAAACAGTTTTCGGCCTTTAAAACTAAAGTGCTCAATGTATAAACAAGAAGAAACAAGTCAAGATGCATATTTTAAAACATAAACTGGAACCTATTCTATCTTCTGATCTTGGAATGTCTTTCAAACACTAAGAGTTCAGTGATAACAGAATTCCAGCTCCCCTGCCTCCTTCCCCCTATCAGAAAAATCTGTCAAAGTGAAGCGGCTGCAAGCACATGTGCTCTGGGACTTTCTTGCAGAAATGGGTGCTCAGAGTCAATCGGCAGCAGTAAGTAAGGTGCACAGTCATTCGAGGGTTGGCCTCTAAGCCATTTGACTCCTTGCTGTCATCAGCACCCCTCTCTGCCACAAGCCAAACAACTGCTTTGACACCTCTCTGTTCCCTTTTCCAGGATCTGGTTAGACACATGGCACACTGCCACTGTTCAACTTGGCGTATAAAATCATTTTATGGTTTTTATCCTTTTCCCTTAACATCAATGATTCCTTTTTCAAGAGGCATGTTATCATGACAAATCTGACACGATTTACAATATCAACCAAATAAACATGCTACTGATATCTGTATGGAAAACAAGAAAACAAAAGACATCAATAAAAGTACTCTTTGCTTACCTGATGAATTATACAAAGTACATTTGTCACAGGTGCATCCACTCACCATCATCACATTAAAACTGAGTTTCACACAAAATCCTCACAGGAAAGATTCAAGTTGATAATTATGTGAATTCACAAGATGCAGAGATATATCACATCAATGGACACGCTAGTATAAAGTAGACTTGTCAATTCAGCTTATATGAAGTGCCACGAAATCAGTAGCAATGACATATTAACTGCTCTTGAAGCACTGTTAAAAAGTCTCTAAAATCGAGAAGTAAAAAGAGAAATAAAAAAGGAAATAAAACCAACTTTGACAAAAGAGGCATGAATGCCAGAGTCAGGAATTCATCATGAAAACATTTTTCAAAATGTCACTCAAGTTATGAGTTACTAAGGTTGTTATACACACACACTAGATCAGAATAAATGATACAAAAATTGTAATATTCTTTATAACTGAGTTCTGGAAGCCAACACTCTGGTCATACTTAGATCAAGTAATGCGCTGTTAACAGTGCTGTAAAATATAAATGAAGAAGACTGAAAGAGAGCGGCACACAAAATCTTAGAGGATCATGTTAAAAAACATACGATGGAATAAAGTCCCAGTGTCAACGCTTATTTTCTACAAGAAGCCAGTATTAACTGCAATGTTAATGGATTAAGCACACAAAAGTTGCATTTTCTCTACACTGGATCCCAGACTCACAGTTTCATAAGTACAGCCCATTGTGTGTAATTCCCAGGTCAGAGGTGCAGTAGACAAATTAATTAGTCTATTAAGTCTCAGTCGTATCCTGGCACTGATGTTTAGGTTAGCACCTTCAGCTACAAGCTCCTCATGCTTAACTATGCTGCCATTTGTTCCTAACAGCAATTGGGAATGGAGAAAAAAAAAGAAAACATGACTGGGAAAAGTTCCCACTGACCTAAAGGCAGAAACATGCACGTGAGTCAGGGGGCAGACTGGAGTATTCCTAAAACAGGAGAAAAACTCGAGTTGATTAGTTCATGCTATTTTAAGTGATTAAGAGAAACATAAATGGTTTCATATCTAAGAGAAATTTAAATGACCTTTAACACCAGACAAAGACAACCTAAGAAGTATGGTAATTTGCTATGGCTTAGCACTGAAGAGAAACCAATGATTTCATACGATGAATCTCAGGAGTATTGCATAGGAGGATTAGCCATAGAACTACACACTGTAAATGATAACTAATGAGTGAAATAAGCCAAGTAATATACTCATGATTTTTTTAAAGAACATGTATATGCTCACAAAAGTGCAGACAGAGATATATAAAAAAAGGTGAAGACAGAGAATGCTAGAAAGAGAAGTTACAGAAAGAACAGAAAGAAAACAGGTTTCAACTTACTGCCATGAGTAGTAGACGGAACCAAATATCACATGAAGGTTCAAATTTAACAAAAGCAAAGCTTGCTGATCACCACGCGCCATGGGCACAATGTAGATACTGACTTTTCAATTTTTCCTGTTCCTTTGTTCAAGCGAAGTCATGGCAGAAGCAAATGTTTTCACAGTATCACTGACCCAGAGTTGGGCAAAGGATTGGCCTCCTCAATAGAAACGACAGAGTAGTGGATGGCTGGTACAGATCCACTTAGAGGACACTGCAGCCCTTGGGGGCCTGCAGAAGACATCTATTACCACAGCAGTGGAAGGAGAACAGAACAAACTGGACATCTACCCAATGTAACAGTGACAGCAAATATCTGGGTGAAAGGAGGCTCTAAACTGGACTATGTCAGCCAACGGACATTCAAAGTGTCACCTCATCCTTTGATTGGTGAGAACAACAACATTTCAGAACTATCGAAACCACTTGGGCAGAACCCTTCAAGTGTACACCACATCAGGACCCTGGTTCAATACTGGGTGGCCTTTCCCAATCCCCGGGTGTTGTGGGCAGGTGGGGAGCTGGGTATGGCTTCTCACCTTGCCTTACCCCCGCGCCGCCTCCTCCATACAGGGAAAAAAAAAAATAGATAACCTGGAAACAATGATCACACCCACTTTTCCCTAACCTTTGATCCTTCCCGCTCTGATCAATTATGTAAGAATCATTTAAAAGGAAAAAAAATCAAGTTGTCTTAGGAATTAGGTGCTGAGATTGTCTCTGATATCTCTGAGAAGAGTAAGGAGAAATGAATAGCAGGATAAGGAATAACTCAGGAGTGATAGTGTTATTGAAAACTAATAAACATGTTATTCACTAGACAATTCACTGACACTATGTCAGAACCCTGAAGCCCTTACACTAACTTCTAGGTCATTTCAAAATCATCCAGGTTACTGAGAAGGCAGTGGCAGTTAACTGTGGTTTATATTTTCTCCTAAATCTTGCACTGCCTAGGTTCTAAAAATGTTGAAGTTCACCTCACTGTTGCCAAAATCAGTGCCACTTAACTGAGGACTAGTAAAATGCAATGATGTTTCCCGGAATTCTTCAGAAAAATCAAATACTGAAGTTGAAAAGAATGTGACTGCTGCAAATAATAATTCATATCACTTATAAAAGTAAAAAAATGAAAATATCTAACAAAAAAGGACACAGGTTAAACCACAAAAAAGGTAAGATGTGAAGATGTCATTAAGTGCCAATCTTTCAAGGACCACTTAATGGGATATGAAATTCTCGGCTAATGGCAATCATACGGTGGAGAACAGGGCAGTGAGTAAAGTAAAATGACATCTTAAAAATTACCTGCATGGTTTGACTCCAATTTCAATATGTATATATATGTAAAGCATGTAAACATTTATTTTAAATATACATCTTCAATGCACACATACAAACACACATAGTTTGCAGACTCATATAGAAAAAGGAAACTAAAAAACACACCAACCTGGTCATGAAACCTTAAAGGTAGTAGAACACAATTCTTGCTATAAACACAGATGACTTTCATAATAAGACATGGCGCCAAGTAGCTGCTACAACACCAGGGCGTTTCAACAGACTTAAGCAATGAGCAAGAGTTGGGTACAGCAGTTACGATGCAGTTTAGAACTCCTGCATCGCATCTCATATTAGGGTGTCTGGGTTTGCACTTTGTCTCTACTCTTGATTCCAGCTTCTGCTATCGCACAGTCTGAGCAACAGTGGGTAACGGATCAAGAGCTTGGGTCCCTGTGAGTGCTGGGCTTCTGGCTTCAGTTGGGCCCATTCCTTGCTGGTGCGGGCACTTGGGAAGTAAATTCAGCATATGTGAGACCTCTTTCAAATAGATTTTTTTTCAAGGCTCAAGAAAGATGCACTTTTATCTCTTATTTCCATTTTCCATGAGCTTTTTAAAGATCCATCATAGTCTGTGTCAGTTGAACCTATCAGTCTTGAAGATGATGTCACGTGTATGGTAATGGACCCAATAAAGAGGCCCACCTTTCTGAGGGATGCTTGGAACAGCTTCTGGCTAGGACCCCAGCCCTGTCTATGGTCAGCAAATCTTGACATCCTCCAACACTCCATTTTTTCCAGGTCTCATGAATCCCTGCTTTTGCACTATTGTTTCCTACAAATTATCTATTTCTGTGTGAGAAATGTTGTAAATCTGCCAATATTTATCTAATGGTGCAAAATTTTTCCTCTGAGGCCAAAAAAGGGAGAATGAGTATGTGTACAAACTCATTTTTGACAAACTCATTTATTTATGACAAACGCCCCAAACCTGTTTCACATATGGCAGTGGATATTTTTACGAGCATTGCTGAAGAGAATCCCATCCTTCAAATTGACAGTTACAGTTTCTCAAAAAAAAAATGACATCTTGAAAGTTTTTAAAAATAGCATTCTGAAGCAACACTGCCAAATTTCTCAAGTGTTTCAAAAGGCACAGTTACTCCTTTGGCTAAGGAGCGTACCCTGCGTCCCTAAGAACCAGAGTGATGAGCAATGTCCACCCCAGCCTATCTCTTGACAATGCTGTCCACCACCATCGTCCATGTCTCCTGTGAGTACCCCAAGTCTAACTTTCCCATTGTCTTCACTCAGGGTAAAGCAAATAACATTCCTCTATGCTCTGTGTGGTTATCATGAGGGTGGCAGATTTTGCATCTGGGATAAGCCTGTGGGGGACAGGAACATTGGAACAGACTCAAAGAATGACTTAAAAAGTGAAGGCAATGCTGAGCACCTTAAAACATTTCCTTTCCCCCTGAAAAAAAATCTTTCACCAAAATCTATAAAACTCTAGCCTGACTCTCCACTTTCCTGGCACAAAAGCTGTTAGAATTGTGATGGGAACACCATGACATTGGCATGGAACTTCTGTTTCTGACCATCCCTCAAATTCCAGCCTTCCCTGGTTCACAGACTCCATTCCCAGACAAGGGATATGCCACATGCTAACTCAGACCAAGGACTGAAAAACAGAGGAGACAGTGGCAGTTGAAACAGACAGCTTTGTCTCCGTTCCTTGGAGGAGGTCTCTAGAGGTTTCACCTTGTCAAGGCAATTTTACACCTATTTTGATTTTATGACATCTCCACCATTAACAAGGTAATTTCCCTGAATACTGCATCTAGTATACCAATAGTAGGGGGGGAAAGCAGGAGGTCGAGACTTTTTAAACTAATAGAACCAAAACTCTCAAAAAGGCACTAGGTCCTCCTGACCTGTTTGATGAAGGTGGGGAAAACTAGACACACACACACACACACACACACACACACACACACACACTTACTTAATAATTAGCTATCAGTGGATTAGTTATAAAGCGTAAGCTAGTTACACAATATTTACAGTCAGAGGCCAGAATCACCTGAAACCCAGTTATATAATAGACATTATTACAGGAGTTTCAGAAAGAAAAAGAACCAATGGCCCTCATGCTTTTTCAACCAGCCAAATATATGTCCAGAAATTTAATTCATCCATCTCACTTTTTGAGTCCTCATAAAACTGACAACACAAAAGATAACGAAAAGATTTAAAGAGTCAATAAACAATGTTTTTTTAATCCTTTGAATATCTTAAGTGTCACAATAAGGTCTCATTTCAAAGAAGCGTGGATGGACACCATGAGTACTTCTGTGTGCGTCTATAATATATCTTCAAAACATAGTTTGAGATAATAGCAATTCATCACTCCCTACTTTAAAACATGAGTTCTGATACTTCATAATTATCTGTTGGTGGCTTTTCAAAATGATTTGTGCCTATAAAACTTCTCTGTAGACAATGAGTGTAAAATTAGAGTTTAGAAAACTTTGATTACTCATTAATTCATGCAACATTCCTACTGTACATCTATCTACTGGCTACATTCTATTACTTATAAGTAATAAGATTATAGGGGAAGAATTCACAGTCCCAATCCACCAGTGTGAAAAATGTAAAACGAATGAGAAGACAAATGATTCTGGTACACTGCCTTAGGATTCAACACAGGGTGCTTGAAGGGCATAAGGAAGGAATGGAGAGTTTACAGGAGCAGCACATGGAGAGGAGCAGATCTCAGCCACACAGGAAACTGCGTAAGGTGCTGGAAACCCGTTGGGTCACCACATGATGAAACACATCCCTAGAACATGCAAGCATCTTTGAAACATTCCAGAGTCTCAACGCTTATGTAAACGATTCTGCACTTCATTCCGAGGAACCATTCAAGAACTTACATTCTGGAAAATCCCCTTTGACTACAAAATGGAGACCAGAAAGAGGAAACTTCAGTGCATGGAGACCAATGAGGAGACAGTTGTGACTGTGGTGAGAAATGATGACATGCTACACAGCCTTAACTGAGAACATGGCAGACATGTTGGAGAAGCAAGGAGGAGAAAGCAATGGCCAGACCTCAAAACTAAGCTGAAGACAAGACAGGCCACAGTCAGCTTCTGGATGCTAATTTTGGCAAGAGGCAGAGGAGGATGAGGTATACTGATAAGGGAACGCACAGCATGAAGCACACCTGGTGGGGAAGGGAAGATGAGGTTTATGGCACATGGGATGAGACAGGTCTCAAGTGCCCGTTCCCAAAGCAGAGAAGCACAAAAGTCACAGGACACATGTGGGGCATGAGAGGGGACCGGATCTTGGGGGCCGGAGAGGGTGGCCATCAGGATCTGCTGCTGGCCAGTGAACTTGTGGGGAAAGATGGAACAAGCCATGAGAGAAGAAAGGCTTGGAGTGAACTCTGGTGATGACCAAAAAGGGAGACAGAGGGAGGGGAGACACCTGCAAAGGCCACGAGGCTGCAGTAGCACAGGTGTCAACGGACACCAGAGGAGCACAGCACACAGAAAGTAGCTCCCGCCTACAAAGGACTGTGGTGTGCACGTCACACAGAAGCCACCACATTCCACACCTAATGAAGGAGTTTTGGACCTTCATGAAAGCTCTCATTGGAGAGACAGCAAGAAAAGCAACCCAAAATTTATTGAACAAATAGGATGTGGAAAACCAGAAACTGGTTCTAGCATAGCTCCTGGAATATAATCAACACCCAAATTGAGTTCTTTCTCCGTTATGTCATCCTGACCATGCTTTTGTAAGATACTGTAAATCCCCCTTACAAGCATTCATTGACAGCAAGTGGATTATGGTTAGCAGGAAGCCTTTCAGGCATCACCTTAGACATGCCCCATGTCCCACAGTCCAGGCAAACTGGCACTGCTGAGATGCAGCAGCACTAACTGTAAGTACATCTGTTACGCTAATTAATCAGTAACCTCACAAATTATTTTGCAGTGAGAGAAAAATAAACAAAGCTAATCAGAACAATAAAATCACCTTAATCTCACATAAAATATCTGAAAGATGGCTCAGGTATAGAACTTACAAAATAACGTAAGGGGCTGACGGAATGGCTCTATTTGGCTATCATCCACCTGCAAGCATCAGCATACCATAGGAGCACCAGTTCGTGTCCTGGCTCTCCATCTCACATTTAGCCCCCCACTTATGGCCCAGGAAAGTAGTGGAGGATGGCCCAAATCCTTGAGGCCGTGTACCTGCATGGGAGAAATGGAAGGAGCTCCTGACTTCAGACTGGTTCAGGTCTGGCCATTGTAGCAATATAGAAAGTGAACCAGGGTTCGGGCCTTGGGATTCGGCTGCAAGTGCCGCTCCTCACAGTGTGGCGGCTGTGGGGGTGCCTGTGCCGGGTCGGACCCAATGCTGGGGGCTCATGCCAAAGACACTGCCGCAAGGCAGTGAACGAGTCCTCGGCCTCCCCCAGGACCCAAGAGAGCTCTTCCCTCAGGGACCCAAGAGAGCTCTTCCCTCAGGGTAAGTACGCCATGAGGGAACTTGGGAACTGGGTTAAAATTCCTAATTCCGCCCAGCTGCTAATATCTTGTGGCAGGGTGAGTTCGGGAGGGGTTCGGGCCTTGGGATTCGGGGGCAAGTGCCACTCCTCACAGTGTGGCGGCTGTGGGGGGTGCCCGTGCCGGGTCGGACCCAATGCTGGGGGCTCACGCCAAAGACACTGCCGCAAGGCAGTGAACAAGTCCTCGGCCTCCCCCAGGGCAGCCAGTGCACCATGTGGTACCAGGCTCTGCCTGCTGGCCATCCGGCCAGGGAGCTCTGGGGTATTGGTTTCTGAATCGCTGCTTAGGTAGCTACTTGAGTCAAGGACGCTAAGTCACACTGTCTAAGGCAGAGGCCAGGACAAGTGAGGGACTGAGATAAGCTGAGTCAGCGCAACCACTGGCAGGCAGATGATCTACGGCTAGGAACAGGCCCAGCTGGGGAGGCATGGGGACACCTTAACTGGGTTGAGGTTCCCACCAAGGGGTGCGTGTGCTGGAATGGGGGCTGCATTCTATCTAGGAAACAGTTGTAGTCACCTAAGGCACTAGTGTGGGCTGGGATTGGATGCACCAGGCCGGTACAGATCCTAACACTGTCTGGTGTCATGAAGAACCAGAGGGTAGATGTTTGACTGATTAGGCTGGGTCTCAATCCCCTCTTGAGCCATGCGTGAGCTGTATGTGGGTATGGACGAGCCATGGCCGGGCTGAAACATCCAACAACAAGAACCAGAATGGGGTGAAAGCCAGCCAGGAAAAGCCGCTGTTCCTGCTAGTACAGGAGGTGAACTGAGTTGGGTTGGCTCAAGGACCCCCTGGCATGCGCAAAATCTGCCATTGGGAGGGGTTCTGATGGAGGAGCCTGGGCAACTCCTCTGGCAGGACACAGTCCCCGCAGGTTAGCGCAAGAAGCATGATAGGAAACAGCCCAGGATAGGCCATGGAAAGTTTCCCACTGGCACACATTCAGCATGGGTCAGGAGCAGACCAGGCTGAATCAGTTCATGTCATCCACTGGCAAATCCGATCACCAGAACAGAGTGTGGGATGAGCCGGGTTTGGTCGCGACAAAAGAAGTACACATTATGGAATGCCAGGGCATGGTTGCCTGTACTGGATATGAGTGCAGCACCCAACCAGCACACGTGAGATCCAGGAAGGGAGGGGCAGAACCGGCAGGGGGACTAAGGGGCTGGCCCCCTCGCTGGACAGCTACTCCAACTGGAGAGCGTGGGCTGGGATGGGGACAGACCAGACTAAGCAAGGCTACATCACCTGTGCGCTGCATGTGGACTAGACCAGGGAAAAACCAGGCTGGGTTGGTTATTCCTGCTGGTGCAAGCATAAATTAGAGTGGGTAAGGGATGTATGGGCATAGCCGCAGAAGCTGGCACTGGGGACTAATTCTGTCAAGTCAAATCACAGAACCACCTAAAGAGTGCATAAACCGGGACAGAGAGACCTGGGAGGGAAAAAGTGGGTTCCCCCTTCTTGGGTCACTATTCCCGTGGGAGAGCATGAAAACTAGGACGGGAGCTGGGATGGCTAGATAGAGAGGCACTCAACAATGTCTGTGAGGGCTGGATGGTTGAGTTGGTTAGATAGAACTAAGCTTTAATACCCAGTGACAAGTACAAGAGCCAAATGGGATGGGGGACAGACTGGTCTGCTGCTACACATACTGGCAAACCAGGGTAGGGGGCGGGCCTGGGGAGGGTTATTGTGGGTCGCCCCAACTAGGCTGCAGCTCCCACTGGTTGAAGTAAGGGCCGAACCAGACTGGACTGCAACACCCATTGGTTCCAGTGCAACTCGGGACCGAAAACAGAACCAACCCAGCAATTGAAACCACCAGCTGATCGGGGTGATGGACTGTGCCGGGCCCTGTGCTTGCTAGAACATACAAGAATCTAGTCTGGCAATACCTCAAAGTTTCTTTGGAGATCTCCCCAATCGAACTGCTGGACTCAGAACTCTAACCAAGAAAAGACAGAAGACAGAGCAAACGGAGACTTTATAATGGACCATATCAATCAGTGGACGACCTCATCGAGCGAAACTGGCAGCGATTCATAACTGGAGAACTATTAACACCACTCGAGCACATATCTCAGAGCATGCCCCACATCCGGGACTCGGGGTGGGCGGGAAACCGGGTGGGGCTTCTCCCTCAATATCCCCCTTTACCTCAAATACATGATGGAAACAATATGGACATAATAGTATTACCCACTTCCCTATCCCCCTGAACCTTTTTTTTCTTTTTCTTTAACTGTAATTAACTATGTAAAGATTGTCAACAACAATACAATAAAATAGATTATTAAAAAAAAAAAGAAAGTGAACCAGGAGACAGAAGAACTTTCACTGTCTCCCCTTCTCTGGATATCTACAGGCATTTTTTTTTTAAAAAAATACTAACATATAAGATGAGAAAACATTTTAAGCTATCACTTTTGTGTGGTATAACTGACTTAGTAAGAGAACTCCAATCTACTGTTCAGCTGCTGGCAATAAGTATTAACTGATAACGAGTTGTATTTCCCATGGTTACCTGTTTTGCAGTATTGCTCACAAAACATTTCAATGAGATACAGCAGGAATTTATAAAGGATAAAGAACTGCATGCTATCATTTGTGCAGAACAATGGAACATAGAAGTGATTAAAAGGATGAAAATGAAAAGAAAGGTAAAAATGTATAAATATCTGACAAGAACCAAAGGTCAAAAAGTAACAACCCCAATTTACACATCTGCCTAAACCTGTTTTAACATCTCAAAGGAGAGGTAGTAGCCCCAGTCATCTGTTGCTGAGTGCTTGTACTTAGCATCTAGCTAATCAATACCATCATCTCCTAGTCCTACTGTAGGACAATTAGGTAAAAGTTTTTCACTTTATTGATATGACAAGAACAGGAGTCACATAGTGTAGTTTCAAAAGAATCAATTAGAAATTTTAAAAATCTCCTTGAACTATGTTTAGTTTATCAAAATTAGAGTGCCTACAGGTTCCCGCTTATAACTCTACCTCTAAGAAATTTAGAGAATTTAACATCCTTATTATGAAGACATGCTCATTTAAATACTAACTATGCATACAATTGTAGTTATGAGACGTCAGCCTGCTAGAGCTATGGGAGAAGCCGTGGAATGGGAGGAAGGACATGTAAAGCCCATTTTACAAAACTTGTTATTCTCTCTCCAAAACAATCTCTTCTTCTCATTGCTCAATTTTTGTTAACAAAATAACCAACATTCCAGAGACAGCCTTAATACTCTGGCATTACATTTACCACCAGTCTCCCTCATACTCTTCTTACTACTGGCTGCCAAATACAATGGATTCCACACATGCAGGATGCCAGGCATTTGACTGTTTTGCTCCATTCCCTCTGCCACTGTGAAGTCAGGCTCTTACTATCTTATTTGGGTGACTCCTGGAAGCCTTCAGTTCCTCTCAAGCACAGTCCCAACTGGTCCCCACAGAGTCTGGTTACAAGTACTGCTGTTCAGCTTTGAGTGGTTCTCAGCAAAATAAGGGAACACTCCTGGCAGGGCATTTAAGACCCAACACACCTGGTAGTTTTCTTCATGCACAACTATTCCAGACTTGCTATTCTGGAACTTCATTTCTCCAGCCTGGCCCCGTTTCTGACCTCTAGAAACCGACTCATGCCATTTCTGCCTACTGGAATGTTCTTTTGCCCCATCTCCTCTCCCTCAAAAACTACTTACTGCATCAATAATCATCTCAAACATCAGTTCCTTCCCAAGGATGGTGCTTCCCTCAAGTCATCTCTGACCCTGCTCATGCTGACCATTCCCTGGAGTACTGTAGAGTTCCTATGGCCTGTCTTGAATACGGGCTATTTCTACCTTCACCTCAAGCCATTAAGAATCTACCTGTTCCACAAAGACAGAAAATGTGCCCTAGCAATGTGATCATGGCAACACTGTGTGTGCTGGGATACACTGCAGATGTCAGTGCGCTAATGCAGTTTTGGAACAGAATTAATTTGTCAGTGAGCCACAAAGAAGAAACAGACCAACTTGTCATGAAAGCTCTCCTTGCCCCTCCCTGTGCACAAAGCATACAACTTCCACTGTGTGCCGAGATCATGAGTTCATGGGTTACCGTGACTAAAACTTCAGCACTCTGGATGAATGGGTTACATACAAATAAGGTTCAAACAAAGAAAAGTAAATATTAGGTCAATTTTCAGAAAGAAGTATCTTTTAAAAGTAACTCTTCATACTCTACCAGTGGAAAAAAATACATTTTTTTAAAGTTCACCTAAAATGAGATCATTCAAATTACACATTTTTTAAAATGTTCAACACATACATTAGAGGTTATACATTTTCCAAATGTTATCTACTAAATTTTCACCTGTGAAAACCATTCAGTAATACTATTTTTAAATATTTAAACTACAAAAAGCAAAGGTAGTCATCTATACACGCGCACGCACAAATTATTTCTCTCAATGTGTATATACACAAATAAATACTTAACACTGTAACAATCAATGAAAATAGTGGCAGCATTAAGAAAATGCAACCTAATGTATAGCCAAGTAACTCACGAAACTCAGCATGCATTGTTGACTTTGGACATGACCACCAGATTTAACAAGGTGTTTCTGAAAGAAACAAAATAAGGCAGGTCTCTGGAGCATCCATTCAAACTGTCAGATGCATCTGAATTCAAAGGCAAACTCCCTGAGCCAATGAAACGAAATGAAAACTGTAAAAGTAAAAATCTTTAACTTAAATAATACTTGAGAATGTAGAAAGATGTTTTGCAAAAATCTGGCTATCAAATGTAACAAAAGAGTTACAGGAATAAGGCCTAAGAATGAGGGTGTAATATTTCATCACACATAAGATCAAGGAAAGCATTGATACCACATATACCAAATTAACAGACCTGTTTAAAAAAAGCCACAAGGGAACACAACCATTCTTCATTTTAAAAAAAAAAACACATTTAATACATTTCCCTGTCATTCATTATCAAGTCACACATATCAAAGCTGTCAATTTAAAGAGAGAGAGAGAAATAAATGTGCAGATAATCTGGAAATAAACCAATGTTGAATTGACGTAACCTTTTGACTAGAAGAAACTTTTAAAATATCCAAAGTTTCAAAGGATTTGTGTGTTTTTCCTTACATGTGGATTCTGAATTCTGAAGGCATCCATTCTAAGTTGTTTTTCTAACAATGAGTGAAAGATTTGGTCTGATCTGTGAAATTGGTCCCACTGAAATACTATAACTATTTGTCACACTTAGGATATGACTGAAAAACGAAAGGCACTAAGTCATTAGGAAAAGTAATAGTAAAACCCAATGAATGTCATTAAACAAGCTGCATACCTTGAGCATCTCTGATTGCTATGTTCCCTGAGGTCTACACTATCTCAAAATTACAAAGTCCAGGCGAAATGATCATTCTTCCTCACTCATGTCAATCTCTCAAAATTTGCATCATTAAAAAATTGTATTTCTAGAGTCAAAAAGGAACAGAAGTGATTAAAGATTCTGAGACCAATCGGAATTATATATCACTCATGCTAGTATGTACAGGAGGAATCCACATCCCTAATATCAGGGCAGAGGGAATGGCAGCAGAGCAGGTCTATCTTCTAAGTTTCTTGTCAAAGACAGGAGGAGAGGAAGAGGAAAGAGGGAAAAGTGGAGGAAGACAGGGTAAGGGAGAGAGAGAAATAGAGGGGAGAGAGAAAGAGAGAGCAACAGAGACCAAATGAACCAATACAAACATAAACTCTGCTGACTGATTCCTCAAATGCCTGCAACATCAGCTGCTGGGGCCAAGAATGCCCTCTGGGGCTCCCACACGGGTAGCAGGGCCCTAGTACTTGGGCGATTATGTGCTGCCTCCCATGGTGGACTTGAGCAGGAACCTGGAATCAGCAACAGGATCAGGTCTCAAACCCAGCCACCCTGCTAAGGAATGCTGCCGTGCCAAGCAGCAACTTAACCCACCAGGTTACAACACACTCCCCAGACACATCAACATATGTCTAGATCTAAGAGATAAGAATTCCAGTTCTTGGAAGCAGAGAAGAAAACAGGGATCCAACATATTTTGTACAGGCAAATTCAAAATTCTTTACATATAAGGTGAGGAAAGGAAGATTTAAGCACACAGGAAATTATACCTGTAGAAAATCCAACTAAATCGTGAAGGTCCAGGCAAAAATACCAAAGGCTTTGATGTAGTAAGGAAATTTATTCATTGGAAATGAATTATTAAAACTGATTTAAACATAAAAAAGAATTATTGGCTCACGCAACCAAAAAGTTGAGAAATGGAATGAGCCTCAGGTAAATCCTGATTCAATGAATTAACCAAGAACCAAATCCCTTTTCATTTTTCTACTACACCATTTCAGTTCATTACTCCAATACAGAGCCCAGCAATTCCTGAAGCTAAATACTTCCCTTATTCACACTAGGCAAGAATGAAAAACCACCATTGTTTATAGATGCTCAAAGTTCTGAGAGTCACTTTATGAACTGGCTTAGGTCACAGACCTACCCTGCATACAGCAGTACAACCAGAAGCATGAAATAACACTGGTTGTCTTGATCTAAAGAACAGAGAGGAGCTGAATTCAGCTTCCCTTGAAAATTCATGAACACACAGAAGGAAATCAGACACAGCTTGGTAGGAGAGCAGTCACATATGAATGCTGGGAGGCAGCCAAGTTGGTCACTCCACCAACCAATATATTCTGATCCTATATTTGAAGCTTTTTCTCTGCCCTTTTTTGTAGTCTGCCTGTTTTGAGAAATTATGTTGCTGGGGGAGGGGTATGCTGTTACTTTTAAAAGAAGCAATGTGTCCTATTTCTAATTAATCTGGTGCTAGAAGAAGTCTTCTAATAGGTTCCTGTATCTTCCCCACCTGAGATTAGTGTTGAGAAAGCAAAATGCAATGCAAGATATTGTTAATATGGTTCTGTTCCAATTTAAGAACACTGTAAATTTTGTTCAAATATACAAAAGAAGTCACTTCAAGGAAAGAGCTCAGCTGATAGATCGGTTTCCATAATTCTCAAGTTCCAACTTTACCTTGTGTGTCCTAGGAAAAAAGTGAAGAAAAGTAATAACTACAGTTGCCAAGCAGAAGTAATACAGATATGTCTAGTAAATATTTTAAATACCTAAGGGCAAGGAGGAAAACAGAAATCACTCTCAGGAGGGCCAGATTTTTTTTTCTATAAAATACCACAGTTCTCAAAACAACAGATGCGAATTAAGGCGGAGCATTCTAAAATAGGATTCCATAAAAGCTGAAAGTGAGCCAGTATCACAGGTAACCCTTCGAAAGTAGTCCTGGTCATCATAGCATTTAGCTCCACACCCTGAATTTTCCAAGGGCCCAGGCTAAGGGGAAGCCAGACAATGCAGAAGATCATAAAAAAGACCTAGGACCCAAACTACGCTGAGTGGAAAGATCATCTGAACTATTAACTAACATACAGTGCTGGGTTAGGCTCAGACATGGCAGAGAAGTTCGTAAGTCCCCTTCCATCCTACTCTACTTCCAAGAAGAAATAAGCCTGATTTTTATCTATTCTTTGTTCTGGAAATGACTTCTGAACAAAGAGCTGTGTGACTAGAATAGCTAAAGCAAAACTTACTATTATTTTGTTTGAGAAACCGGAGACCAAGAAGAGTCAATCATTTAACTTGTAAAATTTCCAAAACCTGGGCCCAGAAATGTAGAATTCAGTCAACGATTATTGTGTACTTACTGTTAACATTCACATAGAGTACTCTGTACAAGCAAACTACCAATCACCAACAAGCAAGTCAGAACACCTAAGCCCTTCAATTCCAATATCCCTTTCAGACACAGACTGTCACAGCATCAAAAGCCACTGCACCCATTTTCCAACCCTCCTTAACTGCTATCTGACTCAGACTGGCACTAGACTGCCTTGAACTCAGTTTTCTTATCTGCAAAGTGGAATCACGTTATACTACCTCAATGGAGTAAGAGAAAAATATGTGAAAAATGTCTAGAAAGGAGACAATGCTAAATGTATGCTTATAATAATGATTAGAAATAGTACAATCTTATGGCACAGCTAGTTATGCTTTCATTTTAAAAGCTTATCACCACCCACATAAAAAATTCAAAGAAGGATGTTCAAAAGGACAATCATAAAGAAAAACATCTGATGAGATAAAACAAGCGGTATAAAAATGAACTTATTGTATAGCAGAGCAAGCTACATGACTGAATCATCTGGCGTGGGCTCCAGCGGGTTGTATTAGCCAAATGGCAGTTGTTAGGCAATGGTGAGCATTCTACCCAATTTGGCTTTACAATTTGAAAGGTGGGGGAAATTTTAGCACAGCCTAGAAAGGAAATAATTAAGATTGCACAGTTTGGTTTCTGCATAACCAAAGATCATTCTAAGCTCAGAAAAGTTGTAAGAGAAGCTTATAAGTTATCCTTAGCTTACAGTATCACAGAGCTGACTTCACATATTCTACTGTTCCACTGACTTTGCATACAATGAATATTTTTTCACAAAATAAATAATAGCATGCTGACAAGTTTTTTTTTTATAAATAACTGTGATGTAACTGAAATTAAAGTGTTTTAAAATCCCAGTAATGAAAAACTTCATCAACTCTTCCTCTCTGCTTCGGCTTATGCAAACCCATATTTTGAAATAAAATATGAATTTTCTCAATAAAACATTTTTCGGGTTACTGAAGCTACATTCAGTAGTTGGCAAAACCAAACTAGTTTGCATTTACTACCTATTTTATTCACACCTTGCTATATGAATGACATATTGCTGTTGACTTAATGTACAACAGAGCAACACAGACCACATACTCTCTCACACAGAAACGTCTGTTACACATGCATGTAAAAAATATGCTAATAAAATGAGACCTAGAAACATTTTTCACAAAGAACTGCTAATCAAGAATCATTTGCTTAAAATATCAGAATCTCTTTTTTTCTAGTCATCATATTTAAGCTACTGAAAGAAAGGACATAACTTTTCTCTTTGGTTCACTTCCTAACACACATGTCAAAATTCACCCATGGCCATTTAGGTTTCTTCTTTCCTTTTTCCATGTCATCTAGTTTGAAAGCTATCTTTCTGCCTATAGACAGGGCATTCTTCTCTTTCTGTGGAATACAATATTACTAGTCCAGGTCTGCAAATCTGGTTCTAGTATTTCTGTTCACATTTCAACACTAACCAAGCCAACAGCACCATCTGAGGCAAAACTGCCACTCCAAAATACCCAGCTTCGGTCTCCAGGAAGAACAGGATCAAAGTGAAAAGCAGATTCCCTGAGGCAGAGAAAACTCCATGCCCGATGCAGCAGTGTCACTCCTACTACTTCGCCTCTGCTAGCAAGCTCTGAAAAGTCACTTACTTGTACTGCAGACACATGCAGTTTAGTGGTTAACCTAGAAACCCTTCCACAGCCTTCGCAGAGTACAGAAGATAAGGGAGGACACGACTTGCATGGTGTCGCTCCAGGACTCAGCATTCACAGATAATTGGAGGGGTTCCCCTCCTGGAAAGAGCCCATACAAATATTTAGTTAGTTGCATTTTTTTTTTAGCCACTTGAAAAACAACGAGTTTCCAAAACCAGGATCCTTAAAACAGGCACTCCAATTAATTATGGAGCTGTTTGTTTTTTGAATTGCTCCCAAAATTGTAACGGAGGATTCTCTGATGCGTTCACTATTTAGAATCAGTCAGCATCTGGCGTGTTCCATGGCTCGGCCCAGGCTCCTTGGCAACACCAGCACAGTTCACCCAAAAAATTCCAAGGGCTTGCCGTGGGTGTGCTGGATGAGCCCTCACTCCCACAGCCCTGTCACTCAGGGCTTCCCCATCAGGGATGCAGATCCCACACTGAGCCCATAAAACAATTAGTGGGAGGCCTTGGCACTGCATTCAAAGACCTTTATGAAAAGCCCATGGAGCCAAGTGTGTGAAATTTGACATCTGGGGAGCCCCCATAAAACTATTTAGTGGAAACCGGGGGCTTCCTCTGAAAAAGGCTGAGAAACCGGGCACTGAGCCTATCATTCACTCAGTCAGGTGACAACAAACAATAAGCATTGCCATATAAAGAAGCAAGATGCAGTCAATAATTGTTTTAAAAAAAGGGCAAAACTTCATGTTTATAAAGTCAAAATAACTGCTGTTTATAAATCGCCATTTCCTTGGGTAAGGGCAAGGCAGATCTATTAGCTGCTTTCATTTAGAAGAATCTGTTAGGATGCCCCACAGCTAACATACAACACATCTTTTCTCCTCTTTCTTCACAACATCTGTTTTTAAGACATACAAAATCCCATTTCAAAAATTTCCTAGACATTAGGAACCAAACATTACAAACCTATAAAAACATCTCTTTTCTCTAGCGGCACCACCACCTAATAGGACAGTCCAAAGTTTAAAAGGCAGAATGATCAATACTCACAAACTGCGCTATTAACTTTCAAATAATAAAGAATACGACACAGAAAAGTCAGCACTAGCCCCAATTTTACTTATCAGCTTTATTCCAGAGCAGACCAAAATGACTCAAAAACCCCCCAATGTAACAACATGGTCCTTAATGTCCTCAGAGGGGACATCTGCAGGCCAAAGAAGATCTTGCTAGTCTCCCATTTCCTCATCATGAACTGGAATCTAGAGTTAACCCAAAACAGAAAGAGCTCAGTCTATGATGAAAAAAAAAATAAGTCATGATGTGCAAAAAGGAAGAGGCATTCTGACCCAGGAGGAGCATGAAGACAGGTGGGGAGCAAGGAGATCAAAATCACAAGCTTTTACGGCTGCCCCTCCCCTTGTTCAGGGCACAAAGGCAGGTAATGATGTGTCCCTGTCCAAATATTGTGTTCCGATTAGAACAGGAAAAAAACCTTCGGCTGCATCTCAGGTAGCAAGGATAAGTTGGTTTCTGCAGCATTTGTTTCTGTTAGGTGTGAATAAAGAACACCTGCAATGGATTACAGTTTATACTGCATTTCATTTTACGCTGCATGTTCAAAATTACATGAAAGCAAGCATCCTATGAGAAGGATGAGTATCAGTTCAAGTCCATATACTGTATGACAAGTGGATATTAATTCAACTTGGAAAAGAATGGTGAGAGACACAACTAAGACTTGGGCATCCTTGCAAGGGATTCAGAATACCACACAGTTCCTACTAAGAAGTACAACCAGGCTGAGAAGGCCATTGGTGTAAGAGGGTCCAGCAGTACCAGGAAGGGTTACTTTACATGTGGTCTTTAAAACTAGAGGCAAACATTTGGGATCATGGGCTTCAAGATTACAAACCTACAAGATGAATCAAAGGACTGGAAACAGTCAGCTCTCCGCACTCTTGGCTTAGATTCTAAACTCAACTCCCAATAACAAGGAATCTGCCATGATGGAGAGAACACTGGATGAATTCTCACCAACCAAAGTTTCCTGGGACAGGTACAGGTGCAGAGTAATATGGAAAGAGTTCGGAGAAAATAAAACAGTAAGTATTTATACCAGACAGAAGTCCCTAATCAAAAGCGACTTAATCCAGAAGAGGCTAAAACACTGTTAATTGGAAAGGATTTATATTCACTGAGTATCTCAAGAGGAAGTTTATATCCATTAAAGATACAAGTGGCATTTCCTTATGAATAAAAATGAATACAACCACCTTCCTGCCACATTTTCTATTTAAAAGGAGAATAAAGAACTTAACATCTTATTCAACAATCATGGAAGATAAAACAAGTTTATTACAGCATAAAAAGTTGGGGATCCAAGGACTTTTCCATAAACACATTTTAATGAGCATTCTAAGAACTCCCAATTGGCATAGATTTCAAAATTTTGTTTTATATTTACTCACTTTTTAAAACTTGCCTCAAACCTTAAGTCTGAGCGAAAAGTGAACAAAAATCTCTCCAGAGTGTCATGTTTTAAAAAAAAATATTTAATTGTGTAACCATTGGTAACATCATCAAATGTGATTGTACACATTTATAAACAAATGGAAACTATGAAATACTAGAGAGAATTAAGTGAATCATAACTTACTATTGCTATTTTCAATTACACATCCCTTCATGCTAACATTATTTATAAAACTACACATTTTTATTTTAAAGATGTTTTTGAAAGACAAACAAGGGAAGAAGGTAACAATTGCCACACTGAACTACTATATTCAAATATCTTTAAACTAATTATGGAATTATATTTTACACGTAGGCCCAAACTAGATAGTTCACTGTGTTTTTATGTCAGGATGGGAAGGGGGGTAAGGTTCGTTAAACGACAATGGTTCAAAATGTTTTTCACAATTGTTTCCCTACAAGTATTCTAATTTCAATTTCGTTTTCAGAACAAGATTCAAATTGCTCATGTTCTTTCTAGGTTCCCTTACTGTCAGTCATAAAATGGAGAAACAACAAAACTGCAGCTAGAGACACTTACTGGCAACAGAGATTTGGGGTAAAATTATCAACTTTAAGGACTTCGATGCAGGGACAAAAGATTTAATGTAATAAACCTGTCAGACACAAATGAACGTTCAAGGCTTCTTAGTACCTGCCAAGATGCAGTAAGCCATATACCTTTTTAAAAAATAATGGAGTCAGGCCCAGAGCAGTAGCCTAGCAGCTAAAGTCCTTGCCTTGCACGCCCAGGAACCCACATGGCACCAGTTCTAATTCCAGCAGCCCTACTTCCCATCCAACTCCTTGCTTGTGACCTGGGAAAGCAGCCGAGGATGACGCAAAGCTTTGAGACCCTGCACCCATGTGGGAGACCTAGAAGAGGCTCCAGGCTCCTGGCTTTGGATTGGCTTGGCTCTGGCCATTGCAGTGGCCACTTGGGAAGTGAATCATTAGACAGAAGATCTTCCTCTCTGTCTCTCCTCTTCTCTGTATATCTGACTTTCCAATAAAAATAAATAAATCTTAAAAAATTAATAATGGGATCAGTTACCTTGTAATAAAATGACCTTCTATAGCAACCTATTTTCAATATCCAAAGCTTTCTAAGAAATACTGCATGATAATTAACTTTGATTTGTAATGTAACAAATGACTGTATATAATGTATCACCATTTAAAGCTATAATATGAAATACATTCTAACACCTTACAAATCTAATGGGAGGTAAGTTTTTCATGGCCTTGTTAGACAAAATGCAATTAAAATATGTGTTTTGCTTTATTCCCTATGAGCTCACAGTACCTAAATCCCTATACTAGCAATTTCTACTTATTCTGGTAACCCATACAGTTAAGCAGATACCCAAACTATAACTACTCCTAAGAACTTCCATTTTTTTTAGACAAAAAACATTTTACTTGCTGGAACAGCTTAAAGAAACCAACATTTTCTCTTCTGTGAGCTGAAGCAAATTACTGCAGAGATTGTCATCCTTAGACTTTTCTAGAACCTCAAATTTAATAATTCTTCAGTTCACTGTATCCGTAATACTCTTTCTTTTTACTATGGTTTGGATGCATTTGGTCCCCAAATGTTCCTGTGTTAAAAGCTTAGTCATTGACATGGTAGCAATTAGAGCTGGTATAACTCCCCAAGAGGCAAAGCCTAGTAAAGGGCGGTTAGGTCACTCAGAGTGGTACCACCAGAAGGGATTAATGGCGTCCTCATGGCCGCCCAGTTAGTAATCATGACAGCAGTTCTTATTCTAACAGAGCACACCTGATGCCTCCACCTCTCTGGCTTTCCATTTCACCATTAGATAAGTCTCTCCTTCCCACAGTACCCACATCAGCATGCTGCTTGCTGATCTAGGAGGCAAGGGTGCCCTCATCAGAGGCTGAACAGACAGAATCATCCAATCGTTCACTTCAGTCTTTCAAACCTGAGAATCGAAGAACCATTTCTGTCAAAACTACCCCTATCAGATATTTTCTTAGAGCAACAGAAAACATACTAAGACACTTGGAATCTTTGCCCACTTCTAAACACCACAGTCCTCAGTGTCAGTGCTGGGAACTCAGGTCAAGTCAACTAGCACACTCTAACTTTTTTCATTTTCTTATTCATTCATTTATTTATTTCAAAAGCAGGGAGACAAACAGAGGGAGTTTAAACCCCTAAATGACTACAGAAAAAGCCAGCAACCAGGAACCCTGTCCGAGTCTCTCACTTGGGCGGCAGGAGTCGAGAGATTTGGTCCACCCACCACTGAATTTCCAGGCACACTACCAAGAAGCTGAGCAGTGGCAGAGCAGCCATAGCATGTGCAAGATGAGCACTGCTCGGCAACCCCCGCTCCAACCCTCTTTTCTAAAGTGAGCACATCCTTGTCACACCCTCCATTATCAAGTGCTCAACCCTCTCTGCTGTGCTGCATGTTTGCACGGCTGCATTTCATCCCAGGGTTCTAAATGCACACGCATTCCCATTGCCTGCAACCCTTCTTCAATGTTCTCTCTCTCTCTCTCTCTCTCTCTCTCTCTCTCTCTTCCTCTCTCTCCCTCTCTGTAAATGAGCCTCACCCCTTCAGTTTGACAAGTAGGAAATTCAGAAGCCATTTTATGTGATCACCTACAGCTATCCCATGTTCAAAACAACTGCTAGATCTTGTTTATTTTATACTTTGTTTGCCTTTTAAATGTGTTTACGTCTCTCTCTAGCTCCCTCATGCAAAGTATAGCCTCTAAAACCTTCCTGTGTGAGTCAAATCAACCATAACAAGTGCGCAAAACATTATACAATCCTGCTTCATTTCAGTTGTCGAACTTTGAGTTTTACATTTTGAATACTATATTTCCACTAAATTCACTCTGCCCAATAATATAGTCAGTAATTACACAGAGATATTCAGACTGAACTTGATTACAATTAAATACAATCATGTGCTGTACTAGCTACATTTCGAAAAGTATGAGCAGCTAATGGCTACCACAGTGAGAAACGTGGAAATATATTTTCATCAATGCAGAAAGTTCTAGTGATCCATGCCCCAGTAAAACATAAATTCTCTGACAGCAGGAAGCATATCATTTTGTACAATTTATCCACCACCTGGGACTTACCGGAAAGTGTGAAACACAGTAGGATAAACACACACAAATAATTAGTGAGAATGAACATAAAGACAAAACAATGACCAATAATCATCTTCCAAAAGCCCATGTATTATCTTCCATACATGGATCAAAGTTCACTGAAATTTGTGGTTCAAATGTCACACAGATTATCTTATATACTGCAATACCTCCAAACCATATAAGAATTAATGAGAAACAAAAAGTTTTCAAAATACCAAATATTAATAGTGGTGGCAAATCTGAATCTCATTCCAAAGTTTCTAAATCACTTAGATAAGTACATTTATAAGATAATACTGTGAATCTCACAGCTTTTGTTGCTGAAATGGAAATACGATACACACACACACACACACACACACACACATTCCTACTTGAAATTATTTCCTGACCCCTGATTAACAAACATTAACTCAAAATTTAAAATATAACTCTTCAACAGAAAAAGTGTTATCTGCCTCAAAGACTAACAATGTTCAAAATAAATTAAAAAGTGACCTTCCCAGGAGTTTCAAGAAAAAATAGATTTGAAAATTGGCTGGAAAGGGGAAAAAAGCATATCATAACTGGCAGAAAATTGAAACCAAATCAAAATAATGCATATGAAATATTGAATCAAAATTTAATACCTAGACCCAGCACAGTGGCCCAGCAGCTAAACCCTCACTTAGCATGGCCGCGGTCCCATATGGGTTCACATCCTTGTTGTTCCACTTCCCATCCAGCTCCCTGATTGCAGCCCGGGAGAGTAGTACATGATGGTCGAAAGCCTGGGGACCCTCCACCCACGAAGGAGATCTAGAAGAAGCTCCTGGCTTCGAATCAGCTCAGCTCCAGCCAGCCATTGTGGCCACGTGGGGAGTGAACCAGTGAATGGAAGATCTTTCTGTTTTTCCCTTCTCTCTATAAATCTGCCTTTCCAATAAAAATAATCTTAATAAAAAGTGTAACACTTAATCATACTTAAGATTAATCTACCCTACATTTTTAGATTTATATCTATGTAGGAAAAGATTTTTCTCAGCTTAACAACTTATAAATGGGCTGAGGAAAGGAAAAAGTCATCTTTGGGGAAACTGTCTAAAACTATCTGTGAGGCTTTCTGAAGCCACTGCTGTGCCCTTGTCCCTTCACTCCCTGTGGATGTTCCAGTGCACCCTGGGTGTCTGCCAAAGAGCTGAGATCGCCACTTAGAGAGCTCTTAAACACAGGTGTTCTGCAGAGCCATAGTGGCCATCCTCTTCTGCTTCTAGGTGGGCTTGTGAGGGCTTCTCATCAAGGGAACAGGAGCAGAGGTTCTGTCACTGCAGGCCTGGGTGGATGAAGAGCTGCTGTCCTCTCTGTTCTCTTCACCTATATGCCACTTAGCTGTGTCCACCCTAAGAAACACAGGAAGCCTGTGCTAATGACAGTGGGGCATCTAACAGGACTCCTGAGCCACGACAGGGGCTATGCCCACTCCTTAACATCTCATCCTCCACTTACTCCACACCCTGTTATCTGTCAAACATTTCCATAGTGTATTTTACATAAGTAGGAAATTTTAAGTGTTCTTATCTCTTCACACATGGACACAGGATACTACGAAGTCAAAGTAGCATTAAAAGCTTATTTTGTGGCAAAACAATTTTGAAATTCATGCACAAATAAGAAATCTTCAAAAAGTTTGTTTGAAATATGAAAAAACTATGCATGGATTTCAAAACTGTTTACATCAGAATGCACTCATCTCTTAGTTTACTTTCTGTGAACTTTTGAGGTACCTTCATTTATTTGTTACAGGAACTTAATCCATGTTCCTTTATGGGTGGCAGGAACCCAACCACTTGAGCCATAGCTCGCTGCCTCCCAGGGTGTGCATTCACAGGAAGCTGGAATGAGGAGAACAGTAACTGTAATGTGGGATGTAGGTATCCCAAGCAATGCCTTTACTGCTGAGTCAACCAGCCCCTCCAAATCTCTAATGATGGGGTAACAATTGTGAGGACTTAACCTACATCAAATTGTGTGAATGATCATTAATAATATATTATCTCTTTCGGAGATCTGGTCATTTGGGTCAATAAAATTTTGACAAACTATACAGAAGTTTGTCAGCCATGAGGGGAGACCTGGAAACAGAACTGGCCACGTACTGTGGACGCTACCAGAACCGCATGGCTTCTAGTTCTGAACTACACCTTACAGACTTGAAAATCCCTCGCTGCCTTCCCTCCCCCCATTCCTATCAGCCAACAGCTCACTCTGCATTCTCAAATATGGCTATGGTCTTTGCTCCTCTTGGCAAACATCTCCCCGCCCTCATTCCCCGGTAAAGTTAATCATTGCCATCTCTTGCCCTTTTCACACCATACTTTGATTTGATGGTTTACACATCAGTTCCCTCTTTCTGATTCACCGAACACAGGGATGAGTAGCACTCATGTCTACATCCTAGCCTGGCAGTAAGCTGACAGAAGTTACATTCTAAATAAACCTTTAAGAATGAACAAGTAACTTGCTCAATTCATCCCACTATACAAGAACAACAAACTAGTCTACTGTGAAGACATGTGTGTACTTCAAATACTCAAAAAATAAGGCATGAGAGAAAAAGCAGGAAACAGTATATGTGGCTGACACTGGTGCTGCATTAATCAATGTAAGAAGTCCTCCTTTTATTAATGATAACTAAAACTGAATTGTTCAATTTTCATACTGTAATTTAATTTCATAGTACAAAAAAAAGAAATTATATCTAAAAGTCACACATTTACAAATCACACTGAACAAAGCTTACCATTTTAAACTTGCTTTTAACTCTTGGTCTCCATAACAGACAAGAATTCACAGGATGTCAGTTAACCTCAATGCCTCTGGAAGCCTAACCGAGCACAGTGTGCTGCTCTTATCACCTGAAACTTGGTGTGATTTTCTTTATGTATGAAAGAAAGAAAGAGAGAGAGATGGAGAGAGGGAGGAAGGAAGGAAGGGAGAGAGAAGGGGAGAGAGAGAGAGACTACAGGTAATCATGAGGTCAGAAAAAGAAGAGCAAGTTCCCTTGACTCTTACGCCTTTGGAGCTCACCCAATCTGCAGGGCACACAGCGCTGTGAAGAAGTCATTAAAAGTTTGGGTGCTGTACCTGGGAGATTTTTAAAACAGCACTGCCATACCAATTTTGTAAACCTTTGAAAGCTCTTAAAAAGTTGCAAGAACATTTCAATTATAGTTTCCTGTAAGACCGTCAGTGAAAGAGAAGACTCTTTGGAACTTAGCTTGGAAATTCTTTTCTCCAGCCATGTAAGGTAACTGAAAGGGCAATATGAAAATTAATTAACATTCCGGGATCCCAAGTAACCGCAGGCACCTGGAGCACAATAGATCCTGCAATCTCCAGCCATTCGGCCGTGCAGAGGTCTCAGAGTGGGTCAGATCAAAACTGACCTTGAAGGGGTGCAAAGAATGCCTTCTCCACCCTAGTTTATACACTTCTCACAACTACTTGCAGATGATCACAGTGAGAGGTAGAAACAAAGCAAAAACATCCAATTTTTTGAAGGAGGGATAAGAAGGAATGGATTGGAATAAAGTTGTCAGGAATGCATCATGTCCATCTCTCTTTTTAAAATATTCACTGATTTTTATTTTTATTTTAATCAAAAAGTAGACAGAGCAAAAGAGCTTCTATTTGCTAACTTAACCTCTCAAATGCCTGCAGCAAGGAGGGGCTAAGGCAGCAGCCCAGAACTCAATTTGCATCTCCAACATGGGTGATACTGATCCAAGTGTTTGAGGGTCCCTGGAATATCTGTTGCCTCACAGTTCATGAAGCTGGAAGAGAAAGCAGAGCCAGAAAGAACTGTCACTCTGATATGGAATGCTGGCAGCCCAAGCGGTGCCTTAACCACTGCCCAGGACTGCCTACCCCATCGTAGGGTGAATAAACATGACTGGTTGTGACAGCAATTAGCACTAGCATTGCTGTTTTGTTCTAGGTATTATTTTACGTCATTTATAATTGTGAAATCTTCTATCTGCACACCAGTTCCATGAAGTAGGCATTGTAATTATCTCCGTTTTACACTGGGGAGAGCTGAAACCCAGCACATAATAAGACAGCAGATGTCTGCCATGAATGCATTCATGAGGGCCCGAGGAGATGCCCTGCCTTCAGCTGACATAATAATCAGCCCACCTTCTCCCCATGACTGAGGTTTAAAATGAACTACAAACTATAAGGATGGAAAGAAAAGTTGGGAGATCACTGATATACAGATGGTAGAATCTGTTAAAATGGCATTACAGATAGTGCAGGAGAGAGAGAGAGAGAGACCAGCATTTAAGCACCACCTGAAACACCCAGCATCCCATAGTAGGCTGCCCATCCAGCTCCCTGCTAATGCACCTGGAAAAGCAGCAGATAATGGTCCAGGTCTTTGAGTGACTGCCACCTTCATGGGAGATCTGGATGAAGTTCCCGGCTCCTGGCTTCACCCTAGTGCAGCCCCAGCTATTGTGGACTTTTGGGAAGTGAACCTGTATTTCTCATTTTCTTTCTGTTATTCTTTCTGTTATTCCACTTTTTGAATGAGCAAATCATAACAAAAAAGAACTGAATCTCAATACAGACTTTAAAAGCACTTAAAGATTTTGCATGAAAAGCAAGCAAAATGGACCAAGAAACCAAAAGCAGAAAATAACGAGGAGAGCATCACAGAAAGTAGAAGAGAAAAAATGCTCAAAGGAGGAGAGATATAAATCCTCACCAAATGAATTAAGACAGAGATGATTCCACAAGTGGTACATACAACATCACAAACTAGCATGCTCAAGACCCTTATGAAATTGTTAAGTCCTCGGGCCTGGCACAATGGTAACACTAGCTGATCCTCTCCATTCAAGTACCAGGATCTCATAAGGAAGCAGGTTCATGTCCTCACTGTTCCACTTCCCATCCAGCTCCCTGCTTATGGCCTGGGACAGTAGTAAAGGATACACCCATGTGGGAGACCGGGTGAAGGCTCATGGCTTCGGGCTGGCTCAGCTCCAGCCAGCCACTATGGCCACTTGGGGAACCATCAGATGGAAGATCTTTTCCTCTATCTCTCCTTTTCTCTGTAGATTGGACTTTCCAATAAAAATAATTTTTTTTAAATTCTTAAATGCTGATTTATGATCAGACCAGTCATTCAATCTAGAAAGTGTGGCTGAAAATACTTTATCTCCTGTTGCATGGTTTAATCTCCCTGGGTACTTGCAATGGATGCTTTCCCCAAGACTTTAGGCATGTGTTCTCCCAAGACTGTTTTTACACCAGGCATGGAGGATGCAGAGGTTCCTTGGGGCAGGGTGCTCTGCCTCTCCTTGGCGCGAATGAATTCTGCATTAGCAAGAGACATCCATGAGTCAAAAGAAGAAACATGAACATACTTCCACACCACAACCCACAGAAGACAGCAACATCAAAAAGAATTCAAGAGTGCCACTGAGCTGGGCTCCAATTAGGCATACAAATTCTGGATACCAGGTCACAGAGACAGATGGTATTGCCTGATTTACAAAAAGAGTTTCAGACTAAGAAACCAAGTTCACAAGTTAGGCAATTATCTCTGTGTACGACTCAAGTACTGAATTGAGTACTGAACCGTGAAGGCTCTTGGCATAGAGTCAGCAATCGGACAAACACTTCTTGAGTGAATTACCCATTTTCCCCACTTACAAAGTACAATTCCCCCTCACCTGCTAAGGCAGTGCAGCTCTAGGTGAGAAACCACTAGAGACAATGTCCTCTTAAGAATCAGACACAGTCCCAGAGTTTATACTAATGTACTATGGCAATGTCTCTTTCTCACAAGGGTGTGTCAGAACAGACTACGTATCTTTCCCAAAATGTATTTGTACAGCCTCCAAAACTCCACAGCACTTTCCAAATTCTGAAGCAGCATTTACAGGCTAAATTTCAGGCACATGCACCCTGAAAGTTTTCCCTGCGTTACGGATTCCAGCACACCAAAGGGTTGCTGAGCTAAAGGTGGGGGCTACAAAGCAAACGTTCTGCTGACAAGTCTTCAAAGGTGACAACAGTAAAACCTTCCCAAATATCAACCTGGACATAGGTGTAAAAATCCTGACAATGACTATCAGAGCCACTACGTAAAACCCGTAAACTGACTAAATCACAGGAGACCCAGCACAATGGCCACGTCTGTATTAAGAAGTCAAAAATGTAAGCCGTCTCAGACAAGGGGAAAGCAAATGACAGGTGACTGTCTTCAAGTCTTTACTTTAGTATTAACAGACTGATCATCCCAGAGTTGAGTAAAAGGATGCATCTTTTTGGTTTGCACAATCAGAACTGAGCTATAGTGTGTTATACAATGCTTCTGCTTTGGGACTGTTGTCCCTCCAGTGTATTTTGAATGATTTTGGCCCTCATAACACATAAATAACATTTGGTGTGAAAATAACAATATCTGAATTGTGGGTTTTTTTTCTTTTTTTAATTTTTTTTTTTTGGACAATCTTGACATAATTAGGGTAAAAAGGTTCAAGCACTACAGGAAGATGGCCAATTAGTTCTGTATTGTTTCCTTAATATATCTGATGTAAAAGGGGATTTTAAGGGAGAAACTCCACACAGTATCCCACCCACCCCAGGTCGGGGCATGCTCCGAGGGTCTTGCTCAAATGGCTTTGATAGTTCACAGTTATGAATCGCTGCCACTCTCACCACTCCAAGCACGATGAGGTAGTTGAAGAATCCGCTGATTGACATAGTCCATCATAGAGTCTCCATTTGCCCTGTTTTTCACTGCCAACATATAGCTGAGGTGGTTGATTGACTTATTCTGTCCTCTGTCTTTTGATGGTTAGGGTTCTGAGTCCGGAAACTCGATTGGGGGGATCCCCAAAGAAACTTTGTTTGAGGTGTTCCCAGACCATTCTTGCATGTACTAGCAAGCACAGGGCCCAGCACAGTCCATTGCCCCGATCAGCTGGTGGTTGCAATTGCTGGGTTGATTCTGTTTCCATCCCTGTCTTCCACTGGAACCAATGGGAGTTGCAGTCCAACCTGGTTCTGCCCAGCACATACAAAGCCCTCACACAAACCAATGTGGGCTGCAGCCTAGTCGGAGCGACCCACAATAACCCCCACCAGGCGCGTCCCCTGCCCTGGTTTGCCAGTATGTGTGGCTGACTAGTCCAGTCTGTCCCACATCCCCTTCTGCGCTCATACATGTCAATGGGTATTAAAACCTTGTTCCATCTAACCAGCTCAACTATCCAGCCTTCACGGATGTTGTTGGGTATCTCTCAAGCCACCCCATCCCCTGTCTAGTTTTCATGCCCTCAGGTGAAAGTGGTAACAAAAGAGGGAGGAGCCCACCATTTCCCTCCCAGGCCACTCCCACTCCCGGTTCATGCACTCTCCACGTGGTTCTGTGGTTTAACTTGACAGAACTAGTCCCCAGTGCCAGCTTCTGCCAGCTGATGCTGCGACTAAGCCCAAACATCCCTCACCCACTCTTATTGTAGATTGCACCAGTAGGAATAATCAGCCCAGCCTGGTATTTTCCTGATCTGGTCCACATGACGTGCACAGGTGGTGTAGCCCTGCTTAGTCTGGTCTACCCCCTTCCCAGCTCACACTCTCCAGTAGGAGTAGCTGTGCAGCAGGGGAGCCCCCCACACTCTGTTCCGGTGCTCGGATTTGCAAGTGGATGACGTGAACTGATTCAGCCTGGTCTGCCCCTGACCCCATGCCAAATGTATGCCAGTGGGACACTTTCCATGACCTCTTCTGGGCTGTTTCCCTCCATGCTTCTTGCGCTTACCTGCAAGGTCTGTGTCCTGCCAGAGGAGTTGCCCAGGCTCCTCCATCAGAACCCCTCCCAGTGCCAGATTTCGCGCATACCAGTGGGCCCATGAGCCAGCCCTACTCCGTTCACCTCCTGTCCTAGCAGGAACAGTGGCTTTTCTTAACTGGCCTTCAACCCATTCTGGTTCTTGCTGTTGGATGTTTCAGCCCAGCCACGGCTCGTCCATACTCACATAAAGCTCATATATGGCTCAGTAGGGGCTGGGACCTAGCCTAGTCCGTCCCACATCTACCCTGGTCCTCCAGAACACCAGAAGATATTGCAGTCTGACCTGGCCTGCTGCATGAAGTCCCAATCCACATTTATGCCAAGGGAGACTACAACTGTAACCTGATCAGAACACAGCCCCATTCTAGCTCGTGCACCCCTTACTGGAAACCTCCACCCAGCTAGGGTGCCCCCTTAGCTGTCCAACTGGGCCTGTTCCCAGCCAGTGTTCAGCATGCCAGTGGTTGCTCTGACTCAGCTTGGCACAGCCCGTCACCTGTTGCGACCCCTGCCTTAGACACTGTAGCTAAGCGTCCGTGGCTCACGCAGACCAGTTGGTGCAAGAACCTAGTTGGGCATGTCTTGTGCTCCATCCTGGTTTCTAATTTTACTTGTGGGCTAAGGTTTGCTCAGTACTGCCTGGTGCACCCGTTCCATTGCCTTTTCATACACTGATGAGGAGCTGGAGCTACTTTGCCCATCTTGTCCAACCCCCAGATCTGGACCACCTGTTCACCAGTGGGAGCTATGACTCGCCAGGGGAGTTCCTCAAGTTCCTCCACTTGATCCACTCCCAGACCTAGTTCTCATACATGCCATTGGGTTTTAGGCCAGTGCCTGGCGTAGTCTGGCCTTCCGTTTGGCCTTGCATGAGCTGGTAAACGTTGCACCCTGGCCCACCCCACACCCTATTCAGGATGCACATTCGGGTGCTGCTGCCTTGACCAGTCCAGATTGTTGTCGGTTCTTTAATCTGTGATTGATGGCAGGCTCTTTAGTCACACCTAGTTTAGTCCATCACCACGCCATCTCTTGAAGTAACCTGTGGGGCTAGAATTTCCATAGGGTTTGGCCCACACATCCCCCACACAATCTTCCTCCGGATATGGTTCTCTAGCATGTTTGTTAATGTCATGGCCCTGCTTAATGTGACTGGTCTCCGCTGGGTCAGTTCTGTTTCCAGCCCTGTCATCCACTCGGACCAATGGGTATTGTGGTCCAGCTGGATCCTACCCACTTCATACTTGGTCCTCATGCAAACCAGTGGGAGCTGCAGCCTAGTTGTGGTGACTCCCCATAACCCCCACCAGGCCTGCTTCCTTCCCTAGTTCCCATGCATGCAAGTATGTACCGCAGGCTTGTTCAGTCTGTCCCACCGCCCATTAAGCTCCGGTACTTGTCAATGGGCACTGAAGCCTAGTTCGACCCAACCAGCCTACTATCCAGCCCACACACATACTGGCTTGTGCCTTTCTGTTTAGCACCACCCCCTTCCCCTATCCTGGTTTTCATGCTCTCCAGTGGGAGTGGTTACCCACGAGGGAGGTGCCCACTATCTCCCTACTAGGTCACTCCAACTTCTGGATTGCCCACTCTCCAGGTGGTTCTAGCATTTAACAGAATTTGCCCCTGGTGCCAATCTCTGCCATCTGATGAAGTGGCAAAGCCCTACCAACCCTTGCCCACTCTAATTTTGCTTGCACCATTCAGAACAGTCAGCCTAATCAGGCCATTCCCCAATCTAGCTCACATGAGGCCCACAGGTGTTCCCCTCAACTGTCTGTATTTGCCTTCAATGCTGTGGCACAGTATCCCTGCTCCTGTAGACCATTTGCTGTAGAGCCTGGGTTGGAATGACGTGCTCCATCCTGATTTCTATTCTTTTTCTGTGAGTTGAAATTTGTTTGGCCCTGCCCAGTCCACCCCCTTCCAGGTGCAGCTCGGCCCACTCCACATCCTGTTTTAGGATGCTCCTTCGGGTGATGCTGCTTTGACCTGCCCAGACTGCCATTGGTTCCTTTACCCATAAGTGATGGCAGGAGCCATGGTCACTCCTAGCTTAGTCCCTCGCCACCTCAGCTAGCGAGCTAACCTGCGGGACTTGTATTTCCACAGGGTTAGGCCCACACTTCCCCCATAGAGTTTACCCCCGGACCAAATTCTCTCGCATGCTGGTCAGTGTCTTGACCCTGACCAGTCCACTTGACCCAGATGTGACCAGTCCACTGTTCCACCACCCAGTCAAGTAATGGTGCCCAGCTAGACAGGCCCCCATCCATAGCTTTGGTGTGGACCTGTATATGGCAGTCAGTGATGCTCTATGCTAATAGCCCTTCTCAGGATTCCTAATTTGGCTGGTGATTCAGTCTGGCTCAAATAGATCTTATGGACACTCCCCTCCAAACCATCAGGTCTCAGTTCCCACGCTTACCCGAAAGTTTCAGGACCCTGTAACCAGGAATCACCCAGAATTCATCTCTCACGTACACTAGAGCTGGCCTTATTCATAGGAGTCCCTAAGCAGCAATTTCATATCCTAAAAACCCCAGAGCTCGCCGATGGGCGGCAAGCAGGCAGAGACTGGCACCATTTGGTACACTGGCCGCCCAAAGCCAAGGACTCAGTCACTGCCTTTTGGCAGTGGTTTTGCCCTGCTGAGTCCCCAGTCTCAGATCTGGCCCGCCAGGGGTGTTCCCCCACAGTCGCCATACTGTGGGGGGCTGCCATCCACCCCCAACCCCCAAGGCTCCAAATCCTTGTGTTTTTTTTCTTAAACATAACAAAAATCAACCTAAACAAAGGTATTCGTTTTAACATCACTATTATTTTCAAGCTATTTACTCATTTGTGAAATCAAATTAACTAAACTTGTCTCAATACTAATTTATCAAAATGTCTTTGGGGTGAAAAAAAAAATAAAACCAAGGAGTCATGTAGCTGATGCCGCCAGGGAAAAGTAGAGTCACTGGAGATGATGTGAATTACATCCAAACACTATTCAGAGGAGAAATATGTTGGCTGAGCAGAAACCAATGAAGTTACCATAACAGGAATAAAATTTAGCTGTGAAATACTTCTTCAAAATCACCAATATTACTTCATTAACTTCTTTGTCTATTAAGGATTTGTCTACAATGTGATACTTTCCCAAAGGGAATATATTCCTGTTAATAGTGAAAAGACAGAATAAACAGTGTTTTAAAAACTATGAATGCTTGAATTCAACAATTTAAGTTATAAAATATAGAATTTCTTTCTTAGAAAAGGAAACATCTGAAATTTTCCATCAATATGAAACAGTAAATGCAAACAAAATCACTGAGCTAGATAGAGGCTGCCCACTATACCCCCACAGTGATAAGGCCACTGCAAGCAAGTGCAACATAATCAAAACCCATTTTGGGTGACACAAGCATTGAATGAATTACAGGGAGAACCACTGTAGGAAAGATACATAAATATAAGTTCTGATCAGTCAGAGGAAGCTTCAGTGTCACAAAACCCAAGTAGCAGAAAATACAGATTGGTGAAATTTGACTGATAATGTTATAGAAACAATATTAGCGGTTACTCAGATTTCTTGTTCACCTATAAGTCAATGATAAAGGCACACTCTGCATTTTGAATCAGTATTGCCACAAAAGAATTACAGAGCAATAATAAAGTTACCATGATCTAAATAAAATTGATATTGGAAATTATTATGCATGTCATTAGAGTAGTCCAGTGAAAAATAAAACCATTTTCTATGTAATGAGTAAAGAATGAAAAGTCATTAAAATTAATTCATAAAATGAGATAAAATGAAATAGTCAACACTCTACAACAATCATGACCACCTAAAAGTAAAGAAAAAATTTCCCAGTCTGGACAATGTTCACAATGGAAGTCACACAAAGCATGACTAACATGAAAAAATCTGCTTCAAATAATTCATCCAAAATAACTCTCACAGTGCCTGCCATAACAGGAATTATTTAAAGATTCTAGAACTTTAAAGCTCAGGATTATTAAAAACGGAATTTAAATTCTGGAGAGAGTGTTTATTGTAAAATACCATATTTATATTTTGTAGCATTAGCATACAAAAGAATATTGAAGAATACTGAAAACAAATTATAGAGTGCAATAATCCAAGTATGCTTTTCTAACGCTGAGAAATGAAGAAAGCCAATGCTAAAAAGCAAATTGGCTCAAAACCAATCTTTTCATATTTCAGGTTTTTTCAAAATCTAATATAATGTAAAGCCATAAAAAATTTGCCTCCACACTTAGTATCAGAGAAAATTATGTTTTCCATTATTACCACATCTTTCATTTTGGAGTAAGCAATGGAATGCTTCACCATTGATCACAATTTTATAGTCAATGATTTCTTTCAGCAGTAATTTATAAAACACTCGGGATTGCTGAACTGAAACTTGCACAGCTGGTTACTACAAAGACAATGCAGTAGATTATATTTGCCAACAATTTAAAGAAGGAATAAGAAGTGTAAGTTTACTCAATATTCATGCTAAACATTTATACGAGAGCAAGTGAGCGAACAAGAGAATTTACTACTTCTCAGAACAGTAGACAAAAATTAATGTTAAATCTACTGAAGTTAGATTTATATGTAGTCATGACCACATATAAACTAGCACATTTCCATACACTAGAAAGTGTTTTTTAAGGAAATCACTGATAAGATGTCACTTAACTATAACTTAAAACTCAACAAACAACATACATGTAAAGCACTATTGTATAGAATGCTTACATGACTTCATAAAATTTCCTAAATAAAAGGACTCCATTTTTTCACCAGAAAAAAAAAAGGCAGATTTACTACCTATTCAAATTTTTGGAAACTGAATTTTAAAAATGCATATATATTTATTCACTTTACTCAGCACATCAGCTTGCCAGGGGTGCTGAACAACTGCACAAGATGTGATTTCAAAAGCACTAATCTGCTTCCTTACAGCCTAGAGCCAGATGTCCCCATCCCCATGTGAGAACGGACACACCTTCCTTTGTTTGCACACAGCCATCATTTCCCTGGGTTCTTCCAGGCCTTCCTCCATGCTGTGTCCTGGTCTCCTTCCACTGAGAAGGATATCCCCTCACCCTGAATAAGGGCTGCCCCAATAACCCACCTTAACTTTGTGAACTCGTGAAAAATTCGATTTCAGCATGGTCACTTTTTGAGGTATCAGGAGTCAGGATGTCAACGTAAGAACTGTAGGGGTCATATCACCATGTATGAATCTGCTTTAGACAATTCCTATCTGAATTTCAACAACATTCAGTAACACCACAATGTTTGGCTTTAAAAAAATACTAGTGAGAAATCTATAACTTCACAGGAATATAATAATGTGTGGGGATGATTTCCCTTCCCAATTTTTTTTCTAGGAGACATTTGAAGCATCTACAATGGCTAAGGCTTCATGAAACAAAGCATTGAAATAGAACAACAAGAACAAAATCAAACAACCAGAAGCCATCAGACTCTAGAGGTGTGGGTATACACAAATTCATTCCCCTGTGTCCATTTTCATTGCACTAACTGGTCACTGAGGCATAAAACGGAGGACAAAGTAAACTATAAAAAGGAAACTAACGCAATGATAAAGAGAAACGGATCTGGGTCCAGCCCTACTGTGTTGTGGTATAGCAAACACAACCACAGCCTAGGATGCCAGGGTCCCATATGAGGCCCAGTTTGAGAACAACTGCTCAACTTTCCATCTGGCTCCTCATTCATGTGCCTGGAAAAGTAGCTGAGGATGGCCCATATGCCTGGTCCTCTGCCTCCCGTATGGGAGACCATGGAGAGGTTCTGGCTTTAGTCTGGCCCAGCCCAAGCCCCTGTAGCCATCTGGGGTTATACCAGTGGCTAGAAGTGTTCGCTCTAGTTTCTCTCTCTTTCTCTCTTCCTCTCTCTCTCTCTCTAATCTTTTTCAAATAAATAAAGCAAATCTTAGGAAATGAGGGAGAGGGAGAAGGAGAAAGAAATAATACTAAGTCTCAGGAAGAAGACAAAGAACAGGTTAATACGGAAACATCTTATAATGTCTTCTATTTTAAGCTGACTTCATGCATAATATCCCCATTAGGTATATGCACAAGCAAACAGAATATGAAGAAAAATTTACAGCTGGAGTAGCATTCCCAATGCATTCATCCTATCCATCAAAGAGGTATTACTGAACCCTACTATGCACCCTACTATGGTGTACAGGTGCACCAAAAGGTAACATCCTAGCCTATACAGAACTTCAGAAGTTCTGTGCATGCAGAGAACAGAGACAGAATTCAGCATTTGCATAGACTATACTGATAGTAAGCAAAAAAAAAAAGAAAAAAGAGCCAAAGCTTGGCCAGTCACTGCTTCACTGAAATGAATTTGAAACAATACAGATCAGCAAATACCACCTGGAATTTAAACAGTTTATACTTGCTGCATGGGTTATAAACTGAATCTTAACAAAATAGTAAATTAATATTAAATACATTCAAAATGTTGTGGGAATTCAAATAAATTTATTCACCTATAACTAAGATTGCAAATTCTATTGTTTTAAAAGAAAGGACAGATTACTATTTTCAGTTACTATTAAATATAACTATTAAGTTATAATTATATTAAATACAGCTGTATCAAACAAAAGTTCAGAAGTCTTTACTAAATATTACATCTTGCTTTTTCACTTGAAAATTTTTTTCATCGAACAGAATGTTACATAGTTAATAATTAAAAATACCATCACAAAGGTGGTATTTAACCTTTCCAAATGTTGTTTCCATTCAGATTGCTATACATGCGAATACCTAGACATATTACATACTGTCATGCTTTATAGCTCAAAGTTTTACATAAATAATTTTACATTACATGATTGCAGATTTTTTTTTTAATCTTTACTGTTATGTGAGTTCTAAATAAATTCCCATTGGTTCAGGGAGAGAGAATTTTTTCACTCCAGTTGCTGTACACAGAGCATAAATAAATCTCAGTGATTCAGCAGAAAAACTAAGTGACTCCCTTTAAGACATATACGTACAATCTGCAGAACTGTCATAACTATGCCATCACTGAAATGAGACAGAGCAGAGCTGAGATCAGACATCCATGCATGTGAATTAAGCCACACACATCTCAATACACGTCATCTCTCAGCTCCCTCAACTTCAAAAATGAGCAAACACACATGGTACAATGAACAGTGGGTACCGGTATCCCCGTAGAGATGTTGTGCCTCCAGAGAAGACATGTGGCAGTAGAAGTGTTGCAATAGAAGATACATATTTCAAATTTATAGGAATTGTCTAATTGCTTTCCAAAGTGAAGAAAAGTAAAAACCCTTTTGTCACATTCAGACTAAGATTTTTTAAAAAATCAGTTACTATTTTGCAATTTGTGTCAAGTATAAAGTAGTATTTAATCTTCATTTGTTTCTATTTCCTAGATGATCTACAACTTTTTGATATGACTGGCTTCACCAGTAAGGGAACAGTTAGAAAATATGAAATCTGTCACGCTGAGTACATTGTAAAGCATCAGGCCATTCTCTTCCTGTTCCGCCAACACATTGGTCTGCCTAAGTAATGACATCAAGTGTCGCAGACCAGCCTAAGACCTGAACATAGACCTAAAGTAGATTACTCTTCACCAGTGAGTACAGTCAATTAGAAGACTTTACATAACATTTCAAAATAGAAACAAAATACTTACAAAAACAATGCTTATCCTTATGTAACAAGGAATATTAATATTTCTATTTCATTTAATTTACAAAATTACTACTTGAGATTCAAGTTGATATCATGATTTCATTAATGGGCTGCACCACTGGTTCTCTTCTATTCTTAAAATACCTGAGAAAAACAGAAGATTCTTCTGAATTTCAACTCATGTGCTGAAGGTCCCGTCTCACACTATACAAAGTATTTGCAAAAAAATATCTACAACAAGCCCCCCTATTCATAGACGCCAAGTCATTTAGTCCATCAGTATTACAAGATCTCATGCTGGTTTTCACTGGAAAGTGCTTCAAACAGAATGATGGGAGGTCTGATCCATTTGGGGTATAGTTACTAAAGCTGTTTTAATGAGGGAGATTTCATTAGTCCTTTTTTGGTAGGGAAAAGAGGTGAGTAGCATTTGATTGGTAAATGCTCTTCCAGATGTAGTCCTAGAAGCATACCCATAATTGGATTTGAGTTTCCAAATTTTACCTAGCAAAATAATGAAACTGTTTCTATCTCAGAATTGACCAAATCACCTATTGACAGTCTTACTAGACAAAATAGCGCAGACAACTTCTTTGCTGCTTCAACTATTGCCAATAATAAAGGTATCTGTATTACTACTAATAAGCACTAGATGTAGGACATTGGGTTTGTTTTAAGCTACTCTCATTAGCTTTTTCTGAGAACCCTTGATTTTCAACACACTTCATCATGTTTGATAATGCCAGGGATATCTTAACTTTTGCCTTTAGAATTTGGCATCTGTAAATACAAGATCACATGTTCTGATTACCATGTAAACTATTCTTACCACTTATGAGGAGTACTTTTGACTGGTTATTTCAGCCTTTCTTTGCATTTTACCAGATGCAACCAACTGACGTCTTAAGTGCAAACTGCACACAAAGCTAGTACTGATGGCGATTTGGGGACCTCTAGCATTGCACTGTGGTGTCTTTCTAAAAGTGTGTATATGATTCAGCATGGAATGTTATGATTGGATAAGTTACAGTTTTCCAAATTAAAAAAAATACTGTTTTCATTCCAATCTTGTTTATGCAAAGGTTCTGAAGATTAGAACTGGCAGACTATTGCCAACCCTTGCCTCTGCTTCCACCTTCCCTGAGCTCCTCTCTCATGTTGAGAATGTAGAAGTGACAACCTGCTATTTTCTGGAACTTTACAGTAGCAACTTGAATAGCAGGCTCTGCGTCTGGTTGTGACTGTCAGAAAAACACACCTGAAAATATAACTGTACCATGTGTGGGTGAACAAGGAAACTTGGTTGACATCCAGAGTCTTTATAGGGAGAAAACATGCCCAACTTAATTCCAGTCCAGTCATTCTTGTTTCAAAAGGAAAAGTTTTAATATCCTGCTTAAGTTTAACAGTGACTATAAATTTTCTCATTTTTTTCCTTGTGCTTGAATTAGAAAATTTCACATTTCTAGTGAATGTTTTCAAACATCAGTTATAAACCAAATATACTCATTTAAAAAGAAGTAACAATATTTGTAAAAGATAACACTGGTAATGATGTTCACTTTTTTTTCATTTTCATTCGTTACTTTCATATTATTGAAAAGGTAGAAAGACATAGATAGACACGTATCTTTCATCCACTGGATCACACTCTAAAGGGCCACAATAACCAGAACTAAGCCAGGCAAGTGCCAGGAGCCTAGAACTCAATCCAGGGCTCCGGCAGGCTTGATGGTTACCTGCTGTTGCCTCCTGGAGTGTGTCAATGAGCAGGCACAAAGGCGCACAAGCCCAGGCACACTCATGTAGGTTGCATACATCCCAAACAGTGTACTAACTAATCACACTTCATAGTCAAACAAAATCATTTCCCAGGAACATCAGTTGTTTCACCATAAACTATATATAAATCTTAAAAAAAAACTATACACAAATCTTAAACAAGAATACAAAGCAATATTCAAAGTACTATATTCTTCTGAGTTACAAATGATGATACCAGCCCCTGAAGGTACAGGTCTTCATTCTTAGGACCTATACATATCATTTTGGGAAAAAAAAATTCTTGGCACAGGTAACCAGGAAATTTGTGATGGGAAGCCTATTCTTCCTTACCCATGTAGGACCTCAACATATCAGAGTTGTTCTTATGAAGGAAGGCAGAGACGGGACAATAGAAGCAAAGAAGGCCACATGACCCTGCAAGGCAGAGGCGGGAGTAATGGCGTCACAAGCTAAGCAATGCTGGCAGCAGCCCGAGGCTGAATGAGGCAAGGAATGGATTCTCTCCTAGAACACCCAAAAGCAGAAAATCCCTGTCCAGCCCCTGATTTCATCTCAGGGAAACTAACTTCAGAGTATACTAGTCAGAATTCTGGGAAAATCACTTTCTGGTTTTTCAAGCTGCAGGACCAACTACAAGGGCTACTATCCAAGAATAACTTCTTGAACTTTCCAGCCAAATTAGTAAATAGGAGGCAAATGAAATGATCCTATGGAATTGTCCCAGGCAGTCTGAGTAGTACTTCTCTAAGAAGTAGGCTGAGCAAAACAGAATGTGCAAAGTGTGAAAGCCAACAGACAGCCTAGCCAATTTCAACTATTGCTGAAATATTGCAAATTATTTTGTAAATAATTATCACCAACAAAATGGCACTTTTCCCCCACAACATTAAGAATATACACCAAAATCAGATCGAATGCAAGAAATAAAGGTTTCATTATGGCATGTATCTAGGATATCAAAAACTACAAGTAATCTAAATACCCAAATACAAAACAAGTAAGTAAACCACAACAGACCTCCATAGCTAAACATCTTACAGATACATCAAAAGTAATGTTCACAGGGCCCGGCGCAGTAGCCTAGCGGCTGAAGTCCTCTCCTTGAACACACCAGGATCCCATATGGGCTCTAGTTCTTGCCCCAGCAGCCCCACTTCTCATCCAGCTCCCTGCTTGTAGCCTGGTAAAGCAGTTGAAGACGGCCCAAAGCCTTGGGACCCTGCACCCATGTGGGAAACCTGGAAGAAGCTCCTGGCTCCTGGATTTGGACTGGCTCAGCTGCAGCCATTGCAGTCATTTGGGGAGTGAACCAGTGGATGGAAGATCTTTCTGTCTCTCCTCCTCTCTGTATATCTGACTTTCCAACAAAAATAAATGAATCTTTAAAAAAGTAATGTTCACAAAACATGTGGACCAAGGAAGCCTTTTTACATGAAAAAAGCAATATACAACAGAGTATATACAGCATCACCTCATTTATAATACATAGGAAAAGAACCAAGAAGAAATACACAGGACTGAACATGTTTTCCTTTCTTTCTTTCAATTCTTTCAACAGTTTAACTGTTGGAATACATCAGATACTTTGGGAAGGATGTGTCAGAAGGGTGGTTGGTCGCTATGAATGCCACAGGTATGTGGGTATATCCTAAGAAGTATATCATAGTAGCCAAAACTCTCAAACACCTCCAAAGCTCTAGTGTTATCTACAGTAACTTGAACATCCACAACTTTTGCAAAAACTGATATCGCTATCACTTATTTACATTGGGAGCACCAAAGGCACAAGAAGTTTCAGAGTTGACTCAAGGTCAACCTGCAAGTTGGAAGAGCAGAGACAGAAGCCAAATAGTGCCATTCTAAGTTGGGGATGCAATTCTGCTGTCCAAGGTGACAAGGGGGCAGCAGAGGCAGGCTCAGGCACCCCTAAGGGAAAATCTCGTTATATGAAGGGCTCAGAAACATTCTTGGGTAATATGACTTAAAACAACACAAAACAAAAACAAACAAACAAACAAACAAAAACCCAGAAATGTGCTACTGTGTTTCAGCAGCTTTCAATATCATGAATATTAAACACAAAGGCAGTAGTGCATCAGGAGAAACAGAAAACCCGAGTGTGGTCTTTCTGAGTTTTGTCCTTGGAAGTCTAATCTTTCATCCCTGCAAAAATTAAAACACACAGTGCTGCCAGCGGATCATGGGAGAGAGAAATGGGGCACATGCAGGGAGATCAGTTATTCACTCAACTCCTCTGTAAGACACAGTGAAACGGGTAACAAACCAGTATACATTTGTCCAACGCAAAGAATGCATCTTAACATAAACTATGGACTTTTGCCATAACAATATACTAATATTGGTTCATCAAATCCAACAAATATAGCATACAGAACAGAATGTAAACGGGCAAACTGAGAAGAGAATGGAACATAAGAAAACCCTCTCTACTCAAGGTTCACTTTTTCCATAAACCTACAACTGCTCTATGAAGTCAACCAAATGTTAAAAATTAAATCAAATACAACAAAAAAGGCAGCTTCAGAGAAAAACCATCAATGTTTCAAATCCACACTGACTGGCTGGCATTAAAGCTAGCAACATCCATCACATAAGCGGCAACCACCTCCCTGCAGTTCTTCCAAATTCATAAAACAACCAATGTGGAAAGAAATAACATTTTGATAAATATTGCCTATGATACGTAATCATGATAGTAAAGTACTCAATCTCTCAAATCCTTGTACACTATTAATTTAACTTATTTTCAATCCAGATAGTAACTTTTATTTAAATCTCTCCTTATAACACTAAGTCATTTTACTAAATTTTTCCTAAATCACTTTCAGTATTTTCTGAGCCAACAATTTTCTGCACATAACTTCAGCTGTTTTTGAACTTGAGAAGTTCCTAGCATTGGAAATGATTTTTAAAGGCCAGCATTTTGCAACATGGGTTTGATACACACATCCCATGTAAACAGATTCCAGTTTTCACTGCTCCACTTCCAGCCTTTCTCCACTTCCCCCCAGACCAATGTGCTTGGTAAAGCAACAGAAGATCACCCAGGTATTTGGGGCCCTATCATTGAGCCCCTACCATCTAGGTGGGAGACCCAGACAGAATTCCAGACCCCCAGCTTTAGTCCACTCCAGCCCCAATCACTGCAACTATGCTGGGAGAGAACCAATGGGTAGAAGGTATCTCAGTCTTCCTGCAATACTGCCTTATACTAAATATACCTTTTAAAAAAATTAAAATAGATAAATATCATGAAAAATGGAATCAAATTACAACCTATTTCATATTTTGAGTTGAGAATAGCCAAATGAGGGCATCAACATATCAATCACATAAGCATTACCTCTCAAAAGTTAAAGAATATTATTTCCCAAACTTTTGTCTTCGTGTATTAGAACAAATGTTTTGCTCATCAAGCATAGATTGAATTGTCAAAAAGACTTTTTAAATAAATCGCTGAAGAGTTTTTAACCAGGACTATATCATTAAATGAAAAACAAACATCAGGAAGTAGTAAGTCTGTGCTGGTGTCCTTGCTAAACCATTGTTGGCTAAGTCTAAAAACACTGTAGTGGTAAAAATGAACATCAAACGTGCACAGAAAAATGACATGTCACCAAAAGAATTTGATTCAAATGCCAACCAGAAGCTGTCCAGAGATACTCTAAAAATCAGTTAATTTCCTTTCCTTTTATGATTTGGACATTTGTCTCGCATTTTAACATCACATAAAACTTACAAAGCTACTGCAGAAAGCCCATGATACATGTCTGTTATGGGGGAAAAAAATAGCTCTCCAAACAACTATGTCTGCACCAAAATAAACTTCCCTTGACATCTGTCTCTCCACGCACTTTCTGAAGTTCCCTCATTTCCTGCAACCACTGTTGGCTATTTGAGAAGACACACATGAAGATTTCTAATAACCAACCATGAAAGATGTGTTGGAGTTAGGGAAAGATTCTGAATTTTATCTAACAATCATGTGCCACAGAGGGCATATTCCTGATGTCCTCTAAAACACAAACATCACATACCTCACGAACACGTGTCTTCATGATTGCTCGAAGTGCTGCATGTTCCCATTTAACTAGCAGATTGCCTCTGCCGTACCAGCACTAGAATCATCCTCCTCAGTGTGAACACCTGCAGAAGCACCTTCTGAAGGAACCTGATGAAATAACTGAACAAAATGCTGAAAACAGGCTGCTTCCTCATGCACTGGCATGGGAAATCAATGGGCACAGGTATCTAAAGTCTCCATATTAAAAAAGTATATGCAGACAAACACTTCAGTTCTCATAGATTGTAAATCAAACAAGCATTGAAGGCAGCTACATAAACAGTGCGCCAACTGCATCTTCTGTATACAACACAATTATCTCTAATGCAGAGCATTTAGCCTATTCACCTCTTGGCTGCCACCTTTGAATAAACATGTCTTAAAGCACCATTAATCTAAGCCACGCAGAACATTTTTCTTTCAAGAACAAACAAATTTTCAACTTTAGACTTGCTACAACTGTAAAACCAAGAAAGAAAGAAAAAAAGAATTTTGTGCTGTTTGTTTACATTAAAAGTTGGACATGATACTATCAGGTCTCTGCAATGGAACTGTATACTAAAGAACAAAAGATACCAATAGTAGTTACTTTCTTTTCTACTGTTATTCCACTGTATGTCGGCAGTTGCAGAACCCCCACAGGAATCTCAGGGTTTCATTACACATCTAAAATAACTTAAAAAACCAACAATGACCAAAGGAACTTTATATAGGCACATGAAGAAGTACACTAAGATGTATAGAAAGCAGAGGAAGCATTAGAACAACCTCACTCAGTGAGCATTCGATGCCCACTGGGAAAAAATATATGAAAGGATAACTTGCCTCAATGATTTCCAAAATAACCAGATATCACAGCAAAACCCCATATTAAAAAAAATTACCAAAAATATCTATCAAGAAAAATACATGTCCAGGTGTACAAGTAACTTAAACTATTCTTTGGGGGGCAATATGAAAAACAACAAAAACTCAAAAGGAAATTCTTGGAAAGTTAATCCTTTAAAATAAAATAACAGACAAATGGGGACTGAGGTCCAGTATCACAGTACTGTGGTGTAACTATCTGAAAACTTGTGCAGAAATGATAACCAGGGATTTTTCCTTCTCTCCTTCCTTTCTCCCTTTCTCTCAGTGAAAGCCATAATGATTTTTTTTGTGGCAAAATAGATGGGGAAAGAAAGTATGAATGTGTACTGTTTTAGAAAACCTAGTCTGTACCAACACATTGGCGACACTGTTCCAAAAGTGTTGATCTCTGTGAAAATGTCACCCCCTGAAAAGTTGCCAAGGTCATGGGCACCCCGGGTGATCTCTGCCATACAATGAGTGCCATTTTGGGTATTTGCAAAGAGAATTAGGGTGGGAGGTTAGTTTTACATTAACATCTCATTGCTAACAAGTTGGGAAAAGAAAAAAACGCAGATTGGCTTTGCTTGTACAGTATTTCATTTCACTATCCTTTTTATGGGGTTACTAAAATACTAACAGTGCTCTGCTCATGAGATCTGTGTGATCCCTTTCAAGGTGGGAGTTAGCAGCCCTGTTTTGCAGTGAAATATGAGTGCAACATTACAATTTCCAAATTCAATTTCACTAACATCGACCTGACAAGGTTCTGAAGAACTGCCAAAGACAACACAAGGGAACTGCCTACCTGGAGTAGCACATGTTACTCGGAGTGTGTGCCTCCACCCACTTTCTGCTGTTATCCATCCCAGATGCTGCCACTCAGCCGTGGGCTCCCTCCACCATTCTCGCTTGTCTTCACATCAATACCACCCACCCACCCTTCAAGGGCTGGTTGTTTGAACGCCATTTTATAGGAATACAAAGAAACCAGGCAATTGTGCCAGAACTCAAGTAGAACTGCAGGTCTAGAATCACAAGTGAGCCGAGTTCCCGAGAGCTAAACAAAGAACACGCCTTTCCCACGATCAGACAAACCAATTCGGACTTCTGTCCACATGAGAAAGATCCCACTGCTGCTGAGGATTACAATATGGAAACATGTTTCCCAAACTTGGAAGTAAAAGATGGAAATCATATTTTTAAGAATATATGCCCACTTCTTCCCCCCTTAGGAAGCCCACACACAACATGATGAAGAGTCCACTTCACATAAATTTCCTATTCAAATATTTAGAAGGCATGGGGTGAAGCCTCATTAAGAAGGACTGAAATGTGCCATTGCTACAGACAGAGAGGGTCTGTCCTGGGGTTGGCCATAAACACTAAGTGCAAAGCCTAGTGCCAAAGGACAAAGTTACGGCTGTGAGTTTTCCTCTTTGAGAAGGTAAAAAATATTTGTTATGCAGTTTTTGGACACTATGACTCATTAATTTTCATTTCTAAATCGTTTCATGTTATTGATGCATTTACATTTTACAGGAAGACTTTGATTTTAACCATGTCACACTCCTGTAATCTCCTTTTACTAATGTAAATTAGTAACATTATACTAGAAAAAAATTAAAGTTATCCTGAGAATTACTAGTAACGTTTAACACATATAATGTTCATGGTACAAGAGTCTCTACTCCTGTATGGCTTAAACTTTGCATAACTGATGTTCCTACTTTACATACGCGCAAGCTGGGTATCAGAACGTAAAATGTCTCACACTGAACTCCAAAGTTTATGATCCCACATATCCTTAACAAACAGTACGCTTATATCATACAAACAAAATGAGCCAAGATTCCCACATGTCCTTAAGAAAAACCCAGAACTTGAGTCAGGATCTTTGTTAACAGTTCTGAAACATTTTCAACCTTCTATCTCCAGTAATTCACCTACTCAAAATTCAACAGATAAAGGCAATGTGGAAAAAACAATCTGAGATATTTCTTCTTCTCCCTCTAACAAATACTTATGGGTCCTCTGAAGCCCACTTTGAGCATCATGTCTTCTCTGATGAAGTGTCCTTACTCCCCAGTCTGACTTAATTACTTCTCCTCTGAATTACAGACTTCAGTGAACTCTTAATTAGTATTCATGTTTGTCCTCGGTCCTAGAAAAGTAGCAGAGATGGGTCCAATAAATGCTTATTAAAAAGTGCACAGGAAATAACACTGTCCCACTGTGAGATCACACAAAAATCTAATTTTATATAATTACAAATAGCAGGTGAATCTTGTATTAAAGTTTCTCAACCAATAACACATACCCAAATCACGTGAAAATTTTACTAAAACAAAGGCTCAGGCAGCCAATATTGTGGCACACTGAATTCAGCTGCAACCAGCATCCTACATGAGAGAGTTTAAGTCCTTGCTATGTCGCTTCCCATCCAGCTCCCTGCTAATGTACCTTTATATTACAGTGGAAGATGGCTGTGGTACTTGGCCCTGCATTCCTCTTGGGAGATCTGGATGGAGTTCCTGGCACAGCCCCTATTTGGGAAGTGAACCAGCAGATGGATTATCTATCTCTCTCTACCTCTCTTTTTGTCATAATGCCCTTCAAATAAATAATTTAAAAAAAAATACAGGCTCAGTGCTGGCAAGTCTGGCCAAGCCCCAAGATTCTGCACTTCTAAGAATCTCTCAAGTACTGACAACGCCCAGATCACCCTTCAAGGAGGAAACACCTGACCAACGGGGAAAATACGCACCACACTTGCTAAACTGTTTAAAAAATCATGCGTTCCTAGGAGATTAATCTCCATTTAAACTTGGCACCAAGCCTCATGTTATTAAACTTAATAACTAAAAGCAATTATGTGTTCATGTGAATTTTCCTAAATCAATCGCTTTTTTTTAAAGTACCACTCCTACTGATATTTCTATGTCCAGTCCCAAGAGGTAGGATGGTGCTTTATAAGAAGAAATCAGCTTAATGTTACCCAAATAAATAATTACATTCTTGAGGATAAAATAAACCACAGATTCATCTAACTCTTAGAACAATGCTTGGTCCAGGACAGTTGTGGTAAATCAATGCTGAACGACTGAAAAAGAAAACCATCATTTCTCTGGAATTAATCATATTTTAATCACTCTGATCAATGCCAATGTTTGTCACTTGATAGAACTACTGAAAAGCAAAAGGTATTAACGGATCTGCAATGTTGTGGAGGTCATATAAACAATACCTTTGCTCTTCCATTTCTGAATTTTATCCTCTCCTATCCCACCCTACAAATACAACAAACACTTTAATTGCAATAATTCCTTTGGCTCCACCAACACTGAAATCTGTGGCCACTACCGTTTGGAAGTTCAAAACTTCTGATACTTCACAACCCACTGGAAGGAGCAAGTATTTAGACAAGTGGTGAAGACCCCATTCATTGCAGTACCTGGGTTCATCTCCCAGTTTTAGTACCTCAGTCCAGCTTTCTGCTAATGAAGGTCCTGGGAGAAAGAGGTGATTGTCTAACCTTCTGCTCCGCACAAGAGAGACCTGGATTACATTACAGGCTCCATGCCTCAGCCCCTGGTCCAGACCCAGCCATTATAGGCATCTGGAGACTCAACAGCAGATGCAAACTCTGTGCAAGCCTTTCAAGTAAATAAAAAAATAATTGTATGATGGAAGCCATTACATTAATTTCCTTTCCACTTACTCTTGCAGTACCACAGTGGTAGGTTCTTGTGCACTGAAAAGGGGAGATATGAGTGAACTTACTAATTATTTTCTGAATACAATTAGAATCAGGTTTTTGTTATCAGAATCCAAGAATATCGTTTTTTCATATCGAAATTCATATCAAAATTCACAAAATTTCACTGAACTAAATTTTACTGCTTTATTTCCATACATTTCAACAGTAGGAATCAAGTGGTATGTATAGTGGGAACACACTCAACATGTTTAAGTTGCTTAACATGTACTAAATCAATGTACTAAACAAGTATTGAGTACCTACTAGACAGAATGTGTTTAAGTGCACGTGTCTCTTTCAAATAAGTAAATCTCTGGGAAAAAATAGCTTCAGATGCACCCACTGCACTTAATAAGATAACAGTATTTATCTTTCGTTATGCACTTCTGCTGCAAACTGAACTGTTGACTGATTCCAATGCTGATGTTACAGATGTGATGTATTTGGAAACAAAGTCTTTAGATGAGATCATCAGCATGGAATGCCAGATGGGAGTAGCATCCCTGTGGGAAGGAAATCAGGAAACATTCTAGGACTCTTGAATCATGTGAGAATACAGTATGAAGGTGACAGTCCACAAGCCAGAGTGCCCTTACCAGAATCCAATCATTAGAAAATTTAAACCTCTTATTCTGAAGCCTCCAGAACTGTGACAAAGTGGATTTCTATTCTGTAAAGTCACCTGGCCTGTGTATTGTGTTATGGCAGCCATGAGCAACACAACCTCTTCAACTGCTTTTTAAATCTTTACATGAAAAGCATTTTAGATCCTATGTATGTCCAAGTAATTTAAGCTGCCATAAATGTATTTTCTGATTAAATAGGAAACGGTTTAGAAAGGGGTTAGTAAATAAACATTCATTCTTCAATTGCCAGTTGTTCATGAAAATGCAAGAGAGAAAAAAAATGTTTATTTTCACAAGAAACTGAAACATTCACTGGGGGTGTAGTGTGTGTGTGTGTGTGTGTGTGTGCGCGCGCGCGTGTATGTGTCTACGTGTTTCGAGGGGCAGCTCATTAGCAGTAAGTGCAGACATGCAGACATTCCCCTACACAAAACCTCTTTCAGCAGCATCAGAAAGAGAATGCTTCCTGCATGTGTCACTGCGCAGGTCCAAGCCTCCAGCACGCTGCTTGTTATATGCAATTAGCTCCATGCCAAGATTTAGTACATTTCATAATAAATCCCTTGACCGCATTAACTACAGGCTTGGCAAAGTTGGAAAGGCTCTATTCACGAAGGCAGAAAACAAGCCACAGGACTCACCCTGCAGCAAAAGGCACTTGCTCAATGCCAACACACTACAACTTTCAACAGCCTGCCATGCCGTCCTTCTTCCCCCTTCCTGTATTTGGGGTGTAGAAGGGAGCAGAGAACCGTAACTTGCCATGTGATTGTGATTATAGAGTACACAAGGGTGAAAAAAGCTATGGCCAATCTGGACTATTTACTTCTTCCACCTCCTGGACCTTGTTACCAGCTTGTTCCTTGACCTAACGCTCCATATTCACCAACTGCACTCCGACCTGAAGTCATGTCAGGCAGGAGATGTGCGGCATGCTCCGCTTTCAACAGTAACCATCTGTTGCTAGCAGGAAGGCCATGGCTCCTTCTCAACTTTCCTGTTTGGAAGCCAAGGGCAGCAGGACATGACTGACACCCTGTGCGCAAAAGCTCCCTGCAGGGGCAAGAGCAGGACACAAGCCAGAGGGGAGTCACAGAAGCCAGGCGACTTTCCCCAGCTCCTATCACAACACAGAATAAACCCTCTCACTGCTGTCAATGACCACTTGGGTGGGTGAAAGAATCAGAACTATGAACGGACCAAGTGGAAAACACATGAATTTGGCAGTTTCACAAACCTGAGCATCAGTCTGTTTTTCATTTTGTCATAATAGCCTTTATTTCTTTATCTGGAAAGTGAATGAGAATTGCTGTAGGGTTGAGAAATGTTTGGCCTTTGCTATCCAAGATACTCAATTCTTAATCATAGTATGTCACCTTATCACTGAGGGAGTAACAGGCAAAGTATGATGCCACTAGGAGAAGGCAAGGAATAAAGAGCCTTCGTGAAATCAATCAGGTTGCCTTAGGGATGACACATTTAAAATATCACCATAGTCCTCGGATGCTTCTGGTCTAACACACTGAAAGGACTTCTTCATGAATTTCTTTCTGGTTCTTTCAACCTCCAGTATACATTTAAAGTAAGAAAAGCAGGAGTTGGTACTATGACACCAAAGGGAAAGCCTCTACGTGCAATGCTGGCTCCACGTGAGTTCTGGTTTTAGTCCCAACTGCTTTCCCAGGCACTCTGGCAGCGTTGGATGAAAATGTCCTGTAATTAGTCCCTGGTCACCTGCACAGGGACCTAGAATTCCAAGCTCCTGGCTTCAGCAAGGGCCAGCCCTAGCCACTGAGGCCATTTAGGGAGTAAATCAATGCATGAAATATATTTATTTCTCTTTGTTTCCTCTTTAAATCTGTCTTTAGAATTAGTAACTTTTTAAGGATGCATTTTTATTTGAAAGAGTGGCAGAGAAAGGAGGAGAGAAAGAGGAGAGACACATCTCCTATTGACTAGTTCACTGTCCAAGGGACCAGGGTCTCCCTAAGAAGCCGTTGAACTAGGCCGGACAGCAAGATGCTGGACTCTATGTTTGGTATATGCTTGCAGTGAGGGAATCTCAACTGAGCTTGAACTGTGGTTATGTAATAAGGTGGCGTAACCCAACATGGGGGGAGGGTGTGGGGAGGGGTGGGGGTATCCCAGTACCTATGAATCTGTGTCACATAATACAATGTAATTAAATAAAATTTAAAAAAAAGAAAAGAAAGAAAACTACAAAAAAAAAGTACTTTTTCCAATTTCTCTTCATAAGTTCTTTCATTTTAGTCTTTCCACTAAAAATACAAAGAAGATGTTGTCTTTGTGATGCAATGCTTAAGTAACCACTTTTAAGGCCAGCATCCCATACAGGAGTGAAAGTTCAAGTTCTGACTACTCCACTTTAGAGTCAGCTCCTTGCTGGTGTGTCTAGGAAAGCAGCAGCACATGAGCCAAGTACCTGGGACTCTGCCACCCACATGGGAGATCTTAATGGAGTTCTGGGCTTCTGGCTTCAGCCTGGCCCAGCCCTGGTTCTTGCAATGATTGGGGAATGAATTAGTAAGAAGCAGGTCTCTTTCTCTATGCCCCCCATTTTCAAATACAGAAATATTTTTTAGCTGGCACAGGCTTGTAGCTAACACACAATTAGGAATCACTACATTATCTTTAGAATATTTTAATCTTTTTACCAAAATGTAGTGAGCACTTTTCCTGTAGTTATATTCTTTCACTTAATTTTCTATTATACTAATAAAGCTACCTTCAATGTTTTGGTTTAAAATGTATTTTTTCACATTTTAAACAATATTTTAAATTGTATTTTAGGCATGATACTTGAAGACTATATATAGCTAAGTTTTCTTTTTCTGTTGCAATGTAATGATCTGTGTTTGAACCACAAAGTATAATACATTTAGTTATTGTATATATGTCGTTATATTTATTTCATATCAGATTGTGTGGCCTTTGTTTCCTTCGACTTTGTGCTTAGAGCTGTAGCAGAAGTTTTGTTTTAAGAGCATTCTTTCTTTTGAACTTGCAGGGCCATGTTGTAGGGCTTTGTCAGATCCAAAATTGTTTTGTTATCATTATTTTGGATTTATGTATATTTGGGTTCTCTGCATAGTTCCTGGAGCCAGCACTGTGGTGCAATGAGTTAAGCTGTACCCTGCAAGGCTGGTCTCCCATGTAGGAGTTCAGGCTAGAGTCTCAGCTGCTCCATTTCAGATCCAGCTCTCTGCTAATGTGCCTTGGAGAGTCACAGAAGATTCCCCAAGTGTTTTGGCCCCTGCTTTGGCCTGGCCCAGAGCAGAACATTGCAGTAAGCTGAGAAAACAAGCAAATGAAGTATTTCTTTCTCTATGTATGTCACTCTGCCTTCCAAGTAAAATAAATCATTAGAAAAAAGTGAGCCCAAACTAAAAAGATTTTTAAAAAGATCCCCTTAGTATTTTTGTCACCTTGACAATATATTTAAAAAATGCACCTAACATTTGGTTGTTTTTTAAGCATTAAATGTGCTTTAAATTCTGTATTTTTTTTTTCAATTTTAAAATTCTGTCTTAATAAATGGAAGTCATGAACTTTTTCTGTATATGTATGTGACAGATCTTTCAAAAATCATAAGATAGTCAGACAGGCATTTTGGCAAAGTATCGTCCATAGAAGTTTATTCTTTGTTTATAAAGTTGTTAGTTCCAATGACTCCAGCTTAAAACAAAAGACACTCTGTATTCTCATTTCTTGTAATTTTTTTAAACACCTTAGCATAGGAAAATGTTGAAACCACATAATTCTAAATGCCTCTTAAGAACAGGCAGATGAACGTGTCAAAATTCTCCTGGACATAAATAATCATTACTTTGCAAATGAAGAAGAAACATTTCCAACTTCTCCTCTTCATCTTCTGCTCAGTGACTGGATGGAAACAACACTGATATTTGCATAACTGCTAGTTACTGCTATAAAAATAAGCAACCCTAAAACTCAGTGGCTCCAAATCTTATTGTTTGTGTGTCTATTCGTCAGCTGGGAGGTGCCTCAGGTCTCTGTTGAGCTCACTCATGCTTGTATAGTCAGGTGCTGGTTGAGTAAGTGGCTCTGCTGATCTTGGCTGAGCTCTCGTGCAGGGTTTTTGGATCAGCTGGCTGGAGACTGATCTAGTAAGGTTGACCTCAAATAGAAGGAGCTGGCTGTGTTCCACCTGGCTACTCACCTTCCACCATGCTAGTCTGCCCTTGTTTTCATGTCAGTGGCAGAGATCCAAAAGAGAAAAGCAATAAGTATGGGATCTTAAAACTCAGACTGGAAACTGACATACCTTTACTCCTAATACATTCTATTGGCTAAACCAAATCCTAAAGACAGCTCCAGATCCAAGAATTGGGGAAACAATCCCCCTTCTTAATAGGAAGAGCTACAAAATTATCTTTATCATCAATTTTATCTCTCAAAATTCTACATCACCTTAATAGGATTAAATGAAAGTTGTGAAACTTTGCTGGGGTAATCATAATCCTTAACCAATTTGAGAGAATCCTCCATTAGTCTAACTTGAAATTGGTTCTTTTCATGAAACCAAGTTAGCAGGCATCTACTTAAAACTTTACCCAAGAGTACTAGAAATGTATTAACAGCTTTTGAGGAAGTTATATTATTAATTTTGAATCCATGGAGGACCACTACAGCTTCAAGGTTGGAATTACTTTCACATGGATCAGAACAGACTCAGAACTACTCTTTCAGTAGGTTTAAGCTAAAGAAGTCTGTAAGGCAAATGAAGGAGAACCAGGAGCCCGCACTGTTGTGTAGATAAAGCTACCACCTACGATGCTGGCATCTTGTACAGGCACAAATTTAAGTCCCAGCTGTTCCACTTGTGACCCAACTCCCTGCTAATGAGCCTGGGGATGCAGTGCAGGATGGCTCAAGCGGTGGGGCCTTGTACCCATGGGAGAGACCCAAAGAAGCTCCTGGCTTCTAGATTCTGACAGTACAGATCTAGCAATAACATTCATTTAGACTCAGATCTAGACAATAACATTCACAGACTCACTCTCTGTGAGTCTGTCTTTATCTCTGTGTTTGTCTCATTCTGTCCTTTAAATAAACAAACAAATCCTTTTAAAAAAAGACAACAGAATTCCAGATCAATGCAAGGACAGTAACAATGCTTAAGAACAGATGAACACTGAACATGGGTGATATTTTGGAGGCAAATCTGACTATACTATTAAATGTATCAACAACCTACTACATGACAAACACTGACAAGATCTGAGAGTCCGTAGCCCATCTACTCTAAGAACATTTAGCTTAATAAAGAACAGAACTACAAACTGAAAAATCAAACTCCTCAAAACATTACTGAAAGATCGTCCTTTATGCTACAACAGTTTAACTGTAAATGTATCCAACACATTAACACCTTTAATTCTACAAAGGGATCAGACCACAGGGTCAAAAACACCTGCTGTTGCCTATATTTGTTTACCTACCAGGGCTTTTCCAATGATGTTACTGTAAATGCTTTAGGCAGTGCAACTATTTTCTATGTTGTCATAGTTCCTACTGATTCTTATAATTCTATGACCATTTACTTTTCACAATTTTCAGTAAAAATGTAATTTAAAATTTCAATCTCTAAATTACATAATCACAACAGATCTTGGCACAGATGCAAAAATAATTTCAAACAAAATATCAAGTTAAGTAAATACATCATATGCTTCATTTTTAATATAATGTTAGTTTTGCTCAATCCAAAGATAAATACAGAAGATCTTAAAAAACATTATGAAAATTTTCATTATACAAAACTATGTCGATTTCTAATTTTGCACCAAAATAATCTTTAAATTCCATTTTCGTGAACTTTATGGGGTACTGTCACATTAGCTTACAAAATGTACTCACTGTGCATAAATATCACTAATACTATCTGATGTTGCACAGGAACAATCTCAAATACTTAAAAATAAAGGAAATGTGTAAGCAACAAATAAACTGGTGTGTGTTGCTGATAAGGAACAAGACACCCTCGCGAATGAACTACCACAAGGGTACCTGATAAACAGAAATAGAATGATTAATAGACTGATCTAAATTCAAATCTCCATTCTTCCTGTTCTTGCTTGATAACCCTGGATCCAGTGAAGTAAGTCTGATTCTGATTTTCCTATCAATGAAAATAAATAAGATTTCTTCTCTTCTTCATAAGTTGTTGACAAGTCAAAACGAAACCATGTGTACTGAATACTAACCACAGGATGAGACAAGTGGCCATCAATCCTGGCAAACAATAGAGGCAAAAGGAATGGCAGCAAATCTCCAGTAAGAGATTTGTGTTATCCCAACTCCTATTGCCATTCCGTAAGCTAAGCTCCAATGAGAACAAGCTTTCCAACATACAAGTGATACATTTGCTAAATGCATAGTTCTTGTACGCATCTCCCTCTCTTTGACATTAAGAAAATCTTCCCTGATGAAAAGGAAAAAACAATTAAACAAGCCAAAGATATCACCCTGCCCGATTCTTCAGAGGAGGAAAAAACAGTAAGGCGTAAGTAACACAGCAGTTTCTTTATCACATCAGTGTTCCCAATCCTGGCTTCCTATCCACCAGGTTCACAGCAGAGACTGCCATCAATACAGCACCTTGAGGCTGGCTTTCAGTTACCATCTCCTGGAGGACGCACACAGCACCTTGCAAAACCTCTGAAACAGCATGGAATTCAGATTTGAGAGTCTCCTCAGGCTCTCATTCTCTTTTACAAACACTATTTTATACAGCTAGAAAGGATCTGCTGCATCAGCTTGAGGCAAAATCAACAGCCTTATTCTGTTGCTGGAGAAAGGAGACCTAGAGAGGTGAACGACCTCCAGCAGTCTGACACTGCCTAGCTCCTTGGCCACATTCTTGGGCAGAATCTTTTCCACCATGAAGCTTCTGAAAGTAAAAAGATGTTTCTGTATATAATAAACTGGCATTTTAAACCACTGTTTTGAGGACAACTTAGCTGTTCTGCCTTGAGTTTATGCAAACACCAATTAGAAGCACTCTGCAATGACCAGTCTTTGGGTCAGAACCAGTCAAAGGCATACAGTGTTCTTCATAGCTTAATGAAGAGCCTTTCCTGCTAGCAAAACAATAAATGTGAAACATACGTCCAATTCAACAGCATACTGGATGTTTTTTAAAAGTAAAAAAACAATAACATTATATATTTTCATTCTTTAGCCATGTTTAGATACTAGTTTATGCCATAAAAATTACTGTGCTACTGTATTCAACCCTCTAAACCACTAAATGTAAAGCACAAGTAAAAAGATCTATAATTGGTTGAAATTTAATCCAAGAAATCTTTACAAAAGTGTCTAAAATCCGAACAGTCCATACAACTACAACATTTTAAGGCATAAAACATTCTAAAAGTATTAAACATTGCGTAGTCTTTTCCATGAAAATGAAGTATATGCTGATACATGATTATACAAAATAGTTTCCCTAAGATTGTGGTCTAAATATATAATAAAAGGGCAACTTTTTAGATTAACTTCTAGACTAATCAATGGGGGAAAGAAACAGTGAACACTGGAGAAAAAAATTTAACTCAATGTTTCCTATCATGTGTTCCACTAATGCCTTATTCACTAACAGAGAGCACTATCAGATGTGTTCCATCTGGAAGTAGGAGGTATTGCTGAAAATCAGGGTCTAGAGCCACAGGCCTTCATTCCAACACCAACTCTGCTCTTCACTTACTGAGGCATCTCACGTTGCTTATTCTCTGTATGTCTTTATTTCCTCAGCTGCAAAACAAGCTAACACCAGCAGCAACCTGAAATCGTTATGAGCCTGAATAGTAAGAGAGGTCCAATAATATAGAACATGCTCCATCCATTAATAATTTTTGCCATCTAATTATTTTTTTTATTTCTGAATCTGGACACTTGGAAGAATTTAGGGAGAGACATGCGTTAGGTATATACCATATAGGCAATGTGAAAAGTCTGTATCAGGGAAAACATTCAAATACAAGTTAAGCAATAAACCACAAAAGTATTTGAAATAAAATGACAAAGGACTGTCTCCATTACCGGATTTCATACAAATCAGCAACATACAATATACTCACTAAAGATGAAATACTACTGTCCAATTGTTTAACAAAAGCCTAATTTTAAAAAGGAAAACTTGTTAATGTTATGGGAGGCCACTGTTTAGGAGGGAGCTCCTGTATCACATCCTACAGATGAAACAAAATCAGGATGCGGTCACCAGAATGAGAGGCAAGATATTCAGCCTGAACTTCAGCAACAGGAAATTCAAGACCACCAAGCAGAAGCAGCCCTGCTTCCATGAACCCACATGGGAGACTCCCCCGAGCTTTAACTCTGCCAGGATCTGCTCAGAACGTGAGCTTCCAGCTGAGGCTGTAACTGATGTGACAATGAACAGTCTGCTTCTGGGAAATTATGCAAACAACATAAGTTTTTAATATGACACAGAAGTAAGATCAAGAGGTCTAAATATAATTCCAGCTGTGCCTCTTGAGCTATCTATGTAATTTCAGGAAGATTTTTAATGTTCCCACACTTCAGTTTTCACATCTGTTACATGAGAATATTCCAGAAGAGCCCTCATAGCCTTGTTGTAAAGAATAAATTAAATGAAAAATACTAGCACCTTGAACATAGCAGTATGATGTGAAAGGGAGCTACCTATCGAGGGGTTAAGGTTGGAAAACCTTCCGCAGGTGAGCAGCTACCAATGTGCGTGGTAACCCAATCAGGGGCAGGCGGAGGACGCACTATGGTTCACACCACCCATTTCACATTGGCCCTCAAAAATCAGTACAGAAACTGTCTATCAGCATGGTGAGAATGGAGTGGGTTTGCTTGAAAAGAGAGAATTTATTTTATCTAGCTTGTTTTTAACCTGAATGCGTTATCATGACGATACCAGCTTATTTAGGAAAAGGTTATTACTATCTGTGTAAATGTTTGAGGGCCAGCCTAAGTATATAAGCCAATATTTCCAATGAAAGGCGCAAGTTACTTTCTCATTGTATAACAAGTTCACATGCATTTTGTCCTGCTGATTTAAACCAGCTTCCTTATCTTCTGTGTTTTTACTGATAATTAAAGGAACAATTATGCATTCCATTAATTGTATAAAACATATTATCTTTCTCTGGACTGCAGCATTCCACAAAGTCGGAATAACATAAAGTCAGAATGATGTTTACCAAACATCACAAACTCTGAAATAGTTGCTAAGGTCTTACCTTAATCACAGAATGAACTTCCCTTCGTTTCAAAAAAGAGTTGGCTGAATACCACCCTGTCAACAAAATTGAAGAAAAAGAAAAATGAGCTTCTATTTATTTTCATCAACTGGCTTAAGCAAAGTCCTAGTTTTCATCCCCCAGCTCAAAAAAAAAAAAAGTACAAATATATAACTGACAAAAAGCTATAGCTATGCCATAGTATTTCAAAATTAAAATATCTAAATTTTAAAAATCACTTCATGGGCCTGGCATAGTAGCCTAGTGGCTAAAGTCCTCGCCTTGAACGCACCAGGATCCCATATGGGTGCTGGTTCCAATTCCAGCGGGCCCACTTCGCATCCAGCTCCCTGACTGTAGCCTGGGAAAGCAGTCAAGGATGGTCTTAGAACCCTGCACCTGTGTGGGAGACCCAGAACAGGCTCCTGGCTCCTGGCTTTGGATCGGTGCAGCACTGGCCGTTGCAGCTGCTTGGGCAGTGAATCAATGGACGTAAGATCTTCTCTGTCTCTCCTCCTCTGTGTATTTGACTTTGCAATAAAAAATAAATAAATCTTTTTTAAAATTCTAACCTCTGATTGTCATGTTTATAAGAGAATGTATGCTAACTGTAAAATAGGATAACAGTCATCACAGGACTTCAAAAAAAATAAATAGAAGCCAATACTAAGCCTAAGTGGGCTTGGAGTTTTGAGATATTATTTAGTGAAAGGATTTTACTTACAAGAAAGCTGCAGATTTTCACACCAAATAAAGAGAATATTTTTATTCCTTGACATTTCTCTCTCAAATTCATGGAAACAGAGATCTTTTACTCAATAGCCCATTACTCAAATGCTCTCAACAGCCATGACGGGGCCAGTCTGAAGTCAGGGGCCAGAAACACAATCCAGGACTCTGACCCGGGAGGCACCTACTAAGCTACTCAAACTACCACTTGCTGCCCCCTCCCCCGGGCTGCACAGTGGCAGGAATCCTGGAATGGACAGCAGACATAGGACTTGAATCCAAGACTCAGTTTTGCCCAAGCAGCTCCTTAACACCTGTTCCAAATGGCTGTCCCCATTGCCACTTTCAAAAGTTCATTCATTGAAGCATAAAAAGCTGAAAAACATTCAGAATGCTATGACCCTCTGTTATTATTCACACCACTAACACCCAATTCTACCAGTAAATTATATAAAACACAACTCTTCATTAGGCATGAACTATATTTTCCCATACATACTTATGCTCCCTACTTGTCATATTTCCCAAAACATAAACAAGAGAGACTAAAGAGAAGACTAAAACCCATATATCAGTTGGTCAAAAATGAAACTAACACACCTTTTTACTCTAATGGCAACAAACTGATCAAATAAATTAGCACCTGGATTAAGCTGACCCCATGAGATGCCTGCCAGATCTAGTGTAATAAAACTGCCACAGGACAAATGAAATAAAACCCATTATAGCAGAAGGTGTCTGTCATGGCAGTGAAGAAGGTACTTGGAATGCCTGATCCCACACTGGAATGCCTGAGTTCAAGACCTGGCTCTACTTAGGATTCTACTCTCCTGATATGGGGCATGCTGGCAGGGGACAGGTGAGGAAATCCTAGCTCCCACTGTCAGCCTAGCACAGCCTTGTCTGTGTGAGCGTCTGGGGAGTAACCCAGCAGACAGGAGATGTTCTCTTCTATCTGCCCGTCAAATAAATAAATAAACTTTAAAATAAACCTTTTAAAATCAAATCATTTAACACATAGCTCAAAATTCATGTAAGATTTTTTTTCAGAACATAATTGTATTGAACCAAAAATCAGAAAATATCTTGCATTCACCAAACAGAAGAATCCAATAACCTGAAAAATCAAACCGTACAGTTTATGATACCAAATATAAAATCAGTTTCTTTCCATTGTATTAACCTTGTGTCATGAAGACCTTTATAAGTATAATACCATTACAGGACATGCATTGGGCTAAGCCATAAAGACACACTTGAGATGGTCACAGCCCATGTTAGAGTTATACATGCTATGAGTCCAGTTCTTCTTAGTTTCCTGCTAATCTGCACCCTTGGGAAGCAGCAGGTGATGCCCTAAGTGGTTGGGCCCCTGCCACCATAACCTCTGACAAACACTGAACTCATTTTTATGCAGTAAAGTTTTTCACTTCTTAGAATATTTTTTTCAATATTTTGCTGTTGTTGTTGGAAAAACTGATTTACAGAGAGAAGGAAATACAGAAAGATCTTCCGTCCACTGGTTTACTCCCCAAATGGCTACAACGGCTGCAGCTGAGCCAATCTGAAGCCAAGAGCTTCTTCTGGGTCTCCTGCACACGTGCAGGGTCCCAAAGCTTTGGGCCATCCTTGACTGCTTTCCCAGGCCATAAGCAGTGAGCTGGATGGAAGTGGAGCAGCTGGGACTTGAACCTATGCCTCTATGAGATCCTGATGTTCCCAGAGGATTAGTCATTGTGCCAGGCTCCACTTTTTACAATCTTGATCACTGATTGTTTTTCAAATCCAACTAAGGATACAATACTTGGAATAGGTTAACCATCTTAATTTCCATGCTGCCAGTTACACCTGCAGGATTTCTCATATCAACCAGCTATGCCCAGGGTTTTGTTGGCAGCAGCCCTTGGTCCCTGCAGCACCAAGGCCATAGGCAGTCCCGGGTAGGTATCTCCTGGCATGTCAATCCCCACATATGCTTGCACCTCCCCACTGGACAGCCATGAATGTGGTGGCTGAGCAAGTCCAGGAGGCAGATGCCAGCCTAACCCGTGCAGGATACAAAGGTCGGTGGCTGGTGCCAGGGTACTGGGGGAACCCTCACGCCCCGCTGGGCAGTTGGGACCCCTCAGTTACCCAGAGTGGAAGTATGGTGTGATGCCAGCAAAGCCACTCAATCTTTTCAGCATATGCATACTGCCATCCTCACCTGAACCATGCCTCCAGTGCCAGCACTGTGATAAGTTTAATTCCCACAAATTTCTTAAATAACAAATGACATGGGTGAGGACACAGTCTGAGAACAGCTATGAACTCCAATATTTTTACTGGAGGGAGTTTCATTCTGAAAAATGGTTACCAACATTAGAGTGCAGCAGATTCAGCCACCAGGAATGCTGGCATCCCATATGAGCACAGGTTTGAATGCTAATGCTACACACTCCTCCTCAAACCTAGCTTCCTACTAATGTGCTTGAGAAAGCACAAGACAATGGCCTAAGTGGTTCAGCTCCTCCAGCCATGGCAGGAACAGATGGAGTCCAAAGCTCCTGCTATGGCCCGGCCCAGCACAGTCATTGCAGCCGTTCAGGAAGTGAGCAACAGATGGAAGATCACTCTCATTATCTCTGTGGTATGCTGCTTTTCAAATCAATAAACAAATCTATTTTAAAACATGGTGGAGAAAACACTTCTGAAGCTTGCCAACAAAGGCTCCGTGGGAGCAAGCCAAGGTGGCCATGTGTCCTTTGATGAATTGTCCCTGTTGTCAGCAGGAGCTAGGGAGCTGGCCCACTTCGCGGCTCATGTATTGCAATAGCCATGCTGAGGACTCTGTTAGGAGCTGTCAGTGTCCTTGTAAGTCAATTTCATCCCTCAGACTCTCTTAAAAAGGGCTTCAACCTCTTGGGATTGGATGTCTGCTAAGGATTCTAGGATCTACAGCTATGGCCATCTATGCTCCCATGGAAGAGGCTGAGACTTCAAATGTCTCAAACTAGGGCAGCCAGGTTTTGTGGGCTCTATAACACTTACAGGCACTGTAAGTCATCATACAGTCATCTCAACAGGAGGATGCCACCATGGAAAAACATTCCTGAGTACAGAGCAATCTGCTCCATCACTGTAACATTTTAAATGCCTGTGTGCAGGGCACAGACATTGCAGTCAGAGCCATTTTCAGGAATTTGTGTGGCGACAGCATCCCCTGGCCTGTAGCCTGCTGCCAAGCCTGGCTATCTATGTGAGCACCCAGATGCATGACTGGTCCCTGCACATGCTCAATGTTTCAATGATGACTGCCATGTAATATATATTCTATATAACCTCCTACTTGACGTGTTCACTTAGTCTTTTTAAGGAGTGGCAAGGTAGGTCTGGTGATGATGTTACTAGCACTCTGAAAGGCTCTTTCAAAATCATTTCCTACTGCAAACCTAGAGAGGCAATGGCATTAACCTACCAGGTTTGCCTTTGTCTTTACAGGACGATTAAAATACAGTGATTTCCAAGCACTCTAATATGAATGAAATTCTTAATACTAATGTAGAAAGCTTAACCTTTGGAATTGGACAACACACTGGTGAAAATATCCACTGAAGAAATGAGAATCTCACAGAAGCTGCTACCATGGCATGCTGGGCAAAGTCTCCCTCGGTGGCACCAGCATTACCCATGGGCACCAGTTTGTGTCCTGGTTGCTCCACTTCAAATCCAGTTCCTGCTTATGGCATGTGACAGCAGAGGAGGATGGCCCAAATTCTTGGGCTACTGTACTTACATGGGAGACCAGGAGGACACCTGGCTTCAGATCCCAGGTCCAGTCTCGTGGCCATTTGGGTGGCCATTTGGGGAGTGAACCAGTGAATGAGGGATCTCTCTCTCTCTCTCTCCCACTTCCCCTCTCCCCACCTCTCCCCTTTCTCTCTGTAGCTCTGTCTTTCAAATACAAATAAAATAATTCTTAAGAAAATTACTTTAAAAGAAAATGACAGCTTTTTCAGAAAGACATAATTAAAAGGCTAATGCATAATTCTGCAATAAAGTGAACTAAACATGTGTCTGAAAATGCACTGTGCTCAAATAATAATCTTTGAAGACAATTTCTAAAGTTTTCACTAATATGGAAGGACCAAGAAACCAATTTTTACAAATATGTTTATTTGGAAGGCAAAGTTACGAGGGAGGGGAGTGTCTTCCATCTGCTGATTCATTCCCTAAACGGCCACAACAGCAGAGGCAGGGCCAAAACAAATCTAGTAGCAGGAATTCCATCAGGGTCTCCCATGAGACTGCAAGGATCCAAGCATTTGGGCCTTCCTCTACCACTTCCCCATGCACACAAGCAGGGAGCTAGATCAGAAGTGGAACAGCCAGACCTCATAAAGATGCCAGCTTTGAAGGTCATGGCTCTATTACTATGCCACAATGCCAACCACAAAGTCACATTTCTTAGTTCATGGTAGCGCACGCCGATGATCTCAAAACATGACTGATTTCTGCTAACACCGTATTTTACCTTTTGATTATTTCTCCAGAGTCTAAATGTACTAGTGGCAGCTTTGGGCGAACAAAAACTTTATTTTTCCCACTGGTAATGGAAATTTCAAAAGCCGATGTGTTATCCAAACCCATCACTGTTTTTGTTTTTAAAAAAGAACAAAATTATTATCCTGTGACTTATGTCAACCATAAAAACAACTCCTGTTAGATGGAGTATTTTAATTATGAAGTGTTTGTTGGTTTCCAGAATCCTACTTTTCTACATTGAGGAGGCTCATTTATAAAACAACATGAAGGTAGGAAATGGGGCCAAGGAAACAATTCTTAAATGTGCCATTTCACCACGCAGCTGGATTCCTATTTGCACATTTGCTGGTCTATAGTATCTGGTTAACCCAGGGCATCCTCCATTGATGACGCTAGGTCATCTCCACTTTGCAGTCTGGTTAGATTATTCTTCAGTTTATCTAATCCCAAGATGCCTGTAACCTTGACTAACAATTCATGTCAGCTCCTAAACATTTCAATGTATTCTCAAATTCAGTTATACTGTCACTGAGATCTTTCAACAACTCTGGAAATAGAAGACTAGGGTTATTTCTAAAACTTAGCTTATGATGAAAAGGCAAGTTAAAACAGTTTGCCCAGATCTAAATGCTTAAAACAAACTCTAAATGTTTGAAATATATGGTCTCTTTGTACCAAATATTTTACTTTCTCAGGAGCTCATTGGCCCCACTGTATATTTTTAGAAAATATTTACGAAAAATCTAAAACATGCACAAAAAGTAGAATACCCTCATGAATTCCATGCCCCTGCAAAATCTAACCAATCATAACCCTCAATCGTCTTTTGTAAAAAGTATTGACTGGTTCCCCCTGCGCGGTAGCAAGAGCAGACTTGGCCCTGTCCCCTTATACTTGCTCCCCTCTGAGGCTACAGTCAGATCTATGTTCAGCCACACGGGAACAGCAGAACCTCATGTGGTCACAGGGTAGACACACCACGCAGGTGTCCACCCTCCACAATAGGGCAAGGATCATTTTCTCCATGTTTGGCAGTGATACCTTGAATATATTACCAAAAGTGCAGACAAAAAGAAAGCAAAACTAGACACACAGGACTACATTAAATCTTTTAAAAATCCATAGGACATAAATCAACAAAGTATAGTCAAACCATGAAATATGAGAAAATATTTACAAATTATATGTCTGATGAGGGATTAACATTCAGAAAATGCCAAGAACCCCTACAATTCAACAACAATAAAAACCTGAGTAAAGCGCCCAGAGCAGTAGCCTATCAGCTCAAGTCCTTGCCTTGAACTCCCGAGATCCCATACGGGCGCCAGTTCTAATCCTGGTGACCCTGCTTCCCATCCAGCTCACTGCTTGTGGCCTGGGAAAGTAGTCAAGGACAGCCCAAAGCCTTGGGACCCTGCACACACGTGAGAGACCCGGAAGAGGCTCCGGGCTCGTGGCTTCTGGACAGCTCAGCTCTGGCTATTGCAGCCACTTTGGGAGTGAATCATCGGACAGATCTTTCTCTCTGTCTCTCCTCCTCTCTGTATATCTGACTTTCCAATAAAAACAATAAAATAAACCTTATTTTAAAAAACTGACTAAAAAAATAAGCAAAGAACATGGCCATTCTCCAGAGACGATATATTAAAATGAAGTGATGAGAACCGATGCTCAACAAAATAATCAATAGAGAAATCCAAATTAAAACCACTTGATATCACCCCATTATGATAGCAACAATTTAAGAAAATAATGTTTTGAAAGAACACAGAAAGCACAGAATCCTTCTACATTGTTGGTAACAGTACAAAACAGTAGGGACAACAGAACAGTTCTTCCAAAATTAAAAGTAGAATTACTCTACGATATAGCAGCCTCATGTCTTATATTTCAAAGAAAAGCATCCAAGTGTCAAAATCAGGAACTCAAAGAGAGATGTTGTATGCAGCATTCTTTATAATGGCAAAGGGGAGCAAGACCTCAAATGTTCACCAAAGGACGAAAGGATAAACACAATGTGAGAAATGCCAACAGTGTATATTAGTCAGTCTTTACATGAGGAAAGGCCTGTTGCACAGTATGACACACATACACTCGGAGGACACAATGCTAGTGAAAGAAAGCAGTCACAAGCACATTGTCAAACTCCATCTACACAAGGTCTCTAAAGTGGTCAAACTCTTACAAAGTTGGATGGTGGTTTCCAGTGGCTCTGGGGAGAGAGATAGGAGGATGTTTTTAATGTGTACCAATTTCAGGTCTAGCAAATTGAAAAGTTTTAGAGCACTGGTACACAACAATGTGAATATTCTTTTTTTTTAAGGATTTATTATTATTGGAAAGCCGGATATAGAGAGAGGAGGAGAGACAGAGAAGATGATCTTCCATCCGATGTTTTACTCCGCAAGTGAGCCGCAACGGGCCGGTGCGTGCCAATCTGAAGCCGGGAACCAGGAACCTCTTCCGGGTCTCCCACACGGGTGCAGAGTCCCAAAGCTCTGGGCTGTCCTCGACTGCTTTCCCAGGCCACAAGCAGGGAGCTGGATGGGAAGTGGAGCTGCCGGGATGAGAACCGGCGCCCATATGGGATCCCGGGGCTTTCAAGGCGAGGACTTTAGCCACTAGGCCATGCCGCCGGGCCCGTGAGTATTCTTAATACTACTGAATAGGAAACCAAGACAGACAATGTGATGCTGTCTTACTTCATTACAGGGAAAAGAAAAAGGTCAGAGGGTACAAGTAATAAATAATCCAAAGTGAGAATTTCTAGTCTTATTTTTTTAAAGATTCATTTATTTTTGTTGGAAAGTCAGTTACACAGAGAGGAGGAGAGATAGAAAGATCTTCTGTCCACTGATTCACTCCGCAAGTGGCCCCAACAGCCAGAGCTATGCTGATCCAAAGCCAGAAATCAGAACCTTCTTCTGGGTCTTCCAGACGGGTACAGGATCCCAAGGTTTTGGGCCATCCTCGACCGCTTTCTCACAGCATAAGCAGGAACTGGATGGGAAGCAGGGCCACTGAGATTAGAACCATTTCTCATGGAATCCCAGCATGTGCACGGCAAGGACTTTAGTTGCTATGCTACCAATCTGGGCCCAAGAATTTCTAATCTTGTAATATGAATAGGACAGAGAAACAGAAAGAAGCTTGGAAAATCCAGAAAGAAGAGCCAATTCACAAAATGTCACCTGGAGACAAAATCAGTGATAACCGCAGATATTGGGCAAGTACTAGAACAGCACTCCAGATAAAGTGACAGTGGCAGGTTGCAGGTCCTTTAGTTTAGGCCGTCAGCACTTATCATAAAGACCTTAACAAGCAGACAGGTCAGAGCTGGGGGTAAGCAGTCAGACTTCTCTGTCCAAGACATTAAGGTTGACCTAGGAAATCTGACACAAAGTAAAAGAAAAAAATCATACAGAATATATCCAAGTGCTGTCCAGGGACATGTCTACTTGGCCAGGGGACCTCCATCCCAGTGCCACCCACGGACTTTGTCCCATTTTAACACACAGCCTAGGAAACCTTTCCAACCCAGTGTGAGCTCTCACAAGCACTGTGCTGTACTCAGGCTTCCTCACCGTAAACTTCTCCAACGAGATTACATCTTATGCTTCCCACCTCAGGGTCTATTTTGTGCTCACAAAAAGAACAGTATTAGCACTGGGGAACCAGTGACCATTTTTTATTACTAAATGCTTACAGGGGATATGACAAGCACTTAAAAAATTGAATAAAAGATAAATCTTAAATATCTTAAATATCTTAAAATCTTAAATAACACTGGAAAAATTACGGTGGATTCATGCATTTAATTCACATTGTTTATGAAAGATTAAGAAAAAAATTCAAATTTGCCATGAAAAGGTTACAATATTCACATATCAACATCCTTCCATATGTGATAGATAGGGATATTATAAGCATTATTTTGAAAAGTTCCATATGTTTACCGTATTTAAGACTGCTGCTTTGACTTGAGTTTAGTCCACAAATATTTACTTTCTCCTAAAGCATCATTTTTCTGACTCCCTGGAGCATACTCTAGAACTCTGCCTCAAGGTTGACTACTAGCTGCTACAAAGATTTCACAGAGGCTGCCGAGGTTGGGAAGAGAGAACAGACTTCGCAGCCTGCATGTCAGTTTCCCCAGTCCCTGGGCTCGAGCTTCCAGGGTGCCACAGCTTAAAATCATTATGAAGACGGCCCTTAGACAATTAAACAAATTACTCTGAATCAAGAGGACTTAAAATCTATCCCTAACCTGAACAAAAGGTACCAGCAGACAACTTCAAAAATTGAGGTAAATTACAGAAAAGTGTTACAACATGAGTAAGCATTTGCTTGATTTTCGGGCATCCAGAATCAGAGCCTGGGTTATTTGAGCAATGCATACAAACGCAGGAAGGTCTTCAAGTATTTCAGTAATGTACCAACCCTCAAAATAGCTTGTGTATGTATAGAGGTAGAAACCGGAGCCATTTGAAACTTCTGATTATTCATGATACTTACAGAAGGCTTACCGTGTTGTGTTTTTAAATAATAGACTATTAAAAATCTTTCCATTTTAAAGAAATTCTCCGTGTGTGGTATAATTATTAATTCTAGACTTCAAAAAAATTCAAACAAAGACTCTGAGGTAAATTAGTTTTTATTTTTTTCAAAACACAAAAACCCATGGGCAAGGGCAGGGCGAGAGGATGGAGACTTTCTCTTCGTAAAGACAGAGACAACACAGCATAGGACGACTTCATCAGTCAAGAAATATGACATTAACAAAATAAAAATGATCTTGAAGGTGTAAAATATTTACATGCAAAATGTTGAAGGATATGTAAAGCCTCGACCTAGCAGAAGGGATTAACAACAGTTCCAAGTTCCAAACACGTCCATATTTTTACCACGAGGAAACCAACAAGCTTACTTTTCAAAGGACTCCACATGAGCCCATTTAATCCTTCTAAGAAGCACAGAGTTCTTTACATGTACCACAACGCAGCAGCCAAGAGCAAGGTCAGTGAGTCACACAGGCCCTGGGTATGAATTCTAGCCTGGCTGTGTGACCTTCACTAAGCAACTGAACCTCATGAAGCCTTGGATTTGGATTCTTCATTTGTAAAAGGGGGTGACCCCTGCCACAGCTCCACCAGGGGAAGCAAAGGTCATGAGCACGGCGGATGGGATTCTTCATCTGTAAAAGGGGGTGACCCCTGCCACAGATCCACCAGGGGAAGCAAAGGTCATGAACACGGAGGATGGGGCCAGCACAACGGCTCACGCACAGGCACTGAAATTGCATATAGGCACCGGTTCAGGCCCCAGCTATTCCATTCCGCATCCAGCTCCCACCTTGAGATCTGGGAAAGCAGTGGAGGCATGGCCCAAAGCCTTGGGACCCTGGCACCCACTTGGGAGACCCCGAGGAGATTCCTAGCTCCTATGTTCAGATTGGCTCAGCCCTAGCCATTGTGACCATTTGGGGAGTGAACCAGAAGATGGAGGCTACTTCTACTTGTCTCTCCTTCTCTTCATAAATCTATCCTACCATTCCAGTAAAAATAAATAAATCTCAAAAATTGGAGGATGCGATGCAACACCTCTTTCACATACACAGAACAGAAAAATAGAATTTCAAAAGGTAGTTGAGGACACTGAGATATCTTTTTCTTAAAAACCTCAATTTTTGGCAAGCTTTTCTCTAATGGAATTGTTGTGAGCTAGACTCCATAGATGCTTCAGTTCTGATATCCCTGAGAAGTACTAATTATTGATTCAATTATTTGTTATGCAGTTTACAAATAATAACCAGACCTCAAAGGCAAGAGTGATCTCTCTTTTCCTTATAACAGCTCAGCTTTGCCTTGACAAAAAATGAAAGCCATGAATACATAAAGCATAAACCATTTCTTGAGAATTTTTAAAGAAAATGTTAACATGAACTCAAGGAAAGTAACAAATGTGTTATGAAAAGTGTACACATAAAATACAGTCACATTCCACTTTATGATACACAGGAATATTCCAAACTCTGGCCAGCCTTCTGAATCCCAATAATAACATAAATGGAATGAAGTTCTACTCTAGTCAGACAAAAAAAGAAAATGCTACCTGGCTAAAGTATGGGTCATATACAAAGCTGAATATTGAAGATACAGCTATCTGAATTGCATAAATTTAGACAAAGAAGTTCAGATTACAGAGTTAACTGTATATGCTTAAAAGTCCACATTTGGTCATGTTAGAAGAAAAAAGGGGGCTTCAGAATGTGATCTGGAAGAAATTTGAGCATCACAGGAAAAAAATCTGACTTCCCTCTGGTGCTCAGCGATATAAAGGGAAAAAGTCTGAAGAAAAAAAAGGTTAAAATTGTTTTCATACAATGTATGAAGAATGTTTCTAGATTTAAAAGAACAGTTCATGGAGATTTTATCTTTTACCTTATAAAAAGAATGAAATGAAACTTACAAGTTACTTAGCATGCTGAAAAAAACAAAGGGTTATTCAGCCTTTAAAATGTGTGTGCTTATGTGTGTGCATGCATACAAGAAATTGAGGAATTAAATTAGGAAAATCACACTTACTATTTTAAAAGGGAAAGTGAAAGGGTAGGCTTTGGAATGGTGGTTAAGACACTAGTTGAAAGGCCCAGAGCCGTCGCCTAGCAGCTAAAGCCCTTGTCTTGCAAGTGCCAAGATTCCATATGAACGCCAGTTCTAATCCTGGCAGTCCAGCTTCCCATCCAAAAAAAAAAAAAAAATCCCTGCTTGTGGCCTGGGAAAGCAGTATAGGACAGCCCAAAGTCTTGGGTTCCCACATCCGCGTGGGAGACCCAGAAGAGGCTCCAGGCTCCTGGCTTCAGATCGGTGCAGCCACTGGCCATTGCGGCTGCTAGGGGAGTGAATCATCAGAAGGAAGATCTTCCTCTTTGTCTCTCCTCCTCTATATATCTGACTTTCCAATAAAAATAAATAAGCATTTTTAAAAAAGACACTAGTTGGAATGTTCACATTCCATAGCCGATGGTTATATCATTTTGTCAAATGTAATAACCTAACATAACAAAGCAAGATACAACCCAAAACCACAACCTGATTTCAAATCCAGGCTTTGTTCCATTTTCCAGCTTCCTGCCACAGCAGATCCTAGGAGGCAGCAGGGATGGTCCAAGCACCTGTGGGAGACATGCACTGTGTCCTCAATTTCCACCTTCAAAATGTGTAGCACCTGACATTATGGACATTTGGAGAATAAACTAACAGATGACAGATCTACCTTTGTCTCTTTGTCTCTCAAATAAATAAAACCAAACTTAAAAATTAAATAGAATTTAAAGAAATTCAAGTTTAACTCCAAATATGGGATTGTCTAATATTTAATTTTCAGAAGACAACTCTGTGGTGACACATACAGGACAAAAAAGCAACAATACATGAGAAAATGGAAGTTATAGAAGAAAGTATAGCTTCAGTTTTTCATGAGATAATCTACCAAACGGAGAAGCTCCAGAAGAAATATATAAGATTTACAGGGCTCAGAAGAGTAGCCTAGTGGCTGAAGTCCTCACATGGCACGAGCCAGGATCCCATACAGACCTTAGTTGAGGTCCCAGCTACTCCATTTCCCACCTAGTTTCCTGCTTGTGGCCTGGAAAAGCAGTGGAGGATGGCCCAAAGCTTTGGGACCTTGCACTCACATGGGAATCCTGGAAGCAGCTCCTGACTCCTGGCTCCTGGTTTCAGATCAGCTCAGTTCTAGCCATTGCGGTCACTTGAGGAGTAACCCAGCAGATGGAATTTTTGTTCTCTGTCTTGTCCTTCTCTCCGTAAATCTGACTTTCCAAAAATAAATAAATAAATCGACTTTCCAAAAATAAATAAGTCTTAAAATAAAAAAAGATTTACAGAAAGTGAAACTCAATGTAAATACTCAGTATGTAAAATACATTCTTATAAACTGTCCCGTGCTTCTTTTCCTGACACCAAGCACAGACGTACGCTTTGCTCTGTCTGGGATGTCTTTCCTTCCGATCCAATGGTCCAATGCCTGCTGATTCTCCAACAGTAGCAACAAAGTGCTCTTTTTGCCCATTCCAAGAAATGGGACATCACGTATCTCCCAAACCCAAACCCAAAGACAGTAGGGATCCTCCTTTTAACTGAACAAAGTATATGATAATTTGAACACACAGCTGAAATGAAACTCCAACAACACGATCAAACCTTAACATTTCATAAGCAATGAATAATCATATTTTGAAGGTTCTGGAAAAATAATGTTCTGCCAAAAATTCAAACACTGGTATTTTCAACTTACTGCAAGAACAAACTCTCCTACAATCCAGAGAAACTTAGCAAACTCTTTGAAAAGGAAAAGAACAAATGCACAAGCTAGACGGGCCAGCAACCAGATCCAACTAGGGCTGTGGCAGCTGAAAACAGAGAGGCCGATGAACAAAGCTCCCGAGACATGCAGCAAACAAGAAAGGAAGACCTCAGAATGAAGATACTGCACAAGAATGGCAACAACTAGAAATGAGTTCTAAATGTCTAGAAAATACTAAGTTTGAGCTGTCCATGGAATACACACACACACTTAAACCTTAAACAAGGGTCAAGTCTTACGATGAGTGACCTGCTATGGATGTGTGTTTGGCAAGCACGCTGATGAATGGGGTGGCTGTCCCAAGCAGAATAAATCATGGCAAATGGGTTGCAAGAAGTTTAGAGAACACAAATATTTAAGAGGCAGGTAAAAGAGCCTGTGAAAAAACCTACAGAAAGAAAGCACATAGATAAGAATTGGAAAAGATCATTTAAGTGGAAAAACCGCCATTCATTTAACTAATATTTACTTTGCGTTCAATATGGGGTCCCCCGGTCTAGGGAACTGAATCGGGTGTCTGAGGGAGCTGGCAAACCGCTGGTCATTAGTGACTTGGTGAAAACACTTCGAGCTACTGCCTACAGTGAAATAAACAACGACTGGGTGGTAAGGAACACGGGCAGTGTTTCCCCACAGGGATGTTTTGGGCAGCAGAAAGAGGTCGACAGTGAGCCAAGGAAAAGTTTTGCTAAAATGAAAGTGATTTTAAAGGAGTTAGAAAAAAAAAGAGGGGATTGGGAGAGAATAGAAAGAAAATACGATGGGAAAAGGTACTGTTTCCAGGGGTGGAATATTCTTACACCTTGGAAAGGCAGGCAGCCAGTATGCACACCTGGCAACTCAGGCAGGTGTTGATAGGAGGCAGAAAGCTATGGAGTCTCTCTGCTGACCTGTATTTTCCCAGAGGAGGGAAATGACCAACTTTTGGAAAGGGACAAGGGCTTGTTCATGTCAGGAGCTTGAGAAGATGAGCAGACATATAACCCCTCTAGGAAGAGAAGAGCAGGCAGCCGGGGAACTACCCGTCATTTAACACATGCTGCCATTCCTCTTACAAAATGAGTGCATGAAAAAGCTGCAGCCCTGACAAAGTAGATTTGGGGCTTCATTTTTAGGGCAGTAAGGCCTGCGGGAGAATTTTTTTTAAATGTATTTATGTAGTTAGTTATTTGAAAGCCAGAGTCAGAAAGAGATAGGAGCAAGATAGGAAGAGATCTTCCATCCTCTGGTCACTCCCAGAATAGCTGTAACAGCGAGGGCTGGGCGAGGCTCAAGCCAGGAGTTTTTTCCAGGGCTTCCAAGTGTTTGGCAGAGGCTTCTGTTGCTTTCCCAGGTGAATGAGCAAGGAGCTGAATCAGAAGTGGAACAGCTGGGACACAAACTGGCAACCATATGGGATGATGGCAATGCAAACAGCAGCTTGACTGACTATCCACAATACTGAACCCTCACTGAAGGAATTTAAGTCAAAAATGACATGAACATATATGCACTTCAAACTATGTACAGCATTGTTATACTCAAATACATAACTAAATATGCACCGTATTTCTGAATCACTGTAGAACGTATCCATAAAAGTTGAAATTGAGATCCTATTCCCACGATCAACGTGTCATTTATAAATTAAAGAAGAATTCTCTGTTTTATCCTAAGTGATTAAAACCATCTTTACATGTGCAATGAAAAAAAAAGTTATGGAGAAAAACAGGAAACTGAAGATACCATGTCCGCTGTCTTTATTTACTATTTTTTTAAAAGGTTGTTCATTTATTTGAGAAGAAAGCAGAGGGCTCTCATCTTATGGATTACTCCCAAGATGCCCACAACTGCCAAAGCTGAGCTGGGCCAAAAGTGGAATCTGGTCACTCAATCTGGGCCCCCAAGGGGACTGAACCACGCAAACCATGACCTTCTGCCTCCCCAGGATCTGCACTGGCAGGAATCTGAAGGCAGCCGCTTAGGGCAAGTCAGGAAACCAGGCTCACTCCTACAGGATGCAGCCAACATGCTTGCTGAAGCTAAACAATGTTCCCAAATGTGTCTATCAACTGTCAGTCCCCAGCCCTAACACTGCCAAGCCACAAATAAAGCACACTGATCTTACGCCTTCAGTCAAATATAACGAAACCAAATTCTTAAAGTCAAGAAATTCTAAGTGATCAGCTTGAACAAAATGTAAGTCTTAATCTCCGGTCCATACCAAAAATTCCATTTGTTTAAGAAATCCAAAGGTTCACAGCTCAGAAATAACAGTTGGTATGTCCATTCCATAGGATTCAGGTCACCTTAGTAATAAAATATTTCTTTCCCATTCTCCCTTTACCCCTATCAACACCACTCCCAAAACTTTCTGAACACTCTCTTGATGCTTGCTTTGTAACAACTGGAGTTTGGCTTTTTTATTCTTCTCTGTATTGTGAAACCTCCATCCCTACAACCTGCCAGTATTAATCCCCTCTTTACCATGAAGCAGATGTAAAACATGACATATGAAGGTACTTTCTGAGGGCATGGCTCAGAGAGACCCCATCAGTGACACCAACACAAGCCACAGATCACTGTTTATTAAATTATTTTTCCCTTGTCTTTTGCTGCTCAACATGCTGATAATGAACCTATCTGGCCATATTTTTTGGTTATTCTTCTTTTGTTTTATAAATACCAAGAGAGCATCCACTAAAATCTATCAAACCTTAACTATTCAATGCATCATATATATTTGAAATACTTTCACTACTTTAATTTCCAGATATTGGCTACCTGCATACTTACTACTAGTTTTCCTGTTAACTACACATTATTGTATAGTTGTTTAAGTAAAGCTTCCAATAAGAAAGCATAAAGTATATGCCAACATCAGCAGATGATGTGTGAGTATTTAGACACAGTTCCAGGAATGCACCATAGGAACCACTCTGAAACGTGTAGATGAACCAAGAAGATATCTGCCTCTTGCATTTGTATAATTAACACTATTTCTGAAATAGTCTGGTTCCCATCACGAGCGATTCAAGTAAATAAAACACAGCCACATTGTCGCCTAGAACTTAAGAAAAAGCATATCATAAAATTTTATCCACAAGAAAAAGTTCATTTTAAAACATACTACGTCAAAGTGAAACAGTAAAGGAAAACACACAGCCTAAACGAGAAACCAAACAACAAGTGCAAACTGAGCTTTACAGAGTAGCACTATTCTTCACCCTCGTTCTCAACAGCCTGGAGATCTCATCTCAACTTGGAACAGACAAGAAAACCCACAAGTTATTCACCACCCCATGCCACTGCCTTACTCCTTGATGTCTTCAGGAGCCAAAGATGGTCTGACAAACCAACAAAAAGTACTATTTCCATTAAAAAGCAAATTTGCTGAACTATTTCACTGATAAAGATGTTTCCAACTTTATACTTCAGTTTGAAATCTTTCCAGGTCATGATGACTTTGTTTAACACTTATCTACAAGATGAGATAATGGTGGGAAGATAGCATGTGGTCTTCAGTAAGCAACATGTACTGCTGTCTACTACTACTATCACTGCTTTATATTCGTTTCTTACAACTAAAGTCTGACAGTAAACATAACTTCGTCACATGGATGAAATTCCGCTTTAGGATGATCCCATTTTATTCAAACAATTTTCAGGACATGTATAAGGTTCAGCAACCTCTGATTCCTTCTAATCTTTAGCCAAAGGTACAAATTTGTCTTCTGGAAAATAGATTCAAGAAGCATATTTGGACAGTTCTATGGCAAACGACGTTCAGAGACACCATGAAGTAATCGCCATGTGCCTACATTCAAGAAAATCTGTAATCTAGTTTAGTACACATGCTTGGTTACACCTTGGGGACCATGATTTTACAGTGATGGTCAAAAAAGGATAGACTATGCAGTGGGGCTTGGACATCCCACACAGTTAAAACTGAGTTAGTGGGAGCATAGCCCAGGGTGTTCTGGGAACATGCAGAGCAGGGAGGATGGGATATCCCAAGGGCAGAGTTCACGTATGGACAAAGAAAAACACAACTATACTGGATCAGAGAAGACTCTAGGAAGAAATATAATATCAAGTCTTAATCATCCTTCAAAGAAAGGCAATAGGAGTTAGACAGCATTACACATTCCTGCCAGTACTTCACATGCATTATGTTATACACTGCTCACAACTGCTCTGAGAGGCAGTATTATGATATAATTGTATACATCAGGAGACTGAGGAAGAAGGATTAAATCATTTTCCCTAGATTAACCAGGTAAACTACTCAAGGACTGCAATTTCAATCCACTTTAGCCACAATGTCCCTTTTCTTAAACACCAGACTATGATATCTACAATTTTCAAAACACAAAAATAAAATAGAAACATGTAAATGAGCAGTTAAAGAATGGAATGGAATAAAATGAAAACAACTGATAGCCTGTGAAAGAGAACGCTATAAAAGCCGATTTTTAGCTGGCCTTAATCCAAGAATTTACAGAATGGAATGGCAGTAGAAAGGCCGAAGATGGAGAACATTCGTGGACAAGCCTTGGTGAAGTGATTCAACACCCTCTAGGACGCCCACATTGCATATCATGATGCCTGATTTCAAATTCCAGTCCTACCTGCAAACTCCAACTTCCTGAGGATGGCTACAACAGCTGGGTCCTTGCCACCCACGTGCAAGAACTGAACTGAATTCCTGGATCCTGGTTTTTTTTTCCCCTGCCCCAGCTTTGGCTTTTCTGGACACTTGGGAAGAGCCAGTGGTTGGGAAAACTCATCTCTCCACATCTTACTCACTCTGCTTTAAAACAAAAAATTTCCAAGTTCAAAGCCAATTTTAACATTAGATAACAGCTTTTCCTATATTGTATTATCTCAGTGCTCATCAATAAGGGGAAAAATAAACTGCTAAAAATTTTATTGAATATTCATTAGCATATGTTTTCTTGTTTTCCAAAAGGGGCATATGCCTGGCTGCAGACACATACAAGTTTAACAAAAGAATGTAAATTTAATTATTCTGCCTCAGTTTTGTTTTGTTGTTTTGTTTTTCATGATGACATATCTGTACAAATCTATTGCGCGAAAACTACTTTTCTGAGAGGTAGGAATTAAAACTAATAGTTTGTCATCAAGACTTGTCTTCATACAATGAATTAATTCTGATTCTGTGGTATCTGCTGACTACTTTGGAAGTAGCACTTGCCTGACATATTGATGTTCTGAACTGTTGAATTCTCCTAAATATGCAATCTCTACTCTTCATGTTTGCAACTTATATCATCTAATTCTCAAACTTCATTTACTTTCCTCTCCACCCACAGGAGTAAAGATTTTCCCATAAGGGTAAATAATTTGGATATGAAGTAAACCAACAGCCTTGTGAATGTTAAATTCACTTATCCTCCCTTTTCTCCATTCACCTGCAATATTCCCAACCCAGTGTAATCAACAGAAAAACATTATCTGTGAGGAGAGAATGAGGACAGAACACTTTTTGCCTCTTTTCCACAGGGGAGTTTTACCAAGGAGGCAGAATTCAAATCAAATCACCAAGTTTTAAGTAGTTACAGATGAAAAACCCTAAAAGGCTGCTGTTCACAATGCAAATCATTAACCCAGCTCCTGGGACCCAGGAAGGAGAGATTTATCATTGGATGAAACAAAATACTACCACCACTGCTACTGATAATAATAATAATTGTGAAATCTCAACTATGCCCCTCATTAGTCATTTATGCACAATTAAGTAATTTGCTCACAGTATGGGCAAAATCACTCAAAAATATTTTATTCACTCTCAGATTTTTCAAACATTAAACACCTACTTAGTACTACCAATTACCCATCTTTCTAAGGGCCTTGTCACTGGACTCTCTTGTTTAAAGGTTCATCATCTTTATGCCACCTGGTTTGAGATCTGGCTGCAGAGCTGCCACAAGATACTGATCAAAGTGTTCAACAGAGTCAGAAAGCCAGAGCTGAGCACATGAGGATCCCAGGCCTTGGCATCTTTGTTCTAAAAATAAGTATGCACAACAGGATCTTTTGAAATAATATCTAACCTAGTAAACTGAGGTGAGGGGGAAGCTTTTCAAAGAACAACACCCTACACACGACAGGACATACAATAAAACAATCTTGTTGGCTTCAGTGATGGAGAATCCCTTATGGAAATGGCATCAATGTTGTGGCGCATCATCTTTAGCTCGTATCACAAAAAAATAAGCTTGGAAAACAGAACAGATGGAAAGCTGGGTTTCTTTTTCCAAAGAAGCATCAAGCAGTATCTCTTATTGTGAGTATTTCGCATTTAAACGTAAGGGGTAATCCACGTGGAGCTTGATCCTCCCACCTTCCAGTTGGACTTGCTCTGTTCAGGCTGATGGGACCATAGTTCAAATTTTTCACAAAAGGCAAGGATCTAAATCACTTCCAGATCTGCCTGTTGGTCTGAAATTCTTGCATTAATGAAATGATATAATTGCGGCAATAGTGAAGTATGTTGACATGCTTATCAATTAACATAGCTTCAAAAAGAAAAATAGTTACCCCTAAAGAAAAAGAGAAAATATAACAACAACATAACAAAATGCTGTTGGACTTCACCTCATCTGTAAATAATTAGACAAATTTAAGCTGATTTAGAAGGGGAGGAGAAATACTGAAGAGATAGGATTACAGTGTTTTTCACTTTGATGTACTAAAAAATGAAGAAGTCAAGAAGTTTAGTTAAATAACAGATATTCATGCACACTAACAACCATTAGCAGCACTAACCTCCGTGCCTCATGCTTCATATGGCTGTGGTTAATACAAATGATAACAAATATTGTCTTCAACTCTTTGATTAGAGTAAAACAAATGAAGAAACAACTATTTTCACTCTCCTGGGACTCAGGACAACCTTTCCCGCTTTCAGTCCACTTGATCTCATCATTTACACTTCTGGAAAAATTAACTCCATGAGGGAAATTCACAAAGTTCATGAAAAGGAGAATCAAAAGTTTGCATATAGGAGGTCTTGAAAAAGTTTGTGGAAAATGTATAATATGAAAAAGTTATTCATAGATTTCCAAGTTCTTGCCAAAATAAACTTGTAATTCCTGTTTCCACAAAGTCTTTGAGTCATGCTCATATGCGAAACATTAAAGATTTGGTCAAGATACTTCTTGACATACTGTAAAATAAAATTGTGCCTAACTAAAAATTCTTTAATAGTTAATAATTATGGCATGAATTCCACTGGAAGAATGGTTCCATTTTATACCCTCTAAAGCTTATTAAGTTTTATAGCACTTCAAATTTTTTTCTATAAACATTTTGTATTTTTAATAATAAAAATACTGCATCATGCAGACTCACTGAAGAGTACGTAGGCATGGCATTAAAGTATAAAGCAATTTCACTATTCAGAGATCATTTTAAATTACTGGTTAATTAATCTATTTCATACACATATAGATACTAGTTTAGAAAATAAAACAAATATCTAAAGTACATTCTGTGATATATTACTTTAATGTTATCTGTCCCGCTGAGAAGAGTTATCCTGTAGTATTAAAAAATTAAAGAAGTGAGCAGGGAACTTTTCCATGGATTTGGAGTCTATAGAATGCTAGCTATCATGCCTTAGGAAGCAAATGGCAATGGACTGCGTTGCAAGTAGATTCCCAAAGTTGCTTGTCCTGGCTCATTTATTAGCGTTCAGTGTGGAAAACACAGAATATATATTATATCAGGAGAAAAAAATCCATACTATTTTCAAAACCATGATCTTAAGGCTGTAACTTATATTTAAAGCCTCTGACAACATACAATAGATGTCTTCTAAGTTCTGGTTATTGTAACATGGAAATCTCATAACAAATAGATGACTATTCATTTAGAATAAAGTGCTAAACTTTTAAGGAAAGTGCTAGCATAACTCCCTAAAAGCCACATATTTCTTTTTTTTATGGTTCCTTCTTTTGCCTCAAAAGGTGACATTTATTCAAAGAAAAAAAAATCACAAGATGTCCATCCCTTGAGTCCCTCCCGACCCCTCTTGCTGCTCCTCAGCCCCTGGAGGACTGAACCCCAGTGGGGGCTCCACAGCAAGCCAGCCCCTCAGATGAGGTCAGCAACATTGAAGGATCTTTTCCTTATGTTCAATTAAAGAGAGCTTGATTATCACGGGTCCTGGTGAAGATCCCTTTGGTCAACACTGTTGGGAGTTCTGTATCCCTCCAGGATATTGTGTCTCAATTCTTTCTCTAGACTAGGGAAATTTTCCCTGTAATCTCAGCTTCTCTTTCTGTACCTCCTGGGACTCCCATAACTCTTATATTTGGACTTTTAATTGTGTCTTTCAATTCCTGAATACTTTTTTTTTTCTTGGCTTGACCAAGCTCTGCTTCCAGTTTTTTTCTTTCTTTCTTTCTTCCTGGCGACAGGAATTATATTTCGATTCTAAGATTCTTTCTTCTGCTTCAATCATTCTATTTTGGTGACTCTCCATTATACTTTTAATTTCCTCCACTGTATTTCTGTATTCTTAACTTCTTATATATCAGTTTTTGTTTGATTCATTTCCCGTGTGACAAGTTCCTTAAGTTTCTTGAACTCCTTTATTACATGCTTCTTGTTGTTGATAAGAAGCTTTATAACAAGTGTTTTGAATTCTGTATCCCACATTTTCTCAATGTCTTCCTAGGTTAACTCTGAGGTTGGCAAAGGCTTTTACTCCTTTGCAGGGGAGTCTTCAGTATTATTCATTGTGCCTCTGTCTCCTCTTTTGTTCTTAGTCATTTTCTTCTAGTTATCAGATTCTTTTCTTTGGGGCAGGTTTCTATGCTGTATCACCTACAGGTCTACAATTTGCTTTTATTTTTTGTGGTTTGCACACAGCTCTTTTTTTGCAGTCAATTGTGCCACTCCCTCCAATGAGTTCCAGGTCTAGGTTCCTATGTTAGACTTTCATCCATTCATATTATCCCTGAATGTAAATGGTTTAAACTCATAAAACGTCATAACTTAGTAGACTGGATTAAAAAAACAAAACCCATCTATTTGTTGCCTACAGGAGACATATTTCACCAACAAAGATCAACGGAAACTGTATCTCATGAATTTTTATATTTATTTAATTTCATCTCTTCAAAACACTTTCTTCCTCATTAAATTCTTCACTAACAGATCATACAGCATCCTTTTCTTCAAGAAAGCTTTTGATTTTTTTTCATTTCTTCAGTGACACATTCAGTAGCATGTTATTTAACTTCATGGAACTGTAAATTTCTATTTTCCTTCCTGTTGATTTTGTGTTGTGTTTTTTCATTTAACGGTTTGTATAGTAACTGTGTAATGGAGAAAATCATATCCAGCTGTGAGGATACAATGCAGTATGCATCTCTAGGTTAAAGATGCACTCCCAATGAAACTGTTAACTGTATCTAGACATTAGGGTGCTGGACTCTTTGCATTTCCATGCCTGCAATAAATGGACATATGACTGTTTATGAAGAACAACAGTAACAATTTAGAGGAATTCACTGTGGTGGGCAGGGAACTTGAAGAGCAGGTAAGTGAAATCCAAGGGTCTATGGAACTGTATCATAAAATGATAATACTAATTTTAAAATATGGCATAGATTTGGTCCTTGAAACCATGACTTAATATTTCATCAGCTTCATCTAGTAAAAACATTTTAATGTATTTGGGAGACAGGTATTTCCAGTTAAGCATGTCAAACACATGGCCAGGATCCTGACAATGATATGGGGAGCTTCCATTTGCAGTTTCTGCACCTCAGCATGCACGCTGGAACTCCTGATGCAAGCGTGACAGGATGCACCCAAGTAACCTCCTAATGTCATGACCATCTTTTGTATCTGCTGGGTCAATTCACTAGTGTGTGCTAAAACCAGGGCCTGGGTGGCCTAAGGTCCAGCTCAGTCTGCTGCAGAATTGATAATGGAGACTGGGGCCATTTTCCCCATCCCAGATTGGGCTTGAACAATCACATCATAACCCTTGATGTAAGGAAGACTGGTACGCTGCTGGATGGCAGAGGGCTTCTCGAAACCATACGCGTAGATGCCGTGCAGCAGGGACTCGGAGGGGTTCATCAAAGCTGTCCAGAATCTCATTTCAGTTGCTGTCAATGACACCTTTGGGCTCCATCCCATCGGGACCAGTGTCTCTGGATCGGGAATACTGACTCGCAGACATGATCCTTAGGAACTTAAGACACACATTTCAAACAGCACTTTTCTACTGAACTGTGTCAAGGGTGGCTTGTCATTTCCTTAGTATGTATTAATTTGGCACAGACGTACATCATTTTAAATTTCATCTCCATGTCTTTGTATATGAATAACACTGGATCTGTTTTCCTCTTTCATGGGTCATTTTTTTTAGGAAGAAATGTATTTTATTTTTGATAATGTTTACATAGCTGAGAAGGATGCATGGCCACACTGAGCACCGATCAGGGTGGGAAGGGTCAAAGCATACAGGAAAGTGAATGAGAAAATTGCTTCCATTTTTTTCCTTCCAGTATCTTGGGGAATTAGGTTCTATGGGGAGAGCTATTCTCAGAAGCCCAACTGCATCAGTACCCAGAGATGGCGGATGGCCATTTACTGTCATCCTACAGTCCCCAGTGCGGAGCATGTTCTGAAGGTATGGCTTAAGTGATTTTGATAATTCTGAGATGCTGTTGATTTCATTGCTTTAAGGTTGAGCAAATCCTTCCAAAGGCCATTGGCTGACACAGACCACCTTAAAGTCTCCACTCGCCTAGACTCTTGCTGTCAAAGCTTGACTGCAAGAATAATCCATTTTTTCTGTCCTCCATCCTCCACCATGGTACTGGAAATCCTCTGCACGCCTCAGTGAGCTGTCACATGGGATGTGCTGTCCACTGCACAGGCTGCAGCAACCCAAGCGCCCCATTCTGACACATGCACCGCATGATCAGATCCTCCAATTTTCCTTCTGGGTGGAGGTCTGAGCCCTGTGGTCCAGCTGGGGGGGGGGGGGGGGGCGGGTGGAAGGAGGGCAGGAGTTTCCAGAGAAACTTCACCTGAGGTGATCCCAGACCTAACTCCTATGTGTCAATATCAGGTACAGCTCAGTCCATCACTCACATCAGCATACACACACATACACACTGGTGGTTACTCTCGCCCAGTAAGTGCTATCTCCAGCCCAATCTCATATGTGAATCAATGGACAGTACAGTCAAGCCTAACTATGCCCAATGCACACCTTGCCCTCACATGGAACAGAGCACCAAGAGGAGGTCAAGGGAGATAACTCCAGCTTCCCCAGTAAAATGGCACCCCCATGCAGCCAGAGGACAGCCCCACTGTCTAGCTGGTTGAAGTGCATAGGCCTCAACAAGCAGCGGACCTGACCCAAGGAACAGACTGCACTCCCTGTTTTGGAACAGCTGGGGTATCTATTTCATGAGTTTCTTTTTCCAAATCCAGGTCTTTAAGACAAAAAAAGTACCTGAAAATTTCAAGTAACTGAATGTCCACCTTTCCCCCCCCCTTGTTACTATGAAGTTGAGGGGCATTCTTTGGTTGATTATCCATACCTATACCCAATCTTCATTGGTCTTTTAGAAGAAAACTAAAAGTTGTGTCAGCAACTATAATCAAATGCTGATTTTTTCTAAGTTTGGTTTTCAATTGGCAAATAATAATTGCACACACTATGAGGTACAATGTGACACTTCAATGCACACAAGATTACAGCAAAAATTTCTGGGTAAAAGAAACAAGTCAAACTGGGTAAAAAAAATTGAAATTCATGTGAACAAAGACTAAAACGTATATTCTTCAACATTTTATTCATCAAAAAAAATAATTCTCAGTTTCCACAAACTTTCTGATGTCCCCAAAGAGACATACATCCTAGGGATCCTATCAGGCCTCCCTATATTTTAAATATAAGTAAAGTCTGTTTATTTCACAGTCAAGGACAAGGCTCATTTGACCCACTTGTGCAATCTCATTTACGTTAAAGAAATGTATTAATGCTGAAAAAGACCAGCACACAGGAGACGAAAAGGCACTGCTTGTCTAGAAGTCACAAACATGGCAGTGGCAGTATCGTAAGTGCCTTCCTTCAGTGGCTGCTGGCGCCAGAAAAGGGAGATGCGAGCGGGCCTTCCTGTGAGCAGAAGTTGAAGGTGATTAACAAAAAATAAGCATGACTTTCTGCCTCCTGGGTTTTCTTATTCATGTGTCTTTTGTGAAGTGCATGACAATGTTTTCATGTTTCTACCAGTCTAGACCACACAGGCAGACTAAACTCACTGGCTTATCACTGATGACCATCATGATGTTGGTAAATCTGAAGTGCTTGGATCCCACGGTCTCCTAAATAACACCAAATAGAATATCTGTGCAAAATTCACTTTTATGTCCACATACATCTGGCAGAATTAAATGAGGGAAAGCCAGTCAAGTAATCAAGCAGAATTAGAGAAAAACGTGTTATGAGAAAAAGACAGGGAAGGAGCATTTTCACAAAAGCCTCTGCTGGACTCACATGACAGGTAGGGATCCACCTGTTCAAAAACACATGAGAAAAGTTTGGCAAGAACAAGCTATTGCTGCAAGCTGGGAGAAACCCAAGCTGCCTCCTGGCTCTATAGCTTCCCAGAGTTGTGTGCCTGAGCAAGTGAATCTCTCACTGATTCCCATTTCTCAATGGCTCAATGAAGACAATAATATCTGCTTCACCAGATGGTTATCAGATTTGACAATGAGAGGTAACACAAGGAACATAATAGCTATTAAATAAGAACTCTTTTTCATGTTTGGTGTTACCATCTTCCTCAGAGCATTTAAAACAACAAGAATTGAATTCTACTTCAATATGACAAAAGGAGGTCTGTGGTAGTCACTTAATGACAGTTTGGCAGCAAACACTAACTTGCTTACCAATCCACTCTTATATCTGGATAATGTAGTTCATACCATCCAATATGTTGGACATATTGTGAGATTAAAGAATGTGAAAGCTTTGTCCCCATCAACTGTAATCAAAGTTTTGAAAGAAAAAACTGGAAAGCCTACTGAGGTGGAGATGAGCAACCAATACTTTAGAAAGCAGCTGCTAAGTTTAAAAGTTGAACCTACAGCAAATATGCCAATGGTCTGGTCTTTGGTTGGCCTTTCTGAAGATATAGTATCACATTTTTGACCTCCAGAGTGACTACAGGGTATTACCTGCTTTCCATGGCCCAAGAAAACGTTGTCTGTTTACTACAATATCCAGAAGAGTCTCAAAGACAATGTTCTTGGGTACCTGGCAATTTTCAAATGAATGGCTAGAGATACTTGAGAATACAAAGTATGTTTTCAATTATCTCCATTTTACATATAAACAGATAGCATTACTCAATGATTTACATACATAGAGTTTCCCAAATAATCAATATCTATGTAAATCAAGACCAAATCATACTATCAGAAGACTTCCATGTATAATCCCAGTGCTGTATGTTGCTGCTGAGTCACTGACAAACAAAATTTCTGGAGACTGCTTTTGTAGCTGGGGCGTACACAGCAATGCCACACATGATTACAGCAGTTTATTTCCTTCATCTTTCCCACTATAGCCATGCCAACATATTTCCATGTTGAAATTCATATTAAAATCCTGACAAGGTACTTTCTAAACATTTTGATAAAAAGAAAATTATTTTCATAATATTTTCTCTGTTAGATGAACTAGATTACACTAGGATATCATGTCAGTGTTTTCTCAGCTCAGCATTTGAAGAACTGTTAGAAAACAGATTACATCGCATGGAATTTAAAGAAACAGGTAGCAGAAACAGAAAGCATCATTTGTTCAAATATTCATATATGCAGATTTCAGGGATTCTTCGCGCAGGGGTGGGAGAGGAAATTAAAAGATACTTTTCTTTTCACTTCATATTCTGCAGGTTTTTAAAGTCCTGTCGTGCATGAAGGCAGTCCAAAGGAAATGCAAATAATGCAAACACAAGGCTTCAAGAACAGACGAACAGGAAAGAACCTACTTAAACATGGTGAAGACCACCCTGAAGAAAATGACTGAGGGTCATGAGAATAGAAGCTTTCTAACTGACATGTCTGAGATATCTTTGAAGGACATAAGCAAAATTTTCTTAAAGACGGTTGGAACAACTGCACAGTTATTTATTAAGCATTTGCTTTAAAATTCGAAGTTGCTAAATTCTTACAGAATTCAGTCTTCAGTAACAACAGCATTTTTGCAATGATTTGGAGGAATTGACAGTGGAATACATAGTATTTTCAGGAAGTGCTTAAGTTCTGATATCAGTAACATGGGCTTCCGGGTTACCCATGCTCTTGTCCTCCCAACTTTACCCCAATACACCCAAAAAGAAAAATCACTAGGCCGAAAACTGGAAAGCCTCTTCTGGGTATCTCTTCAACACATACCATAAAATGTACTCCATTTAAAAGTATGAATTCTGAATCACATATTCATGGCAATAAGAGTAACATATATAATAAACAGAATTTTACTATGCTTTTCTTTTTTTTAAAGATTTTATTTATTTATTACAAAGTCAGATATACAGAGAGGAGGAAAGACAGAGAGGAAGATCCTCCGTCTGATGATTCACTCTCCAAGTGAGCCGCAACGGGCCAGCGCCAATCCGATGCCGGGAACCAGGAACCTCTTCCAGGTCTTCCACACGGGTGCAGAGTCCCAAAGCTTCAGGCCATCCTCGACTGCTTTCCCAGGCCACAAGCAGGGAGCTGGATGGGAAGTAGCTGCCGGGACCAGAACCGGCGGCCACATGGGATCCCGGGGCATTCAAGGTGAGGACTTCAGCCACTAGGCCATGCCGCCAGGCCCACTATGCTTTTCTTGAGCAAAAAATAACATAACCACTTTCACCTTTGTCAAAAATTCAATGTGAGTTTTAAAATATAGTAGAAATTTGGTTATTTGCTATAAACTAACACCCAATTAAGATCAACGATCAACAGATATATAGGTAAATATGTGTATACACACATTCACCTACAAGAACTTTATAATAGAGACTAGCATACTGAGAAGTGAAGATATACTGCAGCATGCATCTCTACTCCTGAACTAAAAATGGACTCCCAGTGAAACTTCAATACAGTTTGACAGTAGGATGCTGGATTTTCTACCATTGCCCCTACCTACAATGTCATGATACACTTAAACAGAAGAATGATGGACTTGTGACTGCTGCTAAACGACTACACTTTTATGATAGTATAGGAGAAAACAGTGTGGCGGAGGGTGGAATGGGAGGGTGTAAGGGGAAATACCTGAGCCTATGGAACTTTACATGTAAAATAGAAATTTCTTAAAATTAACAAAGTATTTGTGCTCTCAGCTTTACACGTGAATACAGTAATTAAATTACTGACTGTGGAGGTAAAAATCTTATATGTCTGACAGTTCTACAGGTCAAGTTTCAAGCTGGAATGAGTCTTTCCTAAGAGAAGTTTTATTTTTACTCATAAATATTTAATAAACCAAACAATTGTCCATTTCTATGCAATAAACAAAATTTCCTCATTTTTAATATATCAATGACACATCACTTCAAATCAATGCTTTAGATAAAAATATTCAATCGTATGTACCTTTAGTTTGCAGGCCTCTAAGAGTCTGGAAACTCCAGACTGGAGACCATGAAGCTACAATATATTACATTCTAAAAACAAAATATGACTAGTAAAAGAAAATCAGTTATTCACAGACTTTCAATTTTAAACCACCTAATATTTCTTTGTCGAAATCCCAGAATTTTTCCTGTAGCTGAAATTCCACACATGGTCTCCATATTCCCCAAAGAAATGCCCTTTCCAGATGAGTTCCTCAGAACAGAACTACGTTTCTTCGAAGTTAGCAAGCTATTTATAAAGACCACAGTAGCCCCCAAGGGAAGATCAATTGGCAAGTATGAAATTACTTTAATATATAGTCTAGAAGCTGCTCTGTCTTTTTTGGGAGAGAGGGAGGAGAGATAACACAATGGTAATCAAAAACAAAAGAACATGAAATTCAGTCGTTTTAATACAAGAGTTTGTAAGAAACATTTCAAGAAGGCTTAAATTATAAGAACACACTACTGATGGATTAATCTTCATGAGTCTGTAAAACATTTGAACCTTCTACTGAACAAACAAGTAAAAAGAGAAAACCGGTAATACACTATTAAACACACAACTACCATTTGGAATTAGAAAAAGTAAAGTCTTAAAATGCAAGCACATCTCATTTTTTATACATAAAATATAGCTTACCAATTTATATTGGTGTTTTGAGCTACAGTCCACACTAATGTACTATAAAATTTAGAGCTGCTATCTTTCAAGAGGTCTATTTCTTTAAAGAGTTACAGACAGAGACCTTTCATGCACTGCTTTACTCCCCAGGTGCTCACAATGGCAGTGGGCCCAGCCAAAGTCAGGAGCTTCCTCTGGGTCTCCTGCAAGGGTTCAGTGGCCCAAGCACTTGAGTAAGGAGCCAGCAAATTAAAATTCCCTTCCTATTCCCTTTCCCTCCCTCCCCCTTCTCCCATTCCTTTTTTTCTAAGTGATTACATAATCTTTTTAAATAAGCAGCTACTAAGAGCAAAAGGGTATGTCTCTGAAGTAGGTCTCAGAGAAAACAGAGCAGGACAAGTTGTTTCAAGGCTAGAGCAGGATCTGCATCAGATAGACAAGTACACTCAGAGGAACCTCTCAAGTGGCAGTGATTAACATGAGGACCACAAGTGCCCAATATGCTCATACGTACAATGAAGGGTCAGATTTGGGTGGGGAAAAAACTTTGTCACCATTTTCATGCACCTCCAGCATTTCCTTTAATGACGAACTATAGGTAACAACAACCTGTGATCTTTCGAACACCTGTGACCTTAATATCAGTGGAAATTATCAACATTTTCATATCACATCTCAGCTCTGGAGTGTGGTCTTTTCATTTGCTGAACTCTTCATTTAGTGGTGCATTAAGCCTTTGGCTATGATGTAATTTAAAAATAAAAAACAAATCTCAGCTATTGCAGACAACTTACAGTAAAGTTTACATTATCAACACCTTTTCAATTAAGATAGCAATGTGCCCTTAGAATGTATTCTTTAACACATAATAAAGATAGACATCCTAATATCATAAGCGATCTTCATTATTTCAGAAATCATATTTCATTGATTTCTTTTGTAGTAAATATTTTTTCAATAAAAAAAAATCATCCTGAGAAGTTGATCCCTAGGCTTTCCTGGTCTGCAAAAGGGATCCAGGGCACAAAGAAAATTAGAAACCCCTGCTCTGAAGCAAAAGAGAAGGGCTTTACAAAATAAAGACAGGAAGGATTATCTTGTAATCTCCTGCCATTGTCTGGCCTCCACTCAAAGCCTGTGCTCACTGGGGCTCTGCTTTCCCAGCGTTGTGGGAGACTGAAGGAACCGCTTCAGCAAGAACTCAGAAAAGGGTGAAGAAACAAAACTCTTCATGGGTTCTGACTAAAGGGTTGGAACAAACACAGGTAGAACACAATATATCCCATGATAATAACCGGCAAGAACTGCTCCCATGATGATAACATGGCAATAACTGTTCTAAACATTCCCTTGCCACCAGCTCTCAACTTGATTTCTAAGAGTGCCTCCTACTCCAGCTCCTGCTGTCTTCTCATTCTCCTATTCTGCAGTCCTCGGTCTAGAAGAGTTTCACAGAAACCACGAGTGTCCCCACACGCACGTGCACACACACACACACACATATTCATTCTATGTTATCATGCTCAGACCAACTGCATTCACATGCACAGGCTCACTTTGTGGTCCTAACAAGGTCAACGGGTTGTGCACCTGCCTAAAATGAGAGCCCCTTCTTTATTCTACCTCCTCCTCCTCTGGCCAGCACTGAGGCACAAAACTTCTGCTGTTTCCCTTTGCTCTGAGATCTCCCTATTGGATGAGTCTCACCAGCCATTTACTTCAATTTAGCAATCTATTTTTTATGTGCAATACACATTAAAAACTGCACACACTGATGGGATAGCAAGTGATGTTTCAACATAAACATATATCATATAACATCCAGAGTAAATGGACCTATTTCCTTAAATACTGAACATGTCCTGTTGGTGAAAACATGAAAAATCCTATCTTCTACTGTTTTTGAAAAAACAAATCAAACATACACATTGATCTTAATTTCCTATTCCAGCTATCACCCATTTCTCAGTATCATTTTTCCTACAATTTCTATAGTTGAGTGCAATTCCTGCCCCCGACTGACTCTCCTGCCCTTTCTTCAAATCAACCTGATCACTTTCCCTCAGTGCTCAAGTAGCTCCAGCCAAGGTCATCCATTCACCCTGTCTGTTGCCAGCTGCATTTAACTGCAGTTATTAGCTCCTTCTCCTTGAGACATTTCATCACGAGGTTGCCAGGACACAAATTCCTCCTTTCTCCTATACCCAACTCCTTCTCAGTTTCCTTGTTGGTCCCTTCTTATTCCCAAGTTGTAAACCATGTAGCACTCTGACCTCATTCTACATACTGCTTTTCAGTCTATACTCAACCCTAAATGGTCTGTTCAACCTAGTAGCTTTTAGGTAAAATCTACATGTTAACAAACCTCAGATTTTTTTTCCCAGCCAGCTTTCACCCCCAAATGTCAAATTCACATAGTCATTTTTTTTTAGATTTATCTTGTTTTTATTACAAAGTCATATTTTGCAGAGACACACAGAGAGAATTATCCTCTTTCTACTGGTTTATTTGCCAAGTGGTCACAACAGTGGTAGCTGAGCCAATCCAAAGCCAGGAGCCCAGAGCTTCTTCTGGATCTCCCATGCGGGTGCAGGGTTCCAAGGCTTTGGGCCATCCTCGAATGCTTTCCTATGCCACAAGCAGGGAGCTGGATGGGAAGTGGAACAGCTGGGACAATAACTGATACCCATATGAGATCCTGGCACATGCAAAGTAAGGATTTAACCACTAAGTTATAGTGCTGGCCGTACATATTAACTATCATCTTGGAGTGTACAAAATTTCATTTCCTGTTTCACCCCTAGTTTCACCTATCAATTTCATTTGGTCCCTTACTTTAGAATTCCATCCCTTCATCTGGAAAAACTCTGGGAACTGCTTTTGCTGCCTGTGTCTCATTTAGCCCCCATGTCAATTCAAATCCTTCCCATTCATCCTTTCAAGTGCACTGAAATGTTAACTCTCTCCTCATTGGCTGCACACCTCCCCAGCCCACCTGCAAATGCTTAGGTAGCTCCTGACAGGACTCTCCAGTCCCACCCTTCATCCTAGCACTCCACTGCAAGCAGTGGCCAAGATGATCTTTATGAGGCCAAGTAACTCATGATGTTCACTTGACAAACCGTGACAGCGCGGATCCCTAGCATAGAAAGTAAAAGCTAAGGTCCTTTATACTGAAAGGTCAAGCCCAAGCCGGCTGCCTCTCTGAACGCCCCCTTGCCACTTTTCTCACAGACCATTCCACTCCAGGCAGCTGAGCTTGTGGGCCTGGTCTTCTGTCAACTGGCCTTGACTCACTTGCACAGGTTGTTCACTCTGCCAAGTGAGCTGTCCCCAGTGTGAAGCAAATCATACTTATTCCTAATACAGATAACTGTAGTGATTAATTCTTTGAAACAACCTGTTTTCCTTTCTGTACTTCTCTGAATGAAACGTATTCCAATGAAGCAATTTGGGGGATGAAGTATAAAAAACAAAATTATTCCACGTAGTAGTTCAATGAATTCTAATTACACTCAAAAAGTAGATTTCTTAGAGTAAATCAAAAAGCTTAGCTAAAATTGAACCTCATGTGTCTTCTAATTCCTAATAGAATCCTAATTATCATAGGCTAGAACAATTATATCAAATCATCATTCTCTATGTTTATTTCCACTACAAAAACAGTTCTGAAATAATAATTTTAAAAGATTCATAGAGAATCCATGGAGAAAATTCTTCTAAATTCCTTCCCTACATGCCTGTATCCTTTATTAAGTCAAAATAATAACATTACAAGACTACATATAAATAGATTAGACACTAATAATTTTATTTGTACTTTGAACAGAATTTTAATTAAAAATTGGATTTTCAAAGTTTAAACAAAATAGAAAATTTCAGCTACAACTGAAACTAGTAAGAGTCTCAATAAGTTCTGAAAATAATCTTTCCCAAAATAAGAAATTCCCTGGGGTATTGACAGTCTTTCCTTTTCTAAGCTAATAATTCATTTTGAACTGTCACATTTCAGCAATCACTAATGCTGAACCAATACTATCTCTTAAAGTACATACTAAGCCTAGGATAAACATTCCTTCCTATTACTTTCTACTATTTGCTTTTCAATTTACATAGTTAAATCCCCTATGAAGCACATCAGCCATAAGATATTATTTCACAGAAGTCAAATTCATGACATCTGTAATGATTTAGCTTCATTCGTCTGATTATTGCTAACAAGCAGCTAAGCCAGAAGAGCCAAAACAATTATTCATTTCACTGTTCCTTCTCTGTCCAGTCTGCACTGTCCCTGAAGAAGGAAAGTGAAAATGTATGTCTGTGATGTTCTGGTCCACTGCTACTCTCTCAGGCACATTCATTAATCTTCAAATTTGTACTCCTGACTAGTCAGGAAAAAACATGACACGTGTTTTACCAGTGATTTTACCCAGAGAATTATCCAGTGATCGATGTGAAATTGATTTGGAGTAAGATTTTCTTGCCCAGAGGAAAATTGTGCATCAAATTAGGCTTTGTGTGTCCACATTTGCGTATGTGAAACCCAGGCAGAGAGAGGAAGCAGCCAGCATGCTGCCTCCAGTGTTGGGCATCAAGCTCCCCTGTACAACATACAGGCCTCTGGGATGGAGACGGGCCCAGGTGGGCACTGACCTGCATCCCCCTACACCTGCTCCCAGATGACGCAGCCCTGAATACAGATGGGGCCAAGGCAAGTCACCCAGGGAAACAAACAGGCAACTGACCGCATGCTAACGACTCATTGCTCAGCCATTCTTTTGAACCACACACAAACCTCTCAACTCATCCACTTTCCTTCTATTTAATTTCTGTTACTTGCATCTAGCGGTAGGATCAGTGAGCAGGCAGGAGAGAAAAGAGGCAGCTCTGAGAGAAGGTGTCTAGGCAAATACAGATGAATCAGAACTGGGGGGAATTATTTTTATCTTCCTTTTTGCAATGCAAATATTTAATACCTCTCTGAACAAATCTCAAGCACACAGCAATCATTACCAACTCTAGTCATTACACTGTGCAACATCTTCACCTTATAACTCAAAGTCTGTGATCGCTGACCAACATACCTCCCTCCTTCCCCCACTCCCTAGCCTCACATCCTTCCCCCATAATCACATCTCTATTCTTTGTTCTCCACGATTTCAACTTACAAAAAGGTCAGACGCACATTTAACAAAGTTTTTGGCTCCCTATTATAGTCCAAGTTCACATTCCTCCACTAGGTCTATAAACTTGGAAGCACTATATGGCAATGACAGGAAATGGAGGTTAGATCCCAAACTAAAGTAGATAGGTGGGCTGAACCTGAAATGAAAAGTGACAGTGTGGACAGGTGAAGAGCAATCCTTCAGGTCTTGCACCTGTTACTACTTACCAAAAAAAAAAAGAAAAATCACTCCCCAAGCTTCTTTTGAATGGAGCAGGTTACCATTTCAAAAAATATATATATTTTTTAAAGATTTCTAGTTTATCAACTGAAGAAGCTAAACATATAAAATAACAACCAAAGATAAAACATGAAACTTAGCATTCTATTTAAACTAAGTTCCTCCAAGATTGCAGTGCATTGTGAGTCATGTAACAAGGATTAAAGAGCCCCCATTCTATTATGTTATCACTAAAGAATGGAACCATTACCATTCATTTGAAGTTAGACACCTGAAAGGAACCTGGACAGAAGAAACACATCAAAGACGCAGCGAAGCATGACTTCAAAAGGTACAGCACAGATGTGAGCTCCTGGGAACAGCATGTTCAGAGGCCAGACGAGAGCCAAAAAGAGCACTGGCCAGCCACTCCAAACCAGGTGAGTCCTGCAACAGCCCCTCCCTCGGCCCCGGAAGGGGCTTGCATCATAAAGACCCAGAGACTAAGCTGCCAAAGGTTTGCTCTTACTAAAAAAAAAATTACCTAGAGTAACTACAGTGTGTCATCAAGATTACAGCTCCAGAATTCGGCTCCCTGGGTTCCTGCAGATCGACCGTTTGAGAACTGTGTGATTTTTTGCCAAATGATTAAATGACATGGAATCCTGATTTTTTTCCCCTCAGGGTTAATGTATTAAATGTGATTATTCTTTACATTAAGTAATGTCACGGCGATAGTTAATCCTGGTTCTTTAAAATTAGAATTTTTCTTTATATTCCATGCCTCACAGGAGAGCTGCTTATTAGAGTAAATGGATAAAGCTACATTTTAAACACACACACACACACACACACACACGGGGGCAGACAGACAGGAAGAGGGGAATGAAAATATCATTACACATAAAAGGTACTGAACAGTACTGGGAGGCATTTTAATTAACGAAGATAAATAGTTTTTCTCTTGGCTATCTTTCATCCTGTAATGATTCCAAAGCAAATCTGGGGTTAGGAGTTTAATTCTAATTTTTAAATTGTCCTACAGGACAATCAGAGCTACTAAACACATTCACAGACTAAATTTAATCACTTCAGGAATAAAGCACATTAAAAAAACAAAGTATCTTCAGATGTTTTTACTATGGTTAGTAATGTCCAAGAAGGGATTAATCCAAAAGGTTATGCATAGCTTAAATAAACGTAAAATATCTCATAAAAACAAAGATTTTTTCAAACATTCCTAGAGAGAGTATTTAAGTACTTATCAGTATTCTCTTTGCTCTATGTATCAAATGTATGTTTGAAACCAAGAATCTATTTAGGTTTTTAAAGATCTATTTACATTTATCTCCTGGTATCAAGGGGAAGGGATTTGAAATTACAGGTTAAACAAGACCCTAATTATTCATTTTAACAAAAGGAGACCCTAACTTACAAAAAAAGTATATTATGGGCTGTAATGCAAATTTATAATTACTATTTTTAAAAAAATAACGGTCCAGAATGGTAGCCTAGCAGCTAAAGTCTTTGCCTTGCATGTGCCAGAATCCCATATGGGCGCCAGTTCTAATCCTGGCAGCCCCGCTTCCCTTTCAGCTCCCTGCTTATGACCTGGGAAAGCAGTCGAGGACGGTCCAAAGCCTTGGGACCCTGCACCTGCATGAGAGATCCAGAAGAGGCTCCTGGCTCCTGGCTTCAGATTGGCTCAGCTCTGGCCATTGCAGTCACTTGGGGAGTGAATCATCGGATGGAATCATACGTCTCTCCTCTCTGCCTTTCCAATGAAAATAAAATAAATCTGTAAAAAAAGATAAAGGGTGCTTGGCCAAGTAGGTGAGACCCTGGTTAGCTTGTCATGGCTCCTTATCAGCATATCTGGCTTCTGATTCCAGCTTCCTCCTGACACGTGAACCCTGCGAAGCCATGGGAACGGTTCAGGTACCTCTAGCCACCCACACGGGAGACCAGTTCACACTCCCAGCTCCTGGCTTCAATTCCCCATAGTTGTTGCTGGTAATGTGAGTCACTGAGAAGACAATGAATTGGAGCTCTCTTCCTCCATTCCTCTTCTCTCTCTCCAACAAACTAATTTTTAAACATACAATAGGAATGCATCAAAAAATTGTGCTTCAGGCTCCTTCTCTGGGTTCCTTCTGGGGCACACTAACTCCCTCCTCCCACTGGAACTGAGTTGGGGAGGGTTTGGGAGGGAGGAGTGTTTCCCATGTCATCAGCATTTGTTTTATCCCACTTCCTAACCACCCTTACTCCCCCTGGGATATAGGTAATGCCAGGAAATGCAACTCCATTCCAGGCCATGGGGACAGAGTGTGCAACTCAGCAGTGCTTTCTCTGATCAGGGTCGGGCTCAGAACTCTCATCAAACTCACTGTGAGGCAGGGGGCACATCCTGCCTGGCAGGAACACCAATGCCACATAGGACCTAGTCCAGTCTCTCGGGAAACAGAGCTGGATCTCTAGGGCATCCTGAAGCTCTGGCCCAATCCTTGACTAGCCTGGTATCCCTGAATTCATCAATCTTGTGAGCCAGTTCACACCTGCCACTGGTTAGGAGAGTCTGCAGTGCCTTTTCTATGACACACTGACAGGTGTTTTGGACAAGGCAGAGGGGCAAAGATTTGTGTCTTTTTATCACTCCAGACAGTTCCTCCTCTTCTCCCTACACAGGAGTCGTACACCTCTCCCAGTGCTCTTCTAGGATGGTCAGCTGTATTTCCCTTCCAATGGCATGCACAGTCTTCACTGAAAACATGCTTAACATTCCCGTGACCTCCTGCAGAAATCTCGACAAACCTGTCTATGTGTCTTCGATGATAATTCTTGGCATCTCTAATTGATGTTCCTCAGGACAGAACAGGGGCCAGTGCTGTGGTACCATGAGTGAGGTTGCTTCCTGCAGTGCCAGCATCCCATATGGATGCCAGTTCAATTCCCAACTCTTCCATTTCCAATACAACTCCCTGCTAATACATCTGAAAAAGCAGCAAATGGACCAAGTGCTTGGACCCCTGAAACCAGCCCAATAGGATCTTTGGTTCAAACATTCATTTGACACACAGAATAAATAGAACATTGAGAACCACCTAGTAAATACTCTTATCTATACCATACGCTCCCAGCTTGACTCTGAACTTTTGAATTCATTCATTCTTCTGAATCTTTCTCTAGAGCGTAAAACCTGTATACATTTCTCATTTCATAAATGTATCTTTGAAAATTCTATATCAAATGAATTCCCCCAATTCCCATGCAATGCTTCTGTTTACGTGAAATAAAGTCTTTAAAGTGATAACTACTTTCCATTTTTGCTTTTTGTAATGTGGTAACTAAAACATTGGCTTACATGGGTGGCATGCAGGGTGCACGGCTTCTGTACTGCACAGCAGTGTCCTGGACACAGGCAAGCCCACTCCTCACTGTGGATTCTGTTCCAGGTCCCTTGCAGCTCCTCAGAAAGGCGACTGGTCTCCCTAGGGCCTCTGCTCTTAGACGCTGCCCCCTCCTTTCTGGTCACCAAGACATTGGGCACATCCCACCCACAGGGCCTCTACCCATCTGCCACCCCTTCTCCTTTGCAGCAGAGTTTTCTTCCTCTGTGAGTCAATGAATAATTTACTAATTTCTATCTCAGCACTCCTAAAATCTTATGCAAGTTAAGTGTTTAAATCATACCTCTTTTAGGCATAGCAAACTTCCTGAAATTGCAAGCACACAACAAAGAACATTATCTGTTCCACAACAAAATTTTTATGCAGAAGAGAGAAAACAATCGACTATTCAGAGGTCTTGCTCAAGTTAAGGCCTTATGCAGGAACAAGTAATAGAGATCTAAGATATTTGGACAGGTGCTGGCCGAATGCCCGCTTCTCCAGAGTTGGCAGTCCCGTAAAAACAAGCCTCCACATCATTCCTGTATGACCCCCCACCTTCGAGTTCTCTGATGCCAAGAACACGCTAAGTTGTCCAACATTTACACCTCACCTAAAATCCAATCACAATAAACCTGCCTATTTTTTACAAAGATAACCCAAAAAACGCACTACTATTTATAAATACCACTTTTCACACATCAGTTTTCTTCCAGGTACTACACGCTTTGCCTCAACTATAAGAAGCTGAGCATTAAAACGCTTGCAAGCTGCACAGATAACTGTCGTTTAAAGCAGTTTCTATATCTCCATTCAAAAAGTTAGAAAACAGGCCAGACAATATTCTTTTGTTAAGATTTATTTTTATTGCAAAGTTAGATATACAGAGAGGAGGAGAGACAGAGAGAAAGATCTGTCTTGACTATTCACTCCCCAAGTGGCCGCAACGGCTGGAGCTGGGCCAATCTGATGCCAGAAGCCAGGAGCTTCTTCCAGGTCTCCCACACGGGTGCAAGGTCCCAAGGCTTTGGGTGGTCCTCAGCTGCTTTCCCAGGCCACAAGCAGGGAGTTGAAAGGGAGGTGGAGCTGCCAGGATTAAAACTAGCGCCCATATGGGATCTCAGTGCATTCACGGTAAGGACTTTAGCTGCTAGGCCACCACACCCAGCCCCCATATTTTTTTTAATTATCAGAAATATTACACTTTTTCATTTTCAAGAAAAATAAGTTCGGGAATTAGGTATATTTGAAATAATTGAGGGCAGGTCACAATGCCAACCTACCTGAGACTAATTCAGCTGTAACACTTTGGATAAGTTACTTAACTTATCATGGTTTAATTTTTTAGGATAAACGGATACATAAAACCCAAGTTTCAAAGCCAAAAAACCATCATAAGCCACATCAGGATACAAACTGAATGAAATATTTCCAAATGATCAAAAATAGCTATTTTCCATGATATGTACCCACATCTTTAAGAAAAATAAGAAAAAGCCAAAGGGGCCAGTGTAACAGTAGAGCAGGTATAGCTACTGCTGCCTGTCACACGGGCATCCCATAAGGCCACAGTTTCAAGCGCTAGCTGCTCCATTTTCAATCAGGCTTCCCGTCAATGTATTGGAGGAATCAGCAGAAGTTGGCCCAAATACCTGGGCCCTTTGTACCCATGCGGGAGACCTGAAAGAAACTCCTGAGTTCAGCCCGGCCCATCTTGGGCTGTGGAGGCAATAAGCAGCAAGTGCAAGATAACTCTCCAGGTCTCTTTTCCTGGAACAATGCCTTTCCTTTTACAATGAATTAATACACAATTAATATAAACATTTTACCATAAATACTATAACAAATAGTTTTATCTCTCTTATTAACACAAAAGCAAATATTAAAAAGATAGTATGGGGCATGGTGTAGCAACCTAATGGCTAAAGTCCTCATGTTGCATGCCCGGGATCCCATGTGGGCACCAGTTTGTATTCTGGCTGCTCCACCTGCCTTCCAGCTCCCTGCTTGTGGCCTGGGAAAGCAGCTGAGGACCACCCAAAGCCTTGGGACCCTGCACTCGTGTGGGAGACCTGGAAGAAGCTCCTAGCTCCAGGCTTCAGATAGGTTCAGTTCAGGCCATTGCAGCTACTTGGGGAGTGAACCAGTGCATGGAAGATCTTTCTGTCTGTGTCTCCTTCTCTCTATATATCTTACTCTCCAATATAAATAAATAAATCCTTTTTAAGTGTTTTTCTTTATCAGCTTTCGCAGATGTTTAAGCTTGATAATATTCACTGCTAAGCAGAGAGGGTACAGGGAAGCAGGCACTTTGACCCATTGTGCCAGGGAATGAAATCTGGTACTAGCCCTGAAGGGTACAACGCATTACTCTCCCTGTTCTGGAAGTGTTAGAGATCTAAGCAAACATGTACTCAAATAGTCAATGATCAGAAAAGTCCAACAGTATGAGCCTTTAAAAAGATGACGTACTTGTACACCAAAACAAACAAAAAAAGCAACAAGAAACAGGACTGTAAAGTGGAAATAAGACGCAGAATTGCATAAAGCTACTCTAATTAATACTCCGGTTATAATTTTAAGGGAGTAACTGCATGGAGACCACTTCTGCGTAAAGCAGCAGCAGTTGGGCCACAGCAATTGCCTCTGGGAAGGACATCTGAGTGGAGGCAGACAGCTTGATTAGCAGGAAATTATTTTTATACCTACTGAATTTGGTGCCATGAGCCTAGTATAACTTATTTACCCAGTAAATTAAAGTCATTTATGTCTTTAAATGTGAGATTTTTTTAAGGGCAGTCGTTCGAGGTAGCAGTTAAGATGTTACTTAGGACTCATATAGCTCCTATCAGAGTATCTCATTTAATCACAGTTTGGTTCCAATTCCACATTCCTGCTACTACACACCCTAAAAGGCAGCAGGTGATAACACAAATTTACTTTAGCTCCCACTACCCACACAGGAAACCTGTATTGAGTTCTCAGCTCAGAGCTTTTGGACTAGCCCAGCCCTGGAGGTTGTGTGAATGCCTAGGGAATGAAGCAGTAGATTCATTCTCTCTATACATGTCTCCAGCTCTAGCTCGAGCTCTCTCAAGGAAAATAAACAGAACTTTTGAAAAGAGAAAAAAAATGAGTTTTTACAGGCCATGCATCCTGCTGCACAGCCCTCAACAATGAATATTTCCATGAAGAAAAACCCCATGTGAGTTATTACAAAGGTAATAATGTCCAGCTCATGCAGTTTCATCTCTTCTAGGGAAGATCCCATAAAGATCAGAATGTATCTCTCCAGAACTATCACTGGCAAACACTTCCGTTACAAATATGTTCATCATTACCAGACTAACTACCTTCCGCAGGAAAAGGATTTCTCCATGAATGGCCAGTAATCTCAACTTCTGGATAAAAATTAACATAGTCTTAAGACTGATTCTTAAAACAGTAGAATTTTATAAAGCCTACACTTAATAGTTTCAACATAAATATTTTCAACATGTTATTACTGTATCTTTCCAGCTACATTTGCTTATCACCAAAAACATCAGTACTATGGCAGTGCACAATACTTCATGTATGGGAAGGGAATAAATCCATAGTTGAAGCTTCATGTGCACATTGCTGCCAGAAAATAATAAATCATGGCTTAACATTAAAAAAACTGCCATAAGAAAGCCCATGCCATTCCATAGAAAAGCAAAACACCCTCTAAAAAGATCTTTACGATTTTCTATACAATCAAGAGACTGAATTTGTGAAATCTGTATATCTTCCCCCAAAGGACCCTGGAACTACAAAATTTAATAACTGGAGGAGACTAATCCCAAACTTGGCAAGTTTAACACAAAAGAATAGCACTAACTACACAGTGCCTGGATTCCCCTGAAATTTTAATGATAGTCTTATTTTGAGGAACTTTTAGAGTCAAAGAATGGGGAAAAAATCAGTCTTCCTTGTTATTAAAATACTTACATCAGATAGTACCATATTCCTTCCAGAGTAATGTGTGAAAAAAGAGCTGCACCTGTTGTATGTGGCAGATGCCGAACTTTGTGTCCTGGAGAAGCAGTGATCCAGCAAGTGTAAAACTCTCACTCCAGTGAAGCGTTTTATTGGTTCTGGTTCATAACATTCTAAACTATAGAATTTCATTTTCTATGCTAACTTTAATATTCCAGTCAACGGGAGTTGCCTGTTTTCAAGTGGATATAATTCCCATCAGCCTTTCGCTGCCTATGTCAATGATGTTAAAGACTTCACACAAAAGTCTTAGAATTTATTGAGAAATGACCAAAAAAAAGTTTTCAAGCATGTGAGGCTGAAGGAACAGGGGAAACCAAATGGAGAAACAGATGCAGAGCATTGAATAAGGGACTGGCAGTGAACAGTGGGGCGGTGGGGGGGGGGGGGGGAATGGGAATGATGGAAAGGAAATGCCTGGGCCTACGGAATCATACCATGAGAAATAAATTTTTAAAAAAATTAAATTTTTAAAACTATAAAACAAGTATTAAAAAATGGAGCAAGTAAAAACAGAGTAGAAGACAATAAGAAAGAGACATGTATCTTTGAAGTTGCACCTCCAGGAGCCGGTCTGTCCTCTAGACAAATCTGTGCTCGTCAAGCCCCTGCAGGGGTGTTGGTGTCCAATCTGTCCTGACCCTCAATGGCTTCCAGCAGACAACAGCCCTAGGGGATCACCTGCAGATGTCCACGCAGGCACGAGGACCAGAGCAGCCAGAAGATGCTGCTCCGGCGTCACTATGCAAATCTCCTGTAATAATGGGAAGTAACTGGCCATACTCATACTATAATAAGCATATTTCAAACACAATAATACTTCTGATCTGTTTAACACCATTTACAGAGACCACAAGAATTTATTTTATCAACACAACCAAACACTGCAATCTGCATGGTTAGTTCTCAAGTAGGGCTGTACACAATGAAGCAATTACCTTCTCAAATTTCAAGAACAAACAGTATCTGATCTTAAGTGTCAGGATTATCCGGTACCCGCACTCTGACAAGCATAATACTCAACTAGGCCCAGCAGAATGTGTCCATTCATAATTCACTGCTGCCCTCACCCACTTGCCAAGCATTCATCCTCCGCCCCGTGCTAACGTCTGTAAGATGCTCTGGAGTGGAAAGACAACAAATCACCCAACTGTGTCATTACACTGCTGACTGTAATGAACAGCAGGAATACAACCAAGACAGAACCTAGTTTGGGCTGTCTTGGTTGTAAGCTGAAAACGTTAGGCTGAGGATCTGACTTGTGAGTATAACCTCTAATAAAACTGAGTAAAGTAGGCATTTGACCGAGGAAGGACAGGAGACAATCATGAGGAAACACTGAATCTCACACAGACACAAAGGAGCTTGAGTGTCTCAGTGAAAGGAAGCAAGTACGGAGAATAAGGAACAGCCACAAAAAATCAAGTCTACTTCACAGACCTTATTAAAGATGTTGTAATCTACCCCAAGAATCATGGAAGGCTATTCATGGTCCAATGAAACATAATAAACACAACATTCCTTGGTCATCCACTGAATACTAGGAATGAGCGCAGGCAGTAACAGTTCACATTTTTGGTTCTCACAATCACCCTCTGAAGTAGATGTTATTTTTATATACATGGATATATCGATACATACACACAACTGTATTGTAGAGATGAAGACACTGAAGTACAAAGAAAAGTTCATTGGCTTGCTTAATTTAACTGTTGGGTAGAGACATGACCCATGTAGTGGCATCTTGACATCTATATCCCCGACCATTAGACGTACTTTCCCATATAACCAACCTGAACTGACAGCCAATCAGTTACTCTTTGATACAAGTCAGTCAGCATTTCCTCTGACAAATCTTGCACAACGCCCATTCCTCCCCCACCCCCACCCCAAGGCCATTCAGCCTCCTGCAGTTTCTTAGCAGAACACTTTACTCTTCAGAAAAAAAAATGCAACTTTTCTGCCTGTCCCCCGGCACCAGGTAGGTTTTGTAATGAATGGCTTTGTGCTCCTGGTTAATCAGTGTATGCCCAGCACTGTGCACTGTGTCTCTCATGCCTCCTGTGCCCCTCTGAGGCACCAATAAATCACTCAGAGGGAGAATTTCCTAAGAGCAGCATTGTTAAGAAATTATGATCTGTCAAAATAAATCAGGTGACTTGGGAAGCACCACGCAAGCTTCCCTCATGTATGATGAAAACCCTGAAAACTTCTTGGTAATACATCAATTGTAAGCCAGCACATCTTTAACTCACAGAAGTCTAACTGTGAAGCACACTCAGGGTGTGGTGGGTAAGGTCAGACACATCATCTGAGGCTAATCCAACTCCACTTGTGCTAAATACTGATTCATGAACTTTCAACACCTCTTCCATTCTACTCCACCTATCCTACTTGGCAAGAATGTGTTCTTTTTTCTTTTCCTTGGGATCATTTCACACACTCACACACACACACACACACACACACAAACTTGAGACCTAAGTATCCACTACTTGAGTAGACTTACTTTCTTTGAAAAACTATACACAAGTATTTGAATTTCACTGGATCTTGATTTTCCAAACTGTGTTCCAGGAAATCCTAGCATAGCGATCTTACATGTGCCAAAATCACCTGGTTGTTGAAGACAGATGGCAGGACCCTCCCAGGAGACTTCAGGTGGGGTCCAGCTGAGGGTGCTGCTAGCAGGCCCAGGACCGCACTTTAAGAACTAGTGCCCCAGAGTGCTATGAATAGACTTACTGTAATATAAATCCCTTTGCAAACACTATTGGAAAAAATTTGCCTATCCTGTATGCCCTCTTAAAACATCACTGTACATATTAGCATACTAAACGCCATGGAAAGCTCTGCAGTAAATTATTTTACACTGTGTTAAAAAACGTGTATTGACCTTGGAATCTCTTAATCAAAGAGCAATAATCAACATCTTTCCATGCTCCACAGATCATGTTTTGGAAAAATTCACACTACACTCTGGAAAACTGCTTCCTTTAGAATGTATTTCAGCAGAAAGCAATTCAGTCCTTGGAAATAATCCAGCTTCTTACCATGTATGATTCCTGTACAGATACAATAATAGCATCTCAACTTCACACAGGTACTTCGTGCCCAATCATATGTATGGCATCTTATCAAGGTAACTTCTGTAGTTCTGTGTGTGATGGAATTATCATGATCACATAACACTTTAATCATCAGTACAATTAATTAAAAATAACATAGTTTATCAGCATGCTGAATCTGAACTGCCTGAAGCCACAAAATTCACTTCTTTTTTTTTTTTATATCTACGAGTTAAATGCTGATGGCAATGAGATGAAATAGTGTACGTGAGTTCAGGCCAACTTAGCTGATGTTCTCAATTTGTAGAGGGCTGACGCATCAGGCACATTGCTCTCTCCTACCATGAGTTGGTTAACTGAGAGAAGCAGCAGCCAAGTGATTCACAGTTCATGGAAGCAGGTGATGACACGTCGTTGACTCACATGGCACTTGCCCACTACACTGTACTCCCTCAATGTCAACTTTTATTTTCATCCTATTCATCTTAACTAGCATTGTTTCTCTTTCTCCTCTATTTCCACCCCAAAATTCCCACGTAAAAATATGGCCTATAGGAATATTCCACATCATGACACAGAAAGGTTCCTTCTGAGCCATGCTGACTGACTTCAGGATGGCAAGAATGAATTACAAGAGGAAGAATAGGAAAGGACTTACTCTGAACAAAGGCATCAGTGACTATTCAATACCATTTACAGCAGCCAGCTTTCTGTGGAGACAGACTGTGGATTGCCCAAGGGCCCAGCCCTTCGTCTGGCACACTACAGGTATTCTACACGCACTGGTTGAGGCAAGACCAAGACGCAGTAACTACAAACAGCACAGAAGCATAAATAAAATGCTTCAGAACCAGAGCTTAGTCCTTCATGTACACTGTTTTCAAAGCTTAGATTTCTGAAGGAAAATATGGACTTCAGTCACCATAATCCTGCTCACTAATAACGGCAAAGCTGGTGGGACTGCCATTGGACAGCCCAAGCCTGCCAGGGGAGGGCGATGAGGAATGAGGGCAGGAACACCTATGACACGGAATGCCATCTGAGGAACAATACACCTTCAAGGAGCTAATTCAGGTTGTATTTCAAATTAGCAAAACAACTTCCTTACAAAAGTCTGGGTTGCTTTTGAAATATAGTGTTCTGGGCTTATTTTTATAACCATACCATATTAAAAGTAGTCATATGTGTATTTTTATCCATATACATTATTTTAATTAAAGATTTACATCTGTTGGGCAAAATTCCTGTATTTTAACTTCTACGTTTTACTGGTGAAACCGTTACTCTTGGAAATGTAAGATGCTTCACTGAAACCTGTATGACTAACATAAAACTACTGCTTTTAGCTTAACAATATAATAATGTCAGTGGATAGTTACCTTTTCTTGTGGGTAGTGAGATTTTTCCTAAATTACTAATAAGAGATTTCTGACAGGAGGTCAGGTAGCCATTATGCATCTGTTTCCATTAGTTCTTATTATATGGAATTTTCCAGATGTTCTCCTTCATTGGTATTCCCCAAAGAACCCATTTACGAAGTTCTCTTTATAATCACCTCAGGAATGGTAACATAATTGAAGAGAAAAAAAACTCTTAATAGGAATCTCAGTGATCCCATACTTTACATTATAAGAAAATCTAAAGCCGGCAAGCACAAATTCTCATGTGAAACTGACTTTCACAACTGTGAGCGGATGCACAGCTGAGGAGCACAGTGGGCAGAACAAAGTGATCAGAAAGTCAGTCTGGAAGCAGTCTAGCCCCAGGTGCACTCTCCTGCAGGTTGAAAGAAACCCCAGTGCTGCAGGTGTGCAAGTGACTGCACCTGGCAGAGGAACAGCATCCCCAGTGTCCCCACAGCCCTTGCTGCAACTCAGCATACTTGGTAAGCTAGTAGCTCTGCTACCCAGAGACTGTGGTCAAAAGCCTCGCACAGAACCTCAACAAGTCAGATTTCAAGAACTAGCATTTTGTTTATCATTCACAGGATGTATTTATTTATTTTTTTTTAATTTAGTTTATACACAACATATAACATTCAAAACATAACATGTTATACATAACATCATATCATCTTAAATTAAGGCAAACATGTGGTATTTAACCTTTTGGGATTGGCTCATTTCCCTTAGCATGATGGTTTCCAGTTTGGCCCATTTGGCCACAAAGAACTGCATTTTGTTTTTTTTAATAGCTGAGTAGTATTCCATGGAGTAGATGAACCATAGCTTTCTTATCCAATCCTCTGTTGATGGGCATTTTGGTTGCTTCCATGTTTTTGCAATTACTGATTGTGCTGCTATGAGCATAGGAGTGCATGTTGGTTTCTCATAAAACAAGTGTTCTGGATATATTCCTAGGAGTGCTATTGCTGGATCATACGGTATGTTGAATTTGAGTTGTTTGAATATTCTCCATACTGATTTCCATAGAGGCTGTACCAGCCTGCAGCCCCACCAGCAGTGGAGTAGGGATCCCTTTTCCCCGCAACCTCGCCAACAAGTGTTGTTGGTGCTTTTATTCATGTGGGCCAGTCTTACTGGCGTTAGGTGGTACCTCATTGATGTTTTAATTTGGATTTCCCTTATTGCCAGGGAACTTGAGCATTTTTTCATATGTTTATTTGCCATTTGGGTTTGTTCCTTTGTGAAGTGTTTGACCATTTCCCGTGCCCATTTCTTGAGTGGCTTGTTTGTTTTGACATTTTGGTTGTTTTGTAGCTCTTTGTATATTCTGGAGATCAGCCCTCTATCACCTATGTCGTGTGCAAAGATCTTCTCCCATTCTGTGGGTTGCCTTTTTACTTTGTTGATTGTTTCTCTAGCTGTACAGAAGCTTCTTAGTTTGATGAGGTCCCAATTGTTTATTTTGGTCTCGATTTCTACTGCATTTGGAGTCTTTTTTAGGAAGTGAGGGCCTACCCCACAATCCAGGCAAATGGGAAGGTCTGTTCAATAAATGCTGTTGGGACAACTGGTTAATAGCCTGCAGAAACAAAAAAATAGATCCACATCTCTCACCATACACTAAGATCAGATCTAAATGGATAACAGATCTAAACCTACATCCAGAAACCTTCAAACTTTTGGAAGAAAATGTTGGAAACACAGGATGTATTTATAAACCTAACATCTGGGCTGGCGTCCGGTTTTGAGGTGTATAGGTAAGGCCATTGCAGCATTCAATATGGGTACCGGGCTGAGTCCCAGCTACTCTACTTTCAATACAACTGCTTGCTAATACACTGGGAAAATCAGGAGAAGATCACTCAAGTGCTTGGGTTACTGCACCCTGTGGAAGACCCAGAAGAAGCTCCAAGCTCCTAGCTCAGGAATGGTCCAGCTCCAGACACTGCAGGCATTTGGAGGAGTGATTCAGAGGATGGAGGATCCCTCTCTGTTCTGGGCTCTCCTATGTGGGTGTGCAGATGGTTGGGGCCCAGGAGTGTTGGTGTGCTGGAGGCTCAAGTGCAGCCTTGTGGATGGCGGTGGTATTGGGGAGCTGAGGTTCTCTGTTGGCTCTGTCCTCCGTTACTTCCAGACATCTTACGGTTTCAGAACTGTTCAAGAGGAAGAACAGGGTCATGTGTTCCTATGCCTCATTCTTAAGAAGTGAGAAAGAGTTCTCGGAAATCTCATGGCAGTTTTGCCCTGTCTTCTCCTTGGCAGAAAGCATATCAGTTCAGGGGCCTGCATTGTGGTGCCACAGATCAAGCCTCCTCCCGCAGTTACCAGCATCCCATAGGAGCACCAATTTGAGTTTTGGCTACTCTGCTCTGATGCAGCTCCCAGCCTCTGCCCCTGTTCCACTTGCATGCGAGACCAGATGTTGCTCTAGGATCCTGGCTTCAGTCCAGCCCTGTGGTGAGTGAACCAACAAACTGAAGATTTCTTTTTATCCATATCTACTTTTGGTTCTGTCCCTCTTTCAAATAACTAATCTTTTTTAAAAAAAGGAAAAAATAAACAGATCAGTTCAGGTATCATAAGCATTCATTATCATGTTGCCTATCTCCTGGACTAAATTAAGTAGGTGTGGGTAAAGGGTCTGGATGTCTCATAGCCAAATCAGATGCTAGCTCTGTTCACATACTCATGGTTTAGACAAAAAGACAATTGCCACTTAAATAAGCACTGTCAGAGCTGTGTTCTGGTGCAAACAAAGCAGCACCTCAGTACCTGAGCAAACTGAGCTGAGCAGGGGAGGACTTTCCTTTGCTTGCTCCTGAGCAGGTGCATGGAAAAGCTGTGGCAAATATCAAGCTCAATAGAATCAGGTGGTAAATTAATGTTCCCAAAGTAAAAATGGCTTAAACACTGTATTAGTAGCTCAATTAAGCATCTAATTTTACCACACTACTGTTTTCAAAAGAAATTTAATATCAAGCAAGGTTTTAAACCCTAAAGAATAAAGGAATGATAAGACGAAAATATTCTTCCATCTTCGGCTGCTCAGATAGGTACAAAGAACCATCTAAGTGTGTCAGTCACAAAACAGCCCTGGGGAGGAAATGCAGAGTCAGTCCTCCATGCAACTGAGTGGCTGGGCTGCGTTTGCAGTGAAGTACAGTCAATCCCAGCTCTATTTCCTCTTCAGATTGTCTCTCAGACTCCCTCTCTGCTGTTTCCCCGGAGGGGCACAGATCTCCCCAAAGCATAGAGCCTCAAGCCAGCTTTGCCCCCAACTTTTCCCCACACTCACACAGGGGCTCCCATGTACCTGTCAACCACCAAGGGAGAAAAGCCTAGTTAAGGAAACAAAAGTTAATTTTCCATTTTAAGTCAGCTCACCCCCAAGCAGCCAAAGAACCCTTCCTTTTGCCCATTTCTGTAGTTTTGACCAAAAGGTTGAAAAGCAGCTTGTCTCAGAATTCCTGGAGGCCCTCTGTTGCTCTGTGGTGAGGCTAATTTATGACATGAGCTGAGAGAGGACATCATACTCTTTATAATAAATGACTTCAAAATATTTCAGCTAAGTACTTCAAGTGGCCTCTGGTTCATAGGAAAGCTTACGATGCGGCATAAATATTGGCTGCCTGTGGAAATGTTTGCCAAACACTGACACCAAAAGTGAACTGGAAAACAATTCTTTTTAACATCAATGTTTTCTAGCCAGAAGTGAGAAATATACTTCTAATCTAAAGCACACATTCTAGGACCGTCACTTCCCATTCAGATGTAGCCAACGCTCTAGACAGCTGAGGGGAGAGTCACCACAGCACTGCGGAAAGAACGCCAAAGGTGCCACTCAGAAGCCACAGCATCCCTCACTCCGGCTAAGAAGAAACAGGGTAAGGATGTTTTTGTAGACTACAGAGAGGCAAATAGCACCCTACCACTCGCCTATTCCTAGACTGAACCTAAACAACTCATCTAGATACCAATTCTAAGGTAATCACCTCAGAAGAAACTTTAGAGATTCACCTCAAGCCAAACCCATTTTTACCTCTGACACCACTGACAAGGGCCTTCCAGATGAGTGGAAAATACAGCCTTCCTGGAGCACAAGGATTTGGGGTCACCAGTGGTCTCAAAAAGAGGGGGAAATGGTGCTCAGCTATCTCCTAGTCTGTCTGATATTTCCTCTCCCATTTCCTCTTCTCTCCTGCCCACATTCCTCCTCCTCGTTACTTCTCTGCTGTTCGGGCTCCTCCTTTCCTTTTCTTTCAATTTGTTAATTTGCCCACTGATCTAACCAGAATTAAATACCACCTATGATCAGACTGTAGATATGAAAGTTGTTTCTGCACTCCAGGAGTTTAACTTCCAATTACAAATTCAGATGAAGTACTGTGCTTCCAATGTCTCTACCCTCCTACACTCAATGCTGACATTTAATTGCTACTGCAGCAGTATTAAGGAGGGAAACTTTGGGTGTGGAATGTGCCATGAAGGATCTGTCTTAATGGGTGAGCTTATTACCCTTACAATGGGGCAAGGTTAAGTTTAGTCTCTTTTATAGGTCCTGTTCTTCCACCTTCTGCCATGTGATGACACACCAGACACTAGGGCCTTGGTCTTGCCCTTCTTGGTGTCCAGAACCATGAGAAACAAATTTCTGCTCATTATAAAATACCCAGTCTTAAACACTCTGTCATTGCAGTGCAAATTGGCCTGAGAAAAGAAGCCAACATTACATAACAAAACAAATGCTAACACAGTGCTATGTACTAGCACCGAGAAAACAGTGGCTTACTCACTGAGACAGGGGGAAGGAGCAACTGGCAGATTTACATTATTTTGAGTTAAACAGATGCACAGACATCAATTTACCAAAAACAACCCAAGTAATAAAAAAAAATCTAGCCACTGACACAAGATACCATCCAGGCTTCAGTAGGAAACCACGTATGAATCATTTCTTATTACTCAGATAATTAAATCAATGTAATTTAGCACTTAAATCTCATTCATTCCCATACCCACACTGCCTAGAACAATGTCTAAGGAACAGTTTATACACAACATAAATTATGTACAATTGAATTAAGTTGCTTAGTTTGGGTGCACTGCTGCTTCACTAAACTGCTATTAATTCTGATTGCTTTGAGATGCTACGAGCAGAAATGACTCCCAACAATTTCTGCTTTCATCTAAACTCTGTTTGGGATTAGAGACCAGGTTTACATTTATAAAAGGTAATACTGCAGCAAGCTTCTAATTTTCTATAAAACAAAATCTCACAAATAATAGTTTTTCAGTATGAGACTTCAAAAAAGCTAAATGAAACTCACTTAAGTGCTTACTAATGTGTACTAGTTACAAAATACATGTTTTCAATTATGAGGCTGCAACACCTTTTGGCTTTATTTTCGCCACAATCTTCTGTGGCAATAAATTTAGTTTCATGAGAAAGTAAGCCTGGATTACAGAATTGAGTATAGCTGAGTAACACATAAATAAGTCTCAGCTAGCTTTAAGGCATATTAAAAAGAGTTGTGAAATATATGTGTAAACATGAAATTCTGAAGTGTTAATCCAGTGTCACTTAAGTACCGGTTCCAGTTTATAAACAGATGCTTTTAAAGCTTCCAGTCAAAATATGAGGAGCAGTAATGGGGTGCTCCGTCACAGCTGGTAAGAGTTACAGCACATGGGGTGCCTTAATGATCTTGCTCAGAATCCATTATTCTAATTCTTGTGGATGCTATATATTTTTGAAAGATTCTAAATTTAGCCACCCATGTTATTTGGCTGATGTTAGTGCTAAAATAGAATGAACCAAGCTCTTTTTTTTAATGCTAACCAGTTTGGGTTTACACAAGTTTCAATTTTTGAAGTTTCTCAGCATAGATCAGATTAGCTATCCATGTGATCTTGTCAACACCTGTAAGAACTGGAGAAAGAAAAAACTCTACCATTCTGACTTCATTATTTTTACTTCACAATCTGAGTCAGAAATCCTGTGTGCAAATACTTTGGGAGAACTTGGCAGTAACCTTAAACACTGTGGTCCCTTTTCAGTCAACAGGAGGTGGGGAGAGTTTCTGTTGTTGTAGCAAACTATTACTGTACCTTTATGAAAAATACACATTTTAATCCTATGTTGGGTGGCTTAAATTCCACTTTCTTGGGATACTCTGTGCCTTCCTGGGAATGCACAATGACCAAAGCACCATCTTGCCCTCAAGGAGTGCACAGCCCCACCAAGAAGAGGCACAGTCACGTGACACCCACTGGGCACCTGCACAGGAGTCCCCAACTACAGGTAGCTCTCCCAGCAGGCCAAGGTTTTCCACAGATGCCTCTTCCCCCAGGGCTTTTTGAATCCATTTGCTAGCAATTGATTTTCTGCTGAAAATAAACCAGGACCTTTGGGATCAGACCAGCTGAATTAAAACCCCTGCTCTGCATGGTCAATGATTGGCTCTCTGCTCCGTCCCACAGATCTCGCAGGGTGAGGAGGTGCTGATGGGCCACAAGGACTTAGGTATAGGCAGAGTCCACTGAACAACGGCAGGCAGCAAGGGACACAAGAGGTTTGGTATGAAAACTGCGGACAAATTAAAGCAAATTCAATTCAGTCAACCAATCAGGAGACAAACTGACCAAAGCTAGAGTGAGAAGGAGAGAATAAAAACCCAGCACAGGCACACCAGTGAGGAACTACTCATCACAGAAGGAAAGCTTTGTCTTCTGACTATGTCAGAACAAAGCATGTCCAAGGGAACTTTTCATCTTTTGTTGTGTTAGGGGAACTGTACCCCATTATTAGGACAGTATCAACAACATCCAAATACACACCAATGGGTAGGCACCTTGCTTACAGGTTTGTTTCTTCTCATGAAGCAGGCACTTTCTCACCAAATCCTTATCCAGCACACACTCGAAAACCTCAAGAGCATCCTGAGAAGAGGATGGGGTCAGCGCCAAGACGAGATCTGTGAAGGACTGAAGGTAGATTTCAAATCTGGGACCTCCTGCAGGTTAAGAAGAACTTGTCCCCACGCGTCCATGCACACACGAGGCAAGCAGCTGTCTCAGTGGCATGACAAGAGCAGGTGATGAAAGGCTAAAAATATTTTCCCTCGTTGTGGCCTAGGGTCTGAAATTCCCACCCAGTTCCCTGTCTGGAGCTCCAGGGGAAATTCCTGCCCAAATGTGGCTGGTGCCTGAGTGAGTAGCTCCTTTAGTTCTTATCCACCAATGAGATTTTAGTTTAGACTAGCTTCATTTGCCAGTCATGACTCTCAGACAATGGGAGGTCACAGTGAGAAGTTATAAGGGTGAGGAGGGTTAACCAAGGCATGGATAGTAGAGATCTCTAGGGCTCTTCACTCTGAGGATGGAGAAAGCTCCAACCATGTATCTGTCCCAAATCAAACAAGCTTGAGAGAATCTGGATAAGCAGTAAAAGACTGTTCTACTGACTGTCATCTGCCAGCCCCACCCAAATCAGTCTAAACTAGCAATATATTTCTTCAAGGATACTATATATTATTATTATTGCTGTTGTGGTTATTATTATTATGATGATGATGATTTCAGAGGTGGAGAGACACATACATGGTTTCCATCTGCTTGTTCTCTTTCCAAATGTCCACAAGACTTGCTGGACCTAAGTTGGAGCCAGGAGCCTGAAATAACACAAATCCAGATGTCCCATATGTGTGGCAGAGACCACTTACTGACCCATTACTGCTGCCTTGACAGGAAGCTGGAGTCAGGGGCTAACCCTGACTATTTTTTATGTTTGAAACCAAACCCAGACACCCTAACATAGAACGTGGGCATCTCAGTCACCAAGCTGAACTTTGTACCCATGCCTCAGGAACATTTTAAATAAGCTTCAGAAGATTCCACCAGATCACATGTCAACAAGAGATTTCTGTCTTTCCTGCTTGGGGATTTAAGCTCAGTTCCTGGAACAGTGCTCTCTCAGCAAGGCCATGGCAGCTAACAACTGAGATCACACCAACCCAGTCAGCTATCTGATATTCTGCTGTGGACCCTGTGCAAGCTGCTTGCCTTCATCATTCTTCAGTTGCCTCAACTGTACAATGGGGGTGACAACACCTGCCCTACATAGTGCTCACGGAAATTTAAATGATAAGGAGATAATGCTAAGCTGCAACAGGTTAAGCCATCACCCACGACACTAGTGTCCCATACTGGACCTTAGTCCCAGCTGCTCTACTTCCAATCCAGCTCCCTGCTAACACACCTGGGAAAGCAGCAGCAAAAGGCCCAAGTGCTTGGGTCCTGACTCCCAGGCAGAAGACCCAGGTGGTGCTCCAGACCATACACCTTCAAACGAATCAGAGAATGGAACACTTGGAATTATAAAGTTCAGTGCATGAAAACAAATTCCCAGAGATTTCACAGCACATTTCTTCCCAGAACAAAACTGTCACCTTCTCCACTAGCCAAATACACTCCTAAGATTTTACACTCACTGTGTGTCATCATGTTTGTTCAACAGAAACTTATTCCTCATGGTCGGGGGGCTGCAAAGTTCAAGACGAATGTGCCAGCAGCATTTTGGCTTTCAGCCAGGCCCTTGTTGCTGTAACCTCTGGTGGGGAGAAGGGCTGAGCCATCACCCAGTGAGAAACCAGAAGAGTATGAACCCACCTGCTCAAGATCTGGCCTTAGCACTCTAACCCCCACCAGAAGTCAGCCTCCAAACTGAATCGCTCGCTACAGGCTCCACCTGTTGATGCTATCACATGGTCAAGTTTCAATACTGGAATCTTAGGGGACATGTTCAGACCACTGCTCTTTACACAGACACACACGGGAAAAGAAAATTACTTGCATCTTTTTTATGTTTGTTTCCAAAAAGAAACTTTAAAGACTGGATGTATCTGTGCTAGCTTTTCCTTTCCATGATAATAGTACCTTCTAAACTTTATCATGGTAACTTCTATAAAATTCAATTTTCAGAAAATAAAAGGAATAGCACACCACGCCAACAGCTGGGTTTTAGTTTTCCCTAGGGTAGCATTTTATATCTCTGTTTAGTGGCAATTTCTACAGAAAAATAATCTATTGATTATAATAATCAATCAAATAAATTATTGAAAAACAATGGTAAAACAGACAATGGTCAACAGTAGAGAAATGCTCATTTAGAAACACACAATGCACACTGTGTACCAAATTGCAAACAGAATGAAGAGTTACATTAACATGATTCAAATCATAAAGACTAGTGTAAAACTAAACTAACAGATACATGCAAAGTGTTGCACTGAGTCATATACTTTTTGAAACAAAACACAGGTTGAATATCCCTTATCTAAATGTTTGGGATCAAAGGTGTTTCTGATTTCAGAAATATCCATATTTTACAGTATTTTCACAGACTTTCAAAACTTGCTAAATGTCACTGTGGGACTCAAAGTTTCAGATCTGGGGACATCTTGGATTTCAGACATTCAGATTAGATATGCTGAAACTATAAAAGTAACAGAAACAAAGGGAAAAAAACAGCAAACCATAGAACCCTCTCAAAATCAAAAGAACAGATATATCAATGTATGGATTCTATCCCATGAAAATTGCACTCATTGTTGAGGATAAAATATTCCAAGAACTCTGAAATGACAATTCAGGCAAAAGAAAAACATAAGCAACCCTTAAAAATTACTCAACATGACTAATCACCCTAACAGCCAGAAGTAAAGAAAATGGGTATAACAGCAACAATACAAAATGTCAGAAACCATGTTATATTATTTATTATCTTCTTTTCTCCTTACAATCACAACTTCTGGCAGTCTACTGTACCATTCAGACTCTACCAACCAGTAAAGTAATGCTGAGAGTCAGTGAGTAATCTTCCCCGTCTCACACAGTCTAGCCAGGCATGACTGGGATCTGAACCGAGGCAGCCTAATCCCACCACACATTCATTCTGACAGGATTTCTCTCAAACTAGCCAAAGAAACAAGTAATATTAGCAGCCATTATCAAACCCAATTTAACCGCACTAACAATATCCTTCAAATTGGCAAACAAAAAACACTAATTCTACCCTGTCACTGACAGGGCGTCTTCTCCAGTTTGGCAAGGAAAATTGGGAAATGCTTCCAAAGCCAGAAACACCTATTCCTTTTCCTAGTAATTCCATTTTAGGAATTTAATCTCAGGAACTAGAAGAAATTAAAGGAGAATTATTTGCTGGGAAACACCATAATCCACTGTACATAGCAATACTACTGACAACTGCCACAATCCAAATACACAGCAACAGAGATTCAGTCAGGTAATTTGCATTTTATTAAAAGATATCACTACTCATCTTTTACCCATGGTGCCAGCATCCCATATGGGTACCAGTTCATGTCACTGCTATCTCTGCTTTACTACTAAGGAAAGCGAGACATGGGGAGAGTCGGTAGTTGGCCCAGGAACAGCCAGCTGAGCACCACAGAGCTAGGGGGTTCTTGAACCCAGAGCCTTCACTCTCCACAACACAGCAGCTCTGCTCTGAGGCAAATCCTGGGACATTGCAGAGTATCTCCTACTGAGAAGCAGACAGGCAGGCAGTGACCATAGCTTCGGGACCGTTACCATTCCAAGCTCAAACAAAAGATAAACCTCTCACTTTTCCTTTACCAAGCTATGAATTGATCAAGTTAAGTCAATTAAAAATGTTTAGACAAAGCAGGAAAAGTTCACTGGAAAATGTACTTTTTGAAAAAGTGTTTTCCTTCTCATTGTAGCACACCCTTAGTCACAGGAAGATATTACAGTCTTTACAGTATGACACTGAGTTACTTGGAACTCTCTTCATAATGTCATTAGACAATGTCCACCCTGATTTCTCTGGAAAGAGCTCCCCCACTGCTCTCCTCCCTGCCTTCAGGTCTCTCCCCATGGATGCTGTCTCTGCATGATGTTCCCAATCACCCTCTATAAACATCAGACCCTCGGCTGGCACCTGCACCTAGCCCTGCTTTGTTTTTCTCCTCTTGCCACAGTACAGAACTGCTTATTTATGTGACAGATTGTCCATCTCTCCCACAAGAATGTAAACTTGCATGACCTAGTTCATCTGAGCATACTGAACTGCTCTATAAATACCCACTTAATTAATAAAGTCAATCAGTAAACCTAGAACACTGGCTAAAATCTACAGATGAAGCCAGAAGTCTTCACATAAGAAATGATAAAGACTGCCTTAACGTTCTAATTTACTGCTAACTTTGGTATGTTTATCTGGATCTGATATACAATATTGCTTATAAACTGCACAGAAAATGTGTTAAAGCTTGGATTAAATTTGCTCCTGAATTGCACATACTGTTTTTCAATGTTTCAGGACAAATGCAAAAAAACACTTTCAAAACCAATGGATCACAAAATTTAGCGACACCTGTGAATGGTCTTTCCTAACCTTTGTGTGTTCCCACATACAGTGCCCACCTAACCCTCATTCTTCTTCTCAACATTAACATCTTATTTGCTCAGAATTTGTTTTCATTTTACTAAAACACAGAACCTGAAGCAGGTGTTTACCTAGTAGGGTTACTCCTGTGGCCCAGCTTGCACTACCTGGGTTAGCTTCCTGCCCCCAACTCCTACCTTCTAGGCTCTTGCAAGGCAGCAGTGATGGCCAAACTACTTGGTTTCTTGCCACCCAACTGGAGACCCTGGACTGTGTTCAGCCAGGCTCAGTATTCTGGGTATTTAGGAACTGAACCAGCAAATGCCAGATCAGCCTCCCCTTCTCACCATTTCTCTCTCCACACCCCAACCCAGAGTGTGTGTGTGTGCATGCACACACACACATATCCCTTTGAAATAAATGAATTTTTAAAAATACATAGGGTCTGACATTGTATTCAGTGGGTTACCACCATTAACTGCTTGAGATGCTCACATCCCATATCAAAAAGCTTAGTACCATTCTCACTTCCAATTCATTCTCACTTCCAATCCAGCTTTCTGCTGATGTACACACCCTCAGAGGCAACAGTGATGGTTCAAGCACTGAGTCTCAGCCACCTATGTGGGAGACCTGGATTTGGGCTTCGGTCTGGCCCAGCAGTTGGACAGATACATGACATCGCACTCTCTCTCTTATTTCTCTCTCCCTCTTTCTCCTCCTCAACCCCCTTTCAAACATACACACAGAATAGTAAGTCACAAAAGTGCCAGTAAAGCACAGATTTGATATTTGATCATCTCATTGCCTTCCACAGCTGCCCACTGCCAACAGAAAACACAAAAAGGCCTTGGCACTGTCTCCAAAGCCAGCTCCACCGCCAAGGCAACTGCAGGGGCCACCACTTCTGCTGTGTCATTCTCCGCCTTGAATACTCGGAACCTTTCCACTCCAGCATGCATCTACAGTTTTTTCAAGGCCAAAAGGATATGTTATCTATACAAACTTCAGGTACCAAACTCCAACCTTCTTTCCATCTTCTACAATCACATAGTTCATTCACTGGAATCCACAGGCTGGAAGCTTCTCTCCCTTCCCTGACTGAAAAATTCATGAGGACCAGAGCCCAGGTGTGACCTCACCACATGGCACACAGTGTATGATCACTGACTATTATTTAATGAATGAGAATGTAAAATGGTATCTTCCAGAGCAAGCCAAACACATCACTCTGAAGAGAGGTCTGAAATGCCCTCTAGATATTGTTTCTTTCACTTCTACAACATAAATTTATGAACTGTAAAAGTTAAATATTTTCACATTTTCAAAATGTACAAGGACTTTATGGGGATCCTTTACATCTCAAAAACCCATAAATTCTATGAAAAAATAAATTTCCACATCTCTGAATATGGTAAAATTATGTTTATATGGAAACACTGGCACCATATTTCAGGAGAAAACTTTTTTTGGCACTCATTCACAGGGAGCAATAAATCATTTCCTTCTGCAAATGAATGTTATTGTGGGTGGGCCTTTTACACAGAGAAAATATTTAGATTCAAAAGTTCCCTCCCTGGCATCTGAGAAAGTTGTCATGACCAAGGTATCAAAGCTTAGCAGTTCTTAAACATAGGGATTTTGTACTCAGGCATTTAGTAGAAACCTTTTTTAAGGGCCATGAATTCTAGTAATTATCTCCGTGGATCAGAGGACAGTAACCATATTTGAATTATTCTATTCACAAATGCCAAGACAGTCATGTAAGAAGACTGAGTATAGTCAATCATCTACAGTCCTGCACACAAGACAGGATTCCTAAGAGTAGGTGTGTCACACAGAGTTGTCTCTATATCTGAACGTAACTTCAAGCATCAGCTAGGATGCATGCTTCTGATCTAGGCTCCTGCTATCATGCCCTGGAAGCCCTGCAAAGTGGATGATGACCACAGTACTTGCGTTCCTATTACTCACCAGGAGTCTCAGATGGAATTCCAGGCTCTTGGCCTCTGTTCTAGTCCAGTCCAGTTGGTGCAGGCATGTGGGGGAGTGAACCAGTGGGTGGAAAGTTTCTGCCTCTTCCTCTTTTCTGTCATTCTTCCTTTCAAATAATTGTATGTTCTCAAAACAACCCTTCATCTTTAGTTTCTCATAGTTAGGTAAGGACCCATGTGTGTATCCTAGCCAAAAAAAAAAGTAAACACAAAGGCCCATAAGAACCCCCAAATGGTAATTTCCTTGTTCTTTCTCACCCCTATGTAGACTTAATATGCACAAGCACTATGGAAGCCATGCAAGGAAAGTGGTAGGGTCACTAACATCAATCCACCTTGGGTTCTTGTTTCATTAATCACAGAACCATCTACCAGCTGAAAACTTACCATGCAACTTAAGTGAATGAAAAACAATTCCATTTCTACTAATGCATAACTACTGCATGCCTTGAGAGATCTCTGTATCCAACAAATAGCATAATCATGACTATAAATACTTTTACAGTCTCAGAAGGAGTAACTGGGGAATGCTGATTTACTCATTAGCATTTATTTATTATTTTAAAATTTTATTTTGCTGTCTTTCTCAGTTCTACTTCATAGGGAATGACACAATCACAAGAATCTTCCTTCTAATAAATGTACCTAATCTTCCTAATAATATGTTATATACAGTCACTCAGTTTATGAAAAGCTCTACCCATATACACCTATTCATATTTGTGTACAGATATACCAGCATATGTAGATACAGATTTAGCTGATGACAATATTTGAACCCTAAAGAATCATGCCAAACTAACGCAATGAGCATTATTTCACTACCTTCCATGCAGCTGTCACTAAGACACACAAAAGGGAGACAAAAGACACAAAACACACCTTTGGAGTTCATACTTCACCAATTTTGCTGGCTTCACTCATACTCAAAAAATTGGGGAAATACAGTTTAAGGAACGTTCTGACTGCAAAAGAAACTTAAGTATGAAGCACATTTTAGAACTTTTGACAACAGACATTTCAAGTTAATTTGGCTGTACGTCTTACATAAAATACAAACCAAATGGCATTTTTTTGTCTGTATGCTGAGTCATGTGGTTACAACTCAATCTTGCTGTATTACTGAACCTCTGAACAATCACATAATTAAATGCAAGTTCCCATTCACACATCAAGTTTATGTCTTGTCCCTCCTTGTCCTGGTTAATTCCAGATACTGAACAGACACTCCTTTATGAAACAGGAACAAAATGGCAGATTCAAGAGATCCTCAAGATAGATGAATAGGGAAATGACATGCTGAGTTTTAACCACAGGAAGACACTAGAAGAATAAGGGATTGACCATATACCAAGGAACTAGCGAAAGAACATACAGAAGGGAGATTCCATGGAGCAACAAGAACAGTGTGCAAGCACACAGCAGGTAGCAGAACGCTATTAGCAACTCTCATAGCTGCTGACCAGTGGTGGAGAAGCCATCTTCCCAGAGCAACCTTAGAGGAGGATGTGGCAGTCCATGTCCCATGATCTGGTCTGAGTATCCCATAGTCCCAGTGACTTTTGAGTCTGGCATGAAGAGCTGATGGGTGTACACAAGGTATCCACTTAGCTCTATGTGAGGAGGATTGCTTACCTTCCCTCCCACCAAAAAGAGTCACAATCAGGTTGCAAAGGTCAGCTCCAGCAGACAGCCCTCTTAGGTAGGTGGCTTGCTCTGATGATGGAGAAGCTTGCTCTGAGGTAAAGGTGACTCAAAGAGAACAGATTCCTTACAACCTGTGAGTAAAGGAGTCCTGCACCTGTTACTGCAAGTTCTCCTGCACCTGTTACTGCAAGTTCTCCTTATCTGGGAAGCTGAGAAGGGAATGGGGGGTGTGCCTGGGTCTATGTGCAATTTCCCAGTCCAACTCTGGAAGCTGAGAACTCGCTGAGTATTGAGAAGGGACTTTGTGGAGGGATTATACAACAGATTGCATGGATGTTTGTGAATCCATAGACAGGGGTGGATGGATTCGGTACTTTGCGCTCACCCTAGGCACTCAGTTAACGTTGGCACAGATCTGAGGCTGTGAGCACAACAGCCAGTATGATCAGACCAGTCCCCTAATGACAACAGAGATGTACCTCCCCAGCTCAGGACACTCGTCCCACTCACAAACCTTGGCCAGAGTACCACAGCTCCACTGTGGAACTGTTGAAAGTGCAGGTATTATACCAAGCCGTGGAGGGAGATTTCCAAAAGCGAAGCCTTCCAAGGAGCCATGGACAAGGGCTTCTACAAATGCATAAAATTAAATGTAGAAATACAAGAGACATGAACAAGGACAATACAATGCCCTCGAAAGAACACAATAATATTGCAGTATTAAACGGTGAGGATGAAGACACTGACAAAACACTTGAAAGGGAACTCAAAAGAATAGTTGTAAGATTACTCAAAAAATACAGAGAAGTACATGAGTGAATGTAATCTGTACAGGACATCAATAAGAAATTACGCAGAGAGAGATAGTAAAGAAAAATCAAGCTGAAATATTAGAAATACAGAATTCATTATTAAACAAAAAGCACAGTACAAATCCTTAACAGACTCAGCCAAATACAAGAAAGAGCATCAGCTACAAGACACACTTTTTGAATTATGTTAGACAAGAAACAAAGAGAAAAAATAGGAACACTGAAAACTCTGTACAGGATCTAAAAGATATCAATCAATTTAATACACATGTCTTAGGAGTTCCTGAATGAATAGAAAAACAGAAAATCTTGTAAAACTTATTAATAAAAAAATAGCAGAAAATATCCTTAATTTGGAGACAGCTATAGATATACAGGTACAAGTACAAAGGACCCCAAATAGACATAATCAGAAACAATCTTCACAATGACACATTACAGTCAAACATCAAACTGTCAAAAGCAGAACATAAAGATCCTAAAATGTACAAGAAACACCAGATTATTTTTTAAAGGTTCTCTGATTAGAATGACAAGAAATTTCTCCTCAGAAATATTACAGGCTAGAAGAAAATGAATGCTTAATTCAAGTCCAAAAGGAAAAACAGCCAGCCCAGAACAGTATACTAAGCAACGCTACTATTTACAAAGGTAAAATAAAGCTTTCCAACACAAACAAAAGTTTGCATTTTTGTTAAATTATTCAAAAAAAGATCAAAGGGATGCATTCTTCACAATCTTCAGAAAAAAGAAGCAATAAAGAAAGAGAAATAGAAACCAATATCCATGATAAAAATACATGTAAATTCTTCAACAAGATATTAGCTAACTGAATGTCACAACACCATAAAGATCTTGCACCCAGGGCAAGTGGGATTTATTTCAGGGATATCTGAGCAAATGCTAATCAATAAAGTTGATACAGCACATTAACACACTGAAAATTAAAAACTACATAGTTGAAACATTATATAATACAGTTATGTTAGAAAAACATTTAATAAAATACAATATCATCTCATGATAACAGATCTTAAGCCAACTGAGTATAGAATGCATACACATAAATACAATCAGAACAACAGAAAACTGGATAAGAAAAGGCTAGAATGGGGGGAATCCCAGTATCTAGAAAACTGTGTCACATAATGCAATATAATTAATTTAAAAAAAAAAAAAAGCTAGAAGCACTCCCAAAAAAGGGTGTCTACGAAACATTAGGATTCAATATGTTTTTGAAAGTTTTAGTCAGAGCCATTAGGCAAAACAAAGAAATCAAACGGATACTAATTAATCCATACATCTAAAAGTGACTATTCATTGACACATTAGCTTAAGTCACTAGAGAAAGGACAATCTCTTCAACAAAACTGCATTTTAAACATTTGGTCTCCACATGCGGAAGTATAACCCTAGGTTCCTACCTTAGCAGAAGTATGAAACTGTACTCTTACTTCGAACCCTATATAAGAATCAACTCATAATAGGTCAAGAATCTAAACTTAAGACCTGAAACTATCAAATTACCAGAGGAAAACGACACGTAAAGACATTTGGATAAAACTTCAGAAATACAGGCAGTAAAAGAAGAACCAGACAAATGGGATTACATCAAGATTAAAAAGCTTCCGCAAACACTCATCAAGGAGACAACCAACTTAATGGGAGAAATTATTTGCAAGCAACACATTTGAGAAAAAGTATTAATATCTAAAATGCCTAAGGAACTCAAGAAATTCAACAAGAACAAATAATACAAATTATCTTAAAGAAATAACCTTAATTTCATTTTTCAAAGGATGAAATAAAACTGGCCAATAGACATATGAAAAATGCTCAGGATTACTAGGCATCAGAGAAATGCATATAGAAACTACAATGAGGTTTCATCTCACCCCCAGTCGGAATGGCTAATATTAGGGTCAGAGTGGTGGCTCAACAAGCTAATCCTCTGCCTTGCACTGCCAGCATCCCATATTAGAATCAGTTCTAGTCCCAACTGACCCACTTTCTATTCAGTTCCTTGTTTATGGTCTGGGAAAGAATCAGAACATGGCCCAAATCCTTGAGTCCTGGCACCCACAGGGGAGACCCAGAAGAAGCTTCAGATCACCTGAGCTCTGGCCATTGCAACCCTCTGGGGAGTGATGGAAGACATTCTCTCTCTCCTCTCTCCTCTCTCTATATTTTCCTTTCAAGTAAAAATAAACAAATCTTTGAAATAAAAAGGATGCCTATTATTCAAAAATCTAAAATAATAAATGCTGGCAAAGATGTAAAGAAAAAAGCACTGTAGGAATAGAAATGGACACAATGATTAGAGAAGATGGTATGAAGATTCTTCAGAAACCTGAAATTAGATCTAACGTATGACCCAGCCATCCCACTCCTGGGAACGTACCCAAAGGAAACAACAGCAGCATATGAAAGAGTTCCAATACTCCACCCCGCCCCCCAAGCTATAACAGCATAATTCACAACAGCAAACACACGGAATCACCCAGATGTGCATCAACTGATGACTGTCTATCAACTGATAAAGAAAACATGGAATATATACAAGATGGAAAACTACTCAGCCATATAGAAGAATGAAATCTATCATCTGCAACCAAATAGATACAATTGGAGACCATGATGTTTAGCAAAAATGCCAGACCCAAAATGACAAATATGTTTTCTCTCATTTGTGACTGTTAACACATAGTGCACAAAACAAAAAAAGAACTTTGATATATATTAGTGAAACTGACACCTTGTGATTTGGTTATTGGTTGTAGTCCTTGTCCATACTCCATGGCGGAGGAAATATTAGCTTAGAACCATTTTAAAATCTAGGCGAAATCAAGATGGCAGAATAGGGTAAGGACACGTTTATGTGGACAGAAAAACATTTAATCAGGATGAAGCAGAGAGGACATATTCAGGAAATAGGAAGGGACAGAGTAACAGCAGAGGGGTACCTGGAGACTGACAGACACAGGAAAGCAGCAGACACAGCAGTGTGGTGTTGCAGAGACTAATACTCCAGCAGCATTCAGCTAATGGCGATCTAAGCTCCAACAGCATCCGGAACTCCACCAGCAACTAGGTGGGAAGGGACTTTCACTGGGAGCTCGGGTGGTGAACCCAGACGAAGAACTGTCCGTTCTGCTGGTCCATTTGATTTGACCAGGAGCAGAGACAGAGCAGCAGATCTCAGACGGGCAGTGTGAGAACAGAGTGGATTTCACAGCCCAGTCAGCTCTTTAGAGCTGAATTGGGAGCCATTTTGCGAAAGGAGAAAAGGGCAAGGGAAGGGACAGAGCATGCGCTGAGCTGGGAGTGAGCTCATTTCTGTCTCAGTGAACTGCAACGACCTGGCATTCTACAGATTCCACCCAGGACAGGTCTGGGTAGCACTCGGATGTGACGGGCAGCAGATGAAGAACTGTAGTGGTTGTATATCAGGCGCCATTTTGGGCACTGTGGCAATAGCTTTGGGACTGCAGGGAACAACAGTGAACTGTGCATGTGCTGATCTCGCGAGAACTTGCTGAGGTCCGTTATTGCACTGGTCGCACAGGAAATTAGTACTGACTCTGGCAGCGTACTGGTCAAAATAGGTCCGTGTGGCACCCAAGCCTAAAGTCCAACAGGTTCCGACAAGATCAGCACCACCGACAACCTAATTATATAGGACACCTGGTGTCTCTCTAATCCTGGAACCTGCTCCAACCGGAAGTGGGATAAAGGTTGCAGAGACAACTGTGCAGCCTCAGCACAGTATCACAGGAGGTGGAGAGTGGTGAGCCAAGAACTGGGGCTGTGGAGACCACAGTGGAAATTTGATGTAAGAACCCAGACCTGGAACTCGCTGGAGGTTGTGGCACAAGTGGCTGCAAGCAAAAAGTTGTGTACCAACAGCAATAAGTAAAATCGCATTGTAGACCTGTAGGTAACAAAGCTTAGAAACCTGCCCCAAGGAATTCAAGACTCTGCTAACCAGAAGTACAATGAACAAGAGCAAAAGAAGAGACAAAGGCACAATGAATATTACCGAAGACTCCCCTGCAAAGGAGCAAAACCCTATGCCAACCTCAGAGTTAACTGAGGAAGACATCGAGAAAATGGGGCACACAGAATCCAAAAGACTCATTTTAAAGATTCTGATCAACAATGAGAAGCTCATGCAAGAGTTCAAAGAATTTAAGGAAGCAATAAAGCAAATCAAGGCTGGTATATCAGAAATTAAGAACACAGTAGAGCAAATTAAGAGTACAGTGGAGAGTCTCCAAAATAGAATGAAGAAAGCAGAAGAAAGAATCTGAGAATTGGAAGGTATTTCCTGTCATCAGGGGGAAGCAAACAAAAAGCTGGAAGCAGAGCTGGATCAGGCCAAAAAAAGTATTCAAGAATTGAAACACACTATTAAGAGGCCAAATCAAAGAGTTATGGGAGTCCCAGAAGGTGCAGAAAGAAAAGCTGAGTTTGCAAATGTATTTAATGAAATAATAAAGGAAAATTTCCCTAATCTGGAGAAAGAATTGGGAAACAAGTTACAGGAAGGGCACAGAACTCCCAACAGGCTTGATCAAAAGCAATCTTCACCACGACATATGATAATCAAGCTCTCTTCAATTGAACATAAGGAAAAGATCCTTAAATGTGCACGTGAAAAAAATCAATTGACATATAATGGAATGCCAATTAAGCTCACAGGAGATCTCTCACAGGAAACTCTACAGGCAAGAGAATGGAGTGACATATTCCAGATTTCAAAAGAAAAAAATTGTCAGCCTAGGATAACATATCCAGCAAAGCTTGCTTTTGTCTTTGAAAATGAAATAAAATTCTTCCACAGTAAAGAAAAGCTAAAAGAATTTGCCTCTTCCAAACCTGCCCTACAAAAGATACTTCAAGAAGTTCTCAACAGAAAAGAGGAATAGCACCTACCAAAACCAAAGGCAAATGTGAAGAACATCCCAGTAAAATGACAACAGAAGACTAAACCAATGAACAACCCATTCCTAAAATGACAGGATCAACGTCACACCCATGTACATTAAACTCTGAATGTAAATGGCTTAAGCTCAATCAAACGACATAGATTAGTAGAATGGATTAAAAAACAAAACCCATCTGCTTATTGTCTGGAGGAGACACACTTCAACAAAGATCAGCAGAAACTAATCACATGGGTTTTGTTGTTTTCTGTTGTTTTCATCTCTTCAAAACACTTCCTTCTGATTAAATCATTCAATGACTCGTAGATCATGAAGTGGTATCATTTTCTTCAAGAAGGTTCTTGATTTTCATTTCCTCAGCTACACATTAGTCATTTAATAGCATGTTATTCAACTTCTTCATGTTGTTAATTTCTTTTTTCTCCCAGATGTTGATTTTGTTTTGTTGCTCTTCATTTAAGTGGACGTATTGTAGCCGTGTAATGGAGACTGTCATATCTAGTAACATGTCATTTAACTTCAGGCATTGTAAATTTCTATTTTTCTTTTTATTGTTGATTTTGTATCATGACTTCTCATTTAAGGGGATGTTTAGTAGCTGTGTAATGGAAACTGTCATATCTAGTAACATATCATTTAACTTCATGGCATTGTAAATTTCTTCTTTCTATTGTTGATTTTGAATCATGACTTTTCATTTAAGGAAATGTACAGTAGCTGTGAAATGGAGACTAACATCCAGATGTGAGGATGTAGTGTGGTATGCATTTCTGGTTCCAGACAAAGATGGACTTACAATGAAACTGTTCACTATATCTTGACAATAGGATTCTGGACTCTCTGCCATTGTCCATGCCCGCAATGATGGACATATGACTGATAATGAAGAACTATATGTTAGTAATGATATAGAGAAACTGGGGAGAGGGAACTGGGGAGGGGATAAGGGAATATGAAACTGTATTATAAAATAATAACAACAATAAAATGTATTACAAAAAAAGAACCATTTTAAAATCTAAAAAATGATGACATAAGAGTGAACACTGATTACTGGAGACAGAAGTGTAAGCACTAGCAAAGTAAAGAAATGTTAGAGAGGGATAGCAAATAAAGTTAGACATGAACCACGAGTTCACACATTCTAAAGCACAGTAGAGTAACAGTGGTAAATAATACATTTGTGGATAAGTAGAACAATCTAAAGAATCCCTTCACAGAAAAGTGATAAATGCTTGAGGCTATCAAAATGCTAACCAGGCATATTTGATCACTGCTAACTATACACAGGTTTCTCATTATTTCATTGTACTCCATAAACATGTACTAATACTATGCTAATAAAACATATTTCTGTGTCTTACTATTTGAAATATATGAAGCAATTATGGCAAACATCAAAGACAGAATATAGTCAAAACAAATTACAAAATATCTCTAGCATAAAACAGTAAAACACTTCAAAAGGCTTGAGCAAAAATTATACCAACATACAGAATGATAAATGAACATAAAGCACAAAGTTGTATTTATTGAAAGTGGATAGATGGCAAGTGTCCCGACCTGCAGGACACGACGCTCAAACCCTGAGGGTGGACTGGGAATGACGGGCTGCCCTCCCCTGGGCTGCTGGCCCAAGAAACACGCACTTGGTGGAAAAAGTGCCTCTTGCTCTTTATTTTACTATTCATATATATACCTTCTTTAGGGGAGGAGAGGAGGGAAAGGGGTTTCCTGGAACTAATTGTCTTCATTGAAGCAAGGAAGGAACTAATCATCTATATTGAAACAGGGGAGGAACTAATCATCTATATTGAAACAGGGGAGGAACTAATAATTTGAACAGGAACAAGGGTAAAGGTTCTATTCTGCTTGCTCTACACAGGATGTTCTGGCCTAATATCCTGCTTGCCCTGCTTGCCCAAGGCAGGCTTCGCAATGCAACAGGTGGTCAGGCATGCCAAGTCTAAGGCCCATAAGCCTGTGGTTCCTAACAGGCAAGCACACCATATACTTCTCTCCCTTACTCCTTAGAATTTTATCTTAAAGCATAAAAGATAGGAAAAGGACTATGTCTTTTTGGCTTTTAGTCTATTGCCAACAACTTTGGGACAGTAGAAGCTATAAATTCACCAACTACATGGCAATTCAAATAACTATCAAGCAACTGAAAGGTAACACTGCCTTCCATACTTTCTTTTAAGGGTTCAGATTGTTTTTTTAAAAAAAAAAAGCTTAAAATAAGTCTCCGCAAATTAAAAAAAAACTGAAGTCACATAGTCATTTCTTATTACAATGCCTCAAAACACCAAACAGTAACTATGGAAACTACATGGCAAAATACATGTAAAGCAGCATTGTTTTCAGATGTAGAACAAATGATGCTAAAATTCATTCTGAAATACAAAAGATGCCAGACAGCTAAAAAAAGTCTTCAATAACAAAAACAAAGCAGGAGGTACCACAATACTAGCTTTCAAGATGTACTACACAGCAATTATAATTTTAAAAAAAAAAGCTAGTGCTGGCAGAAAAACATAACAGAAGTCGCAGAATTAACCTCACCCACCTATGACCATCTATGGCCAACTAACTTTTGACAAACAAACTGAAATTAATCTAGGGAGAAAGAACAGTCTCTTCAACAAATGGTGCTGCAAAAATTGGATCTTTGTGTGCAGAGGTATGAAACAAGGCCCCCTCCTTACACTTATTACAAAAACCATCTCTAAATGGTTCAAAGATCTAAACCCATGACCTGGTATCACTAAATTACTAGAGGAAAATAACAGGGACATTCTGTAAGTCTTTGGCATAGGCAGACTTCTTCAAAAAGACCCCGGAAGCACAGGCAATTAAGGCAAAAATAAATAGGATTACATCCAGCAAAGAAGTTTCAGAACTGCAAAGGAAATCATCAATAGAGTGAAGAAGCAGCCAACAGAATGGGAGAAAATGTTCACAAACTACACGATATACAGGACTAATAATTAAGGCACACCAAAAACTCTACAACAAAACAAAAAATCCAGTTAAGAAATGGGCAAAGGACATGAACAGGCATTTTGCAAAAGATGAAATTGAAATAGCTAATAGACATAAGAAAAATCCTCAGGTTCTCTAGAAACAAGACAAGTACCATAAAAACCACAAACAATGAGGATTCATCTCACCCCAGTCAGAATGGCTACAACACACAAATTAAAAAACAATAAATGCTGATGAGGATGTATAGATAAATATATATCACTACTGGTACAAATGCAAACCAGTGTAACCATTATGAAAAATGGTATGGAGATTTATTTGACATCTGAAAATAGATATCAGCCATTCTACTCCCTGGGAATATATATATACAAAGGAAATGAAATCTGCATGAGTATTACCTATAACCCCATTTTTAGAGCAGCACAATACACAATAGCTGAGACATGGAGTCAACCCAGATGTCCATCAACTGATGACTAGGATCAAGAAAATGTGATACACAGACATTACGGGATACTACTCACAAATAAAAGAACTGAGATATTTACCTTTGCAACAAAATGGACCCAGCTAGAAACCATTATGTTTAATGAAATAAACCAACCCCAAAAAGACAAATCATAAGGTCTTTCTAATCTGTGACAATTAATAAACACAAAGCAAAGACATTATCTGTATAAATGACATTAGCATATGTGGAATTAACTGCTGTTTACAAAGACTGTGTCTGTATCAAGAGGTAATAGTAGGATCTCCATTTTTGTTTTATGTTATTTTTCTACAGCATGGCATCTTTATATATCAGAAAGTTAAGTTTGTCATTGTGAAGTAAAGGAACATGCTATTGTAATACTTTGGGGAAAAAGTGGGGGGAAACAAGAAGGGAGAAAGGGGAAAAACAACCCCTATGCTTCTAAATCTGTATCATTAAAAATGTGAAAATTCATTTTATACAAACTAAAAAGGAAAAAGAAGCATGGAAGTGATGCAACATACTCCTGAACAACCAATGAATCAACGAAGACATTAAGAAGGAAACAGAAAGACGTGTGAAACAAGTGAAAATACAAAACAAACCAACACACACAAGACACAACTAAAGCAGTACATAGAGGGAAGTTTATGCAGTCGATGTCTACATTCAAAAGGCAGCAAGATCTCAAATAAACAACCTGCCCTTATAACTCAAGGAACTAACCAAACAACAAATGAAGCCCCAAAACAGGAAAAGGAAACAAAAACATCAGAACAGGAACAAATGAACAGACTAAAACACCGAAATAAATATCAATGAAACAAAGAGTTGCCTTGTTGAAATGATAAAGAAAATTAGCAACTCTTAATTTACACCAAGAACAAGAGATTCAAGTAAAAACAAAAACAAAGAAGAATTATAGCTAACAACACAGAAATGGCAAAGGATCAGTAGAGACCACAATGAACAACTGCATGCCAACAAATTTAATAACACAGAGGAAATAAACTCAGACACACAGACCTTAACCAATGCTGTATCATAAAATAATATAAAGTTTGAAGAGAACAATAACAAACTTCCACAAAGGAAAGCCCAAGACCAGAGGGATTCACTGTTGAACTCTACAAACACAGAAGAAGTAATACCAAGTCTTCTCAAAATATTAAAAAAAAAAAACTGTGAAAGGGGGAAGAAATTCTTCTCAACTCATTTTCTGCGGCCATAAATTTCTCTGACACCAAAAACAGCAAGGATCCAACACAAAAAGAAAGCCACAGGCCAACACCCCCATTGAACACAGATACGGAAATCCTCAACAAAATATTGACAAACACAATCCAACATCACATTAAAAAGATCATTCTCCATAACCAAATGAGATTCATCCCAGGTGTGTAAGAACAGCATAACTTACAAAAATCAATGTGACACACCACATCAACAGAATGAAGAGAAAAACAATCATGATTTCAGCAGGTACAGAAAGAGTTCAGAAAAATTCAATATCCCTTCGTGATAAAAACTCTGAAAAATCAAATTTATTATGCAGACATATTCTACATATCCCACATAGTCCTCCTTCCAATGTTAGACGCTCCTTTTCCCTCACTTGATATCTCTGGATAGGACTTTTATAAATTACATAAAACCGAAGTACTTCTGTACAGAAAAAGCAAACCGAGTATGGAGAAAGAACCTACAAGACAAAATATTTACAAACTATACATAGGCCAGTAGGTTAATATCTAAACCATATGGAAAAATTAATAGCCAAAACAGTTTTTTAATTAAAAAATAAGCAACAGACCTAAACAGACATTTTCTCAAGGGAAGGCTTAGAAGATCAATATGAAACAATGTTCACACTAATCCTTAGCGAAATAGAAATCAAAATCACAATAATTTATCTGTTCCCTTCAGCTAGAGTTACTATTTATCAAAAACCCCCAAAATCATGAGTCTGGCAAGGATATGGAGAAAGGAAACTCTTGCATATTGTTGTTGGGAATGTGAAGTAGTACTGATTCTGTGGAAAACAGTTTGAGTACTCCTCAAGGAGCTAGAAATGGAATCAGGGTACGAAGCAGCAATCCAGCTGTGCGCATACATATTCAAAAATCAATAACTAAACCCAGTGTGTCAGACTTCTGCACTCCTGCAATTACTGCAGTGCTACACACAATAGCCAAGAAATGAAAAGAAGCCAAGCGACAATTGATGGTGAGATTACAAAACAAGCTGGTATATTCACACAAGGGAACACCACTCAGTATTCAAAAATAACAAATCTTTCATACAAGAACATACAAACAACTAGAGGTTACTTAGTTAAAGAAGTATGTCAGGCACAGTAAGACAAGCACTGTGTCATCGCGCTCAAATACAAAATAGTAGTTACCAGAGGCTGAGAAAAAGAAGGGGTGAAGAGTTATAATTGTACAAAAGCAAGAAATGTGTGGGGGAGGACAGCAGTGTGGGCAAGCACATGTGGGGCACTGGTTCATGTCCTGGCTGCTCCACTCCAAATTCAGCTCCCTGCTAACAGCCTGCAAAAACAGAAGGTGGTCCAAATGTTTACATCCCTGTACCCATGTGGGAAACTGAGATGAAGCTCCTGGCATTTGCCAGGCCCATATATAACTCCATATATAACTCCATATATAACTCCATATATGACTCCATATATGACTCCATATATGACTCCATATATAACTCCATATATAACTCCATATATAACTCCATATATAACTCTTTCAAAACAAATAAATAAAGCTAAAGAAGAAAAGAAATTCTTGTTCTGTGTTGTACAATAGATAACTACAGATAACAATTATGGTACTGTACTTATCTCCAAAAAGCTAAAAAAGAAATGTGCATGTTGTCACTACAAAGAAATCATATACGTTTGAAGAGACAGTTTTAAACATGACATGACATAGATCTGTATTAAAACACCAGTAAGTACCTTGCAAACATGTACAAAATTAAACAGGGAATACAGATGCCACAGGGACATCACAGCTACACCCTGTGTCTCTCCAGATCCTCAGGGGGAAAGTTCAAGTCCCCTCTTTGTTTCCATGCTTGGATCCAAGCAGAGAGCACACAGCGTTTCGCTTTACACAAAAACTCTTCCCATGGTAGAAAGTGGAGTGGCATCCTGAAGTCCTGCCAATTCTTGGCCACAGACTCCTCCAACAAATGCTTCACAGAGAGAAAAACAGAAATGCATTTATGCAAAACTACTGTTTCATAAAGTGAACTAAAGGCAGAAGCAATATCTAAGTGGGAGAATGTTTAGAGCTGGAGAATAGCAGGACCAGGTATCTATTGTTCGTCCCCATGTTACAGCCCGCAGGCTCCGCAGAAACTTGGAGGTGATATTATCTGAAGCTGTTACATATGAAAGAACAGATGGGCGGATATTTCACAGAGCAAGGGTAACCTCATTTCTAAGTGAGCTTGTGTTTACTTTATGCTGGCTACGTAATCTGGTTTAAACAGAAGAAATAAGAGAAGTCTAAGCACAGCAGTCTGATCAATCAAAATATTTTAAAATCATGATGATATGAAGGTGAAAACAGAAAATGTTCAACAATGACAATTCTATATGATACTCTCCTGTCAAACTTGTATTCACAGTTAACTCCCTCAGTGCATACAGCACAATGTTACTCTCAAATGTGATCGAAATATTATCAAAAGAAAGCCAGCAAGGCCCGGTGCAATGGCCTAGTTGCTAAATCCTCACCTTGCATGCACCAGGAATCCATACGGGCACCCGTTTGTGTCCCAGCAGCTCCACTTCCCATCCAGCTCCCTGCTTGTGGCCTGAAAGGCAGTCGAGGATGGCCCAAAGCCTTGGGAACCTGAACCCCTGTGGAAGACCTGGAAGAAGTTCCTGCCTCCTGCCTTTGGATCAGCCCAATTTCACCCACTACGGTCATTTGGGGAGTGAACCAGTGGATGGAAGATCCCTCTGTCTGTCTCTCTGTAAAATCTGCCTTTCCAATAAAGATAAAATCTTTAAGAAGACCAACACTACATCAAGTGACAAACACCTTCTCACAGTTTTAGCCATGGTAAGACTCAGAGAGGAAGGGGGAAATCCCTATATCTACAAAACTGTATCATGGAAAACTGTAATTTCAAAAACTTTAAAGAAATAAAAACCAAACAGCTAGCAGTAATCTAATGTTTATTAGTCCTTATGACCTTATATAATAGTAATGTCATTTAAGAAAAACTATTAGGGGCCCGGCACAGTAGCCTAGCAGCTAAAGTCCTCACTCTGCATGCCCCAAGATCCCATATGGGTGCCAGGTGGTGTCCTGGCAGCCCCGCTTCCCATCAAGCTCCCTGTCTGTGACCTGGGAAAGCAGTCAAGCATGCCAAAACCTAGACACCCTGCAACTATGCTGGAGACCTGGAAGAGGCTCCTGGCTCCTGGCTTCAAATTGGCTCAGCACCAGCCATTGTGGCTGCTAGGGGAGTGAATCATCGGATGGAAGATCTTGCTCTCTGTCTCTCCTCCTCTGTTAATCTGACTTTCCAATAAAAATAAGTAAATCCTTAAAACAATTACTATCAGGAAAGCAAGACTGAAAGGTGGTTTTCTTCTTGGAGCTCTGTCTATGAAATCCATGGAATCTGTTCTCTTTATATAAAAAAATGAGAACAAAAGAAGAGTGACAATTGCTAATAATGCAAAACTCAATACATAGTAGCAGAGCTAGATTCATTTAAGACAATAAAATCTGAATTCAGACAGAAAGCAAGTAATTTTTTGGCATGAGTATATTCCATCCAATACTTGGAACACAGAACCCAAAATACCACTTGTTATTGATGTGAGATTCAAATTTAACTAGGTGTCTGGTACTTTATCTGGAAGCCCTGCACATAATGACAGACTATTAAATCGCTGAATAAGACTAACTGCCTTACTTACATTTTCAGTTCTAACAGAGGAGGGCCAGAGAGGAAGGGATTGCTGGTTACTGGTGCAGCAACCTGCTCAGGAACTTTGAAAAGCAGCTGACAACATCAAAGAAACACCTCCTCTGCTTCAACCCCGTGAGAGCGGGGCTCTGATTTCTCTCTCCCCACACAGACCTGGAGCGCCTGAGTAAGCAGTGAGAAGTTCATCAGCCAGTCAGCTCAACAATGGGCGCTGCAGGCAAAGTGAATCACAGCGCCAGCTAAGTCCCTGGGTTCAGGCTCACAGGCAGCACAGAGAAGCATTTTAATTCGGGGCCTGACATCACACTGTCAGCAGTGCCTGAACTCACTGCACACTGCTAAGCGCCTTGACTTAGCCTGGTCTAAGTTCTACAAACACCCCCTCAGCACCCACGTGACTCAGCCAGGACAAAGACCCATTTAGATAATACGAGGCCAGTCTTCCTGAATAAAATTGAATTGAATTATGCTTACAAATCATCTCACAGCACATATTTACTGGAAAAATATTTGTTGACTCACACTAGATTCCAACATATATGGCTTACCACTAATATCCAGAGAATAAAAGTATCAGACAACTTACAACTGGCAGCTTGTAAATGGCACAGAAAATTTCTTCTGTCACGCTGCTACAACTAGCTACAATTTTCTAGATCTGCATTTATTCATCCTTTCATTTTTCCTCATTCTATATATAACTTGTCAGCTGCTACTAAACATCAGGACATGGAAATTTCAACACATACAAAAACAACAAGTCTGGGACAAAATATAACTCTTTTATTCATTCCCAGGGCATCTCAGATTAAAAACCAGGGTTTTGCCAAAAATCCCCATTTATATTCACACTGCTTTCCCACTATCCACACTGTGTTCCCTTCCCCCTCTGTTGTTCACAACAATCACATTTCTTTCCTGTCTAATCACTCTTCTTTTTCATTTTCAGGAACACAGTGTAAGTATAAGGGCACTTCAGAAAGGTTGCACAAAGTGAAAGATAAAGGTAAAAGATAGGTTTATTGGGGGGGGGGATGCATATGAACAAAGTCTTTAAAAACTTCATGAAAATGTGCATAAGGTACCAGTACGTAATATGCATTGGCAAAATATCATTTGTAACTGCATTATAAATTCATTTCCTTGTGGCCCATAGACAAAAACCATCAGAATGGGAGAATACAATCTCCAGCCACAAAGTTCCCCCTCTCATTCACCTTCCCTCACTAAACTCAAAAGTTGATTCTGTTTGTTCACATTTACAAATCTCACAAATACACTCTGCTTAGGAATAAAATATATCTCACGGAGACAGAGGACAACTGAAGCACTTTAAAACATTTGTGAGCTGAAAAAAGAATCCGGTATCTTGAGTTCCAGTGTAGTATTTTATATAGAACTGCTAACTAAATCTTACAGTTTAGTTCACTAGGAAAGGTAGAATTCTATTTTAGTGTTCACTGTGGGATCCTAACATTGTTATTTTACTTTTCTGGACTCATTTCTCTGCTTTCATATTTGGAAAAACAGAGGCACAGGCTAAACTTCTCCGGGTTCCAATGCTATGCACTTGGCTGCATTATTCTCAGCCATACTGCATCTCTTTAGCATGTGTAACATCCACTTCTTCATTTTGTAGATCATAGAATACGCCTTCACCGGCTACTACTACTTCGTATGTTACTGCTGACCAGTGAGCATCCTAGCTATTTCTGTCTGTAATGCATTCCAGAATTATGTAAACATAAATATTGTGACTGTTACACTCTTTCTGCAGAAAGTTGACACAGAAAGGGTCCCCGGTGAATTCATTTACCGGCAGCCAAGCAAAACATTTCAGAGTTTCACATTTGTTCAGCAGAGAAAAGTCTAATTTAATCTAACAAAAGCCTCACCGCTCAAGCATACGTGTTACAAAATAGTTTCCACATCACATCAACTACTTTAGCAAAAACTAGTTCCCAGAGAGAATCATTTCTACCTGGTGTTTGGTTCAAAGAAAATACAAGGGTGACAGGTTTGTACTAAATACTTACGGAGGAATACTTTCATTACAGTCCCTGTAGGAGAAAAAAAGAGTATCACAAAGGGAGTGTAGAGAAATCTCTAGTTTTAAAGCTGCTACCAGCATGGTCACAGCCTTGCTCTGTATTACCCATGGCCATGAGTATCACTCTTTTTTCCCCACAAGCAATCAATAGAGTCCTATTTTAAAAACAACAACCTGTATAAATTCTTATTTTTAAAGTCTTCACAAGGAGCAACAGAATTTTAAAAGCACCTGCTGGACATTCCAGAATCTTTGATAAGCTACTATTTGCAGGATTCTCTAAGAGGCAGGTATCTTGTACAGGTGAAAAATGTCCTGCAAAGATATTGGGTCAGCTTCCTGAGTCATTCCTTTGCCACTTGGAAACGCGGCAGGAAATGCTTATAGGTTTTTCACTTTTTGACTTTTTCAGACTGTGCATGACCTTTTCCCAGATCTGGCTCCAGCTTCCATCAGTGGGGGCAGATTAAGATTTATCACAGAAGAAATGCAAACACAAAGATAAAGATAAAAGAAATATTCAACTTCTGACATTCAGGGAAATAGATTTTGCATTTAGAGTAAGAGGTTTGCAAATGAAGTTATCTCAAGAAACAACCGCACAAAATCACTTGATCCCATCTTTCCTACCATCAATCCTGCAAGGAAATCCTGACAGGAAAGAGGGAATTCACCTATTTCTGAGAGTAGATGAACTGGGGGAGCAGAGGTCAGTGTCAAAAGCAGCGCAGGAGCAGACACCTGTTGATTCCTCTCACCAGCTCACGTCCCATTTGGGCGTCAGGCAACTCCAACCCTGGGAGTGGAAGCACATCAAAGACCAACCAAAGTGTGGCCCAGCAGATTAGATGCTGCGGTGCCGGCTCAGGGCACAGGGCAGACCAAAGCCAGACACGGTGAACAAGTGGTCCAGGAAGTTTCTCCCAAGGCGATTTCTGCCCTCACACGATGCAGTGGTAGCTCTGGGGCCTCAACAGGATGCAGCGCTGAGGCCACAAACGCATGCAAGCAGCAACCGCAAGTCCAAGGGCTCCTAGTCTAGAAAGTGCCAAGCAGAAGCTCCCAGTCAGCTAGGGAATACTCAACAAGAGAAATAAAAAGCGCTGGATCACCAGTTCATCAGTTGCTAGTTCAGAGTACTGGAGGCCACCAGAGCATTCAACAACTATGGAAATGAGAAACAGGGCAAGGGACTCCGGGCACAAGGTCAACAACTATGCCTCCTCCACCCCCATACGCTACCTGCCTTCCTAAATCCTATATGCTGCAGGACTGCTAGGAAGGTGGGTGAGATTACAGTTTAAGTCATATTCCCGAGAGAAATAATATTACTCAAAAGGACTGCTTAGATTACAGACAAAGGCATGGGGCCAGCACAGTGGTATTGCAAGCTGACCTTCCACCTGCAGTACTACAATCCCATATCTGGCACCAACTTGTGTCCTGGCTGTTGGACTGCCAATCCAGCTTCCTGCTATGCTTTGAGGAAGCAGCAGAGAATGGCCCAAGGCCCTAGGCCCCTGCCCCTGTGTGTGTGAGATCCAGAAGAAGCTCCTGGCTCCCAGCTTCAGATCAGCTCAGTTGCAGTTGTTGCAGCTACATGGGGAGTGAACCAGCAGATAGATTTCTCTCCCTCTTTCCTTCTCTCTGTGAGTCTGTCTTCCAAATCAAAAAATCAAAGAGAGTGGCAAAGTAGCCTAGTGGCTAAAGTCCTCACCTTGCATGCGCTGGGATCCCATTTGGGCGCTAGTTTGTATCCTAGCTGCTCCACTGCCCATCCAGCTCCCTGCTTTGGCCTGGGAAAGCAGTGGAGGAGGGCTCAAAGCCTTGGTACTTTGCACCCACAAGGGGGACTCAGAAGAAGCTCCTGGTCCCTTGCCTTCAGATCAGCTCAATTCTGGCCATTATGGTCAGTTGGTGACTGATCCAGAGGGATGAAAGATCTCCCTGTCTCTGTAAATTTGACTTTCCAATAAAAATCAAGAAATCTTTAAAAAAAAATTGACAAAATCTACCTTAAATCTAGATTAGCTTAAGTGTTACTATTTCACCTGTTGAGCAATGAATAAATGAGCCTTATTAGAAAATCCAGTTCAATTACGTAAAATACAGACACATAACCCCACATGCTTCCAAGGAGCCGGGCTCCACAGTCAGGGCCCTAGGCCAAGCAGCTCTCAACATTTGGGGTTCAGCCAGAAGCAATGATCTGCGTCAAACAGAAAAGTCAACACTCACTGACCCATTGTGTCTGTAGCACCTTTCCCCAGAGGAGACAACTCCTACACCATCACCAAGTAGGAAATAGGCACTGCCCCAGAGAAAGCATGTCTCCCACCCAGAAAAATTCAAACTTTTAAATACCTAATCAACTTCATTGTATATATACTCAATTCATTTGTAAAATAAGAAATGAAAAAGTAGATTCCTATCATTAGAATTCTCTGACTTATCCATTAAGGCAGGTCTTTAAACGCTCACAAAATATGTGGGACCAGCACAGTAGCCTAATGGCTAAAGTGCTTGCCTTGCATGCCAGGATCCCACATGGGTGCCAGTTCTAATCCCAGCAGCCCTGCTTCCCATCCAGCTCCCTGCTGGTGGCCTGGGAAAGCAGTCAAGGATGGCCCAAAGCCTTGGGACCCTATGGAAGAACTGGAAGAAGCTCCAGTCTCCTGGCTTCAGATCAGCTCAGCTGTGGCCTTTACAGCTGCTTTGGAGTGAATCAGTGGACAAAAGATCTTCCTCTCCGTCTCTCCTCCTCTGTATATATCTGACTTTCTAATAAAAATAAATCTTTTTTAAAAATTCACAGAAAATACATATTATAAAAAAGATATGCATGGTTTTTTTTAAGAGGCACCAAAATAGGGGTAGGCACAATAGCCTATTGGCTAAAGTTCTTGCCTTGCACGCACCTTGATACCTTATGGGCACTGGTTCACACCCCAGCTGCTTCACTTCCCATGCAGCTCCCTGCTTGTGGTCTGGGAAAGTAGTAGAGGATGTCCCAAAGCCTTAGGACCCAATGCCTATCTGGGAAACCTGGAGGAAGTTCCTGGCTTCGGATCGCCTCTGGCTGTCATGTCCACTTGGAGAGTGAACCAGCGGAAGAAACATCTTTCCTCTCTGTCTCTCCTTCTCCCTGTAAATCTGACTTTCCAATAAAAATAAATCTTTATTTAAAAAGGGGGGACATCAAAATAACATCATTTACTTCCAGTTTTCTACATTCTTTTAAATTTTTACTTATTAGAGAGACAACTACAAGGAATGCCCAGCCATACACACCCTTCTGTTGATTCACGCCCCCAAATGTCCACACGAGCCAAGATTGGGCCAGGCCAAACCTGGGAACAGAGAACTCAGTCAGGGTCTCCTACGCACATGTGCTGGGGCCTACGAGCATGAGCCATCCCCTGGTACCTCACAGGATGTGCACCAGCAACAAAATGGAAGTAGTGCTGAGCAAGCACTTGAACCCACACGCTCGGATCCATGGTTCGAGTATCCCCTTCCATGTCGGAATCATGGCCTGCACGCACTCCCCAAACTTACTGGAGTTCCCTCTCACAAAATGTCATAATGAAAGGAGAAAACACATTCCTGAAAACATGAGCCAGTTGTAATTAACTTGTAACATTTTTAGATACACTATTTATTGAATCATAAAATTCATTTTTATCCACGACTGAGCCAAATCTAGAGAGAAGCAAATAGCAGGGAGTGTTCCCAGAGCCTATTTCGACTTTTTCATCATAGGTGTAATGTGAAGATTTTGCAAAATTAGTTTAAAAAGTGATTTTTCAGCTCCTTCATTGAGAAGAATAAGCATACAAGCTCACTTCAAGTTCCAATATTTATTGTTAGTGTTAAAAACTGGGTTAGGTTCTAAAGAGTCAGGACTTTATATTATTATTTGTAACCAGGAATAACAACAGTAATGTCTAAATCCTGAAGCTGTTGTGATAACAAAAGAAACTGATATATTTAAACCACCTGCACTGTATCAAAGGAGGTCATGTTCCACGTGAGAACAGAGTCCTGCAGAAGGTACAGAGGAAGACAGCAGCGGGCAGGCATCGTTGGGCAGCACAGGCACGGCGAGGGGTATGAGTCCTGAGATAAATGACCTGGGCCTGGGAACAGGATGAAAGAGGAAAATGATTCCAGGAAGATAAATTCCCATGTGCAAAGGGCAATCAGGTAGGACAGAGAAAGTCATGGGTACAGTGGGGTTCAGGAAGGCAGATAATTTTCCAGTTTTGTTTTTTTTTTTAATTTATTTTATTGTATTGTTGTTGACAATGGTTACATAGTTAATTACGGTTAAAAAAAAAAAAGGTTCAGGGGGTATAGGGAAGTGGGTAATACTATTATGTCCATATTGTTTCCATCATGTATCTGAGGTAAAGGGGGATATTGAGGGAGAAGCCCCACCCGGTTTCCTGCCCACCCCAAGTCCCAGATGTGGGGCATGCTCTAAGATATTTGCTCAAGTGGTTTTAATAGTTCTCCAGTTATGAATCGCTGCCCGTTTCGCTCGATGAGGTCATCCACTGATTGATATGGTCCATCATAGTCTCTGTTTGCCCCATATTTCGCTGCCAACATACAGCTGAGATGAATGATTGACCTGTTCTGTCTTCGGTCTTTTCCTGGTTAGAGTTCTGAGTCCAGCAGTTCGATTGGGGAGATCTCCAAAGAAACTCTGAGGTATTCCCAGACTAGATTCTTGTATGTTCTAGCAAGCACAGGGCCCGGCACAGTCCATCACCCCGATCAGCTGGTGGTTTCAATTGCTGGGTTGGTTCTGTTTTCGGTCCCGAGTTGCACTGGAACCAATGGGTGTTGCAGTCCAGTCTGGTTCTGCCCAGCACATACTCGGACCTTACATCAACCAGTGGGAGCTGCAGTCTAGTCGGGGCAACCCACAATAACCCCCACCAGGCCTGCTCCCTACCCTGACTTGCCAGTATGTGTAGCAGTAGACCAGTCTGTCCCCCATCCCATTTGGCTCTTGTACTTGTCACTGGGTGTTAAAGCTTAGTTGCATCTAACCAACTCAACCATCCAGCCCTCACAGACATTGTTGAGTGCCTCTCTGTCTAGCCACCCCAGCCCCCGTCCTAGTTTTCATGCCCTCCCACGGGAATAGTGACCCAAGGGGGAACCCACTTTTTCCCTCCCAGGTCTCTCTCAGTCCCGGTTTATGCACTCTTTAGGTGGTTCTGTGGTTTGACTTGACAGAATTAGTCCCCAGTACCAGCTGATGCTGCGGCAAAGCCCAAACATCCCTCACCCACTCTAATTTATGCTTGCACCAGCAGGAATAATCAGCCCAGCCTGGCTTTTCCCTGGTCTAGTCCACATACAGCGCATAGGTGTTGCAGCCTTGCTTAGTCTGGTCTGTTCCCATCCCAGCCCACGCTCTCCAGTGGGAGTAGCTGTCCAGCGAGGGGACCAGCCCCTTAATCACCTTGCCAGCTCTGCCCCTCCCTTCCTGGATCTCACGTGTGCTGGTTGGGTGCTGCAGTCAAATCCAGTACAGGCAACCACACCCTGGCATTCCATAATGTGTACTTCTTTTGTCGCGACCAAACCCGGCTCAACCCACACTCTGTTCTGGTGATCAGATTTGCAAGTGGATGACATGAACTGATTCAGCCTGGTCTGCCCCTGACCCATACCGAATGTGTGCCAGTGGGAAACTTTCCATGGCCTATTCTGGGCTGTTTCCTATCATGCTTCTTGCGCTTACCTGCAGGGTCTGTGTCCTGCCAGAGGAGTTGCCCAGGCTCCTCCATCAGAACCCCTCCCAATGCCAGATTTTGCGCATACCAGGGGGTCCTTGAGCCAACCCTACCCAGTTCACCTCCTGTCCTAGCAGGAACAGTGGCTTTTCCTGGCTGGCTTTCACCCCATTCTGGTTCTTGTTGTTGGATGTTTCAGCCCAGCCATGGCTCGTCCATACCCACATACAGCTCACACATGACTTAGTAGGGGGTTGAGACCCAGCCTAGTCAGTCCCACGTCTACCCTGGTTCTCTATGACACCAGATGGTGTTGGGGTCTGAACTGGCCTGGTGCATCCAATCCCAGCTCACACTAGAGCCTTGGGTGACTACGACTGTTTCCTAGATAGAACGCAGCCCTCATTCCAGCACACACACCCCTTGGTGGGAACCTCAACCCAGTTAGGGTGTCCCCTTACCTCCCCATTTGGGCCTGTTCCTAGCCGTAATTCGCGCACCTGACCGTGGTTGCTCTGAGGACCAGTAGGTGCAAGAGCCTAGCTCGGTATGACCTGTGCTTCATGCTGGTTTCTAGTTTTGCTTGTAGGCTAAGGTTTGCTTAGTCCTGCCCAGTACATTCCGTTCCATTACCAATTTCACAGCTCAGCATTGTTAAGTGATTAGAAGTTCTTCAAAGGAAGAGTTACTGGCATTGGGAATCTTTAGGATTGACTCAGATCCCAGAAACAGTGCGGTCAGCCTGGAGCTACCTAAGCAACGATTCAGACAACCAATACCCCAGAGCTCCCCGGCCGGGCGGCCAGCAGGCCCAGCCTGGCGCCAAACGCCGCACTGGCCGCCCAGGCCCAGCTCACCATGAGCACATGGTGGCTGGGATCGGGATCTGAGCCAGACGCTCCCTCCTGCAGCCCCGGCAGCCTCCCGGCTACTGAAGTTTAAACCCGCAGGCCCAAGGTTGCACCCCACCCCAATCCTGTCCACCGCCCAATGAGGGCGGTGGGTGGGCCCTGGACCCACCCAGTCCCTTAGACTCCCCACCCCTCGGTGTACTCACCCGAAAGGAAGCAGTTCCCAAATCCAGGTGGGCCCAGGCCCAGCTCACCATGAGCACATGGTGGCTGGGATCGGGATCTGAGCCAGACGCTTCCTCCTGCACCCCCGGCTGCTGAAGTTTAAAGTAATTTTCCAGTTTTTAAATTTTATTTATTTACTTCGAAGTTGAGAAGGAGGAAGAGGGAGAGTGGGGGGGAAGTGGAGAGGAAGGTGAGAGGATGAGAGTGATATTGCATCCCTGGCTTCAGGCTCTAACCCTAGCACAATCTCAGCCACTGCAAGCATTGGAGGAGCAAACCAGCAGATAGGAGCTCTATATCTCAAAGAAATACGTTAAACTCTAAGACCAAACAAAGTTTTAAAAAGAAGGTATACAGGAAGGAACTTCAGAAAAGTTCATGGCAACATGAAATGAAAAGACAAGTTCATTTTGCTGCAAAAAAAAGTCAAATTCCTACATGGCTGTTTTTATCCAGAACATACATTTTTCATGAGCTTTTTGAAAACCACTGGTATCCAAGCAGTTTCAACATCAAAATAACATGTAAATAAACCTAACTTTTAAAAAATGTTTTCAACTGACACACCAACATTATCTATGCTTGTGGGATACTATGGGATGTTCTGAAACAGTTACAGACTTCCCTATTGCTTCCACACTCCATGGACTTTTGGGGGGTACCTTTGTATTTGTATTTATATAAACTCTGTTCTCTGTAAACTGGAAGCTCCTCAAGACAGTGACCACATCAGAAACCAGTAACAACAAGAGTAACACATTCCAATAACCATTTTATAGCTTAAAAAGGCAAGCAATGTGATGCAGGAGTTAACGCTCACATTCACAAGCCCTGGCTCCACTTTGGATTCCTTCTCACTGCTAACGCAAACTCTGAGAAGCAACGGTGATGACTCAGGTAGCTGACTTTGTGGCACCCACATGGGAGACTTGGGCCTGAGTTACTGGCTCCTGATTCTGGCCTGACTTCACCCTGACAACTGTCCACATGCGGGGAGTAAAGCCATCAGTGAAGAGGGGCTCAGTCTCCATCTCCCCCTCCTCTCCACCTTTTTAAAAAATAATTACTTTTTGTTATTGGAAAGTAAGATTTACAGAGAGAAGGAGAAACAGAGAAAGCTCTCCATCTGCTGGTTCACTCCACAAGTGGCCGCAATGGCCAGTGCTAAGCCAATCAAAAGCCAGGAGCCAGGAGCTTCTTCTGGGTCTCCCACAAAGCCTTCAGTGTCCCAAAGCTTTGAGCCATCCTTGACTTTTTCCCAGGCCACAAGCAGGGAGTTGCATGGGAAGTGGAGTAGCTGGGACAGAAATCAGCACCCATTTGGGATCCTGGCGTGTACAAACCAAGGACTCTAGCCCCTAAGCTACCACGCCAGGCCCTGCCTTAACCTTTTAAAACAAATAAGTAAGTAAAATATTTTTAACAGACACAGCTTGTCATGACCCTCAAACTTAACCCAAGGTGGAAAGCCAAGGGCTGGCCAAATAAAGGCTTCCATCTCAGAGTTGAAGACAGCCACAGTGCAAAGGTGGGAAAGAGTGAGCTGACATCATAGGGCAAATGTGCAGCAGAAGCAGGTGCACAAAGCAGAGGGACTTCCTCATTCAGAAGTGCTCTGATGTCCTGCAAGCCTGTGCCATTTTCCAGCCCCCATCTCAAGGCTGGCATTGTAGTGGGGCAGTTAATGCTACCACCTGCAACAGGAGCTGCATACGCCCCACTAATGGCCTGGAGAGAAGAGGCAGAACATGGCTCAAGAGTTTAGATCCCTGCCATGCAGTTGGGAGTCCCGGATAAAGTGCCTGGCTGCTGACTTCAGCCATCTGGGGAGTGGACCAACAGTTGGGAGTTTTGTCGCCTTCTTGCTGTGAAATTCTGACAAAAATAAATAAATAAAATCTAAGAAAAAAAGTCCTCATCTCATTAAATAGTGATTGACAAAAAAAATTTAAATAACTGAAAGACCTTACAATAGTTTTGCCTTCCACCACAAATAAATATCTAAATATTCACTAAAGTCAACTTCTGTAATAGGGTTAGTTACCAATCCCTGTTTTACTAATTCCAGAAACACTATAAAATAAACCATCTCCTACACAGTTTTCAAAGAGAAACTCCAGAAAACTGGTACAAAGTTACAGATCTGAATTTAAAAGTTCTTTCTGCATAAATGATCTCTGATTATGAACTGGTGTGTCTTGAAAAACAATTCCTGACTTTGGATAGCCAAAGAAACCCTGAAAACAGCCTGGAATGTCTTTCTGTAGACACAGCAATGAAAGAATGCCTTCTGAGACACATGGCAAGGAGGCAAGCGATGAAAGAAATCTGGGAGCATTGTGTACTTTTACTCGAATTGTGAACACCCGTTACGGTCACAAATATTACAGCATTCTCAGTGAAGTCTACTTAGAAAAAGTGATCCCCCTTGAATCTAAGGTAATCAACCACAGAGGAAAAAAACAAATTCCAAATATAGTCCCTTTAAATTGCATGACAATGGACTTCTCTCGTTCCAAATTTCCTTTTCACATCTCCTTTGGGTGCAAAGTCTGCAGCAACGTCTCATGGATTCCCAGGGGAGCAAAGGATGAGCCGGCATTGTTAGTGCAGTCTCTGAGAAGTGCATCTAGCACAGCATCTCAGAGCTACGATCTCAAAAATCCAGAGAACTAGAGTGACCAAGTTTTCATCCAGGATGAGCAACGAAGGCAGCTGTCAGTGAGAACTTACATTCCACAGGCGTGCAAAGGTGATGAGTGGTTGCAGCCACGGGGGTTTTCTTTTGCTCCAAACTAGACAGCCGGGAAAGGCCTCACAGGGTGGTCTGAACCCCACCCCATGAAATGCCTCAGGGTTACTCTGAGGGGAGTTCACAGACACCTCTCAGAGGAGCCTCCTGTCTGGCTGAAGATGGAGATGAGCCCATGTGCTGGTGGGGGTGCAAAGAAGAGAACTCCTGTGTCTACCATGTAGAGGCTCCAGGGAACGTGCCACACGGCCGCCCTCAGCGTCTTCACATGACAGCAGTCACTCAGCACCCTGGGGAAATGCTCCCCGCAGCAGCCCAGCCTGACAGCAGGTGCACAGTCCATGCTACCAGCACTTACGACTGCAGCTGCTAACCCTGCCAAAGGTCTAAGTAAAACCACCTGTGAAGAATGCTGCCCCCAAGTTCCTGAACAGCCTAGGGTGTGAGAAAATGAACATGGGAGGGTAGAGATGTGGTGGCTTTAAATACAGTTCTCAATGGATCATGAAAACCAACAAGTTAAAGTAGGTGACAATCTGGGACCAATGCAGTCTACATCATGTCTCTCTTCCCACCAATTGGCACCAAAGTGGGACACCATCGCTGGAACTGGTGGGTTTTTGACACAAAGCCCACCACAGTCAACACTCATTTTCACCTAAATTGTCTTCTAGCAGAAAGCGATGGAAGTCACAACAACCACCGGGATGCCACACCGAAGCTCTTGGGACTGTTAAGTTTGCTCAGAGGACTAGGGAACGGAACACACACCATCAATGTCGTGGAGAGCAGGCTCACTGAGGAGCAAGCTTTCTGCTTTCACAGTTTCCCACCATCACTCCCCACCTGTGTGTGTGATAACCATGATGTCTGGCACACCCTAGGTACTCAGCAGTTACGAACTATCCCGATTAAGAGGCAGTGTGGCTTCTTCCCATGTCAGGGCTCTGCACTCACCCCTCACTGCCACAGCAGAAAATCCCCAACCAACTCCACTGAGATGCTTGGCTTGGCAGCCAATTCAAGAGATTTGGCATCTGAAGCTACTCTCAGTCTACCCTTTCAACCCATAAGCATGGTTGCTAAACATGCCTCATGAATACAAACTACCAAGAACATGCACTTGTTAAAAACATATATACATGGGTGGGCGTTTGGTGTGGCAGTTAGGACACTGCTTGGAAAGTCCGCATCCCATACCAAAGTGACTGGTTCAAACCCCAGCTCCTCCGCTTCTGACCCAGCTTCCTGCTAATACACTTTCTGGGAGGCAGCAGGCAATGGCCCCAGCACTCCGATTCCTGACACCCAAACAGGAAACCCAAGTTATGTCCTGAGCTCTTGGCCAGCCCTGGCTGCTGAGGAAAATGAGGGAGTGAGCTAGCAAATGAAAGTTTTCTTCCCCTATCTGCATCTCCCTGAATTTCAAATAAAATGAGAATATCTGTTTTTTAAAAACACAAAATCACAGGGGCTGATACTGTGGCTCAACAGGCTAACCCTCTGCCTTGTGGCACCAGCATTCCATATGAGCACCAGTTTATATCCCAGCCATTCCATTTCCAATCCAGCTTCCTGCTTATGGCCAGGGAAAGCAGCAAAGGATGGCTTAAATCTTGGGCATCTATAACCATGTCAAAGAGCCAGAAAAAGCTCCTGCTTTCAGATCGGCTGAGCTCCGGCTATTGCAGCCATTTGGGGAGAGAACCAGTGGATGGAAGATCCTCCCTCTCTGTCTCTCCTCTCTGTAAATCTACCTTTCAAATAAATAAAATTAAATCTTTCAAAAACTATATACACACAAATTCATGACTCTACTCCAACACAGCTCAAGGAGAATCACTTCAGAAAAAAAAAAAGAAATGTACTCACTCACTGGCTCATATTCACACACACACACACACACACACACACACACACACAGGGCTTGCACATGCACTTCACCACTCAATACAGCTTTATCATTATGCAAATGGGTGAAACACTATATATAAGTTCAGCACAATGTGAGTTAAGAGGATTCTTAATCATACAGACCAAAAGTGATCCCCAACTTCTGCCTCAATAATTTCTACATGTTTTGCATTCACTGTTCATATTCAGTTAAATCATCTCTTCTGTGAGATGCATTTGCAATCACACTTCAACTGACAAGACCGACACATCAAGAATATTGGAATAGTAGAATTTAAAATTTATTTTCAGTGGAAAAAAAAATGGGAGGTTGATATCTGCATCCAAATGATCTTCTCCAAGTTTGTGGAAAGTGTACTGAGAAAAAAACCATGCATGGATTTCAAAAATGACACTAGAATCAACTTACTTTTAGGGTCTCTTCAAAGTACTTTATTAGACAGTGACTGAAAGCACTAAAATATCCTCCTCTGGAAAACCGTCTGCTATTCTAAAGTCCCTCTGCCACAACTAATGAGAAATCAAGAGGAATGCTTAAAGAATGTCTCCCACCATTCATTCAATTCTAATTCCAATGGAAAGATTTTAAAAAGGATGAAAAACCTTTCTCAAAGATTTTAACTATTTCCCCTTTACAGATAATCCTAGAAACATTCAGAATGTATTTTACTCAATATGTACTAAGACTAATCTCAGTACTAACATGTACTAATTACATTTATGTACATATGTACTTAGTTCTAATATTACTAATATGTACTAAGACTAGATATTCAAAATGCACTGATGCCACAAACATCCATTACAACTCCGCAAAGCTACAAAATCCTGTTTCTCACAGAATAGAAATGAACTGTCTTCCCCCAAATACTACTAAGTGAATGGTAGAGTGGCAGAAGACAGCTTCTTTTAGACTTACTGCTTATTAAAGAGGCAGGAGGGACAGGTATCTTCCATCTACCAGTTTACTCTCCAGTGTCCACAGAGGCCAACTCGGGGTCTGGACCAAAGCCTGGAGGCAGGAACTCAACTCAGGTCTCCTACATGGGAGGCAGTAATCCACGAACTTGAGCTAGTACTGCTTCCTGTCAGGGTCTGTGGTAGCAGGAGTTTGTAACAAGGAGCTGCGGCTGGCCTTGGAACCCAGGCACTCTGATAATGGGATGCCAGGAGCCTCCCAACTAGACCAAACACATGCTCCCAAGACAGTACTTTTAATAACTCCTATAAACCTGACCCGAGGTACCTGACTGACCACCTCCAAATATGCTAAGACATCACTGGTTATTCAAAGGTGACATGAACCAGCATTGTAAAATCAAACAGCAGTCAGAAACTAACATTTCATAGTTCTGCTTCTTCAATATCCTCTATCTCGTCCATCACTTTAATGTCTTCAGAAATGGTGTAATATTTTACTTCTTTTGGACAGTAACTGACAGCCAAATTATTTCAGAAATAAAAGGTTCAAAAACAGGCTTTGCAGGACCAGTGTGGTGGCACAGCCACTTGATACACCACCAGCGATGAGGGGATACACATGGGGATCAATTCATATCCTGGCTGCTTCTCTTCTGATCTGGCTCCATGGAAATAGCCTGGGAAAACAGAAGATGGTCCAAGGATTGGGACTCAAGAGTTTGACCTGCTGTCTCTGCAGGAGATCCGTATGAAGCTCCTGGCTCCTGCCTGACTCAGCTCTGTCCATTGCAGCCATCGGAGCAGTGAACCAACAGATGGTAGACCTCTCTCTGTCTCTCCCCACCTCTCCCTCTCGAGTGCAACCTCGATTTTCTTTTTTTTTTTTAATTCTATTTTTGATGATGTTTACATAGATGAACAGAGTGAGAAGGATCAGGAGTAAGTGGGTGAGACCATTGTTTACACATTTTCCTTTCTTCTTCCCATATGTGGGGGAAGCAGGTAAGCAAGCGGAAAAACACACCAGCTTCCCAACTGCCTCAGTACCTGCGGATGGGGAACAGCTGCCTGATATCATCCCAGGGACCCCGATGTGCAGCATATTCCGAGGGTTCTGCTCAAATGGTTTTGATAGTTCTGAGATGCTGTTGATCTCACGGATCCAAAGATAAGGAAATCCTTCCAAAATCAATTAGCTGACATACTGCACCCCAAAGTTTCCATTCATCCAGAAATTCGCTGTCAAGCTTCACTGGGGTAGTTGACCAACTTGTTCTGTCCTCCTTCCTCTGCTTCCTTTATGCAAACCAATGGCTGCTGCAGCCCAGCCCAGCCAAACCCTGCCCACCACACACTGTACCCTCACTTCCACCTGGGGGAGCTGCAGCCCAGTCAGAGCAACCCCCAATTATTCCCACTGGACAGCCCGCAGCCCTGTGCCTATCAGCTTGTGCAGTGGACTAGTCCAGTCTGTCCCACATTCTATTTAGCTCTTGTACACATCGTTGGGCATTGAAGCCTAACTCAACCCAACCGATTTCACCCTCCAGCCTACACTCATGCCAGTGGGTGCCACCTTCTGTCTAACCAGGTCCTGTCCTCCCCACTCCTGGTTCTCATGCTTAGCAGTGGGAGTTGCAGTCCATCAGAACAACCCAGTTTCCCAACTGGAATCACTCCCTGCCCCGACAGTCCACTCTCCAGGTGAGTCTGCAATCTAGGTTCCCTGGACTTGCTCCCAGTTCCAGCACTTGTCAGCTGATGCTGTGGCAAAGCCCAACTCGCCTGCCTTACTCTAGTTCATACCCACACCAATGGATACAATTGGCATGTTAATTTTTTTATGTATTTTTTATTTTTTGTTTATAATTGGCATTTTTAAAGAGGTTTTACATACATCCCTCCCTAAGGACTTACACAAAAATCATATATGACATCACAATGGCAACATGTGTGATCACAAATACAACATAACAAAGATGACAAGAGGTATCAAAAGTTTCCTGCCTCTCCTGTAAAGGTTTCCCAGTGAGGCAGGCATTTGGTGCACTGGTGCAGAGCTTAAGACACTCCCTGGGACATACCCACTGCAGTGCTGTTTGAGCCCCAACTTTGCTTTGGACTTCAGCTTCCTGCAAATGCATATGTGCAGAGGCAGCAAGTGACGGCTTGAATGCTTGGGTCTCTGCCTCCCACAAGAAGACCAGGACTGAATGATCAGCTCCAGATTCTGTGCTGGCCCAGCTTGGTTACTGCCAGCATTTGTGGAGTTAACCAATAGATGAGATGCATGTATCTAATTCATTCTCTCTCTCAAACAAATCAACAAGCCACCAAGAGCAAACTGAGAAATGTTCCTATAAGTTACTGACACAGAAGAAATTCATGCTTTCTCAACAACTTGGAGGGGAATACAGTAAGAACCACAGATTGCACAAGCTGAATGAGGAAAGAGCAACTATGGACCATGGAAAAGAACAGGATATCACCTAACATGCCAGTATGAACTCTTCTGCGATCCAGCCAGGGCTGAGATCACAGATGAAGCAGAATAGAATAGCTAGATGGACATGTTGCCCCAGTGTCCACCCAGCAGAAATGGCCTGTGCTGGGACTGAGGTCCCTCTCGAAACCCAATGGCTCTTTCTGTTAGTCTCCCACTGCCAAACAGAAGCCACTCACACTTAGTAACTTTATACAGATCAACTATTTTAGCATACTTTCCCTTCAATTAAAAGCTAAGTGTGGAGGAATCCCTATACCTACAAAGCTGCATCATGGAAAATAAAAATGATAATAAAATGTGAAAAACTAAGTATTTACCCTAAGCACACACTCACCTATTAATAAATCCAATAACCTATGACACTAACATGTATTGTATCCATAAATCTATAAAGGATGAAACTAGTAGCCTACTACTAGTATTGATAAAGGTCCTATGATGCTCTTACGACATAACAATGAACAAGTATACCAACTAATGATTAAACTCTAGCACAAAGTTTAAATTATGGTATTTCTTAAACAGGCAGAGAAAGAGGCAGACAAAACTCCCAGAACTGGTTCACTCCCAAAATGCCTACAATGGTCCCCAGCTTGGGCTGAATCTAGCAGCTGGCACTCGCTCCAGGTCTCCCAGGTAGCTGACAGGGACCCAAGCAGCTGAACCATCACCCTCTGCCTCCCAGAGCGTGCATTAGCAGGAAGGAAACCCAGGCCCTATGACATGAATGTAAGCACGTTAACTGCTAAGCCAAATGTCTAGTCCTCTAGGACAAGATTAAACTTGAAGGTGAGTCCTTCACCTTGGCAATAAAATCTTGCCTTTTCCAGGTCTCTTCTCATCTCAGATTACCAAATCATTTCAGTTCCTCATCCCAGGACAGCTTTTCCAACCTTAAGAATGTCCCAGAGATGGCTGCCCATGACCTAGAATAGGAAGCTACCAGCTGGCGTCCGATTCATTCCTCACAATGCAGAAAGGCTGCCTGTGTGGAACCACTGCATCCCGCTGCCTGCCGCAGAGATGGTAAAGGATGAGCAACATTTCTTCTGCTTGCCATCTTCCATTTTACTACTAATGAGTCAATGTTCCTATCGCTATGTGTTACCCCTACTTCAGGATTGCAGCTTGTGCCCTGCCAGTAGGGGAAGCTTCTAGCAAGCCACAGCCATGCTGGTCACATGGTGCCTGGGCCTGGAGCTACTGAAACTCTTGTCCCAGTGCCAAGGATGCAGAATGGGTAAAAGCCAGTCTGAGACAAAAGCGAGAGATAAGGAGCTGATGGCCAAGGCAAGGAACGACAGTTATAACAAGAAACATCCCAGTGTCATGCTGAAGAGAAAGCCAAGCAAGATGCTCAGGCACAAGCAAGTGCAATGTACATGATGCGGAAGGCACAAAATTGGAGCTGGTTAAAATTTCCCCTCTGGCTCTATAGGTTAACTTGCAGCCTCTTCAGAATGGCAGAACAGGCACCTTTTCTCAGAGGAAAAGGTGCCTTTTTTTCCACATACAGAAAGGAGGCACAAATCAAGCTGGTCATGGTGGCAACTTGGACTTAACTAGAAAGAGACCTAGCTGGTCTGCTAGGTTTACATATAGCATCTCCACCCAGGAGCCCTGATTTGATGGATTCCACACATCTGACCGGTGCCCTGTAGAAGCAGGGGTGTTCCCATAGGGGGTGACCCAGACCTTTATTCCCCAGGAGCCTGAGTTTTTGGTTGCTCAGGCAAAGGTTGCTTAAACTGTCCATTCAGTGACCAAGTGACCACTGTGCAGAAAAATGCCCTAATCTCTTGGGCTAGAGATAGTCTTCCTATACTGCACGGAGCTGTAGTAACAGTTACCTCTCTGGGGTTCAAGTTCATTGGTCAAGCTTCCTGGGGCACCGGGCATAAACTCTAAATGAACAAATGGTACTGGAAGCTTCCAACCAATAGAATTATTACCGTGTCCTCTGGCCAGGAGCTTCTTCTGGGTCTCCCACATGGGGACAGGGGCCCAAGGACTTGACCCATCCTCGGCTGCTGTCCCAGGCCATAAGATTCTTTTGCTAACTTAGCACTACAAATACTACATTGAAACCCCCAGTACTCCATAGCTGCTGCCCCTACTGAATTTTTGTTCCACTCCATCATCATGGGCTTAAGTATGAAACATAACATAGTGTAAGAAAACTTGCAGGGTAGATTTTGCAGGATAGAAAAATATCCTTTTCTTTCATCCACCTAAGTTTTTAGCCAGAGTTCCTATAACAAAATAGATTAATGAGAAAAGAATACAAATTTATTTCACATAAACTTTGTGAGACATGGGAGTCATTTCATTATGAAAAACCAAGGAAGTGGTTAAACCTGTTTGCTATGTTTTACTTGAAAGACAGAGATCTCCAATCTGCTAAAGGTCCACAATGAACCGAGCTGGTCATAGCTAAAGCCATGAGCCAGAAACTTAATCCGGGGCTGCCACAGGGGTCGTAGGAACCCAGCTACTTGAGCTATCCCTGCTGCCTTCCAGGGTCTGCATCAGCAGGACGCTGGAGCCAGGAACTAAAACCAAGCACTCTGATGTGAGATATGGATGTTTTCATTGGCATGATAGCAGCAAGATTAAACATCCACCTTAAATTAAAGCAGTTTAGTGTTAGGTTGAGGGCAGGCTCAGGAGCTGAAACCAGGAATGGAAATCCAGGTACTTTGATGTGAGATCCAGTTGCTTTAATTGGCATATTAACATGGAGGCTAAACACCTACCCCAAATTTAAGTGTTTCAATGTTAGAAGGTTCTAGGAAAATATGATATGACAAAGGGCATGAACCAAGTATAAGAAACTGGGGTGAACAGTTGTATCTTACATCTCCTTCAATGAACAGTATCATGAATGGAAAGCAGAAGGGCTGCTTTCCCTTGGCTAACATGATACTGGGAAACACAAAGCCTTAACACCAGCAAGTGTAGCCTTCCCATCATGTCAACTCTAAATCTCACAGGCCTACTTTGTGTCTCAAAGTCCTGACTTTGATAAGCTGTCAAAACCACACAATTTGTCTTCTTTTGGGTCCCAGCAACCCTCAGGAGTGTTATCATTCTCCTCAGTATACAATGGGGTCAGTGTCCCTGACAAGCCATCATAAATTGAGAATGTCCATAAATCAAAACCACACATGATCCACCTGACCTACAAGTACCCTAACTTGGAAGAGAACACAACAGAGCATCAGCTACTTTCCATTGTGACCTGGTCTGACTGGGAACAGCAGCATCATCACAGAACAATGCACTGTCGATTGCTAGCTTAGGAAACAGCAAAAACTTGAACTACAGTTTATACTGAATAGCCATGACATTCACATCATTGTACAGTAGAAAAACCCTAGGTCCAACCATCACAATACAGGGACTACCTGCAGTTATAGTCATTTTTGCCGAGATTCCTTAAGAAATAAGATACTGAGGCAAAGCATAGAGACTAACGATGTTTTAGTGAGGACAGGTGAGGAAGTTTGAGGGCAGAGGGAAGTTTGAGGGCAGAGGGGAAAATAAGAGGACTGGGAGGGGACGACATTGTTCATGAGGTGTGTTAGCAAACTGCCTGCTTGGTTTGGTTCCAGTCACCAGGAATGTCTCCCTACAGGCTGCATGGCAGCAACTAACCCCCAGCTCGCTCCTATCTCCTACCTACCACTCACTGGCCAAGGCACTATAGCATCACATTCTCGTATTCTGAGGCTGCCACAGGATCCCTCCAAGCAAGCTACAAGGCTTAAGGCTCTGTAGATCCAACAGGGTTTAACTTTGCCCTAGATTTGTTGTGGCTCCTCCCTGCACCAAAGCAGGGAAGAGAAAGCTAAATGACTGGTGGCACCAAGAAGGTGTTACAATAAAACTGAACTAGGCCGGACGCCCCTGAGAAATGTCATGAATTACAACTCTAAAATGAAAAGAGACAACAAAAGGTCTGAGGATGATGCCAAATGACTCTGGGGCCCAGTGTGTTAATGCCTTACAAATTAAAATTAAAAAATATGAAAATCCTTTAAAAAGCCAGAGAGCAAATAGGCTTTAAAAACTCTTAACAAGAAACATGAAAAAGTTTAAAATTAATATTGCAGGTTTACATAATCCTAAAAAGTTCTATCATACTTTCAAATAACATTCTAATGTTGCAAAAACATACCCAAAAATACAGAAAAGTAAGACGGATAGCCCAACCTCATTCCATGAGGTCAGTATAGTTTGATTCCCATGTCTCTCAAGGAATATAAGAAATTAGAAAATTAAAAGCTAACCTCACCATAATGGTACTTCCAAATGGCAGCAGGAGGACTGACACAAATTCACTCTACAGCCAACACAGTTGGGACAGTTAAGAATTCAAAATCTTAAAACTATGAAAATATTCTCAAGAGCATAAAAAAATCAAGAGACACTCATCCAAGCAATGATTCTAAGCTTCAGTAATAACAATGACAGTCAAACAAACCACTCTTTTACCCCACCTTCAGTTCAACATGAGGTCAACAATACTCTGGTAAATTTTAAAGCTTATCCCTCATCTACCAGTCAAGGGATAAAACTCCATTACCAGGAAGGACATGCCAGGGTTTCTAATCATCCTTGCTCTCACTTGCAATGGCGGTATTCCTAGTGAGTATGGTCAAGAGATCTGACTTTTCCTCCACCAGTCCTTATCCTGAGAACAAAGCTCTACACCCAGCTCCACCAGCTGAGCTCTAACGCAGCTTCCACACCAGCACACAAAGATGGGAGTATCAGTGGCAGATACCTTATCCCAGAACCATAGTCACAAAACAGATGCAGGCTACTGCACCCTCTAGCTCAGCAGTGCCAATTTTGCCCAACCAAGGGGGCTATCTGTGAGAATAGAGTAGCAAACCCTTACCAAAGGGATTAATTTCAGCTGAAGTAGCTGAGGGTGGAGCAGTTCAATCATAAGGGTCCTTCCTCTACAGAAGCAGGAGATTTCAGTGGCGAATGATCAAGAAGAAGGCAATTACTCCATGAGATCAGACCACAAACCTGAGGATTCACCAAATCCAAAGATCTCATAAGTAACCTCCTTTATACAGAACAAACCTCAAGAGACTACCTTTGCAAGGTGTCCTGCAAAAATCAGCTCAGATATGAAGCAACAAATGCCCTGGAACACTGTCACAACAATAGCAGCCAGCAACCAGTAGAAACTAAGAGTTGGTATAGTAACAGTTTGTCAAAGCCACCATCATCCCAGGGTAAGGACAGATGTACTCCAGGCTGTGCCCTCTGAGAAGGAACATGCAGGAGTACAAGGGAAAAGATCTCATTAAAATACCCTCGGCCATAAAGAATGATATGGCAACAATGTCTCATCATACTGGGAATGGCAATAAAAGAGACAAAAGTGAGTTTTAAAAGGAAACTCTGGAGATAAAAAGTATCATGATGGTATAAAAAACTGAACAGAGGATTTTAACTGCATTTCTGACCTAGCAGAGACAGGATAAATAGGAGATAAACCACTAGAGATTATAAACAACCTGAAGAACGAGTTCTTGCTTTCATTTTTCTAAAGATGTATTTATTTGAAAGGGAGTTACAAAGAAAGGAAGAGAAACAGAGACCAAGACAGATAGTAAAAGAGAACGAGCGAATGATATGGTCCATCCGCTGGCTCACTCCCCAAAGGACCACAAAAGCTGGGGAGGAAGATGCGCTGCTGGGCCAGGCCCAATAGGAGTCCGCAGTAGCCCAAGCACTTGGGTCATCAGCTACCTTTCTAGAATGCATTAGGAAAGCTGGACTGGAAGTGAAGCAGCAGAACTAGAACTGACATTCCTAAGGGTTGTCAACATCCCAGGCAGCTTAACCTACTATGCCACAATGTCAGTCCCAAGATATAACAAAAATCAGCTCAGATATGTTTTTAAAAACAAAAATAAGCAGAATCCCAGAGAAGTTGTGAGATACCATTAAGCCCAGAGACTTGTATGTGTAATGATATTAACAAAAAGAGAGGAGACAGAGAAGAGAGCAGAAACAGTTTTTAAAGATAAGAGTGGGCTTATAATGTTCCTAGTCTGATGAAACCTTACAAATCAATAATGGAGGAAGCTCAATAAACTCCAAACAGAATAAAGAATTCCCCACCCAGAGAATGCAGTATTTTAGTAAAAATACTAAAAGAGAAAATTTTGAAAGGAAATTAGAAAAAAAAAAGATAGCCTGTACAAGGAAAATGTGTTAAGACAAATAGTTAGCATCTCATCAGATACATCAAAAAACCAGGGTGGGGCCCGGCGGCGTGGCCTAGCAGCTAAAGTCCTCGCCTTGAACTCCCCGGGATCCCATCTGGGCGCCGGTTCTAATCCTGGCAGCTCCACTTCCCATCCAGCTCCCTGCTTGTGGCCTGGGAAAGCAGTGGAGGATGGCCCAATGCATTGGGACACTGCACCCGCGTGGGAGACCTGGAGGAGGTTCCTGGGTCCTGGCTTTGGATCGGCGCGCACCGGCCGTTGCGGCTCACTTGGGGAGTGAATCATCGGATGGAAGATCTTCCTCTCTGTCTCTCCTCCTCTCTGTATATCCGGCTTTCCAATAAAAAAAAATGAATAAATCTTAAAAAAAAAAAAAGCCAGGGTGACAACTTTTAAAGGTTCACAACTTTTAAAAAACTAAAAGTAAAACACATCAGAAATACTTTTTAGCCATCAAACTATCGATCAAAATTGAAGATAAAAACATGTAAAAAAACAAAAAACAGCCTGAGTTTAAGATCTGTATTTTTTTATTTTATTATTATATTTATTTTTATGGTACAGTTACATGGACTCTGGGATTTCCCATCCCCCTCCCCAAGTTCTTCTACCTCCCAACCCTCCCACTGATTTCCTCTTTTAATGCAATGTGTACTAAGAACTATACTATAGGAATGATATAGAGGAACTCAGTGAGGGGGGAGGGAATTGGGGAGGGGATAAGGAAAATCTCAGGGCCTGTGGAACTGTATCATATATTGATAATAATAAAAAAAAGTAAAACTAAAAAAAAAAGATAAAAACATGTAAAAATTTATTCTCTTAGGGATGGAATTTTGGTATAGTAGTTAAACTGGTTTCAAGACCCACATTCCATATTAGAGTCCCTAGGCCTGACACACAGCTCTGCTCCCAGTACCAGCTTCTCACCTGTGACCACAGCAGGTGGCAACAGATTAGCACCGTGTAACAATAGCTCCCTGGGACCCATGTGAGACACAGGGACTAAATTCCTGGCTCCTGGCTTTTGCTATGTAGCTCCATCTTTCAAGAGAAACACATACACACACAATTTTCTAAGTTGTAGAAACTTAGATTAGAAAATGGCTGATAAATAAGATACCAAGCACAACAAAGAAAGCCATGAAAATCACAATCAAAAAAAGTAAACAGTAAATCACAAGAGTCAAAAATATTTCTGTTTCTGGCGATAACACCAAGAAAGTAGATAGGCAACCCAGAGAATGGGGGAAAATATTTCCAAATCATAATTTGTTATGAGAATTGTACTTAAAATAAACAACAGAATTCTGTAACTCAAAAACAATCTGAGTTTCAAAGAATCATAGGATCTGAATATAAATTTCTCCAGATAAGGTACATAAATGGCCCATTAAAAGCTGACTATCATCATTAGTCATTAGGAAGAGGTAAATCAATTCTACAATGATACCACTCCACACTCACTAAAAAAGGTCATTGTCAAGATTGCAGTCCGTCATCCCTTGGTATCCACGGGCAGCTGGCTCCAGAATGCCTGACGGACACAAAAATCTGCAGGTGCTCAAGTTCCTTACTCACAATGGCCCAGTACTTGCAGTATAAACAACTCACATCTTCCCAAAGACAGAGTACAGATACAGAATTTCTACGGATACAGAAAGTCCCCTAATAATGAAGGTTGATGAGGGTGTGGAGAAATTGCAAACTTCATACACTGCTGATGGGTAACTATCATCACAGAAAGTGCCGTATAAGCTAAAGAAAAATTATAATTAGTAATAAAGCTGTACAAATGGCACGATATAAGGTCAGCACAGAAAAGTGAACTATCACCAGAAAATTAGAAAACGTACTCACAACTTGATACCACCTGCAGGAGTGCCTGAGTTCAAGTGGCAGTCATGATCTTGATTCCATCAGTGTATTAATGCACATCTGGGGAAGCGTAAGCTAATGGCTCAAGTATTTGGGAATGGTCACCCATATGGGAGAACAAAATGAGTTCCTGGCTCCCAGCTTTGATCTGGGCCAGCTCCAGCTGTTGCGGGCATCTGGTGAGTAAACCAACAGAATCTCTTTCTGCCTTTCAAAGCAAATTAAATAAATTTTAAATAAGTGATTATTATACCACATAAGAGGTTTCCCAGGCATTGAGTTTCATAAGCTATTAGTGGATATGCAAGAATTCACTCTGCCCAAAATGCACACAGCTTAAACACCATCTGAGAGAGGTATTTGATAGAGATAAATAAAAAAACTTATTATTTTTGAAATTTTTTATTTATTTGATGGTAATTACATGGCTGACCAGGGTGGGAAGGAACAAGGATCAGGCAGACATGGGTGAAATCATTGCCTCCTAATTCTTCTTTTCTTCTTGTCTCTGAAGGAAGTGTGGAGGCAAAGGGAGAAGCCATACCCAGCATTCCAAATGTCCCAGCACCTAGGGATGGGGAACCACCACCTGATATCAACCCAGAGTCTCACTATAGTGCATGTTCCGAGGATGCTGATCAAGTCGTTTGGATAATCTGTAATCCTGTCGATTTCACTGATCCAAGGATGATGCAGTCTTCCCAACGCCCATTGGCTGACGTAGATGACCTCAAGTCTCCATTCACCCACATTCTTGCTGTCATCATCCACAGGGGTAGTTGTCCAATTTGCTCTGATCTCCTTTGTCTGCAATGGGTTGCCATACTCTCAGTGTGCATCAGGGTCTGTATCCACAATTACATCTTTTTTACTCGCAGGCAGGGCTAAGAACCAGGGCCAGGTGACATGAGCCCCACAGGATACCCAACCCTTAGGGATCACAAACACAGCACCCACATCGCAGGCTGGCCCCTGGCACGATGATTCAATGGCTAAATTCTCATCTTGCAAGCACAGGGATCCCACGTGGGTGATGATGCGTATCCTGGGTGACGGTTCACGTCCTCCACTTCCAACCAAACTCCCTGCTTTTGGCCTGGGAAAGCAGTCGAGGATGGTCCAAAGCCTTGGGATCCTAAATCCCCATAGGAGATCCAGAAGAAACTCCTGGCTCCTTACTTTGGATCGGCTCAACTCTGGCAACTGCAACCAGTGAGGGAGAAAACCAGTGGATAGAAGATCTTTCTATATTTCTTTCTCTCTATAAATCTGATCTGCTCTTCCAAAAATAAATAAACAAATAACTCCTTAAAAAACACCTTTTTAAAATAAAAAGGAGGCAAGAATTATTTTCTGGCCCAAGCCCTATAATAATAAAATAACTTACACAATATACATAGCTATCTTAAATTGCATTTTGCATAAGAAAATTCAGATTAGATTTTTTAAAAGATTTTATTTTTATTGGAAAAATGGATATACAGAGAGAACAGACAGAAAGATCTTCCATCCAATGATTCACTCTCCAAGCGGCCGCAACGGCTGGAGCAGAGCCAATCCAAAACCAAGAGCCAGGAACCTCCTCCAGCTCTCCCATATGGGTGCAGGGTCCAAAGGCTTTGGGCTGTCCTTGACTGCTTTCCCAGGCCACAAGCAGAGAGCTGGATGGAAAGCAGGGCTGCTGCGATTAGAACCGGTGCCCATATAAGATCCTGGCATGCTCAAGGCGAGGACCATAACCACTACGCTATCACGCTGGGACCTAGATTAGATTTTTTAAAGGTCCATTTAGCCACTGACTTCAAGGGTTTTGTGTGAATTAATAGGTTTTTCCTTTAAATCATTTCTATTATCATAAATTGAATCCTAGAATCATAATAATGAGGTTAAATTGCATTTCCTTTATTAATTTAATAAATTATACATCAAAGGTACAGTCAGTATTTGTAAGTAGTAATTCTTCCTGTTTTTTTTTTCTATAAAAAAATAGCATAAGGCAAGTTCTCACTCATCCAAAAGTATTTCAGTTTGGAAGCCTTTCACATTGTCTTATATATCTTTCAAACCTTACAGAGACTGCATGAATGTAACTAAAATATTTTTTAGTAACTCACAACCTAAAGAAATGAGTATAACTGGGTTGCTCTCCTGCTGGAAGAATTATAAATTGGAATGATGAAAAATAACTTGGGATTTCATATGTAAGAATCCACATGTTCACTAAAGCATTATTTATGATAAAAATAACAAAAAGTGTATATAAATGAACGCACTAAATTCATTAGAATACTTTGAAGCACATAAAGGCACAAGCAAAATAGCAGCATTAAACTACAATGAATAAAATACAAAACAAAGCTGGTAGCTATCCACTTATTAGCATATCTGAAAATAACAGGAGAAAGTACAAAAAATTTATAAAACTTTTTTTTTCAGTGTCCCACAGTGGTGTGATTTCAAGTGTAATTTCCTTCATTTTTAAGCTCTTGCTGTGTTTTAGAAGTTCCCATTGGACATATAACTCATTTAATAATCAGGTCCTGTAGAATCAGGATGTAGTGACACAGCAAATGAGTGGATTTGGACTCCCAAATATCACAGTTGTATCTTCTACCATTTGTTGAAATGGTTACATGGAAAACCAACATTCTGGTGCTTTTTCTCTGGAGAGCATTAAATCACGCTGAGTGCACTGGCATCCAGAGTCTTCTCCAAAATGAAAAGTGAAATATAAAGAACAGAATAATTTCCTAATATTGAGGCCAAGAAATAAAAGGGGGAATTAAAGTACCTGATGATTATTACTTGAACGAGAGAAACCCCACTAAAAATGTACTTAAAGCCTTCACAAAGAAAAAAGGGAGGCAGCAAGAAGGAGGAAGACACACTGGTCCCCAATCCTGAAGACGATCCTAAACACTTCTGAGGCAGCATGGCAGCAACTGCTTTCAACCCAGAACAGGAAGGATCTGGTTTCTTGTTTGTCAATAAAATGCTTGCAAAGACTTCGGGATTTTCTTCTGTGAAGCTATTATGCAAACTATTAAAGTCATATATTTAGGAAATGCACACATAAGTCCAGGTTACTTTAATCCACAAACAATTCAAAACAAAATTTTCAAAAAGGAAATTTCCATACTTGTTAAAAAAAAAAGAAAGCAGCAAATTTCTACCTGTCGTTATAATATCTGAAACAGATGTCTAGCTACTGGATCACAGTTTAATAAAACTTTGATTAAGGCTCCGCAGCAGTGTAAGCCGATCACGTCCATCATGTCATGCAACTAAACACCTGCTCAATATCAACCTCTCTGCAAGCCCCACCAACACTCCAGTTGATCAGACTTTGCTCAACATTAACCTCTCTGCAAGCCCCACTAACGCTCCAGTTGATCAGACTTCTCATAATTTGCCAAAGGGAAAATGCCTTTGGGGAAAAAAAAGCCCTTCAGTTCAGGGTTTTTCTTCCACTACCTGAAAATTTTTCAGAAGCAATCAATTGAACTGCGAGGATTTCAAACCAAAAGCCAAGGAAATAACTTTTCTAAGAGCTTGCTTTCTAAATAGGCATCTCAACTTTTGCATGAACATTTGTGACCTAAAATTTTTCATATTTGGAAACATTTTCTAAAACTATAATCTTTCATTAAAACTGATCAATTAACTTGTAACTCTTCCTTATTCTGTTTTTGGTTTTGTTTTTGTTTTTTTACTAGTAACTTAGCAAAGTAGGCTAGGTGACAATGTCACTTTAAAAAATACCAAAAGTAAAGGACGACAGGTGGACATTTCGCAAAGTGGTGATGTTTCCATACCACAGTGTCTCATTTTGAGTTCCATTCTAGCTTCTTGCTAATGTCCACCCCAGGAGGCAGCACACGATGGTACCACTGCTTGGATCCCTGCACTCACTTGGGAGAACCAGTCTGAATTTCAGGACCTTGGTTTTGGCCTGACCCCAGCCTGGCAGTTGCAGCCATCTGGGAAATGATTCAGCAGATCAAAGATTTCTGTCAACCTTTGTTCACTTTCTTGGTCACTTTATCTTTCAAGTATAAAAGAAAATAGGAAGGACAGGAGCAATCATTTACTGTACAACTATTACCTAACAGGCACAGTTCTAGAAAATCCCATGGATCATTCCTACCCCACAGCTACTCTTAGTGTGCCCTGTTTTAACATACAAGGTCATAGAGTGGCAGAGCCAGAACATATACCCAGGTAACTCCTTCCAGACTCAGACAAACGAGAATTGTTGCCCTATGTTCCATAGGCCAAAATGTTCTTTTAAATGAATGCAACAGAAGGTACATTTGGAAGAATCAAAAGGTCCCTCCCACATTCTCCAAATTAAAATTACAACCATTACTGATATAAAGGTTGTAACCACTGAGAAGTCTGTCACTCAACACGGATCAACCATCCTTTGGACATCACAGACCATGAGTGAAATATGCACAGAAATAAGAGAAGCCGGAAGCAAGGGCATCCCTTATAGCTAACGCTGAGGCTGGAGGTAGCCACTCAGGAAACTTAGAGATGACAAATTGATCCCATGCAGAGTATGCCAAAGTAGAAGTCAGAGAAGGTGGACAAAGAAAGGGTCAGGGTTAAACAAATTGGGTTAACAGAAACTTTTCCAAAAGTCAACCTGAAATCCGGTTTCAAAAGGAAAATTACAAGAATAGTAACATGAAAAATTCATAAATAAAATTATGCATGTGGAGCATAAAAGGTTACCAGGCTATTTTTTTCATTTTCAATCTAACTTCCAAGAAAGAAAATCCACATAAAGGGGACCCTACTGTGTCTCAAATTCTTTCCCACTTCTGACTCAAAGGGTTTTGCATCATGAACCCTAATCCATTTGCTATGGACAAGAACATTGTTGAGAATTCCTGAGAACTTCCACTTCTTTCCTCATCTTATAAGAGCAAACAACTCAGGTAAACAAGCAACTCTATACACTTTTGGTGGAGGCTTTCTGTTTTCTGTTAACAGCCAGTGCTGCAGCATGGCTTCGGAGGGACTTGATTTAGTCTCAATTATATTTTAGTCAGATTGGTAAGCATTGCTGTCCCCTTAGCACGAACTAACATACTGTAGGGAAAGGTTACAGATCAAGCACGCTGGAATTAACAATTTGGTATGGATAATCCAGAAAATACCACAGAAATCCCCCCCACAAGAAAATAAATTGCTATCTAAAAATATCTCATAAAAGGAAATTCTTAATCAACTAGAAAAATCATAACATACCTAGTGTCCAAGATATTTTAAAGAAACTTAAATAATCAATCAATCCAGGAATGCCACACACACACAAAAAAAGCAATATGAGAAACAGGGCAGACATTAGCTTCTCAGATTCAGTTTAACTGCACATTTTAACGTAGCTCAGTCTTTATACTGAGATGGGTTTTCCACAGAGAATCCTGGAGGCAGGTGTTTGGCACAGTGGTTAAGATGCCACTAAGGATGCCGTATCCATATTAGAGTGCCTGGTTTTGAGTCCCAGCTCCAGTTCCTGACTTGAGCTTCCTGCCAATTCAAACCCCAGGAAGATGCAAATAATGTCCGGGTCCGGTGGTGCACTTGGGAGACACAGATTCAGCACTGCGTTCCAGGCACACTTCCTGCTGCTGAGGCTATGCATCTGAGGGGTGATCCTGTGAAGAAAGACCTAGGGCTCATTCTCTTACTCTGTCTCTGTCCTTCAAACAAACATAAAATCCACTTTTTTTTTTTAAGAATAACTAGTGTGGAAAGTGAAAGTCAAAATGGTAACCTTTCAGGCACGCAGCATCTGCTCCACCCGCTTGCTGGCAAGCTCTGCTGAGTTATCCCTAGTCAAGTAAGTCACATATTCTAAGAGTCAAATCGGAAACTGAATTTGACTTTAACGAAAGGTTTTTCAACAATTACCTTAAAATTGCTAGAAATCGGACAGGCAGTGCTGACCTTGGTTGCATTATATTCCACTAAACTCATTACTTCCCACTAAACTCGCCACCCTAAAGATCAAGGATTATCTTTATGAGCATGTAAATTATGCACAAGATGATTACTTGAATAGTAAATGCCTCTAATATGAAACGTTAAAGAGTGCGTAAGGGTTGGAAAGGACTTAAGTCACGAACACACTTGTCTCTGAAAGTCCAAAGACCATCAGAAGCAAAAAGATGTAAAATGCAACAGTTACACTATCTGGCTCTAAACAAATGAATGGAGTACTACAGATCTCCCCCACAATCAGCTACACCAATCCAAGAAGTGCAGTGTCCTGAGCAGAAGGGACCATGGAAAGCTTGGCCAGGCTCTCATTTTAATTGATCAACCTGAGGTTCTACAACTAACTGCAACCCTTCCTGCCTCCTAATCATGTGTTCTTTCCAACACACTCCTAGACTTCCTCCCCTGAAAGACAGAACAGCTGCAAAATGCCAAAACAAGACCAATCCATGTACTGAAACATATTGCTCTATCTCATCCATTACCGCAATGAGAAATGGCAAAAGAAGAATTATTTGACCTGAGAAATGAGAACACAAAGAAGATCTGAATTATATGAGATTATGAAAGTTAAAGTAAAAAATAATCAACTAGTCCCTTCCTTATTATATGGTTTCATAATAAAATTATGATGGGTCATTCGATGATTTACATGGCAGGTAAAATTAAAACAAATAAAAGGAAATACCCTTGACAAGCATAACCAGCCTCCAGCACACACAAGGTCGTGGTACAGAGGTCGCATCGTTAAATCCTCTAACGTGATTTTAAAATACGCTGGGTCATTAGTGAAGCAAATATCTGATTATTTATGTTTGACATAAATATAATTTTCCATAATGGAAAAATTGTATTTTGGAATATAAGGAGTCACTAAGAAAGCTTTCTATTTGTTAAAAATTAGACCATACCTTTAGCGTGTTTCTGTAATATCTTCCTTTGAACAAAAAAAAGCAGTGATTACTAGATTAGAGAAAAAGAAAGTATTGATTTACCATAGGCATACTATAGAAAATATGAAATAATTTATTAAATTTTTTACAAGCAAATTCGTCACTTTACTTTTAATGCCCAAATCCATTTTTAAGCCTTGATTTTCTCACAGCACTTTGGCTCCAAGTAAAATACATGTTTAATCTGGTTATTTTGGAAAGATCTCTGTTTTAATTCAGTAACTGCCTCAGCTGAACTCCCTCCGCTGCTGCAGCCACAAGGCCCACTGCATTTTTCTTTGCATATAGCAATGATATTAAAAGCAAAGGGGAGGAACGGTTTCTTTCTCCCAAAAGACAGATGCAGACAGGAAGCAAAGTGACCGACAGCCAACAACAGTTTCACAGGTCACCCACCAGTGCAGAAAATGGCGCTGTCCTGCGCGTCCCACCCACTCAGGGGCATTCTGATACAGCACAAAACAGAAGAGAGAACACAGGTGACCCAGCTGATGTCTCCACTATGGAGAGTGACAGAAGTCACTGACAGTTGAGTTTTAAGCACATTCCTTTTGGTCCCACCCAACAATCAAGCACCAATCTTTTGTCAAGCCCTAGAACTGGGTGTGTCCCAGTACTTCCTTCAAAAATGCCCAAGTGTCAAAGTGTCATTTCCAATAAAATAATCCACTGAAATAATCATTGTTTCTTCCTGTAGTTTTTTTCTCTAGTCATGGCAAAGTACCTAAACTGATTCCCCCAATTTAAAAAACTGTCACTCTGGTTAACTCCTACGCAATGTCCCTCAGAGGGATCTACTGAGATCTACAGTCAGTTTTAGCAGAGATGTAATGACCAAGCTTTGAAAGCTCATCTCCAGAACTCTCCACAGCAATGCTGCATAATTGAAACACATGAAATTAAAATTCAAATACCATTTAAAATTCAAATTGCATGTTTCTGAAGTGTTTTAAACATTTTCTCTTTCTCTGACTCTTGTTGGAACATGGTCAGTAAGCCATGGCTCACACTCCTGCCAACCTTTCTACATGTTATCCACCAACACCTTCCCCAGGCCATCACAGCTGTTAGGCACAAGTGATGGTATTTCAGGACCACCAGGGGCCACATGTCAATCTTTGCTGTATCACTAAAAACTTCTACAGCTCTGGCTCTACCAGACCTCCAACATTCGCACAAGAGTTTAAAAGCAGAGATTCCAACATCTGTGTTCGGGGCTACCACTTGCTAAACCTCATGCCTTATATCCTTACATCTGTAAATGCCAGGAGAATTACTACTACCTTCAATTTGATGGGCTTAGGATACTGTTTGGATCATAAGAAAAGACAAGTGCTATAGCCTAGCTCCTGCAGCTGGGGCTTCTACATACATGAGTGCATTTCAATGATCCGTACTAATGCTCAATTTCACCTCTCTTACCCAAAGACTTAAATTTCCCTAATTCCATGTTACAATTACTTTTTAGCAATTTAGCCAATTTGTGGGATGTACATATACTAAAACATAAGATCAATGAAGATTTTAGCAAATACAACCACGTTTTATTTATTTTTAACCAAGGGTAATCATGTCTTGACAAATTAAAAGTGTGTGGTGCCTCAAAGGAAAATCCAGTCAATATAATCCACCCAACTCTTTAAAATGCCCTTGACAAGGTACTGCCACAAACATTATTAAAGAGAACTGAGTCATCATAGGATTAGACGAACCTATGCTAGATAAACAAAGACTGAAAAAACGGCATGGCTTTGGCAAGAAAACTAGAAACTGGAAAGGTCCTGGAAATGATCTTATTTAACATCTTAATAAATGAGGGAGGAAAGGAAATATAGATTAAAATTTGGGGTCTGTAAAAGATACTAAGTTTTTCCAGTGTGGGAATGCCAAGTCAGAGGGATAACTTATACGATTTCCAAAACTTTATGAGTTACTAGGGGGAAGACATTAAACAAGATTCAAGTTGGAAAACTATTGGGTTACTGCACTTCTCCGGATAATGAGCCTCAGTTATCATAAAAAGGAGCTTAAAAGTCACCTCTGGGATCCTGCATTAATGTGTTTCTGCAGCCAAAAAAGCTAACAAGGACATGAACAGCACCTGAGAACAGAAAACACAGCTCTCGTCTTAGGCCTTTCCATGAAAGGCTCCATAGTCTAATGTAGTGCAGCGCTCGCATCTGCTGATGCATGGAAACAAATTATAATCCTTCTACCATCCCCCTCCAAAAAAAGAAACAACAAGAAAATTAGATATTGAGGAAAATCCAAGCAAATAAATGTGCCCAGCAAATCACAGAACAGCCATATGATTTTAAAACCCAAAACAGCAAAAGGCTCCAAAGAAATATCACATAGGCACTTAAGAAGCATTCACCAAAAATGGAATTAAAACTTCTCTCTGTGCACCAAAGATAGTTACCCACACACACCAGAGGTCTTCAAAAAGAGGTCTTCAAAAAGATTATAGAAGGGCCGCAGCGTGGTGGCCTAGTGGCTGGAATTCCCTGTGGGTGCTGGTTTGTGTCCCGGAAGCCCCACTTTCTATCTAGTTCCTTGCTTGTGGCCTGGGAAGGTAGTCAAGGAAGGTCCAGGGCCTTGAGACCCTTCATCCACGTGGGAGCCCCAGAGGAGGCTCCTGGCTTCGGATCTGCTCCAGCCATCACAGCCACTTGGGTAGTGAATCAGCGGCACAGAGGATCTTTCTCTGTTTCTCCTTCTCTCTGTATATCTGCCTTTCCAATAAAATAAATATTAAAACAAAAAAAAAAGATTACAGAAAACACACACTGTGAAAAAAAAACTGCATGGACTCCCAACATTTTCTGCACCCAAATAAACCTATCTTTCAGTACCATTTTTTCACTCATATTTTAAAGCTGTTTCATAGGCTTACAGACTTTGCAGATTCTGTACAATGATGGGAGATCTGAACAAGCCACATATAGGGTTAGGAACGGCACTGCTTCTGCACTTTAACTTAAATATCCATTTTGAATAAAATTATAAAGCCAAGAAATGAAACAGGCTAAGAAATACTAATCAGGTCCATGCATAGAGAAGTTTCCTTAGTTGTAGACCACTGTGGCTTTGATGGAGAAAAAGTAAGGCATTTTGGAAGATCCACTGCTGCATTCTCAAAGTGAAATACAGCACACCCGCCTTAGGCTTCCCACACATGGTCCCCGAGAGCAACACCTATGGACAGAACCGTAGACTGAATCAATACTTTGTAAATGCTCTCACCAACTTCAGCTGTCTCTCCCATATCCAGTGTATTTACATTCTGCATTATTTTTTGGTAGTATATCATCTATGAATTTAAACATCTTTCTCTGTAAAGCAGGACTCAGTTATCTTTGACATGCTTTAATTTACAGTATAGCATCGAATTCATGGGCACCGCATAAATATTTAACAATTCCCATTTGTGAGAAAGACATGATTCACAAACTCAAGATGTAAAATATTATTGTTATACTGCATTATACCTTCAAGGTTTAGGAGAGATGAGCCAAAAAAGGAATTTACGGGCTCAGAATACGTCAGGGTACATGCAAGTGAGTCTGAAGAAAAATGTTATAGAAGAATGTGTAGCAACAGCTTTCAAACTAAAGCACACATACATGAAAATTCAGATAAAGTAGAAATATAATACAGTTCTGCTGAAACTCATAAAAGGTAAGTAAAAATTCTTACGTATAAAAAGATGGTATAAAGGAAAATTTTGCCGAGCACCATCAACAAAATATTTTAGACAATAGATGCCCATGCTATTGTCAGTGCAAACATATTTCTTTAGATGTTTAAAATATGCATACTGCATAAAAACAGAGTGGAATCACAGAGGGAAATGATTTCATAACAAAACATACATGCATTCTGCTGTTATGAGAAGTTCAGATTATTAAAAATCTAACCAGAAAACCCAATCACCATTCCAAAGCCACTCCCTTAGATCTCCAATTATTGCGAGCATGGGGGAGCTGGGAGGGAATGTCTGAGTATTTCCATTGATTCTCCAGCCTGGAGAACACTGAAAACAGTGTTCTCAAATCCAGCATGAAAGGCACAAAGACTAGAATGGGGAGCAGGCAAGGTGGAGTGTGCAGGACAGGGGAACAGGGGCACTGAGCAGCCCAGGATTTAGGGGGAATGCAACTGCCACTGGAAAGAAAGATACTTCGGAAAAGAGCAAGTTGGTTCTACCTATAAACTGCCAAGTGTGATGTGCACAACACACAACAGCAGTCCACTGCAGTATTTGTTCCAACCGCATAAAATATATGTTCGCACTGTAGACCCTAAAGGATACACATTACACCAAAAAAAAAAAAAAAAAAAAAAACTTGTGAATGGGCAGTTTCAAAGCATTTTGCAATTTCTTAGCGGCTTTGTAAGACAGCTACGAGCAAAGAAATGTCAGAGATGAAGCACACCACAATCTTTGCTGAGCCTAAAGTCCAAACTTTCACAAGGTGATGCTCTGTGTAAAGTTTAGCATTATCTCTGCCATTTCTGAAAACAACAGCATCTGCTTTTATTAGTGGTGATGTCAAACTTTAGAAAACATCTTTTGGAAGTTTATTTATACATGGCTGGTGAACACAGCTTTCACATGCTGCACAAAATGCTGATCAGATAAAACTCGATCCTTCTTGTAGAATGAAGAATTTCTCATCTCTATTTAAGGTAAAAGCATACACCAGTCCATAAATATGCATAATTATGGTGAAGGAAATGCCTAATTTGCCTACAAAAATCTCAAGGGTTTGTCAACTCAAACAAGGAGTGAATCAGGTCCATTGAGAATTACTAAGAAAAACATAATCAAACATAAATGCTACAGAATACAAAGATCATTTTCTAAATTGGTTCCAGAAACAGCTCCTAGGTAAATTTCCATGAAAAGCTAATTTAATTCAATTAAACAGTGTAGCATGGTTTTGCTCTTCAGAGAGGGCTTACATATTTTCATTTGCTTCAGTTGTTAAAGTATTTAAAAGACTGACTGAATCTTGAATGAGATGAAGATTCAATGTTTTCCAACAGGCATTTTTGAATGCAGTTTACTGAGCAAAAAGAAAACAAAAATACCACTTCACTGTCCGTGATCAAGCAGCATCCAAAGTAAAAAATCCCAATGCATGTTTAAAGTCCTTAAGTGACCTACTGTCATATAAACTCAATGTTATCCCCACTGAAAATTACAGAACAAGACAATATATGCAGAGATGATGTTTACCCCCAATATTAGCATATTATCAGAACTCTGCCTCCAGCATGCATTAAGATGGAACAGATTTGCCACTTAAAAATTAAATACAAGTTCCATTTACTTTGGAGCAATTCAAGTTCCCTTGAGTGACATTTCCTCATGAATTTACATGTCATGGAAGCTTGCTTCCAGCCGCTCAGGATGAGAAGAAGGTAATGCCTTCCCAACCGCCTGGGCGGGGCCTCTGCCAAGTCCATCTGGCTGCTGGCTGCTGGCATGACTCACCACGACCAAGCAACCTGAGGTCACCTACTCCAGGTCTTTGTAACAGAACTGCCAATTGCCTACCAGGTGGTTCCAATTTCCCAGAATACTTCAAATGAGGGAACAACTCCTTCTAAAGTCACCATTTTATTTTCATATTGTCTCGGGCCATAGAATTTGGTAAGAGCGGAAGGTCTTTTGAAATGTAGATTACCAATCATCTGAAGGAGAGAATTCACTGCATGCTGTGGATTGGGAATATTGCACAAATAAAATCAAGTGTAGAAGCAAAGGATACAAAAACGTGTGACTGTACACTCCCAAACTTGTAAAGCGAAAAAGCACCCAAAATGTTAGCAACAGCCACTTCTGCGTGGTGAGATGCTGGTTTTATTCGTTAAATTGTTTTCATAGTTCCAAAAGTTGACCATAAAGAACACATATTTTTTTTTTACAATTAGGAAAAAAAACTAAGTTTTTAGAGAATATCGGACATAAATCTTGCACTCAGTGAGCTACAGATGCAATACATACTCACAAGTATGTATTGTCTTTCTCTGAGTGATAAAGAAAAACACTCATTTTTATTTATCTAAAGAAACAGTTTTTAAAAGGAAAAAAAGGCACTGGGCTCCTAATCCATGATTAGTGTGACAGATACAGAATGAATGAGGGCCCTAAGTGTCTTTCCTGCTGGAGATAAAGACTAGTGAGGACTCTTCTTCAACCCCAAGGGTTCAGTGACATAGACGTCCCCTGGTCTAAGACTCCTTTGGGGGAAATGTACGCTGAAGGCTAAGAAAGGTCTTAGTGTAAACCCGTCTGCAAGTCTCAGGTTTTGTTGACCAACTGTGTACTCACTGATAAAACCCTTTGGTGGTGTTTATTACATGCTCACACTTCCCAGTCACTCGTTATTCTAATTCTCCAACAGTGCTGGGAAGTTTACATCATTATCGTTCCTATGATATCCCTATGACTATGACGCAGACCAAAGGTTTAGCGATTTGCCCAAGGTCTCAGCTAATGGGTGGCAGAGCCAAGTATCAGACCCAGACAGCCCAGCTCCAGGGGGCCCCCAACCAAGCCAGAGGGCATCGAAAACTGCCTACGAAATCCGTGCAGTCAACACCTCTCACTCCACTAAACCACAACTTCAGGGAGCCAGGCTGGAAGGCTGGCAATCACCCAGTAAGACACATGGTTATATGCAAATTGCTTATCTAGATTAGCCAAAAAGCTCATATTACCTTGAAGATAGAAATAACTAGCAATGCTGTTAGTCCTGAAACATTCTAGAATTTAAATTAATCAAAAAAGCTTAATTAAACTGGTTTCCTTGTTATTAGATTCAAAACTAATGAATTTTGATTAAAAAATAAATTCCTTTGCCAAAAAAAAAAAAGTGTATTCATTTACTTGACAGAAAGATCGATGCACAGAGATCTTTCGCCCAGTGCTTCACTCCCCCCACGACACGCAAGAGCCAGGGCTGTGTGTGACCAAAGACAAGAGCCTGTCACTATTTGAGCTGTCACCTGCTGCGATCCAGGGTGTGCAGGAACAAGAAGTTAGGGTCAGAAGCAGAGCTGGTACACAAACCCAGGCACTTGGACACAGGAGGCAAGCTTCCCAAGTGGTCTCTTACCCACAGCCCCAAACACTCATCCCCAACGTAACTTCTGTACCATCAGAGTCAAGAGTCTCCTAATTTTGAAAGATCACCTAGGCGGTGTCACGAACTGGCCATTCTTAGGTTCTTCATGCCTATCCAACTTTCTAAAAATCCTAATAAATATAAACACTCTCTAGTGATCAGCTGAAACAGTAAATGTTTCAAAATGCATATACTGATGTAAAGTGGTTGAAAAGAAAATGCAATTAAATAAAATACAATGATGTCTGTTAAAAAAACAGGATCACGAGAAAATTCTGAAAGCATCTACGTGTATACACATATTTATCAGATTATTAATGTTAGCTAATGCTATAAAGCAATTTATTTTCTCAAGGTTTATCTGTAAGTCCAAATTTTCCTGCCAGGATGATTTATTGTATGTGTCATCGGGAAAAGCTTTTCAAATTCACACACTAAAAGCCTGTGTAACAGATGCAGGTTAGCGGCAGCCACTCAGACACACATGCCCCTCCCTGTCTTTCAGTGCTCTTGATGTTGAGCAAAAACTAAGCTCTATCACTCTCCACCATCGCACCCTGCTGATTTCCTCCCCAGCTCCAGTCCCAAAAACTGACCTGTCAATATCGTGCTTATTGCTTTATGTCCTACCCCCTCCCCAATCCTTGGGCCAAATAAAGCCCAAGATCCATCCTGCCTAACCGCCTAACCCTGAAGGGTCACTCTTTACATACGCACCGAGTTGATGTGTGAATAAAGGGGTAAATGGAATAAAGTATGTGAGGAGAATACATACAGACTACAGTTAAGAAGAGTCAACCAATAAACTCTAAGTCTTTCTATAATCACAGCTTGGGTCAAGGTGCCACTGTGTCTGGTTGTCTCTGTGTCTCTATGTCTCTGTCTCTCTCTGTCTCTCTCTCTCTGTCTCTCTCTCTCTCTCTCTCTGTCTGTCTCTCTCTCTCTCTCTCTCTCTCTCTCTCTCTCTCTCTCTCGCGCACACACACACACACACATATCAAGTGCCCAGCAGGGGTTAGCAGGTCAACAGTTCTTCTCAAGCCAGGAAGACTCCCAAGAGGAACAGGCTTGCAAAAACTGACACCATTGCAGACTCAGCTCCTAACACATGAAGAGGGGCTATTTAGAAATCAACAATTTAACATGGTATGGGCAGGTGTGCCTAAGAACCCGAAGAGAAGTACAGCAAATAAAGCTAGGAGAAGCAACACAGCTCTTCCAGAGACGACCAGAATCCAGGAGGCAAGCAGTACTTGGAGAAGGCTGCCTTGAAAGATGCTGCGACTCTGCCCCGGGATGCAGCAGTCAGAGCCACAATGCTTAAGCTCGCCATCCTCCACCCTTGCCCGGCCTTCCTGCTGGGCTCAGCCATGACCTCAGTCAGAGTGGGGCACCCAGGCCATCTTCCTGGACTGAGTGTGGATGGCAAGAGGAACAAGCAGACAGCTCCCACGGAAGCCCAGGAAGATGCAGCACGGCATTTTGGCCAAAAGATGTAAGACCAGAAGTGAGAACACTTGGCTACAATTAACAATGATCAAGAGAAGTGGCAGATAAAAATAAAGTTCTCTACTGTGTGCTGCACTCCATTCTATTCAGAGGAAGGATTCAGGAGAATTCATCCTTCACGTGGGCTCTCACAGCTACGTGGGCACTGGGCAACAGAACAACAGTTTATTTTCAGAAAAAGAACTTCTGATACTTTAGCACCTTTTATAGCTGATTATAAAGTGTATTCATTAGCTAAAATCCAGATTTCCATCAAGAGATTAATTTAGACAAAGGCTCTATCATTACAGACTTCGATGGAGTCATTTTAGATTCATAAATCATCAAATTAACTAATGACAGATGTTTCTGTACTTGTTTAAGTCCATATCTATCTAAGTGCTATAAAAATGACTAAAACGTTTATCTCCAAACAGCCAGGCAAGAAATGTTATAAAGACACATACTGGATTCTATCTTTTTTTTTCGCTGAGCCACTATGTAAATACAATTTCCAGAAAATTCATTTCCAAACTTGCTACTTTGTACTTTTTAAAGCAGCAGCTACATGCAGCCATGCACTTGCTGAAAGACAAGAAAAATGAAATCAGCCAAATTTGAGTTCCTGCACTCTCAGGACACATACTCAGTAGGATACAGCAACTATTTACTGATGTCCAGTGTGAACTAGCACCTAAAAGGGCTGGAATTCAAGGACTGACAAGATGCCGATCCAACAACAGAGTTAACAGTGACATCTTTTCAGAACCTCCAAAGTTATCAAAATGGAGGGTTCCAGGCATTCTGTCCTGCTTCCTCGCCTTTGAATCCAAACACTGATTTGTTCGAACTAAGCACACAAGCACTGGTTCAAGTTTTCTTCCGCCCATGTTGCTTTTCAGCAACTGCTGGTGGTACGGGTATCACTCCGGTCACAGTTCCCAGGACAGGTCACAGGGGACACAGGCAAGAAGCTTCCAGCCCCCTTGAGGTATCGGAAGAGAAGCAAAGAGGTGACAGTTGCAAATGATGAGAAGGTGTTGAAGCCTGACATTTTATAACACAAACGATGGTTGAATCAGTGAATTGCTGGAATGGAGACCAAGGCCAAACAAAAATGGAGAAAAGCAATTTCACTCCCTGATCTTCTTGCTAGGCAGTAAGAATAATGCCTGTGCAACCCCGCCCTCAGCACAGCCCCCAAGCCCTCAGCTACATCCCTCTCAGAAGCTCCCAGGGCGTCTTCCTCCAGACAAGTCTTGCACACATGATCTTGCTCACACGAGACAGACATGCCAAGTCATTCTTGCTCATGTCTGTTTAAAATTCTCCCGAGTATCCAAAAAATATCCTTTTAATAAAATGCATGCTTCATACTGTAGGTCAGGCTATCTCTGACCTCATTCCCACCATTTCCCCTAACTTCCTGAGTCCAAGCCCCAGGCTCGCTTTCTCTGCCAGAAAGTTCTCCCCGACATCCACAGATTGTTCTTGCTTGCTCTTCCATAGCGTCCTTAGTAAAGTCCCTTGCCCAGCAGATAGGAAGCAGCCCGCTCTCTCCCTGTCCAGTCACCCTGCCTTGTTACCCTGCCTTGTTTTCCTAATGCAGTTTTCACTGTCGCAAATGATCTGACTCATGTGCCTGTTTGCAGTTCATTGCATTTTCACTCTCTAGAACCCAAGTTCAATGACAGCAAGGATTTGGGTCATTTGGGGCCATAGTCTCCCTACAGTGCATTAAAAAAAAAATACAGGCAGAGCAGACAAATGTTTCAGTAAAAACAAATGTAATTAAGATATCACCACGTAAGCGAATGTCCTAAAATTCACTGCCTAATGTAAATGATGCATTATCCTTCTCTGTTCACCAGCTGACAGTACAAAGTACTCCGAAACAACATCAAAATCTCGCTCTGGTCTAGTCCCTTCTCTCTCCAGGCTCTAGCCACATAAGCTTTTGTTTTCCCTCAATTTCAGCTAGCCTTTATTGGAAAGGCAAGTGCCAGAGCAAAACGGAGAGGTAAGAGAAAAGAAAGAGAGCAGGCACACTCCCCAGACGGCTGGCATGGAAGCCTAGCGTCGCCGGGAGCCCCATCCAGATCTCCCGTCTGGGTGGCAGGGGCCCAGGTGCTTGGGCCATCTTCTGCTGCTTGGCCAAGTGCATTAACAGGGAGCTGCATTATAAGCGGAGTAGCTGGGACTCCAATGTGAAATGACAGTGAAACAAGCAGCAGCTGAAGCTGTTGCACCACAGGGCGAGCCTCCTCTCCCCTCTCAAACTGATGCAGATTACCATTTACCCTATGGGCGAAATCCTGGCCTCAATCCTCCCCGAATTCCAGCCTGCCCCTGTATATCACAACACTTCCCCATTGATTTCTGTGACGAAAAAACCTCCAGCATATTAAGTCCTACAACCAAGTACCTCTCCATAAAAATCAGCTTCTCCCACAGCCCTTCATATTGTTAGCAACCATCATCTAGTTAGGGTTAGAAAAGGCAAAACCATTTTCATTGTGGGATCAAAACGAATTGAGAGGTTGGAGATCATCAGCTGAAGTGGTCTCCAAGCTTTTCTGAAGTCATGTTAGCCTTTTCCCCAATCAGCAGCTTCCAAGTAAGTCTGATATGTAAAACAGATGATTGTGCAGTTGTCCTGGGAGTTAAACCAGTGATCTCTAAAGAAAAACTTCCAAAAGCACCAGTCATGTGGCCTCAACTTCCTTTCTCTTCTCCCCAGCTCCCTTGACAGAAAAAAAGAGAGGAGAAGCAGTTGGCCTGGAAAACATCAGTCTTTGCAGGTAGAAATGATTCTGCTCAAGAGGGCAGAATTAACATCCAGAACAACAACCAGTACCTACCAGTAACACTCAGGTCAACGTTCTGAAAGATTGTATCACACATGATGGTCAGTTATTACAAATTATCCATTTCATGCTGGGATTGTCTGGGTGGGCATGAAACACAGATCTTGAGAGTTCAGATTACAATTGTTAGCTTCTAATCACACACAGATTGGCCCATTTCCAATGAAGGCAGGCAAGCAGGAATCCCAGGAAAAGAATGAGAGCAACAGCACCTCCCCGTTTCTGAGCACCACTCTCCAAGGCCTTTGGGCCTCTCCCTATTCACAGGTAACATCAGTGTGCATGACAAGATGCTCCGCACACCTAAGTCATGACTTGCTATTATTCCCTGTTCTTTGTGCTCCAACATCAACCCGCAGCCATTCTCAGGCAACAGAGACAAGCTGGAAGGGCTATCAGTCACCATTAAGGACTTGCTGAGCATCTACTACCTGCCAGGAGCTTTGCCGAGTCCCTGAAATACAGAGAAAGAGAAGCAAGGAACACTGCCTCACCCCCAGGAAGTGGCAGCCCAGGCAGGAAGAGCCAGCCGAGCCACTACCCCAGCAGATGGTGAGCACCCACAGAAGGCCAGAGCAGCAGAGGGGGCGGTGGGAGATCAGGGAGAGCTGTGCTGAGCTGCAAGGATGCCAGCTGCTTCAGAGCTGAGTGCTCACTCAGGTGGATCAGGGAGACGGCAGGTACCGTACACACTCAGGGCCAGCCTCACGCACTGCCTTCTCCTCCTCCACAAATACGATGGTGGGCATTTACTGCCCGCAAAACACTTGGCCAGACCATCGTACACACTTCTTCAAAGTTTCTAAGGAAAAAAAGCAACATCAACTTGCCTTGAATAAATACTCTCAACAATTGGTACATTTGGAGAGAGCAGCAGCAGCATGTCACTCAGCGTCAATACTCTAACAGCAGCAGACCTCCGACAGCCCTGCTGGACGAAACACTGGGCTGCACCTGGCCGACAAGGTGGCCGAGCCCCCTGCAAACAGTGATGATTCACTAACATGACATAAATCCAGATTTTTTTTTTTTACTCCCCTAAAACTAACATTTCGATTTCAAAAGAACAAATCAGTGCCATTAAAATGAAGCAGCTCCCAGCACATGGGTAATGAGATCAAATCAACTCTGTCATGTGACCCAAAGGAAAAGGTGGTTTTCCAACTGGTAATTCAGATTGGACAAATAACACGCTGTATCAGCTTTGGTAGCCTTAGGCCATATTTTGGAAAAAACAAAGGTACATTATGCGTGACTAAAGCAAACAGTGAAAATCACAGCAATTAATTTCCCAGCTATGTTTTCCATAAAAAGCCATCACTACTGTGATTCGTTTACAACATACAAACTTGATTGGCACCACACAATGATCCAAGTGTGTCCTAAATGGTGTATTTCACTAAGACGTCGCATCCTTCCAAACATCCTCATAAAGTTTTTTCAAGAAATTATTGATCCCTGGAAGGGCTCACGGTTTAACGTTCCTGACAAATCCTTTCCTATTTTCTTTGCAGTTAGAAATAATTCTTCTTGATCACGAAGAGTGTAAAGAGGTGTAAAAGTACAAAGAGTGAATATTTTCTTAAATATAAGGGCCCCAGTGGACAGAAGCCACTTCCATAACTTTTCCAAAAAAATAATTGGGAGAGCTGTCACTAAGATACTAAAAATACATGTGTGAGAAAACAGATTAGATGGTATCGAATTTTCCCTTAATTACCTTTGCAAATGTTTTTCAAACACTTTGCAGCTGAATCCTCTCATTCATGAGAGTGTGTGTGTGTGTGTGTGTGTGTGTGTGTGTGTGTGTCCCTCTCCCACCCCAAAGACTCGGGATTCTTTTCTCAGGTAACTGCTTTGCTCCGCGTCCCTATGGTGCGGTTCTCTGGTGCTACAAGCAACAAAGCACCCCTCTTCTGCTTTCTTTCATGCTCACCTTTGCAGCCACCCAAAGCCCGCTGACCTCAACTTGTTGGAAATGTGACTAAGAAAGGCACATTTCCTAGTAACTGACCAAGGGCAGCACCCCACGCAACCCTGCCATCCCTGTACCCGAAGCCACCTTCTCGGAGGACCTATTCCAGGGAGTCTGAATCCTAGTGCCACAATCCAATGCACAGTCAGGAACACGGAGCGGGGACAGAAGCCAGAAGCAACCTAGAGACGCGCGCGCGGTCCCGGGGAGACCGAAGTCAAAGTGCAGAAGGGCTGGGGAGACGGAGAAGGGCTGAGGAGAGGGCGGCCAAGTGGGGAGAGAAGGAACCGGGAAGGAAAAGGGGACAGCGGAGTGAAGAGGAAAACGACAGGAGTGGGAAAGGAGAGCGAGAGACGGACGGACACAGGCAGGGGGAGCGAGAGATAGGCAGGGGACTGCCACGGAGCCGAAACCTCCCGGCCGCGCTCTTGCGGCAGGTCCAGGGACAGGTGGCTGGGGGTCAAGCCCGGTGCCTTCGGGTCGTGTCTCGGCCGGCCCCGCACCCCCAGCCCGCCGGGCTCCCCTCCTCAGGGTCGGGCCGCCGCGCGCGCCAACCCTCGCCCCTTCCCTCCGCGTGCAGGTCCCACTCCCCGCCGCGCCGCGTCCCTGTTCCCTCAGCCCCGGGCTGCACGTGTCCCGCCCGCCACCGCCGCTGCCCCTCGCCAGCGCGGGCTCCAGGCCTCGGGGTTCCCGGCACAGTCGCCCCGCACACAAAGCCCAGGCGTCCAGCGCCTTGAACCAGTCCCGCCGCCGCCACCACCTCCACCACCACCGCAGTCGCCGTCTCAGCCGCTGCCCGCTCCGTCCCGCACCAAGCTACGGCCGCCGGGCCCCGTGCCGCCCCCCTCCACCCCTGCCCTGCGGACTCCTGAGGGCTCCGACTGGGCGCTCTTGGACACGGGGCCACCCGCGCAGGGACCGAGCCCCGGCGCGCCCTCCCGGCCGCAGGAGCCTTACCGGCCGCTGCGCTCCTGCGCTCGCGTCCTCGGCGTCGCCGTCCCCGCACTGCCGGGGGCCCCGGCCGCACTGGCTCCGCCGACTCCGCGCCCCGCGCCCGGCCGCGCCGTCAACTTCTGCTCCGCCGCCGCCGCTTGCTGCCGCGCCGCCGCCGCGGGACTTTTTTTTTTTTTTTTTTTTTTTTTCTCCGCTCCTCGGCAGCCTCTGGAATTTTTTTTTTCACTTGCCCTCTCCAGCTCCCACTAGTGATTGGAGACTGAGAGCCAAGCACTTAGCGTAGGGATTACACTGCCCGACGCACTTGGAGCGGCCCCAGCGCCGCTCCCTGGGTGAGCAGCGCGGGACAGGGACGCTGCTCCCTGTCCTGGGAGCCTGCGGTCGGGGGCCGAGCAGCTTCCCAAGCCCGGGGCCGTGTCCTCCCCCTAGGCATCCCTTTCCAGCGCCCCTGCTTTCTCAGTCGTGATTACGAAAGGGTTTCCAAAAGTTTCCCTGCTTTGGGTTTGAAGAACCGAGATGGGTGGCCGCGCTGCCAGCTTGAGCGTCCCACGGATGAGCCAGTGCGTGAACGCGAATGCCCACGGAGGCTTTGGGGGCGGAAAAGGGAAGCCGAGGCAGCCTCAGGTGGGCGCGAAAGCTACCTGTTGGCCTGCGGCTAGGTTCCCAAGGGAGAGGCAGTCTGCAGGGGCTTAAAATTGCTTAACAAATAAAACAGGTTTTTCCGTTTATAGTTGATAAATCTCATTGATTTGTCCTGTTGGAAAGGCTGTGCAGCATTTTCCTTTTTAGGGTCTGCTTGCTATGAGTTTTAGGTGTGGAAATATGCTCCGAAGAAGTAAATATAAAGCTAGTCAGCTCCAGTCCTGCAGACTCAAAACGGACATTTCTTTTTGAAAAATTAGCCAATTGCCAGCTCGATTTCCTAGGGAGATGGCTCCTGACCTGCTACTATTCTTTTCTCCCTTGCGCCTTTCAACTGCGTATCCTTCAGAGTGACTTATTTCCAAATACATCTTCTCTGATCACCACCAAGCCTGGAATTGGAGATGAATACTTACCACGATTTCACTCTGAAGGCGTTTGCCTCTGGAAGTCTTCATCCAGTCCTCAGCCCATCATTTCACAGCCTCTGCTCTCTTCCCTTCAACATTTTGAAGGTAGACATCTAGTATCCTTTTGTGCTTGTCCATAAGAAAGCCAGTTGTGTATCCATTTATTTTATGCAGCTTCCAGCTGGGAGCAGGCAATGCAGCAGACACTAAGAAATCACTGTAAGTTGGACACGTTTTTCTCCGCACAGGTAATGTTAGAGGCAGGTGTGATGCTGCAGCAGGTTAAGTTACAGTTTGGGATAGCTGCATCTTGCATCATGTCCTGGCTGCTCCTCTTTCCACTCAGCTTCCTGCTAATACTCATGGCAGGTAGCAGCAGGTCATGCGCTCCCAGCCGTGTGGCAGAGCTGCTGGGGCTTCTGAGCCCGCAGCTTCTGCCTGACTGGCCCTGGCCGTGTGACCATGTGGAGAATGAGCAAGCAGGTTGAAGACTTTCTGTTGCCGTGCCTTTCAGATAAATAACTGAAACAAAACGGTGTCAGGGTCCCCGGGATCCCCTGTAACATAACTGGCTCCAGACTGAAACAAAGAGGTTCCACAGAAATGCGTCACAATGGGTGACATTAGTCTTATCCTCTCCTGCAGCCCAGGGGTCAGTATCTCATTATCTCAAAAATTCCATTCTGTCTTCATCCCAACTCCTCCCTCATAGCCTCAGTCCCAATCCTCTCTCCCTTTCCATCTCCGCCTTCTCTCCAAGCTAAAGGATTCTGATCAGCTAATGACCTTCTCTGGTCCTCGGTCAAATTCTCCGTCACCTCCATCCTCCAACATTAACTGGGTTTCAAGAGGAACCAAATCTGATTGAATCCATCCGTTCTGCTGTGTGAATGATAACTTCTATTTGCCAGATACCTATTCTCCCTCAGCGTTTCAGCCCTCGCGAATGACTGTGAAGTAAGTCAGATATAACAGGGAAAGTTTTGAACAGAGCATCTGAGCCATCCGTATCTTTTCAGAAGCTGGCTGAACCCGGTTCTGCACAAATCATTCTGAGCATCTCCTGGGCACAAGAGCCTGAGCTGGGAAATACAGGTAACCCTGGATAGAGAAGAGAATCCCCTTTAACATAAAGGCAATGGCATGAATTTCGTTTTTTAAAAAAATTAGATTTTTTTTTACAATCCCAAATCAGAGAAAAAATACATTTCTAGGTGTTTTTAGAAAAAAAAGAATTAACCCCATGTGTAAAACATGTTTGGACTAAATCTCAGGGTAGCATGACAATGTGCGGGAACAGGGAATCAAGGGAAAAATGAACATGACAAGCAATATGGTTTGACTGCCTGTGGCATACCAAACATTATATTTGAGATTCAACCCCTGCCCATTCTTTCTCGAATCTCATAGGAACAGAGGATCGATTTTTCTTTTAAAAGAATTGTTTCTTTGAGAAGCAGAGTGAGAGATAAGTAGGGAGAGGGGAGACAGAGTGATTTTCTGTGTGCTAGTTCACACCTCAAATGCACACAACACTCAGGGCTAAGTACTTAGTCCATCATCTGCTGCTCCCCAGGCACTTTAGCAGAAACCTGGATCTCAAAGCACAAAGTAACCAGGACTCAAGCAATAATAAGAAAGCATTCCAATTAGTGGCTTGACATGCTATGCCACCATGTGTATCCTGATACTTCTTTTTAATTGGAATTTCTATGGAAGATGCAGCAATTAATGCCTGAGAGTACAACTATAAGAGTGAAGGGGAAAAAAAGATTCCACTCGAGAATGTCAGGGGGAAAAAAACGGAGTGGTCACATTTTAGAAGGGTCCTGAGAGTTCTTTAGAGACCAAGTGAGTTAGAAAGAGAATACGAGTTCCATGCAGAGGAACCAGCATGGGCGAGCTGGCAGCTCAGTGCTGCCACCCAGGTGGCCAGGCGGTGTGGCAGGTGAGGCTGATAGCCGAAGCCGGCTGTGGAAATGAACTGCTCTGGCATCCTAATGCAGTAGATTTAAACTAAGAAGACAGAGGGGAGGTACTAGAAAGTCAACTGCTGGCCTAGGCTTTTAGAACAGATCACTGAGAGGTATCTGGAAAAGCAGAAATTAATTAAAATTAATTAGGAATCTGTCCTGAAGAGAAACACATGCCCATTTGCCTGAATTGTTTTAGGGATTTATTTACAACGAGGACAGGACTGGGGGCAAAGGTGCATGCTTCTGTGCTTTAGCCTCCCAGACTCCCACATCCTCTGCTTTGAAACCTTTCACTTTCTAAACTACAAAGGATCTCACCACCATTGATATTTTATCATGAAGTGAGACGTACGCTGGCAAGGAGAAATCTAGACAAGATGCTCTCAAACAGTTTTTCCATGATTGTGAATAATAGGCAGACTCCTTTTTGAAATAACCAAGGCACCAGGAGAAAGAAATAGATTAGGGGTCAATGCGATGGCTCATCTAGTTAATCCTCCACCTCCAACTGTTGGCATCTGTTATGGACATCAGTCTGTGTCCCAGCTGCTCCATTTCCCATCCAGCTCCCTGCTTATTGTCTGGGAGGGCAGCAGAGGATGACCCCAAACCTTGGGACTCTGCACCCATGTGGGAGATCTAGAGGAAACTCCTGGCTCCTGGTTTTGAATTAATTCAGTTCCAGCTGTTGCGGCCATTAGAGGACTGGTACAGCAGATGGAAGATCTTCCTCTTATCTCTCCTTTCTGTAAATATGTCTTTTCAATAAAAATAAATAAATCTTCTAAAAAGAAAGAAATAGTTCAGCAGAAAGAAACACACACGCACACACCAAAAGAGGGTCAACATCACTTCAAGTGGAGTGTATTTCCTTTCCATCCTTTCTTATTGACACAAGAATGTATCAGTTGGGGGACATTTGCAGTTTCTATAACAAAAACCAAACTTAATCCATGATGACCGTGTTCAGGCACATGGTCACTTCTATTATCACAGAGAGGCATCAGAATAAGGCACTTACTATTTTATTCCAATTTTACAAATAAGGAAAACAAGCAAAGGCACATTAAACAACTTCCAAATGCAAGATTCAAACCCCAGATATTCTGGCTGCCACACTTGAGTACTCTGTGCTTTATTCATTTCCTGTGGCTCTTGAGAGCTAGCAGGCCAGTGCAGAAGCCAGAGGCTTAGGAAGCTTTGTGATATGTGGCTTCGAAAATCCTTCCCTTGGAGCCAGCACAGTGGCTCAATAAGCTAACCCTCCACCTGCAGCATGGGCATTTCCTATGGGTCAGCACCCATAGTTCATGTCCTGGCTGCTCCACTTTCAATCAGCTCTCAACTTGTGGACTGGGGAGCAGTGGAGGATGGCTTCAGTATTTCAGTCGCTGTCACCCACATGGGAGTACTCAATTGAGTTCCTGGTATGTGGCTTCAGCCTGGTCATTCCCAGCTATTGCAAGCCTTCAGGAAGTAAACCAACAGAGACCTCACTCAGTCCATCACTCCCCCGTGTTTCACTGGTTTATAAACAAAAACGAAAATAAACAAAATTTGAATACACATCCAATTACTCCCATATTTATATCCTAGAGCTTCTACTTCCTACAGAATTTCTATTTGATTTGATATAGACTTGTAGTTACATGAAGGATGAAATAACAGAAAAATTCTAGTCCTACAACAAATTACCTTCTATCTAGGATGTAAGTCAAAGAGAAAAAGAACTCAACAATTAGAACAGAATAAAGCTATAAACTGAGAAAAAAAAAGTCTGAAGTAAAAATTTTTAAATGGATTTACTTTTGCTGTTAACATTGTCCTACTTTTTCATAGTAAAAGCAGATATGACATATACCTATTGGGCCCGGCGCCGTGGCCTAGCGGCTAAAGTTCTCACCTTGAACGCACCAGGATCCCATACGGGCGCCGGTTCTAATCCCGGCAGCTCCACTTCCTATCCAGTTCCCTGCTTGTGGCCTGGGAATGCAATCGATGACAGCCCAAAGCCTTGGAACTCTGCACCTGCGTGGGAGACCTGGAGGAGGTTCCTGGGTCCTGGCTTCGGATCAGAGCAGCACCGGCCATTGCGGCTCACTTGGGGAGTGAATCAGTGGACGGAAGATCTTCCTTTCTGTCTCTCCTCCTCTCTGTATATCTGACTTTGTAATAAAAATAAATAAATCTTCAAAATATATATACACCTATTTATATGATATTTGAATGCAATGCCACTCAATATTATCCATTTTTTAAAAATTTAATTTCTGGGCCTGGCCACTTAGGGAGTGACTCAACGGACATAAGATCTTCCTCTCTGTCTCTCCTCCTCTCTGTATATCTGACTTTGCAATAAAAACAAATAAATCTTTTTCAAAAATTAAATTTCTAAAACCCAAGCTTTTTTTTTTTTTTGGTACATCAGCTTGAGCCACACACCTACCTAATCCCTAAAACTTGAAAATTTGGAAAAAATTTTGTAACAAAACTTATAAAAAGTAATTCTTACATCTGTTTCTTTAGAGTCTCATGTTCCTGATGGCTTTTTCCTGGTAAAACGTTTTGCCAACCTTGGAACTCTTCAGCGTTTTCCCTGAGTCACGATATATTTACAGCTTGGGCTTCAGGAAGAAATATATGACAACCATTTCCTTCTGGACTACAAAATAGCCCAGAAAAGTTAGAAACACAAACAGGAGAATAACAATTCTCTTAATGAATTACATGAAAAAGATGTGTTTTGAATCCTATTAACTAAAAAACACCATTTTGCCCATTATACTTTATTAAAGTAATACAATTGTTTTAAGCTGCTAGAGAAATTTAAGCTTTGATCCATGACTTCAGAGATGATATGTTATATAAATTGTAATACCTAAGGGTGAATATTTGGGGAAGCTGTTAAGTACCAGCTTTGCATCTCTCAGTCTCATATCTATAGTAACAGGATTCAAACCCTGGTTCCACTTCCCAAGCCAACGTCCTGTGAAATGGGTGCCCTGGAAGGAAGCAGGTTATAGCTCAAGTAGTTGGGTACCTGCCACCCACAAAGGAAACTCGGAAAGAATTTCCAAATCCGGCTTTGAACTTAACCTTGCCCCGGTTATTATGAACATTAGAAGAGTGAGTGAACCAGCGGACAGAAACTACTCTGTGAGTCTCTGTTGACCTGCCATTCAAATAAATCAAATATTTATTTTTTTTAAAAAGTCATTTTTAAAAATCTCTAACATGGAGTTAATGTCAAAAATCATGTTGAAAATAATCCACAAACAAGGTGGAGGAATCCACCATGGTGGGAGGGTTTGGGGAGGGGTGGGGAGAATCCCAGTACCTATGAAACTGTGTCACATAACACAATGTAATTAATGAATTTAAAATAAAATTTAAAAAAAAAAGAAAATAATCCACAGTAATTATAGAAAGGCACTGTAGGAATTTGGTGTTGACATTCCTATTCATGAGCATAGCATATGCATTCCTAGGATGTACTTGGAAGGTATCCACACTAGATCCCTGAATACCATCCAGACGTTCAACCCAGCAGACAGTGTGGGCGAGCATGGACAGGGTGCACCGCAGGAAAGAGCCACACCCCTCCTAGGCTGGGCTCCTCCTACCCTGCACGTATTCGGCTGCTATGCATGGAAAGGATACTTGCATGATAGGAGGAGCCTCAAGGGAAGGAAGCAACCAAAAGATCAAACAGATCCTCCAAGTAATGCCAACAACAGAAAATCCAAGAACGAAGGCAGGGTAGATCAAAGGCACCATGTTCGAAAGTGCATTCCTTCCTTTTGGAAACAGCAAGTAGGTGGTGGCTGGCTGGTTAGATTTTTTTAACTTCTTATTGATTCATTTTTCATTTTATTTGAAAGGCAAAGAGACAGAAATAAAGAATAAGAAAAATTTTCTGTCAACTAGTCCACTCCTCAAATGCCAGCAATGGCCAGGGTTAGGCCAGGTCAAAGGCAGGAGCCCAGAACCCAACCCAAGTCTCTCATATAAGGAGCAGGGAAGCAAATACTTGGATCACCACCTGCTGTCTTCCCAGAGTGCACGTTTTCAGGAAGTTGGTGTTGAAAGCAGAACTGGGATTGGCATCCAATCACTCTGATATGGGATACAGATATCCTGCTCAGTATCCCAACTGTTGTACCAAATGTCATCAGCTAAAATTCTGCCTCACTACCTGGAATAGGTTTATTAATCTGCTAGACAATGCTATTCATTAAATTGAGCTAGATATTTACAAATAACTCAAACTGACATAAAGAATGGGGGAACTGATTGTAATTTATCTGCCTAGAAAATCTAAGACTTTCTCTTGCCTACAAAATAAAATTCATCTCAGAAGGACTGTCAGAACCCTTGGCCACATGGCCTCAGCTCACCTCCCAAGCACTACAGGCTCACACAGCGCTTGCAAAATATCTTTACACCTGCAACCACTTCTCTTGGCTGCTCTACTGTCCAACCCATGATCTCTATACCTTCAGTGTTTGGCATTTACCTTCTTGGCCTAGTCATGTCTTTTCTATTATGAAATACTTCCTCATTTCCCCAAGCAAGGCATCTCTCTCCTATTTCTGTGTGACTGCTATCACATATTTTTCAATGTGCCTGAAACATAATAGTTACTCAAAGCATCTCTACTGTTGAGTGAAGGTAGAACTTCACAGTTACATTAGAATCTTGGATCTGGGTTCTAGAACCATCTATAGATTTCTAACTCTACTGGTCACACACACACAAAAAGTATCTTTTAAACAACAATTAGCATCCTAATTGTGTAGGCAACAAGATACATAAAGTTTTGTTTTGAAATAAAAATGAAAAAAAAAATTGGAAAAAAACTAAGTAAGCTTATTCACTGCAAGATAGTTTGGAACAAAACGCCGGTAGACTTGCCAAAGCTATAATTGAGTTGAGTGTGAGGTGGGGCGTGTGCAGATGCTGTTCAAGTAGTTATGGAAGCTACTGTCTAAAAAGGGGAAATGATGGTATCTTTTTATTCTGGACTCAGGAATTCAAAGACTAGCGTCTCCAGGTGGTAGAAACGGACATCAAGATGCAGCTAAGAACGTTAGGCAACTTTCAGAGCATTCTTACCTGAACACCGAGTATTCTGCTTTCTGTTTCAAATGGAAGCTTCTAAAGGATGTCAACACGAAATCAATAACCTGGCATTTTGCATGTGTTAAAAATTGATCAAAATATGAGGAATGGATAGATACCATAATGTGGCTTGGCATATCAATCGCTACCAATTAGATTTCATCCGCCAAGCCTTCTTCTCCGGAAAGAATAACAGGTCATTTTTTTCACATGTCCATTTTGGATCATATAAAACATAACTGGGGGCAAACTAAAGCAATAATAAGAAGAAACCATACTGTAGCACAAACAATGGCTGTTCATTGCTAACTATTTACTATATGCCAGGTTCTGTAGCATTTGCTTTATCTCATTTAATCAGGATTATATTATCAAAATGATCATTCTACAGATGAAGAAATTGGGTTTTGAGAAATGAAGTAAGTTACTAAAGCCACAGTGCTGGTATGTGAAGGATGGGAGAGTTAAATCCATAGAATTGAGGGTGTGGAGCATTAATTCTTAACCAGAACACTCTTCTATATCCTCAGAATGTTACTATATCTTTATTTATAGTCAAAAGTGCAAGGTAACACTTGTATGGACTAACGTGCTATCCTCCCCTATATTTTTGCTGTTTTCACTGTTTGTCACTGATATTTCTGAAGCCATAGACTTGCCTTAGAACATGCCTGCATTACCCAACAGTGTACCTGGGTTCAAAACCTTCCTCTGGTATGTGACTAGCGCTGTCTGCTAGTGCAGATTTCAAAGGCAGCAGAGGCTGACTCAATTAAATAGATTCCTAAGGCCTACATGGGAGACCCACATTGAGTTCCTGGCTCCGGGCTTCTGCCTTGCCCAATCCTGAACACTGCAACCGTTTTAGACATATGGGAATGCTCACGCATGCTCTCTCTCTCCTTTTCATTCACTCTGTCCCTCTCAATAAGCTAAAATTTCTTTAAGCTTACAACTTTCATGCATGATGGACATTCCAACATTAAGAGAGAACAAGAGAAGATTTTAACATGGCATCTTCCTTTCCTTTGGCAGATTTATGCAGGCAAAATTACATTGCATTTGGTGTTTTATTTCACCTTTCTTCTTCAGTAGTTGCTGAAGTTCTTGGAGTAAAAATATATGTCCATTTATGCATAAGTTACATTTTGTGCCCCTAGGATTTAGCATATTATTGCACTGTAAGTCTAAGACTAATGAATGGGTAAATCATGCTATCTCTATCAACAACATGAAGATCAGAAGTAAGGAATGAAGATTTAAGCTTAAATTTCACATTGATACTTTAACACGAACCCAGAAACAGGAAGAGGTCATCCTTCACAACCCAAGGACCAGCCCTGAGGGAGGGGAAGACATTTCAAAGCTGACAAGGAGCCTGCGACTTCCTGGACAAGATCTTACATGACACTGAAACCAGAGATGGTGCTTTGTGTGGTACCAAAAAGCCAGAGGACACTGAGTATTCTCTGAACAGAGAAAAGTCCAGTTGGAGAAAGACCCTTTTGCCTTTGAAGACTGACAATGGAATGGCCACGTTACATCCCCCAAGTCAGTGTACTTCTCAGCGGGGGGGAAATTATCTAAAAAAACATCCACAACTGTGAGGTCATCTTTATTAAATTTCCAAATAAACATCACATAACTTATGATGTACAAAGTAATGTTTTGATACAAAAATGAACATTTTGGAACGTTCATGAAATAACATCAGTAACAAATGTTTGTATTGGTGCATAAGCTTTTGAATCCATGAATAAGCTTTTTCTCAAACACATTTTCATGTGTATTCATTACAGAATGCCTAGTTAACAAGCTAAATAACACCTGAATTATAACCTAAACATCCATCTTTTAAGTCAGAACAATTATACAGTATCTTGTTATTAGCTACAGCTACCAGGAAATACAGCCGGTCTCTTGAACTTACACTTCCTGTCTAACTGAAACTTTCTTCCAGTCTGAACATCTAGTCCTTCCATTCTCTTTCTACAAATTTGACTTTAACAGATGCCATATGTAAGAGAAATCTCCTAGGCGTTTGATTTCTGAGACCTGTTTCATTTGGTATCTCTTCCTACGTTTATCTCCTGCTGTTGCAATTACAGCATTTTGTTCTTTTTAAGAGCCATTCGATTTTATCACTTCACTTTCCTTACTAGTAAATCACAAATTGGAGGCACTGTTTCCATCTATCTCTTAGGAAATAAGGCTAGTGAAACACTAGTAGCTGTTTTTATCTAATCAAGACTTGATCTCATATAAATTTTATAGAGATTATATAGGTCTTCATAAAAAGCATCAGCTAGAAAGCCTGGATAGCAACATTCAAATTCTTTAAAACTAATCATCTAGGAATTATTTGGGTCCTGGGTCTCACTAATTTATATTATTTAGAATGAACATATGTCAATGTGAACATATCAGGTCTGGAAATGAAAGGAGATTCCGACAGTTGATTTCCCCATAGCTAACCTCTATAATTCTCTGTAGATGGAACTCACCAACAAGAAGTCATAAGAATTTTTCTTGCTTTGCTTGTTTTCTTGTAAAGAAGGTCTCACCAGATGCTTTAGTCACAGGCTATTTTGTTGTAGTCACATGGGTGGTAGTGTAAAAATGAAAACCTAAAGACTGGAGCAGGAAAAATAATCAGGTATGTCATGAATCATGAGCCTGTTTATACTTCTACTTAAACCGTAATCACTTGTTTAAACAAAAAGCTCTACCTCTGAATTTCCACAATTGTGTGCATATTATAAACATCTCAGGTTTCACCCAGGCTCAGTCAACACTTGGCATTTGTTGACACTCACAATCAAGGAATAGAATCTTCTGCTAACAAATTATTATCCTTCAGAAGATAATTACAAACAGAACTCTGATTTGGAAACTTTCTGATTAATTCTTCTGGTTTCATTCATTTCCACAATTTTTAAATTTTAAAATAAGTAAAAATTTATGACATGTTAACCATTCATTAAAAACGTCCCCCTTTATCTCTCTTTTTTTTTTTAAAGATTTATTATTATTGGAAAGCCAGATATTCAGAGAGGAGGAGAGACAGAGAGGAAGATCTTCCATCCGATGTTTCACTCCCCAAGTAAGCCGCAACGGGCCGGAGCTGCGCTGATCCGAAACCGGGAACCAGGAACCTCTTCCTGGTCTCCCATGCGGGTGCAGGGTCCCAAGGCTTTGGGCCGTCCTCCACTGCTTTCCCAGGCCACAAGCAGGGAGCTGGATGGGAGGTGGAGCTGCCGGGATTAGAACCGGCGCCCATATGGGATCCTGGTGCGTTCAAGGCGAGGACTTTAGCCGCTAGGCCACGCCGCCGCCCCCCCCCCCCCCCTTTATCTCTTAAGACTTGTCTTTTCCAAGTGTTTGGCTTAGGTGGCTGATACTATTGATTTTTACTTTTTATGAATGTTCATATCCCTCACCCGTGGCATACCAACACAGCTACTAAGTATACATTACGTATCTGTTCCTAGCTCTTGCTTTAGTTCATGTAATTTCCCGCTCCATTTTTCCCCTTATAGGGGGATTTATAAGATTTAGGATTCACTTTAATGTACAACATGTTCTTTCACATTGGTTTTCCTCTGGAAAGCAGAGTGTTTTTAAAGAAAATGCATTACTGACACCCCTTGTCTGTGGGCTACGCCGGAGGGCAGCCTCCTCCTGAACGTGCTCTATCCTGACCTCATTCCCTGGACTTCATCAGAACTCGAAAGCCAGCAGAAGTGGTAGAGGCAGCCTTCCCAACAGTTGATTCCAGTGGGATCATCAGCAAGAATCTACAACGTAATCAGAAGGGGTCTCCATTCCCATAACTATAATCCATTTGTACCTTTACGGTTAGTCATTTTTGAATTCTTTAGAGAAGTCACAGTTTATCGTGGTGTCACTAAACCCAAAAGTCCACATTTCATGGTGGAAGCACTCCAAGGCAGCACTTTCTGAATGGATGGGCAGAGTATAGTGACCCGTAGCTAAGCTGATGAACATTCAATTGCAAGTTAATTCTCACATAGGGTCTTTAGTTACATAATTGACCAGGTGATGACTGCATCTGATTGATAATCTTAATTTCCATCTTTTCCCAGTTATTTCAGGTTTCCATAATTCAGCAAATACTAAACAAATTGGCAGTGCGCTGAGGACACACTGGGCCAGAGGAAAAAAAAATCCTGTCTCCCTTGAGTTTACAGTCTAGAGAGGAAGATAGACAAATAAATAAACAAGAAGTTGCTAAAGAACATGGTGATTGACTCAGGATTTATTAGTCAGAGTGCTGGGTATTAGCTGTGCAGCAGTGAACAAAGAGGACCTGAGCAAGCGTTCAGCTTTTCGGGGGACAAGGGTATCGGGGTCTCCCGTCCCGCAGAAGAAATCACCGATACTCCAGGCTCTGCTTCAAGAGGCACTTTATTCTTCCAACCAGTCGATCTCCCAGCCAGTTGACTCGACTTCCCCCTTAGCCGAAACCCCCACCGTTTATCACACACACCTAATGAACGCACACACAATCAGCCTAACCAAGAAAGCAAAGGCCAACGAAAAAGGGTAGCTGCCCGAAAAGGAAAAAGCGAGCTCCTCCTTTTCGCCTAAAGCGGGCTGCTTATATATCCCTTTTGCCCATGGGTTCACCGGGTGCTATCTGATTGGCCAGGTCCTGGAGAGGAGGCAAATTTGCCTCACCTGCGACCTCCAGGCCAGGTCCTGGAGAGGAGGCAAATTTGCCTCACCTGCGACCTCCAGGCCAGGCCCTAGAGAGGAAGCAGATTTGCCTCACCTGCGCCCTTCTGTCTTCCTGCTGCCTCCTGGCCTTGAGCCAGGCGCCATCTTAGTGCAGGGCACTCATGCAGTGCTCCCAACAAAGGGTGTTGTTCTGGAGACAGTGACAGTTTAATTGAGACCCAAAAGGCAAATAATAGTTGGCTAAACAAAGGGCTAAGAAAGGCACAGGGAGGGGACAGGCAGGACAATGGTGCCTCCATAGGTCTCTGGAGGTAGCATCTGTGTGGTACAAGCAGGGGCTGTGCACCACTGGGTTTGTGAGAGTGGAAGAAAGCAGAGGAATCAGGGAGCAGGCCAGCCAGGGCATAACCAAAGACACTAGAATGAAAGCCAAGCCTGGCTGCCCGGACTCGGGTCCCTGCCTGGACACTATGCTTTGATGACTTCGCTATGCTGAATCTTGGCAATATCTACTTGGTAACCGAGAACCATCTTTTGCATTCTTTCTCCAAGAGTAGTTTTCTGTTAGCCTTGATGAAATAAAGAACCTGAGCGAGATTTAAGGTGTCCATAGTTAAGACATGCTTGGAGTGTCTGCATTCGCTGCGAGAGTACCAAGGCTCCAGTTCTGGATCCACTGTGCACCCCCGGAAGCAGCAGGTGATGGCTCAAGTGTTCAAGTGCTTGGGTCCTTGTCACCCATGTGGGAGATCCAGCTTGATTTCCTGGCACCTGGTTTCAGCCCAGCATAGGGATAGCTGTTGAAGACTGAATAAATACTCTCACTCTTGCTCTTGCTCTCAATCATTCTCTTTCCCTGCCTCAAATAAACAAAAATTTAACAAGTTGAAACAGCAGCCATCAGAATTGGACATGATGATAACGGACAGACTGGGTGATAACAAGGAAGGTCTCTACTTATACTCCTTCTCCTTCCCTCTAGCCTCTGTTTGGAGCAGTCCTGGTCTCTGCACCAGATGTTTGGCTGCAGACCTGCAGATGAAAGAGCTTTGCACAGGCTGATGCAACGGCACCACACGTTTCTGCTTTGGTGAGTGGTTGGACTTGGTGTTTACACTGATTGACTGTGATAGCTTGTGATCACTTTGATCTCCTAAGATCTTTCACATCTTGCTTCCTTAGCAACTCATAGCACTCTACACATACACATGATTAATCCTTGTTCCACAGCTCACAACAGATCCATTTCCTTGACCGAGACACCAGTCATAGTGCTTCGCCTTTTTATGCCTTTTTATCTTGAAAGAAGATGGTTGCTCCAATTTTTTTTTGTCAAAGTCTGACATAAATTTAATCTCTGTAACTATTATTTTAATTTACACAGATTCATTTTCTTGAGTAGCGTGTAGCTTATCTTTCTCAAATTGCCTTCAATAAAAGATTTTTTTTCATTTTTTTAATACATTTTATTATTGTTCCAATTTTAGTATATGCGCTGGTGAAGTGAGCACAAGATGGTTATGATAGTATCTGATTTGTGCAGTTGTCTTGAGGAAATAGTATTTACTCACTAAATAATAGCTATTTGGGGACACTTAGACTTTGAAGCCAATGGGAGTCAATAAAAGATCTTTGGAAACGAAGTGACTTACTACGTCTATGTTTCAGAACAATTAGTCTGAAAGAAATGAGAACTTTGAGGGGGCAGTACTGGAGATAGAGGCATTTGTAAATCTGACAAAGTAATCAGAATCTGAGATTTTGGTGGGTCTTAATTGAGGTACTAACACTGGGAATAGAAATCGGAGGACAGATTAAACAGCCTTCAAGAAACTATATTGACAGAAGTTTCGTGCAGTGGTTAGGGTGTTAGCTCTCGATGCCCTTGTCCCAGGACTGGGGTGAGCCTCGGTTTTTGCTTCCAAATCCAGTTCCACTCCCAGTTCCTGCTTATGTGTCCCCAGAGCGGGAGCAGGTGATAGCACAAGGAACTGAGTTTCTTCCACCCACACAGTGCCAGGTTGAATTAGTAGCTCCTGACTTCTGCCTAAACCAACCCCAGCTATTATGGGCATGTGGGGGAAATTAACACATGGGAGAGCATATATTCACATTCTCACTCTGTGTATGTAGGTGGGAAGTGGGGAGTGGCAGTGTAAAATAAAATAAAATGATAAAATCTAAAACAGAGAGGTTATAATTAGCTAGGTTGGTACATTGATCAAAACAGTAAAGGAGGGAAGAGAAACATGATGCTTTCCTTCTAGACTTCTGGTATAGGAGAATGAGATGGGGGGCTGACCCAGTGGCATAGCAAGATAACCCTCTATCTGCAGTGCTCACATCTTATATGGGCACTGGTTTGTGTCCTGACTAGTCTACTTCCATTCCAGCTTTCTGCTAGCATCTGGGAAAGCAGTAGACTATGGTTCAAACCCTTGGGCCCCTGCACCCACATAGAAGACTTGGAAGAAACTCCTGAATCCCAACTACCAACTGGCCCAGCTCTTGCACTTGCAACCATTTGGAGAATGAACCAGTGAATAGAAGATACCTCTCTATCTCACTTACTTTTTTATATTTATTTTTTATTGGAAAGTCAGATACACAGAGAGGAGGAGAGGCAGAGAGGAAGATCTTCCATCTGATGAGTCACTCCCAAAGGGGCCACACCGGTCAGAACTGAGCCAATCTGAAGCCAGGAGCCATAAACTGATCCAAAGTCAGGAACCAGGATCTTCTTCTGGGTCTCCCACATAGTACAGGGTCCCAAGGCTTTGGGCCGTCCTCCACTGCTTTCCCAGGCCACAAGCAGAGAACTGGATGGGGAGCAGGGCTGCTGGAATACAAACTGGTGCCCATATGGGATCCTGGGTGTTCAAGGTGAGGACTTTAGCTGCTAGGCTACTGCGCCAGGCCCTCGCTTTTTTATTTTTAAGAATAAGATAATCATGAGGGTATGTTCTGAAGCAGTACAAGTAAAAGAAGCACTTGTCTGGTGAAACAGCAACAAAACTAGTTTCCTTATTTGAGAGGCACACCAGAACAGAGCTACCGAGTGTCCACAATGACCAGAACTAGGCCAGTACCCAAAAACCAGGGGCTGAGAACTCAATCCAGTCCTCTCGCCTGTGTAGATGGCAGGGCTCCACTTGAGCTTTCCAGAGTCTGTATCAGCAGGAAGGAGGAGTAAAGAGTTGGAACCAGGGATTAAACCCAGGCTTTCCAATACGGGATGCGGGGGGTCCTGGCAGGTGTCTAAACCACTAGGCTAAAGACTTGCCCTGCAATTTAGAATCTAAGGTATCCATGGGACAGCCAATCAAAGATGTCAATATTAGGCTAGTAAGCAAAAAAAAAATTGTAACCTTTCTGAGAGAGATTAGCAAACTGGAAACTAGCTGTTGAATCCAGCAAGTGTTTATCCTCATGAGTAATAGGATTTCCATTTTTGTTTAAGTTGACTTTTATTATATATAATTTTGTTATATTTCTCCTTCCTCTCCTTTCTATGTCATGATACCTTCAAATATTGGAAAGCTAAGATTGTTGCTATGAGGTGAATGAATATGCTATCTAATAACTTGGAGGAAAAGTAAGGAGGGGGAGATAGGGAAAGAAGAGAGGGAGGAGATCAGAACCCCTATGCTTCTAAATCTGTATTCTAAAAAATGAAATCTATTTATTTTACATAAATTAAAAATAAGAATAAAAAAGAAATATCATAAATGAAGCTGTGTACATTGGACAGATGTATATGGAGAGACATGACATTATTGCCTTCTGTTTTCTTCTTATCCTTACAAGTAAATAGACCTGCAACAAGGCAAAGAAATGAGTGGCTGAGACATTGGCCTGGCTGGGGGAGGTCCTACATCTGCATTCCTAAGAGTTTTAGCTTCAGGAAACTTCTATGCTCCTAAAAAAAAAGTCTTGAGGTACCCAAAAAGATATATATATTTTTTTATTTTCCCGACCCCAAAAAGATATTTGATGACATGTTAATATACTTGGGATTTAATAGAAGAAAATTATCAAACTGGGAAAATTTTAAACATGGAAACCATTGATGAATGCTCAACCACAAGATGTTCATATCATTAACATTTGTGAAAAATACAATAAACATGGCACTGCTTTGCCTTGTATAGAGTTCTTTAAAGTGTGGCTTTGTAGCAGAGAGCCGGGCTCTCATACTTTTTTCCTGTATTCAGAGCATTGCAGTGCCACATGTCATGTTGCCTCTGAAATCTCTACTGGTCTCCTCTGATAGTGGAAAATGAAATTAACAAATGAACTAGATTGATTGAAAAAACAGTTTTGACTCCACAGAACCTCTAAAAAATTCTCAGAGAACCCAAGACCCATGAGTCCCATTTAGGAAATTATCGTTCTATGTGAGCTTGAGGCCCTCAGGGTCCATGCTCAAGGGGGCAGAGGAGAAGAACCACAAGCTCCAGTCTCCAGGGTCCATAGGCAGTGCATGGGAGCCTGGCAGTTGACCATGACAGAGAAGGAACATGATGTCTCTGATTAGTTCATGCTCAGCTGGATGAGGAGACAGTAAAAGAAAACAGAAAGTTAAGGAGTTGTGCTGAAATTGTTTCGGAAAATGATAGCATTCGGATCCCAGCTCCACTCGTTTAGTGGGTGGTATTTGGAAAAGAAAGCAACGATTTTAGGAAATGGGTGTTGGGGGAACAAAGCCTTCTACAGAGCCAGGATGAACCTAGCGAGTAGCAGAATCTAAATGCCCTGTTAGAGAGACAAGGGAATTCTGTACAAGGAGTGAGCTTCAAAAGGAAACTTTGTGCCCACGTACATTAAAAAAATTTTTTCCTAAATATTTTAAAATTCTGCTTATTCCATTTTGCCATGAACATTTTGAAGTTCCCTCATCCACGTAGTTAAAACTTTTTACGGTTTGCTTAGAGTTGTCTGCCTCAGAAACAAAACTCTCATTTTGGACCACCATTACGCTGAATAATGCTTTTTGTTTCAGCCTCCTTGACAGCTAGAAGTTGTTTTGTGACCACTTTCTGGCCAATGAGATTCATGTAGAAGAGTTGGAGGGGCACCAGAGGAAGCCTTAAAGACAGCCACGTTTGGAGAAGCCCCCTTCCCACCTTCACCCTCAGTGCTGCCTGGAATGTGTATGTAAACTTCGAAGAAGAATCTCATAGATGCTGAAATCGGCACTCAGCAAATGTAGCAGACATTTGTTCAGGCGCAAGGATGATGCTCATGACGTCTGCCACTTAATGCAGATACCTGTGTGGGTCAGTCAGTCTGAAGGCAGCCTCCCAAAGACCAGCAGTGGGCTGTTGGTGAGGAGCGGAGGGACAATTTTCAGACCTTTCCAGGAAAATGTCTCTACATCCTGGATGAACTGAGTTTCTAACAGGAATCTCTGCCCTTTGAGTAGGAATGCAATGGGTTTGCCTTGAATTCCCAGGATATGCAATGTGTATTAGAGGAAGCAAAGGAGCTGAAGGCAGGAGACTTTGTAGGTCTTTTTTTAAAAAAAGTCAGTCAGTATCTAAAAGATTAAAAAACTGCTGTAAGGATCCTGGGGCAGGTCCTCCAGTATGTGCTGCTCTGAGTCAGCTCTGCTCTACCAGCCTGTTGAGATGCAGTCAGTAGTGATGCTGAGAACTGCTCTTCTGTATGGCTAATGAGCTCCAAGAGGATGCTGATACTGCTGCCCGAGGATCATCGTTCTGAGGAATGCAGAAAATAATGATCAATGCAGAATAAGCCTATGTCCCTAAGGCAGACGAGGAAGCTGAAAGTCTATCAGTCTCAGAATGATTTCTTGTATTCATTAATTTATCCATTCAATGCATGTAATGCACCATAGTGCATGCCGGATATTTATGAGACTCTGGAAAAGCCAGTGATGAGAAAAACAGAATCCCCAAGCTTCAAGGGGTTTAAATTTCATTAGAGAAGTCAACCACTAAGGAGCTGCACAAAAATACTTGCTTTTAAGCGCAAGCCTAATCAGCACTTAGGACATAGTGGTTCCTCAGTAAAGATGCTTGATTGAGCTCTGAAGCACACTTGCACATTTCCAAGGATGCTATAGTCTGGGAATGTACAATGCTTGAGCACATAGCTACCTTTGGGACACATGGAAGTCCTAAATGAACAGGTGAGTGATAGGGGTATGGAAAGCAAGGGGGTGCTCTTAAGAGAAAAAAAAAAAGAGGAAAAGGTGTTGGAAAAGTACAGAGGTAGGGAAATAGTCTAACTTAAGGAACAGATTAGATGTTTTAAAATGTATTAAGTAATTGTATTTTGGGCTCAGATGAACTTTCCAAAAAGAGTGAATTTTAAACTATCATGAATTAAAAATTATAACTTTCTAAATTCAGAAAAGGTTAGAGTTTGTTTTGTTGTTCTCTAGATTTATTATGTTCTCTTTGGATAGAAACCGCCTAAGGAATGCTACAGAAAAATTTCAATTGCATGGCTGGCAGGTCAGTTATTTCATGCAATCATGCCTTAAAATTTAGATATTTTCATGAAATGTGAAGCAACTTTTTTGCATACTCACAAAGGACTACGCCTGCCTAGTGAAGGTAAGTGAAGTTAGTGAAATGATTAACAGTGGAGAAAGAAACACATTAGTATTCACAGATGCCATGATTGTCTGAAGAAATGCAAATTACTGTAAGTCATGGAGTAGTCAGTGTGAATGGTAGATATACAATAAAAACACACAAAAATTTCTATTTCTATATGCCAGCAATAAAAAATAGAAATGATTTCTAAAAGCAATCACTTATAATACCGTAAACAATATAAGGTACTTTGAAATAAATCTTTAAAAGGTCTTTGTCATGACTATTACAGTTTTCTAGTAGTATATCAAAAAAGTTGGGGAGAAACGCCATAGTCATGGTTTAAAATGTTCAATGTTATAAAGACATTGATTGCTCTCTGACTCGCTTAAAAGTAAGAATAAATCTAATCCAAGTGACATAGTCAGAGCATACACAGAAATGGCCATAGGAAAGAGCAGGCTTTAGTGGTCTGCAGTATGCCTACCTGCTCATCTTGGAGCAACAACCACTAACTATTTTGTTCTCACGAAAGGGCTTACATTAATCAGAAGTACTGTAATACACTGGGAAAATAAAGCCGAAAAAAATCTGCCTAGTTCTACTGCCAAAAACAACAACAAAAAAATAAGGAGTATTCAGTATAACCTATGACATCATTTATTTGCCCTATATAACTTAACAAAGTTACACTCATAGCCCTACTATTATACATTTTTAGGATCCCACATAGAATATTAGACTTTTTATTAGCATGAGACTGACTACTGGAAGTCATTAATCTACTAGAAAACCATGCTAAATTGCTCTTGCACAATACTTTCAGGAATGATTCGCTGTCAATTGTTTTATATCAATATCATGTTGCATTTCCAAACTGAATGAGATTAATATAAGGTATATTGTTCCTGGTCAAGATACATGGTTAAGTTGCTTCTTAGGGCTTGAGAGTTCAGAAGCAAAGTTTCACTTATTGAAATCACTTAGGAAATAAATGATAATAACATGAGAAGGAGTCTTCTTATTTCAAACTTCACATCATTACTGTGAACTTGTGCCTGTGTTAATGTGGCTGATGGAGATGGTCACATGTGCCCATTTGAAACCATAAAACTATATGCCATTTCCTGTCTATTTGCTTTATGGATATAGCCAATCTGTACTCTGAGGCTCAATTTCCTAGAAATCGTACTAAGTCAGGTTTAAATTTAAAATTAAAACTTACTCAAAGTACTCCCAGAATAACAGAAGCAGCAGAGACGAAACAGTAAATCAATTAAAGAAACATTGAACCCAAGTTGTTACATTATCTTGCTTAAACCAGAAACTTAATCCTTCTGCAATGGATGACCTAATTGTACTACTAGATTCCCTTTCTAGTGATAGAAACCTCTTGTCTGAATCCCACTGCGAGTAAGTACATTATAGGGAGCCTCTTTTTCCATTTCTCTAGGAGATGAAACAATTTTTAAATCAGCTTTATTGAAGAATAATTTACATACAATATAATTTACCCATTGAAGTGCATAATGGAATACATTTTAGCAAACATGGAATTGTGTTACCACCCTCACTACCAGCTTATCATTTCTAGCAATGATCTCTGAAAAATATCTATTGTCATTTATTTTTTTCATAGATTTAGTAAATATTCTAAACTTCTGTTTTGCTACAGTACATGTAATACACTAACACAATGCAGAAGTGACATATAATCCATGAGGTCAAGTGCTCAGGATAACGTTAGTATATGTGCCAAAGCTCTTAGGAAAAGCCAGAAAGGTGGCGATGATGGAACACTTGGGAAGATCTGGACCCAGAAATCAATCTAGACTAGGCAGTTCCAGAAATCCATCCAAGAAACATCTAGAAGGAAATAACATTTAATGCGCACATGTTTTTAGGCATGACTCTGCACTCATGGATTCTTTTATGAATCATTTTAGTCAACAAATGCAAACTAGGACAGAATACAAGATAAAGGCTAAGGGAGCTAAACCCCAACACAGGAGCTAGCATTGTGGTAAAGGTTGTGCCATTGCCTACAACAATGTTCACCCATTCAAGTTCAGGCTGCCACGCTTCTGATTCAATTCGCTGCTATTGCTTCAGGAAAACAACAGTATGTAATCCAAGTATGCCACATATATGAGATCTAAATAGAGTTTCTGGCTGCTGGCTTTGCCTTGGCCCAGCCCCAGCTGTAGAGGACATTTGGGGAGTGAATCAGTAGATGGAAACTTCTCTCTCTCTGTGTGAGTGTGTGTGTGTGTGTGTGTGTGTGTGTGTGAGTGAATGAGAGAGAGACTGCCTTCCAAATAAATAAATGTTTAGTAAAAATAAAACCCCCAAACGCTGCTTGCTTGTCTTTGAGATGGTGATCAAGGTATTGGGGTGCTTTTGTGTTCAGGTCCCACATCTGTGATACAGCTGGTAAGAATCCCTCCCAGGTAGGGTGGGTGGTTGCGATGGGCTCTCATCTGTGAGGCTCAAGTGGGGGCAGAAGCCTACGCAACAGGAACCAGCACCATTAATTGGACTAGCCCCAGTGATGGTACCATGTGGAAGCATATTTGTTGAATGAACGAAATATTCCCAGGAAACTACAATATGGATGATAATATACATACTTCAGGAGTAACTTGATTATAAGAGATACATGTTAGGTAACAGATACATGTTATATAACAGATACGTGTCTTATATAATACCAATGATAAAACTTGATGTATACGATGATGTGCTTTGAAATTATTCTGGGCAAAATTAAAATCTAGATAAATGTAAGACTTTCATGCAAATTATTTAATTTTAATATTGTTTACATAGTAGGGATGGGCGCATGGCCATCTGAGCCATTTGATTAGAATGCAGAGGGTTGAGGCATGGACAAAAGTGGATGAGATAAATGTTTCAGTTCTTTCTTTTTTTTTTTTTCTTCTTTTGTCAGGGAGAAGGGTGGGGAGGAGAAGGGCCCGCTTCTTGCTGTCAAACTGTAATCAGGCCCTGGGGATGGTGATGATTATTTTATGTCACCTTTGAGACCCTGAGGCAGGGAAGAATGTTTCAAGGGTGATGCGTGAGTGGTCTTTCTTTAATCACATATTAAAAATTATTATTTCCCATGACACAGTTTTGTAGGTATGGAAATTCCTCTTTCTCTTCCTCCCCCCTACAATTTTTCCCATATTATGATGGTAGTATAATCCTTTAGTAAGAGTTATAGGTTTAACATTCTGCTATTTAAGCACATCATGGTACTGTAGGTAGACAAAGGTAGAAAATTTAGCATTATATTGACAAGCTGCATTTACCAGTTTTACTGGGAATCCTCTTTTTATTGGAGGTAGAGATGCCTACTAAAATGTGTCTTCGTTTCTTAGTATGCTAGTCCCCATTATGCAGTCCATCTATGAGAATTTACTTATTTTGTATTTTGCATAAAGTTTCCCTTATATCAGAGAGAACATATGATATTTGTCCGTGATACTTTGGAGACACTGTTGGTATCATACCAGAGTTGAGAAAAATCTTTCTAAGGTCTATTGTCTGACCAGATCTACTTCAGTGTATTCACTGACCTAGATGTTTGCTGCAAACCCTGGCCAGTTGTTTAACCTGTTCTATTTTCATCTTTTGATGAGGTAGTCAACATCCTCTGCTGGTTTAGATGAGCTGGCTGTTGTGCCCTTCACATATATATATATGGGCATGCTCTCTATTGCATGGGCATCAGCAACTAAGGAGGCCCAGACCTGATACATACACTTTAAGGTCAGATAATATATCTTGTGGTTTTTCCTGAGGATGGGGTTAGAGTCCGGCATCTAGTTGGGGAGTCCCTCAAAGGATCCCACCTGGGCTGTCCTCAAACTTGACTCTTGTGTGTGCCAGCTACTGCAGAGTCAGGTTCAGTTCAACACCTGTACCAGTCAACACACATGCTTGTGGATGCAGCTTCCTGGTCAGCTCCACCCTCAACCCCATCTCTCACACAAACCAGTGGGTGCTGCAGCCCAGCCCAGACCATCTGAGCTAAGCCCACCACCACAGGAATGGCCCTTGTGCATGCTATGGCCTAGTCGCATTGACCTCCAATACCCCTCGCCAGTCCCGACCCTAGCCCTGGTTTTTGCACATGCTGACAGATGCTTCGGTTTATTCCAGCTGGGCCTTTATCCCATCTAACTCTCATGCACACCCATGGGTGCTGCAGCTTAGCTCAGCTGGCCCAGCCCCAGACCTGGCCTACATGCATGCCAACGGGTGATGCAGCCTTGTAAATGTAAGGCATTCTTAAATGTACATGGACACCAAAATGGTCTGATAGCTTGAAAGACCTTTTCCCCTGTAAAAACAAATGAACTTAAAAATCTTCTAGGGCAAGAATTGTGACATAGCAGGTTAAATGGCTGGGTGGGATGTCCACATCTCATATCAGATTGCCTGGGACGGAGTTTTGCTCTGCTTCTTATCCAGCTTCCTGCTAAAGTGCCTGAGTGACAGCATATGATGGCTCAAGTACTGAGTCCCTGCTGTCCATGTGGGTTACCCAGAGAGTGTTCCTGGCCCCTAGCTTTGCTCTGGGCATTTAAGGAGTGAACCAAATAGAAAATGTTTTTCTGTATGTCTGTCTCTCTTTTTGCTGCTTTGCCTTTCAAAGAAATAAAAACGAAGAAGCACACCTAAACCTATTGAAAAGTGGACAAACTGGACTGAGTTCCCAGCTGCCAAACTCTGCCCAGTCCAGTCAGGGCCACCATGGGAATTTGAGAAATGAACCACCAGGAGGGAGCTCTATCCTCTCTGTTTTTCTGCTTCTCAATAAACCTGAAACACCACCACCACTCTAATCACTCATTTACTTAAAATTGGATGTTGAAGTTCAACCATGAGCCAAAAAGTGTGCCAGGATCCAGCAAAGGATGGGCGCGGTGTCTAAGATACAAACATTCTTTGGGGCATTTAAGGCTGACAAGGGAAAGAGTTCTGTAAACGAAAGAGCCAGGGATGGCATGGCAGGGATGGCAAAGCCTTCACCTGCAATGCCAGCATCACATGTGGGTGTCAGTTTGAGTCCACTTCCAATCCAGCTCCATATTAATGGTCTGGAAAAGCAGCAGAAGATGGCCCAAATACTTGAGGCTCCTAATCCATGTAGGAGATCAAGAAGAAGCCCCTGGCTCCTGACTTCAGCAACACCCCCAACCCCAGCTTTTATGCTCAAGCTCTGTGGCAAATCAGATAACAAAATTAGGCAGCAAGGGCTATGAGGGCGCTGAGAATTGTAGTCATGGAGCTTGGAGGGAGGAAGGAAGAGAGAGATGATGAGTGGGAAGAAGAGAAGGAGGAAGTGAAGGAGAGAAGAAGAGGAAGAGGAGCAGGCTTTTAGATGCAGTTGCACTTGAATCAGATGGGGAGGTGAGATGATACCATGGTACAAACATGACGGAAATTTCCACTGATGTGACATATGCTCACAGTTCCTACCTCACTTATATTACATATCCAGCTCTGGTGAGCAGGGAGCTCCTGCTGCATGTGGGCACCAAACGGTCCAGGTGTCAGGGACATCATTTCAACACTAGCCTTTGGGACGGCTGCAGCAGGGGAGGGAGCACAGCCACTCCCAGTTGGGAAGCTTCAGCCAGGAGCGTTCTTCCTGGGTATGCCGCATCTGTTCCTAACATACTGGGCCCTGCCTCACTAATCAAGAGCTGGAGGAAGAGCATTCCTACGGGGTAACTGAGAGCAGGTAAATTTGGGAGACATTAAAGAAGAAACAGAAACTGGTTAAATTTACCATGTTTAAAAAAAAAGAAACAATGCTTTTATTTACATGAAAGGCAGAGTTACAGTGAGAGAGGGAGACACGTGGAGAAATAAATTGTCTATCTACTGATTCACTCCTCAAATGGCCACGACAGGACTTGGATGGACCCAGGTTGAATCCAGGAGCCTAGAATTCCTTTCAGGTCTACCACATGAAGAGCAGTGCCTCAGCTCTTGCTTTGCTTTCCCAGGCATACTAGCAGGGAGTTGAATTGGAAGTGGAGCAACTGGGACATAAACCAGTGTGCCTATGGAATGCCAGGGCAGCAGGAGGCAGCTCAGCATGCTGTAATACAATGTCAGTCTCCACCATGTCTTTGCTTAAAAATAAATGCTACAAAAAAGAGCCAAATACGTTTGTACCCATTACAATCTGCAGACAGTGAATTCCTGGATACAAAGCTTTGGCCTGAGTAGATATGTGGCTGCTGATAGACCTCTGGCCAGAGGCTCTGACTTTCCCTTGAGCAGCTCAAAGCCTGAGTTAACAACTACATGCTTCATTCAGTTTTCTGCCCCAGTCAAGAAAATCGTCTTTCTCCAGGTGGCTAAAGGATAACCAGGGTTTTGTTTTAAAATCTTTGTAAATGTGAATGATCCCCCTGGAGACTATCAGGTGGGTATGTTCTCCCTTAAAGCAATCCAAGAAGAATGCTGAAGAGGATTAGAAGTCCTCTAAGGAGCACTGTGGACCACCTGCTTTTGTCCATCAAGGACTTTTGTGAGTATTACTCTGCAGTTTCGGAGTGTTTTCCAGGTAGTGATCAGGGCAAGAGGCAGGCTCAGTCAATGAAAACACAGAAACCAGGAATGTTCCTTTCCAGTAGACACTGATGAGAGATCACGAGTTTGAACCCCACCAGAGCAATGACTACTTAATACAGGTTTCTCCCCGACCCCAAGCCATATCTATTTAATACACAGAGTAAGAAACAACTGTGGCTACCAAAATCCATTCACTTATCCATTCATTCATTCAATCACTCATTCAAATTTCATCAAATTTCCCAGTTGTTCCCCAAACTGGAAGTGGAATGCGACACAGGTGCCCTAGGTCGCCAAGAGTTGGAGCAGCATCTGCTGCTGTGCACATGCAGGAGCACAGGAAGGCAGCCAGTACTTGGTCCTCCACAGCCTACATGCTGCTGCTCAGTGCATACCAGGGCAGTGTCCTGGAGATGAAGCTGCTGTTTGAGAGGCACAGGACACACACAGTGGTGCTTCAGGCCTTGGGAGTCTGAGTGGGCCACTGTGGAGAGAGAGAGAGCACTCAGGTCCCTATTTCTGCCCCAGGGCCCACATTATCAACACACCATGGTGGCATTGCTAGGTATGCAGAGGATGGTATCCATTGCAAGGGGAGAGCTGCCTTATGGCTCCAGGGAGCACCCTTCATGATGGCTGGTGTGGGAACAGTTTCTCCAAGGCTTTCAGGGGCAAAGCCTTTAGAGTGGTACACAGCCCTAAACAAAGATATTCCCATGACAGACTAGGATCTCACCAAGGGCTTCTGAGCAACAGAAATCAGAAAGGGGGATACAGCCAGCCCCACCTGGACTTGAACTTGAGCACAGAAAGATAGCTCTTCTCCCAACACAGCACAGGGGCTACTTGTGCCCGTGGGTAGAAAATTTAGGGCAGCATCCAGGAGATGAGGGCAACCTGGGCCATCAGTAAAATAAAACATTTGTTGAGCACCTAATCCACTATGTAACATTCTCTAAAAGCATCTTTGGGAGGTAAATAAAAGTCAAAAGGCATTTTACCCTGGAGATTTTGTGTGTATTTTTCTGTGCAACCTTCCAGCTCTGCTTCCAGCTCTGCCTAGCAGTCACTGCTGGGTACACAAACACAGAGTCACACACACACACATACATACAGTCACAGATGTGCACATGCTTACACACATTCACAGTCACATACTCATACATGCACAGTCGCAAACACATACACACATGTGTATCCAATCATACACACACTCACATGCGGAAACATACCCATACACATACTTACACACACACTTTCATATGTACTCCCACATAGATTGCACCTGCATGTACACAGAGATACAAACACATATGCAGACACATATTTATATACCCTGAGACACAGAGAGACACAAATCTCCATACACCAGCACAAGCACACATACAGTCACATACAGATAGAGATACAAATACAGATGTACAGATACACATATGCCTACATGCACAGAGGTAGAAACACACATATAGATACACACACTCATACATACTCACATACACACAGAGAAATAAATGTCCAAATACAGGCACACATTCTCACTCACACACAGGCATATACACAGGCACACATCCTACACATGGACATTCTCATATACAATGCATATACACAGAGAAACACATATGGACATGTGTAACACATGTGCACATACTTAGATATGCATGTTCATAGATACATGCAGGCACACATACACAGATACACATGGGTATGTACATGCTTACAGAGGCACATACACCCAAACACAGAGATACAGATAGAAACATGCAGAGATAGAAACACACACACAGAGATACAGATAGAATAGAAACATACACACACACATACACAGCTATACAAGTAAAGGCGCACCCTAAGGCTTTCCTTGCTCTGTCCATAGCTGAATTTAAACAGAACAAATATTGAAATCACCATGGGTGCTTTTTTTCCTGATTCAACCTCCATTGTAAGTGATAAAACAGAAAATATTTTCTCACTTTCCTGCCAAACTCCAAGTGGTATTAAAACATAGAAAATTCTAATAAACTTGGTGGTATGGCCAATTGGTGATTCAGGTAACAGCTATAAATAGTATTCAGATACAGGTGGCATCTTCTCTTGATTCTGGTTTTGCCCTTGGACTTGGATCAAACACATGGATCTACCAAAACCTCTGAAAATGCCTCATACAAATCAAGCCCTCTCCACTCATGTAAAAACCTGTCGTTCGTTTGGAGTCCTGGGTTCAGGCCTGCACACCAACACAGCATAGAAACAAGCACAAAAATACTAAGATATCCTGCCAGCAAAGTCAATTTTGCCTCCATAGGCTCCAAAGAGCCCAGATTCACAGGCCACATAAAACTTTTACACCACTGCTTTGGAAGGGATATTTCCAGTGATTTGCCCTGCTGATTTTTTTTCAGCCTTTAAATATGTTAATACCCTGGCTCATGCTTCACACTCTCATTCTCAACCCTGGACATGAAACTGTTAAGCTCTGAGTGACATATTTTAATTTTAGGAAAAGAAGCTCACGGCTTAACAAAATAAATTCATTTCCTTGCATAGGAGAAAGTTGGAAGCCTGCCCCTCCCACACCAAGACTGCTTCCTCAAGCAAGCAAATGTTTAAGCAGCAGTTCACCTGGGCCCCTGACAAAAGTGACATCAGAGGGCCTTCGTCACACCTCTGCTTTGAGGTGAGAAATGAGAAAGCACTTAAACAGAAATTGATGGAAGCAAAACTCTTGGTCCACTTGGCTGCTTTTTCTCACACCATTTCCTTTGCTGATGTAAAGTCCAGGTAGACAGCTTAGAAGGTGCAGTGACATTTTACAGGAAAATGTGTTTCTTAAGCAATGATTGAAAAACAGAGAGCTTACTGAGATTTCCATGAAAATTGAAGTATATGCTGCATAGCAAGGATGCAGTCACCCACGGATGCTGTCTGCGACAGCAGTCACAACATAAGACTGTAATACGGCCTCGGTGTGCCTGGTGAGAGGTGCTGTGACATTCACACAATGGTAAAACCACCTGATTTTGCCTTGATCAGAATGTAGGCCTGCCTTGGGCAACACGTAACTGATTTTTGTGGGAGCTAAAGGTCAAATGAGACGATTCAGGAGTGAGCTCTAAGCCATTAGCAGGCTTTCTGTTTTAGAGATATTAGAAAGGTGTTCACCCTCATGAAAATGACTCAACTTTCACATTTACTTAGAGGCAATGACTTACATTTTTAATAACTGGGTTATGTTTTGGGGACAGGGGGCCTCATTTTTGATCCTCTGACGTAGAGCAGATATTCTGATAACTGCAAGCGACTGCCATTTTTTGTTTTTAACTAAATGCTAGTTAGATACCTTGGAGCAGGATCTCTCCATTGTAAGTCCTCTGATACACGAACAGTTACATCCTCAATAATGTTTCAGTTATCTTTCCTAGATTTGTGCGACTAAATCAAGCTTGTGGTCTGCTGAACACCTACCCCAAGCAGAGGCTTCCTGAATGGTTGAGCGCGATCATTTCACATACAAACACCAAAGATGCAAGAGTGGCTGCGCTGATAGCTTAAGGATGGGAACCGCATCACCATTTTAACTGTTTTATTGAAGCTGAATGATCAATATAATTGTAGAGATCGGTTAAAATAGTCAGACTATTTTACAGTATCAGTCACATGCCCCAAACTTTACAATCTTTTATGCATTCAAGACAGTTTTTTCTAATTATTAAAAAAACATAAAATGATGGAGAACTGGAAACAATGATATCAGTGTGTGAAGTATGAGAACAAACAGGATTCCATGCCAATGCATGCTGAATATAGCCTAGGTTAATTTAAACACTTCATTTCAACAGAAAACATGTGAAAAGGCTGTTGCATTTCTTGTGTAAGCAAGCATAAATATGAGTGCGTATTTTCTGAAACGTAAATGCCGAGGTCCAAATGGCAAGTTTTGGCAGGTGTAGGATTCACGGCCAGTTTCGTGGTTTATCACATCTTCCCTTATAGGAAATGAAAGTGAAATTAAAAAAAGCTATGACTATGGTCCAGGGCAATTAATGCTTATAAGTGCAGAGTTAACTTTCCTGCCTAGCATTTTATAATCTTCCCCTTATCATAACATACTGAAAAATCCCTTCTACAGACCATGTCATCAAAATAGAGTTACACAAGCTTGTTTTTTTAGGAGGATGTGGTTTGAGAGAGGAGAGCCATTACTTAAAAAAAAAATCAGTTCAATTGAATAAAATGTTATCATTTCATTAAGGAAGAAAATTTTTATTATTTTCAAGTGTATACTTGAAATAATAGATTTAAACTAAAAATGAGACAGAGCCATTTTAGAATGCTTTTGAACAGAAACAAAAGGCAAAACCTCTTTAATGTGAGACAAAGCTTTGGGCTAAATATGGTTTAGAAAACACGTACACTGGGGCCAGTATTGTGGCACAGCATGTTAGGCACTCTTGTGATGGCTTCTCATCACAACAGGGATGGATCAAATCCTGGCTGCTCCACTTCTGATCCAGTTCCTACTAATGAACCAGTGGAGACAGTAGACGATCGTCCCAAGAACTTGAGCCTTTGTGACCCACGTGGGAGACCTGGGTGGAATTCCTGTTTCCTGGCTTTGGCCTGGTCTGGACCCAGATCTTGAAGGTATCTGGGATGAAAAAACTAGATAGGAAGATGGCTCTCTGTCTCTCCCTCTTTCTGACTCTGCCTCTGCTTCACTATCTGTTAGTCTTTCAAATAGCAAATAAAGAAACTATCTATTATTTCCAAATAAAACACACAGACACAAAGGCACCCCTTTCAACATGGTGACGAAATGGGGCTGTATGAGTTGTGCGACCACCAGACCTCCCAGCCCAGGAGACTTTGAGGAAGCTATGATCGAAGGGTCAGCCCTCTTGCCAAGCCTCCCTGTAGCGAGGGATGCTGAGACTGTTGGGAGGAAGGGTCCTTGTCTTGTAATTCTCATGCGGGCACACTGTGGACCAGCAGAGGCAAGCCCTGCGTTGAAAAGAATGCTCAGGGTTTCCTAGAGCCATACAGCCTAGACTGCTCCAGGGGTTTAAACTAATAAAATTGTAGGAAGGGCAATTCAGAAGTAGGTGTCAGGAGTCTTCGCAAGGTTCTGATCCTTTGATCCTTCAAAACCCATCTTTAGAAATTCATTTAAAGATTAGTTGTTGCAGTGGCTTTTAACAGCTGTCCACAGAAGTTTTTAATACCCTTCCCTTCAAAAGATGGGGCGTGACTCCTGGATGTGGGCCTGACTGAGCGAGGACCCACGTGTAATGGATGCCAGGTGGGTGGGAGAAGCACTGCTCTATGCTATCCAAAAAAAAAAAGGATGGTTAAAAAAAAAAAGAGCAGCTTCTGTCTGCCCTGCTCTCCCGCACTCTGAGATCACCTGCTCTGCCTCTGGGGTAAGACAACTCTAGCAAGCCTGGGAGAGGGCCACGTGTGAAGAGAGGCGGGCCTCCTGCCTCCTACCAACAGCACTAACTTGCCAGCTCTGAGAGGCTCTGACAAGACTGCAGGAGACTTCCAGACCCCACTGACATCTCAGCTGCACACAGAGTCCAAGCTGTAGCTACCTAGATATGCATTCCAGAAAGTAGGACTATAAATGTGTGTTGATAGGAGACGGGCAAATGCCCCAGCATGATGGCTTAACTGGCTAATCCTCTCTCTGCGAGTGCTAGAATCTTGTATGGGTGCTGGTTTATGTCCTGCCTGCTCCACTTCCCATCCAGCTCCCTGCTTGTGGCCTGGGAAAGCAGTCGAGGACGGCCCAAAGCCTTGGGACCCTGCACCCACATGGGAGACCTAGAAGAAACTCCTGGTTCCTGGCTTTGTATCGGCTCAGCTCTGGCCATTGCAGCCACTTATGGAATAAACACGGAAGATGTTTTTCTTTGTCTCTCTTTCTCTTTGTAAATCTGATTTCCCAACAAAAAAATAAATAAGTATTTTCTAAAACTGTATCGTCTTCAACCTTTCAGGATGGAGTAATGTGTTAATGCAGCAATAGGACATTTAATACCACTACAGAAAAACACTTTAATTGCATGAATTTGAGTGTACTCAAGAGTAAGAAAAAAATGAAAGAGTCACTATCAGAAAGTTACTGGGTTATTATCACAGACTCTCTATAACATGAAGAGGCAGCTGTTACAAGAGATATTCTGAATAGTACTTATTAATATATAAAACATATATGAATACTATGAAGTGAAAAACTAATTGATAGATCATTAGATATTTCCAAATTTGTACATTTGTAAGAAAAAAGATTAAAAGACTCTAAAAACATTAGCAGTATTTTGTTTTGGTAACATAGTGTTAAAATTTGTTTTCTTGCTTATATGAATTTTCCAAATGTTCTATAATAAGTATGTGTTATTTTTGTCAAGTTAAAAACATTTTGAGCGGGCCCGGCGTGGCCTAGCGGCAAAAGTCCTCGCCTTGAACGCCCCGGGATCCCATATGGGCGCCGGTTCTAATCCCGGCAGCTCCACTTCCCATCCAGCTCCCTGCTTGTGGCCTGGGAATGCAGTCGAGGACGGCCCAAGGCATTGGGACCCTGCACCTGCGTGGGAGACCTGGAAGAGGTTCCTGGTTCCTGGCATCAGATTGGCGCATACCGGCCTGTTGCGGCTCACTTGGGGAGTGAATCATCGGACGGAAGATCTTCCTCTCTGTCTCTCCTCCTCTCTCTGTATATCCGGCTTTCCAATAATAATAATAAAATCTTAAAAAAAAAAAAAACATTTTGAGCAAGACCAAAACAAATAAGGAGAATTGGTTTTATAGCATAACAGGTAGGTCATTTCCTGTGACACTGGAATCCACTATAGGTGACAATTTGAGTCCAGGATGCTCCACTTCTGATCCAGCTCCCTGCTGTTGCACTTCAGAGAGCATTAAAAGATGGTTCAAGACCTCAGGCCCCTGAACAGCACGTGGGAGATGGAGTTCCTGCCTTCTGGCTCTGGTCTGTCCCAGCCCTAGTTGTGTCATATGGTGAGTGACCCAGTAGGTAGAAGACCTCTCTTTCTTCGTCCCTGCCCCTCTCTCTATGTATATATGCCCCCCCTCTCTGTAACTGACTATTAAACAGTTAGAAAAGGCTGGGATGCACAGGAAAGTTAAACCATTGGATAGCTGAATTCCAAAACTCCCAATACTCCAAAAGTTTAATTCAAATAGTGATCTGGAAACTTCCTGTTTCCCTAAATGCCCCCTCTTTCAGCAGCTCTGGTTGTGGAAGTAATGCTTTCTATGAATTAACATAATTCTGTCTATAATTTCTATCCAAAGTCTTTAGAAAGGGAACACACTGTGAGCATGAAATCATCAGGGAAGATTAAAGACATTTTTCAACTCTTTTTCTGCTACATATATAAAAACCCTAATCAATGAAATGCAAGATTGTATGAACTTTTGGAGGCTTGTCTTCCCAAAAGACCTGAGATTACTGGCCTATAGAAACTTCTTGACTGCACAGATCACTCCATTCCTTCCAATCTCTCCCACATGACAGCACGCACAGAAAGGACTCATTGTCATTGGGTTAAAGAGAGAAGGCCAGAGGGAAAGGAGTTTCATTTTTTTCAACATCAGCCACTGGGAAGGAGCAACAATAATGCTCATGGGTGATCCATTTGTGGGATACTTGCCGCACGCACTATTGGGGAATCACTGGCATAAGTTAGATATTATAATGTAGAGATTCAAAAAGCATATTATTACAGGTAACATTAATTTGCATAAAATATGTCTAGATTACTGAGTTGTTCTTCAGGATGCACAATACAGAAAAGAATACTATGTGCTCTCAAATGATCCTCAGATGAATATAACTAACTGAACAAGTAGAAAACCAGGCTTAGATAGCTCAGTTCTAAAATCATGGATTGGTGCCTACTAAACCATTTATTAAGTGCTTATTAGATTTCCAAGTGTCACAGATTTCTTTACTCTTAACATTTGACAGCTTTTTGAGAAAAAGACGGAAAAAAAATGAGAGGAATGGGCATGTGTATGTGATTTGGGGGTGTTTTAAATAGAAAATCTGGACCAAATGAAGGTGGTCTTTAGTCAGGCTACCTGTGCATCTGAGACTTGAAAAGATGAGGAACCACTGACAGAAGAGAGTGTGAAACTCCTGAAGTAGTAGGTTGAAGAGAATTCTCCACTGCCTACTCCTTAGCAGCTATTTACAGACACAAAGATTGCTTTCTGTTTCCTTCGTTCTTAATCTATACCAGGAACTACTCTAAAACCTTCTTCCTCTCTCCTTTATCTTAGTAATGCTGAAGAAAGTACTCGACAGATTGAGAAAATGAGTATGCCAGTTAAATACAAAAGTACTTCAGAAAGCCCATGGACAACAGGAACTTCAAGATATATTTAGTTTGTTTCAAAAACATGAAGACCCAAGCCTACCCTTTTTGTAATATTCTTTTCCATGGACTTTTGGAAGACACTCTGGTATCTTACCTTCAGTCACGAGTGGAAGAGATTGGCAGCAGCAAGTGGCTTCTAGAATATATGTTCCATCCATTCCACACAGATGCCTACCAGACTTTTAAAAGAGAAAAACCAACAAACAGAAAAATTCATCAAGCCACCTAATAAAGAATAGGCCATAACCTATACTTAGAACACAGAGTTTGGCTCAGAACCCAATCCTCCGCATTTTGGAAACCAGTATGATTACATTCCCCTAAAAATCCGAGAATTCCCACAGCAACTCCCAAATATAAAGGAGAGGGAGTTGAGGTGCTGCTCTCCTAACGAAGGAGGAAAGAGCTACAGGGGAGGAAGGAGTAAAAACAAAGACAGATGGACGCGCCTCCCCCAGTGGGAATGCATGCACGCCCTTATCAGCTGGGGTGGGATCCTGCACAGGATCTGTAAAACATCTTGCATGAGGCCCCAGTCCTCAAACATCCTGTGTGAGACGCAGTCCTCATCATTCCCTTAAGGTACAGACACAAACAGGATAAGAACCTACAAGCTCTCAAGCTGTGGGTGGGAGGTGAAAAGCAAGGGACCTTCAGAAGGGATGGGAAAAGAGTTGAGAAAATCCCTCACACAGAGTGAACAACAAAGAAAAAACAGCAACTCTGTAACCCACAAATAAAAAGTGGCAAGAAACAACTATAGCACACCAAAAACATAACGCAAAAAGAGAGCAGGAAACCATTCATCTATGGGACCAAAAAGCCCAGGAGAGAAACGTAAAACTAAACGCTAGGCAGTTCTTCATGGAGCCTTGAATTGCTCACGCTGATAACATTAGACAAATAATAAAGATGTGGATGAAGCAGGTATCATACCCAGGAGTGAGAGGAGAAGCAGTGTAACAGTGAAAGAGGTTAACAGACTGAGGAAACAAATGAAAACACACAAATACAAAGCAATGAGGTCCCTGAAGCAAAATTCCCATGGAAAACCATGCAGAAAATATATGCAACTACAGGGTAATTCAAACCCTTTTCTCTAAAATGAGGAAATTAAAAAGAAAAAGATCCAAAATTTCAGGACACAGACTACACTAAGGAACTTCTCATGCAAAAATAAAATGAAGTATTAGTTTCAGTGCAAATATTTTGGAATTCACGAACTTTTAAAAGATGCCTCATATTCCAGTGTTATTTGATAACACAGATCATAAGCCTGACATCCATCCAAGTTAAGTTACTGAGCTTGGGTTACAGATAGAACAACTAGGGTTGAGTGCTGACCTACTTCTTAAGACACCAGCTAGAACATCTGCAGCCCATATGGGAGGCCCTGGCTTCAGCCCTCAGCTCTGGCTCCAGACTCCAGTTTCCTGCTAATGTAAACCCCGGGAGGCAGCAGTGGCTGGCTTAAATAACTGAATTCTTGCCACCCACATAGGAAACAACAATTGCCTTACCAGCTCCTCACTCCTGGTTCACCCAACCCCTCCCATTTCAGGGAGTGAACCTGGCAGATGGGAGCTTTATTTCTGTGTCTCTAGACCTTTTAAAACAAACAAACAAAACCTACTTCTATTCAGTCTTCAAGAGTGAAATCAAAACACTGGAATACAGCAAGACAGGAACAGTGACAAAAATTTCTGATATCATGACATACATTTAAATACAAAATTAATAAGAATGGAAATGTTTCACTGATGGTTACATTATACATCAGCACAGAACACAATAATTAATGTGAAGGAGGGAAGAAAGACTCGTGAGGGCCATCTTGCTTATTTTCCAATGTTTAAAAAATTTTAAACTATTTATGATGGTGTCAATTTTTTTAAGATTAGTTTTAGCTTTAGAATAGCTTTTAGGAAATACCTCCTGAGGTGTGCATTTACCAGAAATCTGTAGATGCATGCAGAGGTGTAGATAAACATGAATGCATATATACATACACTCAGAAAAAATTAACTATTTATTCTATTCCATTTCAGCTCTTTTCTTAGCAATCAAGAAAAATTAAAAATGTTCACATTAAAAGCAGCATCTGGAGCATGATACCAATTTTATATAACTCATCTTACAACAATTCAACTTAACACAGTATGTGTGCCAACAAAAACATTCCAACTGATGCGTATTTAATGTTCCTGATGATGCTTATTTTGGAGTGTGGGATTCAAATTGTTTTTTTTGTTTGTTTGTTTCACACTCCTCTGTTGTTTGAGCTATTTGTAATCAATATGTATCATCTTAAACAAATGGGCAGTTAAGTTGAAGGAAGGAAAGAGAAAGGAAACAGCTCCAAATTGGTTAATCCTGGGTGGCAGGAATGTGAAACAAGGTAGTCTTTGTTTATTTTTGTTTTCCTTAGATTTCCAATAAGTAAAAAGTTAAAGAAGTGGGTTTGGGGGAATAGGAGAATTGAAATTTCCTCATTTACACACAAAATCAGGGAATTGCTGCCGTGGTCACTTGGGGTGTGAACCAGCAGAGGAGATGCCTTCTCTTGCTCTTGGCTTCTATCTCTCTGGCTTTCAAATGAGTAAATAGCTACACTTTTATTTCAGAAAACTCTGCAGGTAAAGCATGGATTCCAAAACCAATGGTTAATCTGTAAGCGGAGAGTCACAGGGTCAAGCATGTGTGAGACAGACATTTCTGGCTTCCTAACCCTCATTTCTTCTTGGCCATCTGTCGGACTATCCTCTGACACTCCTGCAGCACCTGCTGAAGTGGCATTTGCAGTGCTAAGCTGGGGCTGAAAAGGCACTACAAAGGCCAGAGTATAATAGGACTTACTTGGTTTTAAACAGCCAACAGTTAAATCGTACTTTGATCTGGTTGCAAAGATAGTAAGAATTTCTTTTTAGGCAAAAATACTTTAGCCGACTCTAATTGGGCAATCTGATGGTATTTAAATACTTGATGTGCAAATGGCATTGTCATGATCAGAAGGGGAAACCTTGGAGGAAAACACTCACTTTCACTCCCTCCCCAGCGTGTATGTGCCTGACCGCTTGAGTTCTCCATTTACCAGAAGCTGGTTCGCTGCCCAAGAAGAGTCACCCGAAACACACAACTAGATCGAGGTTCCCAGACCTGTGTCCTGAAGACCAGGGGAGTCCCTCGGAAGAACAGGCCTCAGCTTATGTGAGAGAAGAGTGTTCCAATTATTCCCCCTTGATCGCACACCAGTGGGAAAGGGGAAGAAAAAACACTTTCTTCCAGCCATTCCTTCACTCTGTATGTTTATCCACAGAGCACCAATGAGTCTCCATTATTCTGATGACAGCATCTATGTTTTCCTTTGAAGAACAACTCCTATCCCATTCATAGTCCATGTAGGGGCTAATTTCCTTCCCTGGCACGTGAGCCAAGACTGGTCCATTAGGATGCTGGTGATACATTTGGTTCAAGCAAGTACATGTCTAAGGTCAGACTCATGGGATTCAACCGGGGACTGTTCATGGAAATGCTGGGGAAAGGCAATGGGTTTCTGTTGGATTGTATCTAAGCTGAAACTCTACGACACTGATGCCCACGGTAGTCATTGTCCTACTTCAATTTCAATCAGTTGGCAAAGGAGGTTTCTTGAGCTGGAAACATTGGGCCCTTCTTGAAGCCCTAAGGGATCAAAAGGGGTCTGTTAGGTCATGGCTGTCAGAATCATCTGGGAAACTTACGCAAGCAAATCTGGTGCCTGAGTTGCACCTCACTACAATACTACAATTTCATTCTGCATCCCTAGAAGCAAGGCCCAGGCATCAGCATTTTCTTTCAAGACTCACAAGATGATTTCAACAGACAGCAAGGGGCAAGTGAGACACACTGTGGCAATCACATTAATCCTCTCTCCCCTGGCTGGCAGATGATCTGGGATAGACATGGAGCTAGTGGAAACTAATAGCTAATGATTCATGTCTACCCAAGGAATGGATGTTCTTCCCAGTGAAGACTGAGATTCAGGAGGCAAAGGCCCTTCCCAGCCACTCTTTTATCCTGTGTTGAGCCAGCTGAGTGGGAAGCAGCAGCCAAACCGGTATTAGGACATTACAAACCAACCGTGGCGCCATTAAAAGATGAGAGAAGGGGAGAATACAGGTAACCCAAAAAGGGAACTAGATAGGTGTAGAATTTCTGCCCATCCTGCTTTGTAATTTTACCCTCTCATCTGTCAGTTTGATGTGTTCAGTTTTCCATGATGCACCTGTGAAAGTTGAACACCATGTGGAGGCACTATGAACATTTTTAAAAGCCTTACATATGCTAAATTCCACCCAAATCCCACCACACTGTATATTCAACTAAGGCACCACTCTGTACCTCTTAAAAGAGCTAGTACAAAGAGGTCTTTTGTGTTTGTTTGTTTGTTTGTTTTGGCTCTTCACTATGCTTGGAGATCCTTCTCAAGCATCTCTCTTTCCCTCGGTCCTGTTGGGCAGCTCTCTGACCCATTCTTTATGGATTGCTCTCTCTGTGGGGTGCCCACACTCACATGGGAATGTAAGTTCACTCTCTCTCTCTTTAAGTAAGTCCCACTGTCTCTTGTGCACTATCCATAGTTTTAAATCTTGTTTGGGACAAGAACCTGGAATAAACATGAGATACCTAGGCCTGTAACAGAAGGGCAGGCATTTGGGTATAGAGGCAGGCCACAAGCAGGGATGCCTGTATCCCATAAGCAAGTACCTGGTTAAAGTGCCAACTGCTCTGCTTCCAGTCTGGCTTCCTGCTAACAGCACCATATGATGGCTGTAGTACTACAGTTCTTTCACTCATGTCGGTGGTCTAGATGGAGTTCTTGGACCCTGACTTCAGCCCAGCCAAGCCCTCGTTGTTGCAGGCATTTGGGGAGTGAACCAGCAGATAGAAGAACTCTGTCTCTCTTTACCTGCCCTCTCTGCCTGCCTTTTAAATATATACATACATAGTTTTAAAACTATGGTATAATTGTGAAAGAGAAAGAATGATGATATTTCATACCAACATGCTAATATCATATGCATATTTGTATTTATTCCAATTCTTGCTGACATTCGCCATCCTGGAACTGCCAGCTTTACTTTTCCTGTCATGTGAAATAATCAAATACCTCTAATGTTTATGACCCAGCTAGGGGAGTACTTCCTGTTGAACATGTTCCTAATAAATTACTGCTGGCTTATGAAAATAGTAGATTTTATAAGGGAACCATGTCTTAGAAATGATCAGAAAGGTCCCAGGACATATTCTCTGGGTATTCCCTATTTTATAACAGAAAAGGCAGACATGAGAAACAAATGTGAAAGATTTGCAGAACTCAAGCGTAGGAAACACAAAAGAGAATCAAAGACCACTTTCCCGAGTCTCCCTTTTCTACGCAGAGCCCTTGGCGTCCTCAGCTGCAGAAGGATCTGCCCATTTCATCCTTACTTCTCAAATCAGTCCTGATCTGACGCAGACGCTAAGGATGAAGCTACCTTAGCTAGCACTGAGCCTTTCCCTCTGGCGAAGCCAAATATTGAGGCATTTGACTCAAACTATTCACCCGAAGCACCTTGTGAACCTTGGAAACTTGGGATGAGACTTGCCTCCAGAGAGGCAGAGTAGAGTTGTTTCAGGGTGAGGCATGGGGGAGAACCTAGGCTTCAGATTTGCTTTATAAGTTTCCCCAGGTGATTCTGATGTGTTGCGGAAAATGAATGATGACTTTGACCTAAAAGACCCATTAGAGTCCCTCAGGACTGGAGAAAAGGCCCTATTGGTCAAGCCCATGGAAGTTCTGCTGTCAACAGAAATGATGAGGAGAAAAGTGGAGCTGGTGTCCTGGATACACAATTGCCTGGGTCTGTAGCCCTGCCCAGAGCTTTATGCGCAGCTTCTTCCCGGTCAGGCTGAGTACCCCTTGGACTCACTCTGAAGCTACAGAATGTATTCACTTCTTTGTTGAAGGCTTTTCCACACTGAGCTTTCAGACTCCTGGCTTTCTGTGTCTAGGTTTCCTCATCTGACTTTTCCTCCTTTTGCGTGCTTTAGTTCAGATGACTGGGACCCCCTGGTGGCAGGTCGTTTCTGATACTTTCTCCATGTTGTCTTCTAGCCTACTGCTGCTACTTAGGCCATTTCCCCAAACAAAAAGTCTGTCCTGACTCCCTAACCAAGGTCTAAGTTTCCCTACTTTTAGTTGGCTTCCTATCACATACATTGTCTGAAAGAATCAAGATCCTTGATCCTACTGGTACAACTCTCCACCTTGAGTTCTGTGTTACTGGTCATTCATTTCTTGAAATATTGCATTTCTCATTGGGTCTATGATATTTACTGTCAGGTCAACCGGTAAATCTATCTCTTGCTAAGTGTTGTGAAAGGTCTAAGATGTTGCTTTCCTTGCAAGTTAACATGATAGAATGTCTCAGTTACACAGATGCTTGCAGAAGACATAGACTTTGGACTTAGAGGCTAGGGAATTTATTATAGCTGCAGCAAGAGTATCAGAATTTCATCTCCTTTGCTTTAGTTTTTATTTTCAGAAAGAGAACAGATTTCACTTGTTTCATAGAGGCAAGTCTAAGAAAATAAATGTTTCCCTCACTCCTTTCTGGCCTCAATCTGCATCCTTCCTTCAATTTCTGCAAAACATAATTTTTTAAAAAGTAATGCTATTTTTTTACAAAAATATATAGTGCAGAAAACAGAGTCATTCATTATAATGCCATCTGTGCATATACAGAAAGATAAGTCACCATCAGAGAACTGTCTCCCAATCCCTATTCTAAATCACAAGTTCAAATGTTTTTCCTTTATCTGAATGGGTGGTAGTATCCCTTCTAATAAAGAGAGGGCTGCAATAGGATTCTAAATGATCTTCGATTCCGGTACTGTAAATTGCAAACAATTTAATGTACATAGTGATCAGAGTGCTACTTTTTTGATTCTTATCTTTCATGATAGAGTTCCATAGGCTCAGGGATTTGCCCTTTTGCCCTTCCCTTCCCCATCTCCTCTGCCAATAGTTTTCCCCCCATTGCTTTCCCCTATATTATAACAACAATATAGTCCTTCAGCAACAATCACAATTCCATCACTCTGCTATGTAAGTGCATCATGACATTGTAGATATAGACAACAGCAGCGAGTCCACATCCTATTGTCAAGATATATTAACAATTTCATTGGGAGTGCATCTTATATTTGGGAGTAGAAATGTATCCTGCAATGTATCTTCACTTCTAGCTATGCTAGTCTCCCTTATATAGTTCCTCTAGGTGAATCTATGTATAAACATGATTACCTAGGCACCCCTTGCAACACCCAACACCCCATATCAGAATGTCAGTCCAGATCCCTGCTATACACCTGGGAAAGCAGCAGATAATGACCTGGGTCTGTGGGTGACTTGCACCCTTGTAGAAGCTCTGGATGAAGCTCTTGGCTCCTGGCCCCACCTTGATGCATCCCCAGCTGCTGAGGGCTTTTGGGAAACGGACCAGGAGATGGCAGATCTCTGTGTGTTTCTCCTTTTCTGTCTGTCTTTCTGCTTTAGAATGAATAAATCACATTGTTTTAAATTATCTCCTCTCCTGTGGTTCCTGTCATTATTTTTATAATATGCAACTCACTAATGCATGAAGTGATGGAGTTTCATGTGTTCTTTAAATTAGCTCAATTTCTTCTGCCTTTTCCCTTGTTCATGGTGCTATAACATCTGACCTTTTCTGCCTTCAAATACAAAAACTCATTCCCTTGTTAAGTTAATTGCTCTTCATTCCTACTTACTGGAATATTTTCCCCCTTGGATCCTGGCCAAGCCTGGCTCCCACCCCCCCTTTAAAAAAATATTTATTTATTTTTATTTGGAAGCAGTTACAGAGAGAAGGTGATAGAGAAAAAGAGAATCTTCCATCCACTAGCTACAGATGGACTAGTCCAAAGTAAGGAGAAAGGAGCTTCTAGGTATGCTACAGGGAGCAGGAACCCAAACATTTATGTCATCCTATGGTGTTTTCCCAGATCATTAGCAGGAAGCTGGATCAGAAGCAGAGTGGGGAAGCCCAGCATGATGGCCTAGTGGCTAGCCTAGCCTTGAATTCACCAGGATCCCATATAGGTGCCGGTTCGTGTTCTGGCTGCTCCACTTCTCATCCTGCTCCCTGCTTGTGGCCTGGGAAAGCGGTAGAAGATGACTGAAAGCCTTGGAACTCTGCATCCCTGTGGGAGACCCGGAAGAAGCTCCTGGCTCTGGATTGTCTCAGCTCTGGCCATTGTGACCACTTGGGGAGTGAACCAGTGTTTGGAGGAACTTTGTTTTTCCTTCTCTCTTTAAATCTGCCTTTACAATACAATTAAATAGATCTTCAAAAAGAAGAAAGTGGAGAAGAAGGAGGAGGAGAAAGTGGAGGAAGAGGGAGCAGAAGGAGGAGAAGGAGGGTGAGACTCGAACCAGTGCCAATACAGGATGCTAGAACTATAGGCAGAGGCTTAACATGCTACACCAAGCCTGGAAAGGAAAGGAAGGACAAGGAAGCAAAGGGGGAGAGGGAAGGAGGAAGAGAAAAGAGAGAAGTTCCTTTCCAGTGATTCACTTCCCAAAAGCTCATGACAGCCAGAGGAGGGCCAAGGCCAAAGCTAGGGTTCCAGGAACTCAGTTCAGATCTCCCATGAGGGTGGCAGAAGCCCACCCACACCTTCTGTTAGCACTGTCTGCCAGGTTCTGCATTAGCAGGAGGCTGGATTCAGCAACCAGAGATGGAGAGTAAATCCAGGCATTCAGACATGAAATGCAGGCTGCCACACGCTTGGGAACTGGGAGGCTGAGATTTTAATTTTAGTTATTTGTTTGGGTCTGCCTAGTTCTTTCACCGGGGTTTTTGTTTCATTTTTAAAAAGGATTTATTTATTTGAGAGTCAGAGCTGTGACGAGTGCAGTTGAATCAAGGAGCGAGATCCTTCATTTGCTAGTTCTAGTCCCCAGATGGCGGAATCACACCAAAGCTAAGAACATCATGCGGTTCTCCCCATCAGTGACAGGGACCCATATACTTGGACACTTTCTGTTGCTTTCCCAGGTCATTAGCAAGTAGCCGGATCAGAAGTGCAGCAGCCAGAAGCAAAACTGTTATCCATATGGGATTCCAGTGTCACAGACAGTAGCTTTAGATGCTATGCCATAGCACCAGTCCCTTCGTAGGCATTTTAAGCATACTTATTATTTTCTGAAGCATTATTTATTTTAAATATTCAAATGCATACTTACATTCACAGTGAAATCTATGTCTAATTGTATCAATTTTTAAAACCATATTTGGTCTGGTTTACAGCCTTTTGTTTCCTGCGCAGGACGAGTCTCTCACTCATAGTAGGTTTTTGTTTCCTTGTGTGCTTGATTATTGTTGACTGTGAACTGCTTTTTCCTTTAGAAAAATTCTATGTGGGAAATATTTGCAGTCTGGGATGCAAGTGATTTTCTCCATAAAGGAATTCTGTTTAATTCTGACCCAGAGTCCTGGAACATTGGAAGTTCAAATCCCAAGACTTGAACATTTTGGGGCTTCCCGCATGAGGGCAGTTTTGCCTGCTACAATCTTTTTCAGGAGTTGTGCTTTCTTTTCTGGAGGCCAGCTTTATTACCTTTTCCCCATTCCCTGCCTCATCCAGTGCAAGACAATTTTCATTCCCATCCTTACGATCACCTGCGGCTGAGAGAGTGGAAGGGCAGACAGAGGTTATTCAGTAATCACTCTTGCAGTCCTACGCAGGCAGGGGAACCCTCTGAGGTTCTAGACACAGTGGGAGTGTACTGTGTACTGTGTGTTAGACTGCCCAGACTAGCATTATGTGTCCTGGGTCTTCTGCCCTTCAGTTCTCACCAGCTCTTGATAAGTAAGCAAGGTTCAGTATCACAGGGTTGCTGATCTTTCTCGTTACCGACGTGACATGTGTTGTAGCTACAACTTTCCCTACGTTTTTTTTCCCTTAAAGCAATCTGATGCCTAGACAAATATACACACACATGTGTGTGCATCCCTGCACACATGCGTGCGCACACACACACACACACAATCGATCTTTTCAGTGCAAAGCTTAGATTAAGCCCACTGACAGTCGTATTGAAGTCACGAACTCACAAGAGCTACCACCTTCCCAAGCTATTCACAGGATCTCTTTCCTGCTTGTTATTCCTCTCTCATTGGTCCCTACCTGTACTGTTGAAAACAGTCTTTTGAAGAGGTTTCTTGCTCTCCAGTCAAGCCCCACTGGTTTCATTTCCTGCCCTGCTAACAACTCCTTCCGTGATCACAGACCTATCACGTCTCTTTTACTTAAAAATAACCATGGCTCTCTGTCGCCTGCAGAGGTCAAATGTTGGTCGTCTGCCAACTTGACTTGCATTCAATTATGTTTCTCTCCACACACCCAACCACAATGCCGTTCCTCAACCAGCACCTACTTGTGTACTCCCATGCCTTAGTTCCAACAAGCTCTCCTACCAGCTACGTGCTGTGCCCTGCTCGTGAAATTTCCTCTGATTCTTCATGGATGGACCACATCTAACATCTCCTCTCTGAGGCCAGCCTTTATTCATCCAGGGAGAACTGATTATTTTTTCCACCACTGGAACCTTACATATTGCATATTAATAGTTTGTTTGCATGGTCATCTGTCAAAATGGAATATAAGACTGAATGGGGTCAGGAAATGAGTGTAATTGATCCAGTTTTAAAGTTTATACACTTTAGCAGAGTGTCTGCTGCAAAACCAGTGCTTGTTAAATGAATGAATAACAGTAGTTGACTTCACCGTTATAAAAGTCCAGTGTGTAGTGGTTTTTTGTTTGTTTGCTTGTTTGTAATTCCCCCTCTATGCCTGTGCAGTCATGGCATTGCAGAGTTAAACGGCCTGTTAGCAGTCATTGGTACAACTCCATAGAAGTTTGTTTCAAAAACAATCACTTCTTCACTGCTTACTGCATACAGCCATGGCTACACATGTTCCACATCGATTTCATTCCCTGTAAATCAAGGAAGTTTGCTTCATTCTATGCAGTGTTTGATCGGTTATGCCAACCACATTCTGTGATCTGAAGAAAAGCCACAGATTCAAGTTATTGGACCTATTCATGGCCCCTGGCACCTTCTCCTTCAGCCAGTTCCTGGCTGCCATGAAGAGGAAAAGGTTTTATTGCCTCCTTAACACCTTCTGGTTACTCTAGGCTCTTAATTTTTCTCCCCAGGGCTGTTGCTGACTTAGAGCTAGAGCTTGAAGCCCCTGTGTACTTTCCGGTTTTATCAAAATGGTGACAAATGATTTTGTAAAGCTGCTTCTTCCTGGAAAACAAACCTGTATTGAAAACTCTTATTTCTTGGAGCGATCATGTCCTTTTTATATCTGTTAAACATAAAATTTAAATACATGAGGGGGCCTCTGAAAATATGTGGGAAAATGACATTAAAAGAAAATTCAAAAAGTGTCTGGCACTGGGGATACCTGGGTGCCAGAGGCGAGTATCTGGATTCAAGGCTTGGCTCTGCTTCCAATCCTAGCTTGCTGCTCATGCAAGCCTGAGAGGCAGTAGACATGGGTTCAAGCAGTTGAGTCCTTTGTACCACATGCAAGACCCAGATTGAGTTCCATCTCCTGGCTTTGGTCTGGCCCAGCACAGGCTGTTGCAGGGATTGGAGAATAAACTGGCTAATGCAGGACGTCTCAGCCTTTTGCCTGTCTGCCTTTCAAATAAATCAACTTTTTAAAACGTTAGCAAAAAATAATAAGTAGAACTTTCTAAGAACATTATAAAGACCTCTTAACCCTAATTCTCTTTCCTCCCACTCACATCATTTCAACCAAATCTGAATTCAATCATCATGTTCTTTTCCAGCTATGTTTCCTTTATCCTTTGATTTCTCTGTCAATTACACCATTTTATTCTAGCTACATTGGTCTTTTTATTGTCACAAAAATCTTCTAAATTTCCCAGCATCTATATGACTTCTTGTTTCACTATCCTTACTTTATGTACTAATGGTTTTCAATAAACTCTAGAAGGCTTCAGTAATTCAACCTACATTTCAATAACCCAATATTTATCATTTTTAGTAGAAATATTGCTTAATATAGGTAACATAGTCACTATCAAGACCAAGTTTTAATTAAGAAATTACAAGATTCAAATAAATGGAAAAGAAATGAGAGAAATAGAAACTCCTCCTTATGCAAACATTGTTCTAATCATTTCCTCTTATTTTTATTGTATTTTGGTTTTATCTCACAGGTATTTCTTAAGCAGGAATCACCAAATGGGCATCAAAATTGGTGAGCAAAAGTACAATAAGAAACAGCATATCAGAATGGTTGGAAAGTATCCTCACACCAGGTTATTTTTAATAACAAACAGGGAAACTGAAATATCATAGGGAAAAGCCAGGCAAGCATCCTATTAAGCAAACAAAGTTAAGATCATTCCTTAGAAAACCACTTGGTGTTAGTAAATAGATGTGATGCAACTCACAAAAATCCATAACCTCAGTTTAATCTTAGGATAAACCCAAACTGGGGGACATGCTCTAAGACAACAGATCAATATTCTTGAATAGAGTGACAAGGTCGTCAAATACAAGCAAAGACTGAAGAACCATCACAGACTGGACGAGCATGACAGTGAGTGCAATGTGGAATTTTGGCTTAGAATCCGGAAGGGAAGAAGGAATTAGTGAGGATCCCATTGCTCCCAAAGAAGGTCTACAGTGAAGCTACCAGCATAATGTTTGTGTTAAACTTTCTGGCTTCAGTCATTGCTTGGTGGCTGCATGAGACAATAGATAGAATGAGGGGAAATAGACATTTAGGATACTCAACAACTCTCTCAATGATGCGTGCAATCTTTCTACAAAGGCAAATTGTTTCAAAGTGAAAGCTAAAAGAAGCCACAGAATTTCAACAAATAAGATCTCTAAGCTGTTTTCTCCCCTTAAGAGCATTCTAGGCAAGAGGAAAGAAACCTTGCAGTTGGGTTGGAGTTGGACATTAGCAATTGAGCTGGCAGTATCTGGTTGAATGCCTGGCTCCACTCTTGACACTAGCCTCCTGCTAGTGCTGACTCCGGGAGGCAATTGAGACAGCTCAAGCAATACAGCTCCCACCGGGCACGTGGGCCAGCCAGACCAAGTTCTTTGTTCCTGGCTTCAATCCAGCCCTTCAACCCAATCCATCCCTGTTGCAGGCATTATGGGGCATAAAATGCAGATGGAAACTTCTTTTTCTCCACTATCCATTTCTCAAATGAATATATTATATTTCAATTTAAAAGTAAAACCTGAAAATGGGTCTGTGATTTCCAGCTCTCTAACCTGTCGGCATGAGGTGACAGCAACAGATGAAATAATTCCAGGCGTGAAGACAGGAATGATGATCTGTCTGCTGACCCCAGTGATGCACCTGCACCCTCTCGCTTCTTGCTCCTGTCCTCACATCCCCAGCCCCCTCAAGTGCCGTCTGATTTTTACTCTGCAGAGCTAATCGAAATTTGCTTTTGAGGTTTGTAACCTGAAAACTTGCACATGCCATTACGGCCAGCCTCACATTACCCAATTCTTGTCTTTGCCCTTCATGTCTTCCCAGTTTTATTTCACCTTGGTTTCTATTTTTATGAGGAAACTCCGGAAAGTTCATGGGAAGCAGAATAAAGACAAGTTTATTTTGGTGCAAAAAAGTTTGAAGTCCAGCAGAATTTTTTCCTCAGACACGCTTCCTAAAGAGTCTTCATAAGCCTGGAGTTCACATTCTTTTTTGGCACCAAAATAGACATGCTTCCATTCCATTTGTTTCCTGTGACCTTTTTGATACATTCGTGCATTGTTCTTGAGTAGTACCTTTCTTGTGTTCATGATGATCCTCAAACTTCTCAGCATCTCCAACTGTATCAACTGGGAATCACAGGGCCAATGGAAACATGGGCTATCATCACCTGAATTGCTTATCTGTCCTTTTATCTGACCCTGTGACATGGGTGGCTCAGTCAGTATTGAGCATGTGTCCAAAAAGCAGAGTGCAACCTGATGTGAACTGATGGGCCAGAAAAAGCCAGACAAGACCTGGGGCTCCTGGGTTTGGTGCAGGTCTCGCTGAGGGAGTCTCATGATTCAGTGGCATGAGGGGCAGGGCCTACAGGGTGGTGGCATCAGAAGAGGGCACAGTACCATGTTGATGTCGAATCTGTGTGGAGCTCAGGGAGACAGACTTCCTGAACTCCCTGGGAGCCCCCGCAGCCCCTGAGTGCAGGCGAGCAGGCTGAAGGATCCACCAAGATTTCTGCTCCATTAGCTCCTTCTCTGGAGTTCCTCTCTCCCAAACAAAAAGGGCTTGCCATTGTCATAATTCTTCTTTAAACCATGTAAAAGTAAAGGAGAAAGGGCAAGGAGCGGTAGCCAAGTGGCTAAAGTCCTCGCCTTGCATGTGCTAGGATCCCATATGGGCGCCGGTTCTACTACTGGAGGCCCCAATTCCCATCCAGCTCCCTGCTTGTGGCCTGGGAAAGCAGTCAAGGATGGCCCAGAGCCTTGGGATGCTGCACCCAAATGGAAGACCCAGAGGAGTCTCCTGGCTCCTGGCTTTGGATCAGCTCAGGTCTGGCCATTGTGATCACTTGGGGAGTTAAATCATCGGACGGAAGATCTTCCTCTCTCTCTCTCCTCCTCTCTATATATCTGACTTTCCAATAAAAATAAATAAATCCTTAAAAAAAAGAAATTAACAAAAATGCAAAGGAGGAGTGGGAGAAGAGGGGGAGGGTTTTGGTCTGGAAGTACCCACTGATTAGAGCAAGCCATGTCATGGGCAGTGACTGTTGGTCCACCCCTCAGTTGTGTCTGTGCTTGAAGGCCATGGGAATTCTTAGCTCTCAGCTTTCTGTTTTCACAGCTTTGCCCCAGCACCTGTTCCAAAAGCAATTGAAGTGACTTGACTGGATCGTGAGTCTTAATTTTTCAGCTCACAAGCAAGAATGTCTAGGGTTTAAGGTGTAACACTATATTTTACAGTGTAAGAACTAAAGCTTTTATGTGGAATCATACCACAGTGCATTTAGAAGGGAGGCCCTCTCTTTTGCAAGAAGACAAACACAGCACCTATGACAACCAGGCAAGCATGAGAAAAAACGTCTCTGAGCTTTAATGGCTTTTACCTACATCAAACAATGAAAGAATTAGGGAATGATGACACCACTATTTTTAGATGTTTGCCTACCTGCGTGCTTCCAAGATCCGTTCAGTCCCACTCCCATGGATGTATGATTCATTAAGACATCAAAGAGTTAAAGTATTAAATCAAGTGCTAATTCATCCATTATTCTCACAAAATATGGCCCAAAAGTGTCAGCTGAGTATATTGATCAAGTTCCTCCAAAGAGGTTGTGTATCACACAGTCATGGAAAGCACATATTTTATACACTTTCAGCTAATTTGGAGATCACTGGGGAGGAAAAAGACAAAAAATAATGGTTTTAAGGAATCACTTCAGTTTTTCTTCAGAATAAAAAAACTCAAATCTAAATCGGTGTAATCTGCCTTTAAAACATAAACTCAATCTGTCATATAGAATTGCCTTAAAAAAAGCCATAATTATAAAGGGTGCTGACTTAGGGAGGCCCTGGACCTCAGTGGGGATTCCCTTCCTGGGTAGGGAGGGGCCAGGACAGGTGCATAGGGCTATTTCCATCAAGGTCAGGTCAAGAGCAGAGAAGTACAAGTTCTGGGAGAGAGTGATAAAGCACCCAGAGCTCTGAGACAGGGACGTTGAGCAAGGCCTGGGCCTGTGGAGGGGGTGGCACCCACATCAAGGCAGCAGGCAGGGTCCTCTTAAATGCCAGTAGGGAGGTGCTTAACAAATTTTGCTATGAACTTGAGATCAGGAGAGGACTGGGGCAACAGGCTGCTTGGGGAGGGAGGGCAGCCTTGGTAGCAGCAGACTGAAATGGCTGTGAAGCACAGGTCCCTAGGTCTGAATACAGGAGTGGGCCCAGAGAGAGTGTGCCCAGGAGGACCAAGGCAATCTTCACACGCAGTCTGTCTACAAATCAGAACGCCATCTGTCCATGGATGGTGGGCTCAGAATTATGCATGAATTGGCTCCTCTAAACTTAATTGGGATGTCCAGCCAGATCCTTTCCAAGCACTTCCCAAAGGACTGGACAAGAAATGATCATGGATTGTCTCATGCCTATAAGAGTGCTTCAAAAAGCTTCTGGAAAATAGGATAAAACATGTTTGTGTTGGTGCAAACATATTTGAAATCTGGGATTTTTTTTTTTTTTGGACTACTTATTTTCTATGAACTGTTTTTTTTTTTTTTTTTTGTGCAATTCAGAGTTACAGAGGGGTGAGAGAGAGAGAGAGAAGGACAGGGAGAGAAAGAGAGAGAGAGAGAGAGAGAGAGAGAGAGAGAGAGATTAGCCATATTCCCAAATGGCTACAGTGGTCAGTGTACTGGCCAGGTTGAATCCAGGAATCAAAAGTTTTGTCCAGATCTACCATGTGATTGGCAGTGGCCCAAGTACTTTGATCATACCTTCCCAAGCATTATCATGGAGCTGGTTCAGAACTGGGGCAGCTGAAGCACAAACTAGCCCCCATATGGGATGCAGGCGTTGTTGGTGTTGGCTTTACCCATTGTACCATAACTGTGCTCCATGAGCTGTTTGAAGAACTCTCATAGAATTGAAATGTTTATGCATTTTATTTATGAGTGAGACTGAGGCAGACATAATTTCCACCTGCTGGTTCATTCCCCAAATGGCTACCATGGTTAGGATTGGGCCAGGCTGAAACCAGAAAACAAAAATTCCATCCAGATCTGCCGCTGGGGCTGGCACTATGGCATAGCAAGTTAAACTTCTGCCTGTGGCACCAGTTTACCATATAGGCATTCGTTTGAGTCCTGGCTGCTTGCTTGCTTGCTTGCTTTCATTCTTTTTTCTCTCTCTTTCTTTCTTTCTTTCTTTCTTTCTTTCTTTCTTTCTTTCTTTCTTTCTTTCTTTCTTTCTTTCTTTCTTCTTCCTTCCTTCCTTCCTTCCTTCCTTCCTTCCTTCCTTCCTTCCTTCCTTCCTTCCAACTTTAACACTTATTCTATTACTTTTTTTTTGAATTTTTAAACTCTTTCCCATTCCCCCTCCCCCCGTGGTTCTCCTCTCCAGTCTTTCGCTAGGTGTCTTCCCAGTGCCCTCAGAAGTCCATCATACTGCCATTGAGGTGTCTCCCAACAATGTAGGGGCTTATCTGTCCTTTCACTGTGAGTCCATCCTTGTATTGCAAGTACAGGGATATACTTCTCTCTTTCTGCCTATGAATATATTTATTCCCGCTGCACTTCCATTATACCTCCCCTTAGGTGTAATCCCCCTCAGATTGAGAGGGGAAAAAAGAAGGAAAAAATTAAGTAAAATGAAATAGTGAGCCTTCATCTCCATGGTGTTGTCGAACTCGTAGCAGGGGTATTGATGTGACGTAGGGTGGTGCAAAAGCGTGTCCAGTGTTTTCCTGTAGACATTAATGCAGGTGTGTGCTCTGTGTGGTTCAAATGGGAGTACAGTATGGAACAGGTCATAGTTACCCATGGGTAGTAGTACTAACAATGATTAAAGGAATATTAACAATCTCAGATGATCATATGTAATCCAGGTCTCATCAATTATTGATTCATAGGTTACATCATAATATCTTATTGTGTGTAGTACAGTTTAGAGGTGTGATAACATACAGTTTACAGGTACTATTTTTAGACTTGATATCATATTATCTTATATTAATGAACTTTTGTGCCATTTTTTCCATCTCTATGAAGAATATTCTTGGTAATTTTATTGGGATCGCATTGAATGTATGTATTGCTTTTGGTAATACAGACATTTTGATGATATTGATTTTGCCCATCCAGGAACAGGGTATATTTCTCCACTTTTTGAAGTCTTCTATTTCTTTTTTTAGTGTTTTGCAGTTTTCTTCATAGTGATCTTCCACATCTTTAGTTACGTTTACTGCCAGGTGTTTCCTTTTCTTCTCTGTTATTTTGAACGGAACCATGCTGGTTAGTTCTTTTTTCGCCTTGGGATTGTTTGTATACACTGTGGTTGTTGCTTTTTGTTCATTTATTTTGTACCCTTCCACTCTACCAAACTCTTGTATAAGTTCTAGCAGCCTCTTTTTGTGTCTCTTGGCTGTTCTGCTTTCAACCCTACTCTACGCTAATGCATTTGGGAAAGCAGTGGAAGATGGCCTAAGTCCTTGGACCCCTATGCCCCTGTAGGAGACCCAGATGAAGCTCCTGCCTCCTGGCTACAAGACTGGCCCAGTCCCAGCTGTTGTGGTCATTTAGAGAAGTGAACCAGAGGATGGAAGATGTCCCTCTCTTTTTCTCTGTAAATATGCCTCTCAAATAAAAATAAGTAAACATTTTAAAAATGTATCAAATTATTTGTACAAAATGTATTTTAATTTTCTTATTGTATCATTTTTGTAAAATAGGTTAGCCCTTAAAATTGTGGAAACTTCTGACTTAGTCCACTCAGAGACACAGGATCGCGGAGTGCTCAAATGGCAAGGTTGTGATTTCCATCAGAACACATTTAGGCAAAGAAAGCAAAGTTTATCAAATTGGTGGTATACCTTTAAAAATGACAACAAAATGTGCTCCAGATTTTGCTGTTATTTTATGGCTAGATAGCAATCAAAAAATAAAGATAGTCTATAATCACATTTGTTTAATGAAAAATGCTGTTAGCTTGTTATATTGATCTAATTGTAAATTTTATTTTTCCAGACAATATTGCACTGATAAATTCATGTTTTATTCACTAACAGTAACAGTAAAGCAAGGAGTAAATACTGGAGCTCTGAAAGGGAAACTGTGCCAATATCATAAAATTAAATACCACAAGTTTTCAATTCTACAGCAAAAATATAAAAAGTAAACAAATAACAACACATTAAGAAATTATGCAGAAAACCTATTAAATATTTAAGGGAAAATAAAATCTCCACCAACCCATTAAACACTGTCTTGTAAGTATTAGTTCAAAAGCCCATAGCAGTGAAGTTGCCAGAATTGAGAAATTACAAGACAGATTTTAAAATTATAACTATTGCTTAGCCATCATTGAGAAAATAATGTATTTAATATTCTAACTCTTACGTCCACCTGCAATATTGTGAAGGATAAGCAAATATAATTTTGTAAGAAGGTAAGTGCTAAAGAAGCCAGGATATTTAAATTCAGGATTAAATGAAGAAACTGGAATAACAAATACAGGAATATGATCTACAATTTGCTTGCTTCATTGTATTTTTAATGAGGTAGCTTTCTACTATGGATTGTAACCTGGAAAAGAGAATCATTATTTTTAACTGCAAGGTGTCTTACAGGATATAACTGTGCTTCATGAATTAACAAAGAATTTTGACTTAAATGATTTATTTGTGTAATGTCAAAGTGAATATACTATCATTTTGTTCAAACATTTACTAACAGTATGAAAGATTTCTTTAATAGTATTTATCTATGCTTTAAGTCAGATTTGTTGAATTTCCAAGAGAACCCAAAGAGGCCTCGACTGTTGGATAGACGTGCGGGCTCAGCGCTCCAACAGGTGTTTTCAGACTGTGTGTAGAAATATAATCAGGTTCTACCATCAGGAGGAGGTCTGAGTTTGATTAACTTTTCAACTCAAGTAGGCTTTGGGATCAGGCTATTCAGTCTTGAATTCCCCCTTTACTATGTGCTAGTGACGTGATAACTTCTACTGAAACATTATTTTGCAGAAATAATTAGAAACTATATCACATAAATATTCATTGTTCTTGTTTATTAGTCTTATAATCTCTTTCAAGAAAAATTCATAATTGGATTAAGGGCAAGTGTTTGGTGTAGCACAGACTTGGCCTGGGTACTGCATCTGAGTTTCTGGATTTGAATCCTACCCTTAATTCAGTTTTCTGTTCAAGTGCCCCCTGGTAGGCAGAAGCTGATGGCAAAAGTGCTGGGGTCCCTGGTACCCATGTGAGAGAGCTGGATTTAGCTCCCGGCCTCTGGCATCAGACTAGCCTAACCATGGCTTTTGTAAGCATTTGGGGAGTGAACCAGAATAAGGGAGAAATTTTCTGTCTCTGCCTTTCACAGGCAAATTAGTAAGTAACAATCCAATTAAATGTCAAAGGATAAAAAAAATTCAAAACCTACAGATTTTATAACATTGCTGAGAGCGAGGAGGTACAGGGAGAATGATCTTCTGTCCCCTGGTTCATTTCCCAAGTGGCTGCAATGGCCAGAGCTGAGCTGATCTGAAGCCAATAGCCAGGAGCTTTTTCTGGGTCTCTCATGTGGCTGCAGGGTCCCAAGGCTTTGGCCCATCCTTGACTGCTTTCCCAGGCCACAAGCAGGGAGCTGGATGGGAAACAGAGGAGCTGGGGCACAAACTGGCACCCATACAGGATGCCAGCACATGCAAGGTGAGGGCTTTAGCCACTAGGCTATGGCGCTGGGCCTCCTACTTTTCAGTTTTAGCACAGTTTTCATTGGTAAAAAGTAGACATTTAGTCTGAGGAGTGTATAGATAAGCAATACGCCTTAGATGCAGAATTCTCAGCAAATTTCTTAGAAGCCAACAAAATTCTTCAAGAATAGAATTAGAGATGACCCCCTCTTCTGACAAAGTTGTGAGATCTAGGCATGTTCCTTGTCTGTGGTTCGGAGCTTCTCAGATGGCCTCGAAGGTCTGCTGCCTTCAGTCCTGTCAGTTCGCCTGTGCTGCAGCCCTCACACTTGCGCACAAACGGATGTCCGTTTGTGTGTATGAACATGGGCATGCTGCAGGCGTGGCTGCAGCCATTCGCATATTATTTTCTTGCTTCTGATTTTCAAAGTATGTGCAAGGACCCTCAGCGTTTGTGTTGGGAGACCAGTTCCTGAGCTCAGCTGACCTGCGCCCTGAGAGGAAGAAGCCGAACCAAGGAGGGATAGTTCCCCCCTGGAGGCAGGTTCAGCCTGCCCATGAGGCTCACTGTTATTATTATTTAAGAGTTTTACTGCAAATTGGCCTCTCCATTTGAATTTATAGGAAATTACAGCCAAGTCACTTGGGAATGGAGCAGCAGGAAATGAGTCTTTCTCCCTGGGAATTTCATTTTGGAAAGGAGTGTGTGGTGTCCAGTGTAATTTACAATGCTGGTCTTACATGTATCACGATGATTTCCAGGTAAGATCCCGGAAGCCCCCCCCCTTTTTTTTTTAAGGACTTGTTTATTTTTATTACAAAGTCAGATATACAGAGAGGAGGAGAGACAGACAACAAGATCTTCTGTCCAATGGTTCACTCCCCAAGTGGCCACAACGGCTGGAGCTGAGCCAATCCGAAGCCAGGAACCAGGAGCTCTTCCAGGTCTTCCTTGCAGGTGCAGGGTCCCAGGGCTTTGGGCCGTCCTTGACTGCATTCCCAGGCCACAAGCAGGGAGCTGGATGGGAAGCAGGGCCGCCGGGATTAGAACCGGCACCCATATGGGATCCTGGTGTGTGCAAGGCAAGGACTTTAACCACTACGCTATTGTGCCGGGCCCCCGAAGTCCTTTTACCAAGCTTCAAAAAGGCAAGAAAAGTAGATTTCAATAACGACCACAGATACAAATCTTATGGGATCCTTGAATCCATGGAAAGAGGAACAACGTGCTTTTAAATACATCTGAAGGCACTTGTACCCTCAGTTAAACAATGTTCTTATTGGCATTAAAAAATATTTTTAAAAATGCATATTACTTTCAGTGACTTTTTCCTAACTAGCTTTTATGGAGTATTCTATGATTCCTTCTTATGAAAACTGTAAAACGTGTAAGTTAGTTATGAAATAACATCATTTAAAAAATAATGACCTACCAATGGTACAACCTTTGAGAATTTCCGCAAGTCAAAGAGCTCACACACATTCAGGGCTGCTTCATCAAGGAAAAGAAATGCACAGTGATCCTATTTGACATTTTAAAGTATTTTATGAGGTACAGGTCGTGATGTGTATTTTTGCTCATAAACACCCAAACCCCAGGAGGTATGGTAATACTACCCTTCCCATTTGACAGACAGTAAAGCTGAGGCTTAGTCACCTTAAGAAACTCTCCTAAGGTTGTCTTTCTAGTAAGTGGCAGGGTGGAACTGGAATTGAATCTGATCTGACCTCCAAACCCGCACGATTTCCATGTACAGATTGGATGGAAGCATCGTATGGCAGGTGCAGGAGTCAGATCTGGCCCCATGAAGATGTCAGGGCCTCCTAACAAAAACCTGATGGCAAAAAGGACTTTGGGGTTGTGAATCAGTTAAGGGTCACCTGATGGAGTGATCAGCTTGAATTGGGCTCAGGGGACAAGAGGGTGCGTGGCCTGGGCAGCAGAGTCCACAGGAAGCTCACCATCACGAGGAGGCCAGTAGCCAAGGACTGCAGGCAGCCTCCCCAAACAGTACCAGGCAAGAAATGGATTCTTACCCTGGGCCTCCAGAAGCAAAACACAGCTCCATTAACAGTTTGACTTTAGGGTCACAAGATCCGTTTTGGAAATCTGCTCTCCTGAGTGATAAATTAATAAAAATGGCCTGTGGTAAGCTACTAAGTTATTGGTGATTGGTTATAGATGAAATAGAACACTTAACATTGTAGTCAAAGGGAATAGCTTGTCTCCCACCAGAACCTGACTCCATGTCTGGAAACATGAGAGTGTAGTGTATGTTTCTTGAATTAAATAGAAATGGCTCAAGGTACAAGCCAATTTTGAGTCCAAAACATGTGAAGCAAAGGGACATTAATTTATTACAGGTCAGTGATGACTTCTTGGTGCCTGGGCTCTCCCAAGCTGAGCAGGATGGCAGGGGCCCATCTGCTGAAATCCATGCTGTAGTTTTAGGTGAGTTTCTCCAATACTTCCTATTTCATTTGCAAAGAAGCTGCGAGCAAGAATGGATTCTCTGATGGGAATGACAATAACAAGGTGGTAGCCATCATAAGAAAGCATGGATTTACAGCAATAGACTGCGCACATCTGGAAAGTCTGGGCTAAGACCAGTCAGTGGCAGGGACTCTGTGAATCAGGCCCCGGACTCCAGCTCCCAGTCAGGGGCATGATACAGGGTAGCAAGCAAGGTGGCATGGGGCAGCAGCGCTACTAGCAAAGGGACATTCAGTATTTATTGCATATTTGCCAGGGGAGTAACCATGATAAACAAGGCTCCTGGCTGGTCTCCATAGAGCAGGAGGGAAGCCAGCAGCAAGCCATTCGGTGAGAAGCCAAGTCTTGGGAACTGTGCCCATGCGGTTATAGGAGTGTGGTAGGTCACATCTAATCTCTAGGCCTCTGGTCATTGCTTATACAAACCAGATGAGATCTTGTTACACAGTTTATGTTGACTATAAAGAAACAAGACAGCTCTAAAGTACCAGCTTGGCCACACTGCTGGTGCCCTGCTGGGCTAGGGGCTCTTCCATATGTGCTTGTTGCTGTGTTCCCTACATTCACCAGCATGTTCGTTAACTGCTTGTGGCATTACTGGTCATTTGCAGCATCTCCAGAGTGTCGTCTGTGCAGGCAATTGGCTATGTGGCCTCATTTGCTGGGCATGGGAAAATGGAAGGGTGGTAGGAAAGAGGAGGCAGTGGGCCACTTCCTAGATGATGGACACACAAGCCTCTTGAGCTACATTGAGATTGCAAAGAAGGAAGAAAGTCAGGGAGCAGTGCAGTCTAGAACCCTCCATGCACCTACCTGTAGGGCCAGGATGCCCAGGGTGGCACTCAGGCCTTACTCCCTTCTCTGGGTGGCTAGAGCAATTTGGTACGATGCATCCATGCTGCTATTGTAAGCTCAGGGTTAAAGATGCCTCTGGATGCCTATATTTCAACCCTAATCTACACCGTGATGCGACGTGGAAGTGGGTTTGGGGGAGGTGACTAGGATATGAGGGTGACATGAATGGGCTTCCAGCCTTCATGAGCAATTCTGCTGCTGGAGCCACGCAGCTTGTGGTATTTTGATCATAACAGTCTCAGTTGACTAGGATGTGGATTTAGGCAGGACCTGGGACTGCAGCTCAGCTCACTGCTCACCAAGCCTCAGGCCCCAGTCGCTGGTGGGGTGTGTCCTCCTTAAGGAAGAGGCAGCTGTCACCTGTTAGGAAGCTTCCAAGTCACTCTGCACTCCCAAAAGTCTAGGGGCTGTTTCCCTGGGGATGTATGGCCTTAGAGGGGCAGTACCTTCTTCATACTCTCCCACGCAGATGCAGGAGGTTTTCTGCATTGGACACAATTGCCAGACACAGGCAAGCTACACCCAACAGACAGAACTCAGGCGAGGTAGCGTCAGCTTTCTCATCAGCACCTCTTGGGCACCTTGCATAGGATGAACCCTGTCGGTCAGTAAGGAAAAAGTGCTCCGAGCTGGTAGCAATGCTAGGTGCTCCACATGTTCAGAACTCCACACTGCCATTTCTGTCTTTTAGAAGCAACAGCAACAAAAGCCCTGCTTTCAGAACTCCGCCTGCTCCCAATAGCCTTGTGGGAGGCGCCAGCAGTCTCTCTGAGATGCCTTTTTTATTTGCTTGCTCTGCACACATTTCTAGGACTTTCTGCTCAGACTGCACCTTTGTGCACTAGGCCTTTCTAAGGCCAACTTGTAAAACTGCAGGATGCTGATTTTCTTACACATAATATAATTCTCACAATGGATATTTAAAATTTATGGCCAAATCTCCCACATGAAGGTGGTCTGGCAGCCATAATTTTTTCCTTCTGGGACCTAAATGACCAGGAACTTGCTGGCATGGTTGCAGACAGACTCTGATGAACTATGATATTTTGCTTAAAATCCTTCCAAGAATAATGTCAGACTTCATAATTGCCTTACCCATGGCAATTGGGTGGTACACCTCCATGATACAGCTTATGGTGAAATGGATCAAACTACAACACCAACAGGAGGTGAGTGCGAAAAACCCACTGCTGCCAGCTCCATTTCAGCCCGGGCTTGGGACTGTCCTCTGCAGTGGCAGAAAGCATGGACATTCAGTGTCTCTCAGCCTCATTCCATCAAGCAGAGAAACAAACCCAGAGCAGGACTCCTGTCAGCTGCTGCCAATTTGAGAAAACAGCATAGGATGTGACATGAAAACCCAGCATTACACAATAGCCAGCCACAGTGGCAATGCAAATATTGCAATTTGTAGTTGGGGACTATGTAGACCAAGTGCCAGACATGTTCACTCATTAGGAGCCCCATTTTGTAACACTCACCCTTGTAAAAATAAAAGGACATCTGGGTGTGAGGACTAGCCTACCATCCAGATTATGTCCTTTCACCTGCTTTGATGTTAAAATGTTCTCTCTTTATGTAATGATTTCCATGGCAGATGATTGCTATCTGTGGCAAGTTTAAAAGGCTGTCAGCCAGTGAATTTTGTATGTAGCAATGTTAATGCTATAGGAAATTCCAAAGCCTTGAAACCCCAGATTGACTGTATTTTCCGTTTCCCACACCTGTGCTTTGCTCTTGCATTAAGTAGCCTTCGCAAAAACAGTGTGTGGAGGTGAGGCTGGGTGAGGTGAGATCAGACACAGATCACAAGACCTATAGGACTTGTTCTCAGACCCAGTCTCTGCAAATAAACAGCTGTGTGTAGAGCACTGCAGCCTGTCAACAGAAACCCATGGAGAAGCAATATCAAATCCTGTCCTGTTCAAGAGTAAAAGAATTTTAAAAGGGAGAGGATGGAGCAGAGAATTAAAAAGTCTGTTTGATTAGGCAATGCAGTATTCCATTAGGACATTTCTTCAAAATCTGCTTGGTATTTGCATGATTTTATATTGTGGTAAAGGAATGAACTAATTACTCAAAAGAGAACAAGTCTCCTGCTACACAATTTTGGGTAAAATAGTTTTTCCTAGATGAGTCTTTCTGAAGTCCTCTGCTTTGAGACAAGGCTTGGGCCTGGTAGCTCAAGAACCTCCCAACACTAACATTACACACACATTGGCATCTTTAACTTACAAGTCCTGCTCCGCTCCCTAGCTTGTTAAGTGGGAAGTCATGAACAGAGGTTAGTGAAGTACAGAGAGTGTGAGCAACTGTGTGAAGTACTTTGTGCATCACGTTTAGAAATCTATGAGAAATCCTCAAAAAGTTAATTGAAAATTTACATTTTGAAAAAACCTATACGTAGGTTTCAATGATTTTTTTACACTAAAATTTATTTTTAATTCTTATTTTTCTACTATCTGAACTACTCTCATATTTTCTTGTTTTATTTGGAGGAGAGACAGAGACAGAAAAAGAGAGAAAAAGAGAGAGAGAGAGAGAGAGGAAGAGGGAAAGAGAGATGTCCCATCTTCCGGCTCAACCCCTATGTGTCTGCAATAGCCAGGGCTGGGCCAGGCTGTAGCCAGTTACCTAGAACTCCACTCATGTCTCCCAGGTGAGTGGTAAGGACTGGAGTCATTGAGCCACCACCTGCTGCCTCCCAGGCTGCACATTAGCAGGAAGCTGGATGGGAAGTGGAGCTGGGGCTCATACTAAGCCACTCTGCAAAGAGATGCAGGTGTTTTAAACAGTCTTTGCAACTGCTGAACCCAAGTGCCCACCCAATCCTGTTTTCATGTGTCCCTCTGTCCTTGCCCTTGCCGCTCAGAACTCTCCTTCTCTCATTGTGTTACCACGGCCTTCTGCAGCTTGCTATGGAGTACTCGGGGGCCTCATGCCCAGGTGCTGGTCAGGCCAGGAGAGGCAGGTGACAGAGCTGAATGCAACTGTTCCAGAATCACAGGAGTTGAGGGGCAAACCTCGACTCCCACCCCGGGTATAGGTGCAGCAGTCACACAGCCTGGCACCTGGGGACTGAGCTGGACATTCCCAAGTGGTCCATTCTTTCTCTCCTCTGAAATGAGACACCTGGGCTTTTGGAGGTACAATCTTTAGGATTATATGGGTACACAACAGGCTGGTCAACAGGTGGCTTGTTGGCAATTTCTGCGATGAGGAGTGCAATTTGCAGAATCAAGATTCTGTCCTGGACTGACCTGACCATGACCCTTCTTTTCTTTGGGGTCTGAGGATAGGAAGTGAAGGCCAATTCTCTGCCTGTGCTCTCCTGCACAGAGGCCAGCTACTTCTCCACAGCCAAGCACAGCCCCGGCAGATCTGCTCTCCTGAAGTGATCACTGTGCCACAGCCCCTTTGCCATCAAGCCATCTACAACATCTAGCACCCTGTCATGTTACCAAACTTCCACACGTGATGGTTCTGATGTGGAAGATGGTATCATATGCACAGTTGCCTTTTTGACCCTAACAAAGAACAATTTCAAAAGGCACAACGAGGAATGTCGTGTGCTACGGTTGCTTCCATAGCAGCGGCAGAAGCAATGGTAATAAGCATGACACACGATCACACTTGCTTCCTCTTATACTCTAAACCATGCCCCCCAGTTGTAAGCTTGCTAATAAGATCCCGCTCTAATTCTGCTCTGGGCTATGTCCAGACTTGATGGTGAATGCATTGGGAGGCACTAAAGGACACAGAAGCCCTGGCAGTGTTTTTTGTCAAAGCCTGGTTGTCGTGATAAACCCTGCACTCTCAGCAGATAAGGGATGCCCTCCCGCACCATTCATTTCAATATCTGTCCAGTGTGGGATTCTCTGGAGATTTATTTGCACTAAGTTCCCATGATGTCACAGAGAGGTGGTGATCTGGAAAGAAAATTAGAGGGAAGTGTTTGGGGGGATTATATTTTGATAAATGTGCAGTTGAGAAGGATTGTAAATGGCGGGGACAGAATCCCGCTGAGCCTCTCTAGGATGGACCAGGAATGCAAGAGGCATCCCTGTGTGTGCCTAGGTGGAATAACACCTGTAAAGCTTTGCAAACCAGAAAGCGTAGCTTGAAGTTGCAGGTAAATGTTGTCTGGATAGCAACAGCAGGGGACAGGGAAAGGGCAGGGTGAAGGAGGGGCAGAAGGAAGCCACCTCTTCAATGACACTGAACAAGATGTGAATGTGCCAGCCACACTGGCACCTTGAAATAACAGTCCACATTCTCCATCCTCATCAGGCTGATCTCTGACACCAAGACCAAGTCTTGACCATCTCATAGCCATGATATGTGCTAGCGACTCCTTTTGGCATTCAGATTGCTCTTGATATTTCGTTTGTTTTTACTCAGAATAAAATGCTTTGGGTGGGGCTTTCAATGTGATATCCCCCAAACTGCGCAGATTCCCAGAGCAGGTGAGAAATCATTTAAGACAACATGTAAACCAAACAGGTGCCGTGGCTGCTATGCTTCCCATCCAGCTCCCTGCTTGTAGCCTGGGATGGCTCAGAGTAGCAGAGGATGGCTCATGGTCTTGGGATCCTGCACCTGTGTGGGAGACTAGAAGAAACTCCTGGCTTTGGATTGGCCCTTGTGGCAATTTGGGGAGTAAACCAGCAGATCAAAAGATCTTTCTCCACGTCTGTTCTTCTTTCTATAAATCTGTCTTTCCAATAAAAATAAATAAATCTTGAAAAATAAAATGTAGGGTACAATGTGGTGGCCCAGTGGCTAAATCCTTTCCTTGCACACACCAAGATTCCATGCAGGCTCCATATTTTGCCCCTGCAGCCTCATTCAGCTCCCTGCTTGTGGCCTGCCTGTTGCTGTTATGGCTACTTGGGGAGTAAACCAGCAGATGGAACATCTTTCTCTGTGTTTCTCCTCTCTGTAAATCTGTTATTCCAATAAAAATAAAATGTCTTTTAAAAAAAACACATGGCCTGGCTCAATAGCCTGGTGGCTAAAGTCCTCACCTTGCATGTACTGGGATCCCATATGGGCACTGCTTCATGTCCCTGTTGCTTTACTTCCCACCCAGCCCCCTGATTTTGGCCTGGGAAAGCAGTGGAGGACGGCCTAAAACCTTGGGACCCTGCACCCATGTGGGAGACCCAGAGGAAGCTCCTGGTTCCTGACTTTGGATCAGTTCAGCTCTGGTTGTTGCTATTAAGCCACTTGGAGAGTGAACCAGTTGATGGAAGATCTTTCTCTTTGTCTCTCCTTTTCTCTGTAAATCTTTCTTTCCAATAAAGATAAATAAATCTTTAAAAAACTAAGCAAGCAAAAGCAAGTGAAAACAAGAGCTTCACCTTTTTATCTTCAGGGGTTGTCACATGGGGAGAGCAGCATCTGGTGTTCCCTTCACCTGTGGCTGCAGATGCAAGGATACCACCTGTGCTGGTTTTAAAATATGAACTTCTGGTTATTTCACTTGCTTCTTGGTATTCCCAGTTCTCAAATATTCTTTTGTTGTAAAGCTCCTTTCCGGTGCCTGGAGTTGATTTGAGCCAAATGCTCATCTTGTGATGCTGCCTGCTCTGTGAGAAGGAACTCCCTCTGGACAGAAAACCAGCAAGAAACAAGGAAAGGAAAATTGAAGACTACTAAATTCTCTATTACGGAAATTATAAGGAGCCTAGACTTGGGAAATTTCATCAAGATGAGAACGACATAATTTTTCTTTGGAGCTCAAAATAGAATATTCAGGAAACCCTGCCCTGTGAGCAAATCACAGTAAAAGTCAAAGGTGGTTACTAATGCTGCAGACACACCCACCCCTCTGTTCATTGACATCGGAATGTGGTCCATAGTTGCCAGAGACCTGCCACAGACTTGGGGGACAAGGAGAAGGACCAACAAGAGAGACAGAGAAGAATCACATTAACACCAGTCTAAGGCACTGCTTGGCTTTGGTAAAAACCCCAAGCCCTGAAATGGCCCTGTGTGGCCTTTCCACCTGCCTGCTCTCCTGCTCCCTGAAGCCAGACTGGCTGCCATTCTGCGTAGATGCCAAGTTCTTCCTTGGCCTGGAACAAACTCTTCCACTTACCCTTGTGGTTTCCTTGGGTCTGGCCACACCTGCAACTTGCCCATCTGGACTGCACCACCCAACCATCTGACATTCCACCCACTCAGTCACTGGTTATATTATTGTACCCCTCTCTGGGAAGTCCCAAGGGACTGAAACACTTCCCAAGTCAAAGGCAGGGCTCCCTTACATCTTTGATAAACAAAACAAAACAGAACAAAAGAGCCAAAAAACAAAAAAACACGTGACAGGAAGCAGGAGGCACCAACACATCTGGATCACTTGCTTTGCACTCCCTGGCTGAAGTCTGTTCTGGGACGGGGTTCATGTTTGGCTCTTAAGACACCTGACTTTATGCAAATATGTCCTCAGCATTGGCTCCATGGGCCCTTGTGTCATGTGGTCTCTCACATAAAGATGTGCATAAATGCCTTTAGGAATCCAGGGCTTGTAGATGCTTTTGCCAGAATAACTAATTTAGGTGTTTTTGACAGTGCAGACGACAACACCCCTCCCCTCTTAGCAGCCAGGAAAGTAACTTACTACCACTGCAATCACTGAGCCATGGACAGCGAGTGCTTGCGCAGTTTCCCTTTGGAAGTCATGTGCTCTTGCACTTAAACGCATCTACTCCCCAGTACATTGTGTGGAAATAGAAGAAATGTCATTTTTCCTGTTTCTTGGGACACCTGCAGCCTTGAAAATTGCTTGGGGTCTTCTGAGCTAAATAGGAGCCAACATCTGTGTGCTAGATGACACCCCACACAGGTTCATTTCCATGGGGCTGGGGGGCAGGTCCAGAGGATGGGAGACTGGAACAGAAGGACAGCCACTGATGGAGGAGGGGACCACTGCGCGCTGTGGCCTCAGTGGGAACTAAAAGGGGTCTTGCAATCTCCATTACACTGCTGAGCACCGTGTTCACCTTGGCCTTCGGCCAAGCAGGTTTAGTGGGAAAAGTATTAACGCCTGCAAGGTGGTCCCACGGCAAGGTCCCTGCGGACAGAGGCTCCACTATAGCTGGGGAAGGCAGGAGGAACAGGCCCATCCTTGCACCCTGGAGACCACAGTGAGGTGACAGGGCTCTCCATCACTCAGCCGACTGCAGTGTGAGGGTGGGAGTAGGCGTCGGGAGGATGGACACGCCGCGGGCCCATGGAAGGTCACAGCGCCAGGCGGCCTGGCAGCCTGGGAGAGCAGACAGCACAGCAGAACAGACATGGGTTTGTTTCAGGCTGAGTCGTGGCAACAAATTTTAGCCTCATAGCTCTCAGAAGAGCTGTCCAGTGTGCAGCTAGGCTAGGGCCTCCTTGACTCCCAGGCTTGGGCTCCACTGTGTTAGGGCTTCAAACCGCACCTAAGTGTTAGACCTTCAGTTCATTTGAACAGCACAGCTATGAAAACAAAGCAAGCCTGGACCTCCCCCGGGGCGATACAGACAGCCTTTCCTCTCACCACCCACCTCCCAGTACCAAGCAGTTTGCAAACAAAGAAATAAACCTGCTTGTCACTTTTAAAGGAGAAAAGCATTGGGGAGTGAGGAAGGGGGATTGGTTATGATTTCAAACATGCCAATGAACAACCAAATGATTCTGTAGAAGAGCCCAACACATTCTGGGGAATTGGAATATCTGAGCGTCTCAGAGTAGGGACAAGACTAGCCATCTTTGTAGGCACTGTTAGCTCTGGAAGAAGCTTCTAGAAGAAACTTGCCCCTGGCTTCAAGTCCCCAGTCTGGTTCTGAGAACCTGAGCAATATACAGCTCCTCAGGCAGTTCTGCCAATAAGGTAAGAAGTTTCAGCGCCCAGGCCTTAACTTCCTGCCTGTTATGTGTTGGGTTCCAAAAAAAAGCCTTTCAATACAACCCTTAAAGCCATACATTGATTTTGTTAATCTGATTAAAATTGGTCAGGTGCCTTTTCCGAAGTCAGACAAACAGGCAGTGTGCAGCCAGGCCAAGGAGCCAAATCAGTGCCCTGGCACAGTGTGTGTGCTAACGGAGTCTCCCTATGCTCAAAATGTAGGGAAACTAACACTCCTGATCAGGACTGCTGAGAAGATCCTTCTACCGTTTGGACTCAACCCCATGGCTGGCAGCTTGCGTCTGGGCTTCACCTGCAGGTGCGGCACCTCCTGTATGTGCTTGGTTTGGAGGCAACGGCAAGCCAAAGGACAGGCACTTACAGAATGGCCTGTTCTGCCTATCTACATTTCAGGAAGCCAAGCCTGAGTCTGAGTTTAAAGGAGACAGGAGAGGAGGAGAGAAAACACGGGACTCTACCTGTAGATGCCGAGGGGATCCTGTTTTCTTAGGTGACATCAAAGGCAGAGAAACCCTTTCTCTGTGGCCTATGGACCAGAAGCATGTCCTAATCCGGGAGCTTCTTGGGAAAGGTAGGGTTCACTCCACTCTGCTCCCACTGAATTGCAATCTCTTCCCAAATGCCAGGGAACAAGTCCAAGGTATTTATTTGCATGTGAAAGTGGGAAGCTTTGGTCTCCATCCAGAACAGCTGCTTCCCAAAAGCTCTGTCCTCAAACCAGCTGGACCAGCTTCACCTGCCGGCTTGTCAGAGCTGCAGATTTTCATCTTGCTCCACACCCGCTGCACCAGGCAGGTGGCAGGGCCCAGCCACCCAGGCTAAAGCAGCCCTCCGTGAGGGACTGGCGCCTACTAGTGGTGGGGGGAAGCTGCTCTCAACTGCAGAGAGAGGCACAGCTGACTTGTGGTCTGGAAATCAAGCTTAGGGAGAAACCACTGGCGCCCAAAGTGGATTGTCTGGAACAGGTGTCCTTTAAGTAAAGGACTTTACAGTCAGACACATTTTGGAAAAGACAGTCAAATTATTAATTTTTACTTTTCATGGCAAGACCACTCAGCTTCAATTAAGAGTATTATGTACCTCTGAGATAGACAGTTAAGGATAATCCCTAAATTTATTTAGGATCACTTGAGATTGAAGCTATGCTGGTCCATTCACGTATTTCTCACATGACTCATACCCTGAATAAAGGATTTGCAATTTCAATTTTTTGAAACTCTGTTGCTGAGTACAAAAACGACTGGCCAGGTTGTTAGGTAGCTTGGTAGGTTCACAGTAGCTCATTTTTGTACAGCAACAATGCTCCAAAACATTGGAAAGCTACAGTGCGAGATGGCACGGCAGGGTAGGGAACACCTTAGTGTCCCCGCACAAGCTCAGCCAGGCAGCCAGGTCCTGTATCTTTGCCAAGGTCAGCAGCACCATGAAGGGAGGCTGGTTAGAGAAGTTGATCGAGCTGGCAACTCTCCACGCTGCCAGTCTGCAAGAAGGATGTGGGTGTCACTGGGAATGACAGGAGATGGAGAGACCTGTGCTGGGCCAGGGTGGATCTTGGCGCCAGGACTCCATGTGGTTGGATGTGAGCCTGGGATAGTAGCTTAGGGCAAAGGCTAAGTTTGCAACCACACTAGGTAACTCCTGGCTGAGGGAGAGTGGGCAGGCCAGGCAGGCCAGGCTGGGGCAGAACAGACTGGATCAGGGCATTCTGACACTGAACTCCGCCTCTGCTTGCCTCCCTTTTCTTCCTCCCACCCTCCAAAGTGCTTGGATTCCCTTCTACATATATGCCAAATAGTAATGAGTTTTTAAAGTAGCACTAGTTATTTGGAAGAACTTTAAATTTTTATACAGCTCACAGGATCCCTATGTTCAACTGGATCCAATCCAAATTCATGCCCAGGTGCGTCTCCCCAAGGCCAGTGCCTGTGATTTTCCTAAACAAGACTTGGTCCCTGTAAGCATATGATTTGTCTGTTTACATGCACTTGTAATGTTTAATTATTATTGGTTAATGCTTCCACTTTGTCAGAAGTTTAAGTTGATCTACTGATAAACTAAAGTGTGATTTTTTAAAACATATTTCGTTGGCTTCCGATCACATCAGCGTGAGAATGGAGTGGGTTAATCAGAGAGGGAAGTTTATCACAACACTTCCCAGCAATCCTTCAACAGTTTTCCTTGTTAAAATGTTGGGTAGTCAAATACCTTCAGAACAGTCAAGCAAGTAAGTACTCCGATCAAGGTACAGATCTCAAAGGAGCATCATATTGATTCTCATGGCTTTGTTAAGTATAATAAATATAAACAGACGTCTACAACACACTCTGTTAAACTAGTGTTATCCTAGTTGAACCAGCTAAAGAGCCCAGACACTTAAGATTTAAGTCGTAGCAGTTCACTCACATATTTCACAATACGTCTCATTTTCTGAACAAAGCATTAACCACTTGAGTGCAAGAGGCAGGTGTAAGGACTCCCAATAGGTCAAATCCTTACCACCACCCAGCCAGGTCTGTAATTTCTGGGTACATTGCATGGCATGCGTGAATTTTATTTCAATATGTTTCCCATAGTGATGGCTTAGCTGTATTCTACCCAGACTTCCATTCCTGATGGCAGAAGTATTTGCTGATGACTGAAAGGTCATGCAAAACAGATGTGAGGGCAGCTGGATTTTCCAGCTATGCTTCACTGGACTTAGCAGCCGTGCCTGCCAGTACCAAATAGCAGAGCAAGCTTTTATTTCATTTGAATAAAACCAAGGATCTTATGCAACCTTGTCATTATAATTGGACATCTAGGCAATTTCCCTTCATTCTCATGGTGGGCTCAACTTTTTCATCCTTCCGTCCTCAGACTCAGGACCTAGAACTGAATGCATCACACTGACAAATGAACAATTCCTGGTGTGTCACGCTTTCTGATCTGTATTACAGCACTTTTCAAAGAGCAATGATTGTCCTGTGTGTGTGGAAGTCATGTTAATTACATTTCCTGTGGTCTTCTAATGCGTTTGGTATCACATTTGGTGTTATCACTTCAAGCCAAAGCTCTCATTCCTGTGATTTTTTTTGGGGGGGGTGGGGGTCTTTAACCCCAGGATAGACTGTGAGTTGTGGCGAAAACACAAGGAACAGCAAATGGTGCCCCACAAGAGAGGACCACCACCTCACACATAGCTGGGAGAAACAGGTGGCCCTGTTGCCCATCTTCCAAATATGCACATCTGGGTGGTAAGCAACTATTCCAACCAACTGTGGCCTTCCAGTTCTACTAAGTTCATCAGAGCCACGTGATTACCCACACTGGGCTCCCTGAGTGTGTGGGGAGTGTCTCTCATTAATAAAAGGCACTTTAATGGAACGGAAGTAAAGTAATATGTTTTCTCCCTGGTCCAACATAAAGCTTAAGTCTCAAATTTTCCTCTGTGTGTGTGTTTGAGAATCACTCCTCTGGGTTCTCCTTTTGTCATCTCTAAAATGGAGATAAAAATATTTGACTTTCAAATGTCTCCAATTCTTAGAGCTCTTTAGCATTCTAGAGTAATTGTTAGTGAACCACCCAAAACAAGGCCATCCAACAAATGTGAGTTATTATGGATCCACTGGGCATGATCCTTCATGGTTTAGTTTGTCATGAAGCAAAATGTTCATCTCCTTGCTTTCTATTATTGAAAACAAGAATAATTCATTTTCCCACATGACAGGGATTCAGATTTATAGAGCCAAACTTCTGTGAATTGAAATCCTAATTAGCTAACATGAACCTACAATTAAGAATGTTTTACTCATTTAAACTCTAGAAAAAGCAGAAGAAAATGAACTCATGAGAAGAGAACTACTGAGTTTTACATCAGAATACACTCCAATCCTATAAACTTTCAGAATGTTTCAGTTTTACCGAATGTTTAGAAAGCAGACTTTGAAAATCACACTCAATACAGCATTACGTTTACTTTGCATACTGAAAGTACATTATCACATAATTTTTGGCAATAAAGAACAGAATTAGAAGAAATTGTTGCTTTTTTAATTCACCAAGAATACACAGGGATGTATAACGGAGACTGGAATTTCGTTAGGAATCTGAAGTTTACATTTCGTATTCAAGCATGCCAGTTGGGACTTTCAGTCCCACACTGCCCCGCAGCCTTCAGTTCCCGCTCCGTGATAATGGCCTGGATTTTTGAAGCAGGTGTCCTTGGTACCTGGCGGTGTTCTACTTCAGAGAGAATACTGCAGCTGCTTGAGGCTTCTCTTTTATGTGTGGTGCATCACACTACATGCATGTACGAGACACGTGGGTGCTCTGGCCCAGCTGCGCACCGGGAGCAGAGGCCCTCAGTAAACTATATTGCCCTGGCCTGACCCTGGACCACGTTACTGAGGCTTTCTCCTTGTGGATACTCTGTTCCGGGGCTTCCCCAAGGCAGAAAGGCTACTCCCTTTGGGCACCCACCCAGCAGCACTGGTTAGCTCACATCTCGTGCGGTTGCATTTTGTGCTCGGCTAGCTCTTGCCTCAGCAACCCAGAGAACCCTTGCTGTGGAGACTGAAGACCATCTTTCCAACAAAGTCTGACCCCACCGGAGAGAGGAGAGCTCTAAGGTCTTCCTTGGGTCCTTTCTTTCCGCTCCAGGTGGCCCTCTGGAGCTTCCTGGTTTTTTTCCACTCTCTTACCACAGCTAATAATTCTGTCTGCTCCTAAGTTATGGTGTGATGTTTGTCCTGATTAAATTCAGACCTACCAGGAGTAACCAAGCCTTTTTCCCTCCAAAGCATGATGCAAACACTGTCACAATCTCCACTTATGTTGAAGAACTTCTTAGATACAGGCAAAAGCAAGCCAGAATGATTTCGCATCAATTTCTATCTCTTCTTAAGGTAGATGTACCGGCCATAACTTCAGTACATCCTGACTAGCTTGTTTGCTTCTATTCAAACCAAATATAATGCCTCACAGTGGCGTGCATGACATAGTAGAGGGAGAATGAATGGCAAGTTTAGACCATTAAGGCCAGAATTAATTTAACCCATATTTCAAAAGTCATTGAGAAGCATTATGGCATCTTTTGTTCTCAATCAATGAAAGATGCTCAAAATTTCCTGATTGTTAAAGAAACAGGGCTAGAAAAGTTTGCGGGTCAGATGGCATCAGTCTAAGGCCACTGAAGCAGGCTTTTACCTATGCCAAAACTACCACTGCCAGCATGGAGTCCCACTTACATTAGAATAGAAAGTCACACATGAGAATACTCCAGCCTACTGTAACACTTCAACCAAAGGAACAATAATATTTTTAACCACAGAATAGTACTAACTTGGTGCTTTGAAGTCAAGGAAAATGGGGAGAAAAAAACGAAAAACAAACTTCATTATATTTAAACCAGAACACAAACATGACAGTTTAGAATATGAAGACAAAAAACTAACTTGGAGTCCAATAAGCAAAGCAGACGGAGCAGACAGAAGGGCTGACCTTCAAACATGGAAGTATGACAGACTGTCAATCAGGCCATGGACCTGGTTGAAAAGACAATTTCATTGGGCACAAAATTTCTATACTTGAGAAATTCTATTCTCTGAAAAATTGTATTCTCTGAATTCTCCATTGCTTTGTTTGCTTCCCTGAGGTCAGTGGTCAGTGGTTTTATGTCAAGGAAATCTTTCACTGGACTAAACAACAGCTCCAGGCTTTACCGTGTGATTTCATGCAATCACAGGTAGACAGGTTTACGGAAAGGAAAAACAAACGAACAAGCAAACATGGCCTTGCAAATTTCCATTCTGTAGAATCCCCCCCTTGATGCCCTGTCATTACTGCCAACTTTACCCTCAATGTGTAGAGGTCGCACCTCTCTGATTTTTGCAACACTTATTTTAATTCCACTTGAAAGGCAGAAAGTCAGAGATTTTCCATCTGCTGGCTCACCCTCCATCTCCACCCTCAGGCCCACAACAGCCAGGGTTGGGCCAGGCTGAAGCCAGGAGCTGGGAATTCCTTTTGAATCCCCCATGTAGGTGGGGGATTAGCAGCAGGTTGGACCCAAAGGGGAGAACTCGAACCAGGTACTGATACAGGCTGTGGAGATCCCATATGGCATCTTACCTTTGTCACTCAATGCTTATTAGGTCATGCGCCCACCTACTCGGCTGCTGGATCCACGGATTCGGAGTTCAGGGTCAGTGATCTCACAGCACAGGCAGACAGGCAGCTCTGAATTTTCCTTATACAGCAGTCTGGGGGACCAGAAACTTGCCACATGACAAATAATAACGTGAGTCTCCTTAGTGTGATAAATGTACAAGCATCTGCCGGCCATGGTGCTCAGTGAGTTAAACCCTTTCATTCATACACAGAACTTTAAACCCCATCAATCTGAGATTTCTGCTAGGTAGCAGGGCTCTGCCTCTTTCCACTGTTAAATTTTAAATCCTGTAAAGGAGCCCTTTTCTCTAGGAGTCTCCCACACGTGGGATGAAGCTTTCTCTGCGGAATTTTGGCACCCTATTAATTAGCGGTTATGACTGGGAGCTGCTCTCTCTCAGCAACTCCTATTCTGCCATCAGTCAAGTGTGATTCTGTAATAAATTTCCACGAAGCAAACTATTTCTGGTAATTCTCCCTAATTAACACCAGGCCTGCTAATAATACATCAGTACCTATGTGTTTCTGATATAATCAAGATCTTGTCTGAGAGTACTCGAAAAGGGAAACTGGCAACTTTAAATTGAGCTTTTGCTTGGCAGAAGGATTTTATATGTCACTCTGTAAGAGAACCTTTGATAATCTTATATTGGGGATATTTTTACTAAAAAACAGAGCAACAGGGAGACTTGCTCTGGTTTGAGCACTGAATGGGGATTTATTGTGAACACACAGTTGAGACTTAAGCCTATAAATCTTGTACTGGATTACTGTTTCTTAACGAAGGAATGACAGATCTCTTATTTTGTTGGTGCATTTTAATGTGCAATGACGTGATTGATAGAAACCAAACAGCAGCTATTAAAATGTCAGATGCAGACTTGATGCCCTTAAAAGTTTGGCTTCTGGAGTTTAATATACTGTGAGCAAATAGACTAGAATTTCTCCTTTATTCTCTATATACAGCCTGCAACAGAAGCATTACTCTGTATACACTGAAAAAAAAAATCTTACACAAACCAATAAATAAAGGAGGAAGAGGTGAGCCCCCTAGTTATGGAAGTTTGCTAATGAGACTGGGATGAGTTACGCATGAAGCAACATACTCTAATACAAAATGTGAAAATGCAGGGGATGATTTATGTAGTCCAATTATAATCTAGTATATAATACTTGATATGTTACTTCAATAAATTAAACAGCAAATATTTCTTGGGGTATGGTACTCATTTATCCATTACTTCAAAAATATTGTATACATTTGGACATATATGCAATGAAATATGGATAAAAGTATGCTATGGACATGTGAGCTGGCAGTTAAGATGTGGAATCCCACAGTGGCTATGCTGTCTGGCTCTGGCTCCTGACTGCAGCTTCTGGCTACTGGCGATCCTCAGAGGCAGCAGGGATGGCTCAAGCTGTCAGGCTCCTGCCAACCCTGCGGGAGACCTGGTCCGAGTTCCAGCGTAGCTAAAGGGGGTGTGTGGGGAGTGAACCAGCAGGTAAGATCTCTCCTCTCTTGGGCCCGGCGGCGTGGCCTAGCAGCTAAAGTCCTCGCCTTGAAAGCCCCGGGATCCCATATGGGCGCCGGTTCTAATCCCGGCAGCTCCACTTCCCATCCAGCTCCCTGCTTGTGGCCTGGAAAAGCAGTCGAGGACGGCCCAAGGCTTTGGGACCCTGCACCCGTGAGGGAGACCCGGAAGAGGTTCCTGGTTCCTGGCATCGGATCGGCGCACACTGGCCCATTGCGGCTCACTTGAGGAGTGAATCATCAGATGGAAGATCTTCCTCTCTGTCTCTCCTCCTCTCTGTATATCCTGCTTTCCAATAACAATAAAAATAATAATAATAAAAAAAGATCTCTCCTCTCTTAGATAAAAATAAGATATGGCAGCATTTTAAAACATTTTGTTTGTGGAATATTTTAGTAGACCACTACCAGAAAAGAGACATTCTTCTGAGAATTATTATGCTTTATCCTATCTTGTCACTATCTGGAATGTGATTTTGTGCCATGATAACTAAATGGAAGCCACTTATTACCCAAAAAGAAAAACCCAGAAAGCTTGTTTACATCATTTTAGTCATTTATTGAGTTCATGAACATCAACATGTTAGTACACTGGTTATAAGCCTCACATGATTTAATCAGAAAAATGTATCCAGAGCAAAATAAGAGACATATATAAACTTTAGAAGGTAAAAAAAAAAAGAAGACAAATGTGAATAAGTATGGCAAATGATACATTAATAATCCAAATCTAATACCATTAAACCATTGAGGGGAGGGGGAACTGTAAATCAACATGGTGTGCTTCCTTCCCATGGATGTGGAAGGGTGTCTGTTCCCGTTCAGGAGAAAGACCTATCTCCAGGAGCCGCAAAACTCTAACCACCACATTCACATTCCGCCAGGGGAAAGGAAGGGCTGCCCAAGCGACAGCATCCCTTGGAAAGGATACATTTGTGTTACAGACAATTTTAAACAAAACGCTGCACTATCACTTATTTTGAATCATTATTTCTATTTTAAGAATCTGCCCAAGTGATTAGGTTTTAGTTTTAGACTCCAAATGTAACTTTACTCAACAGGAATTATGTATGCTATGCTAAGAGTGAGCTCAGGGGATTATTCTTCAGGTTGTTACCCCAGTAGGAAATACTCATTCCATGTAAGCAGACAAAATGACAAATCTGAACGTATCAATAAAACCTAGAAAACAGGAAGTCCAGGTAAGGGAGTTTTCCATGTACTAAGATTTCAGTCTATCTTGTATAAGGATCGCTTTCTGAAATATACATCTAGAGAAACTAAAAGTAAATACAGTGAAGTAATAAAAAAATGCTACTGACATGGAATATTTATAATCAGAAAAATAAATATTCACGGAGCTCACCAGAAGAATAAAGTGCTCTGCCAGTTATTAAAAGATTAATGTTGGTAAATTAAATATGCATTCCCCACTGGAAAGTACAGGCTCTTCTGGGTGATGGTCAATATGCATTTCACAGGATTGACTACTCCAGGAACAGATATAAAAATCTGCCACAGAAGAGATGGACAAAGCACAAAGACAAAATGATAAATCAGGAAGCAACAGTACCCCTTCAGCTATAAAATTTGGAGAGATGCAACTTAACGCTCCATGAATAATATAAAAGAAGATGAGTCTACTAAAATTAATATCCTTAATATAATTTTATATGAAATTCAGGTCAAATAAAAATCTTGAGGCAAAGCACCCAAATGCCACTCACTTGTCAAATATTATCTTGGCACATAATCATTAAAGGTACAATGAAACAACAACAACAAAATACCTTACCACACCAAGACAAAATCACTAACTTAACTTTGTAATGCAGAAAACAAATGACAGACATTAAGATGCAGATTAGCTAGCAAGTCCTGTACAGGTGATTTCAGCAACGAGGAGATACAAGGCCCAAGTCAAATCCAGCATTTTATTTTCACAAGGGACTGCCTCCCTGCTCAATGCGCCCAGGAGGGACTGCGGGTCACTACAGGACAGGCATTCAGGCTGCCACGTCGAGTCACTCCTCCTGATTCTTTTATCCCCAGTTAATTATTATCTGCATATAATATAAATCTGCTAGACCATAAGTTAATAGCTTTCAGCACAAATGCCCTGAAAGTTCTTAAGGAGGTTAAACAAACATTGTAGCTTAACACCTCCTCTCTAACAAACATACACACAATGGGAGTGAAGTCTCTACTGAGCGATGAGGCAGGAAGGACTTGGGCCTCAACTTTAAAAGCCCCTTGTTCCAAACAAATTCAAATTATAACTTCGTGGGACTATGGGTTTTCATCCATTCTAGAAACAAAAAGAGAGAAACTACCAAATACCAAATCTTCCTTACTTGGAAAACATCAACAGGCTCCACAGTTTCACCACAATTATGGCTCCATCTCTGTGTAGTGTCTGCACACATAAACCTCGCCCCAAAGCAAGAAAACACAGAACAGGCCAACTGGGGCGATCACTCGCAGTCCCTTCCTATACTACCAAAGCCTGGTGAATAAACATTTTGCAGAGTTTGTGAACATATTTGGAAATGGTTCAATTATTAGAGAATATAAAGAGAAGGAAGAAAAAAAATCTAGATTTTATTACATCCCCAAACCAATCTCTTATTTTTCTAACGCAGAAGCTATATCGTAGCTTTGGGGGTGGGGGGGAGAGGAAATGAGAGAAGCATGTAATCTGTAATCTTTCTTATTGGCATGACATTTTGATCCAAAATCTCACTGGCCTTTTCCTATCAGAAATGATTAACTGGAAGAAAAAAATAATGTTCACATGGTTTTAAAAACAACTGATATTCATTACTGATAAAAAGTCCTCTCTGTTTAAATTCCTATTTGCTGTATTAGAAATAAACACTAACTAAAAAAATTATTCTCTTGTTAATAAAGTTTAAGGCATTTTTATTGCCTTTTGCAGATATACTTATAACTATCCAACAAGAAAAGAAAGTATAGTTATTTCAGTCAAGAAGCTGGAGCTTTTACTCTAAAGTTTAATTCTTTACTAATTTATTCTAAGATGAATTTAATAGTCAACCAGGAAATTGATTTTTATAAAGGTTATTTTATGGGCAGAAAATACAGGAAAAAGTAATATTAAATGCCAAACTGTCTCTTTACTTTATGAAGCCAAATATTTCCTCACAGACTTAGTTTTTAGAGCTGGAATTTATCCCTTCAGGGCCACCCTTTTTTTTTTTTCAAAACTCCATATAAACATCATATTTAAAAGCAATTGCTCATTTTAACTCTCTCTCTTCAAATTTCTTCTCTTCCCTAGAACCTTCAAAAATTCACTGAATGAGCATGCTTCTTGCAAAGCGGCTTGTCCTTCTTGGAGAAAAATGTCTGACCTTCCAAACTTTCACAACACACCTGAAAAAGAATGATTAGGAGATAACATCAATCGATCAAATGTGCCAGAGAAGAACATGATTTTTTTTCCCAGTCGATGGATGATAAGACAAAGTAATATGGCTGGCTTTGTTAGGCATTTCACTATTACTATGACATTTCAAGAAATCTTTGAAATTCAATGAATGACTTTTTTCCTAAAATATATTTTAATTTGTTTAAACCACTGAGCATTACTTTTCTTTATTAGGAGAGAAACAGTCCTAATGAAAAAGCCAATACATAAAGAGATCTCATTATATTTTCTTTCCTCAAATTCTACACTTGATCTTAGCCAAAGGCCGAGAAGCGATCTTTCCTCAAATTTGAATTGATGCTCCAAATCAGCTTTCTGTTGCCGACAATGAGAGCAAGAGAAAACACAGCTCAACCGTCTTGTCAAACAATCACATGCCCAACTTCAGGCTGTGCCCAAATGCACAGGCCTAGCACACCTGTCAGGTACTTCCACTAATGGGCAGCTCAGCCGGAAAAGAGGGTCAAGCTGCACCCAGTTGTTGCTTTTTCAGGGACTTTTCCAACAAGTCCCCGAGATGGGTCAGGTGAAGAAAACAGGGTTCAATGGCCGTGTCTGGGGTAATCACTGGACTTCAATTAATATTCCTTCCCCTCATCAAACAGTGAGTACTGAAAATTGTTAAGATGTATTTAATATAATAAAAAGAATTAAATGTGCTGGATATAATCTTCCAAATTAAAGAAAATATATCTTAAGTTAATGATCATCTGTGAATTCTTACCATTAACCATAAATCACAAAGATTAAAATATTAAATACAATAGATGAATATTTTATTACATGCTTATTATTAATCTCAAAAAGAAAAGAGTATTCATGGACAATTGACAACAAAAGAAATAAATCAACATACGGTGTCTACGCTGATATATCAACCTAGTAGAATTTTACCATTACTTATTTCTATTTTAAGAAACACCTAACATTTCCAAAAACTATGAGAAACTCTAATACAACACCGTATTTTTTTTTAAAGGTAAAGAATTCTTACCGGCTTAAAAAATATCAAGCTTTTCCTTACAAACAGTACTTTCTCTAAGGAGTGATATTTTATGCCAAGCAATTTCAAAAAGTGCCAGAAATTTCAACAAACAGCTTTAAAATCACTGTAAAATTGTTTTCCCATTGGGTCTGAAGAACTAAAAGATACACGAGTTGCTATATCCATTATGTACACAGGCCAGCACTGGTTGTGCTGCATGAGTTGACTTACTGAGCACACAAAGCAAGTATCATGCCAGGTGTAACCCAGAGCTTCCAGGAACATGTCGCCAGCCTCTATGGGAAATTCACATCCATGGCAGATGGTGCCAAAGAGGGCATAATAATCTGTTGGGTGGGAGAACGAGACATGATTTAAACACAGTGCAGCTCTAGGATGACAGTACCTAGAAAACAGCAACAAAACAAGACGAAAGGAGATGTTGAAGAAACTCATCTTTAGTACATTTTCAGGAGATGGCCTATTTGGCATGATATACACAAGTAATGTAGTTTTAGGTTTTTCTCGGTGAGCATGATTTATACAAGTTAACATTCTTCATCACGGTTATGTTTTTATGTGTGTGTACATTACAACTGCTCAAATGCCCAAAGAAATTGATAAGAAAAATACTGCTTCCTGAGAAGTAATCAGGAGACAGGACTATTGTTCCAAAGAAATTTCAAAGGGATTCCAATGACTACCAAAATAAGACTAATGAATACAAATCAAGAACAGGTATCTGACATTGGTCCATTTCACAATTTATTTCAACTTGACAAAAAGGAAAAGGAAAAGTTACAAAGAGATGAGCATCTGGCACAGTAGTTAAGACACCACTTTCTGCATCCCCTACTTGACTGCTGGGTTTGAGTCCTGGCTCTGTGCTCGATTCCAGCTGGTGTGCACCCTGGAAGGTCTCAATGATGCTGCTAGGGCCTGCCACCTATGTGAGAAACGTAGGTCTGCATTCCCAGCTCCTGGCACTGGCCTGGCTCAGCCCCACCTGTTGTGGGCATTTAGAGAGCAAACCAGTGAATTAGAGTTTTTTCTGCCTCTTTGCCTTTCAAATATATTTTTTTAAGTTATGGGAAACACCCTTAAAAAAGAGCTATGCCTATTTCTAGCTGGACTGAACAACAGTATTAGCCCCAACTTCATATGCTACATTTCATTTTTATGACTACATTTTGAACATCCCTAGCCACAGAATGCCATTTATTTGACACAGATTTCTGTAATACAATATTAACAGGATTTTCTTCTGAAAACAGAAGTTCTGACAAGATGTTTCTCTCTGGCTAAATCAGAATGTATTACCATTTTCACCTTTCTTTCATGCAGCTACCCTTACTAATCTGTGGACTTTTGGTTCCCCTTTTGGCTTTAGGCTAAGTTTAGCTAACGTGGACTGGAGTTTACAGTAAGCAGATGGCAATATTCAATTTGATCACAATCTTTCTTAGCAAGCATCCATCTTCAATATTCCTCATTGACAACTGCTCAACACGGATGAGTCCCACCATGTGCCAGGCCCTATTCTAAGAACTGTTGGGGTACAGTGATCAAACAGATATGGCTGCTCTCTCATGGAGTGGACATTCTTACTGGAAACAGGGTGTCACCATTTATTGCGTTTGCAAATAAATCATAATAAATGATTTCAGGTTGTAATAAGTGCCATGAGGCAAAAAGCTGTCACAGTGCAGAATTACCATACTACTTCATATAACGTGATTCATATTTTAAAATCTATTACTATAGTTGTCTGTAACTGTCCATTCCAGGGTAAAGAGAAAGCCATAAACCAATGAGGTGTCAATTATAACATCTGGGAAAGGGTGGAAGCAAGCAGAGATACAGAAATAAACGAATGTAATACACAACAGGGGTAGAACTGCCAGGATTTACCAATCACAGTGGATACAGCAAGAATAGAAGCAACAGAGTCCAAAATGGCTTGCAGGTTTTGGGACAGTTCAAAGTAGACCATTTATTGAGCCAGCGAGGGTTGTGTTAAGAAATAATCAGAATAGTTAAAGAAAGAATAGACCAAACAGACCAAAACAATTAGAAGTAACATTTAGGTATTGAATATCATTTTTACTTTCTATAAGCAATTCTTTCAGTTTTTAAAATATGACTTCTTCGACTATATTAAATATGGTATTATGGTTAGATAGTTATATGTTCGGCCAGAACGGTACTATCTGCCACTTAATTAAAACATCTTGCAAAGCTTTCCAAACAAGCAACTCAACAAACCAAATCAGATCTTTCTTCTGAAAATTTAAGTGGAAAACAAAATGTGAAATATTCTAATTAAATCAGGGTAGGCAGCTTGTAGCCCTGTCTTTCATAATGGCCCATGGGGTATTGTATTGGAATTTCTAAGGCTTCTTTATGGACAATCTGGAATAGATTCAAGTTGATGTTAATTAAAGAGCCTGTAGGAAAGGGAAAGTAATCAACTACTAGGTGGGCAAAGAAGGGTTCAGTAATGTTGACTTAGTTCCACATTAGAAGCAGACTGCTCCTTTAGCTTGCCTACTCTGAAATATTCCTTTCTTCCAGCATCAAACTTGGGGTTTCAAACTCAATATGGGAAAGGTAGTAGTAGCCTCTTAAGAGATGAAATTTTTTTTAAAAACATGTGAACATGTGGTAGCGATAGCTAAGTAAGGGCAATATATATATAAGTTTATGAAAGTTCACTTACAAACTTTGGAAATGGAATCATCAGAGTTCAATAAGACTAAAGTAGTAGAAAGGTCTTTAGGATCTGATTTGTTTAAAAAGCTTTACCAAGGGAATAATCTAAGCCATGATTACACTTTTACTCACAAAAAATGATAGAGGATTTCTAATTTGTTTTCAAGGCAGTTGCCATAAACAGCAAACTAATACCACAGTTTAAAACATCCCAAATTCATTAGTGGCTTTTAAGAAGTGGCTTTCAGTTACATGATTTGGTAAAATTTAAATTTGTAAATCATTGGAAATTGTTTAAAAACAAAACATTTTTCCTATGTGATGCCTGCATTACCAATTCTCATAACGGAGAGAATATTTACTTTGTCACATAAAAATTTAAAATAATTTTCCCCATCTTTAGAGAGATTCGAAAGACCTCCAAAAACAAAAATGTCTGCCCTACTATTTGTTTTAACTTTATTCATAACTCAAGAAACCAATGACTTCATGATCTTACCAGTCTCACAGTAGGGCTCACCATCCTCCAAGTGAAAAACGTTATTACGAATTGGGTTTCCACAGGCCACACAGACAAAACAAGAAACATGCCAAGTTTGTTTCAAAGCATTGATGACTTCCTGTTATGAAAAGGCAATTGGATGCAAAGAAAGACAGTAATAAATATACAAATACTTATTCTAACAGTTATACCAGTAAATTACTGTAGTTGAAGCAAGACAGACATGCACAGGGTTAGATGTCTGCCTTCTCTCTCTCTCCTGGTTTTTCAAATTTTAAGGAAAAGTGGACACACGTTTCACCTTTGCTTTGGGCTTCTCTTCTAAGTCACAGGAGAAATATAAGGCGAGACTTACAAATCATCTAAATGAGAACTATTCAAATGCTACTGGTGCATTACGGAAGCAGTAACGCAACCAATACGAGCCAGTCATTCTAACATGAGTTTAGGCTTCAGAAATCAGTCGCGACTACACTGAGTTCTCAATTAAACGTATGTCTAAAATTTTAGCCAGAAACCATGAATTCTAGTCAACAATGGCTTTACAGTTAAATACATCAAGTATTAAAAGATTTGAGCCATATTTTAAGTAGGAAAAGTTTTGTAGAATTGGTTTTATAACTTCTTTGAACTGAGAAAGAGGTGAAGCTGTTCCACTTTTGAGGAACAGTATCATGCAAATTTATATTCCTCATAATTATCTCAAAAAGAAAGCATGATTACAATTTTGGAAGTAAATTACTGATAGAACAAACTGAAATAAAATAAATCATAACTTTAATAGTAATCATAATTTTAACAGTAATTATTATTTATGGTCAAATTATTTCTTGTATAAACATCTTTCAAAATAGAAGAAAATGACATAACATAAATTATTAGCCACTATTATTTTTATATTTTATTCAAATGCAATAGTTAGCGAGAGGAGGAACTGGCAGAAATGTAAAGTGAATATTTATAACAAAGGTACACTGAACAAAATGATTTTTGAAGCCTTCTGGAATACCCTTCTCTTTTCTCTTTTTTTAAGATTTATTTATTTTTATTGAAAAGCCAGATATACAGAGAGGAGGAGAGATAGAAGAGAAAGATCTTCCGTCCACTGATTCACTCCTCAAGTGACTGCAACAGCCAGTGCTGTGCCGATCCGAAGCCAGGACCCAGGAACTTCCCCCAGGTCTCCCAAGCAGGTGCAGGATCCCAAGGCTTTGGGCCGTCCTCCACTGTTTTCCCAGGCCACAAGCAGGGAGCCGGATGGGAAGTGGAGCTGCCGGGATTAGAACTGGTGCCCATATGGGATCCTGGAGGTCAAGGTGAGGACTTTAGCTGCCAGGTGCCGGGCCCTACACTTCTCTTTTCATCCTTGAGACAGAACATTACTATTCCTTCTTAATTAAACAACAAAAACATTCTACAGTGGCTCTATCCAATGTGAGGGTTCTGGCTCATTCTGAACCACTATGATTTCCACTTTCTAGCACTTTTCTAAGATTCTTAGTTGGTTATATTTTATTCCAGAATCCATACAAAATAGTCATATCCTAAAATGGCGTCACCGCACTTTCTACTAATAAATTCTTTGTCACCATTTGGGAGGATACAGACTGAACCATTCTACTCCTTATTCTCAAGAGATTATATGTTTATTTCACATGGTCTGTTTAAGTGCCCTTCAAGTTTCAGGCCCATGTAAAGATGTGCCGTGGACTTAATACTACTCAATCATTCACATGAGGTTTTCTTAATTAATTCATAATTTTTACCCACATTTTCATATTTGGAGTATAAATTATAATTCAGGAAGACATTTTCCAACTTTTTGTATAAGACCTGCAAACTTGGGTCCTCTTAAAACCAAATTGCAGCTTCTGGTCACCTATAGGAGATGCTTATTCTTTACTCTCCAATTGCAAACCAGGTACCCAAAGCGTGAAAGAAATTTATCCATAATTATTTAGTGTGTGAATTATTCCTAAGTTACTCCCTCCCTGCAAAAAAAGTGTGGTTTGAAATAATTTTTCTATCACATGTGTACTCATAAAACTGTGGTTACATTTTTAAAACATTATATGCATTCAAGAAAAATATGTCATTTATGAGGCTCACGTTTTATATATTTCATGAGATCAGTGTCCTGTGCTTGAACCCTGACAAGTGGAGAAACACTGTTCTCATAAAAACTGGGAAATTTAATTTAAAACGGTGCAAGTGTCAGCTTGGAGGACTCTGATGTGTGTGGTCCGGAGCGACCTCTGCAGTTCTGAGCAAGCGGGCTCTGGGTGAGGCAGCACACGCACAGTAAATTATTTTTTTCTTCACAGTGGCTAGACTTGCAATAGACAAGCCAACATTCAGTAAGACAAAACCAAAGACAACCTTACCCCTGAGTCTGATATCCCTCCACACAGGTCTGTTTAGTTTTGTTTTATAACTATAAACAGTCATGAAAGCAGAGAAGCCAATAAAAGCATGATGAAAATAAAAGGTAAAAATGACTGAAGAATGAAAATTCCATTTTGCTTTACAAAAAGAAAAATGTATTTCCAATACTTACTCCAAGGATCTTCCTTTGGCATCGAACACATTCAGGAGCAAAGAATTTTTCATAGCATAGCTCACAATACAGGGCCCCTTTCTCCTCTACAAATCCAATGTAGGCCATGGTATTTTTGCAGTGAGCGCAGTTAAATTCTTCAGGATGCCAAGATTTCCCCAATGCTACCAGGAATGGGCCCCTGCCAGAAGAAAAGAGAGAAACTTAGCTCAAGAACTAAAGTTTCTAAAGTTTCCCAAGAAAGGACCTCTCTCGTGCAGTATCTAATGAACAATGAACTAAACACTTATTTACTTTCCTTATCAAGGACTGAACAGAAGCATGCTGTAAATTTCCTTGGTAAGGGGTTAATCTTGTGGCACAGTGGGTCAAGTCAGCAGTTGCGAGAGCCACATGGCAAATCAAGCATCCTGGGTCCCCTGGTTCTGACCCAGCTTGCTATTGATGTGCCAGCGAGAGCGTGGACTGTGGCCCAAGTGTCTTGGTCCCTGCTGTCCATGTAGGAGATCCAGATGGAGTTTCTGGCTCCTGGCATTGGCCTGGCACAACCACTTCTGTTGTGGCCATTTGAGGAGTGAACCAGTGAATGGAGAACTACCACAAACAAATAAACCTACTAAAATAATTATGCAGAGACTCAACCCAGGCAGCCTAAATATACCAAAGGGATTTCTTCATGAAAGACCACCTTCTCTCAAGACTCTTTTCCTGTCTTCAGGGTGTTTATTGATATGTTTCAGGAAAGTACACTGAATCAATCTCTTCAGGTCATCATTAAGATTGATAATGTTAACTGTGATAGAATGAAGTAACTAGGAAAAAATCTAGTTTAAGCAGAGTACATGATAATTTAATGTTCTGTAAAATAAACAAAAAATATGTTTGTTAATGTCAGTCTTAAAAATGCTAATTATTACCCAAGAAAATACTCCAATTTCTCTTCTTCACACATCATCTTATTCTTACTTCTCAGTTTTCATACACACATCAAAATCTTACTTTCCAAAGTGACTACAGAGATGCTGCACTAACTACAAGGGATAATCGGAAGCCACTTGGAAAAGGTTTGTCTAATTAAAATATGTGACCTTAAAAAAAATTACTGCAGGAAGAACATGGAACACAAAATTTACTCTCTTACTGGATTCAAAGTATAAAGTTCAGTACTGTTCACTACCAGCACAATGTTGCACTATCCACCCCTGGAATTTACTCAGAGGACATAATGGACCTTCTGTACCCATTGTTAAGCAACTTTCCCCTTCTCCCTCCCTTAAACAAAGCTGAGTCTTAATGCACCTGTGTGTCACAGTAACAGCTGTTTATGAAGAGATGTTTTTCATTAAATACTATGCAGCCATGAACTGATAAGATGGGCTGGGTATGCTTAACAGGAATCCATTATGAAGCCTTATCGAGTCATGAAGCCTGCACAGACAACCATTCGAGCCTCTGCAATGTACTTCTCAGTAGCTACCCCACACTAATTCTTATTCATAGAGTGGCTTTACCTCCAGGGCACTTTTACACTTATCTAATTTGTCCATGCAACATTCTTCTGAGACAGACCAGGGCTGTTAGGATGAGCTTGGTTTAACAGATGGAGGAGCTGAGATACAGAATGCTCAAAAGATAACACTGATAGAAAACCACTGAGCCACAGGCAGAAGCGGAGTGTCCTGATTCCCAGCATACTGCTCTGGTCAACTACATTCTGCCTTTGAACTTGGTACCCTCACGTGCTGACACTGATTGCCACAAGGTACGCTGTTAGGACGTATCAAACTCTGCATTTCCAGGTTGATTCTTAGTAGAAAAGGCCACTGCATTTATAGGCCTCCAACGATACTATCAATCCTGCATTCAGTAGCTATTTGTAATTAGTAAAACCTTTGTGAACATACTGAAGCTTATTCAGGACCAGCACCCAGTTTTACAAGACTCCAGAAAGCAGACAGGCTCTTGAATGATTAAAATTTTCTTGTGAGGAACATATTGAAGGTATTTTCTAGTCTCATGATGAACATGTTTCTTATTAATAATATCACACTGCTTCACGTAGCTCACTTAAATTTGATAGAACTAGCTTATTATTTTTAAATAATTAAAAAATTATTTTGTTATGACTAACAAGGAATGTTTTTGCAAACTAGTCCCTGCTGGAAAAGAAAGGGATGCAGCTCACCATTCTGAAATCAAACGTATGACTTTCGGTAAGCCTGGTCCTCCATTTTGAACTGGGCTATGAATGACTACCCTGCTCAGCGAGTTTCTGCACTTACTTTTCTCAGTGTGTATTTGGCAAGTAGATTACCTCTTGAGATAAATGGGAGGATGCACTGCTCAGGGCCAGATACAGTGGTTTTATGCACGCCCTGAGCTTTCCTGCAGGTGGGCATTTAGTGTTTGATATCTCTCTATATAAAGAATCTGGTGTACGCACACACAAATTTTCCTGACTGTGAACATAACACATAGAGTATGGGGTTTTATGCCATAGTTGGTATATCTGTTAAAAACAGAGTCAAAGCAATAAACTAAACGATGTTTTATTGAGGCCTATCTTCAGTTCATCCGTAAGGCTGGACTATCCCCGAGGCCAGGAACCTTATTTGTCGCCTCAATTTTCCAAAGAAGTAAATCCAAGAGCAAACTCTCCATTCTGTTAAAGCCTTAATCCGAATATGCACTTGCAATCAAGTTCATCTGAGAAGCTCAATGTATTTTAAGGATAACTGACTCAGGAACACAGAATCCTTTTGTAGATTTTCTTAAACTGCGTTGTTGATCAAGTGAGATGAACAGAGAAATGGATGCCTACAATGAGAGTATCTGGCTCTGACCCAGCCACACAATGTTATCCCTTTGATGAACAGTGCTTAGTGTGTTACACTATCCTGTACCGGGATCTGTTACAAGGGACGGCTCCAGGGACCACCCTATCATTCTCCCTACAGGTGCTGCTGACCGACTGTTGGATTACACAGGGTTATTTTCACATGACCTCCTTGGAAAAAATATTATGAGATTTTCTAGTGTGAACACTTTCATTTCTCCTGAGCAATACTTTTATTTTTTATCTTATTGTGTAGTAAGCTGCAGATTTTTTTTTTTCCATTACATACCATGAGAAGGTTAAATGACCAATGTATAGCCTAATCATTGGGAAGTATGTAGGCCACCATGTTCAGGGAGGTGCAGTCTTATTATTAGTGACATTTCTAACGGTCTCATCATGATTTTCATACTCCTCCCAGTCCATACACACCTTCTGCAGTTTAGAAGATTATATGTCACACATTTTTAAAAATCTTTTTAAAGACTTTCTAGCATAAAGTTCACTATTAGCCAATAAATTAAAACGATAGTCCATTCAAAGGCTAACTTTAAAAATGTCACTAACTTATTTAAAATATGAATAGTGAAAGGAATTTTAAACTGTAAACAAACTCTCTCTAGACCTTTAAAAAAATGAGTTGAAAATGACCCTTGCACCTGCTTGACTGCCTTTGTTGGAAAAGCAGCCCAGGGCAAATACTGGTCCAACCGGACACTCCTGGGCTGCTCTAACAGCATCCTCCTCATCCACTCTTGGAGTTATCCATAGATTAAGCACTGAAATCTCTACACATAATACAACATTCTCTCCTCCGTGTCAGTGAAGACTAACTTAACAAACTCGTTAACACAGAATTAACACTAAAGAAGTTCTTGTTCCAGCAGGGATTAGATTTCCATTTGTAAACTGGAAGGACAAGCTTGGATAACTACGAAGCAGAACTGGCCTACTCTCACAGTTCTCCACACCCTAGCAGCCCTGCCTAAATACACGCTGACTGACAAAATGAAAGGAGGGGAGAAGATAGAACATGTGATTGGCTGAGAGGGAGGTACAAGGACATGTAAGTTTTTATTCTATTTATCTCCTGTGAGATTTATGCCAGGAAATAGGAAAACAAAAGGATGGAAGGGTGGGGGAAAATGTCAAGACTTCAGACAAAAGCTTCAAATAAAATGCTGAAAGGAACCATAAATTTCAACAGGTACAGACCGACAGGGATTTAGCTCCAAACTCAATTCTATCTTCTTGCTTTTCTTTGCTATTAGTTCTCAAGATAATTTTAGTGACAGGAATTCACTGTATCATAATGAAGGAAACATGAGAGCGGCTAGGCATTTCTCCTAAAGCCATGTGAGTGACGCTCTGGGAAGGCAGTCTCTCCAGGCTCACAAACCTCAGGTTACTACAGCAACAGAAGGTAAAGATGAAAGTTAGGAGAATCACACAGAAAACAGCTCATGCGCTCAGGGATAAAAATGGGATCGGATATCTTCTTAATGAGGTAAGTTACAAGAATAGAAACATATAAACTAGCTTTATATGTTTATATTGACCAATTTCTGGGAAAGAATATAAATAAGCAAACAGCAGCCTTGCCAGAGGAATAGAGTAAAAAGTAAAAAAAGCTGATAACTCAGAGAAACTGCACAGGGCCAGTGCCGGCGTGTAGCAGTCTTAACTTCAGCCCGTGGTGCTAGCATCCCATATGGGAGCTCATTCAAGTCCTGGATGCTCCACTTCTGGTCCAGCTCTCTTCTTATGGCCTGGGGAAGCCATGGAGAATGGCTCAGGTCCTTGGGCCCCTGCACTCACACGGGAGGCCCAGAAGAAGATCCTGCCTCCCGACTTCAGCTCAGCTCAGCACCAGCTGTTGACATCATCTGGGGAGTAGGTCAGCAGATGAAAAGATCTCTCACTCTCCTGCCTCTCTGTCTCTCTCTCCTCTATAATTATGCCTTTCAAATGAAAATTAAATGTCTTCAGAGAAAAAAATTTAAAAAGAAACTTCACATACACATGTTCACATTTACAAAGACACAGGAAGAAAGTCAAAGAGGATCACACACTGTGATGACTGTTAAGTCTGATGATGCTTAAATATTAGAAATAGTAACAAGCCTTCCTGAAATTTGGAAACACTTGTATTAGTCACTCTTAACTCTTCATTTATAGACAATAATGCGTATATGTGCATGCATGTATATGTGTATACTGCTTATATTTATATAGATGGTGCCTAGTTTTCAACGTACATGCTTCACTAAAAAAAAATACTGACTAAAAAAATACTGATAAGCAGAGTATTAGAAATTACTATCCATTACTTTCAGGTTGGATAAATTGATTTTTGAAGTTAGAAAATTATTACTTCAGTTTTCACTAACAGAATTCTAGATGTAGTTCTATTATATCACCAAAATTTTCATGCACCAAAAATAAATGTATCCTTTAATTCTATTTTGCATAAACTTTTGGAAGTATCTCATATATGTCTGCATTAGATGAGAAACTGAAGAATGGTCACGAGTATGAGTTTAAGCCTGCATATATATATATATAGTGCTTGCCATTTTGGAGAAGGGCTAAAGATGGTAATCATCTGGTCTTCTGATTATCCATCTTTTTATTTATAAAAACATTATTGATTCAAATTATTAATTCAAATATCCTGTTATACTCTTAGGTTGTGGAAGGTTTTCTATTTTATCCTGGCTTACTATAGTAATACATAATTATATGTGTGCATATATATATATGTGTGAGTGTGTATGTATATATGTGTATATATTCAGAACACACACACATACACCCTGTGTAATAACTTAGAAAGCTCAGGTTATTAGCATGCTGAAGAAAGTAAGCATCACATTTATTAATTTCATGGATATTTCTTTTTGGCTATTTCTCTAGAGTGGTTGGCTGTATTTATATCTTCAAGAGATTATGGATTAATAAATACATTCTAGAAACAAAGGGATTTGCATTCCAGCCCTGGGTCTACTAGTTAACCAGTTTTGTGACTGTAGGTAAATATAAGGGCATTAAAAAAAAAAAAACTATGGAAAATGGAATTAAAAATACCGATTTTCAGACAAAAAATTTAAACATTCTTGCATGTAGAGTTTTAATTTGTGAAAAGTGTTGTGAGAAAAACTACACATAAATGTAAAAATATTTTTATATTCAAATACTCTTTTCATTCCATTTTCCCACAATTTTTAAGATCCTGTGTAATCTAAGCCTAGTATTCCCACCTATAAAACAGGCACAAGTATAGAGGTACATGTTGCTTCACCAAGCAATGTGTTCTGGAAAGTGTATCATCAGGCTGTGTTCGTCACTGAATTTTTCAGCTCCTTATAATCTTAGGAGTCCCCCATCATATATGCCTCTGTCATTGTTACGTTCATAACATAATGCACCATACAACTGTAGTATCAACTTTATACTTTGGGGGATTTAATAAAATAATAAGATTCTTGGCATGATATTAATTATTTTCAACAAACATTAGCTGCCTTCATTATCAAGCTTAACTATGTACTCTGATGTATATTTTCTTCTTGAAAATTGGAATCATACTTTAGAGTTCTATTTTTTTTTTTTGCTCTCTTGTTATAAGCAATTTTCTATATAGTGATTATTAAGAATATGAGTAAAAACTAAAGTGAGACATATAGGAGCAATGCTATTTACTGTCTATGTAACTCTAGACAAAAATAGAACTTCTTAGTGCTTCAATTTTCTCATCTGTGAAAGAAGGCAGAAATAGCATTTTTTTTTTTTTGCAGGGCTGCTACAAAAACTCACACAAAACTCTTAGCACCACATTTAGAATATGTTAATGCCAATTAGACATACACTGTTACTGAAAATGGGATCTTCTTGGCACCAAACAGTACATAATATAAACACTGAACATTTATATTATCTTTAATTTTCCCCTTAAGTAAACAGCTAAATCTTTAACTTTGTTTCCTTAAATTCATGTAATAACACATTTTGCCAGAAACCTTTAAGTAAAATCCTAATAAGAAGGGATAATAAACAGGATCTGTAAGTAAAGGAGTAATCAGAGACTGAGATGCCTGACAAACTGCTAGCCTCTCCTTTGGGGATAACCCCAAGTGACTCTCCTCAGGACAAGAGTTTGAACATCACCGGAAAAGCACAAAGCAAAACAAAATTCCATTAAGGTTAAAATCCTGTCACTGAAAGAAACAACGCTGGTGCTGTAACAGGCAAAGAAGAACAGAAACGTTATGGACACTTAAGGTTTTCCATATGTAAGAAGGAATTCAAGCACCACAAAGCCCTTCCTTCTGTTACAAGGGTGCTAAGAAGCTAAACACAAGATCATTCTGTGACCTTGATGCAATACAACTAGCCAACAGGATTTAATGTTACTAGATTCAACACTCAACAAACAGGCTAGAATGTTCATGAGCCCATTTGGCCATGGTTTCAGCCATATTAGGCTAATCTTCTATGCATCTCCAGCTTTTTTTTTTCTTTCTCCTTTTCATCTCTAGCTTTTAAAGTTTCATTTACCTAGTTTTATGTATTTGAAAGAGATGGTGAGCAAACAGAAGATAGAAAGGAACATCTTACAATGCCCACAACAGCTGCAGTGGGGCCCAGCTGAACCCAGAAGCCTGGAATTCATTCTCAGTCTCCCATTGGGCCACAAGGACCCAAGTCCTCGAGGCATCACCCACACAGCAAAAGCAGGAGGCTAGATCAAAAGTGCAGTGAGGGCAGGAACTCACGCACTGCAATGCTGGAGACAGTCATCTAACCACTAGGCCAGTGCCTGCCCTTCTTGGAGTCCTGTTATGTCATCACTCCAAATCAACCTGTTGACAAGCTTAAGAGTCAAGAGTTCAATTACAACTGGACCGGAAATATTCCACAGTAAATACTGCAAACTTCAGTAGAAGTTCATAACATGACTTTCTGTCCATTTCTAACTACTGAAATTTTGCCTCTGTGTTGTAAAATATCCATACATTTTTCAAAATTCAAATAAGCCAAAAATTTTTTCTAAACATGAGGCACAGAAAAAACTATATCCAGGCTGTTTTACATTGAATAGGTTCTATCAGAACACAACAAGATCAGTACTAACATTCAGGTTTTTGAAAAGCAATCCACTCTGTTTAAAAAGACAATAAAATAAAACACAAGAGTTGGCTCAGTGTTCCTTTCAAAGAAAAACCTCATGAAGATGTGAAATACTGAAACAGCGATATAAAACAAAACAATATGAAGCAAACAATATAAATCATATGATAGAAAACCAACAACAGAAATGACAAATCTTCAACTTCGCAAGAGCATGCCAGAGTTGAGGCTATTCTGAAATTATTCAAGCCAGCTATGGCAGCTCCAACAGGTGTCCCAGAGAATGTCACTTGATCTAATGCCTCCTTGGTTTCGTCAGTCATACTGACACTGAGGCCAGGGACTAGAATTGCGCTTTGAGTAGCTCTCTGAAATGACCACAATCTTTTCAAGCTGCTTCAGCATTTGAGCACAGGCAAATGTGCTATGTTAATTACCGTTATGTGATCCTGCCATGAACTAATCCCCATATGCATTCACTTCCTAAGTAAATGAAACTTCATTACTCAAATAATAAAAGGTGCTGGATAATCCAGAGCAATATAAAGCTTTACATATGAAGACGGAATAAGTGAGCTGCCTTATTAGCATACTATATATTTACTTCACATGGCAGGATTACCACACAAATCGTGTCCTGGTCTAGCACTGAGTTTGAAACCACAGCAGGCAGGGCTAGTGAATATAATCTCTACTTTGGTCTTCATTATTTCTCTATATGAAGACAGTTTTTCAGAGTTACTGGTGGCGGCATTTATAGAAGTCACAGAATTTCATAATCAGACAATGTGTATTAGCAACTGAAGTGGTTTCCCACTTTAATTCATTCAGTAACTACTTGCTCAGAGTAGCACACAAATAACAGCTGTGATTATTTTCATAAAATATGTTCTTATCCAACAAATAGGATCCCCAAACATGAATCTGGGTAAACAGGGTATTAAAATTTAAGGAGTCTGTCACAAATCATAGTTTTTCTTTCATTAATATTAAGCCTAAAATATAACAACCAATCACAAGTAGAAATAAAATACCATTGCCTTATTTACCAAGATAAGATAGCACTGGACTACATTTTATATTGGTTTAAATATTTTTGTAATGGAGTAACTTAGGAGAAGAACTTTTAGGAAAATCATTCTAACCCAATTGACCTGATGGCTTTAAGATAACTGGGTCTATAACTGAACATGATCTTCAGTTAAATATCACTGACTGCATTCTGGCTGTTAGATACCACACCAGACTTCACAACTCTACTAAATTGCCCCTTCTGCTCACTACTCGGTTAACAGAATCCCTACTACTGGTTGTTTCTAAGTGGGTGCTCATTCTGATAAATATAATTTAAGTGAAAAATGACAGCATAGAAAATACCAGATCATGATTTCATTTCTGAAAAACAATATCTGTCATTACATCTTATACCCTTTTCTGTTTTTTAAGTCTGAAATAAAATATTAATAGTGGTTATCTACTGGGAACATGTAGATACTTTACCTAGCAACATTATGTGAAGCAATTATGATATGCAGGAGAGGAAACCAAGTTAAATATTACTCTAATATTCAACTTCACAGAAGCCAGCATCAACTATTTAAAAATGTGACCAATTGAAAGAGGAGAGCTTGGGTAATCATTTGTTATTTCCAGTGAGGCATTTTTAACAGGATATCCACTATCCACATTCACACTTACAACTCACAATATTAAAGCCATTTATTAAAAATGCCTAGGGATTTAATAAGTTCAAGAATAGTACACTTACTTAAGATCTCTGGGCCTTTTCCCTTACAATTTAAATGACAATAAGTCAGATTTGAACAAAATATATTTTTCATGTGTTTAATTTTTATTTTTTATATTGATGACATGGTTGATCACGGTAGGAAAGATCAAGGTTTAGGGAAAATTGGGTGAACTCACTGTTTCCAATTTTGCTATTTTCTCTTGCTGTTTCTGGGGAAAGGGAACAGACAAAAGGGGAAACCTCTCATGACTTTCCACACATCTCAGTATCCAGGGATGAGGAACTGCCACCTCGTATCAACCCAGAGTCTCAATGTGTCCATATTTCGAAGGTTCTGTCCAAGTGGTTTGGAGAGTTCTGAAATACTGTCTATTTCATTGGTCCAAGGATGACATCACCCTCCCAATGTCCATTGGCTGACATAGTAAACCTCAAATCTCCATTCACCAAGATTTCTTTGCCTTCATCATTTGACTGAGGTTAAGCTGTCCAGTTAACAAGACACATTTTCAAGAAGCAGGTTGTAACCTAAGCTAATATTTTGAAACATCTTGCAATAGGTTTGCAGGTAGTTATATTTTCCACCATGTAGATAGCTGAAAATCCAATCCTGTTTTTTCTGAGGTTCAAAACTTATCATTTTGCGTTATTAACTCCTTTCATCTAAATGAAAGGCTTCGCTTTTACAGTCTGTAAATCAACAAAATTAGAATAAATGATCTTTAGGGTTCCTTAAAGTTTTATATTTTTTTTCTCTGAAGACCTATATTCATCACTATTTTTCCTTGATTTGGATAGAATTTCATAACCGACACAACCAGTAATTTTAGTTTTCACAGAGTCCAGACTTACTGTTCATTGAAACAGATTCTGATGGAAATACTCATATATTCACATTTATTAACGTCAGTAATATCACATTTAGAATTACAGAAAGAACACTTTCACTGATAAATATGTCAAATGCTTCAGTTTTAAACAAATCAACACTGGTATTAAGCGTTTTCAGGAAAATTTCAGGAAATAGGTCACTTACCTGATGACCTGGTTACAGTGGGCACACATTGGGGTTCGTTTTCCTGCGGGGATATGCTCCGCTCTCTGCACTAAAGTATCCTGGTCACCCGGCTGGGACTGACCCACAGCAGAGCTAGGTGGGGCCACTGGGGCTGAGGAAGCCACATTGCTTGAGATTTTTCCAGTGGAAGGTGCTGTGAGGAAAAACATGAAAAATCAAACTTTTCTAACAATCAAATAATAATTTGTAGAATATCACTCACTGATTCACATTTATGATAAAGCAGAGAGACTGAGTAATAATTACACTGATGAATAGAAAAGCAAGGATTACAACGCCGTAAGAGTTATGACAAAGTCAATGAATCAGCTGCTGTAGGCAAAGCAGATAGTTCTACTTCCAACAGGAGTAAATATTGATGGTGGGACATATCTAGTTATTTAGACAACTCTGTTAAACATGAATCAGATTTAATTTCAAATATATCATAGCACATTGAAAATCTCAAGGCGCTGAAGACAACTCCAAGAAAACCAAATTCATATGTTCTTTCCTTCAATTACATTTTCTAAGTAGATTATGCAAGCAGTCATTGCGGCATGTAAGATGACTGTCTAAAAATCATCCCTGATCCAGCCTCTCCCTCAGCTTTGCTAACAACACAGCTCTGGATTTGGCGCCCTCTTTTCCATTTCTATCACACTGGCCTGGCTTAGGTCTTTAATTTCTAACGCAAACTAAGTGTGCTACAATGTCCCACAACCCTTAAGTTTGTCCTCCTGATCAGCACTACGACTAAAATCTCAACCGCAATTCTGTATGGAGCATTCCAAGAATCCCTCTATTGTCTAGCTGTTCAAAATACTCTGCGCCTCTAGGTACTACACGCTGCACTAACTTAAAAAATGGATGCAAACTGCATTTAAGTCTTTCTATCCACTATCACAAAACTGCACAACGGGAAAATCATTATTTAATCAACTAAAAAGGTTTCAAATTGCCTTAAAAATGTTTTTGGCCTGTTAAAAGATGACTTACAGAGACTGATCAGGTTCAGGATTTCAAACAGTGGGAAAAGTTACCAGTTGGAAAATCTGAAAGTCAGACCTCAAAGACAGTCAAATCGTTTCATCTGCCATATGTCTTCCTTTTATCACATTATCTATGCATAAGCCTCAAAGTACTAAGTCACTGTTACACTTTTAGCCATAAAAGAGTGCAGTAATTCTCCATCAGTCATTGTAAAAAGAGGACATAATCCATCTGGCCCATGCCTCAAGGAGAAGGTATGTGGGGAACGGATTTAACATGAGAAGCCCTTCCTAAGTGCAAAACATGTGACTGTATCTTAAACACATGTAAAAAGCCTTTAAACCAACTACTGCTGTTACTTTCTTGGGGGAAAAGGCCTTGCTTTCTGCTATTTCTCCATATTCACCACTTTGACTATGATGGAAATTCTCACACTTCCATCTGTCGTGGTGTTCTAGCACACTGGCCTGCACACAGAGCTACATGGGCCTTATTAATCACCAAGTCCTGTACAGTTCCCAAGTAACAGCTCTTTCTCATGGGAATAAATGGGAGCTTCATGTCTTCAGACTGTACTTCTCACTACTCTATCACAAGAATGGGTAACCTTGGAGCAGTCAAGAGCCAACCTCCCCGACTTCTGCCTCTCTGAATTCTTTGGGAGAGGAAGGTATAAGAGGATGGGGAGCGCCACAAGGTGAATCCTGCTTCTACAACGTTAAAGAGAACAGCGATACCACACAGAGGAAAGCCACAGGAAACACACAGTGAAAGAAATTCTTCAAATATATTGGTAAAAAAAAATCATCTACTTTCACTCACACACAAAAAAAAAACTCTAGATTTTTTTTTTCTTCTTTTAAATTCTAGTATGACAATTAAACAGAAGCAGTGAATCATTCTCATTTCACAACTGGGACTCTTAACTCACAAAAAGTCCAAATGACTTATTCTAACTGAATAACGAATGAGTCAATGGTATAATGAGAACAGTAGGAAGAAATTAGTTCTTGACTCCAGATTTCCTTTTCAAGCTGAATCTTAAGTAACTTTCATTAAACTTGGCTTTTTTGGTGAGTAATCTTTATCCCATTGGGATCTTATTCAAAACTTTGTTTTCTTTCGTAACAAATGTATTTCAGCATGACAAAACTCATCTATAAACCCTGTGATGCCAAACCAGCAATGCTAGTGAGAATATCTTTAATTTTAAAACTGTTTATGTGTCTGCTAAAGGCTATTTCCTTATTTTTCAAATCCATGATTGTAAAATCTAAGATTATCAAGATTACATAATTCAGTGAAAAAAACTCAGCAATGTATTAGAATGATTTCTCATTATGTAATATATAAATCTGTCAAGTTAACCAAGTAAAATACACTGAACACACTCTACACTGAGATGCCAGTAGTTACATATTGATCACAATGATACATCTGAGAATCCAAAGAAACAATACAAATCCTTGGTTTACTAAATAAAGTTTAATTTAAAACAAAGCAATTATAATAAAATATTTTTAGATAAAGACTAACAGTTGGATATAAGATTTTTTTAAAAAAATTAAGCCACATAATATTAATTTGCTGTTATGGGGGTGATCTTTACAACATGGAAAGACATGGTGAAACTTCTTTAGTTAGAAGATCTTAATTGCATTTTTCCTACTAGATGAAAGATTCAAGTTTGCCTTATTTAGCAATTATACCTAATCCAAAGTTTAAGTTATTTTATCCTGATGTTTAATTTCTAATCATTCCAAGTTCCTCAGTAGGTAATTACCAAATTCATTCAAATAACCTCTGAACCAATAGGTGACATAAGCACATTACTTAAGGGCATGTATAAAACTGTGCTGGAGTTTTATGTATGTATTACATAATACATAAAAATTGGAAATTATCCACTTGTTCTGTTCTTCACAAATAGCTAAGCTCCCTAAAAGGTCTTTGTTTATGAACATAATGGTTTCCATTGAGAGTTCCACAGGTTAAGATCAATAGAGTGCCCAGCAGAACACTCTCTAAGCTCTGTGGAAACAGATGTGTTTAAAATATATTCAGAATAACATGGGCTCTTTGATGTTTTCCTGTTCACAAATGGCTTTTGATTCCAAACCTATGAACTATTTTAAAATAGTTTATAATGCACACATTAAGACTCTACTTGAAAAAGCATGAAATTAAACAGTTGATTCTTTGGTTTAAATATTAGGAGACTATTAGGTGCAAATTTTACTTGTAAATGTAGCATAAGTGTACTGGAGTTGTAGGCTGTTATGTTAAAGAACAAACAAGTTACAACTGCTGCTAATCTAGTGTACAGTGAAGTATCCTGGTTCTGTAGAGTGCTTTTCTACTGATGCACATGTCCCTCAGCACAACAGCAAGCCTGGAGTTGGGAACTGCTCATGAACAAAAATCCCAACTGGATGATGTCTTACCAGCTCCACGGTGCATCTAGGTTAAGACACCATCATTGTTCGCACTCACTGCCAATAGATCTGGTTTCCATCTTGTCACCAACACAGAAGCCAGACCATGCTACTTCTCTGCTAAAATGCTCTAATAGCTCCTGTCTAACTCACAGTAAGACCAAAAATCCTTCTAAAGGTTTAGAATTCCATATATTAGGGTCTGGCGCAGTAGCCTAGAGGCTAGAGTCCTCACCTTCCATGCACCAGAATCCCATATGGGCACCGGTTGTAATCCCGGCAACCCTGCTTCCCATCCAGTTCCCTGCCTGTGGCCTGGAAAAACAGTCCAGGATGGCCCAAGGCCTTGGAACCCTGTACCCATGTGGGAGACCCGCAGGAGGCTCCTGGCTTCAGATGGCATAGCTCTGGCCGTTGCAGCTGCTTGGGGAGTGAATGGATGGAAGATCTTCCTCTCTGTATATCTGACTTTCCAATAAAAAATAAAATAAATCTTTAAAAAAATTACATACATTCACACTTAAATTCCCTATAGAATCTGATCTCTGTTTTCTCTCACCTGATCACCTGTCATTCTACCTCTTGCCTGCTATACACTGTACACATGCAGCTCCTTAGGTCATTAAAATGACCTAATTCAGGGACTTTACATTTTCTATTTTCTCTACCTGGAAATCTTCTCCGGAGCTGTTATCATGGCTTGATCCCCCACCTCCTTCGGGTCTCTGCCAAAAAGGCCATATTACCAATGTGCTTTCCCTGGTCACCTTGCATAAAAAAGCATGCTCTTCTACACAAACCAGCAGTTTCCTATGCTCCTTGGCTAGTTTACCTTCCTCCATAGCCCTATCTCTAACATTTGACATTCCTTTTTGTGTTGTTATTTACATACATAGAGGGAGAGAGAAAAGAAAGAGCTTGTACTTTCAACTGCCGGTTTACTCCCCAAATATATACAATGGCCAAGGCTGAATTCGGGAGGCAAGAACTGGGAGCCAGGAGCCAGGAGCCTGTAGCCAGGAGCCAGGAACCAGGAACCAGGAGCCAGAAGCTCAATCCTGGTCTCCCATGTGGGTGGCAAGCAGCCAACTATTCCAGCTATGATTGCTGCTTTCCAGAACCAGCACTAGCAGGAAGCTAGAAGTGGGAACTGAGCCAGGACTTGAACCCAGGCACTCTAATACTGGATGTGGACATACCAACCCAGGATTGAGCAGCTAAGTCAAAGGCCAACTGCTTACACGCTCTGTATATGATCTGCCTCACCATAACCTGAGAACAGGAACACTGTCTGCTCTGATCACTGCTATATCCCTATGCTTGGTATTGGCTCAATAAATCTTTAAGGAAAGAATTGCTTCAGTGTGAAAAACAGTGTTTTTTTCCCTACTTAAAATAATCAAACCCCTTAGAAAAAGTACTGATTTTAGGATGGGACTAAAAAGCAACAGAAAGAAGAAAATGGACTGTCTTCCTACATTAGAAACAAGGAACCAATCAAAGATTGTCAGAGATCTACCAAATGGACTTGAAGAAGCAGATGGGTCCTTGACTAATATTTGACTTCTAACAAGTATCCTAATGACAATGAACTATAATATTCAAGTATTGATAATTCACAATATAACTCAATATCATATTTAATACTATGTATAAATAATATGACACATTTTAAATTCAGGAGTTCACAATGATTCCAGAATTACAAAAACCTACATTGATCATCTTTAGAGGATGTTAAGGGATCAATTCACTGTTTTAAAACTCAGAACAATTTAATGAAGGAAAAGAACCAGCCTCTGATAGTCATTCACCAGCTACTGCAGAACAATATTAAAAAATATTCTATATAATTTTAGTATGGCTTCTAAAAACAGTATTCTTTTAAAAAGCATAACCATGACATCATGATCAGACTTAAAAGTTCCCTTAACTAGTCAGTTTTAAATAATTAACTTCTGTTCTAGTTTTCTATTGTTGTTATTTAATACTTTAGCAAACCATTAATTTTGTTATCTAGCAGTTCTCCTCCAGAATTACTGGGTCAAAGTAGTGTGGGAAGGAAGGAATTTATTTTTGAAGGTTTTAGGGAAACACATTCCCTGGTTTCTAGAGGCCACTGGAATTCCCTGGGTCATGGCCCCTTCTGCCACTTTCAAAGCCAACAGCAGCAGATCAGATTTGTTTCCACATGGACTCACCTGGACTCTCCCCTTTCCACTTTCAGAAACATTTGCAATTTATGTTGGGTCCCACCAGGATACTCTCTTTATCCTGAATTCACCTGATAAACCATCTTAATAATTCCAATTTCACTCTTAATTCCCCTTTCCCACACAACATAGCATATTCACAGGTGTGTACAAGCACATGGTCTTTCGGCAGGGAGCAGAAGTGGGGCAGCATCAATCTCCTGTCATATACCTTCTAACTCAATATGAATTCGGATTTTAAAAAGATCCATTTATTACACTCTCTCAGTTACAACTGCCTCCATCTTGCCAATGCTTGCAACACTCATGCGGAAGTAATCAAGTCTCCAGCTATCCATTTACAGCGCTCTCTCTCTCTCTCTCTCTCAAAAGACATATCAAGAATATAATGCTCAGAAAGGATAACTGATGTGCCCAGTTACTAACAGAACAACAAAATCAAACAAGTGTTTTTTGGAAAGCTACTGTTTACAAAACACCACTCTGGGTTTTACCACCATCAACAAAGAGAGACACCACTTCTTTACCTCCTGCAGTTTGGAAAAGATAACAGACCACACACAACTGAGTTAGAGCGGGGTAAATGCGAGAAAGAGGGAGGCACTTACTTAACATAGATATTTATCTGTTCACCAAGTAGAACCCGATATGTGTGTGGCAGGCCCGATGCCCTGGATGAGTCCACACAAGAGGACAGAGCACAAAGTCTTGCTCTCTCTTTTTAAGTTTAAGGTACCTGTGGTTCCTTCCCTAAGTATCTGAAATATATGACCTCAGGAAAAAAAAAATCTGAACTGCAAGAACTGATCCAGAGTTCTCAGCACACGGATGAGATCTGAGTTACTAAGCCAATGGCATGGCTTACGGACAGTTCAACACGGAAACAGAACAACTCCTCAGGCAGGAAGCTAGTAACCCAGACACCAGGTGCCAAGAGAGGAAGGACAAAACCAGGACAGTACAGCAGGGACACCAACAGAGAGGGCAGTGGAGAACTGATTCCCAAAACATGTTCCTTATGGAGCCATTCATCAAGCACTATTCCATGCCAAGCACGCTGCCAGGCACTGCTGTGTGAAGGCAGGTCTCCTCAAACATGGTCTACCTCTAGCTAGATACTGATTTCTGGGACAGCTCCAAGAAGGGGATAGTGATCATATGATCTCTGCTATCTTAATGTCCTTACTGCGTCTGTTCGAATAAATTTAGGAATGATGTATGAAACCACTACTTTTTATTTGCCCTGGTGTCCCTAATAACTTCACTTGAAATTTTTTTTACCTGTTTCTCTTTTCTTTTTTTAAAGATTTATTTATTTTTATTACAAAGTCAGATATATATATAGAGAGAGAGAGGAGGAGAGACAGAGATGAAGATTGTCCATCTGATGATTCATTCCCCAAGTGGCCGCAACAGCTGGAGTTGAGCCAATCCTTAGCGAGGAGCCAGGAACTTCCTCCAGCGGGTCTCCCATGTGGGTACAGAGTCCGAAGGCTTTGGGCTGTCCTCCACTGCTTTCCCAGGCCACAAACAGGGAGCTGGATGGGAAGCAGGGCTGTCAGGATTAGAACCGGCACCCATATGGGATCCCAGTGCATGCAAGGTGAGGACTTGAGCTGCTAGGCTACTGTGTCAGGCCCTATAACTTCACTTCTAACTCATCATGCATTCTGAAAAGATCAGTACCCTAAGAGACATTAGTTTCTTTGCCTCAACTTGGCTTCTCACACTTTTTAACCCCTATAATTAACATTTTAAAAATTTCTGAAGTAAAATACACATACATAAAGCTAGATTCCTTACATTGTGAGACAAATATAAGAGAATTTGTGTAAGTTGCCTAAAAAAGAAACATGATTGCAAATGTAATACTGTGCTAAGGACCAAGCAGATTGGCATACTGAACCCATTTTGTTGTACAGCCTGCACACTGGTGAAATATGAGCACTTCCCCTAAAATGTCTGTACGCAAAGAAGGCAGCAACGGAATCACTGGGACAACTCTACAGAGAATAATAAAATGCTTTTGTTGGTTCCCTACTAAAAAAAATTTGTAATATTTCATTCTCGTTGAGACAAAGTAGGACTAATATTGAAAACACCAACTAACTCTAATGCTCTCCCCTGCAAGGAAAGACAATCATGAGAGTCCCCACAAGACAGAAGTCGTATGTGAGTTTATTGTGTGAAAAACAACTGGCTTGACAGCAGGGAGTATTCCTGTGAAAAGCAGTGCAGCTAATGTGTGCTTGTATAAATAACTGGGCAACATCAAAGTGACATTCTGGCACTCTGCAGGAAAAAAAATGTATGGTAATTCAACAACTCAGAGAATATGTTCTCCCAAGTATGGTAGAAATTTTACACATCCTAAATCGGGCAGTAGGGATGGCAACATGTTTGCATACTATCGGGTACAGCAAGAGCTTTCTTTTCTACCCCTTCCCCAACCAGCTCAAACAGATGGTGGCCAAGAGAAGCTTAGAATCTGTGCATTTTGTCTGTCAGGCACTTTATGTTGAAAGCAGAAATAACCGCCTACTCTTAATAATCCAAGCATGAAATCATATCCAATAGAAATGGAAAAAGTTAAGCCAAGATCTGGGATCAGAGGACGTTCTGACAGGGTTTGTGTAATTTTTATTAAATGGAATCAAGGATTTTTTTTAACTCAATGATCAAAAGTAAAATTGAACAGATTAAACTATTATCATTTCTCTAAGCAGTGGAGAATGCTGGTATGTATGCCATAAAGAATTGGAACAGGTGCACTCAAGGCTAAGTATCAAATATTTCTGCAACTTCAGGAGGTTAGTTTCTTCCATTAGCAACCAGACTTTCAACTTTAAGAACTTGGATTATACTGGATCTCAAGTGTCTTAATTAAAGTGAGTGTGGGGGCTTGGATTAGGCTCCATTCTCTTTTTAATTTCTTATATATCACACATCATCAAAATTCTGTATATGCACAGTCGGCTTTTCCTCACTATTAATTAACTTTACATAGAACATCTCCACTCAGAGTTTCAAGTGAAATGAATCTAATATGTGCCTTCGAAATAGAGATCTTAATTCATCCAGTTTTTGCCAGTATTCAACTAAAAATGAAAAATTATTCTTTTATTGCAAAATACACAGTATTTTCCAATCAGTCTTAATCTCAATACTACTGTCTCAACTTCTAATTCTATAATGGGAAAATAAGTCCTTGGAAGTTCACCCAGTAGTCAACCACGGCAAGGAACAAACAGTAAAGCTAAAACAAAACAAAAGTCAAACAACATAAAGAGGTAAAACTGAAGCAAGGAATCACCAATAAACTTGAACAGATTCTCCGTACTGAGTATTTCAAACATTCAAATGGTAGAATTCTGCACATATTTCAATGAGAAAACTGTTAAGGACATACATTCAATTATTTTACTCACAATGCATCTGAATTCTGACAAGACAAATAACATAAAATATGTATGAATTTGCCTTTATCATTTTCTCATCAATTTTCATCTATTACATATTTGGGAAAGTAGTCTAACTTCAGAAATAAAGGAAAAGTTACTTGATGTTTTACTCGCGCACATAAACAGAATCAGGTGGACAAAACACAACGCGAAATATAACATGAAGCAGAAAGGAAAACAATATTTAAAAAAAAATCTTCCTATGTCAAGTAATCTAAAATGTCTCGAAGGCGAAATATCAGACGCTGTGAAATACATAGATTGAGGTCAAGGCCTTTTTTTGTTACAGTTTCTTGAATGTTTAAAAGGCTTCATTCACATCCATTACAATCACAGTCTGACAGATTTTACGTATCTGTTTAAAAAGTAAAGCATCCACTTATTTGATGACAACTTCTATAATATACAAAAGGTTTTTAAAAAGTTCATAGAAAATGTATATTATGAGAATAATCTATAGATGCACATCTTTTTGCACCAAAATAAATTTATCTTATTTCTTTTTTCCCCATGAACTTTTTTATGAAGTGTGTTCATAAATGTTTCAGATCTAGGAATTCTTCTGGTGTGAGATACATTCAAGAAAGGATACATGCTGCTCAAGAGCTAATCATTTTGAGGGTGACAGAGACAAAGTGGGACCGAGGGTGTCGCTTAGGATTAGTGCTTCCCAGTTGCTCATGGCTCCCAATAAAATCTGCAGTCACTGTGTAGAATTATCACGCTTTTTTCCCTTCTTCACATGATTTCAACACATGGTTAACAATAACTTTTTCTATAAAGGAGCCATTGTGGGCCTTATGAACTCTTTTGCAGCTATTCAACGCTGCCACTGCAATATGAAAGCACCTCCAGGAAATATGCAAACAAATGAGCATAGCTGTGCTCCAATAATTCTACCGATAAAACTCAAGGACTTGGACAATGTAACCAACGGCCATCTACCGATAAAACTCAAGTACTTGGACAATGTAACCAACGGCCATCGTCTGCCAATCCCTAGCTTAAAACAGACATATCAATTAATAAAAAGTAATGATTCTTTATGAAAAACATCAATGAATAAAAGTAGATATCCTCCTTTATAAAACATTTAATATTTTAATCCACAGATAAAAAGAAACGGGGAAAAGAAGAGCGTTCACAGATGTGCACTTGTATCAGCCTTGGAAAGTTTCCAGCATGGATACAAATGCCAATAAAAGAACATTTGGAGAAAAAGGAAGCAGGCAGCTTAATGGCTGTTTCTTTCACTTTTTCTTATCTGAGAGCCATTATTCTTCACAAGTAGAACAAGGATCTGCCTGCTTTACCAGCACAGAGAGCATGTCTTCATGCTTCACACCCATCTCGACCATGGATAGCTCTACTCAGGCCTGGATGGCAAGATGACTGCTTAGCTTAATGATGTCAAAATGCAGGGGAGCAGATGGCAGTAAAACACTATTCGAAGACATGAAATACGTGAACTGGTAGCAGTTTACTTATTCATATAAAATTTAAAAATGGAACCAATAAATCTATCCATCTTAGCTAAACAAATCTAGTTATCCCGATTTATTACCGTACTGCAAAGCCTACAATGAAATTTGGGATGGTTGTAGAAACAGTAATTTCCCTTTTCACCCCTATCTCCTTCACATTCCAAATAAAAGACAGAATTTATATCCACTTACACTGGGGTGCACATTATTCAGTCTTTGATCTAATCAAATCTCACACATATACTTGAGTTTTCCTCAAAGCAAAACAACAAAACACCACACATCAGATCTCTTCAAGTTCCATTATACCACATCAGAGGGTAAGACAGAGTTATATTATCTGGATTCTTAGCTAAGTGATATAAATTCCAAAAATGGAATTTAGGTGCAAAGAAATGTGCCTTGAAATGGATCTTAGCAGTTGCTAGTCAGTTCCTTTTCTGGTCAAGTCCAGAATCCTTTCCTGTCCACTCTCTCTGAAAATCTGTCCTCCTCGCCTGTATCCACTGATGCTATCTATGATCCAGAAAAGCGTCCAGAAAATAATGGTTGGCTTCAATTCAGTACAGGGCCCTGGTCAATTCTTTTGACATCTCTCAGGCTCACTTTAATTTAAAATCTTAATGATACTGCTTTACTATGCGATCTTAAAACTGAAAGTCTTACAAACACACACACACACACACACACACACACACACACACACACACACACACAAACCACCACCACCAAAAAAACATTACAACTATTAATCCATGATGTGTACTATTGTGCTGCAAATGAGGCAGTTTGTTGTCTTGTAAGTTGCCCACTGTGTGTATGGGGTCCAAATTCCCAAATGGAAATGATGAATATCTCTGATATCAGGGTGCAACAGCTTAGGTCAGGTCAACCCAATATTCATTTTGAAAACTAAGTATGTGTGGGGGCCAGTGTTGTGGTAGAGCAGGCAGAGTCGCCACCTGGGACACTGGATCCCATTATGAGAACACTACTCAGAGTTGACTGCTCTGCTTCCCATCCATCTCTCTGCTAATGACTGGGAAGTCAGGAGATGATGGCCCAGGGCCTGGGGCCCTGCCAAACAAGGGGAAGGCCCAGATGGAGATCCTGACTCCTGCTTCATCCTGGCCCAGTTCAGAATCTGTGCATTTGGGGAGTGAACCAACAGATGGAGGATCTCTCTCTCTCTCTCTCTGTCTTTCCTCCTCTGTCACTCTGGTTTTCAAATTTAAAAAATTCTTTAAAAAGTTTATGTTCTCACTAGTCATTCAGCAGTTATTTAACTTCATACTGTTGTAAATTTTTTAACTTTATTCCTGTTGTTCATGTTGTTTTATAGTTTTTCATATAAGGGGATGTATAGTAACTATTTAATAGAGACCATCATATCCAGATGTGAGGATACAATGCAGTATGCATCTCCACTTCCAAATCAAAGATGGACTCCCAATGAAACTGTTCACTATATCTTGACAACAGGATGCTGGATTCTCTGCCAGTGTCCATGCCTGCAATGTCAGGATAGACTTAAATATCAGAACAATGGATTTAGGATTGCTAATGAAGGACTAAATTTTTGTAATAATACAGGGCAAATCAGTGTGTAGGGGGTAGAGTTTGGGGAAAGGATAAGAGAAATCCCAGAACCTATGGAATTATATCATAAAATTTTAAAAAAGAACAAAATATTAAAAAAAGAAAAAAATTTGCTATTTTCCCTTTTTCCCTTGATCAAAATAAATTTATAAGATCTTCATATGATCATACAGTTTTTTGTGTCATACTTATTCAAAATAAGTTATATATTTTTTAAAAATCAATTTTTGCATTCTACATCAATTAAAAAAAAAAGCCCTTGCCTTTAGCACCTATCAAGGCTGCCAATTTATAACAAAAAAATTCACTGACCAGATTTACACACACATAACCCCCACACACACACACACACAAATCATTCACACTTTTAAAGGGAATAATATCTTAGTAAAATGTAAACAGATATTTGTTCAATATGGAATACTAAAGGTGAACAATGTCTAATGTTTAGTGGTAAGATATTGAGTGTACTGAGTATGTTACTATTAAATGAATGCCTATCTTATCATTAGAATGCCTGCCTCCATGGACACATTTAATAAATAAAAGTAAAAAACAAAAATCTACCAGATCTGGCCAATATTAGGGGACGTGAAAGTAAACAGCGCTCAATTTCGAGTTTAGTGTATAAGATTTAACAGGACAGGTCTGAGTCCCAGCTGCTCTGCTCCCGATCCAGCTCTCTGGGAATGCGGCTCACTCCTAAAGTTCCCGGCAAGCAGCAGCAGAGAGCTCCAGGGTTTAAGTCCCGACAACCACCCAGGAGATCTGTACAGGTCTACCTGGTTCCTGGTGTGGGTTTGGTTTAGCCCCAGCTGTTGTAACATCTGATTTAATAGATGGAAGACCTCTGTTGTTCCCTTTCTGCAGTATTATTGTGACACATCATAAGCAACACGATTAAAGAGAGCCAAGCTTTCGGCACCGCTGGACAACACTAACTGCTGGGAAAGAACACACCATTCTGTTTCAAATAGCTCTATGAAATAAAGCGATATTGTTTCCTGTAGAAAATGTTGTCTGATTACACATTAGCTCATATACGGTTTAATATTTTCAATAAGAAATAGGTCATCTATTTGCTTTTATCCTAGCAAAGTTTAATGACAAGAAATAATGAAGAAAGCATATCTGAGGGACCGGGTAAGCAGTTCAGTAAGGAACTGAGAGGCAGGAACGGGTTGTAATTATTAAAGATACAGTGTTAGCATATTTATTAAACATCGTTACAGATGGGCTTAAAATCCACATACTGTGAAAGTGAGAAGGAGAAAAAACTCTGTAATTAATTTAAAAATTTAAAGACTTTGGCATTAAAGTTTTCTAAACTATATATCAATAAAATAATTTAATTTCTGACCAACGGCTCTAAGACCACTCTTTTATTTTGGAAGAAACAAGCAGCTCAATATGTGTATGTCTAGAGCAGGCACGCAGCCCAGCAATTACGCAGCATTTATCTTGGTCCTGACTCCTGCTCTCAAGGCCAGGTTCCTGCCCGTGGAGCCCCTGGAAGTCAGGGGAGATGGCTCAGGTAACTGGGCTCCTGTCACCCGCATAGGAGGCCTAGACTGCATTCCTTGCTCCCAGCTGCAGTCACACAGGGACCTGCGGTGTGACCCAGTGAATAGAGAAGTTTTCTTTTTCTCCCTCTCTCTCAAACAAGTAAACTAAAATGTCTGTTTCCATGGCAACACGTTATACAGTATTTTTTGCAAAACCAAAGAACAAAATGAGAATCAAACAAGGCTGCCAATCTCACATTTGCAACTATGAATAATGAAATAAACGCCACTCATCTGAGGAAAGGCTTGCATAAACATATTGAACAAATAGCAATACCCATCATAATTATGTTACACGAGTAAGCTTCAACTTATTTCTCAAAGTGGAAGTATAGTACAAGATACAATGAAGCCATCTTTATATGCTATATTGGACAAATTACACTGCACAGAAGACGTAAAGACATGTTCATTCTATTTTCTGTGCTATGGCCCAGATTGCTCAGAGCCCAGTCTAGTTTCTTCGAGATGCCAGGGTTTTAACAGAGACTACAATCCTGTTCCTGGGCCAGCAGTGACTCAAGCGGGAGTACCCTGCGGTTCTTCCGTCATGAATTCTCTCCCTTCCCTCTGTCACTGCCAGGGATAATACTATCATCTTACCTATTCTGGATTATCTCAACAACTTCTTCAACAGCCTCTCAAATTTGACCTCTACATTAGATGAATTCATCATGATCTTTCGAGTACATTAAGGCTACGCAGATTTTTTCCCCATTGCTGAAGATCTTTGAATAATGCCAGTCTAATCCTTGCTTGCCTCCCAGCTCACAGGCTTTTAAATAGCTCCCTTCCAGCACCAAGTCCAGACTCCCTGAGCAGGCCCCCACACACGCACCCACCTTTCCCTAACCACTAGTCGATCTAAACAGTTGGCCATCCCTTTCAGCAGTCAGATTCTCTCCGAGGTTTACATGTTTCGTTCCCCCACCATGTGATCCCTTCCTAAAGATGTTTAAGGCTGTTCACAACATGATTTTTCTTCAGGTACAATCGTTAAGTTTCTAGTCTTTTCTAAAATGAGACTTTGTTACACACAAAATATATTTTCTACCTCAAGACTGCGTCCTTGGAGCTTTACCCGGTCTCCTCTGTTTCCACTGACACAAGCCTCCCTGCCTTCTGACTTGGGACCTGCGGTCTACTGGCTTTCATGCATTGTTTTGGTGCTCTGCTTCCAGATGAATTTGTCCACTGTGAGCTAACACATCCCTAAGAGTCCTGCCACTCACTACTGCTTGGTTCTTTATACGTCATAACTTCTTTTTCTTCTGAGGGAAGAAAACTTGTTATCACAGGCGCTCAGAACGATTGTTACTCATTTCTTAAAATCTCTGAAAATAATAGAGTATTAGTTACACTACTGCCAACGCTCACAACTGCTAAGTCTCATAGGCGTTTCACATCCCAAGAGGAGTGCGGGCTTCCCTTCTCCACGAACAGTATGTATTTCCACCTTTCTTCAAAGATCACAACACCAATCTCAAGCCCGTAGGAGGACAGAAGGATATTCTAACAATTGAATTAGGTGTCCTTCAATAAGTTTTATGACTCTGACTTCCACAGTAGGACAAACTGCCAATCACTGACACTTTCAGGGCTCATAAACTGTGCCAGGTATTGTGTGGGGCTATAAAACTAAGATGAGTGACTTTTGGTCTCTATCCTTAAGGGGACATAAAAACAGTGGTGAAAGACCCATATGTAAACAATTAAAATGAACACAGTGAATGTCATGATAAAGACATAAACAAATTTTGTAGGAACACACAGCAAGAAAACACAACTATTTAGAGGGCTCCGGAAAGCTCTGTAGAGAAGGTGACATGTGGGTTTTAGGGGTGAATAGAAGTTTGTTAAGGGGACAGGACATGAGAAAAGTATTACAAAATGAAAGAGTTTTTGCAAAGCACAAAGGTGTATACCCAGGTAATGGCATGAATTCATGGATTTTTAGTGTGGCTGAACTAAAAGGAACATGAGAAAGAAATACACCATGAGGTTGGAGCATGCTGGCTTAAGTCTGTAAAGTAACGGAGAGCTCTGTTAAGAACCTAAACACAGGGTTGACATTACAGTACAGCAAGTACAGCTGTGGCCTGGGATGCTGGCATCTCATATAGGCAGGCAGCAGGTCTGCCCGGCTGCTCCACTTCGGATCTGGCTCCCTACTAATGGCTGAGAAACGCTGTGAAACATGGCCCAAGTGCTCAGGCTCCTACATCTACAAGGAGGACTTGAAAAGGCTCCCGGTGCTGGCTCTGGCTGGCCCAGCCCTCACCTATGTGGCTATTTGGGGCGTAAATCAGCAGAGAAAGATCCCTCTGTCTCTCTCTCCGTCTTCCTCCCACCCCCTCTTTTTCTGTAAGTCTGACTTTTGAATTAATAAATAAACCCTTAAAAACAAAGAATCTACAAATAGAAGTTAAAAATATTTTTTTCAAGCAGATGAAAACCATTGTTAGTAACAATATAAATTAATGCTATAATGAATAGAAATAAAGAATAACAACATTTCTCCATGTACCAGACACATCCATATGTATTAGTTTTCACAACAATATTATAAGAGGGCATATGTTCTTATCCTTATTTTAAAAAATTATTCATTTATTTTACCTGAAAAAGTTATATATAGAAAGAATGGGAGAGAGAGAGACTCTTTCATCCGTTGCTCTACGCAGCCTTTCTCCAGATCAGCTGCACTGACTTCACTGGTTACAGCTGCACACGGGAGATCGGCAGCCTTGCTCGATCCTATTACATTGCCTGGCCGGTCCCAACACGTAAAAGCTACAGGCTCAGAAATTGTTTTCCAAAACTCTTCCCTCAGAAGACAGGGCCACCACCAACCAGAAAAGTAGGTTCAATAAACAATGCAGGCAGATTTAGCAATACACTATTTATATTCTAGAGAAATAATTCTCATTTTTAATATGGTAAGACTGAAATTAGAAGATGAATGCATTCCAACATGAACGACACTTCATGATTTGAAACCTGGATTTATGGACAACATTATACTATAATTGGTAATACATACCTAACTAAATCTACCTTATTTGATATCCATAACTTATTCAGAATCTGGGAAAATCATTACATAATGAATTACTTCAAATATATTTATATATGTGCATATATAGATACATGAACATGTTTTAAACTCTTACCATTAAATATACAGAATTTGCCTAACCACTCATAAACAGCATGTAATATGAAGGCTTCAAGCATAAAAATTTATTACACATGCAAATACAATCACATAAATTTTAAAAGAACATATCCAATATTCTGAAAAACTTCTCATCTTCTATGTATTTTTTAAGAGTCAAATCAACGTTTCTACAGAGATTCTAGCATCTCCACTGTGGAAGCAGTGCCAAAGACAGAGAGCCAGCGGGCAGCAGGAGTTACAGCCTCACACAAGCCTCAAGCTTGGACTCTCGTTACTTTGTATCTTAACACTTGAATCCAGATTATGAGCTTTTGAACCTTCTGTATCATAAAAAATGTCTATCTCATTTGCCAGTCATTGGCAGGTGTGAGTGTGTGTGGTGGTATATGACAAAGAAAATAGTTGATAAAAACACAGAGCTGACCGCGCCACCGAAACAACAGAGTGCAGTTCATAATGCCTCCTTTGCCATCGGCCAAGCTGGAGCCGTGCTACTTGGCTCTTGAAGGACATCAGGGTAACCTTGGCTATCTGACACCACATGTCAGTTGTTGTGAGATTTAAAGTCGAAACTTCAGGGGATGTCACAGAAACCCAGGAAAGACTATACTGGTGGGCTTTCAAATTTCCATGAGCCCTTGCAACGCATCCTTTTGATGGGTGGGCTGGATGAAGGGTACAACTTCAAAACTATGTTAGCCTTCATTCAGCTTACAGACAAAAATACGGTAAAATTACTTTCCTTGTACTAGAAGACACAATCAGAAACACACCTTACCATCTTACTGAAAAGACAGATACAGACACATACACACCCCATATGCATTAAAAAACCCTATATTTGATATGTCCAGATATTATGTTAAAATACTCTGGTATTTTTAAATATCTAAAATTTTTAATAATTCTATCAGGAATCCATTAAAGAGATTTAAGGATCCACTAAGCAGGTCCCAGGCTTCCTCTGATTGGTTGTAACCCTTCTGCTCCCACTCTATCGCAGCAATGATTGTTAACTGACACCAGTGGTACGAGTCATTTCTTGGTGATCTCTGTGTAGTGCAACAGTGAGAAGGATCACGTTCATTCATTTTTTTTCATTTCTTTGTTCACTAAGACTACAGTACAGGCATAAAGTGCCAAGAAAAAGGGGCCTGGAACTTTCAGCGCAGGAGGAGCTGAGACCCTGCATTCCTGCTTTATCTTGGCTACCCTTGGCCCAGTCACTCACCTGTCCTGTCTGTGTCCCTAGTTACACTGTCATTTTCACAGATGGGTTGTAAAGAACACGAAAGAACACAAACACCAATAACCAGACAGTTCTCATCCTCCAAGTCAAAACGACTTGTGAATTGCAATAACAAACTCTTAAAACTATTTATAAAACATAAACAGTAGATTCTGAGGGTTGTTTTAATGTGGTATATATCTTTAGGGAGGGTAGAGTTGAGTAATTCGGATAGCTGCAAATTTTATATATTTATAATTTTATAACACAAACAAGTAGCTTTAATATAAAACAATAATATGAATTGAAAATTAATATAATCTGAGTAAGATAAATTGTAAAAGCTAAGAAAGACTTGCTGACTAGAGGCCATGATTGTGGCATGATTTAAATATGATTTCACACTGGGGAAATATTTTCCTTCTATTTTTATAATGTAAAATGTCCCATACTGTTACGGTTTTGCTCATTTATATTTTCTTTTAAAAAAATGTTTTAAATACTAACCATGTGAATCATGACTCTAGCTTTTGTGGTTTCATTCTGTTTTTTTTTTTTTTTTCATTTTTTTTACATTTTATTATTATTGCTATCATTTTATGATACAGCTCCATATTCCCTTATCCCCTCCCCAATTTCCTTCCCCCCCACCAAGTTCCTCTATATCATTACTAAAATATATTTCTTCATACTCAGTCATATGTCCATCATTGCGGGCATGGACAATGACAGAGTCCAGAATCCTATTGTCAAGATACAGTAAACAGTTTCATTGTAAGTCCATCCTTGTCTAGAAGCAGAAATGCATACCACACTGCATCCTCACATATGGATGTTAGTCTCCATTTCACAGCTACTATACATCCCTTTAAATGAAAAGTCATGATACAAAATCAACAACAGAATTCTGTTTTGACTGTTCCACTAAATTAAACTGGACTCAGCAAGGAAAGCGATCTGCTGCCCTCTTGTGGTCATTCTGCTGTACTGTATTATCTAGGCGGTCCAAATCCACATTGTACAAGTACTTGATCTTTCTTTTAGCTTATATACCAACTATTTTGTCTTTCATCACCATTTTTTAAAGTTTCTATTTTAAAGGCAGGGTTAGAGAGAAAAGGAGAGAGAAACTAAGAGAGACATAGAAAGAGAGGGGTAACCTCCATTCACTGGTTCACTCCCAAAATGGCCATTATGGCCAGGGCCGAGATGATCCAAATCCAGGAGCCAGAATATTCCTCTGGGTCTCCCATGTAGATGAAGGGCCCCAGAACTTGAGCTATCTTTACTGCTTTCCCAAGCCACAAGCAGGGAGCTTAATCAGAAGTGGAGCACCTAGGACTCGGAACAGCACCCATATGGCATGCTGGTACCATGGGAGGATGCTCAGCCTACCACACCATGGCACTGGCCCTATTTCACCACAATTTTACAAAACATTCTCCTGTTAGCTTCTAATTACCCTACCAGACCAATTTTTTAAAAGTTATTTTCTCTATTCAAATGCACACACAGAACAATTACAGTAAATTTGCATCATCACATAGCCTTCACATTAATGGAAAGAATTAAAAATACATGAAGCTTAATGCTATCAGCGTTTCTCAAGGGAGCAGCTGTGACTAAATTACATTAATAGTCCAGAAATTTCAAGAGCTAATGATATCAGTTGGACTATTTTGTTTTTATCATGATTCATTTGTTTATTTGAGAAACAAAGAAAGATACAGAGGGAGAGAGACTTACAGGTGGAGAGGTAGATTCGATCTTCTGGCTTGTTCCCCAATGCCCCATGGGCGGGGCTTGGTAATGGAACCCCAGTTTATGCCTCCCACTATGGTGGCGGAGACTCAGCTACCTGAGCTGGCACTGCTTCCTCCTAGGTCCTCCATTAGAAGGAAACTGGAATATTGGGCTGGAGCCAAGACTCCAATCCAGGAATCCCAATATGGGACGCAGGTATTCTAATATTGGCATCTCCACTTCTTGGCAGAATGTCTACCGCCCATTTAAGATGTTTTAAATACATGAAGGCTTTTAATTTTAATTGTTAAGATGACATATGCTTGCTAATTTTCTATCTCCAATAATAAATATTTCTCATTTCTTTGGAAAACTGGCAACATACAGTTCATGTTCTATGAAATAAATGATATAAACAGCTACTTTCTGGAGATAAATAATAATAAAGGGTTTATATATATTTTAATGCCACGGAACAAATAAATACATAAGACATCATGCCTGACATATTTAAATACTGTGGAAAATAAAAATAAACTAGTCAATTAAAATTCACAACTTCAAAAATAGTCTTAAAAAATAGTAAGCAATCAACTCACAGACATCACATTTGAATATTTGTCTTGTGTGTGAGTGCAGATACAAGAGAAACTTGATGAGGAAATGTGAGAAATTTGAGGACTCAGGGAGGAAGTATATTCCATACAGAGGTAAGAACTTGTAAAAGCATGGTAACAGGAACGCTTCAGTCACTGAAGACGGTTTACTGTGACCAAGTACAGGTTACAACTGGGCATGAGGCTAAGAAGTTAGGTCTGCAATGATGCGGCAGCACCTGTCGCAGGACAGCAATACAGGTCAATCAGAGCTTCGGAAAGACTGCATACTGCAGCATGGAGGTCAGACAGCACAGAGAGGAGTCAGGAGAGCTGGTGAGAAGGGACCAAGCCAAGGCAATGGCTCTGATGACAAGGAGGAGAGAAGAAATTCAAGACACCCCAAGAAGTGGAATCACCAAGTGCTAGTTCCTGTGGGACTCAGGAGACTAGACCCTCCTCTTCCTTCTAGCAGGGAAGGCAGGTGCCACTGCCAGACACAGGAAACGACATTTCAGACAGGTTGCATTTGAGGAGCCACCAGGACATAGGTCCACGGGCTTGAGGCTACGCAGATCAGCAGGAGAACTCCACACGCTGATGACGGCTGGGACGTTTCTGAGAGGTCACCCCGGGACAGCGGAGAACATTGGGGAGGGCCGCACATGGGCTGGGGAACATTGAAAAGACAGCCCCATCTTCCACTGACATAAGTCCCCAGATCACATAATCTTACATTTTGCTTATGTTGGGAGAAACAGAAAATGATTTAGTTTTCCTTCATTTTGCAGGTCAGGAAATGAAGGCTTAGAGAAATTACCTGACTTAGAGCCATTTATTTATCTGGGGAAGTGAATGTGAATACAGGCCTAGGGACTGAACCCAACTTGTCCCCTCCCTTAATGTACACATTTCTCTTTCCAGCACAGTGCCATTCTTCCCTTCCTGCATTACAGATTTAACAGAACTGCAAATCCTTTCTTCAGCAGTTACTTGATGGAAATTAGCGTTTGTTATTGTAATTTGTGTGTGTCACGAAAATCGAACTGCTATACTCTCAAATGTAACCTTGCAACAATATAGTGCACTACAGATTAAGACCCTGAATTTAGAATTCAACATTTGCTTCCTGAGTCATCTGGAAAATAAGGAAGTGCTCAATTCTAAAGTCATAAATTGCAAATGGTAACTGTAGCGCGCGCGCGTGCACACACACACGCACACGTTCACATTTGAGATGCCACAAGAAAGAAAAGTAGCTATGGCTATGCTTTACAGCCCTTTAAAACCTCAGCAATTTGACCATAGCTTTTCCAAGTGAGTTTCACTGTGTACTAACGAGCACAGTTTCCTAATTATATGAGCCTTACAAAGCGAGACATGAGAGGATTCTTTGAATACCTGCTTGGCTTGGGCGCTGCCAGCTTGGTGACTTGATAATGCCAGTGGCAGCCACGGGCTTGAAGGCGGCAGCCGTGGTGAGGCCGGCCACACCTGCTCTGCCCGGGGCCGAGCTCTCCACGGGCTCTCCTGCACTCCGCGTCGAAGCTGCCGGGGGAACTGAATGCTGAAGAGGCTCCTGTGTGTTACTGTAACAGAAAGATGAAGACATGATTTCGGTGAGGCTGCAGCAACTGAACTTATCCATGAGTATTTATTTTGAAAATCTATCAAGACTGGGGCCCGGCGGCGTGGCCTAGCGGCTAAAGTCCTCGCCTTGAAAGCCCCGGGATCCCATATGGGCGCAGGTTCTAATCCCGGCAGCTCCACTTCCCATCCAGCTCTCTGCTTGTGGCCTGGGAAAGCAGTCGAGGACGGCCCAAAGTTTTGGGAACCTGCACCCGCGTGGGAGACCCGGAGGAGGTTCCTGGTTCCCGGCATCGGATCGGCGCGCACTGGCCCCATTGCGGCTCACTTGGGGAGTGAAACATCAGATGGAAGATCTTCCTCTCTGTCTCTCCTCCTCTCTGTATATCCAGCTTTCCAATAACAATAAATCTTTAAGAAAAAAAAAACAAAATCTATCAAGTCTTCAAGGAAAACAAATGTTGGTCAATGGACTTTAAAAAATGGCAGATAGTACAAGGCCCTAAGTGAAAAACAGTATCTCTTTAAGCCAGGAACAAAGGAAGGAAAGGAGTTAGAATGCCTTTGTTCATGCTTTCCAAAGTCTGCTTGAAAGACCTATCATGAGAAACTGAGCATTGAAGAACTCACATAGCTGATCCTTTTATATGGTTTTTTATATTTTTTTTCCTTCTCCTTATTCCTTTTCATTTCAACATTCAGAAATTAGCTAGGTTAAAACAATATATTATTGGAGAATCCCTGATAACCCCTATTGCATGGCATCAACGCCTGCCTTCTCCCACCTGCCTCTGGTGTTACATGCAGTGAATTCCTCCTACACCTCAAAGTTTTTCTCCCCTACTCACTCACTCACTGAATAAACACATAAACCTAGCATATGTCAGACCTTGCAGTGCTTACTGGTCACACGATGTTCTCCACTGAAAAGGGACAATTTCATCCACCTAACAGAGTGGTCAGTGTGGGGCTGGCACTGTGGCACAGGAGGCTAAGCTTCCACCTATGGAGCTGGCATCTTACATGAATGTCTTCTGAGTCTGGGCTGCTCCACTTCCCATTCACTTCCCTACTTAGTGCCTGGGAAAGCAGAAGCGTATGGCTCAAGTCTTTGGGCCTCTGCACCCACATGGGAGACCAGGCAGAGGCTCCAGGTTCCTGGCTTCTGGATTTGAATCTGTTCAAGCTCTGGCCATTGTGGCCATTTGAGGAGTGAACTAGTGGATGAAAGATCTGTCTCTCCTTCTTCCTGTAACTCGAATTTACAAATAAAGATAAAATACACCTAAAAAATACTCAATTTTCTGACTTTGTAATACTGGAAAAAAAGACAAGACTATTATTATCTTCTCTCAACCACAGTTATAGCCTTGACAGTATGCCGTGTCTCTTTTGGCCCCAGTTTGATATGTAAGATCACATGGTCTTCAATGTCAGGTCATTTGTTGCTAATAATTACATATAGACATATATATGTGTGTATGTGTGTATATAACTTCCAAAAATAATCATTTGAAATTTCCCAAACTATAAAATATACTCTTAGAACGATACAGCAGTAATTATTTCCCTGAAATAAACTAGAATAAAATAAAATATTTATGATAGTAATTTTACAACTCCCTAACACTTAACTCTTCTGTGTTAGCTGCAGAAATAATTCCATGCAGAGAAACTCAATTCCTTCCATTAACAGCTGGGGGGATGGATTGATATAGTATCATATTAATGACTTCAAGAAAGTAAACACCCTTAATTGTACTTGGGGAGATTTCAGTCTGGTCCCCTACACTGCCAACTGAACAAGAGTATCTGAACCCCCCAATGGCGCTTGCATCCCAGCCGACTCCTGGCCTGGGACTGACTACCCCTGCAGGAGCCTGCACACAAGCTGAGCCTGTTAGCGGCATCTGGCCCACAGCTGGCAAGGTGCTCCTCACAGGGGAAGGAACTTTCCCCAAATGGTAAGGAGATCTACTGTGCCTACACAGTCTGTATAAACTATATAGTTCATGCCAAACACTTCCTGCCTTTCCAGAGTCTGGCATTTTGGTATAAATTAGGCACAGACCGCTTGCCATATAATAAAGCTCCTGCTAAAAACCACGAATACTTGGTTTCTAATGAGCTTCTGTGGTAATTATCACCTGGCACACTTCACCACAGCTCCTTTCTGGCCGAGTTAAGCATGTCCTGCATGGCTCTCCTGTGAGAAGACGTCAGGAGCCAGCAGCCTTGCTTCTAGACTTGGTCTCTCACACTTTTCCCTTTGCAGGTTTTGCTCTGTATTTTCACTAGAGTATCCTCGGTCTGCAGTACATGGATATGCTGAATCCTGTAAGTCTTTCTAGTGCAAAATCAAACCTGGTGGTATTCTTGGGGCACGTCCAACACTGAACAATTTTTGAAAAATCTCACTAAAGATTCTTCCACTTACAATCATATCATCCCTTCCTCTTCATTCTCTTAAACATAAGAGTAACAGGAGCATCATTTCCTCAATCATTTCTGATCGGTTTAATGAAAAACTAAAAGCTGCTTGATATTAACACATGGCGTACAAGGAAAAGCTTAAGCATCTGAATACTTACTATAATAAAGATTGTGACACTGTTTTACCTGATAGGAATGTTGAACACAATCATTAGTAAAGCTAACACAACAAAAAGCACTAAAGTAAAGTTTCAATAATGTGGCACAGTAGTCACAAGCACTTCTTAAAAGCTTTGTGACGGACACATTACATCTCCACACCTCAGTAACCAGTACTTTACATGAGGCTACTGCTTGACTTGAAAGATTCCCACAACACCTTAGGTATCAAAGTGATATAAAATGCTCAGCATCAATTGTGTAATTTTTTCATCAGTATTACATAATTAACAAATCATGTAACATTTTCATTAAGAAAAAACTTTAAATACTTAGTTATAGGTCATTTTCACTCTAGAATTAAACTACTCATATGGAGTTGATTCAAACAGCTAATAATCCATATGATCACAGTTGTAAGAAATTGACCATGTAATATTAGAAACTATAATAAGGTAAAAATACACTCTGCGAACAACAACAAATGTTGGTAATCTGAAAGAAATAACAGTTAATTCCAGGAGGATTGCCAGATCAATTTACTCGGAAGAGAGTAACGAGGATGACAGGAATCCGATGCCAAACCTAATGAGGTTTGATCAGGGACATGCTGAGATTGAGCCAGATCTGAGAAGCACTCAGGAGGAGCACGCCAGCGATCCCCAAACATCTGGCATGTGGATTTACTCCACGTGACTGCACTGCCGGAGTCAAATCTACGGTGGAACAGACTGCATTCAATAAGAGGAAGTATTTTCTAATATGAACAATCCTATCAAGGAAAAGAATCAATTCCTGACAATATTGATCATGGACAGCCCGGTCACCAGAAGTTCCTTGAGTACCAGAAAGAAATGCTAAATGGATTGAACTATTTAGAATGTAGAAGGCCATGTTACACTTTAGCACAACGTTCCAAGCCTCATAATGAACAAGCTCCAACCTACAGGTCGAATCCTACCGAGGCAGCACACAGTGGTGTTGTAGCCATCTGCACTCAGCTCACAACGTTCCGTGTTCTCCAGGATCTACACGGATCACTCTGTCTGCATCTGAACCCTACCCATAATTAATCAGACTCGTATTGCACTGCATTCTGTGCTGAGCAAATTAACATATTTAATTAGGTTTCTTGAAGTTGATATGCCTTACAGTGTATGGCATTCTGTAAGTGTGTGAAAGTTCAATTTTCTCTGGGGAAATAGATTACTACGTATACAAAGCATTTACACTGTAATGGAAGAATAAGACTGTCTAGACAAGTATGTCTAAATATATGATGCTTAAGTCTCTAAAAAGCTAATGTTCTTTTCCCCTAATTCTTAATGATTAGTCACTAAAGAAAACACACACATTGGACTCATGCACTAAAGGTAAAGGTTAATAAAATCATTGACTTTACTACTTATACTTGGTAAGCAAACACTCTCACTAATCACTAGCAGCCAAATAGTCTAAAATTAGTAACTAATTTGTTATACTTGTAATGCATTTCTAATTAGAATGTTGTCTTATTTCTGAACTTAGGATTCAAAATATACCTAAATTTTTAAACAAAATTTTCTATAATGAGGAAATCAGTGTGAATTCATAAATACTGTTGCTTAAGCACAGATGCTGAGAGTCAAATATGGTCATTTTTCAAGCAGTCTGCCAAATAAAAGAACTGAAACAAAAGGAGAAATTAATATAACTTTCATCTTGAAAACACCAAGCTTTTTGTTTCATATTTAAACAACTGAAATTGGAGAACAACATACTAAGGGAGCAAGTTTCTTTTCAGAACTGAACTAATGAGGAAAAATGGAAAGAGAAATAAAATTAACGTTCAGGGTCAGCAATCTGATTTATCTCAAGTTTACATTCCTTTTCCACATTTGTTTAACTATTACAACAAAGTTCCGCTACAGACTGGGAATGGTCAGAAATTCTAAGTCTATTTTCAAAGGGAAAACTTTAAAGAACACTCCTGACAGTAACTTTAATTGCATGTTTACATAAAGAAAAAGCTAACTGTGTACCACAGGTTTAATAATAAAAGTTTAAGCTAGCCATTTTTTTATTGAAAGTTTTATCAAAAATGATACACCAATAGACAATTGTGAAATGCAGGGAAGGAATATTGCAGGCAGGGTATTAATCAAGAGCAATATTGTATTTTATACATTTCTTCCTGCAGATCTCAAGGGTCCAGGCTTACAGAGGATCCAGGAGGGACCTTCCTTCCAGAATTCCTATTGAAAGGAAAAATTGTTTTAAACAAAATTATGTACTCCAGATGTGTGTGTGTGTGTGTGTGTGTGTGTGTGTGTACACCAAGATTTAAGAGCTAAACATACTAAAACGGACAGAAACTAGTTTGGCATTAAACAGTATGTCTATTTTTAAGTCATTAAACACAAAAGAAAGAAAATGTCTCTGATTTCTGCCCATCTGCTCTTTGCGCTATCTTGCTAAGTGAGCAAGAATCCTCTCGGGAATTGGCACACCCATGCTTTCCTTGACGCCAAGCAGCTTATCCTCAAGGAACTACTTCTCACCCTCACATAGAAAAACACCTTTTATCTTGTCTTTACTGCTGTTAATAAAAAGTAGGGGTAATGACTGCTAACACTGGCTCTGAAAGTGGGCCCAGGGATTGTCTGTCAGTCCATACCCACGCGCAGGCTCCATGTGTACAGGCCCAGGGTCACTTTCCCTGAGAAAGTATCCAATGCATTCCACAGGTTCTCAGAGGGCAGTTCAACTGCAGGCAAATACTAAACACTGATTTCAAGGCTGGTCAGTAACCCACGCTGTACAAATTAACCCTGACAATGAAATATTTCTGCTCAGTTAACACAATTCTACAAGTATAAATATAATTTCAGCTATTTTTTCTTCAAAAAAATATACCACTTTTTTCTTCCTCCATTTAAACTCTTCCCTTAAAAAGACACCCAGAATTATAATGCAGTATACTGAAATTCTTTACAAAAGTGGGTCAGATACAAACAGTTGATTGATGGAGATCTACTTATCCTAAATGGTAATAACAATAGTTTTATGTCCTGCTAAAAAAATTTATGGAACTATTTCATTGAAATCATATATTTAATAAGCATTTGGTAAGCTTTATCTTTTATATTATGCCTCTTTTTTTGTATAGTCATATGTCTAGTAGAAAAGTTAGTTGGGTGCTTTTAGCATTTCATAATCATAGTGAAAATGAAATTGTACATCCAAGCAAAATCTTTACATTTAAGAATGACATGTTAGTAATCAATTAAAATAGATTATCTCATTATTCTTTTTCATGCTTTCATGGTATATTTACCAAACATTAGACTATCCCAAAATAGCCATGCACATGTAATAAAAGATCCCATTATAATGTATTTGTATAATGATTATTGTTTCCTAACTATATTTATCAAGTATGAAAGATGTAACAAAAAGTTAAAAGTTGAAAACCACACAAAATAACATGCTTGTACATACTCAATGCACATAATTAATTTAAAATTAGACAAAAATAGGTTCTCATCTTCTCTGTTAATATGATGGTTATGAGTTAGTAAAGAGCCATAAACTCAACAGCAATCCACCGTCTGCCGTATCTGTGTCCACTGTACCTTGTCTTCCTATCATGCACAGTGCCGGCTGACATTCTGGAGGACTGGAGAGAGGGGAAAGCGAGAGGCTTGGATAGAGGGCTGATACAAAGTGCATCCCGGAGTGGGGGATACGATTCACAACTGGAGAGCCTAGCAAGCATTTAGGAAGAATTTTAGTAGATCAAAAACTAGTTCTATTATCAGAAAGCAGTGTGGTTTTTTGGATCATGTTGTAATATACCCACTTATTTATTTTCTTACTAATTTATTTAGTGATACATAGATCATACAGTAGCATCTCTTTCTTCAAGTTACTTGTAAATTCTCTATTACTGTATGGCCTTTCATTTAAGGGGGTGTAGAGTAACTGTGCAAAAGAAATGATCATAACCAGCTGTGAAGATGCAGTGCAGTATGTATCTCTGCTTCCGTAACAAAGGTAAACTCCCAAAGAAACTGTTAAATATATCTTGACAATAGGATGCTGGACTATACCATTGTCCACACCTACAAATAGGATACACTTAAATAGCAGAAGGACGGACATGTGACTGTTTATGAAGGACTATACTATTGTAATAACATGGGGGAAATAGTGGGGGGAGGGAATTTGGGGAAGGAGGAGAATCCCAGAGCCTATGGGATAAAAGGAGTATTCACTTTGAAAGCAAAAATTACAATAAGTTATACAAAAGCAATAACTATAAACAATTTTGTTGGCAGGAGAAAAGTGCTTTGGCCCCTGTACCCACATAAGAGACCTGGGTGGAGCTCCAGGCTCTTGGCTTCAGCATGGCTTAACACCAAGTGCTGTTGAAACTATGGGCGGGCAGGGGGCGGGGGCCGATGAACTAGCAGTTGGAAATTCTCCCCCTCTTCTTTTCTCTTGCTCCTCTTCTCTAACTCTGGGTTTCAAAGAAATAAACAGCTTTTTTTTTTTTACAGCTGGAATTAATAAAATACCCATAGTCAATAAGCCCACGACATGTCCAGTAACGATCCATGTGACTGAGAAATACTAGACACAGATGGCAGTGATATAAAGAGATGATTTTTTTTCCAAAAAATCGGGGTGATATTGTGGGGGCAGTGAGTTAAACCACCATTTGTAATGTGCATATATCATACTGAGTGCTAGCCTAAGTTTTAGCTACTCCACTTCTGATCCCACTTCTTGCTAGTGTGCTCTGAGAGGCAGCATAAAACAGCCCAAGTGCTTGAGCCCCTGCCAAGACTACAGAAGACTCAGATGAAGCTCCTAGCTCTGGCTTGTCCCAGATCTGGCGGTTGAAGACTGTTGGAAAGTGGCCAAAAGATAGAAGATCTCTCTCTCTCTCTCTCTCTCTCGAAGCCTCTCACTCTGTCACTGTGCCTTTGGAATAGGTGAAAATAAAGTTTAGAAAAAAATTTAAATTTTTAAAAATCAATAATGAACACTAATGAGATATATGCACAAATGAGGCAAAATATCCACTACACAACTGAGATCTCACAGGTTGTCACGTGCTCATGTCTTCTTAGAGAGGCCTCACAAGACAGTGTAGAGTGCCGGGACCACATCGATGCCGCACAGTAGGTCTACCTGGTCTTGGCCGCAAGAGCAGCAGATACAGTGGCAACCGCACTGCTCAGAGCCGAAGCATTGCATCTAGCAGAAGGGAAGGGAGAAACATTTCGAAAACCTTCCACAGAACCTTGCACATGTCTTGTGGAGTTGCTAACACTAAAATAAGCAGAGAGAAAAGCAGAGGAAAGGAACAAAAAAGGAAAGTGAGAAAAGGTAGCATGTACATACAAGACAGCAACCATTTTATACAAGTATTTCCACATTACAGAGCAGTGAAATATCAGATATATGACAGAGGTTCAGGCCATTGATTTACCATTGCCATGATATCACACAGAAATTAAAATGTGATATCTAATCATCTATAAAACACATTCAATATACACTGTTGAAGGTATTTAAGCTCACCATTTCTTTACTCCTATTAATTAAATTATTATCATATAATACATCTGAAGATTGACTTGGCTTGCAAACAGAAAATCTAAATGTGAAGTTTGAATTCCTATAAACAAAGGAGAAACACTCATTTTTTTTCAGAAAGTCTCCACATAAAAAGGTTTTTATCTTAAAGATGACATACACTGACAGACATTTTAATGAGATTTGTGTTCTCAGGAGAAGCACATACACTGATCGCCTACTCAGAAGCAGCAGTCCATAAGAACAAGAACAGGAAGTAACTGTGAAACATTCGGCGAGCAGAGCCACTTGGGGAGGGCAAGCAGCACTGCAAAAATAAACAGCCGTTACAATGCCAGGATCACAACATCTCCTCTGTGCAGTTCCATATTTCTCCCTTCACTTAGCCCTGCAAAGATTTTTACATCTTCAGAACCTTAATTACTTAAAATGATAACAATTTTTCCTCATTCATACAGAAAAGTATAGGTATACTTTTATTATACCTATACCATTCTACCATTAGAATCCAAGTTGATTATCAAATTACAAGTGACAATTACTCTTTATTGAGTAAAATATAAAAGAATATAACACATGGCGTGAAATTTTCAATGTTTACTTCTACCTTCATGGGTGTTATCGGTGAATAATACCATATTATGGGCAATTTTTTTTAAGAAATTGTGACAGTGGTTACCTCCAATTCAAAGTAATTATGTGACAAATTCAATCCAGGTTAATGAGAATTAAGATGTGTTCATCTGTGCGCATTGCCATAAGTCCATTTTCTTTGTTAGAAGAATTCAATAAGAGATACATCCTAGTTCCATGGGAAATAATTTTGTAAAACATGAGAAATAAAAATAAAGAAACAATGGCAAGCCCTTATAAAATTAGGCAGAAGACATAACTTCATGTGCTATTTTATGTGTGTGAGAGTCAACGCATTGGAAGTTAAAGACCACACGCATATTTAACAGAAAAGCGGTGTCAAGTGGCATTCCAAGGGTCAGTGACAGGCTTTCTTGTTTATATGCCAGTGGTATCAGTTCCATAGGCAAATCACCTCTTCTTCATTAGTCAAAATGTTTTAGTATTTAAGTTCCACTAGACTAGAACATGGATGCGCCAATAAGGAAAATCTCTACCTAGAACGAGTAGCTGCTACTTTAGAAAGTGTGGCTACTTGGCCACCCGTATGTGACACGCAAGGAGTTGCAGGCAGCTGATGTTCACTCTCATGTAGGTCTTCCAGAAAACTGTCACACCTAAGTTTTCAGAAGTAAAATAAACAAGGCAAAGAAGCAATCAATGGAAAGAATAGACAGCATTTATCACCTATAGCATCTTTTCACCCTCGATCTTAGCCCTAAGGCCGAGAAGCGAACTGCACCATTTTCTCAAATACACTTTAGCTAAATTCTCGGAATACTACTATTTTTTTTTTATCTTTCTGTCTGCAATAGGTTAAACCCAGAACCAACACACCACTACCTCAAAATGTGGGCCATTGTCCGCTCAAATCTTTCAAAATTTTAATTTTAAAATTAAAATGTGATAAAAGATGATGCTCAAAGTAGAACGCATGGGTGGGAATTTGCATTTACTGATTATGTATTTTGAATGCTTTAAAACTTAGGCTTTACGAGCTCAAATTGTCTAATTCCATGGACCTAATAAGGATCAGAGGGAATCTGGACCAGGTCTGTCTGCACTGTTTCCATTACCTAATACCTCCAGCATCACGTGGCACAGAACAGCTGCCTAAATGGTGCATTGCCTGAAAGCAACCAAGAACTTCAAGTCAGAAGACTGCTTTTGTAGATGTGAAACTATATGGTTATGGTTTATTTTTATGTAAATCAAGGAATTTATTCTATCACACACTAGATGTTTTAAGTAGACACTTTCAGCACTTCTTTTCAACTTTTACTATTCCTATACCATTTTTTTCCTTCAGATTTTCAGAATTATATTCTGCAAGAACTGTTATGAGACAAAGAAAGGATGAAAAGCTGAGAACCTGATCCATAAGAAAGCGCTCTGGGAAGCAAAACTGAAAATACAAATCATCATTATTATTTTTAATGATTTATGAATTAAAAATGGTCAGGTGATACTGGTTTTCAAAGGGGAAATGCAACAGTAAGATGAAGAAATAGAAAAGGGCTTAGAAAACAGAAAAAAGAAAGAAATAGAGAACAGGTTACATTCCGATTTTTTAAATTGGTATTAGTTACACCCTTTTCAAAATGTTTGTTAAAAATAGGCAATTTAAGAAAAAAAAAAGGTCACACAATTAAAATATCATTTAAAAGGCAGGCAGAAAAAGTTTTGGGCTTTTTTTTTTAGTAAGACTATAATGAAACATGGATGAACCATTTATGATCTGCTGTCCAAATTTGCCTACTGTCTATCTTTGATTGGTTTACTAGGTAACACTGATTTTTACAGCTTTAAGTAATTGAAAAAAAATTACATGCATTGTGAATAATATCACACTTGACAATTATATGAAAGTGTTAGAATCCCCACCTTGAATGCGCCAGGATCCCATATGGGACCCAGCACCCACATGGGAGACCTGGAGTGCTGTCCTGGACTGCTTTCCCAGGCCACAAGCAGGGAGCTGGATGGCAAGTGGAGCTGCCGGGATTAGAACTGGCATCCATATGGGATCCCCGGGCCACTTCTGATTGCCCCTTCCATATGTGTTCATGGAACATTGTTCCTTTTCCTCATAAATCTGTTACTGTTAAAATTGTGATTTCTGTGACGATTTGTTTAAATCCATACTCTTTTGGTAGTGAAGAGCTCCCTGAGGCCAAGGACATTCATATTTATTGATATAACCAGTGTAGAGTATGTGCTTACCATAAACTAAGCTAGAAACACAAATTTATTGAATAAAATAATGGATAAAATGTAATGTTTTAAACTACAGAATTCACAGTATCTTTATATTTCCTAAAACATACTCATGTCTTCTAGAGTGGGATTTGAACTCTGGCTAAACAGACATGAATGTCTAAGAAGGGACATAAAATTAACTTCAAGAATTGGCTAGAATTTCAAAACCACCTTAATAAGACTTTCCTTCATACTATAACGAATTAGAATTTTAGGAATAAAGAAAATAATATAGCTAACAGGGAGTATCAAAATATACATACTAATATATAAAGAGGAAAGAATTTAAAAAAAAAAAAAGCAAATAGAGTGAGCTGGAAAGCTTGAATCTTCCAACACCTCCATGAACCGTGTTGACTGGAAAAACCAAGTTCATATAACTTAGGAAATACTTTTACAGCCAGACGTGGAAGTTTCCAAACAAAGGCACCTGGGAGGTTTCCCATGAGCTATACATATGCACATTGATTACCTTTCTGCTACACAGCCGATCAGTAAAAATGCTAGACTTATGACAAAATCTTCAATGATCTCATTTAATATGGAACAGGCATCAGTATCCATTCTCAACTTGACTTTCTCCAGTACTTACTCCTTTTAGGGTTGGGAGAAGCTCTGGTTAATAAGAGGTCTGGAGCAGCCAAATGTTCTGTTTTGTCTATTGCTTAAATGAGTTTTCATTTCTCACCAGAGGGAGGTATGAAGAAAATTTTCTGCTTCCCAGATATGTCAGCAGAGTTGGGCTTGCCGCCTTCTGGCCCACTTTCGTCAGGAAAAACAATCTGAGTCATTCTGCATTGTGTCTTTCTCTGTACACTCTCCACATAGTGTCTATGCTTGTCGATACAGGCTCTTGCTCACAATCTGGGCAAATCAGTCATAAGACTGTCCATCTTCCTGACAATAAGAATTTTCTTTCTAGTCTCCAGTTGTGACAACTGCCAAACAGCAACATTCGTATGCTATATACTTTCTTCTCTCCTTTTCTCCCTTAAGGGACCTTGCACTGGATGTTCTGAGTCTTCATTTAAAAAGGTTACACAGTTTCTGCTATAACTTTACTTTCTGCTTTCCTATTCCTCTCTACAAAGTCTGAAATAACAGTATACTCACCTGTCACTCTTCAACTATGTCAGCTGGACCTTATGTTCCAATACTGCCAAGACTAAAACAAGCATATTCTTGCCAAGTCACTAATGCTCTCTTGCTAGCTAAATCTGATTAATAATTTGCATTCCTCATTATTTTTATTGTGGCAAAGCACATAAAAACATACCTTTTCAACCATCTGAAGCAAAGCAAGAGTCAAGTGCCTTTACATTATTGTAAAATACATCTCCAGAAATGTTTCATCTTGTGAATTTGAACTACTACATTCCTTAAACAATAATGCCCCCTTTCACATCTCCTGCTTCCCCAGTAGTCGTCATCCTGTTTCCACGAGCCTGGGTACATCAGGTGTTCACATAAACACTTCTCTGTGCGTATTCCTCATTCCTCAGCGTGTGACCCCACCGATCACCCCTCTTACCTTCTGCTTCTCAGCCCCACACGATGTCTTTTACAGTGCTATCACACTATTCTCTCAGTTTCCTCTCAGACTTTACCTCTACGTATTCTGCTATCTTTAGAAGAGTGACCTTTCACTCTTCACTGCTTTACACACTATTCATATATGCATGTCCTAGATTTAGCTGGTCTAGTCCATCTCTCCCTTGTTTTAGATTTCCTTTCATCACTTTCATAAATGTCCAATGATATAAGTCAATTAAACTTTTTCAAAATAAGTGTTCCCAAACTGTGTTCTTTTGACTGATGCAACTATTATTTTCCAGAAACTGATTAAAAACAAAAAGTCCTCCACGCAATACATGACTCCCTCACCACCTCAAACCACCCATCATCATGTTCCAATACTTCTTTCCTACCTCAAAATTATATCGTATGTTCATCTGATTTCCTTGTATATTGCCACTTTTTCTAACCTATGTTTTTATAAAGAACTTACACAAATGGTTTAAGAATCTAACTGCTTGGGGTCAATGTTGTGGTACAGTGTATAAAGCCACCACTGCAATGTCAGCATTCCATATAAGCTCCAGTTCACCTGTCCAGGCTGCTCCACTTCTGATCCAGCTCCCTGATAATGCATCTAACAAAAGCAGCAAAACGTGGTCCAAGTGCTTTGTGCCCCTACTACTCACTTGGAAGACCTGGAAGAAGCTCCTGGCTACTGGCTTTAGCCTGGTCCAGCCTTGGCTGCTCCAGCCATCTGGGGGAGTTAGCAAACGGATGGAGGATTCCTCTCTCTCTCTTAGGAAGCAAGAAAGGAAGGAAGGAAGGAAAAGGAAGGGTGGGAAAGGATAGGGAAGGGAGGGAAGACAGGAAGAAATGAAGGAATGGAGGGAGGAAGGAAGGAAGAAAAAGAAAGCAAGCCAGAAGAAAGCAAGAAAGAAAGAAAAAGAAAGAGAGGGAGGAAGAATAACTGGTCTGTTGCTAAATTATTTCCCATCCTGCCTGTGTTACTTGATGTAGTTTAGTACAGCTAAGGTTGTACTACGAAAAAAAAAAAAACATTTTATCACATCATCTTTTGATTAAAACTTTGCAATGGCTTTTCATTGTTAGGCTAATACTCAGACTCTTTACCATGCTCTGGAAACTCCTGAGTGGCCTGTTAAGATTTGTTTGTTTCCACACCACTAATCCTGTATTCACTAAATTTCAAGTGTATCAGATGAGTTTTTCAGTGTCTTACACAAACTAAGTAATTCAGGCTCTTAGTCACTACTAATGACAACAAGTGAGTGAATCAGTGGATGGAAACTGTTTTCCTCTTTCTCTGTAACTGACTTTCAAATAAAAAAAAATAAACCCTTAAAAAAAAAAAAAAGAAATCCAGAGTCAGATGTTAGTATCACCACTGGAATCCTAAATGGTCTTTCCATTTCATTGAGAGAACAAAGTTCAGCTTCTAGCACAAACTAAGGAAGCACTAATCTGGCCCCTGCCTGCCTCTTCATTCGATCTCTATCATCCTCTCCTTGACTTGCTCCATTCACAAGGTTTCTCTGGTTCCTCAGGAACATCATGCTGATGTGGGCCTCAGGCCACTGTACACGCTGTTTTGACTGCCTGGAGAATACATCTCCTCCACATTTACATGACTGACTTCTGGGTGATTCTTGTTTCATCTCAAGTATCTTCTTTCCCCCTAACTAATGCCAAATAACCTTGTCCTTCTCCTTCCCTCATCACATCCATCACATATCCCTATATTCTATAGGATGTACTTTAACCAAAGCTATATGCATTTCACTGTTGATTCCATGAAAGTACTTTATTTCTGCACTTGAAGAATGATTGGCACATGGTTAAATATTTCATTAAGCATTCAATGGCATTATTTTACAGATCATATACTAACCATGAGCAGGGGACACTACTGATTCAAGAGGTCCAAAATCAAAGGAGAAGAGCCAAGAAGAAAAAGACACAGCTGTAGATTTAGGACAAGAAACCAACCCATATTATTAACTAATAATAATTATTCATATGATTACCCTATATTCAAAAGCAGCCTTATAGTTCCAATGTTTTTTTCAGCTGATTTTCTTAGGATAATCTATGTATTCATTAGAAACCAATGTCGAGGATGGAACAAAATGTGTGAGGTATGGCTTGCCAGTGCACCATAGAATTACTGCTTGCTTTATATTTTTTGGAGCCATAAGTTATCACTAAATTCCACTGTGTTTCTTTCTAAAGTTTCCATGTATTTCTTTTCAAAAAATTTTTGGCTCTGCTAACCTAGTCTCCTTAGCACATGCACAGGACCATATTAAATTGCATTTTTAAAATTTATTTTTGGTCCCTTATCCTAAACTTTAATTTCTGAAGGATGTCCTGGTTATGAAACTTACATCCTAAGCCTCCCTGTTCATGATACACACCAATGCAGGTAGAAAACTGTAGAAGTACTCATCCAAGTGACTGGTGTAGCATTCTTTGGTGGTTGCCATTGTGGTGCAATGAGCTGAGCAGTTGCCTAGAATGCTGGAACTCTATACAAACTCCACTTTGAGTCCTAACCTCTCTATTTCTAATTTAGTTCCCGGCCAACGTGCCTGGGAGGGCAGAAGAAGGCCCAAGAGTTTCAACCTGTGTCACTCATATGACTTAGATGGAGCTCGGGGATCCTGGCTTTGGCCTGGCTTAACCCCAGCCATTGTAGTCATTTGGAGGAAACAATCTGCGAATAGAATAGCTTTTTCTCTGCCTCTCCCTCTCTCTATATAATTCTGTCTTTCAGACACGTTTGTCTTAAAAAACTCTTTGATTAAACTTCGTCAGATGATTACAAATCTGTCACAATTTCATCATTAAATTCAAGGGACTCTTAAGAATCTTTCTTTAGTGACTTATTAAAATTAGCATTTCCTCAGGCCTCCCCAAAATGTATTAAATTGGATGTGATCTGTTTTTTGAGAACTTATTCTTGGTGTTGGCAGTTCTGACCTCCATTTCCAACACTCAATTAGCAATGCTTTTAAGAACAGCTCCTGGGGCTGATGTCGTGGTATAGGGGGTAAGGCACCACCTGCAACGCTGGCAACATCTATGGGTTTGTGTTCTGGTTGCTCAATGTCCAATCCAGCCCTCTATCAATGGCTGGGGAAAAGCAATGGAAAATGGGCCAAGCGCATAGGATCCGGACACCCATGAGAGCCCCGGAAGCAGCCCCTGGCTCCTGCTTTGGCACAGCCCAGCTCTGGCCAATGCAGCCTTGTGGAGAGTGAATCTTCCAAATAAATAAATAAATAGATAAATAAATCTCTTTTCCTAAAACAAAATGCTTCCCAAACATCTTTCCAGGTGATCACAAGTGACTTTTTAACTTTTTTTCTTTCTTAAAAAATCAGTTCTGCATTTATTTGTTTCTAGTCTTCTGTTTTTATTTTCTTCTCTCCAGAACTTTTTAATGCAGATGATTTACTTAGCAAATCTCATTTGTAAATTCTCTAAATACTCTCAGCTGTATGTGATTGAGAATGGTTAAATAGAACAATTAAAGTCAGTTTCTATCTGGAATTTCAATTCCCTCTAAAATGCATTTACCTTTGAGTTTCGATCGTTTATTTTTGCCTTTCAATAATGACCATTTATTAATTTCACAATCACCCTTGACATTGTAATCTCTGTTATTCACATTTTTATTCCTTGTGTCAGTGCTTTCTGATTACTTTATCTTTCATCCTTTATAATAAAGAATTTTTGGTGATAGATGTATAATTTCTAAAAATATATGTGATGCAGTTCCCACATCCTTTGAGATGTGCTGATGTGAACAAGAAATATGCTTGATTATGTTGCTCCTAGCCAAGGATGAACCTGATTTTACCCAATTTGCTTAAAAGTGTTCTTTCAGGGCTGGTATTGTGACATAGCTGATAAAATCCCCACCACCACCTGTGACGTGGTTCAAGTCCTGGCTGCTCCACTTCAGATCCACCTCCCCGCTAATGCGCATGGGAAAGCAGCAGCAGAAGTTCAAGAGTTGGGACCCTGTCGCTTGGGAGACTGGGAAAATGCTCCTGGCTTAGACCAGCCCAACTCCAGTGGGTGCAACCATTTGGGGAGTGAACAAACAGATGGATCTCTCTCTCTCTCTCTCTGTAAAACTAATGATTTCCAAAAATTAAAGTGCTCCTTCAGTGTTTCTGTGCATTTCAATCTTAAAATTCACTCCTTTACTAGTGATATGCATCTTGCTGAAGCCACTAAAATCTCAGAAATTCATTCTTAAATACTTTGGAATTACTAGAATGTAAGTACGGAGGAAAGTTAGTGAACAGACAAGACAAATGTGCCCCAATTACTCCAAATTTCCATAGGACATATCCTAGTTTTAGTACATTCTTCTGCTTAAAGAAAAGCATTCATACCTTTCAGTAATAATTGGGCGGGTAGATCTGATAGAATGTCTGACAGAATTGGAAACAAAGAACAGTCAACAAATACCTTTTAATAGATACAAAAGTAGAGAACTTTTTATAACAGGAACTACAGGCACGATGAAATTGATGGTAAGATAAATGTAATCTGAATTCAAAGCTGTTTAATTTTTATTAAGAGAAGGAAATTAAGATACATAAATGTTTTACCTGTCATATGTCTCATGCGATATGATGTAATTATACTAGTTTTCTTTTGTCAAAGCATACTGCTAAAATACACAAACTTTCATAAAACATGACAGTAGAACTTAATACTTTTAAATCTATGTGAACAAACTGGGTAAAACAGAATAGCAGCAAAGATAGAAAATTACTAGGTCCATCAGGGAGTATATGGTCAGTTACCAATGCTCCTTGTTCTCTTAAGCTGAAATTTTCAATGAAGGGAAAAAAAAACCCTAAACTGCAGGAGTCTTCTTCAACACTGAGCTTTATGTAATAAAGCTAATCAATTCCTTTTATTTCTGTGTTAATTCAATAAAAGTAATTTTACTGTGCAGTTTACCTGCGTAAGAGTAAAGTGGAAACTAATTTATCCAAATAGCATCATAACAGAAGGGTTAGCGGGCTGAGAAAATTTGTTTCTAAGGAATTTGGTACATATCTGGACTAAAAAGTCAACTTTGAATAGTACAAACATTGATTCTTATAGGGGGGAAAAGACCTTTACAAGTAGTAATATTCCAACTTTAACTATGTGAAAGTATGTAAACATTTCCAGGATAATCAAACCATCTATAAGTGTAAATTTATACAGGAACTACCTTCCTTTCCTTACATCATTATCTCATTCATCTCACAAGGAACAAGAGTGTAGGAATGACTTGTGTTCAATAGATGGCGCCCGTTACATTGTGTTCACCAAAATAGGACCTGTATGAAACACCAAGATCCATGAGCAGAAAATGAAAAGCTGAATTGTAGGTATCTGTTACAATCAACAAAAATTGCTTCAGACTATAATAATTTCTTTTAACCTGAAGCATTCAGGTTAGTGAATGTATTTTCTGGCAACACTTATGATGGCAATAACAGATGATGTTGTGGAAGCGTTGGCCGTCTGGGACAACTCTGGTTGTTAATGCATGTAACAAAAATACGCATGAGTATCAAACAAGAGAATACTTTGTTGCTAAACTAAAATGCTTTTTTATTTATGTAAACAGATCACAGAAGCAATAAGAATGAAAAATTAATACTAGATTAATATTACTATACAGTGGAAACTAAGATGGTCGAGATGTAGAAAAGCAACATTTTACTATAAATATATTGTACTATGCTTTATAAAATGATGCATTACATATAAATAAATACACACAGAATCATCTTTATATAAATTTCTTATGGCACTTGCACTCAGTACATTCTTGGTGGCAAGCCACAAGCATGTTAGACAATCTCCTTCATTCCTTGGCAACATTCAGTGTGCCTGAAGACATTCAGCCTTCCTGGCCCCCTGCAGCCACTTTCTGGCCTCCTCCTCTCTGTATTCCGTCCTACACATTACCAGAGCCAAACACCTGTAGTTCCTTCCCAGCAGAGAACTGGGTCAACATCTCAGGATATGAGGAAAACAGGAGGCGGATTCAAACAAAATTATTAAGTGATCACACGTCTTACACAAGCTTCACGTAGAAAATGTGACAGCTAAATTGTAACAACAGGGAACGGGCTGCTTTCCCATCTAAGTGTTCAGTGTGTTTACTCCACCTTATCGTTGCATTTTAAAGCTTCTTCATTACTTCATTTATACAGCGGACCATAGTTGGTGGCTTCTCCATTCATTACTGCAAGGCTGCCTCTGATGCAACCAACCAATAAACACACCTTACTTGATGCAAACAAAATTGAACGTATTTTCCTTTCAACTGCCACTTACCCATAAAGTAATGTTTTACTTAAAGGCTTTCCTGAATGGTATGATTGTGCTCTGGTATGGAGACTGAAGGAGAAGAGATGTGAAATGACAAAAGACAGGAAAAAAAAAGGTGAATGAAAGGACTACACGGAACTGAGGTCCCAATTACAAATCTAAGCCTATGATTTAGCCACAGATCAGGGTCTCCAGAAAGCAGATTCCAAGACTGAGCTGAGCATGAAGGATGCTTCCTAAAAGTCCCTGTAGGACCAACAGAGGGGAAAGAGAGAAGTGAGAGGCAGGAGTGGGCAGAAGGAAGAAGTCCACTGACCAACTCAGAATTAAGACAGGCGTAGCTGACGCCTCAGCAGCTCCTGAGCCAGACCGGTCCTCTCACGCTGTGCTCCGCAGGGTTGTGGCAGCCTTGCTTCTCACTCCTCCCCTGTGCGCTTCACTGACAGGGCCCACCACCAAGCCTGTGGCTTCAGGATCGAGATTTAGCCGGTCATCTGTGAAGAGCTGACCCATGAAGGCAAACTGCCCATAACACACCAGCAGCGGTGGCATTAACCCCCCTACCAAAGGGTGTCTGGATGAGCATAACAATGTCTACCGTGTTCCAACCACATCTTTTAAAGAAATGAATGCGGGCCTGATGGTTAGTCTTTGCCTTGAACGCACCGGGATCCCATATGGGCACCGGTTCTAATCCCGGCAGCCCCACTTCCCATTCAGCTCCCTGCTTGTGGCCTGGGAAAGCAGTCAAGGACGGCCCAAAGCCTTGGGATCCTGCACCCGCATGGGATACCTGGAAGAAGTTCCTGGATCTTGGCTTCGACTTGGCTGAGCTCCAGCCATTGGGGCCACTTGGGGAGTGAACCATTGGACAGAGGATCTTCCTTTCCTCTCTGTCTCTCCTCCCTTCTGTATATCTGACTTTCCAATAAAAATAAATAAATCTTTAAAAAAAAATGAATGCACAACAGTAAAGAGTGGCTATTAGAAATCTCCAACTGAGAACGGACCACTTCTTGTTTCTTCCTAATCTTTATCTCCCTACTCTCTGAAACTTATCATGTGTATTTGGAAACAATGATCAGCAAATATTTACTTGGTATAAGAAATTTTCTTGGACAAGATAAGCAAAAGAAACTAGTCCTAACAACTCTATCCAGGTTTTATTTATTTATTTTTTAAAGATGACTACACTATCAAATTAATCAGTGAATTATGAAGAAATCAGTGCTATGTCTAATTTTTAAAGTTTTAGTTTTGGTGGCTTTATATAAGCTAGTACTATAGCACAGCAGGTAAAACTGTCAACTACAATGCCAGCTTCCCATACAGTGGCCAGGTGGTGTCCCAGCTGCTCCACTTCTGATCCAATTCCCTGCTAAAAGCCTTGGAAAAGCAGCAGCAGGTGGCCCAAGTGCTTAGAACCCTCTCTATATGTGTGAGACCTGGATGAAGCGCCTGGTTATTGGCCCAGCATCTATGAAAGAACTCTCTCTTCCTCTCCCTCTGTGCCTGTGACTTTCAAATAAATAAATGAATCTTCTAAAAAATACCAATTTATCTATGCACAGAATCCATTTTGTTCTATTCCTTACACAAGTTACCAACATATATTTCAGTGACCCTTTGCCAGATCTTCAGTGGGAGAAAAAAAGCATTAACGAGACAATAATCAGGGCTGGTACAATGAGCACTTGCTTTAGTAAGCTGACCACACTTCCTGGCGCTTCATTTCCTAACTTCACTTGAAAGTGGATATGACACAATCTTTCACTTGTAAAGTGCTGTGGATAATAACCAGCAACGTGATTTGTTCCTGCCCTGGGCATTCGGCTATGCTGTCCTGCTTCCCACCCGCCCTCCCTCCCAGCCACTCTGACCATTCTGTGCACTAGCCATGCTCCATTCCACGCTTGTTTCCTCTCCCAAAAACAATGTGGAAAACTGCTAACAGTAACTTCCCAATGTCATGGTAAAAACAAGCTTGTGTTAAAGTCTGCATGAGAGACAAACAAAAACAAGTCATAAATCAGGTCATCAGGCTTACAAAGTTTGTGCAACAAGTCTGTACAATTTTGCCTTGTTTTTCAGCTAGGAATATAAGATGTGCCAAGAGATCTGTTGAGCTCCAGAATTCAACTTCTGACAGTCAAATGGAATGTTATCCATGATCTGGGGTGAATATTTTATTCACATCCTCAAGCATGGAGTATTAATTTATCCCAAGACATGTTCTTCAATAACATATGAAATGCTTTATTTTTAATTTGTCAAGATATCAAAATCTTATCTTCAGCTACATCTATTTCAAGTTATAAAATTCTAGCATGTTTTCTACTCTATATTATATAAAAATTCTCTTATTGACATAAAACTCTTTCTAATAGTATTTGGTACCAACTCTGCAGTTGATCTAGAAATTTGGTTTTTAGTAGAAAATATTATGTTTGCCACACCATTTTATATTTAAGATATTTAAGGTTGATTTCTTTCAGATATCATCTGAGGTCAAGGAACAATACCTAAAAGCAACATATCCTGGTTTCAAAAAGCAGATTTTCCTGCAGATCCCAGAGACACAGTCATAACTGGGAGGCCTGTCTTGATGATGAAAGTCTAAGTTGGCAGAACCTCTTGTATTGAAAAAAAAAAGATGGACTAGAATAACGACATCTATACATCATGAAGTACAGTAGAAATGAGCACAAATAAATCTTAGAATTTGTTTTCCATTTCATTTGGCACGTCAAATTTTAAATAGTAACCAATGATTAGCTGAAACAAATGCCATTTTCTCCAATATCAGTCAGTGCAGGTATCCTATTTTGATTAATGAAGTGAGGAACACCTGGGAAAAATATATGGCTCTTGGAAGGCAGGCAAGAGTCTTCAGATGTCACCTTCACACACACAAAAAATTCAATGTTGGGCCACAGTAGTCCACCTGATCTTACATTTCATATAAGATGTCATGTTAAATGACATGACCTCTCTGGTGACTTGTCAAAATTGAGGCACTTGCTGTGTGTGGTATCACTTGTGACACCTGAACGTCATACTGGTGTGACTAGGAGTCAGTCCTACCTCTACTTATAACGCGTTTCCCAGCTAAGACGCCTGAGAAGCAGCAGATGACGGCTCAAGTTCCTGGGTCCCTGTAATCGACAGCAGCCAGATGAAGTCCCAGGCAGCTGGCTTTGATCTGGCCTGGCCTGGCCATTCAGGGCACTTAGGGAGTGTACCAGCACACAGAGCATTTCTCCACTTCTCCCTCTCTAATATTCTGCCTTTCAAATAAATTAAACAAATACAACTTTGATTTAAAAAGTTAATATGTTTCCTAAATGAAATGTCAAGAGAATTATTTTTTCTATAAAGTGATGCTACATTAAGCCCCGGAGAGCACTGTTACTAGCCTTGAGAAGTTAGAACAAGCACAGAACTAAGCGAACAATAACTTTATTAAACACTTTTTCAAACTCCAAAATTCATTTATTACTTAATTTAAACCTCATTTATAGTACATTATATTACAAGGCTGAAAGCATTTCTGGTCAGATATTTAGTTTCCATGTACTGCCCAAAACATAGCTTCCTAGGAATAGCAGCAATGCACAATAATTTAGGTCACTAAAAAAGCCACTTCTTTGTTGTTTCGTATTCATTCATATTTCAATTTATGTTCTTTTCCTCTGAGTTACAAACAAAGCAAATCCTTCTTTTCTATGTTTTATTAGTTAATGCCTAGCAATTATCTATACCATTAAAAAAAAGCTACTGCTTAGAAAATTTTGGGCAAGAAACAGCGTTTTTTGAATCTAACTGAATCAAAGCAGTTACCCTCCTGCCTCTACTGCTAGGGAGGACAGAATCCTCTTCTTGCCTTCTTTTGGGGCCAATCTGGGCCATTTCTTCATCACTTAGCCATTCTGAGTATCCTTGCTTTAAGAGATAGCTAAATCTACAATGAACTGCTAAGAGTCTTCCCTGTGTTGTCTTGGCGTCTTCTATTTGCTTACTCAAAATAATTTACAATCAACTTTGAGCATTACATAACAACAAACATAAAGTAATTTGGGGAAACATAAGAATATAAGGGAAGTAGTTTCCAAATTACGCAAGGACAATATTTGCTCATACCATATCCTTTCAATTTAATCAATCAACCAAAACTCAACTTATAAAAATAATTCCTTTTCCAGGGTTACCGCCTCACCAAAAAATGGAAACAGATATAAACACGCTGAATAGAATCCCTTAATTTTTTTCATTAGTTTTACATTTGTGAGCTATCTAGTAGAACAAAACATATTTATCTTCCTCATTTTCATAACAGTAGTTAAGTGATTAGAAATGTATATATAGAAAAGGATAATTTTTTTCATAAACCAAATTTAATACAGATGTCACTATAAAGTTGAAAAAATGAGATAAAGTGAGTGAAAAGGTACGTGCTGGCTGCTTGGGGGGCAAGGCTCACAACTCACTGCACGTTCAGAGCACGTGCTGAAACTTCATGGTGCCAGTCACGTAATTTTGTATATTTGGGACTAAAGACGTGAAGGGGTATCTTTTCCCTGTGGAAATAAAAAGAGAAAGAGAAAGAGAGAGAGAGAGAGAATGACAGAAGAATCATAAGAAAGAGAAAAGGAAAGTCTACACTAATTCCATCATGCAGAAAACATGCTTTAAAAAAGCTGGATTCCAGATAACTGTTTTATCAACACAGGAAAGGTTTTAAGAGTGAAACATGTTGAGAAATATAAAAATTAATCTATAGAGCTTGCTTGGAAACATATAAGTTTTCATACCCAAAATCAGGGGACTGCAAGACAACACACAGTTAGCAGAACAAACGGAAATACACCCTCTGTCCACTGCTCATTCCAGTTCCCAAGAAAATAAGCCAGATACAGAAAGTTCAGATAATATCTGTTAATTTGAAAATCTGTAAGTTGTACATTTAGGTCACAGTAAAAGCATCAGGGTCAAATGCTTGGCTTCTAGTTTTAGACAAAATGTTCTACCATCACACTTAAAAACTGAAAAAAACAAAAAGCCACAACGAATTACCATTCGTGAAAACAAAGCATTCGGTTTAGGAAAAAGTGGAGAACTTACTTTGCCTTCTTTGTATTGTCAGCTTCAGATTCTTTCACTGAAATATAATAAGCAATAGCTAGTATTAGTTTTCTCCAAAACCCCAAATTACCTCAGCTGTATCAATTATTATCAAAAAAAGTTTCATTGAGCGGCTAAAAAATATTCCATACCATCTTGTTACTGACCTACTAAGTACAGTTAGGACTGCTACAACTACTATGGCTACTTCCACCCTTTCCAACGCATCTCCCAGAGGTGGGTATTTCATTGGCAACACTCATGATACATAATTCACAATTTAAAGGCAAACTATATTGGGTTATTTTCCAATAACTGTCAATCAGTCTTAATGCTTACTGTTCATAGCAAAGAACATGGATCTGCTAGGGTCCCTAAAAGTTCACTTACGATGCTCAGTCCCGGTGATCTGGGCGAGGATTCGGAAGGAACGGGACTGGGTTGTTCCAGTGCGTGGGCGCCAGTCTTCAGTATCCTCAATCAGTCTCTTCTTGCTGGCATCACTGTGAGTGGGTATGTGATAAAACTCCGTATTGCGTTCCACAATGTGTTTTCTCGGTGGACTAGAAATAGGAAGAACAACATTAAATCACACTAAGATATACTATTTATAAGTTATACATTTAATTATCAATATAAATATTTCTTTGTAAGTGAAGAGATGGCTTTGTTAAGTATATTCAGCCACAATTTAAAGAGTAAAAACTTGCTAAAGTAAGTTTTTAAAAATTAGTAAAACAAATACTTCTAGTGTTAATATGAAAGCACACTGAAAAAAGTATTCAATAGAAAGATTACCGTTTCGGTGGGATTTTCCTTTAAATTGACAGAAGAAGGCAACAGAAGAAAGATTTCCCAACATGAAGAAGAAGAAAGAAAATGACATAAAAAAGGGAAAGTAAGTAGAGCACAGTCCACAGCAATCACAATCAAACAGTTTGGAGTTACTTGTATCATCATAGGATACACAAATGCAGATCTGCACTGCATTTGCAACTGCAATTAAACACTGACATGCTGCGAGAATGCACTGCCTGTCACAAAATCACATGAGCGTATCTTCACTGCGCTGGAAAACCAAGAGTGGCCTGGTTTGGGCTAAACCAGCAATGTCAAACATCATTTGGAGAAGGATCTGAAGTGTTCCTCCCTCAGTCTTCTCACGCACTTGCACAGACAATGGCATTCTAAGCTACGTCTTTGTACCAGGTTGGCATAGTGAAAAACAACTGTGGAATATTAGAAACCACTCAAATTTTCGTTAAAATGATCTAAATCCAAAAGAAGATTTAATCTGAGAGCTCAATACCTACCAGACCTGTGATTTCAAACAAGTCTGTCTCAGTGGGCCTCAGTTTTTCCAAGGCAAAAGCATTACACAGAAAGTAGCACTGAGGAGTTAAGCCAACTCATGTCTGTGAAACAGACATGTAACCTGCAGATTCAAGAGCTCCGAGCATGCGCAGAAGATTCACTGTTCCATCAGCAAAGCATACGTGGTAAGAAATGTAGTGAATCTTATTTTAGCACGTGAAAAGAAGATCTACTCAACACAATAAAAATATTCCTTGCATTTTGGCCCCTCAAAACAGGACAAATGCAAACTTCTGCAGACTATGGGTTAACATCAGAGGGCAAGAGGACAACAGATCTGGCATAATGCACTACTGGCAACAGATTACTAGAAAAACAACCGTCCCTCCTGTTCTCAGGTTGGGTCCTCCGCACGTGCAGACCAGAATCAATCACCTTCACGTGCCCTATCAGAGGGCATGTTACAACTAGGGCAATGCGATTCTAAAGTGAACCACCCAAAAGACTTGTTCTGAATATTAAGAAAGAGCAAGTCCTTTTCAAAGTTCACAACACTTTAAAACTGAGGGAAAAAGATTGATTCATAAATAATGGCTTTCAAAAAGCAGGTAATTCTTTATCTTATGCAAGTAACTGAAAAAGTTTATATTCAATTAAACTGACAGAAATCCTCTGTAAGTAGGCAGTGAACATAGTTCACTCTTAAATATTACTATTTCAACTATAATAGGATATGATGTATTATTGGTATAATGTTTCCTCTACAAAAAAATAAAACAATGATTTCAAGCTAAGGCACCAGAGTAAAAATATATTAAACAACATATTCAGCCAAAGCATATTTATTTCTATAATTTTTTAGAAAATGTATTTATTTTACCATAGTAATTTATTTCACAAGTCATTTACCATAGTGTAATGCCTGGCCCCAAGTGGTGTGAAGTGTCTAAGCATTTACTTGATATTTTCTTGTTCTGAAATTCTATGCTTTGATCAGTGACTAAATAGCTAAATAGGAGAGAAACCGTAATGATTTTATTTTTTTAACATGTGTCTGGGACAGGAGGCAAACAAAGCTCAAGAGCAAACAATGTAGAAACTCAAAATTAGCAAGTTTATCCAGGGTTGAAAAAAACTGCAAAAACGGACTGAAAATGGACATGCAAACTTCAACACTGAGTATAATATTTATCTATCCCTGCGAAGGTTGGCTTGTTTTTTTCCATTAAAAAATCACGGACATTATAAACAGCCCTTGGATTCATGTTAAGGTCTCTACATTGAAAATCAAGGTTTTCTTTTTTTTATGTTCCTTGACAACATTTAAGAATTCTTGCTATAAAAAGATATGAACAAAATTTGGCTGGCAGTGTTACACTGGGAAAGCAAGATGGAATCTTATAGAGTTGATGATAAAAATTAGAAAATAAAATGCTGGTTTAAGTACTTACATGGTGCCAGGGTTACTGCAGCAGAACAATACACAAAGTAAGAAGTGGCAGAGAAGCCAATAAAGTCCCAGCAAGATGAAATATAGGCAGGTGAGGCAAGTAGAAGAAAAGATGAAATAACAAAATTAAAAAAAATATTTATGACAAGATGTTACACAATCACCATGCTTCAAAACAACAATGTAAGCAAACAAAAACAGACATAGGTTAGTCAATGTTCTGCTACTTTGTTACAGGATAACAGACATTTCCCCCCACAAAAATACTGAAAACTATTTTAAATACTAATCCTAGTTCAAAACTCATGATGGAATACCAAGAGAGAACAATCCCGTATTTCTAAAAATAAATAATAAAAGATCTAGATATTTATAAAAATCATTTTAATAAAAATTCTAATTCTTATATTCCTAACAAAGACAGAGAAGAGAATAAACTAATTAGATCTAAAATGTAGAAGCAGATCACTTTAGAGTCACTCAAAATCAGAAGGCAATATGGTTTTTCGGTCTCACACAACAGAAGTAAGAGAAAATGCAATTTCACACAAGTTATCACATCATGTAAGGGAATGATACACAATTTGAAATTTTTCTTTTCTCAAAAAATTATTTAATTATCAATTTGGAAAGCTTTGAGGGCAGGCAAAGAGAATAAACGAGAGAGATCTTTCAACTACTAGTTCACTCCCCACATGTCCCCAGATCCAGTTCCAGCTGAGGCCAGGTTCCAGGAGCTCCACCCAAGCAGGCTTGCCAGCTGGAGGTGAGGAGGGAGCAGAGCAACTATCACCTGAACCAGGCTTTCAGACACGGGAGGTGTGTGTCCCAAGCAGGGGCTTGCCCCACACCGGCCCCATCATCTTCTTAAAATGTACTAATCAATGATGAAAAAATATAGGAAACACAGAATAATAAAAAAAGGACTATCATCAATTTTCATACACTCCCTTATTCCTCATTACTAACATCCTCATTCATTGGCAAGTTTTAGTCATTTTGGAACTAGTCTGTGGGCGCTTCATACCCATGAATCAACAGCAACGTAACCAGTGCCCAGAAACATATACCTTAAGTGAAAATGATAAAGAAATGAGGTAATATTTGGGGGATAGCTAGCAAACTTAACCCAGTTACATCACCTGAAATGTAGAATCACTGAAAACAAATACATTTATACTCCACTATGGAGTGAGAAAATCAAAATACATAAATGTTTTTCAGTTTCTCAAAGGACACATCAGAATATTCTTCAATTTTACAATGAAGTCTGTCAAAGTAGTAAATACAGTGAGAAAGGCCACCCACAAGCTTTGATGCTGGGATTAGTCAGTGTTGCTCTTTTCCCACTTGTCCAAGTCAGTTTCATAAATTCGACAGAGGAATGAGTTCCACTGAATCAGGGCAGGATACAAAAATAACTGCACTCTAGTCACATTGCAAAGCATTCTCTCTCCTGACTTGCAAGCTATATTAAGTAGCAGGTAATTTTTTCTGTAATACAATCTCTGTTAAACAGACTAGAAGTTGATATATTTTTAAATATTTTGAAATTTAGAAAAATGTTCTGTCAACATGAAGTTTAGAGGAAAAAAAAACTTCGGTGGTGGAGGGTGGATTGATTTCAACCTAAAGATGCCAATTCGAATAAATCAAAAAATCATGTATTTCAGAAAGTGTGCCAAATTGAGTAGCCCACAAACACAACACAGCAAGGGGGTTCTTGGACAGCAAGGCAGCGTGGTCTGAGTGTTGCCAATTTCCGCTTTGACCTGGCAAGCTGCAACCCTCAGAAGCGTCATTTTTCTTAACAGTGCAACGGGTTATCATTTCTGTCTTGTATTTCCGATAGGGGCATATGCTTAATGTATTTGGAGACACTGTAACAAACTACACAAACACAAGTTTGTGACTGGGACAGTAACTTCCACATTCTGAAAACAATGCTGTTTAACACAATTGTGGCTTACACGTATTAATTTAATCGTATGGCCTCAATTCAGCTCTATGATCATCAAGAACATGAACAAACTTAAGACAACAAAAATAAGCCCAGGTCACAAGCATGTATTACTTATAATGTTTGCTCTGTAAACAAATAAAACAATGATGTGAAGCAATGATGGATCTGAATCTCAAACGAAAAAAAAAAGGTAAACTAAACGCTTTGTTTTCTTTTAGGTCCTATTTTCCCCTTTATGATTGGCTGTTGCAATATAATCTGTTAACTATCCAAAATCTTCAAGTATAGAAAGTTAGCTTTAGGTAGACAAACAATAAATCGGGTTTGAAGATGTTTCACCAACACTGTGGGGTATAATACTCCCATGTAGATATAACATGAAACTCTTCAGAATGGCCAAATCATCAAGAAAAAAAACATTTTAGTAATTAATAATCAATTTTCTTGAAGTCCCCAAAACGGGTATTCTGGATTTCTAAGTATATAAGACAGTGTGATGATAAACAAATTTGATTAGCACATGCTTAGATTGAGAAATTAATATAAACTTATTTTAAGTTCTTATCCATGTGACTGTTCTATATATATATATATTTTTTACATTAATAATCATCAGCAACATCAGTATCAATGTTAGTAGAACACAAAAGCAAGGTTTTAAAGTTAGCTCTTAGTGCTCTTCATGTCCATGCCAATTAACTGTCACATTTAATAAGCTGCTAAATCATCTCTTTCTCAGCCAATTTCATAGGTGTATGGACATCTTTGTCATCCACAGACCCAACTCCCATAAAGAAGTCTATACCTGCCAATAGCAGTGCCTGAAATAAAACTCTAGAACAATCAGAAAGACTCTAGAAGCTTCCTCTAGGAGACACAGGTTTCTGATGTTAAATTGGAAATGAACTCAGATTTAAATATGCTAGTCACTAGTGTACAATCATGCTTTCTCTTCTGTTTATCTTTGTCTTCTAGCAGTATTGATCGATAAAAACTGCATTCTCTCAAGCACTGCCTTTTAAAAGCCATTACACAGCAAACCCTACATATATTTTATAACATAAGTTAAATACTACTATTTATTACTGTAAAACAATTCACCACAACACAACAATGCAAACCAAACTTATTGAAAACACTGTATGTGGTTATTCTAAATTATAGCTCTTTTGCAAAATTTAATTTAATTTTGCAAAACTTGGGCATTCATGCTGTTTACTCATACGATTACATAAATCACCATATTTTCTTTCCAGTATTGTGGATACTAACTTTGTCACTTGTGTCTTCTGCAAAGAGAAAATCATTTAAAAATATTACCACCACATAGTAACTTTGTATTTTCACAAGGTAAGGTTCTTCAATACACCGTGTAGGAACTGTTAGAAGGAACTGCAGTCTAATAAAACTGAAATCAATGTAAGATTCTAACACTTACCTTGAGAGCAGCAGCACATTATAATGCAAGGACATATGGAAAAGCAAAGGGATAATCACTTAAACTAACATCCCTTCTGATTTTCAGATCAAAGTCTCATTTTGCTCTTAATAGGTAAGAAGATTGTAAAGAATACAGTGCACAAATACCAATGATTTCTATACGTGGAAAAAAGATTTAAAACTTATTAAAGTGCCTTAACTACTGTTACTTATAAGAACGAAAATGCTTATGCAGTACTAAAGCATATTCTAAAAAAATGAATATAATTTCCAGTTATATAAATCAGGATAAAAAGCTAAGTTTTTTCAGTAGTGATGCTTTTTTGTGTCTTGTATTTACTAAACCTATAAAAATGTGAAATGCCTATCAAAGGAGAATTGGACCAAGCACTTTAACTCATCTAAAGGCTAACAATCCTGTGTTTTTGAGGAAAATGATAGCCTATGCATTTAATTTTACATTCTTCTGAACCCTTAACTTCTCAGCCACTGGTATTTTAAAAATAAAAATTAACTTCAAAAAACCCTTCAAACTTAAAACAATTTTGTTTTTGCATCATAAAAATCTGGGCCACAGTAAAAAGTTCGACACTGATTTTAGAAAAACAGTTTAACATGTGATGCAAAAAAATGTGTTCATCAAAATCATAAAACATCTACTCTGACAAACCTCTCACTAGTCAAGTGTGTGATTTTCGATTTCTCTAATGTAAATGTAGTGAAAGAAAGGCCACTACAAATTTGCCTCCGAATTTTAACACTTTGTTATCAGAATTATCAAATTTTCATTGTCCTGACATCTGGACAATATCAAGCTGTTTTCAATGAATGCAGTTTATAAATTCAAAGCAGTAACTTTTTTGTTACTGATGCAACACATGTAACACTCCCTTTTCTCTTCTTATTCAGTGCGGAAAACCAGGTATATGCTTAGCAAAGACTTTAAGATTGATTAAACAGTGCCCTTTATAGGTTCAGAAACTTTAGTACTTTCTAGTCTGTTTGAAAATAATAAACTTTGAAACAGACTTGAACTTTAATAAAAGTGGTGGTCATAAAGCATGTTTTAAATCTATTGTAAATCTTAGTTTTCCATCACCTCAGTTGCTTTTAAGTCTCCAATTTTCCCTTGGAAAGAGTTTCTTACAAAATTTCAAGAAGCAATTGGAGAAAAAAACAAAATCAGCTAAGACACAGATTTCTTTGCATGGACCTTCTGCTACTGAACTTTGAATCTGTTCCACACAGTGAACTTATGTTGTAGTTTGACAAGTATACGGCAATCTCCCCTTATAGGATACCTACCTTCAGTCACTCGAAAATGCATTGCCTTAAAACAGACAAAAAAACGACAGCTAAACACATCTCAACACTACAAATGATTTCTATCCTTCACATTCTTTTCAGGACACTAGTTTTCTTCAATTCTGTATGTCAGGACTTTAAAAAGCCAGCACACTCGGCAAGCCATCTGCAGGCTCGGGAGTCACTCTGCCAGCACCCTGCTCTCTCAGGAGCCTGGAGCCCTGCCACACTTGCCTGTCGAGCCTCCATGTTGCCATGGCAACAGGGCTACAGAAAGCACAGGCTCTTCAAGAATTAACATTCAGAAGGGATTATCTCTCACAGAAAGGCCCTATGCACACAATTATTTTAAGTGTATATTTTCCTGGGAACTAGCATTGGTTTAAACCGATCACAGATGCAAATTATTCTCCTGTGTTTTCCCCTTAAAACACAGTTTTGTCACAACAAATCTGATCAGAATTTTACACATATCATTTGCCTTAAACTATCATTAATTTCCAAAAGGAATAAAATCACTACCTATATTTATGCAAGTTGTCGAAAAGGTACCTACTGGCGGTTCAACTACGTTAACAATTTGAACTACTGAAAAAACAATGCTGCCCCCAAAGGCAAAATTAAACAGATTTTCAAAAACTTTGCTAAAATCATATACTTTGGGTCTACTCATTTAAATTCTTTCAATTTGGGGGAAGCGGCGATTCAGAATGTTTTCTACACATCTCTTCTTGTTGCTGGTGTTTCATTATTTTTGAAACAAGCATTAGCAATCTGCATGAGTCAGAAGTTGACTTGTTTTCTATTGTCTTGACTCCTTCCTAAAAAAATAATTTCTTAGAAACTCCTCACTTGTGCTCTTCTTAGGGTGATATACACGTAAGCTAACAGAACTTCAATCTCTGTGTTCAAACTTTTTGTGGTGTTTAAATGGATGAAAAATTGAGGAACAAAGAATCAAGAGGTGCCTTGCATTATAGGTGCCAGCTGCTCAGGGTTGTGCCAGGACTGGGAGGGATAGAGTTACAGGCTTTGTTACATGGTTCACACCACGTCAAAAAGCATAATTAGATTTTGATTAACTTGTAACTGCTTCTTCCAAAAGTGCTGTATATATAAAATGTAAAGATCAAGTTAATGAAGCAAAAAAACTTCAATTTCCTTCAAAGACCAAGCGAGCTGAGGGGACACAGATTTCCTGGAAGTTACCTGAAAGAAGGGTTTTGTAAAAACAAAAGGCACCCTTGGCCACCTACCCATTTTGCTGTTTAATGTCACCCTGGGATCCTCTTCTCTGCCCCTCTGCTAGCTCCTGAGCAGTCTCGGAACACACGCTGGTGACTGTGGGCTGCCGTGGGACATTAACTGCAGTTTTACCAGTGCTCAGTGAAGAGGAACACTGGTCAGCACTGAGGCTGGCGCTAGCATGCAGTCCAGATGCAGAGAATGGGGGAGGAGTGACAGCAGCCACAGGTGGAGGGGAAGCATGGGATGAAGTGGTTGCATGGGCTGGGGTGAAGGCGGACGATGGTGATGGGATGGATGTGACTTTTGGTGAAGACACAGAACCAAAGGGTCGTGGTGCCTTATTGTAGGTCATGTTGGTTGTGGAAGTGACTTTGGACACAGCAGGAGATGTAATGGGCACAGGCTTAACTACTTCTTTAGGTTCTCCCTATGTGAAATAAAAATAAACATACACAAAACACACCAAATACATGCAAAATAATAGCCACTGAAAAGAACACACCACTGACTTTTTAAAAGATAAGCACAATTACGTTAGCAGCTCAAATGTCACGATTCTTGATAATAATGAGTTGATACAGCGTAACATGCATGCTAACTGTCCCAACATGCAAAACACAGATGCATATACTAAGCATACATTTTTAAAAACTGAAATGAAGTGAGTTACAAAATAGTAAAGAAAGCTATCAAAAATCATAAAGGCTATCATAAATATCAATTTAGATTTATTACCCCACCAAAAAACCAAAACATTGAAATTGAAACCCTATTTTCAAATAGCCAGGTCTTTAATTACAATTCCATCTTTCAAATATCTTTGAGTGTCTCTCCAGAATGCAATTATTTCATTGATGCAGAAATAACAGCACATTTTAAATTCTTCAATTAAAAAAATATGTAGAAAACTCAAATTTTCATCTACCTCAGATTTGTGTACATGGTATTGTAATTATCTTAAATGAAGACTTTCGGAGAAAAAATATTCAAAAGCAAACAAACCAAGCAAAATGAATCCTTTCCCCTGATCTCTGTTTCTGGTTTTTTCTCACAATCTTTCCAAATATGATTCAGTGATACAATAAAATTCTTCCCCTTCTTCTATTTCAATCTTTAATAGTTATATCATATCTATTCATTGCCAGTGGTCAAAGAAGAAATATCTAGTGAAGGTCATCAAAAATTCCCTCAATTATAAGAATGTGTTTTTATAAATCCTCATCCAAAGAGTAATGTTAAAAATCCAATCAAGTTTCCAACACACTGAAGAATAAATCCCGATTCACTTCAACATCCAAAAAGAAAAAAAATTTAAGAAAATTTAATGGTGATTTTATTATATTTAAATTTAACCAAAAAGGAAATACAAATTAAGATTATATAAATAAGAAAATTAATTTAGAAAAAATAAGTAGCTAAATGCCTGAGTAAATCAAGGTAATAATAAAATCAATCAAAAAGGCCAAATAATATTAATAAGCAAACCATAAAAAGCATAAACCAGATGTATATGAATAATGTTTTAGGATAATCTGAGGATATATATGAAAAAAAGGGATATTGCCAAAACTTAATCCAAAAATACTGTAAAATATATTTCTTGAATGAAATATTAGTAAAGATATTATGATATTCATTTTCAGTAGCTGCCCATTTATTCTTTACAAAAATGTGACTAAACATGGGCAAATCAAAAATGAATATAAATAATAAAACTGAGACAAGTATGGCTTGTAAATAATGTTTTATAACACAGACATAAATTGTCAATTATGTGTGTGCTAATTACATAAGTGTTGATTTCTTTCTTTTCTTTTAAACAAAAGATGTAGTGAGAAAACTGTATTCAAACTATAAATTCAATGTCAGTATGATCTGATTCAGAAATGGAAACTACAGTGTCATAGAAAGCACAACCACACGGTACCCTAGTGATGCTGGGGTAGGAAGAGTACCTTTTGAACAGGAACTGGCTCAGGCTTGGTTGTGGCTGATGCCCTAGAGAGGAAAAAAGAAAGAGGAAAAAAATCATGAATTTTTGCAAACTTAATAATGTTAGTTTTACTCTTAAAAATGTGTTATATCCTAAATCATTAGAATTGATAAGCCTATAATTCCTGGTTTTGACTATTCACAATCTTCTACTTAAATTACCTAAACCAAAAGCTGCCAAACTCAGCATCCTTGCACACGAGGTATTCTATCGTCTCTGCTTCTCCAGAAACTCAGCTAAGAAATTTTCTCAGCTAACACTAACCTTTACATTCAGGCTAATCTCAACGTAAGGGAAAAGTTGACAACATTACTGCTGATCCTTGAGTAATTCCTCAGCCATCTAATTTGATCTCTTGCTCCAGTGCCACCTGCCCTTTTCATAACTGAGTTGCTCCGTGAAGATACTATATACTGATTTATTCTGGTTGCATTAAGTTACTGAATATTTAGGTTCTTAAGTGCTCATACCAGTTAATATACTTGTTATGCTGGCTAACTATACATGCCCCCATAAGCTATGATTTCAGTGTCTGTATCTGCATCCCACCAGAGTGCTTGGCATATAAAAGGTTATCAGTAAAGGTTGGAGAAGGAAAAGCACAGGAAAGAAAGAAAAAAACTGTGCATACAACTTATCTATTTCCAAATTCAAATGGATATTTATTTTTTATATGTGTTTTTTTTCACGTTGTGTTACTGTTGTGTCTTTGATTAACAAGCACTAAATAGTAACAACAATTAACCTGGAACAATTATTTCATATACAGTTATGAGAATAATTCAAGTAAAAGCTATTATTATTCCCACATTTCAGTTAGCAACTGCAAATTGCTCAGGTTAGAGCTGAGACCCACAGTCCTTACATATCACAATATACTGGCTGCATCCAAAAATAGTAGCAGAATGCTTGGGAAAGCCTCTACTGCACTGAAGATTATTCACCAATGGTAAGGCATTTATACTTAATAGGTCAAAAGCAATTTGACACCTCTCATATCACAACAGTCTGACAAAAAAGACTAAGTGCTGAATTCAAAAAATTTTAACATGGTAGGCAAAATATTAAGTGAGAAAGACTTAAAGCTAAAAATCATGATTGCTTTACCTACAAAGGCAATAGATCATAAATGGAAAACACCAGCACAGCATATTGGATATTGGATCTTGAACTGCACACCTAATAATGAACTCTGACCAACAAGTAAGAAGCAATGGAATTTTCCAACAAGAACTAATTTGGACAGGGATGGCAGACACTGACTAAACAACTGGCTAACTTAATGAGAGGCATAATTGATGTTAACAGTCAGTTGCTGCAACACATGTTATACTCTGTGTAGTTACATAAATTTCCATGGGTACTTTCAAACAGAAAAATTTGCTTTTAGCTTATGGGGTTATTATAACAAGCAAAAAAAACATACTCAGGACAGAACAGTGGAATCTTCCTTTCACTGAAATTTCACAATAATATGAAACCACCCAAAGTTTGAAAAGAGAGAGGATGATACCTTCCATGTGGATATTTCAAGGTGTAGGGAGCACATCTGATTACACAAAAATAACTTTCAAAAAATAGCATGATGTATAGCAATCATTATATTTCCAAATCTATAATACATAAATGCTTTGTCTATGAAATAGACCTGTTAATTTTTTGTGAATATTAGCTCTAACTTAAAGAAGGTTAACAATGACAACAAAGCTCCAGAATGGTTAAATGCTCATTAATTTTGGAATCCACCCTCTTATTTTGTTGTGAACACATGCAACAGTAATAAACACTAACATAATTAATTGAAAGCTCAATGAAATTATTGCATGAAATGTTCACTAGAAATTTCTAATGTGAAATATCAATGAGTGTTCAGTTTGCTTATCTTCTGTTAATTGGTCATAAGTGCAATGAAATAAACTAAGATAAACCATCAGGAAAAAAAGGGGACAACATGCCTTCCAAACCCTGAACAGTCCACTGCACATTAAAAACAAGAACATCTGGCATAAGCATTTGAACAGGTGGCATGTCCCATATTCAAGCACTTGGGTTTGACTGTAGTTTCCTGCTAATGTATACCTGACAAGCAGTGGTAATGACCCAAGTAAATGGGTCCCCACCTTAACACACCCACAAGCCCAGGAACATGCTGAAAAGCTTGGCCAGGAGAACTGTCCAGCCAGTTATGCTCTCCATCTTCTGATAGGAAACTCTACAACCTCTGGTCTAAATGAACTGACTGTCATGTTCTCCATACGCTTCTGGGCATCCTGGCCACGGCACAGGCATCAGCAACCAAGCAGGCCCAGTCCTGACACATGCATTCTAACATCGGACCATGCATATCATGATTTTTCCCTGTAGCCTAGGTTTGAGTCCAGCGATACAGTTGGGGTATCCCCTAAGAAACCTCACCTGGTGTAACCTCGGACTTGACTTTTGTGTGCACCACCCAGGGAAGGGTCATATTTGTTTCATAACCTGCACCAGCCAATACACTAATGGTGGGTTCATCTGCCTGGTCAGTTCTGCCCCAGCCCCATTTCTCATGCGAACTGATGGATGTTGCGGTCTAGCCCAACCCAGCCTGCCACAGACCCAGTTTTCATTCACAACAGGGGATATCTTAGCCCAGCCGAGGTGTTCCCAGTAGCCCCTGCCAGGCCTGTCCCTGGCCCCGGTTCATGTGTACTGGCATGGCCAGGGCCATTTTGCATTTCATCTGGCTCTCGTGCACAAACCTGAGTGCTACAGCTTAAGCTCTGCCCATTCTACCCCATACTCAGCCCACATGTATGCCAACAGTGTTCCTGCCTTGATCAGCCTGGCCTGCCCACAGTCCTGGCTCTCATGCTCAATTTCAGGAGCTGCAGCCTTGCAGGGGAGTGCCCATAGTTCTCCTACCATGCCCATTCCCACCCCTGATTCTTGCGCCTGCCTGGGGTTACTATGATCCAACCTAACATGACTCACACCCAGTCCTAGCATTTGCCAGTGGATACTGAAGCTTAGCCTGGCTGTCTTGCACCCATTTTGGCTCTTTCTCATGGCAGCGCAGGCAGTAGCCAAGCCCAGCCTGGCCTGCCCACAACCCACTCCTCCAAGTCCCAGCTCTCAAACTCACCAGTGGAAGCTGTGCCCCAACAAAGGATTCTCTAAAGTTCCCCTATGAGGGTCACCCCCAACCCCAGGCTTTGTGCATATCAGCAAGTCTGTGGCCCAGTCTGAAATGGCCCAACCCCAGTGTTGGCATTCCTCAGCAAATGTTGCAGTTTGGTCCAGCCCAGGCCCCTCCCAGTCCCAGCTCCTGCGAGTGTCAGGGGGGTTCCTGTCAGATTAATTCCATGGTCCACCCTGCACAAATGGACAGAAGCTGCAATCCCACAGAATCAAGCCCATAATTCTCATGCAGAATCTGCCCCCAGATTCAGTTCTCTCGTATTCTGGTGGGTGCTGTGGCCCAGCCTGAAATGTCCTACCCTTGCTCTAACACTCACGAATGGTTAAATGTGGCCTAGCCCAACCAGACATGTCTGCCATGCCCCAGCTTTTGCCTCTGACGGGGAAGGTGGGCAATACTATTTAGTCCAGGCCAGGTCTCCGACATGGGCAGGTGTCTTGGCCTGACACAGACATGCCCTATGATTTCCCCTCCTCTAAACCACTCTGTCTCAGCTCCCTCACTTATCTGTGAATATAATGGCCTGGTCCATGAAGGACCTTGGAAGTCATCCCTTCCCTGTCAAATATGTCTTCAGGTGCTCCCACTCCAATACATTCCCAGACCCCCTTCCTTGGGTAATATGCAGCCACCACCTCCACTCACCCACTGCCTGAGGTTGGGGTGGTATGTCCTGGCCCGGGATGCACCACCTTCCCCACACACCTTTAAAAATAAATAGAGTAGGCAACTATGCTGGCACACTGGTATAGTTAACACAAATTTGGCATTAATCAGACCCAGAATGCCTGCCAGCTATTGGCTGCATTTCTCCCAAGAGTGCAACATTTGCCGAGGTATACTTAAGTAAACACTGAGGTATAATCATTTTGAAATTCCATATTTTCCTCTTCAAATCCTTGTAAACACACAATGGGATAACAGACTTCCTTTGAAATACTGTGATCATCACAAGTCACTTTTGTGTAGTGTGTGAGTCGGAAACCAGCAGAGACCCTGGTGATGGCTCAGTGCCATGAGTGTAACAATTTGTTCATTGTTCTCTTTAGCCCTCATGCGAAGCCACTGTACTGGGAATAAGCCCTCCTGGTGAGACACCATTGCCTTTGTCCAACACTATCCTTAGCTCAAGGAATTGAGAACAAAGCTGTCAGAGTGTAGTAAGTACAATCCATTTGAAAACTGACTGATCTTTGTAAACAGTGTTTAAAATAAAAATTCCTGATAGATTACAACCAGTTTTAGAACTTCTAGCTGAACAGCTGGACAGAGTTCTGTGATATAACAGACTGTATTACAAATGAGAATTTTTATGCCTTAGTAAGCAAAATGTATAAGGAAAAGGTTTCATAAACAAGCAATGACTTTTCAAGAATTAGTTTCAGAAAACTACATCACATGAACACTATGAATACTGTTGTTATTATTAAGTTACACTTTTAATTCATTAATATATTTTTATAATCTACCTTTAAAATAGCATGCTTTGGTTAACAGTCTTGAATGTTCACATTAGCATCTAAGTGAGGAATTAGGCAACAAAATGGCTTATTAAAATTATTCACATTTCTCATATGTCTTAGTGACTGATTCAACCGTATCTAATATTTCTAACAACAAGTTAAAAAAAAAGAGGAAGTTTTCTGGTTCATCTTCTGTAGGATGTGTTCTAAGTTTCCCACAGCATGATCAACTTTGGGCTCACTGACCTTAGGACCCACAAACACTAGGGTACATCATTAATCACTTTAATTGCAAAGTTGTCAATTTACAATAACAAAGCAACTCCAGGGGGAAAAAAGTGAGCACTCAAGAGTGAAGAGGGATGTCCCTTTAAACAGCTGTCCTATATTCTACCCTATTTTTAGTCTATTGTTCCCAAAATTCAAGACCCTCAACATTTAAATCACTTATGGCATGTGTCAGTGGGTTTTTCTTTTTTTTTGGCTAAATGACTTGAGAATATGTAACAATATTTCCTGTTAACGTAAGTACAAGGAAGGAGTTACAATTAGCATACACTAATGCCTTTCATGTAGTGTGTACTTTCTACATACACATACGCATTCACTCATACACATTCTTATCTCCCCTCTTCGTATGTTCTCCTCATCACAAGAACCAATAAACACTTTCTTTTTCCAACAGAAAGGAAGAAGTAAACCTAAGCTAGGCAGGCTTTTCAAGAGTAATAGAAACAAGCAGAAAGAACAGAAACCAGACAGATTACAACAGACCATCTGAACACCAGTGTGCCCCTGCACTTGGGCTTGCCTTTAAATCAGGAATGGCTCTGCTACCCCGTACCAGACAATCACAGCTTCATAATTACCTCTAGGTAAAGATGTGTGCTCCTTCAGTAATGCTGCTTCCCAGATGGCCACAGCAGCTGATCAGAATTTGAGAAGAAACTTTCATCAATCATTTATAAATCAAACCACAGGACTAATGGATGGACTGATATATGGATATTCATGGAAGGAAGGAAGGAAGGAAGGAAGGAAGGAAGGAAGGAAGGAAGGAAGGAAGGAACTTTTCCTGAGTTTTCTTGATTCCAGTTAATATCCTTCACTGGGGAAAAAAAAAAGTTAGTGGCATATAAGCCATTAGGCTGAAATTTTTAAAGACTAAATATTTACAGTTATTGCAGATAATCAAAGTATTAGAGTCAGAATTACATTTAGCATTAATTGGGGTTTTACTTTTGTTCAACTAAAAGCCAAATGGAAGCACTGTTCAGGTTTTAGAAATAAAGCCTAGAAATGTTAAATAAATTTGGACCACTAAAAAGTTTAATGCCTATATCTACACTCCGATCATTAATATATTTATCTCAACCAGTACAGGGAAAAAACATTAGGTTCTTAGTAAATACCTCTTCCTCTCATGTCTTGGTGAAATCTACCGTATACTGTTATATATGGAAAACTGTTTTATTTTCTATGGTTGAAGTTCACTCCAGTGCTCTCTTTGGTATTATAACGTGCCTACGGACCAACTTTAAATAACTATGCTGGGTGAGAGTTTGACATGTCAGTTGATATCTCTCATTTGAGATCACCCTTTCATCTAATCATCTATCAAGCACTATCTTAGGTCAGGGTTTAGGGAAACTGGTAAATAAGTCAGAGAAGGTTTCTGTTTAGTCTATATTCTAATGGAGAAAGTATATAATAAACCATCAATAATAACATAGTTTCATATAATGATAAATACTATGAATAGGAGTAATAAGACCAAGAGTGAGTATTTCATCTTAGAAATGGTTTCAAAAACAAAGATCTGTGAAACCATCCAGCTCTGGCTGGATGCAAATTTTCATGGTGATGAATAAATTAGCCTGAATATCTATATGAACTGTATAACCCTATTTACAGAACTAAAAACTGCACCCAACCAAAATATATTATGATGAAAACAATACAATACGAAATGGCAAAGCATCTAATTTGTTCTCCATTTTTCAAAGGGTGAGCCGTGCTCTCTGAGGCTCACATTGGCAAGTACTCTGTCTTAACCTCTCACTAGAGGCTTAATTGTGCTACCAACTTTTCCAGACAAGACTCTTCATTTTTGTCCAGGCTAAACACTAACTTATAAACTATTTTTTATAAAGTGAGTATTTTTAGCTTTTCAATAAAACTGAAGGAACACAGCATTCCAGCTTTCCACAAAGCCTTATTAGGATAACAAATACCGTCTATTGTCTGTTGTAGAAAACACATAACTGTTTTTTCAGCAGTTTTAACTTAGCTTCTTTCATTTATTTAACATTTTAAAAACTGGGTGAATTTACATATTTTAAAACTCTGGCACAGAATTCATGAGTTTAAAATTAATGATTCAGAGGCCAGCGCTGTGGCACAGCTTACTAACTCTCAGCCTGTAGTGCAGGCATCCCATAAGGGTTGTGGCTTGAGTACAGGCTGCCTCACTTCTCATCCAGCTACCTGCTTATGGCCTGGGAAAGTAGCTTAAGACGGTCCAAGTCCTTGAGCTATCACACCCCTGTGGAAGACCTAGAAGAAACCCCAGGCTCCTGGCTCCAGATCAGCCCAGCTCCAACTGCTGTGGTCACTGGGGAGGGAATCACTGGATGGAAAAAAATCTGTGTCTTTCTCTCTTTCCCTCTGTAACTCAACCTTTCAAAAAAAAAGAAATACTTTTTAAAAAGATTAATGATTAAAAATAGCTCTTTTAATACAGATACATCAGATTTATCCCTGTACAGAAACTTGAAAATGAGCCCTTAATTTCATACCCATTATCTAAGTAGTAGAATCTTGTCTAACATCATCATCGTTACATATTGTATTAAATTAAATCATTTCATGGCATTCAAAGTGATATTATCTAAATCTAAAAAAAGGAAAACTAAAAGCTAAGTTTTCAAATATCTGTATTGCTTAAAAGTATTTATTTTATTTCTTTCACATTTATATATCACAAACAGATGAAACTTATTTAATTGCTTATTTATTGAAACATCTATTCCATTTATAGAAACTGCACCTATTTTTGGTAATTAATACATTTTTGGGTAAAATTTAGACTAAATTTCTAAAGTCTTATAATATTAACAAAGGAACTTTTAAAGGAACTATGTTTGACAAAATTATGTTTTCCAACCTAGCAACCTTTTAAAAACTCCGAAGCAGTAGCAAATTAGTAACAAATGCTGATTTGCCTAAAAGTAGGCCTATTACACTTACAGAATTTCCCTTCCATCCACTATCTGTCTAACATAGTAGAAAACGACCTAAGACACTGCTTGGCAATATAAAAATCACAATATATGTGACTCAGGTTAGAAGTCCAAATCCAAACCGGTCTACACCTGTCCAATGGGTCAAGTTCAATGATCAAGGCTTTTGCAATGAAAAGTTAATAAGTATTTATTCACAAGTTCAGGACTTATCTCCCTGAGAATGAGGGAGAGGCAGTTCAGATGTGGCACAGATTCAGAGACTAACAATTAAGTAGCACTGACCTAGATAAGCATTCCCAATTTTTTTTCACAAGCGTCACAGGTATATTATATATTGTGATCTGCCTAGTACAGGGATGAAACAGTAACATTTTCATGTACAGTACATTAAAATGCCTCATTTTACATTTCATTTAGAAAATTAAAGAGTGTAGCAGGGGGTGGATATGCTAAATTCATCATCTAACACTATCCTGCACTCCAACTAGAGCGGTCAGAAAGCGCTGGAGCCTGGGTACGCCAACACCACACAGAACAGCTGGTCAGAGCACTCACACACAACCACTGAACTGCACTCAAACAGCGGCTTGGAAAGCAACATTAAAGTAATTCTATCTTTGGAGAAATATGGCATTCAATTACATCCTCAAAGGCACAAGATAATTAGACGTAGCCACAACAATAATAATTAACACAGAGTTCTGGCCATACATATCAGTAAAGCTCCTCACCAATCTGCTTTGAACGTAATTACAACCACCAATAAGAATAGAAATGCTGACCACAGATTACTCTGTGCATTTTTTCAACACTGACATCCCCTAGAAGTATTTGAAAAACTTAAGTAGGCAAAGGAGATTTCCTGTCTGACAATGGGTGAACATTTAGGAAGCCAAACGCTGATGCCTCATTCTCAAACTAAATTAAAAAGGTTTATTAGAGCCCTTCACAAGAAAAACAAAAGGAACATTTCCTTTAATCTTATATCTTCTTAATGTTGACTTTACGGATTCTTTTAAAACCTTCAGAGAATGAGAACAGGAGATTCCTACTGTTATAGTTTTCTCTTAGATTCATGGAAGGATCTGAGATTCCACAAAGGATAACAACTAGTACATGTAAAAAAACACACAATATGTTCTATGCTGCAATCCTCAAAAACTACCTATAATGAACTCTGGTATAAAAGCTTCTGATTCTTTCATGGTAATGGCGTTTTTTCTTTAAGAAATGGGTGGATTTCCAATTCTTTTGGAAGCCTCCCTGCAATACTTGTGTTGAATACCAACAAGGAATTTTCAACTCAGAGAACTTTCTCCTCATTAGAGCTATCTACTTAGAATGGTTGCTCAGGGATATGGCTCACATATGAGCTGTGTCGGGCATTCTGCTGGAGGGAAGACCAGATCAAGTGGGCCACAGGTTCTCTTCAAGATCAAGGTGATGTGAATCCCTCCACCACAGTCTGTGACCTACAGCACGCTTTGCTCACTTTCTCCATATGAAGAGTTCCTTTAAAAAGTTTTCTGGAAAATGCAAATCATGAAAAGAACTACATGCGCTTCAAGGTTTTAAAATTTTATTTACTGAAGTGGTAGAATAAGAGGACGGGAGGAGAGTAGATGGAAAGGAGGGAGAGGGAGGGAGAAGGAGGAGGAGGAGGAGAAAGAGACAGAGATGAATTTCACCTGCAGGTGCTTCATTCCTCAAATGCTATCAATGGGCAGGCAGCCAGGGCTGGGCAACAAGGAACTCAATCTGCTTTCCCATTTCCACGGTAGGGAACTAGTTCTTGTCTCCCAGGGTATGTGTCATGAGGAAGCCAAGTCTCACAGCAGAGCTGGTACTTGAAACGAAGTATCACAGAATACAGGCATCCCTGTGACATCCCAACTACCACACAAACTGCCCATCTCTGGATTTCAATTTTATTTTGGCAAAAAAATAAACTATTCTTTTAACCCCCATTACCCACAGGCTTTAAGAGTGCCCTTGTATTGGCTGGCTCTTTCATTTCCCTTAGGAATATATTGTTTATGACTAGGTGGGAGGAACATGGAAGAGATTGACAAACTTGACAGTGATACTGGCTCAAAGCCAAGCAACATAGGTACATTTTTAAAGACTCACCTAAGTCTTAGCCTGATTCATCTGTGTTAAGCTATGGAACAGCTCTTAAAGGGCCTAGTATTTCTCTAGGCTTATTACTTCAAAGGCCCAGAATCTGGTCCTAGGTTCTCCATTTCCTACTGGGACAAGTTACTTATCTTCTCCCATTTCATTACCAGTGAATAAAAATATTTACCTACTTTAGCGATTATTGTGAAATCCAAATAAAAAAAGATGTATGAGAGGCTTCAGAACAATGTTTGTCAAATAAATGCACACTACCACAGTCTCAGCTATGACACTGAGCAGCCTCCACTTCTTAAGACCTGAATGCACATGTTAGTTATAATTTTCTTCTAGCCTCTAGGCTTACATAAAGTTCTACCAGTAAACACAATACAGTGTTTTAAAAACCACCTTATCAGGCTTATTTCAGAAGGCTTCGGCTCTTGCTACCACAACAAAGAGAGAATATGGGGAATGGGATAACTCCATTCCAAATTATTCACCATACAGGGAATCTCCTGCAAATCCCCACAATGAGACTAAAATCAACTTGTCTTCTATAAAGTTCTTTCAACTAGTCCTTCCACCATGGCTTATTGGTGGTTGTGCAAGTTCTGTGGAGAGAAATGCAGACGGCCAGTTATGTGTTGAATCATCAGAATGAACTGTGACTTTCCCTCAGGGTCTTTACTAAATACTAGATGTAAGGACAATGTCAGGCTAATTTTTGCATAAAATTGTGTTTACCTGCCTTGAAAGGTGATTCTTTAGGATTAACATGAGCCTTGGATAGCTTTGAAACCAAAGATGATGATGGTGACCAATGACAAACTACAACAAACTGGCAAGAAAACAAGCTCCAATCTCTATACACAAATCCATGTATATTAAATATTTTCTCTTAAAGCACTTTAAAAAAAAGTTTTTGAAAGGAAGTTTTTGAAAGGAAGAGAGCCAGAAAGTGAGAGATACCTCATCAACTGGCTCACTCCCCAAATGGCTATAATGGCTGCAGCAGGGCTCTTCTGAAGCCAAGAGCCAAAGCTTCCAGGCCCATGTGGGTGCAGGTCCAAGCACTTGGACCATCCTCTACTGCTTTTCGCAGGTGCATTACTGGAGAGTTGGACTGCAAGGGGGAGCAGCTGGGACTCAAACCAGCAGCCATATGGATGCTGGCACTGCAGGTGGCAGCTTAAGCTATGCCACACTGCTGGCCTCTCCTAAAGGCTAAAATCTTAGGAACAACAAAAGTTAGGACAATGCAAATTAGCAAAAGCCAAAACCCTGTGTATGTTACTCTTTATCCAATTTGTTTCCTTCTTTTTCATTTACATCAGTAGTTATAACCCAAAGGCCCAGTCATCCATGACAATAAAATGTAATAATTAGAGATCAGAGTAACACCTGCATTCAAGAACCACACCCAAAGCTGTGGGTGAGGTGCATACCTCAATTAATTCTGGGATCCACATTTAAGGCAAATTGAACTTGCTTTAGAATCTTTGTTCTTGTTTTGACATGCACAACATCTAAGAGTTTGGCTGCTTTCACACATGGTCTTGTTTTCAGCTGCCTGTCACATAAAATTGTAATTTGGAATCTCACTGATGTCTTATTTTCTAGGGAAATCTACCCCAAAGCAAACACTGGCATATGCTGGGGCTTTGGTGTTCTTATGAAAACAAGATGAAGCATGACTCACTGCCCTACTCATTGAATTGTGTGCCTATTGTACATTCTGAAGACACAAACTAGCAATGAGATGTGTTGGAATACTTGAGGAATATGGTTATAAGAAATGAGCTATTTAGAAGGAACAGTTTGTAGATGTAAAGCAGCCTTGTGAAAGTAGTACCAGGTAGAAACTTTACTCCAAATAAGGACAGTTTTGGATTATTACAGCATTCCATTTTAGAGTCCCCCAAAATATTTGCTGAACCCAATATATACCTACAGCCATCCATATGTGAAAAAGCAGAATAATAATAAAAAAAATGAGACCGGTTGCAAAAATTTTACAAATTCCACAGTAATAGTTTCACCAACCAGAGAATCACATGTATCCTAACCAGTTATTTTAGACTGATTTTACACTCTAAAAACATCTACACATAACAAAATGTAGTTAAAAACTTTTTCATGTTTCATGATAGAAAACAATAAACAAAATTCTCTTCTGTTTACCAAAAACAGTGAGTGTGAAAATCTACACAAATATGTCATTGTTACTAAGTTCCTTAGACAAAAAAAATGTAATTACATGTAGATGTGAAGAGATATATGGTTTTATTAGAAACAATGTGACCAACCTCCACTTACATGTCATTAAGTTTCTGCCAACTACCTCCAAGAGCACCAAAACAGTTCATTTCACAGGAAAATGAACTACAGAACTGATTCATTTATTATTTCATTTAGAATAAAAATAAAGCAGAAAACTAAACCTGAAAGCTTACACTTTTATTCACAAACTAGATTAGTATCATAATCCCTGATTACACTTGAAATATTTTAAGGGCCCAAATGTTAAACAAATTAAAACACATCTCTGCGGAAGTACAAACACAAAGAAAAAATTCAGAACATACACCCCTGTCTCCTGGCACATCACCCTAGGACACTTTAGGATATAGTCTGATACAGCCAAACACAAAGGGGACTTCAAAACATTCATGGAAATGGAATTACAAGGTAAGCTTATTTTTTGTACAAAAATGTTAAAATCATGTATAGTTTTTTCATAATATGGATTATACTCAAACACAGTTTTTTTCTTTTTTTTTTTTTTTTTTTTTTTTTTAATTATTTATTATTTAACTTCAGTAATTACATTGTGTTATGTGACACAGTTACATAGATACTTGGGTTCTCCCCACCCCTCCCCAAACCCTCCCACCATGGTGGATTCCTCCACCTTATTGCATAACCACAGCTCAAGTTCAGTTGAGGTTTCCCCATTGCAAGCGTATACCAAACATAGAGTCCAGCATCTTATTGTCCCGTCAAGTTCAACGGTTTCTTAGGTATACCCTCTCTGGTCTGATGACAGAGCCAGCAGAGTATCATCCCAGTCAATTGAAAGCTCCAACATACCATCAGCAAAAATTTACATCATTATGGAATTAATTGACATAGTAATGAGTAACCAATATGTTAAAAGTAAATGCGGGTTCCCAGCCACCTTCTGTAACGATCGATTTATTTACCTGAAAGGCAATTACAGAAAGAGGGAGAGATATCTCCCATCTGCTGGTTCACTCCTGGATGGCTGCAAGGGCCTGGGCTGGGCCAAATTGAAACCAGAAGCCAGAAGCCAGGTAACAGCAGCCAACAGCAAGGAACTCCATCCTCATCTCCCACTTGAAGGGCAAGGGGACAAGTACTTGGGCCACCTATGTCTCCTGAAGCATATCAGCAGAGAACTGGATTGGAAGTGCACAGCCAGGATTACCACTGGAGCTCATATGGAATGTCACATGAAGGCAGCAACCTTACTCACTATACCACAATGTTGGCCCCTATAGGAACTTTTTGAACACCCTTGTCCCACTCTTTTGCCTCACTACTACAAGCAAACATAGCATTGAGAAAACAAAGGTACAAATGTAACATGGAGTAAGCAAGATTCAGTTCTCAATTCTGTTGTAACATTAACTCAGTCCAAGTTAATTAACGTCTCTAACTTAGTTTCCTTGTTTGCTTAAGTAGTTTATATCAGCTACCTGATTATTCTGAGGATTAATGATGTAATACACACTAATTATCTTGTACTACATCCATGTTTAAATTGATTAATAAAACAGCCTATGATTTTTATAGCATTTTCTTGTGCGCATCAACTGAATCTACCTAACATCATAATCCAGGGTGTATTCATTATTACCCATCTATCTCACTACCCTGGCACTACTGAAAGCTTGCTGCTCTGGCACTGCAGTAGTGGCTGAAATAAAAGACCCAAAGGAAAAAGTCTGTAAGCTAAAGGTGCAGTTACAGGCAGAGGATTTGGGGGGATGGACCAATGGGTTAAGCTACCCCTCAGGCTGCCTGCTTCCCACCTCCAAATGCTGAGTGGAGTCTTACTTTCTCCATTCCCAGTCCAGTTTTCAGCTAATGCATCCAGGAGCCAGCAGAGGAAGGCCCAAGTACTTGGGTTCCTGCCAATGTGGGAGATGTAGATGAAGCTCCTGGCGTAGCTTGACTCTGATCAAGTCCTGGTTGCTGCAGACATTTGGGGCGTGAACTGAAGGAGGACCCTCTCTCTACCCCAGTCCCTGTCACTCCGCCTTTCAAAGAAATAAAGTACAAAATAAAATAAAATAAAAGGAAAAGAAGGGAAAGGTAGTGGATTCTTCACACTAATATTTGATTCTACTGGATGACAATTATAAGGTTTTATAAACTTACACATATTGACAATATACTGCATACTGCAAAGGTATTTTTTATATTTTACATTTTTTTTATAAAATGGCAAAACTTGCCCAAAAATTTAACAATGCTACTCCTTCCTTAAAGCTGTTAGTGCTCTAATACTATATGCAATTATCATCATTAGAATCATGCATGGCACAATGACGTTTCGGTCACATATAACAGTGGTCCCGTAAGGTTACACTGCAACTCAAAAATATCCCCAAAATATCCCAGTCTTCTTTCCATGGCAGAACAGACTCCCCTTTCTGTATCTTCTGAATTTGCAATTGTTTTATGAACAGAAAATAGCTGCTGAGTATTTTCTTGAAGAGAAGAATGTTTGAGATCAAACTTAAAAGAAAATAAGAAAAGAAAAAGACGAGTTCTTAAAACAAAAGACTTTATAATTTCCTGGTGGAGAACTGTCCTCTGCAGAGATTACTACATGTATCAAGAAAGCAAAGTAATGCGAAGAAAACCAATTATGTAGTTACAAATAATAAAATGATGAAAGCTGTAGAAAGGCAACAGAAAAGCCCTGAGGATGAATGTCTCATTCTTAGCAAAGAATCCTGGGCCAAAGGGATTTGGAAAGTCTTTTCTATTGAGGTAACACTGTCAATGAATAGAAACAAATACATTCAAGAATATGAAGTTTCAAAATGGCATTTTCAAAATATATTTTCACATTTCTGACAAGCTTGCTGACTTTATTCAACCTCCAATGCCTGTCTACATACTGAAACATGGAGAGAGTAAGCCCGGAACAGGGTCACTGACTCTGCACACTGAAGCAGCACATCAGACTGAGTGGGCCACAGCTCACGCGTCTCCTGTAGGGCCACACTATCACAAGCACCCTCTGCCGATCCTCTGGCTTTTCTACTAGATTCCACTATGCCAAATGCTCCTGAAATGTGGCTCAATACCGAACCTTTACACTAGCACAGAATGAAAAGATGGGGCAGCCAGATTAAATGTGGATCATCAAATTAAGATGTCCCTAAAAAAAAAAAAATTAAGATGCCCCTTGCATCCCCATATCCCATATCAGACTTCCAGTCCCATTCCCAGCTGCACTGCCAATTCCAGCTTCCCGTTGTTGTGTACCCTGGGAAACTGCAAGAGATGACTCAAGTAGGTGATTCCCTGCTAGCCATATGGGGGACCTGGGCTGAAGTCCCAGTTCCAGCAATGAACTAGCCCTACTCTGGATGTTTAAGGAATAAACCAGTGGATGGGAGATGAAGGAAGGAAGGAAGGGATGGAGAAAGGGGAAAAGAGAACAGAAAAGAAGGAAAGGACAGGTTTTTTCATCCCATGAGTAGCAAGTTTATCCGCCACTCTCCCTCCCTGCCCTCCCCCCGCTCAGTTTTTCAGTCAGAATTATGTAAGCTAACCCATCAGAGCCATGTTTGGTACTGACCATTGTTCGCAATGTTCATCACCTGTCCTCTTCAATTAGAGCACCAACGTGACTACTTTTTCACTCATAAATTGATGTGGATGGTCTGCCACTGTGGGTTTCAACTTTAATATTATCTTGTTCCTTTTTCAAAGTGAAGTATTTATTTGTACACTGCAGATTTCTCCAGGGACGCTGGCCCTATGAAGTTTTTGTAATGTATCCATAATTTAACTTGCTTCAATTTTAGGAGAGTTTATGTTGTTCTGACAGTGGCTCTTTCTAAACCCATGTCTAATCCTTCTTAAAGCTTCACATGAAATGCTGGTCCTATATAACAAGTTTGTACTTGCACATTCTGATGAAAAAAAAAAAGCTTTGAAATCCATGCTTATACCCTTTTTTTTTCTCCATAACAGAGAATATCCACGAACTTTTTGAAGACTCCCGTATTTACATCAAGTGACAACTTAGTATGCTTCACTTTTGTTTTAAAAAAATACAATCTTAAATATAATCCATGTTACAACACAATCTCTAAAAACAGTATTTAAACAATGCTTTCATTTTTTCCTGATTTTTTTTGCAGCCACAAGAATGATGCCCACAGTTCTTTAAACAATCCTCTCAGTCACTCAACCTGGCATCTTGTGAGTACTAAAAATTATGCTTAATTATATTTTACACTGTCAAGAAACGGTAAATTCCTCAGATCTTGAAAATAGCAGACTGAAATAATACATTAAAAATTGTTACCAGAAAGTAGATGTGGAAAGAGAGGGAGAATCAAGATGGCAGATTAGGATAAGAACACATTCAAACAGATGCAGCAACATTAGCCAGTATGAAGCAGAGAGGGCACATTCCACAAAATAGGAGAGGACAGAACAACGGCAGAGGGGAACCTGGAGACTGACAGACACAGGAAAGAAGTGAAAACAACGGTGTGGTGTTGCAGTGACAAATACCCCAGTGATATTCAGTAAGTGCCGACCTGAACTGCACCTGCAGCCAGAACTCCACGAACAAGATGGGAAGAGACTTCCACTGGAAGCTCTGGAGGCAAACCCAAAGAACTGCCTGTTCTGCTGGTCTGTTTGATTTGACCAGGAGCAGAGAGAGCAGCAGATTCCAGATGGGCAGTGTGGGAACAGGGTGGATTTGACAGCCCAGTCTGCGAACCGGGCGGCATTTTGATAAGGAAGGCAAGGGCTATGGACAGCACTGTGCATGCACTGTGCTGCACGTGAACTCATTTCTGGCTCAGTGAATTGCAACAATGCAGCATCCTAAAGATTGTACCCAAGATAGGTCCAGATAATCCTCAGACCCGACGACCAGCAGATCAAGAACTTTAGTAGTGGCACAGCAGATGCCAATTTGCACAGTGTAGAAAAACTTTAAGACTGAAAGGACAACAGTGAGCTGCACATGCGCTGAACTGGGGGCAAACTCACTGAGCTCAGTGCACTGCACTTGTCCCGGAGAGAAAACAATACTGACATTGGTATCATACAGGTCAAAAGAGGTCCATGTGGCCCTCAGAACTACATCTCAAGGATTTTGATTTTTTTTTTCAGTTTCACCTCTTCAAAACACTTGCTTCCTCATCTAATTTTTCACTCATAGACATATAATAGAATCATTTTCTTCAAGATTCTTTTGCATTTCTTCAGTGATACATTAGTCATTCAGTAGCATGTTATTTAACTTCATGGCATTTTTAATTTCTTCTTTTCTTCTTGTTGGTGATTCTGTCTTGTGTCTTTTCATTTAAGGGGATGTGCAGTAACTGTGTAATGGAGACTATCATATCTAACAGCATGTTATTTAACTGTATGGCATTGTAATTTTCTATTTTTCTTCCTGTTGTTGATTTTGTATTGTGAATTTTCATTTAAGGGGATGTATAGTAACTGTAATGGACACTATCGTATCTAGATATGAGGATACAATGCGGTATGCATCTCTACTTCCAAACCAAAGATGGGCTCCCAATGAAACTGTTTACAATATCTTGATAGTAGGATGTTGTACTCTCTGCATTGTCCATGCCTGCAATGATGGACATATGGCTATTTATGGTTACTATAGTATTTACTATATACTATAGTATAATATTTACAATAATATTGTAAATTACATATTGGGGAACTCGTTGGGGGTGGGAGGAGGGAACTGGGAAAGTGAGTAAGGGAAATCCCATGGCCTATAGAACTGTATCATAAAATGAAATAATAACAGTTTTAAAAAATGGTTTTCAAAGTGTCTGTCTACTTTACAACTGAGGCAATGACAAACCTATACACACATCCATGTACTCAGATCACCTCAGTTTAAAAAGTATCCTCATTAGCCACTAGACAAGTGAATAAGCAAGCTTCATTAGAATTATTAGGCAAAATACAAAAATCCAACCATAATGTAAGCAAACTCTGTTATGCAATCTTTTTTGAGTATTTCACTCATGGAAATTTCTTAAAGTTCATGGGAAATAGAATAGAAAGTTTAGTTTGCTTTCAAAGAGATTTTAAATTCATGTACATGAATGTTCTTCACAACCTATGGGAAAACAAGTATTGTAGAAAAATTAACTGTGGATTTCAAAAAACTTTTCACATCAAGATAAACTTAACTTTCAACTACACTTTCCAAGAAACTGTTAAATCCCCTTATACAAAGAGTAAAATCAAAAACACAAAAAAACAAAAGGATGGCCAGACTGTCCATGAAGAATACATGACATATTTCCTAAAGCAAACAGAGCAGAAGCTTCTTCTATCACTCCACTTCCTTCTCAAGACCAATTTATGGTCAGTTGCATAGTATGTTCTCTTTAAAAGCAGATCTCAGCCGCTTCACTTTCCCCTTAAAGGTCATAACCGCTGTTACATCGATTTAATTCTTCATGTTCATATAAATTTTAAATTACTTCTAAACCATGGCTTTGTTGGAGCTATTTTAAAAAATGCTATCTCTTGGTGTCAGCACCATGGCACAGTGGGCTTAGTTTCCATCTATGGTGCTGGCCAGCTTCTCCACTTCTGATCTGTCCTAGCCACCCTGCTTACGGCCTGGGAAAGCAGCAGAGAACTCCTCAACTCCCTACACCCAAATCATCACCTGGAAGAAGCTCCTGGCTTCCAACTTTGAATCATCTCAGTTCTGACCATTTTTGGCCCTTGGGGAAAGAACCAGAAGATGGAAGACCTTGCTCTCTTTTTCTTATCTGTCCTTATCTATTAAACTCTGCCTTTCAAAAACAAAAATAAAGATTTTTAAGATATTCTGAATGGTACAATGGTTAAATATATGAGAAATATAAAATGAGGACAATGATCATAGAATCAAAATTCCTGGGGACAAATCATGGGAAGCAGCTTCAAGCCTTATACACAGTTAGGTTTCTAAGTCTTGCTTTTGGAGAATCAAGGGGACCTCAGATTTACTGTACACCTACCAATTCAAAAGGTCTTTTTATTTATTTATTTATTTTTATTGAAAGGAAGATTTACAGAGATGGAAATACATAGAGAAAGATCTCCTGTCCAATGGTTCACTCCCCAAGTGGCCACAAGGGCCAGAGCTGAGCTCGTCTGAAGCCAGGAGCCAGGAGCTTCTGCTAGGTTTGCCAAGCATATACAGATTCCCAAGGCTTTGGGTCATCCTCAACTGTTTTCCCAGGCCACAAGCAAGGAGCTGGTTGAGAAGTGGAGCACCTTGGACATGAATAGGAACCCATGTGGAATCCCATGCGTGGAAGGTGAGGATTTAGCCGCTGAGCCATGGCACCAGTTCCATAGTTTTTTTGTTTGTTCGTTTGTTTGTTTTTTTCCAACACAACATATTTATGCGATGGGAGGTTAAAAACAGTCAATACATCAGTCTTCCTACTACTAATTTTTCTATACTCAGGAATTGGCAACATTATTTGTATAAGACAGGCACACAGACTTTATTAAATAACTGTTAGGGGGCAAACATTTGGTACAGCAGCAGTATTGCCACTCAGGATGCCCGCTTTCCACATACCAGTGTGCCTGGTTCAGGCCGTGCCTCCTTGTAATCTACTTTCCTGTTCACCTGTACATTGGAGCAGCAGGTATTGGCTCAAGTACTTGAGTCTCTGCTATCCACATGAAGGAGCTGGACTGAATCCCAGGCTCCTGGCTTTCACCTGGCCCAGTCCTGGCTATTGGCAGAAATTTGCAGAGTAAATCAGCAGATGGAAGATTTCTGTCTCCCTGTCACCTAAATAAAATAAAAATAAAATTATATAAAAGATTCACTGTTGTAAGCATAAATTAGAGTAGGTGAGGGTTGGTTGGGCTTTGCCACAGCATCAGCTGGTAGAGGCTGGCACTGGGGCCTAATTCTGTCAAGTTAAACTCCAGAACCACCTGGAGAGTGCATGATCTGGGAGTGGGAGTGACTTAGCAGGGAAATAGTGGGCACCTCCCTCTTGGGTTATCACTCTCACAGGAGAGCATGAAAACCAGGACTGGGGCAGGGGTGCCTAGACAGAACAGCACCACCAGTGTTTATGTGGGCTGGATAATAGGGCAGGTTGGGTTGCACTAGGCTTCAATGCCCATTGACATGTATGAGAGCTCAATGGGATGTGGCACAAATTGAACAAGTCTATGGTACACACTGGCAAGCATGGGAACCAGGGTAGGGGCAAGGCCTGGTGGGAGTTAAGGGAAGTCACCCCGACTAGGCTGCAGCTCCCACTGGTTTGCCTGAGGGCCGTGTGAAGTGGGCAGGATTAGGCTGGACTGCAACACCCATTTTTCATGTGGAAGACAGGGCTGGAAACAGAACTGACCCAGTAATTGCAACCATCAGCATATGCATGAGCTGACTGGGGCAACGGACTGTGCTGGACCCTGTACTGGCAAGCACACACAGAATCAGGTCTGGGATTACCTCAGACAAAATTTCTTTGGGGATCCCTCCAACTGAACTGCTGATCTCAGAACCCCAACCATGAAGAGACTCCGTCAACCAGAGGATTCTGAAGAGATTTCATTGTGCTTAGAACAGCAAGACTGGCAGCAATTCAGAACTGTTGGACTTTCAAAACTGCTAAAGCAGGACCCTTGGAACACGCCCCACATTGGGGACCAGGGGTGGGTGGGAGGCTTGGTGGGGCTTCTCCCTTTATCTCTTCCCTTACCCCAGATACAGAAGAAAAAAAAATATTAATGTGGAAAAAAAAGATTCACTGTTGCACTGGGAAAAAACTGGACTGACTTGAGCTACAGATTGTCTAGAAATCTCTGAGAATGATCTTTTAAGCAAGCATTAGATGATTATACAGCGGTGTATCGCAGCAAATGGCTTATATTTTGATATGTTGTGGGCTACTCCATCAAGCCTCAAAATTTTCAACATTATTCTTGGACTTTTACTTCTCCAGTTGAATTTTCAAATAGGCATGTTAAATTCAAGCTTTCATTACGCTTGCTTTTTAGCATTTCCTAGTCTCTTAATTATTTCTATATCTAATTAATGCTATGGCTATGAGGATCTCAATCTCACTGCACATAGAATATATTCCCAAGAACAGTTACATACAATTGTAACGAATTTCTTTATAGTAATGCTTGTGCAAAGAACATGCTAAAATACTTTTTTGTGTATGGGGGGGGGGGTATTGGTCCTTTGGTCATTTCTTTTCTTTTTTTTTTTTTTTACTTATTTCTATGATTATCACTGTATAATACAGTTCCATAAGCCCTTGGAATTCCCTTATCCCCACTTCAATTCCCTTTCCCCTCACCAAGTTCCCCTATATCATTACTATAACATAGTCCTTCCTACACAGTCAAATATCCATCATTGCAGGCATGGACAATGGCAAAGAGTCCAACATCCTATTGCCAAGATATAGTAAACAGTTTCATTGGGAGCCCATCTTTGGTCTGGAAATAGAGATGCATACTGCATTGTATCGTCACATCTGGATATGATAGTCTCCATTACACAGTTACTATACATCCCCTTAACTGAAAAGGCACAAAACAAAATCAACAACAGGAAGAAAAAAAAAGAAATAAAAATGCCATAAAGTTAAATAACATGTTACTGAATGACTAATGTGTCACTGAAGAAATTAAAATTAAGAACCTTCTTGAAGAAAATGATTCTATTGTATGTCTATGAGTCAGTGAAAAATTAAATTAGGATGCATGTGTTTTGAAGAGATGAAACTCACGCACACAAAAATGAAAATCCATGAGATACAGTTTCCACTGATCTTTTTGGTGAAATGTGTCTCCTGTAGGCAACAAATAGATGAATTTTTGTTTTTTACTCCAGTCTACTAATCTGACGTTTGATTGATGAGTTTAAACCATTTACATTCAGGGTTAATACAAATAGGTGGTAATTTGGCCCTGTCATTTTAACAATGGGCTGTGCATTGATTTAGTCATCTGTTGCTATGTTACTGGGATGTTCTTCACATTTGCCTTTGGTTTTGGTGGGTGCTATTCCTTTTTTCTGTCAAGAGAACATATTGAAGTATCATTTGTAGGGCAGGTTTGGAAGAGGCCTATTCTTTTAACTTTACTGTGGAAGAATTTTATTTCATTTTCAAAGACAAGGGAAATTTTGCTGGGTACATTATCCTGGGTGAATACTTTTTTGCTTTTAGAATCTGGAATATGTTGCTCTATTCCATTCTGGCCTGTAGAGTTTCCTGTGAGAGGTTGCTGTGAGTTTAATTGGCATTCCTTTATGATGTCAGCTGATTTTTTTCATGTGTACATTTAAGGATCTTTTTCTGATGTTCGATTGAAGAGAGCTTAATTATCATGTGTCTTGTTCAAGATCACTTTTGGTCAACCCTGTTGGGAGTTCTGTGCCAATTTCGGAGGCTGTTTCCAAATTTTTTCTCTAGATTTGGAAATTTTCCCTTGTTATTTCATTAAATACATTTGTAAACCCAGCTCTCTTTCTGCTCCTTCTGGGACTCCCATAACTCTTAGATTTGGCCTCTTAATCGTGTCTTTCAATTCTTGAATACTTTTTATGGCCTGATCCAGCTCTGCTTCTAGCTTTTTGTTTGCTTCCTTTTTGTTTGTTTCCTGTCCCCTGGTGACAGGAAATATCTTCAAATTCTGAGATTCTTTTTTCTGCCTCCTTCATTCTACTTTGGTGACTGTCCACTGTACTTTTAATTTGTTCCACTGTATTGTTCATTTCTGATACATCAGCTTTCATTTAATTCATTTCCAGTGTGACATAATCCTTGAATTCCTTGAATGCCTGCTTTATGTGCTTCTTGTTGTTGATAAGTTTTATAACAAGTGTTTTGAATTTTGTGTCCCCCATTTTCTCGATGTCTTCCTCAGTTAACTCTGAGGTTGGCATATGCTTTTGCTCCTTTGGAGGGGAATCTTCAGTAATTTTCATTGTGCCTCTGTGTATTCTTTTGCTCTTGGTCATTGTACTTCTGGTTATCAGATGATTCTTCCTAGGGCAGGTTTCTAAGCTCTCGCACCCAAAGGTCTACAGTTCAATTTTACTTACTGCAGTTGGTACCTAGCTCTTTGCAATTACTTGTGCCACTTTTCCAGAGACATCCAGGTCTGGGTTCTTAGGTTAGATTTCTACCATGGTCTCTGTAGCCCCAGCTCCTATCTCACCAGTTTCCACCTCCTGTGACACCGTGCTGAGGCTGCACTGTTGTCTGTACAACCTTTCTCCCATTTCCAGTTGTAGTAGGTCCCAGGTTAGGGAGACACCAGGTATCCTAAATAGCTAGGTTGTTGTTGGTGCTGATCTTGCCGGAACCTGTTGGCCTGTTAGGTCTGAGAGCCACATGGACCTATTTTGATCTGTATAATGCAATATTCAGTATTACTTTCCTGTGGGACCAGTGCAATGCACTGAGCTCAGTGCATTCTTGTCAAGCTCAGCGCTCACTGTTGTCCCCTACAGTCTTAAATTCTTTGCCACACCATAAGAAATGCTGCCTGGGGCCCAGTGGCATGGCCTAGCAGCTAAAGTCCTCGCCTTGAAAGCCCCGGGATCCCATATGGGCGCCAGTTCTAATCCCGGCAGCTCCACTTCCCATCCAGCTCCCTGCTTGTGGCCTGGGAAAGCAGTCGAGGACGGCCCAAAGCCTTGGGACCCTGCACCCATGTGGGAGACCCGGAAGAGGTTCCAGGTTCCCGGCTTTGGATTGGCGCGCATCGGCCCGTTGCAGCTCACTTGGGGAGTGAATCATTAGACGGAAGATCTTCCTCTCTGTCTCTCCTCCTCTGTGTATATCTGGCTGTAATAAAATGAATAAATCTTAAAAAAAAAAAAAAAAAGAAAGAAATGGTGCCTGATGTGCCACTATTAGAGTTCTTGATCTGCTAGTCATCAGGTCTGAGCGCAACTCGGACCTGTCTTGAGTGGAACTTTGTTGCTGGTGGAATTCCACCTGCTAGTGCAATCCAGGTCATCACTTGCTGAATGCTGCTGGGGTATCAGTCACTGCAACAACACTGTTGTGTCCACTTTTTCCCTGTGTCTGTCAGTGTCTAGGCACCCCTCTCCTGTTGTTCTGTCTTCTCCTATTTTCTGGAATGTGCCCTCTCTGCTTCACTCTAACATTTCTCCATCTGTTTGAGTCCTTACCCTATTCTGCCATCTTGATTCACCCCAACATGCTAAAATGTTATAAAGGATCCGTAGTAAGAAAAAAATAAAAACAACTAATTGCTAACATCAGAACTATGACTGTCCAATTATGGAAAACCCCTGGTGGATTTTGACAAATTTAAAATCCCCTAATTTTAAGGTTCCAAAATTAGCTATTTATGAAAGTGTATGTCCTCAAAACATAAGTCAATCTGTGATGTCGTTTATGAATACTCCGAATTGTGCCAACTAATGCTATATGCCACTAGAAATTAACAGGCTACAGTTATTCTGACAAACATATAAATGTTTTACTGACTTATACAGGACAGATGACTTTCAGAACTGTGATTTTTTTCAAATATTGCTAGACTCTAGGTATTCGACCATGCTCTGATTAAGCAATCTCAGTTTTCCTGGCAGTCTTGCCTGTCTCAGGAATATTTAATACATGCCGAAGAATGAATCAGTAAAGTAGGTTGGGAGAATCCAGAACAAATAAGCATATTAATAGCAGCAATTGTCAATTCACTGTTTCAAAAAACAGGGGTTCTGAGTGGGTTACAGCCTCTAATAAGTAACAGGTGACCAAAATGAAAGATTTTTAAAGAAGAAAAATAATGCTTGAGAGTAATAAACCATATTGGTTATAATAAATACAATTCCTTCAATTCAGTTATCTGTTGGTTAAATTTCTAGAACTGAATCAGCAGGCCAGAGAGTATGTTCTTTTCTTCAGAAGGGAAGAGATACTATGACATCATCCATCACAGGCCTTGCCCAGGAATGCGTACTACTAGGCAATTCAATAAGAGAATGACAATACAGATGATAGGAATGTAGAAATAAAAGAATAAAAGGGCATTCAGGAATTAATCCTGTAATCTACAAAGAAAATTCTCACTGTATAATAGTTGACAGCCATTACGTAGCACCACAGTGCTGACATGCAAATAAAAGTCAATTAACTCTGCCTATTGCATAAAGCACCTACATTTCAGGATGAGAGTACAAGAAGTTGATGCTTTCTCCAAATAATTATTTATGGAAACCAAGAAAGTAAGAAACCATGAAGGATGACCAAGTAAAGCAAAACTTAAAGAAAAGACAAGGGACTATCATTAGGTAGATGTTTAGCACTATGGGCAGCTTTCTCAGCTCAGGGAAATGCTATCAAGTATACCAAAAATTAGGATGAAGCAAAGTATGTTATTGAGGTTCTTGTTTAATAAACAGTAAATTGAGACAAAATAGAAAGTTCCATTAGTTCCAAGACATTGTTACCACTGACATGGTAACTACATAGCAAAAGTGGTGATTGGCCAATTTCAGTGTGAACTATTCTTGGTTTAAAGAGAAGAGGGTGTGTCCTGAAGATTAGATTAATTCCTAGCATGTTTTGAAGACAGTTTAAAGTGAGTCATTCCAATTAGTAAATGAGCACTTAATGTCTGATGTCTTTTGGTTCACCCCATTACTTCCTGTTATCATCTGCAGAAGGGTGTCATAAAAACAGTGCACTTCCTAAACTCCCTCTTAAATGATAACTGAATGTATAACAGCTACTTCTACTAAAACAGTATTCCTCCAACTTCCTTTAGTAGCTATCTAAAGGAGTGAGACAAAATGAAAAATACCTTCTACTTTATTTTTAACCTCCTGTTAATTAACATTTATGTTCAAAGTAAGGATTTCCTTCTAAGTACAATGATCTCTTTATAAAAATATCATGGCAAGCAAATTCCAAAAGTAAATATTCAGAGTTTGGTATTAATGTTGAATAGCAATTTAGTTTGAGCAGTAAGAAGCAGTTTTCCTGCAATAAACACTGGGTTCATATCCTGAATCAGTCACTGGCAAGTAGCTGTACCAGCTATCCACATTCATGCCTTCATGTTAAAAAGAAAATTTCTTTGCATGCAAAGGAAAGAAACATTGTTGAAGAAAAAGTGCAGTAGACAGCCAGAATGCCAGCATTCAGGATAGAATTCAATAAGGGTTAATATTAATACTGTGAAAAAAAAAACAAAAAACCTGGCACCTTCAATGACCAGAAATTAATACATCAATTGTGATTAGTAAGAAATGTGAAGATCAATAAGGATGAGGATAAGCCTATTTTCAGTAACAGAGCAAACAACCAAAAGATTGCTTAACTCCACTGTTTTTCCTAGGAGACAGAAGCAGTATGATGATTCTGGTATAGAAAAGCTCCACTGTGTGTACAGAACAGTCCCCTATGCAAGGTACCAGCAAGTTACAAGGAAGACCAACCAACTAAATCTGAGGTCAACACTGGAAGAGATTCTGAATTTTACTTTGGCCAATAGAAAATGCAACAGTCAGGTATCTATAATCTACATAGTCATACACAAACTACATAACTGTACTCAATTCAGTATGCAAAATTCAGTACAAAGGCAAAGTGCAGCAATTCTCAGCATTTATGAATATATTAGAGCATGATCTACAAAGAAGGCTTCTAAATAGGGAAATTATCTTGGATTACCTGGTGCATCTAATGTGATCACAAGGTCCTTAAACGTAGAAAGAGAGAGAGGAGTCAAAGAATGAGGCATATGGTCAGACTTTCTTATGCACTGCCACATTTGAAATGGAGAATGTGAGTGCCAGAGAATGAAGACCAATGAAGGTTTTCTCCAGAAACAAGAGAAGTCGAGAGAACAGGCTCTCTCCCTATCTCCTCCAGAAGGGCAAGGAGCCCTGCTGTCCCTTTAATGTTGGTTCCATGTAAACCATTTCAGACTCCTGCTTCCAAAAGTAAGTTTTTAGTTTTTCAGTGGTCAAGTTTGTAGTAATATTACAATAGCAATAGAAAAATGAGTAAACATAATTTTTGAAAGCTCTTATGAAAATGTGAACTCACATTTTTCAATAGTTGAGGTATCCTATGGCAATTTATCTAGCAAATGGAGGTATTGAGAATTGTCCATACTTTAAAGCTTCAATGTATCTCAAGTTTTACCACTAATCTTAGATTCATTCCCCCCCCCCCCCGGAAGTTCTATGCTAATCAATAGCTAAAGATAAACAAAGATACTACAGTGCTAAATTCACGGAACCAAACCATAGTCAAACTTCCAATAGCCTAAAATCTTTTACACATTTATATTGGAAAAAGGGGGTGGGCTATTATTAAGAAAAATTGCTAGGATTGCCTATTTCAAGTGAAAATTATTAGCATTAAATTGTTCTACATTTAAAAAATTACTTCAAATTACAGATATGCTGTTATAAAAATTTTTAAAGATCACGTTTCAAAATTTCTGTTTAGCAGATTTAACTTGTATTGGATGCTATGCAGTTATCTCATATTAACATATTTCTCTAAAAAGAAAGAATATCAGGAAATAGATGCAGTCTAGAATCTCTTCAACATAAATTAGAAGTTTCCAAACAGTTTTTTTATGACCACTGAAATCAAAGAGAAAAATATTTACATACACTTCTTTAGGCTAAGTTTATTTTCTTTATCTGTATTACCTACAGTTTGAAGCTATTTTGGTAGGAACAGAAGTGTGATAATGTACATACAATTGTGGGAAGGGGACAATGTTTAACAGTGTGGTGGTAGGGAACAAAATGTTTTCTACTCTTGGAAAAAAATTATTGATAATATGAAATCATTTGGATCAGCATGTTTTGAAAACCCATCATTATATTCAATACTAAGGCAGAATACTCTTGTCAAAGAAAGCAACATGAATGCTAATGGTAGGAATAATTTTTGTATTAAATATTTGTGCTGTCTGCACAAAAGCAGAAAAAAATTTTATAATACTATTTGGTTTATCAGCTTACAACTGCACAGGATTTTGCATTAGAGTATCAATAGTTCTACTGACAGCCTAAAAGTTTTAAAATGTCAAGAAATAAGACATAGCATTTTTGAAATTATTCATACATACTTTAGTAGCCAAGAATAGATAATATGGGAGAAAATAGTCCTTTCACAGGAGAACAAAATATTTATCTAATCTCCATGATCTTATCAAAAGATAAAGATTTGAAAAACAAATGAGTGGACAAGAGTAGGGCAGTCTATTTTATCCAGCCTCCAGCATTCTCAACAAACATCTTCAAAAAAGACAACAAAAATGAAAGATACTTAATGTTTCCTAAGAAAAGTTACTCAAAATTGGAACACAGTGCCCTTAAAATGGAACAGTAACCTCCAATTCTAACCAGAATGTTTTCTTAGTAAGTGGCTATCACTCACAAAATGCCAAAAGTTCAATACTCCAATGATGTGATCTGGGCAACGTTCTTTCTTACAATTTCTCCCTTTTTGGTATGTGTGTCAGGCACTAGTAAGAGAAATGATCCTTTTCCACCCCCATGGGGAAAAACATAAGCAATAACCAATGTGTGTTGAGGGATATACCACAAATAGGCAAAGCAAATATTTGGGCTTCTAAAAACATACCACATATGTTCATGGCTAGTGAAAGATGCTGATGCCCTAACCCTTCAAAAATCTAAAGGAACGACCTTTAATACTTGCAATGTAACAAACTTTTATTATTAAGTAAATGCAAGAAATAAGCCTGAAAAAAAATGCTTTTCAAATTCTCAAACTTTACTTCTTAAACTAACTATGAAACAGGGAATCCTGACTCACCTGTAAATAAAGTTATAAAGAACTAAAGGAACTTGTACATGTAAGTGATGAAATCAAGCTTAGAAGTCTATTGTTTCTGATTAGAATCACTAAACTGGAAAGTCTATACTGTTGACAAGTACTCAGTCGCCCTTTCTTTCTGTTGGACTTAACAATCACTAGTAGTGTTACTAGTCTTTGCCTTAAAGGATTCATCACTCCATCTTATGCATATACCACCCAAAACAGAATCTATACAACCACTAGAAAAAACCAACCAAGTATTAATTCATCTTCAAAAGAGTAAGTATCACATAAATAATGTCTCAAAACAGACTATCTACCAGTAATAGCAGAATAAAGGAGCAGGGTATCAGCGTGGTGTTGGAGAGGCATAGTTCTTAGTCACCATTCCTCACCAGTGCTAGATTCACCACTTACTCCATGTCTCCCTGCAAAATGGAAATAAAAATAGTATGTCCTTATTGGGATTGAATGGTGACACCTAAAAAATATGTGCCCATGTGCTAATTCCAGTCTCTGTTATCTATTTGAAAAAAGTACCTCTGCATATGTAATCAAGTGAAAACTCTCTGAGATTAGGTCAGCATGAATCACCCAGATAGGCCCTCAAGGCAACCATCAGTTGTTTCCAGTTTCCTTTTAAAACAAGAGGGGTAGACAATGGCATAGGAAGAGCAAGAGGAAAAAAGACCAAAGGGGCAGTGATCATTTCCACAGACTGGAGTGATCTAACCACAAGAAATGTCAAAATGGGAACAAGTCGTGGCAAGGATGCACAATAGAGCATGGTCAGTGGGAATGTAAAATGAAACTGCATGGAATTTTCTCCAAAAAAGTTAAAATGAAACCACCATATGACCCAGCAATTTCACCACTGGGTTGATATCCAATGGACATGAAATCAGTTTGCTGAAGCAAGTCAGCTGAAGTCTGTCCTCCTGTGTTCACCAACAGCCAAGATACACAATCAACCTGAGTGTCTATCAACAGATGCACGGGCAAAGAAAACGCAGCACCTACACAAGGGAATACAAATCAGCCTTTTAAAAAAAGAAGGAAATCCTGTCATTTGTGACAACATACAAGAATCTGGAAGACATTATGAGAAGTCAGACAAGCCAAGCAGAGAAAGACAAATACTTCATGATCTCATTTATGTAAAATCTAAAGAAGCTGAACTCACAGAAGCAGACAATAGCATGGTTGGTAACGGTTGCCACAGGACAAGAGGAACGTGGTTAGGGAGATGCTGGTCAAAAACAAAATTTCAATTAGACCAGAGGAATAAGTTCCCTTGATTCGATATGTTCAAGGGATCCACTGCACACCATTTATAATGCAGTGATTCTAGTTCATAGAATTGTACTGAATTCCAGAAAATTGCTAAGAGTAGATCTAAAGGGTTCTCATCAGAAAAAAGAAATGCATGTGGCAACACTAATGTTAACTAATAGCTGAGTCACCATTCTACAACACACATGTTTTACAGCATCTTATTGTATGTAATAGACATATGTCTACTAAAAAATTAAGAATTTTTTTTTTTGAAAAGTGTGATGCTAATTAGCTACTGGAAACTGGAAAAAGAGAAGGATTCTTGCAGAGGGAATGTTCCCTGCCAGCACCTTCATTTCACACATGTGATTTCTAGAGCGAGGAATGAATAGTTTTTGAAAATTTTTCCAATCTGTGGTTATGTAAATCGTAGACACAGAAAGCGAATACAATACTCAATCAGGGTGTTGAACAGATGTGATGAAGCAGCATAAGCAAATACTCTTGACCCATAACCACTCCATAAACATGAGTGATCACAATTAATGGGGCTGCCGTTGTGGTTTAGTGCGTAAGGCTATTGCCTGAAATGCCTGTCTCCTATATGAGTGCTGTTTCATATCCTGGCTACTCCACTTCCGATCCAGATCCCTGTTAATAACCTTAGAAGAGCAGCAGAAGACAGCCCAACTGATCCGGTCCCTGCCACCCACGAGGAAGAACAGGAAGAAGTCCCTGGCTTCTGGTCTCACCCAGACTGTTGTAGCCTCTGGAGAGTGAACCAGCAGGTACAAAGTCCCAATTCCTCCCTCTTGCTCTCTCTCTTATATTCTCTTTTTTTTACTTTTTCATGTAAATAAAACAATAAAAAACAACAAAAAAAGATAAAGTAATGAACGGTCATTATAAAGAGGCTTCAAAAAGTTCACATAAATTTTGAATTACCCATTTTTTACCTATTTTTAATTTATTATTTATGTAATGAAAGTCACAGTAGGAGAGAGACAGACACAGAGAGATCTTCATCTGCTGAATCACTGTCAAACACCCACAGCAGTTGGTATGGGGCAGGAGGAAACCAGGAGCCAGGATTAACATTTCCCAGGTGAGTGGTAGGGACCCAAGGACTTGGGTGATCATCAACAGTCTTCCAGATGCAATAGCAGGAAGTTGTACTACAAGTAGAGGCAAGGCTCAAAGCCAGGCAGCAGCTTAACCTGTCTTTGAATCACCTACAAACTTCATTTTCCAGTTAGCTTTTTGAGGCCCTACTGTATGAAAGGGGAAGTCATTCTAAGTGCAAATATAATCTGCTTTTTTCTTTTCCCGAAAGAAAAAACACCATTTCTTTCCTTTATAACTGTGACATGAAACACAACATCAGTAGATATAATTTTAAAAATACTGAACTTTGCTTTTAGTAAAAACAAATACCTATAACAATTTCATATGATTTCCACATATCTAATATTCATATTTCACTACTTAGGCTAAAGTTAAATTTTTAAGAAAATCTTAGAAAAAGTACTATTCTCTCCTGACCTACTAAATACTCATTTAGATGAAACAAAAGGTATTAGAGATCACTGAAAACAGTTGAATGGTAAAAACAGATGGTTTTCTTAATAAAGAAGACTTATTTCTCAACCATTGAAATATTGCTTCAGTATATGGTATACATAAAAGCACATATAATAAAAGCACGTATACATAATAGTTTCTTTTGACTCAAAGAGACACATCATCCTCTGAAGAAGTTCTGAGTGAGCAGGAAGAGGCCCAAACCTCCTCTCCCCTGGAAGGTCAGACCTTTCATTATAATCCCATCCTCTACAGGTTGACAGTCTGCCATAGACAGGTGGACAAGTGAGAAGTCAATGTAATGTCATCAATACATGCAAGCATTCTTCAAGGCCCAAAATGCAGGGGTTCAGGTTTGCATTGAAACAAAGAATGGCATCGTTTTAATTTTTCATTCCCCTGCTTCAATGCATTCAACAGAACGGTAGATAAAAAACAAAACAAAACAAAACAAAACAAAACAAAACAAAACAAAACAAAGCAAAACAAAAAAAAACAAGATAGGAGTGGATCAACAGGTCCCTGCCCTGCCCAGGATACTTTCCATACCTAAAATGAAAGATGAACATAGAACCTAGAGTGATGAATCTGTTAAGACACACTTTACTGTATTCATTGGCAAGTATGACCCAGTGAAGATCAAGTGAGGGCCAATCAGGCACACATTACTGGCACAGATGACAGAAGCTGTTCCCTCCCCTGTGATCCCCTCCACATGGGCAGAGATACCGCAAATGGAAGTTCTCTCCTCACAAGTCAGGCACTGATGAGCGCAGTCACTCAACAGAAATCACTCGCCAGTTGAGGCAATTCTGGCCCTCTCAATGGGAAGAACCCTCCCTCCCTCCAAACTCTCCCCACCCTAGGCCTACAGCAGTTCCCACTCACAATTGAGAAAGTCTTCAACTGGCTCACTTATTTCTCTGTCCTATACACACTACACAGCCAGAACATCTTGTTTCTTAATCCTGGCTGTGTGACCTGAGGCAAATTTGATCCCTCTACTTCTGCATTTTTAGAAAGAGAATAAAGATAGATAGCATCTATTCCTCACAGATAATGAAAGGATTAGGTGAGTTATATGTAACGCATTTAAAAGATGCTCTGACTCACAGTACCTGCACAACAAATTATTTCTAAATATTGTATCATTACTTTGAGAAAAAATCCTATTGTTTCCTACTAAGAAGCAACGGTCAAGCCCTTATGTATTGCCCCCATGAACTTTTAAAGCATTGATCTTTGATTCTGAGCCCTGTAAATATCTCTCAATTTTCTTCACTCCTGAAAATCCCCATTTCAGCCGTACTAAACAACTGACAAGTTCTCAGACTAACAGGGCCTTTGCTTGGGCCATGCCTGCTATCTGGAATTCCTCCTACTTCGACTGTTGACCAACTAGCAAGTCTCTAGTCTACATGCAGTTTTCAAGTTTTGCTTTCGCTCAGAAAGTTCACTTGACTTATAAAAACTGTCAGTTGACATGTTTGTTTCCTTCCATTATGGGATCCCTAAGGGAAAACATACATGTTTATCTACCTACCTCTTGATCCTAGCACAGTTACTGACATCCTATTATAGCTAAATAAATGCCCCCAAGAGGATATGAAAAAAGCATGGCGGTGGGGGGAACAAACTGTGCGTGAGAAGAGGATGTCTTTTCCTTCATATATCATGCCACTTCCCCTACGTTTCCCACTCTGTTTTAAAGTTTCATCCCAACAAATTCAGTAAGCATCTTAAAGCATATTGCTTTTTCATACCATGAAGGAATTTTGGAATAGGCACCACACAGTACATACAGGTACACATACTTAGCGGGATTCAGTTGTTCAGTGTTTTAATTCACTATGATTTTCACAATCTTTCCAAATTTCTTTTTGCCAATTTGCTTGATTCCCTTCTAGCACAGCTAACTCCTGAGGAAACAAAGTGCTTTTTTTGTACCAATTTCCCTAGATTTGAATCACAGAATCCCTCCGTGCTATGATCACATATTCTCACTGCTGGTAGTTTTCAACATTTTTCCTTTTCAGCACTTCAAATTCAGGAATCTGGAAAACAAACAAAAAAACAAAAAAACAGGCTATCCCATTCCTCACTGAAACCATTCTTCACCCAGAATTAAGGACAGAGGCTAAGCTTTAGTATTTTTAAGGTCACTAAGTCCACTGAAAGTAGCAAAAACATGTTTCTGTTTCTGTAATTCAATTACATGTGGTTATTCAAGCTCCAGGCACACACTTAAGGAAGGACATTTTGAGGTTCTAAACAAAGAAGGAAATTCAGGAAAATAACAAACTTCATGAAAGGGCTAGGAAAGGTTACAGAAAATGGAAAATATGCTTGCTTCATTAAGAATTATGGTATTTGCTGTAAAGCAATTTACCCCTGAATCCAAAACTCCCCAGTCAAAGTGTGAGACCCTGATGAGATGACTAAAAGCATACTGTAATCAGATCATAGAGAGATGGGGAATACAAAAGAGCAAGAGCCACAGGCACGCGGGGCGGAAGGCTGAACTCCCAGGCATCCTTCTACTCCCCTCCATCACACAGCTCTAACTCCAGTTTCACTACTGGGGCCAAGCTGCCACCAGCTGCAGGCCAGTTCTTTCAGAGATGAAAATGAAAACAGAGACAAATTGGGTTGGTGGACTAAAGGCTCAACTGGTTACTGCCTCAAACTTGAAATTCCTATGAATCTATGAGGTCTGTTCTCTACATTTACACTTAGACATGCATTTTAATTCAAAGACAAATCGTTTCACAGATGAAGATGCTTTGACTTATCCAAAAAATGTACACATTGGTGCTTCTAAGGGAATGAATGAGGTAATACATAGCTGGAATACTTTGTGAGATTCTGAAAAAGCAATATTTTTCAAAGAGCCCTGATTCTTTTCTATTATAATCCATGGATTTTAATATTGGGTTGTCAAATAAATGCCTCCATACTTGTTTCTTCCTGGCACCTAAGAAATGCACTGAATGACCAAGACCCTTTTTGGTGTATTTATAAACATAAAATGAACTGTTAGACAAGAGCCAACTGCAATAACTATGTAGTAAATGTGTTAATTTTTGCATTTAAGGAGACAGAATGATTACATAGGAAAAAAATCACCATTTCTGGAGGAAAACCATCTTGAGTTTGAATTCTGCCTTATTTATTTACCAATTGTGTAACTTTTAAACACTTAATTCTCTACAAATAGGATGACATTTTTCACAATATGTGGCTATTAAGATTAAATGTCTAAAGTAGATTAAGTTCTTAGCTTATTAACTGATTAGAGCAAGAATTTAAAGTGCATGGTTTTTGTTCTTTAATATGTTCTACTTAAGAGATTCCTTCCATATACTAAAAAATGACATAAATTGCTCTTCTCAGAATTTTCATGCTTTTACATTGTATCTTAGATTAAAACATCAAACTAGGACCCAGCACAGTGGCCTAGCGGCTAAAGTCCTCGCCTTGAATGTGCTGGGATCCCATATGGACGCCAGTTCTAATCCCAGCAGCTCTACTTCCCATCCAGCTCCCTGCTTGTGGCCTGGGAAAGCAGTCAAGGACGGCCCAAAGCCTTGGGACCCTGCACCCGCATGGGAGACCTGGAGGAAGCTCCCAGCTCCTGGCTTCAGATTGCAGCACTGGCCACTGTGGTCTCTTGGGGAGTGAATCCGTCCAATGATTCACTCCCCAAGTGAGCTGCAACGGCCGGTGCTGTGCCAATCTGATGCCGGGAACTGGGAACCTCTTCCAGGTCTCCCACACGGATGCAGGGTCCCAATGCATTGGGCTGTCCTTGACTGCTTTCCCAGGCCACAAGCAAGGAGCTGGATGGGAAGTGGAGCTGCCGGGATTAGAACTGGTGCCCATATGGGATCCTGGGGCTTTCAAGGCGAGGACTTTAGCTGCTAGGCCACGCCGCCGGGCCCCTATTTGTTTTAAAATGGAGTAGTTTTTGTATGATAAATAAAAATATTTCAACTCCACAAATTATATAGCATTAGAGTTGAAACGCTAAAATATTTTTTGATTTTTTTATGTTTTTACTTAAAAGACTTGCTAGGGGTGTGGAGGGGGAGACAAACAGAAAGTGAAAGAATCCTTCCATCTGCTGGTTCACTCCCCAAAAGGCCAAAATAGCTAGAGCTGAGCCAATCCAAAGCCAGGAGCCAGGAGCTTATCCTAGATCTCCCATGTAGGGTTCTAAGGCTGGGGCCATCCTGCAAAGCTTTCTTAGGCATTTAGCAGGAAGCTGGACTAGAAGTGGAGCACTGGAACTAGAACCAGCACCCATTAAGGATGCCAGCTTTGCAGGCAAATGATTAGCTTGCTATGCCACAACACCAGTCCCACCAAAAATAATTTTTTGGAAAAAATCACAGCAAAGTTCCACTAGAGGTACAGTTTATTTCTGATCTTTTGTAGTGATAATTCTTTATAAAAGTACACTAAATAGGCTTCTCATAACAAAATTAAATTATATAAAATATAAGATATTTTAGATTGGGAAAAACCACTGTTGTAGATGTTAATATGACAAAAGGATAAAATCCTATTCCGGAGAGGTGGATAAACAGTCCATTTTTCAAATATAAAGAATTCTTCCTTCCTTTTAATAATATTTGGTAATCAAAAACAATCTTATAATAACAGAAACATTCTGGACTAATAAGTAATCCATTATCTCAAAACCTGGTCTATATAACAAAATCCCAGTGAAACAAAATTCTGGAAAATCCCTCATTCATTGTTACATTCATTGTTACATGATGAATTACACAGGAACAGTTTCATAAACTTCAGCCAAAACAGCCAACAATAAGTCATATTTAATTTTATGAGAGGCATTTGAATTCAGAAATGTCTACATTTTTACTAAAATGTGAAAATGAACCCTTCCCCTATTATGCAAGTTAAGACTTATAATAAGAATATTTTCACTTCTGCATTCAAAAAGAAAGCATGATGATGCAGAAAAAAATCATCATTTGAACACAAAAATAAAAGCAAATGCAAATAACTGAAATGCTTCCAAACACATTTCAATTGCAAGGAGAGACTATTACCAGGTATCATGGAAGGTAAACAGGCATCACTAGAAGCACTCCTAACATTTAGAAACTTATAAGAATTGAAGTGAAAAAGTGGGCTTAAAAAAAACTAAACCAAAATAAAATGTTACAGTTTAGTCTGCAGCACACGTAAGTTTTGCTTAGCCATCAACTCTCACTTACTTTCAACTCACATAAAGCCGAAGCTATTTCAGTCTTTGCGACCATAATAGCAACAGCAGCCAGTGGAAAACAGTTGGGAATGACTTGCATTTCAGTCCTTTCAAAAGCTCTTGAAGGGATGGACAAAAATGTTTTCTTTGGAACCGTCAGGAGACTGCTGTCATTAAATACAGAAGAATGACAAGTTTTTGTTGCTGTTTATCTCTCCAATATCACCATGTGAATGATTTCTAATCACGCAAATGCAGCAAAACATGCTGTATTTATAAAAGTGGCAGTCAGGACAACCCAAGGCAATAAGTATGTACTTAGTGTCTTCACTGTACAAGTCAGGCTGCACGTTTTGAAATACATAATAAACATGCCTCATGTCTGCTTCCTAAGAGTTAATCTTGCTACTACTGAATTGGTGACTGTGCTATATCTTCCCATATAACATTTTCAAGGTGCTAAGAAAGGCTAGGTTAATTTGGGGAGACCCAATTTTGTAGAATCATGTTCCTTTTCATGTAAAGATGCCTTCAACTGTGCTGCACTTTTTCTACTTCCTACTCCACCCTTATGCTGACTGCTTGGTCTCTGCTTCCTCCTGTTTCCACTTTCATATAGCTTAAAATGTTTTTAGCCAGTTTTCCAATTTGAACCACACTTGAGGCGGCTTCCACAAGGACTCCACATATAAAGTGTTCTTCAATCATATATGTATATATATGTGAATGAGTAAATAAATGCAATTCTTACTCATATGTATAGAAAACTTACCTCTTCATTTAAACTGACATACAGTATTTACAAAAGCTATAGCTTTTAACAACACGATTGGTATCTCAAACACCAAGATGGGATGCCATTACCACTCTATTCATGGACAGTCTGTTTTGAATTATACACAAAGGCCAATGAAAGGTGGACAGAGATAAATGTGGGAAGTTCACGCAACCGATATATTTTTGAACTGGATAAGGAGGGAATGGCAGGGCCTTTCAACAGGACAAGTAAAGCAGCAAGAGATGCAAATTTCTGAGACAAAGCCAGAAGTTCAGTTGTGATCACGCTGAGCTTATGGTTATCTGAAACATTTAAATGAGAAAGTCTCAGCAGAAGTCTGACCAAGGTGAGTAGAAAAGCAAGAAGGTGAGTGGATCCTTCAGTCTGGGTCCAAGCCAGTTAAAAACGAAGCATTTAATATCCTCTCACATCTTGCATATCTACAGGAAAGCTTTGACTCAGCTGTTTGCAAATCCTATTTCCCTCATTTCTCACTCATCCAGGTTACTGCAAGACTTGACAGACTTGTTTCCTTGCCTCTGGTTTCTCTCCATCTTCTTCCAAACAGTCTCAATAGATGTTTTGAAAACAATGTCTAAGACTCCACCCAAGCATCTAAGACTTCAACCTCCTAACCTTCATTTCCTTTGCCCTACTTCCTGATGGTCATTATGTTCAACACTACTCCTGCCCCCTGCCACCAAGCCTCCTCCTGGCAGCAGTCCCTGAGGTAACCTTTCCCTTTGAATAGGACCCTGTACTCCACCAAACCCTTGCATTCAGTTTCATCTCAATGACTAGATTACAAATTTCTTAAAGGCAGAGACCATAAACTACTCATTGTATTTACCCCTCAGAGCCATTAGTTATAAAGTAAATTTGAAAGTTCAAAGTTTTTATTTGATGACTAGGAGGGTTTTTTCTTAAAGATGTATTTTTATTGCAAAGGCAGATTTAAAGAGAGAAGGACAGACAAAGAGACAGAGGAAAAAGATCTTCCAAATGCATGATCGCTCCCCAGATGGCCGCCAGCAGCCAGAGCTGATCCAAAGCCAGGAGCCAGGAGCTTCTTTGGAGCAACACATGCGAGTGCAGGGGTTTTCCCAGGCCAACTGGATCAGAAGTGGGAGCCACAGGTTTGTGAACCAGCGTTCTTATGCCATGCTGGTGGTGGAGGATTAGCCAATACAGCCACCTTACCAGCCCCATGAGATTTTAAAAAACTAAACCTCAGTAACTAATGATAGTGCTGATAGAAGGTTTTAAGAGAAACAAATCTCTTAAAAGTATCATTAAACATACAGTTCAGAAGTAAGATATTTTATTTTAATATACTGTGCAGACTACTGAAAAAGAATGCACATGAATTTGAATGGGAGAGAGGAAAAATTCTCTTTTCTTGATCCGTCTTTCTAACAATACACAGTAAAGGTGAATTACATCTGCACTGCACCCTTAATGAGAACAGGGAAGTTAGCAAAATGAACATGACTAGGTGTGTACGGGTTTCTTTTTGCTGACACTGTTGTTCCTGCCAGCTGGGCCATAAATTATTGACTAAGACAATAATTTTGAACCCCAAGCAGCAGTTAGCATAATGTTGGTATCTATTATACTCTGAAAAAGCTTTAATTATAATTGTGTGATAGAAAAAAAATCACCCACTTGACTAAATAACCTTTCCTCCAACACCTGCATCATCATCTTTCTTATTCTGGTCAGATAACCACATACCTGACTTCCCTCTCACTTTCTTCCAGTTTCGCTTCAGACACACCCATTCTGTTGCTAAGTAACAAAACAAACAAGGCCTAGAAGTAACTTTACACAATGGATACCATATTAATACTCACTTATCAATTGAGCAGAAAAGAGAAAAGCCATCTTTATTATGTCTTAGGATATTTTCATATGCTATGTCATTTCAATTAAATTGTACAACAGCCCTAAAAGGCAGGCATGATTATATTTATGTACAAATGAGTAACTGAAACTAAATGACTTATCTAAGGTCACAAAACCAGGAAATGACAGGATTTGCAGTTTGCCTAATTTCAACACCAACATGGTGCTACTCATCTTTTTTTAAACCTTTACCAGGGCCATCTTTAAAATGTCTACATATACAAATGATTCCACACGTTAAAAATTTCTCTTTTTTCTTTTTTTGGAAGCCAGAAACAGAGAAAAGGAGAGACAGCGAGATCTTCCATCTGCAGGTTTATTCCACAGAGGGCCACAAATGGCTGGCGCTGAGCCAATCCAAACCCAGGAGCCAGGAGTTAGGAGCATCCAGGTCTCTCACATGGGTCCTGGGGCCCGAGGACTTGAATCATCCTCCACTGCTTTACCAGGCCATAAGCATGGTGCTGGGTAGGAAGTGGCGCAGCCAGGACATGAACCACCACACATGGGATGCTGGCACTGTGGGAGAAAGCTTAACCTACTATACCAAGGCAGCAGCCCTCAAAATTCTTTTATAAGGATTATTTCAGATGTGATCCAAATAATATTTACAATAAAACTTAAAATTAAACTTGTCTTTAAATATATTTCCTAGGATTTCCCTACCAACATTTAACACAATAAAATCATTTTTTCCTTCAAAGGAATAAATCAAATTTTTTCTGTTAAAAAAAGGCCATGCACTTTCAAAATGTAAAATTCAAATTTAATTAAAAAATGTAACACACTTTACAATTCACATTTAGTAAATCTTGTTGCTATACTGCTACAAAGTATCCAAAACACATGAGCTAAGCTGAGCCTTCCAGTGCAGGAACATTCTTTATTCTGACTGAACTGAAGAATGCAGAGAACCATGGCTGCCTGTTGACTTTGCCAATGACAAGTCACTGCTCTCTAATCCCTTCTCTAGTGAGAAAATGGAGCAAATAGTCCTTAAAACATGTATTTTTAAAAAGTCTTATTCTGAGTTACTTGTGGAATGCAATCATAAAAGCCTGCTAGACACGACACCCTCAGGATCAGCACTGCAGGGGATAAATCCACTAGCTGCAGGTCCAGCCTCTCACAGGAATAATCCCAGGTGCTCTACTTCCCATCTACCTCTCTACTAACGTGCCTGGGAAAAGGGCAAAAAACAGCCCAAGTCCTCCGCCCCGCATAGAAAAACACACAGAGAAAGTTCCTGGCTCCTAGGTTCAATTTGATGAGTAAGGCCATTTTGGGGGGCAAGGGTGGGGAAGAACATGAGGACCGAAACAGATTGGATCTCCCTCTGCCTGCCCCTCTCAGCTGTATTTCCTTCTTTTCTGTAACTCTGCTTTTCAGATACATAAATCTCAAAAAAAAAAAAAAAAAAAAAAGCACCACAAAACACTACACCTTCAAAGTTTTCTAAAGGCTTATTTTATTTTTATTTGAAAGGCACAGTCACAGAGAGAAAAACCGATAGAAAGATCCTCCATCCACTGGTTTACTCCCCAAATGGCTGCAATGGCTGGACTGGAACCAATCCAAGGCCAGCAGCCAGGAGCTTTGTTTCAGGTCTCCCACAAGGGTGCAAAGACCCAAGGACTTGAGACATCCTCTGCCACTTAACCAAGTCACAAGCAGGGAGCTGGATTGGAAGTGCAGCAGCTGAGATGAGACCCGGCACCCACATGGGATGCCAGTGCCACAGGCGGAAACCTAGCCTACTACACCATTATGCCAGCCCCAGTCTCCAAACTTTAATATAGAATTATCCTTTGCAGTCAACAGGCATACAAACTTGGGAAAGAAAAGTAAAAAAAAATCACATTCCGATTTAGGACGAGCAAACACCCATAGAAGTTAGTATCCAAATGAATGTTCCTGTCTACTGGCTGCTAACCTGGTTAACCTCTTTCACCCTATTTCCTTTCAATCTATATGTCAGGGTGTTTCTTTTTAGGATTTGTGTGTGTGTGTGTGTGTGTGTGTGTGTGTGTATGCGTGCACGCCCGCTATTGCTCCACCTTACACCAGACCGCTCACTACATCTTAACCTAGACAGCACAGGCTTTCTATTTGTTAGCATTTACCTGTAGTAAGTCCTTACACACAGCTAATTTCCTGCAGCCAAGTCGTCTTTTCAGGATAAATTTGCAACCATAAACCAAAATGCCAGACACAGCAAGGTGCTTGGTGTTAGATCTGCCGACTACACCGTGAAAAGAAAACAAGAACCGGTTGTAAAAAAAAGGTGTACAGAGACCTTTATTGAGATTTTTATTGAGATTCACTGTCAGGCCCCCTCTCCCTCCGTGCTAGAGGAAGGAGACAGGAGTGTGGAGAAAAGGAAGGCAAAATGGTGAGGGTTTTATATACCCCTTTTGTCGTGGGTGCTGGCACAAACTCCGCTTGAGCCCTAATAAGGTAAGGAATGTTGGCCTAGGCTCCTCATTGGCCGGCTGGAGCCCTGCTAGTCCGATGACGTCTCTGGCTCCTGTATCCCCTTATGGTTCCAGGCTGAGGCCGGAGTGACTTGTCCGGTCTGAAATAAGCCCTATTCCAGCAGGGTAAAGATGGGAGGCAGAGAAAAGGGAACAAAGAAGGAAACATCTCCTGCCATGGTGGCAGGAGGGAGCTGCTGGGGAGGGAAGGGGGCAAGGTGAAGGAGGACAGCGGGAGCCAGGTGGGGACGCTGAAGCACACGAAGGGAAGACAGATGGAAGTGGATGGGCGGGCAGCATGAGGACTTGGTGGACAGGATTGTTGGAGCCGCAGGGGATTCGGAGGTGGGTGAGGATTAGGGGAAGTGGTCACGAGGGGGTGGTGGATAGGGCTGTCAGGGATGGCACCACGGTGGGCAACCAGAACTCTGCTAGAACTTTGCTGTGAGAAGGAGGAAGAAGTGAAGCCGGTCTAAGATGGCAGGGTCTCACTAGCCTTGAGTCATTCCTTACATTATTGCTTTTAGTGTCTTTTATTTCTTTTTTGTTAGAGAGTTAGAGAGAGAGGAATGGACAGAGAAAGAGTGGGAATCATCCATTTGCTGGTTAATTCCCCAGATGGCTCCAATGGCTGTGGTCAGGCCAGGCTGAAGCCAGAAGTTTGGAACTTCCCTTGGTTTCCCACTTGGGTGCAGGGCCTGAGGAACTGGGCCATCCACCACTCTATGGTTCCCAGGGCACAAGCTTTGAGCTGATTAGGCAAATCACATAAAGTCTCTAAGCCAACAGGTAGGTACTCATTTGAAAACTTCTGAAAAGGATTAGTAGCAATCCTTTCTCGATGGATTGATTAAATGATATAGATGAAAATGCATGCACAAAACAGACATATATACAAGCCTGCCCTCTTAGTTATCCCTAAACAATACATCTAATTTTAAGGATGGAGTAAGATATAATCACTTAGCCCTCAAAAGCAGTCATCCTTCCACCTCAGAATTAAAAACAAACCAGGCACTGGCATTGTGGCATAAAGGTTAAAGCTACCTCATGTGAGGAAGCACCCCATATGAACACTGCTTCGAGTCACAGCCACTTCACTGCAGGTCCGTCTCTCTGGTAATGGCCTGGGAGAGCAACGACATTTGGCCAAGTGTTTGGGACTCTGTCACCAACACAATTAGCCCCAGATGAAGTTCCTGTCTCCTGGCTTACAAGGGCTCAATCCAGGCTCAGGCCTGACCATCCGGGAAATGAACCAGCAAACTGAAGCACGTGCGCTTTCTCTCTCTCTCTCGTTCTCTCTCTCTCTCTTTCTCTCTCTCTCCCTCCCATCCTCCTTCCCTTCCTCTCTCTCATTCTAACTCTGCTTTATAAATAAATAAATAAATCTTAAATAAACAAAAAAGCCAATATAGTGAAATAGAGTGAAAGCTCAACTGCATAACGTACATGAATAAAACACAGGAAATCACTGAGAACTACCAATTTCAAGGGGATCATATGCAACTACAGTTATTAAAAGAAAGTACAATCCAACTAAGTATGTGTCTTTTAATTCATATTAATTGAAATATCTCAGGCAAAGAACTGAAAAGTTTGATTAAAAAATGCTTTCTAATCTCTTAACACTACGCTATCAGTGACAAACAGAATAGAATCCATATAGCTAACATTATTATGATATTAAGCAATCCATTAAAATAAAACAATAGCTTCAGTCTGGTACTAAAGCTACTTTTTCCTGTTTTTTTTCTTGTAGCTTGATGTGCCTATTAAATTATTCCAACCTGTCTTTCACTTATAGTAGTTATTGGATCTCTCACAATTTTCCTTCTTGTTTGAAGACTGTAAAAGGAGAATGCAGGACAAAAGTACAACAATATTTTTCAAAACTCAATCCTTCTAGATCTTTCACTTCCAGTCATAACAAATTATATACTAAATGAAGGTTTAAGAACAAAAACAAAAAACAGAAGAACCAAAAGCATGTCACTACCAATAATATAAAAAGAGAGGATGATTTTAAAAAGATACATGTACAATACATATTGTTTATATATTACAAATATATAGTGACCCTATAAGGATCCATTTAAAACTATGAAATCAGGGCGAATATGTATGATATTTTCTGCTGATTAAATTGTATTTGAGTAGCCATCTGACCTATTCTTCGCCTTTTTAAAGTCAACTGAATGTCACAAGCCACGCTGTTAACCTGGCACAGTTTACGATAACTCCAATGAATAAAGTACAATTTCCTGATTCTTTCAGCCAAAAAAAGCAAATTTAAGTTGATTTCCTATAATAATAAGCTCTAGGGAACTTATCCACTTACAGTTGAAAAACCAGAACAAGAACCAAAATTTTTATTGCAAAAATGGAATTTAGAATAACCGATGACCTCACTTCATGGTTAAGAAAACTAAGGAGTTGAGTGATTTGCCCGAAATCATATAAAGAACAAGTTTATCTGTTCTGTGTACAGATAATTATTGAAACAGATTAAATAGTTTTAAACCTGATTTATGGTAAACAATTCATGAACATCAAAGTTTTTGAAACTATTGTTCTCATGTAATTTTAAAAATGGTCTATTTTGACTTGCATGAAAATCATAGGTAAAATGTATCTGATATTTAAAAACAAGTACAATCACTGTAAGCAGAATTTTTCATAACCAGGTTTATAGATCTTCTGGAATTAGCACAAGCTGCAGAACAAAAATTTCCCCAAGCCTTTAGAAGGCAACAGAAACCAAAATAAAATCTTTCAGATTTCTTCATTCCTTAGATCCTTAGGGTAGAGGGAAAAAATGACTTACTTTTCAGGATATCACAGCATGGTATGTTCATAGTATTTCATGCCCTCAAATTAAGCCAGATACAAAACAGTTAAAAATTATTTTAATCAAGTAAGTATCTTTATCTTAGTTTTTCTTATCAAAAATCCCATTTTAGGATATTGAGGGTGGGTCAAAAGATGAAATCAATTTTTTTTAAATGACATATACACATGAAAAAAAAAAAGAGAATATCAGCAATATAATGTAAAAAAAATTCACAAATCCAAACTGTTGGTGATTCCAAAATACAAACAGGTTTCCCATTCCCATCCTTTCCCTGGCGACTGCTGGGCGACGTGAGCAGAGTCTGCATCACGACACGCACGGTCTCCCCAGGGCTGCAGGGAAAAGGCTGTGTTCCAATAATGAAATATGTTCTCTTCCAAGCCCTGCTCTACAGCTGGCCAACAAACTGCAACTTTCCAACGTTTCTGGCCATTTTAACAGACTCTCCAAAACTTATTTACAAACATCACAATGGTCCACCTGTACCTATTTCCCACCGCCTCTCTGATCTCATCTCTGAAATTCATGAAACATACAGGGTCTTCAAAAAGTTCATGAAAAATGCATATTATCAAAAAACAGTTGAACTGATTTCATTATTTTTTGCACCAAAATAACTTATTTCATCTCCATGAACTTTTTAAAGTGCTCCTAAATCATTCCAATTTTGGTAAACAACACCAGTGTCTATCAAACAATTACTGGTTCAAAACCCGAAACACAAAATTACATACAAATATAATCAAAAAAAAAAACATGACCTTCACTTTCAAGAAGTCTCATTAACAGAGCTACTCCATATGAAATGATTGGTTAATAACATAGGCAGCAGTGGATATGGCAATTAGCTAATTAGATTTATTTGTGACTCATACAAGCAGCCCTGTTATTCCTGATTATACCTAGCATGTAACTAAATGCTAAATTGAATGGTATAAAGTGTTTCATGTAAGTTCAGAGGAGAAAACAGGGAAGAAGTGACAATACCAACAAAAGGCTGCAGGAGACAAAGCTCACCATTTAGTGTTATGGATATGAAGGCATGTGTTGGCATGGAATGAGCAGTGGACATTCCAGATGGAGTGAATTTTATCAGAGATCATATGAGCATGTGTAGCACAGTGATAAGCCTGTCTTAAATGGAACAGAGGGTATTTAATGATAAGCAGTGGGGATCTGCAGTGGACTTTCAGAGTAGAAACAGGTTACAGAGAACATAACCTTCAAAGTAGGGGACTCACATCTAGACAAATCTCATGCCCCATGCTGTGGGCACCCAGACTGGACATGCTGGAACCCTTTCATCGGTTTGATACACTCCCTGCATTGCTCTGAAATGGTTCACACCAGCTCCTCTCAGGAAGCAACAGCAGCTACCTCCTACCTCTCCTATCGGACTCCTCACACACATTTCCAGGACGGCCAGTAATAAACAAATGTAAGACAAGAAGCATGAATGCCTAATTCTTGTCTCAAAACAAGACAGATTTTATGGTGCAATTTTGTCCCCATGTTCTTGCCAGATCAAGTGAGGCTAGACATCCTCCGAAACCACATCTCTGGGCATCTCAATTTTTTCTTCCACATACTAATCCATTCATTTGCTCAAGTAACAGTTTAAAGGATCCCCTTAACCTATCCTTCCACTGGAATCCCCTTCTCAGGCTCTGCTTCCAGAACAAGTGGACTAAAATGTCTGTTGGGGAGTGTACTACGCAGTCATGAAGAAAACAAGACAGTAATGTTGTAGGGAATGTGGTGTGGTGGGTGAGAATGGGCTATAAAAGAATGAGCTGAAGGCCAATTAACGATGCTGAGCACATTCAGGAATATTTGCCGGTTGGCGTGAAAGCATAAAGACACAATGTCCTTACTACAGAAAAGAACCAAAAGGAACTTGTCAAAGTTGTCTCTTTTTCTTAAAAGGCAAATGTATAACTGCAATAGTACTCAGTCTTATATCACAAATTTTCTCAAATGTACACACTATCAAGACAGAGACATTATCTCACACAAGAAGCATTCAAACACATTAACAGAATTGTAATTAACACTCAAACAACCTCTAAAATTCTCCCTCATGTTTTTGGTGCCTGAATACCCATAATGAGAGACTTAAAAGATAAGATTTAAGCAGAACCTTGAAATATTTGTAACAAGTTGGTTTTATAAATTGGTTTGCTAAATTTTGTACTTAGTAACTCAAAAGAATCTTCATTAATAGTTAGTAGCAGATTTCTTAAATTGGAAATATATTCAAACAGTAACATCTAGTTTCCATCTATCCTTATATCCCATAGTGTTTTCAAATACAAAATATGATGCTGGGTCCTAGGTTTTATAAAATAAGGAGCACAATGTGAAAGAAAACAAACAGACTGATATAAAATAAATGATACACAGCTCAGGAAAAGATCTTATACTCTTACATGAACTTCCAATTTTAGAATGTGAGAAGCAGTGCATAATTCCTATTTGTTTTGTTTCCTGATATCTTGGACAAGTTAAACCAAATTTTTCATTCCATCTCAATGTAAGAAAGGATATTACCCAAATGGAAATTTGTAAAATTAATTTGTTCCTAATGTATTACCTTTCTATCCATTAAATTACTTTCATCAAAATACAGCTTTTGAAATTTAAATTCAAAATACATATAATCATGATGTACTAACTCACTGAAAAGAAATTTCCTCTTTTACTTTTTAGGAAAAAAGTATTTGCTAGAAGTCACAATACATTAAAGCAGAGATAGCTGCAAGTCTATATCAGTCTAGCTTTATAAAAAAATTTCCTATCTGGCTTTAAAACCAAACTGTCACTCATCCAAGAAATCAAATATAATTAACACTGTACAAAGCCTATCAACATTAATCCCTGAAACAGAAGTAGCAAAGAATGGAGAATCATTCCCAAAGGGCTTTCCGCAGAATACCAATCTCAGAAGCAGTTCCAAGACACAAAGTTTCCATTACCCAATACCTTTGGAAGGTGCCAAGTATTCCGTCCCTTTCTCAAAGACTCACGTCATTCTTGGTAATTTATGGAAAACAATGAGATTTGGTAGGGTGAAGAAAAATGCTTTACAAATCTGATAACTAAAAAACACTAAAAATCATCAAAACACGACTTGTTCCAAATCCTCCAGCATTAAATGATCATTATCATATGTTCCCTTCCTTATCATTTTAAAGGTTCTGAGATATTCTTTTATGACACTCTCTCCACTTTGTTTTTTTTCCTTCTCTAAAGCCCAAAACAATGCAATAATTCTAACTTTACAATTCATCACATTAATAGGAATTTCATCAAATATAAACACTGTTCTTTACTTCTAGAAACTGTGATTCAGCATATGAATTACTATTTTTAACAAGTGTTGCAGGTGATTTTTAAAGCAAGCCAAATATTGAAATGTTCCAAATACTTGATATTTTAAAAGTAACTTTTCTGATCTGACAAAAACAAAAAAGCCATGAAAGACATAAACTGTGGAAAGCCAAACAATATCTTAAAAGAATATTCTTTGATTGTTCAGACTATTAAGGCCAAGAATTTCACTACGGTAAAAAACTCTTGACCTGCACTAAATTGAGAAATTTCAAGAATTCTTGAATTCTTCTGATCTCAAGCACTCAATTTTATGAGTACATAAATGCATGCCTCTTTAGTGGGAAATAATCCAAAGCTTTTAGCAATGTTCATACTGCTGCATTATCTGATTTGAAAGTTACTATACTTTTTATTTATCTATCTGAAACAATGGGTGTAGCAGCTACATCTTATTGAACAGCATGAAGCAGACACATGCAAAACACATTCCTCCATGTTGCTTTCCCTCTCACAACCAAACAAAAAGCAGTTTACCTCTGCAGAGTCATATTCAAAGAGCCTGTGCAACCCTTAATCTTGTTCTGAGCTTCCAGATGAGTCATCCCATGTGCACTTATTCCATCGATGCTGAGGACCACATCGCCTATCCTCACGTTTGCTTGGGATGCCTTGCCTCCATCTTTTAGCTGTAAGAAACATGTCATATTATTAAGAATTCCACTCTTTAAAATAGCAACAACAATGAAATGCTGCAATAATTCACTTATACCAAAATAAATACATATTATTATTAGAGTAACTCAATGCTACCTTCTTTGATAATGTAAAGATAAAATTCCAATAATGTTCACACTTATTTTCTCGAATTTCCACTTAGTCTATTAAAACTGAATCTATTTGGTGCTGTGACATAAAGCCTCTCTCTGTAGTGTTGACACCCCATATGAGCGCCAGTTTGAGTCTTGGCTGTCCCACTTCTGATCCAGCTCCTATAATATCCGAAAGCAGCAGAAGATGGCCCAAGTCTCTGGGGGCTCTGCAGCCATGTGAGAGAGACCAGGAAGAAGCTCCAGGTTCCTGACCTCAGAAGAGCCCAGCTCTAGCAATTACAACCACCTGGGGAATGAACCAGAGACAGAAAATCTCTCTCCTTCTTTCTCCGTAAATCTGCCTTTCAAAAAAAACAAGTGGAAAAAAAACCTGATAGACAGTTCTGAGCTAGGTTCCCTGCTGAAGTCTCCAATTCTTGATTGTGTAACAGGACTAAGTGACAGTTTGAATAAGGATAAATGCCCAAGGAAACCCCACATTTCAGCAAAAGAAAAAGAATCTAATCTGAATGGCATTTCTATACTTTTATATTAATCTTTGAAAGCCTTTAAATAACTACATTTTTGTTTTGAGTACAAAGAATAACACAGAAGGAGGAGGACCTACTGAATAGGAGTCCTTCCTGTTGAGTTCAATTCACGTCCAGTGTTTGGGGACTGTATTCATTTACACCACAGGCCCCATATCTTTAACTTTGGCTCTGTTTCCTCCTCCAGGCTTCCAGCAGGAAAGGAGGGAAACACATTGTATCTGAGACTGCCTGCGTTTTCTTCTGTGTGATCGGTCTTTAATAACCAAGCTTTTTTTCTTTTGTTCAATAAAATTCTGTCCCATTATTTATTTTTTTCAAATTTTATGCATAAAGCTTCAAAAGCAGTAAACAAAATCACAATAAGACAGAATTTTCATCTAGAAACCGAAAAAAGTATAAATCAGAACAAACCATTTAAAAATAAATGATAAGTTCAGTATTCAGTAAGTACAAGCAGATCAAATCGAATATTGTAGCTATTGGAAAATGGGTGAGTCTGGATCCCCAAAAAAGAAAGAAATAGAATTAATCAACATCCTCAATTACTTGAAACTAAAGATTTTATGCACAGTTTGGTATGCAAGAAAAGTTCTAGAAATGAATAGTATTGATTACTGTAGAACAATGTGAAAGCACTCAGATAACACAACTGAATTGTATACTTGAAATAATTAAAGTAACTAACTTTATGTTACGTGAATCAACAATCTTAGAGAACATTTTACTAAAATGTTTGACAGAAAGAACACAAAACAAATCCCCAGGTTACTTCAGAACTGATGGCTAGATTTCATTCGAAGGCAAAGTGATAAATACAATGGACATTATTTGTTCAGTTAGGCTTTCCTTGCCATTAATTACCAAAATCTTTACTTAAAAATGATTATCCATGTAAATCAGTTCCATACATGAGAACAAATATTTAGATGTAAAAATCAACGAAATAGAGGCCAAAGCTGTGGTGTAGTGGGTAAGACCCCTGCCTGCAACACCAGCATCTCATATGAGCATTGATTCGAATCCCAGCTGCTTCAACTTGGATCCAGCTCCCTGCTGATGCATCTGGAAAAGCAGGGGAAGATGTCCCCAGTCCTAGAGCCATTAACGCTTCTGGGAGTCTGGGAGGAAGTTCCTGCTTCCTTTCTTTGGCCTGGCCTGCCCAGTCGCTTTGGGGAGTAAACCAGTGAATGAAAATCAATTTCTCTCTCTCCCTCTCTCTCTACTTGGCTTCTCCCTCTCCGTAACTCTACCTTTAAAACAGATAAATAAATGATATGCATCTAAATTTTAAAGAGATAAATGTATGTTACACATGTATTTACAATTTATATGCATGTAAATTATCCTGTCAGTCACAAAAAGTAGCCTTAAAACAAAAGTAGTAAACTCTACAGGTATTTACTCCAAATGTATCCAACAGAACCAGTATAAATAGTCCCAGTTCACTGTTAATGTAATGATAATGAACATTATAGAAATCACTCTGTGTCATAATCAGATAAACTTTAACTCCTTTGCTTCACCTGCCTACTAGATTTTGAAAGTCCACCATCTCAAGATGATTAAACTCAATTTCTCAGAAATACTGCATTTTAAGGCTTTTACTGTTACTTGTTTCTAATCTTTTTTAATTTCAAAAACTTTGATTTTTCACTTTACTTGAAAGATCTAAAGAGAAAAATAGCTTTCACCTATTGGTTGACTCCCCAAATGCCCTTGACACCTGGCGTTGGGTCAGCTGAAGCCAGGAATGTGAAACCCAATCCAAGTCTCCCCCAACGCATGGCAGGGAACCAAGGACTTGGGGCATCACGTGCTGCCTTCCAGGGATTGCAGTAGCAGGAAACTGGATCAGGAGCAGAGCTGGGAGTCATTCCAGGCACTCAGATATGGGTGGGATATATGCATCTAAACGATGGCTTAACTATGACCCAAATGCTCATCTAGGGTTACTTTTATTCTAAATGCTATTCTTATATTCATGTCACAGTAGACAGAAAGCCTGTAGCACCACAAATTCTGCCTCTTCCTTATGTATTTCATCTAAGAAAATTACAAAATTTTGTCAATTTTTTCATTACTCTTCTATGCTAGCTGATTAACATTCACCTTGATTTTACCTATTATAGCCTACTTAGCCCAAGATTTTTCTAAAAATTTACTCCACATTCAGCATTGCCATATCTCCCCCTGCTTCCATTGCCACATTTCCATTTTGGTGCCCCCACTACTGCTCACACTGCAAAAGTTCTAATGTTAATTTCTTTTTTTTTTTTCAATAAAAGGAGGGCCGAAAAGTTTCAAATTCATTTTGCTTAAACAATCTAAGACAAAGTGGAAGCCTGAAATATGAGCAATTTGTACTTTGTTACCAATCTGATTCCAATTCAAAACAAGCTCCACAGGTCAAGGGTCGTATTTTGCAATTTGCTTTTCTCCAAGATCTTTGACTTTGAATATCATAGCCTTCACAAAAAACTATTTTCTTAGATAACATCAAATTTAAAAATAGTCTATCAATTGCTATGTTGAATTCTAGTAGAACCACAGAAATACTCCAAAGTGTTCACAGAAAACTGAATTAAGTTTTTTCTGGTTCAAATAATTTGAAATCCATCTACCTTTTGTTTGTGATATGTACCTTCCAAGAACACTTTGAATTTCACTGTATGCATGGTTATCAAATTTCTTTGCTCCAAAAGTCTGTTTTTTTTGTTTTTTTTGTTTTTTGTTTTGAAATGTAGCATTAAAGACAGAAAGAAATACCATCTATTCACTGCCCAACTCCTCTATAAAGCCACAATAACCAGGGCCAGGTTGATCCAAGAATCGGAGTCAGGAGCTTCCTAAGGGGTTTCCCACATGGGTACAGGGGCCCAAGAACTTGGATCAGCTTCTGCTGCGTTCCAAGGCACATTAGCAGAGAACTGGGTCTGAAGTAGAGCAGCCAGGACTTGGAACAGGAACACATATGGGATACTGGTACTGCAGGCAGAGACTTTAACTACTATACCACAGCACTGTGCCCTAAAATAACTTTTAATTCCACTTTCTTCAAACTTTTTCAAATATTGATCCACATATTTTTCATCTACTACAAAGAGAAAAAAAAATTCTCAAATAAAAAGCTGAATCTTAACTGCACTAAATTGACCTCAGTCAGAAGCAAAATATTTTCCCAGTAAAACAAAATCGATTCATTTTAAATAGTTTATTATATATGGTGTCTAGAATCTCCAAATACATGCTACAACTTCTCTCAGAAACGCAATGTTTCTAACTTAAGTTTGGAAGTGCTTACCTGCACTTATCCTCAATCATTTCCTAAACGCAAAAGTGGATATAAATGCCCATTCTCTACCTGCTCAATTTTTCCTATATTCAAACTGCCACACAAATTCCCTTTGCTTTACAGTTTTAGGTTTTCTAACTCTCTGTCCATCTTCAGTGTTCTCTATCAGTGTTTCTTCTACTCAGACAATTTAAATGTAGGGGATGAAACCTGAGCAAATGCTGTATTTGATAGAAACAAATTGAGGATTTGTGAAAAGGCAACGCCTTACTGAGTATTCTTACGCATTTCATTTATCTCCAGGACTATTAGAGATAAACATGCTTCTTTTCTCCTAATTGGGTAGAATGCAGCATTATTATGAATTGTGAGCAGCCAAGGAAAGTATACAAGATCACTCATTACTTACATAGCTCATTTACCATTTTTGGAAGTCTGAATAGCTGCATTTGTTTGAAGCAGTAGTAACTTCCTGTCATCTGTATATCTTGTACATATAATTATGGCAGCCTTAGTGTGTCTGTTTTTCATAAATGCACTATATGTAAGACAGAAGCAGACGAGGGAGGTTCCCAGGTCAAACTCAGTGTACATAAAATTAACCCCAGGAAAATGTCTCTCATTTGATGTTTAAATGCATTTTTAATACAGCTGTCCAATTTCCCATACACTTAACTGCAGCTGTAAGCTTCTTTAAAAAGAAAAAACAGGCCAAGCATCGTAGCCTACTGGCTGAAGTCCTCGCCTTGCATGCACTGGGATCCCATATGGGCATTCCAGTTCTAATCCTGGTGGTCTGACTTCCCATTCACTCCCTGTTCATGGCCTGAGAAAGCAGTCCAGGACCACCCACTTAGGACCCTGCTCCCACATGGGAGACTCAGAAAAATCTCCTTGTTCCTGGCTTCAGATCAGCTCAGCTCCAGCCATTGTGGCCACTTGGGGAGTGAATCGGTGGACAAAAGATCTTTCTCTCTCTCCCCCATCCTCTCTGTATAGATACCTTTCCAATAAAAATAAATAAATCTTAAAACACACACACATTTGTTTCAAGTGTCATTTAAATTGTAAACAAGGTTGCACACACTGGAACTACCTGTGAATTTCATTCTTTTCTTATTGCTGAAATGAAGGTAGATCAAAACAACCATATCTTTTTCAAAATACTGGCAGGCTGGTATCCATATTTGACAAAAAATGATCTGATGTCAATCACCTATACTTGGGCTAAAACTCACTCTCTGGGACAGATGCAATTCAACGCATTATCTGTAATTGTGAATTAAATGTTTTCTCTTGAAAAGGAAGACCAGACTCCAATAAGGAAGAGAGCCTGTGTAACGGGGTATGAGGGTATTAGTGTGTGTGTGTGTGTGTACATGTACGTGTGAGTTTTGAGGGAAAGAATGAAAAGCAAGGAGCAGGTAGAGCCTTGGGAGTATTATTTCAGAGGAGTCTTCTAATGCCACACAATTAGTACTACTCCCTGGAACCAGGGTATTAAGTCAGGATCCTGGGAGCTCTCAGTTCTATGGAAGTTTTAGTTCATTTTACAGAATGTGAACACGGTTTCACGGTGGTAAAATGATAGGCCTAAATCCACACAAAATGATAGTGGGAAGCATATACTTTGAAATTTTAGGCAAACAATAGTTTACATGCATGCTTGGCCGTTTAGTAGTTGTGTGACCAGATTTCTCTGATTGCTCTAAGTGTCAGTGATCTCTGCTTCTCTGAAAATGCCTCACAAAACTGTTGAGCGGGCTAAATAAGTCATCAACACCACAGGTAATACAAAATACACTGGAAATGTTAACTATTATACTTACCTGAACAGTCTCCTCATTTAGCAACAAAGACACAGACATGCCAAAAAAATTCAGAACCCTAACTCACTACACTCTCCTTCACTACTTAGTACCATCCAAGTTTGACTTCTCCCAAATCCATCCCTACAGGATGTGACCACATGTCACCACTTCCCAGGAGAGTGTTACCACTATATTAAGATGTCAATGGAGAGAAATCAACATGGTGATGTGATGAGGAAGCCTTGAATTGATGTCAATCACCCATAGTTGTAATTGGGAAAAAACAGGAATTTAGGAAAACAAAACAAGAGAGGAACAACAGAGAGTACTGGTATAGAGGGAGAAACAGGAAACCAAAACCATGGGCAAGAAAGGACCATGAGATACCTTAGGTAATGGAAAGCAAGATTCTGGCCTTGTCTCTGGGTGTGTTGTGCATCCATATGCAGAAAAACTAGCCAATTTTATCATAGCAATATTCATTATGTCATCAAACATGTCTTTCATTTATTATTCTCAAACTAGATTTATAATGAAAAATGCCAAAAATGCTTAGCTTCCATACAAATGTATGGTTCCAACAGCACTGCTTCCATTAATTTTTTAAAAGAAGATTTATTTTTATTTAAAAGGCAGAGGTTTTGGAAGGGTGGGCTAGGCTGCTGCACCCACCAGCATGAGCTAGAATCAGGTGCAGACCAGCTGGGCCAAGTTACAGCATCTGCTGGCAAATGTTGAGATGAGGGAGGCCATGCACCCACAAGTACACATGAGATTTGGTGAGAGGTGTGTGAGCCTGGTAGGGGGGCAGCATGGGATACTCTGCTGGGCCACTACTCCCACTGGTGAGCATGAGAACTGGGACTACAGGCAAGCTAGGCCAGACAGGGCTAATGGCCTACAAGTGAACTGGTAGAGGGAGAGTCAGGCTGGGCTAACCAACTGTATCCTCTGGTGCACGCATGAGCCACAGTAAGTGCAGCTGGTTGGGCTTTGTTGCAGCATCAGTTAGCAAGTGCTGGGACTGGGGACAAGTCCTGTCAAGCTTGCCTGCAGAACCACCTGGAAAGTGAAAGATCTGGGAATGGGAGAGGGCTCAATAGGGGAACTGTAGCCACCTCTTGATGGGCCTCAACCCTCAATGGTGAGCATGAAAACCAGGTACAGGGGAGGGCCTGGCTAGAGAGCCAGTGGCACCTGCCAGCATAAGTGTGGGCCAGATAGTGGGGTTGGTTGGATAAAACTAGACTTAAACACCCACTGATGTGTATGACAGCAGAACGGGATGTAGGACAGACTGGACCAGTTTGCTGCACATACTGACAAGGACAGGAACCAGGACTGAGAGCAAGCTTGCTAGGATGCAGTTCCTAACAGTGTGGGTGAGGGTCAAGTGTGCAGTGGGCTGGGCTGGGCTGGGCCACAGCATCCACTGGTTTGCATAAGAGATGGGGCTAGAGATAGAACTGACCCGACCCAGCAATAGCAATTACCAGTGTGTGCACAGGCTGATGTGGGTGATAGACTGATAAGTATACAGTCAGGTCTGGGATCACCTCGGATGAGGATCCCCCCAACTGAACCACTAGACTCAGAAATGCAACCATCAGGGAGAATTGTTGGACCAGTGGACCAACTGCAGAGTGCAAGTGTCAGAACTGGGCCTACTTAGTGGCTTATATAGAGCAATGGATGGCATTCCCAGATGCACATGGAGCATATGGCAGTCCAGTGGGGACTGCAAAGGACATTCGATACCACAGCAGAGGAAGGAAGGCAGAATAAATTGGACAACTACCCTAGCCAAGCATTGACAGCAAATATGTGGGCGAGTAGAGACTCTAAGGTGGACTATGTCAGCCAATGGACCTTGGCAGGATTTCCTCATCCTTGGATAGTGAGATCGACAGCATTCCAAAAATATGAAAAACACTTCATCAGAACCCTTGGAGCATCCTCCACATTGGGGACCCTGGAATGATAGTGAGTGGCTATTTCCTATCCCAGGGGTACTAAGGCAGCTGGGAGGCTGGGTGTAGCTTCTCCCCTTATCTTTTCCCTTCCACCAGATAGAGGAGGAAGAAAAAGAAAATTTGGAAACGATGATCTCATTCACCTTCCCCTAACCCTTAATCCTTCTCACCCCGATCAACTATGTAAACATCATCAAAAATTTTAAAAAGCAAAATACCAGGCCCAGTGCAGTAGCCTAGTGGCTTAAGTTCTCACCTTAAACACACCAGAATCCCATATGGGTGCCGGTTCTAATCCCAGCAGCCCTGTTTCCTATCCAGTTTCCTGCTGGTGGCCTGGGAAAGCAGTAGAGGATGCCCCAAAGTCGTGGGACCCTGCAACCGTGTGGAAAACCTGGAAGAGGCTCCGGGCTCCAGGCTTTGTATCGCTGCAGCTCCGGTCACGGAGGCCGCTTGGTGAGTGAATCAATGGATAGGAGATCTTCCTCTCTGTCTCTCCTCCTCTTTGTGTATCTGAGTTTTCAATAAAAATGAAATAAATCTTTTTTTAAAAAAAGTAAGTAAAATATCAAGACCACCTATACACTGAGACAAGGATCTCAAGAAGTCATCAAATTAAAAATGTACATCCATAAGGTAGACTATTTGGGATTCCTAAGGACTTAGATACACCTGTCATATTAACCCTTCCTGATAGTACTATCTTTGAGACTGCCTCCATCAGAGAGACAAAGAGAAAAGGTTTCATTTTGTAGAATTATAACCAATTATGACAGGGGCTATTTTAAATTAGTCTCATTGCCTAACATTGTTCTTCAAAATGATCCGTCAAAACAGCTGCTTCTCCAATGAGGGAAATGTTAAGCTCCAGCACTTGGTACAACAATGCGTTATAATGGTTTAGTGAAGTTAATCTTTCAAATCATAATAAATGATCCTATGCACCAAAAGAGCTCCCATTTGCCATCCCTTAAAATATACAAGACTGGCAAAGCTGACAATGTCAAAACTTAGAAAATAGGTATCAGCAATAAAGATGGTTGACTCAAAATATTAAGTTCAGGTTCACTACAGAAATCACCCTTAACATGATAACACCATTTCGATTGTCAGATGCTTACTACATAAAAATATTTATACTTGTACCAAAGAAATTTACTTAGGGAATTATCCTATAACGTGCCATGGTATCAAGCAGAAAATGCACACCTACACAATGACTCACTAGTAAAGTACAAGTTTTTACATTCTGCATACTTTCAACAAATATGGAATGCTTACACACATATGACCCTAACACTGTGGGTATGGCAGGAATGCCATCAGACTTAGTAAATGTAAAAAAAAGGACCTCATAAATATGACAGCTACAGAAAGAAACACTAACAGGAACTTCCCATGCCCAAAAAACCATGGGAACCAAGTCATGGGAAAACAAAAGTTACTGTTTATCTAATAGTGCTGTTACCAAATTTTGAAGAAGTTATGCCAACAAAATTCTATCAGTCTGACCAACAGCATTTCCCTGAGGCAGACAAAGCACTGAAAAAAGGTGTTACTGAAAGAAAAAATATATATTAATGATGTCTTTTTTAATTTTAAAATATTTTCTGATACGTAATGTAGCACAAAAACTGAATATAGACAAGTGAGTTTACAGGTCAAATTTTCTGGAAATCTCTTTCACATTTCCCAGGGCACCATAAATGTGACTTTTCCATTACTACTTCCCTCCAGACTATCCAAGAAAATACAAGCTTTATCCCTGAGAAATAACATAGAGCTTGTTTCCAGGTAACGATGGGCACTACCAAACCACCATCAAATACCAGAAATAAATAAATATTCAGGGGAGTTTTTCCTAGCATGTGGGGGGGCCAGGAAAGTGAGAAGCACATTTTGAGAAGTTCTAATTTTTGTTTCCAAATCTACCCAAGAAGTTTTTCTCAAACCCCTATCTGTTTGCTCTCACGCCAGTGTTCACTAACCCTCCCTACAACATCATACACAAGCAGTACTGGCACTGCAAACAGTCTACAAATGTTATTTAACATCACTCAAAATGACAATCACTGGTTTGGACGCCTAATGTGTCTATAAAATTTGAGAGTAGTCTAGATTTGATACTTTTTTTCTATGAAATAAAATGGCCTGGTATCTGATAGATTAGGGTGTTAGGAAAATAAAACAAGCAATCAGTGACAAGTGTCTGAGTAAAAATCTGACTCATGTGAACACTGGTTACTTTAACTATGGCCCTTACTTTCTGGTTTATGAGTCAAACTGTAATCAATTTCACCCAAAAGTTAGATACCTTATATGGTAGCAAAGAAGAAAATACCACAAAGTATGTGTCATTATTCTTATAAAACCAAAAAGAAGAGGTTGGTGATTATGTCTCTTACCCTGCATTGTCAGTAAGCTAACCAGTTCAAAAACAGGGCTTTTGCTGCTATTTTTGTTACAACAAAATGCTGAAGTCTTATTTTGCTCTGTAAAAATCCTAATAAAAGCTAATGAAAGCTGAACAGGTTTTCTCATATTTTGATTCACTCCTGAGATGTTAAATTAATGTTTGCATTTTTTAGCTAATCCATTTGTCTATGCCCAAAGATTTAATGTGTTTAGCACTATTTTATGTATATGAATATTATTCTATCAGAAACATGAAAAGTATACTAGTTGGTAAGAATAACACTTTCAAAAATACCTCCACATCAAATAAACATGTTAGTTAATGAAATGAGTATTTCTATGAGAACATTCTGGAAAAATAAGAGAAACACTAAGAAATGACTCCTGTAACTACAGAGGATAGAAGCAAACTGCACTTTTCAATCCTCTCTCTACACAGCATTCTGTTCTCAATGAGAAAAATCCCCTAAAATTGTTCGTAAACTGGATACAAGCACACATGAGTTTTTCACTGAGTGGGTCATAACTTTCTCCAAATTCTCAACAGTATATCCAAGAAATCTTTTTAAGAACTTGTAATTTAATGAAACCTTAGAAAAGAGCATCAAAGGTGAGGTTCCTAATTGCCAGCACTAGCATACTTCTACAACAGGGCAGGAGGGATGTGATGGTTCCTTAGAAGACCCTCGCTAAATATGTTCCAAGTCAGAAACGCCATCAGCATCAAGAACATTTAAGAACTATTACAGCAGAACTAGTATTGCTTCGACGTAGTGCAAAATCGTGACTTCACATGTGGACAGCAGATGAGTATAGCTTTAAAAAAACAAGGATTACTACCTTTAAAACCTTACTGTCGGGCCCAGCGGCATGGCCTAGCAGCTAAAGTCCTTGCCTTGAACACGCCGGGATCCATATGGGCACTGGTTCTAATCCCGGAAGCTCCACTTCCCATCCAGCTCCCTGCTTGTGGTCTGGGAAAGCAGTGGAGGACGGCCCAAAGCTTTGGGACCCTGCAGCCACGTGGGAGACCTGGAAGAGGCTCCTGGTTCCCAGCTTTGGATTGGCACAGAACCAGCCGTTGCACTCACTTGGGGAGTGAATCACTGGACGGAAGATCTTCCTCTCTGTCTCTCCTCCTCTCTGTATATCTGACTTTGTAATTAAAAATAAATAAATCTTTAAAAAAAAAACCTTATTGTCTTTCTAGTGTAAGTCACTAACATGTAGTAAGAAACTATACCAATAAAGTATCTAAGTCCAACTCCAAAAAAGATACGAAAGAACAGGCATGCCCATCTACCTCAATTGTTTTATAAAATTTCAGTTGCCACATGTGTATGTAAATGTCCATTAAGCAATGCTCCCTTAAATGACTTATGAAAAATTAGCTTCCCCTTCCATCTATCACATATCAACTCAAATTAAATTGGGCTCAAATGATTGGAAATACTAAAGCTAAAAAACCGTATGAAATATCTGCTTACATTTTATAACAAATGCAACACACACAAAATCGCTGTCAGCTCACTGCTCAAATTTCTAGGCACTTACTCTCCATTCTGTATTCATTTCCTTCTCAAAGCATAACCAAGAGCTGGTCTGCAACCACACAGAGAGGATGCTCCTCGCAGGCAATGATTACATCTTATACTTTATATATTTATATATATATATACATACACACACACATACACACACACCCCCACCATGTATACTGGACGTAACATAGCAAACAGCTGATAGATTACCATGCTGCAAATCAAGGGCATTTCATGAACAGGCTCTTACTAACTAACAGAAATAATTTCCTTTTTTGCCCCTTAGTAATCATAAAGGGATGAATAATGTATCTTTATTTTGGCAAACGTGTGTTTTCTTTAGAAGCTGTTTTTACAATGGCATGAAAGCTTAAACTTTTTTTCTGATGCTAGACTGACAGCCAGAATATTTGTGGCCATTTATAATTCCTAAGCTATATTTGGAACTGCCTGATATACCACACCCTGGTAAACCCTTAGAATTCAACGGAGGGCCCAGTGTGGTAGCCCAGCTAAAGTCCTCACCTTACACACACTGGGATCCCATGTGGGCACCAGTTCATGTCCCAGATGCCCCACTTCCCTTTTAGCTCCCTGCCTGTGGCGTGGGAAAGCAGTAGAGGACAGCAATTTTCACTCTACTTTTGGCAAATCATTTATCTTACTGACCTCATTCAGTGCAGCTACACGAGATGTTTCAATCAGGTGTTCGATCAAAGTTCCTTCCAACTTTGAGACATTACAAATACCTTACAATTTTTCATTATTCTAGTCACTACCACTATTATTCTCTTTTCATTTAAGGACTAAAAGTAATTTGCACTATTTCCTAACTGCTTCATGTATACTATTTTTTCCCTATCACAAAATATTAATACAGTTGACAAGATTCCTGACACCAGCATCAAGTGGTTAAAACCAGTCTTAGTTAGCACTGAAAAAGATGAGATAGTTACAAAAGTGATTAAAAGAGAATCAGGATTAAGACTGCCAAACAAACAAGGATCAGGATAAACTCAAACACCCAGAATCAAGTGGGAAGTTATTAAAAGATCTGGACTTGGGGCTATCCATCTCACACAAGGGAATCCATAAGTAGCAAAGTAAACAAAGCTTCAGAAACCAGTAAGAAAGCAAAAACTGGAAAACTACACAGAAGTCTAGCATGTTACTGAACAAATAAAAATGTTTAAACATTAGACATTTAAATTGGTCTTACAAATGATCTCTTCATATTGCTTTTCATAGGTGTGGATGCTTCTCAAAAGCCCAATACCTCATTAACAGAAACCCCAAAAGTTGAGGTTTCAGACTCAAAGGAAAGTCCAAGGCTTAAGCCTTCAAAGGATTTTTATTTTCAGCGGTAGCAGCAGAGTTCACTGGTATTCATTACTGAATTATGCATTTGTTCATCTACCATACAATTATTTAGAGATTACATGAGGAACAGATGCTGATGCCTATGAGAATGAATTACCACACTAATGAGGAAAGCAAATATTCATTCCTTCTATCATTTAACAAATAGTTTAAGTGTCTATCATGTGTCAGGTTATTCCAAGCACAGTGCCAAAGCAATAGACATAACTCACAAAGTAGGAAGTGCTACAAACAAACAAACAAAACACAATAGAGGAAGGATACAGAACATGCCGAGGATGCTGCTCTGGTTGGACAACTGGAAAAGACTGCCTGGGGAAGTGACATTTGAACATATATCAAAATCAAGCAAAGAACTAAGAGGGAACGCAGGAGCCAGTACTGTGGGGTAATGGTTAATGCACTGCTTATAGTGTCAGTATCCACATGGGCATCAGTTCAAGTCCCAGTTGCTCTACTTTTGATCCAGCTCCCTTCTAATGCACCTGGGAAAGTAGCAGAAAATGAAGCAATTACTTGGGCCCCTGCATCCACATATGAGACCCAGATGAAGTCCGTCAGTCCTGGTTTCAGCCAAGCTCAGCCATGGTTGTTGCAGCTATTTGGGGGCTAAACTGGCAGACAGAAGATCTTTCTGTCTCTCCCTCTCTTTCTCTGTAACTCTGCCTTTCAAATCAATCTCCTAAAAATTTACTCTTAAAATAATAGGAACAGAACATCTCAGACAGAGTCAAGTAAAAAGAAAGGGTACTACTATTGAAGGATGAAATATATGAGTTACAACTAAGTCAAAGACCATACCATATATGCCTAAGCAGGATGACGAAGGTTTCTCAGAGGTAATTATAACTGCTTGGAATTCTAAAATATGAGACAAAGAGGTGCTCTAGTTTGTGCTTAAGACACTGGCTACGATATCCATGTTCTCTTTCAGTGTGCCTGGGTTCACTGTCCCCCTCCAGCTCCCAACCACACAGTTTCCTGTCAAAGCAGACCCTGCGAGATAGTGGTAATGACTCAAGCATTTGTGTTCCTGCCACATACACGCAGAACGCCAGCTGAGTTCCTGACTGCTGGCTTTGGCCCAGCCCATTCTTAACTGTGGTGGACATTAGGGAAGTACTCCTGTAAATGCCAGGTATCTCTAACTCCATCCCTCCCTGTCTTTCAGAAAAAGAAAAAGAAAAAAAGAAGAATATGTTAGTTAACTTGATAAGGACAGTTTAGTATGGCTGCCAAAAGTAATACACCGAAGGGCACACTACACAACAATAAATAACTACTGAAAAAATATAAGATTAAGCTAGCTTCTATATCAACTGATCTGATGCCATTTCTCATAGCATATTGCTTGTATTACAGAGCTGTCATTCCTGGATGCCATATAGTTTCCAAGCTCCTGGCTTGTTCTAGTGTTTCCTCTATGACACACATGGTCGGTCCCAGACCTCAGAGAAGATGGACAAGTCCTCAACCCCACACCAGCTCCAGAAAACATGACCTCCAGTGCTTCCAGGCATCTGCAGCCTTCCAGCAGCAGAACTCATCAACACCTGACCTAAGGAACCAAGGGTATTTTTTTATCTCTTAGGAACCTTTTCTCTCTAGTTCTCTTTCTTTCAGAACTCTCATCCATATCCCTTATAGGTTTCCTGTGACTTATTTTCCAGTCCCAGCTTTACTTTTCCTCTAAAAAACCAGCTTTGACAATCGGCTTTTATCGGGTTTGCACCAAGTGGCGGCAGAGGACTTCAAGCACTCTGATGTCTAGTCAGGAAGCACTGGTTTACTCCCTAGATAGAAATCAAATGCATAGCCACAAACTGTAGTTAGCAATCGAAGGAAATGTTCTTACTTCAATACCGGTCTTTTTTATTTTTCTTTTTCTAAACTAAAAGTAAAATACACTGGAGCAACACTGAGTGACTTTTGTTCTGGGGCACTGTCAAACCATGTGTTTCTGTGCTCTCGATAAAAGTGGACTTGGTAGGGGGCAGGGTGCTGACAGCAACTAGGCAGACTGTTACAGCAAAGCCACTGCCCCTAGTTGCCCAAACTCTGCTCAGAGCTATGAACAAGGGAGAAGAGAGGACTAAGATTTTTGGTTTGCTTGATAGATAAAGTATGTCTGCCTTGATAAGTGTATAGGAGCAAGTAGGGCAGGCAGTAGGTCACACAGAATTAAACATTTAAAACCAAACATTATTGGTTTTACTTTATTTTATTTGAGAAACAAAAATATAGGGGATGGAAACAATGGGCATCTATCTACTAGTTCACTCTGTAAATGCCCACAGCTAGGGCAGGGACTGGCTAAATTTAAGAGCCAGGAACACAATCTAAGACTACTCAGTGGGCAGCCAAAACCCAAATACCCAAGCCACACGATCTCCCAGTGTCAGTATACATTATCAGGAAGCTGGAATTGGGAGTAGAGTCGGTATTCAAATTTAGATACTGCCAGATGGGGCATGGGTATGTCAATTAGGAATGTTAATCACTATGCCAACCGCCTGAACCAGAATTACACTTAATTGATAAAAGTATGCATAATTACCACATTTATAAATGTAACCTATCATTGACAGAGTAATTATTTCATACCAGGCACCATACCAGACACTATTCTGCAATAACTTTCTACACCTGTCATTATCACACATAGGTAATAAACATTAGATAACAAAGAATGCAACATTAGACAGATTATTTGCTTTCAGTGTACACATTCAGCCAAAATGGTAGGCATTAATAATAAATTTCCGATAAATATTTTTTTAAAAAAAGAAAAAATGTCCAAGAAAATCTACCCAGCAATTCCCTGCATAGCTTACTTATCATTCATTCCTGGCAATTTTTATAAGCCATTTCTTCAACTTCCAAGCAGAATGGGGGAAAAAAAGCAAGTAATATGAAAATCTTCCTTGAGTTAGAAAATTCTATTCTTGGAGCTGAAACCTCTAACTAGCCTATGAGTTCTCCAACCACACAGTTCAACACCACAGAAATGCAGACTACTGTGACGACACAGAATTTCTAATAGAACATAAATGCTCAGCAACATGTTCCTCAGTAACTGGCACATGCAATAGACTTGAAAATGATTATGGGGCACAGATAGTTCAGCTGCATCCTTTGTGAGTGGTAGTTGAGTCTTGGATGTTCCATTTCCAATCCACCTCTCTTGCAATTGCATCTGGGAAAGCAGTGGAAATGGCCCCTATCACCTACCTAGGAGAACCAATGGAATCTGGATCCTGACATTAGTTTGGTCCAACACCTGCTGCTCTAGCCATTTGGGGAGTGAACCAGCAGACAGAAGATCCTGCGTGTGTGTGCTTCCTTCTCTCTCTGCAACTATGTCTTTAAAACAAACATATCTTTAAAAAAAAAAAGTGCGTCCTCTAGGACATCAGGATGTGATTAGGCCATGAGGCCTTTATCCTTCTGTATGAAATCAGTGCCTGTATAAAAGTGTTCACAGAGAGCTGTTGTCCCCTTTTCCCATGTTAGGACACAGAAACATAGTGCCAACTCTGACGAGTGGGCTCTCACCAGGCACTGACTCTGCTCATGCCTTGATCTTGGAACTCACAGTCTCTAAAACTGTGAGCACATTTCTGTTGTTCATAAGTTACCCATTAAAAACGGTGAGATAGCATGAACATTATGTGCAAATCAGTACCACAGAGAGGAACAAACATAATCAGAATAATGAAACAACAAAAATTACATCATAGTAGTAATTACTTTAACAATGGATGGCACACAAAATAATGAACTAGAACTACTGTTAGTTTATACAGTAGTGATTCCCCCCACTTCACTAATTTCTAAAAAATCATTATCATGGTATATGTATCTGGTCTTCATCCCCATTACTTAGCACATAACTTTTAAAATGCTTGGAATCCCTGCAGTGATGAGTGTCTTTTCCATGCTCATAAGAAAAGTGGGGCTGGGAACCCCTGGATAATATCTAGATGGAGACTGATGATCACTGGAAAGTTCAAGAATGATCAAATGTTTGGGCCATGTCACCCCACCCACAACTTCTAGGAAGGGGCTAACATCTTAGTTTATCACCAATATTCAACAGTATATTCAATAATGTTTACATAACGATGCCTCCATAAAAGCCAAAAGAACTTGGTTCCGTGAGCTTCCGTATGCTGAACACATAAAGGTCTTCAGCTGGTGGGACATGTGGCAAGAGCACAGAAGCCCATACTCTTCCACTTGCCTTGTCCTAATGCACCCCTTCCACCTGACTGTTACTCTGCACCCTTAGAATATCCTTTATAGTAACTGGGTAAATGTAAACAAGTGCTTCTCTGAGTTTTGTGAGCCACTCTAGTTAGTAAACTAAACTGAAGGAGGTAGTCCTCGGAATCCCCGTGTCCCAGTGAGAAGTACAAATGGCAAGCTAGCATTTGCAACAGGCAACTGAAGTGGGAGCACAGAAGTACAGTCTTTTGGGACTGAGCTTTCAACCTACAGCATCAGATACTTCAAGAGACACAGGCTGAAAACTAAATTGCACTGGAGGACACTCAGCCGGAGTCCACTGACTGCTGTGTGAGCATGGAGCACATCTGTGTTAAGTACTGTGAGAACAGGAAAAACACTTCAGCTCTGAGTGATTCTTCCCCCTTCTTTAAAATTTCTCAGACAACGTTTTGTAAAATGCAGACTTTGGAGACTTATCATAAGAGATTTTGGCTTAGGAAGTCTGAGTGAGGACTCAGGAATCTAATAATCCTCTAGGCAAGAGCTAAGGCCCATAACTACAAGTTCCAGGAAGACTTCAAATCTCAGCACAGTTAAGAGATTGAAAACATTCAGAACATTCCAGAAACAAAATGAACTTCCTTCAAAGTAATGAGATCTCTATTCCTGGCAATGTCTACACAGAAGGCAGACAACCACATGCCAGGAGTACTGATCAGGAGATACCAAATCTGGAAATGAAAAACCGAGTATGTTCTCAAGAAATTACTGGTGTACAAACAAGATCACCACCAAGCAGTCTCAGTGACACACTGTAAATATTCTATCCCCCAGCAAAGTAGCACAAAAATTAAATTGTGATTCTCATTATACACTGTAGTCATTTCAGATGGCAGCATTTTTACTTTTGTAGTAAATGCTATCAAATTAATGCAAATATTAATTTAGAGCCAGAGTACTAGGATTTTTATTAGCAAGATATATTATAATCATAACTTCACAAGAAAATAATAAATTAACTTTCCAGACTATGACGACACTGGTAAATGAGAAAAATGGGAGCTTATTTCCCAGACCAGACAGAATTCTCATTATTCAGGGTATTGTAAGATATTTCCACAGAGGATTATATAAATTGTCCCATAAAGATATAAAAATAATGACTACAAACTGTAAATAAATACTGTGAAAGTTAAATATTATTTCCCTAACATTCTGAATATAAAAAATTGGAAGCTTTCAGGTTAAGAAAGTTTGTATGAGTCAAAATCATAACTTGTTAGTTGGAAACTAACAGAAACAAATGGAAAAGAGTAGAAAAGGGGACAGAACTTTGAGTAGCCTAGAGCCAGATGTTTAAGTGACCCCACCTGCTTATATGTGGAAAAAAAATCAAGTCTGAGATATTAAAATTGGTTCAGGTAATCAGGAGCATACGCATTTCAAAACAGGACTCTCATCAAAGACTGGGTGAACTGGGAATAAAAGAAATTCTCCCGTCGGCCAAGTGTCAGACACAACACCAACAAGGAGGAGACACCTGGCAGGCCTCTAAAGTCACATATGACCTGAACATTGTTTCTGCCGTATATATCCCAATATGAAGCTCCATTATCAAAAATCTTCCTCCCACAGGATGACAAATTATAAAACAATACTATTCAGGGAGAAGTATGTAGACAATAACAAGAACTAAGGTTTGCTACCAAGATCAGGCTTCTAATTAAATCTCACTATGGCACACGTTGGCAGGAAGTAGATGATGGTTTATAACTTCTTTCTGCCAGCCATCTAGAAGACCTGGATTGAACGCCCAGCTCCTGGCTTCAGCTTGGGCCCAGCCCAGCCCAACACTGGCTCTGTGGATATTTCAGAACAGCAACAGCAATAGGAGAGCATCTTTCTTCTCTCTCTTCTCTCTCTCTCTTTCCCTCTATCTTCCTCTGACTTTCCCTGCCTCTCTCAGTTTTTTTTTTTCCTGTTTCTGTCTTTGTATCTAGGCCTTAAGTAATTTTTTTTTCTAATTCTACTGGCCAAAGATAGGTTCAAAATCCTCTTGTCGAATTAACTCAAATACTGAATTATCACCCAAAACGTTATTTTCAAAACTGAGTTAACAAACGCCTTATCTCCTGAGCTTGCTCGGCAGTCCAAGGGATAAAGTGTTGGAAAGCTGATGTGGTTTAGACTATGTAATAGATATAGGTAATTTGCTTTTCGATTCCCCCATTAAGTGACTATCCATTCCTTGGCAACAAAGAAAACACTATAAATAATACACACCATGTTTTCATAGCTGTATCAAAAAAACAAACCAAAAAAAAAAAGCTGTATCGCAAATGATCTATTTACTGATTAAAAGCAACCAAATTTTCAAAATGACAAAGTAGAAGGGCTATGCTTGGTATATGTTTGCAAGGAAAGAATCTTGATTGAATTTGAACTGTAATACTGCATCAAGGTGGAGGAATCCACCAGGGGGGAGGGGAGGGGAGGGGTGGGGAATTCCCAGAGCCTATGAAACTGTCATATAATGCAAAATAATTAATAAAAATATATATATATATATATATATATATATATATATATATATATATATATATAAAAGAAAAAAAAGTAGAAGGGAAGAAACCTTATCCCATTCCTGCTTTGCACAATGTCTGACTCATAACCGTACCAGTGATAACAAACACACAGACATCCGTGTCAAAATGTTCTCTGATTTAGGACTGATGTCACTTCAGAGGAGGAAGAAAGGGAAGTGACACGAGAGAGGCACTCATAACGCATAAATAAATTTAACTGCACAAGATTTCTATGAAGTAACTACAACTACCCTCAACTGAAAATTAAGCAAAGAGAGACAATGGAAGTTACTAATGTAAGGTCACAGAAGTAAAATGTTACAGGGCTATGGCTGGATCCCAAGGCAAGTAAGTAACTCCAAAGCCTATCTCATGACCCCCAAGTGGGCTACCCCTCCTGTTCTAGAATAGGATCGGCCACCCCCACTGAATAACACATTTCAGACTTGGGTAAGTGTACAGTTTATTCCCTAAATCCCATTTATCTGTTCTGGCTCCCTCAATGAAGTACACTACATGAATCAGGAAGAAAAACTCCTTCTCTTAATATCTAACTCAAATGTGTCACCCTAGTGAACTCTAAGGTTCACCCAACTTCCAAGAGGAACACAGTCAAGTATTAACAAAAATTTCACATCCAACAGTTCTAACCATCCAGAAAGAGAGATGAAAGCAGCATAAGCATTGAGAGGAGGGGAGAGGACAAAATGGAGAGGAGAAAAGGAATGCAGAAAGAAAGGTAGTAGGGAAGCTCAGAGACCCCAAAGTCTACTTTCTTCATTTTTAATTCTCTGCATTTCTCTGCATCTTACTCCATAGCTCCATTTCTAAACTACAGAAAGGAAAAAGTAAACCTGCTCATGTGCTACCTTCCAAGACAGGATACTGTTACGTTTACTCCCCACATTTTATTTTGCTAGCAAGATCTTCCTTGGTGAGTATGATTGAAGCTTTTCCCTGAAAAAGCTGGGTGAGTAGAGAAATAAGGGGACTCAAAATCATCCATTAAGGCCTAGTGATGACCTAGTGGCTAAATCCTTGCTTTGCAACTGCCAGGATCCCATATGGGCACCAGTTCGTATCCTGGATGCTCCACTTCCCATCCAGCTCTGCTTGTGGCCTGGGAAAGGAATGGAGGACAGCCCAAAGCCTTGGCTTCCTGCACTCGCATGGGAGACCCGGAAGAAGCCCCTGCTCCTGGATTCAGATTGGTTCAGCTCCAGTTACTGAGGCCACTTAAGGAGTGAACTAGCAGACAGAAGATCTTTCTCTCTCTACTTCTCCCTGTAAATCTGCCTTTCCAATAAAAATCAGTAAATCTTCAAAAAAAAAATTACCCATGAAAGAAATGAGACAGAACGCAGGTTCTCAAGCCATTTGTGAAAAGCAATTTTTCAAAAGATTCAGATTTATACGTTAGTAAAATACAATAACTGAATATATATTTAAGGTGAGTTTATGTGTAAGCTTCCTTTGTATTCCTATGTGGCTTAGTGTGCCTGGGGATAGTAACTGCACAAATTAGTTACTACTTTTACTACTTTGAATAAAAAGTAATCAATCATTACTAGTAGGCCTGAAAAAAAATTATATTTGCAACTTCAAAATACTAACGAGAGGGGCCAGCAAGATGGCATAAACTGGCTGATTCACAAACCTGCCAGTTTGTGTTCTAGATGCTCCATTTCCCAATCCAGCTCCCTGCTTGTGCACTTGGAAAGCAGCAGAGGATGGCCCAAGCCAATGGCCCCTGCACACATGTGGGACACCAGGAAAACGTTCCTGGCTCCCATCTTCGGACCAGCCCAGCTGTGGTCACTGCAGACATTTAGGGAGCGAACCAGCAGAGAGAAGACCTCCGTCTCTCTCTGTTTCTCCCTCTCTGTAATTCTGATTTTCCAAGTAAAATAAATATTAAAAAAAAAAAAACTAAGGAAAAGGATGCTGCTGACAATGAACATTCTATTGTGATGACATGCCCTCATACACTGCTAAGCAATGCTTCAGTGAGGAATGTTAATTCAACGAAATCCACTTAAAATGCCTTCCTTTGATAGAAGATTCATACATAAAGAACGCTTCAAAAATAAAGAAATGTATACGCAAGCACAGTCCTGAGAAATTCTTAAACCGTAAATCACTCATGTGGTATAAGGATAAAAGTGTCACACCTGCCTGGCATTAAATCACTAGCCATCTGAAATCAAGAATACTCAAATATTCACTAGTGAAAATTTACAGAGAAATTACATTATTCCAAAAGAACAGCAATACAATGTGAGTAATATATTCTGAAAGCTCTTAAATGCTAAAAGTACATTATAAAGATTATTCCATTTGATTTGCATCCAAAAAGAACACAAAATAGTTCCAGGATATAAATGAGAACTGGAAATAGGGAAAGTTTCTGTAATATGACAATATCAATTCAAGTACCAAATAAGGACAACCAATGTCATAGTTTAACAACATGCAAGGAAATTACTTCATCCAACACCTGAGTTCCTCAAGAACTTGGAAAAAGTCTAAATTTCTTGTCTCAAGTACAAATATTAGACTGCCAGTTAAGTCAGCTCCCCTCAGCAGTCAAAATTACTTTTTGACTTTGTTCCCAAAAAAGAGACAATAACATTTTTTTTTCACAAAGAAAAAGTGACCACCACCGATCCCTAAATCAATATGCAAAGGACTTCTATTACTGAACAAAAACAAGGTGTGTAGTGCAACGTAAAAATTCCTACTCTGAATATTACAGGTAACTTTAGGACAGAGGTGGAAAGTACAGAGTCTTTGGGCAGACAAAGCAGGACACAAAATAACAGTAAAGAATTATTTAATGCTATAGTTTAAGTCTGCAGCCACAAAATTACATAGCAAGAATCAGTCATGGAACAGAAAGCTGTGTTGACAGTTCTGGCCTAACTTCTTTGGGTAATTTATTGAAATAGTAAAACCCAGCTTCTTTTAGTTTATAAAAATTATTGTTCATTGTTTATAGAAATGATAGTTGCAAAGCATCATTTAACTTTCTGAATCACCTCTCAACTTTTCAAATTACAATTATATGATTAGCAGAGTAGCCACAATTTTTGTTTGATCCCGAAGTATCTGCCGTTGCTATTTAGTATCTGCATGATTGTCAGAAATGTTATTTTTCTATCAGCCTGTGTAAAATAGGATTATAAATACAAAAGAGAAGCTTCTAAAAGATAAGCTACATAATAATGAAAACAAAAAAGATCTTGAACAATTCCTTTAGGCTGTCAAATCAATTTTCTATGAATTTTTAACTTTTTTTTTATCTGATAAGTGATAGGATTAGACATTAAGAGGGAAAGCCAAGCAACAGCTCTCATCCACTGGTGCACTGTGCAAATGCTTCCAACAGCAGGGGCTGGACACAGCAAAGACAGAAACCACAGGTTCAACCCGGGTCTTCCAGCTAGGTGGCAGGAATGTAACTGCCTGAGCCAACACTGCTGCTTCCAGGGTCAACAAAGGACTCAAAGCCAGGCAATCCAATGTGGGATGGAGTACTATCAAGTGGCATCATAATTGCTAGATCATACACCCATCATAAATCAATTATTTACTCAATTTTATACAGAAGGATGCAGTCATGAATTTTCACTAGGACAAATAGGTAATATTTAGTGTATAGGAAAGTAATTCTAAGTATTTTACTTACAAATCTTCAATGAATTTATTTTTTTATTTTGAGAACACAATAAGGTATATTTGTAGATGTCAAAAGTTAAAATACTGCAATACAATCCAAAGTCACTTATTATTTTATACAGAATCAAGTACACAGAACATTCATCAATACATTACAATATTTTATTTAGTCACTGGTGGCAAAAAATGCTTAGGTTATTTTCAAACTGTTTACAGGTTTTAACTGAAATTTATTTTTGCTATAACACTCTTTAACAAGATTATACACACTTTATATGTGATTTTTCTTTGATATACAGGCACATAAAGACGTACTGGGGCTAGTGTTGTGTCACAATTGTTAAGCTGCTGCCTATAACAGCAGTATTCCAACATCAACATCAGGTTCCAGGTGCCTCACTTCTAATCCATTCCCTTACTAAATCATCTGGGAAAACAGTGAAGATAGCCCAAGTGCTTAAAAGCGCCTGCATAACATCAAATGGAGTTTGAGACTTTGGCCTGGCCCAGCTGGTGAGGCCATTTGGGGAGTAAACTAGCAAATGGAAGATCTTTCTCTTCCTTTCCCTCTGTAACTCTGCCTTTCAAATAAATATTCTAAGAAAAAATAGAGTACTGAGAGGCCAATGTAATATGTAGCAAGTTAAACCTCTGCCTGTAGCGCTGGCATCCCATATGGGTGTCAGTTCCAGTTCTGACTGCTCCATTTCTGACCAGTTCCCTCCTAATTGCCTAGGAAAGCAGAGGAGGATGACCCAGCCGCTTGGACTCCTGTACCCACATGCAGGACTGGGAACTAAGAGACCAAGAAGCAGCCCCTGGCTCCTGGCTTTGCATGGGCCCAGATCCAGCTGTTGCAGCCACTTGGGGAGGGAACCAGTAGACAGAAGATCACACACATTCTCTCTCTCTCTCTCCTTTCTCTCTATAACTTCCTTTCACATAAAATAAATAAATATATCTTTATAAAATATATATTGAGCAAAAATAATAGCAAGTATTCATTTAAAAAATAAACTATGAATATAAAAGGTAACTACAATGTCAATAATTTCTATACTGATCTGTAATCACACCATGATATATGTTAAAGAAAAATGGAGAACTGCAGAATACACATTTGTAAGGGAGAGTGGTACACATTACAATGAAAAAATGAAGACTTCAGGGAAAACTACAATTGAGAATGAGGGAAGCTAAAACAGACTGAAGTAATCACACTTAAGACAAACAATATTTTGCATATATATATGCACACACATACACATATATACATATATATACATAACACATATGTGTGTATACATATACACCATATACACACAAATACATATATGTGCTTTTAAGAGGATGCTGCGAGATACTAATCAATGTCCTGAATATTGTGTATCTAATTAGAAAAGATCATGTAATGAGTAAAAAACATAAGGAAACACACTCCAACTAATAATAATCAATGACATCATAACATCTATGTTACTTTGCCTGATAGAAGTACAGTGCCTATCAAAAGTATATATAATGGAACAGTGTATGCATTCACCAAGAGCTGCATGCTGTGTAACCTAAAATAGTCAGACATTTCCAGAGCCTATAAAGTTCCAGAACTAGAGACAAAACATTCCATACTGACACGGATGCAGTTCAGGTTCCAGAATGGCTACCTGCCCTGATCAACCATTCTATTCTCCCATTCAATAAAAGCAGAACGCACATGCTCAACATCCCACAAGGGGCATCTTCTGAAATGCCTGACTTACAATGGGTGGTGTACAACGGGATTCTTCCTGCAAAACTCCTTTCCATAAAAGGAGATGAGCTGTACTCTCTGTTTACTTCACTTCCTCGATACTCTTACTCCACACCTTACTCATGGAACAGTAATTGCCCCTAAGGCAAATCCTTTATGGTATTTCCTTGAGTAAAGAGCAAAGCATTTTATGATGACTAAAACAGCTCAATAAACAAAGAGAGGGGTGAGAGGGAATGTAAAAGCCATGTTCAATCAGGAACCCTCAAAAACACCTATCATTTTAACTGTGACAGGCACTCCTGAAGAACTGACTCAAAAACAGAAACAGTTAAAATGCGAGGGTTCTATCTTATATATGTGTAAGTTCAAGTCTGTATCAAGATGTATTCATGTACTTTACTAAACAGTGACATTTTTGCATAGAAAAAAATGACAGAAAAGATGTTTCATGGCTGGTGATGGTATGAGTCAAAAGGCAAAGATCTGATGCAGAAGTGACACCAGATTTTTCAAAACTTGGCAAAGCAGAATCAAGTTAAGAATGGCATGTAATTTTTTATCTAAAAAAGAACATATTTATTTGTTTTAAAAAAAAAGATTGGAGGGAGGGGTAACTCACAAAAAGTTAAACGAGAAAAATATTTTCTCATTAAAATGAAGACAATAAGAATTGCTGGAAAGCCTGAAAGGGAATCTTCTAAATCAGATAAGCACAATTAAGGGAATAAGTTTCCTGGCTGTTTGTAGAAAAACAGATTGTCTCAACCCAAGAATAACATCCATTATCCCAAGAAAAGTAATTTCCTCCAACATTAAACATTCATGCAAAATCCGCCTAAAAGCTGATTTCCCTTCAAGAACCACTATTCAGCAAGCTAACATGAATCAATGTGGAAAAATCCCTGTGATCAGGAAGACATTCGTATGAAGGAACAGGTCAACGCAGCATCTTATACACACAACTTACAGGACCAGAATAAAAGTACAGAATCCAGGAAGGTCAAAAACAGTATATCTCAAACATCTCTGTTTTTGTATCACTCACACAGCCTGTTAAAAACACAGATTTCCACTCCCTATTCCTAGATGCACTAATCCTTGAATGAAGCACACTGCCCATATTTTTATTAAGCACTTCACATAATTCTAAAACAAGTGAAGCAAAACAACACTGATCTGGAGATTTCTGAATATCTCAGGTTTAAGCAACACAGACAGGGCCTGGCGCCGTAGCCTAGAAGCTAAAGTCCTCGCCATGTACCCGCTGGGATCCCATATGGGGACCGGTTCTAATCCCGGCTGCCCCACTTCCCTTCCAGCTCCCTGCTTGTGGTCTGTGAAGGCAGTCAAGCACAGGCCAAAGTCTTGGGACACAGCACCTGCATGGGAGACCAGAAGAGTTTCCACGGTCTTGGCTTCAGTTCAGTGCAGCACTGGCCATTGCGGTCACTTGGGGAGTGCATTACTGGATGTAAGATCTTCCCCTCTGGGGCCTGGCGGCGTGGCCTAGCAGCTAAAGTCCTCTCCTTGAATGCCCCGGGATCCCATATGGGCGCCGGTTCTAATCCCAGCAGCTCCACTTCCCATCCAGCTCCCTGCTTGTGGCCTGGGAAAGCAGTTGAGGATGGCCCAAAGCCTTGGGACCCTGCACACATGTGGGAGACCCAGAAGAGTCTCCTGGATCCTGGCTTCAGATCAGCACAGCTCCAGCCGTGGCGGCCTCTTGAACGGAAGATCTTCCTCTCTGTCTCTCCTCCTCTCTCTATATCTGACTTTCCAATAAAAATTAAAAATAATAAATCTTAAAAAAAATTTCTTCAGCAGTAAAATCAAGATGCCAGTTGGGATGCTTTCATCTCACATCAGATTGCTGGGGTTAGGTCCTGGCTCCACGTTAATAAGCAAATATTAGTAAGTAATATATGTCCTCTAATATTACTTATTAGATATACTTACTATTAAATAGTATGCAGAAATATTCCCTAGCAAACATCTATTTACAATGCATTGCAAGCAGTCTATAAAGGCCAGAAACTTAGGCTGCACACTGAAGCTCCCTAAAGGTAACCTACTTCTAATTAGGCAAATGGATATAAATGCATTTGATCTGCAAACTTCAGTGTCATGCAAAACTTTCTTAGAAAAACAAAACAAACAAACAAACAAAAAACCCTAATTTCAGCACTTTGTTCTACAGAGTTTGCTCCTGGTCTAATATGCCGATATACCCTACTCATAAAGCCTCTTTCTTTTACCTCCTGGAATCCATCAATAGGTACGCTGTTCTTATTTAAAGGCTACATATACTTAAAAAACGTTTCCTAATTTATCAAAAGGTGAAAAATACTTACCCAGCAGTATCTGTTATTATCTGATTTTATTTCCAAATATAAACACAAAATATAAAGACTATTTAAAGAAAGAACTTTGGGCTGGCATTGCAGTATCGCAAGCGAAGCCTCCGCATGCGATGCTCGCATCCCAAATGGGCGCCAGTTTGAGTCTAGGCTATGCCACTCCCAATCCAGCTCCCTGCTAATGTGCCAACTCTGGGTTGTTCAAAGTACTTGGGCCTCTGCACCCACATGAGAGATGTGAAAGAAGCTTCAAGCTCCAGGCGTTGGCCTGGCCCAGCCTTGGCTGTCATGGCTATTTGGGGAGTAAACCAGCGGATGGAAGATCTTTCTGGCTCTCTTTCTCCTCCTACCTCTATAATTCTGCCTTTTAAGTATATACTCATGAGGAGGATGGAGTGTGCAGCACAAGAAATATAATTTACATTTAAGCAATTACATTAGCTCTCAGGCCGGCCCTCCTATCCCTGAGGAAGGCCTGTGACCAACTCCTCCCCATCCTTAGGCCCGGTTCATGTGCCCGGTTCATGCGCAGTCAACTTATCTACCACACAGATCTCCTGATTCACTACTTTTTAAGCAGTAGAGGCAGCACTGAGAGGGACAGCACTCCTCCATCAAGCCTTAGGAACTGGAGAAACCTCCATGTATTCCACTCACTTCATCCTCAAAATTTCCCAACTACATATGAATATCATTGGCCAGACTGTATATGAAAAAAATTATTTTATTTATAGATTTGATTTTCGCTTCCTGACATAGCACTGGCACAATGATAACATATAACCAAAGAGCGACATTCTGCAGTCACAATCCTAAAGAGTTATTAACTTGAGTAAATGATGAAAGTCTAAGAAATAAATGTGAAAGCTAGCAAGGTTGAATGCACTGGAAAGAAACTAAATTTGGCTAAAATCAAAGCGACAAAAAGTAAAGATTTGAACTTTCTCTGTCCTTGTAAAAGTATTAGCCTGTGATTCTATCCTCTAAACAGTAGCTTCTCTTATACTTTATAACATTCCACTTAACAGAAGAGCCACTCCCTTTTATCTTATCCTATAACTCACTCATCACAGGAGGTCTCAACAAAGCCAACCAAGACAACACATTATTCAACTGCCCATATGGCTAAGGCCTTCCATGTTCAGATAACCTTAGGAGTATGGGTCCTGTTCTGTAAGTACTATCATGTAACTACTTTATCTCAGACTGCCTTGGCACTCTTTTATCTTCTGTAATAGCATTTCTGTGCTCTGCTAAAAATTGCCCTGTATCTTTCACACGACTGTGATTCAAGACAACAGAAATGTATCTTATCCATTTTTATTTTCCGAGAGTCTATGAAAGTTCACTGAGCAGGTAAAACATATGTTTAATTTCACAATTTTAGAAAAAGGAATGCCACAGAAACAAAACTATGTTAATTCTTATATATGTGAAATGTCTTCCAGTTATTGTTTCCTTATTAGATTTCTGTGAAAATGCTTTTACAACAGCAGTAAATCTTATTTCAAGTATTAACTAAAAAATGTATTATTAAGAAGAATTATAATATAAACTTGTTGGAGTCCTGGCTTCTCCACCATTGATCCCATTCCCTGTTATTGTGCCTGGGAAAGCAGTGCAAGATGGCCCAATCCTTGGGGCCCTGCACTGACTTGGAAGATCCAAAGGAAGTTCCAGGTTCCTGGATTCAGACCGACTCAGCTCCAGCCATTGGAACTATTTGAACAATGAATCAGAGAATGGAAGAGCACTTTATCTTTTCCTCTCTCTCTCTTCTTATCTTCAATCTCCCTTTCAAATAAAAATAAGTAAATCTTAGGGGAAAAAAAAAAGACTGAGGCTTAGTGATTGAACATACTAGCCTAGCTCCTATGTCTTAGACAGGAGGTCCAGAATGTCTGGTCACAAATCCAATCCCCCTTTCCCAGGGTTTAACACATTCTCTGCATGGCTCCCTTGTATCTCCTCTGGATGCCTGTCGACGGGAGAATCACATGATCTCTCTGGAAACTTTCACATTCCTACTTTGTAAAATGAAGGTGATACTCCCTTGTAAAGTTAACAGCAGAGTTATGTTAATTACAGCAATTTATTTTAATACATAAATGAAGATGAGCCCTATTTATAATCCAGTTAAATACACCAATCTACACAAAGTAAATTAATAAATTCTAGTTCCCTGTAAACTTCATATTTGCACAGTAAGGAACTGAACTGCCATCCTCACAGTTTTTAGAAACTTTCTTCTAAAAATCACTATTTTCTTCATTTTATCATCCTCAAATTTAATGTTTCCTATAAACTTTTCAACAGAAACACTTTTCAGCCACACTTAAATCCATTTATTAACAATAAAGCAAATATTTCAATGACAACCCAGAAGCAGGGTTCTGTTTTTAATCCTTTCTCTGGAAAATGACATATCAAATGTAATGGAATCTGGACCCAAAAGATAAAAAGCGCTGAGCTGACTGGAGCAGGATCTTGGATTGGTAACACACCTCACAACAGTGTGCTGGCAAAACCATACTTTGCACAGATTGTACCTTGCTCCTGGAGACACGCAGGCCCTGCATATAAGGTTTCATACTGGTCGCCCCGTGGTAACTAAGTAGATTCCAACACTGAGGATAAGTGTAGGGAATACAAAGAGGCATGAATATCACGGCAGTATTTCCTACTGTCGGAACACTGATGCAAAATTCCTTAATTGTTTTATTAGGGGTAGGGTGAAGTGTTTGTCTTCCTGGAGTTGTGACTATGGGATGCATGGAATCTGTTCCCTTTATATTATTAAAAATAAAAAATAAGTGCATTAAGAAAATACAGCAAGAATAGCAAATCCATGACTCAAAAAAATATGAATGATTAAAGTCATGGTAAAGTATAAATTCTGTTTTAAAAACAGGCACTGGTCATGAAAACGTAAAGCAAAAGTCAAATCTGGGACACAGCACAATCATATCAAACAAATGACAAATTTATGAAACACTAAGGCTAAGTCATGTTTATTTTTCTATAATAGGGTTTTCCTTCAGAACAAAATTTTTATGTAACAAAAATGACCCAATATCTTTAACACAAAATTGCAAGAAGAAACAAGGAAGAAGGACTTCCACATTAAAATGAATTTAAGAAGTTTAAAAAATCATCCCAAACTGCAAATCTTATTTGGATTGTAATTCAAACAGCTTTAGGAAATGATAAAGGTCTACATGTGTACTAAGAAGGAAAACTGTGAACATGAGGACACTTACTATCTGATATTGGGAAAGCACTGTTAACTTTCCAGATGTGCTCAAGACATTGCGACTTTTAAAAAAATTCTACTTCTTGAGGCAATACTAAAGTAGTTGGATGAAATTAGACAATGGCTATATGTTTCAAAAGAATCTGAAGTGAAGCAAAGAGTACAGAAAAAATTGTCATGTACTATTTATTCACTGGCAATAAGTACACTGGGATCATTATTCAATCTCTTATATGTTGAGAATTTCCTCATTAAAAATCCAGGTTTCTTTGAACAAGTATTTAATTAACGCCAATTATACTAATACTTAAAATCATGATCAGAAAGGAGTTGAAAATAAGTGTCTTACTTTAAAACTAAATAACTTTTCTCATAAATAGTAAATTTTCAAATATTTCCTCTCTCCTGAATCAGCCTTACAAACAAGTAATCTTTCCAGAAATGTTAGCTGTTTTGCCACTAAATCACCTGACATTCTGTAAAAACAAGCAGGCAAGGAAAAAAACAAACCAAAAAACCCATGGGTCAGAAACAAATTAAGGAAAATGTGGTATCTCTAGACATTTTCCAGGTCTCAATATGTTTAACATGAAGTCATACAAAAGATGAAGATTTAATCATAAGTAATTGTCCTTTTTTCTCTTCACACTTTTATTTTTATTCCCCATCCACTAAACTCAGACCACGTTCCACACCACAATTACCACACACCAGTGATTTTATTAGATAGTCATTGGTATTAAAAAGCCAAAGCCAAAACTCATTACCAGTTACTACTCAGTTTATTCTCCCAAGACTAAATCAGGAAAAAAAAAGTGCCAGCTCCCTACAGACCTGCACATAAAAAGCAATTAACAGATACACACAAACTACTGAACTCACAGATGTTAGCTAATATCAGGGAGTCTTAAAATTAACACAAATTGTCACATGACATTGCTGATTTTTACTTTCCATAAAGAAATTAAAATTCCTTTGGATGGTCACTACAAAGTCAACTAAAGATACAAAAGATTTAAGAACAGATTACATTAAAATAAAATCTGGACTACTGATATGCATCAATATCAAATTTTAAAAAATCCAGCACAGGCAAGGCAATTTAAAGAGAAAACTCATCATGAGAATCCAGAATAAGCTGTTTAGAGACTTTAAAATAATACATTAACCCAGCACCAAGATTTCAGAATTAATGAATATTGAAATCTAGAAAAAACAGTATGACACAAAACAGATAGCATTGTGTTGTACTGGATTAAGCCACCTGTGACTGGATCTCCACATGGGTGCCAGTTCAAGTCCTGGCTGTTCTATTATTTTTTTAAGACTTTTTTATTTTTACTAGAAAGGCAGATCAGAATGATGGAGAAGAGAGGCAGAGAGAAAGATCAACTAAAGAGAAGTGATCCAACTGGTGAAAATCACAGGATATGAGGTCTGATCACAGAGTGCATTTGTCAGAACTGGGTCTCTATGGTTGCTAAGGCTTGTACGGTGGACAGCAGGCCTAGATGCTCATGGAAGACATGCCAACCAACTCTTTGAGGCCTGCAGAGGACAGCTACAAATTGAACAACTCTCCCAGACAAGAATCTGGGCCAAACTGAGTCTCTAAGATGGACTACTTTAGCCAACAGACCTTGGATTTCCTCAACCCTAGAACAATGAAACCCAATAGCACATCAGAACTATCAAAACCACTTAAGCGGTGTCCTCAGAACACGCACATTACGGATCCTGGGATGCCACTGGGTTCTGATGCAGCTGGATGGCTGGGAGTGGCCCTCTTCCCATCTCTCTCCACCTTCCCCAGATACCAGAAGAAAAGGAGATTGGAGGCAGTTGTCTCATCCACTTTCCCCCATTCCTTGACCCTCCTCACCCTAGTTGGCAATCCACATGGGCATACTCCTTCTCAACTATGTAACATCATAAAAATAAAATGAATTATTATTTTTAATATATTTTTCTTTTGAATTTTTAATTATGTGATACAATTTCACATAGACTGGGATTCCTCCCCAATCTCCCACCCCCCAACAGATTTTCCCCATTTGACTATGCATGGGCATACACCCTTCTCAACTATGCAAACATTATAAAAAATAAACTGAATTATTTTAAAAAGACATTTAATTTTACTAGAAAGTTAGATCAGAATTACAGAGAGAAGGAGAGACAGATAGAAAGATCTTCCATCTGCTTCTTCACACACCAGATGGCTGCAATGGCTGGAACGGAGTTGATATGAAGCCAGGATCCAGGAGCTTATACTGGATCTCCCACACAGGTGAAGGCTCCCAAGGCATTGGGCCATCCTCTGCAGCTTTCCTAGGCCATAAGCAGAGAGCTGGATGGGAAGTGGAGCAGCTGGAACACAAACTAGTGCCCATATGGGATCCAAGCCCTTGCAAGGTGAGGATTTAGCCATTGAGGCAGTTCTGATTCAGCTCCCTGCTAACGTACCTGGCAACAGCAGATGGCTCAATTACTGGGGCCCTTGCCCCTACGTGGGATACTCTAGGTTCCACACTTGACTCCCTTGCAGGAAGCCAAGCACAAACGCCATCTTCTGTTGCTTTCCCAGTAGCATTAGCAGGGAGATGGATCAGAAATGAAACTTTGAGGACTCTAATCTGCACTGATATAGGATGCAGCAGCAGATTAACCTCATACACCACAATATGCCCCCCCCCCGTATCTAATCTATATATCATTAAGGCAGAAAAACACCTAAAAACGATTTAGATTTTAATACTAATTTGCTTTAAACATAGTCCAATATACAAACCTGCCCATTCTGAGCAACCAATAACACAGAAACTGCATAAGGTAAATGCGGAAAAACAAAGTATGCTTTAAAAGTGGTTTTCATATGTTTTACCAAGTGAAAGACATCACTGTCTTCAGAAATCACTGATTTGAAACTTCAGCCAGTGGTCCAATGTTCCTGGTCATAGCCTAACACATCAAGACTAAAAACTTCACCATGATTTGTGTATTTGTAATAACATACTAAGCCACATTTAACAATAATTTGCTTTATTTGATATTAAAAGTAAAGATAAGAGAACCAGTTTGGTACCTGATGCTCCACTTCCAATCCTGCTTCCTGCTATGGTGTCTGAAAAGTAGCCAAAGTTGGCCCAAGAGCTCTGGCAGCCCTCTTAGAGGCCCACATGGGAGATCAGATGAGTCCAGACTCCCGGATTAGGTCTGGCACAGCCCCAGTTACTGCAACCATTTGAGGAGCCATTTCTCTGTCTTGTCTTAGCTCTTTATAACGCTACCTTTCAAACAAATAATCTTGAAAGAAAAAAATAAATAAAATAAACCTACAAGGGACCTTCTATAAGTTCATGGACAATGCATTTCCTGAGAAAATAATGAAAAAAAATTTTAAATACGGATTTCAAATATTTTGCACCAGAATAAATTCATACACACTTATCATCAGAGTCTGAATAAGATCTATCATGAAGTTCTAAAATGAAGACAAGAGCAAGTCTTTGCCAAAGCAACATGGACTCTGCTAAAATGGAAATATGAGTAAACATAAAATATAAGGTCAATCCTGTGGGAAAGAATGGTGAAACCATTGAAGCCTTACAAACAGTTTATGAAGTCAATGCCTGAAGAAATTAGCAGTTACAAGTGGATAACATGTTTTGAGAAGGGACCACAGAATGAAAATGAACCTTGTAGTGGCAGACCAACAACATCAAATTTTCAGGAAAAAAAATAACCTTGTTCCTACCCTCACCAGAGAGGACTAACAAGAAAAAGAATAGCCAACACCAGAGACATTCCAGTGGGTTCAACTTGCAGAATACCGAATGAAAAACTAAAGCAAACCTTCTCCTCGATTATGACAAAAATTGTTGCACCCATAAGGTAAAGGAAAAGGAGCAGATATTTCCATGGTAATTTTAAGCGAGTGGGATCAAGATCTTGAAGTCTTTCTCTAAAGGACTGGAGTACCAGGGAGACAGGCACAGTCACAGCAGTGGCTTCTTAGGGTGGAAGTGCTTCAGGCAACATCGAGGCACAACAGTGATGGGCAAAGCACAACGCGGCAGCTTTCCGGGATTCTCAAAGGCATCTTGCTTGTTGACTTTCTCCAGGACCAAAGAATGATAACATCTTCTTATTAAGAGTTTGTTTAGAGAAAGTGAGCCATAGCTTCACAGAAAAACACCTGGGGAAAGCTTCAATAGTTCTCCCCACAACAATGGTCCTGCTCATCCTCTGATCAGCCAGAGGCAATTTTGCAAGACTTTCCTTACGCACCTACATTAATGTCCTGATTTAGCTTCTTTGGGTTTGCTAATTTAAATATTTCTTAAAGGGTGCCAAATATTCCTGAATTAATATAGAATTAATAAGTTGTCTTTACTTTTAACAATTAAAACATACGATCATTTTTGAGATGTTCCTAGGACCCTCAGTCCTTTAAGGATGGACTAAATAGTTGGTATTGTGACTTAAATAGTGTCTGGAACTTGAAGGAACTTACGTCGAGAAAGCTGTATTTAGAATTTTCACCTTTTAGTTCCACTGGCCACGAAGTTTTTGAAGTCCTCTTTTACACATACTGTCACAAAATTATCCAAAGGCAGGCTACAAGGAAAATGAAGCCACAATATGTATAATGTAGAATTCCCTGATTAACAACTTTTCATTGATTTCAAGGTTCACAAAAAATAAAAAACTTCTAAAAATTTTACAAATTCATATACCCACAAACCAAATTTCTTAATTTTTTTGTTATATCTCTTCTATCCATAATCATTGAAAAATACTTACTTTGTTATATGCACAGCCAGGATTAGACTAAGCTGAAGCCAGGAGCAAGAAACTCCATCTTCAGCTTGAGTGGTAGGGACTAAAATACCTGAGCCATTAACTGTTTTCATGGGATACAACAATAGTGAACATGGTTGGAATCACAGCAGCTGGCACTCCAACCAGCACTCTTACTAGGAGACGTGGGCATCCAAGCAACTGCTTAACTGCTAGGCCGTAACACCTTCCCTAATGTCTCAGCACTTTAAAAAAAAATTGAAATGAAAATCTAATAGAAAGTCTTATTTCTTCCTAAATTCAACTTGAAAACAAATAAAATGCAAGCGGTTAAAAAAGCAATTCCAAGCAAAGGAAATATCTCAATTGCACAGGTCACTTTTAATGTTTTAAGAAATAGAGAAATCAAGAAAATGTTCAGTAAGTTTACAAAATGTATCTCCAGACTGAGTCTCATGGCAAACTGACAAACACACATGAACTCAAACTGCCTTTTACTTGTACTAGATTGGAAACCTTTACAACTACTCCCTGGAATCCGAGATACAGCAGGGCTGACCATACTTACTGCAGCTACAGTTAGAAGCCACCCAAGACAGGCCAAAGGTAATATGGCCAGAAAAGCATGGATAACAGCCAACAGAGGTATTTGAAACCCAAAATCTCCTTTCCAATCCATTTCCCTATTCCCCTCATCTCCACCTAAAACAAAACAATACTATACACAAACTTCTGCGGAAAAGGGAACCTGGAAAAGATATGTGGATACTTGGACTGAATACCTGAAACCATATAAAATACACCACTATCTTAAAATATTAAAAACCAGGCCTAATGCGATAGCGCAGCAGTTGAAGTCCTTGTGCTGGGATCCCATATGGGCACCAGTTCTAATCCCGGCAGCCCCATTTCCCATCCAGCTCCCTGCTTGTAGCCTGGGAAAGCAGTCGAGAATGGCCCAAAGATTTGGGGCCCTGCACCCACGTGGGAGACCCAGAAGAGTCTCCGGGATCCTGGCTTCAGATCGGCTCTGCTCTAGCTGTTGCAGCCACTTGGGGAGTGAATCATTGGACGGGAAGATCTTCCTCTCTCTCTCTTCTCTTCTCTGTATATCTGCCTTTCCAATAAAAATAAATCTTTAAAATAAATAAATACAATATTAGCAACTATATCATTCATAGCAGCAATTTTAAAAAGCAGTTGATATTGCAAATTTCTTTGCCACTACTTGCTCCAGGGTTTAAAAACCAAGAACTCAGTCTTCACAAAAAACAATACAGACATATAATTCCTAATTCCATTTTACAGCTGAAAACACTGAGAACCTAAGAGATTTTGTAAGTCATAAAGAGCATGTCAGTACTGGAATCTGAACCTACAACAATCAGCTCCAGCACAGACTTCTAAGACATTATGAGATCTTGCCCCTGTGTCCATATATGTGTTACATTTATTCTAATTTACCAATGTACAAGCTTTAATATCTAATGGGTGATATCCAAAATGACATACCATCACAGGCATATTAATATATAAAATGGTTCATTCATGTAGGGGCTTGTCAAATCAAATATGAAAAAGTATTTCAATTTACTTTCAATAATCTTGCAGGAAATTCTGGTCCCATTCAGGAGTGATCATTAAAGCATTTCATGTGTAGCTGGCATGAATGACCTTTTGAAGTTACCTAATTCAACTGAGCCACCAACCTCAGGACTGAACTCTTGGTTTTTATTAGTCTCTACACTGCTTCCACTGAAATTTTAAATAACAATAATGAAATAAATCTTTTGGGATGGTAATTTTTCCCATGAATTTTTACTATTATTAAAATCTCATTCCTTTTATGACCTAAATTTTATTATTGCTAGACAATTACCTATGGTGCCCAATTAAAAGTTTCGTAATCCTCTATATTATTCATTGCATCAGTGAAAACCTTACACTTTTTTTTTCGCTGGTCTGAAGAAGGAAAAAGGCATTAGAAATCTTCTCAGCACAGGAGCTTTTTATACAAATGGAGAGGTTCATTCTAATGAAGCTCTTTATAAATTCAATTTAATGACAATTCTCTGAAAGTAATGCAGATGATAGACCTCTTTGGAGTTGGTTACACTTTTAAAACTTAAGTTTTAGTGATTTAATGAAGCAGGTATTTTGCTTGACAAAGATCTGGAAACTGATTTAGCATCTATTTAAACCAACTCTTGCATGTGTAGGAATTTATTTTGTTTTTATTTTGGATAACACCGGCTTTTGTAAATTCAAGGCACTCTTGAGTTTCATGGTCAAACTTTGTCTCCCTTAAGAATGATGACTGTTCCTACTAAAAACCCTAACCAAGGTAGGCATAGATGGAAAAATCCACAACATAATTAAAGCCATATATGAAAAACCCAACGCCAGCATCATACTGAATGGAGAAAAGCTGGAACCCTTCCCACTGAGATCTGGAACAAGACAGGGATGTCCACTTTCTCCACTACTATTCAACATAGTCCTAGAGGTACTCGCTGACGCCATAAGACAAGAAAAAGAAATCAGAGGAATCCAAATGGGAAACGAAGAAGTCAAACTCTCACTATATGCAGATGATATGATTCTTTATGTAGAAGAGCCAAGAGACTCAATACAGAGACTGCTAGAACTTATACGAGAGTTTGGTAGAGTGGCAGGGTACAAAATTAATGAACAAAAATCAACAGCCATAGTGTATGCGAACAGCCCCAAGATGGAAAAAGACTTAACCAGCAAGATACCATTCAAAATAACAGAGAAAAGTATGAAATATCTGGGAATAAATCTAACCAAAAATGTAGGAGACTTATTTGAAGAAAACTACAAACTACTTAAAAAAGAAATTGAACGAGACCTCAAAAGATGGAGTAACATCCCATGCTCCTGGATAGGTAAAATCAATATCATTAAAATGTCTATACTGCCAAAAGCAATATATACATTCAACGCAATCCCAATCAAATTGCCCAAAACATTCTTCATGGAACTGGAAACAATGATCCAAAGGTTCATCTGGAAGCACAAAAAACCACGGATAGCTAGAACCATCCTGAAGAACAGGAAGTTAGCAGGGGGAATCACAGTTCCGGAATCTGGACATACTATAGGGCAGTGGTTATCAAAACAGTGTGGTACTGGCACAAAGATAGAGAGGAAGATCAATGGAGCAGAATAGAAACACCAGAAGGAAACCCACACAGATACAGCCAAATAATCTTTGACAAAAAGACAAACGACAATCCAGGCAAATGGGAAGGTCTGTTCAATAAATGCTGTTGGGACAACTGGTTAATAGCCTGCAGAAACAACAAAATAGATCCACATCTCTCACCATACACTAAGATCAGATCTAAATGGATAACAGATCTAAACCTACATCCAGAAACCTTCAAACTTTTGGAAGAAAATGTTGGAAACACACTGCAACACTTAGGGGTAGGCCCTCACTTCCTAAAAAAGACTCCAAATGCAGTAGAAATCAAGACCAAAATAAACAATTGGGACCTCATCAAACTAAGAAGCTTCTGTACAGCTAGAGAAACAATCAACAAAGTAAAAAGGCAACCCACAGAATGGGAGAAGATCTTCGCACACGACATAGGTGATAGAGGGCTGATCTCCAGAATATACAAAGAGCTACAAAACAACCAAAATGTCAAAACAAACAAGCCACTCAAGAAATGGGCACAGGAAATGGGCAAACACTTCACAAAGGAACAAACCCAAATGGCAAATAAACTTATGAAAAAATGCTCAAGTTCCCTGGCAATAAGGGAAATCCAAATTAAAACATCAATGAGGTACCACCTAACGCCAGTAAGACTGGCGCACATGAATAAAAGCACCAACAACACTTGTTGGCGAGGTTGCGGGGAAAAGGGATCCCTACTCCACTGCTGGTGGGGCTGCAGGCTGGTACAGCCTCTATGGAAATCAGTATGGAAAATATTCAAACAACTCAAATTCAATATACCGTATGATCCAGCAATAGCACTCCTAGGAATATATCCAGAACAATTGTTTTATGGGAAACCAACATGCACTCCTATGCTCATAGCAGCACAATCAGTAATTGCAAAAACATGGAAGCAACCAAAATGCCCATCAACAGAGGATTGGATAAGAAAGCTATGGTTCATCTACTCCATGGAATACTACTCAGCTATTAAAAAAAACAAAATGCAGTTCTTTGTGGCCAAATGGGCCAAACTGGAAACCATAATGCTAAGGGAAATGAGCCAATCCCAAAAGGTTAAATACCACATGTTTGCCTTAATTTAAGATGATATGATGTTATGTATAACATGTTATGTTTTGAATGTTATATGTTGTGTATAAACTAAAATTGAAGTATAGGTGAGGTGGTCACAGAAGGTGGCTGGGAACTCACATTTATCTTTAACATATTGGTTACTCATTACTATGTCAATTAATTCCATAATGATGTAAATTTTTGCTGATGGTATGTTGGAGCTTTCAATTGACTGGGATGATACTCTGCTGGCTCTGTCTTCAGACCACAGAGGGTATACCTAAGAAGCCGTTGAACTTGACTGGACAATAAGATGTTGGACTCTATGTTTGGTATACGCTTGCAATGGGGGAATCTCAACTGAACTTGAGCTGTGGTTATGCAACAAGGTGGAGGAATCCACCATGGTGGGAGGGTTTGGGGAGGTGTGGGGAGAACCCAAGTATCTATGTAACTGTGTCACATAATACAATGTAATTAATGAAGTTAAATAATAAATAATTAAAAAAAAAAAAAAAGAATGATGACTGGGCCCGGCGGCATGGCCTAGCGGCTAAAGTCCTCGCCTTGAAAGCCCCGGGATCCCATATGGGCGCTGGTTCTAATCTCGGTAGCTCCACTTCCCATCCAGCTCCCTGCTTGTGGCCTGGGAAAGCAGTCGAGGACGGCCCAATGCATTGGGACACTGCACCCATGTGGGAAACCTGGAAGAGGTTCCAGGTTCCCGGCTTTGGATCGGCGGGTACCGGCCGTTGCGGCTCACTTGGGGAGTGAATCATCGGACGGAAGATCTTCCCCTTTTTCTCTCCTCCTCTGTGTATATCTGGCTGTAATAAAAATGAATAAATCTTTAAAAAAAAAAGAATGATGATTACCATTCATATATGGGCTATTTTGTGTTACTGTTGTTACTTAAGTCATAACCCTTTTTAAAAGAAAAATAAAAACAGAGGCTGGTACAATGGCTCGATTGGCTAATACTCAACCTTCAAGTGCCAGGATCCCATATAGGCTACAACATCGACCCCTAAACAAGTCTTCAAAAATACACATATATATGTGTGAAATCTGTGTGTATTCCAACCAAAACGGTATAGGAGACAATCAACAAAAGTGCTAATGTGAATGCAAACAAAAAGACATAATGAAATCTGAAATTCAGCTACTCAGGAAAGTATCACAAACAGTTTCATGAATATACCAAAAAAAGCAGAAATCTTATTAACAAAATCTTTTAAAAAAAAATGTATTTAATTGAAAGGCAGAGCATCAGAAAGAGAAGAGAGGCAGCCCCAGGGAGATCTATCTGGTTTGGAACTCCCCAGTAGCCACCAACAGTCAGGGCTCAGGCTGAAGCTGGGATTCCCTGCAAAGTCTCCCATAGAGGCGGCAATGGCCCAGTCATGTGAGTCATCTTCCACCACCCAGTGCATTATCAACAAGCTGATAGCAAGTCCCACTGAGATTTGGGAAGTTACCTTCCCGGGGGGTAGCTTAACCTGCTGTGTCACCATACTCGCACTCTTTTTTAAAAATATATATGTTTGTGTTAGAGTTACAAGCCAGTCTAGATTATCCTAAAATCTGCCAAGATCAGCAAAATTTTACTTCAACACAACAACTGGCTAAATACTAAGATGAAATGGACACGAAACAGCTGTATGGTGCCTTATGGCCATTTTAAGGTATAGAGCAGCCGGTCCTGTATATGAACTAAAATTGAAATGTCAATGAGCTAATCATAGGTTGTGGCTAGGACTTGTTTTCCTTTTTTTTTGTTTTTTTTTCTTTTTAATACACTGGTTACTCAAAACCATGTCAATTCCATAACATTGCAAATTGCTGTTGATGTTATATTGGGACTCTTAATTGACTGTGATGATATTCTGCCAGCTCAAACTTCAGACCAGAGAGGGTCTCCCCAAGAAACTGTTTAACCAATCTGGACAATAAGTAGCTGGACTCTATGCTTGGTATATGTTTGCAATGAAAGAATCTTGATTGAATTTGAACTGTAATACTGCATCAAGGTGGAGGAATCCACCGGGGGGAGGGGAGGGGGAGGGATGGGGAGATTCCCAGAGCCTATGAAACTGTCACATAATGCAAAATAATTAACAATAAAAAAAAAAAGAAATCTATATGGAAAAAAAAATATATATATATGTTTGTTTTCATTTAATTTGAAAGGCAGAGAGGGAAAGAAAATATTCTATCTGCTGGCTCATTTACTTTTTCATAATATATGAAATTAACAGCTGACATGTTGACAATAATTTTTAAATTTTTTCCTATCATGATGTGTTTCACAGAATGAAAATATAAATGAATATGTCAACTATCAATCATTTTCTCTTATCGCATGCTAATCTTTATCAAAAGATCTTGCTGAAATACCCCGCCCAGTAAAAATAATACAAGTGTTACAAAATGTAACTCTTGAATTTAGTGTACTCACTGACCAATAGTTTAAGCCTTCTTTTTAAAAAGACAAAATTTCAAAACTGTTTTCAGCAGAACAGATTTGACATAGGATAAACATCATAAACATCATAAGGCTCATTTTGTCCCTGAAGCAGACTCCAACATGCGCAGGTGGCATAATTTGCAAACAACTTCTGAAAATGTATGCAACATTTCTTCATTAAAATAGAAAAGGTCATAACAGCACATGGAATTGGAAACAGAAGCCATCTGGGCAACAAGCTGTTTCTCACAATAGATGCTTTTATAATTCAAAGACTGCAAAACACAAAAGTATCAGGATACAAACAGCAATCATGGATGTGATGTAATTACAAGTGGTCTTATCAAAGCAGACATATTAAGATGAGTATTTTAATCTGTACACAGACACCTCACAGGGCTACAAAGTTATTCCTCTGCTGAAAAAAAAAAAAAACAAAAAAAAAAACCTTTGGCATTCTTCCCCTGGAATTCTCATCAAAGGCAATTTAGAAAACATACCAGCCTGTGGATGTGGTAAAATTACAGCAGCAGTAATCTTCTCTAACCAGAGGAAGCAGAAGCCATGTTAAATTCCCAGGAGATCTCAGAACACTGCCTCAGTGTTAACCCTTTTTTCTAACGTGGCTCTCTTCCTCTATAATTCCAGCCCTAGACATCTCTCTCCCTTCCACCTCACCCTGTTTTTCTCCTTACTCCTGCACAGTTGTCTTCTTTCTGTCTCTTGAACACGGTAAGCTCTTTCCTGCACAACTTGGTATCCAATGTAACGTAAGTATGGCTCCTCATCTGCTCCTGGGTCTGGCTCTGAAGACAGTTATCTCCTCAGTCAGAAGGGCCTATCTTGACTACCCAATCTAAAGTAAAACCTGTATCCCCAAGATTTCCAGTCCCTACTCCCTACCACATCATATTAAATTGCATTACTTACTTACATGTTAACTTGTGAGTAATCAATCCCTATGACATAGAACTTGAGGTTCATTACTTTGTCTTGCTTACCTCTGTATTTCAGTGCCCAGAAGAGTACCCAACAGAACAGGTGCTCAACAAAGACATTGCATCATTGATTCAATCACAAAGTGTAGGCCCAGTAACTTCCATCTCAACTGATACGTCTACTGTCTCCTTTGTAAGTTCTAGAAATCCTAGTTCAAAACCATTACTCTGACATAAGCTGGATAGCTAACATATTTTTCTTGTTAGATCTGGTTACATGTCTTCCCCTTTTTCTCCTGTTGTTAGGTCAGAAAATGAAAAAAATCACTCTCTACGCTCAATACTTAATACACAGTAAGAGATCAAAAAATACACATTAACTAACACTCCCTCTAGCTTACATATAAGTCACTCAAATGAAGGGCGATACCAGAAAACTATACAACATACCCTGCTGTAATGAGAATTTACTCATCCCTCCTAAAAACAAATACACTGTAATAAAATCTCCAAAAGTTAAAACTTGAGTACACCACAGTTTTCTCTTTTTCAGTTTTCATGTTAATAGCACATATACTGCCTGACTCTTGGGTTCTTTTTCACCTCCATATGTGTCCAGACAAGCCCGAGTCTGTACAAATACAAAACATAGGTGAGGCTTGGTTTTCCTTCTCCTTTTTAAACAGAAGACATGGGTATCATTAAAATCCGAAGCAATACAATAGACAGAAAAAAAAAAAAAAAAAAAACAAAGTCCATCACACTCATTACTTACCATAGATCCTAAACTCACTATGCACTCACTCAAAAATGAGTTTCCTTACTTCTTCATGAAACTTAACAACTGAGATGTTACACAAGGTTCTGGAAACTAACATAAAAAACATGGAAAAACTATGCTTCTTTTATAAGCAAGTGCTAAGGAGTGTGAAGATTGGGAAGCTATCAGAACAACAGTATTTTGAAAAGTGGCTTGTTACACAATACTCATAATATATAAAGGAAACTATAACTCATTCACCCATTTAAAAGGCTATAATGTGGAAACAGGTGTACTGATTGCACATTACACAAAATCACTAGATTCAATACACAGAAAACAAATTCTGGCCATTCACAGCGAGACTTTTGGGAGGCAGGGGACTTTTACATAATATAACATATGGGGCATCTGTAAGTAACTTAAATCCTGATTATAATTCAAAACTCGAATGTTTTGTCAGTTAATGCTACCAATCACATCTGAAAGAGATTGGACTGCAGTTGCAAACAAACTAGGTACTGATCACATGCCGAGAATGCCATCAAAATAGTAAGTATTCTGTTTCAGGGAAGAAAGGCTGATGATTAAACACAGTATACTTACACATTCTTGGGCAAGCCAAAAACTTGACCATTAAGTGTAAAACAAAGGTTCGTGTGGCCAAAGAATCTTCCATAAATCTTCAGTAAATTTAATATCCAGTATTAAATTGTAAAGTATTAAAATGCTATACGTATAGCATCAGTTTCAATGTCCTCCAGATCTCGTATTTTTCACCAACCTTATGTAACGTATTTGTAGTATCATAAACACAATTAAACCTGAAGTCATACATCATTCAAACTGCCATCAATTTTAAAAATGACTTCAGATAACTGAATTCTGCAAAAACCAGGAAGAATGCTGGTTGGAGAAAAGCAAATCAGTCATAGTGTTTGATCAATGGCAGTTAAGACTTCAAAGTGTTCTGAAGGATGGATAAGGCTTTAGGTGTGAAAACAAGAAGCAAAAATAGTTTTCAGAAAGAAGAAACAGGGAGTTAGGACTCAAAACTGCAATTCTGGACCATCAACTTCATTGCATTAATGGGAGTCTGCATATGCAGCCTGGATGCCAGGCACTAAACAATAACTCAATAGATAATGAGAAAGTCTTACAGTTCTTAAAATAGGGCGGTAATATATTAAATGTGAGATGGATTAATTCTTGTCTGGGCATGATGCCAACCTGAAAATGAGAAATCAGCCTAAGACAGGATGAGCCATTCATGAGTTTTGGAAACACTCTTGTCTGCTATAACATATCAAAGTATCACTCTAACAACTGGATACAAAATAACTAGAATCTTCCCAAATAGATAGAATTCTTATAAATAAAGTGTAAATGTACAGCATATAAAAAACAAAAACAAAAACATTTTAAAAGATCAAAAGGACAATTTGTATGACATTTGAAAGTCATGAGCACTGAGGTTCTTTCAGGAAATGGCCAAAATATATGAAGATTACATGTGCAAGTTGCTTGTATTTATAATAGAATCCCTTCTCCAAAACATCTCGAAAGGGTCCTGGCTAAAGGCTAAAACACCTCTTTTTCTATAGGACATTTTTCATCTGGAAGAATATTTATAGAACATTATCTACAATCTCCTCTGAGCAAATTTTTTAAATTTGAATACTCTTCGGAGTTAAAAACCTCAGAAATCATGAAAAAAATGCAAAGCTATCAATCAGAGCACCAGTGAACTAATCATACCACTTAAATTCCTGATCCATCAGTGGCACACAGCAGTCAGTAAGTATCATTCAAGTAATCACTTCTGCTTTTGATACATCAAAATCTACCAAGGACAATTATCATAAAGCAGGGTGGCCATATTTAAATCAAGTTTTGGATCTCGGGGGGGGGGGGTTCTAGCAAAGGACAAATGGTCCAAAATCTTATTTGATTCAAAACTGTTCTCATTGCATTAAGGGAAATCTCTTCCTTCTCCCACCTTTATCACATAAAAAGGCAAATATTCCTGGCATCCTTCACTTTTTTTGTCATTATGGTTATCAACATAGATGGGGTTGTTCAAGAAGTTCATGGCAAGTCATATGAAAACGTAAGTTTCTTTTAAGGCAAAAAAAAAAAGTTTAAAGCAGAATCTATATGTAGTGTGTTCAAAAAATTAACAGAAGCAGCCAGGGCTATGGTGTAACAGTTGGGCTCCGCCAGTGTGGTTGACATACAGTGGGACTTCAGTTTGAGCCCCTGCTACTTCACTTTCAATCCCACTCTTGCTACAATGCCTGGAAAAACAATAAAAAAAAAATGTCCCCAAGTCCTTGGGCCCCTGCAGCCATATGGGAGATCCCAAGGAAGCTCCAGACTACAGCTGTGGCCGTTGCAGCCATTTGGGGACTAAAGAGCAGAGAGAAGACATCTTTCTTTCTGTGTGTGTGTGTGTGTGTGTGTGTGTTTCCTTCTCTCTCGAGCAGCCCACCTTTCAAACAAAATTGCATAAATCTTAAAAAAGTGCTAGTGGAAAATGCATATTATGAAAAATCTATTCACAGATTTCTGCTTTTTGCACCAAAATGAACAGCTTTTAACTCTTACCTCCAAAACTTTTAGAAGTAACTTGTAAATTCTGCTGCTTACACATGGCTAAAATGAATAAATACATAGTGTCACATATCAGTATACTTTCATAATTTCTGACACTATTGTGTGGAAAACTTCAGAATCCTACGTGACTTCAGTTACTGGTAAATACTGATAACAAAGACACAGTTAATCTCAGAAGGGAGAACGCACTTTGCCCCTGGACCAACTGGTACTGACCAGCTCATAATGGAGAGTTTCTTGTCACATTAGAGAACACTGAGATGAGAAACCACACAAGGTATCAGGCTCTGGAGAAATCCCAAAAGTAACAAGCCTGAACTTATTAAATGTGAATTTCTTAATATTTCAAAAAGTCTATGATAGGGGCTTTATGCTAAAACTTGTTTACCAAAAAATAAACACGGTCACAATATTGAGTAGCATGTTAACACAGAGAGGAGTTTCATTTACAAACAGGAAAAAATGATAGATACTAACAAAAGCTGTGGATGAAACAAAAACAGCCTTCTAAGAAATTAATGAAATCATTTAAAGAATGAAAACACAATTTCATTTTAAAACACACTGATTCTTTGTTAGAATTGTGAATAAGTCCTGGAAGAAGACGGCAGGGGGAAGTTGGCCCAACTGATCAGAGATCAAAGTCTGCTGAAACTCATGCCAGGACAGGTATGAGGAAATAGTCTTACACTGTGGGTAGGAGTGTCTCTATTGGGCAATATCAATTAAAATTACAAAACCATAAAACTTTGTGACTGACCAATTCCATTTCTAGGAATTTATCTGAAATACATTCATATACATGTGCAAAGATCAGATTATTGTGTCAATAAAAGCAAAAGACTATAAATAACTTCACTGTCATTAGTAAGAACTGTTAAGTAATGAAAAAACCCCAAAACAACGTAGCTGCTTATTGACACTGTGTTAAGTGAACAAAGAAAAATGTCAAAAAAGTATTTTTAAGGATACTTTAGTCTTATACCCCATGACAGTGTTTTTGGTAAATAATGGGCCACATATCTGACATGTGTTCCATACAATTACAACACAGCTGGAAAATTCAGATCACCCAGTGACATTATAGTCATGGTAACATAGTAGCTCAACACACTTTTCACAAACCAGTAGTATTAAAGCTACAGCACAGGGAGATGTTCAGCCTAGCACTTAAGACACCTGCATGACACATCAGATTACCTGGGTTCGATTCCAAGCTCTGGCTCCTACCTCCAGCTTCCTACCAGTAAAAACACTGGCTGCATTATAAAGTGATGGCTCAAGTAAATGGCTTCCTGCCACCCATGTGGGAGACCTGGACTGCATTCATGCTCATGTTCTGGTCCTCAGCTCAGTGTAAACCAGTGATAAAAGCCAATGTTCCTTCTCCCTTCTCCTTCCTTTTCTTTACCCTCTTTCTCTCCTCCTCCCACCCAGTCCCAAATGAAGAGTACACATGCAATTATGTAACACATTTAGTACTTGATAAGGCCAATAAATTAATGTTACTCATCTTTGTATTTACTATATGTTTTTCCATTGTTTTCACATGGACTCTTTATTCTTACAAAAAGAAAGCATACCATAAAACAGTATGCCATGTGATAACCACCAATACCCTATCTCGGATGCATTAAGGTGCCCCGTGGAGTTACTGGCTTGTATCTACGTAAGTTTAAGTAAGAACATGCTCTTGTTCACACAAAGGCAAAACTGGCTAACAATGCAATCACATTTACATCACTCAATGACACGTTAGTGTATTTGTACTGAAAAGCAGGTGGGCAAAGTACATATGCATCAACATGTATCTTTACAGATTATCTCTGGATGCCTACACAAGAAACTAGCACTGGTTGCTTTCAGGCAGAGAAAATAATTGGCGGGGCAACAAGAAACTTTCTCCTCCCCACCCTATTCTATCTTTTGGATTTAAGCCTATGAATGTTTAACCTTAAAAATAAATTTAAAAAATAAGGAAACTTTAAATGTGGGAGGGGGTAATGAAGGAGAGTGAAAGATTAAGCAAGAAGATTAGACTTAGTAAATAACTGCTTCCATTTGGCTTTTAAAATTGTCCCTCTGTGGTGTTGGTGTTGGTGCATAGCAGTTCAAGCTGCTGCCTGGTGCCTGTTGGCTGCTCCACTTCCAATCTAGCTCCCTGTTAAAGCAGTGGAAGAGGGCCACGTGTTTGGGCCGCTGTCCCCCTGTGGGAGATGCAGATGATGCACCCGAGCTTCTGGCTTCTGACTTCAGCCTGGCCCAACGCTGGCTACTCGGGCCACTGGGGGAGAACCAGCCAATGAAACAGCTCTCCTTCTCCCTCTCCCGTTCTTGCTCTCCTCCCACTTTCTCTGCGAATCTTTCAAAATACGTAAATAATAATTTTAAAAAATAGTTTATCTCTTTTCCCATCTTTTTCCTTTTAATACCTTGTTGTTACTCTTCTGATTTCACTTTACTCTTTTACTAGCAAGGACTTTTAGTGCAACTTTGTCCCAATAATTGTCACCAAAACCTAGGGGTTGAAATATGACCAGCTGCTTACAATATTAGCAGTCCCTGTCAGGGTGTTGGCAAGCGATTCAGCTGCTCAGCTTCTGATTCAGCTTTCTGCTAACGCACCCAGGAAAGCAGCAGATGCTAGACCAAGTACTTGGGTCCTTGCCGTCCATGTGGAAGGTCAGACTGAGTTCTGGCTCCTGGCTTCAGGCTAGCTTAGCAACAGCTATTGCAACAATGTGAGCACTGAACCTGAACATGGAAGCTAACTCTCTTTGCTGCTCCACTCCCATATCTATCTCTCTCTCTCTCTCTCTCTCTCTCTCTCTCTCTCTCTCTCTCTCTCTCTCTCACACACACACACACACACACACACACACACAGTGTTTCGGATAAATACATCTTTAAAGAAAAATGGGAAATTGGAATACTTAGAGAAGGGCAAATAACTCTACTGATGCAACAGTGAAGGAAGAGGATGAAGAGCAGGAAATCAAAGTAAGATTGAAGAAATCAGTTTTAACAATACCATAAAAATTATTAAAACATAATTATTTAATATTGTGTTTTGTCAATTCATCGATTACATCCCCCAAAATAATTCTTCATAAAAATGTGTGCAATAAAGTGATTTTGTGCGTTATCAAGTTAGAAACAATTAAGAAAAAATCTGCTTTCACACTAGAGCTATCTAGTGGCTTTGCATCTAGAAAACCTAAAGAAACAAGTGCATACCGCAATCACTGCTCTCTAGTTATTCAAACTAACTTTCTCTTTCCATTCTCATCATGTCATTCACTTGCAAATACATTTACATGTTGGTATTTCACAAGTTAGTGTCTCATTTTGTCAAGTTTTGCATTACATATTCAAGAGCCTCATCTGCCAAAACTGAAACATAATTATGCCTTTTAGAACAACAAAAGAAATCCCGTTTTATGTCCATGGAAATGTTTCCTTCTATGTCAGGGATATGGAATGTACAGTTTGCCAGTTACATAAGGCCTGCGAAATCATTTGGTCTGACCCTGTCAAGGCAATCTCAAGCAGGACTTGAAATTCAATAAATCTATAGTTCACTAATCTTTAGGCTAATATTTTAAGGTTCATGTATAATGTTATAAATACCCAAATGGTACCTAGAAGATAAAAGGTTCCCCACCCCTGTCTAGATTTACTAAAATCTATCAGATTCACTTTCCATACAGTTGCAAATGGGGCAAAGAGCAGTAACTGATCATGTGATAAACATGAATTCAAGTAAGAACTACAGCAAATAGGCTGTGTCAAAATCACTTGATTAACTGTATATTCATACGTTGCCTGATAATCAGTAAAAACTGCAGCTCTCTGTCTCAAAAATTCTCAAATAGTCAGAAGTCTGTAGGTGTCAATATTCTCACTTTAAGTAGGTAGATACCATATCTAATTCATGAGTAGGTAAACAGATTGTACAGACCTTGCTTTAAAAAAATTAATTTTCCATTCCCAATGAAGCTGTTGGACATGTGTAGACAATGGGATGCTGGACTGTCTGACATTGTCTGTACCAACAGTGTTGGGGTACACTTAAATAAGAGACTGACAGAATCATGATTCCTTATGAAGGACTGCCCCATTGTAGTAAAATGGGGAAAATCTGTTGGGGGGGTGGGTGTTTGGGGGGGGTAATCCCAGCCTATATGAAATTGTACCACATAATTCAAAATTCAAAATGAAAAAATATGTTAAAAATAATTTTTCATTATTTTCATCTACTTGGGAGGCAGAGAGAGGTAGAAACCTATCTTCTGTTGGTTTGTTGTCCAAATGTCGACTACAGGCAGAGCTTGGCCAGGCCAAAGCCATGAGCCAGGAACTCCTGTGGATCTTACAGGCACTCAACTTTCATCTGGTATCACCTAGGCTGCATTATCAGGAACCTAGAGCCAAAGCAGAGGAGCCAGGGCTCAAATCAGCACTAGAATACGGGATGTATAGCAGGCTATGGCTTAACTTAATCTGCTATAACACCAGCCCAGCCTACCAGCAAAATTCCTCTTAACTCACACATTTCAAAAGCAAAGCACTGACTAAAATAAGCAAGTCCCTTAAAAAAAAAATTATTAATCTGCAGTAAGATTTTTCATTTCTCTACAAATAACAGACCAGCAAAATATCAGAATTACCTAGAGATTCTTGACATAAAAGATCAAAGAATATAGAAACCTGTCAGATGGGAAAAAACAGGCCTTTGCACCCACACAAAAGGTAGCTAATATTTTAAAAACAGAGGTTGTACCTGCATATGAAATATACATTACATTGTTAAAAAAACTAAATTAACTTTCTAACTTGCATAATGACAGGGTAGTTGGGAGGGAATCTACACGATAGCTTAAAATTAACAATGAGTCCATTTATTCAAGGTGGGATGGTTCTTCCATTTCAGCCTAACAGGACTGTAAGTCTTTCTGTCCTCAGCTAAGAGAGAAATTCTGCAGCTGGCCTGTCTGGAGAATCATTCAACTCTACTCCTAACTCCTCACAGTCAGCCAAGAGCAGCAAAAGTCTTCATCTTTGCCATATCCTACTGGCTTGGAGGTGTTCACATCCATCCCTCACTCAGCTCACTTCTCCTGTAGGAAGCCAACACCTACAAACTCAGAAGTATTGCCCACTAGAACTAAGGAAGAATTATCCATTCTGTCATCTCGTCAAATACTATCTTATATCACAGGTAACAACATTAGCTAGTACTCTAGTTCTGCGTGTGCTTCTTTTCTATCCAAAATCTTCACTTCCCTATGCCTAGTATCTTCTTCAGAAGCTTCTAGGAGTTATTTGTATCTCCATTGAATGAATGAATGAATTCACAGCAAGGCGTTGCTGTCTTTCTGTTGCTTATACATTTCCTTGCAGAAGTCATTCTGGGAAATGGTAAATTTCTTCTGCTTTTTAAACTCAATTGAAAATTTCTCTGAGCTCGTAACAACTCATTTTGTCTTAAGACTTAAAGTCATCATTCTATGGGTATTAAAAAAATCTAGCCTCAATCTTAACTGGTAAAGACCTATCCAAATACGTTTTGGGAGAACTGGAAGATGATCTTCACAAAATCCAAATACTGACAGTAAGAAAAGGCTCTAATATCATATATTAAAAATAACACTCAGCAGAGTACTTCAACTTTAAGATGTTAAATATAAAAGATACCATTCACAAATACATAATCCTCCTTATAATTCTACCATGAGGCATGTCAACTTGAATTTTGCAACAAGTCTCCTATTTCTTGTCATAAAATACACTGGCAAAGACCAACACACCCACACTACAACAATGAAACCCATCCCCACATTCCACAGCTTCAGGGCAAGTCCATAAATACAGGGTCATAAAAAGACAATCTGCACACTCCTCTAACCAGCACTCTCCTTTAAGGCTAAGAAACTGACGGAGTGACATGTGACCACACAGTTACAGTAATCGAAAGACCTTTTTTGAAGTTACCAAGAATCATCAATCTTAGAAATTCACCCACAAAATAGTATACAACATTCTTATAATCCAGACGATGAAATCTGACTGACATGTCAAAATTCTGTAGTTCATAAGATTATGACAAAGTCATATATAGCATATTCATATACAGTAAAACAAAATCTCATGAATCTACAAGTGCCAAGTGTCTGCCAGTAGCTTACTGATCTCAAAATGCAATGTCCTACCCCAGAATCACTGTACCATAAAGGAATGGAAGGCTCCTTTATGGCTCAACACAGTCACTTCTGACTGGAGGAAGAACTCCATGCTTCCAAACTCAAAATAAGAAGATTCAGGCTTCAAACTAAACACAAACTCAACATTTTTTTTTCTATTTCAATATGCTCTGTGAAAAAAATATAAGTGCAAAGTTTCCTAAAATTAAGACATTCTAATTCCCTAAATCTTCTTTTTAATTTGATAATATCACTATAAAATATAATACTTGGCAGAATATTGTATGTCAAACCTTCCTAAAAATTTCATATGCATTATTATGAGAATTAAAATTGTATGTTTTAAAGCACATGCTCTCAGGTTTAAACGCTTCCTGACACTATTAATTAAAGAGCTCGCACTCACTAAAAAATATCCCAGTAATTTTATATAATGAAGGCAGAATATGTATAATCAAAGACTAATTAAAATGAGAATAAGCTAAAATTCATAACCTTAACAATCTTACCACAATATAAATTAGTTACCAGGTGCCAATCTTCATTAGGCAATGTTCCTAGGCATGTTGAAACTAAACCACACAAGGGGTTAAAAATAACTACAAGGAAAGGCCAACACAGCCTCCCAGCCCCATTGAGCCAACTCTCCCTCCTCTCCTCCCCTCTCCCCTCCCAACACTCTCCAGTCCCCTGTGGACTGCACGCCCCAGTGCACAAGCCCCAAAAAGGTCACAGTGGATGGCAGAGACTTCTGTAAGAGAACAGAAATAACTCAGCAGCTTTGTTACCATAGTCTCTTCTAATCAGTATGTTTGAAATCCTTTAATTAGCGCTCTGTCTACACAAGGAAGGCATTTCTTCTGTGCCAAGGGAGGGCACATATGTATGTACACAGTGTTCTGTTGTATCAGCACCACAACACAGAGCTACCATCTCAAATTATCTGCCAGGGAACCCAAGCACATCAAACTTTTTAAAGTCCTGCCTCAGCAAAATTTGCATATTCCACTCACAGTCGTATTAATAAGGACAAAATGATGATTATGTGTGTTTCACTTAGATGTCAATGCATTTCTACACTTTTTCCTAGCAAAACTTCAGTATTTTAAATGAAGCAACTCACTTGAATCAAATAAAGCAAAATGTTCAAGATTATAAAATGTTAACAAAAACAAGCAATATTCAACTACTGTATCTGTCTTCTTAATAAATCTTCGCTAGAAAACAAAAATAAGACTATACCACAGGACACATACTTCCAGGGAATCTTTCCATGCACAATTTCATCCAATCATGAAAGGTCCTAAAAATTGCAGCTACATTACATATACACATACATTCTTGTAAAATCTAATTAGTTGGAATCAAGATGGAAATGGTGATAAAGACAACTATTTCAATAGCCAAAGCCAAGAAACAAAGGAAATTATTAGTAAAATGGAAATTGCAGTGTTATAAACTTATTTTTAGCCTTACAAAATCAAGAAGGAGACACACACACACACATGAATGCGTCCTATAACATGCCATGTGTATTTATTTAGTTACTTGTATCACTTTCTAGAGTCTTCTGTACATGCGTATTAGACAAACATATGTAATTAAACAAGATAACCTTCTAGAGACCTGATCAGAGAAAACAATCTCACTAAATAAATTTAAGATAAAGCAAATTATTAGGATGGCTACAGTTAACCATCCACTCTGGCCAGGTGAGCTGACAGTACCTTACAGTGAGAATAATATCACCATTTTGTGGATGGGTGTGAAAATTAGATGATATATTACGGGCTTGAAGCGAAATGCTAAGGTTGTTGGCAAGAGCACTGCAGAAGCACTGCACAGAAGTGTCCATGTGGCATAGCCTATGAAAATGAGATTGACAGTAATATGGATGTAATACATGTATATGTGGTGTTCATGGCAACAGTGTTTGTACAAGCAACACTGGAAACAAAATAAATATCCTATAGTAAGGGATTGGTTAGATAAGTGTTAATTACAAAAGAATATTTATACAGGTGTCTAAAACAATTTTATATTCACATTATGCATTAATAAGGAAAATTCTCCATAGCAAATCATTAACAAAAAATAGTAAGGCATGGGTATACTATCATTTGAGTAAAAGAAGAGCAGAAATTCTGTTTTATTTGAAAAAAATAAATATATATATATACATATATATATCCTGCATCCCTTATTACACTATCTAGGTTCGAGTTCCAGTTTCCTACTAATGCACAGTCTGAGAGGCAGAAGGCGATGTTTCAAGCAGTCGGGTTCCCACCGTCCTCTTACAAGGCCTGGATGGAGCGCCTGACTGCTGGCTTTGGCCTGACCAGTCCTGATCAACACAAGCACTTGGTCACTGAATCAGCAGATGGAACTCTCTCTGCCCACCTGCTGGTCTCATGTTTCAAAACACAAAACTCTACAAAGCCACGTAAATAACTAATAGAAATACTTTCCACTGGTGATAAAAGTGAAAAAGTGCCTGATATGGTCAAGCCTCTACAACTGCTAGCTACAGTTACCACCCTTAACAACATCATCATGAATATACACACACAAATACTTTCAAAAAATACACTCAAACCACATCCATAATGAGGCTAAAAAAAAAAAATCAAAACTCAATTATTTTCAGCTTTACTATTTAGTCGGAAGCACAAGACCTCATTCCCTTTTGAAAATTACAGGTTTGATCACTTCACCTTTTAGCTATCACATTCATCAGGAAGCTAATTCAGGAAATAATATCAAAAGACTCATTTTATTCAATTTTTATTAAAACAGTTAATAAGCAACATTTAGATCTGTGAGGAACAGCTAAAATTCTATTCTTTAAAAATCATAAATGAAGAAAATTGCAGTCCAGAGAATGGCTCAAACAAAATTTTAGGGTCTGTCCCCAATTAAATGCTTTTCCATTTTGCTCTTGGTCACATAGGAGGAAATTAAAACTAAACTAACATGAAATCAATTATCCTTGCTAAATCTCCTCTCTCATCCTTCATTACAGACAACTAAATTTGTCGAGATCAAATCCTACAAGCAATTATGTTAAGCACAATACAGGTCAACAGAGAATTCAACAGTAAGCCCTGAGGTTTCCAGCCCCACATACTGAGTGAACATCTGTAATGAAAGCTGTAAAGTTTGCTTACACTAGAGATTGTCAGAGGCATGTTGAAATCCTTGCCGCCTTGCAGCCGGAAACCCCAAGGAGCTGGGCCAACCAAGGACACGCTATAGTTGCTCATGGTTTTAATGGGTCAAGGTACAAAGCTAGAAGAAGAAAAAAGCTGTAAAAGAAAAGAAAATGGTTAGCAAAATGGTTTGTCTGTTTGAAACCTTTCAACAAATTTTAAACCTATTTGTCATAAAGTTAGCTAAATTAAGTTTAATATGTCTATTAAGCCCTTACCACAAATTTCAGCCTGAGAAAAGGAATCTATAAGCTAATAAATTTTTTATATTCATGTCAATTTCCATAGTCTAAAAATCCCATGTGATATTATATTTCTCGACACTTGACCAGTTTTACAATTTACTATAATCCAATATTCTGGCTTCCTGCATATAGGCTTTAAAATGCTTTACAGCACTTCATTAATCTATATAAGTAAGATCTGATTTCAGGTTTAACTTAAAGTAGTTTTCCCTTTCCTTCCACCTCATGCATTGTTGTGCTTGCAGTTGGCAAGAATCCCTCAATTTCACTTAAATTCTAACTCACTCCAACATGGAAGGGGCTGCAAATCAGCCTCCCCGCCATGCTTTCCAAACACGAAATTCTTTCAAAGGAGTTGTTTTTCTGTGCACAAAAGCATTCCCTCCCATCACAAAGTGCAAGTCACATTTCCTTTTCCAGGACTATGGTGTTTTCTCTACTTGAAGGAACCTTCACTTCAGACAGGCAATGAGGTAATACGGAGTACAGTAACACTTCAGCAGATGCTGCTTTGCTACACAACATCTCCTCAAGCAAGCAATAAGCCTTTACCACTCTCCCAACGCCACTGGGACTGACAGCGGGGAGGATGGAGTCACCCTGGATGCCTGAAATGGAGCTGCAACTTCAGGAAAGCGTGAGCACTTCAGTGCTTGCTTTGTCCTGTTTTTGTTGGATGCTCAGAACGACTCTCACGACTGCACTTTCAGATAATTTTTTGAAAAAGAAAATAAAGTCTGATTAGGCACTTCCTATTGGTTATTTTTATAGGAATGGGAGAAATTGGGAGGAACGGAGATTTTTTTTTTAAATCATGATACTAAGGACCATAACAGGTCGCTTCTTTTAAAATTATTTTTGAAATTTTTAAAAGACAGTCTTAAAAACAGAAATGTAAGACACATGCTTCCTTGGAAACTCTGACCTGTTCAACCAAATCACTACGTATTACCTGCCTTGAAATATTTTTCCATTTTTTAACACGTTGAAAACTACTATTCCATCACGCCAAATTCAGAGTGACAGATGCAGCTCTTTAAACTTCAAGCAAGACTTCTTCTTCTCATAAGGAGAAAATTAGACCACATTTTAAACAAGCCTGGTTCTTAAGGGAAAATCAGATCAGGGAAAATCTGTACTGTATCTACACAGAAACTAAATGAGCTTTTCCACATCAGGGTAATACATTAAGCCACGGGCAATAACACATTACTTCAGTACTGAAGTAATAGGCGGGGGGGGGGGGGGGGGGGGGTGCTAAAAAGACCCAAAGCCAGGCCAGGATTGAAACTGTTGCACCTAGGTGAAAACTAAGAGTCAGGAAGTGGCAAGGCACTAGGCATTGAAGTGCAACTGCATTCCTGCACTAAAATGGTGATTTTTCACAAATAAGTAGCCAGGGCCCGGTGCAGTGGCCTAGCAGCTAAAGTCCTCGCCTTGCATGCGCTGGGATCCCATATGGGCGCCGGCTTTAATCCCGGCAGCCCCGCTTCCCTTCCAGCTCCCTGCTATGGCCTGGGAAAGCAGCTGAGGATGGCCCATAGCCTTGGGACCCTGCACCCATGCGGGAGACCTAGAAGAGGTTCCTGTATCCTGACTTCAGATCAGTGCAGCACCGTCCGTTGTGGTCACTTGGGGAGTGAATCTGGACGGAACATCTTCCTCTCTGTCTCTCCCTCCCTCTGTATATCCGACTTTGTGATAAAAATAAAATAAATCCTTAAAACAACAACAACAAAAATTAGTAGCCAAAGAATAATACAGAAAAGTTTGGACATTGGGCACACACCACAAATCACATGCATGCAAACCCAAGTGATTTTCAGAAGCTGCCTGCACTCTTTTTAATCTTTAATTTAGGAGTGGGGGGGGGGCACACGTGAAGATTAGGAAGAGCCTCCAGTAGCCCCACTCTTCCCTACAATGTATTTCAATTATGTATCAACCCATGGACGTGCAGCCTTCCTTAACTTGGGGATTCCCTTCTTGACTTCTCCCATTTGCTGCCAAATTTGTAACACTGGCAACATCACAGTCACACTACCAAGCCAGTGTCATTTCACATCTAGTCACCCGTCATCTCTGGTCTAGACTCGCCTATTAGCTTCACTTGCAACTCCTTTGCCCTAAGACATTCTGGTCCCTAAGCAATGACAATATTTTCATTGGCCTTTCCCAAGTCTCCTCCAGCCGGTTATTAGTGACCAAACCCTTCCTAAAATATCAAGCCGGCAGGAAATAGCAACCTGCTTGGAAACTACATAACAGAAAATGTGGAAACTCCTGTGGGGTTTCCCTTGGGGGAGAAGACCACAGCATAACTTCAGCACTAGCGAAGGAAACCTGATATTTCCCACATTTGTACCCCAGTTTTTTAGTCTGAAGGGTGTGGGGGCGGGTGAAAGGTGAGAATTTGGGAATAAGTGACAAGTAGGACCTGAAATTAAAGAGAACTCTGTGGAGGTTCTCCAGCCCCTCCCTCTCTTCCCCTCCCTTGGAGGGATAATGGAGGTAGGGTTGGAGAAGTCAAATCACAGACGTAGGAAGAAAGTAGCCCACGAGACAGTTTCCAGCTTCACGCCTCCCCCAGTTGGCCAAATAAGGCTGCCGGGCGCGCTGCTTCCGTGGCAGGCGGGTTCAGCCGTCCCTGTGGTCAGGGAGGCGGATTCGGGATACGATCTGGCAATCACACCCTAGACCTGCCCTGCCCAGCGCAGGCTACGGAATTTCTTTGCAAGTTCTGCCCGATCCTTACGCCCTTCCTTTTTCCCCTTATTGTCAAACGCACAGCCTTAGCAAAGCCCCAACAAATAAGCAAGCATTCATAAGCCTGATGTCCGTGACTTATAAACGAGCTTTTTATTCCTAGCCGCACAAGTTTCCCCCTCCCCCAAAACAGGTTACACAACTGTAAATACTAGGGGGGCAGTGGAGGGAGGTGGATTAATGATTCTCAAGAGCCCGAGTGCAAACAAACAAAAAAGCAACACGTCTTTCCCGTTGGGTTGCCCACACCCTGCCACCGCAAGGTTCGCGCAGGTCGCCGGGGGAAACTCCAGGCGGGCCAGCAACAGGCAGGGAAGGTGGGCGCGGAGGCGCCTGGGGGGGGACTCCCCAGCACCCGCCGTTCCCCGGTGCGCTCCCCGCGGCCGACCCGGGCGCCCCGTGGCCTCACGCCCACTCCCGCACCGCCTCTCCCCAGGGCGCTCCGCCGGCGCTGGCCGCGCTCCCACCTCGGCGCGCTCTGCGCCCAGAAAGCACCTGAGGAGCCCCCGCTCCCCGCTCGAGGTGCGCCCCTTCCTCCTCCTCCTCCTCCTCCTCCTCCTGCGCCAGCCCGCTCCCCGCCAGGGAGGAAGGCAGGCAGGCAGGCAGCCGCGGCCGCCGCTCACGCTCACCTCGGGCGCGGCGCGGCGCTGCCTCCGCCTCAGACGAGCGCTGACAAGTGACTGGCGCTGCGTGCGCCGTCCCCACGGCCCGCGGGAACTTCCGCCTCCTGGCCTGGCCGGCCCGCCCCTACCCGGACCCGGGCACGCCCCCAACGCGCCCGGCCACGCCCTCGGCTGGGCAGGCGGCTGGGCAGGCGGCTGGGCGCCAAGCCCGGTCCCCGCTGGGGTGCCCTGGGCGCCCGCGGCTCGGGGCTGGCTGGAGCCGCTGCGGGGAACAACTGCGCTCTCAAGTTTGCAATATGGAATCCTTACAGGGGATTTCAAACCGTACCTGGCCAAGGGCTCTCCCCTTCTGCGTGTCCGTTTTGAGGCTGGAGGTGAGGGTGGGGTGGGGTGCGTTTGTCTCTCCACAAACTTGAATTGGCTAACAGTTGCTGGGGCTAAAAATATAAAGTGGACCTTGGCTACATATCTATCTGTGCAGGTTCACCAGCTACTGCCTAGATTTTTTTTTTTTTTTTGAGATGTTAGTCCCTGAGGAGTGCACACTGAACATTGCTCGTGATGAACGGTGCTAATCGAGAGCCCTCATCTGTAGAATCGGAATCGAACAGCACACGACAGCGATAGAAAGCAGCGACCCAAAGTGCTGCAATCACTTTGTCTTGAGCTGCTTATTCATTTGGACTCAATAACCCACTTTTCTCTTTCGGTCAGATTTTGACGGAGGAATTTATTTCTAAGCAAATGTGGATTAATGTTCGGGGACATATGGAAAATAACTTGCTGACTCATCCACACTGTGAATTACATTTTAAAATGTGAAAAGGACTCATTCTTTCCTCCCATTCTCCTTTCTTCCCTCCTTCCTCCCTCCCTCCTTCTTTTGCTCATTCTTTGTTCCTCTCTTCCTTCCTTCCTTTTGTCTTTCCTTTTCCCCAGCCACTAGTTTACTTTTCAAATGCCACAAGAGCCGGTGGTGGACCCAGAACTCCCTCCATGAGTGGCAGCTCTCCAGTACATAAGACTGGTCTTCCACACTACCTTCCACGGATGAGTCGCAGGTGGCGTCTTAAGGACTGCACTGACTAAACACCTTCCTTGAAAAAAACAATTCTTAACGGAGGGACAAATACATCAAGGGTGAACTTCAGGAAGTCTTTGAACCCTTTAGCGGTGAAAACAAAGTTCTCAAGCAGAAAGTTGAAAGTTGCTGTGTCCAAATATGTAGGCACTAGTTGGAGTGCTTGAAGCATGGTTTCTGTGATTGGAAACCTGCAAGTGTGTTGTGCATAATTTTAATTCATTGAAATTTTACAATTGAAGCAGAATGAGCACTATCAAGTGCAACTTTCTTTTGGAGGACTACATCCCACTCTACTGCTGAAAACTTGGTGCCCATATTGAGATCTGTTGGAATTTGAAGACTTAGTAAGAAAAAAATTAAATTTAAGACTCTTACGTTGACTATATGATGAAACAATAGTAAGCTTAGTTAAATACCATATGTCTATAAACTTAATTTTACATTTTTAAATGTAGATGCCAGAGAAGTTTAACTTACATGTGTGATTTTCATTATATTTTCACTGGACAGCACCAATTCACAATGGTTATCACATTCTCTGAAAGGTTATTTTACAGGGAAGGGTTTTCTCAGGTGAGAGCTGGTTCGCAGTTTTTTTTTTAAGAGTTTATAGGATGTCTGTGTTATTTTTTTCAATGATTTATTTATGTATTTGAAAGCAGAATGGCAGAGACAAAAGGAAATACAGAGAGAGAAGTCTTCCACATACTGATTCACTCCTCAGGTAGTCACAGCAGCCAGGGCCGGGCCAGGCCAAGCCATGAGCCTTTTGCTTCTCCCACATAAATGGCAGGGACCCAAAGAGTTGGGCCATCTTCTACTGCTTTCCTAAGCACATTAGCAGGGAGCTGGGTCAGAAATGGAGCAGCTGGGACTTAAACTGGTGCCCATATGGGATTCCAGGGTGCAACCATCAAATGAACCCACTGTGATGCAATACCAGCCCCAAGTATTACAGCCTTTATGTTGCATGTGCATTATCTTCTGTAACTCTCGCTATTATATAAAATAGGTATTTTTTTCCAGAAGAAGAAACAGAACCTTGGAAATTAAGACATTTAAACCAAGGGCATAAAGATCATTAAGGATAAAAGAGCAAAAGGATCCAAGTCCAAAAACCATGCTGTTTTCATGGTATCACATTGCCCCCTTGTATCCAGTTTAGAGACCAGAGACAAAGGATATCATGCTTTCGGTATAGCACTGTTGAAGGCCCTGGAGGTGTAACCACAGCAAATTGTACAGCTAAGATGAATGTCAAATTATTTGTACACATGAGGGGATCTGAACTATTCCTGGAGGGGTTGTGCCTTAACTTGCTTTGCAGTGGTCCACCAAGATCCTCCGGACAACCTTTAAGCAACGGTTGACCACAGTTTGAAGAATATGGTGACTACAAACTAGCAGGAAGATAGACCATTGAGAAATCAAACCAGTGTCCTTGATGTGGCAAACTCTCCAGGGCTTAGCAATGAAGCACTAGCCATAAAGGCCACAAAGGCCACAAAGGAAACCATATTTAAAGTTTCCCTTTATCATAAGGGGTGCACAAAAGTTAGAATAGAAAAAACATAATCAACATAGGAGTTGATTCAGCAGGAAGACTGTTTCAGAATATTCCATCTAAACACAGTATATTTACATACTTATGTAATAAGTATGTAAATGTTTGCTCTAACATTTTGTTATCCAACAGATGACTCAGAGCCCCTTACAGGGCTTGAAAAAACAAAACAATAACAAGAAAAACTTTTCATTAAAGATAGCATGGCTGTGACAAGTTTTTTGGATTATGCCCAGTGAATTGTGAAGTGGCAGGCTTTTAAAAGTTCTTATGTTACTGTAAGCTATTCAGCCCTAATTCTGACAGGAAAATAAATCACTCATAGCTCTGAGTCTTTCATGGTTAAAATCTAAAATTAAGAGGAGGCATTAGCCATTCCAACACCTAAAGAGACAGTTGGCAAGCTACGGAAAGAGAGAAGGCACATAAATCTTACTAAGGGATCCTGGAAGAAGGGCAGAAGTAAAGCAAACACAATGTTAGTAAAAAGTAATAGATGAATAAAAAAGACTGTATGGCTTATTTAGTAAAACATTACTCCTTTGACTACAATGTAAATTAAAGATATCATCTCAAAAATAAAATACATCAACAAATTAAAGACTATTAAGAGCAGCTTATTTAGTCAGGTGACCAAATAAACGTGATTGAAAAGAAATGCAAAGATTAAATCCACATCATAGATTCAAGTGGTTTTTCTTTTCTTTTGACATTTTGTTCATTTAAAGAAAATTATTTGAAAAAGAGAATGAAAGAGAGAGTGATATCTCCTATCTGCTGGTTTACTTCCCAAATGTTTGCGATAATTGAGGCTGAGCCAAGCTGAAACAGGAGCCCAGAATTCGATCTGGGTCTCCTGTGTGGATGGCAAAAACCCAAGTCCTTGAGCCATCATCACCTGCAAGAGCTGGTGAGTCAGACATTAGATAACTAACTGCTAGAGCAAATATTTATAAACTTGGGTAAACACTGTGTTTCAGATGGAGGTATCTCAGAGTATATAGTATTAGAAAGCTGTAATCAGGAACAGAGCCAGGACTCAAACCCAGGAATTCTAATTTGGGATGTGAACAAATGTCACCCCCTCATCCAGGTTTGGAGTGGTATGAGTAATTGACATGGAAGGAAGAGGAACAAGTGTTGAGGGGAATGTATATTCCCTTGGTGATTTCTAGCAGCATGTATCACCCAGTTGTGAAGTGCAGAGTAAAAGTAAGGATATGGAAGGAAGCACACTAAGAAAATAACCATGTCTGATTTCAAAAGGGGAGAAATATTTCTTGCAACAAGATGAAAATGTTGCCAGTCTGATGCTTGGCATATAGAGTTGTTATCTGAAGATAGTCAACAATGGTCTTGGAGCAGAACTCTGCTACTTGTGGCGCAGACTGGAACTTTTGTTCATTCTCCCAGGTGAGAGTTGGGGCTAAGGTTAGTATGCATTGATATGAAAACAGTTGAGAAGCATTGATCTAACAAAAATAGATTAATAAAAATTGACTCATATTGGGCCCAGTTCAATAGCCTAATGACTAAATCCTTGCCTGGCACAGGCCGGGATCCCATATGGGTGCTGATTCAGGTCCCAGATGCTCCACTTCCCATCCAGCTCCCTGCTTGTGACCTGGGAAAGCAGAACAGGATGCCCCAAAGCCTTGGGACCCTGCACCCATGTGGGAGGCTTCAAGAAGCTCCTGGCTTCAGGTTGGCTTAGCTCCGGCTGTTGCGGTCACTTGGGGAGTGAATCAGTGGATGCAAGTTCTTTCTTTCTCTCTGTCTCTCCTTCTCCCTGTAAAGCTGACTTTCCAATAAAAATAAAAAATAAAAATCTTTTTAAAAAAGCTCAATGTCTTTCAAGTATGATTTTTGTCCCAAACTACTGATGTAATCTCTTCTAATGAATTTGATCTGTTTTCTCACATGTCTGGGTTTAGTTTCTCATGCATCTCTCCATCAATGGTACAGACAAGGGCATACTTATTAACCAGGCTAGTGTACAACACAGGTCTTAAACCAGTGGTATTTTGGATTGGTAAAATCCTTGGGGAAGTATAATCTTAACGTGCTTTATTTATAGTAAAATCTCTCCACTCCAAAGCTAGTACCTCTACTGAGTGTTTTTGAAATCCTATTATACCCTCTGGGAAAAGCAAGGAAACTAATATTTCACTTGGAAGATTCCCACATTTGTAGTCACAGTGGAATGTATTCAGGCATATAATTTCTGGCCAAAATGTAAGGGATGCAGTCCTAAGAGTGATGAACCAATTAATCAAAAAATCTGATTCAAACAGAATGATTTTTAAGATAAGTAAACAATATGCAACATGGACTAGGGATCAATAACTGAACCATAACTAGATAATACCACAGATAACATCTAATTTACACGTTACATTAAATTCCTCAAAGCCCCTTTCTCTGAGCTGTAAGATGGTTAACTGCTAAACATTTTAAAATCTAGGCAATATGAAACAGGAATCTTTAAACATCTTTATGATTTGATTATTTCACATGTCAAAATATTTTCTTAAACTCTAACTTAGCCAAGCTTAGACATCTGCTTCTCAGAATTTAAAAGCTTTAACAAGGTGCCTTCAGTTTTGTTATGCATAAATGCTGAAATCTATTCATTTTTAGTTAAATATTACTTAATGTATGAAAGCTTATATTTTAAAATTCATGAAAAGAGTTTGGCTATGAATATTATCAGCCATTGTCTCTGAGCTGTGGAATCTGCCATAACATGGTTCTAATCCATTTGTCTTTTGTACTCTTGAAATGTTTTGTGAAAATATTTTATAATAAACTGAAAGGAAGAGTGGCATTATTTGTATATATACATCAATGCTTGTAACATTGCTATGTACACACAGATATCAAATCCTTTGTATCTACAGGTGCAAACTTATAGATTCAACCAAACATGGATAGAAAACAAAAATTCCAGAAATTAAAACTTGAATTTGCAACACAATGAGCACTAAAATATTTCCATGTGAATGAAGTAATGGGCAGGCATGACCTGCCATAGGCTCCCATTATTTGATACATTCTCGGTTGTTTTCCAATCCTGATCTGATCAATGGTCTAGAATGTACTACACAGTGAGCCCATGATGGGTGTATCTGTATCAAACATGATATATATGTTTTTCTTCTCATCCTTCCATAGACAATATAGCATAACAATTGTTCACATAGCACTTAAAAATAATATAGGGATGATTTAAAGTATGCGGCAGAATTGTACAGGTTAGATGCAAATATTGTGCCACTTTAAGAAAGGACATGAACAGCCACAGATTTCAGTATTTCAGAGGATCCTGAATCCCATACTGTACTGACACTGAGGGATGATTATCAACATTGATGTGCTTTGCACACATACAAATAACTTAAAAAATATCAGGATATTTGAATATTAATAATTATTAAACAATATATTTAGCGACTTAATATCTATTGATGTATTCATCCCCTAGTAATCTTATCAACTGGGTACTATTAACAAGACACTTCAAAATGTTTCTGGAAAAGTGAAGTTAAAAGCTAAATACTTTAAAAGCCATTTTATTTTTTCAACCTAATTTTCACCATTGAGCTCAAGAAAAATACGTTTGTCAGCAATACTAGCAGCCATTTTAACACACCACTTAAAAAGAAGGGTCACAATAATTAGGCCATATCAGTACAATCTATTTGACATTGTCAACTGAAGAAAAACTTTGCCCATCAGAAGTTTCTTAAGATTCAGAAGCAAAAAGACATCAGTACTGTAAATGTCAGTGCCTACTGAGGCTCTAATGTTGACGCCGAAAGGCTTCAAACTTGCCATGTTTGATGCAAGAATTTAGCGGAGGGACTGTCATGGAGAAGCACTCTCCAGGGAAGATCTCCTGGGCATTATTCTGGAAAATCCATTGACTCATGTGCTCTGAACACACGCCAAATAAAAGATGGTATTATTCTTGGCCCTTCAGAAAGTCAACAAGCAAAACACCTGAAAAGCCCTTGCCATGACCTGTAGTCTCGGCCTCTCCAACTTGGGTTGCTGGTCCACTTCCCCCTCTGGAAGGCATCGCTTTGGTAGTGCATTCGCTTCAGGGTCATACAATAAAGTCATGTTTCATCCCCCGATCAAATCTGTAGAAGAAATTGATGCAGATCCTGCTTGTTTAAAATTTCCACTGAAATCTTTGTCCCTTATTCCCGGCTAATTCAGGTGTAACAGTTTGGGCAACCATGGATTAGAAAGTTCGCTTCACCTTAGCTTTTCATTCAGGGTGGTGTAAGCTGAACCAGCTGAGCTGTCTGCTGTGTTGGCTGTTGTTTCCACTGTGAGACACAGGTTCCTGCAATGAGGGCACAAAGCTGAGTTTTCCTGGCAAATTGATGGAATGATTTGCCACTGCAGGTTTTGTCTTCAGTATCACGTCATCCTTTCTTCAAATGAGTTGGAAAATTTGATTTCTTTGGGACTTGGTGAAAACATCAATGACTTCATCAATCTTCCAATTAAGCATCACACAAATTTGATGTTTGTTGTTGCTATAACTTTAGCAGAATTTATGTTGTTCTGATATCAGCTGTTTTCAAAGTGATATCTGTCTTAATGCCTCAGAGCACATCTTGTTCAGGCATGTTATCCCAGGTTACCATGAGCTTACTTTGGCACAAAATGATCTGGAGATCCATACACAGTTTTTACATAATATACATTTTCCATGAGCCTTTGGAAGAATCCAGTCATTTTTCAGATTAGAAAATGAAGGCATGAGAACACATGATTGGCCCAGTAGTTGAGGTGCTCGTTAAGATACCATGTCCCTTGGGCCCGGTGGCGTGGCCTAGCGGCTAAAGTCCTCGCCTTGAAAGCCCCGGGATCCCATATGGGCGCCGGTTCTAATCCCGGCAGCTCCACTTCCCATCCAGCTCCCTGCTTGTGGCCTGGGAAAGCAGTCGAGGACGGCCCAAAGCTTTGGGACCCTGCACCGCGTGGGAGACCCGGAAGAGGTTCCTGGTTCCCGGCTTTGGATTGGCGCGCACCGGCAGTTGCGGCTCACTTGGGGAGTGAATCATCGGATGGAAGATCTTCCTCTCTTTCTCTCCTCCTCTCTGTCTATCTGACTTTGTAATGAAATAAATAAATCTTAAAAAAAAAAAAAGATACCATGTACCATGTTGGAGTCACTGAGTTCAATACTCGCCTCTGGTTTCTGACTCTGGATTCCTGCCAAAGCAGACACTGGGAGATGGCAGCAAGGGCCCAAGGGATTGGCCTTCTGCTTCCCACACAGGACTCTCAGATTGGCCTCAGCCTGACCACAGCCATTGAGGACATCAGGAAAGTAATCCAGTGGATGAGTGCTCTTATTCTCTCATTCTCTTTCTCTACCTCTCTCCTGCCAACACTTGCTCTCTCTCAAATAAGTGAACAACAATTTAAGGGGAGAAAATGAACCCACAAAGGTCATGTCATAGCTCACAGTTGTACAATTAGCTTATAGATGCTGAGCCAGGTTTTAAAACCAGACAATCTAGCTATACATTTGTGTGCATAATAAAAATAGATGGCTGGTTTTACAGGGGATATTAAGGAAGTTTGGTCTCTGGAATTCTATTTTCACATAAGTCTGATTCAGTCCAATATGATTCTGATTCAAAATGCTAAATTTCCTTGGCAATTTTTGGTTTTACATAAACAACACAGAAAATCTGATAAATAAGCGGCAATGAGTTAAAAAATACTGATCATAAGTGTCACTTTAAGATTTACATAAATTTCTAACCCCAATTCTATGCATAGATTATTTTCTTCAATTATAATAACCTGAAATTTTTCTATTAATATTTATACCCTCTCTTATAGAGAGGATCTACTTGATAATCAATGACTCAATATATGAAAATATCAAATTTAAATCACCATAATATATCTGATTTTTCTTATGAATTTCTTCTGGAATGGAAAATGTGGGAACATATATGTGATTTTTCCATAATGTAAGTCCAACATGCATACTCAATTTGAAAAACAATTCAAGCTTGTTGTAGGTAAAATCAAACTATTAGTTATTTTAGTATATGTAATCTTATTTTTAATTTAACTCATAGACTTGGTATAGGTATATATTGATCAATATATTTTTTAAAAGAGTTATTTATTTAAGAAGAGTTATAGAGAGATGGAGGGACATTTCTATCTGTCTTGTTTTCCTTTGCTTTCCAAATAAAATAAGTATTTTTTTAAACTACGTGTATTAAAAGTGGATCTCGGTAATTTTTAAGCCAATATCATGAACACATCAGGTAAAGCAATATTCAGAAAGTACTGTGAAAAACAGGCAATATTAATACCACTTTGAATATCTTTAATGAAATGTGTTAGGCTAATAAAGCAATATAGGAATTGAACATTTAGGAAAAGGACATCTAGTGTTGTAAATAGCAACTTAGATAAGCAAATTCTTATTGTCTTATTTTTATAGCCTTTTCTATTATAAATCCTATTACTTATTACCTTTATTTTAATATATATATGTATATATATTTATGTCTGAAGACGTTAGATCTTAGATCAGTTTGTTATTATTTTAGAACTTAGGCACTTTAACATTAACGTGTTTCGGGCCCAAAGATAGGAATATATGTAAATATTGAACAGCAGCAATCCCTTTGGCACACAAAGGAATAAAGAGCTTAACATGTCATAAGAGCTTCTAGATCTTTAATCAAGATGGCAGGTGCTTTCTCTCGGAAAACCAAAGTTCTATCTTTTTTACAGATACTTTCATACAATCAGCAAGGGTAACCAAGGATCAATGCTTCCTGGAAAAGAAATAGTTGGTTTGTTACAAGCTGAGCCAAAGTGTCCACTGTTACACACAGACCCAAATATAGAGCCTCCTGGCACAGACAGCACAGAGGAAGGGGCTCAGCTGCTGGACACCTGATAGCGCTGCCCGAGTAACTGCAGCTCCAATTTTGCTTATTGTGGAGACAAATATACTGAAAACCCAAGCAAAGAACAAATGAATTACCTCAATTTTACACGGTTTTTTGAAGATGAATTTAAAATCACCGGGTTTTTTTGTGGTTTTGTTTGTTTGATTTCACTATTTATTATGAAATCTTTGAATCTAGAGTGTGGAAAGACTCCTCCTCTAGTGAGTTGTCAATGTATTCTTCATCCTCCCTCAATGATTATCATTATTGATACAATTTAAAGGATAACTTTGTACATATTTTTAAACAAAGACAATGTCTCGCATTGGATGAAGGAATGTAGGTTTTATTTCATCCGTGTTGGAGCAAGTAAGTCTTGGTGAAGTCTCCTTCAAATGAAACAGTATGTTCTGAAAATCACTTTCATTCTTTCAACTGTAGAACAGACAGACTCTCAGGGACTCATTCATGCAGATAATAAAGCTCAGTAGGAGCTGATGAAAATCCCAGGACGAAAGTCTGTTAAACTATACATAAAGCACACTTGTGTAAGCAGTCTGGAATTTTCAGGTCATTTTGCTTGTAGGATAGTCTAACTGGGGTTAGGATAGAAGTGTTTTCAGAGGGAAAACAAGAGCATGAAGCTAAGGAGAAGCTTTGTCTTGGGATAATCTGATGGCTCGCCTTTCCCTGTAGAGAGATGGCCTCAATAAGCAGCTTGGATGGTCAGAACAAACTTTCCCCAGCACTAACAGAGCTTCGCCTGGAAATCTTTCCCATCAAAGTTCCTAATTTCAATCTATGTATATTACTGAAACAAACGAACAAAAAACAGTGTTCTGAAAGATCTGCAACGCCTTTGGTTTCAGGTCACCTACACGAATTGTATTTTCAATGATTGTTTTTAATTTCATTTTTTCCCCAGGCTCCTTGCTGAACAGCCCATTGCAAACAGCCTACGAAGCAAGTGCTGTGCTATCTACTGTGAATCAAGTCATTATCTGAATCCTGGCAAAACACAAACATGGTTTTCCTGTTTTTCCAGATTTTAGGGAAAGGACTGTAGTTTTATCTTTTCCAAGTTGGTTAAAGGTCTATGTGTTGACTTCCCAAAGAAGCAAAAGTTTTGCTTACACTTTCAAGATGGGGGGGTTGGGAAGGGGGGTTATCCCAGTGCCTATAAAGCTATGTCACATAATGCCATGTAATCAATTAAAAAAAAAAAGAAAACAAACGTGAAAAAACATGAAAATAAATTGTTCTCATTTTTTTGCTAACCTGTTCACACTGTTAGCATTTATTCCTTCATAACATTAACCAAATACTCCTTTTCCTTCATGCATGCACATATTATCAATTTATTGCTACTATTTAGCTTTTGTGTATCAAAGGGCTGAACTGGAAACGTTTCAAGGGTTCTTGATAATCAAAATGTATCTTCTTAGCTCTCACTGTTAACAGATTAGATGAGATACTTCAGTCAACAGAGTTACAGCACAACTTTCTTCATTTTTTCTGAGTGGCTTCCACTGCAACCCAGCCCCAGCCAACAAATAAGAATTAAACTTTGGCCACCCAACCTGTCACAGGAAAGAAAAGATCTCTTTTCTTCCTATTGCTCAGGCAATGCCTGATACACCGATATCAAAAAACAGCCAAGAGAAAGCATACAAATTTATTCAATTCTTTAAACTTTTATAGCACAGGAACCTTCCTAAATGAAAGTTCAAAGATACACACACACACAACTGTGCATTTTTGTGCTAAATGTAATGAATAAATGGAGAGCCGTAGAGAAGTATGAATGGATAAGAGAAACAGATGCAATAGCAATAGGTTGAAGGAAACTCATGTGTTCAGAGTCTTCTCTGCATCCCAGCCTTCAGAAGTAAAGACATGTCTTTTCTCTAGTTTTGGAGAAGCCCTTTCTTCCAGGAGGGCCTATAACCTGCTTCGTAGGAAGATTAGAAAATCTTTTTATAGCCTTCATGGAAGAAGGTGTGGGAGAAGGTCAGAGATTTGCTAACCTCTGCTGTTTTCTCAAACACCAACACACCATTTGGTGTGTAGTTTGTCCTCTACCCCAGCACTGTCTACTACAGAAATTTTTTTTTTTAAAGATTTATTTTTTTTTTATTTTTATTACAAAGTCAGATACACTGAGAGGAGGAGAGATAGAGAGGAAGTGGAACTGCCGGGATTAGAACCAGCGGCCATATGGGATCAAGGCGAGGACCTTAGCCACTAGGCCACGCTGCCGAGCCCTACTACAGAAATTTTTAGAGATCAATCACAACCAAAGGATTAATATTGGAAAACCCTTCCTGACACCCTATTGGCTGCCAGCACATTTTGATCCTAGCATTTGATTCTGACACAGTAGCTTCTTACTCTGCTGGTTTATTCTCAGCTGGATTTCAAAAGGAAAAAATTTCCTGTGGTAGAAAGTAAGAAAATAATCTAAAATAGCTGTAAGATCAGAATGTGAAAGAAATAGTAAGAAAATAATCTGAAATAATGACATTTGGTAATTTCATAAAGTAACCCTCTTCTTCAGATGGATTTATTATGTCATTCTTTCTTAGCTATGTAACCCCAACCACTATGGACTGGCAAATAATTTCGTGAAAGGCTGTACCCATCATAAAATGATATAATATCAAATCATGATATATTTATCTCAAAGAGGTCTACACATTGAATATAAGCATAATGCTTATCATTCTTTACACTTTTCCCTTAAAAATATTAAGTAACAATATGTAAGTGATAAGACACAACTTTCTTGCAACTAGATTCTATCCAAATAGTACTGGGTGACACAGCAATGTTATTTGTTGGAAAGTTTACTGTTGAGCTACACTGTTGGACTAACTGTTTATCATTTTTAAAGCCTCTATTATGCTTTGATGATTCATTCAGAGTCCTGCTCAATCAATACTTTTTTGTGGGATAAAACAATGGAAAGGGGAAAGTACAGTGTATACGGAAGGAAAGAAAACAAGGAAACAAGAGAAAGAGTGGATAAAGAGACAAAAGGAACTGAAAATGTATCAGGAGCAAGATGAAGGAGGTAGAAGTGAGAGAAAATGAGAAATGGTTAGCTTGGTTCTCATAGGATTCTATTTCTGGCAACAGGGCACCAAGCACCACCACAAAGATGAAAGAGCCTTAGCCTGGTGCAGTAGCCAGGTGGCTGAAGTCCTCCCCTTGCATGTGCCACAGTCCCAGATGCTCCACTTCCTTTCTGGCTCCCTGCTTCTGGCCTGGGAAAGCAGTGGAGGGTAACCCAAAGCCTTGGGACCCTGCACCCCAGCATGGGAGACCCAAAGTCTGACAAAGTAATCCTGGCTCCTGGCGTTGGTCAGCTCTGGCCGTTGCGACAACCTGGGGAGTGAACCAGCATATGGAAGCTCTTTCTCTCTGTGTATCTGCCTTTCCAATAAAAATAAATAAATCTTTAAAAAAAAAAAAAAGACGAAAGAACCTCATGTAACTTGAGATGGTAACTTTTTGGTTCCCACCATAAACTCTTTTCTCTCAAGTTAACTTTTGTTCCTGTTTAGTATTGGTGTGTTATTGTCTCAAAAGCTGCCAGTCTTTGCTTTCTTTATTTTCACCTCTTATAGTAAAAAGATTCCTGATCCTTCATAAAGCCAAAAGGAAGAGCAAACAGACATGTAAGAGAACTAAGCAGGAGACTTCAGAAACCCCCTGACCCTAAAGCATAGTGTCATCTCATGAGGGAGCAGTGCTCCTCTACTAAGCTTCTGTAACTTGAGGCTTTTGTAAATAGTAGCCCCTTTTTCAAAAGAGGAAACTCATTAAATGGCTTGCCTATGGCTCCCCAGCAAATGAGTAACTGGCAGAAATAGAACTCAGCCCTCCTGACGTCAGATTCAATGTTCTTTCCACTTCACAATGCCTAAAAATATAAATTAAAAAAAAATCTCCAAAGCAAATACAACCTTATCCATTTCTGTGTTGTAAATTACTGCATAGAAACTGGAAGCTTAGTAAGATGAACTTATACAATTCTAACTTTTCAAACACACATACTTGTATTTTTAACAAAGTAATCCATTTTAATGTGCTTCACTAAATAAGACTTTAATTTTTATATTAAATTTTTATATGATTTTTTTTTAATTTTTAAATTTTTAGGTTGAGTCTGACAACCTGATAATAGCTTACAATAATAAATCCAATTGTAAGGACTCTTGTAAACTTTGTTTCTATTATTTTAAAAAAATGGAACAGGAGGTCCTTATGCTAGCTGAAATAAGCCAGGCTCAGAAAGATAAATATCACTGTTTCTCCTTATTTATACAAGTTAATATGGAGATAACATAAAAATTGTGTGGGTGTCATGTCGTCTGGCACAAGGTTATAAACATTGCATCAGTGAATTATACCACGTGTACACAAACATGCCCTTTTTCCCTACGTTATAATCATTGGCACGAATCCCTTACTTGGTGATAAAAACATCCCTACCTTCAACCAAAAGTTGTTCATGTGTGTGCATATGTATAATGTTGGCAGACAAAGTGTGATGAAATGTTAAAACTTATTAAATTTTAAAACTATTAAATAAATTTGAATATGTTTTCAGCTGAAATGAGATATTTGTACGGTGTTATTCATACATTTGAATCACTTTACTATATTCCTCCAGTGTCATTCCTATGTATCCTTCTCCTTGATTTAGCTCTTGGTCTCAATATCACTTCCCTGTGTTCAGAAAATATTACTTGGCCCCATACCTGTATATAGTTTTTATAGCACCCTTACTTATGCATATCCTTTGTTACACTAGTAATTATATAGTCATTTGAGTAATCATTGTTTAATAACACTCTTTCCTCTAGACCATAAGCACAATGATAGCATAATTTGTCGGTTTCACTAATACGTCCCTAGCATCTGGTAAGTGAAGGTTGCAACAGAGGCATTCATTAAATATTGAAGTGGTTGCATATGTTTCTTAGAGCGTCACTCTGCCTGTTGTTGCTTATCTGGATTAGGAGGAATGATGAATGGTAATGGCCTTATTTGGGTAATTCCGGTCTTGAGTTTCCCTGGTTAGATGTTTTATAACAGTATGTCATAATAACTGTATGAAGGATCTATGGTTTCATTCATGCTTCAAAATAGGAGTGCTGACTTTTAGAACACGTGTGATAACGTAGCTCAAGGCATTTGCAAGTAATATCCAATGTTACCTTACTAGAGTCTGGAGTTTGACTAATCTAGGAATTGAGAAAACCAGAAATTAAGAAAACTATTGTGATTTTTTTCTCCAAAGATCAGCCTCTTTTTTGACTTCATGTAAGGATGAGGTAGAAAAGCGAAGCCGCCATCTCACCTGCCAGTCGTTGAATGTCTTTCACTTGGACTTCTGTGTAAGAGGACCCTACTGTAGCAATTTGGCTTTTATGTCAGGATTTGTGCCAAGGGCTTCAGACTTTTCGGTCTCACTTTCATAAAACACTTACTTAGACATTTAAAGAGAAAGAAGACACCCCCTCATTGTTCCACAGTAAGTAAAAACAGAGAAGGAAATCACAATAAGAAACAAGAGGGGCCCGACGCAGTGGCCTAGCAGCTAAGTTCTTGCCTTGCACGCCCCGGGATCCCATAAGGGCACCATTTCTAACCCCGGCAGCTCTGCTTTCCATCCAGCTCCCTGCTTGTGGCCTGGGAAAGCAGTCAAAAATGGCCCAATGCTTTGGGACCCTGCACCTGCGTGGGAGACCTGGAGGAAGTGCCTGGCTCCTGGCTTAGGACTGACATAGCAATGGCCGTTGCAATCACTTAGGGAGTGAATCATCGAATGGATGATCTTCCTCTCTGTCTCTCCTCCTCTCTGTATATCTGACTTTGTAATACAAATAAATAAATCTTAAAAAAAAAAAAGAAGGAAAAGAACAGGCACTCTGCATCCAAGAAAGGTATTATATATCTTTAATTTTAATTTTATTTTTACTGATTTGAAAGGCATAGAGATACAGAGAGAGAATCTCCTCTTCTGATTCACTCCCCAAATACCTGCAGCAGCCAGGGTTGGAGCAGGCCAAAGGCAAGAGCCAAGAACTCCATGCAAATCATGCACAATTTATAATTGTAGTCTATCTCCATGCACTAGTATCTATCATTTTTTATCTCACTTTGCAACATCCATATCCTCCCTCAGGAAGAGGATTACTTGTAAAATCCTTGAGAGATAGTTTTTGGTCAAAACTTTATATTATTCCTGTTTATTTTGAAATCAATTTCTTTGGGAACACAGGAGTGGTCTAGAAACATTGAATAAAAGGGCTCATGCTTTCAAACTGCAAAATTGCATTCTTACTAGTAATCCACGTTGCAAAGAAGCCCAGCTCAGACTCCTGATTACCACATTCTTCTGAGATAAAGATCTGGAGTTTTGCTATCATTCTTTTCCTGTGGCTCCTGCAATCTGTTTTTAAGTGCATGAGACTAATAAGCAGGGTTTAGATCACTGAGTTGCCTAAATTATTATCTTGTATTTGCATACTGTATGGCAATCTCATTTTTAATTTTTAGAGACTATTGGAAGGCAAGCTTGGTGGATGAGATTCTAATATTTTTGGGTCTTTGGCCAACTCAGACTTGTTGAGTGGGGCTGAAAGTAGGTCTTCCTTTTGTGGGAATGAAAGCCCCATAAACACATTTTTTTGCTTGCTGTATGCTCAGATCTTAGAGGACTGTCTGTCACATTATTGTGAGCAAAAAATAGATCGTGATTGATACAAAATATTAGTATTGGAACATTACTTACAGTGATATATTTCCTTATTTGGGGATATTTATTTGCCTTAAATGAGTTGTATATATTTAATTAATAGATTTTGATAAGTCTAACACGCACACACACACCTGTGAAATCATTACCCCATCATTTTCAAAGGGCCCTCGTGCTTGTTGTGTTTTTATTATACTAACACTTAACATGAAATAACATCCTTCAAATTTTAAGTGCAACACATTACTATTGACGATAAGCACTGTGCTTACAACAGGTCATAAGCGCTTATTCATCTTGCATAACTTAATGCCAACTGAACACCTCCCCAACTTCCCTTCTCTTATTCTTAAAATGCTCGATAATGTTTACTCAATAAAATTAAAACATAGTGCAATTACATTTGTTGTCAGCAAAAGAGAAGCCATTTTCACATTTGCCCAGACATATTTAAATAAGTAAGTTTAAAATACACCCTTTTCCTTCTGGAGAAGATTTTGTCCAAGAATCGCAGTGGCACTCCCTGTGTGATCTCCATAAATGACAAGATCTTTGTGATACAAACAGCTGAAGGGCAGGCAACCAGGAAATGGGAGCTCTCTGTGCCCGTCTCTCATGTCAGGAAGACAAGTAAATAACGAAGAAAGAGAGAAAAAGCAGCCTTTGTCTTCCCTGGCTTCCCACATCATTTTTAGTTTTTTTTTTTTTTTTTAAGAACTGACAACTGTGTGTTGTAATTTTTCTTTAAATCATTTTAACACTTTCCCCAAAGAATTTTATTCTCATGTTTCTTATAAGTGTGTTTCTTTATATAAAAGGAACACAGTTTACATATTTCACATAGAATGTTCGAAGAGCATAATGATTTTCCCACCTTTTTTTTTAACAACACATAACTAGACCTTATTGAAGGAGAGGTGACATGCTATATAGTGGGAAGTGACTATTCATGGGGGTTGTAGTATGAAATTATTATTGTCCTTCAAAATAACTTTTTCACTGTAATTCTACAACACCACTATTCGCTGAATAATCTTGCCTTTGGTGTCCTTGGAAAGTCATAAATAATCTCTGTTGTTTTCCAATTTGTGGTATCATCAAAACCCAATAAATCCACAGGCAACCTAAATCAAAAATGCACTTAATCCACTCAACCTTTGGAGCATCCCAGATTAGCCACGCAGTGCACTTGTTTATCTGCAGGGTTGTGTGGCTGACTGGGAGCTGTTGCTGGCTCTTGTTGCCTGGGGTGAGAGTCAGCTGCCACATTTCACTAGCCTGAGGCAAAAATCAAAATGGAAGTTTGAGGTGTGATTTTCATTGAGAGTTTATTGCTTCTGCCCTGTTGTAAAGTCAAAAAGTTGTAGGTTGAATCACCTGAACTCTGAATGTGGTAAACAAATTTTCAAGCACAAAAGTTTTTCTGTATGATGTTTATCTCATGGTACTTTCTAGTAGTAGTAACATAACATTATAGGGCATTAATCTTAAATATCATCATTACAGGAATCAGGCAACCTGACAATATAAAATAGAAAAGAACCATGTTTACCGATTTCAGTTGTGTGCTTAGCTGGAGGTGGTGGTAGACATAGTTTCAGAAGTCTATTGGCCACAACAGCAGCAAAAAATGTTAGAGCAAGACATCTAAGCTGACTTCGTAGCAAGGAAGACATCTGAATAAATACCACATAACTCAGCTGAGGTAATAATAGGTAATAATAGGTAATAATAGGACCTCAGCTGAGGTCCTATTATTGCTTCGCTTTTTACATGAATTAATTGAAAAATTCTAAGATGTAACAACGATAACTAGAAATAGTCTAGTATTTTTTTATTGAGTTTTAAACCCATAATGAGTAATGACGTTATATTTTCAGTAGTATTGCCTTTCCTTCCTTCCATTACCATTGGCATCTCTAACAAAGTTAAAAGCTCAGTGCAAAAGCATAACAACTCAGCTTTTGGTGTGCCAGTTAGTGCTGTTCTAGCCCCTTCACACCCCGAGGTTTGAGATAATATACAAATACATATCAAGATAATAAGATGACTACATTAAGTTGTCAGCAAATTTGAGACTTATTGTTTTCTTCTTAACTAAGGAATACTTGATCATATAAAACCTGCAAGCAGTATCCAAAATGAAGACATTTTTCATTAATTTGAAGTCTTACAGTCATAAATTCTTTTATAGGAAACGAAGCACAGAATAAAAAAATCCTTTCACTTGCTCTCTTACTAGATAAGATAAATTATAATACTAGCGCCATAAAAGAATTGCCAAGTAAATAATAATACTATAGCAATGGAATACATGATTATATATATCCTGGGAGAGGGAAAGAAGGTAAAACTCTTGTATCTCATTTACTCACAACATGGAATAAAAAAAGGTGGCTAAGAGGTTCCTTTCCTGGTCGTATGGTATACTCTTATAGATGTTAATAAATTAAGACCATCTTTAATCTTTTAGCAGTGATGTTTGAAGCTAAGAAAACATCTTCTACATCACAAAGACCATGAATAATCTCGCAAAGAACACATTTCCACCCTGAAACTGTCAAAAGGCCTTTGAACATGTCCACAGCTTTGGCAATGTTCCAGACCAGCTGGATTAGAGTGGTTCAACTTAATAGAGTAGACTGCGAGATCTGTGTAAACCAGGCTATTGTCTGGAACACACACGTGTGGTAACACGGACGGATCCAGTGTTCCACTGGGAGATTGTTAAGAATGAAATTATTTATCTAAAAGGGAAAAGATTCAATAGCCTTTGAACCATACATATGTTAGCATTTTTTAATTTTTTTATTTACTTTGAGTCCAAGTTTTCAACAGTTATCACTCATTCTGGTATGTTTGCTAGTTGAGAATATTTTTAAAACGAATACTGAGGTTGGTTTAATTATCATTAGGAAGTTTCTACTTTGCTTTTCTGCCAGGAAGAAACAATGGGTATCTCCATCTGATCTGTGCTGGCAAACAGAATCAGGTCTTAAAAGAACCTAAGTAAATACATAGTAGGAAGCACTTCATTAAACTCTCAGGATAGCTAAAGATGCTGAAGATTCTCTCACTGATTCAGATAGTTCTTTCCGAACACCTGCTGTCTGGCAGGTCCTGTTTGGAGAAGTGACTATAGTGATCATGTAAGTCTATGCTATGCCCTCAGTGAATTAACTTTTGTGTGTCTCACAGGCACTGACATGCAAACTTACATTATCTTCAAATAATGGGAAGTGCTGCAAAAATTGATAAAGCTAGGCAAAGGGATCAAGATGGGAGAGATTGATGTATATATATATATATTTAAATTTATTTTTATTGGAAAGGCAGATATACAGAGAGGAGGAGAGACAGAGAGGAAGATCTTCCATCCAATGGTTCATTCTCCATGTGACCACAATGGTCGAAGCTGAGCCAATCTGAAGTCAGGACACAGGAGCTTCTTCTGGGTCTGTCATGTGGGTGCAGGGTCCCAAAGCTTTGGGCCATCCTCTACTGCTCTCTCAGGCCACAAGCAGGGAGCTGGATGGGAAGTGTGGCTGCCGGGATTAGAACCAGTGCCCATATAGGAGTCCAGTGCATGCAATGTGAGGACTTTAGCTGGTAGGCTATCACACCGGATCCAAGATTGATATTTTTAAAGCAAGGGTTTAAGAGAAGTGACATTGAAGTAGGGTGATACAGAAGAGTGAGCCAAATGAATAGCCAAAGAAAGATAGAATAAAGCGAATAGACAAGAAAATCTGAGAAGGCAACATAATGAAATTTCTTTTAGCATAGCAAGAAGACAAGTTTTGCTGTATTTAAATGAACTCAGCCGCAACAAACCAAGCAATCCAGTTAAGAAATGTGCCAAGGACACGAACAGGTAACGTTCATAGGATGAAATACAAATGGCCAACTCATGTGAAAAAAATGCTTGTAATTACTAGCCATCAAGGAAATGCAAATGAAAACCACAATAAGGTGAAAAAGGTAAAATTGGAGCCCAGTAATATGACCCCATGGCTTAAAGACCACTGGTTTCCAGCACTGGCATCCCAAATTAGAGTACTGGATAAAGTTTTAGCTGCTTCACTTCTGATACAGTTTCCTGATAATGTGCCTGGAAAAGCAGCAGAAAATGGTCCAGGTATTTGGGATTCTATCATCCAAGTAGGAGAACAGGATGGGAGCTCCTGGCTCCCAGCTTCTGCCAGACCCACACCTTCTTGTTGCAGTCACTTGGAGTATGAACCAGCCAAAGAAAGATCTACCCTCCTCAACTTCTCAAATAAATAAATTGCATAGTTTCAAAAAAAAAAAGTAAAGAAGAATGAGGTAGGCAAATTAACAAAGGAATAATATCCTGAATCTAGATATGGTAAAATGGAATGGGTAGGAATGCTGCAAATATTTTAGAGTGAATTTGAAAAGATTTACTCATGGCTTAGATATGGGAGTATAATTAAAAGAAAAAAATAATGATGATATAAAAAAATTTACTTGAGCATACCAATGAAATGTGTGTTAGTTATGGTGACAAATAATATGGCAAATGGGAAAGCAATACTTTTAAGGGAAACCAGAGTGACAATGACACAAATGTGTATAAGAGATAGATACAACAATTATCAAATTATTGAGAAAGGACTTTAGTGGAGTAGGTTAAACCACCTAACATCACCTGTGACACCAATGCCAGATTTAGGTGCTAGTTCAAATCCCAGCTGCTCCATCTCTCGTCTAGTTTCCTGCTAATGGCCTGAGAAAAGACCATGAGGGGGACCAAGTGCTTGGATCTCTACCACCCATATGGGAACTCTGAATTAAACTCTTGGTTCTTGTTTTTACGCTTCCCCAGTTTTGGTTTTCATAACCATTTGGGGAGTGAACTGGAAGAGAGAAGATTTCTTGCTCTCTTTGTCTCTCCTCTCCTTGTAAATGTGGCCTTTAAATAATTTAATGCTTTGAAAATTCAGACTGCTAGGTGTTATAGCATAAGAATCCCATTTTTAGAAACCAGGAGATGAACATTGTTTATGTTTCTATAAGAGAAAAAATGCTGTAAATTTATTTGAAATGCTTCCATGTTTGCTTCAGTTTTATTAAATCTGGTTCACATAGTACTTTTTTAAAAACATTTACGGTGCCATAACAAGGTAATGAGAATTAAATAGAAGAGAGATTTTATATATAAGCAGATAGAATAAAAAACCAACTGCTTTTGCCTGCTTGCAGAAATTGTAAAATTAACCTCTAAACCCAGAGGCAAACAGGTACATCTTCAGCTCACTCTAACTTTATATTTGGCAGTAATTTCAATTTGTTGCTTAGTTTAAAAGTTTGCTTTCTTTATCCAATGATGTCTTATACCGTCCTGGCTTGTAGTACGATATGCCCTGCCTCAGACTCTAAAATGGTTTATACACATCTAGCTCAAAAGTATTTGTCATCTGTGCCTAATCCAGCGACTGCTTATAACCAAAACCAGTTGGCCTCCATTGGCTAAATGAAGCCTGTTTGTTTGCTCTTTGGAACTAGGTAGCAAATACAAGGGTATTCCAACTTGCCATATTACCTGATGCCTTCAACATGAAATCAGTGTACTCGCTGTGGTGAAGTCACTCTTTCTGTTTAGATAAGAGACAGCCAAAACTGTCAGGGACATTTCAACAGATTCCTATAGAGAAGGGATTAGAGTTTCTATTAATACACTCAGTCCCTGGATTCCTGGAACTTGGAGACTATTCTACTGATCTTTTTCCCTCACAATCTTCTAACGAGTTACGCTTCTTTGCCCAAACAGGGGTCTTATTTCAATGGTGTTGACTAACTCATTTATAATGCCTAGTTGCTATTTTTAAACATATATTTGTCAAATCATTAGTTGATTTTAATATCTGTGCTCCTGAGGGGTAATATTAAGTGTACAATGCAACATATCTTGATAAATGTAAATAATTGGGTAAATACCATCGCAGAGGATACCAAACAAGCCCACCAAAATTCTAGTTCCTACATTATTCCTTCATAGTCATTTTTTTCCTGCTAGAGAATTCTGGAAGCTATCCATCTCTCTGTTGTCAAAGTGTTGCCTTTTTTAGAAATTCATATAACAAGACTCACTCTGAATACAGTTTTTGTGGATGACTTATTTGCCTTAACGTAATATTTTGAGGTTCATCCACATCTTTGCATGTATAATCGGTTTGTTCTTCATTGACATACACTGTTTCACTGTGCTTTTACTACACAATTTGCTCATCCACGTGCTGGTTGTCACATATTTGAGTTGTTCATAGATTATATGAACCTGACTACATATTTATGGACATATTTAATTTCATTTGAATAAACACCAAGAAGTAGTAGGTTTGCTACAATGGGTTAAAATTTTACTGTTTTTCTTTTTGTCTTATTTGTTTGATTTTTTAATCTCCTTTTCCCTGAATTTCTTTGTAAGAGGTTGTATTTATTTTATTTATTAAAAGGATAAAGAGAGAAAAGAGAGAAAGATTGAGAGAGATTATTTGGTTCATCCTCTAAATTCCTACAGCAGCAGGAACTGGGCCAGGGCAAAACCAGAAGCCCGAAACTCAATCTGGGTCTCTCATGTGGGTGACAAGCATCCAGGTATTTGACCTTTCACCTGCTGCTTACCAAGGTGTGCTGAACTGGAAGCAGAGATGGGAATTGCTTCCAGACACTCCTATATGGATTGTAGATATCCCAAAATCAACTTAACCCACACTGCCAAACCTGCTCCTCCCTGCATTCTTTTGTGCTATTTTCAGCGTTCCGTTTTCTCTCCACTGTTTGGGTTGTTGGCTTCATAGGCTTACCTCATTGTTCTATAATTTCTCTTTTTTAAACTATCACAATATTCTTGCAAATAGTTTCCCATGTCATCTGTAATGTGAGAAACTGACATTATTCTTTCTTGTCTTTTCTTTTTTACCTCTTTTTTCTACATAAACACATGAAGGCATTATAACACATTTGCTATAGTTGTTTTATTTCCTTTTAGTCGAGTTTAAACTAGGAGAAAGATTCATTTTATAGCTTCCCAATTTTAAATCATTTCTTGGGGACTCTCTTTGTGTGGATCCAGGTTTCCCTGTGGAAAGGAGGTATAACCTCATCCCTGCTTTTCAACTTGAAGGCAGAGACAGAGGAACACTCAGAGCTCTGCCATCTGCTGGGTTGGTGCCCTGATACCATCAACAGGTGGGACTGGGGGAGGTCCAAGCCAGATACCAAAACTCAGCTGAGGCCTCCCACATGCAGGGATCCCAAACACACCCCGCTACATATGCTGCCCCCAGGATACCAGCAGGAAGTCTGAACTGAATCTGAAATCAGGACTTTACCCCAAGGACTCCACTATAAAACGAGGGTACTTCCTCTTAAACACCTTCTCTTCCTTTTCTCTTTGTCTGATTAACTTTCTTTGACAAATTTTGTGGAGTCATTCTGGTGAGAGTGAATTTACTTTGCTTTTATTTGCCTGAAAATGCTTTTATTTCACTCGCTTTGGAGATTTTCAGTGTGCACCAATCATAGGTTAGCATGTTTTTTTCAATCCTTTTCCTCTTTCAGTACTTCAAAGACACGGCTCTGTATCTTCCAGCTGACACTGTATCTAACGAGAAGTCTGTTGATAGCCATTATCTTTGCATCTTTATATACTTTTTGCTCTTAGACTGCTTTTATGACTTTTTTTCCAGCAATGAATTTATCACACACTTTGGAGTTATTTTCTTTTGCTTTTGCTATGCTCAGGGCGTACTGATGTTCGTTGGTCTATGGATTTATTCTCATAGTTTTCACTAAATCTGAAGCAATTTCAGCCGGTGAGTCTGAAAGGAAGTGTTCCTCAGTTTTCTTCCAATTCTTAAGTATATTTCAGAACACTTTGATACAACCCTTCATGTCATGCTGATATCACTTCATTCTGATCTTTTTTTCTCAGGTTTTCATTTTGGATTAATTTCTACTGCTGTATTTTCAAGTCAGATTGTCCTTTCTGGGTTCTGGTTCTCTGTTAATCACACCTACTCTGTGTGTGTGTGTGTGTGTTTCAGATACTGGATTTTGAATTCCAAAAAGTTAAATATGAAGTGTTTTTCTATCTTCTTGTCCTCACTGCATCATATTCATGTTTTCCTTTAGTTTCTTTATTATATTAAGCATACTTATAATAGTTCTTTTTGTGTTCTTACCTTCCACTTCATTGCATCTGTCATATCCAAGCTCTGTTTCTAGTGACTAAATATTCTCTTAATTACAGGACATGTTTTCCTACTTCTTTGCATGTCTAGTAATTTTTGTTCGGCTGGTGAATATTGTGAATTTTACACTGTTGGGTACCATATTTTCCTGTACTCTCTTAAATTGTACAGGAAATCATTCTGAGATACAGTTAAATTATTGGGAATTAGTTGGACAGTTTGACTCTTCCAAGCTTGCTCTTTTTTTTTTTTAAAGATTTATTCATTTTATTACAGCCAGATATACACAGAGGAGGAGAGACAGAGAGGAAGATCTTCCATCCGATGATTCACTCCCCAAGTGAGCCACAACAGGCCGGTGCACGCCGATCCAAAGCCGGGAACCTGGAACCTCTTCCGGGTCTCCCACGAGGGTGCAGGGTCCCAATGCATTGGGCCGTCCTCGACTGCTTTCCCAGGCCACAAGCAGGGAGTGGATGGGAAGTGGAGCAGCCGGGATTAGAACCGGCGCCCATATGGGATCCCAGGGCTTTCAAGGCGAGGACTTTAGCCACTAGGCCACGCCGCCGGGCCCCTTCCAAGCTTGCTCCTAATTTTGTTAGGATGTGTCTGAAGCAGTATTTATTTTAGGTCTAAGTTATCTCCATTATTAATGTCATAACTTTCTGTCAGTATATTATAAGGTTTTTCCGACTGGTGGGCCATAAAGTATCGTTAGCTCTATGTGAGTGTCAGGAAGGGTCTGGTGTAGCTGTTTTTTGATGGATCTTTCCTTTCTAGGCTGCTGTGAGTGGTTTCCTCCCACACGTGCATAAATCACCACTCAGACACGTAGTTCTGTGGAGCCTTCGCATTTCTCTGCACTGCTCCGTCGGTCTGCAGGCTGGCTCTTGTTTTTGCCTGACTTAACCTCCCAGAACGCTGACTCCTCAATGCGCTCGGAGTTCTGGCCTATCGAGGTGAAACTTCCGTGCTGTGGCTTGGAACATACCTCCAGACAGCAGGCTGGCCACTCTAGAATTCTGTCTGTTTTTCTTCTTTCAGAAATAATAGCGATGGGCCCAGCGGCGTGGCCTAGCGGCTACAGTTCTCATTTTGAACTGCACTGGAATCCCATATGGGAGCTGGTTCTAATCCCGGCAGCTCCACTTCCCATCCAGCTCCCTGCTTGTGGCCTGGGAAAGCAGTCGAGGACAGCCCAAAGCCTTGGGACCCTGCACCTGCTTGGGAGACCTGGAAGAAGTTCCTGGTTCCTGGCTTCAGATTGGCTCATCACTGGCAGTTGTGGTCACTTGGGGAGCGAATCATTGGGCGGAAGATCTTCCTCTCTGTCTTTCCTCCTCTCTGTCTTTCCTCTTCTCTGTATATCACCTTTCCAATAAAAAAAAATAAATCTTTTTTTAAAAAAGAAATAACAGTGCAATATTATCTGTGAATGTCTAAAAAGCATAATTTCATAAATATTGCTCTACTCTTTAACTGTTTAGGATGGTAAGAATATGTAACCCATTAATACTTATATTGATACAAAATAATTGCTAAATATATAATATTACATATACCACATATTATTACAATATAACATACATACGTTGGATAATGTATTACTTGTGTAATTACATGCAATTAACATATTTACAAGTCCTGTGGAAAAGAAAAACTGCAATAATCAAAACACCTCTTTGTGCTACTCATGCAATTATGACAAACTCAAATGTGCACATATGCATGCCCCTTGTTGTCTTGCTATTGCAAAATAGCTTTGTGCAGGTCCTTTATCATAACTGAACGTGGAAATGAAACACTGAAAGACAGAGTAGTCACAAAAACAAGAAAAAAGGGAGAACTAAAGATAATGATGTCCTAACTATACAAATGGATAATACTCTTTCTCTACCAGTGTTTATATCCGATGTTTATATCTCTCAGGCTCTATTTTCTTAAACACTAAGCCATAGTACCAAATTAATCTCTATTTTGGCCATGTAATGTCTTGGTTAACTCCTGCTGCTATAACAAACTATATTATAATGGGGAATGTATAAAGAACTGAGGTTTCTGTGTCACAATTCTTAAGGTTCAAGTCTCTTTTACAAGTTGATCAGTTCCAAACATGTGAGCTCCAGCCTCACATTTAGTCACTTCCTAAAAACCCCACACCTTAGCACTGTCACACTGACTCCTAAATTTCCACAAAAGAATGTGCATAGTCCATAGTGAGACTGGCGCACATAGCTGGACTATCTAAGGCTCTTCTAGAATTAGGTGGAAGGTTGGAAAATGGCTATTTTTGCCAATAGACGAAATGCCCAGAAAAATCGCAGCTCACAGTGTGTCCTGCTCTTCTCTGTCTTTGGACATCCCTGAAAGCCACACGTTGAGAGAAAAGCCATAGAAGGAAAGCATCGAATTACTGCTTGTACTGCAGTTGTCCACGTTTTCAGGAATTCTTGTTTCGAATGTTAGCAAGAAAATTGAAAAAAAGAAGTTATGTTAAAAACCACTAACTGGAGATTTGCCTGGAACTTGATAATGCTACTTGAGCTACTGTACTTCTTCTCTTAGTTTTTTCCCTCCCTTCACACAAATACTTCACACACACACACCCAATTCATTTCCTTTCTGCTGTGTAAATTTCTTTATGAGGGGCCAGTTTTGTGGTAGTGAGCTAAGCTGCCACCTGCAACACTGGTATACCATTTTACACCTCTGGGTCACGTCCTGGCTCCTTTGCTTCCAACTTTTTGTTTGTGGTAACTTTCCTCGGCAGGTAGTAAAAAGTGGCTGGGGTACTTGAGCCCCTAAAATCCATGTAGGAGACCCACATGGAGTTCTGGTCTCCTGTCCTCGGGCTGACCTAGCTGTTGTCGCCATCTGAAAAGTGACCAGGCAGACAGAACTCCTTCTTTTCTTTATGAGACTTATGTTGAGAACATTCAGTATGATAAGGCAATGTGAGGTAACGGGGTTGGGAGCCAAACTTGATTTGAATCCCTGATCAAACTTGCACAAATGTATGTACAAATGTATGACCAAAAGAATTTTCTCAAATGTACAAATTACTAATTCTTACTATGGATGTTTCAATAAAAATCATATGGAGAGGCCAGGGTGGTGGCCTCCACGTGCTACACCAACATCACATATGGATGCCAGTTCGTGTCCCAGCTGCTTCACTTCCTGATCCAGCTTGCTGTTATTGGCCAAGGAAAACAGTGGAGGATGGCCAAAGGCCTTGGGCCCCTGTACCCATGTGGAAGACCTAGAAGAAGCCCCAGGCTTCCAGCTTCAGACCAGTTCAGCTTTGGTCATTTCAACCATTTGGGATATGAACCAGAAGATGAAAAAAATCTCTCCCTGACTCCCCGCTCTTGCTCTATAACTGATGTCCAAGTAAAATAAATAAATGCTTTAAAAAAAAATCACAGAATGCTGTACTTAGTGCCTGGTAATTAATAATAAATACTGTCAAGTATCATGAACAGTTCTTTAAAAAATTGGTAAAAATACAAATTATAGAAAAGTTGTGCATGAATGTCAAAGATATTTTTACATATACAAAAATAACTGCCTTTTAACTCATTTTTCATGAACTCTGAAGCATCCTTGTATCATTCCATCTCCTATGTATCTGTTGATAGAATTGGCTTAATTGTCTAAGATTGCTCTGTTATACCCATATTAACTCTCTCTGATAATAGTTTAAAAATTTTTAAAATCATTTCTTCTTGAAGCTATACCGGAATATTTTTATATGGATTACAGTGGTTCATTCTTGATGAATCATTAGTAAGGAAAGAGAGGGCAGGTGTTTGGTGTAGCAGGTAAGGTGTGCCTGGGATGGTCACAGCCTGGAGCAGAGTGCCCAGGCTGGAGGCTCAGCTCCAGTTTGGTGCCTCGCTTCCTGATAATGCATTCCCTTGGAAGCAGCAGGGGATAACTTCAATCATTGGGTCCCACTCAATCATGTCTAAGAGAGCCCTGAACGGAGTTTCCAGCTTCTGATTCCTGCCCCGCCCAGTCCTGGTTGATGTTAGGAATGGAAGTTCTCTACCTCAATCTCTGTCTCTCTGCGTTTAAAATTACAAAAAAAAAAAAAAAAAGTTTTCCCTACAATCTCCCAGGTATGACTAATTTGAAGATAAAGAGAACAGTGCAAATCCATTCACAGCGCTGTGTTTTTAGTCTGACAGCGGTTCAGGGCAGGGGGACATGGAGGCCCTCAGTGACCTACTTAATCTTGTCAGAGAGGAGATAAACAGAGGGAGGCAATGTGCTTTGTGCCTTCACCTTTACACAGTATGATTGCAGATGGGGGCTTACCTTACAGATGCTCAAAGAGCTTAGTTCTCAAGGTTCAAATCCTACAGAATGCCTGACATCTTTACATTACAGACATACTTTTTCCAAACTATGTGACTGAGTCTAGGAGTCTATTTTGATATATTTTTAAAAGTTGGTAAATTTCTATGCTAAATCAAATACTGTTTTAATAAGTAAGCATGTTTTTCTGTTCCCAAAAACCACAAAATAAACTTTTAGTTTCATTTCTAATATCAGGTTGATTTTTCTGTTGACTTGAGACAGGATCCAACTCTAAGCTAATGAACTAGTGTGAGTATTTAAACCACTTCCCTGTTGGGTTTGAATACCACACTAAACAACTTAGGAGAGCTGTACCCTTAGCAACACATGCATGCATATATATGTTTTTAAATGTTTCTACAAAAATTTTATCCAGATATCTGCAAATAAGAAACAATTTACTTACACAAGATAAACAGAATATGCCAGAGAGTAAAATGCTGATTTGGGAGACACATAAAGGGATCACATCTTGAGAATTTGTGGCACAGAAAATAAAGGCGCATGACCAACTCTCACATGGAGAGGCTGAAAAACTAATCAGCCAGTGACAAAAAATCATGTAAGTTGGATTCCTTTGTGGAATGCAACAACTAGCAAAGCCAAGAGTCTCCTTGTGGGACTGATGTGGTGGCATAACAGGCTAATTCTCCACCTGCCACACTGGCATCCCAATAGGCACCCATATGGAAATCCTGCCTGATCTACTTCCCATCCAGCTCCCTGCTTATGGCCTGAGAAGGCAGCAGGAGACGGCTCAAACCTTTGGGTCCTGCATCCACTTGAGAGACTAGAAAGTTGCTCCTGGTTCCTGGCTTTGGATGCGCTCAGCTCTAGCCATTGTGGTCATTTGGAGAATGAAACAGCAGATAGAAAATCTCAATCTATCCTCCTCTCTCTCTGTAAAACCTGCCTTGCAAATAAAAATAAATAAATCTTAGAATAAAACTTTAAATTGTTTAGCAATCGCTTCCTAAAATAATCTGGGGATAATCCAAATAAAACAACAGTTAAATAGAAAAATTGTAAATTTTAATGATCATATTTCTTTTTTCTAGGTTTCTCCAATAAATATTCAATAAGTTATACATGCTAATAATTTCATAAGGTAGTGTAGATGAGTGTGAGATTAAAAAGAAACAAATCAGTGGTAGATTCACCCGACTGCATAGACTACTGTTATGTAGTGACTTGAAAACAGGATTTGTTTTTCCTACTCAGACATTGTTATGATTAAAACAATTCCACTGACTGGCTCCAGTTGAAGTAACCTCTACCTTGTAATGTCAAATGAGATCTTGCTTTGAACTCATGCTGTTAGTAAGAGGAGGGCATCTGAAAAGCTTCAACATCCAAGAAAAGTCTTTAATTTTATTTGACATTTAAAAAGACAAAGATGAGAGTAATCAGAGCTAATGAAAAGCTAATTTATAAATGGCATTATGTTAGAGGAATAATAAACTTGGAAAACATACACATATTAATTTATAATCTCAAGGAATTCTAGTTTTAATTTCTATTGAGATTTATCTAGACTTCATGTTCCAAAAATCAATCTTTAAAAGGCTATAAAGTAGAGGAAATGACTCTCCTGTTGTCTAATTTAGACTTCATAACGTCAGCCATGAGGGAACAAGTTCAGTGTCTAAACCTGCTTCTCAGTAGGAAGAATTCAGTAGGGAACACAGGTTCTAACACAGGTTGTTGAAACTGGAGACACTCTTTCAACACGAACGTACACCTCCCAAGCATAAGATTTCCAACCCCAAACCTCCTGTCGCCATCAAATTAAAACTACAAAGTATGTGGGAACAGTTGTGATTTGCTTAAGAAGAAACACTTCAGTGCACTATTTCTGTTCGAGACTGAAGGCAAAATCAAAGACCAAACAGAAGAGTTCAGTGAACAGTGAAGGAAATAATTTTTTTTTCTGAAAATCATCAACTATTTTGCTTATCGACAACTACAAATTCCTAAACATGGGCTGTAAGACACTGGTTAAGACCTCTGGGTTCAAATCCTAGCTCTGGCTCCAGGCAGGCAGGTGGATTCCAATACCTAGACAGTTCCTAGCTCCTGGTTTCTATTTGGCCCAATCCTGGATGCTGTAGGCATTTGAACAGGGAACTAGCAGGTGGATCATTCTGTCTCTCTCTTTCTCTTTCAGGTTAAAAAAATAAACAAATTCATTTTCATGGGAACATCAAAAGGCCTTAACTCAGAATAGTAAACTATAACATAACATGGTTCAAATAATATCTTTGTTTTAATGGGATGATAAAAAATATATATACCCTCATTTTGCTCATGAGAAAAAAATCCAAATATCTCACAAAAGCACTTATTATTTTTCACATACGTAAAGAATTACAATAGATGTGAATGCGTACATATAGGAAGAGGACTCTTCTAAGGAGTTGACTCACAACTTGTGGAGGCTGCCAAACCACAAAATGTGCACGGTGGGGTCTGGGTAACCAGAGGAGTTGGTGTGTGTGAGGTGTGATTCCAGTTTGAATCTCAGGGCCTGAGGACCTGGAGAGGTGAGGCTTCATCATGAAGACCTGTTCAGTCAGCTGGAAGAAACTTGCTCACATGGGTAGGGGCAGCTTTTTGTTTCTGTTTTTTTTTTTTTTTTTTTTTTTTTTTTTTTTTTTTTTAAGCTTAAAAATTTCCCCACAAGAGGCCACTTTATTCCCTCCCCAAAAAAACAAATGAAGAAGATTTTATTCTGTTCATAGCAAAGCAGAGGATGAAGATTAGAACTGGATCACTCAGCGCTTTCTCTTCTTATCTCCTCCCAGTTCAAAATGTTCACATCTCTTAATAGCCACCATTCTCTTGGATCTGCAATTGGGCTCTACACCCTCAAGCCTCAGCACAATCTTCTGTGTGGATTTAATCTTTTTCCAGAAAATTAGCTTAGTCTGCCTGCCACAACAACTCTGCTTCCTGTCATATTGCTGTTTCCCCTGGGGTTAGAGGGAGTCTTCAACCTTCTGTGTTACATTGTGGGGCTGGTGCTGGCCATTATTCTTGCAGAAGGATCGGCTCGTTCTAGAAGCATTCACCATGTTTGTAGAATGCTATTGGCTCAAAAAGCACAACTTTTTGTTTCATTTTGGGCCTTCAGTTAACTTGATGTGACCCACCCTTGTTAAACAGGACCATCTTGCTTTTCTGGTCTACAAATTTCAGTCATAATTTCATCAAAGAGCCTCCACAGAAACATCTACATTAATGTTTGACCAAATATCTGAGTATCCCATGGCCTGCCCAAATTATCACCTAAAGCAGTACCATGACAGCAAGAATCAAGGTTGCTTTCTGCACTGAGGGTCCTGTCAGCGAAGCAGGACTACAGTGGGGAAGTTGCAATGTACACTACAGAGCCACCTGTCGGTGTCTCACCTTGACCCCATATCTCAACCCCCTGCATGATCCTACACCAGCTATTGCTATGTTCTTCTGATTCCTGATTAGCAAGTTATAGATAATAATAATTCCAATGACATGCTGTTAACATTGTGAATGAGAAAGTACATATAGAGCCTCTAGAGGAATAATTAGTATATAATACAGATTCATCAATAATGTGATATCCTATGCCAAATCTAACTCAATAAAATGATTAACAATCATTATTTCATCTATTCTTTTACAATTAACTTTTAAAGTTTCATATGTAAATGCATTACCTTCCTTTTCTCGGTTTTTCTTGCTACGTGTGTATTTATAACGGATGTATGTACAATAATATATATAATGTATAATATATATGTGTGCATGTATAATGCACACATATAATGGAATAGTAGCATGCAAGATGGAACTCTTCTAAAACATTTTGACATGTTCTTGTTACAAATATCTTATATGTCCATTGGTCCACAAGAATTTTTAAGAGTCTCTTATATCCCTACCATCAACAGTATATAAAGAAAGCAAGAAGATAAGACACTCTGTTTTATGAATGAATGGTCAGGCCAATCGAGGAAATAAACTTATATATGCAACTTGAAAAAAAATTAGAAAATTTTTCTCAACGTTGTCCGAGCCCCATGTGGACAGGGATCCTGCTGTACTCTGTGGAAGAAAGAGTCAGACTCTCCCTCTCCATAGCAGAGTATTTCCAAAAGCTTCATGGAAAGGGCTGTTGCCATGGAACAATGGGCTAAAGCTGTTATCAGCATCCTGCATGTGGGTTGTGGTTTGAAACCAGTCAACTGAGTCCAACTGAGCTCCCTGCTAATGTAGAAGATGACCTGAGTATCTGGGTCTCTGTCACCCAAATGGGAGATGGAGTAACTAGCTCTAGGCTCCAGCTTGGCTCAACCCTGGTTATTGTGGCTATTTCGGGAGTAAGCCCCAATCTGTTTTTCTCTCTATTTTTCCTCTCTCCCCTACCCTGTCTCTCCTCCTTTTCATTGTTGTTGTTATCCTGCCTTTCAAATAAAAGAGTGAATAAATAATTAAAATAAAACCTTAATGGAAAGTTAAAGAGAAAGGTAACTCCATCCTAGTGCAAAGCAAGTTTGAAATCCATGTGCAGTGTTTTCGTTGTGCACGCTTACAAGAACTTTTGAAGACCCCTTGGGTTCAAGAGTTTGACTTATGTAGATTCATAAGAGGTAGAGCAAAGAGAAAGCTAAGGGAGAATGGAACAGATAAAAGAAGCTGGTGAATGACGTAGTAAACAATAAGGGATGGGAAGACTTAAGAAAGGAAAAATGAGAATTTTTTGAGCCCAGCATGTAGTTGAGCGGGTGGTTATGGAACGGTGGTGAAGAGCTGCAGAGTGGAAGGTGTGCCCAGAGGTCAGCTGACCTGCTCTTTCTTTTGCACTTCAGACCCTTTCCACCTGCTCTCTGGCTCACCTCCTGCTTTCTCCCACTGGCTTTCATTTAGCTGACCCTGGGGCACAGCCTTCCATGCTTTGTCTGCTTGCATTCAGGCCCTCATTTCTTTGAGTGAATGTATACCTGGCCTCCTCCCAGCTCAGCACAGTCACTGCTCTGTGTCATGGAGTGAACTATTTCTGCTGAGAGCCCCAAGGGGAATCACCCCACAAGCAGCAGCCTGGGCTGGAGCTGAGCGTGTAGGCCTCCGTTTCCAAGTCCTGGCCTGGAATGTGTTGACATCAGAGGGCAGGAACAAAGTTGAGCTGCTATTTAATTACTTAGTAAAACTGTATTATAATGATACCTTCCACCTAGTATTAACTGTGGCTTAGAGCTAGGATTCTTCTCGTGCGTGTCACTATTTGACAAATAGTATTCGGGATAATGAAAAGGGAGAGAGACTGAGGACAAAGGATTACAGTGGTCAGGTGGTGAGTCACAAGGGTTGTAGAAGAAATTGCTTGGAACGGCAGATGATGAGCGTTTCAGAGATGCCCACAAACCAAACAGGCCTGCAAACTCTGGTGGTCGCCAAGGTGGAGGAGGCAAAAGATCAGGCAACAGTGACTTTGGAGTTTGGCAACCAGCCTCGGCAGGACAGCAGCAACGTATCTAGAGGAGTGGTAGAAAAAGTGGTAGATTTGGAAGGGAGCAAAAATCCTACAGCACTGTTGTAGGAGTCAGCTTGACTCTATGATGATGGTGGTGTTTGCAGAAGTGGGGTTCACGAGAGAAGAGATCTAAGCAAAGCAGATCTATTTAGATGATCTCTTCAAGCATCCCCTGAAACCACAGGATGAGAATCATTCCCTCACTGGAGGGAAAGTGAACACAGAGTCATTGCTACGATGCAATGTGTCTGGAGAGACAGCCAAACAATTCCTGATTTATGGAGAGCTATAAGGAGTGTTTTTGAAGAAGCTCTGGTGGTTTCTAAATTCCCCAGGGAGGGATACAAGAAATACTATCTACATGACCTTTTTCAGGCTGTCAATCACAGATGTTTCTGGACTCCTTAGTTGAGGGCAGTTTGTTTATATAAGGGAAATGCCCATGGAGCATCACCTATCATGGGAATCAATGTTTATTTTTTTATCCACATTTCAGAAATAAACTTTTTCTCATGCCTAATAAGGTCTTCTATAAAGTTCTCTGCTCCAAGTCGGGGAGCTGATCAATTTTCCAAACTGAGAAAAGTCTATGGTTCTTCCCAATCAGGACCAGCTCCTTGGTAGCTTTGATAATTCATGCTGTGGATTAGGGAATCAAATAACCTCTGTGTTAAACAAGAGCCTGAATCTTGTTCACAGGCTCCAGCACCACGTGATAGTTGTATGTTTACAGTGGAGAATCACATCTCTGGAGTTGGCTTTGGGTTCTTTCTTTTCACTAACTGTGAAGCGTGTGAAAGGATATCTATCGGAAGCCAATTTCAGGAGTGAGCTTTTAGAGTAGCAGTTAAAGTTGTCATTTAGGATGCCTGCATTTCATATCAGAATGCCTCGTTTGAGTCCTGGCTACTCCACTTTCTATCTAGCTTCCCAGGAACACTCATTCTGACAGACAGTAGGTGATGGCCCCAGTACTTTGGTCCCTGCCACCCTCTTGGGGGATGTGAAGAGATGGCCAGGCTCCAGTCTTCAAGCTGGATGTTGGGGGCATTTAGGGAGTGAACCACTAGATGGAAGATCTCTTTCTATTTCTCTTTGTCTCCCTCTCACCCTCCCTCCATTTATTCCTCATGTCTCTCTCTGCTTTTCAAATAAAATTTTTGAAAATGTTAAGGCTGCGTTTAAAACCTGCATTTTCGAAAAGACATTTATTACATGTCCCTGAATACAGGCCTACATTGGTTGCTTTGGCTACGGGTTAAAGGTTTGAGAAATACCATTCCTCTGCAGTGTAAACAGGAAGGATTTGAGTGGCTGGAGTAGTCAGAGGGCAGCACAGCGGGAAGCATTCGGGGATGGAGACTTATTCTGGAAGTATGAAGGAGAGAAATGTCATTTTTGGCTCCATTCCCAGTATTGTTTGCTGGGAACAATATTGTTCACATTGTGCGTGAGAAGTGAGCAGCCCGCACACCACATAGTCCCCTTTTGTAAGCAACTGATAGTGCCTTCCAGAGAATTTGTGACAATGTTTTGGAAACGAAAGTGCCAAAGGGCTTTATTAACCTTTGAAATGCTTGCCAAAAACAAGCTTGAAGAACATCAGTGGCAGCAGGAGGGATCCCAGGGTTTGCCTTTTTTCTTCTCTATAAGATGAATGGTTTTTTCCAAAAACACATTTTCCCGACTAATTTCTCTTAAATTAGAAAAAATAATTAGTCATGTGATACAGAAACAGAGAAAGAGAGATGCAGTGGCAGATAGAAAGAGTTCCCATTCTTTGGTTCACTCCCCCAAATGCCCACAATAGCTGGGACTGGATGTGGGTGTGGCTGTGCCAAACTTGGAAATCTGGAAATTCAGATGAAGTTTCCCATGGGAATGGTAGCAAGAATTTGATAATTTGAACCATCACTTGCTGACTACTGCAGTGGGCATTAACTGGAAGTTAGGGGTCCAAGCCAGGCATTGAACCTGGGTACTCCATGAAGGATTTGGGCACAGCAATGGGTGTGTGAACTGCTAGGTCAAACTCCCACTCCCTACCACTCATAGTCTGTTCTGAAGAATAAGGTAGCTCAAATGTAGCATGACATAATTGCCCGTGACTCGTGCAATGACCTTCTTCAACTGAGTACATGTCACTCAGTCGGGGTTTCCAGATCGTAAGGCTGAATTTTCATGTCCCTGAAACTCAATTTCACTTAGGTAAGCTGTAGAAGTCAAGGGAAAAGCAGAATCAATCCCTGTATGCTGATTCAGCATGCCTCTCTGTAGCCCTAGCCATGTGTGTGAGGCTCAGAGGTCTCCCAGACCTGGAATGACAATCTTTGCTGACTCTTGCTCACACTGACATTTTTGGGAAGAAATTGGAGCTACAACAACAACAAAACAGGAAGAGGCTATTGTTGACAGTGAGCTCCTTTGCAACTTTAAGTGGCAGGCAGCAGACAGAAGAGCATCTATCATTTGTTGGAAGGATAGTAAGGGTATTTTTCATCATATATAGTGTGTTTCCAGGCATTTGGACTTGCAGTTGAGCTATTGCTTAGGATGCCTCTGTCCCATGTCCAGCTTCCAGCTAACACAGACTGGGAGGGTGGAGTGGGGGTGGGGGGCAGAGTAAGAACCAGCTCAAGTAGTTGGGATCTTGCCACCATTTGGCAGTCCCGTACTGAGTTCCTGGTTCTGGCCCAGTCCAGTTCCAGCCATTGCGGAACATTTCAGGAATGAACTAGCAGATGGGAGCTCTCTCTTCTTTCAAAAACAAAAACAAAAAAATCGGGTATGGCATGATAGCTCAGTGGTTAAATCCTCACGTTGCAAGCGCCATGATCCCATATGGGTGCCAACTTGTGTCCTGGCTGCTCCACTTCCTTCCCTGCTTTGTAGCCTGGGAAAGCAGTAGAGGATGACCCAAAGCCTTGGGATTCTGCAGCCACATGGGAGACCCAGAAGCAGCTCCTGCCTGCTGGCTTTGGATCAATTCAGTGGCATTATATTCATTTGGGGAGTGAATCAGCAGGTGGAAGATCTTTCTGTCTCTCTTCCTCTCTGTAAATCTGCCTTTCCAATAAAAATAAATAAATCTTAAAGAGAGAAAGAGAGAGAAATTACGATAGTGAGAATGAGACCGCATCAAAAGAATGTCAAAAGAAAATACAGATAAGGCGGCTTCCCAAACCAGAGACTGGAGAGATGACTCAAGCTAAGGCTTGATCCGCTTCTAGTCCTCTTCCTGTTTCCCTATTCATCTTCCAACTCAAGATGACATATCCAAGTTCATCAGAGGAGGGAAATGAAATGTATCAGACTGTTATAGAAGAAAACAATTTCAATTTTCAAATCCACGACCAGTTGACTATCTATCCAATTCATTGGTTTCCCAAGTAAATACATATTTTTCTTTCTTTTTTATGATTTATTTTTATTACAAAGTCAGATATACAGAGAGGAAGATCTTCCATCTGATGTTTCACTCCCCAAGTGAGCCGCAACAGCAGGTGCTGCGCCAATCCAAAGCCGGGAACCAGGAACCTCTTCCGGGTCTCCCACACCCAGGTGTGCAGGGTCCCAAGGCTTTGGGCCATCCTCCACTGCTTTCCCAGTCCACAAGCAGGGAGCTGGATGGGAAGTGGAGCTGCCGGGATTAGAACTGGCGCCCATATGGGATCCCGGGGCTTTCAAGGCGAGGACTTTAGCTGCTAGGCCACGGTGCCAGGCCCAATGCGTATCTTTCTAAATAAGGTCCAGATCACCATGAATCAGGCCATTGTTCTGAAATGCTACTGAAGACATCCTGGTATAATTTTTCTTAGTTCTGTTTTTCCAACAGTGGGACAAGGCCATCAGAGAGAGACTGTGAAATGTGGTCCTCCATGTCCAGTTGCTGCTGAATTTCTCAAAGAGTAGGGCAAGGCAGAGTACCATATATTGGGTGTGTGCATGATGGGAAAGTGCCCACTCAACCTTGGCAGATCTCAAGGGAGAAATTATGAAACTTCGGAGACCTGGGTTAGCACTGGTGCCCAGAGCTGCCAAATCACAATTGGTGGATGACTGCCGACAGTTAACACTCAGAGCTGATAAGCAGCACAAAAGATAACACACTGATACTGATAAGAAATCCCAGTGTCAGGAAGGTGATGTATTCCTGTCAATCCCCACCCCATTAACATTTTTTTCCTTTTAGGGAAACTGACTATTAGATGCTGTGAAATTCAGAAGGAAAAGTCTTTCAAATAAGGAAATATCCAATACAGAAAATAAAACATGTGAAAACATGATCAATGAAAATAAAATGTGAGGTGAAGGAAATCATGAATTTGCAAAAGGGGAGAAAATTAGGGAAATAGAGAATACATCAAACAAAATAATTCTACAAGCAGATAAATTGCTATAATTCAGTTTCTTCTTATTTTTGCCTTTTTAAGTGCTAACTAAATTTGAAATATTTTTAACACTGATCAATTTACTATTTTTACTGGCAACTGAAGTGCCTGGCTAAATTTCCTAGGGCTATTTATGGACATTTTCCTCTGGCCTGCCTATAAAAATACATCACTGGAATATTTTTAACAGCAAAGTCGGCCTGAGACAGTCTACTCTTTGACCTCCCTGGTATCAGTGGCTGCTCCTAAGTAGCCTTACTTGTAACTCCTTTGAGTTATTTTCCAACTGGCACCACTTAAAAAAAATGAAAAAAAAAATAAGAAAGAAAAAAGGTTTGGTCTATTCATTAAGAATATACCAGAAATGGTTAAAATTCTGCTTTTCAAATTTCATGAGGTTAAGCTTACTTCTAACTTATAGAAATAATTTTTTGATCTAAGTGATTCTTACAGAAGCAACTGCTGTCTCTTTGACAAAAACCAAATTTGCCAACATTTTGTTTTCTTCAAACTTCAATGCAGTGTATAAGTAAAAAGGAATAGGGAATAAAAAAGAAATATAATCATTATCCTTTTGATGTAGTAATATAAAGGGATGTTTGTCAGATGTTGTACAATATTATTCTTCACCTACAAATAGGAAGATAGTCATATCACACAAATCAGAAATTTCAAGGGCAAGTTTTTGTCGTAGCAGTTTGGTTGCCCTTTTGGGACACATGGCACATGATAGTGTTTGGTTTGAATTCTGGCTCCACTTCCAGTTTCAATTTCCTGATAATTTGGACTTTGGGCAAAACAACAGGTAATGATTCAAGTGCATGGGCACCTGCTACCTGTGTGGGAACCCCAGATTGAGTTCCTAGCTCCTGGCTTTGGTCAGTCCAGAGCTGGCCATTGCCAGAATTGAGGAGTGAACTAATGGATGGAAAATGTCTTTCTCTCTGCCTTTCAAACAAATTGAAAGTAAAAGAAAAAAAAATAAAAAATAAATGGCAAGTAAATTCCCTTGCATGTGTTGATTGAATCTCATTAATCAATTTTTAGTTGCTGCCTATAGAACCACATTGAGAAGGATTTGGAGGTTTTGTTCAGGTTCAGCAAGAAGGAATGCTGTGAAAGAATTTGTAAAAATAAGGAACTTTGGACAAGTTAGCTATTTTTGGCAGGAAGAAATAATATGTTAAATAGAACAGAGATGCATATCGCCATCCACTAAATAGTATTGTTTGGACTGAAAGAATCCGTTTTTAAAATTAAAGGCCTCTAAGATACTTGGAAGAATTATTCTTTGAAAAATCACTCAAAGCATAGTGGCAATTATCAAACTCCTAGGTTAGGTGAGTTGAACTATGGAGGTAAATGGAGTTTGGTTTGGGGAGAAAGTAAGGAATGGCAAGCTGTGGACAGAAGACAGAAAACTTCATAACCCAGAAAGTTCTGTTTGTTAATTAATTTTTTTGAGAGACAGAGAATGCCCGTCTTCTGATAATCTCCTCAATTTCCTCTAATATTGGGGCTGGGCTGGGGCTAAACCCAGCAGCCAGAAACTCAATGCAGATCTCCCACATGGGGGGCGGGAACCCAATCACAGGAGCCATCAATGCTGCCTCCCAGAGTCTGCCTGAGGAAGGAGTCAGGGGTCAGAGCCAGGAATCAAACCCAGCTACTCTGACGTACAACATGGGCTGAACACCTGCCCTTAAACTTATTTATGGGTTTTGGCTCCCTAGGTCACCAGTGTCTTATCTAGGTCACAGATGAAAACATCGGACCGAACCAGGCATTGGCTTGACACCTGCTAAACATTATTTATGTCTTAAGACTGACATCAAACAAACCATTTGTGTAGCTCTCTATTTATAAGTCTGCTGAGCAGTCTTTGGAGATTTCAAATATGAAGTGTAGCAGTGTTCTCAGCACTCAGCTGGTGAAGTTCCTGAAAACACAGCTCTCAGAGTAGCAGAGGGATCATCTGGGGAATTGAAAATTCTGTGAGACACACCATGAGATGTGTGTCTTAGCTGTAGGTGACCTGCGTAAAGTCATTTAATTTCACTGGACTTGAGTAAAAAAATAAAAAAGATTGAGGGGCCAGTGTGATAGTTTAATTGGTTAATCTTCTGCCTGCCAGTATCATATGGGTGCCGGTTCGTGTGCGTCTGGAACTCTTAGATCCAGCACCCAGTGTGCAGTTGGACCCAAGGCCCGAGATCATATACCTGGGCCCCACCAGAACCCCCACCCCTGGAATTCTCAAACTCAGCACCCACTGTATAGATGCGCAGAAGGCCCCAGGCCATGCAATCCAGGCCCTCCTGGACCCTTTGCCCCCTGGGCTCATAGACCTGGCACCTACCACATAAGCAGGTCCAAGGACCTGGCTTAGGTGACCCAGGATCTGATGGACCCCCTACTCCCAGGGCTCATGGGCCTGGCACCCTACCACACAGGTGTGCCCTGGGACTTAGGTCAGGAGACCAAGGCCCTTCCACATCCCTGACCCTGGGGTTCATGGATCCTGTACCCACCTCACAGGCAGGCTGAAAGTCCTCAGCCAGATGACCCAGGCCCTGCTGAACCTCCTGCCCCCAGGACTCACAGACCCGACACCCATCACAAGGTGGGCCCCAGGACCCGGACCGGGCAACCCAAGCTCCTCCAGATGCCCCACCACTGGGGTTCACAGATCCAGCACCTCTCTGGCAGGCTGAAGGGCCCCTCTGTCTTTGGGGCTCACAGACCCAGCATCAACCACCCTCAGGCTGGCATAGCTCATCTCACTTTGGCATCCACCACTGGGTGCTTCAGTTCAATCCAACCTGCCCCCAGTTTCCAGCTTATTTCGGTTGGTCCTGCAGCCTAATCTTGCTCAGTCAACCCCTCATTCTGGCTCCATTGTGAACTGCAGCCCAACCAGGCCCCTCCTGCACCCCATCTTGGTTCTCAAATCTGCCAGTGGATATTATGAACTGGCCCAGCCTGGCCCACCCCTAGATCTGACCCACATGTATGTTGGCAGGTACTGTAACCTGGTCTGTGTTGGGCTGCTCCTGGCCTTGGTCCTTGAGCTTATCTGCAGCGACTGCAACCTGACAAAGAAGTTCAGCAAGCTCCTCTATCCAATCTCCCAGCGCCAGATCTTGTATTCACTGGTGGGTCCTTGGTCCAGGTTGACTTTCTCTACCTCTTGTCCCTGCCAACTGGCCCATACTGTGTCTGGTTCTTACTGTTGGATGTTACAGCCCAGCCACACCTGGTTTGTGCCCAGACACAGCTCTCATATGGTTCAGTGGGAGCTGAGACCTAGCCCAGCCTGTTCTAAACCCACCCTGACTTTCACAAGTACCAGCTGGTGTTGGAGTCTAGCCTAGTCTGCTGTTCCCCAAACCTAGTTCACACCTGTGTTGATGGAGACTGTAGCCATGTCCAGCCCAGCCCAATGCCCCCATTCTGGTTCTTGCACTCACCAGTGGGATTCCAACCCAGCTGGGGCATCCCCTTAGCTCCCCAACCAGGCCTATTCCCAGTCACACATCTTGCGTGTGCCAATGGAGATTGCTATTCCACATGAGTGAGCCCACATACTCCCTTGCAGATTCTAGCTCCAGACCTGATTAACTCACATGTTTGTTGGCTTCATGGCCCAGCCTCACAGTACCCATTCCCCCATTCCCTATTCCCTTTTGAGACACTTGCTGGTGAGTTCCATGCTGTAGCCCATCAAGTGGATTGGCCTTGTCCATGGAAGTCCCTTAGAAGTCTTTCCTAACCCGGAACCCTCAGGTTCTTGCTTGCCCTGACCAGTGCGATCCCTTACACTCCCTGTAACCCCACACCCCTGAACCTCCAGAGTGCACCACCAGGCGACCCGAGGGCTCTACCCAGCAACCTTGGTACCCAGGCCACCTGGCCCGAGTTCCCCCAGCTGCAGACACACAGCCAGAGAAGCAAAGCACCTGAGCCTCCAGCCCAGATCTGTTTGAGATCTGCCCAAATCCTTTTTCTTTTTTAATGGAAAAAATGAAGGTTAACCCAGATCAACATTGCCCAATCTATGACTCCCCAAATTTCAGAGAGTTCTATCTGCTGCCAAGTATCCACAGATGTAAACATAACCAGAATTGTTTGCCTGAGTCCTGCTACCACGAGAGAAAGGCTATGGAGTTAGGAGTTTCAGAATCGGATTTGTATTTAGAAAGAGTGGGACAGGCGAGCGCAGGTGGCAACAGCCAGGCTTGGCTTTCTGTTAACTTCTGGCCCATAGAACACGTTTCTGTATTTATCAGAGACAAGAATATTTCATAATAATGATCAGTTACCTTTTTATAAATCAGATAGTAGCCTTTAGACATATGAAAATAGAATATATTTTCCATGATTATACAATGTTTTAAAATTGATACAGGAATTGAATGCCACTTTTTGAATGAATTTGTTCTCCTCAGTGTAGATATTTACATTTAGCATCTTACTGCGATCATAAACTGCCATGGATGTTTTTTATTTAATTACAATTTTGCCCTTTATTCTAATGAGAAGCAAGTGTTGAGTGTACAGTCATTTTCTTTTACAAAAGATGCAATTTGACTTTTCCCAGAATTGAGCAGTGAGGCGTCATTGTCGGTTGACGTGAGCTATGGAATCTTGGCTTACTGCAGAGCTGCCTAGGCCAGCTACCCTTCCACCAGTGCCAGGAGATACCTCATGTATGATGTCAAAACTCGCAGGAAATCTGAGCTAAGAATGCATGTTGCGCACTTTAGGAGCGCACGAAAGGAAGAATTACAGGTCATCCATACCAACCTTATTTGGAACTGACGTCTTTGAGGGATCAAAGTTCCACTGGTATTTTAGAAAAACCTTAGCTTTGCTACATCTTTGGAGAAATACCATGTAGGCAGCTACATACAAATTTGTCTCAGATGTACCAATGGAGGAATGCCAGGAACTCGGCTTTTCTAATTGCATGTGAAAAGATACTCGTTTTCCATTTCTAAGAGCAGAGTTTTTTTTTTCCTTAAAAACAACAACAACAACAAAAAAGACTATACTTATATTTTTATCTTAATGTGGTGGTTTGGTGGCCTAAAACACAAACTCAATGATTCTCTCCACAGAGGTTCTAGAACCTGTGCCATTGTAGGAGGAGGAAGCCCAAGGGGAAGTCCTGGGGTCCATGCGCCAGCTAAGGCTGTGAGCCTGAGCTAGGACAATTTAGACAATATGTCTCATATAGTCATACTGCTACTGCTTCAATGCATGAGGTTATGGCTAATAGAGCACTAGTTCACTAAAAATGTCTGACTCAAGTGATGATTTTAAATACTATTTTGATGTGTGTGTGCATTAAACCCATCTTAATAACCCAAAGTTATCACACAGGAGTTCATGAAAATCTTGCTTTCAAAGGGCCCCTGCTTCATGCCGGCTGGAGCCAAGCTCTCGGGCCTGCAGGTGAGCGAGAGGCTGGTGGACAGCTATTTTGAGCAGAGGGACTGTCTGCTGCAGCTGCCTGTGTGCTGGATAAAGGGCAAAGCGTGCCTTGTGAAGAAGCAATTCTATTTAGAACTCAGCTGGCCACCACCTAAATTTCACTTGTTCATGTGGTACTTAGTGCTGAGAAATTATTTCTTTCTGAAACCTCAAATATCATTTCTGAACTACTGGATGAAAAATAATAAAAATGCAACAGAATCTTCCTGTTCTATCATTTTCTACCTTATTATTTACCTCCTTGATTTATCTCTAAATTAGTGGGATTCCACAGCTAGCAAAATGCATAACAGATGTTTTCTGTAGAAGATAAAGTGAACAAGTATTGGAGGAAATAAATATTAAAACCACTGTTGGCATAGAAAGCTAAACTGAAGTGAAACCACTTCTGGCAAGTGAGAGGGCTGCTGCCCTCTAGTGGTGAACCATCCTAGGGAAAGTGTGTAAACAAACCGGCCATGGCGTAGTGAAATGTCAGCTGTTGAAATTCTTTGGAGACTATGACAGAAAATTAAAGAGATTTGGAGGAGGCAGGTAAGAAGTCTAAATCTAAAGTCGCAAAACTTACATTTTTTTCTGAAAGTATGCCTCTAAGTTTTCCTTTTCTTGTGCTCACTTAATATGTTTTGCCCTGGTCTGTTTTTGATGCAAGGACTTTAATAGAATGATGGTAATACATGTGTATCTGGTTCCTAATGCTTACCTTTGCCCTTTCCCATTGTTAACTCCGTTGTTAAATGAGTCTTCCTAACAATATGGTTGATGTTGCAGAGCTACAATTCTAAAGTGTGCCTGAGTTTCAAATGCCTTCATTCAGACTTACATTGACTTTGCCCACTTAGTCTAATTTTCTAATTCCTGATGAGCATGTTCCTTCACTATTCCATACACGTGTCATGTTCTTTGTTAGTATCTGCCTTTTTTCCAAGTTTCTCACCTCATTTGTCCACCTCTTCATCCTCTGTCCACAGATTCCTCTCTTTGCATCCCACTCCTAATTATTCTTTGAGAGTTATTACATACCATTCTTTCCTTGAGGTCTTTCTTAACTGCTATGACCGTAATAACTTGTCTCATAATCTCTACGGCTGGTTTGAAATATGCTGTGTACTTTAATGCTTGATCTTTGTGTAATATGTAGTTACATCATAATACTTATTTCATGACATTGTTCATCAGCCTCACTCTAGTCCAACTGTATACTTCTGCTTATGCAGATTGTTGCAATAATGCCGCTGCTTTATTCATGTCTCCTTATATTCATGCTCCTGAACGGATGCTCCTATAGTGATTTTTGAATTACAATGTTGTTATAATTTGGTTAAGCAGTCAATAAGCAAATGTAAAAAGTGTCGTGCATTGGAAACTACCTTCTCTTGTTGCTGATAGGAACCTTGGAACACGCTAAAATGTGGGCTATTCTGACAGACACATGTGGCCTGGTGATCCCAGTTCCCTAATTCAGGGCCAACACCAACCAACAGCCAGCACCAACTGCCAAATTTGGAATGTAGCTATCCTGGACTGAAGCTGCGTGTTTGTGAATGTGGCTATCTTAGATCGAAATGGTGAGTGTGAGACCAGGAAAGGTCAGAGAAGAACTGGCAAAATGACATTGCCATGTGGTATTGCCAATTGGAGGATAATTCTTAAGTTACTGAGTCATTTGTTTTGCCGCAAAATCTAACTGGTATAACAGTGCTTTATTAACCAATTATTACTTGGATGTTAGATGTGATAATTATGAGTGGAGATCAAGAACTGGATGTCATTTCTTTGAAAACATTATAGAATTTTACAAACCAGCAGGATGGACAGTTCTTTGCCTGGGTTTACCTGCTGAGCTCCTGGTGAACTCCCCTTCCCACTGGATACTGGTGGAGCTCAGATTGCCACTCACTCACTGACTGCCGCTGGGGTATCTGGTCACCGTAACACCACACTGTTGTCTCCGAGGCTGCTTTCCCGTGTCTGTCCAGTGCCTCTCCGCTTCACCTATTTCTTGGAATGCACCCTCTCTGCTTCACCCTGGCTAATGATTCTGTATCTGTTTAAAAGTGTCCTTACCCTACTCTGCCATCTTGATTCTCTGCTAGTGCTAGGCGTATAACTGACCCTGCATAGATACTTCGATTACATTTTCCTCTAATAATTCAAAGATAGGTATTTTGGAGTTGCACTGAGATGAGAGCATTGATCTTTATACATAGTTACATCAACTGCTTTTTTTCTTTAAAAATGTATAGAAACAAAGATAACAGGTAGAGTAGAATGCTAAGCATTCAGGAAGTCAAGTGAAAAGTAGAAGAGGAGTCAATATATTCTTACAACTTTTAAGTATATTTTTGTTCAAAATAAAAGAGGAATGGGCCCAGCGGCATGGCCTAGTGGCTAAAGTCCTCGCCTTGAACATGCCAGGATCCCATATGGGCGCCGGTTCTAATCCCGGCAGCTCCACTTCCCATCCAGCTCCCTGCTTGTGGCCTGGGGAAAGCAGTCAAGGATGGCCCAAGAATTTGGGACCCTGCACCCATGTGGGAGACCCAGAAGAGGTTCCTGGTTCCCAGCTTCAGATCGGCACAGCACCGGCCGTTGCGTTCACTTGGGGAGTGAATCGTTGGATGGAAGATCTTCCTCTCTGTCTCTCCTCCTCTCTGTAGATCTGACTTTGTAATAAAAATAAATAAAACAAACAAACAAAAATATTAAGAAATAAGTAAGGGCCACATTCCATCTAGTAATCTAAGCATTTCACTAATTAGAGATCTAGGTCACTGTTAAAAATGAAAGATGTGCTGGACACTAAAACCTGGGTTGCCAGTTCCATTAGCATTACTGTCATCATTCATTATCCTAAGGAATTTATTCTTTGCTGGAGGATTAGGACAGGAGAAGCAGAGGAAGCCTTCGTTGGCTGTTGCAGACACTGAGTGGCCAGAGATTAACCTATTTATCAAATTTACAGAACAAATGATTTCCAACGTTTTCCTTAAAACTGGGGTAGTGACCCAGTCCATTCTAAGAAGATAGCTCTGCGATGAACAGCTATTTACTTTTCAATCAACAAGCAGCTTAAACAGATCTACATAATTGTTTTCTTCAAGTAGCAGTTTCAGAATTTAAGTTTAAAGCACACATGCTGTCCTAAGTATTCAGAGCTCTTCTCCCTGTGGACTGAACTATGGGCTCCTCAAGTATTTAACAGGATGACCCCAGCTATAATTCATCTGACATTCCCTGACTTCTAGGCTATTATGTTTGTGTATAAATGAGAAAAGCCATAATTTTCTGGGAAAACTCTGGAATGCTACAGACCAATTTGGGAGAATTACTATTTCAGGGATTTTCTTTTACAAGAACTTTAATAACAAGCTTATAAAGATCTGATTTTATTAAAAATGCAGCAATGAGTACAAATAAAACAAATGAAATTTAAACACTTAGCTCAAAATGTGGCAAGATCGAATAACTACATGGGGAGTTTCAGGCTTTGATTAAAATACCTTTTGTTTTTTGGATTTCTGTTTTTCCCAAAGGAGAAGTATAAACTGTAAAGACTAATTGTTTGTATATGATAGAAATTGAAATTATTTAAAAAGTTTCCTTTTTCATAATATTTTTAATAAACCATAAAATTAACAACTAGACAAGTGAAACTTCACAGCAGTTGATACACTTTGAGGGAGTCAAAAAGCAATACATAGCCCACGAAAAGATTAACTGGTGAAATAAAGGCCTAGGAGAGAAAATTCTGGTTAAAATAGAACTTCCCTTAAAAGTATGCTATGCTTTTAATTGCTAATGGAAAAGATGGCCAACATATAAGACCTTCGCCATCCTTCTTTGCCCATTCAGTATGCTAGGCATGAAGGCAAACGGCCTGCAAGGGACCAAAATCTTGGCGCACTATCATTTAGCAAAAATCATAGTCAGAATACATGTGCCCGAGAAGTCCCTGACACAACCAAGTCTGAAGTGTGTATCTGTAATAGCATGCTATGATTAACTTAACTGAAGTTCAGAGTCTTACAGAAAAGAAGGTCCTCATTTTGATTCTAAAAAAGGAATTTGAATAGACTCACCAGTAAGAAATGGTAGAAGTTTAAGGTGAAGGATATTATGAAATATCTATATATGAAATATATGAAATTATATCATTTAGTTAATAAAACATTGATCCTAGAACTTGAATTGGAGCGGAAGCATAGAAAATTGTGTCTGTGAAATACATGAAAATTTTTTTCTTCATATAAATTTTAAAAGCTGAAGATTTTAAAAGTCAAAAATCGCATTTCTTGTGTTTTGAAATTCTCCCCCTCATACAAATGAGAAATTCAGATTGTAACACCTGTTATTTTCAAATACTTTCTAGCCCTTTCTGACCAAGTCCAGACTCCACACACTTAACTCTTCCCTTATTTGCGCTTTCTTCCCTAGCATTCCACTCTGTCACCAATCTGAAGTGACAGCTATGCCCTGGTTTTTTCCTATTTATAGATCACACAGAGGCAGTGAGCAGAGATGACAGACGGGTTCATGCTAGTTCAGGCTTAAGTGAAAGTCTTCAACTCCAGGCTTGTAAGTGAACTCGAAGAAGAGTGCACTCCTTATTAACTTCTTCGCAGAACAATTTCTGTCCTTCACTCTGTCTAGTTACCAACTAGCCAACTAACTATATACTTAGAACTAAAGAAACACATTGTATTCACTGGTCTATTAAACAGTGTCTAGAGAACTGAGAACTTCAGGGTCAGCGTTGGGTATAGCAAGTTAAGGCACAGCTTGTGCTGCCAGAATCTCCTAAGAGGCTAGTTCAAGTCCCAGCTTGTTGTCTCTTCCTCCACTTCCTTCCCCTCTTCTTCCACCTCTTCCTCCCTCTCCTCCTCCCTCCTGCTCCTGGTGAGTTGTAGCCATTTAGGGAGTGAGCCAGCCAATGCATGATGTCTCTGATCTCTGGTTGTCTCTTCCTCTCTGTCACATAATGCACTAATTTAGGAAAAAAGACAGCATCAAAGGAGATCTCGTGTCTTAAGACAGTGTGTTCTTCAGAGAGCACTATCTTGTCTGCTCAGGTAAGCAATCAACTTTTGACAATTCTGGTCCAGGTGATAGACATGTGCAAGAATGACAGAAGTTCCCAACATGTGGCAGGGCTTAGAGAGCCTAAAATGGCACTCCCATGGGCCTGGGCATGCACTAACTAATAAGGACTAAATCAGATAAGCTCTGTGATGCATTCGGCACAGGGTCTGTGACACAGTAAAGTTAACCTTGTTCCTCTTGCTCTCTGTTGTAGGTATCTGATGACGACGTGAATGTGTTTAACTATGTGAAGGTGCACAGATCACCAACGGCAGGGATGGAAGGAGTGCAGGAAGCCAGCACTCTTGGGCCTGAGTGAGCAATTGCTGCTCGGGTGAGAGACTGGACTCTCCAGGACCCCTTGGCCACCTTTGTCAAGATGCGGCCAGACAAGGACCACTGCCGCGCCCTCTCTGACACAGCTGCAAGGACATCCAAGCTAGAAGGAAGTCCTGGTGTTCCTCTTCCTAGCCCCTGTGTTTCTTCCCTTTAGGAACAGAATAATCTTTGCCAGTTCCAGGGATATCACGGTGCAGAAGAGACAGGAGTCAAGCTTGATGTACAAGCAAACTGCTATGCTATCAACTCCTGGGAGGGCAAACCTGTGTGACTCTCTGGTGGGCTCCAGTCTTGGCACTGGAGATTGTTAGCTGTCCCCTCCTGCAAACCCCAGCAGGAAGAGGGCCGTCCCTTCACACTGGTTGCCAAACAGTCCCCTCCACCCCTGTACCTTCTTCCTTCCTGCATTGCTCATGGTTCTAACCTTCCAAAGCTGCATCTGAATTGGAATTCCTCTTGGATTGAAACAAAGAAAATTCCCCCACTCTCTGGAATGACAGGGGGTCCTTTTTTTTTTTTAATGACATTACTATTGTCCACCTACTCTTTCCACAGAGGCCAACTTCCAGCCCTGACCATGACTGTGCTTGTCCCTTTAGTTCTGTTTTGGAATCACCTGTCTGCCCCGGCTGATTCTCCCCACTTTCCCTGATCTCAGCCACTTATCAAAGAGAGCAAGGGACTTCAGATTTAAAAATATAAGACATCACCACCACAACCACCAATAATAATAATAATAATAACCCCCCCTTGCTATTTGCAATTTCATGAAAAGAAAAACAAGATGCATGGAATGTGATGACATTAAAAGTTAAGACAAAAATATCATGACTCACATAATAATGGAACTTTTGAAGTCCCAAATGATAATTTTTGATGAAAGTAAAGAAAACTTTATACACAATGAAGCATTAAAGCTAAACCTTATCATTTTTAGCATTTAATATAGTGGAGCCATGCCCTATATTGCTTTTACAAGTCTGTTCACTTCCAAGTCAACATTTTTCTTTGGCAAAGTGAAAGGTTTTGATAATGTGGAAACTAAGGAAAGAGAAGCACTCAGTGTCTTGGGGTGCTGGTGACAGGATCCTGAAGGCACATGTCTCCAGCCTTGTGCATTTAGAGGCTCCCTTGACAGATGTTGGTCCTAAAGCAGTTCTTTGTCAAACTTGGATAGAATTTGTAAACAAACAAAAAGGAAATGTGTGAATTGACTAAAGTTGTCAAATAGGTGCTCAGATACTTTCACACGTTAGGAGTAAAATAAAAGCCTTAAGATAAGTATAATTCTATTTGGTAATATTATAAACAAATAAAGTACATTATTATGCCACCTACTTTTTTGTACAGTCCAGCAATACATAATTTACATTTACTTTAAGAATAGTTTAAGGGGAGCCTGGTACAATGACTCAATTGGTTAATCTTTCCTTTGCAAAGTAGCATGGTCTCATATGGATGATGGGTTATCCCCTGGCTCCTCCACTAACCTTCCAGCTCCCTGATTATGGTCTGAAAAAGTGGCAGTGGATGGCCCAAAGCCGTGAGAACTTGCACCCATGTGGGAGACCTGGAAGAAGCTTCTGGTTCTTGGGTTTGGGTTGGCTCAGCTCTGGCCATTGTGGCCATTTGGGAAGTGAACCAATGGATGGAAGATTGTATTCTCTGTCTCTCTTTTCTGTGAATATGCCTTTCTAATAAAATAAATCTTTAAAGAAAATTTTAAAGAAAGAATAGTTTAAGGGGCAATGTTGTGGTATTATGGGTAATGCTGCTGCCTGCAGTGCTGGCATCTCATTTTGGCACCAGTTCAAGTCCCAGTTGCTCTATTTCTTATCCAGCTTCTTGCTAATGACCTGAGAAAGCATGGAAAATGTACCCATGTGGGTGACCTAGAAGAGGCTCCTGGCTCATGGTTTCAGAAAAGCCTAGCTCTGGTCACTGTGGCCATGTGGGGAGTGAACCGGCAAATGGAAATGTCTTGCTATGTCTCTCCTCCTCTCTCTGTAGCTCTGCCTTTCAAATAAGTGAATAAAAACCAAAAGATAGTACAGTGGGCTTTGGTGACCTTATGAGGACACTTCAAAAACTCACAGAAATGTTGATTTTGGTGCAAATATTTTTGAAATTCATGCATAGCCTTTCATAATATACAATTTCAAGGAACTTTTTGGCAACTCCTTGCACAGTTACGTAACTGCTAACACAATGACCATTCCAAATATTTCCATTACCCTCAAAAGTTCCATGCTTTCACTCTTAGATCAAGTCAACCACTGATATGGCTTTGTGTCCACTAGGCTTTGATCTTTTCCAGACCTTCATGGAAGTGTAATCATACAGCGCATACTCTTTTTTTGGCTACTTCTCCTTAGCATATGCTTTTGAGATTCACTGTTGTTTGTTCCATTGGATAGACATATAATATATTATGCTTATCTATTTGCCAGCTTATGAATACGTTCAAATTATTTCCCCTTTAATGGATAATGCTGCCAGGAACATTCATATAGATGATTTTAGGTGGACATGCTTTTGTTTCTCTGGGCCAGAAGCCTATAAATGCAATTGCTAGGTTGCTTGTTACTGTTATATTAAATGTTTCAAGAACGTGCCAATGTGTCCTCCAAGCTGACTACACCATTTTACACTCCTAGCAACACTCTAGGAGCTTTCCAGGCCATCCATTCACTAGCAGTGTCCTTCCTTAAGCGTAATGGTTGCAGTGGATGTGTGATGATATTTCACTGTGGTTTAAATTTATGATTTCTCTAGTGTTGAGTAATGTTGATCATCTTTTTCGGTGTTTATTGGCCATTTGTAACTCCTTTTGTGAACTATGTATATTCACATTTGTTAGAATGTTTTTCTTTGAAAAAGTGAGTTGTTCGTCTTGAATTGGAAGACCCTTGTATACCCTGAAAACGTGTCTCTCATTGGGTATATATTTTGCAAATATTTCTTCTTACTCTGTGGTTTGCCTTTAATTTTCTGAACAGCCTTTCTCAAGTAACCAAAAGTACTTAAGTTTTATGAAATACAGTTTTGCCTTTTTTGGTGGTTCGTGCGTGCGTATGTGCGTATATGTGTATTTTCGTGTGGCCTAACTCAGTAATCTTTGCCAAAACTAGAGTCAGGAGGGTTTTCTCCTAAATGTTTTGTGGTTTATTCTCTTTCTTTCTTTCTTTCTTTTTTTTTAAAGACTTGTTTACTTTCATTGGAAAGACAGATTTACAAAGAGGAGTACAGAGAGAAAGACCTTCTGTCTGCTGGTTCACTCCCCAAGTAGCTGCAATGGCCGGAGCTGAGCTGATCTGAAGCCAGAACCCAGGAGCTTCTTCTGGGTCTCCCACATGGGTGCAGGGTTGCAAGACTTTGGGCCATCCTCAATTCTTTCCTAGGCTACAAGCAAGGAGCTGGTTGAAAAGTGCAGCAGCCGGGACACAAACCAGTGATTGTATTGGGTCCCAGCGCAGGCTAAGTGAGGACTTTAGCCACTAGGTTGTTGAGCTGGGCCCGTGGCTTAGTTTTTGATCCATTTTTAATTACTTGTTAAGTATATGTTGGGTGCAGGTTGAGGATAATTTATTTTCATGCTGAAGACCAGCTGCTAACATTTGCTGAAAAGACTTGGCATCTTTGTCAAAAATCAGTTGACAATTCTTTTTTTTTTTTTTTCAAGTCTGTACTGGCAATTTTAGACACTTTGGTTTTTCATATAAATTTCTGAATAATCTCATAAATTCCTTCCAAGAATCCTGCTGAGATTTTGATTGCAAGCGTTGAAATTGTAGATCAACTGGGGAAGGACTTTCTAAGTCTAAATAACAATAAAATGGTAAACCTTCAAATCCTATATAAGAAACTAGCTAACTTCTTGTATCTCTTTTATTCATTCCCTCCCTCATGCTTTTCCCTTTCCTTGCCCCTTCCTTCTCCACTTTTCTTTCCTTCCTTCCTTCCTTCCTTCCTTCCTTCCTTCCTTCCTTCCTTCATTCCCTACTCTTTTCTTTTTTTCTTTCTTTCTTTCTTTCTTTCTTTCTTTCTTTCTTTCTTTCTTTCTTTCTTTCTTTCTTTCTTTCTCTTTCACGTACTTATTTAAAAGACAGAGTTACAGAGAGAGGAAGGTACAAAGAGAGATCTTCTATCCATTATGTCTCTCTGCAACTGGCTCCAAGAGCTCAGGCTGGGTCAGGTCCATGCCAGGAGGCAGGAGCCAGGAGCTTCTTCTAGGTCTCCCACATGGGTACAGGGGCCCAAGGATCTGAGATATCCTCTGTTGCTTCCCCAGGCACATTAGCAGGAAGTGTCCATATGGGATGCTGATGTTGAAAGGGATGGTTTTATTTGTTATACAACAATGGCAACCCCATGCCCATTCTGTATCTACTCCCATGTTTTATTTTTCTTCCTACTCAGCTTACAGTTGGTGACCCCTAATTCTAAAACAAAGAAATAATGGAATTGCTATAACATCTTTTTTTCTTAGCTTAATCATCTCTATATGATAAGAACTAATCCAGTATGAACATACATTTTTAGGTTTTCTGTATCTTCATCTGGACAATAGGACAATTTTAGAGAAAAAAAAAAAAAAGAAGGGTATCTCATTTCCAACAGAAGAATGCGGTCCTCAACTTCAACAGAGCCCTCAGGATAGCTCTTATATCCTAATGTGCGTCTGTAGACAACTTGCTTTTTTATATGCATGACTATTTCTCTTTTATCTATTTTTTCTTTTTTAAAAAATTTTTTTTGGAAGGGCAGATTTAGAGAGAGGAGACAGAAAGATCTTTTATCTGCTGGTTGACTCCCCAAGTGATCACAATGGCCAGAGTTGAGCCAGTCTGAAGTCAGGAGCCAGTAGCTTCTTCTGGGCCTCTCACACTAGTGCAGGGGCCCAAGGCTTTGGGCCATCCTCGACTGCTTTCCCAGGCCACAAGCAGGGAGCTGGGTGGAAAGTGGTTCAGTTGGGACATGAACTGGCACCAATGTGGGATCCTGCTTAATGCAAGGCAAGGATTTAGCCACTGAGCCATGGCTCCAGGCCCTTTTAACTGGTTTTCTTCAGGTCTTAGACTCCTGTTCATTTGTTTTCATTTTCACATTTCATGTGAAATCAAAGCAACCAACTGCCCACTAGATCCTTGTTTCCCACTTGTCTCCCATCATTCTCAACTAGTAAGGCAATTAGTTTTGCATCTATGCCAAGAATACTTCCATGGTGGCATTTGAAAATCCATGCAGAATGGGTTCTCCTGGCTCCCCACCATCTCTTTTAATTTCTTTGCCCCTAATGAGTGTTTATCATCCATATTTCAATTTGATACTTAAGAAAGCACAAATTAAAATAGATTTTTCACTCAATGACATGGCACATTTTAACATTAATATTTTCACTATCATTAATAGTGTTAATATGAGTAAAATCTGCCAATCATTTGTTACTTTTCCTGTACACTTGAACTTGACTGCATTCTGTTTTCATAGTTAATTAAATGTTCCTTCCAGTAGGTGGCTCTCTGTCAAAAAGGGAAGATGGGAAACAAAGTTACACATTTTGACCATACAATTAGAGATTTTAACCAGGTCCTGGTCACTGCTATTTATTCTGCTTGTACTTTAGTATTTGCCTCAGGGAAAGACAGAGAGAAAGATCTTCCATCAGCTGGTACCTGCCCAAAACGACTGCAATAGCAGGAGCTGAGCTGATCTAAAGCCAGGAGACAGGAGGTTCTTCAAGATCTCCCATGCAGGCACAGGATCCCAAGGCTTTGGGCCATCCTCTACTGCTTTCCCAAGCCATAGCAAAGAGATGGATGGAAAGTGGAGTGGTCGGAACATGAACTGGCTCCAATATGGGATTCTGGTACTTTTAGGTGGAGGAGTAACTATTTAAGCCATTGTGTCATCCCCAACTCCATACTTTACTTTATCACAACATTTATATTTGTGAGTTTCATCCATTTTGAGAGATGTATTTCATTGTATAAACTTACCAACGTGTATGATTGTTTATCACATTGTGTAAATAAAGTGTGCAGACCAACAGAAGTATAATCAAGGGCAAGTGGTTCACTTTACACATTAAATATCCTTATAAATGGTACAAGAGGATCAGTATGCAACTGGGTTTGAAACTTCTATGGGAATGAACTGTTAGAAACTGCAAGGTGGGCCTGGTGTGATAACCTAGTAGCTAAATGCTCACTTTGCTTCCATTGGGATCCCATATGGACACTGGTTCATGTCCCAGCTGCTCCACTTTCCAACCAACTCCCTACCTGTGTCCTGGGAAAGCAATCAAGGATGGTCCAAAGCCTTGGGATCCTGCACCTGTGTGGGAGACCCAGAAGAAGCTACTGGCTCCTGGCTTTGGATCAGCTTGGCTTTGGCTGTTGTGGCCACTTGGGGAGTGAACCAGCAGATGGAAGATCTTTCTTTCTTTCTCTTTTCTCTGTAAATCTGCCTTTCAAAAAAAAAAACCTGCAATGGATATAAGATTTATCTTACTTTCCAGTAAGCATGTTAACCTACCGTAGTTTTATGGATGCTGGTGGGAGATTCTGGATCACAAAAAGGAAGGGAGTCAGCATACGAAAGAGGTGTAACACACTCCCATGGCTAGTGCAGCCCAATTCACTACAGCAAAGATATGTTATCAACTTAGATGTCCATAAACAGGCAACTGGATAAAGAAATGTGTTATAAATAACAAAATAGAATATTACTCAGAGACAAACAATGATTTCTTAGCTAATGTCACATAATGGATGTGGCTGGAGATCATTTTTCTAAGTAAAAGATAAGTCAGACACAAGAAAAACAAATTCTATATCCTTTTTCCCATATGCATAAGTTAATACAGATTCAGTATTAAAAATGTATAGATATCATGTTCTTCAGCATGCAGATATTCATTGATGTTGTCTTGCTATATTATATTCTTTACAAAATAACACACCCTGCTTTGCTCACTTTATAATCTTTGTCATGAATCCTATGTCATATTATAATCATAAGCCCATCTGTGATTTCAAGAAATGTTACATGTGTATTCTTTTTTTTTTTTAAAGATTTATTTATTCTATTACAAAGTCAGATATACAGAGAGGAGGAGAGACAGAGAGGAAGATCTTCCATCCGATGATTCACTCCCCAAGTGAGCTGCAACAGCCGGTGCTGCGCCGATCCAAAGCCGGGAACCTGGAACCTCTTCCGGGTCTCCCACACGGGTGCAGGGTCCCAATGCATTGGGCCGTCCTCGACTGCTTTTCCAGGTCACAAGCAGGGAGCTGGATGGGAAGTGGAGCAGCCGGGATTAGAACCGGCGCCCATATGGGATCCAGGGGCTTTCAAGGTGAGGACTTTAGCCTCTAGGCCACTGCACCAGGCCCTATACGTGTATTCTTATGCATATATATTTATGTATGAATGAATACATAAATGTTCAAATGTTTTAAAATTGTTTAAAAATATTAACTCTATGGGTGTTCACCAAGAATTTTTGTATTATTCTGGAATATTTAAAATATTTAAAAATAAAAAGTAAGGAGGTCCAATAGAAAAGAAACAGACTCTATGATCAGAGAGGAAAAAGTTCACTACTCACACAGGGAGCAGTAGCCAAAGGCTTTAGCAGTTCTGTGTCAGTTTCCTGAGATTCAATTTACACAGAGAAACTCGGAGGGCCAGAGGACAGCAGTGCTGGCAGGGAGTCAGGCTATAAGAAAGCAACCTTGAACTCAGTGAAGTGTAACCTGTTATGGGGAGAAGACAGTGTGCCTGCCCTTTACCCTGAATAGATACTACCTTCCAATGAATCTATATAGACAACCATTCACACAGTGAATTCAGAGATTAGCAATGCTGGACCAAATTCCAAGCCTCACTATTGACCTATGACATAGACACCTGAGGATGTATTAACAAGATATGAATAGACCTGCATGCCTGTGGGGTATCCATAACAACCTCATCACACTGTACACCCTCAAGCCCTGAAAACACTTTACTAATGTGATCTGTAGCAAAAACAAACAAGCAAACAAACAACAATAAAACAGTATGGTCCCAAACAGTTACAGGTTGCTTCTGATTGTTATGTCTCCTAGTCTGGGACTTCAATATCATCTCTGCTGGTTCACTCCCCAATTATCCTCAAAGACCAGAGTTGGACCAATCCCAAGCTGGGAGCCAAAAGTTTCCTCCAGATCTCTTGCTTGGGTGCAGGGACCCAAGATTTTGGGCTATCCCTCTGCTACTTTCCCAAGCCATCAGCTGGGAGCTGGACCAGAAGTAGAGAGGCTGAAACATGAAATGGTGTCCATTTGGGATGCTGGCATCACAGGTAGAGGATTAGCATTCCGCACTGGCCTTTTGGCAATATTTTTCATAACAGTGATGACATGGTCTTCTGATGGAAAAGGAAGGAAAAGGCAAGAGAAGAGCAACAGACCAGGAATGATTTTGTAAACTCTGATGGGAAGAGAATGTATTATTTGACATGAGTTCTAGGAAAGCCTCTACCCACTGAGTTTGTGCAATCTAGTTCTGACTTCTCCAGGTCCCAACCATGTGACCATAGAAAATTGATCCGAATAATGTGGAATGCATTTGACAAAGTAGCAACTCAAGAAGTTTTCAAAGTAAGGTAATAGGAATGGAATGCTCTTGTAGTTATTAAACACAACATTTTTGCATAAAATCCTCTGCAGAGTCATAAAGTATATAAAGATTCATTTGCAAAAGCAGTAACAACAATTTTCCATGGATATACTTAAGAAACTCAAAGTTGGGGCCCGGCGGCATGGCCTAGCGGCTTAAGTCCTCGCTTTGAAAGCCCCGGGATCCCATATGGGTGCTGGTTCTAATCCCGGCAGCTCCACTTCCTATCCAGCTCCCTGCTTGTGGCCTGGGAAAGCAGTAGAGGACGGCCCAATGCATTGGGACCCCGCACCCGTGTGGGAGACCCGGAAGAGGTTCCAGGTTCCTGGCTTTGGATAGGCGCAGCATCGGTCCGTTGTGGCTCACTTGGGGAGTGAATCATCGGACGGAAGATCTTCCTCTCTGTCTCTCCTCCCCTCTGTATATCTGGCTGTAATAAAATGAATAAATCTTTAAAAAAAAGAGAGAAACTCAAAGTTTGATACAATTATTTTCTTTAGTACATATGCATGACCAAATAAGCCTTATACTTACTGTGTCTGATTGATTCACTTAAAAGAAGCAAATGCACAGGACGAAAATCTTGTGCTCAAGGACATAAAAATAGGTTTTTCTCTCTCTCTCACAAGAAACATAAAAGCTTAATCCATGTAAAATGAAGAAACACTGTGATTGTTATTACTGGGAGCAAATCTCAAGTCTCGGCATTCCTGGTAGTTGAAATGTTTTTATTCTGTGAAAATGTGTTGACCCAGGTCTCCTAGAAACAGTAACCTAGCTATAGAATGATAAAAATATAGGGGCAAAAGGACCATCTCTCACCACCATCCACTTTTGTGATGAATAAGGCAGTGTTTGGTTTTGGCTAAAAGTCCCACACAGCTAAAATACCTTTAGAGAACCACAAAAACAAGAAACCTATAGTTCAGCACAAAGCAGAGGGTAGTGTTTGGGAATCAGAAATATGTAACAATATGAATAAAATTTCCCAAGCCCTGAGATGTCACTTCTCAAAAACAAAAAGAAAGAAAAAGCAATCCCACCCAACAAACAGATCTCAACAATGGAAATCAGCTTAGGTGGAAATATCATGTCTGGTTTTACTGACTCGGAAAGGCAGGAGTTTGAGTTATAGTGTGTTCTCCCTGTTGGCTAGTTTGCAGCCCTGCAGGACACTCACTGCTGGCAGATGGTGAAGCACTTTCTGTTCTTAGCAGATAACCAGCAACAGAGACTCTACAATGCCTCTGAGGAATTTGTTCCATATTTTACAACCCGCCCTGTCAGGAAACTATTCTTCATATTTAACCTTTGTCTCACAAGCCAAACTTCAGACTGATTTCCTTTGGTCCAGTCCTCAGTGGAGATGGAGAACAGCTGCTCACCATCTGTGTAATATTCCTTTATAAAGTAAAAGGCGGAGGTCATCCTAGTCTTCCCTTCCACTGGGTAACAACCCATTCATTTAGCCTGTCTTTCTATCACCATTTTTAAACCTTCAATCATTTTCATTCATACCTGTAAATTCAAAGTTTCTCATAAATTGTGAATAAGACACTTTAATAGTCACACCAGAGTGGAGAGTAATTTCTTTTTGCCTGTTAATCTATATTCAGAAGACCCCATATCATACTGCCTTGAATTAATACGCATTTCTAGCATATTACTTCATGTGTTCTTTGTGTTTATTCTCTTCTTTTTCTCTAAGTTGCACATCTTGAATTTAGTTACGTGCATTTTTTTCCTTTTCCTGAATTTGGGTCACTCTATGAACATGAATTTCATTGTTAATTTGAATTAAACTGAAATCTTTCTGGGACAAGGCCAAAAACTCACTGTACAGTGGGAAATATCTTGTACCATTCGAAATTACTCATAATTTTAAATATATGCTCCACATTTAATTAACGTGATCATGCAATAAAATGCAAAAAGCAAACAACTGGATTCAATATAGCATAGACAGAATGTTTGGTTGCCTGATATCAATGTTGCCTTGGATGACTGTTTTTTTTTTCAAGGAAAGATTAGTTAGGTAATCTTGAGGAGCAAGACCCTCATCCAATCTTTTTTCTTTCCTCTGAAATGGCTCACTGTGAGCTGGTGCCCTTTGACTTAAGGGTGACTGGCCAGTTCCAAGGCATGATTCTGTAGGAGGTTTTCACTATTTGTGTGCACCACCAACTCCCGGCTACAATCTGTCTCTAACTAAATTGTCCTGTAACGAAAAGCACCTAGATGTTCAGAGAGCTCATTAAAGGTCTCACTAGAAACTGAGAGAAGGAGCTGACACGACAAGCTGCTGCATTTTTCTGCAGTCCTGATGTCCATCTCTACAGAGATCCCAAGATGAGATAGATTCTACTGATTCTAACCAGTTCTGTCATCCTGTTCTGCAAGCGTGTTAGCCTGGGTCCCATAGGAGAGTAGTGAAGCCATAAAGCTAACTTTTCTGTTGTTGCTAAGATGCTTGCAATTAGTTTTGCTGTTATTCAATTTGATGTTTTTTTTTTTTGGTTGTTGCTGTTTGTTTCCCTCCACCCCCACCCCCAAGGCGGGATTGCATTTTCAAGGCTACAGTTTCCAAAGGGGGCATTTGCAAGGAGCAGATATTCAATTATGAGCTATAGTTTCTAACACATACATTTCTTTCTTCCTTCAAAGATATGCCCTGCTTTGATTTTTAATGGACAGAATTGACTTTCAATAAAGAAGCACTAAGGGACCAGTGCATCGGCATATCACATTGAGCCTCTGCCTGTGACACTGGCATCCCATATGAGTGCCAGTTCTTGCCCTGGATGCCCTACTCACAATCTGGCTCTCTGCTTATGGCCTGGGAAAGCAATGGAGGATGGCTCAAATCCTGGGGCCCCTGAGCCCATGAGAAACCTGACAGAAGCTCCTGGCTCTCAGCTTCAGACAGGCCTAGCTTTGGCCATTGCAGCTGTTTGGGGGAGTGAACCAGCAGATGGCAGACGTGTACGTGTGTGTGTCCTTCTCTCTCTAACAGTCAAGTAATATAAATAAGTTTTTTTCTTAAAAAAAAAAATGGGGGGAGGGACGACTAATCCAGACAATACACAGCATACTTTAAAACATATAAATAAATTTAAAAATAATTCTAAATAAGGGTTAACACTAAAAAACTAATAGCAATAGAAAAAAAAACTAATAGCAATAAATCAATTATTGACTTTATCTTTCAAAATCTATATAGCTGGAGCTCCAAAATGGCTGAACAGGGTCCAGTCAGGCGGACTTCAGTCACTCTGGGGTAAGAAGCAAACTAAGTGAGGGCCACAGTGCCTTAGGTCTGACTGACAGAAGTTTAAAGCAGAGAAGTGGTAAAACCATGAGGATTTCGTGGGACCAAAGGAGAGAAGACAGAGACACTGCTGTGGCACACCACAGTGGTGAGTCAGCTGCCAGCTGTGAGCCACCGTCTTTATCATGCCAAGGTAGCACAAGATTGGTGTGCATTCTGCCACAAACAGGTTCAGGGTCCCAAGGCTTTAGGTCATCCTCTACTACTTTCCCAGGTCACAAGCAGGAAGCTGGATGGAAAGCGGAGCAACTGGGACACAAACTGGTGTCTATATGGGATCCTGGTGCGTGCAAGATAAGGATTTAGCTACTAGGTTACTGTGTAGTCCCAAATTTAAAGATATTTTGAAATTTAAAAATATATTCCTGAATCATCAATGATTCTTTTTAATTGAAGAAATTAAAAAGGAAATTAGAAATATTATTGGATTTAAATGAAAATGAAAACACAACTTATCAAAGCCTGTGGGATATGGCAAAAGCAGTATTAAGAGGGGAATTTATACCATGAAGCGCTAAAAAAAAAGAGAGAGAAATGTCTTAAACATATAATCATACATATCAAAGATATGAAAAAAAGAATAAAATCTAAAATCAAGAGGTGAGAAATAATAAACATCAGATCAGAAACAAATGATGTTGAAACTAAAAAAATCAAAAATTGTTTTTTCAGAAGATAAATGAAATAAATAAACCCTTACCCAGACTAAAAAATAAAAAAACACAAATGTATAAAATTAGAGATGAAAAAGGAGACATTATGATCAACAACATTGAAATACAAAGGTTCATAAGAAACTACCTTAAAAATGTTATGTTAATAAGCTGGACAACATTAAATAAATCGGTAAATTCCTGGATACATGTCCATCATAGAGTCTCCATTTGTCCAGTATTTCGCTGCCAACATATAGCTGAGGTGGTGGATTGACCTGTTCTGTCTTCCGTCTTTTCTTGGTTAGGGTTCTGAGACTGCCATTTCGATTGGGGAGATCCCCCCAAAAAACTTTGAGGTGTTCCCAGACCAGATTCTTGTATGTTCTAGCAAGCACACGGCCCAGCTGGTGGTTGCAATTGCTGGGTTGGTTCTGTTTTCAGCCCCGACTTCCACTGGAACCAATGGGTGTTGCAGTACAGCCTGGTTCTGCCCAGCACACACTCGGCCCTCACATAAACCAGTGGGAGCTGCAGCTCAGTCAGAGCGACCCACAAGCTGGGATTTGTTGATCATAAGCCCACTGGAGGGTTAAAAAAATCTGAATTTGCCCTTACTGCACATTCTAGACATTCTCTTTGTGTGGCTATCACTGTACTCCTGCTCAGATGAAACGCCTTTTCCTTTCCTATGATTAGGGGAGATAAAAGAAATAATCCTTGATATTGGTCATCAATCTTACCGCTCTCACTTTTCAATGTGTCTACACTCGAAATGTTCTTACATGGGTCAGAACTTCCCGTATCGAACACAATGCCTATAAACATGTATAAGAGAGGGAAATACATGATGTCCTGCTGTGGATTCATGGTGCCATTGATGAGACGACCCAGACAGCAATATTGAGAGCTTCCATAGTTGGCACTTGCAGATATTTTTACACCTAAGCATGTTGTACTTATAAAATTCAGGGGAGCTGAGCTATGAAAGAGAAAGTGGTTGAGAAAAATTGTTCCAACTATTTGAACACATTCATATTGTCAAGCAGCTCAGACTTAAAGAGTACATGTGAAAGTTGAGAATAAGGAAATTAATTTTCCTACAACTTTTCATGTTCAAATTCCCTGTGAGAAATTTTTGTGTGCCCTAATCACAGACTACTGGTAATGGCAACTGGCAAGCTAAATCAGTCTGGTGAATTAACATTGACAAAATGAAACAGCTCAACAGCCCAGCCCGTTCTGTGTATAAACAAAAATTGAAATGTCAATGAAGTAGTTACAGGATGTGGTTAAGAACTTGCATTGTTTTAACATTTTGATTACTCAATACCATGTTAATTAATTCCATAATGTTGTAAATTTTTGTTGATGTTGTGCTGGGGCTTTCAATTGATCTGTATGATATTTTGCCAGCTCTGCCTTCAGACCAGAGATGGTCTCCCCAAGAAACTGTTGAATTTATCTGGACAATAAGATGCTTGGTATATGTTTGCAAAGAAAGAATCTTGACTTAATACTGCAACAAGGTGGAGGAATCCACCATTGGGGGAAGACATGGGGAGGGGTTGGGCAAATCCCAGAGCCTATGAAACTGTGTCACATAATGCAACGTAATTAATAAAAAAAAGAAACAGCTCAAAATATCAAGAAGGACATTTAGTTCAATTAATGCAAAGGCAAAGGAAAGAAAAACTAATTCCAAACTTTACAGAAAGGAAGGGACATTCTTTCTTAAATTATAAACTGAATTATCCTTTTGAGAGTATTTCTGTTACGATGCCATGTGACCTTTATTATTTATTGCAACAAACTTAGGGATGACAGTAAACCCATCAATCAAAGCTAGTCCCAGCTTTGGCAGTTGAAAACACAAGTTTACTCTCCCAGGAATTCCTGATGTCTAAGGGAAACAATGTCTTCAGAAATGATTTGAGTGAACACCAACAAGCATATGAATATGAGCCACAGCACCTACCTATCCCAATGCAGTTTACTGCAGGAACTACAGAAGCAAGGCAATTTATGGGACAAGATACGTGGAAAGTCACTACTAGGGAAGTCTATCCAAGGGTAACAAGGCTTCCAATCCATTAAACCAACAACCTGTAGCTGCAGTCAGGACTTTGCTTAGCAGCTGTTACCGTTATATATTGGTATGCAGAAGTGGTGCTGGCAGCTCTGATGGGGAACATCTTGATGAAGACTATTTGCTTTAACCAACACAGAGGGTTTTCTTTGTTTAATCTCTCAAGTCTCCTCTGTTAGATCAACATTTTCTCTGGTAGTACTTTGGTAAGGTGTCTAAATCCATGGTTGTTTGGGTCTAGTCCCGCTGCTGTAAAATCATGCCTTTGAGTGGGTAATTGATAAATAATGGTAATTTTTCTCATTGTCCTGGAAGATAAGTACAAGATCAAGTCAGCAGTAGATATTACGTATCATAAGAGCCCTGCCTCTATAATGGTGTCTTTCTCTGAAACCACACATGGTAGAAGAAATGGAAGGATCAGGCAGCCTCCTTAAGATTTTGACATCAGAACATGAATCCCATGCATGGGTATAATCACTGCCTCAAAGCCCTCACCTTTTAGTAACACTACATGTGGATTAAGTGTCAACAAGAATTTTGGAGTGACCCATTCACACAGATCAACATTTCTCTTGAAAATAATTAATGGAGAATGAGGGTGAGTATTTTGCCTAGTGCTCAAGACTGTTATATCAGGTGCTTGGCTTCAAATTCTGACTCAAAATCTAGCTTCACTAATGCAGATTCTCGAAGGTGAATGTGATGGCCCAGGAGGTTTGACTGCTGCCTCTCGTGTGGGAGACCTGGATTGAGTTCCCACCATCCACATGGGAAACCTGAATTTACTTCCTGATCCTGGCTTTCGTGGAGTCATGTTGGGAGTGAACCAGCAGATGAGCATTCTATGTGTCTATCTGTATCTTAGATAAATAATAAATAAATAAATAAATAAATAAATTTAAAGAAGACAACAATTGGGGGGACATGGTTAAAGAACTGGTGGAATGGCAAGAGTTACCATGCATTTTCTTACTTCTAAGAGTGTCTGTATTTACTATGCTCATTTATTATACACACATTTATTTTTATTAATACATGCATTTGCAGGAAATTTTATTTTTTCTGAATAAAGATAGGGATTAATATGCGGAAAAGCTCTTGACTTGGTTAAAAAAAACAATTAGTGTCAATGGGACCACAGTTTGAAAGTCACCGTTACACTCGCATTGCTCCTCACCTCTCTCACCTCATTGTATCGTGTTGCATGAAGCAGCCCCATTTCCTCAGGCTGCTCTTAAAGTCTGTCATCTCTGTGATTCTGAAACTGCAGTGCCACGCAAGATTCCAAAAAAACCATCCCCAAATACCTTAAAGTGTGGCAGGGAGCACATGGGTTCCTTATGAATCTGGCTGTACCTAGAACTACACACAACAAATTTTCTTGATTTAAAGTCTTCATTTTAGAAATAGAAATTAAGAAATTAGTAAACACATAATTTGGATATTTAAAGATCTGTGCAACCTTAAGTCTTATGTCTTTTTGACATAAGACTTACATTCTGAGGAATATAGTAAAGCTTACAATGATCCAGAGAACATTTGGAATTGTCAGAATACAGATTGGTTTGAGTAGTATGAACGACAAAAATGAGAATTTCTTCAGTTTAAGCTATGGTCTTATAAAAATGTTTTCCTTTATAAGAAAGAGCAATGATTATAAATAAAGCACAGAGGAAAAAAATAGTTGCTCAAATCTTCTTGCCTTAAATCAAATCACCACCAGAGCTATAAAAGTTTCTTTTGCGCTTTCTCAAGCGTTAGTGAGAATGTTTATGATTGGAAAAAACCATTTCCAAATACTTTTATGTGTTTTCTTTGCCATATGTTTGAAACCAGGCTTCCAACTGTCTCACTGGGTATACAAATGAGCTTACAACAGAGCTTATTTCCAAAGCAATCTTGGAGAAATATAAGACAAATAACAGTAAGTCAAACAATACATGTGTGGGTTTTAAATGTAGACAGATTTAATATAAATTAAAGTGTCTGCCTTACTTCCCTTTCTTAAAACCTTAAGAATCATCTTCACCACAAAATTAGAGAACATCCAATAGAGCGTGCTAGCATTGTTAGCCTGGAGACATGTAACAACCGTGCACTAAGCTAAATTTACACAGTGAAAACCCGCCACAGGAAATGCTGAGCACAGCAAGCCTGGTTTCCTCCCTGAAGCCTAGCCTTCTGCTCCATCCTCTGCCTTCCCTGTGCTAATCTGGGTTCTTCACCTCTCCCATCCGTCCAGGACCACTTCCTTGCAGAGTCTGCAGGAAGAGAAGGTTGAGGGCCATGCTCGAGGAGAAGCCAAACCTCCCGCAGCTCCTCTGGTCCTCTCCGTGTCCAGCTCTCTGAGCTCGTCTCTGCAAGGCCTCAGTCCTGGAGAGTAGCTACTGCCTGTCCCAGGGCTCACATCCCATCATGTCACGTCACTTTCGCTCTCACCTGTGGAATGTTTCAGATGGCTCTCCTTTCTAGAAAGGGAAATATCCCATGGTCAAGACTGAGTTTTCCTTTAAGACACAGACACAGATGATCACCCTTCCATCCATTATGAACATTATCTATAAGCCAGTCTTGTATTATCTTTTCAAAATTTTTTATTTTATTTTTGATCATTTTTACATATTTGACTAGGGTGCAGAGCGTCATCGGCTAGAGGAAAGTGAGGCCATTGCTGTTACATTCTCTCTTTTTTATTACTGTATCTGGGGGAAAGAGTGAGATAAGGGGAGAGGCCACATTCAACCTCCCAACCATCCCTGGGTCCCTGATGTGGGGGAATGCTCCGAGGGTCCTGCTCAAGCGGTTTTACTAATTCAACAAATCTGAACTGCTGCCAATCTTACCACTCTTCTCATGTTAAAATCTCTCCAGAATCTACTGGCTGACACAGTCCACCTTAGAGTCTCCATTTGCCCAGGTAGTTACTGCCAACTTTCGGCTGGGGTTGTGGATCAATTTGTTCTGTCCTCAATCCTCTATTATGATACCAGGTGTCCTCTGCAGGCTCCAATGTACTGCCATATCCTCCATGTGCATCTGGATATGCTGTCCACTGCTCCATCTAAGCCACTGAGGAGGCCCAGCTCTGGCACATGCACTACACGGACAGGCCATGGAACCTCCATTGTTGGAGTTCTGAGTCCGGCAGTTCAGCTGGGGCAATTCCTAAAGATACTGACCTGGTTTTTGTGTGTGCATGTTAATATAGGGTCTGGCCCATTCCATCACCCAAATCTACCTATCAGCGCCCTGGTGGTTGCAATTTCTGGGTCAGTTCTGTCTCCAGCCATATCTTCTATGCAAACTAATAGGTGTTGCAGTCCAGTCTAATCCTACCCATTGCACATTTGAACCTCATGCAAACCTGTGGGAGTTGTAGCCTAGTTGGAGTGACCTGCAATAACCCCTACCATGCCTGCTCCCTACCCTGTTTTCTGTTTGCCAGCATGTACGGCAGACTGGTCCAGTCTGTCCCACATCTAATTTTGCTCTTGTACCTATCAATGGGCATTGATGCCTAGATCACCCAACCACCTTCATTTTCTAGTCCACACTGGTGGCAGCAGGTGCCACTCTCCATCAAGCCATGATTACCCCTAGTCCTGGTTTTCATGCTCACCAGTGATAGTTGCAGCCCATCAGAGAGGTGTCCACTATATCCCTCATGGGCTCACTCCCACTCATGAACCTTGCATTCTCCAGGTGGTTCTGCAGTTTAGCTTGACAGAGTTTGTCCCCCAAGGCACTATCTGCTAGCTGATGCTGCAGCAAAGCCCAATCAAGCCACACCCACTCTGGCTTATGCATGCACCAGTAGGTACAGTCCGCCCAGCCTGGCTTTCTCCCAACCCAGCTTGCATGCAGGCCAATAGGTGTTGTAGTCCTGCCCGGCCTGGTGTGCCCCAATCCCAGCTCAAATGCTCACTGGTGGGAATAGTGGTCCAGCAGGCAAGCTCTAATAGCTCCCCTACTGGGTTCGCCTGCTCTCCCCCAGGTCTCACGTGTGCTGGTTGGGTGCTACGGCCCAGTCTGGCATGGCCCATCTCAACTCAGCATTTGCCTGTGGGTGCTGTAGCCTGGCCTGGCCTGGTCTGCCAATTCCAGCTCATGCTGATTCTGGACTATAGCCTAGCCAGCCCAGTCAATCCCCAGTCCAGACCCTCATGTGAACTGGCTGGCTTTGCAGCCCGATCTGGCATGACCCATAACTATCCTGGCTCTCAGATTTATCAGCAGCTGATATGGACTGGCTCAGCCTAGCTCGCCCCAGACTTGAGCCAAAGGTAAGTTCATGGGTGCCGTATCCCGGCCTAGTCTGGGCTGCTCCCTTTCTTGGTTCTTGCGCTCACCTGCAGGGACTGTATTCTGACAGAGGAGTTCCCCAGGCACCTCCATCAGAACTTCTCCCAATGCCAGATCTCATGCACACCGGTGGGCCCATGGGCCAGCCCTACTTAGTCCAACTCCTGTCCTAGCAGGAACAGTGGCCTTTCCTGACTGGCCCTCACACTTTGCAGTTCTTACTGATGGGTGCTAAAGCCCAGCCAAAGCTAGTCCACACTCAGAGACAGGTCATGCATGGCTCAGAAGGGACAGAAACCTAGCCCAGCCTATTCTATATCCACACTGGTTCTCTTGAGCACCTGTGGGTGCTGGAGTCTAACCCTGTCTGGCATACCCCAGACTCACTCCATACTCATGCCAAGGAACACTGCTGCAATGTCCAGACCAGACCGCAGTCCCCACTCCAGCCCCTGTACTCACTAGTGGGAACCACAACCAAGCCAGAGTGTCCCCTTAGCTCCCTAATTAGGCCTGTTCCCAGCCACAGGTCTCAGGCAGCCCAGTGGTTGCTCTGACCTAGCTTAGCATAGCTCCTCACCTGTCTTGTCCTTTATCTTGGGATGCTGCAGCCTGTCCTGGCCTGGACTGCCCCCAGTCCCAACTCTTGCTGGCAGGTGTTGCAATATGTCCCTGCTCAGTCTGCTCCCATCCCTGGCTCATGCAAAGTGGTAAGTGTGACAGCCAAGCCTGGCATGACCTCATTCCATCCTGGTTTCTGCCATTGCCAGTGGGGTATGGCTTGTTGGGCCCTGCCCAGTCTGCCCCTTTCCAAAACTAATTCACACAGTTGCCAACAGATGGAGCTACCCTGCCCAGCCTACCCAACACCCAGGCCTGGACCACATGCTCACCAGCAGGAGCTATGACCCACCAGGGGAGTTTTCCAAGTTCCCCCACTCAGCCTACTCCCAGACCCAGATCCCACGCATGTCAGCAGGTTCCAGGCATTTTCAGGGCTTGGATGCCTCATCCGTCCCAGCTTTGCACAAGCTGATGGATGTTGTGGCCCAGCCCGTCTCACACCCGTAATGCTAATGTGGATGCTACAGCCTGGACCTGCCCTGCTTTTTCCCAGCACCAGTGAGTGTCGGTGAGTTCCATGGTCATGTCTGGCTCAGCCCGACACCATCCCAGCTCTTAAGCTATCCAGCGGGACTTGTAATTCCATAGGGTTGGGCCCACCTATTCCCCAGAGAATCTACCCCCGGGCCTGGTTCTCTTGCTTGTTGGTTGGTGTTATGCCCAGCCTAATGTGACCTGTCCAGCGTTCTGACACTCATTGCCAGGTACTGGGGTCTAGCCCTGCCAGGCAGGCCCTAAGCCCTAGCTTTCATGTGGGCTGGAGTGTGGTGGTCAACATTGTACTGTGCTAACAAGCCCATCTCAGGACTCCCATGTGGGCTTATGCATCAGTCTGACCCATAAAGTTCTTCTGGTCTCTCCCCTTCAACCACCAGGTCTCAGTCCTCTTGCTTACAGTGGACCTGTCATTGGGAGTCTTTCTGAAGTCACTCACCAATTACACATACAGTGGCTTTTTCCAAGGATGTCCCTCAACAGTAATTCCTCTTCTGGGCATGAATTTTACCTGTGCGATTCCCCAATCTCCCTGCAAATCCACAACCCCAGGTCCAAAGAGCACGCTGGCGGGCAGTCTGAGGTTCAGGGAAGACATCCCATCCCCCTTCCCTTCCATGTGGCTGGGGACCCACCCAAGGGGTCTCTGGACCAGGTCGGAAAGGTACTCCCTACCCCCACCCTTCCATCTTGTATTATCTTTAGAGTGTATGTAAACAAAAGAAAATAAAAGGATCCAGGATGAAAATATTTCCTATCAAAAGGGGGATGGTGGTTGCTAAAATCATGATCACATCAGAGAAAACAGAGGATGGTGAAGTTCATTTACAAATCTAATCTTCTTTTCCCACAAATATTTATGGAGATTTATTATTACGGAGATCTATTAAATATGGGGCACTGAATTGTGTTCTACATCTACAAAATTAAAAAAAAAAAAGAATCATGTCATATGGGTCAGTAAAAAATCTTCCATAGCTTTACACAGTAGTGGTGTCCTTCATGCTTCTGTCACAATCTGATTAAACATTTGGGATGTGCTGGATCAGAGCTTTCCTTGGAGTCCACCCCTGGATATTCTGCACTTAGCAGGCTCATTAGCAAAGAGAGCACGTGACGGAGATTCAATCAGCACGGGATGATTAGTGGTCAGGTCTGGAGGTGGTCTGGATGATTTCTGCCATCTCTCTAGCAATATCCCAGTTGCAGCCCTAATACAGTTGCAAGGGAAGCTGGGAAATATCTCCCCAGGTGAATAGAAAGAGGACATAGATTGGTTTCTGCCATGCAAAGTGTCGTTCCTGGCATCTAGTAGGCTCTCTCTAATTATATGTTGGTTGATTCAGAAAGTGACTGGAAGACAGGAAATGATGAAAAAAATTCAGTTGGAGTGGTTCAAGAAGTAGAGGTGATTTGGGTGTTTTTAAATGGAGGGCTTGCTTAGAAATATGGATAGCAGACTCCTTCCTTATTTTAACTCTCATACAAAATTTCCTCCAGGCCAGTGTAACTCTTAGACTTCAACTGCATTTTCTATGTATTTCATTCATTTGGTCTTCACAACTATGCTATGAGACAAGTATTATTGTTACAGAATGATCAGAAAACGGAGGCACATTTATGTGTCACTTACCAGTCACACTCCAGTCATTGCAACATTGTAGATTCCTCTGCATTTCCTAATGCCCCTAAGGATGCAGAACTAACCTGGATGACAGTATTTCATCACACTACCAACTGACTTCCTCTATTGCAGCTGAGAACTCAATGGACAGTCATTATAAGGTGGTCTGTATTTTATCTCTACTTACTATCTTCTCTTTAACATTTTTCTGCAATGTGATAGATTACTCCTTTTTCGTTGGTTTAGTGAATCTTAAGATTAAAATTTTCATCCTTTTTGAAAAAAAAAATTTAAGTAATTATCTATTTGTACTTCCTCTCCATTTTCTATGCTTTCTCTATGTAGAAACTTCAGTTGGAGGGAGAAGTCATCTTTCCCTTCATCCCCATGCTCCTGAGCTTCCCTTTGCTCATTATGTTCCTTACGTATGTTCCCACTATGTGTCTCTAATACACATCTAATCACCTGCCTTTCATTTACAAAATTGCTTTTCAGCCAGTTCCAACTGCTATTTAACCAAAATACACATTTGCTAATAACATAGTAATTTTCATTTTCTGAAGTTCATTTTGATTACTTTTCAAATTTGTTATTAATATTTTCTTCTTGCATCACACTTTCAATAAATTCTATTTTTACTCTGAAGCTAAACTGCCTGAGAAAGCAGTGAAGATAGTCCAAGTGCTTGGGATAATGCCACCCACTTGGGAGACCTCGAAGGATTCCAGGCTCCAGGCTTCAAAATGGTCCAACCCTGGCTGTTGTGGGCAATTCAGGAGAGAACCAGCAAATCGAAAATCTCTCTCTCCATCTCTTCCTTCCTCTGTAAATCTGCCTTCCAAATTAAGACATTTCCTATTAACAAGGAAAAAAAACCTTATACAATAATGTTAGCTGTATCCTATTAAGGATTTCTCTGAATATTAGATTGTCATTTTTTCAAAAAACAGAGGTGAAAATTGGATATCTTATCAGAATTAAAAGCCCTTGCTTGTTTTAAACTGCATGTCTGCCTATGTGAACTGATGGATTGCGTAATATATTTTAAACAATTATAAATGAATAATCCAGGAAAAGATAACTGCAAATGAAACAGGAATAGAAAAACAGAAAATGCAGGCAGAGACAGTCACCAAGAAAGTTACTAAACAGGCTTCTCTCCTCCCCTTCTCTGACAACCGTGTTTGGAAGTAAAAATAAATGATTAGGCAAATAAAGCACATGATAATCTAATTGCATAAGAGAAGAGGTAGGCTAATAAAATTAGTCAAACAATCAAGAAAGCCATTTGAGGCATGACTTGAAACCACTATTATTAGCAAAAGGCTCTGTGCTAAAAGGTAATTATACCTTAAGATATTAGGTAACTATAGTCATGCATTTGCATAATTTTTTCATATAGCAGAAGTCACTTTGCATGCTTCATCTTTGTTCTATATTTAGGCACAGCTGATATTTTTTAAAGTTTAGAGACCACTGCTATAACCAATTGGATTATCTTTCTGTAGACAATAAAAAGCTGCTGAAGCCAAAGGCTAACATGATTATTTTGCTCTTTAGACAGATTAATTTAATTGTAAAATTCAGGATGAATCCAAAGGCGTAAGACTGGAGGCAGGAAGACAAGTTTCAATGATTTAACTTAATGTTCAAGGGAGCTTCCTCCAGTATACCCTGATGGTAATTTCCATCAAACCTGAAGTCTGGCTGGGGTTACATTAGATTATCATCAGTAACACTGAATCATCACCAGTTACAGTGAGCCAATGAACTGGCTTTCTTAATGAAGTTTTTCAAATCATGACCCCCAAATAATTTATATTAAACAATTAACTGTACTTCATAATCATGATCAGAAACGGCAATCATTTGTTCATGCATAGTTTAGAAACATGGTTGGCAGCAGCCTTGGAGTGTAAAACTCTCTGATTAATTGAAATTGATTTCATTTTAAGATTATACTTGCCCTAGCTGGGGAATACAGCCTGAACAAAGAAAATGAAAGGTAAAATTTTTTTTCCACTTTATTTCTGTATGGCGTGTTTCATATCACTCACAAAATTTACTGTTCCTAAATCAATTCTTTTGGGATTAAACTCAGAAGATCAAGATAAATTTACATTTGTCTTCAGTGAATTTTAGTTAGATAAAGAGGTATGGGTTCCACACTGTAGTCCCACATCTTCTGCCACATTGTTGAGCTGCTTTCTTCAGAGCAGGATATCAAAAAAAGAAAAGAAAAGAAAAAAAGAAAAAAGTCAGCTACATTGCTTCTACTGCTGACCACTTTCAAGCTGGGAATTTGTTGCTAAGGCTATCTCTCTTTTCTCTAGAATGAAATCTAGCTAAATAGGATATTTGGAGGGGGGAGACAGAAGGTGAAATAAACATGCAAAAATGAAATGAGTCTACCATTGATTTTTCAGTGTCTGTCTTGCCTCCAGCCCCGCTTGACTAAGCCTGTTTAATCGGTAAACACTGAGTCAATCCCATTCTTGTCACAGATGAAAGCAAGCAACAGCAAGGAAATCAAGAAGGCATTTTACTTTGTGGCACACACACAAGGTCAATGCCCATTGATGCTCAATCGATTAAGTAAATCCAAATCAAAGGTTAACTGTTTGACTTACCAAGGCTTGAAACCTTTTGTAAAATACTGGAGTATCTGACCCGGCGCGATAGCGTAATGGTTAAGGTCCTCGCCTTGAATGTGCCAGGATCCCATATAGGCACTGGTTCTAATCCCAGCAGCTCCACTTCCTATCCAGCTCCCTGCTTGTGGCCTGGGAAAGCAGTCGAGGACGGCCCAAAGCCTTGGGACCCTGCACCCGTGTGGGAGACCCAGAGGAAGTTCCTTTCTCCTGGCTTCGGATTGGCACAGCACCAGCTGTTGCGGTCACTTGGGGAGTGAACCATCAGATGGAACATTTTCCTCTCTGTCACTCCTCCTCTCTGTATGTCTGCCTTTCCAATAAAATAACTAAATCTTAAAAAAAAAAAAAACCACAACACTGGAATATCCAGCAAATCATCTGTAGAAGTTAAAAAGAAACCTTCATGGATTCTATACCTCTGATATAGGAAACAAGCTAGTTAGCCAACGAAGGAATTAAGAGTCTGCCAGTTTTCTCCAGGCCCTGCTCCGGCAACACTAAGACCCCACTTGCTTCTGTGCCAAGTCAACACACTCACTTTCTTCTGATGCGCCTCAGCCTCCTGCATCATGTAGAAGACACCATGACGTACAAGTAAATCACCACTTGGAGATGCCATTGCACATGTATTGAACCCTGTCCAAACTCAGCCCACTTGCATAGCCAATTAGCACACCACCTGCTGCCTGATAAAATGGTTAACTGGACTGGAGTGGGTGAGATTCTCCCTCATGAGGCTGCCTGCATTCAAGCCTGAGTGTGTACTATTTCTTCATATATACACAAATCCTATTCTTGTGCATGGTCTATCTCTGCTTTGAGTTCTTCTCTTACACCAAGACAAAAATTTGCAATAATTGCAGCTGTGGACAACCCTTTCCACATCAATCCTTACTGTGAAAAGCAAACCCAGTGATTGTTGTATCGTACCTAAGTATAGCAGTTTAAGTGTAATTTTTTTAACCATTTCACCCCAAGTCACACTTGCTTGTTTGCTTGTTCTGGGAGTGGGAGCTTGTTCTGTTCATTGTGAGGCAGAAATGAAAGTTTTACTCTGAATTCCTTCTCCATTACCTTTTTTTTTTTTTTTTTTTTTTTTTTTGAAAATTTTTTTTTTTTAAATGTCTCGGATTTATTTTTTATTTATTTATTTATTTTTTAAGATTTATTTTATTCTTATTACAAAGTCAGATATACTGAGAGGAGGAGAGACAGAGAGGAAGTGGAGCTGCCGGGACTAGAACCAGCAGCCATATGGGATCAAGGCAAGGACCTTAGCCACTAGGCCATGCCGCCGAGCCCCTCCATTACCTTTTTTGTCTAAGTCAAATTAGTTATTCAATAGCTGCATTTTACCATACAGTCTTAATTAGGAAGTGCAGTGCTTTTGTGAAGAGCCTTTTTAACTAGACAGCCATCTTGAGGTCTCCATTCTGCACTAAATAAGGCCACTAGCACATTCTGGCAATGTACATTGGTAAAGGGAGGTCTTTGTATTATTTTAGCCAAAACAGTAATGACCTCTGGAAATACCTCACCTCAAGCTAACTTTAAGATGAGCAAGATAAAATTCACCACTAGTGGGAAAGCAGCATTTCATTACTGTTGTTAGCATCTGATCTTCTTCCTCTTCTATCGAAACTGCTTGAAAGGGACCCTCAGAGCGTGCCTCACATCGGGGACCTGGGATGGGTGGGAGGCTGGTGGGGGGGTGTTTCCCTTTATCTCTTCCCTTACCCCGGATACAGAAAAAAATAATAATATTAATGTGGAAAGAATGGTCTTACCCTGTAGCCCTTGACCCTTTGTGCCCTAATCAACTATGTAAAGATTACCAAAATAAAAGAATTTTAAAAAATGGTGGAAAGAGGGCCCAGCGGCATGGCCTAGTGGCTAAAGTCCTCGCCTTGAAAGCCCCGGGATCCCATATGGGCGCCGGTTCAAATCCCGGCAGCTCCACTTCCCATCCAGCTCCTTGCTTGTGGCCTGGAAAAGCAGTCAAGGACGGCCCTATGCATTGGGACACTGCACCTGTGTGGGAGACCTGGAAGAGGTTCCAGGTTCCCGGCTTTGGATTGGTGCAGCACCGGCCATTGCGGCTCACTTGGGGAGTGAATCATTGGACAGAAGATCTTCCTCTCTGTCTCTCCTCCTCTGTGAATATCTGGCTGTAATAAAATGAATAAATCTTTTTAAAAAATGGTGGAAATAAAGAACAACTTAAACTATGGAATGGGGCCATTCTATCTCAAAAGGAAAGGTCAAACATGATGCTCTAATGAACTTTACATGAAAAACATGCTCTCATGTGGCTTGCAGAATCTAGTTGAGACATTTGATCTCCTGGATCAGGGGACCATCACCACCACATCAAGCATTGGTCCCAATAAACTAGAATTAAACATCCTTGGAGTTGTGCATAAATCTTGGCCTGGAAAATGGACGTGGAACAAGCAACCTGTTTTCCATAGTCATATGTTTTGTAACGCTTGTACAGCAGCTAGGGAAGTCTCCTTCTTTTTGCCATCAAAAGCTGTCTTATAGCAGTTCTGCAGAATAATTGGCAAAAACAAAAACAAATATTGAACACACATGCTGGAAAAACAATCCACATTTTCCTAGAGCTAGCGATACGCCTTTCACTTCAAAACTGAGCTCGAGTTGGACATTTGGCTCGTTTATTTAAATGAATCAGTAAGTTTGTGAATTGTATTGTCTGCATCCATAAATGTTATCCTTCAAACCAAGCCGAATGCATTCAGAAGGGTTTTGGAAAGAACTTCACAACCACTACTGTGGTAGTTGCTCAAGACCCGAACAAATAACATTTGCCAAAAGATCAAGCTCAATTAGGGGACTACGCTTAAGTTTCGGTCTGGCTTAGAACACATACTTTCTTTTTCTTTTTTTTTTAATTGTAGAAAAATGTATGAAATTTACTATCTCAACATACCAATGATGTAGTTTGGTGGCATTAGAATTTTCACACTGTTTTGCAACCATAGCCACTTCTGCCTCCACTATTATTTCATCAGTCCCCAGAAAGAGGAGTTTTAGAATACGCATATACCAGGCTCTTTCCCAATTGATTCCTTACCAATGCATTTTTAAAGAAACTTTCAATTCCTCCCAGTTGCTTAGAAGAATGTGTATCTGAGTCAACCATATGAGTTTAATTTGCTCAGATGGATGTTCTGCTGCCTTGCTTCTATTAGGTTTGACTTTATTTTCATTTTATTTGAAAGGCAAGAGAGATTACAGAAAGAGACCTGCCAGTGGATGGTTCATTCTCCAAATGAACAGCCAGACCTGAGCCAATATGAAGCCAAGGGCCTAAACTCCATCTGGTTCTCGTATGTGGGTGGCAGGAAGTCAAGTCGTTGAGCTACTTCCTGCTGCCTCCAGGTTACACATTTGCAGGATGCTGGGTGGGAAGCAGAGGAGCCAGGCTTCGGCCCAGGTACTCTGAGAGGGTATGCAGGCATCCCAAGCAGTGCTGCATCTCTGTGACAAATGCCTATCCAATTTCTGTGTTTTGATTCTCTTCTGAGTAAAAAGCAAGTATCCCTATTGTAAGACACGAGGGTATACTAATGAGCAGAATATTATCTTGAATTATATTTTCATCAATGTAACTAGGTATAAAATTTTTTGGCTATGTTTTTAAATGTTTTTAATCTGAAGAGAATAGATTTTATACATCAGGTAGGGTTCTAAGAAAATGATCATGCTCCCCCCCCCCTTTACTCAGTCCCCCTCCATCCTTCCTTTTTCCCTTTTAATTATCTCAGACATAATTTCAATCCATTCTGTAATCACAGGCTTAATGCACCACCTGATAGCACTTAAACACAGAAATTAACAGTATTCCCCTTTATCCAGTAATTTTTTGAATTTATTATAACAGAATTGTTGTTTTTTAAAGGTACATCTGAAGAAATCAAGAAAATGCTGATCTGCAGATAAAACTTACTCCCAACCAAGCTAGAGCATCAAAGTTCCTCTTAAGATATTACGCAGTCTCTTAATAGTACACATAGAAAAATATGCACAGAATGGAATAAATAGAACTGACATATGACTCTTTGAGTCTGAAAATTGCTTTGGGCTTTGAGTTTATCTGAACCCTAGCACTATAATCCTGCCTTGCTGGCAGCAGGGGTGGCCAGATTATCTAGTTTCTGATCCAGTTTAGGGTCTTGCTGCACTGAGACTGGCAATCCTTAGACAGCATGGAGTGCATAGTCAAGAGACCTCCAGGTGGCAAAGGTCATTCCTCCCGTGCAGCGACTCCTCTGTGTGTGTAATTGTGGCAGGAGGGTCCATTGACAATATTATTGATCACTGATTTCTGGATTAGTGCCAGACACATAGACGTCACTCATGAAATAGTTCTGGAGTAGGCATTTAGTGCAGTAGCTTAGACATCCTAAGAAACGCCTGTGTCCCAAATCAAAGTGCTTGGACTTCAGTCTTAGCGCCACTCTTGATTCCATCTGCCAACTTATGCTAACCCTAAGAGGCAAGAGTGGATGGCTGAAGTACTTGGGCCAGGAAGAGTTCCAATCTCCTGGCAACAGCTTTGACTTGTTGCAAGCAGTTCGCGTGTGAACGAATGAGCTGATGAAATCACATGCTCTTTCTTTTTGCCTTTCAAATAAAGAAATTAAAGCAAGAAACAATTCTAGCATGAAAGAATGTTCTCCTTCCACCTGATCTACCACCCCTCCTCACACACAGTTATACACATAGCCCTTAGTTCTACCAACAGGAAGATATAAATAACATTGGCATGGATTGCCCAAATGGTTCGATGCCTGACCTTCCTGATAATTACCATCCCCTCTATCCACAGATCCTCTGTAGTTCTTTGCATATGTCCCCAGTGCGTGTCTCACAAGTGTTTGGAACACGTCTGATCTGGCTGTTCTGACTCTGCTCCTTTGTCACTGCGGCCTATTGCCTACCAGAAGCAGGAAGTGAGTCCTCATTATGAAAATGCCATGGCTAAGCAATGTGAGAGTGATGCTACCCTTGACAGGAGCACTTTGGTGCCGTCATGACTGAAAAAAATCTTGGCATGGCAAATGGCATCATCCACTAACAACACCTGCTGGTGTGGAGGTGGGAGAAAAGGTACCCTGTTCTACTGATGGTGGGAATGCATCCTAGTGCAGCCACTCTGGAAGTCAGTATGAAGAGTGCTCAGACAACTGAAAGTGATCTACCATATCCCCAGATATCCTACTCCTTGGAATATATTCAAAGGAAGTGAAATCTTCATATGAAAAAGTGACCTAAATACTGTATCTATAACAGCACAATCCACAATACCAAAAACATCAAAACAATCAAGATGTGCCCATCAAAAGAGGGATTGATAGAGAAACCAGTATATCAACTCCATGGAATACTACTTAGCCATTAAAAAGAATGAAATTCTACCATTTGCAACCAAATGGTCGCAACTAAAGACCATCATTCTCGGTGAAATAGGCCAATCCCAAATATCATAAGTTCTCTCTGATATAAGGCAACCGCAATACAAAATACAAAACAATTAGATATATAGGTAAACAAGTATTTACATATATTCTCATAGATTAACTGTGTAATGGAGACTAGTATACCAGGAAGTGAAGATATGTTGCAGTATGTATCTCTACTCCAAAGTAAAAGGAGGACTAACGAAATTGTTAGATGTACCTTGGCAATGTTATATTAGATTTTCCATCATTGCCAATACCAACAATGCCATGATACAGCTAAGTAGCAGAACATTGGACTTGTGACTGTTGCTGAAGAACCATACTGGTGTGATATTATGTAAGACAATAGTGGTGGAGGGTGCAAGGGGGGAAAAAAGGAGGTGGTGGAGATGAAAAAAAATTGTAAAAGAAAAAAAAAAGGCTGGGTCCGTCACGATGGCTCAGTGGTTAATTCCTCACCTTGCATGCACTGGGTACTGGCTTGAGTCCTGGCTGCACTGCTTCCAATCTAGCTCCCTGATAATGGTCTGGGGAAGAGGTGAAGGATGATCCAAGAGTTTGGGCCCCTGCACACACATGGGCAGCCTGGAAGATGCTCCTGGCTCTTGGCTTTGAATTGGCATAATTTGGATCATTGAGGCCACTTGGGAAGTGAACCAGTAGATGGATAATCTCTCTCTCTTCTCTTTTGATATAACTCTGCCTTTCAAAATAGATCAATTTTTAAAAAGTAAAGAAAGCATATTTTGCAGGGTGAGCATTTGGGCATCATTTGATTGTTGCATGGAATGCTAGCATACATCTCCTAGTGCCTGGTTGGCAACCTGGCTACTTAGCTTCCCACCCAGCTTCATGCAGCTGTTCACCCTGAAGGGCAGCAGCAGGTGATGGCTCATTTAGTTAGGTCCTTGCCATCAAAGTAGAAGACATGGCTTGAGTTCTGGGCTCCTGAATTCAGCTTGGCCCTACTCTGGCTGTTGTGGTCATTTGTAGAGTGAACCAGTGAAAGAAAGATTTTCTCTCTCTCTCTGCTTTTCAAATTAATGAATATAGAAGAAGAGAGCATATTGGCAATGGCTTTGGTATAAAGAGGAATATATTATCTATATACATGTTTTGAACTAGAAATTGTTTTCATGTGATTTTGAAGAACTTGGCACAGATTCATGAGACTCATCTAATTACATGTAATTGTCTAATTATAACCTTTGTGAACAACTGAATACTTGGTTTAGGCTAGACAGATTGAGGAATAGGCACTGTGTTGGGAGAGGTTCCACAATTCCATTTACTTTTCTATGATATTTTAGTTTTGTTTCACTACTTAGCACAAATTAAGCTTCCTACATTCTTCAATCTATATTGGTCAGAGTAGTTGTTCACCAGTGAAAATGCACTCCTGTCTATACTTCTTACTTCAGTTAGTTCTTCAGTGAGGGCTCACAGTGTGGAACATCAAGGCCCCTGGGGTGTCACTCCGGTGGGTTATGATCTCTAAGAACCACATCAGGCTCCCAATCTTAAGTGAGTAATGCCTTCCTCACTTTTACTTCTGTGTCTTTGTGAAATGTGCTGTCTAAAATGTATTTCCACTTAATTGTACTGACTCTTCTGCAAAATTTTGCTTAAGAATTACATAGTTGGTGCCAGTGCCATGGAAAAGTGGGCCAAACCTCCATCTGAGATGCTGGCATCCCATATGGATGCCAATTTGAGTCCTGGTAGCTCCACTTCTGATCAAGCTCTCTGTTTATGGCTTTGGAAAGCAATGGAGGATGGTCCTTGGGCCCCTGCACCAATGTGGGAGACCCGGAGGAAGCTCTAGGTTCTTGGCTTCAGGTCAGCTCAACTCCAACCTTGTAGCCATTTGGGGAGTAAAGCAGCAGATGGATGATATTTTTTTGTCTTTCCTTATCTCTGTAAATCTTCCTTCCAAATACAAATAAAATAAGTGTGTTTTAAAAGAAATGGCATAATTGTTGCTCCAGAAAGACTGTGAAATTGGGTTATGAGACTTTCCAAAGAGGCCATCTCCACGCATCCCCCACTTTCTCCTGATGACCCCTGATGCTGGATCCCATGACAGTGTTTTGGATCTAAAATGAAGCCTTAGTTCTGTATGCACAGACACGAAAGAGTGGAGCATGTTATTAGCAGATGAGAGACTCCCGGGTGGTTTCTAGCAGCTTGTCTCTGCTTTCTGTCACACTGCGTGAGCCCTTCTATGCTCTGGCCTCGGGCTTGATGCTTGTGATTCTCTGGAACTCTGGCCCAGAGCTGAGTTCACTGAGGCATCCTGCACCTCAGCCTTCTCTGTCATCCTAACCTTGAACTGACTACTAGGGCACATCCTATACAAAGTCCCAGAAATAAACAGTGGTGAGCCTGGGGGCAAGATGTAGGCAAATTTTTGGAAGAAATAATTCATGGAAAACGGAATGAAAAGATGAGTTTCTCTTGGTTGCAAAACGTTGAAGTCCAGAAATACCTTTAATCATAAAATGGGTTTTCTATGAGCTTTTTAGAGAACTCTCATCTAGCTCCTATAAGCAAACATAATTCAAAGACCCTCACAGAATTTCTTTGGTGTTCATTGGTATGAAGGAGCCCTCCTTGTATGAAAAGTTCTGTTACTACTCTTAGTTCCTTCTCCTTGAAATAACAAAGAAAAACAATACATTTTACTGAGACCGCTTCCTCTTGCTCCTTTTGGCTATACACTTTTTTGTCCTCTGCACCATTGCCCAAATTTAATGTTCCAAAGAAAGCCTTCATCACCAATGTGCATTTTCAACATGATTGGTTTTTTTTCTTCTGTTAAATAAAAGCACAGATAGATTTCCTCCTATATTTCAGAGGTTTGCATTTTGTACCTCTTGGGTGGCTCCAAGGGACCTGTAGTTATTATTAAATGAACGCTTCCCAGATGCAAGCCCACCCTTTCATGCTCAGCTGTGACCAAGATGGGGCTCAACCCACCAGATGAGAGAGAAAGGCAGGCTGGAGGAGACGTGTTAGCAAGGAGCTGGATTAGAAATGGAGCAGCAGGGACTCGAGTGGGCATTCCCCTATGGCATGCTGGTGCCACAAGAAGCAGTTTCACCCAGTGTGCTGCACATACAGAAAATATTGTGCCGTGATTTATGTGCAACGTTACTTAATATAAAACAACAGGAAAAAATGGTCAAGTTGAAGAAAATTTGTTGTTCTCTGATTTTGCCTGAGAATCACCATGATTACATGGCAGAGTGAGGCTAAAAATTTCTCTGTGATACATAAGTCTTAATTTTGCAAGGGGCACAGTGACTAAACTTACCAATCAAATAACAAATTTACCACCACCGGAAAGAATTTCTTCTGGCCCTATAAATGTACTTTTATCACGAAACGTTACAAAATCTCTCTACAGGAAAGAGAAAAGAGATAGAATAAAAGATAAAACAAAGAGAATGAAGAGAATGCCTGTTAGGAAACACTTTAACATGCTTTCTGGATTTCTTTGTGGCTCTTTGAAAAGCTTGCAATTTAGAGAATTTTATACATAGATTGCAAACCTTGGCATCTAAAATACTTCTTAAAAAGATTTATTTATTTTTATTTGAGAGGTAGAGTTATAGAGAGAGACAAAGAGGCAGAGAGAGGGATCTTCCATCTGCTAGTTCACTCCCCAAATGGCTGAAACAGCTGGAATTCAGCCAGCGTGAAAGTCAGGAGCCAAGAGCTTCTTCCAAGTCTCCTGTGTGGATGCAGGGTTCGCAAATGTGGACCAATCCTCTGCTGCTTCCCCAGGCCATAAGCAAGGAGCAGGATCAGAAGTGGAGCATCCAGGACTTAAACTAGTGGCCGTATGGGATGCCAGCACTGTAGGCAGAAGCTTAATTCACTACACCACTGCATGAACCTCACCCCTAACATGTGTTCTCAAAAGTTGGTTTACTAGATTTAAAAAATACATATATTTGTTTTTATCTTTCAAGCTTTTACTTCAGTGAAACAATCTGGGATAGTTTGTTAAAAGTGATCTTGTCAAAAGCAGCCACATCCTACAGATGGTTCTTAGTCCTCAGGAGCCAGGATCTGTCCTCCAGTTTATCTATTCCATGTCTGTTATCTTTCACTACATGTATTAGCAGCTTTTAAAATCCACACCCTACTGGAGCTAGTTTAGAGGAAGCCCTAGACTAAGTCATCTGTTTGAGTACTTGGGACACACTCTTCCAATCTTGCCATCCCTATCTCGTCACCCCAAGGTTTTCTGTGAAGTAGGATGGAAGACTGGATCACAAGTACAACTTACCTGGCTTGTTTGGGTTCATCCTGTGCAAGTCCTTCTTCCTCAGCCTCATTGCCCTTCCACTTTCCTCCTCCCCTTCAGATCCAACAGAGTCACTGTCATCATCATCTTTACTATTTCTGGCTCCACTTTCACTTCCTGTGGTATCTTCCACATCTGCAATGCCATACTTGCCCACCGCGTTTTGTTCTCTGGGCCGGCTGGCCTTCTCCTGCTCCTAAATCTTGATGGGATGACACTAGTGTAGGGTGTGACACAAGTGCACGGTGGGCCAGAGACAGCTTTGGATACAGCTTGTGGTGACACAACCTTCTTTACACACCTCCCGTCCAACAGATCACTGACCATCTGGAGACCAGGGTTACCTCTCACATTTCCAAAACCCAATGGTAGCAGCTGTGTCTAGGAGCTGGGGGCAGTGCAGTCAAGGAGTACAGGATATGGGCACCCAGTGCTGAGAGAAACAAAAGAGCTAGTAGATATTGAAAGAAATAATAAAAGAGGGCCTGGCATGGTGACCCAATGGCTAAAGTCCTTGCCTTAAATAAGCCGGGACCCTATATGGGCACTGGTTCTAATCCTGGCAGCCCTGCTTGCCATCCAGCTCCCTGCTTGTGGCCTGGGAAAGCAGTCGAGGACAGCCCAAAGCCTTGGGATCCAACACCCACTTGAGAGATCTGGGGGAAGTCCATGACTCCTTGCTTCAGATTGGCACAGTAACAGTTGTTGCAGTCATTAGGGGAGTGAATCATCCCAGGGGAGATCTTTCTCTCTGTCTCTCCTCCTCTCTGTATATCTGACTTTCCAGTAGAAATAAATAAATCTTTAAAAATTAAGAAAAGAAAAAACAGCTACTTATTTGAAAAGCTGAGTAACTCAGAGAGAAGAGAGAGGGGTCTTCCATCTGCTGGGTCATTTCCTAAAGATTCACAACAATCAGAGCTGTGCCACACTGTAGCTAGGAACCTGACATTCCCTCTGGGTCTCCCACATGCGTAGCAAGGGAGACAGGCTTCTCAGGCACAATAACAGGAAGTTGTATTAAAAGCAGAGCAGTCAGGACTCAAATTCCTACTCTAATATGGGATGCCAGCATCACTAGCAGTGACTTCACTTAGTCTACTCAAACACCAGCCCCGTTTAGTAGCTGTTATGAAACTAAAAGAGAAGAAGTGCAGAGTTGTTGATATAGAGTAAGTTCAGGAAGCTTTAGTACACAGTGAGTTGGTATGGTCAGCCAGGCTCATAATTCTGGGAGTCTTCACAATCGGACGGGTGCTTGGTGGGGTAGCTAGCACTGGTGCCAACTGTCCTGGGAGCGTGGAACAGGTTCAAGGTCACCTTGCTCTCTAGTAACAGGGAGGCAGCCAGATGACACAAAACAATTTTCTGCTTCATTTTTTTTCCTTCTTTAATGTCATTCTTGATACTTCTTCCCATCTTATTTAAGATGTGAATGGCAGGCAGATCAAACACAGGCTATAAAATATTTCTTTCAAATCATGCCCCAAATTCATTCTCTTACCTCTCCTGTACCTCCCCATAATCTTAACCAAATTACGTCTCTTATTTGTTTATTTATTTTTGAAATTTTTTCCATGACACAGTTTTGTAGGTATAGGGATCCCTCCCTCCTCATTTCCCTCCCACCATTTCCCCCATATAATCACAGCAGTCTAGTCCTTTAGTAAAAGTTACTAGTTTAACATTCTGCTGTTTAAGTGCATCATGGCAAAAATAGATGTTTTTAAATAGGCAGAAAACAGGAGTTTAGAATCTTAAATATGATACACATGATTTACTGTGCAAGTTGATAACAATAAGAAACTTACTAATAGCTAAATGACTAGTAGTGATCCAAAGGAAGAATTAAAGAAGAGAGAGATCACACTACATAGTTTGGGCATAACTATTAACTGGAGCAAAACTTTTTATCAGGGGGACAAGCTGTTTCACACAGAGAAAAACCGTCTCAGGAAATGACTCAGGGAAAGCAGACAAGAAACACATCATGAGATTGAACCCTACTCTTTCTTTGATCTGTATCACGAAATTTCATTGTATATACTTGCAGTTTTAGGACAAGAATTAACCAAAGTCTTTAAAGGTCATTGATCTGACTAAACAATGAGAGAGGGAGAGAGATCCTTCAGTCACTGGTTCAGTCTCCAAATGATTACAATAGCTCAAGCTGGGCCAGATCGAAGCCAGGAGGAAGGAACACCATCTGGGTTTCCCATGTGGGTGGCCAGGATTTGAGTACATGAGCCATCACTGTCTGCAGTCTCCCAGACATATCAGGGAATCAGGAGAGGAATTAGCACTTAAACCCCAGGCACTCCAACATGGGATGCGTGTTGCCCAGGCAATGTCTTAGCCTTTATACCTAAGGCCTATTCCATTTTCTAATTTATTTTGGTTTGAAAGACAGATCAGATTTACAGAGAGGAGGACAGAACAAAAAAAATCTTCCATCTGCTGGTTCACTCTCCCAGTGATCAGAGCTGAGCCAATCCAAAGCCAGGAGCCAGGAGCCTCTTCTGGGTTTCCCACATAGGTTGAGGGTCCCAAGGCTTTGGACCATCCTCTACTGCTTTCCCAGACCACAAGCAGGGAGTGGGATGGGAAGTAGAAGAGCCGGGACACCAGCTGGTGTCCACATGGCAACTTGGCTCTTGTGAGGTGAGGATTTAGCCATTGAACCGTCATGCCAAGTCCCTATTCTACTTCTTTTAAGAAGCAGATGTTGGTTAGTAGCCAATGAGAAAGGTGGGGTAGCCAGCATTCAGAAAATTCTATTTTTTTTTAAAGACCTATTGATTTTATTTGAAGTCAAAGTGATGTCTTTTATCTGCTGGTTTACTCCCCAAATGACTGAAATGACCAGAATGGTATTGTCTAAAGCCAGGAAACAGGAGCTTTGGGCGATCTTCTACTGCTTTTCCAGGACATACGCAAGGAGCTGGATTATAAGTGGAGCATCAGGGATACTAACTGGTGCCCATATGGGATGTGTGTGCTGCAGAAAGAATATTATCCTGCTACACCATAGGGCCAGAACCTGTGTTGATTTTAATTAATCTGTTTGGTTTGAGTCCTGAATCTCAAGATCACTGTTGTGGATTCTGGTCCCAGGTGGCTCAAAGATCCTTTCAAGGTGCATGGGATGGCATCTCCTCAGCATGTGTCCTTCCTACCTTTGGGAAATGTGGGCCATAGCTTTGACTACATGGTTCACTCCTCCACATACTTCTCGTGAGGGGTTCTCTCTATGTAATTTTCCCTTCGTATCCACAGGAAGATTGTTTACAACATCCACTTCAGATATCAACATCAAAGGATGCTCAAGTCCCTTAAATAATCTGATTGGTGGTTGGAATTTGGTCTAGAAGTTAAGATAAATATTGGAGTGCTTGATTTGATCCGCAGCTGTGGCTCTCAATTCTAGTTTCTTGCTTATGCAAATCCTGGGACACAATGGTGATAGTTTAAATAGTTGAGTCCCTGCCACCCCCATCAGAGACCCAGATTAAGTCTCAGATCCTAACTCCAGCTTTGCCTGGCCCCTGCCAGTGCAGTCATTTGCTGAGTCAGCAGATGAGAGCTCTTTTTCTCCCTTCCTCTGTGTCTTTCAAATAATCAAAAGCAATTTTTGTTTGATGGGATGTTTGCATATAACCCTTCACACACATTTGTCCATATACTTTAAAATCATGCTTACATTTATTATAACATCTAATATATTGTGGGCCTGAAATGATGGTTCAATCGGCTATCCTTCCCCCTGCAAGCATTGGGATCCCATATGGGCTCTGATTCAAGCCCCAGCTGCTCTACTTCCCATCCAGTTTCCTGCCTGTGGCTGGGAAAGCAGAGGAGGACAGCCCAGAGCCTTGGGACTCTGCACCCCTGTGGGAGACCCAGGAGAAGCTCCTGGCTCCTGGATTTGGACCAGTACCATTCTTGCCAATGCAGCCATTTGGGGAGTGAATCAGTGGATGCAAGATTTTTTTTTTTGCTGTGTCTCTTTCTCTCTGTAAATCTGCCTTTCTAATAAAAACAAATGAAAAATAAATAAATAAATATCTAATATAATGTAAATGATAACTAAGTTTCTGTTGTATTACACTGTTTAGATAGTCATCACAAGAAACATGTTTGCATGTTTTTGGCTGAGTGTTTTTTGTCCTCAGTTGTTTGAACTGTGATGGTGGAGCCCACAGGCTATGGAGGCCTGTTGACTGTACTCTGCCTGCTTTTCCTTTGTCCTTGTTGACGATACTTTCTTTTTAAAGATATATTTACTTCTTTTAAGTGAAAAGAGAGAGAGAGATCTCCCATCTGTTCACTCTTAAAATATTCACTATAGTCCGCCTGGTGCAGGGTTCCCAGATGAGTGGCCTGGGCTCTGGTACTTGACCCATCACCTGCTGCCTTCACAGGTGTACTGGCAGGAAGCTGGACTGGAAGCGGAACAACTAACATGCAATGTTAGCCTAGCTTGCTGAGCCACAAAGCCAGCCCCTGCTGCTGACAAGACTTACTTCTTCAGTCTTTTTAGCAGAGCTTGGGGATTGAAATATGCTGTCAATGTGACATGGCAAACAGCTGCTTTAGAAAGAGCAAGTTTGGAGATTTAAACTAGACATGAATAATAAAGAGGAAATCATCTCAACAACATCATGTGAGAAGCTGTCAGTATTGTAGATTCCACTGTACAGTCAAAGCAATGATTGGTGAAGCAATGATTTATGGGACATACTGGTTCTGCAAGGAGTGGGAACCTGGACTCCAGCAAGCTATGGAGCAGTAGGGCTGCTCTCATGTTGAGAAGCTTCCAGATCAGCAGAATGGGGGTTTCCAGCAGAGATGGGGATGGACAGGGGAGCGTTGGGGAGCTACTGCTTGGTGTGCAGAGTCTTGGCGTGGGAAGAGGAAAAGAGTTGGAGATGGATGGTAGTGACGGTTATGCAACAATATGAAAGTATTTGGTGGACACTTAAAAATGATTAGAACTGTAAGGAAAGAAGAAACAGAGCACAAAGTCACAGGCAAACCAGGTGCACTCAGCAACAAGCTTACACGGGACTCACTGCCACATAAATGCACGGCCAGGGGCTCAGCTAAAGCTGGGCTGCCAAGATAGTGGGAAGCAAGTTTGGGAGTCATGGAGAGAGCCTGGGGGTACTGCGGGTTGGAGCTGAGAGCTTAGACAAGACTGTTGGGATAGTGGGGAGAGTTCAGATTGATGGCTGGGCCCTTCAGATAGTGATGTGGAGCAACACAAAGTATGGCAGGGTATGCCAGGGCTGGTCCAGGCAGGGCAGAGAAATAGAGGCCTGCTTGCTGGCATGCAGAGGAGAGGTCAAAAAGGAGCTAAGGTATTTGTCCTTGCTCCATCAAAAAGGGTAAATTATGTTATGTTGACTTTATGACAACCACCAAACAGACCACAAGAAAGAGTTTAGGAGGCTATTCAATCCCACATAAGGAAGGGTATGGAGTTAGGTAGCGCCTAGGGATACCTGGCAGGCCTCCTTCTGAGACACCTGTGTCTGGGCTTGTAATCTGTCCTCTCTTTGTTTCTGCCTTTATGAACATGTAAAGATAAGCTTTTTTGGAGGGCAGCTTGGACAAATGGCTCTAAATATACTCTGGAAAAATTAATAATCTAAGAAAACTCATGAGCACAGAGAAGCTGGGCAGCTTGGCTGCTGCAGGGAGCCTGCTGGCATCCTCACATGGTGACAAAGAAATCAACAAATGGCGATCCCAGTGTACGAGGGCCTGAAGCCTACCATGGAGGGAACAGGAAGGAGTAGGGGCTGGGAACGGGGAGGGTTCCTGTGAGGACACCTAAGGCCCCTGTCTCCCTTGGCTGTGTATCAGTGGGGCCAAGACGAAGGCAGGCCCACAGGCCAAGAGGGTCACATTGACCTGCTCACTACCAGTCTCCTTGGAAACTTTCTGGAGCCTTCAGAGATAGGGGGTGGGGTGAGGCAGGGACTCCCTGAGTCTCCTGAAGCAGTTGAGAACAAGTGCAATAGGCACTGGGCTAGGGTATCTCATGCTAGAGGGCATCACAAGCAGCTCTTTGAGATGGGCAGCCCTTTCCAGGCCCCACCAAGGCAATTTCCTAGAGAGACCTTTTCCAAGCAGGAGAAGGCAGGACGCAAGAAGAAGCCCCCAGAGCCACTAAGGAATGGAGCCATAGTGTCTTATGCAATGGCAATTTCCATTTGAGCAACCTCCCCACACAGCTGACACTCCACTGAGGCCTCTATCTTATCTCATCCAGTGGTCAATCGCTCAGCTGCAATCAGATGGAACTGGTCGCAATTGCAGCCAACAGCTGTGAGGCTTGCAGCAAATTTCTCAACCTCTCTGAGTCAGTTTCTTCATTGTATGTGTCTGATCTTAAATTCCACAGTATTCACCACATTGTCCACTTGGAGCCACTTTCACTGACTGGGCCTGCAGGAAGGAGCCAAGAGGAACAAAAACCTTGCAGAGTTTTCAAGTCCGGCCACATTGGAACTGAATCCCTATAGTGTAAAAGCATGACCTTTCTCCTGGCCCCAGGTGTGCTTGTCTTTCCTCCAAACAGAGGAATTCACTAAATTGAGGATGGGGCACAACCCATCCTACAAGGTTCTAGCCACAGATCAGAACCTGGATGACCACTGGCTGTCAAGAGGGCTTCCTCTGGAGAAAAGTCCTGGAGGAGATGTTAACTACATTCATTGAACCCCAGATGAGCCGGAGCCCACCCGACCATCATAAATTCTCTAAAGAGCATGATATCACTGACCAGTCAAAGGAAAGATCATGGCATCACTGACCAATCAGGAACCGTGCACACATGTGCCTCTCAGCCCAATTTTCTGTCTGTAAGAACTTTCACCCCTAACTCTTTGGGGCTAAGCAATAGCTGCCCAGCTCATCACTCTGTAGTTCGCAATACGTGCCTACTTTCTTCCATTACCTGATGTTAGAGATCGACTTTTCTGCACATCGGGCAAGCGGATCCAGTTGGTGGGGGGGGGGGGGGGGGGTTCCACAGAACAAGCTTGATGTGTTTGCAGAGTTGTTCAGCAAACAACATAGTCTCAGAGAGAGGCTCCTCGTTTTCCTCACCTCACCCTGACCAGGGACGGGCAGGAATCATGTGCCAGGCCTGAAATTCCATGCTCCTCAGGCAAATGAAGAGGTTAGGGAGCCTTGATCAGAAGTGCCAGACTCCTGGCAGTCACAGGAGTTTGTGTTTTGCAGGGGCAGGCACCAGTAGACCCTGGACTCCTGCCCTCCTGGCTCTCCCTCCAGCAGGTACACACAGGAAGGAAGCAGATGGGCAGGGCTGCTGAGGAAAGTGGGCAAGGGGAACCCCTGCTTCATGAGTGCTTCACGATTGGAATTAGAGGCAGGCCAAGGCACACCCTGGGATATACCAAATGCCACTGAATGGCTAACCTTTAGAGGATTCATTTCATGTTCTATGAATTTTACATCAGGTGCCAAGAAACATGGGATCTGTAGCTAACAGAAGGAGCAAAGAGTCCAGGGCTAAGGGGGTATGGAGGGACAAGAAGCTTAGGACTGGCCAGGGGGAAGTTGGAAGTGGGTTCAGGAGACAGACTTGGATCCTGTGGAGCCTGGGGGATGAAGAAGAAGTAGGCAAGCCACTACAGTGATGTGGGGAAACCTTGGAGTCACCCACTTCCTGTCTGCCAGCTCCTGGTGCAGAGCCAGTGTGGGGGGTGGAAGGGGCAGGGTCTTAGTCCTTCTAGCTATTAAAGAATGGCAGCAGGGCCTGGAATGGTGGCCTAGTGGCGAAACTCCTTGCCTTGCATACACCCGGACCCCATATGAGCACTTGTTCATGTCCCACCTGCTCCACTTCCCTTCCAGCTTCTTGATTGTGGCCTGGGAAAGCAATAGAGGATGGCCCAAAGGCTTGGGACCCTACACCCACATGGGGGACCTGGAAGAGGCTTCTGGCTTTGGATCTGGGCTCATCTCTGGCCTTTGTGACCACTCGAGGAGTGAACTAGTGCATGGAAGGTCTTTCTTTTTTTTTTTTTTAAGATTTATTTATTTTTATTACAAAGTCAGATATACAGAGAAGAGGAGAGACAGACAGGAAGATCTTCCATCCAATGATTCATTCCCCAAGTGAGCGCAATGGCCGGTGCTGTGCTGATCCGAAGCCGGCTACCAGGAACTTCTTTCCAGGTCTCCCACACGGGTGCAGGGTCCCAAAGCTTTGGGCCGTCCTCAACTGCTTTTCCAGGCCACAAGCAGGGAGCTGGATGGGAAGTGGAGCAGCCGGGATTAGAACCGGCGCCCATATGGGATCCTGGGGCGTTCAAGGCGAGGACTTTAGCCACTAGACCACGCCGCCGGGCCTGTAGTGCATGGAAGGCTTTTCTAACTGTCTCTCCTCTCTGTAAATCTGACTTTCCAATAAAAAAATATATATATAAAAAAAATAAATGTTAGAACATCTTCTATTATCTTACAAGCCACAAAAAGGATCTTCAAAATGTTCAAGGGAAACCTGTAAATGAAAAATTATGCAGGAATTTCAAAATTATTTGCACCAAAAAAGTCATATCTTTGATACCTTTTTCCACATATCTTTTGAAGTACCTTCACATAATGGATGTTCTCAAATTAAACATGTGTATTTACAATTTTTCTTTTAATGCATTCTTTTACTTATTTGAAAGACAGAGTGATAGAAAAAGAAGGAGATCCTCCATCCACTGGTCACTTTCCAAATGGTCTCAACAATAAGAGGGTGGCAGGGAATTGGATGCCCTCAGAGGCCGAGTACTCTGAGGTCACCCACCCCCAACCGGAACTTCCGCAGGGGATGGAAGAAGTCCAAACACTACCGTGCAGAAACCAACGTCATTGGAAAGACAACCAGAAGCCCTGAGCGGTCCGCAGAAACAGAAGAACAGTAAACGTCCTTCGGAACCAGGGAGGAGAGCTTTCTCTGGTCCGAGCCTGGCTCCACCTCTGGACCCCCACCCTCCCTTGCAATGACCATCGGGATCGCTTCGAAAACCCCTCACAGCAAACAATCATACAAGCTAAAAAAAACCTAAAATAAATAGACAAACAATAAAAAGTAGAGCTTGGAATCTGACAGGAAAGAGCTGGCTTGGATTGGCTCATGCCTTGCTGGGTGGGACACAAAGATTAGTCACTCCTCACCATGGTGTTGAGGATTTTCCTGCACACCGCCCCCCCCAAAAAAATGTTCTGCACCTTAATTGTCGACAAATGTCTTGTTAGAGTTACAAGCCAGTCTAGATTATTCTAAAATCTGCCAAGATCAACAAAATTATACTTCAACACAACAAATGGCTAAATACTAAAATGAAATAGACACGAGACAGCTGAATGGTACCTTATAGCCATTTTAAGGTATATAGCAGCCGGTCCTGTATATAAACTAAAATTGAAATGTCAATGAGCTAATCAGAGGTTGTGGTTAGGACTTGCTTTTTTTTTTTTTTTTAACATACTGTTGACTCAAAACCATGTCAATTCCATAATATTGCAAATTGCTGTTGATGTTATATTGGGACTCTTAATTGACTGGGATGATATTCTACCAGCTCTAACTTTGGACCAGAAATGGTCTCCCCAAGAAACTGTTCAACCCATCTGGACAATAAGTAGCTGGACTCTATGCTTGGTATATGTTTGCAAGGAAAGAATCTTGATTGAATTTGAACTGTAATACTGCATCAAGGTAGAGGAATCCACCAGGGGGAGGGGAGGTGGAGGGGTGGGGGGATTCCTAGAGCCTATGAAACTGTCACATAATGCAAAATAATTAATAAAAAAAAAAACAATAAGAGGGTGGCAAGCCTAAAGCCAGAAGTAGGTAACTTCTTTCAGGTCTCTTACATGGGTGCAAGGGCCCAAGCACTTGGGCTTTCCCAGGCACATTGTCAGGAAGCTGGATCATAAGTTGAGCAGCTAAGACAGGACCTATGCCCATATGAGATACCAGCATTGTAGGTGGCAGCTTTACCCACTATGCTACAATGCCAGCTCCCAATAGTTCTTCTTAAAAAATACATCTCCAAGGATACTTGCATGCAAAACCTTATTCCTTGAATTGATAAATAGGGCTTCATCAAAACTAGTTTTTTTAAAAAAATCAGAACTAAAATGACACATCTAATTGGCCTAACTTCAAATATTGAAACATAAAGAGTATTAAAAGATACATGTAGCTGCAATAAAAGATGAAAGAAGTCTTTGACATTGATATCTCAAAAAAGAATATAGTGTTTTGCATTTGCTGAGACTGAAAACAATGAACCAGGGACAGCAACTTGCTTTTGATGACTGCTATCCCTCTGGATGCCGTTTCGGCTTGGCCATTGTAACGAAGGCGACTTTAGTCCAGAGCACACACATCTCTCATCTGCTGTTTAAAACAGATAAAGGCACAAATTTAAAACTTATATATGATTACAGCCCCAAGCAGGGAAATAAAATAAGAAGCCAAGAGTTGATTCTGAATGCTTACCAAACACAGCACCAAGTTTGAGTTAACACAAAGTTTAAGTGGATATAACTATGGCTTCACTAGAACTTTCATCTGTTGGCAAATAGAAGGGCCTCCGTTTCCAACTGGACTTAGCTGATGATCTGCAATAAGCGAGTCCCCATTCATCTAAGGGCCTCTCCTTCATGTGGCATTCTTGGAAGCTGTCTCAAGTCACTTTGTTTTATGAACGACCAAAATGCCAAAATAAAATTTTACTAGTACATACTCAGAGCTTCATTTGTCAAATAAAATCACAAAAATGTTGGCAAATCCCCTTTCCAAGTGTTGCATCAGAGTGTAGAGAGTTGGTTTCATCTTTGCAAATAGCCTCTCATCCTTTGTGGGGTAGGCAGCTAGTTCAATCAGGAGCTTGGATGCCACTCCCCCACCAACACAAAGGTCCCTCCTGCCCACCTGTAATTCTCACCTATCATTACCTGGAACCTGAGAGAGGGCGGCATTGCACTGTTGTGTAACCTCGCAAGCTCCTATAAAGGCCCATGATAGGGAGGGGCCCTCTCTTGGTCCTCTGCTTCCTGTCACTCCTGGTGCTCCAACTCTTGGCGTCCTTAGTACCTGCATGCTCTGTGGCTTCCCACGAACGTTCTCTGAGGACAGGTAGCACCTGGGCATGGTCCCTGATGTCTGTACTCCTCACCCTCTGTTCACTGCTTGGGTAGGAGAGTAAAGATGTTAATGCTAAGATACTTGGTATTTCTAATTTGTGTACTTTCAAGAGTTCCAAGAGAGGTGAGTCCTAACAGTAATGGAATGTGGGCACAGAAGCTAGGGACAGGTGAATGTCCTCAGCTTTGAAAGTGTGTCCAGGTTGCTTGCTGTATGCCTCTGAGGATAATTTATATTGCTGGGGAAGTTGGAACATAGGTCTTAAGCTTAACGGAAGTACTTCAGGATAATTACCATTTTGTTCTTCACAGGGTTTTGATTCAAACTGGAATGTCACACGGACTTATCATTTGTTAACTTCTATTGGACTCTATTATCACCAAGCTTAGTTAATAAAGACTCCTTAACACACCCTAGACTTGTCTGGCATGACCTCACTCACAAGCCACAACACATCGATAGAGTAATAAGCTGTATGGGAAAGAAGGTACTTGTTGGGGCACGCGCTGCACAGGGACACAGATGTGATGAGGACCCATGAGACTGCAATGGAGCAGAAGCATTTTTTGTCACCTGTGGCATCATGGCTGTCATAATCCACACAGTGCAAGACTCAGGTAGCCACACCTCCTTCAGTGTCAGTCACAGAAAAGCATATCTAAGACAATTATATGGAGGATATGATATGGGAAAATGACAAATGACTATATTACCAGTTTATGAATTTACTATTCTTTTATAGAGTACACTATTTATACTTAAAAAAACATAAAAACTATTACAAGACAACATGACATGCTCTGCCACTGTTGCAGGGAATTCGATGTGAAACATGGCAGCAACCTCATCTCACATGAAAGAAGAATTTTTATGTGGAAAACTCTAGTTTGCAAAGCAAGATTTATTTACAAAAGGGAGAAAGAGGGCCCGGCGGCGTGGCCTAGCGGCTAAAGTCCTCGCCTTGAGAGCCCTGGGATCCCATATGGGTGCCGGTTCTTATCCCGGCAGCTCCACTTCCCATCCAGCTCCCTGCTTGTGGCCTGGGAAAGCAGTGGAGGACGGCCCAAAGCCTTGGGACCCTGCACCCGCGTGGGAGACCCGAAAGAGGTTCCTGGTCCCGGCATCGGATTGGCGCGTACCGGCCCGTTGCAGCTCACTTGGGGAGTGAAACATCGGATGGAAGATCTTTCTCTCTGTCTCTCCTCCTCTCTGTATATCCGGCTTTCCAATAATAATAAAATCTTTAAAAAAAAAAAAAGGGAGGAAGAGGGCTCCTGCCATAGTGACAGGAGGGAGCTTCAAGGGAGGGAAGACCCAAGGAAATGGTGGAAATCGTGTACTTTTTTTTTACACCATTCAGGGGAGTCACTCAAAAGGCAAAAATGAAAAAAAAAACTTATTCAACATGGGCAACAAAGCACCTTGTCCAGAAGGACATTGGAAGGGTGGGACTGGGAGGGGAATTGCTATGTTGCTTTTGTCTTTTGGTTCCCCTTCAAGAGCAGAACATGCTCTTGGAAGGGTGAGAAACACAATTTTATATTTTAAAAGATAATTTCACCTGGAACCAATGACATTAACTGTCTATTATCCCATCTGACTCCCCACACCAGCACCATCCTCCAACAAGTTTATAGCATCACTTGATGTCATATTTTCTCTTATGCATGATTTAATCTCAAGTTGTTCTCATAACAAAATGATATTCCCCTAAGCATCTAAAATCTGCTGCTCATGTTGCCAGTGAGAGGCCACAGCGAGTGGCTGATGTAGAAACCAAGTTCATGAATGAAGGACCATGCAGGTGGCATTAACCAGTCAAGTCCAATCTACCATTGCCATGTTCCTGGAGAACAACTCAAAAGTGATGGGAGCTGAGAAAGGATGTGCTTCCTGTAGGAGGACAATTGGTTGGATCTGTAGGAAGATAATTGATTAAGAGAGGACATTGGGAAACCTTGCCAATGTAGAGCCATGGCCAGCTGCAATGGGCTCTGGGAGCAGTTGGTGTGAAAATGCACAGGCCAGAAATTCCCTTAATCCTCAGGTCTAGTTTATAAAACAGAGAGGCGCTTCCAGGCAAGAGTGTGGGAATTCCCATAGTCTCAAGTCAACTTCCACTTGCTGTTGATATGTACATTCCTCAAACCATCCTTCCCTATGCCTATGTGACTCTCAGCTTTTAAAAGTCTGATGCTGTTAAGAAGCTTTGGCTACTGACCATCAGGCAGCAGTGCACGTGTACGATTATCAGCTCCATGCACCAAGTCCATCACTGTCGGTGAACTTTCCTGAAATGGGACTAACATTTGGAATGGGACTAATATTTGGGAAGGTCCCACATCAGATGTGGATAAATTTCCAGCAACCTAGACTAAAAGGCAGACACCCTCTGCCTAAAAGCTCCCCACCTTCTCTGCACCACAAGGGTCTTAGACAAAGCAAACATTTGTTTATGATGTTGATAGCGAGCGCTGGGTCCCACTGTGATGTTGAATGGACTGCTACCTCTGGGTGGTCTGTAGGATTCAGGGATTATTATTCATCACACAATGTGAAAAGTGAGTGCTGGGGTTGCAAGTATTGATGGGAAGGCAGCTGAAGAATTTTTGGAAAAATATTTCAGAGGATAATTACTTCCCAGAGCAAACCTTCAATGTGGATAGAACCCCTAAATTCTGGAAATGGATGCCTAGAAGCACTGTGGTCTACAAGATGTCACATCAGGGCCAAGATTCGATGCTTGGAGTTGTATTTGTGTAGAAAAAAAAGGGGGGTGGCTCCATGGCCTAGCGGCTAAAGTCCTCGCCTTGAACATGCCAGGATCCCATATGGGCGCCAGTTCTAATCCTGGCGGATAGTTCTCTGTCTCTCTTCCTCTCTGTATATCTGACTTTGCAATAAAAATAAAATTAATCTTTAAAAAAAAGAAAGCTAAGTTAAAAAAAAAAGACAGTGTTATAGTCTTACAATCTTGCTTGGGGATAAGGTTGCAGGCTATACACAGAACCCCCTTAAGATCTGCTACAGTGAAATCTCCAGAGCCTCTAGGCCTATCAACACCACACACTGCCAGAAGAAGCAATAAGAAGTCATGGACAGAAATGGGGGTGGGGGGAGAGTGGTCCACACAGTGGCTTAGCATGCTAACCCTCCACCCTGCAGCACCAGCATCCCACATGGGCATCAGTTTGAATCCAGGCTTCTCCACTTCCCCTCCAGCTCCCTGCCTAGGGTGTTAGAAAGCAGCAGAGAATGGCTCAAGCCCTTGGGCCCATGATCCCATGTGGGAGACCTGGAAGAGTCTCCTGGATCCTCGCTTCAGAGCAGCTCAATTCTGGCCATTATGGCCATTCAGGAAGTGATGAAAGATCTCGCTCTACCTGTTTACCTTTCTCTGCCAATCTGCCTCTCAGACAAAACAAATAAAAATCAAAAAAGAAAACAAGAAATCACAGATGATCCTGCTGCTTTTCCAAGGTGTTCCCCTGAATTGTTGTGCCAGTAAAGTGGAGTATTGCTTAGAGGTTAACACAGCTTTCAAAATTTTGCTTTTTGTTGATAATGCTCCTGCCCATGCTATTATAGGCGATCTTCATCCCAAGATCAGTGTGCTATGTCTTCCCCCAGCACCATCTTTTTAAACCAACCAACAGATTAAGGAGTAAGAGCAGCTGAAGAGGACCACACCCAAGCTACTGCTGCAACTTAGAAGACGCCTGTGCCACTCTGTAAAGACCGGTATCTGTTACAGCATCATGAATCCTGCTACACTTGGGAAGACATCACAGGGAATGTGTGAATGACAGTGGGAAGAAGACCTCGAGAGATTTCGTCCACGACCACTGAAGATTTGCCAAGAATGAGGAAGTTGACCAAACTAGAGCCAGAAACTCAATCTAGGCCTCCCACACGGACAGCAGGAATCCAATTATTTGAGCCCTTAGCCTTGCCTTTGCAGCAGTAGGAAGCTGGGGTTAGGAACCAGAGCCAGGGATTGAACCCATGTACTCTGATGCAGGATGCAGGCATCTCATCTGGGATCTTGACCACCAAGCTATAAGTCCACCTAAGAAAAATATTTCTTAACCTAATTCCATTCACTGCTTTCTGGATCATTGTATTCCTTTAGTAGAAAAGAAACTGCTTCTGCTTTCAATATAAGCTGTATGTCTTGTTAAAAATAACATTAATATGTAAAGTTTGTGGTTTTTAAAAAAATATATTTATTTATTTATTTATTTTTATTAGAAAGTCAGGTTTACAGAGAGAAGGAGAGACAGAGAGAAAAGATCTTCTGTCTGCTGGTTCACTCCCCAAGTGGCTGCAGTGCCCAGAGTTGAGCTGATCCAAAGCCACGAACCAGGAGCTTCGTCTGGGTCTCCCACATGGATGCCAGGTCCCAAGACTTTGGGCCGTCCTCTACTGCTTTACAGGTGTCAAACAGGGAGCTGGTTGGGAAGTGGAGCAGCTGGGACACGAATCAGTGTCCATATGGGATCCTGGTACATGTAAGGTGAGGATTTAGCTATTAGGCTATGGTGTTGGGCCCAAAAGTTTGTTTTAAGGATTGAAGTTTCATATCATTTCTCTGGTTATCTTTCAAAATTGTCCTTTCATTGGGCACAGGGCATGAGATGTTAACTGTGTCAGCAGAAACCAAGATGTGCCCGTTTCCTGTGTTGTAAGTGTGTCCTCTGTGCATTGCAGGCTAATCAAAAAGTGCCTTCCAGAAATAGTGTATGCTTGATACTAAGGCATGAAAAGTCGATCTCTGGAAGGAAGTGGTGGTGACAGCGATGAGCTTGGAAGGAACCACTCAGATCTGAAATTTACACAAAGTAGACAAGTAAGCTAAAGAGGTGGAAGATCAGCAAGAATAATGTTAGCAAATGATAGTGTCTTCCTTTACCCAGGTGATCTTTGTTGAAGCAATCAAAAGCAGCCATCTTTAGCAATGAAACTCAAAAAGATGATTCCACTGTTTGGTGACTCTGAAACTTTGGGGAATTAAAATCCTGAGGTTGTGTCGGGTGCAGGGGTGCAGGCGTGCGGGGTGCGGGGGTGCAGGCATGCGGGGTGCAGGGATGCAGGCGTGTCGGGTGCAGGGGTGCAGGGGTGCGGGGGTGCAGGCGTGCAGAGTGCAGGGGTGCGGTGCTCAGGAGCCAGTGTTTGGTATTATCAGTCCTCTCCAACCCTGGATCTTCCTGACACTTGCTTACTCAACCAAATCTTTTAGGACTCAGGTCCGGAAGAGAGATATCTTCCAGGGGAAGGTTGCTTCAGAAGGCACCAGGTGAACTCTGCTACTTTGTCAGAACTGTGAGAGGAAATGTCGCAGAATAGGATGAAAGCAGAGGTGTGACTTAGTGCTTCACCCTTCTTCCCCCAGTTCAAATGGTAGCAACAAGGAAGTGACAGTGCTGGATACTGGAGAAATCTCAAAAACAAGGTCAGTGACTCTGAATATGTATTTCCCTCATTCTTGACAGTAGCAGACGCATGGATCTCATGAATAAGATGTAAATGTTTGTGGCATTACACAACTACAGATGTTTTCATGGTATACCCTGGTTGGTTCTGGGGCCACACTCAAAGATACACACTATATATGAGGTCTGTTGAACATTATACAAGGGAAACACACATTTAACAAGTTTCAGCTATTTGTGTTATTACCATTTACTCACATTAGGAATCGCCTGTAAAAGTCTAGAGTAGAGCATTTACTCACAGTTTGGGAGCTGTGATTGTACCATGCTGCACGGTATCTGAGAAGCAGATAAGAAAAACAGTGTTAGCTTTGTTGAAATCAATTGATAATTGCATGAGCAGATTGAAAACACACACTGAGATAGCTGCAGAGTCATCTCAATTACCCGAGTAGGTTAGAGCAGAAAGACAAACACTCACTTTCTACTTTCTGCATCCTAGGTTTAGCTTTCCCCATTCTGAGTTTCCTAAATAACAGATCGTTAAAAGGGAGCCATTTCATTAAATAAAATAGGCGGAAGCTGAGTCAAGGAAGTTTTGTGGACTTCTCCTGGGGAATCCTCTCCTTTCCTGTCAACAGAGCAGCTCAAAAAGGAGAAATAGGTTTGCTTATACACTTCCTGTTTACTAAAATAAATAAAGAGGAACAGAACAAACACAATAACCACAAAACGGTGTACCTATTAAGCAGTTCCTGTTTGCTAAGCAAAGTCCCAAGAGATTTCAGGACATGGACTCATGTAATTCCTTCTCTCTTGGGAAACAGAAAAGATATCTATGCTTAATTTGACAGATGAGTACCTTGAGGCTGAAAGAGTGTCGGATCGGCTGAGTGTGCAGGACTTGCCAAAGGCAGAGTTGAGATTCCAAACTCAGCCCGTCACTCCCAAGGCAAACTTCGCCACAGCTCCGGAGAACAGCAATGCTTCACAGGTTAAGAAAAGCAGGAAGAACAAAATTGGGCTCTGCCCTGAAATTTGGGGCAGCAGTGAAGAATTTGCTAATTAAACAGCACAAGATCGAGAGCTTTCCAACTAGCGAAGCACGGGAGAAAACTGATACAATCAGGGAAGGTGTAACGGTCCTTCTAATGATGGTGTGAACATGATCATGTCTGATCTGTTGGCACAGGATGTTGGTGAAAGGTGTGCCAGGAAGAGACCTTGCTGGCTTGCAGGGTGTGGAAATAAAATTGTCCCTGGGTGTTGGAGCGGGGAGAGTCACCCCATTTTTCCTCTTCATCTTCTCACTATTCAAGGAGACAGTCAGCGGTAGGCTCATTTCCTGAAGACGGCATGAAACATACAAGTTGCCCAACACCCCTCTCCCTTCCTAGCTTTAGGTCAACCACAGAAGAGCAAACTTGGGGGTCCTTAACCATGCTTGTCCTAAAGCACATATGAAATCCAGGGATCCTTAGTCATGCGTCTCCTAAAGCTCATATGAAGGCACTTCGAAAAGCCTGTGCAAAAACGGAATGAAAATCAATGTTGAAACTTGCTTTTTCTACAAATAAATTTTTATGAGCATTTGGAGCCATCTGTATGCACAAGGATTTCAATGACCTTTTTTTCTGTCAAAATACACTCCCCTTCCTCATTCCCACTTCCATGAACTCTGTAAAGCACCCTCATGTCCACGTCCACGCTTCAGCCTCTAAAAGCCATAGGAAGGCGCTGTTGCTGATACTGTTACGGTGCTCAAGCGAGATCCGCATTGTCCGCTTTTGTCAATCGCTTTGTCTCATGTGTCCAGTAGAGTACCTGCCAAAGACTGGGTGGTCTTGATCATGAGTTATATTGACCATGGGTTGCATTCCCACCTAAAGATGAAGAAACTTAAGGACAGGCAGGTGAAGCATTTGCCCCAGCATCTACAGCTAGCAGCCTGGGAGATTCAGGAGCATTCCCACCTGGGATGGGCCAAAACTGAGTAAGGAAGGGTAATGCATACCCTGGGATTGGTTTGTGGCAGAACTGGAGGAAATAACTGCATTGGGCATTGGGTAACTGAAGGTTTAGGAAGCACCATCAGGCATTAAAGTGCTGTATTTGGGCCAGAAAGGAGCAGAGAACAACATATGCAAAGGCCATGTACACAAGGATGGGGCACCACTTGCACAGGTAACCCAGATCAGCTGCCTGCTCCCAGTCAGTGATGAGTTACTTTGTTTTCTCTCAGCCAAGGGAACCAGTTATAAAGCAGAAAATTATCATAGTGAATGAGCAAAGGGCTATTTCTTGCATAGCTGAATTTAATTTTTTAAACTTCAAGAAGTCTCTTTTTTATAGACAACCAGCATTATATACAGGAAAAAAAGTATAAAATATGTCATCTTAAGAACCAAGCTTTAACCTGCCTTTTTCCACCAGAAATCATTGGAAAATTTATTTAATTTTCCCAAGTCTCCATTTCTTTGTCTCTAAAATGAGAATTAACAATGATTGGAGTGGATGCAAAGTTATTTTTGTTCTTGAAGATTTTGTTTCAAAGGCAAAGATACAGAAACAGAGGGAGAAGGACAGAGCTCTGTCATCCAGTGGTTCACTTCCCAAAGAGCTGCGTTCTCTAAGGCTTTACCAGGCTGAAGGGAGGAGCCTGGGCCTCCGTCAGCTGGGTCTCCCACTGGCTTGGCTGGAACCCAGGTACTTTTTACAAAATGTAAATTAAAAGTGAAAAGAGAATAAATGTGTCATTTTGCACAGCTCCCACTCTCATTCTATTTGCACTTGATTTTTGACTTACATACTCATAAGTATTTTTGGAGGGGGTTGAGAGGTTACACTCAAGCATTTAGAAAGTCATATTTATCTTCATTTCTTGTATTTATAATAAAGTTAAAAAGCACTTTAGAAACAACAGCTGTCCCCTAACTGATAAGTTTTTCTTGCTGCCAATGAGGATAATGTTGTGAAAGCCTGCCTGTGATTAAAATGATTCTTGGGTGATCCACAGGCTGCCTCTCACACAGGCAGTTTTTTATTGGCTCTTTTCACTGCGCTGGCCTAATATTACAGGCAGCTGCTATTAATTTCTGTGCAAGAGAAGGCAAGGGAATGTAAAAAACAAATTTCATAAAAGGATATGCACGTGTTGCTACTTTGTTTAAATTACCAACTTCAACATGTCTTGGAATCCCCATTCCAAGTTTAAACAATATGCTCTTCCGAGAAATGACCGTGAACAGATTTTTCCACCAGCGATGCAAATGTAAAAGGCGCCTGTGAAAATAGGAGTCGTACAGAAGCAGAAATTGGAATGGTTCAGTCATTAAGTGTGGTGTATTAGTGCCTGTGGCAGGCCTGGCACCTCTTCGGACTGAACCTTCAGTAAGAAACAAAACAATTGAGGTGCTTGCTTGCCCTTATGGAATTCTCATCCTGCTAGAGGAGAAAGAAAACAAACCAAGAAAACGTTATACTAGCTTTGTAGCCACTGCAATGAACACACACAGAGGCTGGGAAGTGTGTTCTGGTGAGAGGTGGCGGCAGACGACTCTCCGAGGACACCTGGTTAAAAGAAGGAAACCATTTCTGTGTGGATCTTAAGGAATGTGTATTTGGGCCCCTGGTTTCCTCTGCTCCAGGAGCTCATGGCGACTGACTAGGAGTAGATGGGCACAGAGCAGTAAGCACACAGATGCACCTGTAACTTTGAATTTAGCCTGCACGCAAACCTCTTGGATTATTCACACACAGATCTTGTGCCGTGTGAAGGCATCTCAGTTTTGGCAGGCTTACACATGTAGGACAGGTAGGACATTCACATTTCATCTAAGGATTGAGAGAAGAGATGAAGTGGAACTGAAGTGGCTGCTTTAGTCATTGGCGGTGACTATCACTCATCACAAAAACCGAGCTGCAGCCACATCCTCATCCACAGAAGAGACCAGAGACCCCAGAGCCGACACATAAGTAAGTCATACTGCCGAGCTCTATGCAGGCTTTGAAAATTAGATATTCTTTATTCTTGAAAGTTTAGCTTGTATTACTGGTATGTCCTGTCTGTGACTGAGTGGTTGTTTTGTGACCTATTTTTCCATTTTCCTGACTCTCATTTCAGTTCATGGTTATGTAAAAATCCAGTGGTAATTTCTATGAGAAATACAAACACATGAGTTTTTTTTTAAACCCCGTTTAAATGAATTTTTTAAAAGAGTGGACAAGTACTAAAACAAAATTCTGTCCTGATCAGGGGTTGTGATTTCTTCCAGAGTTTTCCCCAAGTGATCTTTCAAAGTTGAAAAGAATTTCATTTCATGCTTAATTTCTTTTTCTTCTTTTTAAACTCCAGGGAATTTATTGACAATGTTTTTGATTATCTTACAGAATGCTGTGTGGGTATCTCTGTGTTTCGCCAAGAATCACATTCTAAAATCATTTGGTTTCAGAGACAGCTCCAGAAGTTCGCTCTAGGCTAGACATTTGAACTCATCATTCCTGAGGGATATGTCAATTATTTTTCTTGCTTTTCCTCTAATATGAGGCACCCATTCAAAGTAGCATTCAGTTTTATTTCTCAGAGATCTCTGTTAGAAAAACAGACATAGCTGTGTGCTGATTCAAAATTAAACATCCAGTGTTTTGTTTATATCAATAACCTAACCAGTTAACCAAAACTCTTCTTTCTCTATTTTGTTTTAGAATTTACCTCTAATCTGGGCAGCTTTTCCAGAACTGGATTAGGAATGTCCAGGTGTCCTGTGAAGTGAGGAAAATTAACATTTTTCTTAACCACTAACTGTCAGGACCAAGAGAGCTGTTATTTCATGGCAATGTGTGCCTGAAATTCCGATGCACACTTCAGTACTTCACAAGAATGTGGTCGGAATACAGTTTTTGCATTTTGTAAACAGTCACTGGGAGGGCAGACACTGTGACCTGTGCCAGTACACTTTACATAGATTTATTATCAAACAAGTTAAGATGTAGCAAAGAAGAGCTGTTAGCAAATTCACAAGCAACCTTTGTTTTTGTACATCAGACTCCCAGGTTATGCACAGTTACTAAGTATATAAAGACTGTGTGAGGATGTGGAATTCCCAAGTCTGTTTCAATATCGATGTCTTTTTTTTTAAGAGGAAGAGCTCAATTTGGCCGGTGTTTTGGGATGGATTGTAAAATGGCAAATATTTAATTCCTTACTTGTAAGTACTGTAGTCATTAAACTCGGTCCCACAAATACTATCTCCCTCCTAGTTGCTGTGCTCTTTGTCAAGGTGGCTAACACTGCAACTGACTGCTGTTCCAGCAAGTTAATTTTATGTTGTTCCTACTGGTCAGACACAGAGGACTTGAATTTTTAAGACACTTTTTTTATTATATTATGACCTTACAGAGATGTTCTTGGTAGATGACCAGCTTAGTCCAATGTAAACAGTTTGATTATGATAGTGAGTATTTTGTGGATGACCTTGTTAAAGTTGCCCCTGGGATTGAGAGACTGATGTTTTTGTTGCTTAGCAGTTGAAATATGTCAGTATTATTTAAAGTAAAAATAACCACACACCCAAGAGAAAGAGCAAAAATTTCCAAGATTGAACTTTCAAAAACACAAGTATTTGCCATTTAGCTTATGTTCAAAATCTTCTGAGGTTGACGGCTATATCTAGTGGAGTTTATGTATGGGGGTTTCTATTCAGGGTGTTTTGAAAAACTGTGTGTCTTATATTTCATACAGAATTGTAAGTGGCCTCTTTACTATATATACTATACTTAATTTCATGCCTTTCTTTATGGTGTTGAGTGAACCAGCGGTTAGTTTTAAGGGTCAAGGAGATTTTCAAGCATGATCAATTGTTTTAATGCATGTTTCTGTATCCCTTTGGGAAACAAATGCAACATTCCCATGTGAGATTCTTACACAACTGACAGTGGATGGGTTCAGATAGAAAACTAATAGGAAATTTAAGAAAAATTCCCAAGACATTGGAGATCTCCTGGGCTAGTCAACACACATGTAGGCAAGTCAGATCCAAACAGTCTAAATGCGAATCTTATGAATGTGTGAAGTTCTGGTGGAATTATGTTTATTTTCCTCTATTGTCTCAGAACCACTTTTCTCTCTGTTTGCACTGTAGTCAGGTCTGTGATATACTCAAATACGACGCTCTGTCCTAGAAGCCAGGCATGGCTTCATAGATCTGATCCTACACACACATCACCTTAGCTCCATTCCAGGTCTTTTTATATGAGTGTTGCTATTTGGTAGGTTATGTCCTTCCTTTATATCCTCTTAATTTGTTTTGGTTATTTTGGTGCTCAGTATTTCCATTTGAAACTTTGGTTTTTTTAAAGTATGATGGATTGATTGAGTTGAGAGACAGAGACAGAGACAGAATCTGGTTTGCAGGTTTGCTCTAGAAATGCTTCATGAGCAAGGAACCTAATCCAAGTCTCCCTTGTTAGTGGCAGGAACCCAATTACTTGAGCCATTACTGCTGCCTCCTTGTGGCCGTGGTCGGCAATAGCAGGAAATTGGAGTCGCATTCACATTAACTGTTAGTCCAAAGGCCTACACCCCATCTGCAGTTGAAAATCAGATTTGCGTGGCTTGTTTTGAGTTTCAAATGCAGATAATTAGTTGGATTGCAAAAAGGGCAGTTTTATCTCTTCCTTGCTACTTCTTAAACATTATCATAAGATAAAATTGTTGTTATTGAGTTAACTAGGTTATCCTAGACTGTGCTGAATAGCAGGACTAATATGGGATTAGTGTTACCCCTGACACGAACGGAAAAGCTTCATCATCACGTAGAATTGGGCTACATCTTAAGCATAGATTCTTCATTGGGTTAAACAAATTTTCTGCTGTGCTGAATTGCAGAAAGCTACCCCCTTCTGAACCTCAAACTCAGTAACTTTAACAAAAGATTTTTTTTCTTTTTGACATTCACTAAAGTATTTTTTTTCTTTTTTTATCACTTACTGTCTACTGAGATGATAGTAGGGTATATAGTTTAAACCTTTTACTCCATTAATGTAATTTCTTTTTTCAAAGATCTATTTATTTTTATTTGAAGAGCAGATTTGCAGAGAGAAGGTGAAATAGAGAGAGACCTTCCATGAGTGGGTTCACTCCCCAAATGGCTGCAAAGGCTGGAGGTAGACCAATCCAAAGCCAGGAGCCCGGAGCTTTGGTGGGCCTCCCATAGACGCAGGGGAGAGCTGGATCAGAAGTGGAGCAGCTGGGACTGAACTGGTGCTGTGCTGGGATTCTGGTGCCACAGGTGGCAGCCGTGGAGCCCTTGCTCTGTTACAATGATGTCGAGTGGCCCATCAGGCCCTGGTTTTATGGAACACATCTTGGAAGCTCCCACCTGTGCGAAGGACTTTTATTCTCTTGTACTCGGAAGAAGCTTAGCCTCCAGCTGGCCACCGCTGCCTCGGAGCCGGAGGTCCTGGTTACTTAAGCATTTTGCTTCAGTGTGTTTTGATCTGGGTTATGTTTATCTTGCTTCTAAGCCTAACTATACATTCCTTGATTTTCCTTTGGATATTTTGTTTTCCATCCTTATGTGTTTGCAGCAGGACGACCTTATCAAGTACCATGATCCCAGGGAGCCGGCGCCAATAATATTACCCCAAATGGCAACACCGCCTCCTCTGGGACGGGAGCCATCTGCTCTCTTCCTGCCTTCCCACACTCCTTCCTATCCTCCTTTCATCTTTCTCCATCCTTTTGCATGTATTCCACGTGTCAGGCACTGCAGTGGCACGCTACATACACAAGTGTCATTGTCATTTTAGAGGTGAGGCAACCAAAGTGTGAAACAAGGGACCCAGCATGATGGCCCAATTGGCTAATCCTGCCCTTGCGCAATCTGGGATTCCATATGGATACTGGTTCATGCCCTGGCTGCTTTACTTCACATCCAATTCCCTGCCTGTGGTCTGGGAAAGCAGTAGGGGATGGCCCAAAGCCTTGGGACCGTGCACTTGTGTGGGAGACCTGGAAGGAGCAGCTGGCTCCTAGCTTTAGATTGGCTCAGCTCTGGCCATTGTGGCCATTTGGGGGGTGAACCAGTGGACAATAGATCTTTCTGTCTCTCCTTCTCTCAGAAAATTTGCATTTGAGACACATCAGGTACCCACAGAAAAGGCCAGCATTGGCCTGGCATGATAGCATAGTGGTTAAAGTCCTTGCCTTGCACATGCCCAGGATCCCAGCTGGGCACCTGTTCTAATCCTGGTGGCCCCTGTTCCCATCCAGCTCCCTGCTTGTGGCCTGGGAAAGCAGTGAAGGACGGCCCAAAGCCTTGGGACCCTACACCCATGTGCGAGACCTGGAAGAGAATCTGGGCTCCTGACTTCGGATTGGCACAGCAATGGCCACTTGCGGTCACTTGGGGAGTGAGCCACGGACCGGAAGATCTTCCTCTCTGTCTCTCCTCCTCTCTGTATATCCACCTTTCGATGAATATAAATAAATCTTAAAAAAAAAAAAAGGCCAGCATTGCAGGTAGCAGCTTTATCCACTATGCTATAATGCCAGCTTCCCCACTGCTCCACTTCTGTTCTGACTTTATGGAATGACCTGGGAAAATAGTGAAAGAGTGCTTTTGTTCCTGCCCTCCAAATACCAGGACCCAAATGGAGCCCCCGGTTCCTTGTTTTGACCTGGTCTGGACACAGCCATATGCAGCCACTGGGGAGGGAAGCAGTGGATGGAAGAACTCTTTCTCAGTGTGTGTTGTGTGTGTGTGTGTATTTCTCCTTCTGCCTTTCAAATACATAAATAAACAATTTTTAAAATGTGAGGAGAGGGCACAGAGCAATAACATAGTAGTTATGTACCTCGCCTTGCACACATCAGGATCCCATAAGGGCACCGATTTTAATCCCGGCTCCCATCCAACTCCCTGCTTGCGGCCTGAGTAAGGAGTTGAGGACAGCCCATACCTTTGGGATCTGGGATCCTGGCTTCGGATCAGCTCAACTTCAGCCCTTGCGGCTGCTTGGGGAGTGAAAAGGATGGAAGATCTTCCTCTCTGTATATCTTCCTTTCCAATAAAATAAACACATCTTTTTTTTTTTTTAATGAGAAGATAAGGTCATATTCTTGACCGCACCCTCTGTGGCTCTCCTGAGTGTTAACTGGATTTCCTTACTGGTTTTTATTGACCCTACAAGCATTTACTTGAAATTCCTTCTGTCCATTTTTATGCAAAGCTTTACATAATAAAGAATCAGTGAATGTTTACAGCTGTGTAGCAATCTCCCCCCCCCACCCCAAGGTCTCTGCCTGCTACCTGTACCTGGTGAACATGACTTAGAACTTACCTGCCCTGGCCTACCACACAACTTCCAGCCCTGCATATGGAATGTGACCTCTGACATGATTGGAAAGTCAACAGGAACTAGGTGTGCCTTTAGCCAATCACAATTGGGCTAGGGGGCCTGAAAACCCCCTCCTACTCTTCCTTTCCTTTCCTTAACCTTTAAAACCATGGAACTCATGCTCAAGAAAGAGACATTCTTCAGCAGCTTGTCTCCAGTGGTTCCTCGACCAAAGAACACTGTCGCCTCACCCTGGGTGATCTTGGAGCCTGCTGGCAAGGCTTAAACCCCGAGACAGCTGCACTTATCTTTACTTGTTTTTCATGTTATGAAAGTATGTGCATATAATCTAAAAAACAATATTTTCCAAGTTTGGAATAGGGTAGCTGTTGACATCAAGGAACCAGACTTATTTCTCTATAGAAAGTACAATGATGCAAGAAACTAAAGGAATGTAATGCGAAAGTATAGCTTCATTAATGAATTATGACTCTTGAAAGAATGTTCCAGAAGAAAAGATAAGCATTTGTCAGAGGTCCACGGACCTGGGCCAAATCTTAGATTTAAGATATGTTTCCGGAGAATAGATAGCTTCCAAGCTATGCTGAAATTTTTAAAATGTCTTTCTTATTTGTTCAAAATATAGTAGAAAAAAATGGCCTAGGTGCAAATTAACAACAAAAGCAACGTTTTGTTTTCATGCACTATTCTGGAAATAGATGCTGATACTTATGTGCTTTTTGCCTGAATGAGTAAAAGATACATTAATTTTTAAAAAAGATTTATTTTTATTGTAAACTCAGATATACAGGGTGGAGTAGAGACAGAGAGGAAGACCTTCCATTGGTTGATTGACTCCACAAGTGGCCGCAATGACCAGAGCTGAGCCGTTCCAAAGCTGGGAACCCGGAGCCTCTTGCAGGTCTCCCACATGGGTGCAGGGTCCCAAGGCTTTAGACCATCCTCAACTGCTTTTCCATGGCATAGACAGGAGCTGGATGGAAGGCAGGGCCTCCAGGTTTATAACCAGTGACCATATGCAATCCAGGTGCATGCAAGGCGAAGACCTTAGCCACTAGGCTATTGTACTGGACCCTAGAGATACTTCTTTAAGTTTTAGTTCTAATCATAATAGATTTATGCATCTATGCATGTTTGTCAAGAAAAATAATTACTTTGTGCTATGCAAATAATTGACCTATAAGAAAAAGTCTCAGAAGCTTATGTAAAATGCTCTTCAAAGATTGATTTAGTTATTTATTCCAAAGGCAGAGCGACAGAGAGGAGGGGCAAGACAGAGAAACATCTTCTATCTGCAGGTTCTCTCTGAAATAGTTGCAACAACCGCGGCTACAACAGGCCACAACCAATAATCAGGGGCTCCATCCAGGTCTCCCATATGGGTGGAGGAGCCCAAAGCACTTGAACTAGCATCCACTGATCTCCCAAGTGCATTAGTGGAGAGCTGGATCAGAAGCGGAGCAAACAGAACTTGAACAGTGCGTTGATGTGTGAAGTCAGCATGCAAGTGGTGGCTTAATCCACTGTACCACATTTAAACAGATGTTACAACTGAGAATGACATCTTCAATGAATAGGCTTTTCTTCCTTGGGGATTTAAAATAAACATATCAAGGAATAACAACAATTATGCTTTTCTTAGAGAACGATGCCTTAAGTATGATGCATAAAATTTTTTTTCAGAAGTAGCTTTATCAGTCATATTTGCTATTTACTGTTTCTATGCTTGTATATCTTTTCCACTCTTTATGTAAAAACTTCACATTGTCAAGTAACTTGGAGAATAGTCCCATTATTCTGTCAGTATTTCTTTTAGTGCCCTGAATTGGAACTTCTTCACAAATATATTTTTCTACTCCCAGGGAATTTTTAGTTGTGAAATTGAAATATCTGTTTGTTTAGATGAGTGTCTTTTCATTGAATGTTCCCACACATGTTTTATAGGTGGTATATGCCCATTTCACTTGGGTGGGGTCTGGACTTGTTAATAGGCATAGGGCAAGGACACAAAATGATTGAGGGATGTTTGGTGGTTTTGTTTGTTTAAAGATTTATTTGTTAAATTTATTTGAAAGGCAGAATGACAGAGGAAGGAGGAGCACAATCTTCCATTTGTGATTCACCCCCAAATGGCTACGGTGGCCAGAATGGGACTCGACTGAAGCCAGGAGCTTCCTCTGGGTCATCCATATGGGTGCAGGGACTCAAGCACTTGGGCCATTTTCCACTGCTTTCCCAAGCACATTAGTAGGGAGCTGGGTTGGAAGTGGAGCAGCTAGGACTCAAACCAGCACTCATGTGGAATGCCAACATCACAGGTGAAGGTTTTAACAGCTGTTCCTCAAAGCTGATCCTGGCTTGGCTCCTAAATAAGAAATGCCAGCTCCACTCCACAACGTGAAAATCAGGGGTCAGATGATTTGCTAGGAGTCACCAACTCTGGGATTCCCCTAGCCCCACAAAGGGTCTAGATTGAGAACTGGACAATACAGTTATTTCTAGGTCATTCGCTCCACAAGTGGGCCCCAGGAATATGAATTTAAGATCAGAATCTGGCAAACTGGACTTCATGATTTGTGCTTACTGTTTATATGGTGTGCTTCCAGATGGAACTTTATTTTGAAGCTTAAACCGCACTTTTCTTTTTTTCTAACAGCCCATTAATATTCTTTGAAAGAATCTCTTAGTAAAGAAGCAATTAGTTTTAATTCATTCCTTTAACTGAATTATTGCCATTGTATGTTTTATTCATTTAATTATAAAATGATTTCTTTTAATGTGTTATATTCAGTTTTTAATCTTGAGTTCTAGAAAAAGAGTTCAAAGTTATTATTATCAATGCCAATAACTTTTAAGTATTTAGCATTGTGCCAAGTACATTATGTGCCTAACTTCATTAATTTCTAATCCATGTTATAAAAAATCAGCTTTGAAATTCAAACAGATTTTATTAACAGCCCAAAGACATGCATTAGTGAAATGTAAGAATTGAGTTTCAAGTGAAAATTTTTCTCCCTCTGTGGCTGGGTCATAAAATTACAGCACATTCCACTAGAAGTGCTTTCAAAACCATGAACTGGGGTGGGCACTTGGCTCAGTGATCAAGACACTGCTCGGGGCGCCAGCCTCCCATCCTGAAGTGTCTAGGTTCCACGCCCCCAAAATGTTCCTGACCCGGCTTCTTGATAGTGCTCATTCAGGGGGACAGCAGGTGACTCAGGTACGAGGGTCAAAGCTTCCCATGTGGGAAAAAGAAATTTTCAAAATCATTAACCATGTATGCATAATAAAAAATTACTCAAACTCAAAATTATAACGACTTACACCTAACTGGTAGAGCCCATCGTAGTAACCTCTGTGACATGCAGAAGTTTGCCTTTCCCTCTCCAGAGGGAGGAAGGAGAAAGCTCATTGTTGTCCCACCCAGGGGACAGTCCAAGATGGTGTGTGTTTGTGTGTGTGTGTGTGACAAACAGATCAGGAAAAGCCAGCACCCTGGCTTCATTACAAGAGAACAGGGGGCACAGCACCAGTAGTCTAGCAGCTAAAGTCCTCACCTTGCATTGCCAGGATCCCAGCTGGGCACCAGTTCTAATCCTGGTGGCCCACTTCCCATCCAGCTCCCTACCTGTGGCCTGGGAAAGCAGTTGAGGACGGCCCAAAGCCTTGGGACCCTGCACCCATGTGGGAGACCTGGAAGAGGCTCCAGGCTCCCAGCTTTGGAATGGCTCAGCTCTGGCAGTTGCGGCTGCTTGGGGAGTGAATCAATGGACAGAAGATCTTCTTTTCTGTCTCTCCTCTCTATATATCTGACTTTCCAATAAAGGTAAATAAATCTTTTAAAGAGAGAGAGAGAGAAAGAATGGAGATCCACTTTTCAAAGCCTTTGATGCTGAGAGGTAGAGGGACAGGTGAAAGACACAGGATGACGTTGTTGTAGCGTGGTCTGATTCTTCTTGGAGGGGTCCTATGCTCTCAGTCTCTACCTAGCTGTCCTCGCAAACTCTCAGCTCTGTGCGCAGAGTAAGCAAAGTGTCAACCTTATACTTAACAGCTGACTGAGAGCCATGCAGATATATGAAGACACAATTTTTTTTCCTCTGCCCCTTGAAGTTGGTTTGTAGAGTCCTCTGAGCCTTGTAGATGTTTACAAACAAAATTTGAATTTGGTTATTTCACCAGAATGTCCCAATTAATCGTGAGGAGTGGGATTAGGAATTGGAAAAGAGAAAGATATAATGTCTGTCAATTTTTCCCATATTATCTACTTATTAAAAAAAGAGAGTGGAGGAGGGCTATCTTCCATCCGCTGGGTCACTCCCCAGTATGCACAAGGACCAGGCAGCACCAGGCTGAGACCAAGAACCTGGAACTCCATCTGGGTCTCCAGCATTGGTGGCAGGGGCTGAAGCGATTGGACCATTTCTACCATCTTCCTAGGTACTTTAGCAGGGACCTGGGCCAGAAGCAGAGCAACTGAGACTTGACCTTTGGCTGTGATATGCAATGCTGACCTTGTGAGCACCAGGCTGGCCCAAGTCTTCATCTATTAGCTAGCCATTTATAATCTTGGCTTTGAAGTTTCCTCTTATAGCTCTAATTATCTCAAAAAAATGTTTTACAGTTCTCAAAAACACCCTCAAAGAAAAATGTTGAGACATCTCTTGAGGACCCCTAGAGTAATCCCTCCCTTTTCTCCTTCCAGTATCACACCATGCCAAACTACAAACTCACTTATTTTAATATGAGAGGGAGAGCAGAAATTATCCGCTACATATTTGCTTATTTGGACATAAAGTATGAAGACCGCAGAATAGAACTAACTGACTGGCCTGAAATCAAATCATGTAAGTAGCACAGGAAAATGTGGGCAATTTATACTTTGTGGATCTTTCTTCCTTCCTCAAGGAAATGAGCAAATAAAGCTGTTTTCATTTTATATACTTTTAAATGATAAAGCCTTTTTGGGCAAATTAAATCAATGTCATGTATCTCAGCAAACTTTCTATCGAAGAAAGGCACACCAAATAATATCTTTTCTCTTGTTGAATTCATCACTGGCTCATGAATTACATGGTGGCATCATTTTTCCCAAGAGACTTTTGTATTTCCTTTTTGTCACTCATGTGTTGGTTACTCAGCGGTGCATTTTTTTCATGGTGCTGTAATTTGTTGTTGTTGTTCTTGTGGCTGTTCTTTTTTTTTTTTTTTAAGATTTTATTCATTTTATTACAGCCAGATATACACAGAGGAGGAGAGACAGAGAGGAAGATCTTCCATCCGATGATTCACTCCCCAAGTGAGCCACAACAGGCCGGTGCACGCCGATCCGAAGCTGGGAACCAGGAACCTCTTCCGGGTCTCCCACACAGATGTAGAGTCCCAAGGCTTTAGGCCGTCCCCCACTGCTTTCCCAGGCCACAAGCAGGGAGCTGGAACCGGCGAAGTGGAAGCCGCAGGGACTAGAACCGGCGCCCATATGGGATCCCGGGGCGTTCAAGGCGAGGACTTTAGCCTCTAGGCCACGCCGCCAGGCCCTCTTGTGGCTGTTCTAACTCATACCAGTTGTTGACCTTGTTTCATGGCTTCTCAATTATGGAAATGTATAGTGACGTAGTGCTGGGGTGTACCATATACAGATGTGGGGGTATAATGGAACATGCATCCCTGCTTCCAGACAAAAGATGGATTCCCAATGAAACTGTTGGACATGTGTAGACAATGGGATGCTGGACTGTCTGACATTGTCTGTACCAACAATGTCAGGTTACACTTAAATAAGAGACTGATGGAATTATGATTCCTTATGAAGGACTACACCATTGTGTAAAATGAGAAAAATCTGACAGGGGTGGGAGTTTGGGGGGAGGGCGGGGAATCCCAGCCTATACAAAACTGTACCACATAATTCAAAATTCAAAATAAAAATATATACATTTTAAAAATGCACAGATCTCTTTTGGGAACAACTATAAACAATAGCAGGTAAGGAGCTTTGTGAGGAGAGCTGCAGCTGCCATGAAACACACAGCTGTTAATAACTTGCAGTTGGGATTCCAGAAGCACAAAGAATTTAAGTGATTTTCTCAGTTCCCAACCATAGCAAGTAGTTAATTTAAACTTGAGTCAGCTTAGTTCTCCATAGCCAGTTGTTTTGCACTAGCCAGTGCCAACGGAAATAACACAATGATGGCTGGCAATTTGACAAGAAGTTCCCATGTGTCTTTTGGAAGCATGAGTAGCATCACGTCCTTAAAAGGCATGGCCTTTGCAATGAGCAGCCATCCTCCTTTTTTTTTTTTTAAGATTTATTTATTTGACAGAGGGAGAGAGAGAGAGAGAGAGAGAGAGAGAGAGAGAGAGAGAGAGAGAGAGAGAGAGAGAATATCTTATAGCCACTGGTTCACTCTCCAAACAGATGCAACAGCCAAGACTGGCCAGGCTGATACCAGGAGCTTCATCTGGGTCTTCCACGTGGGTTGCAGGGGCATATACACTTGCCTCATCTTCTTTTCACAGGCTTTTAGCAAGGACTGGAAATGGAGAGCTGATGCATGAACCAGCATCCATATAGGATGGCACACCCCTTGCTTTCAACAATAAAACTGGATAGCTACAGAACACCTCAGATTACATTATCTTGTTAAGAGCTTAGTCATACACTGGCCACATGCTACTGCAAGGGAAACTGGTGAGTTTACTGTGAATAACAGATAACTCAGCTAACATTTCAGAGTTGTATTAGTTGGGGAAGAAAGGAAAAAACAGGTGTAGTGAAGCAGCACTGGTTACACCTGGTATTCGGCTGCATCTCCCATCCAGTTTGGCAATGCTCTCTAGTATGTGAAGCCCTCTCTGCTCTCTCCATTGCTGGAGCCTGGAGCTAGCTCAATCTCCAGTTGACCCTCTCCACATTGGATATTTCTACTAAAAAGGTCATCCTAGCCAAAGTTGACAGATGGATCACACATTTTTCTGCTTTTTTTCACTCTCCTTAGCAACATAAAGCATTTGACAGTTACAGTTTTGTGTTTTTGTTCGTTTTTTACCATAAGGGCAAAACAACAATAAAACAACTTGATTGTGAGAAGAAAGGTTTGGAGAATAGTGAAATGAAAGTAGGTTCGCAAAGCTCAAAAAGAAAGTTGGGACAAAGAGAAGCAAGCTGACTCACTCTAAGTTCTTGTAAAAGGCTCAGTGAGTAGAAGCAACAGATGACTAAAAGCTGAGGTGATAGGGGACTGGCTGGAAGAAGGTGAAGAGGCTGTAGGAGCAGCAGATCTTCCCCCACACATCCTGGAAGAAGCGTGGACATCACTCAGTGTAGGGTGCGCCAGAGGATTCTGGGAGCACAAGCATGTCTGAAGACAAGACGTTAGAATAAAGAGACTTAAAGAAAGTCTAAAGACCAGTATGAGAGACTCATAGCCCCTTTGGCTGGCTCTACAACCAGCATGCTACAAGCAGGCTGATATCACTCAGACAGAAATTAGAGGAATTTTCTCTGAGACAACTGATCAGCCCAATGGAAATGTCTAATGGATACTCAATATATGGGAGTTTGTCAATGGATTGTACCTGGGCCAATGTGTTGTCGAAGCATTTCTCTTTTTTAATCTTTTATTTATTATTATTATCATTTTATGATACAGTTCCAGAGGCCCCTAACATTTCCCTTATCCCCTCCCAACTTCCCCCCGAACCGAGTTCCCTTATATCATTACTATTGTATAGTTCTTCATGCACAACACATGTCCATCATTGCGTGCATGGACAATGGTAGAGAGTCCAGCATCCTATTGTCAAGATATAGTAAACAGCTTCTTTGGGAGTCCATCTTTTTCTGAAAGTAGAGATGCATACTTCTTTGTATCGTCACATCTGGATATGATAGTGTCCATTACACAGTTACTATACATCCCCTTAAATGAAAAACCAAAATACAAAAATCAAATACAGGAAGAAAAATAGAAATTTACAATGCTATGCAGTTAAATAACATGCTGCTAGGTATGATAGCCTATATTACACAGTTACTATACATCCCCTTAAATGAAAAGTCACAAAACAAATATCAACAACAGGAAGAAAAAAACAAATTAAAACACCATGAAGTTAGGTAATATGCTGCTAAATGACTAAAGTGTCGCTGAAGAAAGCAGAAAGAAAATCAAGAACCTTCTTGAAGAAAATGATGCTACTATATGATCTATGACTCATGGAAGAATTTAATCAGAAGAAAGTGTTTTGAAGAGATGAAATTAACAAAAAAAAATCCATGAGATGCAGTTTCCGCTGATCTTTTTTGGTGAAATGTGTCTCTTGTAGGCAACAAATAGATGGGTTTTGTTTTTTAATCCTGTCTAATAATCTATCACGTTTGATTGATGAGCTTAATCCATTAACATTCAGGGTTAATATGTATGGGTGGTACTTTGGTCCTGTCATTTTAGCAATGGATTGTTCATTGATTTAGTCTTCTGTTGTCATTTTGCTAGGGTGTACTTTACATTTACCTTTGGTTTTGGTGGATGCTATTCCTCTTCTCTGTCAAGAGAACATCTTGAAGTATCCTTTGTAGGGCAGGTTTGAAAGAGGCAAATTATTTTATCTTTTCTTTATTGTGGAAGAGTTGTATTTCATTTTCAACTACAAAAGAAAGCTTTGCTGGTTATGTTATCCTGGGCTGAAGGGCTTTCCATACACATTGAACTCCCAGGTGATTTTTATTTCTTGACCTCTTATTACAGCAATGGTAAGACAAAATCAATAGATATCTGAGGAAAGTCTTTAATATGAAACTGGGCATATACAAAGCAACAGGGCAGAAAAAGCAATTCTGTGGGATACAAGATGGTTCAGTGAGTACACACACACACACACACACACACACACCCCAAAATCTTTAAAATTATAGAGCATCCGGAGAGGAAAGAGAAATTATCCGATATAGGAACTGGATACTATAAAAGCAAATGCTTTTAAAAAGTTATTGAAAATTAAGAGTGTGATCCAAGCAAACCAATAGAAAGATAAAAATAAGGAAATCTTCCAGAAAATATAGTAGGACAAGCAAATAGAAAATGGAAAAAAAAAAAAAAAAGAAAGAAAAGTCAGTGAAACTGAGGATCAAACAGTTTAGGAGGTCCACTTTTCAAACCAAACTCTAGAAAAAGAACATGCACCAGTAAACAGACAAACTTCTTTCTTATACAAAACTAAAATGTGTCTCCTTATGGCTTTCATACACTGGTCAGTGATTCATCATTTTAATCAATGGGGAATAGACGATTCCTGCTTTTCACATCTAAAGCTCATAGAAAATGTGTGCTATGAAAACTCTACCCCTGGATTATCAGATATTTTTTGCACCAAAATTAAGCTTGCCTTTTGATTCTATTTTTCCGAACATTTTTTGAGTATGCTCGTGATGGAAGCAATTTGGAGGATATTGAAGATATTGGAGGAGGAGAAAGGCATTGCTGAGCCAACAGTTACATGAAAATTCTCAAAGTGAAGCTAACAGTTCAGAACTGAGTCTCCGATCAACTCACGCAGGTGCACCTCTGCTTAATGAAGTGTTTTGGGCCATCCTTGTTTTACTGATCAGCCCTGTGAATTTCAGTCCCACCTTCCCGTCCCTGACGGTCTAGGATTGCCACCACACACAGGTGTGAGGGAGAGCACTCATTCCTAAGTGTTCCAATTTTAACCTCTGGGTTGCATTTCTCTGCCACCCAAGTAGATGCCCTCTGACCAGGCTCCTGTTACAGAGCATCTGCTATGTAGTGTCTGGTGCCAGTTCAGAAACACAATGTTCTGGGCACGAGAACAGTGCAGAGTGGCATGGGACCATCACTCCATCACAAGCATAGACTTTATTCTAAAGCGTTTTCCCAGGACCACAGTATTTACACTGGCATTCCTATCAAACTGGGACCTCAAAGTCAGTCAGAAAATTCCTTAAAGCTTTTTGACAGGACCTCCTACTAAGTGATGCCTCCACTACAACTATTGTTTTTTGACACAAACAAAAAGTGGAGGACGTAGCATGTGTCTACCTAATTTTTTTTTGTTAGAAGCAATTCGATCTTCCAGTTTTTGGGAGCGATTTCAAAATTGGTTCAAGCTCAATTGATGGCTGAACATGTACTAGCACACAAGAAAACACAACCCACTGTTGAGAGTTCTTGTTCGAATGATATTATTCTTGGTCTTGAGTTAGCATCTGCTCTTTTCTATTGCTTTTTGGCTCTCACTCCACATTTTTTTAAAGATTTACTTATTTTTATTGCAAAGTCAGATATACAGAGAGGAAGATCTTCTGTCCGTTGATGCTCTCCTCAAGTAGCCACAACAGCTGGAGCTGAGCCGATCTGAAGCCAGGAGCCTGGAGCCTCTTCCAGGCTTCCCATGTGGGTGCAAGCGTCCTCGACTGCTTTCCCAGGCCACAAGGAGGGAGCTGGATGGGAAGTGGGGCTGTGGGATTAGAATCGGTGCCCATATGGGATTCCAATGCATTCAAGGCGAGGACTTCAGCCGTTAGGCTACAACGCCAGGCCCTCTTTCCACATTTCATAGCTAGTTAATGCCTCTTCTCCCATTTGATAGCTCAGCCATCCTTGTAGACGGCTACTGAGGTTTTTTTTTCCTCCTCCAAGCAAAGAGTGCCACGGCTTTTCAACCAATCCTCATCAACTGTGGTTTCCAAATGTCTCTGTCCATTGGCTGCTCTGCCCTGGGTGTGCCCAGATTTTGAACATCTTTCTCCAACCCTGTCAGTGTCACCCCAAACCCTATGAGTTGTGTAACCTGGGTGATTTATAGAAGCACCTGCATCCTTATTTATAAAGTGAGATAGAAAGGTCTTCTTGTAAGTTCTAGACGATGAAACCAGCATGTGAAATACTGACTACAATACCTGACACAAGGAAACCCCCTGCAGTCCCGTAGGGTTGTTAGACAAGTTAGACAAGGAATTACCCTCTGGTTCAGAAGCCACCCCCATCCAAGTCAGCTCTGTCTGTGACTTATTTGTGCCCTGCATTGCCTCAGATCCCTGGAACAGGGCTTGGCACAGTCTCTAGGTAAGTACTGTAAGACAGGTTAGTGTCTGATGTGAACTGTGGTTCATCTTAGCAGGTGTATGACAGCCTTGAAGGAGAGGCACATGGTTGACTCTAGTAGTTGTGTGAGAGTCATGGCATTGCATATGTTGCTTTATTCTTTTCTCTCTTTCCCAAATAGTTGCAAAGCCTAAAGCAAAGGCCTGATTGGGAAAATAGGGGTCATTCACATGATGAAGTAGTCCGTTATCAAAATGATGATCTTTCACTGATTTAGAAGTATTTTAAGAAGTTGCTTTTAAATATATAGAGAAACAAGATATTAAGTTGGCGGGTGGGAGTTTGGAGGGGGAATCCCAGTCTTTACAAAATTGTACCATAAAATTCAAAATAAAAATTTAACAAAAAAAAGAATGTATACCAGAAAAAGAGATACTAAGTTGGCTATAATTATGTGGTAAATTATTTTTATTTTTCAATTTAGAATTTTTCTAAAATGTACTTTTAATACTATGTAATAGGTTTGCACAAGAAAATAATGTAGAATTAACAGGTAAATAGTAATAATAAAGAATTTGCCATGAATCTGTCATTTATTTCTGCAAAAATGCTCATTGCCTTATTATATGCTTACAACCTAGACTTTAGCTAAATTCCTTACTACAACTTAAATGTAAATCAAAGACTTTATAATCCTAAGACTAAGGTTCTTAAAGAACTGGTAATATGATCTATGATTGGTACCACAAAATTTGACTTTAAAAGAAAGTTTTTTTAATCAAAAAAAAATTTTAAGTAGTAAGTGTTATTTATTTTAAATTTTACCTTCACTTTATTTGAAAGGCAGAGAGACAGAGATAGGGTCAGTCATGAGAAGATTGTCTGCTGGCTCTCTCCCCAGATGACCACATCATTTGGGGCTGGACCAGACGGAAGCTAGGGGTCTCAGACGCAGGCTATGTCTCTCATGCAGGTGGCAGAGCAAAGTGACTGATTTGGTCACCAGGGTACTTGTTAGCAGGAAACTGAAGCCAGAGTGGATCGCAACCCAAACTCAGGAGCTCTGAGTTGGTATTTGAGTCCCAAGTAGTGTCTTAAATCCCATGCCTGGTCTCCTACCTGATCTCAAACTTGGATTTTAGAATGCGTTCTGACCTAACTTTCTTGCAGGTCTTCTAAAACTTTTGAAATGCATAAATTGTAAAGATTCCACTAGAAGCTGTAAACTGTTTCTTTAGGAGTTACTGTTTAAGAATTCTGCGACTTGGGCCTAGCACGATGGCTCAGTGGCTAAATCCTCATCTTGCACACGCCAGGATCCCATTTGGGCACCAGTTCATGTTCTGGATGCTCCACTTCCCATCCAGCTCCCTGCTGGTGGCCTGGGAGAGCACTAGAGGGTGACCCAAAGCCTTGGGTTCCTGCAACCATGTCAGAGACCCGGAAGAAGCACATGGATCCTGGCTTTGGATTGGCTCAGTTCTGTCTGACCACTGTGGCCTCCTGGGGAGTGAACCAGCAGATGGAAGATCTTTCTGTATCTCCTTCTCTTTCTGGATCTTCTTTTCCAATAAAAAAAAAATTAAGAAAACAAAAAGAATTCTGTGACTTTAAAGCATGCTTCCTAACCCTCCCCCCCAGAAATTTCAATAAAAATATTAGTATCAAAGTTCTTGGTTTTATTGGGAAGTTGATTTTTTTCCCTCACTTTATTTTAAGGTATCCCATTTCACAAAATTCCCATTTTGGAAGTTGATGGAGTTGTCCTTCACCAGAGCTTGGCAATAGCAAGATACCTGGCCAAGAACACAGGTAATTCATATATTATCTTTAAGGTTTTTGATAAATGAAAAACACACACATATATATAGCATTCACTATTTGTGATTGAATACTGTTGTACAAATGTAAATGGAATTAAAAGCTAAAGAAGTATAAATGCACCATCTTTATACAGTTTAATGTTCCACGACTGCCCGATAAGCCAACATGTTTATTTCGTATTTGCCCTCTCGGCTCACACCTCCTTGCTGTTCAGGTCCTTTGGGGAATGCAGCAGAAATCACTGGATAGGTCTGTCTCACCCCAAACTTGCGTTCCAGTATTATATTATCAAAGAAAATTAACAAATGGTAGACATATATGGTGGAGAAAGGCTGAAATCCCCTGGACTGTCAAAATCATGTGCTCAAGGATGTCCTCCATCCTAGTCATGGGGGAGGAGGACACCGGAATCTGTAGTTGCTTTATGTGGGTGTGGATTTCTGGATTGCGGGGAGGGGAGCGTAGCATCTGTATCCGATGGCATCGATGTGAAGTAAGGAAAAGTGCAGCCCAGGACTCACCTGTGCCTGACACCTTTCTTCCATCCTGGTTCCATCGCCACCCTCTCTTCCCTCTTGTCCCTCTCACAGTATTTCTGAATATAAAGCTATGTAAAAAGCCACTGTAGATTCTTTCGAAGTTTCTTTCTATCACATCCATCTGCAGGGTCACCAGTTCCCCTATTCAGCTCACCTTCACCATGATCTAAGTCATCACCTCATGGTTGTTATGGTTACATCAAAAACAAACTGGGCCATAAATACCAGGGTTTTTTTTTCTAATTAAACAAAGTAACACATACTAAAGTACAATAGTGTGTGCTAAACTAGCACATTTCAACAAATACGGTGTTTGGAAATAAAGAACAAATGGAGATTACAATTGAATGGGTCTTTTACATAAAGCATGCCTATAACTGTGCATCAGTGTTTTTCAAAATTTAAGGACATCAGGATCAGTAAGAGGCTCATTGAAATACACATTGCTCAAGCTCAATGTCAATTCCAAAAACTTTGATTCTGGAAGCCTCATGTGGGCATCTCGCTGTGAGCACCACTGGGTGGCAGCGTTCCAGGTCAGGGCAAAAGGGCATGAGAACAAGAAATGACTTTCCAGTGTGCAGCATGAAGGAGAAGCAGAAACAAAAAACACCTAGTAAGATCCCTTGGATCTGACTGGAAGGGCTCGCCAGCAAGGCCTTATTTCGGAAGCAGAAATGCTGGGTCTGACCGCTACCTAGAAAGAAACACAGCTCCAGTCGTGAATTTAGGAAACTGAATCTGATCATACTTGCACTAGCGCAACGTTACTGCAGGGCAGCAGGTGAGGGGTTCCTGGGAGTAGTCCAGATGACCTTGGCAAAGAAGAGGGGATAAATAGAGTAAACCTGTGAATGTTGAATCAGTGTAGGGAGGACAAGACAGTTGTTGGCATTTGGACAGCAGTTTTTGACCTTGAGAGAAGATAATTTTTTAAGCATTGATTGTATTTATTTGAAAGGCAGAATTAAAGGGAGGTAGGAGAAAAAGAGAGAGGCCTTCTATTCACTCACCAAATGGCCACATGTCTGGGGGTGGGTCAGGCTGAAGCCAGAAGTCTTATTTGGGTCTCCTACCTGGGTGCATGGGCCCACATACTTGAGCCATCCTCTGCTGTTTTCCTGGGTGCATTAGCAGCTGGAAACATGAAACATTAGAGCACACAAACAGTACCCAAGAGGGATGCCAGCGCTATAGGCCATGCTTAACTTGGAATACCACAGTGCTGACTCCAGCTGGGTCATTCGGCTTGATGTTGGTCTTCTCCAGTTGAACCAATGTGCCATGTGGGCAAAGAATTTATCATTTTTTATTCAACAATAATACAACCCAGTTGGAGCTGACTCATTATTGGGGCTCAGTAACTGTTGAACTAAAAAAGGGAGCTTTGGGTCCCAGCCCCGGTAGCCTAGTGGCTAAAGTCCTTGCCTTGTATGAGCCAAGATCCCATGTAGGTGCTGATTCCTATCCCGGCTGCTCCACTTCCCATCCGGCTCCCTGCTTGTGGCCTGGGAAAGCAGCAGAGGATGGCCTTTGGGGACCCTGCACCTGCACGGAAGACCTGAAAGAAGCTCCTGGCTTTGGATTGGCTTAGCTCCGGCCATTGCGACCACTTGGGGAGTGAACCAGCAGATAGAATAAATCTTTTTAAAAAAATTTTAAAGGAAGAGTTGATATAAGGTAGGGTGTGATGACTGCATTTTGGGATTTGTTGAAGAAAACTTAGAAACGAAAAAAAAAAGTACTCACTCAGACATATCCAAAAGGAGGCTGAGAAATGAGCCTACCATTTTCGACTAAAAATATGGCCTGAAGATTACCTATTTGAAAGGAAGAATTAAAGGAGATAGGAGAGAAAGAGAGAAGCCTTCCATTCACCAAGCTTTGGTGTGGCTGTCACAGCAGGGAGAAAGTGGGTGATGAGAACCTGCAACAGATTCTAAGGGACTGCGGGCTTTGAATGCCACAGAGAAAACTGCACACTGTTTTTACAGGAACTCGAACTCCCTAGCACATCCGTTCCGCCTTTTACAGCTTTCATGTATGCATAGATCACCGTTGTCAGTGTGCAATTGTCAGTTTTTAGTAAATTTATGCAGTTGCACAGAAGTCATTTCTACGAGAGTGTTTTTGCATTGAACCGTTTTAATAAACAGTGAGGAGTGGGAGTTTGGCACAGTGGCTTAAGTCACCTCTTGAGAGACTACCACTCATGTAGGAGTGCCTGGCTCAGGGACCGGCAGCTCCAGTCTCCTGCCAAGTCACTTTGGGTGAGAGTGGATGTTGCACCCAAGCAGGCTGAGGATCTACTGCCCTAGTGAGAGACCTTGATGGAATTCTGGCTTCTTGGCTTCATTCTGGCCAGGCCTGGTTGTTGCAGGAATTTAGGGAATGAACCAATGGATGAAAGATCTCTCTCTCTCCGTATGTGTATGTATGTCTCATTGGGTCTCTCTAATAAAACAAAAATAAATTAAGCAAATACATTGAAACCCATGAGAAAATACTTAGAGCAATGATTTACGAGCAAAAAGAATGATTAACACGAGAGAAAAAGGAACCTCTAGCATTTTAAACTGTGAGTCTCTGAGTAGAAAATAAATGCTCAACAAAAATTATAAGCAAAGCAATAAAATATATTGTAGCTATGAGTTATTGCAATGTTGTTTAAATTATCAAAAAAATGGGAAAGAAACCTAATAAGGCTAAATGAGTGGAAATCTGGTGTAGCTGAAAATGCAAAGCAACGTGATATTTAGGTATGTGTGGTCGCTAACAAGGTAAGGAATTTTGCGAGATGGATAAGAACAGGTATGAAAGCTAATCTCCACTGATGACCATTTCATTTGTCTTTGACTTTTCCAACATAGAAACATTTTGCCTGTGAAAAGCAAACTTTGTGATATAGCAAATGAAATTCAGTGAGTTTGTGATCATAACATGGCGTCTCTGTGTTCCATAGATTTGGCCGGAAAAACAGAAATGGAACAATGTCAAGTTGATGCAATTGTGGACACACTGGATGATTTCATGTCACTTTTTCCTTGGGCAGAGAAGAATCAAGATAGAAAAGTAATGTGATCACTTCGCTGTCACTGCTGCTAATCACATGCCGCTTGCCAGAAATTACGATAGTTGGTGCTAAGACACTCTTTCTGGTGCTAAGTAATATGAATGTGTAGCTTTAAAACATCAAATTATATTAAATTTTCAAACAAAAGTACAGAATTTCCATGCCTCTCACATTAGCCCTCTGCTAAATAGAGCCTTTCTTATGCTTTGGGATATTTCTTTTGAATTTACACTCTCCGTATTTCTCTAGGATGTATAATTATAGCTTTGTTTGATTCACCAAGTTAAGACAATTTCTATGGACTTCTTGCAATGGCAATCATAATTCTTCTCTTGAGGAAGATGTTGTGGTGCAATGGATTAAATCTCTGCCTGCGACACCGGCATCCCGTAGGTACACAGGTTCTAGCCCCAGCTGCTCCACTTCCAGCGTCCTGCTAATATGTCTGGGAGAGTAAAGGAAGTGGCCTAAGTTGTGTTATGCACCAATGTTTCAACACCATAGCGGCCATTTGGGAGTGAGTTGGCAAACACAAGATCTCGCTTCTCCTTTCCTGTTATAATTCTAGCTTTCAAATAAATGCATGCATCTTAAAAAAAAAAAAAGTTAAACTAAACTAAAGGTTTAACCTCTTTGGATTATCTCTGAATCCCTTTCTCCAAGCTCCAGATAAATTAATACTGAATTTTTTCGGTTAGGTCAAGGTGTAGTGATTACATTAGTAGTCAGATGCAAATATGTACAGAATTGTGTCACACTTTGTTTCTCTCCCTCTGGGGGATCTTTCCACACTATCCTATGGCCTGCCATGATCTTCCAACAAGCTCAGCAGCAGCAGGTCCTCCATGGCTGTTTCCTGGGAGAGATCTGGTTGGCTCGGCTCTGCTTTTCAGGGCTCGCTAGGATTCCTGCACAGCTGCCATCCTTGGCTTTGCCTCCACCGCTGTCCCTGTGCTGTTGTCTCTGCTGCTGGAGTTGACTCCTGAGGAATGCCCTCCTCCTTAGCTTACTCCTCTGCTTCCCTGGAGCAATCCTCCAGTACTCCAGTCATGGCGAGGAGGTAAGATGATGACAGATGCAGTGAATGTTTGTCTTGCGAGTCAACCAGCCTGAGATTGGTTCCATTGCCAGCACATGGGAAGTGCTGCTGCGTTCCTACCTCTTCACTGTCACCTTGGCTGCCTCTCTTACCATTTTCCCAGGCTCATTTTTCTGTGTTCCATCCTGCTTTTATAAAGTTGTCCTCCCATAGCTTACTGATCAAAGGAAACAAATGTTGGGGCTTTGCTGTTCTTACTTCATTTTGATAGTTGCTTTTCAGTTGTAGAATTCTGTGTTGAAAATAGCTTTTGCATCGTGTTTGGGAGGCATTATCTATGGTTATCTAGCTGTTCTGAACTTTAAGCTGCTGCAATTAGTGACATTTTGAATGTGATCTCTTTTTCCCCCTCCAAGAGTGGAACACCTGTCCTTGGAGTTCTAAAATGGTGCGGACATGTGCCTTGGCATGACTGTGCCTGCCTCCATTGTGCTATCTCCTTGTTGGCTCAATCAGGGGCTACTAATTGCTTCTTGGTTGTTTGACTAAGATCAAATGCAATCAGAGATTAGTAATCTTAATTCAAGAAAATATATTTGAAGCATTTCACTTATGGTTTCTTTCCCCTTTATTCGCTTTGTCCCAGTATAATAGAATTTCTGTTGTCCATACAGTCATCCTTTCTTTTATGTATATAAATATACAGATTTATATATATAAATATGTGTATATAAATATATATAATAAATTTATATATATATATATATATATATATATATATATATATATATATATATACAGCATAATCGGGTATACAGAGAGAAGGAGAGACAGAGAGGAAGATCTTCCATCCATTGATTCACTCCCCAAGTGCCCCAATGGCCGGAGCTGTGCTGATCCAAAGCCAGGAGCCAGGAACCTCTTCTGGGTCTCCCACACAGGTGCAGGGTCTGAAGGATTTGGGGCCATCCTCGACTGCTTCCCTAGGCTACAAGCAGGGAGCTGTATGTGAAACAGGGCTACCGGGATTAGAACTATACCTTAAAGAATCCCGGTGTGTGAAAGGCAAGGACTCTAGCCACTAGGCTACCACGCCGGGTCCTTTTCTGTTTTTTAAACACTACGTTCAGGAAGAATTCTCCAACTTCGTCAACTTTTGTCTCAGATTTTAAGTGCCTAATATTGTGCTTTTAAATTTATAGGGGTTCTTTATGATAGTATTGTGTCTTCAATGAAGTTTTACATTGTTTGTATCAAATGAACATAATATCCTCCATTTGCCTAGAATAGGTTTGAGAAATTGCGTTTGTACCCCTGCTGGTGTTTCTTCTGAGAGAGGTCCAATTTTTATCATCTATGATAAAGATGAAAAGCAGGGAATTTTAAAAGAGTATCCAAAACTCTCAGCAGGTGAATGGGGGTTATGGATCTGGGGGATCTTGAGGCCCTGTGAAGGACACTCCCTAAGAGCATGATCATCAGGCATCCTGCCTGGCGTGGTGGTTTCTGGAGAAGACTTTAATTTTCAGCCCAGATCCAGGGGCCCGGCTGCCTGTGTCCCAGAGGCATGCAGGAAGGAGAGGCCCATGAGGCTCACAGTGAGCAGGTAGCAGGCAGGTGTTCACAGAATCCTCTCCTGGGGCTCATCTGGCGTGTGTGACGTCCCCCTGTCCAGAGACCATCTGCAAGCGTTTCATCCTGCAGTCCACTGCGAGGAGTGAGGTGGGGCGGTTGTCTGGCAGTGTGAAGTCAAGGAGAAACCTCATCATTGTAGTTCTCCACCCATCTTTGTCCTCTGCCCTGGCCTGTAACCCCAAGTCGAGCTCTGCCCCGTCACTGCCCAACTCTTGGGGCATCTCTTGGTGTGGACCAGGGTTAGTTCTCAGCATCCCTTTGCAGATGCTATGCAGATGCCTGTTTTAAAACTTCAAATTTTGGGACCCGGCGGCGTGGCCTAGCAGCTAAAGTCCTCGCCTTGAACGCCCCGGGATCCCATATGGGCACCAGTTCTAATCCCGGCAGCTCCACTTCGCCGGTTCCAGCTCCCTGCTTGTGGCCTGGGAAAGCTGAAGAGGACGGCCCAAAGCTTTGGGACCCTGCATCTGCATGGGAGACCCGGAAGAGGTTCCTGGTTCCCGGCTTCGGATTGGCGTAGCACCGGCCGTTGTGGCTCACTTGGGGAGTGAATCATCGGATGGAAGATCTTCCTCTCTGTCTCTCCTTCTCTCTGTATATCCAGCTTTCCAATAATAATGAAATCTTTAAAAAAAAAAAAACTTCAAATTTTACTTCCTTTTGTCTCCTCTCCCTCCCACCTCCAAGTGGGTTCTGGTGTGTGTGTGTCTGTGAGTGTGTGTGTGTGTGTGTGTGTGTGTGTGTGTGTGTATTTAAAGGCATTACTATAGTTTTCAGATAGAAACAAAAGTATCCATACTCTTTCTCCAGGATCCTAAATGAGCCATTTTGATTCTATCCCAGTGCTAGCCTCCTACATGGTTCTCATTGCAACCTCTGTTTCTGAAGGCATTTACCTGTTGGTTGTCGGAGTCCCCTAGGAGGTTAAGTCAGCCAGGCCAGGTTCCAACCCGCATTGTTCAGCTGGTGCACCCTGCCCTACCCAGCAGACTACATTTCATGAGGTCAGGCATCAATCTGTTGAAAGGCTGATTGGACAGCTGCTTGTCACTGGCCAGGCACAAACCCTTTACGTGGATTGCCACACTCAGCCCTCCCTGGCTTCCTCAGAGAGAAGGGCTGCCTCTGGACAGACTGACATTTCAGATGAAGAAGTAGAGAGTTAGGTTCCAGAGTCACTCCAAGTCACAGCAGTGACGGACAGCCAGGCTGCAGCACCCAGAGCCCCGTCAGCTCTGTCCTGATGGCTTGCATGCCCGATTCCCTCCCAGAGCACCACCCAGGGATGCAACTGTTGCCGTCCCAAGTTGCCAGAGGAAAACACAGAGAGGCGTGTTGTATAGAACGTTTGGCTCAAGCTGTCGAGCCAGCAGATGCTACCCGAGGAATTTCCATCCGTGTTCTTAGTTGCCCGGGTGTAGTGCTCAATGCCAGCAGCTGTTCAAAACAGCTGTGCCTGCATATGTATGTGCCAGGGCCTAGGGCCAAAGGCCATGGCACAGAACAGCAAGTGGTATTTTATTAATTCACCTAAGCACATATATTTGAAGTACTTCGTTTAATTAGGACCTGTGGATTTGAATAGAAATATTTGCAAATAAAAGCATTTACATATGCCGACTCGATAAAAACATCAAGTTTGCGCTTGTGGGAGACATACACATACTTGCAACTACCAGGACAAGGCCTTTTGATTTATTTATTTTAAAAATTATTTTTTATTGGAAAGGCAGATTTACACAGAGAGAAGGAGAGACAGAGAGAAAGATCTATCTGCTGGTTCACTCCCCAAATTCCCGCAACGGCTAGAGCTGAGCAGATCCGAAGCCAGGAGTCAGGAGCTTCTTCCAGGTCTCCTATGTGGGTGCAGGGTCTCAAGACTTTGGGTCAACCTTTACTGCTTTCCCAGGTTACAAGCAGGGAGCTAAATGGGAAATGGAGCAGCCGGGACATGAAGCAACACCCATATGAGAATACGGGCACTTGTAAGGGGAAAGTTGGCCAATTAAAGAAGAGCTCAGCTGTGATAAAGAAGGTGTTTCCAGTCTCTTAGATAGAAATGTACGGCGGCCCCAGAGTGAGCCTGCCAGCTCCAGATCCCACTGTGTTTATTCCTTGCTTTGTCCGAGCTCCTACTTAGAGCTGCAACTCTGTCTGTAAAGGAGTGTTAGGACAGATCTGTTTTGAAGGCTGTTGGATGAACTGAATGATAGCAGATACAATTATAGCTAGGAAACAAATGTTCAATACATTCCAGCTGTTATCATTAATATGGTTCTGTCATAAAGCTCTGTGATAACTGATTTTCTTTAGACAAGTCAGTTGTGGCTTCTCTCAATTACATATTCATTTCCAGAGACAAATAGATGCCTACTCCTCATTTTCCAAACGGTGTCTATAGATTTTTGTGTCATGTGCCAATGACTCCACTCAGGGACAGTGTGTTGCCTTCTCAACCTGCTTTTCTCCACTGCTCCATGTTCTGCCTTTCTGTGGCCAGGGCTGCAGCAAAGTGCTCTCAGAACGTTGGCAAAGAAACACCATGTCTGTTAGAAGAATGCCTTGGCATACTACCTCCCAAATCATTTCACAGGTCATTAGAAATACAAGTGCATGAATAAAACATAGGAAGCGATAACATGTTGCAGAAACATTGTTGATAACCACGGATTATTTAATTAACATCTGGCCAGCAGTGTAAAATGAATAGTGCCACGTGTGTAATTCCTCCTCCAGTCTCATTGTAGTTAGTTACACTGCTGCCACCTTGTGGTCAAGTAAAAAATCTCAAAGCCAAATACCGAGAATTAAGGAGAACAAAAAAATATTCTTGGTGCTATATGTGCTTTACAAATCTATCAAATGTACAGGAATTACAAATGTTTCAGTGTTTGTTGCTGCAAAGTTCTAGTTACAATTTAAAAGGTTGATAGCAAATAGGTCTCTGGACTTTGGTCAGTATAACCTTCCTTGCACTTGCCACTCATTTGCCTTGCTTATTTGATGTGAAATGAGTTTCATCACATGAAGAGCAGAGTATGAACTGAGACTGGTGGGACTGACATAAGTCCTATGGCTCTCCCCAGATGGCTTCTATGGCCAGAGAGAAACCAAGAATTCTATCCTGGTCTGCTTTGTGAGTAGAAACGTGCCATCCTTCACTGCTTTCCCAATAGCATTGCCAGGGAGCTGGACTGGAAACAGCAGCTGGGAGCTGAACTGACACTCTGAGATGGTGTGCCAGTGTCTGAGCTGAGGCTTGGTGTGCTACACCATCAATGGTGGCCTCATTACTTTGTTTATATTATTTTGATGGATGCTTTTTAAAATGAGTTTTACCAGAGCCCGGCGCAATAACGTAGTGGTTAAAGGCCTCGCCTTGCACGCGCCGCGATCCCATATGGGTGCCGGTTCTAATCCCAGCGGCCCCGCTTCCCATCCAGCTCCCTGCTTGTGGCCTGGAAAAAAGTTGAGGACGGCCCAAAGCCTTGGGACCCTGCACCCACATGGGAGACACAGAAGAAGCTTCTGGCTCCTGGCTTCAGATCGGCTCAGCTCTGGCTATTGAGATCATTTGCGGAGTGAATCAGCAGACGGAAGATCTTCCTCTCTGTCTCCCCTTCTCTTTATCAATCTGCATTTCAGATAAAAATAAAAAACCTATTTTTAAAAGATGGATGACTGACACCTACAGATAATCGGATCAACATCCCTAATGTCATCAATTTCAAAAATGTAAAAACTTTTCTGCCTTAATGAATTCACGTGGAAGAATAAAGATGAAGGAATACACCTGCTCTTCAAATCATATGGTTAATCTTTCTTCTCATTAAAGTGATCTTTTCTCTTTCCTAGACTCAGGTGTTTCAAGAGCTGCTCACGGGTGAAGCACCTCACCTTCTGCAAGATCTGGACACGTATTTAGGAGAAAAAGAGTGGTTCATTGGTAACTCCGTGAGTATTTTATATCTTAGAAAATAGAAGTAAGTATGCAGATACATATTTAAATGAAAAGATAGACAAAAAAACTTAAGAAAAAAACACTTATAGGGGCCAGTGTTGTGGGACAGCAGGTCAAGCCACTGCTTGCAGTGCTGGCGCCTCATACAGAAGCACCAATTTGGATTCTTCACGGTCTGCTTCCAGTCCTGCTCCCTGCTAAGGAACCTAGGAAACCAGCAGATGGCACAACTACTACACCCATGTGGCAGATCTGGGTGGATTTCCTGGCTCCTAACTTCAGCAGGCCTCAGACCTAGCTGTTTAGGAATTATGCAGACGTGATTGCAAACCACAATCTTCAGTTAGGGGAAGGGAGATAAAGACTTAAGATTAGTAAAGTTAAGTAAATATGCCATTCCTGAATCTGACTTAGAGGTAACAGTCTAAATTCATCTGTCCTTTTTCCTAGCTAAGACAACCAAAGGATTTTGTGGCTCTTTTCTTGAAACTGTGACCAAACTGCAAGCACCCACATTCAGCTCGCTGCAATATGAAGGAGATTCTTGCCAAAATGGTTTGTTCTCAGTTTGGCACAATGTAAAGACCAGGTGGGGATGCCCTGGCCATTGTCCAAACTGGAGTTGTATCCAAAGGGTTCGGAAGCCCAGTTCTATTGACTTGCATTTGGGTAAAGATAGAACAATTTAAGTTGCAGCAGGAACATTAACCACAATGGACAGAATAAAGGAGAAGCAGAGTTGAACACAACTACTGCCAGAGTTTATTTTTTAAGAATTGATTTATTTTTTAAATTCAAAGGCAGAGTTATAGACAAGGAGAGACAAGTGTATACACACACACACAGAGAGAGAAAGAGAGACAGAGACAGAGACAGAGACAGAGACTTTGAGTATTTCATCTGCAGATGCACTCCCCAGATGAATGCAATGACTGGAGCAGAGCCAGTCCAAAGCCAGGAGCCTGGAGCCTCCTCCAGGACTCCCGAGTGGGTTCAGGGCCCAAAGACCCAGACCATCAGGAACTATATGTTTTCATTCTAGAAATACACTTTTTCCTTATTAAAATTTATTTTTAAAGATTAATTTTTATTGGAAAGGCAGGTTTGCAGAGACAAAGATCTTCCACCTGCTGGTTCACTCCCCAAGTGGCTGTAATGCTGGAGCTGAGTTGATATGAAACCGGGAGCCAGGAGCTTCTTCTGGGTCTCCCACACGGGTACAGGGTCCATCCTCAACTGCTTTCCCTGGACACAAGCAGGGAGTTGGGATGGGAAGTGGAGCAGCCAGGACATGAACTGGTACTCATATGGAATACTAGTGCTTAGAACGTAAAGATTTAGCCATTGAGTCGTTATGCTGGGCCTCTATATTTATTTTCTTTAAGGCAGATTAACAAAGAGGAGAGATATAGAGAGAGGTTTTCCATCCTTTGGTTCATTCCAAAAGTGGCCACAACAGCCAGAGCTAAGCTTACCTGAAGCCAGAAAGCAAGAGCCTCTTCCAGGTCTCCCACACGAGTATAGGATCACAAGGACTTGGGCCATCATTTGCTGCTTTCCCAGGCCATAAGCAGAGAACTGGATCGGAAGTGGAGTATCCAGAACACGAATTGCTGCCCATAACAATGTTAGTGCCACAGAGTTCAAGATTAGCCTGCTGAGCCATGATACCAGCTTGCTAGGAATACGTATTTTTCTGTTGATCATCTGCCTAGACAAACACCTTATATCTTAAGGTGCTAATAACAACTACTGGCTTTTGAGGTATGATGTTACTGTAATTTTTCAAATTTCTATTATGACATTTTACTTTTGTAATAACAAACATTGTGAATTTTAAAAATGTCTTTTAGATTGAAGGAACTGTAATTTTGAAATGCTGATAGTTTCTGCATTTTATACTCAAAATCAAGAGGCTTTTGTTTTTCCCTCTGCAAACCAGGTAACTTGGGCAGATTTCTACTGGGATATATGCAGTACCACTCTTTTACTCTTGAAACCTGACTTACTGGACATTCATCCGAGGCTGGAAACCTTACGAAAGAGAGTGCAAGCCCTGCCTTCCATCGCTAACTGGATCCAGCAGAGGCCCCAGACCAGGTTCTAGCTGGGATGTGCTGCCTCCACAGCATCTCTTAGGCCAGATTCACCTGAACTATCAATTCAGCAAACAATCCACACTCCCGACCTCCAACAAGCCTCTGGCTTCTGCTATGCTGTTTCCTGCTTTTAAAACATGCATTAAGTTTCTAGTATTTCTATATATGCTTAATAAAATTTCTTCAGAATATTTTCATGGCATTTATAGCTGAGGAAAAATAGTTTACAATATAGGTAGATGGCATGCTACCCTGGTTCTAATATGCATGAATTTAATCCCCCCCCCCCCAATTAAGTATAGACTTTGCACACTGGTACCTTTAATCACTGGTTGGAGTCCTGGCTGGTCTAATTCTGTTCCATGCTAATGGCCCAGTTGTTTGGACCCCAGCCACCCATGTGGAAGATCCAAATGGAGTTCCAGGCTCCTGGATGTGGCTGTTTGGGAGTCAGCCAGCATTTTTCTCCCCTTCTCTCTTTCAAATGCATAAATACATCTTTACAAAAGAAAAGAAAGAACTAATTTTGACATTTTAATACTGCTGCAGTTCAAGAGGCAATAGATCTGTAGCTAGGGGGCTTGAATAAAGGTGACTGTACATAAATGAGCAAGTTGGTTGTGACAGAAAAGGGGGAGTAGGCAGCACTGGTAGCCTACTGGCTGAAGTCCTTGCCTTACGTCTGCCAGGATCCCATGTGGGTGCTGGTTCATGTCTCAGCTGCTCCACTTTCCTTCCAGTTCTGTCTGTGGCCTGGGTGACCAGGCGAGGATGGCCTAAGCCTTGGGACCCTGCACCCACGTGGGAGACCCAGAGGAAGTTCCTGGCTCCTGGCTTTGGATTGGCTCAGCTCTGGCTGTTGAGACCATCTGGGGAAGTGAACCAGCAGACAGCTCTTTCTGTCTCTCTTTCTCTATGTATGTTTGCATAATAAAAATAAGTAAATCTTTAAAAGAAAGAAGAGAGGTAGCTGTCTAGGAGGAAGTGACATTTCCAAAGACATAAACAAGACCTTCTCATTGAAACAGCAATAGAGAGGCTAAGACACAAACTGGACTATTTGCAAAATGTGCATCTGATAAGGGACTGTAATCCAAGATATACAGAGAAACCAACAACCTGACTGAGGTACGGAGAAGACCTGGATACCTGAAGAAGGAAGATATATAGATGGCACCAAGCATTAAAGGCAAATTAAAACTATGAGATGCCACTACATAACAATCAGAATGGTAAAAAAAAAAAAAAAAAGTAACAACTTTCATTCATTCATGATGGAAATGCCTCATGGTACAGTCATTTTAAAAAAAAAATAGCTTGCAGTTTCTTAGAAAACATACTCTTACGATATGGTCCAGCAATCTGAAACTAACTCCATACAAAAATGTATACATGGAAATTTAAATCAACTTTATTTGCGGCTGGACAAACTTAAGATGTCCTTTGGTAAGTGAACGAATAAACTCTAGCACCTGCAGATCATGCAATGCGTCTCAGTGCTAAAAACGGTCCATTAAGCCGTATGAAAACACTTGGAAGACACTTAAATCCACATGACTAGTTGGGAAAAAAAAGCTCTATTAGGTCTTCTTTTTTTGCAATAAAGCAACTAAGACTTCCTAAACTACACGAGAAGGAAGGCGGTTTGCTTCAGCTCTTGGCTTTCAGGTTTCCAAGATCCAAATATTTCAATGGTTTGGCACCTGATTCAGCTTTTGCGGGCAGTCCCGAAGCAGTCCGAGCAAACACATATGCCTTTGTCTCTTTTTGTAATATCCTCCTCATTCAAATCATGGTGCTTCCTCCCTAACAATCTAACCCAACCAAATCATTCCCCACAGGCCTGCCCTCTTACCATACTTAGTTCACACTCTATCAGCATGATTACTGCTGCACTTTGGGGACAAGCTTTTATCAAATGTGCCTTCTGAGGACATTCAAACTAACAGCAAGCAGACAATCGGAAAATGTTTCATTTCGTACGGTATTCTGAAAAAGAGTAGAGGTTGTCAGGAACTAGGTGGGGTAAGAGAGATAAACGGGCATTGAGCAGAAGGCTGTGGGGGTAGACAGTACACTGGCAGGTGCATGCCATTATGTAGTTGCTAAAACCCATGCAATCTGCAGCATCAAAAGCCACTCTAACAGGAAGTATGGGTTTTTAATAATCTTGTGCCTCAATACGATGAAAGTAAACAAAGCAGCAGTCCAGAGAAGCTACCGAGTGCAGGTATAGCTACTCTAAACCAGTATCTACTCTGAAAATAGTCTATGAACAATCAAAACTGGGAACATTGAAAGTACATTAAATACTGAAAGATAACTTAAAATTAGGCGTATGACAATTTGCCAAGGAAAAGATGTCTCCTTGTAAGTTTTGCAATGAAATAGTACCTTTGTAACTACTCTTATTTTATAAAAACTCAAATTCTCAATGCTTCCTTTAAGGAAGAATAATCTTTTTTTTTGTGAGTAATACATTATTTCCACACTAATATTTTTCCCCTGTATCTGCTGTCAGGGGAGAAACAAAGGGAGAAGCCCCACCCAGCCTCCCACCCATCCCAGGTCCCCGATGTGAGGCACGCTCCGAGGGTCCTGCTCAAGCAGTTCTGATAGTTCAACAGTTCGGAATTGCTGCCAATCTTGCCGTTCCAATCACGATGAAACCTATTCAGAATCCACTGGCTGACATAGCCTTTTCATGGTTGGGGTTCTGAGAAGTAAGAATAATCTTGCATTTTAAAGTACATTCAAAAACAGGGATGCTTTTAATATATTTGCATAATTTTTGCAGCATGTATAACAGTTTTTCCTAATGTTTACCTTTTTAAAAGAATTACTTCTTTTTACTTAAAAGGCAGATTTACAGAGACAGAAAGGGAAAGATCTTCTGTCGGTTCACTTCCCAAATGGCCACAATGGCCGAAGCTGATCTGATCTAAAGCTAGGGACCAGGACTCTTGTCCAGGTCTCCCATGTGGGTGTAGGGGCCCACGAACATGAGCCATCCCCCACTGCTTTCGGAGTCTGTAAGCAGGAAGCTGGATAGAAGTGGAGCAGCTGGAAGTAGGACTGACTCCCATATGGGATGCCAGCAACACAAGTGAAGGATCATCATGTTGAGACACCATGAAGGCCCATTCCTGGTGTTTTAAGATCGTTTGTACAGTTATAACTTGCAGGCACATTTTTGGTTCCATTCCACTGTGTGCAAAACAAGAACCAAGTACGCCAGCAAGTCATTTAAATGGAATTTTCCAAATAATACCCCTCCCTCAAATACAAGCCACTAATAATAAATAGCAAAGTTTAGCTTGATGGAATATTAGAAATGTTTAAGTATTTCTTGTCATAGAAACACATGAATGAAACAGATGGGGTGCAAAAGAATGAGAAAAGGCACCCAGGTGTGCTGTTATTGTAGGTGCTGCTTTCCACTCAGCAACCCCGTGGAATTGGGAAAAATGCTCAACACTTTATACAAACTGCTAAAGATTATACCTTAGAAACAATGTATTTCACAAGCACCCTCCTTTTTTGGATCAAACTTTCAAACTAAAGGATGTTGATAAAATGATAGGGATGAGGGCCCGGCATGGTAGCCTAGCTGGTAAAGTCCTGACCTTGCACACGCCGGGATCCCATATGGGCACCGGTTCTAATCCCGGCAGCTCCGCTTCCCATCCAGCTCCCTGCTTGTGGCCTGGGAAAACAGTTGAGGACGGCCCAAAGCTTTGGTACCTTGCACCTGTTTGGGACATCTGGAAGAGGCTCCTGGCTTTGAATCACTGCAGGTCTGGCCATTGTGGTCACTTGGGGAGTGAATCACTGGACAGATGATCTTCCTGTCTGTCTCTCCTGACTTTGCAATAAAAATAAATCTTTAAAAAAAAGAATTTAAGCACTGCAGTGCAGGTGGAGCTGCTGCTTGTCATGCCCAGACATCAGAGGGCCAGTCCGAGTCCTGGACACTGCTTCTGATCCAGCTTCCTGCCAATACGCCTTGGAAAGCAGTGGAGGATGCCAATTACTTGGGCCTCTGTCACAGGAAACATGGACAGAATTCCTAGCTCCCAGCCCTGGCTGCTGTGGGCTTTAAAAAGGAAACCAGAGGACTGAAGGTCGTCTTCTTCCTTTCAAAAAGTATCTTTAGGAGTAAATAAAAGTGAACCAATCTCTTTTTCATTCCCCTTATGTCATCAATACATTCTGAAGGAAAAAATGTTACATTTAACAAAGAAATTCCAATTGTATTATAGATAATACAGTTAACTTTTCCTCCTCTTCATACATGGCTATTTCATCCACATTATTATATTTCTAATTCTTAATGAGTGTACAATAAATGTAATGAATACAATGTTTATTCAAAATTATGAAAACTCAACACAATCTATGTGCTCAAAATCATAAATCGAGCATAAAACGCAAAGCACTTTATAAGGCATGTTAATAACAGTATCATCTTTAGGGCACCATTTGCACAGAATGAACATTCTATTACTACACCCTTCACCCCAATAAAAAATTTCCTTGCTTGGAGAGGAAGACAAAGGGTAAGGTTCAATCAGGGAAAGCTGAACTGTGTAATTACCTTCAGAAGGGAAAAAAGAAAAGCATCTTGGGAATAAGAAGCAGAAGCTGCAATTCCTTTATTCTATGGATTGCTTAATTTCAGCCTAAAGGTTACACAGAAACCAAACTTCTGGATGCTTTTGTTCTCTCAAAAATACAGGAAAACCAAGTACTAGGAACAATAAAAATATTTCAGCATAAATATCTATTGGCATAAAGTTAAAAGTTCAGTCAGAAACAAGCATGAAAACACTCAAACGCATGTCTTCTCCCCTTGTGTGATCTGCCTTAGGAACTACAAAGCTCCTCAGTGGGTAAAGACATTATTTCAACATATGGTTGCTCCTCTTTATTGATAAGAGACATTTACAAACATTAGCCGAATGAAGTGACAATTGAGAATCGTCCTTAATAAATCCCATTTTATTGATCAACAGATAATATTAAGCACATAAGGCGACACCATTTGTGCTCAATATTATATATTTAAAGGGTAAGGTGACAGAGGGCTGCAAACTGTTAAAAAGTTTGTGAAAATACAACTTATAATCACAAATATTTTTTTAAGCCTAAGACACAATAGAGCATTACAAGGAGAAGCCAACTACATTTCATTTGAGATAAAATCGCAGATGTAACAACAACAACAACATAAGAATCAGCCTATCAATGAAAACACAGTAATACAGAAAAATTACAAGGAATCCATTGTCTGATTTTTAAAAGGTAATATTTAACAATTTAACGAAGGGACACAGGTACGGTGATGCAAGAAGAGGTAGTATTAACATTTTCAAATTTCTTTTAGCCCTATGACACTGAGACATATTCAGTGTGTTCAATATAGCTTGAAGGTTGGGAAGTATACTGAGTCATGAGTTTGTAAGAGCTTGCACATAGCTGAAGGATCACTTTAAGAGTTTTATTCATGTTCTAAGTCCAGAGGGTTCTACTACCTAGCATCTTAGCAAGTTAGGATGCCTTGCAAAGTGTGGTCTCCAATAATTAACAAGTTTCTGATTTATAAATAAATTTATTTATAATGATATTTACATAATAAAAACAAAACACATGAAACTCACAAGTTATACAAAGAATGTATAATAAAACAGCATTATAGCCCTGACAGGCAAATTTTTAAAGAAAGATTTTAATAAAAAGTTAAATATCAAATAGACAACTTCTAAATTTCACTATGTTACCCACACTGAATTGGAATTAAACAATGGCTCTCTCTTCGGGCGGTCCTGTAGTCAAAATTCTGGAAACTGGTAAATTATATTTTGATAAGAGTTTAAGGTAATATGACCTATTTCCATGCAGTTCCTAATGCTGCCTTAACATCATGTCACATCCAGTTTGCTTTGAAGTGAAACAGCTTTAAGTTAGTTTGGTCTGCCAAGACAGAAAAATGTCACCAACATTTCTTTGACGTGTGGGGATGTGGCAGGAAGAAGCCAGTATTCAGAGAGAGAACTGGAGAAGTGACTGGGCAACAGTTTTGAAGAGAAGCAAAGCCAGGAGAGGGAAATCAATGAAAACATGCACGGGAGAGGCAGGTTAAGAAGCACCATTAGTGCAGGAGGGAAACGAACAGAAAGAATTAACTCAGGAGCAAGAGGAGCGCTTCCTTAGTTACTATTCACCAGAAAACAACTTAGTGCCTTAACCAAATGAATCTGTTTGAACCGAAGTATTTGAGAGGACCTGGGGGATGCTAGTGTATGGAATGCCACCTTGAAATTCAGGTTGAGTTCTTGCTGACATTGGTGAACATCTGCTTCAAATAGCAATAAAATGAAAGCGATATCATCTATACAGCTGTGTTCTTTAAACTAACATAATAAAACAAGACCTCAAATGAGACAAGCAAAAACAAGACATAAGCATTATCAAATAAGGCACATGTAAAAATCTACACACATTATCCAGTGAAAGACAATATATATATATTTGGAGGTAGAAATAATTACAAAAATACTGACATTTCTAAAGCATTAGCATATTTGTTACAAACAATCACCAACTAATCCCCATTCAGAAAACTGCTTTGTAAAATGATTCTTCCACATCTTCAGGACTACATATTTGTGGCTTTTTACGAAATCTCACGTGTGAGCATCTGGAGAGTTGTTAGTGGCAATAAAGTTGTCCATACTATGAGAAATGCAATATGGAAACTATAAAAAGGTATAAATGTTCATAAACCCCATGGTCATCATAATGTAAATGTCCTTGAGGGCACCAAGTTGATATTTCCTTATCAAACAGGCATCGGTAGTTGCAATTCACAGGCCCATTGACGTCTTTAATAATGTGGCTATATCTGCTGGCATACTCCCTTCATCACCTGTAGGTCAGAAAGTGCAAGAGAAGCTTAATTAAAACAAAACAAAACAAAACAAAACAAAACAAAACAACAACAACAACAAAAAGCTTATTTCTTGCAATATGCATCATCTTTTTTTTTCCTGTTGGCAAATCCTTACTCATCTCTGAAGGCCCAGTCTGGTTCAGCATCACTTTGCTATAAATCTTCCCAAACCCCTACAAATCTCAGGGCTGCTAACTCTGTACTCTCACTCATATTTCAGCATATTATATTTAGATATAGATCTATAAAGAAAAATATTATGGATACTTCAGGTCATAATCTAATTCATATGCTACATAGTATTTACTTTTTCCACTTGCAAACTGAAACATCTTTTAAACAAATCGAGCAGGGAAAATAAAGACACTGAAGCCCGAAATCCTACCAAATCCCCCCACATTTGATTTTCTTGCACTTATCTAAAACTGTAAGATAGGGGTAGGTGCTGCTCAGTAGTGGGTAAAGCACAGCTGGTGATGCAGGCATCCCATATGGAAGCTAATCTGCGTCCTAACTGCCCCACATTTGATCCAGCTCCCTGCTAATGGCCTAGGAAATGCAGTGAAAAATGGCCAAGTCCTAGGGCCCTTGCACCCATGTGGGAGACCCAGAAAAAGCTCCTGACCCCATCTCAGATCAGCTGAGCACTGGCCACTGTGACCATTTGGGGAGTGAACCAGCGGATGGAAGATCACTCTTGTTTTGTCTTGCCCTCTCTCTGTAATTCTCTAAATCTTTCAAAAGCAAATACATAAGTTTTTTTTTTTAAGATTTATTCATTTTTATTGGAAAGCCGGATATACAGAGAGGAGAGACAGAGAGGAAGATCTTCCACCCGATGATTCACTCCCCAAGTGAGCTCCAACGGGCTGGTGCTGCGCCAATCCAAAGCTGGGAACCAGGAACCTCCTCCGGGTCTCCCACACGGGTGCAGGGTCCCAAAACTTTGGGCTGTCCTCGACTGCTTTCCCAGGCCACAAGCAGGGAGCTGGAAGGTAAGTGGAGCTGCCGGGATTAGAACCAGCGCCCATATGGGATCCCGGGGCTTTCAAGGCGAGGACTTTAGCCGCTAGGCCATGCCGCCGGGCCCAAATACATAAGTTTTTAAAGAAATTTAACAGATGCAGAGAAAACTAGGGAAATAATTCAGGCATAATTTGACCTAGATCTAATCTATACAACAATAACTTTGCACACTGCACGCCAGCCAAAGAGTAAATTCACCGCTGCAAGTTACCTTTCATCCCATGTCTGTTCAAATTTTAACTGAGACATTAGTACCTAGACACTTCAGTTTTTTTGTAATATTCTTTGGTGTAAATCACCCTGTGTAACTGCAGCTAACTACTATTTAACTGTATTAACTGAGGCTACTGCTAGGAGAGATACAGAGAAAGATGGAAAAAAGTGAGGAGAATCTTCTAAGTTTAAAGGCAGTAAAAACATAATGCAACAAAATAAAGCATATGAACTTCAACTCTCTATCACTTTCACATGAACAGTGACTGGAAATACATGTGAAAAACCGTTAACATTATGGCAAAGACAAAATATAGAGGAAGATTTAAATAAAAAATAAAAAGAAAGTGCGTACACTCATACATACACACACCACACTGCCCCCACTCCAACAAATTTTCAGAAATTTAGGAGAAAAGCAGATGGAAGAAAACTGATGTGATAGATAAAATGAAAGTTTCGCCTGCAGGAGGAAGTGGAAGGGACAGCCTAGCCGGAATCTGTCCCTAACACTGAGCAAAAACAGTGGTACTAGGAAACATGGGAAGGACAAAACAGGGTGAAGAGGGATCATAAACCTGGCTCAAGAGAAGCAACTATTCCCTGCAGAGGTACAAAACTCAAGGTTTAGCCTATGGGGAAACAGAGAAGGGTAAGGATGAGCTGAAACAGGGAGAATTTACTGTTGAATGTAACAACAGTCTTCAGTCCCTGCACTTCTCCACCCTGGGAACGCAGCCAGGTGGCTCCTCCCCATCTTCTCCCATCACGAGCGACGGAGGCACACCCTCTGAGGAAATGCACCAGTCCAGTGAGAAAGACTAAGTCAAAAAGTGGGGAGTCTGACAAGCAGCTGACTCCCTCAATGATTAGATGTCATGGTTATATTTGAAGTTTGATTATTAGGATAAAATCCGTATCTGGACATTTGTATCATTCTCAAAAGGGAATTTAATTAGTTTGTAATTCTATTTCATGTGAATTTGTAATTTTTATTATCTTGAATTTTGTATATTAGTACTAGGGGTTTTCTAAAAGTTCATGTAGGGCCCAGCACGATAGCTCGACTAGCTAATCCTCCACCTCTGAGCACCGGAATCCCATATGGGCGTTAGTTTGTGTCCTGGCTGCTCCACTTCTCATCAAGCTCCCTGCTTGTGGCCTGGGAAAGCAGCAGAGGAAGGCCCAGAGCCTTGAGACCCTGCACCCGCATGGGATACTCGGAGAAAACTCCTGGCTTCGGATTGGCGGAATCCCAGTCATTGTGGCCACTTGGGGAGTGAACTAGTAGGGGGAAGATCTTCCTCTCCTCTTTGTAAATATACCTTACCAGTAAAAATGTTCACAAAAAGTTAAGAAAACTATGTATAGACTTTTGCAACAAAATAAATGTAGCTTTAAACTTAATTTTCCCAAAGTTTTCAACTCTCATACATTTTAAATTTTAAACTATGGCAGAGAGACGATGGACAGAGGAAAGATCTTCCACAGCAAGTTCATTCCCAAATACCAGGAACAGCCAGGGCTTATTCAGGCCAAACCAAGAGCCAGGAACTGAATCCAGGTCTCCCATGTGGTTGACAGAAACCCAACTATTTCTGACCATCACCTGCAACCTCCCAGGCTATTCTTTAGGAGAAAGCTAGGATTGCAAGCAGGACCAACCAACACTAGAATCCAGGCACTGTGATGTGGGATGAGGGCATCCCGAGTGGCAATCTAACCACTGTATCAAATGCAGACTCCAAAAGAAATATAATTTACTGAGGGCTCCTTCAGGATCTAGTGGCTTTAATCTGAAAAGTGAACATTATTAAATTAAAACTAAAATTACAAATGCTTTGATTGCAACTTAATGCATAAATTCAACCTTAATAAATTCTCATATTTACAAGTCAAAATTAAATTAACATAAATATTAGGACTGGTTTTTAATAAAACTATGCCATCAAATACATTATGCCATGTACTTTTAAATCTTGAGTTCATAGATTTTATGGTAAGCACATTATAATATTTATGGGGGCCGATGCTGTGGTATATTAAGTAAAGCTACTGCCTGCAGGCCAAAATCCCATACAGGTGACGGTTCAATTCCTGGCTGTTCTACTTCTGATCCAGGTTTCTGTTACTGTGCTGGGAAAGTAGAAGTAGATGGCCCAAGTCCTTGGTGCTTACACCCATGTGGGAGACCCAGAAGGAGCTCCTGGTTCCTGATTTCCAAAGTGATCCACATCTGGTCACTGTAGCTAAGTGACCCAGTGGATAGGCCTCTCTATTCCTTAACTCTGCCTTTCAAATCAATCAATCAACCAATCACATAAAATTACAACATTGTGGATAAAACTACAGTCCTAACCTTAATCTTCTTTCTGAAGCACGCTGGCAAGAGATGAAAGGGCTGTGATTTTTCTTTCAAGATTTATTTATTTTTATTGGAAAGGCGGATATACAGAGAGGAGGAGAGACAGAGGAAGATGTTCCGTCTGATGGTTCACTCCTCAAGTGGCCGCAACGGCTGGTTCTGTGTCGATCCGAAGCTGGGAGCCAGGAACTTCCTCCAGGTCTCCCACGCAGGTGCAGGGTCCCAAGGCTTTGGCCCAGCCTCAGATGCTTTTCCAGGCCACAAGCAGGGAGCTGGATGCGAAGCAGGGCCGCCGGGATTAGAACCAGTGCCCATATGGGATCCCAGGGTGTTCAAGGCGAGGACTTAAACCACTATGCTATCACGCCAGGCCCCAGGCGGTGATTTTTAAAATCAAAATGTTTGTTATCAATTCTAGCAAAATGGATCTTACTGTGTTATTGTGACATTAAGTATGCTTACTTTTCTTTCAAGTTATCGCTAAAGTGTGTAATATTTAAATTCGCTGGTCACCTCTGTTATCCTCTCAAGATGGCTGACTGGACGCATGGTCATAAAAAAAAAGACTAACGTTGCAGCTTACAAATAACTTACCTTCATCTACTGTGGTCATATCTTGTTCAAGTTTCAATTTCTGCTGGTTAATTTTTAGCATGGATTCCTCAATTGTCCCTTGACTTATTAATTTTATAACTAGTACTTCTCTAAAAAGCAAATGATATTTGTGCATTGGTTATTAAACAAAAAGTTATCTGGATAACTGTACACTATATTTCAGAGTTCAACAAGAATAACTCATAAATTACAAACATGCCTTTAAATGTAAAATCTTGTTAAATTAGGTAAGATTGCTATTTCTGATCATTTAACTTTTATATAAACTTTCTTAATGGTTCAAGAGAACAAGAAGATCTTCGTACTTTGTAACAAACAGTGATGTGTTCACACAGACATGACATTTTCAAAAGAAACCTGCTTATCAGGTCCTGCAAAATAATTCTGTACAGTAGAACAGAACAGTAAAGTGCCACGTTCAATATTTATAAATATTTGTTCCATAGTGAATTTATGGATGTCTTTCAAAAATATAGTAAACCATTCCATGGTGAAGACACAGATTACCTGCTGTTTACAGATCAAATTATAATGGCGTTCACTTAGTAATGGTGGTGAACAATTAGTACTCATATTTTGATGAAAAAGTAAAAACCAAGGCATGATAACCAACATATTATATTCTAACACTCTATATCACTTAAACTAACATCTGATTTAAAAAATTACACTGAAAGCACTTACTTAGTTTGGCCTACTCTGTGGCATCTATCCTCTGCTTGTTTGTCATTGTAAGGATTGCAATCAATATCGTGAAGTATAACAACATTTGCGGAAGTCAGATTTATTCCCAATCCACCAGCTTTTGTTGACAGCAAAAATACAAAGATATCCATATCGGTATTAAACTCATCGATTAGATGAATCCTATAAAACAAACATGCAACGCCAAATCTTAATAAACATTATATAGTTTAATAAAAATTGAAAGCACCACCGCATTTGAAAACAAGTAAGACATTACAGCTTACATACTCGTGGCACTAGTATTTTTTACTGTGGCGTTGACACCAGAAGTCTTCCTAATTTATGTGCCTTTTCTATACTACTACTCGCCCTATCAAATAGTTGAGCTACTCAGACTTGATTACTTCCTTACAGGCTATTTTGCCTTTTGTTGAATGGCTTCTAGTCAATCAAAATACTGCATAAAGCTTTTCAATCTACAGTATTTGTTGAAGTCTAAGCTGTTACTGGCACACAATACACCTAATGAAATCAAAGCCCTGGTGTGCAAGGCGAAGCCCACGCTCTTCAGAGCTCAGTTTTACAACTTTCTCACGTGTGTGTGTGTATGGGGTTGGGGAGGGGATCATTTTGGCTGCCAGAAACAAATCAAGATACATAATGCCATTTAAACACTAATTTTTTTCTTTCCTGCTTTGTAAATTTGTTCTTTTTGTGTCTTTGGAATTAGAAAACAAACAAAAAACTGAAATTAATTATCCTGTAAAATAATCTGGATTAGAAATAAAACACCTTACACTAAAGGAAAAATTCTCATAACTATTACATAATATATTTGTATTATTCAATTCAGAAAAAATGAGAAGAAAGTTAATTTAAGGTAATGAGCTTGAGACTGAAAGAAACAAAATTCTATCCAATGATTTATACATTTAAATTTTTAACAATTATACAAACAATTACCTAACACTTAAGCAAAGCATACCAACCTTTCAGAAATCTGAGTCTTCCCATCTAATCTCAGATACCTGTGCTGATGATGTTTTAAGAGAACCTCTAAAATATCCAGCATCATGGTAAACTGGCTAAATAATACCACTCTATCACCCTGTGAAAATATAAACATGGATTAGAAGCAAAAATAAAATTGTACTTTTGAAGCCTTGAACAATCTAATAATTACGAGTATGATTCTGTATCATGTGACAACTTTGCAGAAAATTCTTACCATTAAATATCTCATGAGCAACTGCTTCCTTCACAAAAGTCTAGTAATGATGCCTAAGATAATTTTCTTACTGTAGCTTATATATAAATTAACTTATATATATATATTTATATATTAATATAATATATATATATATATATATATTTATATATTAACTTATATAAATAAACTTAAGAGCTAAAATTCAGCTCTCAGTCTTGATTTTAAGCAGTTCAGTATTATTTCCTTTTCCTCAAAGAAAAATGTCACAGCAAATGTGAACAGCTATACAAGATGACTATTTTGGATGGGATGATGATCTTACAAAATAAGGTTTTATACACACACACAATCAATACAGATTTAATCTAGTAATTCTACTGTTCGGAGGTTCCATTAGGGGAAAAAAAAATCACAAGGATCAGGAAAACATGATCAAGAACCTCAAGAAAATATTTAGAACCTTAGATTTTATGACTGTAAAAAACAGAAACAAAGATCACAGAAGACTGTAGGGGGCATGGTAGGTGGCACAGTGGGTTAAGGCACTGGTTGTGATGATGGTAGCATCCTATCACAGAACACTAATTCGTTCCTTGCTGCTCTGCCGACGGATCTAGCTCCCTCTGAGAGAACTTGAGAAAGCAGCCAGACACAGCCCCAGTACTGGGGTTCCTGCCACACAGATAGGCCCAGCCCCAGTACTGGGGTTCCTGCCACACAGACAGGCCCAGTACTGGGGTTCCTGCCACACAGACAGGCCCAGCCCCAGGCACTGCAACTGAGTGAACCAGCTGATGGAAGATCTCTGTCTCTGCCACTCTTTCAAATAAAACAATTTTAAAAACATTTACTAACAACTAAAAAGCATCAAGAAAGCCAGCATGTTAAAATTGCTTTTAGAAGTTTATTAACTGAGAAACAAACGAAAAAGAATACCATCTTTTTTCATACCTTCTGTTTTAATTCAGACAAGAGACGTCCTAAAACTCGGAATTTTCCAGAATCTAAAATCAAATTCATGTCCAACTGAAAATCATTTATGTGTCGATACTGTTTACAAAGTACATGGAGTTCAAAGTCTGTCATAACTTCCATATCTTCAAAGATGAGGTCAGGATTAGCCTCACAATGTGTAGGTTCCTTGAAAAAGAACAAAACATAATATGCTTCAAAGGCAGAATATTATTATTAGGAGAACAAATAATGTTTAAAATTTGGTTCAAAATAATCCTACTCATTATCAAATGATAATTAGAAAATGGGTGAAAAGTACATGGGCAAAAGGTTTCAATACACACTTCTTTGTATTTCTACATATATCTCAATCATATCTTAAAGAGTTTTAAGAAAAAAAGATTGCTTTCAACACAGATCTGATAGGAGAAATAAGGACAAAGAACTCAGGAAATATGAGGCAAAAAATCGGGAAATAGCTAAAACTACTTTGTATGTAAACATGAAATACAGTAAAGAAAATGAACAACAAATGTAAAAAGGAAAATGACTCATTACCCCCCCACACAACATCAAAAAGACTGTTACAAAAATAACAAAAGATGCTAGCATTGAGACACAGCAAGTGTGGCTGCTGCTTGTGATGCCAAAATCCCGCACAGATGTTAGTTCGTGTCCTAGTTGTTCCACATCCTATCCAGCTCCCAGCTAGTGGCCTGGGAAAGCAGTGCAAGCTGGCCCAAGTGCACAGGCCCCTGTTTTCTCACGTGGATGACCAGGATGAAGCTCCTGGCTCCTTGCTCTGGATCAGCTCAGCCCTGACTGTAGTAGCCAATTTTCTTAGTCTATTCCTCTCTAACTTCCAAATAAACTAATTAATATTTAAAACAAACAAATGCCTTAAGAAGTTGAGCTTAGGAGTTGGCAAGCTTTTCCTCAAAAGGGCAAGACATTAAATATTTCAAACTCTGTAGGCAAGATGACCCATGTCACAAATATTTAACTTTGTTCCCACAGTGTAAAAACAGGGAGACAGCACTAACCTAACAGTGCTTAATCATGCTGTAACAAAACAGTTACTGCCCTAAGGCTAGTTTGCTGACTCCTAACATGTCCATCCCACTTATTAGGTTGCCTAAAATGTCTTGAACTTTATCTGAAAAAAACAAAACAAGCAAACAAACCCAGAAAAAAAAAAAAAAACTTCTTTTAAATAGGTGGTTAAAGGAGTAACATATCTATTGGGTTGAGTCATTTGACAACCTCCTCAGTGTCTAATATGATTCATAATAATAACACAACCAAATTCTTACCTTTAGCATAAGCTGAGACATTTCCTTGAGTTTTTCAGCTGTGTAATACTGACGATGTAATAAAGGGTGATTGGCCATTTTTCTCAACTGCATCATGACATTACACATTTCTGTATTTTTTTCTGTGATTTAAAAATTGCACATTAGAAATAAGCTAAGAGCTGTTTCTTGAAATTTACCGATTTTAAAAGTTAAAACTTTCTGCAAATTCTAACTTTACAAAATGAGAAAACTCCATCGTATGACAAGACAAAATGCAGTCCTAGTGCAAGATTACTTTTCTCGCATAGTTGCAAGCCCCACTATACCCAGGTTGTTGATGGATTTTTTCAATCTGTTGAAAAGGCCCAAGTAAAGCTGCTCCTGCTTCTCTGACATCGTGCACAACTCAATTTGATCTCTTTTAGGTGGAAGCTGCTTGAGGACCTGAGAGAGGAAAGCAAGTTAAGATGTGCCCTCTGACGAAGAGGAGACAGACGGCTCGAACATCACGACAACCCCAAACATGCATGTACATTACCTCTTCTTTTACTCTTCTGAGAATAAACGGCTTTATAATTTGTTTTGCGTGTGCTATTCTCTCCTTTTCATATATACTTTGCTCATCTGCTGATTTCTAGGTAAAGCAAAAATATATTCTTTTAGAAAGTATTATGTCATCACAGTAGCAATTCGGTACTACACATTAAGAGATTGTTCCTCAACTAGAATAGGATTTATATTCTAGAGACTCATTCCATTCTGGATGGATAGTACTCCACAATTGAATTCTAGGCTAAAAGCTACTTCTTGAAGCTCCACGCATATTCAGAAGCTTCACTCTATGTAACTGTGCATTCTGATGTCGTAATGAATTTGAACTGTACCAGGCTAGTGTTCAGATGCTGATGTGTTACAGATTACTTTAACTCCCATGCAATGAAAACACGTGTTTTAAATAACTGGAGGAAGATGAGGTGTAAGAGCGGGAGAACAAGCCATAGAAAATGTCCATTTCTTTGTGAAAAATGGCACCAAAAGAAAACAAATGTAGGCTGATACAACCTAAAAATGAGAGCTTGTGCCAAGTCAAAATTAGTGTTTACAGATAATTAAAAATGGAGTTCTAATCTAACAACAGAAGAGTTCCTCAAATCTTATTAAAGGTAGAAAAATAGTTTCTGGAATCTGGTAGGCCATATCAAATGGCTGGGTCTATGTAAGTAAATGTTAAAACTGCAGCTCATTTTCAGTGGAAGGGTATCATTAAACATTCTTTTTTGTTTTAAAGATTTATTTATTTATTTATTTATTGGAAAGTCAGATACACAGAAGGAGAGACAGAGTGACCGCAAGAGCTAGAGCTGAGCCAATCCGAAGCCAGGAGCTAGGAGCCAGGAGCCTCCTTCGAGTCTCTCACAAGAGTGCAGGGTCCCAAGGTTTTGGGTCGTCCTTGACTGCTTTCTCCGGCCACAAGCAGGGAGATGGATGGAAGCAGGGATGTTGGGATTAGAACCGGCACCCATATGGGATCCCGGCACGCTGAAGGCAAGGACTTTAGCCATTAGGCCATAGCGTCTGCCCAAACATTCTTTAAAAAGATGTGATTTGGGGGATTGGCAGTGAAGTACACTTAGCTAATCCTCAGTCTGAGGCACTGACACCCCTATGGATGCTGTACTGTGCCACAGCTGCTCCACTTCTGATCCAGTTCCTTGTATATGTCCTGGGAAAACAGCGGAGGATGGTCTAAGTCAATGGGTCCTGGCACACATGTGGGAGGCCTGGAAGAAGTTTCTGGCTCTTGGCTTTGGGACTGGCTCGGCTTTGGCCACTGTGGCCATTTGAAGAGTCAAACAGCAGATGGAAGGCCTCCTTTCTGTCTCTCCTCTCTGCAGCTCTACCTTTCAAATAAATGGATACACAGATAAATAAAGATAATCTCATTTCGGAGAAATCACATTTATACAAAAACACTGTCCTGGAAAATCTATGCGTTTACAAAGACTGTACTTCTAAGTTTAATGAAGGAAAACATTAATCGAATTACTCTTTTAATTTTCCAAAAAGATTTATTTATCTATTTGAAAGGAAAAGAGAAAAGAGAGTTCTCCCATTAACTGGTTCATTTCCTAAAGGTCATAACAGCCAAGGCTGGGCCAGGACAAAGCCAGCAGCCGAGCCAAGAGTTTCATTTGTGTTGTGCACATGGTCACAGCAGCCCAAGTGTTCAGACCATCTTAACTTCTTTTTCAAGCACATTAGCAGGGAGTTGGATCAGAAGTGTGGCAGCTGGGTCTTGTGCTGGCACCCAAGTGGAATTGTCGGTGTCTCAGGCAGCCACCTGATTCATTGTCTTGACGCTGTACCCTAAAGAGGATTCTTCACTGTAGTTTTTAGAAATTATTTTTTACTTATGGACTCGTTATTTCAAAACATAGTTTCCAGTACATTTAAGTGTTATCTGGAATTCTAGTTTGTCCAATGCTGTATTGTATCCATAAAGAAACATTATCAATAATTTCCCTGGAAAAAATTATGTTTTTAAGTATATAGCACACATGGGGCCAGCCGTGTGGAATAAAGGGTAAAGCCGCTGCTCAAGATGCTGGCATCCACTATGGGCACTGGCCTGAGCCACAGTTGCTCCAATTCTGATCTAGCTTCCAGCTAATGTGCCTGGGAAAGAAGTAGAAGACGGTCCTCGCACTTGGGCATAGCCCAGCTGTGAATGGCTATTACGGATGGCCATTTGGGGAGTGAACCAGCTAATGGAAGATCTCTTTCTCTCCTGCTGTCCCTCTCCTTTATGTAAATGAAATTAACAAATAAAACTTAAAAAGAAAATAGGTACAGCGCATAATTTCTTCACTAATACCACTATCAACCTTGTTCTATTTAATCCAGAGATTACAGAGTTAATTGCAAAAAAGTGATGGAGAATATCTACATATGTCTGTTTTATTATTAACAAAACACACCTCTGACACTGAACACTGAATATACCACCTTCCTAGGAATGTCAAGGTAGGAATGAAAAAACTATCTAGAAAGCTCAACCAACCTTCTAGAGTACCTGTATTAGGAAAGTCAAGGTCAAATTGTGCAGTCCCCATATTCTACTTTGTAGCATTTGAAAAGTGATCAATTGTGAGCTCCAACTCTATTCTGTACTACTCCAAGAAGAAATGATTACACCCAGCCTCCACAAGTTCTGTTGAGAGCAGGGTGACGTGAGCAAGCAGAGCGGAGGGGTGCTAAGGCCAATGTGCCAAGCACTCCGAGATTTTCGAGCTTCCACTTACATTCTAGTAGTTTTATCACCAGACAAAAAATGTATTTCACTTTAACATTACCAGCAGACTCTATGAATCAACTGGTATTAGGAAATAAATCTATGTCCAGAAATCTGCTGCATATTATTAAAGTCTATGTGTCCAGGCCTGGGAACTTTTAAAGTAGATTAGGATACTTGGTTTTTAGTCTAGACTCCATGGCTGGGAACCAGAGATGTACTTGGCTAAAACGTATCTGTTGCTGAGAAATGGGAAATGAAGTTTTTGGGCCCTGGGCTGAGAAGGCTCAACAACCAACCGCAAGTAATAATTGTCTTCATTGTGGGGAACAAAAAATTCTCCATGGGAGCAGGGAGTATGGGTCTCAGAAAGGGGACAAAGGTGTTTCTACTCTTTATTTGGCTGTGGCTGCTCCCGGGGCAGCATAGGAAAGCTGACTGTGTCAGGGATGCCTTGACCTAGAGCAACAGAAGGGGCAAGCATACTAGATTGGAAACCCAGACAGAAACTCAGATAGTTGGCCCAACATCAGCTTACTGCTACAGGCTCAAGAGGAACACTGCTGTGTCCTGAACACTGAGCTCTTAGCTCTAGCATGCTAACCACCTGGCGCACTCATCCTACTTGACCGGTTGTGATAAAGATGCTACAATCAAGTCTTTTCAACATATGCTTGTACAGCTAAGCTCTCCATTAATTTAAAATTGTCATTCTTCAGGAAGCTAGGATATTAAAATCTAAAACTTTGGATAGTGAATATGGTAGTTATCCGCTTTTCCTTCATTGTGTTTTGTCTGGTTTATAAATTGATGCAAATATGAGAATACGAATTACTTTATTTCAGACAACCTAGGTACCATGAAAACAACAAAAAAGAAGTAACAGAAAAATGGGCTACATATAACACAAAGTAACACAGCTGCGAGAAAATACACGTGTATGCTTACTGTCTTAGAAGAAAACATTCTTCGTATTTCACTGGTACTACTACTAAACATGTGTGGCATAACGAAATTCAACAGCGACATGAGTTCTAACAGGTTATTCTGCACAGGTGTACCCGTGAGCAGCAAGCGGTTATTTGCCTGAGAACAAAGGTAAAATTTAGATTAGTTTTATAAAAGCCACTCCCTCAGTATCCACTCTTCCCAATAAGTGACAAAGAAAACAGTCTGTGACGAAATACTGGTAATTTAAACAATCTGCTGTTGTCATCTTTCCCTATATAAAGCAGAATGTAAAAACTATTAGCCTTATTTTTTAAGCAGATAAGTAGTATTCTTACTTTAGTCAGGCGATATAAGAAGGTAAAATACATTCGATTTGTGAAGTTTACTTTGTAGAATGGGGTTGCAACTCATAAGTTATGAAGTAAGAATGGTTTCAGATTTTTAAAGGATTATTTTAAAAAACATGCAAGGGCTAACAAATCACCAAAAATTAACTATCCGGCCCTTTAGAGAAAAAAACTTGCCATATCCTATGTGGAATAAACACACTAAATTATGTAACCTAGAATGTTGTGATTTGGAAAAGTAGTCAAATGCTCCCTTACGTTAATTGTCATAAGGTGTTGGTATCGGATGGAACCCATATTCTTCAGCATGTGGCCCTCATCAAAAATTGCATAATTAAGTTTCAGGCGTCGAAACAGACTACGATCATCAGAACTGCTGATTGCACAATTATACCTGTCACAGAAAACAAAAATCTCTTAAGGTTATACTTTTATGAGCTAGGAGTCCAGAGAAATTTTATGCTTTCTAAAATTGTACTAACACTTAGTACCTAAAGGGCAGCACAAGACACGGTGGCAGTCAAACTTTGATGTACTTCTCTTTAATAATGACTGTTGTCCATGTTAACAAATTATAAAAGCTGTAATATGTAATTAAAGACTTGTGAAGTTTGGCTTAATTATTATGTGCAGTGAATTACTGCACTTCTGAGAACAGGGCAATGTTACATATAATTTACAAATAACTCGCTATTATACACTGTGTTCAATGAATCGCTATATTGTCTCCCACCGGCGCCCATATGCTACTTAGGCCATCTTTTGCTGCCTTCCCAGGAGCATTACCATTGAGCTGGATAAAAAACAAACAAAAAAAAAACAATTGGGGCTACCTGATACGGGATGTCAGTAGGCCAGTGCTGCAACTGGCAGCTCAACCCACTGAACCTTTTGTTTAAATATCAGACAATTTATTAAACTAGTAAAGTAGGCCAGGAAATAACAATTAATAGCTAGCAGACACATTACAGTGTTTTATGAAGAAAAGATGAAGTTTCTGGATGAATTCAAGGGCAGATTGTTACAGAAGTCCGAAATGAAAAATAAAAATGAATAACTTATTTAAATAACCCATAGCATAAATATCAAATCATGAGACTGTCAGACATTTAAGGCAAATAGCAACTATGATTTAATAGTTAAAGTTATGCTTTTCATTCTTATTTCAGTTACATCTCAGTTATTTCATTGAGAAAATGAGATTCCATTGTATTTAATATTTAAGTTAGAAATACCATCATTAATTTGGTGGAGTATTCCAAAGTTTACTTTAAGCTTGAGACTTACTAGAAGATTATCCTTTCAATTAGTATGTAAAATCTTCTTACAGCCACTGTTAGTGAGCTGATGCACTACCAGAACCTTCTGTCAGTGTTAAGTATTAATCTGCAAAATGCCTAAGTCTACTCCTCAATGTAAATCAATCCATTGTTTTGATGGACCGTTCAAAACGTAAGCTTGCCCACATGACACTGTAACTTATTTTTTTTAAGGGACTGCATAAATCTTATCCCTGCCCGCAAAAATTTTCTCCATACTCACGTGGTCACAATTACATTATAATCCTCATATTTACTGTGAATGTTTAATCTGATTTGTTTACGTTCTTCTTGAGATCCTAGAATTTAAACACATATACTGTACACTGTCATGTATTTCAATTTTAAAGAATTTCCCAAAGTTGAACAAAGCAAAATGGCATATTCTTACCATAGTAACAGAGCACATTTAAAGTAGGGCACCACAAATTGACTTCCCTTAACCAGTTATCTAAGAAACAAGAGAGAAATTGAACACTAAATTCTGACAAGTTTTACTTGGAAACTATTCTTTTATTATTAAATATAAGTGACACATGATCTTTCTTTCAACACTGACCCTTCACATTATATTTCCACAAATAAAAGAATTCTGCAATTCTAAAGAGGGATCAAAATGAAGGGGAAAGGGTAGAAGATGAGCTACCATATTTGCAAGTGCATCCAATCTAAGGAGATGAGGTTTTTTCCAGTTGTGGTTGTTACGTCACATGCACACCTGTTGTCTTATATCTAACCAATTAAAAAAAGGGAACACTATCTTGAGTAGAGCTTATATACTTTTTGATTCAATGAATGCTTTTAAACTACAAGTAACTTATTTTATCTTACTCTTAAAAAATGTAAAGGTACTCTGAAATGGAAACAGTCGACCTTATCAAATGGTCTTGATCTAAAATAATTTTTAAAAGCAAACATGGGCTTATATTTAAGTTATTTCCATTTCAGAGTTGCCAAGCAATCAAACACACACATACAAGGGATCTGCAGTTTCAGGGAAAGTGTGTATCATGAAAAAATTACCCATGAATTAAAAAAAAAATTTGATCCAAATAAATTTATCTTTTAGTTCTATTCTAGTTTTCCCACATCTAATCATACACAAAGTAGAAGACCACAAAAATTAATGCTCATCTCCACAAAGACAGAAACATAATTCTATCTTTAAAAACACTATTAAGTAAAACAGTTGCCCCCAATAATACAAACCTATAGTTGAGGCTGGAACAACAATCAGGTGAGGCCCTTTGTTACCCTCCTGAAAGAGGTATGCCAGGAAGGCAATGGCCTGAATAGTTTTCCCTAGGCCCTAGAAGGAAAATTATAAAGACAATATATGAAATGTTAAAATAAAAAACAAGTAAATATTAGGATTTATAAAATGAAAAGGAATATTTATATATTATAATCACTTTTGATTTTCCACAGTGCCTGTAAGAATCTGTTCTTAGTTCTCAAATGACATTGGATTATAATTTCCAGTGACCTATAACGAGCAAGCTGGATGAATCTCAATGACTAATTCATTTTCGTCATATCATTAACAGGAATTTTAGACTGCATAGACAGAATGTAATTGTGAATACTACACAATTACAGTAAATATTTAATAGAAACCGGATGAAGAGTTTGTCCCATGTCTAACTGGATAAGAACATACACTTACTCTATTATCCAGAAATTTCACCCTCAAGTATATAAACAACTGATACCAAATTTCTTGAAGTTTAATATAATAAAGTATGATTTCAGGAAACACAGATTCAGAAAGACATTTAATAAAAGTGAAATGGCTAAAGTGATGTACATAAATGTAGTATAGACTTATTTATTGATAGGTATCTAAAGTTAAATTTTAGTAGGTAGCTATAGAAACCGCATACATAATAAAATATCATGGAAAACAAAAGTCAACCTGCATCCACAAACTTTTTGAAGCTCTCTTATAAATATGTAACCATATAAAAATACACACAGCTGAATCTAACAAAGATAATAAAGAGATGAGAAAAGTCACTAAGGGGAGACTGGGTAAATACAGGCACAAGGGAAAATTTTATGTTTTACAATGCAGCAAGGACACTTTAAAAACAATCCTGAGGACAGAATACACTTACCATTTCATCTGCCAAAATGCCATTAAGTCCATGTTTATGTACCAATGCCAGCCAATTCAAACCAACTTTCTGATAGGGCTTGAGTGATAAACTGGTAAAAGAGTTATCAAATATTAAGGATTTACACTTCAAATAAAGTTTTGTGCTAGTTTTCCCAAGATGCACATAAAATGACAGGCCTAAGCTTACCTTTCAACTACTAATATAAACAAGGTACATCTGCTAAAGAAAAGGTACCCACATAATAGAAACATCATCTTTACAAGTTTCATTCTTGTTGATTTCTTTCTTTTGGTAAAAATGATTACATAAAATATTCCCATATTTGCGCATAATGTAATGCCATCAAATCAAGGAATTCCATAAATGACAAGAGTATTAACTGTGATAACATATTACTAAACACTACTACACGGGAAAGCTAAACTGTATTAACTTGATAGCACATTAAGGAGCTTAAAGCAGCAAGACAAAACACATATTCAATTTGTTACTCTGTCAGGTTGATTTAATAAATATCATCCCTGATGTCAATGATCTGTAGAATTCTGTAGCATCTATGTACATATATATTTACATGCATGGCATGTATAAATGTAAATTTGAAATATATCATTGAATATCAGTGAGAAGAAAGCAGCATGCAGATGTAAAAAATCTTTTATAACTTGGAAATGCATGCACTAATCCTCAGAATGACTTGTTTAGAAGGCAGTATAAGAAGTGAAAAATCATTCAAATGGTTAAGAACTAAGATAGTTATATTTATTGAACATTTATCATATTAAGATACAAATAGCTGAGCCTGATGTGGGAGCCTAGTGGCTAAATCCTCGCCTTCATTTGCCAGGATGCCATTTGGGTGCAGGTTCATGGCCCAGCTGCTACACTTTCCATCCAGCTCCCTGCTTGTGACCTGGAAAAGCATCAAAGGGCGGCCCAAAGTATTGGGACCCTGTACCCCTGTGGGAGACCTAGAGGAAGCACCTGGCTCCTGGACTCACAGAGGCTCAGTTTTGGCTGTTGTGGTCACTTGGGGAGTGAACCAGCAGACAGAAGATCTTTCTATCTCTCCTTCTCTCTGTAAGTATACCTTCCCAAGAAAAAATAAATAAACCTTAAAAAAAAAAAAAAGATACAGCTGTCATTTTTCAGACATTACACAATTTAATACTTCACATATTCTGTAAAGTAGCTACTCTCATAACTTTAAAAGAATTTAAACCTCTCTTACTCCAAGCTTATACAAATACTCATTTAAATTGTACACTGCCTACATTAACATGAAAACAGAAGATAATGCTATGCCTCCCATACCCCAATGTTTATGAATTGTTTTTATTTCTTTTTATACACATTCTGACTGAGCATACAGAAGTCTAGACAATACTTAAAAACTGGTTAAAGGGTCAAACTCTGAAATCAATACATCTTAATCAGAATAGGGTAAGGGAGGTAGTACTGAAAGCAGTCATCTTGATTCAAAATCTTTCAACTGAGGTATATAGAATCCATAAACTATTGCTCATCTAGAAAAATCAAAAGCTTAAGTAATATTAAGGTAATTAAACAATTAGTCCTGATATTGAATGTCTATAATTTTCGAAAAAACATTTTTTTACCTGCTTACCCACTATAATTTCTATGCTACTAGAAAGGTAATAATGAATAAAACATTATTGATGTTTACCCTCCAAACCCAAAACATTTCCTACCATACTGGTGGTGAAAGTAAAGGCTAATACTGATTATCTACCTCACTCCAACCTCTACGCTGACAACTGACATGCATTATTTTACTGACTCTCAGTATAAAGCAGATAATATTAATTATCTACATTGTATAAATAGGATATCTAACAGCACTCAATGAAGATAAGTAACTTGGCTCAGGTCATATAACTAATAATCAAGCCCTTGTGCACAGTGCTAAAGTCAGGATCCATAGTTTTTAAGATTTACTTATTGATTTATTTATTGGAAAGGCAGATATACAGAGAGGAGGAGAGACAAACAGGAAGATCTTCCATCCTATGGTACATTTCCCAAGCACCCGCAATGGCCAGAGCTGAGCCAATCTGAAGCCAGGGGCCAGGAGCTTCCTTCGGGTGTCCCACATGGGTGTAGTGTCTCAAGGCTTTGGGCTGTCCTCCACTGGTTTCCCAGGCCACAGCAGGGAGCTGCATGGGAAGCGGGGCTGCTGGGATTAGAATTAGCGCCCATATGAGATCCCAGCATGTGCAAGGCACTACACTATCGCATTGGGCCCCATAGTTCAGTTCTTAATCACTAAACAATTACACAGAAAAGTTCTCTCTCTCTGACCAACATGAAATTCTTTATTATTTTTCCAGGTTTTCCTCAATGCATTGGTCATCCTGCACATATGATGCTCACTTTTCATGCAAATGATAAAAGTTGGTTAAGTAAGTACACTGTATTACATATAAATGCCACCAAGGGTCACCAAGCTGCCTCAATGTATAACTTAACTCAGTCAAGAAATATTGTTAAACAGAAGTCAGTAAAATTTTCCATCATTGACATGTACTGAGAAAAGGGCATATTTAACTCAGTTACACATACAATTTTAATAAGTGATGAGGAAAATATTACATAGAATTTATTTGAATGAAACTTCTATTTTCACAAAGAAGCCCTGATAAGGCGTTTTTATTTGTGCATCACACATCTTTACTAATGTATTTGTTTTAAAAATAAACAAGCATTAATGTGCACATGTATGTACACAGTGTTACTTCAAAAAGATCATAGAAAAATGGAATTAAAATGTAAATTTATTGAGGGTGGTGCTGTGGCACAGCAAGTTAAGCAGCTACTAGGGTTACCTACCTCCCGTATCAGAGCATATCATTTGTATACCAGCCACTGCTACTCTGTACTGCTATTCTGTACTACTCTGTACAGCTTCTTGTCACTCTGCCTAGGAAGCGGCAATTGTCGAATGCTGGTTTTCTGCCACCCACATGGGAAACTTGGAAAGAATTCTGGCTTCAGGTTTCGGCCTGGCTCAGTATCAGCTAATGCAGGAATTTAGGAACAAACCAGTGGATGGAAAATTAAGTTTTCTCTCTCTTTCTGTCATTGTTACTTTCTAATAAATAAAAATAAATCTTTAAAAAGAAGCTTATTTTGGTGCAAAAACTTTGAAATTCAGTTTTTTCATAGTATGTATACTCTCAGCAATGTCTGAGGACCATGAAAGTTTAAGAAAAACATGTATGGGGCCTGGTACGGTAGCCTCACGGCTAGCCTTGCATGCCACCAGGATCTCATACAGGCTGCTGGTTCATGTTCCAACTGCTTCACTTTCCATCCAGCTCCCTGCCTGTGGCCTGGAAAAACAGCAGAGGATGGCCCAAAATCTGGGACCCTGCATCTGTGTGCGAGACCCAGAAGAAGCTCCTGCCTTCTGGCTTCAGATTAGTCAGTTCTGGCCATTGCGGCCACTTGGACAGTGAGTCAGCAGACTGAAGATTCTTCTGTCCTCTCCTTTACATAAATCTGACTTTTTAATTAAAATAAATAAATCTTTTTTAAAAAGTATATATTTAAGAAATATAAACTTATGCTAACTGGTTGCAACATGTGTGAAAAAAAATCAAATTCAAGGTACTGAGAAAGTAACACATAAATTTGGGATCAGCCACTAGGACAGGCATCCATGTCAGACTACCTGGGTTCAACACCTTTCTACAGCCCGACTCCAGCTTCCTGCTGCTGTAGGCCCAGGGAGGCCGCGGCTGGCGCACCTGCTCCCTGTCAGCCATGCAGCACATGGGATCCAAGCTGGTTTGTGGTTCTGGCCTGGCACAGCCAAACCACAGATGGATAAGCATTTGGGGAGAGAGACTCCCCAAATGTGTGTGCACTCCCGTCCAAATCAGTGGACGGGAGTGCACACACACTCTCTGCTTTCCAAATAAGAAATAAATTAAAAATAACTTCTTAAAAAGAGCTTTATCAGATCCACATGAATTCTGCTAAAATCAAATATCCAATTTATGAAGAGGCTTTTGTGGAACAACAGGGGAATCACTGATGCCTCACAACAAGTTTATGGGGACAATAATTAAAAATCAAATCAGCACCTACAGATGAGTCACTTGTTTGGAAAGAGTACAAATGATGTCAAAGATAAAACCAGTAGCCAGATCATCCATACAACAACCATGAGAACAAAATTCATCTTGTTTATGCCTTAACTGAAAAGGACCAAGGATGAACATCAGAAACAATAGCCTAACATTTTTTAATCGGTTCAGTTTACATAATTCTGATTTTTAAAAAGGGGATCTTTCTACTCCATTGGTGTGGAAACTTTTGTGCTCAGATTAACCACAGACAGGATAAAAGATTTCAACAGAAATTTTAACCAAATGGGATCAAGATCCTGAAACATTTTTGGAGTTTTCACATGGCTTCAGTATAACAATCCTGAAGAGCAGGCACAACCAAAACAATTAATGGCTACAAGACTGGACCTCATCCAGTCAAAGCAAAAGTAGACTGGTTGAGAGCTGAGGCAATACAATGTATATAGGACATTCAAAGCACTCTATTGACTCTCTAAATGGTTGAAAAATTATACTTCTTCAAAGAGAATTTTCTGAGGAAGTCAACTCAAATATGATTTCTTTATAGTATGAAGAATAAACTGGGTTTAAATATCCTATCAGAGAAACGATTTTCAAAATGATCTGCATTATGTGATAAAGACCTGAAAAACAAACCCCAGTATACATGTTGTGCTAAATTTGAGTTTTACATTCAGAAAAGCAGGGGTACAGACCTGCTGAAACTGGCTCAAAGCGGATCAAGGCCGCTGAAATTACTACCAGATGACTTTATACAAACAGAAATAGTCAAAGCAAAACATTCCTATCCTGGCACTTTGTGTTACAAATCACCAGTGTACTATGAATTTGCATGGACATCATTACCAAATGGTCTCACAGCTCTTGTTCAGAAATAAGATACAGAAACAGCCTGCTTAGGAGAAACAACATCAGAGCAACCTTGGAAGATACATCAAAAAAAAAAAAACTAGTGAGACAGAAAACATGATTAATCACAGTGTATACTGAACAGATGAAAAATCTCTCCAGTTAATGCAGTTTTAGATTAACTAACTGCGAGACCTTTGGAAAAGATGGTAACATCTAGAGTATAACAGGAGAACTAGGAAGTTTCGGAAATTTTAACTTCAAGTAATAGTAATCCTTACATTTTTAAATAAATTTTGCCTCTAAGGTGCCATATTTCTAGTGTTACATTCTCATAAATTTGAAATAGGAAACAACAATATTAATTTTGCTTCATGGCAAACAGTCACAAATAATGTGTTCCGTTAAGAAAAGGATGGAAGAATGGCAGATTTGTCATTATGATGGTCTAATACTTTCCTACATGCTAATAAATTCTTTCCCAAGGAAGGAAACAACTTCAATGCCTGTCTAACACACCAAGTAAAAATGGGTCATGCCACTCTCATTTAGGCTGAGAACAAAAATCAAAACAACAAATTCCAACCCCTAAAAGTGTACTTAAATAAATTCTAATGAGATGCATATGCAGACATTTTGGAAATTATACTTTGGATTAGATCCAATTAGCTCTTTTAAAAAGCCAGAGCAATTTTGTTCATCTATTTATCAATATCTCACTAAACAAAAAACCCTGAGTTTAATGCAAAGGACAGTTCATTACCTAGTCACAATATTTACAAGTAACAGGGCTTTGTGAATGAATGTGGGTTTAAAAGAGAAAATTTTAAAGTGATGCAATAAAGCAACTGATTTTTAAAATTCCAAATTATAAAGTAGACTCAACTGGGTAAGTCTTGCAGAGTGAAGAACTCCCCACATCCAATGCTGGAGAACAAGAAGCAGCAGCTCCAACTACACTTTTAGGAGATGAATTTGCTGATACAGTTCTTTCTATGCAACAGAGAAAAGAGCTTCTTTGTGGGCACTGCATCAGGTTTCCCTACACCATCCCATAGCACCCTAGAAGGGCACAGAGAAAATTGCAGCTTACTATTAAAGGCCAGCAATTGTTATCTTTTTTATCACTTGATTTTTAATTAATCAATGATCAGCAAATATGCTTTGATCATTAACTTAGAAAGATATCAGAAGTAAATAAAATCACCAACTGAGGTAATTAGTTTTAATGAGACCTAATGCTAATCTTATAAAAATATCATAAAAATGTTAGAAAATATCCTGCACAAATGTATCTCATTTGTAAAGTTATGTAATATTGCAAAATATGAATATATAACTCTATTTCCTAATTTCAGAAACTTTGCTTATACCATAATATCGTAACAACTTTATACATTTTACAAAATCAAACAGTCCAAACAATTCTGAGTATTTAAACTATTTAAAAAATAAACAAATAAACCTTTAAAGAAATTCCAAAACAATTCTCCCACCCCAAATGCCCAACACCATGCAAAATGTGGTTGTCACAATTACAAAAGCCATTTTAGTATGTGCTGGCAGTTGGAAAACTTTCAGGTTTTTTTTAAAAGAAAAAAAATTTTAATATTTCCGATGAGGGGGCTTGCACTGTGGCACAGTGCATAAAGCCACAGTGTAAAGCCAGTATCCCATATGGGTACTGGTTCCTGTCCTGGCTGGTCCATTTGTAACCAAGCTCCCTGCTAATCCTCTAGGAAAACAGCAGAAGATGGTCCTTGCACCTACAGGGTTCTTAGATGAAGTCCCAACACGTTTACTATCTAGGCTTGTGAAATATTCAAAACATTTTGCCCAAATTATAGTGTATCTGATCATTTCATTTAGAATTTAAAAGAAAATGGCTAAAACAGAAAAATGTTATACTGATGCAATTAGCAATGGTTCTTTGCGGCACTGAACAGGGGTAGGCTACCACTAAGGGGTAGTTAGAACCACCTTTTCAGTTTTTCTAACGATGATTCTAGGAACAGCAGTTTTTACACAAGGAAGACATTCCATTTCTCCCTTCTAACTTAACAATGGTTGTGGGGAAGGGGATCAGTGAAAAATAATTCCTAAACCACTTAATGAGCCATTGTAGGAAATCTTGTTTTCTTCTAATATTAATTGCTGTTTCAATTCCATATGTGATAACCCTAGACACAATACAGAAGTAAGCCAAAATACTTCATAGACTATACAACAGAGGTAAAAGAGTAAGTACATTCAACAAAGATCACCTTTGGTTTAGAATGGAAGGTTGTTCGATGTTCCAGCCTCCTCCATTTCCAGTGAGCATGGTTACTTGCTTGGTCAATTTATTTGAAATGTCTTCACATTTGTTCATCAGTCTTATAACCACATCCCTTTCTTGGATCAATGTTTTACAGTGCCATATTAAATCTTCTGATAAGCCATTAGTTTTGGACATCTTTGTGAACTACGACATGAAAGAAAAAATATTTTAATAGTTCAGAAATAAAAAGTCAATCTCAGCTTCTTTCTTCATGAGGAAAAACTAATTAGAATGGTAAATGTAAAAGGTTTCACAAACAATTTCTTAAGAAGTATATTTGTACTAAAATATGAATTTTGCAACCATAGTGAATTACTGAGGTTAGTAGTATTAACAGCAGCTGGCATTATCAGATATTACCAATTTTTCATGATGAAAACAAGCACCACTAACTAGTGTAAATACAAAAAATAAGCGAACAACAAAGCAAAACAACTAATAATTGGAAAAGACAAATCACTAAGCAATTACAAAAAAGTCAACATGTAGCTTACTACATGGCTCTGTGATAGGCATTTACACAACTGTAATAACACAAATAGTAAAAATGATCTTCAGGGATGGTGATCTGGAACAGAGGTTAAGATGCAACTCAGAGGAGAGGGAGATGTCAGGGGTCGCATGCTGGCAGTTGGTTAAGTTGAAACCTGCAGCACTAGCATCCCATACAGGTGCCAGTTCATGTCTTGTTGATCCACTTCCAATCCAGCTCCCTGCTAATGTACTTGAGAAGGCGGGAGAGGGTGACTCAAGCGCTGGGGCCTGTGTGAATCACATGGGAGGCCTGAGTAAAGATTCTGGCACCCGACATTGACCAAACCCAGTCTTGGCCGTTATGGCCAGTTAGGGAGTTAATCAGCAGATAGAAGATCTCTTTTTCTCTCACTCTCCCTCTAATTCTCCCTTTTGAACAGATAAATGCAACTAAAATAACAAATAAATAAAGCAGCAGCTTGGGAATGCCCAAATGCCACATCAGATTGCCCATTTTACTTCAGATTCCAACTTGTTGTTAATGCATACCATGTGAGGCAGCAGATCACAGCTTAAGAACTGGCATCCCTGTCACCCACATGGGAGACCTGGACTCATTTCCAGGCTGCTGGTTTCAGCCAACAGGATCAGCTGTTGTAGTTATCTGGGGAATGAACCAGCAGATAGAAGAACTGTCTGTCTGTCAATATCTGTCTCGCTGCCTTCCAAAGAAATAAAAAGTTGAACATATTCTTGAACAATTTTAAAATCTTAAAAAACAACTTTAAAATCATTATATTCATAACATATACACTGGTAGGATTCAGGAATAGTAAATAGGCATGTCAGATGAAGCACAGTAAGAGGAAAATCCTACTCATTCGTAATGCTGTGCTGATAACACAATGAAGGAAAAATGTATTACAATATTATTACCTAGAGATAAGCATGTGATAAGCATAATCAAAAAAAGCTGTAACAGCAAATCTACAGTAGAAATTAGCTGGGGAAAGGTGGGAGAAAACAGGTTCATAAAATGACTTAACTATTTGTGTACATGCAATATAACAAAAATCAAAACATTAACAAAAAATTACATAAGCTCATGATTTACGGTCACAAGGTTTTCATTCACTTGGGAGCAGAGGATAGGGGATTGGCACTTAAAACAAGGTGTAAGAATATTTTATTGTCGGGCCTGGCGGCGTGGCCTAGCGGCTAAAGTCCTCACCTTGAAAGCCCCGGGATCCCATATGGGTGCCGGTTCTAATCCCGGCAGCTCCACTTCCCATCCAGCTCCCTGCTTGTGGCCTGGGAAAGCAGTCGAGGATGGACCAAAGCTTTGGGACCCTGCACCCATGTGGGAGACCCAGAAGAGGTTCCTGGCTCCTGGCTTTGGATTGGCACAGCACCGGCCGTTGCAGCTCACTTGGGGAGTGAATCATCAGATAGATCTTCCTCTCTGTCTATCCTACTCTCCGTATATCTGACTTTGTAATAAAAAATAAATAAATCTTTAAAAAAAAAGAATATTTTATTGTCATCTCATTAACTCTTTTCTGAACATAAGGAACATTTAAGAATCCTGAAGACCACTTAGCTTCACCAAAATGATTTAAGAAATATAAATAGGGCCTGGCGGCGTGGCCTAGAGGCTAAAGTCCTCGCCTTGAAAGCCCCGGGATCCCATATGGGCACTGGTTCTAATCTCGGCAGCTCCACTTCCCATCCAGCTCCCTGCTTGTGGCCTGGGAAAGCAGTTGAGGACGGCCCAATGCATTGGGACCCTGCACCCGCGTGGGAGACCTGAAAGAGGTTCCTGGTTCCCGGCTTCGGATCGGCGCGCACCGACCATTGCGGCTCACTTGGGGAGTGAGTCATCGGATGGAAGATCTTCCTCTCTGTCTCTCCTCCTCTGTGTATATCTGGCTGTAATAAAATGAATAAATCTTTAAAAAAAAAAAAAAAAGAAATATAAATATACCATAAATTAATGATCTATGGGAAGCCTGGAGCATAGGACATATGATCCTATTTACAAGGTATGAAATATACAAATGTATACATAAGAAATACACAAATGTATACATACACAATGTTCAAAATATATTAACCTGGTGAATAACTTTAGCAGAATTCCAGAAAAAAATGGACTTCAACTTCATTCTAACATGTATTGTTTCAATTTGACACTAAAGAAATTAATTTTCAGAAATGAAGCTAGTATTTCAAGGGCAAAAAAGGAGGTGGGGGAAAGGAACGTAATTGCTCCATGGTGGATACCTGCATGAAAACAAAAGTTATCAATGGGTTCTGATTAATATCTCTTCATTAAGAACGATATTACCACTGTAAGAATTATTTTTTCATAGCTTCAAATGAAGTACTCATTTTTTGCCACAGTGTGTCACTCTTACTGTAAAAATGCTTTTGAATTTCTACTAGAAGAAATTGTTTAAAAGCAGCTATACCTCTTAAATTATTTAATCCCTACAAATAAGCAACAATCCCAAGGGGAAAAGTCCTAATCTTACTCATTATTAGATTTCATGCATTTATAAAATTTTAAATGTTTAGTAATTTTTTAATGTTAACTTATATAAATTAAAATAAATCCAGAATACAGAAATCTTAAACAAGTTCAATAAAGCTGTCTTGTCTGGAAGGAAGAAATACATACAAGAACATTTAAAGTGACAATTACAGAGAACATTGTACAGAGATCACAAGATAATGTAAAAAAAGAAAACAGTTACTGGTAGAAAAGCTACACAATGAAGAGCACAGTTACTTGACATGAACCAAACTTGGATTGCTTGGTTAACAAGAAAAAACAACCATGCTAATTTAAATGTTAACAGCATAGATACACAGGAAAAAAGCTTATGATTAAGTTATTCATGAATATCTCATAAATCAGTATCCATACCACTAATTCTCTGGTTAACGTACAAAAATGCAATACAATAAAATTTGTCAGACACAGTACCACATCCCACCACACTTAGTACAAGACTAGACAAAAGTTCAATAAGTGGAGAGTAAATTAGTGCCATCAAGTGTGTGTAATGTGGTAATAAAAATTCTAATTTTTTCCACTTTAGCCATATTAGTTTTGAAACCATTTTGACATTTTTGCCTTGCTTCTACATATCCAAAGTATACCTGATTCTTTATAATGTAGCTTTCTTACAAGTACCTGCATTATTGCTATTATGCAAGAAAGCTATTAAATAAAAGTTATGGAGAGAATTTTTAAACAAAGAAAAACACCCAAAAGCCCAGAGCACTCAAATGTAAGCACCCTCTCAGGCAATGCACTTACTTTCTAAAATCAAAGGTTCTTAAATAAAATTAAGATGTTATACTTTGAATTTCATACTCAAATTATGTCTACTATTTTCAAAACTTCAATGAAGTTTCTGAAGTTTTTAAAAGTCATTGCTAATAATCTTTACATTTGAGCTGCTTATGTGAGATTGAAGTATGGCTACCTGTAATCATTTAATGACAATCAATACTACGGAAATTGAATTTTTAAAAACAAATCACAAAAATGCATATGTATACTTGGGTCATGGGTTAAGTATGCATTTTTTTGTGAAATATTTATCAATTTTTTTCAGTTCTGCCAAATCCCCCAATTTGGATGACCAAATAAACTTCAATCATTTTTAAGACTTAACTAGGTATTTGCAAGGTTTCCAATTATATAACACCTTCCAAGGTTTATTAGAATTTGAGTATGAGTGACATAATTAAAATGTCAACTAATTGTCACAGGTATTGTTTAGTACAGCAGTTATCAAAACAAAAATGTGGGTGTTTTTAGAATTTCATTCCTTCTGAAGCTGTCTAAGTGGCTTACCAAACTTCATGGAATAATGAGCTATGCAGTTTTATCAAAATATGCATAATATTGACTTATCCTCTAATTATCTTCTGAAATATTTAAACTGTTCTATAAACCAGTCAGATTCAAAACTCTAAACTACCAAGCAGAAGCTAAAAAGTTCTGAGAAAATTCATCATATACATACTGAACTCAAGGCAGTTAAATATTACTTTTCTGAACTTAAGTAGAAAGCTTGATTTTAAGACACTTTTGAAACTGTTACATAAAGTATTCAAGATCTGGATAGTTGAATAGAATCAACAATAATCCTGTTTATATTCAACTTTTACTAAGGGGCAATACCTTAGAGGATTTTAAAGTAACATATTATCTCCAAATTCATGTCAAGACTAATTTAAACTATGCCAATTAATTAGCAGGGGAAATCTACTCTCCACATGTTAAGTTGCTGAATATTTGTAAAAAACATCTGGCATACAAACTTCTGGTAAAATTGTATAATTTACTTTCACTCTAAGATATCTGGGCAAGTAGTTACAGTGACTAAACAAAGTAATGCAGATAATTGAATTCCTTTTTCAATAAGTGAGAATCCAAACAAGCCTGTGCAGCCCAACCCTGCAACAACATAGGAGACCATTAAAGATGAAAAGAAAGAAGGAAGAAAAGTACAAGAAAGCCCTTCAGCAAATACCTTAACAATCACTCAGGCAAAACCAAACACGTTTTGAAAGGGCCTGCTTTGACAGATGTTCTCTGCAAAATGAAGGCTTCAGGCAAAATACACAATTTTATTTTACTTTATTTTTTAAATTTGAAATGCTAACAATTATTTTTCTGCAATTTCAACTATTTTAGTTTTTTAAAAAATGCTTTTTACAGTAGTCATTTAGTTTCAAACACTTCAAGGCACTGAAGGGTACTTAGGTTCGTTAAGATTTACCACAGGTATGGGTTGGAGACTGGGTGGGGCTTCTCCCTTAATATTCCCCTTTACTTCAGATACATGAAAGAAACAATGTGGAAATAATAGTCTCACCCACCTTCCTGTAGCCCTTGAACCTTTTTACCCTAATTAACTATGTAAAGATTGTCAAAAACATAATTAAAAACAAAACAAAGCAAAAAACCAAAAGATTTACCACAGGTATAAAACTAGCTACAATTGCAAATTTACTCCATAATTTAGGGGTTAAAACTTGCTCAAAAGTGTTATTCAGGATCTGGACTCCATCCTTCAAAGCTATGGCAAATAATTCATATTGCTTTTACAATGGGGCCTATACAAAACTGAGGTTATTAAAGCCTACATTCTTAGGAGATCTGGAGCAAATTGCAAAAGTTCTTTTTCTCTGTATGAACAAAATTTGATGACTGACATTTATAAAACTGAACACATACGTATTCTAGTTAAACTTTGTTTACAGGAAATCAAATTCCAAAAAAAAAAAAAAAAAAAAAAAGATCATGCAAAGTGTACTTACCAGTATTCATGCCTTCCCTCCACCTAATGCTTGAATGCTAGGCTTCCAAACTTTTCTATCTTTCCAATTAAAAATGCTGCAGCCAGTTACACTCCATAAAATGGCCGCGTTGTTTAACCAAGAAAAACATGTTAGAGGTTGAGCTGTCACTTTTAGAAAAAAAATAAAATAAACAATTTCTTCTTTTGTGATGAAGTATAAAAACACTTAGGCCGGTATTTTAAATCATGGAGATCCCCTGGACGTTGCTATTGCTCTTCAAGAAGCTGTGGTAAAGTTTTTGCCACGTTCTTGCTTTCTGCATGGTGTCTCAGCAGTCACCGATCAGAACAGGCTAGCAAACAACTCCCTCCTAAATGTAAGCTCTAATTTCTTCTTCTGCAGTGAAATGAACCAAGTTTCTGTGCAAAAGAATGAGTGACAGTATTCCCAGCCAATCAGCTTGGGTTTTTGCAGGAAAATCACTCTTAATTCATTCAAAATTAGGTCATATGACACTATTTGCAATACTATTGGCTTACAAGGAAAGTAATGTTTGACTCTACACGGGGTAAGGCCACCCATCTATTCTTCCCTGGGCTGAAGACAACTTGACTATAAACGTTACTGTGAATTCAGCACACACACACACAGGAGGGGAAAAAAAAGAATGTAGCCTTACCAAAGCTTCCCAACTGTTAAAGGGCCGGAGTTCTGTTATCTTCTGAGCCTTTTTCTGAGAACACTGGGGAATCAAAGTGAGTTCACCAATTGAAGCATCTTGAAGGAAGTGGAGAATTTTACCCTTATAGCCATCCTCCATCACTTCTTCACCACTGCTATAGTCTTCATCGAGAGAGCTACCGACATCAGAGCCTGAATCATACTCAGAGTCATCAACGACTTTTTTTGGATTAAATACATTTTTTTTACGCTTCTTGTTAAAACCATTTTGTGGTTTCATGGAAAATTTCTGTTTCATTTTTGTTTTAGTTGCATTTTTAGGATAATTCTGACCCCTTGAAGAAACTTCTTTTCCATTTGGAACCTCATTTTGTGAAGAATATTGTGAATCTGTGTATAAGAAAAGACAAAACAGCAACTAAATGACAAAATGGAAACTAAGAATATGGCTTCAAGTAAGAAAAACACTTAAACATTTACATAATCCTTCTGAATACAGAATTCAGCCACACTTTATTGTTAAAGCTTGATCTACTTTGTAAGAATACTAAGGGAAAATTTCAATTTAAAATGGTTTCAAAATAAGGTGATAATTTATTTTTAAAAATTAATTAAACATAAATGTCCATTTTTAAACAATGATTCTGACCACAAATCCAAAGATACTCCAATGCTCCTTTCAAGCCTCACCCCCATGTAAACACACCTCCTGTGAAGCTTACTAATAAAAACTGTTCTACAATCCATAACCATATAGCCATCACTGTCGTCACTAAGTCATCATTATCTAAAAAATCATTTAAGCATACTATGAAAAAAAATGCTATTTTATTAATGACTAGTGCATTACATATCACAGAATTGTAGTATGCCTGTCAATCAGTTATTGTTACCTTCATGTACTAGGAAAACAAATAATAAAGCACTCATAAATCATGGCTCTTTGTATCCATGGAGTCTAAATCTACTGATTTGATCAATTACAGATTTAAAAAAATCAGTAAATACCAAAGGTGTATATTACTGAACACATACAAACTACTTAAAATACAAATATGTACGTGGCATGAACAATATTTGGGTATTCAAGTAATATAAAGATGATTTAAAGTATATGGGAGGATATGCATGGGTTACATGCAAGGACTATACCATGTTAGATAGGGGACCTGGACAATGGAAGAAGATGGCATTAGAAGGGGACCCTGAATCAATCACCTGGACATGGAGGATCACTAAACCTCTAGACTTAAAAAGATGATACATTCATTGCTACACATAAAAAGTATAAGCAAAAGTAAAATGGATGAGCAATTGCTCAAATTTCTTCACATCAACATCTGGATCTTTTGAATCAGGCTTTGGGCTCTGAAGGGGTACTTCTAGTAATTCTCCCTGTCTTAAAATTCTTTAGTTGTACAGCATTTCTCAACTCACTAAAAAGCACCTAAAGTCACTGTGCAAGGTTTATAAAGTTCACTTTGGAATTATGAAGAGCTAGCCAGTCTACTTGATTCTTGTTTATGAAATATTATTAAATGTGAGGGATTCAAAACTGCCCATTATTTTCCCCTTCTATTTTCTTTCCTTCATGTTGATGATATCCCTAAGCTTATGACACTGGAGCTTTCATATTCATGTAATACAAACTAATATCATCTACATTATAATGATCCCAAGATCCATCTTGACTAGTGAACTTCCTTTGATGACTCTCAGATTGGTTAAACAGGAAGAGGTTACTCATTGTTTTATATTATGTTGTTTAAAAACAGGTCACAACATTTAGGAACTACTCCCCTCTTCGCTGTGTGTGTGCATACACATGTGCAGGGTGCATGTACGCGTGCAGCCTTCCATGCGTTTCAAACAAAGGAATCTTTGAAAAAAGAGAGGAGGCACAGCATGCTGCCTGCAGCACCGCCAGTTAGGACCCCTACTGCTCCACTTGTGATCCAGCTTCCCTGTGAATGTGCCAAGGAAGGCAGTGCAAAGTACCGGCACTCCTGCCACCCACATGGCAGACTCACACGGTGTTTCTTGCTTCTGGCTTCAGCTTGGTACAGCCTGAGCAGCTGTGACTATTTGGGGAGTAGACAAACGGATGGAAAAGATCTGGCACTTGTTCTCTCTCTGCCTTTCAAATACACAAACAAATCCCACATCATTTGCAATCCCACTCTGATTCATATCTAGGTTTATGACCATCTCATATACTAGAATATAGAATATAATGAAAACCATGTATTTTCTATGACAGAATAATTACCTTGGTCTTCTGCAAACACTTTTAGAGATTCTAAAGCTTCAGTGTACATCCACTCATGTTCCTTGAGTACTTCTCTCAGTTCCTAGAAATGTATCATTGCTCTATTAAAATTTCAAATTAGCAACTTATAGAAATACACAGAATTCCTGTTTTATACTTTTTATGTGCTTTACAAATGCTTTCTGTAAAATCTTACCTACGTAAATACATAAAGAAAGGAAACTTAATTTATTTTTGCATTTCTAGCTACCCCCCAAGTCAAGAAAACTCTTCTTCAATTAATAGTGAAAGCAGAGGCCAGCTCTGTGGTACAGGAGATTAAGCCAATGCTGAAATGCCAGCACCACATATCAAAGTTGTCTGTTAGGGTTTCAGCTACTCTGCTTCTGATTCAGTCCCTTGCTAACATGCCTAGGACACCATAGATGATGATCAAGTCCTTGGACCCCTGTACTAACATGACAACATGAGAGATGGAATGGAGTTCTGGACCCCAGCTTTGACCTGGCTCAGTCCTTGACATTGCAGTCATTTGGTAAGTGAACCAGCGGATAAATGATAACATGTGCACATATGCTGTGTTTATACCACATATACATAGACGCGTATATATAAATATGTGTATATAGATACAGTTTAAATTCATATAGATCATATATTTAGACATATATACATATTTGTCACATATACATAACCATGTATATAATCTATAGTATAATCCATATATACACATAGATTCTATCTATGATTTTGAATCTATACGCATGTTTTTCTTCTCTGTCCAACAAATCTTTAAAAAAAAGTTCATTTCAACATGAAATGTCAACTTCAAAACATCTAATTTCATCTTATGTAAAGAACCACACAATAGCAAGACGCTGCATCCAGCTTATGTGAATTCAGCAGGTATACAATCTAAACTTATATTGGAATGATTTAAAGCAAGTATCATTGTATTCCAAGGTTAAATACATCCATGCTTCTATATATGACCATTGGATTAAACAGAGGCCCTTGCAGCACTGGTAAGCTTGGCATGTATTTAATGACCGTGAAAGAATTTTTGTTATCTGGGAAGCAAAACAGTTTTTGGAATATAAGGACACTGAAATGCAATGCTGCATTTTAAAATCCTCATGAGAAATTTCAAGGATGAGAGTACAGAAAAAACTAAATAGCTAATTCGACTTAGGGTAGGGTCATCAATGGATTTCTAGATGATTTATATGTTATAAATGAATTTACAATCTTTATAATAATACTTGTTATAATGCTGACACTACAACTAGTGAACAAAGTAACATAAAAGCAATTTAAAAATATTTCATAACACTCATAAAAGGGAAACTTCACTGGAAAATGGGAACTTACCCTAAGCTTTTACATGGTTAAATGTTAAGCATCATTTTGTAATCCTTATAGTACACACTAACTAAATTTCTGCACATGACTACTCACCTGTTTATCAAAATTGGGAAATTCCTTTTGCAATTTCAGTACAATACTTTCCTGCTTTTCCCAATTACTGCTAGATTCTGCAGACTCATTTGATTCCTCACCCTAATTGAGGAGAGAATAAAAAGAAGCAAATTAAGAGGTTATCTATGATCAAAGGAGAGGGAAAGGCAGTTGCAATAAATAGAATTTCATTTTTTTTAAGTTCTATCAATGAACTATGCTGAATATTCACACTCATTAAAAATTAAAATAAAAAAATTTAGAATGTTACAAAGAGTATCAGTAACAGTTGTAAGGCAATTACATTTATATTTTGACATGATTTGGAAATTATCACATTTGATCAGAAGAGTCCACAGTGTATTTCCATTCATATGAACTCTGCCCAATTAATGACTTTAAACAAATATCCCTTTGTATTCTCAATCAACATACCATTTATCTATTAAGTAACTAAAAAACAATCTATTTTCTCTTTTACTTCCATTTTACTCATCAACTAGACTGCTTATTTTTCTCTTGTAATACTTAACATAGAAATAACTAAGTTGTGGTACTTCTCTTACATGATGAATAAGATATAAATAAAATGTGGTGGAGGTTTGGGGTGGGAAGAAGACTGAATGTATTTATAATAGTAAGTGATACATTTGGACCAGACCAAGGAGATCTTGGGCAGCCGATAAGACTGAAGAATGAACCGCAAATTAATCTGCATAAGCCACGAATTATTCAGGTGAAAAAAATTCAGACAGCGAACAATAAAAGCAGTATTTGGAAAACCGGCTTCAAAACCGTAAGAAATACACATTGCTACACCTCCCCCATTGCTGCCCCTTTGTGGTGAGGACACTGAAAACTCCAAGAACAAACATCTGAAATTTAGACAATAACTAGAATACAGCTTTTCTAAACTTTAGTTATTCATATATAATATTATTGCTTACATTACATGTAGATCAGCAGAAAAATGGATAGTGGTACATACATAAATTAGAACGTTCAGTCAACAAAAAGAATATGAGAACTGATATATAATACAATGTGGATGAATCTTGAACATATTGGGCTAAATTTAAAAAGCAAGACAAAAAAGGTAATATGTGATTCCATTTAAGTGAAACATCCAGAATAGGTAAATCCACAGATAAAAAGCAGATCAATGACTGCCAGGAACTATTTGGAGGAGAAACTGCCTAATTGATACAGCATGCTAATACATATTTGATTATTAAGATGTTTTACAAAGTACAAAGGGCTAATATTGTGGCATAAGTTAAGCCACCACCTGCAGTGCTGGCATCCCATATGCCACTCCTTACAGTTTGGGCTGCTTGCTTCCAATTAATTTCACCTGCTAACATGCTTAGGAAAAGGAGCATTATACAGCCCAAGTCTTTGGGTCTCAGCATCCAAGTGGGAGGCCTGGGTGAAGCTCCTGGCGCCAGGTTTTGCCCTGGCCCAGCCCCAACTGCTACAGCAATTTGGGGAGTGAAACAACAAATGGAAAGATCTCTCTGTTCCTCTTTCCAACTCTGCCTTTCAAATACAAAAAAACTAAACCAAACCAGAGCACACTGGGGCCAGCACTGAGCAACAGCAAGTTAATCCTTTGCTGATAACACTGAAATCCCATGCAGTGTGCGCTGGTTTGAGTCCCAGTTGCTCCACTTCCAAACCAACTCCCCTCTAATGTTCTGGGAAAAAGCAGAGGAAGATGGCATAAGAACTTGAGCCCCTGCTCCCATTTGGGAGACCAGAAAACGCTCCTGTCTCCTAGCTTCAAAATGGCCCAGCTTGGGCTGTTGTGGCCATTTGGGGAATGAGCCAGTGGATAGAAGATCTTCAGTCTGTCTTTCCTTCTAGGTGTAATGTTGTCTTTCAAATTTTAAAAATAATAATACATAAAAGTTTTTGAAAAATACGTAAGAATGGTCATGTACATTATGAATATACAAAACACAAACTTTTACTCAACATGGTTAATATTTGTGTTATTTGAATTTCACCTTAAAAAGAACATAAACCATTTGGAAAACAGTAATGAGCTTTCAGAAATCAGATATATGGCATCACAAATGAAGTAGTCAACATTCAGTAAGGCTCTGACTGGATGTTTGCCTTTAGAGCCCAGGTTTCTGCCAGCCCCCTCCATCTCTGGTGGCAGCCAATATAAACAGAGTCCAGTGGAATCAGCGAAGCTTTGCAGAACATGCTGTTTGGGCTTAAGCTGACTCAGTTTATCCAGCTCTAAAATACATAATTGGAAAAGATATACCTGGAACTTGCAGAAATCAGTCAACAGCTCCTAAACACATGAAGAATGAGCAATTATTATGGGACACAGTGACAAGATGAAAGTTGCCAGAATGGACCTTCTTAATCAAAATAACAAGAACAGGGATGTGGCCTAGTAAATGGGTCCAAATCTCATACTGAAGTGCCTGAGTGTGAAACCCAGCTCCGCTCCTAATTCCAGCTTCCTGCTAATACAGTATAATTAAAAATTCAAGCAGAAAAAAACTTTACCAGCAACAACATCACATTCCTGAAAGCATTGCAGTCTGATTCTATCACTTGTTCCTATGCCTCCTTGGGCTATACATAAGCTGAATAGGTCTTGGAAAATAACCAAGTAATGGCCCAAATCAACAATCACATCACATGTGGGATTGTTATTGGAGCAAGTCAGTTCAGTTAAGCAATTATCAATTGGACAAATGCATTTTTATCCTCTTTTTCAAGTACAAAGGACAAGCAAGAGATAGCTGTCATATGCACAAGCTCATGATACAACTTTAGTGACTTCAGAGTTATGGTGAACTCTGTTGCTTTCTGAGATAACACGCAGTTCAAAGGCCATCACTTTGATCTACGACACTGAAGACATCACGCTGACTGGACTTGACAATCAGCTAGTATTTTACAAGGTGCCTGATGCGTTTCAAAAAGTGAAAAATAACTACCCTCAAATTCAGGGCCCAACCACTTTCATGAATTTTATGGAGGTCTAGTGTACAGCATGTTGCAACCTCTACTCTAGGAAAAAGAACAAGACATATGGCTACATTTAATCTGATTCTAAGGAAAAAAGACATAAGACCTGGTGGACTTTGTGGATACTAAAGAGAACAAATACTGCATTCGTGTAAAAGCTGTTCCAATCCATACATGAAACAGTGTTTAAGACAGCCAGCTGTGAATGGACCCAGATTAAAAGTTCTGTAGGAGGCCCCAGGTACAGCACAAGGTATTCTGCCACTTGGGCCTCATGACCAGCAGATATAACAAGGATGTCTCTGGCAAGATTCAATGAGGAAATCACAGCAGAGATGTATTTGGCTTTGAAGCAAGGTCGGGCCTGTTCTCTTCCACAGAACTGAGTGAATTGTGCTGTAACACGTACTTTCAAAAACTGTATTATGCAAAATCATATTAAACAGCACTTAACAGCATCTTAGAAGACACAACATTCAAAATCCTCATCTATGGCATATAAAGAAGAAGCCAATATAACAAAAGTGTTTGTACAATTTTATATACACTAGATACCTAATATTGTATTAATGTTATAATGTGACAATAAACACAAGCAAGTGTGACTGTAGATCTGGCACTTGGATGGGTGGTAGGCAATGAAGTTACTATTAAGTCGTAGATGAAAAGTTTTCTGAAAACAGAAAGAAAATTATGGAAGGATGTGTTTCACTGCTCTTGTTTCCTCTGTTCTGCTGGGTTAAAATAGGTGCTGGAACTGTGGTGTGATGGGTTAAGCCACCACTGCAATGCCACCATCCCACATGGTCACCAGTCCTGTTCAGGTTGATCCACTTCCAATCTAGGTCCCTGCTATTCTGCCTAGGAAAGCAGAAGGTCCCCCAAAGACATGAGCCCCCATCATCTACACACAAGACCAGGAAAAAGCCTCTGGCTCCTAAAGTCAGCCTGGTCTAACCCTGATCTTTGTGGCCATTTAGGAAGTGAGTTATTAGATGGAAGTCTATCTTCTCTTCTCTCCCCGTCTATAAACGTTGCCCTTTTTACACAGAAATAAAATCTTTTTAAAAAATATTTATTTTTATTGCAAAATCAGATATACAGAGAGCAGAGACAGAGGAAGATCTTCTGTCTGATGATTCACTACCCAAGTGGCTGCAATGGCTGGAGCTGCACCAATCTGAAGCCAGGAGCCCAGAGCCTCTTCCAGGTCTACCATGTGTGTGCAGGGTCCCATGGCTTTGGGCCATCCTCCACCCTTTTCCTAGGCCACAAGCAGGAAGCTAGATGGTAAGCAAGGCCGCTGAGAAAACCGGCGCCAATGTGAGATCCCGGTACATGCAAGGTGAGGACTTTATCCACTAGGCTACAGCACCAGGCCCCATAAATAAAATCTTTTAAAAATATTTAATTAATAAACAACAAATAATAGATAAGTCCTATCTCTACTGCTTTGAAGCCTCACCCCCTTCTTTCATACAAAAGTTCTGTATGCTTCCACACTTATCTGGTTGCCACATAAACCATTCCACTGCCTTCAGCATTACAGCTGACTTCCTTAAAACTAGCCGCCTGTTTTCATAGAACTTCAAACACCGGGCAACTTCATGCATGAAGTTCTCAGAGTGAAGTTTTCTGGCTTTCACCATGGTCACCATCACCATTTTCACAAATGAGACTATGTACAAGCTATAGCTTGCATTTGCAGTCAGATCAACCATGGTAGGATGCCAGCATTTTTTCCATATCTTTGTTTCTACCTCCCTAATTCAGTCTGCTTTCCTAAATCAACGCAGCTTTTTTGAACTTGCAAAATTTTTCTGAAAGATCAAATTCTTAAAAATTAGAAATCAATGAGAATTTTCTGCCATGTAACATACTCTTATTATATCCCACACCTTAACAAGCACAAGAGTTACTATGATGCTAAATCCCATCCAAAATTACACAAACTTTCTGAATTTGCACCTTTAGTGACAGAAATTAACTATTTAATTGCTGACTTAAAATAGTTAAGTCATGAATATCACCACGTTCTTTAGCAATGGGCTTTTCAGAGGTGGGTTTCAGAGGCAAAGAGAAGGAATCTCATACTGGCTCAGTTCTGCTGCACACTTGTACCTCGACGCACTGCAAGAAGTTTTAAAGTATCTTTGTTTCGGAAGTCCGTTTTTCAATAATTCTCTAAACAGGCAAGAACTAAGTAAAAACACAAATACAATATGGTATGGAACTCATGCAGTTTTCACTATCAAGTGTATTCCCTTGCGTGACTTTAACAATTCCCTTTCCATGGCTCTGAGTTTGGTGAACGCTATTACTGGATGCAGCTTCAAGCTGCCACTTGGCACTGGGGCTGAGAATCAGTCACAGTACCGTTCAGAGCCTTAAATGACAAAACACACTGCATATTCTTTAGAATCGGTTTCTTAGAGGCACATGGTCATAAGATACTTGTTTTTATCAAAACCAAGAATTTACTCAATACACACTTGCCTTCTTCAGTCTAATTTACATTACTGCTGGGAAATTCTTTTGTAGTTTTCTCATCTGCACTAACAGCTATGAGTAACAGCTGCAGGCTTGGGAAACTGGAGTGCTCTTGGAAATAACTGAAGCAACCACTACTGTGACTATAATTTCTCCTTTAGATCTTCCTACATAAATACGAAGATCCAAATAAGGAAGGTTGTCACTGATTTTACTCTTTGGTATTGAACCCAATATCCAACAGCCTTACCTTCATTTCTTCATGCCTTGTCTGTACTAACTTCTCAATGCTACAAGTGGGTTTAGTCAGGTACTCTAAATTCTGTCGCAACTTCCTATTATGCTTGATGCTCCACAATGTGGATTACTTTATGTATAATACTGTTTATTTCAATTTAAAGAAAACTTAAGGATTTATTTATTTCTATTGCAAAGTCAGATACACAGAGAGGAGGAGAGACAGAGAAGATCTTTTGTCCATTGATTCACTCCCCAAATGGCCGCAACGGCCAGATTTGTGCCAATCCGAAGCCAGGACTCTGGCCAGAGCTTCTTCCGGTTCTCTCACACGGATGTAGGGCCTCAAGGCCTTGGGTCGTCCTCAACTGCTTTTCCAGGCCACAAGCAGGGAGCTGGATGGGAAGTGCGGCCGTCAGGATTAGAACTGACGCCCACATGGGATCCCAGCGAGGACTTTAGCTGTCAGCCTAATGAGCCGAGGCTAAAGATTTTGTTTTTTTTTTAATTTAAAAGACAAATTTTACAGAGTGGAGAAAAGACAGAGAGAGAGATCGTTCATCCGCTGGTTCACTGTCCAAATGTCCGAAACAGCTGTACCTTCTGGTACATGATAAGCCAATGACAGCGTGGATTGACTGGGCTTTGCTGCAGCATCAGCTGGCAGATGCTGGCACAGAGCCCAAATTCTGTCAGGCGCAGGCATGGCTTAAGCAGATGGTGGCACCCACAGGCACCAGTGTGGACTGGATAGTGGGGCTGGTTGGGACGAACTGGGCTTCCAATACCCATCTGAATGGGATGTAGGACAAACGGGACCAGTCTGCTGTACATACTGGTAAGCACAGGAACCATGGCAGGGGCGGGCCTGGTGGGGGTTTTTGTGGGTCTCTCCAAATATTCTGAAGCTCCAACTGATTTGTGTGAGGGCCAAGTATGTGGTGGGCAGGATTGGACTGGGCTCCAACACTCATCGGGTTTTGAAAACATGGGGCTGGAGACAGCAATTGCAACTACCAGTGTGTGCATAGGCTGATTTGGGTGACAGACTGTGCCGGAACGGCCCAGATGAGGTTTCTTGGGTGATTCCCTACCAACCAAACTGCTGGACGCAGAACCTTAACTACGAAGAGAACTGCAGGTTCCATGGGCTGACTGTGGGAGTGGATGTGTCAGAGCTGGGCCTCCTCAGTGGCTCAGATGGAGCAGAGGACAGCATAACCAAATGTACATGGAGGATATAGCAGTACATCGGAGCCTCCACAAGACAGCTGGTACCATGGCAGAGGACGGAGGACAGAACAAATTGATCAACTACCCCCACAATCATTGGCAGTGAAGATCTGGGCAGACGGAGACACTAAGGTGGACTATAGCAGCCTGTGGATTTGGGAGAGATTTCATTGTGATTGGAGTGGTGGGTTTGCCAGCAATTCAGGACTTGTTGAACTATCAAAACCTCTTGAGAAATTCATGGCGTTGTAAATTTCTACTTTTCTTACTGTTGTTGATTTTATATTGTGGCTTTTCATTTAAGAGGGATTTGTGGTCACTGTGTAATGGAGGCTATCAAGTCTAGATGTGAGGATGCAGTGCAGTGTGCATCTCTACTTCCAGACCAAAGAAGAAACTATTAGCTGTATTTTGACAATGGGAGGCTTAACACTGCCATTGTCCACGCCCACAATGATGAACATATGATTGATTATGAAGAACTATGCTATAATAATATGTGTGATTTTAGGGGGGAGGGGACTTTGGGAGGAGCCAGAAGAAATAAAAAATAAATAAAGATAAAAATAAGCAAATCTGTTAAAAAAAAAAAAAAAAACAAATTTTACTGAGTGAAGGAAAGACAAAGAGAGAGAGATTGTTCATCTGCTGATTCACTGTCCAAATGTCCACAACAGCTGGACCTGAGTTGGTCTCCTATGACTGTGCAGGGGCCCACACACTGGAGCCATGTTCCATGCTGCTTTCCTTGTCCATAAGCAGGCAGCTGGATCAGGGCAGCTGGGACTAGAACTGGTATCTATCAAGGACACTGGCACTGCAGGCAAAGGATCAGCCTAATCACCACAGTGCTGGTCGCATTCTTATTTCAATTTTCTTGTTTCTCCTCAATATTCCTTTTACATGTGCTACACAGCACTTCTGAACCAGAATGCTTGCAGAGGTTTAGGATGTGGAATTAGTGCCTCTGTCAAACAGAGAAGCTTATAGGACAATACACGGCTACAGAAGATTGAATTGTGTATTTTATGTACTACATTCCTACTTGGTTTGGTTCAACTTAGAGGAGTCATCTGCACTCGCTAAATACTTATGGTAAAACCTGCACCTAGGTAAGTACAAACTTAGGATTATGCTCAAAGTGTTCTATACTGTGTTAACTCTCCTGGAACAAATTCACATTTTAGAAACAGTACTGTCCTATTTTTGTGAAACAGCTCTTGGCATAATAGGTTCAGAAAGAAGCAGAATGACTGAACATGGGACATCAAAGATCACAAAACTCGAGTTGTTGCATGACCTGTATCTGATCACCCAGCCTAAAATTGTCCACTTGCAGCAGCAAACCATCATCAAGAAATGGTATGTTTAAGACTGAAGTTGAGCAGGTTTAAGAGACACGAACAACTTGTATATACAGGAGTTCAATCTCTCCACAGTTTCTACTTATGCTTCAACAATACCACTTCTGCTACATGTGTTTGTAGCACTATGGGAAATTTTTCAAGATCAGACACTGGGACATTAGAGAATGACCTTACACTTGATTTAAAAAGAATTTATATAAATGCTAGAATCTATGAAAGTGAAAGACTGCTAAAATCTAGTACCACTGAGACAGGCACTGTGGCATACAGCATAATTAAAGCGGCTGTCTGCAGCTCAGGCATCCCACAGGGCAGTGCTTCAAGACCTGGCTGTTTGATTAACAATCCAGCTAATATACTTAGGAAAGCAGCAGAAGATGCCCCAGGTGCTTCAGACTCTACACTCATGTGGGAAACTCAGAAGAAGCTCCTGGCTCCTGATTTTGTACTACAGCCCAACTCTAGCTGTTGCAGTTATTTGGGGAGTAAATCAGCAGCAGGAAGATCTGTCTTCCCTCTCATTAATTCTGGTGTCCAAATAAATAAATAAAAAAAATGAAAAACACACATTACCACTAGGAAAATAGCCACGTGAACATCGAGGAAAAGTTTCCTGTTGATTTGGCACAGGAAGAAATGAACAAAGATACAGATCAACAAACGTATCATGGACAGGGGCTTATGACAGTAAGATGACAACAGTGACTAGGAAGTCTGGGGAAATGGCATTCTGCTGAACAAGTCAGTCCAAGATTACAAGGTAAGGATAATAGTGTTTCTTGTGAATGTTCAGAAAAATATATACATAACAAAGTCTGCACCACACCAAAAGATTCCTCACATTAAAATGCCCATTTACAGAATTTTTACTTCTCACAAACACTAGTTCTCAAGTGAAGGATGCTTCTGCGCAGCAGCACAAGAAATATCCCATTAAACTAGGGTAGAGTCTGCCACCTGGCTGTTTGGGTCATCTTAAGCAACTAAGCCACAGAATAAAACATTAACACACTGGATGAGAAAAATGACCAAGATTTGTCACAGAGAATGCAGACTGGAATATGTGTCATTGGAACCACTGGCATGTTTCCTGGTAGCTGGGTTAGTAAAGTAAACATGAGTAAACTAATAAAAGCAGACATAGATACATACTGTTTTCCCTTCCAAAACTGAAACATATTAAGCAGTAGAGTTGTTCTAGGAAATGATTAGCTGCATTTACAAAAGGGCTAAGGCCGAAGTGGAGTGAGTGTGTGCCCCCCCCGCCTTTTTTTTGGGGGGGGGGTCCCTTCTGCCACATGAGAACAAAATTCTTCCCTTTGGGAAGAAGAAGCAACAGGGTGCCTACCTGGAGGCAGTGTGACACTGTCACCAGACTCCTGGCACCTTCATAGCCTCCCGAATTGTGAGAAATGAATTTTCCATTTCTTATAAATTACCCAATCTGTGATGTTTTGTCAATAGACAAGTCATGAACAATTTTCACTGAGGAAGAACACCAACATGTAAGTAATTGTTGTTTTTCATGTGTTTTACAGCTATAGGAGCTTTCATGAAATAAAATTTAGAAGTATTTTTTCTCCACAAGTTGCTTTAGGGGCTAGCTTGTAACAGTGGGTTAAGCTGCTGCCCTGCATCACAGTATACCATGAGTGCTGGTTCATGTCCCAACTCCCTGCATCTATCCAGTTTTTTGTTAATGTGCCTACGAATGCAGGGCGAGGCAGCCCAATGAGGGTCCTTGACCTACATGAGAGAACTGGATGAAACTGCTGGCTGCTAACTTCAGCTTGGCCTGGTTCTGACCACTGTACTTCTTTAGGGAGTGACCCAGTCGATGGAAATGTGTGTCTGCCTCTTTCTAACTCTGCCTTTCAAATAAGTCAATAAATCTTTGAAAGACTTAACAAGAAAAAGGGGTTAGTTTAAAACACTGAAAGAATGTTTTTAAAATTAATCTTATAACTCAGGAGAGATAAGCAATACTGGATACCTCAGAAATAAATAAAGTCGCAAATTCAATACAAATTTCCTGAACTAGTTGTGTATAAGGAAGACAGACTGATTCATTTAGGTAGCTTTTCAAATGTGGTTATCTATAGAATCAATACATTACAGCACTACAAATGTTCATGGAAAAATAGAATTAAACAGCTATGAAGTTAAGTTTCTTCTGGGACTTGTGGGTTAAGCTATTGCGTGCAGCTCTAGTGGTATCCTATGTATTACAGCACAGGTTCAAGTCAAGCACTTCCACAGCAGCTCGCCACTAAGGCACCAGGGAAAGCTGGGGAAGATGGCCCAAATGCTCAAGCCCCAAACCCTCAACAGGATACCCCATGGTGTTCCAACTTCCGGCCTTGAGCTGGCCCAGCCTGGACTGTTCGGCCATGCAGGAGTGAACTAACAGATACAAGACCTCTTCTCTGTCTTAACTCCTCTTTTCCACACTTCCTTTCAAATAAACGAAATGAAATCTTTAAAAAAAGGAAAGCTTACTTTTGCATAATGTTTTTAAACTTATGCATAGTTTTAAATTAATTTACATTTTCTATGAACCTTTTGATGATCCACATATACATGGAATCCAGAAAATTCTGCACCAAAGTGAACTTTTTCTAAAAAAAGATTTATTTATTTTTATTGGAAAGGTAGAGCTAAACATACAGGAGAAAAGAGAGAGATCTTCCATTCACTGGTTCACTCCCCAAATGGAGACAATAGCTGGGGACAGGCCCAGCGAAGCCAGGAACTTCCTCCAGGTCTCCTACGTGGGGGCAGGGCCCAAGCACTTCTCCATGCCCATTAGCAGGGAGCTCACTGGAAAAGCAGCGGTCAGGTCCCCTGTTGGTATGCGTATGATATGCCAGCGGTGCTGGTGATGGTTTTACTTGCTACACCAAATGCCAGCCCTGTCATGAACTTTCTGAAGTACCTTGACACTGTAATTTAAATATAACTTACATGATCCATCCTTGTCTTTTTTAAAGATTGAGCATCATTAAATTCATCTTCCTCATATGGCTCTGAAGAAGATGATAACTTTCTCTTCCTGGGTCCTCCACCTTTTAAAAGAGAAGCACACTCAAAGTCTTCACAGAAATATTAACAATCAATTTAATGTAAAACAACAGCAAACATGTAACCTAATGGATACTGAACAATTTACTTGATATCATGCCCAATGATATTTCTTCTACATATGACTGGATTGAGGGAAAACTGAATAATCATTGCAGTCTTTCCGAAGTAGAAAGCATTAATACTTTATTTACAAATCATTACAGCATTATCTGATGCTCAAAATCTCCCTCTAAAGTGACAATTTTAGAGTAATTCTATGAAAGGGAGATTTCTTAGTGATGTAGTGTTCGGCACTCCATTGTTACCAGAACAGCATTACTGACACCAACAACTACCAACTGTCTACCTCCTGATCAGTCTTCAGAGAGATCTTTTACAAAACTATTCTATTTCCAACAAAGACCAAAAAGTAAGAAAAATATTTTACAAATGAATTAGAACTATAGTACAGAGTTAAGCAATTAACATTTTTAACTTCCAGGGAGTATAACAATATAAAAGTAATAAATTTGCATACTTTGTCATGACAAAGAAAAACTCAAACACTAGATGATCATGAGAAGCTATGCTATATTTGTACTTTGAATACATTTATTTACTTACTAAAAACCACCTTCAAAAATCATTCCTTAGGCCCAGCGCAGTAGCCTAACAGCTGAAGTCCTAGCCTTACACACTTGGGATCCCATAAGGACACAGGTTCGTATCCCAGCTGCTCTACCTCCCTTCCAGATTCCTGCCTGTGGCCTGGGAGAACAGCAAAGAATGGTCCAAAGCCTTTGGACCCTGTGTCCGCATGGGAGACCCAGAAAAGGCTCCTGGCTTCAGATTGGCTCAGCTCCAGCTGTTGAGGCCTCTTGGGGAGTGAGTCAACGGATGCAAGATCTTTCTGTCTCTCCTTTTCTCAGTAAATCTGACCTTCCAATGAATTTACATAAAAATCTACTTCCTGGCTTCCGCCTAGCTTACCCTTGGCTTTTGCAGTCATCTGAGGAGTGAAAGCCAAGGATCAAAAGTATGCTACACTGGGGATCAAAGTGTGGCAGGAAATGTCAAAACCAGTCGAGGCAAAACCAGTCGAGGCTTTCAAGTATAGGGGTTTCCTGAGAAAGGGAGGAGACTGTCTGAGAAATATCTAATGTCCCAGGTCCCCGAAACAATGAAGTTTGTTCATCTACAGAAACGAGGGTTGTGGGCAGTCTACTGAGATCACCAATTCAAATATGTAATCACTGAAAACGTATTAGAAAAGGTAATGTTTGTGGGGGAGTTTATACAACCATACTCTGGTTTATTCAGGGTCCAGAATCTGGGGACAAAACTGTGCTCTAAATCAGTAAATTAGTGCAGTAGGTAAAGCCACTTCCTGCAGCACCAGCATCCCACGTGGGCACAAGCTGGAGTCTGTGCTGCTCCATTTCCAGTCCAACTCCCCTGCTAGTGCAGGACAGGGTTGGGCTGGTCGTTGCAGCATTGGGGGAGTGAATCAAAGGATGAAAGACTTTTCTCTTTCTCTTTCTCACTCCCTCTTTTCCTACAACTCTGCCTTTCAAGTAAATAAATATATCTTAAAAAAAAGAAAAAATTCAATTTCTTATTTAGTTGTAATTTGTCACTTAAAATTTTAAAAAATAAAAAAAAAAAAAGCACAATGCAAGAATGAAAAGAGAAATTCAGCAGAGGTTTGAATTTCAAGAAAATTATAAACTCCAGGAGGACAGGTACTATATCCACTCTGTTTCCTTATGTACTGTCAATTATTATCTGTGTGTGCTAAATGCCAAAAACAGAACCAGTCATCTGGTGGCTAAGCACGACAAATACCTGCTAAACAATTAAATCAAATGATACAAACTGCTCAAGAGAAAAAATACTAAACAGTGTTATGGAATAAACTTATTCTACAACAGTTTTAAAAGAAAAGTGCAATACTATGAGAGCAAAAAAATAGTAAAACTTCACAACAAATGATAATTGAGTCTACCATTTTTCAGGAGCTAAAATACCTTCCTGGAAAGCAATAATTAGGTAGACAGTCAACCTCCAGTTGCTATGCATATAAATGTATCAGGAACCTCTGCAGAAATTGACATGTTCTCAGCAATAGTATCACAGAAATATGTAATAAAACTATTAAAAATGTATAAATCCTTGGACTTAGCATCCTAATCTTCTCTGTGGAGAAAAAAACAAAATCAGCCTAGAAATCTGGTTGCTAAACAGCTATATGCTCTTATGTAAGTTATTTAACCTAAACTTCAGTTTCTTCATCTAAGAAAACTGAAGATGCTAATACCTCTCAAGTTCTTGTGAGAATTCCTGAAGGTAAACATTAGGCCAATATGCTCGACAAGATAGTATTTAGAAGAAACTCATCCATCCACATGGCTGAACGAAATGAGGCTTACCTGCATCACCAAACATCAGCAAGGCAGCAGCAATTGCTCCATCCATTGTGCTTGTTGAGTCTATCAACTGAGGGGAGAAAATACAATTGAAAATAATACTTTCAGAACTATTTCACAAAGTTATAGAAATAGCTAAATACATGTGAAACAGATACAGTATGGGAAAACCGCAGGTCACAGTTGAAGTCCTTTAAGTCTTAACTTATCTAAGCATATCTTAAATGATCAGATTTACCCACTGCTATAAACAAAAATTTAACAAATAAAAACACCATCTACCAGATTTTGGTTCTTTTAATTATGAGATTTTATTAGGAAATCATAAAAACTTCCTACTTCTGTGTGTCTAAGCACTATAAGAGACACACAGGAGACTGAAAGATGTTTATTCATAGCTTTTATATTTATTTCTAAGGGAAAAAGCATACTTGGCTTTTTATTAACTAGTGCTTTCTATAATCACACGGACTGGGGTTGCAGTGCAGTGAGTTAAGCCTCAGCCTGTAATGCTAGCATCCTACAGGGGCTCAGTTCAAGTCCCAGCTGCTCCACTTCAAATCCAGCTCCTGCTCATGCACCTAGGAGAGCAGAAGATAGTCCAAGTGCTTGGCCCCAGCACACAGGTAAGGAAACCTGAATGAAGCTCCTGGCTTTGAAAACGAATGTTGTAGCCATTTGGAGAATGCAATAGTGGACCAAAAATTTGTTTCTTTGTTTCTCCTTTTCTCTAATTCTGCCTTTCAAATTAATAAACTCTTGTTTCAAAAAAAATGAATCATATAAAGGTATCCTGACTTTTACTCTATAATAAAATGCATGAAGATCAAGAAAATATGCACACGCATATGCATAGAAACATCAAGCTTACTGTTTTTTACATCAGATTTCAGTAATATTGTGTTTTTCTCATGTTATTTCCATTATTCCTATTAAAAAAAAGTCATTTCTGTATAAAAGCCTCAAAGCAAATATGATGCTTCCTTCCTTACTAGGTATTCCTGCTTGGAACCTCAGATATCCTACAGACCACATCTTCATATCATATCAAAATAGTCAAAAGTATATCCTTATTAAACCTAGAAATGAAATTTTTTTACAACTCTCTAAATGTTTTAAACTGTCCTTTTAACTTCGTAAACTATGTCATTTTCAAATTTTTACTACACTTATTTTTATTGGAAAGGCAGATTTTACAGAGAGTAGAGACAGAAGTCTGCTGATTCACTTCCCAGTTGGCCGCAACAGCCAGAGCTGAGACGATCTGAAGCCTCTAGCTAGGAGTTTCTTCTAGGTCTCCCACGTGGGTTCAGGGTCACAAGGCTTTAGGCCATCCTCCACTGCTTTTGCAGGCCTCAAGCAGGGAGCTGGATTGGAAGTGGAACAGACAGGACATGAGCTAGTGTTCCATGTAAGATCCCAGTATATGCAACGTCAGGCTTGGGCCCATCTTTAAATCTTGTAATAAAGGGGATCATTTGAAACTGATTACTTTAAACGTGCAGTGCTGGGTCCAGTTCACTACTACAGAGCAAATCATACAGTCTAGCTCATTTTTGTATTCTCTACTTTTCCATGACAATGCTATTGGCAGAACAACCACTTCTGTAGGACAATACTCAAGGGAGTAGGGTGCTGGCCTCAGGGCACCAAATGCAAAAAGCAACCCAGGTATTAGCTGGAGAGGAGAGGAGGCCTCCACCTGCTTTCAGTAGGAGGTTCCCCCTTTAGAAACACTGAAGCATAAAAAAGCTACATGTGCTATCAAGGGTCAGATTATTATATTATTTACAAGTGGGAAAATTTGTGTTAAGACTCTTAAGCAAATGTCTAGAATTTACTTGTGTTACTCACAAAATGATGGTTAATAATTATCTTCAAACATTATAGATATCTTTAGAAAAATGACCACCCAATACTAACTATAGTGCTATCTTTAGAAGAGATTTTATCACTATTATAGCTACAGCAAGCAATTACTATTTAAAAAAAAAAGAGAGTATAACCTTAAGCAAATCACTGTCACTTGTTTGTGGGAAAAGCTCCTTCAAGGTCTGAAGTTTAGCATCCTTAAGGTCTTCTAATTCTGAAAAGTCCTCCAATTCTGAAATATCATTTCTCTTTGCCATGGTAGGAAGGCCTTGGGATTCCTCATCTTCAGATGGCTCAGAACTAAAAATATTTTTAGAAGGGAAAAAAACTTTTAATGTATTTCCAATATTCCTATATTATGCTATCTATATAGTCATGCAGAATACAGCACATTCCCAATTCTTTCCTGTACTAAATGAAATCTTAGAGTAAAAGAATTTTTCCCCCATGAAATGCAGTTAGGTATATAAATTCATGTTATCAAAATTGGCAGAGTTAAAAAAAAATCTCAAATTATCTGGGCTGGGTTGGGAAAGATGGAAGAAAAGTAGTGTCACTTATTCTAAGATCCACATTTACTGTATGCCCACCTTCTCCTTCCTAACACTTTGGCAGTGCTTTGGATCTCTGATGTCACGCAGCTGCTGAGAAACTATGAAATTATTAAACCTATTACAAAGTGAAAATAATTTCTATGGTCTACCTATATGATGAAGAGTTGAAATTAGAATGGACTCATTCAGTACATGATTTGCTGGCAGAAACAACACTTTCAACAAGCAAGGAACATTGACTTCCTAAGAGCTTATTCTCCAACAAGCAATTTTAATAATGTCCAGTGCATTTCATACATTCATTCTATTTGAAATATGGAATCAAAGTGTACATCTTTATCTCTTAAACCTAAAAAACCTGGGAGACCAGGGATGTGGTAAAGCTTAAGGTTAAAAGGCCTGCAAAGCAGAATCCCATACTATAGAGCTGGTTCTAATTTGGCTGGTTGCCTTCCAAAACAACTTCCTGCTGTCATGCCCTGGAGGGCAGCAGAAGACAGTCCAAGTATTGGCACTCCTGCTACCCATGTGGGAGACCCAGACAGAGTTCCTGGCTCCTGGCTATGGCCTCGCACAACCCCAACTGCCATGTCCATTTGGGGAGTAATCAGAAGATGGAAGATGTCTACGTTTCTCCCTCTCTGTAACTGTGCCTTTAAAATAAGCAAAATAAATCTTCAGGGAAAAAATTAGTGAAAATCATAGACTTTCAAACCTGATACCTTTCACAAATCAGAAATGATAAGCAGTGAGCAGAAGTTATAGAGCCTAAAAAGCCAAGAGAAGAAAGCAAGACGAAGAATATAGCCATGTGTCTTCCTACTAATGCCAGTGAATACAGTTTGCAATACAGCTCATTCTAATTTTGAATACCTCTCTAGAATACAGCCAGGAACTGCATTATAGTAACCTTTATTCATCTTCATTCTTAAGTCATTTAGGGCCCTAGTGATACATGTAAGAAACAGGCAAGAACAATTACAAGCAAATCGCTAAGAATCAAAAATAGGTATTTTGGGCCTGGCAGCGTGGCCTAGTGGCTAAAGTCCTCCCCTTGAAGGCCCCGGGATCCCATATGGGTGCCGGTTCTAATCTCGGCTGCTCCACTTCCCATCCAGCTCCCTGCTTGTGGCCTGGGAAAGCAGTCGAGGACGGCCCAAAGCTTTGGGACCCTGCACCCATGTGGGAGACCTGGAAGAAGTTCCTGGCTCCTGGCTTTGGATTGGCACAGCACCGGCCATTGCGCTTACTTGGGGAGTGAACCAGTGGACGGAAGATCTTCCTCTCTGTTTCTCCTCCTCTCTGTATATCTGACTTTGCAATAAAAATAAAATAAATCTTTAAAAAAAAATGGGTATTTTACCACTTCCATGTTGACTTCTTTGTTGACTCTGCTTTGAGAAATTGCTCTAAAGAAGGTAAATTTTTTCTATTTTTCTTTTTTTTAAATTTTAATCCTGTTAAGTTTAGCTATGGTCCTTTTTCAGCTCTTGCTCAGAATGGGCATTGTTAAAAATCTTCACTCTTCCAGCTTCCATAATATTTAACCAAATCCAAGATACTGATAGGACAAAGCCTTGTGTCACTTGATGTAGCTAGCAGGTAACTAAGAATCAGGCCTTGGATTTGACTTGCAGTGCACAACAACCACAACATCTACATGTAGTTTGTCATTGGTTGGAGAAACCAGCTACAAAACATATGAAACCTAAAAATGTCTGTACTGGAGAACCAGGCATTTGTCATAGCATAAAGATCCCATGGAGTGGGCACGGCATGATGGCTCAATGGCTAAATCATCACCTTGCATGTCCTGGGACCAAATATAGGCACAGGCTCGTGTCCTGGCTGCTCTACTTCCCATCCAGCTCCCTGCTTCTGGCCTGGGAAAGCAACAGAGAAAAGCCCAAAGCCTTGGAACCTTGTATCCATGTCAGAGACCCGGAAGAAGCTTCAGGCTTTGGACTGGCTCAGCTCCAGCCACTGCAGTCACTCCGGGAGTGAATCAACAGATGGCAGATCTTTGTTTCTCATTCTCTCTGTAAATCTTATCTGCTTTTCCAATAAAAATAAATATCCATTTTTTAAGAAACTGCCATGGGACAGGGTGCGGCTAGAGTTATGGTATAGAGGGTCAAGCCATCATCTGGAGGTCAGCAGGACATATGGTTGTTTGAATTCCAGCTATTCCACTTCCCTCTAGCTCCAAGCCGATATGTCTGGGAAGGCAGCAGGGGCTGACAAGTTTTGGGCCCTGGCATCCATGTGGGAGCCTGGATGAAACTTTAGGAGACTATCTCAGCCCTGGCTATTGTAGCTATCTGGATATTTAACCAGCAGATGGACTATCTTTCTCTCTCTCTCTTTCTCCCCCTGTCCTACCCAGCTCAGTAACTTTGCCTTTCAAACAGAAAACGGGAAAAAAATGCCACTTTGAAAATCCACAACCCATATAGGTCTGGATACAAATCCTAGCTCCCTTCCACTTGCTGCTAATGTGGACCCTGGGAAGCAGCAAATGATGGTCCAAGCACCGTCTCAATCACTCAGAGGGGAAACGTGTGGACCTGCCTGATCCCAGGCATCCGGAGAATGAACCAAGACATGCAGTACTTTTTGGTGTCCATCTAGCACTGTGCGGGGGGTGCGGAGGGGGAAGTATCCACACACACTCCTGATTCCCTTTATATAGAGTAGTAAAGAACTGTTATTTAGGAATTGCTCACTGATAAAAATATTGAATTTTTTGGTAAGAAGTGAGATACATAACCAGGAACTAAGGGGAGAATTGCTGAGATGTCTATAACTTCAAAATATTTCAGTTAAAAATAATGAAGAAACAATGAACATGTAACAAAAACAAGTGGTAAAAGTAGACAGGTAAATGGGTATTCACTATTTTAAGGAGGTGTTACCAGTACCTCTAAATGTATTATTGTGGAAGGTGCAGCCTCTAACAACGCAGAATTATCTAGACCCAAATGTCAATAACATCATGAGGCTAAGAAACCCAAAATGCCTACTAAACTATAGAACATGGATGGGGGCCCGGAGGCATGGCCTAGCGGCTAAAGTCCTCGCCTTGGGCGCCCCGGGATCCCATATGGGCGCCGGTTCTAATCTCGGCAGCTCCACTTCCCATCCAGCTCTCTGCTTGTGGCCTGGGAAGGCAGTCGAGGAAGGCCCAATGCATTGGGACCCTGCACCCGCGTGGGAGACCTAGAGGAGGTTCCTGGTTCCAGGCTTCGGATCGGCACGCACCGGCCCGTTGCGGTTCACTTGGGGAGTGAATCATCAGACGGGGGTCTTCCTCTCTGTTTCTCCTCTCTGTGTGTCTGACTTTGTAATAAAATAAATAAATCTTTAAAAAAACAAACAAACATGGATGGATTGCAACAATGTGGAGTTATGAGAATGAATGAATGAATGAATGAATAAAGGTTTCTAGGAATTGATAAGATTTATCAGGCATACACACTGCTAAGTGAATAAAACAAAGAACAAATTAACACGGACCCAAACAAAGTAGTCCCCCCTTGTCAGTGGCTTCATCTTTCAGAATTTGCTTCCCATAGGTACCAGTGACTGAAAATACTAAATGGAAAATTCCAGAAACAACACCTAAGTTTCAAGAAACTTTTATTATAGCAATTATAACTACCATTTTATGTTAATTTTTTCAGTGTCTAATTTATAAGTTACACTTTACCATAAGGATATTAAGTCCTGGAAAAAAACAAATTATAAATAGTCTTACTATTTGTGGTTTCAGATACTCTCTGGGGTGACTCCTAAGGCAAATCCTGTGAATAAGGAGGGATTACTAGGCATTGTGCTATCTTTTGTGTAAGATTACAACAAGAGTAACAATAAAGATACACAAAAGAAAAAACAGCAAGAAACAACAAACTGGTTAGTTTGAAGGAGGCACAGGAGTGGGGGTAGGGGTGGAAATGAAGAAAAGATGGGGCGATACTTTTCTGAAATGCCTTTATATTGTTTTGGTTTTTGAAATCTGTTAATATTTTAATTGTGCTAAATTAACTGTGTATGTTTAGAAAAAGATCAAAGGAAAAAATACTGAGATGAATACAAACAGAAATTATTAAGCCTAACCCTATTTCAAATGAATAACAGCGAAAAAACTGATAGAAAGCTTTCACTACATATCCTCTCATAAAGACAAAATCCAGAAACAATATTTTGACCTCTGCTTATTGGGCTAATGTTCAAATAGTATGGGTGAGGCAATCTGTAAACTACATCATCCACACCTGATAACTGAGCAAATTAAATACATTGATATTGATACAAAGCCAGCATTCTCATTTTCACAGGGTCATGTAATGATAGATTAGAATAGCATCGTTATCAACAAATTTTAAACAGAATACACACTTTCCCATTTTCTTTCCCACTCACCCCTCCTCTTAAACACTCTCCTCATTTTGCAGAACATCCTTCCCTATTAAAAAGAAAAAGCGCTACTCAGACATTCCTACTTTAAAGTCTGGGATGGGGAAAATGCAAGTCTAGAGCATTTAAGTCAAAAAGACTGAAGAAGAATTACAGGAACCTCTCAGACACAACAGCCTTCTCGAGCAGGCACTCCTCTGCTGCCGCTCCAGCAGTGCACGGCAGAGGCCTCCTCTCTGCAACTCTGACTTTCAAATAAGTCAATCTGCAGAAAATGCTAGCAACAGTGATTCCTTTTGAAATGATTGTGGGATCTGATTACATCATGTTGGCAACTTTTCTGCAAATTTAAAACTTTGGAAAAACCAAAAGTGAAAAGGGAAAGACATGATATGTATGTTTTCCTTAATAAAAACCATGAAAGAACTTTATCATTCTCTATTTTGGAATGAACTTCAGGATAAGTATCTTTATTGTGTTACTGTGTGAAAAGTTCATTTTAAACACCTGCAGACAATTTTGACATCTTGTTCCTGTGCGTGTTTAGCTTCCGGAAGAAGAGCATATCAACTACCGGTACCTCCCTGACTTCAGTTGGTTGCTGCTTCCTAGAACCTTCTGCTGGTTTCTTTTTATACTCCCCCCTTTAAAAAAAAAAAAAAAAAAAAAGATCTATTTTATTTTTATTTTTATTGGAAAGCCAGATATACAGAGAGGAGAAGAGACAGAAAACAAGATCTTCCACCTGATGATTCACTCCCCAAGTGGTCACAACGGCCGCAGCTGAGCCAATGCGAAGCCAGCAGCCCAGAGCCTCTTCCAGGTCTCCCATGCAGGTACAGGGTCCCAAGGCTTTGGGCTGTCCTTGACTGCTTTTCCAGGCCACAAGCAGGGAGCTGGATGGGAAGTGGAGCTGCTGGGATTAGAACCGGAGCCCATATGGGACCCTGGTGCATGTAAGGAGAGGACTTTGGCCACTAGCCCATGGCGCCAGGCCCTTCTCCCCAACTCTTAAAATCTAGGGTTTCACTGGATTTAGTATTTCAAATAAGAGATTTTCTCTTCTCCAGGTTAGTGGTATCCCTTAATGATACCATAGGGGGTTCCTTTTGTTTTTAAATATATTTAAAAGGCAGAGATATATATCTTCCATTCAGAAATGCTCAGGACTAAACAGGAAGGGTTAATGCCAGGAGCCCACAACTCAATCTGGTCTTACTCAAGAGGGACAGAGACCCAAGTCTCTCAAGCCATCCTCTGCAGCCTCCAGGGCACACATTTGCAGGGCACTGAGAACCAGGCACTATGATATATGAATACCCCAGGCAGCGACTTAACTGCTGAGTCAGATGCTTGCCCCACATGGTTTCAAAGAGCAATCAACCATCTGTTGACTCCCAAGTCTAGGCAGATATTTGCCAGAACACAAATGCAAATCCAATTAATTATCTGATAGCTCCACTTGGATATGGCAGTCTCCTCAGTCATGTTCAAGATGAACTGCTGACTTCCTTCCAAAGGTGTTCCTCACTCACAGAACCAAACCTTCCTTAACTCCATTGTCTCAATTACCCAAGTCAAAAACCAGAGTCATCCTCAAGTCACTTTTCTCCCATCAGTAAATCCTCCCTATTTTACCTTCAAAGTATGTCTGGAATCTAACCACATCCTACACCTTCAACAGGTACTAAGAATGCATTAAGTCACCACCATTATTTTTTGGAATTATACTCTACACTACTAATCTTCAAAAACACCAAGCAAAATTTCACCTCAGGTTCCTTGATGAGGTATCCCCAATGCATGGAATACTATTTCCCCCAATTTACTTTATTACCTGCTCCAGCTCATTATTGTAGCACAGCTTCTTGATAAAGTCTTTTCATACAGTGTTCCTTAGAACTATGTCTTGACTCTGAACTTGCTATTTCCCTTCCCCTTTCCTCACATTCCTCTCTCTTTGAAATGCTGAACCTCAACCTACATCCCCAAAGCCTTTGATGTGGAGGTTATAGGGCCTTGTCCTTATCTTGCAGTTCCTCTGTAAAGATTTACTTTTACTTCTTAAGTTAAGGGAGTGGCATTATTATTCCCATAGTTAACATCACAATGCTAGCTCCATTCTGAGAGCTTCTGCAGAAACTCACAAACCAGGGTCCAGGAAATACATATCCTATCAAACCTTAGATCTAGACTGAATCTCACATTTGCCATTCCAAAGGAAACAAGCTGTCCCCTACCAACCACCAATCCAAAGAAGCCTGCCCGCACTGTGGAGCAAGCCCAGGGACATGTGTGAGCTGGTCACGGACTGCAGACACGCAGCTTTACTCCAATATTTACTGTCTTTAACCTTCCAGGAGTCCAGCAGTTAAACACTATTATCTGACATTTTCCATGCTTTGCTGTAAGCACCTGCTTTTTCTCTGGTTATCAGTGACTGATCTGCTGCACACTGGACCAACGGATCCACTTTCAGGGTTCTACAGCAATTTCTCCAGTTTTGGAGGTTCCTATGACAATGTTACTTATTTTTTTGTCTCTCTACATAACTAGAAATATAAATTCTATGAAGGCACAGATTTAGGTCTAGTTTGTTCATGGTTGTATTTCAAATAAAAAAAAACACTACCTAGCCTATAGATTGTGCCTAATAAATATAGCAAATCAATTTGTTCACAGAATCAAGAATGCAACCTAACATTAATATGGATAATGAAAGATACTACTAAAATAACTTCCCCATCTAGGAAGGGCTAAGACTATTAAATGGCCATTCTCATAAAATCTTTTTTTAAAAGTCAACCTAAAAATATTTTTAAAAGATTTTTTTAGAAATTATTTCATTTCTACTTGAAAGAGTTACAGAGAAAGCAGAGACAGAAAGATCTTATATCCGCTGGTTCACTCCCAAAAAGCCACAACAGCCATAGCTGATCTGATCCAAAGCCAGAAGCCAGGAACCTCCCCTGGGCCACAACGGTACAGGGGCCCAAGGACTTGGTACATTCTCCAGTGCTTTTCCAGGCCACAAGCAAGGAGCTGGATCAGAAGTAGAGCAGCCAGGACATGAACCAGAGCCAACTTGGGATGCTGTAGCCACAAGCAGAAGCCCAGCTGACCATGCCAAGGCTCAAGCCCCAAAAAAACCTTTTCTTAAAAATTTCTGGGCCCGTCACGGTAGCCTAGTGGCCGAAGTACTTCCCTTGAGTGTGCCAGGATCCCATATGGGCATCGGTTTGTGTCCCAGCTACCTCACTTCGCATCCAGCTTGTGGCCTGGGAAAGTAGCTGAGGATGTCCCAAAGTCTTGGGACCCTGCACCTGTGTGGGAGACCTGGGAGCAGCTCCTGGTCCAGATAGGCTTAGCTCCAGCCTTTGCAGCCACTTGGGAAATGAACCAGCAGATGGAAGATCATTCTGTCTCTCCTTCTCTCTGTAAATCTGACTTTCCAATAAAAATAAATAAAACTTAAAGGGGAAGCCTTAAAAAAAATTCTTAGCAATGCCCAATAAGTAACTTTTTGGAAAACTCTTACACATGCAAATATAAAGAAACTATTAAGTAGCTTACACTATGATCACTGTATCTTTGTTGCATTTTTTCTCTTGAACTGTACTGGAGCAATTTGGAGAAACAACATCTTCACTATCAGAAGACAAGTCAATATATTGTATTCCTCTTTGATTCTTGAAATACGATATACTTGTTTTCCTTTCATTTTCTGGAGTTTCTGGAACACTTGAATCTTCTGTAAAACAAAAAGAAAGCATTTTGAACAACTTGAAAACTAACCCAGCTGCAGCACCCACTGGCATGCAGGAGCACCAGGTCTCGAGGCAGGGCGGCCATAGCGCTCACAGGAAGGGCCACAGGCAAGTCTTGCGGACAGTCTAGTGCAAGTTCTGGAGAGCTGCCTTGGCCACGCCAGGCCATGTTCTCCACAAATTCAGTTTCGATAAGGAGCAGCACAGCCCCTTTCGCTTCTGTCTGTCCACCCCCAGCCACGCACTTGATCCTCTTCACCCCTAGCGGAGGCCCACGTGGGTCTGTAATCCCCATTCCATCATCTATAGTGAACATTAAGAAATTAACAATGTTGCTAAAAAAAGAGAGAATGTGGATGAGGTAGAGGGAAGAGAAAGAAAAAGAGAAAAACAAAAGAGGGAGGGAAGGAAAGAAGGGAGGGAGGGAAGGAGGGAGGTAACTGCTCTTCTGGTAACTATAATAATATATGAAAATCTCTAAATTCTCATTGTTCCCATTCCAAAATAGGAAATACCTATCACTTTTAAAAAACAAAGTAAATAGTCAACCAGGCTGGTGCTAAATGATTTTTTGTTTCACAAGTTATTTACTGGTGAGACTTCATTGAAAACTGAAGGCAGAAGTTTGGATTTTACATTCAAATTCTTTTTTTTTTTTAAGATTTATTTTTATTGGAAAGTCAGATACACAGAGAGTCAGAGAGGAAGATCCTCTGTCTGCTGATTCACTCCCCAAGCAGCCACAATGTCTGCAGCTGAGCCAATCTGAAGCCAGGAGCCTTTCCTGGGTCTCCTAAGCAGGTGCAGGGTCCGAAGGGGCCATCCTTGACTGCTTTCCCAGGCCACAAGCAGGGAGCTAGATGGGAAGCAGAGCTGCCGGAATAGAACCGGCGCCCTCATGGGATCCCAGCGCATGAAAGGCGAGGACTTTTAGCCATTAGGCTACTGCGCCAGGTCCTACATTCAAACTGTTACTCTAACCTATGCTTTTATTTCCTTGTATACTCAAACATGCTCAGGAGACCTGAAGTCCCATCTTCTCTCCTTTTTGATTGATACATGAAACAGATTAATCTTCCACCCAGGTCTGCCATGTGGATGACAGGGACTCAGGTACGTGAACCTTCCTCTGCTGCTTCCCAGGTATAATCGCTGGAAGCTGGAAAATCAAGTAGCCACACTCAACTGCAAGTCCAGGATTTGGAGTGTTAATCTCCCAAGTACCAGCTCCTAATCTGCAGTGAGTCCAGCCTTATTGTTTAGTCTTGAAATTAAGACTTAGTTTCCCTTTCAGTAAAATACAGACTCTAATCACAAAGCTAATATGCATATAAGTTCAGATGATACAGGTAGAAGCACTACTGTCAAGTAGCCTCTTGTTAACCTTAGGTCTTAAGTACTGTTGGGCTGAACTGTGTCCCACCCACCCACCCACCCACCTATTCATTTTTTTAAGTCCTTAACTCCCAGTACCTCAAAATGTATTACAAACAGGAACTTTATTACAAACAGGAAGTGGCAATGAAGGTTAAATGAGATCACATATCTGTGACTGTAATACTCTGTGACTACATAGACTGGTCTTGGGTGGGCCTCCACACTGGACTTAGTCCTATAAAAACTGTGTTCTCCTAAGAGCAAGAAAGCAGGAATGCAGGAAGAAGGGCCATGAGAAGATAGAGAGCAGGCATCCACTTTACAAGCCTAGAAGAGAGTTCTCAGAAGAAACCAAACCTGCCCCACAACTGCCATCTCAGACTCGCAGTCACTAAAACAAAAATACATTTTGATTGTACAAGTTAAACACTGTGGTATTTTGCTTTGGCAGCCTGAGAAAATTCATGCATGGGCCAGCATGCTGACTCAACTGGCTGATCCTCCATCTCCAAGCACCAACATCCTGTATGGGCCCTGGTTCACATCCCAGCTGCTCCAGTTGACATAATCACCAACAAACAACAGTTACTTGGTAGAATCACCACCAATAGTTGCCAAGACTTATAGCAGTTTTTTAAAAATGAAGAATGTATCAAAGGAGACAATATTCAGTGTTAATCGCTTAGTGGTAAAATTCCAGGTTCAAAGTAAAATTGGCATTTTAGAAAACTGATTTCTATGGCTATAAATTTGGCAGTTTCCAAGTAACTTAGACATTTCTATTGAGATGAGTAGTCCTATTAACATTTTTTTCTTGTGTATCATGAATTATGTCCATGTGAAAGATATTTTATTCAGTAAACCAGTGCTTTTCAAATGGCTAAAACAGATCATTACAGAAGAATGCATTGGTTAAAGATTATAAAGTGCAAGGTGGACCAAGTGTGCTTTAACAATACAGCATGCAAGCTGGGTTTCATATGGTTTTATATTCCACTTTGCAACAGAACTTTTAGAAACTATTACCTGTCTAGATTGGATTCAGTATCAAAGAAGAAAGTCCCAGTGATTTAAAAAGGCTGTAAAAACAATTCCTCCATTCTCCAAGTGCATAACTGTTTGAGGTATGGTATTTTTCATAGCAAAAAGCAATATGCTTAATAGATTAAATGGCGAAGCAGATACGAGAACCCAACTGCCTTCTGGTGAGCCAGAGGATTTTCACAAGTAGAAAACAGTGTCACTTATTTAAAAAAAAAAAAACTAAGTGAAAGTAATTATTAAAATATTTTTGAATGAGTAATTATTAAAATATTTTCCCCTGAGATAATTACTATTTTTTCACAAACATTAGAAAAACATCTAAGTTGTGATTTAATAAAGTTAATTTTTTTTTCACATTATCAAAGACTTCAAGTGAAGCTGGAATGCTATTACACACCTGGGACTTCTGCTTTGATTCATGCTGCAGCAAAGCAGTTTCATGTATCGGTGTTTTACATAATAAATGTCAACACAGTAAAAAAGGCAAATAATGTCTTAATATTATTATGACAAACTTCTGACCCTGGAGACATACTGAGAGTGTCATAGACAACACTGACAACAGATGGGACATAAGAGAAACCTGTTGATAAAATATCAACTTTACAACAAAATCAGTAAGCTAGAACTACAACAGTGATGAACATTTAAGATCTGCTGATCTATACTATTCTTAGTAGTTAACAACAGTAAAAACAGCTGAGGCTAAAAAAATTCCCAGTGCAATGATGCTTTTCACTTCAAGCAAATAAGCACTTTTAAGTATCATCAAACACCGGACAGGAAGCAAAAAGAAAAAAAAATGAAGTAAAGGACAATAAAAAGCAGAAACAATCACAAAGAGAACAGCTACTACTCAGTTTTGAAACACTGAATTTTGCCTGAGTTTAAGGCACTACATCAAGACACAGGGGGTATTAAGGGCTATTACAGTAAGTCAAGTTCAAGAGGCCCTAAACAAACCAAGTAGCCATGTTAAAAAATAACTTATGAGACTTTGTTTTAATGTCATGACAGAAAAACTTCAAAAATGCTAAAATGATGGGATAACATTGTGGCATAGCAAGGAAAGCTATGTTATTGCTATTCAAGCACCTGATGCTGGTTCAAGTTCCAGCTGTGTCACTTCTGATCCAGGTCCCTGTTCAAATGCCTGGGAAGGCAGCAGAAAACGGCGCAGACCTTGGGCCCCCGCACCTACTTGGGAGAATGGGTTAAAGCTCCCGTTTTCTGGTTTCAGAGTGGCCCAGCCCAACTGGTGAGGCCGTTTTCTGGTTTCAGAGTGGCCCAGCCCAACTGGTGAGGCCATTTGGTGAGAGAACTACTGGTCGGAACACGTCTGTATCACCCTCTTTGACATAGATTAATCTTTTAAAAATGCTAAATGAATAACAGAAACCTACCCTTCTACACAAAAATAATCCCATGGTCAGCTTTGTGGTGCAGCAGCCTAAGCAATCATGAGTGATGCTGACACCTCAGAGCTCAGGCTTGAGCTGTGGCCCTGCTGTTGGTCTAGCCTCTGTTAGTGCACCTGGGAATACAGCACAGGACCGCCCAGGGCCCGGGGTGTCCCAATGCAGTTCCTGGCTCCTGTCTTCAGCCTAGTCCAGACCTGGCTGCCGCAGGCACCTGGGGAACGAACCAGCAGATGAAAAGATCTCTCTCCTCGCTCCCTGTCACTCTACTTTTCAAATAAATAAATCTTTAAAAAATAAAAATAAATAAAAACAAAAGGATGATAGGAGATGCTACTTTCTCATTATCAAAAGTAATGGAAATTACTTGTATTCATGTATGTCAGGAAATGTCAAGATTCTAAATAAAAGTTTCCCTTGGTGGTAGGCATAAGGGAAGATACTTTCTTTTTAAGATTTTTTTTTTTTTTTAATTGGAAAGTTGGATATACAGAGGAGAGACAGAGAGGAAGATTTTCCGTCTGCTGATTCACTCCCCAAGCAGCCACAACAGCTGGTGCTGAACCAATCCGAAGCCAGGAGCCAGGACCCTCTTCTGGGTCTCCCACGTGGGTGCAGGGTCCCAAGGCTTTGGGCCGTCCTCAACTGCTTTCCCAGGCCACAAGCAGGGAGCTGGACGGGACGTGGAGCCACCAGGATTAGAACCTGCGCCCACATGGGATCTTGGCACATGCAAGGTGGGGACTTTAGCCACTAGGCTAACGTGATGGGCCTGGGAAGACTTTCATGTCTTAACGTTTTCCCAACACCCTTGTACCTATTCTCATATGTTAGTACGCACTATGAAACAAAATAAAGATTGAAGCTTTGTACTGAGTTTACTTTTTCAAGTGGTACAAAAAAAAACGGCAGCGCACTTAACAAAATGCAGCTTTACAAATTCTAAACATGGCAAAATTCTTATTTACAATTCTAAACATGGCAAAAGATTTTCAAGATAGTTCCTTGAACACCAACAAAAACACAGCCTACGGGCCAACATGGTAGTACACAAGCTAAGCCATTGCCTGCAATGCTGGAATCCTATATGAATGCCAGATCGTATCTCAGTTTTCTTTCTGATCTGGCTCCCTACTTGCAGCTGGGATATGCAATGGAAGATGACCCAAATGTTTGGGCTCCCGTCATCCACATGACAGATATTGACTGAGCTCTGGGTACCTGGTTTTGGGCTATATCAGCCCTACCTGCTGTGGCCATCTGGGGAGTGAACCAGCATATGGAAGATCTCACACTCCATCCTTCTTTCTATATATAATTCTACTTCCAAATAAACAAACATTTTTTAAAAGGGGTGGTGGTGGGGCCAGCACTGTGATGAGGAAAGCTGCTGCCTATGGAGCAGGCATGTCACATGGACACCACTCTAAGGCTAGGTGCGCCCCTTCTAATCCCTGCTAATGGGCCTGTGGGAGGTGGCTCAGGTCCATGGGCCCCTGCACCTACCCTGAGACTGGAAGAAGCTTCAGACCAGCCCAACCCTATCCACTGTGGCCAGACAGAGAGTGAACCAGTGGATGAAAGATGTCTTTCTCTCAATTCTAGATTACAAAATAAAAAATAAATAAATCTTGAAAAAAAGAAAAAACATTACATATCATATTAGTCACAAAGCAGTGAAATTCAAAGTAAATGTTAGTAAAATTCAAAGTAAATGTTAGTAAAAACATGCAAACAAAACTTTAACCACCTGGAAATATTAAAAAGAAGAGAAGCAGCCCAGAGAAACACTTTCCAAACATCTTTTAAGCCAAAGAGGAATAAACAACAAAAACTGAAAAAACAGATATCAAAATCTAGGTATATATGATTGTATGAACAATGCAACAGGAAATGATACATTAAACCAAGTAGACAAACACTGATCCAAAAGATGCATATATAGGTAGCAATTTAGAACAGAAACATACATTTATTTATTTATTTATTTATTTGAAAGGCAGTTACCTAGAGAGGGAAAGACAGAATGAGTTCTTCCATCTGCTGGTTCACTCTGCAAATTGCCACAGCCAGGGCTGTGCCATATCAAAGCCAAGAGCCAGGATGGAGCCAGGATGGTTCTCCAAATGAGTGAAGGGGCCCAAACACGTGCTCCATCACACTGCCTTCCCAGGTCGTGGATAAGGAACTAGATCAGAAACGGAGCAGCCAGAACTCCAAAAGTTGCCCATTCGGGGTGCTGGCATTGCAGGCAGTGGATTAACGCACTGTGCCACAACACTGACCCTAGTTACAACATTTTAAATTTAAGAAAACATTTAATAATAAATTGCCCTGAGATAATTAATTAGCAACTGGAAAATAATGAAGGAGAAAAATGAATTATCCTTTCCTTAGTCCTAATAAAATACATTTCAGATTACATTTAAAGTTCAACACCAACACAAAACCCACAAGGTATCAGCTCAGGGGCTGGTAAATTGGCACAGTAGGTTAAGCCACTGCCTGTAACACTCAGCATTCCAGGAGCGCTGGGTCACCAGTCCTGGCGGCTTTACTTCCAATTCAGGTCCTCGCTGATGCTCCGGAGAAAACAGAAGTTGACTTGGGTCAGTGCCATGCACAAGGCTGATCTGTGGATTTTCAGGCTCCTGGCTTCAGGCTGGGCCAGCCCTGACTGTTGTGGCCATCCGGGCAACGAACCAGTAAATGAAAGATTTTTCTCCTGCTCTCTGACTCTGTTTCCCACTTTCTGTAACTTTGCCTTTCATTTAAAGTGAATTAAAAAGCAAAAAATGAAAACAAAGCAAAAAAACTCATACTCATTAGGTTAGATTTACTAAAAACAGTAAGCATTGGTGGAGATGTGAAGAAATTAGAACTCTAAGCACTACTGGTATGGAAAACACTGAGAATTCCTCAAAAAATTAAAAACACAATCACTGTATTATTATTTGCAGCAGCTGCACTTGTAAGCACATAACCAAAACAACTGAAAGCAAGGTCTCAGACAGCTATGCTCCCAGCAGCACTGATGCAGCACAGAAAAGGGGTGGGAGAGACAAAGCGTCCTTCGAGGAAGGAAGGTAGGAGCAAAACGCAGTACACACTCTCATAAGACAGAACAATCTTTGGCTAAAAGCAGGCATTTTGATACATGCTACAACAGGAACCTTGAAGACATCACGTTAAGAAAAATTAGCAAGTCAAAAAAAGACAAGTATTATTCCATGTCAACAAATTCCCTAACTAGAAAAAACTCACCAGCCTTAGAAAGCATAGGACATTGGGCCTGGCAGCTTGGCCTAGCGGCTAAAGTCCTTGCCTTGAACGCGCCAGGATCCCATATGGGTGCTGGTTCTAATCCCGGCAGCTCCACTTTCCTTCCAGCTCCCTGCTTGTGGCCTGGGAAAGCAGTCAAGGACAGCCCAAGGCTTTGGAACCCTACACCCACATGGGAGACCCGGAAGAAGCTCCTGGTTTTGGATCACTTTAGCTCTGGCTGTCGTTGCCATCTGAGGACTGAACTAGCAGATTAAAGATCTTTTTGTCTCTCCTCCTCTCCATAAAACTGCCTTTGCAATAAAAATTTAAAATAATCTTTAAGAAAAAAATCTATCTCTGAAATTCTACCTTTTCAAATAAGTAAATCTTAAAACAAAAAAAAAAAGTACAAGTGGTTCTGAGGGAAGGGAAAATGGTAGTTTCAAACATAAAGAGGTCTAGAAATGCACTGCTCAGCCATGTGAATGCTAAACTGGATATACTGAGAACCACTGTATTACAAAGGGATAAGACGGTAAATTCTGTCTTACACATATCTGATCACAATGTCAGACATAAACCCAGACAGAACCATACAGGAACTTCCTTCCTGGAACTGCCTTAACTGGCTCCCCTGTCCTGCTGCTCAGAGGCCTCAGGTGCCTCAGTATCTGTACATAGTCATCTTCCCTCAAAACAGGAAGCCTCATAGGGTCTCCTGAACATCCTAGAAGCCAGAAAAATCACAGGATAAATGTTCTAAATGATAGCAGAGAGGGCTACCCCAAACTGAAAAGCAATGAATTATATGGACACCCTTAACAAATAAACTATTTTAAATTCCATGCCATACAACTCCCCTGATGCTGATCAGGCTGTAAATGGATTCTGCATTCCTGAAGGTGTTACAGCAACTCCAAATGTTAAGGAAAGTGAATTTATCTCCAACAGAAACTAGATGGGAGAAGGGGAGGAGCTGCCACCCTCTGGTTTATTCTCTAGGAGCGAGTAGTGGCTGGCGCTGGGCAAGGCTGAGGCTAGCTGCTGGGAATTCAGTGTGGCTCTTCCACTCAGGTGGCTGGAACTCAGTCACCTCGATCACCATTGCCAATCACGATTCATACAACCTAGAAACCACCATGAAAACACAAGAGCTGGACAGCAAGCCCAATGTTGTGGCACAGTGGATCTGAGTCCCGGTGGCTGCAATATCAGAACCCATATTGAACTGCATATTTGAGCCTGGGTGCTCCACTTTTAATCCGGCTCCCTGCTGACACCTGGAAAAACAACAGTTGATAGCCCAAATGTTCAGGCACTTGCCATATACTTGAGAAAGCTGGAAGGAGTTCTGGACTCCTGGCTTTGGCTGGATCCCGGCCCCGTGGTCATTTAGGGCATTATCCAGTGGACAGTTTCTGTCCTTCCCTCTCTCTGTGTCCCTCTACCTATCAAACCAAACTTTTTTTTAAGGATTAGAAAATATCTATTGATCTATTAGTCTAATCTATTTTGCACTGTATTATGAAAATACAATACATAGTATCTTTTTTTAAAATTAATTATTTTGCATTATGTGACAGTTTCACAGGCTCTGGGAATCCCCCCACCCCTCCCCACGTCCCTCCCCCCTGGTGGATTCCTCCACCTTGATGCAGTATTACAGTTCAAATTCAATCAAGACTCTTTCCTTGCAAACGTATACCAAGCATAGAGTCCAGCTACTTATTGTCCAGATGGGTTGAACAGTTTCTTGGGAAGACCATTTCTGGTCTGAAGTTAGAGCTGGTAGATTATCATCCCAGTCAATTAAGAGTCCCAATATAACATCAACAGCAATTTGCAACATTATGGAATTGACATGATTTTGAGTAACCACTATGTTAAAAAAAAAAAACAGCAAGTTCTTAACCACAATCTATGATTAGCTCATTGACATTTCAATTTTAGTTTATATACAGGACTGGCTGCTATATACCTTAAAATGGCTATAAGGTACCATTCAGCTGTCTCGTGTCTATTTCATTTTAGTATTTAGCCATGTCTTGTGTTGAAGTATAATTTTGTTGATGTTGGCAGATTTTAGGATAATCTAGACTGGCTTGTAACTCTAACAAGACATTTGTCGACAATTAAGGTGCAGAACATTTTTTTTGGGGGGGGGGGTTGTGCAGGAAAATCCTCAACACCATGGTGAGGAGTGACTAATCTTTGTGTCCCACCCAGCGAGGCATGAGCCAATCCAAGCCAGCTCTTTCCTGTCAGATTCCAAGCTCTACTTTTTGTTGTTTGTCTATTTATTTTAGGTTTTTTTAGTTTGTATGATTGTTTGTTTGCTATGAGGGGTTTTCGAAGCGATCCCGATGGTCATTGCGAGGGAGGGTGGGGGCCCAGAGGTGGAGCCAGGCTCGGACCAGAGAAAGCTCTCCTCCCTGGTCCCGAAGGACGTTTATTGTTCTTCTGTTTCTGCGGACCGCTCAGGGCTTCTGGTTGTCTTTCCAATGACGTTGGTTTCCACACGGTAGAGTTTGGACTTCTTCCATCCCCTGCGGAAGCTCCGGTTGGGGGTGGGTGACCTCAGAGTACTCGGCCTCCGAGGGCATCCAATTCCCTGTGGCCTCCTTGGCAGTTGGGATATAGTCCTTGTTGCTTGTATTAATAGTTTGTGGTGAAGGTCTGGGAGACTTCATGGTTGAGATCCAAGCTTCCTCCTTACCACCTGCTTCACTCTGGAGTGCACCCCTGCTCCACGCACATGACCTCCTGTTAAGAGGTTGTCAGGATCGCACCCTATTCCCCCCTCATGCATTGGTATAGTAGTCTTACTACTGTTTAGTGCCGCTTTGAGAATACATAGTATCTTTTAAAAGTCTATCTTTCGGGCCCGGCGGCGTGGCCTAGCGGCTAAAGTCCTCGCCTTGAAAGCCCCAGGATCCCATATGGGCGCCGGTTCTAATCCCGGCAGCTCCACTTCCCATCCAGCTCCCTGCTTGTGGCCTGGGAAAGCAGTTGAGGACGGCCCAATGCATTGGGACCCTGCACCTGTGTGTGGAAGACCTGGAAGAGGTTCCAGGTTCCCGGCTTTGGATCGGCGCGCACCGGCCTGTTGTGGCTCACTTGGGGAGTGAATCATCGGATGGAAGATCTTCCTCTCTGTCTCTCCTCCTCTGTGTATATCTGGCTGTAATAAAAATGAATAAATCTTAAAAAAAAAAAAGTCTTTCTGTGTAGAGGATGCAAAGTCAAAGGTCAAGAGGCCCCATCTGGAGCGGACCATATTCTTAAGATCTAACTCTGTCTTGCAAGTCACGACGTGGCAAGTGGAAGCATGAGAGAAAAGTCACAGCCTTAAGCCCTTTTAAAATTGGTGCTCTGCTGGTGCATGGGGCAGCCAGAACGGTTGTGGGCCAGCCAGGCTAGGCCACAGCACCAGCTGTCAAGTGCTAAGACAGTGCAAGTCATGTTGTTAACCTGGACTGCACAAGATCCAGGGCTTGGAGCAGGCCTGGTTGAAGAACTGTGGACACTCCCTTGTTATGGTGCAGCTTCCACTGGCAAATGTATGTAGGCTAGGTCTGGCTGACCTAAGCTAAGCTACTGCACCCATGGATGCGCGCGAAAGCTGGAGGGATGTTCGGGCCAGGCCACAGCACTCTGACATGCGCAAAAACCACAGCTGGTGGCAGGCCTGGTAGGGGTTACTGGGGGTTGCCCTGACTAGGCTACAACATCTGGTATGTATGAGGACCAGGTCTGTGGTGAGTTGGGCTGAGCCAGGCCACAGTATCTGTTGGTTTGCATAAGAGATAAGGCTGGAGTGAAACTAGCCAGGCAGCTGCATCTACAGGTAGGAGATGGCTGGTCCAAGTGATGAACTATATCTGACCCTGCACTAGTTGGTGCACCAAAGGGTCAAGTCTGAGGTGATCCCAGGTGAGGTTTCTTGGGGGATACCCCAACTGCAACAATGGACTAAAACCCTGGCCACAGGGAAAACTCACAAGCTAGTGATCCAACCTTAAGAGTACATGCACTGGGACTAGGCCTCCTCAGTTGCTGATGCCCACGCAGTAGACAGCATACCCAAATGCACGTGGCGGACATGACAGCCAGCTCATCTAGGCCAGCAAAGGACACCAAATGCAGAGGATGGAAAGCAGAACAGGTGGGACAACTCTCCCGGCCAAGCCTTGCAGCCAAGTGTCTGGGTCTGTGGTAAGCTAACAGACCCTCAAAAGATTTTCTTAACCCTGGTGCAATGAACTCAACAATTTCTAGAACTATCAAAATCACTTAAGTAATACCCTCAGAACATTCTTCACCTTGTAGGGGTCTCTAACATGACAGCAAATGAGCATCCCCCCATGAGCAGATACTGATGCAGTGTGACCACAAGGAACAGTCCCCTCCCCTTCCTCCACACCTTGACTGATCCTAGTCTCAGGCCCACATGGTGTGCATTCCTCTCAACTATGTAAATAATATTAAAAATGAAAGCAAAAACCTAAAACCTGGCACTAATCCATTCAGATGAACTGAAATTCCTCTGTTGAGCATTATGCTGCTTCTAACATGTGCTTTTGGGGACATATCTCAAAGCCAGGTCATATTTCAGATTATATTGCATTACTTTCCTGGTTCCACAAGTATGTTTTTATTGTAGTTGCGCTACCTTATAACAACTGAAATTGAATTTTTTTTTCCAGTTTACTTTTCTAATGGTAATCTTGTCTGTCAACGCTTATTTTTATATTATTTTAAACATTTAATCACCTTTTCTGCTGCTTGCAATATCTAAGCTTCATTTTCTTTTTTAAGTTTACGTAGTTTACTTGAAAATCAGAGTCACTTTCATCAGCTGATTCACTCCTCAGGGCTGGGCCAGTTCAAAGCCCATGTTTATGTAGCATAGTTGTCAGTAAGTAATTCTGGTCAGTTTTGCCAGCAAATGCTCAACTTCTTTGGATTTCTCATTTATCAGATTCAATTTTCTCTATCATGTTTATTTCTCTATCAGAATTTATCAGCCCTAAATTTTTCTTTCCTCTATCCTGAATCTGTTAAGTGATAGCTTTTATTTTTGTGATCTGTGTGGGAACAGGAAAATGTCGTGTGACAAGTCAAAAATGTGCATATTTCCCCCTTACTAATCACCACAACATACTTTCTGCCTTTGATTTTTTTTTTTTTAAAGATTTATTTTTTATTCTTATTGCAAAGTCAGATATACTGAGAGGAGGAAAGACAGAGAGGAAGTGGAGCTGCCGGGATTAGAACCAGCGGCCATATGGGATCAAGGCAGGGACCCTAGCCACTAGGCCACGCTGCCGAGCCCTTGCCTTTGATTTTCATTGCTCTTCAGCAGGTCGGGGGCAGACCAGGCTGAACCAGTTCACATCACCTGCTGGTGAATCTGAGCACCAGAACAGAATGTGGGTCATGCCAGGTTCGGACGCAACACATACCAGTGCATATTACAGAATGCTAAGGTGAGGTGAGCTGTACCAGATGTAACCACAGCACCCAACCAGCACACTTGAGAACCAGGGAGGGAGGGGGCAAAGCCGGCAGGGGGAATGTGGGCTCCCCTGCTGAATAGCCACTCCCACTAGAGATTGTGAGTTGGGATGAGTGCAGACCAAACCAGGCAAGGCTACAACACTTGTGGGCTTCATGTGAGCTGTAACAAGGAAAAGCCAGGCTGGGCTGACTATTCCTACTGGTGCAAACATAAATTAGTGGGTGAGGGTTGGCTGGGCTTTGCTGCAGCATCAGCTGGCAGATGCTGGCACTGGGGGCTAATTCTGTCAAGTTACTCCCGAACCACCTGGACAGTGCATAATCTGGGAGCCGGGATGGCCTAGTAGGGAGATAGTGGGCACCTCCCTCTTGGGTTACCACTCTCACAGGAGAGCACGAAAACCAGGACTTGGGCAGGGATAGCTAGACAGAACAGCAGCCGCCAGTGTGTATATATGGGCTGGATAATAGGGCTGGTTGGGTTCCACTAAGCTTCAATGCCTATTGACATGTACGAGAGCTAAATGGGATGTGGGGCAGGCTGAACAAGTCTGTGGTACATATTGGTAAGCATGGGAACCAGGGTAAGGGTAGGCCTGGTGGGGGTTATGGGGAGTCGCCCTGACTAGGCTGCAGCACCCACTGGATTGCGTAAGGGCCAAGTATGAAGTGGGCAGGATTGGGCTAGACTTAACACCCATCGGTTCGTGTGGAAGACAGGGCTGGAAACAGAACTGACCCAGCAATTGCAACCATCAGTATATGCATGAACTGATTGGAATGACGAACTGTGCTGAACCCTGTACTAGCAAGCACACACAAGAATCAGGTCTGGGATCACCTCAGACGAAGTTTCTTTGGAGATCCCTCTAACTGAACTGCTGATCTCAGAACCCCAACCATGAAAAGACTATGTCAGCCAGTGGATTCTGAATAGAGTTCATTGCGCTTGGAATGGCGAGACTGGCAGCAATTCAGACCTGTTGTCAAAACTGCATGAGCAGGACCCTCGGAGCATGCCTCACATTGGGGACCTGGGATAAGTGGGAGGTTGGGGGGGGGGCTTCTCCCTTTGTTTCTCCCCTTAAGCCAGATACAGGGAAAAAAAAGGGAAATTGAAAAAAAAAAAGAATGTGAAAACAAAAAAATGTGAAATTAAAGAACTGAGTTATATGCAAATATCAGTAGGAAATATCTAATAGGCAGTTGGGAAATACAAATGGGAAAATGCAAAGATGAGACTGTGTTTGCCATAGTCAAGAAACCATGGGGCTGTGTCACAAAAACTGAAGGAAGTGAAGTATAACAACAGGGGGAGGTTATGATAAAATACGTGATTACACACAATTCCATCCTATAAACTTCAACCTGGACAATGTAAGCAACTGAACTAACATGGGATGATCCCATACCAGCAGCATGAAAACATTCCCTTTTGACTGCCCAACCTCCTCTCCAGTCCCGACTTTAAATCTCTCCAGAGGACCCACACATAAGATGGCAACCTTCTCTCTCTAAACTGCCATGCGGAGCAGAACCTTGAGTCCTATTAAAGCCAAGCTGAATGGCTAGTAAATAGACACTTCCCACCTATTCAGAAGGATTAATTTTTGAAACACCGAAAAACCTTAACATTTATCTCATTTGTACCTCATACTTCATTGTCAAATTCTATCCTAAATAACTCTGAAATAGCTAACATCTCACTTTTTTTTTCCATTTCCATATTAAAGTCAAGATTATGTGGCTAGTGAGTTAAGTTGTGGCCTACAAAGCTGGAATCCCACATGAGCACAGATTCAAGTCCTACCTTTTCATTCTGATCTAGCTTCCCATGGGAGTGTGTGCAACGACAGAGTGTGTGGTGGGCAGGGTTAGGATAGGCCACAGCATCCACTGGTTTGCATAGGAGATGGGGCTGGGGACAGAACCAACCAGGTGACAGCAACCACTAGTGTATATGTAGGCTTATGTGGGTGATGGAATGAGCCAGACCCTGCACCTTCTTTGGGGAGGTTTCTCTGGGGACCCCACGCTCAAACTGGATCACTAGACTCAGAACTCCAACCACAGGGGAAATCATATGCCATGTGGTCTGACCGTGGAGTAGATGTATCAGGACTGGGTCTCCTTGGTTGCTGAAGCCTATGTAGTGGACAGCATGCCCAGATGCACATGGGAACATGACAACGAGTTCATTGAGGCCTGCAGAGGACATCTAGTATTAAGGTGGACAGGAACAAACTGGACAGCTCTCCTGGTCAAGCTCTGACAGTGAGTATCCAGGCAAGTGGAGACTCTAAGGTGTACTATGTCAGCCAAAGGGCCTTGGATTTCCTCAACCTTGGAGCAATGAAATTAACAGCATCTCAGAACTATAGAAACCACTTAAGCAGTAATCTTGGAACATGCTCCACATCAAAGTCCCTGGGATGACACCGGGTAGCCATTCCCCAGTCCCAGGTACTGATGTGGTTGGGCTGCTGGGAGCAGCCCTCTTCCCTTCTCTTCCTACTTTTCCCAGAAACAGAAAGAAAAAGGAGATTGGAGGCAGTTGTCTTAGCCACTTCCCCCATCCCTAGACCCTTCCCACCCTAATCGATTGTTCACCCAGGCATGCATCCTTCTCAACTATGTGAACATCATCAAAAATAAAATTAATTTATAAAAAAAGTTTACTTCCATCTACTTCAAAGGCAGAGCCACAGAGAGCAGGAGAAATAGAGAAATCTTTCATCTACTGGTTCACTGCTCAAATGCCTATGACAGCCAGGACCAGGCCAAGCCACAGGCAGAATCCCAGATCTCAACAGAGGTCTCTGACACAGGGAGTCAAGCACTGAGCCATCACCTGCTACATGCCAGGACGTTAGCAGGCAGCTGGATGGGCGGCAGGGAAATCGAGGCTCAGAGAGGCACCCCACAGGGAATGAGAGTCTCTTGCTGCAGCCTAACTGGCTTGACCACAGCTGCCAAGACCGCCTATTATAAGCAGTTTCTTTGCTCATTCTATCATTTTATCTGTAAGTTTTAAATGCATATCTAGTAACTGTAATGTAAAATCTAAATTTGCCAACCTTAGTTTGCAAGATTCTCAAAAACATCTTAAAGCAATATGCTCCATTCCTAGCAAAGCGGAGTCTCATCATTCCTAGAAAAAGTTTTAAATTTTCTACTTCCTAATATCAAGCTTTAAAACATGACTCCTCTTAAGTCTCAATTTGTAACAGGAATTTCTATATGAAAAGAAGTCTCAATAAGAAAAAAAGGGACTTCCTTGGATACTCCTTCTAGGAGGCACTAGCACAGTGCTACCATGTTAGCACCCCGCCTGCGAGTGCCAGCATCCCATACAACTAATCACTCCCATCCTGGCTGTACCACTTTATTTACTTTTTGTTTGTTTTATTTTTGTGGCTGTACCACTTCTGACTCAACTCTTCTTGCGGTCTAGGGAAGCACCAGAAGACGGCCCAAGGCCTTGGGCCCATTACCCACATGGGAAGTGAGGAAGAAGCTCCTGGCTCCCAGCTTTGGATCAGCTCAGCCCTTACCATTGCAGCCATTTGGGAAGTGAACCAGCAGATGGAAGATCTTTCTGTAAAAAAAAAAAAATCTGCCTTTCAAATAAAAACAAGTCTTAAAAAATCTGTATGTTCCTTATGAGAAAAACATAGGTCAAAATTTCACCTTAACAATATTGGTAAATAACCAAAAAACACTGCATTTAATTCGTTTCACAAAATGCTTTCATTATCAGAGATGAAAATCTTGTTGCTCTCAGATTTTCAGTTTGTTGTTCAGAGTTCCACACTGATTCACCGTGAAGCAGAAGCTTGTGTCTACCCTGGCCTTCCATGCTGTCACATTTGTACCCAAAATCCTTTAAATTCGCTTCCAATAACACATGGGCACCAGTTTAAGTCCCAGCTGCTCCACTTCCCATTCAGTTTGCTTTTACCTAAGAAAGCATTAGAGGACGTCTCAAAACCCCGGGACCATGCAGCAAGCTGTAGACCCAGAAGCTCCTCCTGGCTCCTGGATTCAGGTAGGCTCAGTTCCAGCTGTTACAGCCAATTGGGGAGTGAACCAACTGATGGAAGATCATCTCGCTGTCTGTCTATAAATCTCCCTTTCCAATTAAAAAAAAATCTTAAAACAAAAACAAACTTTATTTACTTGAAAGAACAACAGAGGTCGTTCTTCCACCAGCCGACCCACTCCCTAAATGCTTACAATCCCAGGTGGGAGTCAGGGGGGCAGGCAAAGCACAAGCGCTCAGAAGTGCACGTTGCTGGCCCCACACATGGGAGCGATTCCTACACACGCCACCAGCAGGCTGAGCTGCTCGGCAGCCTCACCTGGGGTATAAGACAAGCTCAGAACTCCTCACGCAATCAAAGTCTTCCCAGAGTTCGTGCTTAATCACTTTTTCATCTCCTCTACTAAATCATCCCAAGAACTTATCTGCCAAAACCGTTACTTCCACATGGAAAAGCAAGCAGAAAGATAGCAATGCTGCAGACACCGAATACCAATTTCTCAGGCCACATTATTTAAACACTGAATCAGAGTACCACACACAAAAGGAATTACTGAAATAAACATGAAAACAAAACTTTCAACAGTCCTTTTGTCGCATACCAAGTAAGCATTTATACTCAGGAATCGGACTGCTTGGATCTGAGTTCCGTCTGGGCTCACCCGTTCATTGCTCTAGGTGTCGCTTCTGCAGCTCTTAGATAACACCTATCTTGTATGGTTTTTGTGTACACTCAGAGTCAGGAGACAAGCACTTAGCACAATGACCTCTATTCCTTTATTGCTCAACACGCACATCAAAACGAGAATGGGAATTCCGGACTGTCAAATTCTATTGTCTGAGAGAATCTGCTTAAGTGAACCCTCTTCACGATGAAGAACACCAATTACTCATGTGTAAGCTGTGGGTGTCCGCAGTCGGCGGGGGCAGTGTATGAATGGGATGTGATCCTGTTTGTGCACACACATTGTCTTCAGACACTTTGGTCAACACCTCACCTCACAGCAGGGTGCTTGCACTTTGTCTGAAGGAATACCAGCGCGAAGCAAAACCTCTGGCCAAAGCAGCAGACGCAGTCACTCACCGCATTCCATCAGCTCCACTCCTCCTCTAGCAGCTACCCTGACCTCAGGATGACACCCCACCCTGCCTTCCACCTTCACCCTTGGGCCAGACGTCCAGCAGGAATGGACACTGGGCTGGTGGCACACAGGGCCCAGGGCAGTCCCCAAGCTGTGCTTCGTCTAGGGTAGCCTGGAGGACAATGCATCCCCACGTGTGACCTCAGAGTAACTACAATGCCTCCTGCCTCTGTCAGTCTCTGCCCTGCGATCCACTCACCTGTTTTCTCAGTGACGTCTGAATCGGGGGTGTTGGCCCTGCTAACTTCCCCTTCGGCATTCTCCTCTTCAGCACTCAGAGAAATGGGTGAGGAAGGGCCAGGCCGGGAGGGTGGGGGGGTCGCGGCGGGCGCTTCCTCTATTTTACTCCTTTTCTCAAAGCGAAAACGATCCAGGTTGAAAAGATTCATAGTGGAAGAAATCACCCCGCAGGGAGGCCTAGGGGGAGGGTGGGGAACTTCAAATGAACTATCTGCAGGGGAGGGTAAAAAAAGGAGAAGAAAAGAAAAACAGAAGGCGATGAACACCTGAGATACAAAGGCATGGCGGTGCATTCAACAGGCACGCCGCGGGCTCACGACTGTGATGGCTGCGCCTCATTGTTCAGGCCACGCCGAGCGGGAGGTGGACAGCGGTGTCCTCTCCCAGCGTGCACGGCCTGCCCCTCGCCAGCGGCCGGCGCCTCTCCCGCCCCTCCGCACTCGGCCCACGAGCTGACCCCTCGTGCACCGTCCCCTCACCCCGACACGCGCAGGACGTCCCCCCCAGAGCACGCCCGCGCGGCCGCCTCGCCCCCTCACACACACAGGAGCACCCCCGCCTCGGGAAACGACCTGCCGGGACCCGTGCCCCGACTCCGCGGGGACACAAAGGGGGCCCGCGCCGGGGAGCGGCGGACGCCGTGCTGGCGGGCAGCCGCCCGGAAGTGGACGCGGAGCGATCCCAGCTGAGAGGAAGCGCGCAGAGAGCAGCCAGGCCGGTTCAGCGGCACTGCCGCTCGCTCGCTCGCTCTCTTGCTACCCTCAGTACTTACGCTCTCGCAGCCTCTGTGCGATGGAACAAAGACTGAACAGAGGGGGAAAGAAATAAATAATTCCTGGCGACGGCAGCCGGGCCGGGACCTTCCGAAACACCACAGAGAGCCCTCACGAGCGCGCAGTGATGACGCAACACGCAGCCCAGGCTTTTTCCTTCCCTGGCGCCGCGCGAGCAAAAAATGTCCTGGCGCGCGCCGTTGTCATGGTAATTGGGATCTGCCGTTTTTTGCTTGCTTATGAGGGTGGAATTGTTCGAGTCGTTTGTGCTGCTTTTACAACTTGAGTGGAAACTTGTGAGGTAGAACCATCATAAGTAACACAGGGACAGCAAATACCAATCATATCAGTTTTACGTATCATAACCTGTTTGATATATGTTATGGGTAGCATAATAATACAGTGAATGCCGTAATTCAGATGCCTTTAAGGAACTTAGTTCTTACAACATAAGGAAACCGAGGCTTTCTTTTAAAAATGTCTCATAAAATGTATTTATTCAAAAGGCAGAATTACTGAGGGAGGGAGAAATGGAGGAAAGTTTTCCATCCGCTGGTTCACTCCGCAAATGGCGCCAACTGCTGAGCCAGGCGGAGCAAGAGTGAAAATGGAGACCCACACACCATATTTGTAAATATTTAAACCTTGTTCTTGCATTAAATGTAAAATACGTTACTACGGGGCCGACTGATACTGCTTCCTGTCCAGGCAGCTCCACTTCCCATCCAGCTCCCTGCTTGTGGCCTGGGAAAGCTGAAGAGGATGGCCCAAAGCCTTGGGACCCTTCACCCCAGTGGGAAACCTGAAGGAGCGCCTGGCTGCCTTAGCTGCCACCTGGTGGACCAGTGGATTGCAAATTCTCTCTCCCCTCTCTACAAATCTGCCTTTTAAATAAAAATAGATAAAATCTTTAAATATATGTACATATAATTTCTGTTTTGAAAATAACCAGAAAAGCCAGATTGAATTTAGAATTCCACTTACATTACAAAGTGGGTGGTTCTAAGAGGAATGCTTGGTCCGTTTAGCCTGCCTTCCTGACAGTCGGCCTTCCACTCTTGTGATGCCATTGGAAGCTTTGTGCTCCTAACGATGGACGTAGAGTGCGAGATGTTCAGCAGCAGGGCCAGCACTGTGACATGGCAGGCTGAACTAGCCACAAAGACTGGGCCAAACCAAATCCAGGAGTCAGGAGATTCTTCAAGATCTCCCATAGGGGTGCAGGGGCTCAAGCTCTAGGGCTGTACTCCGTTGCTTTCCCAGGCCATTAGCAGGGAACTGGATCCTGGAAGCTGAGCAGCCAGGACTTGAATTGGCACTCAAAAGGGATGCCGGCACTGTGAGTTGTGGCTTAGCATGCAATGCCACAAAACTGTTAGAAATCGTTAATTCACAAATTCATGAGATACAATAAATGCCTAAGCCATTGAATGCTTTCTTAGTTTGTTATGTAGTAATGGATAATTGGAGCATATCCAAATATTTTCCTTCATCTTTGTCTTGAGTGGTATGATTCTTTCAGTTAGTATTACAATATTCATCCCCCACCCCAACTCCTTGCCGTTCTAAATCTCCTTACTGAGAAACTGTTGGGAAAGCGTATGTTTCTTTTACCTGAAATTTGAGGTTGCCAAGTCCAGCCATTTTTTATAGGTTTCATGTGCTTTGATAAGATTTATTTAATGTGTATTGTTTGGAAAGCAGAGTTACATAGGGAGTGAGAGAGAAACAGATCTTCCATCCATTGGTTCACTCCAAACGTGCAACAAAGCCAGGCTAGGCTGATCCAAAACGAGGAGCTCATCCTGACTCTCCCACGCGCGTGACAGGGGCCTGAGAGATTGGGCATTTTCCACTGCATTATCAGATGCATTATCTGGGAGCTGGATCAGAAGTGGAGCAACTGGTACTGGAACTGGTACCCTTAGGGGATGTTGGTGCCAACCCCAAGACTTCATTTATTCTTACATATTTTGTCTCTACCTTTTTTGGTGAGACTGATTTCCCACAATATTATCTGATTTTTCTTTCTCAGGATGATAAAGAGATTAAGGAAAAACCACTTCTCCAAAGATTTGTCTGTCACAGAAAGCACTGTCATTTCCAACTTGTGTTGAGCTGCTCTGTGACTTTCAGCAGCTTTGTTAAGATGAAGGTCCTAGGTTATCGAGCACAACAAAGAATTGGGAGAGCAGACCTCATATGTGCTCACTGAGATCTCAGAGAAAAATTGTTACACCCAGGGTCCCTTAAGGAGTTACACTTCACCTTTTAAGTGGCGTGTTTTCAGTGTGGCCACCCAAATCCTGTTAATGATCTATTCATTTTGAAATTACTCAGTGAAAATATTGGACAAAATCCTTAAAACAGGAGGAAAGACTTTTTGGGAATTCTGTTTTTATTTCTTTTTGCTTTTTATTTATTTCTCTCTGCTTTTTATTTACATATATATATATAAATGTATGAAGCAGTTTGAGAAAGGAATAACCTTCCCCAATGTGAACTGAGTTGATTAAGAAACCAAACCAAAAAAAAGTAAGCAGCAATGGAGATTAGAAATGATATTTGTAAGCCTGGAGCTCTCCTTAATTTAATATCTTAGAAATGTCAGCCACACCTGGCTGCTGATGGAAATTTGTGCAAACTAATCTTACCTCCCACACACAAATATGAAATGAGAAAGACAAGATATCAAACCACAAGTCTAAATAAATCTTATTTTCTTGGTAACAAGAACCTATGCCATAAAGTACCAATCTATAAGCAAATACTTCTCTTACCAGAAAACTAGTTCTTAATTTGGGAAAGCTTATGACATGATTATAAAATATGTTTCACCTATCTAATTTTTAGAAATGTACGCCACCTCCTTCCAAAACCATGTGCCCATTGTGGTCTGTATGTCAGGAGATCACAGAAGCCCTGGCACTCTGTGACATTCACAACAGTGAGGTCCTTACTCCACACAACTCCAGTAGAATTCAAGGTGCTTCCATCACTGTATGTGCCTTGTTAAACATAAAACCTCTAGCAAAGGTCAGAACCAATTTAGAAGACTACCAAGCATTGGGTGTGGGTTTTTTGGTGTTTTTGTTTTATTTACCCTTTTGATAATTATATTGCTACATTTAGCTGCCTACCATAGGTCCTTTGCTAGGGAGTGAAAGGAGTAGTATTTCAGTTCCAAATAAAATGTATTGTGTTTTGATTTCCTGTCAACCTCACTTTGAAGAATAGATCCCAAGATAAATCTTGTCCTACCTGTAAATTGCTGTCACAGTTTCTGTGCCTTTGTCCATGCAATTTGCAGAGGCCACGGTGTTCTCAGGTGTATACTCTGAGCCTCACATTTTTCTCCCAGTGTCCCTATAATTTGATTACCCTCATTGTGATTCCATTGTGTAGGCACCATTTAGTTGTATACCTCTGCCATGTCAAATGACACTTGATTCTGAGTCCTTTTTTCATGTGTGAACTTGTGTCATTGCCTCTTCAATGGCACTTGTCCTTGCCTTGAAATTACACATGCCATTCTGCAAATTTCATTATTCACAATGTATTTAACTCTAACAGAATCATTATAATCACTCAATCCTGTACTTATACATTTTTCTTCATAAAATGGCCTTTACAAAAAAATTCCAAAAGAAAATAATTCAGTTGTTTCAAATTTCACAGTCATTAAACACTTGACAACTTCTTTTTTTTTTTTTTAACTTCCAGATCTACATAAGTATCACACGAACACAGTGTTGGAGATAAAAACATATTAACATCTTGCATTTTTTGTGCCATATATGTTGTCCATGGACTGGTCCTAATTGGGAATTTGCTGGTGTTCTAAATCCTTCATTGTGCATATCTGTTCTATTGAATTAGCAGCATTACTGAATTAAAAACCTGGAGTTTCATAAATAGTCATGGGTGTATGTTCATAGTCAAGTGTAATAAGGAAAATGACCTTTTTCTAAGCAAGTAATTTGAAATTCACAAAGTCATTATGAAATTAGGGGCACCTTACTTAAAATTCCATCCTGTCCACCAGCTGTGTGATATCCTCTCCATTCACCTTGTCTGTAATATGATGACTGCATTTTATGACCAGATTTTACATTGGAAAGGATCCATCCTTACAACTCAGAACTGAGGGAAATAGCCATACTTTGAAGAAGTTGTAATCAAGAAAATTGACTGGAGTTGTGCAAATACTCCTACTGAAATGGAATGTAGCAAGGAAGGAAGCCTCTCTCTACAGAAAAAGATGTCAGTTAATAGATGCAGAAGAAAGATAAAATTGGAAAACCACTACCTTGAAGCTTCAAGATAAAAATTTAGTAAGAAATGTTTAATGGATGGTGAAGTGAATGTGTAAAAGGGCAGTGAATGGGACCAGCATTGTGATACAACATAGCTGTTGCCTGCAATGCTGGCATCCTGTATTAGAGTGGTGGTTCCAGCCCTGACAGCTCCACTTCCAATCCAACTTCCTGCTAATATGCCTTGGAGGGCACTGGAGGACAGCCTAGCTGCCTCGTCCCCTGCCAACCATGTAACACCTGCTTAGAGTGCTGGGCTCCTGGTTTTGGTCTGGACCAGCTCTGGCCATTGCAGCCACCTGGAAGTGAAACAGCAGCTAGAAGATCTCTTTCTTCCTCTCTATTACTTAGCCAGTGAAATAAATGAAGAATTAAAAAAAAAAAAAAAGGATTTTTAGGTCCTGGTGTGATAACTCAGTGACTAAATCCTCACCTTGCATGTGCCAGGAATCCATATAGGTGACAGTTCATGTCCCAACTACTCCATTTCTGATCCAGCTCCCTGCTTGTGGCCTAGGAAAGCAGTAGAGGGTGCCCCAAAAGCCTTGGAACCCTGTACCCCTGTGGGAGACCTGGAAGTGGCTTCTGGTTTTGAATTGGTTCAGCTCTGGTCTTTGTGGCCACTTGGGGAATGAACCAGCAGATGGAAGATCTCTCTGTCTCTCCTTGTCTCTGTAAATCTGACTTTCCAATAAAAATAATTTTTTTAAAAAAGGATTGTGATTAGGAGGACAGTCATAAGATCTTCAAATTTGTGTGCCACAAATGATTTACTAATCACAAAGAAAAATCTTTCAGACCCGGGTGCAGTGGCCTGATTGGCTAATCCTCTCCCTTTAACTGCCAAGAATCCATGTGACTGCTGGTTTGTGTGCCAGCTGCTTCACTTTTCATCCAGCTCCCTACATGTGGCCTGGGAAGGCAATTGAGGACTGCCCAAAGCCTTGGGACCCTGCAAGTTGTGGAAAACCTGGAAGAAGCTCGCTCCTCGTCTCATATAGGTTCAGCTCCAGCCATTGCAACCACTTGGGGAATGAACCATTGGATGGAAGATCTTTTTCTCTTTCTCTCTATAAATCTGCCTTTCCAATAAAAATACACTAAAGTTTTTATTTTTTATTTCCATTTAAAAAATTATTTTTGATGATTTTTGCATAGTTGAGAAGGATACATCCCTATGTGGACCACAGATTGGGGTGGGAAGGGTTGTATCTCCTTTTCTCTATAAAGCTGCCTTTCCAATTAAAATAAATAAATCTTAAAAAAATTTCTAGAAGTGTATCTCTTGAGAATTCTCTCTAGCTTACCTAAAATATCACCATTAAAGTTTTATTTGTGTTAAGGATTGCTGTGATTAAAAGATTTTAAAATGGTTTTTTTTTTTTTTTTTAAGATTTATTTATTTTTATTACAAAGTCAGATATACAGGGGCGCCACTTGCCAGAGTCCAGCTCCAGCCTGGGTTTCGGAACTCGGGGAGGGTGTGTGGATGAGGCGCAGAAAGAAAGAGACGGACCACTAGGATTCCATGATGATAGTGGACACGGCAATAAAGCCGTCCGCTTTATTTATACAGTCAGTCAAACTCTGGCTCAGACTTTTTACGTCATGATCAAATGGGTGTTGCTAAAGATAATTCTGCCGTTTTTCTCACCTAAGGAAAGCTCAACCAGTAACACATACCTCTTGAATCAGCTAAGGGAGGAATGTGTCCGGAGGCAGGACCCAAAAGATCAAAGAGAGAGAGAAAGAATGGGTTTCCCCTATACCTGGGAAGTTAGCACCCTTGATTAGCATATCGTCAATGGGAGAGGAAAGGCTGTAAACAAGTCCCCGCCACCTGGGGACGGAACACCTTTGATTAACATAGCAATGGTGGAGCCGTAGCAGCAGTAGATAAAAACCTTTATGCTAAAGGCGAATATCAGTAACTTCAACTTCCAAGCTCGCACAGATACCATACGTCAACTGTTAACTCCGCAGGGGCAGACAGTGCCTAGGCAGATTACTGAAAACTCATTGGGGAAGTCCTGTGTCCGGCAATGGAAAGCTGGCTGCATTCAGATGATCAAAGCAACATCCCGCAGCCTTGCCTGCAATGGAAGCAATGCTCCTCACACCTTCCTGTTTTCCACATCCATCACACAGACCCCGGCAATACAGAGAGGAGGAGAGGCAGAGAGGAAGATCTTCATCCGGTGATTCACTCCCCAAGTGACTGCAATGGCCGGAGCTGAGCCAATCCGAATCCAGGAACCAAGAACTTCCTCCAGGTCTCCCAAGTAGGTGCAGGAACCCAAGGCTTTGGGCCGTCCTCTACTGCTTTCCCAGGCCACAAGCAGGGAGCTGGATGGGAAGCGGGGTTGCCAGGATTAGAACCAGTGCCCAAATGGGATCCTGGTGCGTTCAAGGTGAGGACTTGAGCTGAGAGGCCACAACGCCGGGCCGCTTGAAGTTCTATTTTGTCATGAACTTTGTGAAGTACCATCATTATGTTAGGAGACATTTTTGAGGACGGAGTGTTAGTTGCTGCACAATCATCCTTAGCCATGACCTGCTAGCCCAACTCTAGCCTTACTGAACTTCTGTTCCTGCCATGCTCGATTCTTTTACTCTTTCCTCATTTTCACATCTGCCCTGGAACATTTCCCTCTGCGTTATAATATCCTGGCCCACCTCATCCTGGCATTTTTCATACTTTCCCTCAAGGTGTGGACCTTGGAGCATTTCCCTATCATGTGCTACTGTCGTTCTGTATTACAATGTCTTATGTGATTCTTTGTGACCTCTTACAGACTTCAAGCTTCATGACAGCCTATTTGGAGCATTCTTGGAAATGTGTCCTCTAGGCACACTTCAGGACTGACTGATCGGCTCAGCCTGAGACGCACCAAGCAGAGGGAGATGAAATGATATGGCAAGGTATATTAATCTGAAAAGGTATAGATGTAGTTTTAGTCATTTTGGATGCAAACACCTGTGATATATGCAGTGTTGTGGTTTGAGAGGAAATTATAGGAGAAAAATAGCGATTCCACTGTAATTGGTTAAATGTGACTTATCAGTGAAAGTCCAGGGTAAGGCGTGATAACAGCCTAAGCCCGTATCTGCTTCTGCAGTATCCAGCCAACGTAAATTAAACTGTTTAAATTCTGTTACCCATATGCTGTAGGATTTGGAGTAAGAAAGAAAATCATTATTTTAGCAATGGTATGTCATCACAGGCCTGAACTGCCACAGGCACCAAGCCACCCAGTAACTATTATGGCATGAGTCACAAACCAAACAGGTCTTCGCTATGCCTGAATTCTGCTCCCTAGTCACAAAGTTGGCTGTGAATGTGACACTTTCAGATAAAAGGTTCTTGGGTGTGTGTTTGGCCTGGTGTTTAAGATGTCTGTGTTTTTTAGTGGAGTACCTGGGTTTGATACCCGGGTCCTATGCTTGACTCTAGCTTCCTGCTCGGGGAGACCCTGGGAAGCAGCGGTGACAGCTCCAGTGATTGGATTCCTAACAGTCCTATGGGAGACCTTCAGCCCAGCCCCTCCCCACCTGTTACAGTGAAGCAGCACATGAGAGCTCACTCCCCCGTCCCTCTCAAAATAAATAACTTAGAAGAACTGATTCTAACAGGGACATGTCATTTCACTCATTTCTGCGTACTTAGGAAAAAGTCATAAAAGATTTTATTTATAATCATGTTTATAAAATGCATATACAAATATATGTAATACATTGTATAAAATTCTAATAACACCAATTCATTCTAAATAAGCCCAAAGAACATAAAACAGTTTAGAATCACGTCTAAGACATTTTCCTTTTCAAAATACTTATGTTCTATGCTTGCTAAAAGTGATTGGCATAGAGAGATTATGCTGTGGAAGATAAGGAGGTACACAGATAGGAATTTATTGGATGGACCAGTTGGGTCAAATAGGTATAAGCAACTTCATACTCTTCTTTCTAAAAAATATTATAAATTTTACTTGAATGTCACAGTTACAGAGACGGAGGGAGGGAGAGAGGGAGAGAGAGAGAGAGATATCTTCCAACTGCTGGTTCATTCCCCAAATAGCTCTAATGGCCAGGGAAGGACCAGGCTAAAAGTTGGGATCCAGTAGCTTCTTCCAGGTCTCCCGTGTGGGTACAGGGATCCAAGGACTTAAGGTGTCTTCTGCTGCTTTCCTAGGCCATCAGCAGGTGGATGGAACAGCCAGGAATCAAACTGGCACCCACATGAGATGCTAGCACTGCAAGTGGATGTTTGGGCTACCATGCCATAGTACCAGCATCATGGCCTATTTTCTTTAAAGCATCTTTTAAGTTAATAATTTATGATTATTTTGAGTTTTAAAAAGCTGAAGGGTCTTCAGAAAGTTTATAGAAATATGAACTTCAGGCCTGGCGTGGTAGCCTAGCAGCTAAAGTTCTCTCCTTGCATGTGCCAGGATTCCATATGGTAAGCGGTTCATGTCTTGGTGGCACCACTTCCCATCTAGCTTCCTGCTTGTGGCCTGGGATAGCATCCAAGGCTGGCCCAAAGCCTTGAGACATTGCACCTACATGGGAGACCCAGAAGAAGCTCCTGGCTCCTAGCTTCAGACCAGATCAGCACCGGCTGTTGCGGCCACTTGGGGAGTGAATCACTGGACGGAAGATCTTCCTCTCTGTGTATCTGTGTTTCCAATAAAAATAAATATTTGAAAGAAAACAGAAATACGAACTTCAAAAAGTACATGAAAAACTGCTTGAAGTTCAAATTTTTTCTTGCACAAAATGAACTTATCTTTCAGTTCCCTTTTTCACAAGCAGTTACCTGTTGCTGCTGTACAACCACATTTGAACACATTGACTTTTGAAACTAACAGTTATCATGCACCTGGTAAGGCTTGTCCCCAAAGATTGTTACACATCATGAACAACAGATAGTCTGCATTGCTATAAATTATAAACTAGAAGACTGTCACCCTTTGATGGGTTTTTACATGAATTTTAAGTTTGTAAAAAAAAGTGAAAGATCGGCCTGGTGCAATAGCATAATGGTAAAAGTCCTCGCTTTGAACGCGCTGGGATCCCATATGGGTGCCGGTTCTAATCCTGGCAGCTCCACTTCCCATCCAGCTCCCTGCCTGTGGCCTGGGGATGCAGTAGGGGACGGCCCAAAGCTTTGGGACCCTGCACCCGCTTAGGAGACTTGGAGGAAGCTGCTTGCTCCTGGCTTCAGTTTGACTCAGCTCCAGCTGTTGCGGCCACTTGGGGAGTGAATCACCAGATGGAAGATCTTCCTCTCTGTCTCTCCTCCTCTCTGTGTAGCTGCCTTTCCAATAAAAATAAAGAAGTCTTAAAGAAAATGAAAGAAGAAAAAGGAGAAATTTTCGAATATTTTAAACCAGCTAACCAACAACATTAGTTGTTCCAAAAGTTCTTGAATTCTAGTGATTTTCCATTTTGTGTTCTTGTGTATTTATATTAGCTGATATAATTATACATTGAATCTAATTGTGGAAAAACTACTGAGAGTCACAACATTTTTGCAATCAAAATCCTTCAGTTGAAAATTTCCACAACTTTCTGAAGCATTCTTATACTTTCCTAAGTTCCAAATTCTGGTAGAAATTTTTCAAAGTTTTATATATATGTTAGCTATATGAAATTACTTATTATTCATACTCATATGACATTACGTGCTAGGGCTTGGAGGAAGCTAGGGCATGAAGCTATTGGTTGACATCTGTCTGCAAGTGTCAGTATCCCATTCAGCTCCTCTTCTCATTCAGTGCTTTGCTTGTGGTGTGAGAAACTAGTAGAGGATGACTCAAACCCTTGGGATCCTGCACTGCATGAGAGAGCCCAAAGCAGCTCCTGGCTGCTGGCTTTGGATCGGCTTGGCTCCAGCTGTTGTGGCCATTAGTGAACTGAACCAGCGAATGGAAGATCTGTCTGTCTCTCCTCTGTAAACCAGCCTTTCGAATAAGTATAAAATAGCATTTATTGTGGTACAAAAAATATTTTTAAATCCATGGATTCCAGGGAGTCTTTACCCAGTGCTGGGAAAATGCATATTATAAAAAAACTGTGGATTTCAATATTTCTGCACCAACATAAATTTATTTTTAATGTCATTTTCCATGAATGTTTTGAAGTCCCTGTATACTTTGAAGGTTTCAGTCTGAGCAACTAGTAAATCTGTATAGGGCTGCCAGCAACAGAAATGAAGAGCTTTTTCTTTTCCATTTTGTGAAAGACAAATGCATAGCTTACAGTTTAAGCATTAACAAAACAGGACCTGGTGCTGTAGCCTAGCGGCTAAAGTCCTCACCTTGAACGCACCAGGATCCCATTTGGGCACTGGTTTGTATCCTGGTGGCACCGCTTCCCATTCAGCTCCCTGCTTGTGGCCTGGGAAAGCGATTGAGGACGGCCCAAAGCCTTGGGACCCTGCACCTGCGTGGGAGACCCAGAAAGAGGTTCCTGGCTCCTGGATTCGGATTGGCTCAGCTCTGGTCATTGCAACCACTTGAGGGGTGAATCAGCAGATGGAAGATCTTCCTCTCTGTCTCTTCTCCTCTCTGAATATCTGACTTTCCAATAAAAATAAATAAAATCTTTTAGAAAAAGATTAACAAAACAAAATGTACATTATCTATTTATATGCAGTTATGGACATGCGTACATACTTACAATGGAGGATCACAGAAAAGCTCGTGTTGGAAGGTCCCTCGAGGGTCACTATCAAGTACAGGTAGTAAAATGCAAAATAGTGAGGATGTCAGGCTTAAGTGCTGAAAATGGGGTGGGGTAAACAGTACCTATATATATATTTGTATTTGTGTGGATATGCAAGAAATACCTTAGTTAATTTACCTCCAGACTCGTTTCATTAGTTGCATCTAGAAAGCAAAATAGTAGTAGTAATAATAATAATAATAAGCAATAATTAAAAAGGAAGCAAAATAGACTTAATGGACAGCCGATATAAAAGTAGTTTTTTTCTTTTTTCTCCATGTATCAACTGCTCAGAAATTACCAATTACCATCCAACCATCGGTTTTCTGTATCTGGTAAAAAATGGACAAGGTATTTGCATATTGCTAGTGAAATGTGAATTAGAATTTTTATGTAATACAGTAAGGCAAAACCAATCAGAAATAAAACTAAACATTTTTTGACTCAGTTATTCTGCTAGAAGTCTGTATTAGAGAAATCAAAAAGATATCAGCAGGTAAGAATGTAGTAAAAGAATGTTAGAGCATTTAAGTTGATCGCCCTAACACAACATGTACAAGATAGAGGAAATGTTGCTCTATAAGCCCATTTAAAAAGAATACTTCCAGGGGTGGCATGGTGGCTCAGTTGGCTAATTCTCTACTTGCAAGTGCTGTGATCACATACGGGCACTGATTTGTATCCCGGCAGCTTCACTTCCCATCCAGATCCCTGCTTGAGGCCTGGGAAAGCAGTCGAGGATGGCCCAAAGCCTTGGGACCCTGCTGCATGTGGGAGACAGAAGAAGCTGCTGGTTCTTGGCTTTGGAATGGCTCAGCTCTGGCCGTTGTGGTCACTTGGCAAGTTAACCAGAGATCAAAGATATTTCTTTCTGTCTCTCCTACTTTGTAAATCTGCCTTTATAATAAAATGAATTTTAAAAGAATATTTCTGTATTTGAAATGTAGAGTTACAGAGATGAATACGCAGAGGCAGAGAGAGAGAGAGAAATATCTTTCGTTTGCTGGCTTACTCCCCAAATGGCTGCTACAATTAGCGTTGGGCCAGGCTGTAGTCTGGAATCTTCATCCAGGAGCTTCATCCAGGTCTCCCACGTGGGTGCAGGGTTCCACACATTTGAGCCATCTTTCATCGCATTCTCAGGCACATTAGCAGCAAACTGGATTGGAAGTGGAGCAGCTGGGACTTGAACCAGTGGCCTTTTGGAATGAAGAAGCTGAAGATGGTGACGTGACTCATTGTACCTAATGGCCAGCACTGATAAACCCATTTCTAAACAAACAAACAAAAATCGATACTGGAAATCACCCAGGTGCATTATCGGGGAGCTGGATATCCGATATGGGATCCCAGTATTGCAAATTGTAGCTTACCCCATTGTGCTAAAGTGCTGACTCCTACAATTCCATTTTTTAAGAGATTTATTTATTATTTTCATTAGATAGGTAGATATAGAGAGAAGTAGATAAAGACAGAAAGATCTTTCACAAACTTGTCCCATCCCAAGTGGCCAAAACAGTCTTTGCTGAGTCCATCTGAAGCCAGGAGCTTCCTCCAGGTCTCCCATGTGGGTGCAGGGTCCCAAGGCTTTGGGCCGTCCTCGACTGCTTTCGCAGGCCACAGGCAGGGAGCTGGAAGGAAAGTGGAGCAGTCAGGACATGAACCAGTGCTCATATTGAATCCCCGTGCATGCATGGTGATGACTTTAGCCACTAAGCTACCATGCCAAGCCCTACAATTCCATTTTTAAGGAATTTTAATATTCTGATGTGTGTGTGTGTGTATATATCAGTGTGTTTTGTTACTGCAATGAAATAGCTGAGGCTGGATTAATTTATAAAGAGCTTTCTTTCTTTAAAAAAGATTTATTTACTTCAAGTGTAATTTTTGGGGTGAGGGGAAGAGTATGAAGCAAGATCTTTTTTCTGCTGTTTCATGATATAGATTGCCACAACATCCAGACCTGGGCTAAACCGAAAGCAGGAGGCTGAAACTCTATTTAGGTCTCCCAGGTGGGTGACAGGAACCCAGATACTCAAGCCATCTTCCCCTGCTTTCTCAAGAGCATTAGCAGGAAACTGAAAAGGAAGTGGCACAGCTAGCACTTGAGCTGGCACCTATATGGGATGCCCATGTTCCAGGTGGTGATGTAACCTACTGTGCTACAATGTCAGCCCCTGAAAAGAGGTTTATCTAGCAGAGTTCTGGAATTGCATAGGCATGGCACCAACTTTGACTCAGTTCTGGCAAGGAAGAAATGACACATGACATTACCATGGCAGGAGGACATAGAGTTCACATCTTACTTGGGAATCCAGGGAGGCCGGGCAGTGGCAGGCTTGCTCTCTCCCAACAGTCCTCTTGTAAGAACTAAGCACTCTGGGAGAGTAATTTAATCCTTTCTGGGAGCATGTCCGCAGTGACCTAGGGAGCTTTCTCTAGGCCATGCCTCTTTAAGGTGTCCACCATGTCAGCAAAGCTGTGCTTAGAACCAAGCTCCTGGCACATGAACTCAGGGGTTACTAATCCATGCAGAGCACAGCAGTATCCTAGACAGGCACAGAAGGACAGGAGTGTGTACAGAAGTTGGAACTCTGGGATGGTGGGCAAACTGGAAGTAGCTTAGATCCCTGCCTTCAGTGTGGGTGTTTGTGAAGAAAGTGATCGATTAATGAGGTAGTAAGGTCATTGGATGTGTGCGCACACACACATATATTCACATTAATGAAAAAATCGGGATCAATCTGAAGTTCCTATTGCACTTTTGTATAGGAAATGTGTGATTAGTAAGAGTGTAGCAAAAGGAAATGCAAGTGGTTTAGTTCAGACCCTGTGATTAGTATCAGGTTGTCATACTGAAACATAAAAAAATTATGTACTCATATACACTGATGAACATGTGTATATGTGGTGAGATTTTATGTTTTTGCAAAAATGGAATTATAGAGACACTTTCCTGAATTTTGTATTTTTTTTTCTGAAATGCTTGATAGAGATCTTTCCTTGCTATGAATCTAATTAATTATTTTTCGTGACTGGATAATATTCCATGCACAATCTCCACTAACTTTTCAAAAGGGGCGTACTCCATTAAGTGATAGCTCTACAGTAGCTCTTATTCTGTCTCCTTGAACCAGTGCACTTGGATATTCCTAGCCAAGTGAATCCCCATGAAGATTGATTACTTGATACTGCGGGGAAAAGAATGTTCTATTAGGATAGCTTTGCAATTGAAAAAAAATGTCAAATCTTTGGATATGATAGTTGAGGTCCAAAGAAATCATAATTATAATGATTCAGGACATTTCTTGGTTTTGGGAAGCACCTTAAAGTAGGGGGGCCCTACTTAATCTTTGTAAAATGCAAGTCTTATCTTGTTTTAAAGCTTAAAACTCTTCTGACATCTAATTCCCTTAGAAGATAAAATCCTTTCAAACAGCTTATAAAAAGCATTTTTAAGTTGGTTCAGTTCTCTCTAGCATTGTCTCCTCTTTTCCACTCAATTCTTAAAGCATTCTAAACCGTGACTATGTTATTTTGGAAGCTTGATTGGGCACTGATTTCTGAACTTTTTAATATGCATTTTTTTCCTTCAACTACTCTTATTGCTTTCCTAGTGTGTATTCTTTGCTTCAACATTTTCTGTTAAAAGTCTCAACCTTGATCCCGATGTGGTAGCTTAGTGGCTAAAGTCTTTGTCTTGCACGCTCCAGGAACCCATATGGGTGCCAGTTCATATTCTGACAGCCCCACTTCCCAGCCAGCTCCCTGCTGTGGCCTGGGAAAGCAGTCAAGGATGGCCCAAAGCCTTGGGACCCTGCACGCATATGGGAGACTCAGAAGTAGCTCCTGGCTCCTGGTTTCAGATCAGCTCAGCTCTGGTCATTGCAGCCACTTGGGGAGTGAATCAGCGAATGGAAGATCTTCCTCTGTCTCTTCTTCTCCTCTCTGAATATCTGACTTTCCAATAAAAAAATAAATCTTAGAAACAAGTCTCAATTTTAACTCCTATCTTGTAAATCTCTGTGTGTTTTCATGATGGCTGGCTATCATTGTAATTATTCATTCAGTTATAAGGAGATAGTGTTTTTTTGTTGTGTGTTATCAGGTGTCTGGTCCCTGCTTATGGCCTGATAAAGCAATGGAGGGTGGCCCAAAACCTTTTTGAACTCTTCATGTAGGAGATCCAGAACAAGCTCCTGGCTCCTGGATTTGGATCAGCTCAGTTTTGGGCACTGTGGCCATTTGAGGAGTAAACCAGCAGATGGAGGATCTTCCTGTCACTCCTTCACTTCATAAATCTGCCTTTCCAATAAAAATAAATAAATCTTTTTAAAAATAATTTGAAAAGCAGAGAGAGCGGGAATGGTGGAAGGGCAGGGAGAAAGTGAGAGAGAGAGAGGGAGAGAGGGAGAGAGAGAGAGAGACAGAGTGAGAATCTTCCTTCAAGTAATTCACTCCCCAAATGGCAAGGGTTAACCCAGCATCCAGAAACCCCATCTGAATCTGCTGCATAGGTAGCAGGGGCCCAAGTACTTGGGTCATCATTTGCTGCCTTCCAAGGTACATTAGCAGAGAGCTGGATTGGAAATAGAGCAGCTGGGACATTAACCCAAGCAAACTGAGTGGAAATTTTAACACTAGTGCCATACTACCTGCCCAATTTTTGTTTTGAATTGATATTAATATCTTGCTTTGGATGCCACAGAAACACATATTTCCTTCCCTGTAGCACTACTCTTATGGAGAATGCTCATCAGATCGTTCAGCCCTAGAAATTTTCAACAATGAATTAATCACAGTAATTTAATATCTTGAAATCTGTAGTGTTGTTGTTTGCTTTCCTCTTATCTTCCTTGGAGGTTCAAAACTTCGCTGTAGACCTGAACACTCTGTCTTCCACAAGGAAGGGCTGCTGTGCAGCATTCTGATGGCATCACTTAGACAACTTTGAGGCCATTCCAACAGGCTGAGTCAGGATTTCCAGCTCTCCAGTCAAAAAGCAGATGGGCTCATAGGGCTGTTAATCTGAGATTGAGCCATGTAAAAATTAATTACACAGGACTGAATGGACTGATAAGAGATGAGTGTAGTTTTTGTTTAGAATACTGTTAGTATTTCTCTTAAACTAACCGTAACATAGCAATTTAGTAACATTGAAACAATTTGTGAAATCTGCTTTTTTGGGCCTGGTGCAGTGGCTGAATTTGTTGATCTTTTGTCTGCAAGCTCTGGAATCCTTTGTGGGTGCAGGTTTGTCTCCCAGCTGCTCCACTTCCCATCCGGCTCCCTGATTGTGGCTTTGGAAATCACTAGAGGATGACCCAAAGTCTTGGGAACGTGCGCCTGGGTGGGAGACCCAGAAGTTCCTGGTGCTTGGCTTTGGATCAGCTTGTCTCCAGCCATTGAGGCCACTTGGGGGTAAACCAGTGAATGGAATATCTTTGTCTCTGCAAATTTGCTTTCCCAGTTTAAAAAGCAAATGTTATACATTGCTTTTTATTTTTAAAGGTTTACTTATTTATATGGAAAGTCATATTTACAAAGAGAGAGAGAGAGCTCTTTCATTTGCTGGTTCACTTCTCAGAAGGCTAAAATGGTGGGCTGTGGGCCAAGGCAGGAACCAGGAGTTTCATGTGGGTCTCCCAGGTGGGTGATTGGGGCCCAAGCATTATTAGACTGCTTTCCACTGGTTTTCCCAGACCCTGAGCAAGGAGCTGGATCAGAAGTAGAGCAACCGGGACAGGAATCTGTACCCCTATGGGATGCTGTCATAGCAGGTGAATTTTTTGCTTGCTACACTGCAACATTGGCTCTAGACTCTGCTTTTTAAAACAGAAATAAAACATTTGGAAATGATCTCTCCACACCCCTCCTATTCTATTCTATTCTATTCTATTCTATTCTATTCTATTCTATTCTATTCTATTCTATTCTATTCTATTCTATTCTATTCTATTCTATTCTATTCCATTCCATTCCATTCCATTCCATTCTATTTTAATAGCAATACAATTGTGTGTATAGGTTGAAATAGAATCCAGGGATGGGTGTTGTGGCACCTCAGGTTGAACTCCCACAGGAATGTCTGTGTCCCATATCAGCACCCCTGCTGCCAGTCTCATCCCCAGTTAATGCACCTGGGGGGCATCAGATGATGGTTCAAGTAGTTGAGTCCCTATTCCAAATGTAGAAAACTGAGATTCCCAGTTCCTGGCTTTGGCTTTGGAGCTTTTGGAGAATAAAATGAACCAGTGGATGGAATTTTTCCAATCTGTCTGATCTGTCTGTCATTCTTTGCTCCGTTAATCTATCTTTCAAATGAATAAATGGACACATAAATAAATTCTAGTAGGATGAAATTATCTATATAGATATCTATATAGATAGATAATTACATTGGCTATGTAGTCAATATTTGCCTAGAATATCATATTTTTTAAAAAGGTTTATTTATTTTTATTGGAAAGGCGTATTTTACAGAAAGGAGAGACAGAGAAAGATCTCCTGTCACTGGGTCACCCACAAATGGGTGAACTGAGCCAATCCATAGCCAGGAACCACAAGCTTCTTCTGGGTGTCCCACACAGGTGCAGGGTCCCAAAGCATTGGGCCGTCCTTGACTGCTTTCCCAGGCCACAAGCAGGGAGCTGGATGGGAAGTGGAGCTGCCAGGATATGAACCAGTGCTCACAGGGATCCTGGCATGTGCAAGGCAAGCATTTAGCCTCTATCCATCAGGCAGAGAATATCACATTTGAGAGTATGTTCATTTTATCCATACTTTCGGATATTTTTATATAACTATGTTCGACTTTTGGAGCCAACACTTACTAAACCCTCTTTGTAAAGGTAGTCCAATATGTGGTTTGTAATCCTGCTAGCCTTGCCATATAGTAAGGAAAGTTACTTTCTGGCAAGCCTTGACCTGTTAACATACTTTGGGAACCTTAAAAGATAGAAATTTCCCCTAAATTTATAGCTTTTGAAAACAAAATCTATTGGCAGGTCCTTGGCTTGGCTTCCTTGTTTCAAGAGACTTTAAAAATTGTAATCTGGGGGCCCAGCACAATAGCCTAGTAGCTGAAGTCCTTTCCTTGCATGTACTGGGATCCCATGTGGATGTTGGTTCATGTCCTGGCTTCTCTACTTTCCAACCAGCTCCCTGCTTGTGGGATGGGAAGGCCATAGAGAATGGCTCAAGCCTTTGTAACCCTGTGTCCACATGGGACTTGGAGGAGGATCCTGGTTCCTGGCTTCAGATTGGCTTGGTTCTGGCTGTTGCAGAGTGAATCAGTGGATGGAAGATCTTTCTCTGTATATCTCCTTTTCTCTGTATATCTGCCTTTCCCATAAAGATAATAAAATAAGGGCCCGGCGCAGTAGCCTAGTGGCTAAAGGTCTGGCCTTGCATGCACTGGGATCCGATATGGGCACAGGTTTGTGTCCCGTGGCTGCATTTCCCATGCAGCTCCCTGCTTGTGGCCTGAAAACGCAGTAGAGGACGACCCAAAACATTGAGACCCTGCACCTGTAATGGGAAACCCAGAAGATCCTCTGGACTCCTGGCTTCAGATTGGCTCAGTTCTGGCTGTTGCAGCCATTTGAGGAGTGAATCAGCAGTTGGACGATCTTGCTCTCTGTCTCTCATCCTCTCTATATATCTGCCTTTCTAATAAAAATAAATAAATCTTTAAAATTAATAAAATAAATATTAAAAATGTGTAATCTGAAATTTTATGAAAATGTCCAAGCAAATTTAGGCAGATTTTGGTGGTAAGTTGCTATCATCACTACACCTATGTAACTAAAAGGACAAATATAATCAGACCAGTATTATTTTATGGTCAAGATTAATGTTTCTTTGAAATGATTTCTGATCAAAAGTAGGTGAATGTAGAGGGAAATTCTGTTTTCCAGTGGAAATTTATCAACCATTTATAGCACTCTGCTCTTAGTTTTGAGTCAATTTCATGTTCCTTGAGACTTTTCGTGTACTTCATTGTAAATTATAGGTAACTGTTCACTATGTAAACTGTGATTTGCAGAGACTTAGTGACTTCCACCCCTGCTTTGTGGAAAAATTAGGTTGGTTTGCAATGTCTGCAAAGTGTGTTACATTCAGTCAGTTTGTTGAAAGTGCCAGTTATTACCAAATTTTCAGTTTTTCGAGGAGCCTTCCATATCTAGCTACAACCTTCCATGCTAATGGTCCCAGTTTCTCTCCTTTCTGCGTGGTGGGTGCAACGTCATGGAAGCTTAAAACATGACTGTCCTTGCACCTGACACCAGTCTCAGGAACCAAAGAAGGCCTGGAAGATAAGTCCTAAAACCTGGTGTAAATGTTGAAGAAGCCGCTTCTGCAGCAGCCTATACATAACCAGATCTCTTCCTGGCTCAGTTACTTTCTGAACCACTTCAGATATCCTATTCAGTTAAGCTTTACTCTCTCTTTTTTTTTTAATGGTTGAGATGAACTTATTTTTGTTGGAAAGGCAGGTTTACAGAGAGAAGATGAGACACACACACACACACACACACACACACACAGAGAGAGAGAGAGAGAGAGAGAGAGAGAGAGAGAGAGAGAGAGAGAGGTCTTCCATCCACTAGTTCACTTCTCAAATGGCCACAATGGCCAGAGCTGAGCCCATCTGGAATAAGAAGCCTGTGGCCTGCTCTGAGTTTCCCTGAGCATGCAGGGTCCCAAGGACTTGAGCCATCCACCATTGCTTTCCCAGTCCATAAGCAGGGAGCCGGATAGGAAGTGGAGCAGCTGGGATTAGAACCCACTCCCAAATGGATACCAGTGCTTCAAGGTGGAGGATTAGCTTGTTGAGGCATCACATTGACCCAAAAGCGTGATTTTCTTAATTTTAATATTTACTTTATTTTTATTGGAAAGTCAGATATACAGAGAGGAAGAGAGAAAGAAAGATTTTCCGTCCGATGATTCACTTCCCGTGGCCCCAGCTGAGCCAATCTGAAGCCAGGAGCCCAGAGCTTCTTTGGGATCTCCCATGTGGGTGCAGAGTCCCAAGGCTTTTGGCAGTCCTCCACTGCCTCCCCAGGCCACAAGCAGGGAGCTGGATGGGAAGTGGTGCTGCCGGGACATGAACCAGCGTCCATATGGGATCCCAGCAAGTGCAAGGTAAGGGCTTTAGCCGATAGGCTACCATGCCAGGCCCTCAAAGCATACTCTTAGTGACAGGTGTTGCAAAAACCATGGCAGTAACATCAAAAGCACTAATAACCCGTATCAAAAGCATGAGACAGAAACTATTTCAACAATTATTTGGAATCCTCTGGACTGATACCCTCAGCGTTCAACTCCCGACTGTTTAATGCAATTTGTAAGGTACAGTTTATAACTTTCTTTTTCACTGCTGAAGTATTTTTTTTATTCTAGGTATCTAAAACCATGAATATGTCCTATCATCTTTAAACAGATATGTACCATTATGTGTTTAAGAACCGTACTCAGAGCTGAAAGGCAGCTTTAAAGGCAAGCCAATTATAACTCTATTTCATCAGAAAGGCAGCACTACTAGCTTAAAAAATGATAATTCAGTTTTGTTATATTCATCTTTATTAAATGCTTTTTGGATCATAGAATTTGTACTTAATGAGGAGGAGGAGTGGCAGTAAAAAAAATAGTCAAAATTTTGTTCTTCATTAAGTGAAGCCGACCCTGTGCATCAAAGGCTACATATCTTCTCTGAAGTATTTTTTTAAAGAAATTTTTATTTTGAATTTTGAGTTATGTGGTACAATTTTTTATAGGCTGAGATTCCCCCCATCAGATTTTTCCCATTTTGTTACAATAGTGTAGTCCTTCATAAGGAATCATAATTCTATCAGTCTCTTATTTAAGTGTACCCCGACATTGTTGGTACAGACAGTGTCAGACAGTCCAGCATCCCATTGTCTACACATGTCCAACAGTTTCATTGGGAATCCATCTTTCATCTAGATGCAGGGATGCATGTTCCATTATACCCCCACATCTATAAATGATAGACCCCAGTACTTTATCATCATACATTACCCTAAGTGAGAAGCCATGAGACAAGGTCAACAACTGGTATGAGTTAGAGCATCAACAACAACATAAACAACAAATTAGAGCACCATGAAAACAAAAAGGTGCCACTGAGTAACTAACACATGAGCAACAAAAAGGAAACACAGAATTCTCTGGGAAAAATGATGCCATCATATAATTCATGAGCCCGTGATGAATTTGACTGGAGAAAAGAGATTATTTGGAATGAACCAAACTGAAATAAAAAACATCAAAACACATGGGATATAGCCAAAAAAGCAAACAATCAAAAAACAGTATGTGAACTTGAACTGTGGTTATGCAACAAGGTGGAGGAATCCACCATGGTGGAAGGGTTTGGGGAGGGGTGGGGAGAACCCAAATACCTATGAAACTGTGTCACATAATACAATGTAATTAATGAATTAAAAATAAAAAAACATAAAAAAACAGTATGGATTGGATTATTGGAGTTACACATCCATGTTGATTTCCTTATATAAGAGAGAATATATGGTATTTATTCTTTTGTGATTGGCTCATTTCACTGAACATAATGGTCTCTACTTGGGACCACCTGGTTGTAAATAGTATAATTTCATTCTTCTTAATAGCTGAATAATATTCATTGGAGTAGATGTACCACAGTTTCTTTAACCACTCTTCCTTGGACGCACATCTGGATTGTTTCCATGTCTTTGCTATTGTAGATTGTGTTGCTGCAAATATAGGATTACAGATCCCCCTCTCACATGCAGATTTCACTTCCATTGGGTATATTTCTAGGAGTGGGATAGCTGGGTCGTATGGCAGGTTTATTTACAGTTTTCCAAGCACTCTCCATACTGATTTCCACAGTGGCTGTACTAGCCTACACTCCCACCAGCAGTGAAGGAGGGTGCCTTTCTCCCCACATCCACATCAGCAGGTGTTGATCGTTGAGTTCTGAATGTAGGCCAGTCTCACTGGAGTTAGGTGGTACCTCAACATGGTTTTCATTTGTATCTCTCTTATGGCTAGGGAACCTGAGCATCTTTTCATATGTCTGTTACCCATTTGAATCTGTTCTTTTGAGAAATGTCTGTTCATTTCTTTTGCCCATTTTGTTACAGGGTTTTTTTTTTTTTTTTTTTTCTGTCCCTGGGTTTCCAAAGCTCTGTGTAAATCCTGGATATTAGTCCTGAAGTAATTTTTAATAGTATTTTAAATTTATTTTTGTTTTACTGGAAAGGCACAAGGACAGACACTGAGTTATTGTCCATCTTCTGATTCATTCTTCCAATGCCCATAACAGTGAAGGGTGGGACAAGCTGAAGCTTGGAGCTCAGAATTGACATGAGCCAGGATCTGCCACCTTGCAGGGTGTACACTAGAAGGAAACTGGATTGCAAGCAGAGTTGTCAGGGCTAAAAAGAAGCACTCCAAAGTGGGAATGCCAACATGGCAAGCAGCTGCATCATGGAGGGCCTGCCTTTGCCCTGATTTTTTTCTTTTCTTTCTTTCTTGCTTTTTTTTTTCTTTTTTCTTTTTTTAAAGAGAGCAAGTTTGCCAGTACAATGGCTCAATGGCTAAATCCTCAGCTTGCAAGCACTGGCATTGCACATAAGCCTCAATTCCTGTCCTGGCTACTCCACTTCCCTCTCAGCTCCCTGCTTGTGGCTTGGGGAAGCAGTCAAGAATATCCCAAAGTCTTGGGATCCTGCACCCGCAAGGGAGACCCAGAAGAAACTTTTGGCTCCTCACTTCAGCTTGGCTCAGCTCTGGCCATTGCAGCCATTTGGTGAGTGAACTAGTGGACAGAAAATCCTCCTCTCTGTCTCTTCTTCTCTTTGAAAATCTGATTTACCTTTTCAATAAAAATAAGGTATTTCATTATAAAAAAAAAAGAACAAGTCCAAAATGTGTTACCTAGGTATCAGTAGGTCTGAACCAATTCTGTGTTATGTTGAATCTTTGCCTGCTATTACATATTGTATCAGAAACTTACATGAAGTGAAATAAATCAGTTTGAAACATTCAAGTTAAATCTCACCAAAAGTACACTGTGAAGCAAAGCATTATGAATAACCTCTAACAGATGGGAAACAAATGTGGCCAGAACCTCCTTATACATCTGATCACTCTTGAAAGTTGCCATATAGACTTTTATCATTATGAGAAGTCAATAGAAGAATTCATGCTGTCTGCTTTAATTTGGATTTCTTTCCTTTTTTTTTTGTTTGTTTTTTTTGACATGAATAAAAGCCAGTGGTGTGTTGGTGATAGCTTCTTCTGCTTCTTCTTTTTCTTCTTTCTCTGTCCCTCTCTCGCAAAGATTTATTTTTACTGGAAAGGCAGAGAGGAGAAATAGAGAGAAAGCTTTTCATCTTCTGGTTTACTTACCAAGTGGCCACAATGGCCGGAGCTGAGCCGATCAGAAGCCAGGAGCTTCTTTCCGTCTCCCACGTGGGTGCAGGGTCCCAACCACTTGGGTCATCCTTAACTGCTCTCCCAGACCACAAGCATTGAGCTGAATGGGAAATGGAGCAGCTGGGACACAAACTGGCACCCATTTGGGATCCTGATGTGTGCAAGGCGAGGATTTCGCATCCAAGCCATTGCTTTGGGCCCTCCTTACATTGCTGACCCTATGGTTGTGAAAAAGTTGTGTGAATTTAATCTAGGTAGTAGCCCATAAATGTTGATCAGAGCTAGGTGCAGGTGTTTGCTGAACCTGTGGTTCTGAGGTCAGGTACCTTTAAACCTGTGAGTCCAATAAATTACCCACCTGTCTCCCAGCTCTTCTAGATGCCTTCCAAACATGAAATAGGAACATAAGCAGTAAAATAGAAGTCAGTGGAGACTCAGCAATCAGTGAGTTGGTTATTACTCATGTGTCTGTCTTGGAGGTGGAACAGACAATACTGAGATCTGGAATGCACTAAGTGTTACCACCACCTGATAGTCACTACTGCATTGTCTTCTCAAACAAGATTAGAGCATGATTTGAAAAGTGGGAGGCAGCCTGGGGAGAGTAGAGCCAGTGAGGAGGCGGCCAGTAGGCATTTTGTTTCCACAAAATCCAAGCAAGAGCTTGAATGAAACAATAAGATTATTTGAGATACACCTAAAAGGTAAGTAAAGATTTTTTTACAGAGCAATTTTGTTAATAACTTGCAAAATTAAGACAAAAATACACAACCCTAGAAAAATTTTTCATCAAAACAAAAAAAGTATAGACATACAATATTTTACAACATTGTTTTTTATATATAAATTTGTTTTATTTTTCATGTTTACATAGTTGAGAAGATGTATAGGGTGGGACAGGTCAAGGAATGGGGGAAAGTAGATGAGACAATTGTTTCCAAATTTTTTCTTCTCCCTGTATCCGGAGTGGGGGGAAAGAAGGGGACATGGCTGCTTCCTGCTGCTTAACCGTGTCATTATCCAGGGATGGGAGACAGTCTCTTGGTGTCATTCTAGGGTCCCCGACGTGGAGCATGTTCCGAGGGTACTGCTTAAGTTGTTTCGATAGTTCTGAGAAGTTGTTGATTTCATTATAAGCAAAGATTTTTAAATGTGTCCATTCTTGAACGAGATCTGGTGTCAGGGTTTATGGGAGAATCATTTCTGTTGCTTGAACTAAGTGAAAGGAAAGGTATCTCACCACATGAGAAACACCAAGCTGTAGTGGCAGACTGTGTAACTGAATCAGCACAGCCTCAGCATGCTAAGCGGTGTTTATAGAGTAAGCCAAGGTGCAGTGGTAGATGGTTGAGGCAGAAGTAATCAGATACGAATCAAGAAATAAGACGGGATTTAGACCTGAAGGAGTGCAATCTTAGCCTTTCTCTTTTCTGATAGTAATTTCCCCTTCCACCTAATGTGATATCGTTAGCCTCTTGCTTTATTTCCAAATTTTATGTGTTAGCAATGTTTCTTACCAATTCTTACTGGGAAGGCTTAAGTATGTAATGCTTTTCGGTTTGTGGAAACAGATGAAGTGCCTATAAAAGAACAAGTGTATTAAGTGAAATTGTAAATGAAAAACAGTCTCTAAAGCTAGAATTCATACTGGGATTTTTTTTTACCTGCATTTAATTCTTTTCTTTTAAAAGCTGATATATTTTAGAATGTTCTTATCATAGAAGAGATTTTCTGAAGTGACTTAGATTTCAAACAGTTTGGTATATATCTGTTATCATGTGTGATAAACCCTTTTAGATATCTCAAAGTGGCAAATAATTTCAGACTTCATTTCCATTAGCAGAGTTTTGTCCTTTGTGCTGATGTCTGTATGTTTGAAACAAACAGTAGTAAGCATGATCACTTTAAAATCCATTTTCCAGGCAGCACAATTAATCTGATATTTGTCTCTGTGTTCAATAACAATAGCTAGTTTGAACTAGTCTGAGGACTGAAATACGGGAATGTTTATCTTAAATATCCACCTGCAAGGCGTTTACTGTAAAAAATAAGTCTTTTTTCCATATTTACTCTTTAATTTCAATATATCTGTTAGGTTGTAGTTAAGTTTGGTAACGTGAATAATTGACGTAGATTTTGAAACTATTAAGTCAAGCAAAAAAGTTACTGTTTGTTTTTGATACTTCTTAATCTATGGAGACTTGTTAAGCTCTGTCAGGTGTGTGCCAGGCCTGTGTTGCTTGGAGCTATGTTTTTAGCATCTAACACAGGACTTGAAACTGGGACAAGTGAAAAATAGCCAATTAATGAATATTTCCCAAACAGGAAAGGGTTGAAAACATTACATTTTAAACGCCTCTGTGTCTTTGTTCGTTTGTGCTGCTGAAACAAGATGCTGCGGCCTGGGTAATTTATGTATAAATCTGCAAAGTCCAATTTGAAGACTGTGCCAAATTGGGTGTCTGGCGAGGTGGTTCTTTGCTGCCAGGATGGCAGTTTGCTGCTTTGTGTTTCAGAGTCAGGGGTAGAAGGGCGAAAGTGGCTAATAGTTTCCATTGTCTCCTCCCATCTTTTGTGTAGATGACTTATTTGTTCACAAGACCTCTGGCCTCATGACTTATCAGGTTCTAAAGCCATCACCTCTGTAGACGATCACCTTAGAGTGTCAGCATATGAATTTGGAAGACATAAATCTTGCCTTTTCCAAGTTCCATGTCAACACCTCTCTTTCTTTCCCTCCTATATATTTTTTTAAAGAAATACATATTATGTGATCAAGAATAAAACTAAAATAATTTTGTGAATGAAATTCCTGTCCGTTCCTAACCTTAAACTGGCTAAATCTGTACATTACTGACAAAATTTCAGGGAAATGTTAAGCATTCCACACATGCTAATTGAAACAAATTTTTAAGAGCAGCCTGTGTTTGGTGTAGCTGCTAAAGTGGCCTGCAAGGCTGGCATCCTACGTGGGCTCTGGTTTGTGTCCCAGGGCTCCACTTCCCATGCAGCTCTGTGCGAATCACCTGGGATAAGCAGTATAGGATCACCCAAGTGTTTGTGTCCCTGCCACCATTGTGGGTGACCAGATGAAGCTCTTGACTTTGGTTTGGCCTCGTCCTGGATGTTAAGGACATCTAAGGGGAGGACGAGTGGATGAAAAAGCTCTCTATCTCTCCCTTTTTCTCTGTAACTCTTATTTTCTAAATAAACAAATGAATCTTCTAAAAATAAACAGAAACCTTTAAGAGGCAACAGTTATTGCAAACAGAACAAATTAGTTCCAAAATCAGAGTATAGTAGTTTTCTCTTTCACCCTTTATCTCTGACATTCCTGCCCTTTGATCCACTGAGAGTTGTTTAAAATGTATATTTAATCACTTGAAATAAGACTGAGAGGATAAAAAAGAGAGCACACATTTCTACCAGCGCATTCATTTCGTTATCACCTGTAATAGCCAGGCTGAAGCCAGGAGTGGAAACACCAGGTGGATCTCCATGTGGGTGGAAGGGACCTAGGGACTTACACTATCCTCTGTTGCATTCCAGAGTGCACTAGCAGGAGGAAGGGGAGCACCCTGAATGGAAGTTGCCTGCTGTGCCACACTCCCTCTGCTCTTTGTGGCTTCAAATCACCTTGTTCCAATGCTGTACCCCTGTCAGAATCACAGTAGATTTTTTTTCGCTGTTTCGTTTGACCCTAAATATGTTATATATATTTTACTTCTTTTTAAAAGATGTATTTTTTTTTTTTTTTTGGAAAGGCAGATATACAGAGAGGAGGAGAGGCAGAGAGGAAGAACTTATGTGCACTTATTCACTCCCCAAGTGGCCACAAAGGCCAGAGCTGAGCCGATCCAAAGCCAGGAGCCAGGAGCCTCTTTCAGGTCTGCCATGCTTTGGACCATGCTCTACTGCATTCCCAGGCCACAAGTAGGGAGCTGGATGGGAAGTGAGGGGCTGTTGGGACATGAACCGTCATTCATATGGGATCCAACGCATGCAAGATGAGGACTTTAGCTGTTAGGCTACTGTGCCGGGCCCTTATTTTACTTTTTTTTTTATGTGTCTCATTGCTATCTCTGTATAATTCCTTCCTGAGAAGGATCACTCACTGCATCACACATGCAAATTAACAAGTTGCAAAGTATAGTACCACCTCTGGATTTCCCTGCTACACCTTCCAGAAGCAAACTCCTGGAAGTATTCACTGCTTTGCAGCATCAGATTCCAGTGGCATCATTTCTCATCCTTTTCTTGCTCTTCCTTCTTGCAAAGTACAAGCTTAGGCCTCTCTTGGCAAAATGTGCAGTTTTTTAAAAAAAAGTCTTCCATAAGGTAATTTTTGTAAAGTGGTGGTCAACCAGTTCTCATCTCATTCACCTTATGACCAACAGATATAAATACCACTGAAATAAGTTAGTGATATGATTCCCCAAATTTTGGGTTGTCATATATAAAAGGTATTTCTAAAATTTAAGGAAGATGGAATTGAAACATTTGTTTATTTTTGTAGAAAAAATTCTGCATTCTGTGCATGTAGGAGGCCTTTAAAAGCTCATGGGAAACATTCATTTTAAAGAAACTATTCAGAGATGTAAAAAAATCTCATATGAAAATAAATTTGTTTTAATTTTGCACAAATTTATTAACGTATCCACATACAAGGTTAAGGAATACCTTATTGTTATAAAATTTTTTTTTTTTTTTTTGGAGAGATGGAGACAGAGATACAGACAGAACTTTCATTGACTGCTTTACTCTCTGTCTACTGCCAGGGCCCCTGGGCTGGTTTCTCATTTTGGCAGATTTTTAATCATTTGGGACAGACATAGCTATATCATGTGAAGAGACAATGCCAAGGCTGTTTCCGATTAGGAGGTATTGTTGAAGCTGCAGTTGTGGAAGCAGAGACTTTGCCTATGGTCATCACTGCATCTGGCAGCTGTTGATAAGCTGTTGAGGGCCAACATTTCGGTGTCATTCCCAAGCAAGAAGGAATAGTGGGTGTCAGCAGTGGGGAGCTGGTTAAGGTTAGGAAACAGCTGGTTATTTTCCAGATCAAGTGGGGTCACAGAGTACGTTTTTGATGTGAAATTGTCACTGAGGAACCTCAGTATCAAAATCCATCCCAACCTTTTGTCCATGGTTCATTGGTACTAAGAAACTGTGTGAGCTTGCAGGCCAAACGGCCTATGTGACCTTTAGCACAGCTGGGCTCCAATTCTGATGAATCAAGGCGGACCTAAGTCTGGTTATCTGACAGGTGGCTCCAAGTAATTAAGTGGGTGGTTACCTTAATGGCTGGACCAGAGAAGAGCCAGGCAAGGGCTATCCAGCTTAGATAGATAGGGAATGTGTGGTATTTCCCCCCTCACCTTGTAGGCTATTGTGGATTGCCCCTTTTCAAGCTATTGTGGACTGCCCCTATAAAAACCCTGCGAATGGGGCTCTGCGGCATGGCCTAGCAGCTAAAGTCCTTGCTTGAATGCGCCAGGATCCCATATGGGCGCCAGTTCTAATCCTGGCAGCTCCACTTTCCATCCAGCTCCCTGCTTGTGGCCTGGGAAAGCCGTCGAGGACGGCCCAAAGCTTTGGTACTCCGTACCCATGTGGGAGACCTGGAAGAAGTTCCTGGCTCCTGGCTTTGGATTGACTCAGCACCGGAATCATCAGACAGAAGATCTTCTTCTCTGTCTCTCCTCCTCTCTGTGTATCTGACTTTCCAATAAAAATAAAATAAATCCTAAAAAAACAAACAAACAAAAAAAAACACCCGTGCTGTTTGGGGGTGCGCTCCGGTAAGGGGTGTTGGTCAGCTGGCTATTTGCTCTCAACCAAGAATCCAAGCTTTGACATGCTAAGTTTGAATAAACCATATTTGTGTGCTTGCATTGACTGGTGATATCTGGGAATCTCAAAATCTGGGCATAACATCACCTTTATGTGGGAGTAAAAGTTGAGGCAAGAAGTAGGTAGACAAAGTGTCTTCCTGGAAGTTTTCTTTAATGTTTGCCATATCTGCTGGGGAGTTCTGTATGAACCTCCAAAGCAAAAATATCTTCAGATCAGGTTCATAAGGGCACCTGCTTTTGAACTCATGAAGAGAAATGGAAAAAAAAGTAACATAATTTTTAAATTTTACTGAGAAAAAAGAATTGAGTCCCTTTCATCTTAAAAGGGCTTAAGTTGCTTTCATGTGCTTTGTTTAGGCAAAGCCAAACTTTTCCACATGAAGGAAATCTTGGCCAGAAAATATGCCTGGCAAATCACGAATATTAAAAGCTCCTAGAAATAGGGGAAAAAAATTAATAGTGTAATGCTGATGCTAAACTGCCCATCTAATGAATTCTGGGCACTATTAATTACTTCCTGGGTTTTTTTTTTTTTTTTTGACAGACTTGCTTTCTTTTTTCCCCCTAATCCTACCTCAATTTATTTCAAGAAGATTCTTTTAGTTGGACAGGCAAGAAAATGTTCTTTGCCTTCTTATGTAACTTTGTGTCTCCACTTAAATAGATGCCTGAAGGGAAATGAAATTGCAGAGGAGGACGGAAGGTAGACAAGAAATAAGCTTGAAGGACTTGGTTATAACAGGCAAATGCATGAGTACATTTATAGATCAAGAACTTCTGGAGGGTGGGGCGGGTCCCCCTAGATTAATGATGAAGGGTTCCTGTCACCTTTGAGTGTGTGTGTTTTTTACCTGTGGCTTCACGACAAAGAATCTATTGTGTTTGGAGACAAAAGCGCCAAACAATGGCAATGATATTAGGGCGCAAGGGAGCAGAAGGATGAATGCTTACTGCATATTTCAGTTTTTGCAGATAATTGGCTTAACTGGGTTCAACCCAAGTTGCTGTAGTTTTCAAGGGCACCAGGGCACCACAATTAGTGATTTATTAAAAACTCTGTAAGTACTTCTTTGTTCTTTGCTTCTTGTAAATATACCTGGGGGTCAGAGCCATGCCTGAAACATGAGTTTCACATCCTCATGGAACAGCTACAACTCTTGAGGATTGCTTTGTTTGAAAGGCAGAGTTGAGACAGAGAAAAGGAGAGACAGCTTTTCCATCTGCTGGTTTCACTCTGCAAATGGCAAATGGCAGCAGAGGCAAGGGCTGGGCTGGGCCATGCTGAAGTCCAAAGCCTGGAACTCTATCTATCTTTCTCACCAGGTAATCAGGGACAAGAACACTTCTTGGGCCATCTTTTGCTGCTTTTCTTATTGCAATAGCAAGAAGCTGAATTGGAAGTGGAGCAGCCAGAACATAAACCAGTATATGAGCTGGTGAATGCTGCTGCCTGGTCCACCCCACACCCTGTTTTAGGATCCACATGCGGGTCCTGCAGCCTCGACCTGCCCAGACTGTTGTTGGTCCCTTTACCCACGAGTGATGGCAGGTTCCATGGTCACACCTAGCTCAGCCCATCACCATCCCAAACTTGAGCTAACCAGTGGAACTTGTATTTCCACAGGGTTTGGCTCACACATCCTCCAAAGAATCTACCCCCGGACCTGGTTCTCTTGTGTGCTGCTTAGTGTCATGACCCTGCCTACTGTGACCTGTCCCCTGTTCTGACACCCAGTCAGGTACTGGTGTCTAGACCTGCCAGAGAGGCCCCCAGCCATAGCTTTCGTGTGGATTGGCTCTATGCTAACAGCCCATCTCTGGACTCCCATGTGGGCTGCTGAATCAGTGTGACCCAAACATCTTATGAACTGTCCTCCAGACCACCAGGTCTCAGTCCCCATGCTTGCCAGCAAGTTTTGTCAGCCGTCACTGGGAGTCACACAGGATTCATACCTTACCTACACTCATATTGGCCTTATCCATGGATGTCCCTAGGCAGCAATTACATACCCTAAAAATCCTAGAGCTTGCCACTGGGTGGCCAGCAGGCAGAGCCTGGTGCCACTTGAAGCACCAGCCACCCAAAGCTTAGGACTCGGTCACTGCCTGTTGGCAGTGCCCATGGCCAGAGTCCCAAGCATTGGGTCTGACCTGGCTCAGGTACCTACCACAGCTGCCACACTGCAGAAGTTTTCTTTTACCCAAGCCCCATGGCCAAACCTAAACATAAACATTAATGGTATTATATTATGAAGGGTATATTTGAAAATACAATGATACATCAAAAGATATGCACATTTTCAGTACATTTGATTTTGAGTTTTAGTTACTTCCACAAATGTAACATATTTTTTAAAATTTCATTTTTGATGTTTACATAGTTGACAAGAATATAGGCCCATTAAGACCACTGGATAGGGTGGGGAAGGTTAAAGTATGGGGGTGGTGGATGGGACAAATGCTTCCAACTTTTCTTTTCTCCTGTATGGGGGGATGAGGAAGAGGGAAAGGGCTGCTCTTAGCTGCCAGACTACATCAGTATCAGGGGATGGGAATGTCCACTTGATGCTACCTTAGAAACCCTGATGTTGAGGAAAATATTCCAGGGGTATTGCTTGAATAGTTTGATAGTTACAAAAGCTATACAAATTTAAATTTTAATAGATGCATACACATTTTTTTAAAGAGAGAGGGAAATATAGATATCTTCTATCTTCTGTTTCATTCCCCAAGTGCCCATGACAACAGGAATTGCACCAGGCTGAGGTCAGGACCTAGAACTCTAACCTGGTCTGCCACCTGGTTGGCTGGGACACAAGCGCTTGGGCCGTATGTATTGTTTTCCAGGTGCAGTAGCAGGAAGCTGGATCAAAAGAGGATTGGCATTGAATTGGCATTGAATTGGCATTCTAATATGTGATGTGGGCATGGCAGGCAAGCTTAGCCTCTTTTTTTCCCCACAAATATTTATTTATTTTTAGCAGAAAGGCAGATTTACAGAGAGAAAGAGAGACAGAAAGGTCTTCCATCAACTGGTTCATTCCCCAAAGGGCCACAATGACTGGAGCTGATCTGATCCAAAGCTAGGAGTTAGCAGCTTCTTTCGGGTCTCCCACATGGGTACCAGGTCCCAAGGCTTTGGGCCATCCTCTACTGCTTTCCCAGGCCCACAAGCAGGGAGCTAGATGGGAAGTGGAGCAATGAGGGACACGAACTGGTGCCTATATGGGATGCTGGTGTATGCAAGATGAGCGTTTATTCACTGAGCCATTGTGCCCAGCCTGGCTAAACATCTTTGTACCACAGTGTCAACCTCAGTGAGTTAGTCTTCACAGAGAAACTGCAGGTTGAGAGAGAGAGAGAGAAAAAGCTGTGGCCTGATGAAATCTACATCAAAGACATTAGGGGTGGTTGGTGTGGGGAAAGCTTTTAATAGTGTCTCAGTTTTTTCCTCTCTTTTTTCTTAAGATTTGCTTATTTTTACTGGAAAGGCAGATTTACAGAAAAGAGAGACAGAAAGATTCTCCATCCACTGGTTCACTCTGAAGGTGGCCACAATTGTGACCTGAGCCAGTATTAAGATAGCATGTAAGAGCTTCTTCTGGGACTCCCACAAGGGTGCAGGATCCCAAGGCACTGGGCCATCTTCTGCTATTCCTAGGCCATTAGCAGGGAGCTTATGAATGGAAAGTGGAGCAGCTGGGACACGAACTGGTGCCCATATGGGGTACTGCCACTTGGAGGTAGAGAATCAGCTAATTGTGTCACTGTGCCAGATCCCTTATTTCTTCTTTGTGCGTATGTTTCTGTGTGAAAATAATATATTTAAAAAAATAAAAATCACACAGAGAGACTAAGAGACAGAACTCTTCCAAACACTGGTTCACTACCCAATTGACTGCAACAACTTGGGCTGACCAAGCCCAAGCCAGGAGCCAGGATTTTATTCAGGGTCCCTCACATGGGTACAGAGTTCATCGGCTGCAGTTGTCCTCAGTTGCCTTCCTGGGCACATCAGCATGGATTTGGATCTGCAGTGAAGCACTCAGGACACCACCTGGCACCCTTGTGGCATGCCCATGTTGCAGGCAGTGGGTTAACTCCTTATGCTGTTGCAGGTGTGAAAGAGACAGCCAAGCAAGTGTGGGACATATCAAGGAGTCTTTATTAACCAAGCTTGGCTGTAGCAGTACCTACTAGAAATTAGCAGATGACAATTCACTGTGGCAATTCTGTCTGAATCAAAACCCTGAGAGGAACAAATGGTCAATACTGTGAAATCTATCTGTTGAACTGAAAACTTATGCTGTAGCATCCCCAGCAATAGAAATTATCCTTTAAATTTTTTGTATTTATTTGTATTGAAAAGGCAGATTTACAGAGATAAGGAGAGTCAGAGATAAAGATTTTCCATCTGCTACTTCACTCCCCAAGTGGCCACAATGGTCAGAGCTGAGCTGATCAGAAGCCAGGAGCCAGGAGCTTTTTCCAGGTCTCCCATACAGGTACAGGGTCCCAAGACATTGGGTCAACCTTTAGTGCTTTCCCAAGCCACAAACAGGGAGCTGCATGGGATGTGGATGAGCTGGGGCAAGAACTGGCACCCATATGGTATCCTGGCGCTTGCAAGGCAAAGATTTAGCTACTGAGCCATTGCACAGAGCCCATCTGATTCTTATAAAAGTATGTAAACATGATATTAACTTTTCTTTTGTTCTCATCTCTCAATATGAGAGAATCAAAAATAAAACTTTAGGATGCTAGCGTTGTGGTGCTTGAGCTAATCTGTCTGCAATGATGAAGCACTATTGAAGTCCCTATTGCTTCATTCCCAATTCAGCTCCCTGTTAAAGTATATAGGAAAATACCACATGATGGCCCAACTGTTTGGGCTCCTGTCACCCATGTGGTGGAACTGTATGGAGCTCCAGGCTACTGACTTCAGCCTAGACCAGCTCTGGCCATTGTGACCATTTTGAGAGTGAGGCAGCACATGGAAAATCTCTATCACTGTACCTTTTGTATAAAATATATAAATGTTTAATAAACAAATTTCTTTAACAATGGATCTTTAGGAGGTTCTGTTTAGCTGTTCAGGAAAGAGACTGAAGATGAAACACATTGGACTTTACTATCACAATTTTGTTTTGCCAGCTACTGGCTCCTAAACAAGCTCGTTCTGGTGGCTGTTGTGTTTCTTGTGTAGGTAGAAAAAGTACCCAGGGTGAGTAATGGGATTTCATTAAAGGATAAAATGCATCCTTCCCTAGGAGCAGACCCTTGTGGTTGGGACAAAATTGGCAGAGGCACTGCTAGTGGAGAGTGCCCTGAGGATGTTGTGGACATCCTGCTTGCCAGTTTATGCTCTTCTGCTATAGAATAATCTCCCAAAACTAGATGGAGGTGTTGCTGTAGTGCAACCCACATTCTGTGCCCACAGAAACCCAGTCATGGACATTGGGGTGGTGGAAGAAAGAAAGCATTTCTTTGCAAAGTGCATAGCAAACAGCATCATAGCTTTTACTGTAAGTCTCACGCTTACAGAGCAGGCTGGGTCTGAAGGTTCTTAGGGTTTGAAGTTGGGGCTGAGACGTTCGTGATCTGCGCATGTCCCAGTTCCTGGTTAATCAGTGATGGGCATGACTTTCCCTTGATTAGTCAATAATGCTATGCTCTTCAGGGAATTTTTCTGATGGGCAAGTGGACTTCAGTTGGTCTGGGGAGTTACATGTAAGTGGCAGTTAGATTCTGTCTCACACCTGGAATTTCCCCTAAACAAATCCGCTTGGAACAGTGTTGGCCAATCAAGATTTTATCTATAGGAGAAGCAAAGACTTCTTGAATTTCAATGACTAGAGCCTCCTAAAGCCAGTTGCACCACACCCTCAATTCAGTGAATTCCTTTTGATAAGCCAGGCAAGGGCACCTTGTGGTAAGGTGAGACATTTGGTCTTGCTGATACCTTACATCCTACATTAGGAACAGTTATAGAGGGTTTGGTATCACTTTTTGTATATTTAAAATTTTTATTTTAAATGCAGAGAGACATGGACAGTGAGATGGACATACCCACACACAGACAGAGAGAGAGAAAGAAAAGAGACAGAGAAGATCTCCTATCCTCTTGGTCACTTTTCACAATAGACTGTGTTAAACCAGGATAAAACTGTTCCATGGTGCAAGCAAGATCATGCCAGACAAGACTAGGGTTTATTAAGGAATCTTTATTAACTAAGCTTGCTGATAGCAGGGCCCACTAGAAATTAGCAAATGACAAGTCCATATGGCAATCCAGTCAAACGAAAACAAGAGGAACAAATGGTACCTTGAAATTCATCCATTAAACTGAAGACCTATGTCCCAGTTTCCCCAGGAATATGAATTATCCTAAGGAGCAGTTGGAACTTAAACAGGGTACCACCTGACTTATGCTTGTACCAGTATCAACCCAGCCTGGCTATCTCCTGATCCAGCTCACATGTAGGCCAACAGGTGTTATAGTCCTGCCCAGCCTGGTCTGCACCCATCCCAGCTCTCATGCTCACCAGTTGGAGTTAGTGGTCCAGCAGGGGAGCTCCCCACAGCCCCTCTACTGGTTTTGCCCTCTTCCCCGCACGTCTCACATATGCTGGTTGGGTGCTGCAACCCAGTCTGACATGGCCCGCCTCATCTCTGCATTTGATAGTGGGTGCTGTAGTTTGGCATGTCCAGGTCCACCCCCAGTTCCAGCTCACACTGTTGGGGGTTACAGCCTTGCCCAGCCCAGCCTGTCCTCAGTCCTGCTCCTAATGTGACCTGGCTGGTATTGTAGCCCAACATGGCATGAGCCACACACCATTCTGGTTCTTGGATTTGCTAGCAGGTGATATGAATTGGCCCAGCCTGTCTTACCCCCAGACCTGTGCCAAATGTATGCTGGTGGGTACCATTACCTGGCCTGGTCTGGCTGCTTCTTGTCTTGGTTCTCGTGCTCACCTGTAGGGACTGTTTTCCAATAGAGAAGTTTTCCAGGCTCCTCCATCAGAACCTCTCCCACTGCCAGCCAGGTCTTGTGCACACTGGTGGGTCCATGGGCCAGCCTGTCTTAGTCTACTTCCTGTCCTAGCAGGAATAGTGGCCTTTCCTGACTGGTCCTCACCCATTCCAGTTCTTACTGTTGGGTGTTACAGCCCAGCCAAGCCTGGTCCACATCGAGACATAGCTTGACATGTGGCTAAGCTGGGGCAGAGATCTAAACCAGCCCGTCCTATACCTGCCCTGGTTCTCATGAGCACCAATGGATGCTGGAATCTAGGCCAATTTGGTGCACCCCAGAACCAGTCCACAGCCCATGCCAAGAGACACTGCAGTCATATCCAGACCAGATAGCACCTCCCACTGTTCTTGTGCTCACTGATGGGGACCACAACCCAGCCAGGGCATCCCCTTAGCTCTTCAACCAGAACTGTTCCCAGCCAGAAATCTTGATGAGAGAGAGGGAGAGAGAGAGAGAGAGAGAGAGAGAGAGAGAGAGAGCGAGAGCTATCTTTCAATGGTTCATTTAATATAGTTCTTCCATGTTGGGGGTAGGGTCCCAAGTACTTGAGCCATCATCAGTTGCCTTCCAGGGTGCATGTATATTAGCAGGAAATTGGGTTAGAAGCAGAGGATGTGCTGGGTCTTGAACCACACACTGACATGGAATGTAGAAGTATATACAGCAGCTTAACCTGGTGCACAATGATGCCTGCCCCTGCACTGACCATTTTGTAATTATAAAATGCCGGTGTTTTTTTCTGGTCATTCTTTCTGTATTAAAGCCTATTTTATTTGATAATAGTATATTCCTCTTTTGTTATGATTAATTACATCATTTATAATATTACATATATATTTATACATATTCATCATCTTACTTTTAACTTATTTGTGTCTTTAAACCTAAAATGTAAGGATGGATGTGACAGCATAGTGAATTAAGACAGCCACAGACCATATCAGAGAGCTAATGTGGAAACCCAGATGGAGTTCTGGACTTTTGACTTCAGCTTGATCCCATCTTGGCTGTTGTAGCTACTTGGTGAGTGAACCAGCATGTGGAAGATCTCTGCTTTTCTTTGTCTCACTCTGCTTTCAAATAAATGAAAGAAAAAAAGGCAGAAAGGATGAGAAAGAGGAAAGGAGGGAGGGAGAAAATAGGCAAAGGAGAGAGACAATCTGAAGTCTGTGTCCTTGATGATAAACAAATCTTTCTTTTTTTTAAAAAAGATTTATTTATTTTTATTGGGAAGTCAGATATACAGAGAGGAGGAGAGACAGAGAGAGGAAGATCCTCCGTCTACTGGTTCACTCCCCAAGTGGCTGCAGTGGCCAGAGCTGAGCTGATTCAAAGCCAGGAGCCAGGAGTCAGGAGCCAGGAGTCTCTTCCGGCTCTTGCACATGGGTGCAGGGTCCCAATGTTTTGCGCAGTACTCCACTGCTTTACCAGGCCACAAGCAGGGAGCTGGATGGGAAGTGGAGCTGCTGCAACATGAACCTGTGCCCATATGGGATCCCAGTGGGTGCAAGACAAGGACTTTAGCCATTAGGCTACCGAGCCGGGCCCTTTTTTTTATACCGTTGATGTGTTGCTAGACCTTTGTTTATAAAAAACAAAAATAATTTCATGGGACCATACTAAGGAATGAATAGAACAGTGCAAAGATTTGTTTTTTGTTTTTTTTTTTAAAGATTTATTTTATTTTTATTGGAAAGGCGGATATACAGAGAGGAGAGACAGAGAGGAAGATCTTCCGTCCAATGACTCACTCCCCAAGTGAGCCACAACGGCCGGTGCTGCTCCGATTCGGATCCGGGAACCAGGAACTTCTTCCAGGTCTCCCACACGGGTACAAGGTCCCAAAGCTTTGGGCCATCCTCCACTGCTTTCCCAGGCCCCAAGCAGGGAGCTGGATGAGATGCGGGGCCGCTGGGATTAGAGCCGGCTCCCATATGGGATCCTGGCGCTTGCGAGGACCTTAATCACTACGCTAAGATTTGTTAAACATTCATTTCTAGGCCCCAATTCCTGCATTTCAGATTGGATAGTTCTCAAGATGGTATGAAAATCTGTATTTTCTAACAAAGTGTGCAGTTTGTTGGTAGCCATGATTTGAGAATCACTGAAAGAAGGTAACCACTTAAAACACCTGAAGAAATTTCAAGCACATTCTTGTTGCTTCTTTTCTGTTACTTCTGCTCTTACAATTCTATCCTCACAGGTCTTTCATTCTTTTTTTTTTATTATTATTGTTTCATTTTATGACACCGTTTGATAGGCTCTGGGATTCCCCCCACCCCTCCCGAAACCCTCCTCCCGTATTGAATTCCTCCACGTGGTTACAGTAGTATAGTTCATAACCAGTCATGATTCCTTCATTTCAACAGTTTCATTGGGAGACCATCCTTGGTCTGAAAATAGAGCTGGCAGAATATCATTCCCTCCAATGAAAAGCCACTACACAACTTCAACAACAGGAAGAAACATGGAAATTTACAACATCATGAAGTTAATTGACATGGTATTGAGTGACCAAAATGCTAGAAAATGCAAGTTCTTAATCACATCCTGTAACTACTTCATTGACATCTCAATTTTGGTTTATACACAACTGGTTGCTATAAATCTTAAAATGGTTCTAGAGTACTTATTCAGTTGTCTCATGTCTATTTTCATTTTTATATTTAGCAGCTTATATTATTCAAGTGTGATTTTTTCTGAACTTTGCAAAATTTAGGATAGTCTAAACAGGCTTATAACTCTAACAAGCCATATGTTAACAATTGAGGAGCAGAACAGTTTTAGGAGGGGTGTGCAGAGAAATCTTCAATACCTTAGTGAGAAGTAACTGAGCTTTATGTCCTACTTGTAAGGTATATAGGAATCCAAGCTGGTTCCTGTCTGTTCTAAGCTTTCCTTATTGGTCTCTGTCTGTCTATCCGATCTAATTTTGGGGGGCTCTGGAGTGACCCTGATGGTCATTGCTAGAAAGGGTGGGAAGCCAAAGTTGGAACTAAGTAAGGACCAGAGAAAGCTCCTCTCCTGAGTCCTGAAGGAAGTTTATTGTTCTTTTGTTTCTGAGGACCACTCAAGGCTCCTGGCTGTTATTCTGATGACATTAGATCCTGTGAGGAAGGATATGGGCATCTTCCATTCCATGTGGGAGATCCGATAGGGAATGGTTGGCCTCAGAGTTCTCAGCCTCCTAAGGCACTCCAGTTCCCCACGATCTCCTTGGCAGTTGGGATATAGTCCTTGGTGCCCATACTGATAGTCCTTGGTGAGGTACCGGGAATCTCCAGGGTTAGGGTACAAGCCTCCTCCTGTCCACCTGCTCCACTCTGGGGTCCCCTCCTGCTCTGTGCATATGACCTCCTGTTAAGAGGCTGTCAGGATCACTCCTGGATCCCACTGTATGTCTTTATAGTTTTTGCTAATGTCTAATGCAGATTCAAGTCTGCTGTCTGTAAGTTACCTGTTACAATCTTGATGGGTTATACTTGACATCTTCCTCACACACTCTAAGAAGGTGGAAGTTTGCTCTGGTCTCCCGACCCATTGTGGAATAACATAGGGTATTAAAAGCATATATGATTTTTTAGTTTTTTGATGTAGATCATAAGCAGTCTGTCTCTCATTGATTATTGGTTCATTGGTTACATCACAATATCTTATTGCATGTAATACAGGCTGTTTGAGGGTGTAATAATATTACAATTTACAGGTACTATTTTTAGGATTGACATCATTTCATCTTAAATTAAGGCAAACGTGTGGTATCTAACCTTTTGGGATTGGCTAATTCGCCTTAGCATAATGGTTTCCAATTGGGCACATTTGGCCATGAAGAAATGCATTTTATTTTTTTAAATAGCTGAGTAGTATTCCATGGAGTAGATGAACCATAGTTTTCTTATCCGATCTTCTGTTGATGGGTATTTCGGTTGCTTCCAAGTTTTTGCAATTATTGATTATGCTGCTATGAACATAGGGGTACATGTTGGTTTCTGGTGTAGCAGGTGTTTTGGATATTTTCCTGGAAGTGCTATTGCCAGATCATATGGTATGCAGATTTTCAGTTGTCTGAGTGTTCTCCTTACTGATTTCCATAGAGGCTGTACCAACCTGCAGCCCCACCAACAGTGGAGAAGGGTTCCCTTTTCCCCACACCTTCGCCAGCAAGTGTTCTTGGTGGTTTTTCATATGTGAGTCGTTCTTACTGGTGCTAGGTGGTACCTCATTGATGCCTTAATTTGGATTTCCCTTATTGCCAGAGAGCTTGAGCATTTTGTCATATGTTTGTTTGCCATGTGGCTTTGTTCCTTTGTGAATGTCTGCCCATTTCCCGTGCCCATTTCTTGAGTGGTTTGTTTGTTTAAGTGTTTTGGTTGTTCTGGAGATCTTTGTATATTCTGGAGATTAGCCCCCTATCACATATGTAGTGTGCAAAGATCTTCTCCCATTCTGTGGGTTGTTTTTTTACTTTGTTTCTCTTGCTGTACAGAAACTTCTTAGTTTGATGTAGTCCCATTTGTTTATTTTGGTCTTGATTGCTATTGCTTTTGGTGACTTTTTTAGGAAGTCAGGGCCTACACCTAAATCTTGCAGGGTGTTTTCAACATTTTCTTCCAAAGGTTTGAAGGTTTCTGGATGTAGGTTGAGGTCTTTTATCCATTCAGTTTTTTTTTTAAAGATTTATTCATTTTATTACAAAGTCAGATATATAGAGAGGAGGAGAGACAGAGAGGAAGATCTTCCGTCCGATGATTCACTCCCCAAGTGAGCCGCAACGGCCGGTACGCGCTGATCCGAAGCCGGGAACCTGGAACCTCTTCTGGGTCTCCCACGCGGGTGCAGGGTCCCAAAGCCTTGGGCGATCCTCAACTGCTTTCCCAGGCCGCGAGCAGGGAGCTGGATGGGAAGTGGAGCTGCCGGGATTAGAACTGGCGCCCATATGGGATCCCAGGGCGTTCAAGGCAAGGACTTTAGCCGCTAGGCCACGCCGCCGGGCCCTATCCATTTAGATTTAATCTTAGTGTATGGTGAAAGATGTGGGTCTAACTTCTTGTTTCTGTAGGCTATCAACCAATTGTCCCAACAGTATTTATTGAAGTGACCTTCCAATTTCAATGGATTGCCATCTGTTTCTTTGTTAAAGATTATTTGACTGTATCTGTATGGGTTCCCTTCTGCTGCTTCTATTCTACTGCATTGATCCTCCTCTCTGTCTTTTGAAAAAAATATTATTCATTTAAAAGGCAAAGAGAAAGTTCTTCCACGTAGTAGTTCACCCCTCAGATGCCTGCCATGGATAGTGTTGGGCAGAGGTTGCATCTGGGAACTTGAAAAGCAATCCAGTTCTTACCAGGGTGACAGGAACCCCGTTCCTCGATCCATCACCACTGGTCTGTACCAGCAAGAAGGTTCTCCCATGGTGGACTGGGTGTCTTAAATCATCAATTCCTGTTCATTCATTTGAATAATCTCTGTTGTCATGCTTTTGGTGTTCAATACATTGGTGTTTATATTTTGGAAGTTTATTTAAAAAGCCTGCTTATAAAAGAAATCAGAGGGCCTGGCACCAGCAGACTAGCAGTTAAAGTCCTCTCCTTGCACACTCCAGGATCCCATATGGGTCCCAATTCTATTCCCGGTAGCCTTACTTCCTATCCAGCTCCCTGCTTGTGCCAGGGAGAGCAGTCAAGGACAGCCCAAAGCCTTGGGACCTTGCACCCACATGGGAGACCTGGAAGAGGCATCCTGGCATCTGATCAGTGCTGCTCCAGCCATTGCGGCCACTTGGGGATTGAATCAGCAGACAGAAGATCCTTCTCTGTCTCTCCTCCCCTCTGTATATCTGAGTTTCCAATAAAAAATAAATAAAATAAATCTTTAAAAACGCCTGACTTTCCAATAAAAACAAATGTTAATCAAATAAGACAAAATGTTAAAAAAAAAAGTAATCAGAAAAAAATCCCAATTGCCAAAGGCAAAATTTTTCTTCTCTGGTTTAAGAAATTTCTGTATTCTTAGTGTTATAAATATTAGCTTCAGAAATATTTGTGAGCATTAACATTATTATGATAGATAGAGAGGAATCCTTTTATCATAAAATAGGAAAACATTGAAAGGAAAATAGTGTTGGGCAGTTACCTTGAAGTGAGTGCTGTTGAGTATCCAAGGTACTATGATGGTTTCTGTGACCATCTGGACCTTCTTAAAGTTCAAGAAATACCTGAAATTAGCATGATTTAACATGTGATGTAATTAATCCACCTTCAAATCCCCCAATGAATGATACATTTGTATAAACATGAACCTTTTATCACCCAGACCAGGGGAACTTCCACATTTTTACATGCAAGCTGTTTTTAAAAGGAAAAACGTAAGTCTACCTTTAAGCCAATTCCTTTGAAAGGTTTTAATGGGTTTAGTACTTTAAAAAATAAATGGAGATCTAGGATTAAAAACCTTTTTTTTCTTCTTACAAGTTGGTGCAGAGTCCTATTTTTGTTTTGTCTTAAATAGTAATCTATAGCAACAAAGTGGTTTTGCAAGAGGCCATGTCTTTCCTGCTTGTTTCTCAAATGTAAAAATGGATCTCGGGAATATTATCAGCAGCTGTGGTGTGTGATTGGGAGACTGGTCATTTTAAGGTAGAGTATTCCCAAACTGAGATCATGGTCATTTTGTTCCACTGGATGATCTTACTGTGCTTCCTTAAAAGGGTGTTGTTGGGCCTGGCGCGGTGGCCTAGCGGCTAAAGTCCTCGCCTTGAACGCCCCGGGATCCCATATGGGCGCCGGTTCTGGTCCTGGCAGCTCCACTTCCCATCCAGCTCCCTGCTTGTGGCCTGGGAAGGCAGTCGAGGACGGCTCAAGGCTTTGGGACCCTGCACCCGTGTGGGAAACCTGGAGGAGGTTCCTGGTTCCTGGCTTCTGATCGGCCCGTTGCGGCTCACTTGGGGAGTGAATCATCGGACGGAGGATCTTCCTCTCTGTCTCTCCTCCTCTCTGTATATCTGACTTTGTAATAAAATAAATCTTTAAAAAAAAAAAAGGGTTTGTCACTATTGGTAACATGACTGTCATTTTCAGGAGGGCTAGAGGTGAAGTATACAGGCTTCAGGCCTGTGATTATTGGCAAAAATCTTGGTATCATTTCCTAATGGTGTAGATAACTTCTCTCGTGTGGCTGCTCATCTTCCTTGTGAATACAATAAGAGTAAAATGGGACCTTTCGTGTGGAGTTGTCTTAAGGAAGAAAGTGGAGCAGCTGGGACTTGAACCTGTGTTCATATTAGATGCTGATCACAGATGGTAGCCTAACCACTTGTACCATAATGCTGGCTCCAAGACTGTCATATTTTACAAAATGTGTATCATTGCCAATATTGTACACATCATAATTAAATTTTTCTGGTTTTAATAATCTTAAAGTCTTATTTCTAGAAATTCTGATGTATAAATGATCTCTTCAGGATCCTAATGTGTAGAGATTATTACTGTAATTTTTTTATTCTTTAAGTATTCTTTAAAAAATTTTTTTTTATTTGAAAGGCAGAGAGACAGAGAGAGGGAGAGAGACAATAGGGAGCTGGAACAGAAGTGGAGCAGCCAGGATTCAAACTGGTGCCCATATGAGATGCTGGTGCCACATGCTTTAGCCTACTACATCACGGCACTGGCCTTAGGAAATACTATTTTTTAAAAATATTCTTTTACTTGGAAGTCAGGGTGACTTTGAGAGAGATCCTTCATCCTTTGATTCACCCCCATTGCCTGTGAAAATCAGGGCTGGGTCAGACAGAAGCTTGGAGACAGGCGCTCCAACCAGCTCTCTAATGTGTATGGCAGGAACTCAAACATGGGCTATCAATCGCTGCCACCCAGGTACATCAGCAGGAACCAGCAACAGAAGCATGGCCTCCGGGACCTGAGCCAGGCGCTTGGAATGGGATTTGAGTGTGGTACAGTTTGGCTCCCCCGCAGCACCCTAATTCCTGCCCCAAGAAAAACTGCTGTGCATTTTATATGCTCCTGGAACTTTTTAGGAGTGAGCTATCTTTTAGGAAGTAGAACTGTTTCCAAGTTTATTTAAGATTCATGGACCAAAGCATACATTGGAATTCACATTTTCCCAAGTCATCAAGACACTGACTCTAAAAGTATATAATTTACTTGATAAATTTACACATTATTTAAAGGCTTTTCCATCCCAGTTTGAACTTTGGATAGTTAGATATCAAGGATCTGAGAATCCAACAACAGGACTACTGTTTTGCTGAATCCAAAACTAGTTCGACTTTGCAGAATTTCCGTGGAATTTAAACTTACAATGCTACTTGATGTCCACTAGGGGGGACCAAACCACAGACAAGTGTCTAAGCTTCTCCGTTTCTAGCTGTGAAAAAGCTAAGCCATTTCAGACTGCCCACCTAAAACTCAGATTACTTTTGAAGGTTTCCTATTTCCCATAGACCTACTCTGAAGGGATATGCAAGCAATTTTAGGGAAACGCTGGGAATGTTAGGACAATATTTTAGAACAGAGTGAAAGTTTGCACTCAGAACTAGAAAGTTTGGCAAAGCGTGAGAAAACACAGAACTGCTCTGAAGTCACTTAACTTTTTGTACATACCTGGTTGCATATTAACAAGTTGGAAAACACTTGACTAATGCAGCAAGAAGACAAAAAATGAATTTTGAAACGTCAATTCCAACATACAGTAAGTTAATGTATTGGGAATAGTGATTATTACTCAGAAGTAAAATCTAACGAAACAATTTTCAATTACTTTTAGATAACAGCATCAGTAAAGTTGAAACTTACTTGCTACTCTCATTTTGAAATAACTTAATTGGAAATATTGCTTTCCAAAATAAAATCAAAGTGTACCAGAAAATTCTGAAATTCAAGTTCCCTATTTCTGTTGTTACCTGAAATTTCTAATTTGTGAAAGTTTTATGATATGAAGCAACGCATTTTACATATGTATTTTTTCTCTAGCTCTCTTAAGGCATCTTCACATTTTTGATATTTAATATTCCAAGACAAGTAAATTTTTTCCATGTAAATATGAGTCTCATGTTGAATATTTATCAAAATAAAAATTAAGCACACAAGAATCCTTGTAGAAGACAGAATCACTTTGTAGTAGACAATTTTTTTTTCTTTTTGGCATGTTGAATCTTACTGTTAAACAGATGTAAGTGTTACACTTAGCATATAACACAAGAACTTGAGGTGTTTCTAACAATGGAACGGTCCTACTACAGAGCTCTGGCCATTGTCCTATCTATTCACTGTGAAATACAAGACACCATTGCAGAAACGGAATGTCCACTAGATGCCACACTTCCTTTGCTGAGTTAGTCAGTGCCTGGAATCTGGGCAGGCTCCACACAGATGCTATTAGATTTGATAACAGGACCTCGGCTCAGTTGTCTTTTCTGCTACATCCTCTCCTCGCTGTCCTTGTGGTGTTATGTCCAGCCATCCGAAATTTGCAGTTATGGTAGCCTCTCAAGTTCTTCACAAGCACAGAGAGTTTATATTTCCTGAATTTAAAGATCAAGTCAAACTCAAAGGTGAGGGCAGAATCCTTACACCTACAAAAGTATAATCATGGAAAATAATAATAAAAATTAAAAAATACGAAAACCCCAAAGTTAAAGTTCTCTTTAAAGTTAGTCCTCATTTTGGAGTAATTTTTTTTCTTTTTTTTTTAAGATTTATTATTATTATTATTTTTATTACAAAGTTAGATATACAGAGAGGAGGAGAGACAGAGAGGAAGATCTTCCATCCGATGATTCACTCCCCAAGTGACCACAACGACCGGTGCTGCGCCGATCCGAAGCCGCGGACCTCTTCTGGGTCTCCCATGATGGTGCAGGGTCCCAAGGCTTTGGGCCGTCCTCAACTGCTTTCCCAGGCCACAAGCAGGGAGCTGGATGGGAAGCAGGGCCGCCGGGATTAGAACTGGCACCCATATGGGATCGCGGAGCGTTCAAGGCAAGGACTTTAGTCACTAGGCCACGCTGCTGGGCCCCTGGAATAATTTTTTTCAATAACAACTAAACATAGTTTTATTTAGGTGTGGGCATATGGTACAGTGATCTAAGTCACTGCACTTAAATTGGGGTGCATAGTTTGAATCCCAGCTACTAATCCAGTTCTTCTTCTTCTTTTTTTTTTTTTTTTAGAGAGATTTAGTTATTTTTGGCCATTCTCTACTGCTTTTCCAGTCCACAAACAGGAAGCTGAATGGGAAGTAGAGCAGCCAGTATACAAACCAGCACCCATATGAGATCACGGGTGCTTACAAGATGAGAATTTAGCCATTGAGGCATTATGCCAGGCCCCACTACCTCATTTCTGATCCAGCATTCTTCTAATGCAATCTGGCAGGCAGCAGATGATGTTACAAGTGTTTGGTTCCCTGGTACTCACGTGGGAGACCTGAATGGAATTCCAGGCTGCTGCCTTCACCTGTCCTAGTCCTCGCTGCTGTAGGCTTTTCAGGAGAACCTGCAGATAAAATATCTCTGTCTTGGCTGTTTCACTTCCCATCTGCCTCCCTGATTGTAGTCTGGGAAAGCAGTGGAAGATGGTCCAAAGCCTTGGGACCCTGCACCCACATGGGAGACCTGGAAGAGGCTCCAGGCTCCTGGTTTTAGTTTGGCTCAGCTTTGGTCAGTGAGGCCATTTGGAGAGTGAACCAGCAGATGAAAGATCTTTCTGTCTTTTCTTCTCTCTGTAATAAAAAAAAAAAAAAAACCAACCAACCAACCAACCAAACAAACAAAAAACACCAAACTGCCCTTCTATTAAAAAAAAAAAAAAACCCTTCTTAAAAAAGCACTGAGCATTATCAAATCATATGAGACAGCTAAGAGGAGTACTGAGTGTTCAGAATATTTTTACTGAGTACTTACTGTACTTGAGAATTATGAGTAATTTTATCTTCATGTGAACATAATCTAAAATTGGCATTTAATGATACAGAATAAATAGCACATCTTAATCTTGTTGATGCTGAACAGACCAGTTCATTATCTTTCTTCACATTCTCAGTTTCACCTCAGAAAATCTTTTCTAGGACAGTTACCAGGCAGGTTCAAAAAGAGGAGCAGGGGTTAGATTAACACTTATGATGCCTGTGTCGTTCTCATGGCACCCCAGTTCAATCCCCAGATTGGCTCTTGACATCAGTCACGGCTCCTGTATTCAGACCCAGAATAACACCAATCACTGTGGGTCATTTGGGACATAAGAGCTGTGTCTGTTTGACTCTGCCTCAGATAAACAAAACATTCTAAAAAAGTGTAAAGTTCCTTGGAAATTCATCTTCCCTCTCTGACTGACAGCTAACTTGCCAGTTTAGCCACTGCACTGGCCTGTGCCAATTCTGCCTCCAGCCCTATCTTCTACACAAACCAGTGGGTGTTAGAGCCCATCCCAATCTTGCCCACCACACACTTGGCCATGTAAACCAGTGAGAGCTAGTTGGGTTGACTCCCAGTAACCCTCACCAGACCCGCCCCCTGCCCTGGTTCCATGCTTGCCAGTATGTACAGCAGACTGATCCAGTCTGTCATACATCCCATTGAGCTCTCATATGTGTTAACGGGTATTGAAGCCTAGTTCAACCCAACCAGCCCCACTATCCAGCCCACACACCTGACGACATGTGCCACTCTCTGTCTAGCCATGTCTGTCCAAGTCTTGGTTCTCATGCGCACCAGATAGAGTGGCATCCCATGAGGGAAGTGCCCACTGTTTCCCTCCTGGGCCCACTCCCACTCTCAGATCATGTATTCTCCAGATGGTTCTGCAGTTTGGCTTGACAGAATTAACCCCCTGTGCTAGCATATGTTAACTGATGCTGCAGCACAGCCCAATCAACCCACACCCACTCTGACCTAAGCTTGCACCAATACGAACAGTCAACCCAGCCTGGGTTTCCCCTGGTCCAGCTGACATGAGGCCCACAGGTGTTGTAGCTCTGCCCTGTTTGGTCTGCCCCCATCCCAACTCATGCTCTCCATTGGGAGTGGTGGTTTAGCAAGGGAGCCATCCACATTCCACTACCAGCTTTGTACCCCACACTGGTCTTGTGTGTGCTGGTTGGGTGCTGAGGCCTGGTCTGCTATGGCCTGCCTCAACTTTTGCCATTGGGTGCTGTAGCTGGCCTGGCTCAGCCCACCCCTAATTCCAGCTCTGATTGGTGGGGGCTAAAGCCTAGCCCAGCCTTGCCGGCACCCAGTCAAAGGCCTCATGTGTACTGGTGCGTGTCGCGACTGAACCTGGTCTGACCCACACTCCATTCCGGTGCTCGGATTTGCCAGCAGGTGATGTGAGCTGGCTCTGTCTGGTTCGTCCCCAGACCTGCACCAAATGTATGCCACTGGGTACCATTACCTGGCCTGGTCTGAGCTGCTCCCTATAATGGTTCTTGCGCTCACCTGCATGGGCTGTGTCCCAACAGAGGAGTTTCCCAGGCTCCTCCATCAGAACCTCTCCCAATGCCAGATCTTGTGCACACGGGTGATTACATGGGCCAGCCCTCCTCAGTCCACGATCTGACATAGCAGGAACAATGGCCTTTCCTGACCGTCCTTCAACCCATTCTGGTTATTATTGTTGGGTGTTACAGCCCAGTCTAGCCTGGTCCACAATCAGACACAGTTCACACCCAGCTCGTCCGGGGCAAAAACTTAGCCTAACCCATCTTACACCTACCCTGTTCCTCATGGGCACCAGCGGGTGCTGGGCTTAACCCAGTCTGGCGCCCTTAAAAATGAATTTTAATCTAACAATATGTAAAGTACTATGTTTAATGCTTAGAATAAAGTAAGTACTCCACAAATAGTCATTATTATAATTACAAATATGTAGATTAAATAGTCATTAGAAGCACTGGGCTGTTTTAGACAGCTCTATTTGAGTTGTTTCCATTGCTTATGCTGGACAGAATATAGACTTAAGAAGCAGAGAACTGGAATTAACATTGTAGCACAGTGGGTTAAGCACTGGTTTGATTCCTATTGAACTGTCTGCTAATGAACCTGGGAAAGCAACAGAAGATGGGCCATGTGCTTATGTGGCTATCACCCATGTGGAAGACCAGGTGAGGACCTCGTCTCCTGGTTTCTACCTGGCCCAATCCTGGCTGTGGTAGTGATTCGGAGTGAACCAGCAAGTGAAGGTTGTTTTTCCTCTCTCTTATTCCTGTCCATTTTCTCATCTCCCCTTTGTAACTCTTTTTAGAAAGGAAAGAAATAGATAACCTAATTTTAGTTATTTTATGACTCATTTATTACATTTATAACTTCAGTTCTCAGGAAACCAAATGGTTAAGCAATTCCTCTTTTCTATCAGTTTGAATAGAACAATCCCTTACACCGGGACTTGAGTTAAATTTTTTTTCATTCATTTTTATTTGCAGCTATTGTTTTACCACTCATTATTTACATTTATTATTTACATTTCATTATGTGAGTTTCAGATCATTATAACGGAGAACTATTGGTATTCCACAAGAAAATATTCAGCATCAACAAAAACTTGTCCTAAAATGCTTTGGAGCATGAAAGGTATAGTTCCGCAGGCGAAAGGCGCTAAGCTGGTCTGACTGAGCTGACTGCACAATGAATGGCAAGCTGGTACAGTGCAGGAGCGGAAGCCCATTCAGGTAACCAAAACAAAACAAACAAGACAGAAAAATAGACGCCAGCTGTAACCAGCACCCCCTTGAGCCCCAGCCACAGAGGGAAGAAAGACACATTACAGAAGAAGCATCTTCACTGCTCCGTACTGTAGTTTTTGTGAATAGCCATGGTAATGTCTCTAGTATGGGAGCACATTAAGAAGAAAAGCTGAGCTCAACACCGTGACCACACCACAAGCCTCAGGAAAGGCATTGTCAGTGTATTGTTGGAGGCACATTGTTTAACATTGCACCAAAGAAAATATCCATTGGTATTTCAGAGGCACAGTTGCATATCCAAGGCTTCCTTTGCTTTTAGTTGCCTCGTAAGTCCTACGGCAATCAATGCAATTCTCACTAAGGTGGTATACCTGTGGTAAGTAGTCAATAGGTAGAAACTTCATTGAGGCTTTTTTTTTAAGTTAGAAAATCATGGTGTCTGAATTTGACATAAGCATGTTCATATTGAGAAATAAGAATTGTCTTGAAGAAAATTCTAGATGTGATTTTCTAACTAAAATTTTTAAAAGTCTCAAAATAGAAATATATCATAATTAATATTCTCTAATATATCTTTATCAAGCAGATGAAAACAAGCTCATGTACCCTTTAATTTGGAAGGCAACCATGTAAGAACACTGCTTTAAGCCCATGTATGTAAGATGATTTTTTTGTGTCTTATAGGTACACAAGTGTGTGTGTGTTCAGCTCATGAGTTCTGTTTTTCACAGGACAGTTTAAGACACAATGGTAGCATCACTAGCCTCCACAAGTTGCCCCACAAGGCAAATGTAGTCTGTTCTTGAAATTCCGTTGCCAGTTCAGGCTCCTGTGACTTCAAAGGAGAAAGCCAGGGGTGGGTGCTGGCTGGGTTGCAGACTTGTGCTCATGGTAAATCAGATTGTGTCTGATTCCAGTTAGTGATACTTAGGTGGCTTGGCTTGTAAGCAGGTCCATGCAGACTGATCAATTGACATTTAGCAAGGGAGAGCTTGTTACTAGCCCCCCTGGGCTTATCAAAAGCTACCCATTCCCTTGTGGACTACTCTTTGCATCAGCTAGTAGTCCATTTTGTATTGTCTCTTAAAGAGCAGGATCTAGTTTATTTATAAAAAGGAGATAAGAAATCTTGCTAAATCATATTTCATGGTCTTTTGTAGATGTTTAATCAGAAGAGTAGGTAAAGACTCAAATTTATGTTTTAATAATCCTACCTACAAATGTATCTATTTGAATTAAGTAAAATATGTTTCAGTATGACTCTGCACATTTAGACATATTTACCCAAGAAGAAGAAAATTGTAAATTTAGAGACCTAAAGAAATTGCATTTTAATACAGGATAGTCCATGATTTACATTGTTTTAGGGATTATAATGCTTCTTTACTGTTTCTGAAATGACATTTTGTGAAACATTTTGTGAAACATTTTGTGAATTAGTAAGTTCACAACCCAGAGCAGTGTAGTTATCAAGTCAATGAAGTCAGTAGCCCTTGTTTTTAAAGGGAATAACTTAAGAAGAAGAATTGTTCTACACTCCTATAAGAGTTTATATTCAAGCTTTTTAATTTGAAATTGATTTTAAATGGAAAGAGGAGAGGTGAGAAAGAATGTCGCAGTCTAAGTCATACTAAAAATATATATGATTTTTAAACATTCTTGTAAAGCCTAATCAATGATCAAAAGGTTGAGTGGCTTGTTTTATTTTTGCTCTTCAAGTATGTATCTGCGTTTTATATCCTGATGATGCTTTTAATCTTGTAAAAACCACATCCCGCAATGAATCACATTCTTTGAGTGAATAATTCAGTCCTTGACGCCAACCTCTGAGGGGGAATATTGTGGTCATGCTGTCTGAACAGTGTGGTAGCTATGGCTACCTATATAATTCTTCGCAATGAAAAAAAAGTGACAATGACATTAAATTTAATCAGGTTCCCCTTTTCTGCGGTTCCCACTGGGATGAGCCACTAGTGTCTTGCCTTAAATATTCAAAGGCCTTCCTGAGTAGTTTGCATGTGTTCATATACTGGCACAATGTCCTGCTAATACAGAACAATGGATCTGTCATGTATTTCTCTTGCAAGTGGATGTGAGGCTAAAGTGAGTAAGTTTTAAGGGCTGTTTTTCCCCCTGGTGACCATCTTAAGTCTTAACAGACAGCAGTAAGGGAAAGTACACCGATGCTGAAGTGGAAGAAACTTCTGAGTCGGAAACTCAAATGCGGTAAAGACTTGTTATTGAGGAATAGTAATAAAGCTTCCTAGCATGTTTAGCCTTACTTTTTGTGATAGAAAGGGCACACAGTACAGAATATTGCATGGCTGAAAACACTTGAGAAACATCCTTAAATGCTTAGGGACCACACTCTGTATTTATGATAGATCTTTTTGCAGAGGGATATCATCTTCTTCTAAATAATTTCTGAGAAACTATGAGATACATTTTATCCAGTGTGCACACCTGTGGAAATGAGAAGCTTTTAATATTTACAGGATGAAAAAAAAAGGGATGTTTATTGAATCATCTGTGAACACAACAGATTTTTGCCATTTGTTTAAACTATTTCTGATTTCTCATGATTTTAATATTTGGAGCAACCGAACGAAGGGAAATGCAAACTAACGTATTACTGCTCTCTGTCCTTTTCAAGTGGTCAAAATGAAACAAATAAACACAAATTTGCAAACCAAGCTCATTATTTCTAGCACAGAATTGAATTTTGAAAGTCCTTGAGGAATTCATGTGAGTTTCTACTATCAAAACAGAATAAGTTTCTCTTGAGTTACATTTAATCCCCTAGTGTTTGAAATAAAAAACTGGACGTGGCAGTCTTTGAGAAGCATTAATGAATGTTATATGAGCTATTGTAAATAGAAGAGTAATAGTCATAATGTAAGATGGCATTCACATTTATTTGAACCTCTTAAAGATGTTTACACAGAATTCCCTACTAACTTGCTCCTATTATAAACTAGAAGGGGACATGGAAGCTGTGGTAAATACTGAGCATTTCTTTGTTTTCCTTCTACCATCTTGCCTCTTTTATTGCGCCTTCTATTGAAATTGTAGGATTCTTTGTCTTCCTAGATATGCGAGTTTAAATCCTGTTAGTATCAATTTCATTGTGTGAATATTTTTAGTTTGCTACACAAATGAAAGGAACAAAGGTCCCTGTATAACTTCTTTGTTTTAATTCTCTAGGAAGGTGTTTGAAGATGGACAACTTAAAATTCCTTCTAATGTCAAGATCACAGTCAAAGAAGGGTGCCTATCATAAATCTATCCAAAAATTCTTTCTCTAATGACATATCATTGACCTCAGAGTCATGGAGGAGTTCAAGGTCAACCAGTGAGACACTCACAGTGGTCAACCATTTCTGACTGACTGACACTTGTTTTTTTTAACTTTTGAAAACGTGATTTCATGTTTATCAAACGTTGACATAAAGCATTGTGCGCAATCTAGAAATAGGGACCTTATGCTATGGCTTTCTAATATAAATTTGACAGACAATATAGTGGCATCCTCTTTAGGACAGATCAGTGTCAAGGGGGCAGGAGGTCAAGAATGAACAGTCTTACTGAATAGGTTTCAGTCAGAGAAGACAGGTTCCACGGAAAGAATGCCTCTCCAAATCATCCCATCTGTAGACCTAAGACCTTGCAACTCAGCTCTTGGCTCTTCTGTTGTTCGGCAACAAGGAGACAGAACAAATCAGCAACCTATGCATGTGAAACAAAGATGCCCTGAGCTCACTTCTTGGTTTACAGTGATGGAGGGTCTGTAGCGAGCTGTGTGTGAGTGCCAAGACTTAACCCAGACAAAACAGCAGCATGTAAAATTTCTTTTTATGAATTTATGTGCCTCAAAATTTAATTCTTTGCTCCTTACTACTAATCCTTTCTAAATGTTTGTTATAATTTGTATGTAAAATGATAGTTGATAAATGCCTCATATCTGATCACTTCCAGAAAGTCTGAAAGTGTGTTTATTAAACTGATAAGAACAGATACTACACTTGATCTTAGCCAAAAGGCCTAGAAGCAATTGAAAGTGCCTTTAAACCTATTATTTTAACCTTCTTAAACTGCATAGCACATAAATGGATGTTCACTCTTTAATTTATGCCTTCTAATTTCAAGCCTTCTTCTGACTGGCAACTGAAGGGTTTTTTGTTTGCTTTGAAATTTTATGTTAATTATTTGAAAGAGTTATAATAAGGCGAGAGAGAGAGAGAGAGAGAGAGGGAGAGAGAGAGAGAGAAAGAAAGGTCTCAGTGGTTGGGGCTGTGCCAGACTGAAGCCAGGAGCTAGAAGCTTTTACTGGTCTTCCATGTGGGTAGCAGGGGCCCAAGCACTTGCAGTATCATCCACTGCTTCTTCAGGTCATTGGCAGGGAGCTGAATTGGAAGTGGAATGGTGGGATTGAATTCACACCCGAATGGGATGCCATCATTGTAGGATATGGCTTAATCTACTATGTTGTAACACTAGTCCCAGGATCCAAAATATTAAGACTGTAAATTTCTCTCTCTCTAATGGGCTTGTTTGCCTGAAGTTGTTGAATCTGAAGGAAATGAACATTAGGTTTAGTGATTCTTGGTACTTTCTGTGTTTTAAAGAAATCACATTCAAAATTATTTTTTCAGAAATGCAGTCTTTTGTAAAAGACCCCCTTGAATATAACATGTTCCTTGGAGGAAAAATAACCAAAGGCATCAGAATATTTTAATGTCTATTCTCATTATATAGACATTTCTATTAAAATCACTTAGACTAACATTTTTCTATTATGGATTGTGTAGTGATTAGTATCTTATACTAGATTGTCTTTTTGTTGTTGAACCTGTTGAAATTATTATGGGCATAATAATATTTTATCTCAAATATTTTAGCATGTGTGCTGTAAAAGCAAGAATACTCTCCTTAAGAATCTCAGCTAGCAGGACTAGTGTTGTTTTCTTAGGATTTTTTTTTAATATTTATTTTATTTTTATGGCGATGTCAGATATATATAGAGGAGGAGAGACAGAGAGGAACATCTTCCGTCCAGTGATTCACTACCCAAGTGACTACAATGTTCAGAGCTGAGCCAATCCAAAGCTAGGAGCCTGGAGCTTCTTCTGGTTCTCCCATGTGGGTGCAAGGTCTCAAGGCTTTGGGCTGTGCTCAACTGCTTTCCCAGGTCACAAGCAGGGAGCTGGATGGAAAGTGGAGCTGCTGGGACTAGAACCAATTCATATATGGGATCCTAGTGTGTGCAAGGCGAGGACTTTATCCACTAGGCCACTGTGCTGGGCTCCAGGAGTTTTAACATTAATATAACATTAATATAACTGTGTCTAAAATAAAGTCTGCAATTGCATTTCAGTTTCCTCATAAATGCCTTCTGTAATGCTATTTGGTTTTCCTTCTTTTTCTCTTTCTTCTCTCCTCTCCTCTCTTTCTTTCCTTTGTTCCTTCTTTGCCTTTCAATCCACAGTCCAATCAAGGAGTGGTATTGTTTATAATTGTTAAGAGTCTTCTGTAAGGTGGAATGTCCCTCTTCCCACTGTTTTATATTTAATCATCATCTTTGCATTTCTGAAGAGTTCAAGCCAATAATTTCCTTCCTATGTCTGTAAGATTTGTTTATTTGAAAGGTAGTTATATATAGACAGAAACATACATACATACACACATGCAGAGAGAGCAAAAGAGAACTCACTATATTTTATGTGCTGGTTTACATTCCAAATATCTACAATAGCTAGAGACAAGTCATGCCAAAACTTTTTTTCTGTTGCTCCATCTGAATCTCCCGTGTGACTGGCAGGGACCTGAGCACGTAAAGCCATCTTCCACTGCCTTCCCAGGTCCATTGACAGAGACCTGAATCAGAAAATGATCAGTGGAGATTTCAGGCTTGGACTTTTGCTCCAATATATGTCCAATACTAGCGTCTCCAGCAACAGCTAGCAGGACTACAACCAATGTTTGAGTATAGTTCTTTTGATTATAGTTTTTTAGCATCCATTCAAAAATGTAAAATCATTTAAGAAGTTTCAAGAATGTGCTTAAACCTATTTTAAAGCTCATACAAACATGCTATTTTTTTAAGATTGAAGAAATATAAGAACATAGCACTAAATGTAGTTAAATTTTGGTTTGTATCTTCCAAATCCTTTATACTTTCACATGCATGTGCATACATGTGTATGTATGATCAGTCTGTGTATTATGAGGTACAAATATGTACCTGCTTTTACAAACAGATAAATTCATTTCTATAATTTGTATGCATTGTTCTGTGGCTAGCTTTTTGAAATCAATGCATAGTTTTGCACACATTTACCACTTTTAGTGGTATAGTTCTTGGTGTAATATTGTGTCAAATTTTATTTATTTTTTCCTTTAACCATTACACAATAGTATTAGTTTCTCAGGGTTGATTTGGCTAAATGGGGTTGATTAAAATAATTTTTTTTCATAGCCTAGATGCTAGAAACTTATAGTCATGGTATCTAACTGGATATGCTTTCTCTCTGATGATTCTAGGCAAGAATCAATGTTATCTTCTAATGCCTACTTTTTACCAACAATCCCTTATTGTCCTTAGCTTCTAGATGCATGCCTCCAGTCTCATCTCCATCTTCTGTGTCCTTCATACTACCTTCTTTGTGTGCCTGTGCTGACACTGTATCCTGTTCTCTAAAGAAGACCTCAGTTATATGGTGAGTGGTCCATCCTACTTGAATATGATCTCGTTTTAAACACTCTGCAATGAGTCTATTTAAGTAAGATCCCACTTTTAGGTGCTAATGGAGAACACAATTCAAGCTTTAAACATGGTTTTCTCTTTGTTTGCTATGATGGGCATTAGCACCATGAAAATACTGGTAGGTATGTCTTTCTGTACAATAATCTTCAGATAGAGTCTCAGAAGAGCATTGTTGAGGTGAATGGTAAGTTTCTTAATAATTGCATGATCTTTTGCTAAATAACCTTCTCAAAATCTTTGGTTTGTTTACCATTTTCCCAACACTGTACTACAGAACTTGATTTGTCATATTTCTATAAATATTTACTGAGTTATAACTTTTTAAATTGTCCTTTTCTTGAATAAAGCTTGCAACAAAAGGATGGGCAGAATATTTGTTGCTTTGGCCATGAAATACCTTTGATTGTTTCCCAAGCTTTTCTTTTTTTTTTTTTTTGTGCAATTGTGTATTTGCTTTTTTTTTTTAAAGATTTATTTTATTTTTATTACAAAGTCAGATATACTGAGAGGAGAGATAGAGAGGAAGTGGAGCTGCCGGGATTAGAACCAGCGGCCATATGGGATCAAGGCAAGGACCTTAGCCACCAGGCCACACTGCCGAGCCTGTTTCCCAAGCTTTTCAAAATAAATTCTTGTCATTTATTTCTGTAACTCTCTCTAGAGGGACAAAATCAAAAGTTAAAAAAAAGAAACTGAAAAACAAAACCCCAGTCTTTGTGTCTCAGTGGGAGACAGACTCAGTCCTTCCTCTTTCTCCTTTCATCTTTGTGCTGAGCTCTGCTCCAGTACCAACTCTGTTGCTTTCCTCAACTAAATATGTACACACACACACACACACACACACACACACACCCCTTTAGTGGGCAAACAGGTGAAGAAAAAAAATAAAGTTTCGTAAGTACATCTTTGGATATGAACAGGTTTTGAGGGTGGAGATTGAAAAAAAATGCTATTTACACAAAGAGTTATGGGATCTCAGTTAAGCTTATAGAAAGATTATTATCTATTCTCTGTTTTTCTGATTAAGCTTTTTCAGAGTCTTGTAGAAGTTTCTCAGTGCAAAATGTCCTCTGAGTTTGGGGTTGTTGGTGTTTTTGGTGGGGGTGCATGGGTGTTGTGGTATTTTGTCCTGGGATAGCAACTCTTATGTGTGACTTCCCTGGCTATAGTTAGTCTTCATGCATCTGCACCTGTGTTCCATAGCTCAAGGTCTATTGCACAGGAGCAGATCTTCACATGTCAGTTACCTGCATTAAGTCTCCACAACTCTTTCTACCAATAGATAATTTCCTTCTGTTTTAGACATAAGACATCTCTGTCTTCATCCTGGGTGGCTCTGCCTCTCCAACAGTTGTAACAGTGTATGGGTGGGAAGACCCCTGCTTGTTGGATGCATTGTCTGCTCTCCATTTGCAGAAGGATGAGGTTAAGAACTATATTCTGCCGGGCCCGGTGGCGTGGCCTAGCGGCCTAAGTCCTCGCCTTGAACGCCCCGGGATCCCATATGGACGCCGGTTCTAATCCCGGCAGCTCCACTTCCCATCCAGCTCCCTGCTTGTGGCCTGGGAAAGCAGTCGAGGACGGCCCAAAGCTCTGGGACCCTGCACCCGCGTGGGAGACCTGGAAGAGGTTCCTGGCTCCCGGCTTCGGATTGGCGCGCACCGGCCGTTGCGGCTCACTTGGGGAGTGAATTATTGGACGGAAGATCTTCCTCTCCGTCTCTCCTCCTCTGTGTATATCTGACTTTGTAATAAAATAAATAAATGTGTAAAAAAAAAAAAGAACTATATTCTGCCTTAGGAACTCCTTAGATTCCTCTTGTTATTGCTACCCATGTGCTGGAATATGAAGTAGAGAGGGACTTTTCCACCAGTTGGTCCTTTGGCTTTAATCATTTCAATTTGCCAGCTTGATTAGTTTTGCTTAACTTCGGATCTGTGTTTTATATACCAATTTGACCCTGTTTAGCCTCTGTGTCCTTATGACCAGAGGAATTGCCTTCCAGACTGTCTGAGCACTGACTGCCTTGTGACTAATTTGTCTGCTAGATGGCTTACCCAAATATTCACACTCCCCATATACTCCAGTGAGATGTCTATTCCTTGTATATATGAGAAATAGAGACAAAAACCCAGTAGCATTGTTTATTGTTGTGTTCCTGGTTCTTCCAATGGAGTTCATTTTTGACTGTCCTTACAAAGAAAGGAAATCAATTGGCACAATAACTCAAGGGACTTACTGCATTGATTGATCTTCAGATATACTGCAGTGAAAATAAAATCTCCTACAAAATCAAAGAAATCACATCAAGTACTGACATGTGTTGAACTGTATCCCTCAAAAATTATATTGTGGTCCTTACATTGAATACCTGTGAAATGGGGTCTTTGCAGATGTAATGAAGTTAAGATCAGGTCATACTAGATTAATGCACAAAAACTAGTGTACCTGCAGGAGGCAATACAAACACAGGGAGGAGAATGTCATATGAGACAGACACATCCATGCACAGAGAGCTATCTGAAGACAGAAGCAGGGCTGACATTGTAAGCCATGTGAGCATGAGAACTAGTAGAAGCTGAAAGAGCTGAGTTCTCCCCTGGAACTATGGCCCTGCAAGTGTGTTCACTTTGGGCTTCAGCTCTTCAGAACTGTAAGAGAATGGATTTCTGCTATTTTCTGTCACTTAGCTTGAGGGACTTATGATATATGGTATAACACAAACGCTTGCACATAATTTTGGGGTACCTGTATAGGGGACTAATACACATATTCCAGAAAGACAAACGAGTCTGTAAAGTTCTGCCAATGAAGTTCTTGTTTTGTAAAATCAATTTATTTAAAAGAGTTCAAGAGGGAGGGGGAAGAATTATGGGGGAGAAGGGGAGAAAAAGAGAGAGAGCGACTCTTTCATCTCCTGGGCCACTATCAAGATGGCCTACAGGGCTGGGGATCAGGCTGAGGTCAAGAGCCAGGGTTTCATCTGGGTGTCCCGTGTGAGTGGCAGGTCTACCACTTTTTCTAGGTCATCAGTAGTGAGCTAGATCGGAAGAGGAGTGGCAAAGATGCACACTAGCACACATATAGAATGTCAGCAAATTCAGATTCAAATTTCTTGAAATTTTTTTAATTTTACTGACTTAATAATATTACATAATATTTGCTTAGTGTAAAAAATAGGCACACATGACTGTTGAATCTACATGACAATTACAGTGCAGTTATGGGTGAAATGGGGGCAGAATGGAACAACACTTTTGGATTGGATTTCCCACATTGGGATAACCCAAGAAGCCTGGGATCTATGCTTCAATTCACTGATGCTTGTCTGTAGGGTAGGGCCTTAAAAGTCCAAAGTATACTTAGAAAAACAAAAAACAAATATTTTAAAACAAGTTTCCACAAGAAATATATTTGGCTTTGTTCATTTTTTTATTTTGAAGACATTCAAAAGAATTGCAGTGTACTAAGCTACTGAGGGTACATCAAAAAACCCAAGGAACATGGAGTTGAAAAATAGGTTTCTGTTGATGTCAAACAGTTTTGAAATAGATTTACAATACTTTTTGAATGAACACTATGACTGCTTACTAAAGAAGTATATACATGTATGTTTTCCTACATTTACTATAACTCTTCTTACTCTTAAAATCATAACTTTTTTGGGTCTACATTTTATTTTCTACAAGTCAGAAAGAAGGAGATTGGGAGAGAGAAAACAAGAGAGAGATAGATCTTTCTCCTGTTGGTTTTCTCTCCAAATACCTGTAACATCTGAGGCTGGGCCAGCATGAAGTGGGGAGCCTAGAAGTCAGTTCTGGTCTCCCATGTTTGTGGCAGGAACCCAAGTTACTGGAACCCCATCTGCTGCCTACCAGAGTCTGCTGGTTTACTCTGCAAGTGGCTTCAGTGGCCAGGGTTGAGCCATGCCAGAGCCAGGAACTAAGAGCTTCATTCAGGTATCCCATGTGCACTTGGAACATTGCTTTTCCAAGGCCATAATCAGGTGACTGGACTGAGTAAAACAGCCATAATAGCAGTTTGCATCTATATGCAATGCCAGCATTGCAGGTGGTGGCTAAACTGGCTGTGCCAAAACATCAGCCCCTTACCTTTTTTTTTTTTGAGATTTATTTATTTTTATTGCAAAGTCGGCTATATAGAAAGGAGGAGAGACAGAGAGGAAGATCTTTTGTCCGATGATTCACTCCCCAAGTGTCACAATGGCCAGAGCTGAGCTGATCCAAAGCCAGGAGCCCAGAGCTTCCTCTTCCGGGTCTCCTATGCTGGTGCAGGATCCTACAGCTTTGGGACATCCTCAGCTGCTTTGCCAGGCCACAAGCAGGGAGCTGGATGGGAAGTGAGGTTGCTGGGATTAGAACCAGCACCCATGTGGGATCCCAGTGTGTTCAAGGTGAGACCATTAGCCGCTAGGCCACAATGCCGGGCCCCCATCCCTTAACTTATTTTAACAGGGCTTATATTTGTTCTCCTGCTTGAAATAACTAAAAACAGGAACCCTGCGTGATAGCCTAGTGGCTAAAGTCCTCTTCTTGCATGCACCAAGATCCCATAATGGCGTTGGTTCGTATCCCAGCTACTCTACTTCCCATCCAGCTCTCTGCTTGTGGACTGGGAAAACAGTAGAGAACAGCCCAAAGCCTTGGCACCCTGTACCCACAATGGGGAGACCCAGAGGAGACTCCTGGATCTTGGCTTTTAGCCACTTGGGGAGTAAGCCAACAGATGGAAGATCTTTCTCTTTGTCTCTCTTTCTGTAAATCTGGCTTTCAATAAAAATAAGTAAATCTCAAAAAAAAAATGCCTGCAATGACTGGGGATGGGAAGAGACAATGCCGAAAGGCACCAACTCAATCCGGCTTCCAAAAAGTAGGTGGCAGTAGTCAATCTACTTCCATCACTGCTGTTTCACAGTGTCTGTATTAGCAGGAAGCTAGAGTGATGAAAATATAATAAATGTCACAACATTTGTAATAAAAAAAAAAAAATCTCAAAAAAAAAAAAAAAAAGAAAGAAAGAAAGAAAAGAAAGAACTAAACTCAAAAGCCAAAACTGAACAAGGACTTAAAAAAAAAAGCAACGGAAAGGACAGATACCTAAGTTAATGACATTCAAGACCCTGGAAATTACATAACAAAGATAAATGATCCTTGAGAGATAGGAAACAAAAGAGGTAAACCCAAAGATTGCTCCCATTTACTGACTTGAGACAATTTTCAGATTGTGACCCAGGAAGGGAGAAGGTTGGGAGGCCCTTTACAGGGATGGAACTGAGAGTTCAGGGAGACCAGCATGGTTAGAATTTGCAGGATAGAACTCAGAAGAGATTAGAGAGAGCAAGGGTTGCCCTAGAACACTTAGCATGGTAGCACATGGAGGCGAGGACACAGATTGGAGCTGGGGATGAAGCCAAAATCAAAATGGTAATATTATAAAAATATTCAGTGGCTGGGCAGCACATTGGCTCAACAGTCTAATCCTCAATTCCAAGAACAAGCATTTAATGGGCTGGAAAAGTAATGGAAAATGGCCAAAAGCCTTGAGACCCTGCACCCACATGGGATACTGGGAAGAGGCTCTGGCTCCTGGCTTCAGATGGACTTAGCACCAGCCATTGTGGCAATTTGGATATTCAGTCTCTCTCTTTCTCTCTTTCTTTTCCTTTCTCTCCTTATCTGTCTTTGCAATAAATAGATCTTAAAAAAAATTCCAATGGTCAAATAGACACAATTCTTAATTTCTTGGCTCAGAAAGTTACCTGGCATGCAAGGAAGAAAATACTACGCAAAATATTGGGGAAGATGAATCAAAAGTGATTTGGGGAGAATCAAGATGGTGGAATAATGTAAGGACATGTTTAAACAGACAGAGAAATATTAGCCAGTGTGAAGCAGAGAGGGCACATTCCAAGAAATAGTAGAAGACAGAACAACAGCAGAGAGGTACCTGGACACTGACAGACACAGGAAAGCAGCGATGGTGCAATGACTGATACCCCAGCAGCATGGAGCCAGTGGTGATCTGAACTCCACCAGCAAAAAGGTGGGAAGGGATGTTCACCAGAGCTCAGGAGGTAAACCCAGACAAAGAACCGCTTGTCCTGCTGGTTTGTTTGATTTGACCAGGAGCAGAGACAGAGTGGCAGGTCCCAGACAGGCAGTGTGGGAACAGCGTGGATTTCACAGCCCAGTCCACCTCTTAGAGCTGAATTAGGTGCCATTTTGTTTAAGGAGGCAAGGACTATGGACAGTACCGTGCATGCACGGAGCTGGTAGTGAACTCATTCCTGACTCAGTGAACTGCAACAACATGGCATCTTACAGGTTCCATCCAAGACATGTCTGGGTAGCCCTCAGACCTGATGGCCAGCAGACCAAGAACTCTAGTAGTAGCATATCAGGTGCCATTTCTTACAGTGTGACAAAGAATTTAAGAATGCAGCGGACAACAGTGAGCTGTGCAAACACTGAGTTTGGTGAGAACTCACTGAGTTCAGTGCATTGCAATGGTCCCACAGGAAAACAATGCTGACTATGGCATCATACAGGTCAAAATAGGTCTCTGTGGCCCTCAGACCTAATGGCTAGCAGGTTCTCGCAAGATCAGCACCAACAACCACCTAGCTATTTAGGACACCTGGTATCTCTCTAATCCTGGGAGCTGCTCCAACCAGAAGTGGGAGAAAGGTTGCAGAGACAATGGTGCAACCTCAGCACAATATCACGGGAAGTGGAGACTGGTGAGCCAGGAGCTGGGGCTACAGAGGCTATGGTGGAAATCTAATAAAGAACCAAAACCTGAAATTCACTGGAGGGAGTGGCAGAAGTGACTGCAAAGAAAGAGCCGTGTATCAATTGCAATAAGTAAAATCGAACTGTAGACCTGTGGGTGACACAGCTTGGAAACCAGCCCCAAGGAGAAGAATCTGCTAACCAGAAGTACAATGACCAAGAGCAAAAGAAGAGACAGAGCACAAGAGTATTACTGAAGACTTCTGTGCAAAGGAGCAAATGCCTTTGCCAACCTCAGAGTTAAGTGAGGAAGACATCAAGAAAATGGGGGATACAGAATTCAAAATACTTGTTATAAAACTTCTTTTCAGCAATGAGAAAATGTAAAGCACGCATTCAAGGAATTCAAGGATTATGTCACACTGGAAATGAATCAAATGAAAGCTGATATATCAGAAATGAAGAATACAGTGGAGCAAATTAGAAGTACAGTGGAAAGCCTCCAAAATAGAATGAAGGAGGCAGAAGAAAGAATCTCAGAATTAGAAGATATTTCCTGTCACCAGGGGGAAACAAACAAAAAGCTGGAAGCAGAGCTGGATCAGGCCAAAAAAAGTATTCAAGAATTGAAACACACTATTAAAAGGCCAAATATAGGAGTTGCAGAAGGTGCAGAAAGAGAAGCTGGGGTTAAAAATGTGTTTAATGAAATAATAAGGGAAAATTTCCCTAGTCTAGGGAAAGAATTGGGAAACAACATCCAGGAGGGGCACAGAACTCCCAACAGGGTTGACCTTAAGCAATCTTCACCATTAAACATGATAACCAAGCTCTCGTCTATCAAACATAAATAAAAGATCCTTAAATGTGCACGTGAAAAAATCAGCTGACATATAAATGATAACTAATTAAACTCACAGGCGACCTCTCACAGGAAACTCTATAGGCAAGAAGAGAATGGAGTGACATATTACAGATTCTAAAAGAAAAAAAATAATCATCCCAGGATAATGTACCTAGCAGAACTTTCTTTTGGTTCTGAAAATGAAATAAAATTCTTCCACAGTAAAGAAAAGATAAAAGAATTAGTCTCTTTCAAACCTGCCCTATAAATGATATTTAAAGATGTTCTCTTGACAGAGAAAAGGAATAGCACCCACCAAAACCAAAGGCAAATGTGAAGAACATCCAACTAAAATAGCAACACAAGACTAAATCAATGAACAATCCATTGCTAAAATGACAGGACCAAATTAACACCCATACATATCAACCTTGCATATAAATGACAAACTCATCAATCAAACGTGACAGATTAGTAGATTGGATTAAAAAACAAAACCCATCTATTTGTTGCCTACAGGAGATACATTTCACCAAAAAAGATCAGTGGAAACTATATCTCATGGATTTTGATTTTTTTGTTAATTTCATCTCTTCAAAACATTTTCCTCTGATTAAATTCTTCCATGAGTCATAGATCATACAGTAGCATCATTTTCTTCAAGAAGGTTCTTGATTTTCTTTTTCATTTCTTCAGCTACACATTAGTCATTCAGTAGCATGTTACCTAACTTCATGGTGTTTTAATTTCTTTTTTTTCTTCCTGTTGTTGACTTTGTTTTGTGGCTTTTCATTTAAGGGGATGTATAGTAACTGTGTAATGGAGACTATCATTGCTAGCAGCATGTTATTTAACTGCATAGCATTGTAAATTTCATTTTTCTTCCTGTGTTTAATTTTTGTATTGTGGCCTTTCATTTAAGGGGATGGATACTGACTGTGTAATGGAGACTGTTATATCCAGCTGTTAGGATACAATGCAGTATGCATCTTTACTTTCAGAAAAAGATGGACTCCCAATGAAGCTGTTTACTATATCTTGACAATAGGATGCTGGACTCTGCCATTTTCCATGTCCACAATGATAGACATGAAACTGCATGAAAAACTATACGATAGTAATGATATAGGGGAACTCAGTGAGGGGGGAGGGAATTAGGGAGGGGATAAGGGAAATCCCAGGGTCTATGGAATTGTATTATAAAATGATAATAATAAAAACCAGAAAAAAAGTGATCCTGATGTGAAACAGCTGTTAACATTAGCACATAAGGCTATTTAGAACAGTTACAGAAATAAAACAGGAATGGTAGAATATAAATATATATTACATTTCTCTCAAATTTCAGATAAGAAATCTTCAGTGTCCAAGGTAAAAACTACAGTGGCGGTAATAGTGGCAGACTAAATATCAGAAGAAAAGAAGAAAAGGACACCATCTTCAAGAAACCATATATACATATACTGTAAGTGTTTGAAGTAAAGGGTGTAGGATTCAAAAAAAAAATTAGTTGGGTTGAATATAGATGAGCTGAAGTAATACATAGCATTATAGAGGTGCAGGTTGTTATAATTGCCTACTAACGACCACATTTCCTGGCCACCATTGCATGGCATATTTATGTGAATAAGTCATGATCATAGATCCAGGAGCCTAAGTGCTGTGTACCAAGGAGGATGTGACCTTAGACGAAATGATCCTGTGCATTTCACTTTTTCCATAGGCTAGGATTGTGATGACAAGTGGAGCAGCCAACCTTGATCATCCTATAACTTGATAGAGAAGCCACTTCAGGAGCTCAAGAAATTCATCAACAATGAAACAAAAAACCCAGTTTAAAAAAATGGACTAAAGGGGCCTGGCGCGGTGGCCTAGCAGCTAAAGTCCTCGTCTTGAACGTGCCAGGATCCCATATGGGTGCTGGCTCTAATCCCGGCAGCTCCACTTCCCATCCAGCTCCCTGCTTGTAGCCTCAAAAAGCAGTCGAGGACAGCCCAAAGCCTTGGCTTCCTACAGCCGTGTGGGAGAGCTGGAGGAAGTTCCTGGTTCCTGGCTTTGGATCAGCACAGCACCGGCCATTGTGCTCACTTGGGGAGTGAATCATTGGACAGAAGATCTTCCTCTTTATCTCTCCTCCTCTCTGTATATCTGACTTTGCAATAAAAATAAATACATCTTTTAAAAAATGGGCTAAAGGATATGAATAGACAGTTTTCAAAGGATGAAATAAAAATGGCTGCACATGAAAAGATGCTCAGGATCTGTAACTATCAGGGAAATGCAAAGAAAATCTTCAACAATATTTTACTTCAGTTGGATTGTCTATTATCTGGAGGCCAGTGGAATGGCTCAGTTACCTAACCTTCACCTGCTAGCACTGGCATTCTACATGGATACAGGTTCCTGTCCTGGTTGCTCTATTTCTAATCCAGTTTCATGCTTATGACCTGGGAAAACAGTAGAGGATAGTTCAAGTTCTTAAGATCCTGCACCTGCATGGGTGACCCTGACGAAGCTCCAGAAAGGATAAAGTATAAGTATCGTGCTGTTAAAACCATATATCAAATACAGGAAATTTGTTCCTTTTTTATCAAAGGTAATAAACTTAAATCATTATGTGGTGACTACTATAATAGTATCCCATTGTGACCCTGCCAAGAAATTCACCTTAAAATCAACCAGCATTAGTCATGGATGCTCAGACATTGGTCGACTGACTCATGTAGCTGTTGGATGCTGGCTTCTTTTCCACAGAGTATTGTTTTCACAGAATGATCTTCGTTTCAGAAACTATGATCTTGCATCACTAGAAGTAGATTATGTCTGCCGTGATAGGGACTGACATCATTGCTGACTACACTAACACAGTATTATTATTCTTTTCTCAATTAAAAGTTGTCCAGTTGTCATAAGTAGAACACTTACAATAAACAATTTATAATTGTTGATAGTTTTGTCCCTGAGAGAGCTGTCATTTCAAAAATATGTACAGGATCAAGAATACTGCTTTCTGATTGTCCAGTCAAGTTCAACGGCTTCTTAGGTATACCCTCTCTGGTCTGAGGACAGAGCCAGCAGAGTATCATCCCGATCAATTAAAAGCTCCAACATACCATCAGCAAAATTTACATCGACTCTATGTTTGATATATGCTTGCAATGGGGGAATCTCAACTGAACTTGAACTGTGGTTATGCAACAAGGTGGAGGAATCCACCATGGTGGGAGGGTTTGGGGAGGGGTGGGGAGAATCCAAGTACCTATGAAACTGTGTCACATAATACAATGTAATTAATGAATTAAAAATAATAATTAAAAAAGAATACTGCTTTCTGGGACAAAAGTAAATATTTTATAGTAATTTTCTTTAACATTAAGGTCACATTTTTTCATATCATCTGCATTTCAAAATTTGAGGCCAGTGTTGTGACATAGTGAGTTAAGGCACAGTCTGCCATGCTGGTACTCAATTTTGGAGCACTTTTTGCATGCCTAGCTACTTTGCCTCTGATCCATCTTTCCATTAATGTGTCTGGGAAGGCCCAGATGCTTGGGCCTCTTCCACCAATATGGGAGACTCAGATGGAATTCCTGGTTCCTGACTTTGACCCAGCACAACCCTGGCTGTGGCAGGCATTTGGAGGTGAACCAGCAGATGGATGATCTCTCTCTGTCTCCCTCTCTTCCTGCTCTGTGACTCTACCTTCCAAATAATTAGTTTAAAAAAATTTTAAAATCCATTGTGAAAGCGTTGACTTGTGGCCTTCATAATTTTCATAACGAATGGCCATTTCATATATGACTAAGATGTTCAGCGTCTAGTCAACCATTTCTTCTGGTATTTATTTATGCACATTGTGATGATGAGTTAGGTAGTTGCACCATAGCTTCCCTGCTCGCTCTTGTTACTTTGCAAATTCCTGGGCATCAACACCTTCAATGTTTTTTTTTTTTTTTTTTCTGGTAAATGTATAATCTGTCTCATGGTGGGATAAAAGCTATGTGCCCAGTAGGTGGCCTTTGGTTTCTCATTTAGTGGCACAGTAGGTGTAAATTAATATATCACAGCACAGCTTTTCGGAGGGCTTTGATGAGGCTGTGCCAACAGCTGGTTTGCAGTAGAGAAAAGTCTCTTTTAAAAGAGCAACCACTTTGCTCTTGTTTCCAGATTGTGAAGATTTCCCTCTCAGGTGTCGAATGTGTTTCACTGCTTCTCCATTTGTAGAACTTTCATGGGAAGTTTGAGAGAAGTTCAAGAATTTCAGGTAAGAAGTTACTTTTGCATTACTAATAATTAGGAAGATAACTTTTCATTGCTGATACTGAAAAGTGTGTTTTGGGGAGATGCTAATATAAGAACTGGTAAATATCTCCAAGCTATTTGAGGGGTATGCAGATATACTAAAGTTTAAGAAATTATATTAGGAAAAAGATCTTGCGGCTGTTATAGAACATCATTAGAAGTAATTAAATTTATTTTTTCAAAAACGCTTTAAGGACTATGTTTGCATATACCACCCAGAGCAGTTTTAAAATACTATCAAGATTCTGGAAATTACACATTTTGTCTTCATTACCATGGAGGTGACAGCTTCCAGACTCCATGGCTAATGCCTACTCAAAACCTTAATACTTAGGTATTCTACTTCAGATATGTAATTTTAAAGTATTATCTGTACAATTAGGATGAACACTTAGAAGGACAAGAGTCAAAGAGAATGTGTGATCCACATTTTCTAGTGTGTTAGATAACTGGTAAAAGTGTTTATTTTTAGAGTACAGAGTAGCTCTGCAATGAGGTTGGGCAAAACCAGTTATTCCTTTGCACTGTTCCTGGAAGCAACAGTTGGTCCAAACCTGCGGATAGTTATTCAGCAATAACACTAGCCTTTCGCCAGCAATTCTGTTGTTACAACCTCTTTGGGCTCATAAGCCAAATTATATGTATGTGGATATTGATTTCAAGAGCTTATAAGGTAGAAATGTGAAGTAAGTTAAATATTCATTAATAAGGAATTGTTAAATTATGGTCCAGTCACATGTGCAAGAACATTTAACTATTACAAAAACTGAGATTTTGATTTGTATAGCAACATGAAATATTCTGATACATATTGTTAAGGAAGAAAAGATAAGGCAGAACAACAGCAAGGCCGTTGTGTTTCTACGTGTATAAAGTAAATATTTGTGTGTCCGTATATGTCTCCACAAATTTCTGTCACGAGACTCAGGAAATGATTAATCTTATTTTCAGAGAGTGACACTAGTGTTTAAAGTTGAGGGAGATATTATGTAAAATATCAGATGCTCAAATGCAATTTTTTATAATAAAAATTATATTAGACATAAAATCAAATTATTTTTACAGGGTACCAGCTTGCTAATAAAGTGACTATGGAGAAGAAAAACAATAAAATGACTATTTTAAAAATGCTTGTTTATTTATCACAGGATCATTACATAATAATATTATTCAAGTAGAGTACCTTGGAGGAATTGCTTAGGTAAATTGATACTTAATAGTTTTCTGTTCTTTTTGAACTTATGTCTTTTCATTTGATTTTGTTTGATTTTTTTTTCTTTTGTAGTGCCAGTTATTTGTCCTAAGTCTTTCTTCATATAGAAATACTGTTTTACTAAAAAATACCTGCACAAATTTAGCAGGAGTGGTTTAGTATGATTCCTTTAAATAAGGTTGTTACAAAATAATAAACAAGTAAAATAAACTAACAAAAGCCAAAGGCAAATTTTCCTTCTGGAAAATTTCCCATTGTGAGTGCCTGGAGATGCATGGGTGGGGGTGGGAGAGAATGCCTTCAGGATTTGCTGGAAGCTGCCTTGGTGGGGTTCTGGGACTGGACTCCTCCTCCCTGTTGCACTTGATTCTGCAGAGAGAGCTGGACTGTGACAAACAAGAGCTCTGAGATAGATAGCTCCTTTCCAAGAGTCCTGCTGCCCATCACCTAGGTCATACAAGGCTTTTGAGAACTGATTCTAGTTTAAGTAATTTTTGTTAGAGAAATATTTCTCAATGCTTTTAGAGTTAGTTTTGGAATGTGTTGAGAAAGAGGCAAGTATCAGTCTCTCTATTTGTCACTCATTCAAAATCCTACTATCCAGAGAGTTGTTGATGTAATGTTGATATAACATTCAGCATTTTTGTCCAAGACTTAGTTGTATTGTGTGTATCATCTTCCCTTTTTTGGGGGTATAAATTAGCATATGTGTTGCATGATATTGTTAAAACTTTCTTAACGTCGTTTTCGGGCCCAGCATGGTAGCCTGTGCACCGGGATCCCATATGGGCGTTGGTTCATGTCCTGGCTGTTCCACTTCCCTTCTGGCTCCATGCTTGTGGCCTGGGATGGCGGTGGAGAACGGCCCAAGGCCTTGGCACCCTGCACCCAAGTGGGAAACTGGGAGGTGGCTCCTGGTTTCAGGTGGGCTCAGCTCCGGCCATTGTAGCCACTTGGGGAGTGAACCAGTGGATGGAAGATCTTTCTCTCTGTCTCTCCATCTCTCTATAAGTCTGGTTTTATGATTAAAAAAATAATAAACCTTAAAAAATGCTAATGGAAAATGTGTGTAAATAACCATTTAGTTTTCATGGATGCTTAATATTCTACTCTGAATTTATAATTTGCACGAACATTAATCTAAACTTAGATGTTCAATGCCATTAAAACAATTTAGTCAGTATGAAGAGTGTCAGTACTTTCATTCCATAATAAGTCTTGCAATGCCCACTTTTGATTTTTTTTCACTTTATGCTTTTTAGTTAAAAAAAAAATCAGTATTTCTAGAGAGACTAGGGTTTAAGTATAGGGATGTGTAAGATGATCTGGACGGATTTGAGGGTTTGGCACAGTTGTCAAGCCAGTGTTTGGAATGTCCATTTGCCACATCCAAGTCTTTGAGTTCAAGTCCCAGCTCTGCTTCTGATTCATCTTCCTGCTGATGAGCCTGCTGGAGGGCAGTAGGTGGTGACTCAGATACTTGATTCTTCACCTCCCATGTGGGGGAATGAAATTCAGTCCATTAAAAACAATTGAACTGGGCCGGTGCTGTGGCCTAGAGAACAAGGTCCTCGCCTTGATCACAGCAAGATCCCATATGCGGGCCCGGTGGTGTGGCCTGGCAGCTAAAGTCCTCGCCTTGAACGCCCCGGGATCCCATATGGGAACCGGTTCTAATCCCGGCAGCTCCACTTCCCATCCAGCTCCCTACTTGTGGCCTGGGAAAGCAGTCGGGGACGGCCCGAAGCCTTGGGACCTGCACCCATGTAGGAGACCCAGAGGAAACTCCTGGCTTGGGATCGGCTCAGCTCCAGCCTTTGTGATCACTTGGGGAGTGTTTCATCGGATGGAAGATCTTCTTCTCTGTCTCTCCTCCTCTCTGTATATCTGACTTGCAATTAAAATAAATAAATCTAAAAAAAACTCAAAAAGCAGATCTTTGTTTAATTAAAAAGAAAGAAAGAAAAGTAATTGAACGTGCTGGCTCAGCGACAAAATCCTCGCTATGCACATGTCATGAACCCCCATGGGTGCCAGTTCGTGTCCCGACTGCTCCACTTCTCATACAGCTGGGGCTTGTGGCCTAGGAAAGCAGTGGGAGATGGCCCAAAGTCTTGGGACCTTGCACTCACGTGGGAGACCTTGAAGAAGCTCCTGGCTTCAGATAGACTAAGCTCCAGCCACTGAGGCCATTTGAATTGTGTCCCAGAAGATGAAGGATCTCTCTCTCTCCCTCTCTCTCTCTCTCAGTCTTGCTCTATCTCTGTTCTCTGTAAATCTGCCCTTGCAATAAAAAAACCTTAAAAAGTAAATAAACAAAACATCTTTTATTACTTATTACAAATATTCTAGTTTTCTATAAAAAATTGTAGTAAACTATGAGTAGGCAAAAAGGAAAAATCATTATTGCAACATTTAGAAGTAATATAATTAAAATGTGACACAGCTGTTTCCCTGTTATTTTGTCTTTACCCAAAGCTATGTATTTTATGGAAACATATGTTCTTATCAATATTCTGTTCCATTACATGTAAGTGCTATGGTTTATTTAAACACTTCTTTAATGTTAGATAAACTTAAGTAGCATGAAATTTTATAAATCATGCCATGTGAATGTGTCTTTTCTGCTCATTTTATTCTCTACAAATATCAGATTATTCCTTCTGCATAAATGCCTCACAGTGAAATTGCTCAATCATTGGACTGAAGATTTTTACACAGTTTGATTTAGGTGTTCAACTGCTTCATTATAATATAGATTTTTTTGCAACATCTAAAAGCATTTTAAAAGGATTTACTTACTTATTCAATGCAGAATGACAGAGTGAGACACACACATGAAGACAGGTATGTGGCTAGAAGGATGGATCGGAATTCCTATGTTGTAAGCGGTAGCTTTAACCTGCTGCCCCCCAAAACTTTTCAGTAATTCAATATGGTATTTTAAATTATTTAATAATGAATTATATTATGGGTGTTTCAAGCATTTATTCATTTGAAAATTGGAGTTACAGAGAGAGAATGAAGACGGAAAGAGAGATGTTCCATACACTGGCTCACTGTCCAAGTAGACCAGGAGCCAAACGTTTTATCCGAGACTTTCACAAGGGTGGCAAGGGCTTAAGCACTTGGGCCATCTTTCACTGCTTCCCCAAGCCATTAGCAGAGAGCTGGATTGGAAGTGGAGCAGCTAGGATGTGAATCTGCACCCAGATGCTATACTGGTGTCACAGGCAGCAGCATTATTTGTTACACAATGCTGGCCCCTATAATGGATAACTTCTCTAAAAAGTTTTCCCTGATGGTTAGATCTTGATCAATCAGGAATGAATAACATTGCAAGATAAGCACTATCAGTTTTTAACAAGATTTTTAAAAATTGTTATTAGGAATTTCTCTGGTTGTGTTTAGTAGAGATATGCATAAGAAAGGATCGTGTTTTTGGAATTTGTTCCATAGAGTTCGCCAATGCTTCAGAAATTCTTAAAGTGTTGTCCTTTGCTCAATTAAGCAAAAGTGTTATAACGAACAGCACAAAATCCTGTCTATTTGTTTTAGAGGTGCAATGAGGGAGGGAGGAAGGGTAGGAGAGAGAGAAAGGTTTTCCATCTTGCCAGATAACTGCAAAAGCTGGGCCTGACTGAGGCAGTGAGGTAGGATTTCAAATCCAAGTATTTCAGCTGTTTACCTGCTGCCTGTCAGGGTACACAGGAGCAGGAAGCTGGAACTGAAGATAGAGGTGGGCTTTAAACCCAGGCATTCTGGTATGGGATGCAAATTCCCAAACAATGCCTTAACCACTTAAGCAATCTCACTGCCATGTATTGTTTGACAATGGTAGCTATAATATATAAAACTGTGCTGTTAGATGCACTTTTTTGTGAATATTAAGGAGTAAAGTCCACCCATGTGCTCAGAGAGGCTGACTATAGCCAAAATGGCATAATTGAATACTCAGAGATTTCATTGGAGGCTCTTTCACAGGTGGCATTTGCAGGTTATTTGCATCTATCTTTTTGTTTACTTTCATTAAAAAAGTAAATGGACTCTTGTTTTATAAATTATTCCACTCTATATTTCGTTTAATGCAATGATTTTATTGCTTAAAAATATGTGAAATGCCATTAAAAAGGGGACTGAAATCCCAGGGCCTATGAAACTGTATCATAAAATGATAATAAAAAAATGTAAAAAAAGAGGACTATCTAGTAACTGCACTAAGGACTTAGTAGAGAAGCATGAGAGACACTTTTTTAAAAAAGATTTTTAAAATTTTTATTGGAAAGTCAGATATACAGAGAGAAGGAGAGACAGAGAGAAAGGGCTTCAGTCTGCTGCTTCACTCCCTAAGTGTCCTCAATGACCAGAGCTGAGTCAGGAGCTTCTTCTGGTCTCCCACATGGGTGCAAGGTCCCAAGGCTTTGAGCTGTGCTTGACTGCTTTCTAAAGCCTCTACAAGGGAGCTGGATGGGAAACAGGGCCTCTGGGACATGAACTGGTTCCTGTATGGGATCCTGGAATATGCAAGGCGAGGACTTAAGTCACTAGGCTACCACGTTAGGCCCATGAGAAACACTTTTTAAAGGGAAATGAAAGCCATGCTTATTTTTTGTACAGGAAGATTAAAAAAGAGATTTATTTTTTTTTATTTACTTGAAAGAGAGAGAGAGAGAGAGATCTTGTATCTGTTGGTTCCCTCCCTAGATGGCCACAATAACCAGATCTGGATCAGTAGAAAGCTGGGAGCCAGGAGTTTCTTCCTGGTCCCAGTGCCATGGTGCATCCTTCACTGCTTTCCCAGGCTGTAAGCAGGGAGCTGAATGGGAAGTGGAGCAGCTGGGACATGAACTGGCATCCATATGAGATCCCAGCATGTGAAAGGCAAAGATTTAACCATGAAGGTATCGCGCCAGGCCTAGGACTAGACCACACTGAAGCTGGGAGCTAGAGAAACTCAGTCCAGGTTCTCCCATGTAGGCGGCAGGGTGTGATCATTGTGGACATCACCTCCATATCAGGAACTAGAGCCAGGGAGCAACATCAGATACTTTGATATGAGATGTAGATATTTTCCAATGAATAGACAAAATATCCACCCTTGCCAGAGCAAGTTTTCTCATTCCTCTTTTTTTTTTAAACATTTATTTATTTTTATTACAAAGTCAGATATACAGAGAGGAGGAGAGACAAAGAGGAAGAGCTTGTATCCGATGATTCACTCCCCAAGTGAGAGCAACGGCCGGTGCTGTGCTGATCCAAACCCAGGAGCCAGGAGCTTCTTCTGGGTCTGCCTCACGGGTGCAGGGTCCCAAAGCTTTGGGCCGTCCTCCACTGCTTTTTGAGGCTACAAGCAGGGAGCTGGATGGGAAGCGGAGCTGCCGGGATTAGAACCAGCTCCCATATGGGATTCTGGGCACATTAAAGGTGAGGACTTTAGCTGCTAGGCCACGCCACCGGGCCCCTCTCATTCCTCTTCTTAAGTTTGGATTAATTTTTTACAGCTTATTCTATAGACTTTCAGTATTGTGAAATATCTCTGAGAGTTCCTTTTATATAAAGGTTTTTCTTCCAGGATTACTTCCTCTGGGCCATACTCATCTTCATCCCTTTCATTATAGTCTTCTTTTCTGTTTACATTTATGTTCATTGCACTCCAATGGCAGGAGTCTCTGTGCTAGCAGCTGTTCCCACACATGCTTGGCCATTTCTTCTGTAAGTCCACGTATGGCTGATTCTAATTCCACCTCCAGCATTGTATTTTTTTTCTTAAGTGTACTATTTGTCATTGGGAGACAAGGATACAACATGAGTACTCTACTCTTTATGTGAACAGAATAGAAATGCCCAGGATCAATCACTAAGAGACATTGAAAGAAGTGATATGATTGGTCACTGATCTCGGTGCACAGCTATTATGTACGTAGTGATTTGTGGACTGAAGAGCCAGCAGTGAAGTTTGTACTTTATGCAATTACTCACATTTATATACCGTGGTAACTGAAATTGGATCATGTTGCTGACACACAATTGCTATTTAATGCATCCCTGGTAACTGAAATTCGTATATGTGGGAACTAGTTCAAGTTAAACTGGACTATATTCTTTGACTAAACTTTAGTAATATAATTCTCTTTGAGTTTTTGAAATTTGGGGGAAAAGTGAAATGAATGTCTATCTTGCTCAGTTTGCATGCTATTTTCTGAGGTATTAGAATCAAACGTATTTCTTCATGCACTATCTAAAATTCTTACATTGTCTCACAACGATTATTATTTTGTAGTATGAAGGACTGAGAAGCACATAATGTTGGAGAGTTTCAAGTAATATCTAGACATATTTTATACTTCTACATTATAGATTATTAGTTAAAGCAAAATATACTAGTTTTTAAAATTTTTAATTTCGAAGTAATTACCAAATCACTGTAGGAGACTGCAAAATCTCACTTTCTTCCATTGCTTACTTCCTGTGAAACTATTGTTACAATACTGAAGTCAGGAGAATGGGCTGCACAGAGTGCTAGAGAGGGTTCATTTGCAGGTTGGTGCACCCACGTCCCGTATCTGAGTGCCAGTTCCAGGCCGAGCTAGTCCACTGCCGTCCAGTTTCTGACTGATGATCGTGGCTGAGAGCAGATAGGGGCTTAGGATCACATGAGAAACCTTGAGGGAATTCCTGGACTCCTGACTTCATCGAGGTTAGCTTTGGCTGATATGGGCCTTTTGGATTGAACCAGAACAAAGATCTCTTTTTTACACCATCACTCTGCCTTCCAACTAGATGAAAATGGACATTGTTTAAAAATCAGGAAATGACAGTGCATATGTACCGTTCTGTCATTTTTACCACATATAGATGGTGTTGTTTACCACCGTAATCCTTCTATCACTCTGAAGCTCACTCTCCTGTTACCCTTCAAAGCTATATCCAACTTCCACCCCATTACTAACACCTGGCAGCTACTAATATGTAATTTTTCAATAATGACTAGAAATTTGTCCCTTCTTACTGCCAAATGATATTTTGTGGCTAATGCTGCACAAATTGTATAATGCTGTTTTTTTTCTTTTTTTCTTTTTTTAAAAATTATATTTTGGCAATCTTTACATTGTTGATTAGGGTAAAAAAGTTACAAGGGCTAAAGGGAATATTGAGGAGAAGCCCCACCCAGTCTCCCACCCACCCCAGGTCCTGGTAGTTCACTAGTTGTGCATTGCTGCCAGTCTCGCCACTCCAGGCACGATGAGGCTGTTGAATAATCCACTGATTGACATAGTCCATCATAGAGTCTCCCCTTGCCCAGTATTTCGCTGCCAACATATAGCTGTGGTGGTTGATTGACTTGTTCTATCTTCTGTCTTTCTTGGTTAAGGTTCTGAGTCTGCCATTTCAGTTGAGGGGATCCCCAAAGAAACTTTGAGGTGTTCCCAGACCAGATTCCTGTATGTACTAGCAAATACAGGACCTGGCACAGTCCATCACCCCAATCAGCTGGTGGTTGCAATTGCTGGGTTGGTTCTGTTTTCAGCCCCGACTTCCACCGGAACCAATGGGCGTTGCAGTCCATCCTGGTTCTGCTCATCACGTACTCGGCCCTCACACAAACCAGTGGGAACTGCAGCCTAGTCAGAGCGACCCACAATAACCCCCACCAGGCCCGCCCCTGTGCTGATTTGCAAGTATGTGTAGCAGACTACTTCAGTCTGCCCCATATCCCATTTGGCTCTCGTAAATGTCGATGGGTATTGAGGCTTAGTTCCATCCAACCAGCTCAACTGTCCAGCCCTCATGGATGTTGTTGAGTGCCTCTCTGTCTAGCCACCCCAACCCCTGTCCTAGTTATTTTGTGCCCTCCCATGGGTGTGTTAACCCAAGAGGGGGGAGCCCACTGTTTCCCTGCCAGGTCACTCTCAGTCCCGGATTATGCTCTCTCCAGGTGGCCCTGTGGTTGGACTTGACAGTATTAGACCCTAGTGTTAGCTTCTGCTACGGTTAAGCCCCAACAGCTCTTACCCCCTCTAGTTTTGTTAGCACTAGTAGGAATAGTCAGCCCATCCTGGCTCTTCTCTGATCTGGTCCACATGAGGCGCACAGGTACTGCAGCCCTGTCTAGTCCAGTCCATCCCCGTCCCAGCTCATGCTCTCCAGTGGGAGTAGCTATCTAGCAAGGGAACCACCCCTTATGCCCCCGTCGCTCTGCCCCTCCCTTCCTTTTTCTCATGTGTGCTGGTTGGGTGCTGCGGTCTCATCTGGCACAGGCAGCCTCACCTTGGTATTCTGTGTTGTATACTGCTTTTGTCGCGATGGGATCTGGCTCGACCCACACTCTGCTCTGGCATTCGGATTTGCCAGTGGATGACGCGAACTGATTCAGCCTGGTCCGCACCCAACCCATGGCAAATGTATGCCAGTGGGACTTTCCATAACCTCTTCTGGGCTGTTTCCTTCCATGCTTCTCGCGCTTATTTGTAGGATCCGTGTCCTGTCAGAGGAGTTGCTCAGGCTCCTCCCTCAGAACCCCTCCTGATGCCAGGTTTCGCGCTTACCAGTGGGTTCGTGGGCCAGCACTACTCAGTTTACCTCCTGTCCTAGCAGGAGCAGTGGCTTTTCTTAACTGGCCTTCAACCCATTCTGGTTCTTGCTGTTGGATGTTTCAGCCCAGCCACGGCTCGTCTATACTCACATATAGCACATACATGGCTCAGTTGGGGTTGAAACCCAGCCTAATCCATCCCACATCTACCCTGGACCTCCAGAACACCAGCAGGTGTTGCAGTCTGACCCGGCCCGGTATGCCAAGTCCCACTCCACACGTGTGCCAAGGGAGGCTACAACTGTATCCTGACCAGAATGCATCCCCATGTATAATGCTGTTTTATCCCTTTGCCACCCTTAGAAAATTCAATATTATGTTTTTGAGATTCATCCGTATTGATGGTTTCACCTGTTTTGTACAGCACTATAGATTTTTCAAAATCTGATCTGAGAATCATTTAGCTTGTGATTTATATCGGTTGCTGCCTGTTGCCATTGGCTGAAGTATTTTTATTTATTTATACTATATTGCATTTAATTTTCCATTTTTCTATTGCTTATTTCTTTTGCTTTGTATAGATTGAATTTTTAGGTTTTTTTCTTTTGCCTTTTGCTTTGGATACTATACATTTTTCTAGTTTTTTTTTTAAGAATTTTCAGGATAGTTAAAAACTATAATATACATGCTCATTTAAAAAAATCTTTAAAAAGTACTAAAAGCTTCAGAATGTTAGCAGGTATTCTTTGACGCATCCTTCAAATGATCATGTTTATGTGTTTTATTTTCATTTTTGTTTTACTTAATACTTTCTAGTTGTCACTACTGTCATTTTGTTTCTTTTTTTTTTAAAGATTTATTTATTTTTAATGTAAAGTCAGATATTCAGAGAGGAGGAGAGACAGAGAGGAAGATCTTCTGTCTGATGATTCACTCCCCAAGTGACCACAACGGCCGTGCCGATCCGAAGCCGGGAGCCAGGAAATTCCTCCAGGTCTCCCATGCAGGTGCAGGGTCCCAAGGCTTTGGGCCGTCCTCGACTGTTTTCCCAGGCCACAAGCAGGGAGCTGGATGGGAAGTTGAGCTGCCGGGATTAGAACCGGCGCCCATACGGGATCCTGGCTCGTTCAAGGCGAGGACTTTAGCTGCTAGGCCATGGCACCAGGCCCATTTTCTTTAGTTTAAATGCACCAAATTCTTTGTTTTCCCTTGTTTCCTGTCTGTAGTTTCCTTCTCACTCAGATTCATTTCCTACTAAGTCTTTTGATGTATTTTGTGAGTGGCAGAAAGTTGTCTCAATCTGAATGAGTGTATATGTTTTTAAAGATTTGTTTTTATTTATTCAAAGTACAGATGGGACTGGGCCAGGCTGACACTAGAATTCAGGAACTCCATTTAAGGCCTCTCATATAGATGACAGGAACCTAATCTTATGTACATTTTCGGGAAGCTAAATCAGAGTAGAAGTAGGACTTGAGTTCTTGTTATGTTACAGAATGTGGATATCCAAAGCAGAAGCCACAAAACTGGCCCCTGATCAAACAAAGAGAAAAATAGAACCATATACTTCTATATGATTATCATGTAGACTTAACAATTTGAATCAAATTGGGTCTAGATGAGGTATAGTGAAATTGTTTGACTTTTTAATATGTGTGTATTCTCTGTCCACACACACACACACACACACAAACACACCCCACACACATACAGAGGTATGAAAGGTCTTCCATCCACTGGTTCACTCTCCAAATGGTCCCAGTGGCTGGAGATAAACCAATTTGAAGTCAGGAGTCAGGAGATTCTTCTGGATCTTCCACATAGGTACAGGGTCCTAAGGCCTTGGGCCATACTCTGCTGCTTTCTCAGGCTATAAGCAGGGGGCTGGATGGGAAATGGAACAGCCAGGACATGAACCAGTGCCCATGTGAGATCCTGGCGCTTGCAGATTGAGGATTAGCTATTTGAACCAGCACACAGCCCCCTGGTATCTTATTTATTTTCCTTTATATCCAAGCAGTTCCTTTGATTTTGAAGATCAGATCAGCTTGTGTGTGTGTGTGTGTGGGGGGGGAGCAGAGAATAATATGAAAGAAAATAATGACCAGTCTAGAGTTTTACTACACTAATGTAGAACAGCTTTGCATTTTCCTCTGTCACATGTTTCAAAAATTTAAAAGTGAAGCATGTTTTCTTTTGTGGCAAAATTTAATTTAAAATTTGTCTACTGCGACATAATACAAGCTGAAGCATCATTTTTTTCAAGTAAAATTTAATCTTGTGAAAAAAGCAGTTTCCTTTCTTATTTCCCAAGTTTTGGATCGAGTCCTTATCCTTCTGTAAGAAAGTAGACTTCCTAATTTCATGAAGAATTTCTTTTTTAAAAAGATTTATTTATTTTTATTGCAAAGTCAGATATATATAGAGGAGGAGAGACAGAGAGGAAGATCTTCTGTGTGATGATTCACTCCCCAAGTGATCGCAACGGCGGGTGCTGCGCTGATCTGAAGCCTGGAGGCAGGAACCTCCTCCCGGTCTCCCATGCAGGTGCAGGGTCCCAAGGCTTTGGGCTGTCCTCAACTGTTTTCCCAGGCCACAAGCAGGGAGCTGGAAGGGAAGTAGTAGTGGAGCAGCTGGGATTAGAACCAGCACCCATATGGGATCCTGGCATGTTCAAGGCGAGGACTTCAGCTGCTAGGCCATCGCGTCAGGCCCCCGTTTAGAATTTCATTTCTAGCTCTCTTCAGTGCATGAATTGGATACTGCATTCCTTGTCCCTGGGTAGAAATTTGAACATCAGCCTCTAGCCTCTGTGGCTTGTCTATAGCTTTCAAATGATTCTGTTTGTTTTGTAAGCTGCTCCCTTGGGCTTCTCTTTGGCACCTTGATGTTTTGTTTTCATTCAGTTGGCATCAGCTGAATTAATGTATTCTGGTGCTTTTAAGTTGTCTTTCTTTGGGAGCCTGGCATTGTCATGTATCAGGTTAGCAGCCACTTGGCAACACTGGCATCTCATGTTGGCTTGAGTCCTTGCTGCTCTGCTTGTGACCCACTTTTCTGCTAATAAACCTAGGAAGGCAGTGGAAGATGATCTGAGACCTTGGGCTCCTGTCATCCATGTACAAGACCAGGGTGGAGTTCTTGCCTCTTGGTTTCTGCCTCATCCAGTCCCTGCAGTTGAGTTGCCACCATCCAGAGAATACACCAGCAGATGAAAGATACCCCTCTCTGTCTCTGTTTCTCTTTGTAGCTGTACCTTTCCAGTAAATATTTTAAGTTATTAATTTAATCAATAACTTTTTAAAGATTTTTTTTTTTACTTGAAAGTCAGAGTTACAGAGAGAGAGAAAGAGAGAGAGAGAGAGAGAGAGCATGAGACAGAGGTCTTCCATCTACCAGTTCACTCCCCTAATGACCGTAACAGTCAGGGCTGGGCCAGGCCAAAGCCAGGAGCCTGTAGATTCCTGTGGGTCTCTCGTATGGGCGTAGGGGGCCATCTTCCACTGCTTTCCCAGGCATTTTAGCCAGTCTTGTACTGGCACTCTCATGGGATGCCAGCTTTGCAGGTGGAGGTCCAGACCACTATGCCACAACACTGGCACTTCTAGAATCATTTGAAATATAAAAGGCTGCAGAAGACCAGAAATATGATGACTTAATCTCTTTTAACCAACCAACTCAAAATCTGGAATTCCTAAGGCAAAAATTAGAAGAGGGGATAATATTATCTCTACAATTAGAGATTTTTGTGGTAGGAATGTTCATGTTATTTGAACCCCAGTTTCCAGAAAACTAAGCATTATTTGAGAAGGAGAATGGAAGTGTGATTTTTGAGAGCTAACCTCTGGCTGTTCTATGTTAATATTGCTCTACTAGAAGTTATTGTTCATAGTAGACACTTCTAGCTACTCATGAAAGAGCTAAGAATAGGAAAAGGTTTTCAAGCAATAATAAACCTTTCTTTTCATCACAACTCTGAGATGCACTTAAATTTTTTATACTGATTAGAAGGCATAACCCTATGAGTGAAAAATTAGATTCTTTACTTTTCATTTGCCTCACTGTTTTTAAAAAAGCAAATTTACATCTTCTGTGGTAGGCTTAGAAAGAGCTGCAGTCATTCTGTTCTTTCAAGAAGGCAGTGGTTACCCTGAGTCACCTGGGTTCCATCTCTGGGCAGTGGTGACAAATGGGGACTTGGCGTACAAAGATCAAGTGCTAAGAGTGTGGGGTCAGCTGCTTTACATGATACTTAATGGGACTGTCATTTCTCAGGGTCCCCAGCCCATGGCGGGGTGGCGACATGGTGTACCCATCACTAAGGTGCCCTGTCTGGCGTCTCAAAGGAGCTCAGTCATTCCAGTGGAGCCATGTTATTAGAGATCTAATTGCCATTGTCTAATAAATTCTTTTGAGGTCTTTGTGTGTTGGCAGCCTTAAATATTCAATGGATCAAGCTAGAGGCAGCTCTTTAAAAATGTAATCGTTTCGCAGATTTTTGTTTCTTCAGTTCTGAAACAGTGTTATGAATTAATAAACAGCATTCAGATAAAATAAGAATATTCATCAATAATACAAGATTTTCTGTGTCATTGGGGGCATGGAACCATCCTAAAATGTTGATAGGAAACTCTGGGGAAATAACATACACTCCCACCTTGGATATTCTGAATCATGTTTAACTGAACAGTTTTTATCCTGGACGAAAATGCTTTTATTCATATGTGCTCTCCAATACAGTTTATTTGAACTCATCATCATCCTAAGTGTATTTTAGGTTATTACTTTCTGGCTTGCCTTCCAAATCTAGCTAGGAATACACAGTGGACTTGAAAATAGCAAGTCCATTTTTGTTTATGGTGATCAATGATGGTTTTGTCACCACCTAGGACAGCGTAAAATAACCTTCTTGAGACATCTGGATGTTCCCCAAAAGACTGGCCCATAGCCAGCAAACACTGAGTTCTAACAATTTCTCTAAAGTGGCTAGTGCTCCCTTAACTGACCTGATTGACAGCTCTGGGCTTGCCCAATGACACTGTTGTTTGAGGGATTCCATGCTTTTTTTCCCAGGTTTTCTGGTGTCACAAGGGGACAAACCCCCGTGGCACTGGCAGGCCCCACCCTGTCAGAGGGCTAAGACCTGGACTAATTCATTGCAGGGCAGTTTAATTAAACGGCACCAGAGTTGTTTCCCTGGTAAAATACGTGTGGGAAGAGAATGTGTGTCAAAAGGGACATGCCCCTTACTGTGTGTGCTTTATTGTTACACCGCAGCTAATATATTGTGGGAATTCCATGGAGTCGATGATAAACTGTATTATCGAGCGCCATAACATAGGCGTTCTACTAGTGCAGGTTACTGTAGCTCACAATTCTATCAATTCTCCTAATTTATTATATTATAGCTGTATGTGAGGTCTCATAAATTTATTATAGCCCTTTCATCTAAAAAAAATCCACATGCACTTGTTTCTGCTCTCAAATAAAACCTCTTATTATTTGTTGTGTCTGTCTCTAAAAATGTAATAGTTACTTGTAAGAAAATACAATTACTGGCTGAGACATGTAAACTGATTTTGATGTGCTTTCTGCACTACAGTTAAATCTGTTAAACCATGCTAATTGCTACATGAATAAAAATACAAGTGCATGAAAACCTGTTGGAATTTTTTTCTTGCAATTTTGCAGCAAAAAGTTCTCATAACATTTTGCTCTTGTTGTCATTTGGTTTATAATAAATGTGTTTGTGTGGAGTACTCTTAGCCCTTCGTTGTTTATATAAGCAGCACAGAGTTTAATATTGGCTTCCTACCTCCAGTGCCAATCACAACGCCTGATACAAAACAACTGGAAAGGGAGTTTCAGTGAAAAATTTTCTTATTTCTTTGTTGTACAAAGCTTTATGCAGTGTCCATCTCTATATTCACAAATATATTTATTCTTGGCTTTATTGTTTATCATCTGTCATTGCGCACAGGCTTCATTTGTTATTTGAAAGAATAAGAATGAAAAATATGCAGAAGTCATCTAATCAAGTTATGAAATTTTAGTAGCTACTTGTAGATTGTAGTTCCACTTAGTTTTGGAAATGAAAATATTTCTAATTAAGTGATTCCTTAGACTTTAAGAATAAGTTGAGATTCTGTGGGCTGGCATGACAAAGACAAAATGTAAATTGAGCTGTAGTTCCTATTCATTTCTGATCAGAATATGCCCTGTGCTGGCTGTACATGAGGAGCACCAGCTTTGCAAGAGTTGAATTTGAATTAGGCACCTTAGCATTGTTTTCCTAAAACCTTAAAATGTTCTGAGTTTAGCTAAATAAACTCATGCTTCTAAATGCAAATGAAGATAGATTTGTCATTCTTCATAAGAAAAAAAAAATAAATGTCTTAAGAAGTTTGACCAGGGATCTGGCACCAGAAGCCTACTGGAAAAAGACCTCAACTTGCACATGCTGGGATCCCATATGGGCACCAGAACTGGCAACCTTGGCGGTGTCCCTATCTTTGCTTGTCCCACCTTGATTCTCCATGTGGGAATACTATCTTATCATTTGAAAGATCAATGTTGTTGAGGTGTTAGGTGCGCTGGCAAAAAAAGAGTAGTTTGGGAATTCATCCCACCTGGATTTGAATCCCAGTTGTGCTTTATAACTACTGCTGAACTAAGAAAGTTACTCAATTTTTCTGAGCCTACAGCAAATGATGTTACTGAAAATTGTGCTAGGTAGAGGATGCCATGAGTTGAGGTGACTTTTGGCACGTAGTAACTTTTCAGTATTAGCTGTGGTTGCATACCAGGGTCATCTTTCCTTCCAAGATGTAAAGAATAACATGGCAAATCCTCCCATTCAGAAAATATCTGACTGGATACAATTCTAATTATTATTAATGTGTTTTCTTTATTTATTCGAGAGGCAGAAAGAGAGTGAAAGACCATCCACTGGATCACTTCTCCAATACTGGCAACAGTAAGGATTGGCCAGGCTGAAACCAGAAGGCAGGAATCCAAACTGGTTCTCCCATGTTGTCTGCAGGGAGTTGTTTTCATTGGAAAGAAATATTCACAGAGAGGAGGAGAGACAGAGAAAGATCTTCCACCTGTTGGTTCATGCCAAATTGCTGCAATGGTGAAAGCCGAACTAAACTAAAGCCAGGAGCCAGGAGCTTTGTCCGGGTCTCCAACATGGGTTCAAGGTCCCAAGGCTTTGGGCTGTCCTTTACTGCTTTCCCAGTCCACAGGAAAGACGCTGGACAGGAAGTGGAGAAGCTGGGACTTAAAGCAGCCAGATGGGATCCTGATGCTTGATTGGCAAATTGAGCCATCATGCTAGGCCCACCACGTGCTGTCTTAACCATTAGCCTGAAGCTCACTCTGAGAGCATTTTTGGTATGCTAAATCCACATATCACCAGAACAAAATAAAGTATAAGTTGTAGAGAAAGCAATCTTGCTATTAATCTGCTCTGAAATTTTGATACTTCTTCCTCCTCTTGCCTGCCATATTTTTTGAATGATTGAAATATTTCTGCACAAAGAAGCTGAAAAACATGTTTAGAGCAGTATTCCTTTTTTTTTTTCTTGTTTTTTAAAGATTTACTGATTTTTATTACAAAGTCAGATATACAGAGAGGAAGAGAGACAGAGAGGAAGATCTTCCATCCGATGATTCACTCCCCAAATGAGCCGCAACAGCTGGTGCTGCGCCGATCTGAAGCCGGGAACCAGGAACCTCTTCCGGGTCTCCCACGCGGGTGCAGTGTCCCAAAGCTTTGGGCCATCCTCTACTGCTTTCCCAGGCCACAAGCAGGGAGCTGGATGGGAAGTGGAGCTGCCGGGATTAGAATAAGCACCTATATGGGATCCCGGGGTGCGTTCAAGGCGAGGACTTTAGCCACTAGGCCACGCTGCCGGGCCCAGTATTCCACTTTTATTTTTAAATTTCATTTTTAATAAATTTATTTCATTTTTGTATGCAGAGACAATGCATGAGAGAGAGAGAAGACAGAGAGGGAGTAGATCTTGGTTTATTTTTCAAATGGCCAACCTAGTAGTGGCAGGGACAAGCTGAAGCCAGGAGCCTGGAATTACACCTGGTTGACCACTTGTACCAGCACTGTGATATGTGATACCAGCAGCAGTGGTTGCTGAATTCAATGGACCATGACGCTGGCCGCAGTACTCTATCAGTTATATGTTTTATGTAACATGTTACAGTAAGGCAAGCATGCTCTGCTCACTTCTCCCTACAGAATTAATGATCTGGAAGAGGAAATAGTGAGCAGCTCTAGAACTTTCCAGCCAGAAATGACTGTGAGTTCCAGCTAGTCTTGCATCTTTAGTTTGAAAACTATCTCTCCTATTTGGTTTGAGTATAATTTATGCTAAGCACCATAACTGAGTGTCTGGTACATGGATGTGTCATGGAATCTTCACAATGAACCCAAGAGGATGTGCAATGATTATCACGATAGAGGTTAGGTAAATTGTTTTGGGTCCCATGTATAGCAAATAACAAAGTGGGAATACAACAGTAACACTTTTGGATTTGTAATAGCTGCACCCCCAGTGTACCCCACACAATATGCAAGGGGTAATATAATGTCCAGTCTATATAGTATAGAGTGTCTATTTCTGTATAGTGTCTAGTCAATGCAACAGCTGTAAAGCCTGGGGGAACTTGACCAACCACAAGGACTACCATTTTAACGCTTACTTGAAGAAGAATTTCTCATTGTTTGAATCATAAACACACTTGATTTCATTTTATAATAGCAAAATACTATACATCAAATACTTGACATTAATGACTTCCTATAGATTTTGTTGGGTTTTATTTATTTATTTATTTAAAATGAAGAGTTACAGAGAGAGAAGGGAAGACAGAAAGAGGGGAAAAACTCTTCCATCCACTGATTCAATTCTCAAAACTCAGAACTGCTAGGATTGGGTCAGATCAAAATCAGGGACGTAGAATTCCAGCTGGGTCTTCTACATGGATGGCAGAGTCCCCAATACTAAAACCATTGTTAATTGGCTCCTGAGCTTATTAAAAGAAATTTTGGAAGTGGAGTAGTTAAACATGAACCAATTTTCAGTATGGAGACCAAGTCCTCCGCTCCCTTTTTCAAATAATAAAGTGAGTCTGGCAGTGTGGCACAGCAGTTAAAGTTGCTGGCTGTGAAACTGACATCCCTAATGGGTGGCCAGTTACTATCCCAGATATTCCATTTTTGATCTAGCTGCCTACTAGTAGCCTGGGAGAAGCAGTGAAAGATGGCCCAAGTGTTTATACTGCTGCCACTCCTGTAGGAGACCCAGTTGAAGATCCCAGCTCCTGGCTTGAGCCTTGCCCAGCCATGAATGTTGCAGCCATCTACGCAATCAGTCAATGGATAGATTCCTGTTTCTTCCTGTCTCTCTGACATTCAAATAAGTAAACAAAAAGGGCAATATGCAAGAGTTAAAAACCCTTATTTGTTTATTTATTGTAATTATTATTTTTTAATTTGGAAGGCAGATATATATAGAGAAGGAGATACAGAAAGATATTCTGTCTGCTGGTTCACTCCCCAAGTGGCCACAGGGGTCAGATTTGAGCCGATCTGAAGACAGGAGCCAGAAGCTTTTTTCTGGGTCTTCTATGGGCATGCAGGGTCGCAAGGCTTTGGGCTGTCCTCCACTGATTTCCCAGGCCACAAGCAGGGAGCTGGCTGGGAAGTGGAGCTGCTGGGACATGAACTGGTGCCAGTATGGGATCCTGGTGGATGAAAGGGGAGGAATTAATCAGTAGGCTACTGCCACTGGGTCCTAAAAACCCATAATTGTTAAAAAAAAAAGATAAAGTGAAAATAAAAATGTTCCTAGTACTGTATTTTATTTTTGTTGATACAAAATTATAATCTGAGGTGTTATGGAGAACCAGGGTAGATGTGGGACTGATTAGGCTGGGTCTCAATCCCCTCTTGAGCCATGCGTGAGCTGTATGTGGGTATGGACGAGCCATGGCCGGGCTGAAACATCCAACAAGAACCAGAATGGGGTGAAAGCCAGCCAGGAAAAGCCACTGTTCCTGCTAGGACAGGAGGTGAACTGGGTAGGGTTGGCTCAAGGACCCGCTGGCATGCGCAAAATCTGTCATTGGGAGGGGTTCTGATGGAGGAGCCTGGGCAACTCCTGTGGCAGGACACAGTCCCTGCAGGTTAGCGCAAGAAGCATGATAGGAAACAGCCCAGAATAGGCCATGGAAAGTTTCCCACTGGCACACATTCAGCATGGGTCAGGAGCAGACCAGGCTGAATCAGTTCATGTCACCCACTGGCAAATCCGATCACCAGAACAGAGTGTGGGATGAGCCGGGTTTGGTAGCGACAAAACAAGTACACATTATGGAATGCCAGGGTGTGGTTGCCTGTACTGGATATGAATGCAGCACCCAACCAGCACACGTGAGATCCAGGAAGGGAGGGGCAGAACCGGCAGGGGGATTAAGGGGCTGGTCCCCTCGCTGGACAGCTACTCCCACTGGAGAGCGTGGGCTGGGATAGAGACAGACCAGACTAAGCAAGGCTACATCACCTGTGCGCTGCATGTGGATTAGACCAGGGAAAAGCCAGGCTGGGCTGATTATTCCTGCTGGTGCAAGCATAAATTAGAGTGGGTGAGGGATGTATGGGCATAGCCGCAGAAGCTGGCACTGGGGACTAATTCTGTCAAGTCAAATCACAGAACCACATAAAGAGTGCATAAACCGGGACAGAGAGACCTGGGAGGGAAAAAGTGGGTTCCCCCTTCTTGGGTCACTATTCCTGTGGGAGGACATGAAAACTAGGACGGGAGCTGGGATGGCTAGATAGAGAGGCACTCAACAACACCCGTGAGGGCTGGATGGTTGAGTTGGTTAGCTAGAACTAAGCTTTAATACCCATTGACAAGTACAAGAGCCAAATGGGATGGGGGACAGACTGGTCTTCTGCTACACATACTGGCAAACCAGGGTAGGGGGCGGGCCTGGTGGGGGTTATTGTGGGTCGCCCCAACTAGGCTGCAGCTCCCACTGGTTGATGTAAGGGGCGAACCAGACTGGACTGCAACACCCATTGGTTCCAGTGCAACTCGGGACCGAAAACAGAACCAACCCAGCAATTGAAACCACCAGCTGATCGGGGTGATGGACTGTGCCGGGCCCTGTGCTTGCTAGAACAAACAAGAAACTAGTCTGGGAATACCTCAAAGTATCTTTGGAGATCTCCCCAATCGAACTGCTGGACTCAGAACTCTAATCAAGAAAAGACAGAAGACAGAGCAGATCAATCATTCATCTCAGCTGTATGTTGGCAGCAAAATATGGGACAAACGGAGACTTTATAATGGACCATATCAATTAGTGGACGACCTCATCGAGCGAAACTGGCAGCGATTCATAACCGGAGAACTATTAACACCACTCGAGCACATATCTCAGAGCATGCCCCACATCCGGGACTCGGAGTGGGCGGGAAACCGGGTGGGGCTTCTCCCTCAATATCCCCCTTTACCTCAGATACATGATGGAAACAATATGGACATAATAGTATTACCCACTTCCCTATCCCCCTGAACCTTTTTTTTTCTTTTTCTTTCTTTAACTGTAATTAACTATGTAAAGATTGTCAACAACAATACAATAAAATAGATTTAAAAAAAAAAAAGAAAATTATAATCTGAGGGCCAACATTTTGGCACCATGGGTTAAGCTGCTGCCTTCAGTGCCAGCATTCCATATAGGCACAATTTTAGTCCCAACTGCTCCACTTCTAGCTCTCGGTTAGTGTTCCACTCTTGGCTTAGGCTCCTAGTTCCAGCTTTCCACAGTGCAGAACATAGGAGGTATCAACTATTGGATATTTGCTACCCACATCAGAGACCTGGAATGAGTTTTTGGCTCCTGGCTTTGGCCCTAACCTGGCTCCTTCTGTTGCAGGCATTTGGGGATTTCTGTCTTTGCTCATCAAATAAAAGAAACATAATTTTAAAAATGTATAAGTACAATCCATATAAGCAATATTTACAGATTTAAACACCTTGTTGACAAACTAGTTCATACTGTTTACTTAGGAACCTAGATAAATGAAACCTGCTTCCTTTTGAGTGGAGATGAAAGAGTAAGTTTTGGGCCTTGCTAGGTACAGTGTCACTGAGAAATGAGAAAATTTATTTTCCATGTTTATGCGGTATTATGTGATATTCAGTATGTATAATTACAGTGTTAATAATTCAATGGATGTTTTACAAATGACATATGAGCTGCTAACTTTGCTAAGATTTTTTCAAAGAGAACATATTCCTAACTCTGAAATGAAACAAGTACATGACAAATTAATTGTTTTACTTTAATTTAAAAACATTGCTATGTAGCACCAGGGCACAGTGCTTCATTCATTTATTTATTTATTTATATTTTATTAGACAGTCAGTTATACAGAGGAGGAGAGGCAGAGAGAAAGATTTTTCCATCTGGTGATTCACTATTCAAGCGGCCACAACTGCCAGAACTGAGCACATCTGAAGCCAGGAGCCTGGAGACCTTCCAAGTCTCCCACGCAGGTGTAGGGTCCCAAGGGTTTGGGCCATCCTCGACTGCTTTCCCAGGTCACAAGCAGGGAGTTGGATGGATGGGAAGTGGGGCTGATGGAATATGAACCGGCGCCCAAATGGGATCCTGGCGTGTGCAAGGCGAGGACTTTAGCCACTAGGCTACCATGCCGGGCCCACAGTGTTTCTTATGGGTGAACTTTAAATTGTATGGAATTGTTAGGAGGACAAGATCACTGTATATTGTAGTAAAACAGCACACCATACAGAGAAGGTTACTTCTTAGTAATGTAGGTAGCAGTGTTAGCACGAATGCCTTATTTTTCAAAATAGCTACTTGGTTTTCTATTACTAATAAGTCCATTTTAAAGCACATTGTATTTTACCAAATCAACAAGATCCACATTGTTTCAACTTGTCCTACCGTTATTTTGGATGTTAGTTTGCTTCTGGCTTCATATTTATTATTGAACATTTAGATAAGATCATAGTTGCAATCAAATCGTCTGTATTCTTAAAACTTTTCATGGAACTTCTATGCGTATTAAATCTCAGTAGCCCTGCTACTCCTTCCGGTACTTAGCCCAGAGTAAGAGGGAGCAAGTGTAGGCAGAGGGCTTAACAAAAGGCTGGCATGATCTGTGATCTGCTTTACTGTATAACAGTTATGGGAAATAATGTCTAGGATATTATCAATTACATACAACCCTGACGACCCTCCTCTTCCAATATAAGTGTAAACCTGGTACAGCTTGTGTTATGAAAACTTTAAAATTTACTGTATCCATGTCTTAAGGAAAATTAAATAAAAATATGAGTTTGTCAAGTAAATGAAAGAATATTTAAATGGAAATGTTGATTTGTGTGAGATTTGCTTCCTAACAGGTTCTATAAGCACTAAAATCTTCCTAGTTATTAGCCAGATCTTACAAGTAAAGCCGCATGTCATATTTTCCTTGGTTGTGAAAGAATTCATTTACATCCTGAATACATTTGTGGCAGCACATCATCGATAGCAATTGTCTAAATTAATTTTTAAAAGATCTATTTATTGGAAATGCAGATTCACAGAGAGAAGGAGAGACAGAGAACAAAATCATCTGTCTGCTGGTTCAAAACCCAAGTGGCTGCAATTGCTGGAGCTAAACTGATCTGAAGCCAGGAACCAGGAGTTTCTTTTGGGTCTCCCATGTAGGTGCAGGTTCTCAAGGCTTTGGGCCGTGCTCTGCTGCTTTCCCAGGCCACTAGCAAGGAGCTGGATGGGAAGGGGTATGAACCAGTGCTCATATGGGATCCCGGCACGTGCAAGGTGAAGGCTTAACTGCTGAAGCATTGTGCAAAGCCGCTCATGTTTACTTTGATGTGAAAACATTTAGAGTAATTTAAACAAGACTCTAGGATGAATAAAAGCAAGAAAGGAGAACAAACCCAAGAAACAAGCTTGTGCTAAGTGAACAGGGAGAGGAGGTGGAGGTGGTTGTAATTAAGATCCTCATGAAAAAAGAGAAATGAAAATTGGGAAGATAGGGGATGCTGGGAATGTATGTATGAGGCAAAGGTGGGCGGAGAGAGAGAAAGAGAGAGAGAAGGAAAAAGAGATAGGAGGAGAAAGCAGAAGGGAGAGTGATTAAGAGCAAAAATTTTAATAGGATAAACATGTGTCCTGTTGCTTGTCCTTAAAGAATGATTGGTTTTAAATATTTTATGTATTTTAAATATTTTTCTATTTGCAAAACATTCACTATTAGAGAAATAAAAAGAGGAGCTGTGGAATATAAAAGAAATAGCTGGAAAAATTTTTGCTTTTGTAGTGTTTAGATTTTGTTGAACAGACAACATGAGGACAAGATGACTTAAGAATAAATAAAATCTGTATACGGTAAAAAAGTGCATTGGAATCGTTGTTGGGTGGTAATGAACTATTCACCCGTTGAGTTTTAGTGTCATTTATCAGCCGTGGTTGGCATATAAAACACAGGTCAATAGGTCATGTTCAGGATAACCAATGTGTTCAAGGGTGAAAGTTATGAAGAGAAAGATAGAAAAGCCTGATTTCAAGTAATTGATATCCAATTCAATGTTAAAAAAGTTGTGACAAATTCAGAAATAATCTGAGTAGAACATGATCTGAGGCAGTCAAATTTGGGAGCAGTTTCTCCCCTCATCATTTTTAACCAGTATAAATGACAATGACTTCATCAATCATTTCCCCTTCCATTTCTCCTCCTCCTTCCTCTTGGCTCCTTTTTTGAACAAGAGAGCATTGTTATCACTGCCTTTGAAATGGCTCTGCCTACTAAACGCATTACCTGTGTCACAGGCCTCGTTTCTAGTGACTCACTTCCTTTACCACGTGGCATGTACCTCTGTCTTATGTACATGCCTGGTAATTTAGTGTAGTAAAAAGCCCATTATATTATTTACCATCTTAACCACTTTAAGTACACAGCAGTGTTAGACGTGTTAGGTACATTACTATTGCTATAGAACAAATCTCTGGAATCTGTTAAGCTGCCAGGGTGGAAACTCAATAACCATTAACTCTCTCTTTTCCCCTATCCTCCAAGCCCTAGTAACAGCTCCGTTATTTCCATTAAAATAATGTCTTGAGGGTTCACCCACAATGGGGTGTGTGAGAGGATCTTCGAACTTGCTAATGCCACATAATAAGTATTCCATGGACTGTACACATTGCATTTGTATCTGCTCAATGTTACAGTGCATTTGAGCTATTGTGATGAACAGTGCCGCTATGAACCTAGGTGCGCAGACATCTCCCTGAGATCCTGCTTCCAGTTGTTTTGGAGAGATTCACAGTGGGGTTGTTGAACGATGGCCAGTCCTACTCTCAGTTTCTAGTGGAACATTCCTAGTGTTTTCCACAGTGACTGCATCACTTTATAACCCCACTAAGAGTGGACAAAGATTTCTAGGTTTTGCACATTCTTGCCAAAACCTGTTTTCTGGTGTGTGTGTTTGTGTGTGTGTGTATGGGAGCTTTGCTAATAGGTGGGAGACTGTATAAAACTGCGGTTTTGGTTTGCATTTCTCTGATAACTATGAGGTCGAGTATCTTCATGTGTTCACTGATCATTTATATATCCTCTTTGGAAAAGTGTTCACTGAAGTCCTCTACCTATTTCTTAACAGGGTTATTTGCTTTATTATTATTGAGTTATAGGGAGTTCTGTAGGTTGGCTTTCTTTCTTTTAAGATTTGTTTATTTTTATTGGAAAAGCAGATCAGATTTGTAGAGAGAAAAGAGATGAAGCAAAAAAATCTTGCAGTCACTAGTTCACTAAAGCCAGAAGCCAGGAGCTTTTTCTGGGTCTCCCATATGGGTGCAAGGTCCTAAGGCTTTGGGCCATCCTTTAGTGCTTTCCCAGGCCACAAGCAGGGAGCTGGATGGGAAGTGAAGCACCTGGGACCTGAATTGGCACCCATACAGGATCCTGGTGCTTGCAGGATGAGGATTTAGCCCTGAGCCAATGGGCCATGCCCTGTAGGTTGGCTTCTATTCCTCTGTTTCTCTCCTTTAAAAACAAATCTTTAATTTTGAGATTGTTCCATTTATTTATTTTTGTTTTTGTTTGTACTTTTGGCATGATACCAGAAAGTCATTGCCAAATCCACTATCTTTCTATAATTCCTTCAAAAAGTACTATAATATTAGGTCTCATATTAGATCTTTTATCTATCTTGGATTAATCTCCTTAATATCATGTTGGATAAGAGGTCAGCATCATTTTCTCAGTGTGGAAATCTAACTTTCCCATTACCATTTGTTGAAGAGACTTTCCTTTACCTTTTAGTGTGTCTTGATCCCTTTGTGGAAGATTGTTTAACCATATAGATAATTTCCAAGTGATGAGGGTTTGATTTATTATTAAAAAATTTTTTACAACACAGTAGAAATCATACTTCAAAGGTTAAAATATGATTTTTCCCAGGCTGGTGATATTTGGTATATTAGTTTTATTGTTACTCTAATGAAGTATTTGAGTTTGGGTATCTTATAAACTTAAGTAGTTTATTTTACTTAGTGGTTCTGGAGGACTCATGCTGAGGGACTGCATCTGGTGATGGCCATCTCCCACAAATAATGTCAAAACTCTAGTGAATGGTCTGATACACTGTTGCAATGTTGGGCAGCAGTAGCAAGTTGTAGCTGCCAGTCAGGCATTCCGCTTTCATTGATTATGAAGGTAAATAACCAATACTGTATATAGAACTGTGTTGCTAAGCCATGATGTTTGCTAGATTATGGGTATTAGGTACATTTTCAACTTAAGAATATAATTCCACTATAAATAAAGAAAATATCAGTTGTGATGATTTATTTCTGGATTTTTACTCTATTCTAGAATTCCGTATGTCTATTTTAATGCCAGTTGCACACTGGTTTATTATCACTTTGTAATATCACAATATCAGTGTGACATCTCCAACTTTGTTTTCTTTTTAATGATTTTGCCCCCCTATTCTTAACAATTCAAGTTATCTTAAGATTTTAAAATGAATTTTATAATGCCTTTTTTTCCAAATCTGCAACAAAACGCAATTGAGATTTCAGTAAGAATTATGTAAAATCTGTGGGTTGTTTCTGTAAACATGAGATGTCTATTTGTGCTCTGAAACGTCTCTAAGTTGGGCCCCGCGGCGTGGCCTAGCAGCTAAAGTCCTCGCTTTGAAAGCCCCGGGATCCCATATGGGCGCCGGTTCTAATCCCGGCAGCTCCACTTCCCATCCAGCTCCCTGCTTGTGGCCTGGGAAAGCAGTTGAGGACGGCCTAATGCATTGGGACCCTGCACCCGCGTGGGAGACCCGGAAGAAGTTCCTGGCTCCTGGCTTCGGATCGGCATGCACTGGCCCGTTGCAGCTCTCTTGGAGAGTGAATCATCGGACGGAAGATCTTCCTCTCTGTCTCTCCTCCTCTGTGTATATCTGACTTTGTAATAAAATGAATAAATCTTTAAAAAAAAAGTCTTCAAGTAAAGTTTTATAGTATTCAATATCTTTCATTTATTTTCTATTTTTAAAGACTATCTCAAGCATTAAAGATGTTAATGCTGCTCTAAGTGGGATTATTTTCTTAATTTCCTTTTTTGGATGTTCATGGCTGCTGAATAAAAAGAAATTAACTTTTGCATCTGAGCTTTGCTGAATTTTTTAGTATATCGCTGCTGAGGAGAGCACAAGGTTTGCTGAATTTTTTACTAGTTGTAACAGTTTTTACATGTAATCTTTAGCTTTCTACTTGAAAGATCACATCTATGAGCAGAAATAATTTTACTTCTTCCTTTTCATTTCAGACGTTTTGTATTTCCTTTTCTTCCCAATTGCTGTTGATAGTGCTTCTAATTCAATGTTGAATATAAGTTTAGCTAGTCATTTTTAAAAAAGATTTATTCATTTATTTTAGGCAGAGTCATAGAGAGATGGAGAAACACACAGAGAAAAGGATCTTCCTTCCCCTGGTTCATTCCTCCCCAACGGCTACAACCATCAGGTCTGGGCTATGCTAACTTCAGGAGGCAGAAACCCTTAAAATGAAATAGGAGGAGTCAGAGAGCTACAGGTATTGAACAAGCTCACTGAGCGCTTGTTGAAGATCTGTGGGAGAGGTGATTGTGGTGTGTAGAAGAGAGGGAGAGAAGAGATTAGGTTGGAGGCAGTGACAGAGCTGATCCTTCAACTTCTGAGGTCTACCACTTGGAATTATTTAGGAGCAGTAAAGAGGTTTAGAAAGAGGCATTCTGAAGCTAGAGAAATTTGCAACCCACGCATAATTCACAAAAGAACGTAATTACTACAGGGAGATTTTAGCCTAAAATTCAGAAATAAAAATATTAGGCTAGGCACGGTTGTACTCAATTAATTAAAGCCCTACTCCTTTTTATATGGAGATCTTGACCTATTCTATTGAGGAGGCCATGCTATAAAGCTAGATGTTCAGTTTCAAGAAAACTTTTTAAAGAATTATTTATTTATTTTTAAAATATTAATTACATTGCATTATGTGATGTAGTTTCATAGGCTCTGGGATTCCCCCACCCGTCCCCGTGTCTTCCCCCCATGGTGGTTCCTCCACCTTGCTGCAATATTACAGTTCAAATTCAGTCAAGATTCTTTCATTGCAAGCATATACCAAGCATAAAGTCCAGCATCTTATTGTCCAGATAAATTCAGTGGTTTCTTGGGGAGACCATCTCTGGTCTGAAGGCAGAGCTGGCAGAATATCATCCCAATCAATTAAAAGCCACAACATAGCATCAACAACAATTTACAACATTATGGAGTTATTTGACATGATATTGAGTAACCAATATGTTAATAGGAAAATGCAAGTTCTTAACCACATCCTGTGACTACTTCATTGACATTTTAATTTTAGTTTATATACAACTGAATTCTATACACCTTAAAATGGCTATAGGGTACTATTCAGCTGTCTCATGTATATTTTCGTGTTAGTATTTAGCAGTTTATAGTGTTGAAGCATAATTTTGCTGAACTTGGCAGATTTTAGGATAGTCTAAACTGGCTTATAACTCTAACAAGGCATATGTCAACAGTTGAGGTGCAGAACAATTTTAGGAGAGGTGTGCAGAGAAATCTTTAATACCTTAGTGAGGAGTAACTAATCTTTGTGTTACCTAGTAAGGTATGTGTGAATGCACGCTGTGTTGTGTAAAACCATAGATACTGACTAGAAACAGACAAATTAATTAAAAGTTGTTGTAGCCGCAATGAAGAAATACAGGTGTTTATTGTATTATAATGGTGCTATTGAGTTGTAAAGTATACTGAGAGCTCATTTTATTTATCACTTAAGTTATTGTGTGTATTGTGTGTGTATGTGTGGTGATGGTTTTAAAAGGGATTACATATTTTATTTGGAAGACGGAAGTAGAGCAAGGGATATAGAGAACTGCTGGTTCACTCCTCACAGGCCCACAACTGGTTCGTGCCAGGTCAAAGCTTGGAGCCAATAATTTAATCCAGGGACAGGTATTTGAGCCACACCAACTGTTTCTCAGATGTGTGTTAGCCAGGAGTGGGCCTGGAACTGGAACAGGGATTTGAATCCAGGCATTTCAGTGTGGTTGCGGGTGTTCCACTGCTTCATGCATCTGTATCGCTTGCTGGCTTGTGAGTCTCTGCACCCTAGAACTCTGTGAGTACCAGGCTCATATATTGTATTGCTCATTGGATAGCTCTGCTTGCATGCTGTGAAGACATCTCAAACTCTCTTTAAAATAGAACCTTTCATCTCTTTCAGACTGGTTCCTTCTATGTACCATTTCTTATCCAGAAAATGGCACCACTATCCGCCCAGTTGTTTAAGCCCAGAAAGCTCACTTGCATCCATAGCATTGAATTGTTGTCAATTCCTCTGAAATTATCAAATCCAGTTAGTCTTCTCTACTCATATTTCTGATTCTAATACCTTAGGTTAATCTACATCCAAAAACTTGTCTCATCGACTGGAACTGGGCTCTCACTGATAGGTTGGACTCCGGTGTTGCACTTGCAGTTATTTTCCCACCTGCAGCATACTCCATCTTTTTAGAGGACTAACTTCAGTGAGTTGTTTTCATGTTGTAAAATCAAAGCAAAACATACCTAAGTAAAACAGAAACCAAAAATCAATACTTCCCCACAGCCCATTGACTAATATTCCAGCTCATGGCTTTCTATGATCTTACCATCTTATCACTGAAGTCTCAGTTTTCACTATTGTATGTATATATTTAGATTTTATTTATTTTTATTTGAAAGGCAGATATACAGAGAGGAGGAGAGACAGAGAGGAAGATCTTCCATCCGTTGATTCACTCCCCAAATGACAACAACGGCTGGAGCTGAGCCAATCTGAAGCCAGGAACCAGGAGCTCTTCTGGGTTTCCCAGGCAGGTGCAGGGTTCCAAGGCTTTGGGCTGTCTTCGACTGCATTCCCAGGCCACAAGCAGGGAGCTGAATGGGAAGCAGGGCCGCCGGGATTAGAACCGGCGCCCATATGGGATCCTGGTGAATTCAAGGTTAGGACTTCAACCATTACGCTATCGCACCAGGCCCTTCACTATTGTATATTAAACTTTTAACCCCCTACCCTGGAAAGTACTATGTTTCCTCTTTCACTTCCGGAGTGTGTTTTATTCTAAGCCTGGAAATTTTATCCTGCTCTTCATCTTTCAGCTCCCAGCCTCACATATTATTTCCTCCAAAACACCTCTCTCAGATGGATTTGGTGTCCTATGTCTACTTACATAGTATCTCATGCAGGTATTGTTGTCTCTACAAAGAAGGAAATGTAAATTGAGAGAGAGATTTGCCCAGTGTCGCATAGCTGTGAAGTATCACAACCAGTCCCTAAATCCAAAGCTTTTGGCTTTTACTCAGGACTGAGTGATTATTTCACATTATACTTTCATATCCATAATTTTATGTGATCAAAAATGTGCTTAGGTGAAATCATTTTCTGCTTTATGAAAGTTTCATCTGGACTTATTGCTTTTTTATGTCCCTTGCTCCTTGGCTATGTGTTTATATTCCCTCTCAGATTCCCCAGGGAGGTAATCCTAATGGTGGGATTGGTGCTCTCTGTTGAATTGATGACCACATGTTTGTTTCTCCTGGTAGTGTCTTGGTGAGAGAGATTTGTCCCCATCCCTTCCAGACCTTAGTCTAATACAGAGCACAGTCAATGTACTGTAAACCAGATCATGAAAACACATGTCTGTAACTCCTGCACATCCATTTCTGATGTTTTTTATTTCCATGAGATAATATAAATTGTCCAGCTTGTCCTCAGGATAAGGTGTGACCTCTCTGCCCCAAGAGAACCATTCCCAGGCAATCTCAAGACCTTGCCGTTGGAGCTAGGTTCCTACATCTCTGATTGCTGTATGGGAGTTTGATATCAGATTTTTCTCTGTTCATATACTGTCAAGATGAGATTGCAAGGGCTAATGAAGGCCTCTTGTGTTTCTGTTTTACATGTGTGTGCACAGAGGCACACAGCTTTTCCAGGTGTTATTTCAGCTCTCTTTTTCTCATCATCACCCCCTACCCCCAACCCATTCACCACTGCCATTGAAGACTTAATAAGCTAAATATTTCATCTTTCTTGGGGTTGGTAGAAATAGCTTGAGTTACAATTTCTAGGATGTGCCTTATTCTAAGGGTTAGAATTTTTCCTTCATCATTTGTGAGTGGTGTCATTTGAAAACACCATATCATCATTCTTAAGGACTTTCATGACTCATAATGTGGATGTAGGAGCTGATATTAGGCTGCTGCTTGAAATTCCCACATCCCGTAATGGCCTGGGTTCAGCTGTCAGCTCCTGTGCTTCTGATGCACAACCTGGAAGGCAGCAGGTGGGTCACACACTTGTGTCCTTGTTACCCATACTGGGTATTCTTAATCAAGGAAGACTTAGAGTTTCAGGTTTGTGACTTGAGCCGGGCCCAGCCCTCATGGTCAAGCCCATTTGGAGTGTGAATGGGGGAGATCTGTGTGTTTCTGTCTCTCTGTGTGTCTCTCTGTCTTTCACATGGGATGAAAATCTCGGTAATAAAATTCTAAAAATGAAAGTCTCGGTAAACTTCATTGTTATGTCCTATACAATTGAATTTTTTTTCATTGCTTGTGAGATGTCATCATTGTATTTTATTCTCTGTTTCGTACCTGGCAGCACACTAAAATTCCTTGTGACACTTAAAAGTTTTTTTTTTCAATTTCCTAAAACATGCAAATGCTGAGACTTATTTGATCAGAATATTTAGGACTAAAGCCCTAGCATTGGTATTTTTAAAAATGATTTTAAGTTATTGCAATGAAGAGCTCAAACTTTGGCATAAGTCATAATGTTTCTACAATGTTTATGCATGCTTATTGGGTGTCATAAAAATTTGGGGGACACACACCAGGACAATATTAAATTGATGAAATGTATAAAGGGCACATGAGGGTACTCCAAGTTTGCAGAATGTTTTGAAACCCATATAACTTTTTTTTTCCCACAGTACATATTTCCGTGATCTTTTTGGAGTCTACACAGGCATGGAGTTTGTTTATTTATTTTTTGCACCCAAATAAACTTACCTTTTAATTCAATTTCTATTCAAACTTTTTGAGGCTTCATGATAAATTATTTTAAAATAATGCCTATGAAAATAATGACAAAACAGGATCTCCAAAGCAAACAAAAAATAAACAATAACCCCCTGCCAGCTATATATGTAACTTGCAAAGAATAGAGAGAAGTCATTCTGTTTTACTAACCCAGATGGGGTGACATTGAGGGAGTTGTTAGTTGGATTCTCTGGAAAGTTGAAAATCTATGATTTTCTTTTTTTTTTTTTTCTTAAGAAGAGAAATCAATGATGGAAACATTTCTGAGAATAAGTCACTAAAACCAACCAAAATGTAGCATGCTAAATTCAAGGAAGCAGCTAAAGCAATGTATTCATCAGTGTAACTTGAAACATTAACCCTTTGGAAACTACAGGTATCTATTTAGTGTGACATGGAAAAGGGCTATCAGATAACGGAGCCCATCCTCAAGGGAGCCTCCTGGACTGTTTCTGGTCCCCAGATAGAGGATAACACACTCCTTATAGCCCAGAGGCCATCCTCTTAAGTACTGCCTTGGCAGGCATCCTGGAAAATGCTAGTGTTGTCAGGGCTAAGTTACTCAGAGATCTCTTTTGGACATGATAAAGCAAGCAAAACAAAACAAAACAAAACCCTCCACACAGGAACAGCAAACAATCCAGCATGGCTGTAAAAGGATGGGCTAGTGAAATTGACATAGAGCATCATTTTTCATGCTGTGAGATTCAAAAGGAGAAAAGAATGCTCTGAGTTGAGAATCTAACTTCTTGCTTTTGGCGATAGCATTGAGCGACAAGTGATCCAATAGGTCCCACTTTTGAAGATCGTGATTTTATAAGCAATAGACGTTTCAGGTATCAGTAACCCGTGTTGCACGGGTTTAAGGTGATTGTTGACAGTTATTTTGACATCTGTTAACACTATCCTTGTTTGAAAATAAATCTGATATAAATTGCTGCTGAAAATAAGAACCTCTGGTTTTTAAATTGTAACAAGAACACAATTGTCAGTATGCTGACAGAAAAGGAAAACAAGCTAAAAAAAAAGAGATCAGTATTTACTGGGCTTAACTGAGTGGTTTATATGTTCGGAATAAAACTGATCTTGTACGTATTATTAATTTAAAAAGTGACGGCTAACTTTCAAGGAACTGAAAGGCCCTGCCGGGTCACATACCTTTTTCAAATTTTATTTTGGAGTCTTTGTTCCATTTATAGTTAGCTTGTTTGCTTGTTTGCATAGAAACTCCATCATAACCACCAGTTAGGAAAAATAAAGATGTATTTCACCACAGGTTTGTTATTTTCGGAACTGGTACCGTCAAAGGTTATTTCAGCCATCTTTGATGATATACAATGAATTGTATTCTTTCTCAGTCTTATCTATTCCTTTTGTTTTGTTTTGTTTCACAAACATACAGATCCTCACAAGTTTTATTTATAGAAGCATAAATAAAATACGTTCTAGTTTCTCTTATGGTTTCTTTTTTCCACCAGTGGCTGAAATAGAAGTATGTTGTTTAAGTTACTTTGAATTTTCTTTATTAAAAATTCACTTTCATCTACTTTGAAAGCTAGAGAGAGAGGGAGAGAGAGAATTCACTCTCATTCTTGAAACGCATGCAAAAGTCAGGGCTAGCTAATTTATCATATTGCTTATGATCTCCAGTTTACTTCCCTTTGGGTTAGAGTGCATAGGTTATGTTATTTTGATCTTTCACGTGTGTTGAGTCTTGTTTTATGGTCAGATATGTGAGCATGCGTATGTATCATTCATCATTATAGAAATAACTATCAGGTAAAAAAGAGTAAATTAAAAAAAATCTTCCTATAAGATATTTTGTGTGCTCTAACATTTTAATAATTTCCCTTCTTAACTCTTTCCATATATGCCTTCAACTTATGGCCACAAGCTATTGTTAGCTCCAAAGGGCATGCTTGAGGGTTGTTCCTGGGGAAATCTCTTGGCTGTTTGAGCAGAGTTAAGAGGTCCTTTGGAGGAGACTGCTGTCCGTCTTGGAGGCAGAGGTGAGGGCTTGAGGTGGGGATAGGCAAGCATTGGTTCTGAAGAGCAGCTTCCCTGCTTGCCTGCTGTGCCAGGATTCAGAAATACAGAGCCTGTGTCTTTTGATTCCACTAAGGATGCTTAGAACCACTCTTCATCTGCAAGGCACAGTGACTGAGTTTACAGCCCTTGGTTTATAGTTTGCGTGAAGGATGTCGCTGCATATTCAGAATCTGGACACTGTAAGAAGCCTATAAAGGAAAAGATTCCCAACTTTTAAAATATAGACAGAAATTGATACCAAAAAGGGAATGTGCTTTTATAAGACCTACTGTTCATAGTTCATAACTTTATTACTCAATATTGCTCAATAGTTCATCATTTTTTCACTTTTCCATTTGGGAAATGATTATTTGAAAATGGCATCATGGATGAATGAGGAAAAAAAGATGTAATGCAATTAGGATAATAATCTCTGTATAAATTCAAGGTAGCACTTCAGTTAAATAAAATTGAAAATCATGATGACTTATGAAACAAAACCATGATGACTTATGAAACAAAATGATGCAGTACTACTTTCTTACAATATTATAATTTAAAAAATACTATATGTTTAATAACAACATAATACATTTGAATTGTTTTTGGTTTGGCTTAGTCTACCAGGACATGGAGAAAATCATGACATAAAGAAAATATATTGATCGACACCAGCATTTCCTACAGCTATAGTAAGAGATATTTGAGAACAGGAACCATCCTGTAGGATAAATTGTTTCAATCTTCCTATGAAGTTTTTTTCACATTAAAATGAACATACAGGAAATTGATTTGAGTTTTAATTTACTTTTCACCATAATTACACACATGCCATATTTTGAGTAACAGATCTGTTGGCATCAAATAACTAAGGGAGAAAGTTGACACTATACCCGCTACAATGAACATCTGTGGGAACTCCTTTCAAATTTGCTGGCTCGGTGCAGACAAAGGCAAATGAAAACAATGAAAAAAATTAAAACTATGTAAAATAAAGATAAATTTGTGGATGCAAACAGTACTTTTAGTTAACAACTTATAAAAGTAAACAGTTCTCATTAATCTAAAAAAAATCATAAGTAAAAAAATCTCCCTCAATGGAACATTTTTATTTTTTAAATTTTAGATGGCATTTATATGGTTGATAAGGGTGGGAAAGATTGAGGGTTAGGAAAAAGTGGGTGTGATCATTGTTTCCAAATTTTCTATTTCTTCTTCTGTTTCTAAGGGGAGGGGGAGAGATAAGGAGAGAAGCCATACCCAACCTCCCAACTGTCCCAGTATCCGGGGATGGGGGACGGCCACTTGATCTCAACCTAGGGTCCTGATGTGATGCATGTTCTAAGATGGTTCTGCCCAATTGGTTTTGATAGTTCTGAAATGCCAATTTTGACAATCCAATGGCTGACATAGTCAACCTTAGAGTCTCCATTCATTTAGATATTTGCTGTCATTGCTTGGCTAGGATAATTGTCCAATTTGTTCTGTTCTCCTTCCTCTGCTATGGTACCAGATGTCTTCTGCAGGCCCAATGGGCTGCCATTTCCTCTGGATCTGGGCCAGCATCCACTACTCCGTCTTTTGCACTGAGGAAGACCAGTTCTCACAGGTGAGCAAAAGGCCCTGGGCCTGGCAACCTGGGTCCTGCTTGTTCCTCTGCCCCCAGGCTCGCAGACCAGCATCCACCACGCAGGTAGGCCCAAGGATTTGGGCCAGGCATCCCAGGCCCCACTAGATCTGCCACCCCCAGGGCTAATGGACTCAGCACCTGCCATGCGGTTGGGTCCAAGGCCCGAAGCCAGCAGATTTGGGCCCCATTGTACCCCTTGCACATTGTGCTCACGGACCCGGCACCCACTGTTCAAGCAGGCACGAGGACGTGGGCCAGGTGACCTCGGCCCTGTTGGACCACTGCCACAGGGGCTAATGGACCCAGCATCCACCATGCAGGTGAACCCAAGGACCTGGCCTAGGCAATCCAGGCCCAGACAGAACCCCCATCCCTGGGGCTCATGGACCCAGCATTCACAGCCCTCAGACTAGAATGGCTTGCCTCAACTCTGAATCTACCAGAGGATACTGTAGCTTGGTTCAGGCCAGCCTGCCCCCAGTTCTAGCTCCTGCAGGTGGGGGCTGCAGCCTAGCCAGGCCCAGCTAGCCCCCAGTCCCAGCCCTAATGTGAACTGGCTGGCTCAACTGGCCCTTTCTACGCCCCATCCTGGTTCTCAGATCTGCCATTGGATGTTGTGAATTGGACCAGCCTGGTCTGCTCCCAGACCTGACACACATGTATGCTAGCAGGTCCTGAAACCTGGGCTGGTCTGGGTCGCTCCTTGCTTTGGTTCTTACACTCACCTGCAGGGACTGCATCCTGACAAAGCAGTTGCCCAAGTTTCTGTAACAGGTCACCTCCCAGTGGCAGATGTTGCACACACTGGTGGGTCCTTGGCCCAAGTTGACTTTGTCTATCTCTCGTCCTGGCAGGAACAATGACTTTGCCCAACTGTCCCACACCCATTCCAGGTTTTTATTGGTGGGTGTTACAGCTCAGCCATACGTGGTCCATACCCAGACACAATTCTCATGTAGTTCAACAATAGTTGAGACCTAGCCCAGCTCATTCTACACCGACACTGGCTCTCATGAGTACCAGTGATACTGGAGTCTAGCCCCGTCTGGTGCTCCTCAGACCCAGTCTACACAATCCCAAGGAAGACTGCAGCCATGTCCAGCCCTGCCCACTGCCCATTCTCACCAGTGGGAATCCCAACCCAGCCGTGGCATCCCCTTAGCTCTCCAAATCAAGCCTGTTCTCAGCCACAGATCTTGTGCATGCCAATGGAGATGTTGTTCCATGTGGGTGAGCACACATTTCCTCACAGATTCTGTCCCCAGACCTGATTCATTCACATGCTGGTTAGTGTCATGGCCTAGCCTCACATCACTCATTCCCTGTTCCAACTCTCACTGGTGGATACCATGATCTTGACCTACCTGGTAGCCCCCAATCCTAGCTTTAGTGAATACCTGTGAGTGGTATTTGGTGGTCATCAATGCTAACTAACCCCAGCTCTGGCTTCCCATGTGTGCTGGTACTTTGGTCTGACCCTTAAAAGTCATCCTATCCTGTTCCCCACTCTAAAGTGCTCAGTCTCAGCCCCTCATTTAGCTACAAGTTCAGTGGCCCTGTCCATGGAAGTCCCTCAGAAGTCATTCCTCACCTGGACATGAACATCAGGTGCCAGTTCACGCCCACATGTGCCATCCTCCAGACTGCCTATTGGCCCACACCCCCAAGTCCCTGGAAGTTGCCTGGGCTGCTCAACCCAGAATTTCACTGGCTCTAGCCATGCGATGAGTAGGGTGGAAATGCCAGATCTTGAGCCTAGGCTATCTGGGATCCAGTCTCAATCAATGCATCATTTTAATTGAAAGAAATTCCATGGAAAGAGAATTATTTTTTCCAGATAAAAAGTTTACTTCTCTCAGTGTTTAAGTTGTCATCATGTAGCTTTTTTTAATCAACAAAATATTGAACATTATGTAGTGTAGTAGGTCTAGTTGAGTGAATGAAAGAAATACACACATTTTGAATTCTACCAGGCAGAGTGATTTTGTTTCTGTTTATTATAAGAGTACCTATACATTTTCAGGTGCAAATATTGGATCTCTCCATAGAAGACCATGAAATACAAGACACTGAAGTATTATACTGAATAATTATCTTAAGAATTTTAATAAAAGGAGCATAAGTTATAGAATTATGGATTTAAAGCAACGCAGTGATAAATATTTCTGTAGGAATAGCCCTTCTGGAATGAAAAGCTTCAGGACTCAATGGATGTGTTGCAAAATTTCTGAACCACCTTGAGGGAAAGAAAGGCGGAGGCCTATGTGTAATAAGCATGTAAGTGAAACTATAAAACTGGAGGCTATGCAGCCCCAGCTCTCACAGGAACCTCCAAGACCAGAGCTGGAAGACAGGATTTACCTGAAAAGATCAGCCAAGGGTCAGCTATGTCTTATTTCTATAGTTTGTGCATTAGAGAGGGTATACCTAAGAAGCCGTTGAACTTGACGGGACAATAAGATACTGGACTCTATGTTTGGTATACGCTTGCAATGGGGAAATCTCAACTGAACTTGAGCTGTGGTTATGCAACAAGGTGGAGGAATCCACCATGGTGGGAGGGTTTGGGGAGGGGTGGGGAGAACCCAAGTATCTATGTAACTGTGTCACATAATACAATGTAATTACTGAAGTTAAATAATAAATAATTAAAAAAATAAATAAATAAAATAAGAAATCTCACATGGGTAAACAGAGGTCAGCATGAAATTCCAGGCAGCAACTGAGAGACTGAGTTCTGTTTCACAGAAAACTCAGATGGAAAGTTTCTTTTCCACCACCCTCTTCTTTTTTTTAAGCCAGCTATCATTAGGCACAGGTATTACAATACTAAAGTCAATCCTCTCTGAAATGTCGAATAAAGAGTAGGAGCAGTTGAAGTTAAAAAAAAAGAAAAAAAGCAGCAAGATTCCCAGGAAGATTTGGCTTATGTTTGAGAGGAAGATGAATTGATTTATTTTTGTAAGCAAATATCTTTCAAATGTCTAATCAGTTTTGTATTCAGGAGGTAAAATGAGAAAATGTTGATTTCACCAGTATAGAAAAAAGAACAATGATATCTCTAGCTAGTAATTTCATGAATAAGACTAAATCATAGGCATTTGAGAAGATGGGTTATGAATATTACATTGTACCACAGACATTGTATGGGATGGCAAGAACTCGACTCCACAGAACATGTTCATTTTAAGTAGGGATGAAAAGCACCAAGGTCCATTTTGCATGAACCCATGAAAAATATCTGTGATTTCTTCTGTTCAATAGGACATTATTTTGACAAAGAAAAAGTTTAAAGACAAGAGAGGATTTATAGAGGCATGAAAAGGATGGAAACATGACAAAACAAACAAACAAAAAACCCAACATATCAGGAAATTTCTAATGGGCAAAGAACATAAGTTGGATAAGTGAGGATAGATAGGTTGTTATTAAGATGAATAAAGATAAAAGTATGGGGCCCAGCGGCGTGGCCTAGCGGCTAAAGTCCTCGCCTTGAATGCCCCGGGATCCCATATGGGCTCCGGTTCTAATCCCGGCAGCTCCACTTCCCATCCAGCTCCCTGCTTGTGGCCTAGGAAAGCAGTCGAGGAAGGCCCAATGCATTGGGACCCTGCACCCGTGTGGGAGACCCGGAAGAGGTTCCTGGTTCCCGGCTTCGGATCGGCACGCACCGGCCCGTTGCGGCTCACTTGGGAAGTGAATCATCGGACGGAAGATCTTCCTCTCTGTCTCTCCTCCTCTGTGTATATCTGACTTTGTAATAAAAAAACAAATAAATCTTAAAAAAAAAAGATAAAAGTATGGTAGTCCGAGGAAACCTACAAGGAGGAACTTTTTAAAAATTTGTTTTAGCTGTCTGTGTATTTTTTTCCCCTTTCAATGTTGATCCTCCTGTGGAAGTGAATGCTAACTAGCAACACAGGGTGACAGCATCATTAGTTAACTTGGAGATTTTGGAGTGTATATTCTGGGTTAAAACCACCCCTGAGAATACCTATGTGCCTTGTCCAGCTTACTCCACTTCTGATCCAGCTTCCTACAGGAGTATCAGTGGGTGATGGCCCAAGTGCTTCAGTCCCAGTTAGCCATGTGGGAGGCTGGAATGCCAGCTCCAGCATCAGCCTGATCCAAGCCTGGTTGATGTGGGCATCTGGGGAAGGGAACCAGGAGATGAAGACATCTCTCCTTTGTGCTTTCCTCCTCTTTGTCTTTCAAACAGATGATAAAGTAATAAACATTTTCTTTTTAAAGAAAGGAGGCCTTGCATATTAAATTATTACTATGAATACTAATGGTTCTAGAGTAGGCCTTTGTCGTTAATCTGGACTTGATGCTGTACTAAGTGCTGAAGGTTGTAAAAAAAAAACCCACAAACTAAATTAGGAAAACAGTTATAGTCATAATATGTAGCCATAAGAAAAGCGTTTCTTAAATTGTACCTACACAATGTTAGCAAATTGAAGAATAATATGTTAGAAAATTTTTCATTTGGGACCCGCCGAATGGCTCAACAGGTTAATCCTCTACCTGCAGTGCTGGTATACTGTTTGGGCAACAGTTCAGGTCCTCGTTGCTCCACTTTCCCATCCAGTTCCCTGCTTGTGGCCTGGGAAAATAGTAGAGGATGACCCAAAGCCTTGGAACCCTGCACCTGTATGGGAGACCTGGAAGAATCTCCTGGCTATTGGCTTTGGATTGGCTCAGGTCTGGCCATTGCAGACACTTGAGGAGCAAACTAGCAGACAGAAGTTCTTTGACTCTCTTTCTCTCTATAAATCTGTCTTTCCAATAGAAATAAATAAACCTTTTTATTTCTAATATTTTTGAAATTTATTTTTATTACAAAGTCAGATATACAGAGAGGAGGAGAGACAGAGAGGAAGATCTTCTGTCCAATGATTCATCCCCAAGTGACCACAATGGCCAGTGCTGTGCCAATCCAAAACCAGGAGCCAGGAACCTCTTCCGGGTCTCCCATGCAGGTGCAGGGTCCCAAGGCTTTGGGCTGTCCTCTACTGCTTTCCTAGGCCACAAGCAGGGAGCTGGATGGGAAGTTGAGCTGCCAGGATTAGAACTGGCGCCCATATGGGATCTTGGCACGTTGAAGGCGAGGACTTTAGCTGCTAGGCCACACCACCAGGCCGAGAAATAAATAAACCTTTAAAACAAATGTTTTTTCATTTACAATATTCTCATCAATTATTACAAGCAACACTTGTGGAGGTTTAATTCCGTGAAAGATAGTGTTTTATGGGCTTTAACTTATTATCTCATTAGTAGACATTATTAAATGAAAGGAACAGGAAGTTGGTACTTTTATTGTTATTGTTACAAACGAGGAACTAGACGTAGGTAGTTTGATTTGATCACCATCTTCTAGCTAGTTATGGGAACTCAGAGCAAGTTAGCTCTGTCACCCATACTTAATTGCTCTATGACAATTAAATGCACAGTTTATTCTACCTATGAATAAAAATCATAAGGTAATGATTAGTTATTTAAATTTATCTTCTTAGGTATTAATTTCATTCACTGTTCCAATATGTGGCAAATATTTCCTATTGGAAATTGAGGAAAGGAATTTATGACATCCGAAAGACCTATCTGCATGTTTGTTGAACTTGGGAAGGAACGGAGGGCATCGTTGTGGCACAAGTAAAGCTGCTGCTCACCCATATGGATGTTTGCTTGAATCCTGGCTGCTCCACTTCTGATCCAACTCCCTGCCAATGCTTCGGGGGAGGTAGGTAATGGAAGACAACCCAAGTGCTTGGACCCCTGCCACTCATGTGGGAGACCCAGGAAGAGGTCCAGCCTCTTGGCTTTGGTCTGGCCAATCCCATTGCAGCCATTGGGGGAATGAAGCACTAACAGAAGATCTCTCTCTCTCTATCTCTCCCTATTTCTGTCACTCTACCATTCAAATATCATACGTAATTTTAAAATAAGTCAAATAAATAAACAGAGGAGAAAAACACATCTCAAATATATATTAGAAAAAAACACACTCAGCTTTCTGGAATGGTTTTGGTTGGTGCATTTTCAATGGCAGGGTGGATGACTTGGCTACTTAGTTATACTCACAAGAACCCAGGGAAATACAAACCAGCAGAAAAGGCTGCTACATACGAATTTCAAACTGGTTCTGCTTTGCTACCATGATTAGGGAGGGGTGGGTGGTGGGAACACTTTCAAGGAAAAATCATCCATGAAAGGAATATAGGACAGGGGCTGTTGTCCCTTGGGGTTTAGCGGCATGGGCTGCTTTGAGGAACTAGTTGCGGCTGCAAGTGTCATAGGCAGGAGACAGTTTCCCACCATGAATCCAAATAGAAAAAGAAATTTGGGCCATATATCTAATTATCAGCATGCGATGGGAATTAAAGAAAGCAAAGACACCTAGGAATAATGCAGTTAAAGTGAGGCAGCCTGGTGAAGACAGAGAGGAAATGAATATTTCACTGGATTCTAACACATTTAACTTGTCTCTCAACTATTACACAGAATAATCATTTCAGACAATAGAACATTCTGTTTCAGTAGCTGATTAGGCCTTGCCATTGGATTTCTTCCCCCTCCTCCCCCTGCCCCTAGAGTTAACAGGACTCTGCCAGAGCAGTAATTTCCTATGAAAAAGAAACCGTGGCCGGCCCAGGGCTGGCTCTGTGGGGCTGAGAGATTGCTTCTTTTTTCAGAGAGCCAAATCATTTTTGTAGGAATCGGTTTTCAAGTGTATAAGTTTCAGTTTGGAAATTGTTTCTCCCAATGTTTTCAGTAATTATTTATTTTAAAAGAGAACATTAATTAGTTGAGTAAGTCCACTAAGGATCACAAAGTGTTTTTGGAGAGTAATGAAGTTCTTTGTATGGAAAATGCAATTGAATAATAGGAAAAATAAAACAAGCAAAAAATGATTGCAGTTATAGTTATTCACAATACCAGGTGGAACTCTATCCTTTTCTATTTGAATTAACATAGGTTTTTTTCAGCTCATTTTCTTTTTATATACTGCAATCCTCTCAATTTTGACAGTGTCTCCCTCTGTGTATTTGTACAGTGATTTCAGTTGTGACTCACAGTTCAGAATCAATGCTGACAGCCTGCATAAAAACCATGACCAGGAAAATGTCCACAACCAAGAAAAAGTAAGCCTTTTACTGGTGTTATGATTTTAAGCAGCATTAAGGATTCAACAAATCTCTCTTTTTGTAGGCTAATAGACTTTTATTTTTATTTATTGTTTTAAAGGTTTATTTATCATTATTGGAAAGGCACATTTACAGAGAAAAGGAGAGATAGAAAGATTTTTCTTCTGCTGGTTCACTCCCCAAATGGCTGAAATGGCCAGAGCTGAGCCAATCCAAAGATGGGATCCAGGAGCTTCTTCCGGGTCTCCCAGTTGGGAGCAGAGTCCTAAGGCTTTGGGCCATGCTCTACTGCTTTCCCAGGCCAGTAGCAGGGGGCTGGATGGAAAGCAGAGCAGCTGGGACATGCACTGATGCCCTTATCAGATCCCTCACTTACAATTTGAGGGTTTAGCCATTAAGCCGTCACACCAGGCCCTAGTTTTTACTTTTCATGACATTTATATTATGATCATTCATATTTTTGCCGTGCACTTGTAAGCACAAAAGTAAAATCAACTGAACGCAAAGGCTAAGCCAAGACAGATGTAAACATTCTCAACAAGACTGTGAAAAATGGTCTTTGACTCATACCGAGGATTTGAATGTTTAGAATTTGAATGTAAAAGTATTTTACATCAAGAAGCAGTGGAGTTAAAATTTTGCTTTCTATCTCTCTCTGTTTCTCTCACTTCCTTTCATGCAATTAAATAACTCTCTTGAAAAACAAGAATTTAGGTCAACTAGTCATCAGCTATGTTTATAGAATTGCTTTGTAATGGTACCAGATTTGTAACTTTGAATACTTAGGTTATTAAATGATAAGATGCACAGCACAGAAGACAAAGAGGCAGTGATGAAGCAGACAGAATATTGAATTTGATGTTCATGATCTGGTTTGTATCCTGGCTTGCCACCTGTTACTTCTAAGTTCTCATGGAGAAAGCCAAATTATTTGTCTGGGCTCCACTTTTCTTATCTCTCTGGCGGGGATAGTGATTTATGCCTCCCAAGGTCCGTGTGTAAGTACGAAAATTAAATTTCACTATAAACATTAAAGAATCAAGGCATTTTAACATGTGGTAGTTGGATCTCTGTCTTTTTTAAAAAGATTTATTTATTTTTATTACAAAATCAGATATACAGAGAGGAGGAGAGACAGAGAGGAAGATCTTCCGTCCGATGATTCACTCTCGAAGTGAGTGCAACGGCTGGTGCTGCGCCGATCCGAAGCCAGGAGCCAGGAGCATTTCTGGGTCTCCCATGCGGGTGCAGGGTCCTAAGGCTTTGGGCCATCCTCTGCTGCCCTGCCAGGCCACAAGCAGGGAGCTGGATGGGAAGTGGAGCTGCCGGGATTAGAACCGGCGCCCATATGGGATCCCGGGGCATTGAAGGTGAAGACTTTAGCTGCTAGGCCTTGAATCTCTGTCTTGACACCCATATACTCAAAAGAACATTTTCCAAGTCAAATCAGAACATTTTGTGATTAGTAGTGAACTCCAGAGTTGAATGTGAATTATCAGATTGGAAAGTAAAATTTTTAAATGGAGCATTTGGAGATTTGTCTTTAGGCTAAACAGCAGTGACCTATGTTGGAATATTAAAAACTATCAAGAGCTAATAATAGGCACATTTAAAACAAATGTTGTTACTGCTGTGGTTTATGAGAAAGAAAGAGAAACTAACATTGTTTTTTCCCATAAATCTGAAAACACAAACTGGGGACAAATATTGGATCTTCATTGAACTTAGTTTTCAGAAGGATTTTTTTAAATTCTAATTTTTACATAGAAAATATGGGCAAAATTGTATAAAACTGCCATTCTTCTGTAAGCACTTACTGCAATGTTTTATGATGATTTTTCATATGTCTGCACTTCTACCTGCTTAATAATTGTATTCTTAAGAATTGTATTATGGGGCCCGGCGGGGTCTAGCGGCTAAAGTCCTCGCCTTGAAAGCCCCGGGATTTCATATGGGCGCCGGTTCTAATCCCGGCAGCTCCACTTCCCATCCAGCTCCCTGCTTGTGGCCTGGGAAAGCAGTCGAGTACGGCCCAATGCATTGGGACCCTGCACCCGTGTGGGAGACCTGGAAGAGGTTCCTGGTTCCCGGCTTCGGATCGGCACAGCACCGGCCCGTTGCGGCTCACTTGGGAAGTGAATCATGGGACGGAAGATCTTCCTCTCTGTCTCTCCTCCTCTCTGTATATCTGGCTGTAATAAAATGAATAAATCTTTGAAAAAAAAAAAAGAATTGCATTATGAATTGAAAAAAGAATGGCAGGGGATAAGGGAGGGAAGAGAAAGGAAACAGCGAGAGAAAGAGAGGAGATAGCTCTGCTTCATTGATTTAGTAAGCATTGACTGAATACCTTGTAAGTCTCAGGTTTTAGGTAGATCAAGTGATTAAATGACATGGGCTTGATTTCAGAGAATTTATCCTAGCAGCATATACCAATAAATGAAGCAAAATGCAGGTAGTACAAGTGCTGGCCCGTGAAACCATACAGAAGATATTTAGGAAGCAGCAGTTAGAGATTTCTTGGAAGGTAACATTTGCGATAAGTGAGCTCAGATGACAAAGTTGGCATATTAATATGCTAGAGAAGGCATGTTAATCTGTGTTTTGTGACTTTAATGAAAAACCTGAGGTAGGTTAGGTTAGGTTTGTAAAGAAAAGGGACTTTTAAACTTTATAGTTTGGGAGGTTCAAAAGCAAGACACTGGTATTAGCATGACTTTGCTGAAGACCTCAGATGGCATCGCAGCTCAGGGAGCACGTGCAGAAGGAAGAGATCAGAGTTTTTGCTCTATGTGCTGCCGAAGCGAACACAAGATCAGAGTTTTTGGAAAGATTTTTTTGGAAAGCAAGAGCTAGAGGGATGAGAGAGAGAAAGAGGAGAGAAATGGAGATTCTATTCACGGGTTTACTTCCTAAGTGGCTGCAACAGGCAGGGCTAGGCAAGACTTAAGCCAGGAACCAAAAAGCCCATCTGGGTTTCCAGCACAAGTGGCAGGAGCCTAAGGACTTGGGTCTTCCCAGGTGCATCAGCAGGTAGCTGGGTCAGAAATAAAGCAGTGGAGATGGAACCTCATTGTTGCAAAAGATGACCCCAGGGATGATTTTGAAAACAAATTTTTTTTTTTTTAAATTTAATTACCTGAAAGAGTTAGAAAGAGTGGGAGGGAGCAGTCTCTTTCATTTGCTGATTCACTACCCTAGAGCTCACATGATGAAATGGAAATCCAGAGGAGAGTTAAGGTCCCATAAATTCTGTGAGGTCACTCCCCTCAGCCACCTAAGGCCCCCCCACGAGGCCTCAGCTCTTTAAGATTCCAGCTAACATGTGAAACTAGGGACAAACAACATCCAAACCATAAAATGAGGTGAAAAACACTTGCAGTTACAGAGGAAAGGAACACCTTCTTAAAGTCTTTCGTCAGGCTACAGGGAGTGAATTTTACCATTGCAGTTTACAAGAAGCTGCTAAAAAATTCTTGAGAGTGATAATTAAAATTTATTTCTTAAAAATGATTCTATCACCACAGTGAGTGATAGACTAAGGGAGGTGGGAAGTAGGGTGAAGAGAGGAAAGGTAAGGAGGACTAGGTAGTAGTAATTACGGTAATAATAGGTGAACTAGGGCTCAGCGCAATGGCTCAGTGGCTAAATCCTTGCAGTGAATGTGCCAGGATCTCATATGGGCACTGGTTTATGTCCCAGCTACTCCACTTCCCATCCAGCTCCCTGCTTGTGGCATGGGAGAGCAGAAGAGGTGGACCCAAAGTCTTGGGACCCTGCATCTGAGTGGGAAACCTGAAAGAAGCTCCTAGCTTTGGCTCAGCATATCTCTGGCCTTTGTGGCCGCTTGGGGAGTGAACCAGCTGGTGGAGTATCTTTCTCTCTCTCTCTCCTTCTCTTTGTAAATCTGCCTTTCCATTAAAATTAAATAAATATTTTTTAAAAGAATATGTGAAATAAATGTAAATAAAAATGCAGAATTGTACACAGATTTGAGAGTGATTAGAGCTAGAAAATGCAAGATCTGTTGGTTGATCAGCTATTGATGGAGTGAGAGGATAACAACCAAGATTTTCATTTGAAACTTTGTAAAAAGATTTGGCTTTTTTTTTTTTTTTTTGGAAAGGCAGAGTTACAGAGAGAGGAGAGACAGAGAGATCTTCCGTCTGTTAGTTTACTCCCTAAGTGGACGTAAGTGCTGGGCCAGTCCAAAGCCAGGAGCCAGGAGCGTCTCTCAGGTCTCCTCTTCCAGTTGAATTCAGGGGCCCAAGCATTTGATTCAGCCTCCACTGTTTTCCTAGACCATCCAGAAGGAACTGGAGAGGAAGCTGGGAAAAGGAAGCTGGGAATTGAACCCGGATCCATACAGGATGGTGGCACCACAGGTGGAGGTTTAGCTTGTAGTGCCACTTCTCCTGCACCTTGAGTAAGTGTTTCATGATACCAGAAAAAAAAAAAGGTAGAGAGAAATAAAAAGAAAAACATTAAAGGAGCTTCAGTAAAAGACAGTGAATTACATTTGGGATGTGCTGATATATTGGGTCAGATTTACTTGGAGGTGTTCATGGGACATCTAGTAGAGGGGTGGTGGGCACCTGGATATGTAAACCTGGAGTTTAGTCTAAATACAAATACTGTAGAAGCCACATAGTTACTAGAAATGTGTGTAAAGGTTCTTGAATGGATGTGTTTTATTTCTCTGGGACAAATGCTAAAATGTATAACTGCCAGATTATATGTAAGTGTACATTTGGCTTTAAAAGAAACTCACATTTCTTTCTAGAGTGTTCATACCATTTGGCTGACTACCTGCACTGTGTGAGAATTTAATTAATCATCATCCTTGCCGACACTTGGTATGGTCATCATTTTGTTTTGTTTTGTTTGCAGTAGACATTATGGTAACTGTATAGTGTTATCTCTATGCAGATTTAATTTACATTTTAAAGTTAATTATATTGAATATCTTTGTTTACTTACATCATGTATCTTGGGTAAAAAAATGTGTTCAAATTTTAGGTGTAGGTTTTTTTTTAGGGCAAAGATGTTTGTGTTCTTATTCTTAAATTCTACATTATAAAATCTTGTTGGCTATCTGAATGGCAAAGTTAAAATTGTATGTGACAGATGCACACATGTATACACACACACACACATACACATACACACAGTATGTAAGAAAGAGTGGGAGCGAGTGAGAGAACCATATAGACAGAGCTGCTTGTTACTCTGAGCTGATTTACTCCCCAAATGGTGCTAATGCCAGGCAGAAGCTAGAAATTGAAAACTCAGTTCAACTACCTGGGCCATCACCTGCTTCCTACCAGGTTGTGGAATCAGGAGCTGGAAATTAAACCCAAGCACTCTATTATGGGATATGGACATCTTAGCCCCCACTAGGCCTGCCACCAGCCCTGGATTTGTGCATGTCAGCCTCTGCTGCAGCCGAGCCTCCATCTAGATCTGATGCTTATCTATGGGTGCTGCAGCATACCTCAGCCCATTCCACTCGCAGACCTGGCCCTCGTGTATACTGACAGATGCCACTGCTTTGTCCAGCCTGACCTAACCCCAGTCCTGGTACTTATGCTCACCAGCAATAGGTATAGTCTAGCAGGGGAGTATCCACAGATCGCTTACCAAGCATCTTCCCAGTCTTGGATCTTATACCTGCCAGGAGTACTATGGCTCAGCCTGACATAACTTGCACCCAGTCCTGACACTTGCCAGTTGGTGCTGTGGCCTAACTCACCTGGCCATCACTTATTTTGGCTCTTGTGTGTGCCAGTGGGTGCAGCAGCCTAGCCCATCTCCAAACAGCCCACTCCCAGTCCTACCTCTCTCGTTTACCAGTGAAAGCAGCAGCTCATCAAGGGAGTCCCTAAAGTTCCCCTACCAGGCTGCTCCCAGCCCCAGCTCTCGTGTGCCAGCAGGTGTTACAGCCCAGTCTGACATGGCCTGTGCTCAGAAATGGCATTTGCCAGCAAGTGCTATAGCCTGGCTCAACCCAGTCTGTCCCTAGTCCCAGCTCTTGCTAGTGCTTATTGCAGCTTAGCCCCGACCAACGCAGCCCTAGCCTGCATGTGAACTAGTATGTGTTGCAGTCCAACCCAGCCTGGCCTACATCCTCTCCTGGCTTTCACATATGCCAGTGCATGCTGTGGATTGGTCCAGCCCAGTCCATTCCTAGAGCTGGCTCACATATATGCTGATGGGTGCTATTGCCCACCCTGGCCTGGTTTGCCCCAGCCCTGGCTCTCATATTCATCAGTAGCAGCTGCAGCCTAGCATAGGAATTCCCCAGTTTCTCCGACCAAACCTGCTCCCAGCCTGATTTCGTATATGCCAGTGGGTGTTGCAGCCCAGCCTGACCATTTTGTGTGACTCTTTAAATGGAACCTTTAATATCATTTTTAGTTGTTCATGGCTAGTGTATACATATACACTGATTTTTGCATATTGATGTTGAATTCTTCAATTTATTGAATGTTTAAGAGCCGTAATAGTTACTTTGTAGATTTTGAGATCTTTGAATATAGATGGTTTTAATTTTTCCATAGTATTTTATTTTGATTATTATTAATAACCTAGTTGCCTTGGCTAGAACCTTTGATACAATGTTTCTTTTTTTAAGAGTTATTTATTTTTATTGGAAAGGCAGACTTACAGAAAAGAAGAGACAAAGATAAAGATCTTTCATCTCCTGGGTGCATCTTTCATCAATGGCTGCATTGGCTGGAGATGATCTGATCTGAAGCCAGGAGCTAGGAACTTCCTCCAGGTCTTTCATGTAGGTGCAGGGTCCAAGGCTTTGGGTCAGCCTTTGCTGCTTTCTAAGGTGATAAGCATGGAGCTGGATAGGAAGTACAGTAACCAGTATATGAATCATTGCCCATTTGGAATGCTAGTGCTTGGAGGCAGAGGATTAGCCAACTAAGGCATTGAATTGGCATCAAGGATAAGGTTTTAGCATACTATGCCACAGCACAGCCCCAAATTTATCCATTTCATCGAAGTTGTTTCAGTTATAGACATACAATTATCTATGGTATTTCATTTTCAATCCTTTTTATTTCTCTGCAGCTGTTGGTAATGACAGTAATGTCCCCATCCTTGTTCCTGGTTTTAACTGGATTCTTTTTTTTCTTCCTCAGTCCAAGAGAAGGCTTGTCATTTTGTTGAGTTGAGAATCAACTTTTTGTTTCAGAGATTGTTTGAAAAGATTTGGGGTTCTCTAAAAAGAAAGTGAGAGGAATGCAGAGAGGATGCTGCAGTACCAGCAGTAGAAGATGGCAGTGGTTGGACAAAGTTGGCGCTAGCAGAATTGCAGATAACTGGATGCTTAAAGGCCGTGGATTTTTATGGTAAAGCAAGCCAGGCCTGGCAGTTACTTAGCGAGGATGTATGTAGGGGATAGTGATCAGATAAGGTCGATTTCAATGAATTTGACTTGAACTGTTGCTCAGAGTGATGCCTTTTTATTAGGGAAGACAAGGAGAAAAATAAGATTAAAAGTTCAGGGGCAAGGTTAAAGCTAGGGATTCAAAATGGAGACTCTTTAGCTAAGAATCAGTAAAACCGTGGAGTGGATGCAATCTCTGGCCAAGTGTCTAGATAATAGTAACGTTAAGGAAGCCCACGCCCGAGCCAGCAACAGAGGGTGAGCAGAGTTCTTCTGAAGGGAAGAAAGTCAGGGCAATGCTGCAACATAGAATTCAAGAGAAAAGCATGTTTCAAGGGGAATTGATGAGGATAAAGAAGTGACCCTGAAATTTACATCATGGATATGATTGTGACCTCGACACGTACAATTTTAGAGAAAACTTCACCAGTGTGTGTTACAGATAAAAGAAAGATAGTCAATGGAACATTTCCTGACAAGCCTTGCTGTGAAGTGATCGAAAAGTACATGAAGTAACACGAGGGTAGCATGAAATCAAACAGGGCTTTTTAAAGGAATAGTTTGTATGTTTATGCTTATTGGAATGATTCAGTGGACAGAGACTAATGATACAAGGTGAGTCACAAGATAATTGCTGGCTTGAATTTCTTGAACAGAGGAGGAGATAAAATGCAGAAAGTTAGGGGAGGGGTAGCATTTTTAGGCACAGAGAAAGTTGTTTTTTTTCCCCCATTGTAATAAGAGGAAGGCCTGAGATTGTGAGTGTAGATGGTAGTAGATAAGTTAATAAAGTTGGTGGTGGGAAGTTGAGGGAGTTCCCATCTGATTGCTCCTCTTTTCTAAGGGAAGAATGAAGTGAGTTCATGAGCAGAGGAGGGGAGAGGTTTGAGAAAGGAGATCTGAAACTTATCTCCAAGAATGGGAAATGTAGTAGGCTACCTGGGCACTGGTGAGTGCTCATTTAAGAAGAATGCTCACAAATTTAGAAGAAGATTAAATTATGTGGTTGCTGATTTTCTGTAGCAATGTGCATTTCCAGGGAAAAGGTGTTGAAAAAGGGGGGACTGTCGAGTGTAACCTGAGCTGGGGCTTGCTTAAATGGGTGTAATGTAGGTAAAGAGGGACAGAGGGACAAAGAAGTTAAAGGCAAGTTCAAGTTGATTGCAACAGCCATTGTTGATGGAATCTAGACTGGGAGAGTTAAGACACAGGGCATGAGGTGATGGGAATGGAATATCTTCCGCTTCTTGCCACTCCACTGAATAATTGCAGGCCTTGGAGGGAGGGCTGATGAGGAAAAGATGTGTATCAGAAAGGGTGGGAGTCTGACACTGAGATTTGTTTTTCACTGTGTAGCTTTAGTAGTGTGCCAAGACACTCATGACCTTGGGCGTGGGAGAATAAGGTGGGCTGAAAGAAAAGATATGAGGAAACTTCTATGAACTGAGAAATTAGAACTAAAAAAAACAGTATTTCCATAAAGTCCTCCTTTCTTGGTGATACCTTTTACTTCAGGATTTTTATTTTGTTAATATTTAGAGAAGAGATTTTGTGTGTTTCATAGGTACAGTTAGAAGATAACTATACTTTCTTTATTTCTCTGCGTTCCCTCTTGTCTCTTCATCAGTTTCTTTAATGGCATAACTTTAATCCACTCTGTTTTAACAGGCTTAAATTGCTACTAATCATACTATTCAACAAGTAGAATGTAGAAAGACCACAGTTTCATGGGAGTGCAAACATGGGATATAAATGGCAATCATATCCCAAAGTGACTATTCCATTCCTATACATTTTTTTGGTAATCTATATTGCCTGCCACATATCAGAGAATATATATATATGTATATATACACACATATGTACGTATATATATATATGACACTTGCCTTTTTGGGACTGGATTATTTCATTAAGCATAATATTTTCCAATTGCATCTACTTTGCTGCAGAAAAAACACACACACACATGGTTTCACTTATTTTTTATGTCTGAGAAGTATTCTATAGAATATATAGTACCACATTTTCTTTATTCAGTTGTCAGTTGATGGCTATCTGGGTTGATTCCACATCTTAGCTATTATGAATTGAGCTCCAACAAATATTGGGACACAAATAACTCTTTGATATATTGATTTCATTTCATTTAGGTAAATTTCTAGGAATAGGATGACTGGGTCATATGGTAAATCTACTTTTCAGTCTCTGTGGAATCTCTGTAGTATCATCCGTAAGGATTATACTAAATTACATTCCTACCAGCAATGGATTAGGCCATCTCTTCCCCTGCATTCTAGCCAGGGAAAGACCCTGGGCTATTTTGTCTGAAAATGAAATGAGCAGTGTGATCACAGAATAGAATTTCAAGCTACCATCCCATCATTTTTGCTCTGTGCAGAGGGCTCTAGCTTGGCTTTGAGCCCAGCAGTGCTCAGAGAATGTTCTGTCCTTACATCTAGCCTTCCAGGGCAGCATTCTCACTGCAAGTTTACAGATTCTAGCCCTCTAAGCCTGAATATCATGAGATGTGCTGTATAAAAACAAGGAATTGGGTGCTGACCTTCAGCTGTTCTCTTTTTTTTAATTGATTAAAAGTTTTTTTTTTTTTATCAGAAAAATGGATTTACAGAGAGGAGAGACAAAGATGTGTCTGCTGGTTTGCTCCCCATGTGGCCATAATTGCTGCAGCTGAACTGATCTGAAGCCTCAAGCCAGGAACTTCTGGAACTTCCATGCAGGTACAGGGTCCCAAGGCTTTGGGCTATCCTCCATCGCTTTCCAGTGCCACGATCAGGAAGCTGAAAAAAGAAGTGGAACAGCCGGGATACAAACTGGCACCCACGTGGGATCCCAGCATGTGCAAGGGTTTAGCCACCAAGCCATTGTGCTGCACACACCACATCCCCCTTTCCCCCAAAGCTGTTCCTCAGTAAAGTCAAACTTAATTTTTCTTTACTGTGAGTAAGTGTCATGCCCTATTAGGTTCTGGCAAGATGCATTCATTAGAGTAGCCCTTGGATTAGTATTGGTTGTGTGATGGTATTGGAAACTCTGCAAATTTGTTTTCTAATGTAATTTAGAGACAAAACAATTATTTTGAATGTGTGAATTAGAATGTGGTAACTTTTGTAACAGGTGTTGGAAATCTACAAATAAACTGAGTATGGTTCCTGATTCACCTCCTGAAATGTCCTTTTGTAGTGCTTTTTGGCACTTATAAACCTATTTTCATGTGTTTTATCAAAGAAATTTTTTTTTAATTTTTTGCCACTTATAGACCAGACATGGACAAAGCTAAAGTTGTTAGCCATAGGACTGTCTGTTCTGATTGTCGGAGGATGACAATGAGATAAATAAGTACGGACACATTTAGTATATTAAAGCTGGTAGAGGTATGGGAAAGAAACAGGTAGGGTGAGGAAAAAATGGTAAGAGGCAGACTGAGGTGCTCTTTTTTAAAAAAAATTTTGTTATTTTTATTTAATAGGCAGATTTACAGAAAGAAGGAGATGTATAAAGATCTTCCATCATGTGGTTCACTCCCCGACAGGCAACAGAGCTGAGCCAATCTGAAGCCAGGAGTCAGGAGATTCTTCCAGGTCTCCCATGCAGGGGCAGGGTCCCAAGACTTTGGACCAACCTCTATTGCTTTCCCAGGCCACAAGCAAGGAGTTGGATGGGAAGTGGATCAGCCAGGACATGAACCAGTGCTCGTATGGGATCCCGGTGCATACAAGGTGAGGTTTTAGACACTAAGCCATTGTGCCGGGCCCAAGGTGTTCTTTCTTTCTTTTTTTTTTTTTATTAATTACATTGCATTATGTGACAGTTACATAGGCTCTGGGTTTCCCCCATCCCCTCCCCATACCCTTCCCCCATGGTGGATTCCTCCACCTTGTTGCAATATTACAGTTCAAATTCAATCAAGATTCTTTCCTTGCAAGCTTATGCCAAGTATAGAGTCCAGCATCTTATTGTCCAGATAAGTTGAACAGTTTCTTGGTGAGACCATTTCTGGTCTGAAGGTAGAGCTGGTAGAATATCATCCCAGTCAATTAAGAATCCCGACATAACATCAACAACGATTTACACCATTATGGAATTGACATGGTTTTGAATAACCAATATGTTAAAAGAAAAGGGTGTTCTTTCTAAGGTCTGTTAGGTAGGATCTGAGAAAGTGACATTTGAGAGGAGCTGTTTAGAAGTGAGGGAGAATATGAGTTTTAGAAGGGATTGGAGAATTTAGGTTCTGGTTGATATTGCTTTCCTCAACCATGACGTGCTGTTTCCACTCAAATTTTTCTGGTTTGCTCCCAGCGATCTGCCCTGATCCCATTCCTATTAGCCTTAGCTCAAACACCAAATCCTGTAGGGAGTCATTCTCAATTCCTCTGTACCAGAAGGGCAATGGAATTCTCTTTTGTTGCCTTTCTTTTATACTCCTACAGACAACTGGAATACCTATAAAATGCTGCTACCTTCTCAGTAAATGTACTTAATTGCTGCTAACATGAGGCACTAAGGTCTTTTTTTAAGATTTATTTTTATGTATTTGAGGCATCAGTGCAATAACACAACTGGATAATCATTTACTTGCATGCACTGGCATCTCATATGAGTACTGATTTGTGTCCCACCTGCACCATTTCTCATCCAGCTACCTGTTTATGGCCTGGGAAGGCAGTAGAGGATGTCCAGGGACCTGGACTCTGCACCTGCGTGGGAGAACTGGAAAAGGCTCCTGGCTTAAGGCTTCAGATTGGCTCAGCTCTAGCCATTTCTGCCAGCTGGGGAGTGAACCGACCAATAGAAAATCTTTTTGTCTGTCTTGCCTTCTCTCAGTAGATCTGTCTTTCCAATAACAAGAATAATTCTTTTATGTTTTTCAAAAAGAAACAGAAGAAGAAGAAGAAGAAGAATTATTACAGAAACAGGCATGGTAGAGAGAAATAATCTTCCATTTGCTGATTCACTCCCTTAATGGTCACAATAGTTAGGGTTGGACCATGTTGATGCCAGGAGCCTGAAACTTCTTCCATGCTTGCAGGGTTCCAAGTGCTTGGGCCATCTTCATTGCTTTTCCAGAAGCATTAGCAGAGAACTGGATCAGAAATGGATCAGATGGGATGAGAAACAATGCTTATATGGGATGCTGGTATTGCAGGTGGAGGACTTTGTCTTCTATGCTACAGTGGTCACACCAGTATTAAGCTCCTAGAGAGTAGCAAGTATGTCATTATTCATGTGTGAATTTGTCTTGCATAGATGCTAAGTTTTTTTATGGAAAAAATGAAATTTGAGGCAGTAAAAATGGGTTATGGAGCCATTAGAGATGGGAGAAACCTTCAATGCATAATACTAGGTGGGAAAGTCAATCTAAAAATTATATGTACTGTGTAATTCCTGCTCTGTGACATTTTGGAAACAGCCAAGAACTTTCTAGAATTAATCTTATAGGACATGTGGCATTGGAAATCACAAATTATGTCTTATGGTTATTTGGTGTGTGCTTTAGTCTCCTTACCAGCAGGCAAGTTATCATATCAAGTGTTGGCCATTTTTACACCTGCCTGAGCTGTCAGCTCCCCAAGAAACTGGAGCAGTTTGTGTTTAACCAAAGTTTGTTGAATTGAGAGTGTGTGTGTGTGTGTGTGTGTGTATATATATTTTAATCATAAAAGCAATCCTTGTTATATTATTTAAAAAAGGAAATTTTACCTTTTAGGATCTAATATGTATGAGATCAAAGCCTTGGTGTAGACAACCACTCTGTACATGCAAAAATGAAAAGTGAATCTGGGAATGTATTTTTTTTTAAAGATGTATTTATTTTATTACAAAGTCAGATATACAGAGAGAAGGAGAGACAGAGAGGAAGATCTTCCGTCTGATGATTCACTCCCCAAGTGAGCTGCAATGGGCCGGTGCGTGCCGATCCGAAGCTGGGAACCAGGAACCTCTTCCGGGTCTCCCACGTGGGTGCAGGGTCCCAATGCATTGGGCTATCCTCGACTGCTCTCCCAGGCCACAAGCAGGGAGCTGGATGGGAAGTGGAGCTGCTGGGATTAGAACCGGCACCCATATGGGATCCCGGGGCATTCAAGGCGAGGACTTTAGCCGCTAGACCACGCCACGGGGCCCGGGAATGTATTTTTCTAAGTATCTCTCAGCTGCTTCATTTGGGCAGCTCTGCTAGACATCTGTAGGTTAAAAGCAGTTCAAAGTGGGTTTAATTGGGGAAAAAAAGCCACTTCAAATATCTTAGCTCGCATCCACTGACTCTGTCTTAGGTTTGAATGTGACTTGGACACCAACACGACCATGCTCTGAGCTTTGTGTGACGTGAATGTTAGACTTGAAATGGGAAACTGAAGCAGGTGAGTCTCCTTTTGTGGAGCCTTTGCTTCTTGTCAAGCCACTGGGCTGCACGTTGTTGCTCTTGCTTGTCACTGATAGCCTATCACAAAGCCCCTTCTGTTAGGATGTTGAGCTGAAACTCGCAGCAGCCTGCAGAGCAGACACACCAAGGTGGAGCCACCTTCCAGAAACCTCCAGCACACAATAGCTTCTGCTGTCACAGCGGCACAATCGAATGGCTCTTGTGGTGGTATATTTTTTCCCATCATATGCATGACAGAAAGTCTAATGGACCTTGTTAGTTTCTTGAGTAGCTTTTAAGGCCCTATAAAATAGCTCGTTATCAGTTTCATCAGTGTTCCCAAGATGACTACCTGAATGTCAAGAAAGGCTCTGTAGGCACAGCAATTTTTCAGTCTTTTCCTGAGTAAGGGGCAACCAGTAATTGGCTAAAAATATTAGATAGGAAACCTTTTTGCACCCTAAAAGGCGAACAAAATAATAATGACATTTTTTGAAGCAGCCTTCCTCCAAATTTCTTTTGCTCAAACTGGTACCTATAGTTCACAGTTTTGCAAATGGAAGGATTCAGTGGGGACTGTGTTAAATTGTGCAAAGTTGAACCATGTGCCTAGATAAAGAATTTGTATGCTACTCTTAATGAAAATATTAAAAGTATGGTATAAATTTTGTCCAATTTTTTTATATGTAATAGTGAAGTAACATCAGAATGAAATTGTTTTAAGAATCATCACCAAGACTTTCAGGTATGTGTCATCTTCTAAGACTGAATTATTGATGTAAAATGAGTCAGGCTCTTTGGCATGCAAAGAAATAATTTTATCTGACTCAGGGTATACTATCCCTCTAATAGAGTTTCCTCTAAGAAGTTAAAGTATTTATCATATTCTGACTCCTAGTAATATTTACTAGATTTCTCAAATATTGTGGTTTTTCCTCCTGAGATGGTAAATACTATTTAGGGCTCCTTACTAAGCATGTAGATTTAGGAGTCTCCTGTTTTATGTCGATAGTGAACATAATACTCTATCGAAATTCAACCAGGGAGAATAGGTTTTAGAGCTACAGGCAATTGCCATCAATATGAGGTCCCTTGTCATCTTGTCAGGCATTTTTTTTTATTAATTATTTTGCATTATGTGACAGTTTCATAGGCTCTGGGAATCCCCCCACCCCTCCCCTCGCCCCTCCCCCCTGGTGGATTCCTCCACCTTGTTGCAATATTACAGTTCAAATTCAATCAAGATTCCTTCCTTGCAAACGTATACCAAGCATAGAGTCCAGCTACTTATTGTCCAGATGGGTTGAACAGTTTCTTGGTGAGACCATTTCTGGTCCGAAGTTAGAGCTGGTAGAATATCATCCCAGTCAATTAAGAGTCCCAATATAACATCAACAGCAATTTGCAACATTATGGAATTGACATGGTTTTGAGTAACCAGTATGTTAAAAAAAAAAAAAGCAAGTTCTTAACCACAACCTCTGATTAGCTCATTGACATTTCAATTTTAGTTTATATACAGGACCGGCTGCTATATACCTTAAAATGGCTATAAGGTACCATTCAGCTGTCTCGTGTCTATTTCATTTTAATATTTACCCATTTGTTGTGTTGAAGTATAATTTTGCTGATCTTGGCAGATTTTAGGATAATCTAGACTGGCTTGTACCTCTGGATCCCCACTCTCCCTCGCAATGACCATCGGGATCGCTCCGAAAACCCCTCATAGCAAACAATCATACAAACTAAAAAACCTAAAATAAATAGACAAACAACAAAAAGTAGAGCTTGGAATCTGACAGGAAAGAGCTGGCGTGGATTGGCTCATGCCTCGCTGGGTGGGACACAAAGATTAGTCACTCCTCACCATGGTGTTGAGGATTTTCCTGCACCCCCCCCCAAAAAAAAAATGTTCTGCACCTTAAATGTTGACAGGTGTATTGTTAGAGTTACAGGCATGTGTTAATCGGCTGTGGTCATATATTCCCAGGCATTGGAGTCAGTGCGTCTGAGCAGAGAGAGCATCATCCTGGAGGGATGGCACCTGCTCATTCACGCCTGCATGTTGCTAACCACTTGTCATTCAGAGTCTTCATCCCAAAGGGGCATTCTTTTGTATGCTTTCCTGTGTGCACATCTTTGGGGATGCTTTTCAACTGCAGGAGTGTGTGGAGGTTTGGGACTGCTTGTTTCCTCTCATTCTTACTGCTTAATAAAATCCTTCTTTAGTTCCAGAGTTCTGTCTGCCAGGAATTAAGTATGGGGGGGGGGGTCTCTCTCCATGACCCAATCTCTGCTCTTGTAACATGTCTTGATGTCTTACCCTTCTGCGCTAGAGTCCATTATGTTTTTTTCTCCTTGCATTGTCTTAAGGGACTAGACTAGGAAATCAGGACAGTAAATTAGTCACCTTTTCTCGTCATGACTTCCTCTCTTCTGGGCAGTGAATTGAGGGTGGACCTAACTGTTTGGTTGGGTATAAGGAAAGCAGGTAGTAGGCCAGAAATTGCTTGTAACTCCAAATGTTATTCCATCATTAGTGGCACATTGCTTTTGACTTGGAATGGTGTTCATCACATGCTCCATATAATGTACCAGGGCAGTTTTGTTTGTTTTCTCAAATGAAATTTGAGCAAAAAGCTTACATTTTTGTAGCCAACCTTATTCATGATGTCTGGGAGATTTTGTTTGCTTAGGGCCTGAATCATTTTGTAAAGGTCAGTGGTCACACTGAAAAAGTCTATTATGTCACTGGAGATTATACTGGAAGGATACTTTATCGATGGAGGTCATGATCAGGTGTCAGGAATACTGAACTCATGAGAGTCTATCAAATAATGGGTGAATGCCATGGGATCTTATGTAGCGATCAGTAGATCATGAAGGTAACTTTAATAGGTCAAACTTGGTTTTAGGACAGTGCGTCTCCAGGCCAGTTTTATCAGCATCATCTGGAAACCTGCTGGAAATGAAAGGAACTTTGGTAGTGAGTTCTCCAGGATTTGAACTTTCATAGGCCCTTTGTGTGAGTCTGAGAACCTGTGCAAGTGAATAATGCTAGAGAGGTGGACCTATATCTCAATTCAGTTTTCTCACCTAGGGTTAGGGACTACTTTCTACTTAATCAAGTAGGAAGAGGACCCTCTTATCATTTTCTACTTAGAATAAAGTATAAACACATGAACCAACTAGTTTCCTTTGGTTAACTGATTATAACATTAACCCTTAGTCTTGTCCCTTGACTGATAAGGAGAGGAGCATGCCAATGGCTTATGATATTTATGCAATACAGCAGGATGATGAGATGGTGCAGGGTAAAATCATGAGCTCCACATCATACTACAGAACCTTGTCAAGATTTTAACTTCTCAGTGCTTTAGTTTTCTCATCTGTAAAATGAAAATCATACTGCAATAATCTGTACCTCCTAGGGAGACTGTGAGATTGCATTCAGAAAACAATGAGATGATGCAGGTGGGGTGCTTACAGCAGGACTTAGGATTTGCCAGTGCTTATAAACATGAACAAGTTTTGAGTCCAGCACAGGCTAGGCACAATTCAGAGTAGAAACATATCTTGTCTGCCTTGGAGGAGATCATACTCAGGGAGGAAAAGGTAGACCTGCAAATGTATGACTTCTAAAGGTAGAAAAACAGTTCCTAGCAAAAGTGAGAAACAGTAATGGGACAAGCGCTGTTGAAACAACATCTTAGGGGACAAGCCTGGATGCCAGCACACCAGCAGACAGAGCCTGGAGACCCATGCATGTATGTGGGCTCTGGGCAGGTGGGCAGGGCCCCAGGCTGGCATGCTGCCCCACTGGAAGCCTGGACTCAGGGACCTGTGCACTCATGGGCATAGAGGCTGTGGATTACTCAGGGAAGGAAGTATGGGGATGTGTAGAAACGAGGACCTCTGAGGGAGGAACTTCTGGGGCACTTCCAACCATCAAGCCATTGCAGGTGTAAGTATATGAAGGGGCTGAGACTGAGTGGTTTTGAGGAAGCTAACTGTAGCACCATTTTGAGTCAGATCAATGCACCCACCAAAATGAGAGGCTTGAGCTGGGCTAATTGGAACTAATCATTGGCCACCAGTGCACATGAAAGCTAGGGCAGGGGCCTGCCTGGCATGGCTGGACCTCAGTACTCACCAGTGTCAGAGCAGGGGGTGGACCACATTAGCTTAGGCCATGGCTCTAACTGCCATGTAAGAGAACCAGGTCTGGGGGCAGATTCTACGGGGAGACATGTGAGCTTATACCTGTGGAGTTACAATACATGCTGGTTTGCTTGAGACCTAGAGGTGATGATGGGTCAAAGTAGGCATGACTATGAACTCACCAACACTTATGGGAACTGGAGTTGAGCATAGGCTGTGCTGGTCCAGGCTGCTGCACCTATAGGTACACCCAATAATAGGGTGTAGAGTGGGCTGGGCTATAACATCTACCACAAACACAAAGGCCAAGGTTGGGAGACAGATTATGCTGGGTAGGAACCTAGGACCCGCTGGCATGCATGAGGTCTGGGAGTAGGCCTGCTGGAGGACTTGGGGAATTCCCCTACTGGGCTCTAGCTACTATTGGTGAGGAGCTGGATGTGAGCCAGGCTGGATAAGGCAGATCCACTTGTCGGTGGGTGTGAGGGCTGGCTTGGGGACAGATTGGGCAGGGCCAAGCCAAACCATAGCACCCTGGTATGTGTGTGATCCATGATGGGTTGTGGGTCATGCCAGGCTAGGCTTTTATATCCACCAGATTGCATGAAAGCCTGGGGAGTTAGACTGGACAGGGCTAGGCTGCAACACTCACTAGCAGGAGTTGGGACTTGGGGCAGCTCAGGCCAGACCAGGGTGCAGCATTCTATGTCAAGGGACAAGATTGGGTATAAGCCATGCCAGGCTTGGTTGGAGCAACCACTGGCATACACAAGATCTTTGGCTGGGAGTGGACTGGGTAGAGGAGCTAAAGAGACAGGGAATGGGGCAGACTGGGATGAACATGGCTCCAACATCCCTTGGCATGTGTATGAGCTAGGTCTGGTAGTGTGTCAGAATGGGCTAGGCCCCAGCTTCTACTGGCATTTGTAAGAGCAAGAGTGAGTGGGTATGGAATGGGCTGAGCTAGGTTATGATACCAGTCGAACCACATGGTATCTGGGTGTGGGGGTAGGGTAGGCAGGGCTGGGCTATAGCACTAGCAACTACTGGTGAGAGCCGGAATGAGTGTGAGCTACTCTGGCAAGGCCACAGTATCCGCAGGTGAATGTCAGTACTTTTTGATATGGGCCAAATCAGGCTGAATCAAACACCCATTGGTGTGTGTGAGATCTGCAACTAAGAGCTAGTCTGATGGGGGAGCTTGGAGAACTCCTCTGTTAAGATGCAGCTCCAGTTGGTGAGCGTGAGACCCTAGACTTTGGGCAGTCCAGGCCAGGCCAGACCAGGCTACAGTTCCTGTTGGCATATATGTAGGTCTGGTCTGGAGGCAGGCTGGGCAGAGCCTGGCTGCCAAGGTGAGAGGGGCCATGCCAGATTGGGTTGCCATTCCCACCAACACATGCAAGATCCCAGGTTGGGGATGAATCTGGTATGGGGACTGTGGGTCCTCCCCTACTTGATCATTCCTCCCACTGGTGAGTGAGAGCTTGGTCTGGGGCTGAACTGGCCTGTTTAGAGCTGCAACAAGCATCAGCCTGCATGTGAGCTGGGCTTGGGGGAGGGCTGGGTTAGGCCAGACCACTGCATCTGCTGGCACATGCAAGGGTCGGGATAAGTGTTGACTGGCCAGATTTTGTCACAGCATCTGCTAGCAAGTGCCAGGACTGGGTGCAAGTTGTGTTTGACTGGACTGCAGTACTCTCTGGAGAGTGCAAGATCTGGAACTGGGACTGAGCCTAACAGGGAAACTGTGGTCTCTCCTCTATTGGGCTGCTGCTCCCACTGATGTGCATGAGAGCCAGGGATAGGGTAGGCCAACTGGAAAGGCGAAATACCTAATGGCATACATGCAGACTGAATCATGAGGGAGGCTGAGCTAAGATGCAACGCCCATAGGTGTATACAAGCGCCAGACTGGGATGTGGCTCGGACTAGAGTAGTCTGCTACACATACCGTTATGTGCAGGAACTCGGGCTGGGGGCAGAGTTGGTTGATAGAGAGTTTTGGGGGGTCAACCTAACTAAGCTACCATTTCTGCTGGTGTGTGCAAGGGCCAGGTTTGTGGCACACTGGATTGGGCTGGGCTATAGCACCCATTGGTTTGTGTGGGATGTGGTACTGGGGATAGAACTAACCAGACAATTGTAATGATCAGTGTGTGGATAGGTTGATATGGGTGATGGACTGAATTGGACCCTATACTTGCTGACACCTGTAAGAGTCAGGTCTGGTGGCATACCAGGTAAGGTTTTGGGGGGTACTTCCCAACTGGACCACCAGAATCAGAACTCTAGCCACAGGGAAAATGCATGTACTGTACTGGGCCTTCTTGATTGCTGCTGCCTATTCAGTGGATGGTATGCCCAGGTGCATAAAGGGGATGTGATGGCCAGCTCAAAGGACATCAAGTGCAATGTAAGAAGTTGGAGAACAAAACCAGTTGGACACCTCTCCTGGTCAAACTCTGGCAGCAAGTGTCTGGGTGGGTTGATGCACTGGGGTGGATTCTGTCAGCTGGTGGACCTTGGAATGATTTTTTCAACCTTTGAGCAGTGAGACCAACAGCATCTCGCAACTCTCAAGACTGCTCAGGCAATGCCCTCAGAATACTTTTCTCCACATCATGGTTTCTAAGATGATATCAAGTAGAGATCCCCCTCCCTGGGTACTGATGTAGTTTGGCAGCCTGGAAGTACTCCCTCTCCTTCCCAATCCTCTTCTTCTACCCCCATCCCAGCTGTAGGAGAAAAGAGAAGAAAAGGAAAATTTGAAGCATTTGTCCCACCCAATTTCCCCATACCTTGATCCTCCCCACCCTATTCAGTGGTCCTTAGGGGCATGCATTTTTGTCAACTATGTAAGCAAAATCAAAAATAAAATAAAATAAATTTAAAAAAAATAATTTGACCAGAAAAAGGACAATTCAAACAGGAAAAGCCATCACTATGGAGTCTGCAGAGCAATCTTCAAATAATCACAATGAGAACACCAGGAACCAATATCAGACAACACTGAATTGTTTGCCAGATCCTGTTTAGACCCCCAGTTCATCTCAGAAAACTCATGTTGTAGATATTTGTATTATTTCTGTTTTACAAATCAGGAACTCAGAATGTCATAAGGCAACAAGTAACTTGTTCAGGGAAATGTACTTACAGATGTCCGAGCTTTCATTCAGAAATCTGTATGCTTCAGGATTTGCTTATTAGTTAGAGGAAATTAATGTGAATTTTAAAAAAAGAAAGGCAGAATTAGAGAAAGAGGCTGCAGCCAGGAGCCAGGGGTCTTCCATGTTGGTGCAGCGACACAAGCATTTGGGCCATCTTCTTCTGCTTTCCAAGGTGCATTAGCAGAGATCTGGATCAGAAGCTGAGCAGTTGGGAGGTGAACAGGTGAACAGGCTCATATGGGATGACAGTGCTACAGGCAGGCAATGGCTTAACCCACTGTTCTACAATGGCAGCCCCCATGTGAAGCAGTTTAACTCTTTTGTGTTTTAGATTTAGTTTATTTTTATTGGAAAGGCAGATTCACAGAAAGGAGAGACAAAGATCTTCCATCTGTTGGTTCACTCCCCAAGAGGCTGAAGTGGCTGAAGCTGAGCCAATCCAAATCTAGGAGCCAGGAGCTTCTTCTAAGTTTCTCATGGGGGTGCAGGGTCCTAAGGGTTTGGGTCAACCTCAACTGCTTTCCTGGGCCATAACCAAGAAGCTCAATGGGAAGTGGAGTAGCTGGGACATGAACCAGTGCCCTTATGGGATCTTGGCATTTGTAAGGTGATGATTTAGCCATTTAGCCATCATGCCAGGCCCGAACTATTTAACTCTTACATGTGTCTCTTTCAACAATTTAATTATTTATGTCTCACAAGTGTTAAATATGAGGAAATAATCCTAAAAAGTCGTGTGACTTGCCATAGAGGGGGACATACTAGCAAGAGAAAGAGGATTGTAACTTAAAGCTCTCACATCTCTTTCATCTCCATTTCTTCTGTGCTTCATTGAATTAACCACCCTGCCATCTTCTCTCTTAAACAAACAAACTGCAAAAAACCAAACACCAAACTCATTGCTTTGATCCTTGAACTTTACAGAATCAGAGAGGGCTTCTGAACTGCAACTGCCTTTCGTGGGATGGTGCTGAGTCACTGCATGGACTTCCTGAGCGTCAGAGCCTCCTTTGCTTTGTCCCTTCCTTCCATTTGTTCTTGTATCCTCCCAGCTGTCCTTGAATTCCATGACTTGTTTTTTATTTATTTGAGAGATCGAAACACACAAACACACATGCACACCACCAGAAAAAGAGGCTCCCATCCTCTGGTTCACTGCCCGAATGCCTGTAACAACCAGGGCTGAACTGGGGCTACACCCAGAAGCCAGGAAATTCTTTCAGGTCTCCCATGAGTGTGGCTGAAACTGAACTACTTCTGCCTCCCAAAGCCTAGACTGACAGGAAGCTGGAACCAAGAGCTGGATCCAGGATTCAAACTCAGGTACCCTGATATAGACACAGAACCAGAGAGGCTAGACGCACAGACTTCTCCTAACTGTTTTATTGATAATTTCAAGTCTCAGTTATTTAAAAGCCTCTGTCATTTGAGCATTTGCTCAGTTTTTGAGAGGAAAAATTAAACCACTTATCACAATATGAAATCATTTATTTTATAAATATGTAAGTGAATTTGGCTAAATAATTTCATATGTTTAGGAAATGTGCTTTTGGAAGCCAAAAGAAAAAAAAAAACAGGGAGAAAAATAATCTTGTTGTGGAGCAGGAGATTTTCTTCAGCATGTCTTTTTAGAGGAAATTAATCTTTCACTAGCCTTTCATACAAGCCTGTATCGGAGCGCATATAAGGCAAAAGATTCAGTCAAGTCAGGCCTGATGGACCCTACTGATGTACTGGAATTTGTTAGCCAGCATATACTACCTTTGACAATGAAAAACCAGTGCTGATTGGCTTTCCTGCTGTACCCACGGATGAGAAATGTGTCAGCACGTTGTATATTTCCCCTTGGGTTTGGGACTGACACAATACGTAGGTCAATAAAGTCAACAACATTTCAACTGTTAAAGGATTTTTTTTTTCCTCAGTCCTCTGGGAATGGTAAAACAGGATACAGTCTTTTATTTTCATTTCCCTTCATGAAATGTACTCTCTTCTTTGGGGGAACACATGATAGTTGCTGGGCATGCAGATAGTCCCCAACAATGCTGCTCTGACATTTAAGCATTTCACCTCCTCTGCATGCAGTACAGGCTGTTTGTCCTTTTAAACTTGGCTGCTGGGCCAAATGCAAAGGAACCCCTGTGTGACTTTTCGCTTATCTTCTGTCCCTGAACCTACAAAGTTAGTGCTTGAGTGTGTCAGGTATCACCTAGGGACCGAAGAACGAAGCTTTTTACAGTTAACTCAATCCGATGACCTGTACTACACAGCATTTGATTTGAAGGCAGTTGAGTTAACCACCAAGACAGCCCACAACATGAATTGGAATCAAATTCACCTGGAATGCGCGCACACAATTGTTCCTAGTCTGCCACATAATGGCTTTAGGCATCCTCCATTACACGCTGGAGTGCGTTTGCCAGTGGGAAATAACAAAGCTTTTCTTCTTGTAGGAAGGGACTTCAGAAAAATCTTGTAAAAATGGAACTGAATGATACATTTGGTGAAAACAAGTTTTTGAACTTCATGCATATGGGGGGGTCTTTTAAAAGTTCAAGGCAAATGGATATGATGAAAAAACTGTGCATGATTTCCATTTTTTTTGTTTTTTTTTTAAAAGATTTATTCATTTTATTACAGCCAGATATACACAGAGGAGGAGAGACAGAGAGGAAGATCTTCCGTCCGATGATTCACTCCCCAAGTGAGCCGCAACGGGCCGATGCGCGCCAATCCGATGCCGGGACCAGGAACCTCTTCCAGGCCTCCCACGCGGGTGCAGTGTCCCAATGCTTTGGGCCGTCCTCGACGGCTTTCCCAGGCCACAAGCAGGGAGCTGGATGGGAAGTGGAGCTGTCGGGATTAGAACCGGCGCCCATATGGGATCCCGGGGCTTTCAAGGTGAGGACTTTTAGCTGCTAGGCCACGACGCCGGGCCCGCATGATTTCCATTTTTTTGTACCTAAATAACCTCCTCTTTTAATTTTATTTTTTCCCAATCCTCTGGACATACCATTGCACATGCTATGTCACGGGACTGGCTTTTTAGCAGTTCCATCAATAGCAACAGAAAACACGGGGATATTTAGAAGTGATGTTAGCCTTCACAGTGTATGTTTTCAGGGGGTCAGAGGGGTGGCAGACCGGCCGGGTGGGCCTCCTATGGTGCATTTAGGGTGCAGGTGCCCAGAGAATGAGCAGTATTCTGTTTTTAAAAATACTTTGTTAAAGAATTGTTTATTTATTGAAAGGCAGAGGAAGAGACACACAGAGAGAAACTTCCCTCCACTCGTTTATTCTCCAAAGGAGCACAGTGGCTAGAGCCTAGTGATGCCAGAACTCTGGAACTCCATTTGGGTCTCTCACTGGGCCATCTTCCACTGCCTCCCCAGGTGCATCAGCAGGAGCTGGATCAGAAGCAGAGTGGAACGTGACCTTGTACTCAGATACGGAATGCTGGCATCACAGTGTTTCACTGCACCACAGTGCTGGTGTCTGAACAGGCTTCTTGGCTACCAACCTGAGGTTCTTTGATGAACTGGGAATAGAAACTGACAAGTCATCAATTTTAGCCCAGAGAAGGCTTATTGGGGCTTATGCTCAAGCACAAGGCAGACAGCTGGCTGCTAAGTGTTCCCGTTGACTGGCTAAAGAGAGCTGAGCCGGGGTTTTCTGGCCTTGGGGAACATTGGCCATATTTTCCAGGTTTCTGCTTCTTTCTGCTCAGCACCTAGCACTTTGGTTTGCACCTGGCTAGGTGTTCTGCACAGACACTGTCACACTTAAAATGGCAGTGTTGTTAACTACTGCCTCCACAGCTAGGCCATCTCTCAGTTAAATGAGCTATTGCATGTGGGCACCGGGGCTGGGAAAGATTCTAACACTGCAGAATGGGGTCTTTTAAGCTTTAGAACCTATTGCTGTCCATTGGCTGAGAGTTGGGTGGGGTGGCTTGGGGATGCAGCTGGGCTAATGAATACCTGATTAGGTCAGAGATGATGGAAACATCACCATGCTGGGAGAAGTGAACTTTATGAGCTCAGACCTGTTTCTATATAGCTTCCCTTCCTTCTGTCCATACTCCCCTCTCCCTTCTTTGCCTGTTTCTCTGCTTCCTTCCATCTAGTCTATCCATCTATCTTGTTGGTCTGTTTCTTTGGAGAATCCTAATATAGCCCCTATTATTAAAGCAAATGTATCACTGCTAAAAATTTCCTCTAAGCAAGGCCTTGGAAGGCAATATACACATGGTGCCATATAATAACAGATAATCACTAACATTACATTTTATATCACTTCTCTGAATGGCTCTTATAATCAGCAGGTGACTAGGTTCAGTTCTTACACGGGTCTAGACTATAGAACCAACTGCCTTATGACTGTGATAGCTGTTTAGGGTGGTTACTCATTCATTGATATTTGGTATGAGTCCCACTACTGTTAAGCAGCAGGTGTTGGTTCTCTAATCTCTGCACAAGAGTCAACATTCTTATTTTGTTTCTTCATAGTCATTGGCTTTTACGGGTGGGTAAAAGTTTATAACACTGAAGAAGCTAATTGAAAGGCAGCAGACTATTTCTGAATATTTCATCAGTAAGAATAGCTAGCATTTCTTGAGTATATACTATGTACCATAGTGCTAGACATTTTATGCACAGGATTTAATTTTATATATGTCATTAAAGTTAATCACCACGACAATAAATACATTTGTTTTATAGAAGAAAAATGAGGTATAATAACAGCTCTTAACTAGTTGATCAGAAATTCATATCCAGATTTGACCCCTAAATATGTTTTTATCACTATGTTGATATCAGGCAATGAAGAAACATTAGTGTGGCTCTTTGTATGAAATTAGAACTTAGTATGCAATGAGGCTTACTGTGACACTTTGAATATTAGTAATAAAAATAACTTAGGTTGAATAGATAGAAAACAATATTAGAACTCCTAGTAGTGATTCAGTTGAATGAGTAAGACAATTCTAAACAGATTTTTATGCCTGTCAACACATGTTACAAGCCTATTTTCTGACCACATTAATATTAAATGTGAAAATTCTGTCATTCACAGCAATCATTGCAAATAAAAGCATTATAGAGAAACTCACTGAAAGTATGTGGTAATGGATGAAATTAGTTTTCTGCTGGCCAGGCAAAAATATAGCAAATATAAATCAGAATGCTGCCTTTAAATTCACAGTTTAGTATGAAGAAGCTGGGCTGGACTTCAAAAAAGAAAACAAAAGAAAAAGAGAATGCTTCAAAGGGAAATACAGTTCAAATATCTGGAAAAAGTTACCTGAAAACAGACAATTGCAAATGTCATAGCCTTGACACGAAGGTCGATTGTAAAAAAAAAAATTCAGAAGCTGGTTATATAATTAAAAGCATTATAAACATAAATTAAATATTTTCTAACACCAGATACATACATATAAATCCCTATATGATTTGATTTGTTATAAACTCTTACAGTATGACACCAATAAAACTCTTCAGTATCAAAAGGGACAAGCCTTAGTACCTTCCCCATGTGCCATGTGTTGGAGGCAGTTTCATGCACCTGTTGTGGGCGTGTTTCTATACTAGTGCAGAAAATCCATGTGTGGAAGAGCCATATAGATGGAATCTATGTAACATTTAAAGTCTTCTTGCATATATAGTTTGAATAGGGATAGCTAAATCAGAACAAAAGTTAGAAGATAAAATTTTTAAAACAATTGGAGAAGCAGTTTCAGGAACTTCAGGAACCATCTCAGTCGAAGATCTAGGAGGTTTTCTCACCATTTTCCTAAAACGTTATGATGAATATTTGTTTTTAGCAGGATTTTTATATTGTTTAATATTCTTATTGCATTCTCCTATGTTCTTTCTTGAAGAAACCTATTGAAACTGGGAAGGACAGATCCTCACTGAAACTGAGAGAGGAGAACCATTTGTTGCAAAAGTATCTGAAGTGTTAGCCCCCAAAGAATAAAAACTATTGTCATCTTTTCCGCTCTGCATCTCTGGCTCTGGGGGGACTGTTTCTCTTTTAATTTATTGCTCTATGTTCTAAAAAGTGGAGAGAGATTTTACAAAATCCATTTTAACACTGTATTAAATATAACTTATGGTAAATTAGTAATACCTCTTGAAAATCCCTGCTACAAGCTCTCCCATGGCACTTCCTTTGGGGAAAGAAAACTCAATTGTGTTGATTTAAAGGTTCTGTCTGGTTCTTTTAAACATTCCTTTGATGTTGTACTGCTCTGCTTGTAATAGACTGTTATTGCCCTAGATTGAGTTTGCAGAGTGAAGGTAAATCTCTCGTGATGTGATTGTGCCTCTGCAAACTCAATATTGTTCCCCAGGCCTTTATAACTCTTGGCTACATCGCTGGAGAACAGCGCACATTTTCATTTTTACCCTTTTAGAAGTTGATTCTTTGTTCTGAAGCTGAAACTGCGAATGCTCACGTAAACTCTGTTGTTTGTTCTGTGAAACGGTAACTCATAAGCAAAGAAAACACTGTCAGGTCAGGTGTTTTTTGTTTTTGTTTTTCTGAAATCATTGATTTTATTGTTCATCGTTTTCATTATATTCCATTAGGTGACCTACTGAGTTATTGAAAAACAGCACTACTTGGAAAATCTTGTCTCAAATATCTATCGAAGTTCTCATTCCAAGTATTTTCTGAGAGCATACAATGACCCTGTTGAATGGGATTCTACTGAGGAGCCTTTGCCATCCCTGAAACCCAAATAAAGGTGACTTTTCCTAGTGGCAGAAAACATAGGTCAGACCTGTGTGACCACAAGTATTTTTTTTTTTTCTAGTTTGCAAAGTATGATTTTTTTTTTTTTTAGGAAAGAAAGAGAGCTCTTGTCTTATAGGAGGGGGCTTCAAGCTAGGGAGGACCTAAGGAAATGATGGCATTGGGGTCTTTTCTGCACCATCTCAGGGAGGTGGCTCACATAAATCACCCCAAGGGCAGAAGAGAATAAAACTTATTCGTGTTGGGCAATAATTTCTACCGCCTTCATCCACAAGTATTAACACGGATGAGTCAAAATTGTCATTGGCTGGGTTGATTGACTGTGGAGACCTGCTTTACATAATGATGTAAATTATTACTAGTTTCCTTTGCTAAATTTCTTGAAAAAAAAATCTAAGATTTTTCACTGGAGCAATGTTCAACTCAGTTTTAAACTTCTTACAAAGGCACAAAGCATTCAAGTTAGGTTTTAGGAATTCATTTTATTTGTTGTTATGTGCCCCATTGTCACTATTCTCTTTCCTTTTAAAGGATAAGATCCATATTGCTTTGGAAAAATTATTAATAGATGGAAAATTTTTTCTAAAGACTTATTTTTATTTGACTTAAAAAACAGTTACAGACAGAAAGGAGAGGTAGAGATGTTCCATCTGCTGGTTCACTCCCCAAGTGGCCATAATGGCCAGAGGTGGGCTGGTCCAAAGCTGGGAGCCAGGAGCATCTTCTGGGTTACCATGGGAGTATAGGGGCGCAAAGCCTTGGGCTTTCCTCTGTTGCTTTCCAAAGCCTTTAGCAGGGAGTTGTGTCAGAAGTAGAGTAGTGGGGACTCAAACCAGTGCCCGTATGTGATTCCGGTGCCACCAGTGAAGGATTAGCCCACTATACCACTGAACTGGTCCCAGAAGATTCAGTATTTTGACTTTAGAAAGGATATTTATAAACATAAGGAGAAATTTTATTTTATAGTAGATTGTATTAAAATAATTGTATTCATTGTGTGCATGATATTTCTTTTTTAAAAAAAAAAAGATTTTATTATTGGAAAGCCGGATATACAGAGAGGAGGAGAGACAGAGAGGAAGATCTTCCATCCGATGTTTCACTCCCCAAGTGAGCTGCAACGGGCCGGTACGCGCCAATCCGATGCCAGGAACCAGGAACCTCTTCCAGGTCTCCCACACGGGTGCAGGGTCCAAAGCTTTGGGCCGTCCTCGACTGCTTTCCCAGGCCACAAGCAGGGAGCTGGATGGGAAGTGGAGCTGCCAGGATTAGAACCGGCGCCCATATGGGATCCCGGGGCATTCAAGAAGAGGACTTTTAGCTGCTAGGCCACGCCGCCGAGCCCGAGCATGATATTTCTGAAACACTTAACAATTATTATTCTAGAGAAATTGGCATTTACTCCAAAGGTTTCCTATGTTTGCTTCCCAGCTAGTAAAAATATAGTAGTTTTCAATCCCTGACATAATGTCAAGAGTCTAACATTTGCATTTTTAAAAATTTTCTTTCCCTTCTCCTTATCATTTCCCCTTTTTGTCTCTAGGTCTCTGGCAAATGAAAGTGCTACAATGGTTTATGAACGAAATCCAGGGCATGATTTGTAGGAAGAAAATTTTGGGGTGCTATGCTTTGAATCTTTCCTCCAAGACTCTTGTTGAAATTTAACCCACCAGGTGAAATAGTAAGAGTGTGATTAGGTGGGACCTGAGCAGCATGATTGCAACTAATCATAGATTGATTGGTTAACAGGTTGTCTCGGGCAACGGTCTGTTTTAAAAATCAGTTTGGCTCTGTCTCCAGTAAGCACGCTTCTCGCTATATGATGGCTGGTGTCGCCACAGAACTCGACAGTATTAAAGTCCATGTCTGCCTGCGGACTCTGGAACTTGAACCTTCAGCCTTCAGAACCGTGAGCTTGACTAGACCTTATAATAATTTTTAGAACAAGTTATAAAGTATGTTGTCTTTAGTTTCGGTAGAATCTAGGCTGAAACATGAGATATGGTTTTTTGCTCAAGCTAGAAAGATGAATGTAGTTTTCAGTGACAAGGGGGTTCATCATGGAGCCCAGAATTCCTGAGTTGAATCAAATCTTTGGGGACCCAAGGAAGACTGTGGGGGCCATAGATGGGCTGTAAGTGTGTTTTGTTATGCACAAGGCTTTCATTTTTGTATCTTTGGTGCTAATGTTTAAAAATTGGAGTTTCACTGTAGAATGTGAATTTGCGCCGTTTGAACAGTGGGAAGCGCTGGTAACATTGTGCTAGCACTCTTTCAGTAGTCTCTGCATAGCTAGTGTTTTGTTGAACCTCTCCTCCACATGGGCTGCATTCCTGTTTTCCATTATTGTAGGCACCTGAGTTGGTGGCACCTGTTTCAAATCAAGTTCTAGCAACTAATTTGTTAGTTAAATCTAGCTTGCCCTTACCCCGTAGGTCCTAGCCCCATCTTGATATGCCCTGCACTCAATTTCCATCTGTCAGAATCTTCACACTCATATACTATTTTCTCCCCTGACTTTTTTCAGTCACTCGTCAACTCCTAGAAGTCTCTCGTCCTCTCATTTTTCTTCTGCCCCTTGTTATTTGTACACAGACTGCCTTGAGTTATAGTGATGACATTATTGTGGGAATGCTTGGAGGTCAGGGACTATCTTTTCCTACGTAGTGACATCCAGAACCATGCTTGTATCTAGTCAACTCTCAGATAATGTTTATGTAATTGAATTTAATCATGTGTGTTTGACTTTGCTTATGGAAAGAAGCATCAGGAGCAAAATCTTGGAGGTTCTTCACCCTGAGTCCAGTTCATGTCTTTTTTCCTAATAGTTATTTATTGAAAGGTAAAGTAACAGAGATATTAAGAGAGAGAGAAAGACCTGCCATCTGCTGGTTTACTCCACAATTGCTGCAACAGCTGGGGCTGGTCCAGGCTGAAACCAGAAGCCAAGAGCTTTAACAGGGTCTCCCCAATGGATGTTAGAACCTGAAGGACTTGGGCCATCTTTCTCTGCTTTCCCAGAGAATTAGATCAGAAGTGAGGGTGTTGGTATTTGAAACAGCTGGTCTAGCAAAGGGTGGCTTAACCCATTGTACCTCAATGCTGGCTTCATGTCTTTTTTTGTTTTATTTCAGGTAAACTATGGCTGAATTTAACATTTTATCAAACATAATTTATTAATCATGAGAAATTTCCTCCTGTCATTTCACATATGGACTTTTTTTAGTATGAGGGCATTTCAAAAATTTGCACAAAATGAAATTAAAAGATAAATTTATTTGGGGGCAAAAGTTTTGGATATTCAGGGCGGACCTGTGATGCACTTGGGGTACCTGCGTCACATGTCAAGGTGCCTGTGTTCTAAGCCCTGGCTTCTCTTCCCATTTCATTGCTTGGGAGACAGCAGGCGATGGCTCAACTTGTCTCCCTGCCACCCTAGTGGGAAACTCAGACTTGAATTCAGGTTTACAGCTTCCACCTGGCCCATTTCAGTCTGTCTCAGGTATTGAGAAGTAAAGCAGAGAATAAATGATCATTTTCTGTCTTCTTGGCTTTGCCTTTAAAATAAACCAGGTATAAAAACTAGACTGTGTTTGGACATCCAAGAGTAGTTTTGGTAACATGCGTTCTCTGTGGGTGTTTTGGAGCTCCTGGCAGATCAGATGCTTCCTGCACTGGGGCTGTAACTTTTCGCCCTCAGGTGGCTCTGAAACTCAGACCCAACTTTCAGGATTGGTTGAAGCGTTTTCCAGAACCTGGATTTCTTATATGTGATTTACTATTTACTAGTATTTTAATATATTAATATTTTCATCCCTGCTGCAGAAGTTCTGGGTTTTATTTATTTTTGAAAGAAAATCCTTAAGGGATATACTGAGAACTGAATGAAACAAAAAGGAAACTGTCAGGTGTCTGTTCATGGTAGCTGGTGGGCATTATATTATTTTTTTTGCATTTTATATGTTTTTGATTTTTGAGCCACATATATTTCCAATTACCTTTTTTTGGAAGGAGGACAAATACTAGTACACATGATGCTGAAGATATTGTAAAAGGTAAAGCAAGGCAATGTTGATTAGCTGTTATTTATGCGAAGAAATGAACCAATTATAAGAATGGTGAAACCTGCAATATGTGTGCATCCATAAAAAATGTAGTCTAATTTACAGATTACATGTGTTAAATATTTGACATTTGAACTTTATATCCAAGCACCCAGGGGAATAAAAGAGAGGGGTTTAAAGAGCAAAATAGTTCAAGTGCGTTACAGAGTTGATTATGCTATAGCCATCACTAATGGCAGTAATTTTAAGATGAGCTGTTAAGGTCTAGCTTAAAGACTTTGGTTAAAACCACAGTAAAATAAATTGTATTAGTCCTACTTTCTCCGTATACATTATCGATTGACAATGTAACATCATTGTCTCTCTTTCCTATGCTTCCTTTTATGGCAGTAGCAAGACTCTTGGGACTTAGGTTCCCAGATCCCTGCCATCCACACTGTGGGAAATGCATTCATGTCAAAACCTGAAGGGGAATGGCAAACAGGTGCTTCTTCCTCTGGCAGCACAAATCAGGAGTGGCTTGTAGTGGCAAGTGTAGGATTTTTTTTTTTTTTTTGAGATTTGCTCGTTTTTATTGGAAAGACAGATATACAGAGAGGAAGAGAGACAGAGGGGCAGATCCTTCATCTGTTTGGTCACTCCCCCAAACAGCAGCAAAGGCTGGAGCTGAGCCAATCTGAAGCCAGGAGTCAGGAGCTTCTTCCAGGTCTCCCATGCGAGTGCAGGGTCCCAAGGCTTTGGGCCACCCTCGGCTGCTTTCCCAGGCCGCAAGCAGGGAGTTGGATGGGAAGTGGAGCAGGTAGGATTAGAACAATGACCATATGGACTTCCGGCACGTGCCGGGCCCTGTAAGTGTGAAATTTTGCTGTAGAGTTTGAGCCATATGTCTAATAATCGCCTGACTTTCCCGGTACAGAATATCTAGAGCAGTTTATGCTGTCTTCACCTATTTGAGAAGAAAATGGCCAGCATGGCACCCATCAGAAAGTAAATTTATCTACTAGCTTTGATATAGTCAAAGAGTTAACATCAAAGATTTGTCAACTAGAAAATAATATGAATGCAAGAACATTTTCAGATTAGAAAGAACACATCTTTCCCCAAAGCAAAAAGGATTTTTTGCTAGGAGAAAGATAATGGCATCGCGGGTTTTCATTTGATCACTTATGAGAATGTATTTTTTTATACAAAGAAGCCACATGTAAGATAAACAGCATTCACAAAAAAACCCTATGTTTTACTGACAAGAATACTTATGATAAAAGTATTTGATAAGTACAATGAAAAACCTCAAATATTCCCTGCCTACAACCTCAGTATAACAGTTAGTGGTATGTTCTGTATATCATAGAGATTAAACAAATATTTACTGATTTAGAGATAAAGAGAAAAAATGCTTTGCTTTTCAGCGAGATGAGGTATATGTGAACAACATTCCTCATATGACCTAATTTAGATGATGTTCATGGTTTAGCTTTGTGGAGTTGAATCAATATACTGGACACTATGGAAAAATCTAGACTGTGCTCAGTAGGTAAAGGCGATGGCATGTTGTTCCCCTTTGGCTTTAGGTTAGTTTGAATTTCAACAAAATAGTTATCATTGACTTACCTGGATCAGTCTGAAATGTAATAAGTAGATTTATCATTGTTGAATCAGTCATATAGCATGGAAGGCTAGAACGTGAAGGTCTGCTACTATGGGTTAGAGGATTGGTAATTCTCCCTTGAGTCACCCTGTGTCTACAAGCCAGAGCTGTGTTGATTGGAATTCAGAGTGAAGATGGTTTCTTACAGTCAATTGTATGCTTTCTTTCTGCTACTTTTTTTTTATTTGAATAAAAGGATTTATTTAAAAGAAATAGTGAGAGCTATTTCTTTGCTACTTCACTCTTCAGATGTTCCTGACAACTGGTTCAAGCCAGGCCAGAGGCAGGAGTCTAGAACCCCATCTGGTTCTGCCTCAAGGGTGGGGGTGAGGATACAAATACTTGGACCATCATCTTCTGCCTTCAGGAGCACATTATCGGGGAGCTGAATCAGAAGATGGGGAGTTGGGATGTGGGCGTCTAAAGTGGCAGCTTACCCTGCTGGGCCACAACACTTGCCCCTTTGGTAATATGCACGTGCTCCTCCTTCTGATTTCTACTTTCTGTGAAGCAGCGTGAAGCCCTCATCCACAGCTGAGAAGATGCTGGTGCCGTGCTCTTGGATATCCAGCAATGATGAGTTAAATACATCTTTTTGCTTTATAAAGTACCAGTTCTGGGTATTTTGTTATCGTAACAGAAAATGGAATAAGGCAGCCTCTCAAGAGAATTCAATATTTGAGCAGTTCTTTGATGCATATGCAGCAGAAGGAGTGAAGAAGGTCACACAGGAATTAGAAAAATTGAGCTGAGATACTCAGATGGCTTTCTCTTTGTTTCTTTAAAGGCTTGGAGTGAGGAAAACCATGGCCAGATAACAAAGCTTTCAGTGACTCAAGAGGATGTTCAGAAGGCAGTAGTTAAATGACGGGATTATACATTATCCTTAAAAAGAATGTCAAGAGTAAAAAAGTTGAATACAGGCAGTTATCCCAGAATGAGGGACATCAGTGATAAGGTATAAGGGATGTAAGAGATTATAAAGCCATAAGGAGGACCCAGAGCAATGACTCAGTGGTTAAATCCTTACTTTGCACACTTGGGATCTCATGTAGGTGCTGATTTGTGTCCCATCTGCTCCACTTCCCATCCACCTTCCTGCTTATGGCCCAGGAAAGCAGTAGAGGATGGCCTTGGAACTCTGCACCTGTGTGGGAGACCCCGAAGAAGCTTCTGGCTCCTGGCTTCGGTTTGGCTCCGTTTCAGCCATTGGCAGCCACTGGGGGAGTGAACCAGCAGACAGAAGATTTTTCTGTCTCTCCTCCCTGTAAGTTTGCCTTCCCAATAAAAATGAATAAATCTTTTAAAAAATATTTATTTTTATTGAAAAATCACAAGCAGAGAGCTGGAAGGGAAGTGGAGCAGCTGGGACACAAACTGACACCCATATGGGATCCCAGTGTGTGCAAAACAAGGACTTTAACCACTAGGCTCTTGCACCAGGCTCAAATAGATGAATCTTTAAGAAAACAAAAAGCCTAAGGAAAAATGTGGCCAGGAAAAGTTGTCTTGCAGACCTCACACTACCGGGACATTATTGAGCAGAACGCTCAAGACACTCAGCTGTTACTCTAAGTTCCTGCTTCCTGTAGGCAGCCCCCATGCTGAGCATGGTGGGAATGCTGAGGCGTGAGAACTCCAGGGAGACTTGGGTCTACCCTGCTGGCCACTTTAGGCACGAGGACTCCCATCTGGCCTTTCAGATCCTTCCTCATCTGCTTCCCCTAAGTCTTCCCTTGTTTCTTTACTCCAGGTCACACTCAGATCACTGCCTCGAGGGACTTCAGCTTTTCTGGCCACCTCCTCATTTCCCTTTCCTTGTAACACAGTCTTATGGTCTGTTACTTTAAGAAAATAGGGCATGTCTAGACACCAGGGGCAAGTCCCTGATTCTGAGGAAGGACATACAAACAAGGCACAGCCAGGAAGGCTCAGGGGAGTTTACTGATAATGGTTTCACCGTTTTTTAAAATTTTTCTTAATAACAAATTCATTTTATTTTTGATGTTGTTTACATAGTTGAAAGGGATGCATGCCCCATGTATACCACCAGTTAGGATGGGGAGGGTCAAGGAACTGGGGACAGTGGATGGAACAACTGCCTCTAATTTCCTTTTTTTGTGTATCTGGGAAAAGAAGAGAAGAGAAGGGAAGAGGGCTGCTCCCAGCAGTCCAACCACATCAGTACCTGGGAATGGGGGATGGCTACCCGGTGTCATCCTAGGTTCCCTTATGTGGAGCATGTTCCAAGGATACTGCTTAAGTGGTTTTGATAGTTCTGAGATGCTGTCATTGCTCCAAGGTTGAGGAAATCCAAGGAGGTAGTCCACCTTAAAATCTCCACTCATCTGGATACTCACTGTCAAAGCTTGACCAGGAGAGCCATCCATTTTGTTCTACCCTCTGTGGTACTCTGTCCTCTGTAAGCCTCAATGAGCTGTCGCATCCCCCATGATCATCTGGGCATGCTGTCTGCTGCACAAGCTTTAGCAAGCAAGGAGGCCCAGTTCTGACACATACACTCCACGGTCATACCAATATAGCTTGTGATTTTCCCTGTGGTTGGAATTCTGAGTCCAGTAATCCAGTTGTGTATGTGTTGGGGAGGATCCCGAAAGGAATCCATCTGACTCCTGTGAGTGCCAGCCAGTGTGGGGTCCAGGTTATTCCATCACCCACCTCAGCCTAAACACACACTGGTGGTTGTAGTCATCTGATATCAGTTCTGTACCCAATCAATCTCATACACAAAACAATGGCTATTGCAGCCCAGCCTATCTACCCACCACACACTTGGCCCACACATACACTACCAGGAACTCCAGCCTAGTTGGAGCAACCCCCAATAACCTCCACCAGGTCGGCCCCTAGCCCCAATTCCTGCATGTGCAGTAGACTGGTCTGGTCTGTGCTATATCCCTTTAAGCTCTTGTACACATCATTGGGTGTTGGAACCTAGCTCAGCCATATTGACCCCACTATCCAGCCTATACTTACGCTGGTGAATGCTACCACCTGTCCAGCCATATCTGCCTCCCGGACCTGGTTCTAATGTTCACCAGTGGGAGCTACAGCCCATCAGAGGGGTGTTCACTGGTAGACCCACTCCAAGCCCCAGATCTTGCACTGTCTAGGTGGTTTTCAGTCTAGCTTGACAGGACTTGTCCCCATTCCTAACACCTGCTAGCTGATGCTGCAGCAAAGCCTGACTAGCCTGAACTTACTTTGGAACATGCATGCACCACTGGATAGAGTTGCTCATTCCAGCCTGGGTTTCCCCTAAACCCAGCTCACATGCAGGCCAACAGGTATTGTAGCTCTTCCAAGCCTGGTCTGCATCTAGTCCCAGCTCTCACACTCATCAACAGGAGCAGCCTGTACTGATTCTCATATCTGCCAGTGGGTGCTATGGACTGGCCCATCTTGGCCCACCCCAAAACCTGACACACACATATTCCATTGGGTACTGTAACCTAGCTTGGTCTGGGTTGCTCTCAACCTTGTTTCTGTGTTCATCTGCAAGAACCTTGTCCTGACAGAGGAGTTCCCCAATCTCCTCTATCAGGTTACCTCTCAGTGGCAGATCTCATGCACACTGATGAATTTTTGGCCTTCCTAACTTGGCCCACATCCTGTCCTGGCAGGTACAGAGGCCTTGCCTGACCAGTCCACATCTATTCTGGTACTTACTGTTGAGTGCTACAGTCCAGCCCTGCCTGGTCCACCTCCAGACACAGCTGTCACATGGTTCAGCGAATGCAGAGACCTAGCCCAGCCTGTCCTACACCAGCTCCAGCTCTTGAGAGTACCGGCGGGTGCTGGAGCCTACCCTAGTCTGGCACACTCCAGACCCAGTCCACACTGATGCCAAGGGATACCGTAGCCATGTCCAGTCCAGTCTAGTTTGCTGCCCCCATTCTGGCTCTTGAGCTTACCAGTGTGAACTGCAGCCCAGCTAGGGTGTCCTCTTAGATCCCTGACCAGGCTTGTGCCCAACCACAGATCTTGCATATTTGGGTGGTTGCTCTGCCCCAACCAGGCATAGCTCATTGCCCGTTTTGGCCTTTGCCATCAGTTACTGTAGCTGACCTGGCTCAGCCTGCTCACAGCCCCAGTTCTCACTGGTAATTGCTTCAGCCCAGCCCTGCCCAGTCTGCCCCTGTCCTGGCCTTCATGCAAACCAGTAGTTGTAATAACCTAACCTAGCTTGATATGGCCTGCACTCCTTCCTAGCTGCCGTATGTGCCAGTGTTCTATGATTTGGCCTGGCCCTGCCTGGTCTGCCTCCCCCTCCACCCCCACCCCAGAACCAGCTCACATCCCTTTCAGCAAGTGAAGCAGCCCCTGGCCTGACCAGCATCCAGGCCTAACTCACATACTTGCCAGCAGGAGCCATGGTCCACCAGGCCCACTCCTAGACTACGCATGCCAATGGGTGGTAGGCCCTTACCCAGCACAGTCTGCCCCCACCCCCTTAGCCTTTGTGTGTAACATTTGACTAAGTACAAAGCAACCCAGGCAGTTGCCTACAGCTGGGGGCTTCGTAGTTCTTAAGGGCGGATGAGTTATGGTTGAGGACAGTGTTTTCTGAAAATAGTACCTTTGAAATCATCCATGGAAACATAGCTTTAACCACTGCAGTGGTTTTAATTTTCCAATGCAAGAGGTGAAGGGATGAATGTTCAAAGGTGCTAAGGATTGTTACGTTAAGTAATATATGTATATATTTTTAAAGAGTTACAAGGAGATACAGAAATACCTTTCATCTGCTGGTTCACTCCTTAAATGGCTGCAATAGCCCTGCACAGTCAGGACAAAACCAGGACCTGGAAACTTCATCTGGGTCTCCCGCATGGTATAAGGGACCAAAACTTTCAGGCTGTACTCCACTGCCTTTCCAAGTAGATTAGCAGGGAGCTGGATCATTAGTGGAGGAGCCAGAACTTTAACTGGTACATGTATGGGATGCTGGTGTCCCAAGCAGCCTTAGACTGTTAGCCGTAGTGCTGGCCCCAAGTGTTTAAAATTCTAACTTATTTATTCCTACATTTAATTTAAAAGGTAGAGAAAGAGAGAGCAAGTGAGTGAGAGGGAAACAGACATACTGAGATCTCTCGTCTTCTGGTTCACTCCCAGATGCCCACGACAGTCTGTGTTGGACCAAGCTACTGCCTGGAGCTGGACACTAAACCTGGTTTTCCCGTGTGGGTGTTGGGAATCTAACCACTTGAGCTATCTTGACTGCCTCCAAGGTGTGAAGTAGCAGAAACTTGAATCAGAAAAAGGGCTAGAATTTGAACTCAGGTATCCCAACGTGGGATATGGGTATCCCCAGTGACATTTAAACTACTCTGCTAAGTGAATGTTGTTAAACGGATTTATTTTTTTTTCCTAATTCATCTTCTGATTGGTAGGGACTGTTTTCTTCTGGTTATCTACAGCATTTTCAGTTAGCAATAACACTTGTAATCTACACAATAACTCTGCTACTTTCTGACATCAACTCTGGCATCACAGTGCATGTGGAGCTTTCCTAATGTCTTAGCTTGGCAACTGAAATGCACACCATTGATGGAGTGGTTCAAATAATAAACATTCATTTCTCAAAGTTCTGGAAGCTGGAGGGGGACAATATCAAGGTGCCAGTGGACTTGGTGTGTAATGAGGAACCCTTCTTGGCTTGCTGGGAAGCTACCTTCTTGCTGTGTCATTACAGGGAGAAGAGAGAAATCGCCTCTTTTGCCTCTTTTTACCAAGCTACTAATTCCATTCATAAGACCCCTGTTTTTACAGCCTCAATATATTCCAAAGACCCTACCCCCAGGGACTGTCACATTGAGGATCAGGGCTTGCCCCTGTGGATTTGGGGAAAACTGAGGCATTCAGCTTATAGTATTACATAAACAGCACATTTCATAAATCAGAAATGTAAGTTGAAAAAATGTAGGAGGTACTGACATGAATGTGCCAAGTACATTCTACTAGGTGAGGCTATCTCAAAATAAACTGACATTCATTCCCATAATTGTCTAATTGTCCAAGAATAAACAGCAGGATTTGAGAGGAAAGTAGGGTTTCCCCAGGAGGGAATTGGCAATTCTCAGTCTTTTCTCCCCGTGTCTCCCTCTTTCATAGTCTTTAATGCTGTTTTTATTTTTATAGTAGTAACTGGCAAAATCTTTGCCAAATGTGGATGCTAGTCCACAGAAAAGCACTGGAGAGCCCCAGAATGGGTAACCTCTTCCTAATAGAAAATAAGGAGGTGTTTTTGAAAGGCAATTCTATTTCACTCCTTAAGATCTTTTTTAAAGATGGATTTTGAAAAATGCTATTCTGATTGCAGAAGTTTTTTTAAAATACATGGCAAATATTTCCTGCTTTGTTACCCATTAAATTTACTTTTATAAATTGTATTCAGAAACGTATTGCCAAAGGCCAAATAATTTATATTCTCGTGTTCCTTGAATAATTGTTTTATTGGTAAAATTTGCAAGTTTTATTTTGAAAGCCCAGGTGGCAGAACACTTCATGGTTGTCTGTTGTTGAAAGAACAATGCCCCATCTAGTGGAACATTAGACATAGGGAGTTTGCGTGACCACTTTTGTAGAGTTCAGATGTCAAAGCATGACCCATTAGGTGAGCTGCAAGAATAAAGCATAGAGAAACAGCAACAGCCATCATTCAAAGTGAGTCATTTATGGGTTTCTTCTCCAACACACCTGCTCCTCCAGTTGAAATTCTGCTCTGCAAGGTGCCCTCATTTGCATGGACTTTGAGTGACCTATCTGTAAGCACACAGCAAGCATGCACCTGCTTGGAAGTTTGGGCCCCCTGTTTATATACATTGCTTACTGTAGGGAGCTTTAATAAAGTAAGACAGCATAGATGAAAATTACAGACATTAAGAAGGAAATATGAAAAGCAAATGAGCAGATTAAGTCATCAGAAGAGTGTGATAATGAAAGAAGTCAGAAGCAAAGGTCAAGTCCGTTGACTTACATCCAGGGAACTCCTGTGAGGTTGGAAACTTTCTTTCGTGGAGTTGGGGGGGGAAAGAACTGAGCAAGGAAAATTCTTTGTTTTAGTGATCTTGCAAAATAATGACCTGAGCTTGCTGGCGTAAACTGGAGGCCAAGAGAGCCTGTGTGTCTGAATGCTCTCCTGGCTTATCATAGAAGTAAGCCTTATTTGGTGTTCATGGAAAGATGCCGGGCACAGGGGGTCAGAGGGCTTTTGCCATAGCACACCCCTTTCTGTCCCATTTAGTGTCTTTAAGCCTTGTCTGAGAAATATTAAGGTGACAGTTATACCTTTTCAGGATGCTTTTGTATCAGCAATTTTAGTGAGGGATTTATTGTTTTCTTGTATTTTAAATAGTGCTACTATCTAATAAGAATGTAAATGGAAACTACATCGTTGGAGGGTGGCCAGGAGAGTTGGGTTGTTAACTTTTCTCAAACAAATCAGCAGTGGGAAAAGGACATCTTTCTAGGCTTTTGTCCTGAGTCATAAGAGATTTCCTATTTGATCTCAAATGTCCTTTTCAGCTCAAAAGTGGTATCAGACATGATGTATGCTTTTCTCTCTGAGGAAACATTTCATGTGAATGTTAGTTTCATTACAGTGGATTCTTCCCAGTTAATATATAATTCTTCCCAGTGTTGGAACACTCCCAAGGAGGAGTTAAAAGTGGTTCAGAAGAAAATATACTACTTTATGCAGATGAATATAATAAAGGCACTACTTCATGTGCATTTACCAAGATAAAAGTAAGAATCAATGAGGTTAATTAGAATAACTAGACCTGCCATTATAGATTAACTTGTCCATAAAGAAAACCTGAGTTTGGCATTCAGGACAGTGCCTAGGACACTACTTTGCATGACCATATTCCATACCCAAGAGCTAGATTTGAGAGCTGACTCTGCTTCCGATCCCAGCCTCCTGTTAACCTGCACCCTGGGAAGCAGCACTTGATGACTTGAGTGGTAGGATCCTTGCTACCCGTTTGGGAGATCTGGATTGAGTTTTGGTATCATGATTTTGACTGGGCCCAACCCCTGACTGGTGCATGCTTTGGGGAAGTTGAGCAGTGGATAAAAGTTGTATCGCTTGCTGGCTCACTTTTATTTTAAGGCAGAACAAAGCTGTGCTTCAACAGTAATGGATTCCAGTTAGAGTTTTTCTTAACATATCATTTCTTTTTTGTTCCACTGCAAGCTATTTAGTTTATCCATTTGAATGACAGAGAGCTACAAAGAAATGGAGAGGAAAAGAAAGAAAACAGGAGAACGGGAGTTTATGTAGAGGAGGTGGGGCAGAAAAAGAGAGAGAAGTCTCCCATTCTATGATTTACTTCCCAGGAATTCAGTTGGGTTGGGCCAGGCTGAAATTTGGGAGCCTGGAACTCCAAGCCATTGGATATGGGGACCAAGGCACTTGGTCCTCTTCCACTGCTTTCCCAGGCCATTAGCAGAGAGCTAGATTAAAAGTGGAGCAGCCAAAATTGGACCAGCACCCATTTGGAATACTGGTGGAGTTTCAGGAAGCAGCTAAACCCATGGGCCCACACCACTGACCCCTGCATTCCCTTTCTAAACAGTTTCCTGATGATGAATTGTGTTAAACTGTGGTCCCTCATCCCAAAGTGGCAAACAAATGGACTCCTTCGGTTTTGAACTCTCTGATCTGGGCTTTCTTCTTCCTACTCTTCCAGCCAGGAAACGAGTCCTCTTTCTGTGGCTCAGTTGGTGCTTGTGACTTTGGAACTGGCACCATCCGTTTTCTTCCTTCCCAGGCTCTAATCTATATGCCTTGTGCCCACGGAAGGGCAATGCTGATTCTCTTTTTTTTTTTTTTAATTCATTGATTACGTTGTATTATGTGATACAGTTTCGTTGGAACTGGGAAGGGTGGGGTGATGCTGATTCTTGAACAGAGCTCATCCCTGGCTTCTGATAGGCTTCAGAAAGGTGGGGTGGGAAGCAAGTGAAGAGGCTGGAGTCCTTCCCTGTTCACTCTAGGTTTGGCTCTGTGTTCACGTTCTCTCTCACGGGAGGGCTCTCTGAAAACACCACTGCTGCTTCTACCTCCTAGAACCCAAGGGGCGAAATGTGCCCCAGCTGCTGCTGACTGGAGGCTACCTCACTCTTGTCCACACCTCTAAAAGTATCCCCTGCATTCTGGTCTCTTCTGAATCCTAAGGCAGGGTGGCTGACCGAAAATTTCAGGAACTTCTAAAAGCATTGTCTGAGAGATTCAGCAAAAGGATGATGTTTTCTCCTCTAACAGGCTTGTTAATTTAAAAAAATGTTGATTTTAAAATGAGTTTTACTTATGAATTTTATGAATTAAATATATGCTGGGAGCCAGCAGTGCAATGGTTTGGTGATTGGGCTCTTGCTAGCCACTTAGGAGACCTGGATTGCTCCAGAATTCAGCCTCTGCCCAACCCCAGATCTTATGACCATTTAGGAATTGGATCAGTACGTGGTAGCTCTTCTCTATCAGTCAGTTGCCTGTGCGCTCGCTCGCGTGCGCGCGCGCGCTCTCTCTCTCTCTCTCTCTCTCTCCTTCCCCCAACTCTCCCACTCTCCCACCTACCTTCACCATCTCTTTCAAGTAAACAAATAATTTCTTCAAAGTTGAAACCACAAACTATTACATTAAGGAGAGATTTCTTTTTAGTGATATTGTTTTTTATTTATGCTTTTCTTCTTTCACAAGAACAGTATGTTCACAGGCAAGACTAAAGGGTTGGCCATGGAAAAGTCTCCATTATGTCTTGTCCTTCCTTTATACCTTCCTTTCCATTGAAAAATAAATCAGATCCTTCTCTACTTGATTCTCCCTAAAGGAAAAGGAAACCTGTCCAAATCTTTTTGGGTACATTAATTCTTATCAGTGCCACTTTATACCTGAGAGAGTAACAATTTCTATTTTGTGACTTTTTTTTCAGACTCCTTAATGTTTACGTGGCCATCACTGGTACAAGATTGACTTTCCAGTGTTACCACACAACACATCATGAGACATCCACAAAAGACTAAAGACACTAGAATAAGCCAGCTGATAACTGAGCTTTGATATAGTGAGCTGCCACCATCTCTCTTTTCACTTAACAAATTCTTTCAAAGGAAGTTGGAAATAAAAGGCAAGGAGAAAAATGCCCAGTTGCCTGACAGAGATTTCTTTAGACTAAAGATCACCTAACACATTTGTTTCTCCTTCCTTTTTTTCTTGTTAACTGTGTCTGAGCCTGCTGTACAGGTGCTGGTGGTTGTACTCAGTCTTTGTAGCTCCTCCTTTGACTCCCACCCTTAACTTCCTGGATTGCCAATATTTTGGAAATGATTGTATCTTACAACTGCATCCTTAGCTTGAATTTCAGACTCTCCCACCGTAGAACAAACTAAAAGCAAAAGCAAGTGGCAATGACCAATTATAACTTCTTTATAAAGTTGCAGTCTTGCGATGCTTGGTGTGGATTATCATATGCAGCCGGAAAAGTTTGGGTAGACAAATTGTGATCATTTGTACATACTCAGAACCACGAACTTGCTTCAGGAATAACAACACATCTCACACATTACTGCCTTCAAGCCTAGGCATACTGGGTTGTGAGGTTTTGTTGTTGTTGTGTTTTTCCCCCCTTTTCCTTTCCTCTGTTCTACCGTTTTCTCTTTCTTTTTTAAAGGGTTAAACTGGGTGGTTTTCGGAGTTTTACAAGAGAACTATTAGTGAAAAACAATCTGGTACATTCAACTTACTAAGGCCCTACTCTTTCCCTCTAATCTTTCAGCAGGACCCAAGGGAGGCTAAAGTTTAGATCAGTCTATTCTCTACAAAAACTTTGATTCACTATTAAATTCCGTCTAATGAAGATGACTTTGCCATCCCACGGCCATCAGCAGGCTATGTGTGGGACAATGGGAAACCCACCTTGTATAGAGGGACATTGTTCTTTTTTAGCTACCCCAGTTGAATAGAATCTCACAGAAATTCACACGCAACAGAGACCTGTGAGATAACAGTATTAATCTCTAGGGTGCCATAGTGAGTCATGTTAAGGAAATACGTATTTTGCTTAAGTACACACTTGCTCATGTCTAACAGCATGTCATGTTTATGAGAAGAGCAAAAGGCTAAGACAGGGAGGGGAGTAGAAGGAGTGGAGGAAGGGAGACATTAGAGAAGGTAGAGGGAGAGGAGAGATTTTTCTTAATGGTAAAAGTAAGCCTATCACAGAAAATGTGCTTAACTAATTGCCAAGTAATAGGTCAAATATACTTGCCTTGCAGGTAATAAATTGTAAAGGAAGATCTGTAAATCTGAGGTTCCTGGAGGTTTTTTTTAATGAATAAAGAGTTTATAATGTGTCAATCATGCATACTAAAAATTACAGATTATGAAATAAACAATTCTGAAATTTAGCTATTATGCTGATATGTAATAGAATCCCATCTTACAATGTATAGTTTCATCTCATGTGACAAAAGTAGGCTTTTTTTATGGAAATGCACCCTTACAAGTGTTTCTGTGGTCAGTAATGAACCAGGATAGCACTGAAAGAAAGGTTTGTGTTTCTAGGAGGCAGTGCAGCACAGTGAATATATACATGGTCTCCTTCATGTCAATATCATTTCTGTGTAACTTGAATAAGCTACTTAACCTCCCTGGGCCTTAGTTTTTATTTACTTGTAAAATGGAGTTCATCTGTAAAACTGTCCAAGCTATAGTGATTATGTGAAGGTCCAATGAGATAATAAATACTCAGAGAACAGTGGAAACACTAAGTAGTAAATGTACTATTATTAGTGTGTTATTCTTCAGACAACATGCAAACTGTTGGTTAGCAAAACCTTTGGCTGTTTAACTTGGGAAAACAGATAAAATTAAAGTTTTAGAATGTAACATAGTTTGAATATCTTATTTTACATACAGCATGGTGTTAATGCATGATATTTCCCCCTTTCTCAGTTGGTTAGACCAACAAGTGATTGCACTCACTGATAAAATAGTTCTTAATAAAGCAAGCTGATGACTCTTGACACCCACTGAGGGCAAGTATAATGAAAAACATGAATTAAAAGAGCCGGTAGCCAGACATGTGGCCAAGAGAATAAAAGCAGCCAGAAGCTGGAAGGGACTTGGTTGCTGGAAGGGGAACAGCCCCTGTGAATTGTGGTGGTTGTGGTTTATGCCTGAGTGCCAGCTCACTCAGTGACACCAGCAGCAGCTCCAACATGGATAGAAATCTCTTGTCTGATTGGCTGGATGGCTCAGAGGACAAAGTTTGAGACTGCCACAGCCATTGGAAAATGAGGAGATATACTGAGTTCATAGGATCTCCCACAAATGCAAGTCTCAGGATTGGGACGTTACTTGGAAGTAGGGTGTTTGCTGATGTAGTACAGTTAAGATGAGATCATACTAGAGTAGGATGGACCCTATTCTAAGAGATCTACACAGAGGGCAAGTTGAAGTTGGAGATGCAGATCCAAGCGCCGGCAGCAAGCAAAGCATGCCAAACATGAGCGCACCCACCCCAGAAGCTAGCAGAAAATTCTCCCTCATAGACTCCCTTGCCAGTTTCACTGTATTGACTATTGAGCCTCCAGTACTACCATGATGGAATAAATTTCTTGTTGTGGATCACTCAATTTTTGATACTTTAAAACTCTAGGAAATTAATAGGGATAACATAGAAAAAGAGAAAACCAACAGATGGGTTAACCAAACTCTAAATATGAAACCTGCTGCTCTCTGGTTGATCCACAAATTGTAGATGCATAGTACAGCTAAATCTAAAACAACTGACTAGGATATCAGCTATGTTACCCTGTGAGGGATGAAGAGTTTAGATTTTGTATTCAACTAAATTAAGTACATGCTAAAAACAAACAAACAACAACAAATGTTCCACCATATCTTTAGGAAGAATATAAAAATGCAGAGTCTTTACAATGTATTGTCCAAAAGACACAGTACGTATTCACAATGAAACTCATAAGACATAATTCCAAATCAGGAGGCCAAACTAAGCAGTAGAAAAATGTAACCCTTATTCAATAGAATGGGGAATAAAGTTTGACTCAGATGTTGATCTGACCAGGTAAGGATTTAAAAGAGGCTATTAGTGTGGCTAAGGATGTAAAGGAAAAGATACTCTAAGTGAGCTAAGAAATAGAAGAATCTTAAGAAATATAAACTAGGAAAAAGAACCAACTGAAAACTATAGAACTGCAATATGATGTGTCTGAAAAAAATTACTAAGTTTAATTAAAAATTGAAGAAGATTAAATCATTGAATGTGCAAGTAGATTGTTTAGGAGCTGGTGTTGTGGCATCATGGGTTAATTTGCCACTTGCAACACTGGCATTAGAGGTACAGTTTATGATCATGTATAAAGCACCTGCATAAACCAAACCATACAAAAAGTAAATACACTAAGCCAAGCCATTAAAGTGCAAGAATGTTTTATAAAATAAAAAAATACTTGTATTGCTGTCTAAAACATAAACTAGATCAATGAAAATTAGTCTGAAGAACACACAACTTTTTTAATGAACAGTCTTAATATCTGTAGAACAGTAATAAAATATGTAACATGCTTAATTCAAGTAGAAATTATTTGACAAATAATGGCTCAAGATATTTAATTAACAGGTTTAAGAATCTCGCTGTAGAAAAATCACAAAACTATGCATGAAGTTTCTAAAATCAAAAGGCAAAGAGAAAATATTACTAAGAAAGAAGATGTGTTACATATGCGGGAGAGAAGAATACATTTGACTTATTAGAAACTGGTAGTCAAAAACAATGACACAATGTCTTTAAAACGCTAAGTGAAAACTGTCAAGCTGGACTTCTATATTCACTGAAAACATCAGATATTTAGAAGGTTCTCTAAATTTGAAAAGTAAATAAGATAAATAATTGTAGGTGAAAGAAGAACGCTTTAGTGAATTTATGTAATATATATTTAAAAATGTTTAGTTTTTCCTTACCTGAGAGGGAAAGATTTCTCATCCTCTCTTTTTGTTGTCAAACACCAACAACATCTGGGACTGGACCTAAGTTGAGGTCAGAGCCAGGATCTCATTCCAGGTCTCTCACATTGGTGATGGGGATCTATTTATTGTACCCACACCATTGTCTCCCAGGGTTTGTGTTATAGGAAGCCAGAGACCGGTATCAAACCCAGATGTGCCAAAATGGAATTGGATCTTGTAACCAGTATCTTACCTGCTAGGCTAAATGCTCATTCCATACAGCATACTGCAAACTGACTAATTCATGAAAATACAAAATGAGAAAACTGTAAAGCAGCTAAAGCAGTGCTAGGAGGGATTGGTATTGCTTTGAAATGTCTTAAAAAGAAGAAATGTATAATACCAATGGGAAGCAGGACAGCAACTGAGAAAGGTAACAAAGAAATTTAAAAATTGGTAATATTAGAATATAATTTGAGGAATAAATATAATAAAAAGTGAGGACAAAGATAATTAAAATGAGGAATGATAATTTAGAGATCAATCAATAAACAATGGGGACATAACTTATTCCCATATTGAAAATAAAAAGGTAATATCACTATAGATTTTAAAGATATTAAGAGGATAATAAAAGAAAATGTGAGGGTACTTGAAAAAGTTAATGGAAGGGGAATGATTGGCGCATTTAAGACATCATATGGGATACTTACATTCTATATCAAAGTGCCTGAATTGAAGTCCCAGCTCTGCTTTTGAATTCTAGTTTCCTGCTAATGTGCACCCTGGAACGCAGAACAAGTGGTTCAAGTACTTGGTATAAGGCTTGAGTACTGGTCCAGAACCAGGTAACCACACAGAGTATGGGTTAGCTCAAACAAAGCAAGCTTTATTGGGAGCACTCCTGGGTGAGGTTCACTGATCCAGGACAGAGAGCAGGCCTGGGAAGTAGCACCCGGGTGTCATGAGTTGGTGCTTTTACTCACAGGTCAAAACAGGAAGTTCTGGCAGGTGAAAGAATGTTTTCTTTTTTTTTAAAAAAAAAGATTTATTCATTTTATTACAACCAGATATACAGAGAGGAGGAGAGACATAGAGGAAGATCTTCCATCCAATGATTCACTCCCCAAGTGAGCCGCAACGGGCCAATGTGCGCCGATCTGAAGCTGGGAACCTGGAACCTCTTCCAGGTCTCCCACACGGGTGCAGTGTTCCAATGCATTGGGCCGTCCTCAACTGCTTTCCCAGGCCACAAGCATGGAGCTGGATGGGAAGTGGAGCTGCCAGGACTAGAACCGGAGCCCATATGGGATCCCGGGGCTTTCAAGGCGAGGACTTTAGCTGCTAGGCCACGCCGCCGGGCCCAAGAATGTTTTCTTTTATGGTGTTGTGGAGTGCTGGTAGGTGCCCGCTGGCTTTGTCCAGCCCATACATCACCAGGCCTCCTGAAGTAACCTTTTGTGTGACTACTTTGAGATATGTACATATAAGAAATACATATATTTATATATGTCAAAATAATATGTATTTGTTTTTGATATGTATAAATTTATATATCAAAATTGATATGTGTTTATATATGAATTTTTAAAAATTAGAAGTTTTGTAAAAGGTTGCACAGTCACAACTTAGCCTTTTTCTCCTCCCTAAAGTACTCATTCCTGACAGGAAGTCTCTTAATTTTTGCATTTTTCACAGAGTTGTGAGGCCAAGAATTTCCCAAGTCATATATTCTTGCTTTTTTTTGTGAGCACTTCATTCCCCAATCCATCATCTACTTCTTTTCTTTAACATTTTAGTACAAAATATAAGAACCTAGACAACACCTTTGACACCTCAGAAATATCCTTAGCAACATAACCAAATTTCCAAATTACCAGTCCTGCCTTTCATATAAATGCAGAGACAATATCACCAAACATCCAGCTATGGATGGCACGGATCTAATGCCATGGTTGGCACTTCCTCTGAGCCCCCTGGGGCAGCCTCCCTGAAGTCTGTGTCTATTAACCATCTGCTTAAGGTGGGATAGACTTTTCTCCCTGTGCTCACCTGAATTCCTGAAGCTTCCGCCCTGACTAGTCTCTGTGAGACTGCAGTTCAGGTGCTTGTTAACAGCAGCACCACACTTCAGGTCTGAGTTTTGCATACGGCAAATTGCCACAAACACGCAGCCCCATACGGCACACAGCTGTTATCCCACAGGTTGCCTAGATTAGAAGTTCAGGCAGAACATGGCTGAATTCTCTGCTCCAGGTCACAGGTGGCTAGAATCCAAGGATTAGCTAGTGCTGCAGAGCCATCACAGGCTTTATTAAGGGAAAGATCCCCTTCCAAGCAGTCCTTGCTTGTGGAACAGCATCACTGTCTTCCTGCTGCCTGTTGGCTGAGGGTCACGCTCTGTTGCTTGGAGCAGCCCGTAAGTGTTGGCTACCTGGCTGTCTCATGACAGGGCAGTTTGCTTCTCAAGGTGAACAGGACTCTGTCTACTCTTTTATCATTAATGCACTTACTGCTTCACTACCCAAATGGCCACATCAGCAAGTCTGGACCAACCTGAAGCCAGGAGCCAGGAGGTCCATCGGAATATACCATGTGAGAATGAGGGGGCCGAGGGATGTGGGAACCATCCTCTGCTTTCTCAGGTGCATTAACAGGAACGTGGATAGGAAGTGGTACAGCCAGGACCAGAACCAGCACCTGTATGGGTTGCTGGCATCTCAGGTGGCCCTTTAGCTTGTTGTACCACAGCACCAGTGCCTGCTTTCCCTTTACTACTAGTTTATATTTTGAAAAATCAAAATGAATGTGTATACATTCACTCTGTTACAAAGTGAATATATAATCTAAACATGTAATTTTTAAATTTTTTGACAAGCAAGAGCAGCAATAACTAATATCACATAGGGGACTAAAGGCTGGTCCAGAAAAAAAGACCTTGGTGGGTAAATTGACAAAAAGTGAATAAGATTTTCAAATATGATAATAGTATCCTTGAATGATAAGAGACTTTTAAAATATCTCCACTGAATAGCTGAAACTCTGAAGCCTGTATGTTTATTTGTTCTCATATACCAGTAAATATGCTAAATTTTCAGCTTTTTCACTTAAAAGGAACAGTGAGTTTCTCTTTGGTGTATTTGAATTGTCAATGTCACATTAATGCTGTAAGTAAATAAGTAAGGTTTATTAGAGCACAATTGTGATACCAGATATGATAACTGAGGTGGCTACTAGGTGATTAATGGGTAGGTAGCAAATACAGTGTGGAAACACTGCACTAAGGGAGCAGTCATGAACTGGGTGGGTCAGCAGGGGAGCAGGCAGCTTTGCCAAGCTAATCACAATAGAGCAGGACTTGAAATTCTCAAATTCTTATTTTGGGAATATTGTATATATTATTCTCACTGACCAGCAGATAACCACAGACAGTAAAGCAGTTTGTATTAGCCAAAACAACTAAGTCAAATCCATTAGCAAAATTAAGTGCAAACAGGTAGCATTCACTTGATTGGATTTACTCATGCGGCAGCTTTAATAACTGGATTTTAAGTTGCAACGTTGTTTTGTTTTTTACCTGACACAGTGTTTCTTGTGAACAGTGAGCATTTGTATTGCCCTCTGGGGCCATAAAACTTAGTGCATCTGAGGATATTTCAAAACATTTGCATAAAGCATAAATAAGCACAAGTTCATTTTTGTACAAATCTTTTTTAATTTTATTTATTTTTAAAAATATATTTTGGACAATCTTTACATAGTTAATTAGGGTTAAAAAGGTTCAAGGGCTATATGAAAGTGGGTAAGACTATTATTTCCATATTGTTTCCTTCATGTTTAAAGGGGGGTATTAAGGGAGAAGGCCCACCCAATTTCCCACCTTCCCCAGGTCCCTGATGTAGGGCATGCTCCAAGGTTCTTGCTCAAGTGTTTTTTTTTTAAAGATTTATTTATTTTTATAAAGTTAGATATACAGAGAGGAAGAGAGAGAGAGAGGAAGATCTTGCATCCAATGATTCACTCCCCAAGTGAGCGCAATGGCCGGTGCTGTGTCGATCCGAAGCCAGGATCCAGGAACCTCTTCCAGGTCTCCCACACAGGTGCAGTGTCCCAAAGCATTTGGGCCGTCCTCTACTGCTTTCCCAGGCCACAAGCAGGGAGCTGGATGGGAAGTGGAGCTGCCAGGATTAGAACTGGCACCCATATGGTATCCTGGTGCTTTCAAGGCGAGGACTTTAGCTGCTAGGTCATTGTGCCGGGCCCGCTCAAGTGGTTTTGATGGTTCACCAGTTCACAAGTTCACAAGTTCAGTTTTGTACAAATCTTAAAATGCAGTTTTCCTCATAATATGCACTCTTTCATGAATGTTTAGACTGCTTAGACTCCCTGGAATGAATATTATTTCCCTTTTTTAAAAGGGATTTATTTATTTGAAAGGTAGACAGAGTTACAGACAGAGAAGGAAAAACAGGAAAATAGATCTTCTGTCTGCTGTTTAAATTCCCATTTGGAGTCAATGGCCCGGGCTGGGTCAGTCTGAAGCCAGGAGTCAAGAGCTTCAACCAACTGTCCCATGAGGGTGTTGGGGATTTAAGCACTTGGGCCATCTTGTGCTGCTTTCCATTGCTCGTTAGTAGGAAACTGGACAAAAAGTGGAGGAACCAATAGATGAATCAGTGCCCAGATGGGATTCTAATCATGCAGCTTAACTAACTATTCCACAGCAGCGGCGCCAAGTTGTTAATTTTGTAAATTCAGCCTCATTAGAGCATCCTCTGATCAATTGAATCCAACAAAATTATAATCTTTTTTTTTTTTTTATGTTTTACTTAGGGCCTAGCTCTGTGGCCTAGCGGCTTAAGTCCTCCTTGTGAATGCTCCAGGATCCCATATGGGTGCCAGTTCTAAACCCATCAGTCCTGCTTCCCATCAAGCTCCCTGCTTGTGGCCTGGGAAAGCAGTCAAGGATGGCCCCAAACCTTGGGACCCTGCACCCATGTGGGAGACCCGGAAGAAGCTCCTGGCTCCTGGTTTCAGATTGGCCCATCTCTAGCTGTTGCGGCCCTCTGGGGGGTGAATCAATGGATGGAAAATCTTCCTCTCTGTCTCTTCTCCTCTCTGTATATTTGCCTTTCCAATAAAAATAAGTAAAGCTTTAAAATATATATATTTTATTTAAAAGGCAGTGTATTATACAGAGAGGAATGAGAGGGAGAGAAAGTCTGTCTCTGCTGGTTCATTCGCCAGATGGCCACAGCAACCAATGCTTGCACAGGCCAATGCCAGGAGCCTAGAAATCCTTTCTAGTGTCCCACATGGGTGGTAGGAGTCCCAACACCCGGACCATCCTGCACTGCTTTTTGAAGTACATTAAGAAGCTGGACTGGAAATCGAGCAGTCAGGACTTTAACTGGTGTTTGTATGGGATGCCCATATTGCAATTGCCAGCTTAACCACTGCCCTACAATGCTGGCTCGCCAACAAAATTAATATAAATTGTTTTATGGATCAGGGATGTGGATAGCAAGTGAACTAAAAACAAAAATTCTAGGTTGACACTTCTACGTATTGGATGTTAATATTCTCTGCCCTTCTTTAGCCCATTTATAAGTTTGTAAAATAGTGTTGGAGAAAAGTCTGCTGATGTTCAAACTTCAAAAAACATACTAAAGTATATGCATTCATGTTTTGCATGATGTATTTCTTAAACCTTAATGGTAAATCTGTGTGTGTGTGTGTGTGCGCGTGTGCGCGCACTTCGTAGTCCTTAAAACATGAACTGATAAACAGGAACGTTTTCATCTCTAACTGAAGACTTAACCTTCAATTGATTCTTTGGATCAATTGTTCACTCTGGAAGCAAAAAGATGTTAAAGATTGCAGTCCTATCATGTTTTCTTCCACCTTTCACTAAGCTTTCAAAAACCTTGATATGAATGGACTTTTTCTCTTTCTCAAGGCCTTTTAATTTTTAATCACTTGTTGTCTTCAGTGCTGATCATATTTCTGAGAAATTACTTTATGTAAAAGATGAAGCAAGATAGAGTTGCCACATACCTTTTTATCTTTTCTGTGAAATTATTTGGACCTAAATTTGTGGTGACAAGGTTGCTTCTCTCTAATAGGTCTCGTTGCCATGGAAGCAGGCGGCTGAAAAGGACAATGCCCTAGGTCTCTGTGTATTTACATCCGTAGAAATACACAAGCTTTGGATTCAGATGGGAAAATGTGTACAGTGGTCTTTGCTGATGAATTGTTTTAAGATGTTTAAGTGACACATAAAGTATTTTGCATATATTTATACGGTACCATGCAATGCTTGATATAAAAGTTATGTTCAGTCAGGGTAAACATGTCCATCTCCTCAAACATCTATCATTTCTTTGTGATAAAACTGTTTGAACTCCTTTTGCCTTGCTTTTTCTTTTTAATTAATTAAAGAGAATGTAATTGATTTTTAAAAAAGAGTTGTCCATTCCAGACGAGCATATCAGGAAGTGAAGATACATGGCGGTACACATCTGTATTTCCAAATAAGAAGAGGACTCCCAAAGAAATCATTAAATGTATCTTGACAGTAGGGTGCTGGACTTTCTACCAATGTCTACACCTACAATTCATGATACAATTAAACAGCAGAATGATGGACATATGACTGTTTTCGAACAACTGTACTATTGTAATGATATGGGGGAAAGGGTGGAGGCAGAGAGTAGAGATGGAGGAAGAGAAATTAAAGGGGAGATCGCTATATGTATAGAAACATATCAGGGAAAATAACAGTAACAATCAAAACAAAAAATAATCCATTCTAATGTAACAGTGCTAAGCCAATCACAAAAAGACATCTTCAAAAAGTTCATGGTGATTGTGTAAGAAAACTGCAATCATGGATTTGAAAGCTTAATTCTCTTTGTGAACATTTTGAGGTCTCTTCGTAGAACCAGGATTATATCACATAATACTTGGTGACGCGAAATTTAAAACAGTTTTTTTATGAGCCAGAGAGGAGTTATCTTTTTTCCATTTTTTTCTTTATTTTTGACAATCTTTACATAATTAGTGCAAAAAGATTCAAGGGTTACAGGAAAGTGGGTAAGACTATTATTTCCACATTGTTTTTTTCCTGTATCTGGGCTAAAGGGGGAGATAAAGGGAAAAGCCCCATCCAATCTCCCACCCATCCCAGGTCCCTGATGTAGGGCATGCTCCAAGGGTTTTGCTCAAGTGGTTTTGATAATTCAGCAGTTATGACTTGCTGCCAATCTTGACATTCCAAGCTCGATGAGGTTGCTGCAGAATCCACTAATTGACATAGTCCACCTTAAAGTCTTCCTTTGCCCAGTTTTTCACTGCCAACATATGGCTAGGGCAGTTGATTAATTTGTTCTGTCCTCTGTTGTGATACCAGGTATCCTCTGCAGGTTCCGATAGACTGCCATATCCTCCCTGTGTAGCTGGTTATACTCTCTACTGCTCCTTCTGAGCCTCTGAGGAGGCTCGGCTCTGGCACTTGCACTCCATGGCAGACCATGGGTTCTGAGTCGAGCAGTTTGGGGAAATCACAAAAGAAACTTTTTGCTGAGGTGAACCCAGACCAGATTCTTGTGTGTGTTTGCCAGTACAAGGCCCGGTATAGTTCATCACCCAATCAGCTGGTGGTTGCAATTTCTGGGTCGGTTCTGTTTCCAGCATTGTCTTCCACTTGAACCAATGGGTGTTGCAGTCCAGCCTGATTCTGCCAAGTGTGACCCATTCCCTGTTCTGCCACTCAGTCAGGTACTGGTACCTAGCCTTCCAGACAGGCCCCCAGCCATAGCTTTCATGTGGACTGGTGTGTGGCTGTCAATGATGCTCTATGCTAACAGCCCATCTCAGAGATCCCATGTGCGTTGGTGAATCAGTCTGGCCAAAATAGATCTTATAGAATCTCCCCCTCCAAACCTTCAGATCTCAGTCCCCATGTTTGCAAGCAAGTTCTGTGACCCCATCGCTAGGAATCACACAGAATTAATCCCTCAGCTACACTCACGCTAACCTTATCTGTGGATGTCCCTAGGCAGGAATTACATACCCTAAAAACCCTAGAGCTCACTGCTGGGCTGCATCAGGGAGGACTCAGTCACCGTGTGCCGACGGTGCCCATGGGTCGAATCCTGTGCATTGGGTCTGACCTGGCTCGGGTACTCTCCTCAAGCGGGTTGCCACCACTGCCGAGGCTGCTGTTACCCGAGCCATCAAGGTCGAACTCCCCAACTATTTTTTCATCTAGCTTCCTAGTTAAAAGATCCATGTTTTATCATCTTCACTGTCTTACCTCTTATCGTTTATCCAGTGTATGGCATGTAACAGGTGCTCATTAACTATTTGTTGAATGAGTAAAGATATAGGAATAGCAAATATCAAAACATAGCAAAGGTATTGGGGAAACAGCAATGGTGAGGAAATTCCAAAGGTGAAACCAGCAGCTTTCACAGTATCATATCTGTGGAATTAGCTGGCTCAGTTAGAACTTTGTGTTAGCTCAAGAAAAGTGTCTGGCCCACAGGGAATTGGAGTGCCTTTGGAGGCCAAGAACTCTGAGGTCATCCAGTCCCACTTGGATCTACCACATGGGATGGAAAAAGTCCAAATATTTCCTCACAAGATCCAAGGGCATCCGAACAACAGCCAGGAGCCCTGAGCAGTCCGCAGAAACAGAACAGTAAACTTCCTTTGGAACTAGGGAGGGGAGCTTTCTCTGGTCCTCGCTTGGTTCCAACTTTGGGTCCCCACCCTCTCTGGAAATGACCATCAGGACCGCTCCGGAAACCCCTCAAAACAAACAAACAAACAAACAATCTAGAATAAACACAGAACAACAAGGAAAGCTTAGAATTAGACAGGAAACGGTCAGCGTGGATTCACTTATACCTTACTAGGTGGGACACAAAGATTAGTTACTCCTCACTAGGGTATTGAAGATTTCTCTGCATACCCCTCCTAAAACTGTTTTGCACCTAAACTATTGACATATGTCTTGTTAGAGTTATAAGCCAGTCTAGACTACCCGAAATAAAGCCAGGTTCAGTAAAATTATGCTTCAACACTATAAAATGCTAAATACTACAATGAAAATAGACATGAGACAGCTGAATAGTAATCTATAGCCATTTTAAGGTGTATAGAACCCGGTTGTATATAAACTAAAATTGAAATGTCAATGAAGAAGTCACAGGATGTGGTTAAGAATTTGCATTTTTTTAACATTGGTTACTCAATACTATGTCAATTAACTCCATTACGTTATAAATTGTTGCTGATGTTATGTTGGGGCTTTTAATTGATCGCGATGATACTCTGCTGGCTCTACCTTCAGACCAGAGATGGTCTCCCCAACAAGCCGTTGAACTTATCTGGACAATAAGATGCCGGACTCTATGCTTGGTATATGCTTGCAATGAATGAATCTCAACTGAACTTGAACTGTGGTAATGCAACAAGGTGGAGAAATCCACCATGGAGGGAGGGTTTGGGGAGGGGTAGGGGGAATCCCAGAGCCTATGAAACTGTGTCACATAATGCAATGTAATTAATAATATTTTAAGAAGTGTCTGGCTAACTGAGCCATAGCAAGAGTTACTGTGGAACACACTGTGCACAGAGTTTGAGTTGGAGAATGTTTCTGGACCGGTTGAGGGCAAACAGTTAATACAGGAGACTAAAATGTGTCTGTACAGCCACCCAAGCTGTCAGTAGGATGTAAGCCTATTTGAAACTCCAGGAAGACAGGCAAGTCTTTGTCAGTCTAACAGTTTTTAACAAAATGTGTGCCATGAAAATAATATATGCTGTTATAAATGGATTCCTATACAATATGCTGGTGTCATTTTCTGACTATTACGGTGTTATTTAGGGATTAGTATGCAACATATCCACTCTTTAATTCATAATTCATAAAAATAAATGTCTTGGCTTTTGCCTGGCTCAGGCCTACCTGCTATGGGCATTTGGGTAGTGAATTCTATAGGTGTTCCAAGCATCATCTTTAACTACTAGGCTAGATGCTCCTCCCTGAATACTTTAAAGCTAATGATTTCTATAAAGCACATGTAAGCTTGAGGCAGGAGGGAAAGGAGGATGAGACAGAGAGATCCAAGAACTGTGAATGGTTGTGTGGGGCCTTAACTCAGACGTGTCCTTCCCAAAGTCTATCTTCTCACTCATCCATCAAAGTGATTTTGCAAAAGTAGTCTTTAGTCCAAACGTGGAGAAACATATGGCTTCAAGGAGTCTCTGCAATTCTTATGCAAAATCATATGTGTTATATCTGTAGGCACCCTGTTAATGCGGAAGTCCATAGTTTCCACAAGATTTGCAAAGGGCTCTATGACTTAACTATCCTCAAAGAACCATTCTAAGAAATTGGAAACTTACCTCACTCATAAAAGTTGTTTTTACTGAAGGTTTAGACATATTATTTATTAGGCACTCATCAAAAAATTTTTGATATTTTGGACATTTAAGCACTGCAGAATATATTCTTCCCATTTTTTCACAATATGTTGCATATGATCTATAAAAAAATTTAAAATTTATATATTTTTATATGAAAGAGATTTATATAGAGAAGGAAAAGCAGAAAGATCTCCCATCTGCTGATTCATTCTCCAAGTGGCCACAATGGCCAGAGTTGAGCTGATCCAAAGCCAGGAGCCAGCATCCCCTTTTGGGTCTCCCAAGCAGATGAAGGGTCCCAAGGCTTTGGACCATTTTTGACTGCTTTCCCAGGGCACCAGCATGAAGCTGGATGGGAAGCAGGGCTACCAGGATTAGAACCAGTGCCTATATGGCATCCCGGTGCATGCAAGGCAAGGACTTTAGCCACTGGGTTACCACACTGGACCCATGATCTGTAAATTTTAGAATATGTTCACATTTCTTTTTTTCCCCAGTGGACTGTATTGTTACCCACTTACCTGTTATCAAGTAGGCCATGTTCTCTGAAACTCCCATGATTTTTAACTATCAAAAAATTCCAATGCCTTTATACATAATTTATATGCGTTTATTTTCATTGTATCTCAAATACAAAGAGAGAGAAACAGCCAGATCAGCAGACATGGAGATCTTTCCTTAGTTGGTTTACTCCCCAAATGCACATGGTAGCTGCAGAGGCATCAGCCAGGCTGCAGGCAGCGCTCTCAGTTAATCCTGAATTCCCACAGCAGGGACACGGGCTAGCACCAGCTGCTTGTCAAGGTGTGCATGAGCAGGAAGCTGGATCAGAAGCAGAAATTCTAGAACACCCATGGGGGACATGCACATCTCAAACAGTGACTTAGCTGTTCCACCAAGTGACCACCACATATACGGCTCTGATTATGGTGTGACCAACAGTGAGAGGGCCTTGTTTTGAGGAAAGCTTATCTTGTGAAGTTGAACTCAGAGTCAGGCCACTACAAACAAGGAACTTGTCAAACCTCCAAGAAATCAGCAGTTAGACTGCTGCCCATGTCCCATATTGAGGTGATTCGGAGTCGCCTTCCTGCCTATGCATGCTCTGAGAAGCAGCAGATCCTGGCTCAAGTAATTGGGATCATGCTACCCCTATGAGAGACCTGTATGAAGCTGAGGTCCCTAGCTTCAGCCTGGCTTCACTCTGGCTGTTGCTCCTGCTTGAGAGAGCAAATCAGAAGATACAGATCTTCCTATCCCTTTACCTTTCAAATAAAATTAAAATAATTTTTTTCCGAAGTTTGTAGCAGGTATTACAGAGCAATGGGTTAAACTGCCACATTCCATATTGGAGTGCCTGGGATCAAGTCCCACCTCAGCTTCTGATCCTGCCTCCATCTACTGGACACCTGGGGAGGCAGCAGATAATGGCTCAAGCACCTGTGTCCCTGCCATCCATGTGCGAGACCCACAGAGTTGCTAGTTTCTGGCTTTCACCTCTCCCAACCTGGGCTGTTGTGAACAGAATCACCAGAATCCACAGATAGACACGTGTGTGTGTGGGTTGCTATCTTTCAAATAAATAAAAATGAATGAACATTAAGAATTGCTGTAGGGTCCAGCAGGATGGTTCAATGGCTAAATCCTCACCTGGCGAACACTGGGATCCCACATGGTTACTGGTTCATGTCCCAGCTGCTCAACTTCCCATTCAGCTTCCTACTTGTGGCCTGGGAAAGTAATGGAGGATGGCTCAAAGCCTTGGGACTCTGTACCCATGTGGGAGACCCAGAGGAAGCTCCTGGCTCCTGTTTTTGGATTGGCTTAGCTCTGGCCATTGCTGCTACTTGGTGAGTGAGCCAGCAGATGTTAAGATCTTCCTGTCTCTCCTAAAATTTTTTTTCCAATTTTAGTCGTCTTCTTTTTGTAGAGATCTTCTACAATAGCCAGGGCTGGGCAAGACTAAAGCCAGTAGCCAGGAACTTCATCCACACCTCCCATATGGACGGTAGGAACCTGGATTCTTGAACAATTTTCTACTACTCCCCAGGATGTACTAGCAGGAGATTAAATGAGAAGCAGAGGACTCAAAGCCTACACTGGCTGTGGGATACAGTCTTACCAAACAGTGGTTTAATCCTCTATGCCACAATGTCATATTTCTTTATCATTACCATTATTAGTAGTAGTAATAGTATTTTATTGGAAAGGCAGATCAGATTTATTGAAAGGAGAGATAGAAAGATCCTCCATCTACTGGTTCACTCACCAAAGGGCTGCATTGGAAGCCAGGAGCTTCCTCCGGCTCCCCTATACAGGTCCAGGGTCCTAAGGCTTTGAACTGTCCCCCACTACCTTCACTGGCCACAGCAAGGAGCTGGATGGGAAGTGGAACAGCTGGGACATGAACCAGCACCCAATGGATCCCAGTGCCTACGAGGTGAGGATTCAGCCATTGAGCCTCTGCACCGAACCCCACAATGTCATATTTTTTTTACAGTTCATGATGATGTATATTTTAAGCAGGACAGGTCCTCTCCCTCCTGCTTTACATTCTGAACACTCCCCTAACCAATTCTTCAAAAGTTCTAACAAATTACTTTTCAAGGAGGACATTTCTTTTCAGGAAATGAATCTACTTTTCCTCTGCCTCCTTTTCTTGTCATGGATAGTCAGGTGTTCCCCACCCCTCCCCAGCAACCTCCACTTGAAGCTGATTATTTGGCGACACCCCAAGCAAATAGACCCCTGTGTGTTCCAACAGTAGGAGTCTGTGTTTTCAAGCTTCTTTGGGATGAATTTCCTACTGGATTGAGAACAAGAACCTATTTTGCTTTTCTCCTCTTCTGGTTTTTCCCAAGGGGCCTGTGAATTGTTTCGAACTTGTACGGTGCATGAACTTTCTGGATAGCTGGTTGTGAGCTTGTGAGTCTTAAGAGAGGCAACCCTCGGAAGGGAAAAGCTCCCAGACTGGCAGGACTCAGAGTGCTAGATTTTATCTCCTCAGCCACTGACAGACCTCACTTCCTCAGCAGCGAGATAGAGAAAATAATGTCTCTGTCTACCTTTTGAGGCTGAGTAAAGAATTAAGAAAAATAAAAGACAGCAATGATTGGATAATTCTAAACAGCACAGATAGAAAATATTACTCTAGGATAGAAAACTGCATTTTGAGATTCATAAATTCCAATTTAATTTAAAAAATCATTTAAAAAATTAGTATGCTCACTATTTTATCAGAGGCAGGAGAGTAATCATGCTGATGACCTATCCATATTATAAATACTTTAATAAAATGGTAAAATATTACTTTTTACATGTAGCATAGATTAAAATGTTACCATTAGAGAGATTCTATTACTTCTGTCCTAAGAATAAGAATGCTTGGAATAATAACTGCAGTATCACACATTGCCTTAATTTAGATGAAATAGGCCCTGGTGTAACTAATCTTTGTGTCCTACCTAGAGTAAGGTATATGTGAGTGCAAACTGACTGTTTCCTGCAACAATGTGGAGGAATCCAACATGGGGGAAGGGCATGGGGAGGGGCTGGGGGAATCCCAGAGCCTATGAAACTGTGTCATAAAACGAAATAAAAAAAGAAAGAAACAAAGAGGCCTTAGACAGAAATTCTAACTTACAGTCTAAGTGCTAATGTCTCAAATTGGGCATGAAATTCTGTAAGTTACTGTAGTTTTGTTTTTTGCTTTGCAGGCTCATCTTTGCCTGTGTATTCAGTTGTTTTGAGAACCTGTGTGTGAAAAGTCGACTGGTAGGGTGGATTTTTTTTTAAATTGTGAAGGATTAGTGATACATGAAGTAAGCACAGATTTTACAATGTCATGACCTTGCTAAGGGAAAAGAAGGCAAATGTTCTGAGGAAATTAATCAAGTGTCTCCAGGATTTGTTAATGTAGATAAACTCCATTGAGTCCATGCTGGAGATGTTTATTTTGATGGTATTTCACAGTAACAATCTGGCATTCCTTAAAGGCTTGAAATCTCAGCCATTTTGAAGGAACTCCATCACTTGTGAGAAGTAACTTTTTAAAAAATGAATTAATTTATTTGAAAAACAGATTTTACACACACACAAACACACAGAGAGAAGGAGAAAGAGAGAGAGAGATCTGTTTTATCTGCTGGTCTATAACAACACTTGGAGATGGAACAGTTCAAAGCCAGGAGCCAGGAGCTTCTTCTGGATTGCCCCTATACATGCAAGGATCCAAGCAACTGGGCCATCTCCTACTGCTTTTGTAGGTTAAGTGGTGTTAAGTGGAGCAGCCAGGACTTGAATCAACTCTGTTCATTCCCCAAGTGGCTGCAGTGGCTAGAGCTTAGTGAATCTGAAGCCAGGAGCCAGGAGCTTCTTCCAGGTCTTCACCCAGGTGCAGGGTCTCAAGGTTTTGGGCCATCCTCGACTGCTTTCCCAGGCCCCACAAGCAGGGAGCTGGTTGGGAAGTGGAGCAGCTGGAACATGAACCGGTGCACATATGGGATCTGGTTTGTGCAAGGCAAGGATTTAACCACTAGGCTATCGCACTGGGCCCTACACAGCAGTTTTATTTGCTGTGCCACAGAGCGAATCTAAGAAGGAATCTTAAAAATTTGATAGATTTCCTGATGACTTAGTAGTATGACCATTTTTCAGAATTAAATACTAGATAAAAATGTAGGCTATACAGGGCTTGGTATCTCCTGCAGTCCTGGCATCACCAGTGTCCCTGCTTGCTGCTGAGCGTCTGTATTGACTATGATGTTCCGTTGTCTTATCCCTGCAGAATTTCCACTGCATACTTCATTCAAACTCTCCTCTGGTTTCTTCTGTTATTTTGTTTTGGTCAAATTTAGTACATCTTTTCTCTGTTCAACTATGTTGAATTCTCCTAAACCTGAGTTTTACATTGTTATTGGCTTTTCCTGAGTAGTCTCAATTTATTCTTGTTATTTAGCTCTAATTTTCAGTAACACCATCTTGTTCTCCGAAGTTCTCAATAACACCACTTATAATTTGCATGATAATTTCCTTATAATAGAGAGAACATATGGTATTTGTCCTTTTAGGACTGACTTATTTCACTGACCATAATGGTCTCTAGTTGGGACCATCTAGTTGCAAATGGTATAATTTTATTCTTTTTAATGGCTGAGTAATATATTGTCTATGGAGTAGATGTACCACAGTTTCTTTAACCACTCCTCTTTGGAAGGGCATGTGGACTATTTCCATGTCTTTGTTTTTGTAGATTATGCTGCTGTAAACCTAGGATTACAGATCCCCTTCTCATATGCAGTTTTTATTTCCTTTGGGTATATTCTTAGGAGCAGAATAGCTGGGTCATATGGCAGATCTGTTTGCAATTCTCCAAGCACGTTCCATACTGATTTCCATAGTGTACAAGGTCATTCTTAATGAATTTTTGTTTTTCAATATTATAAAATAACTGTTAAATATCCTTCCAGGTCTTTTGTGATTTTTTTTCCTATTTTGGTGTAAATGCTTGGGATTGATATTACTGTCTCAAATGACATGACCAAATATTTTTTAAGGCTTTTAAATTAGTAGGACCAGACATTCCAAAATTCACACCACTTAATCTACTGTTATGACTATATTAGTGAACTTATTTTATAAAATAAGATTTATCAGTTATTGAACAATTTATGAAATACTATCACTTTAAGTAATTTGCTTGTTTGAATCAAAGTTAGTATCTAGTGTAAGAGGTAGACCGTTGCCACCCAAATCCATTCTTTTCTTTTTCCTCCTTTACAGTGTAAATCTATGCTTCCCTTTCTTTTTAATTATTATTAATTTACATGATACACTTATGCAGGTATAGGAATTCCTCACTCTCCATCCCTTCCATTTTCCATGTCCCTCTATATTCTCCCATATTTTTACAGTATTATAGTTCTATAGTAACAGTTGTAAGTTTTACATTCTGGTGTTTAAGTGTGTTATTGCACTGTAGGTATAGGCAATGGTAGAAAATCTAGTATAAAATATAGTACACGAAAATCAAGATGGTGGCAATGGGCAAGGACACATTTAAGCAGAGGAAGAAACATTAGCCAGTGTGAAACAGAGAGGGTACATTCTAGGAAACAGAAGACAGAACAATGGCAGAGGGGTACCTGGAGAAGGACAGACACAGGAAAGCAGCAGACACAACAGTGTGGTGGTGCAGTGACCGATACCCCAGCAGCATTCAGTGAGCAGTGATCTGAACTGCACTGGCAGCTAGAACTCCACCATCAAGGTGGGAAGGGATATTCATTGAGAGCTAAGGAGTTGAACCCAGACAAAGAACTGCCTGTCCAGCTGGTCTGTTTGATTTGACCAGGAGCAGAGACAGAGTAGCAGATTGTTAGTTTCATCTCTTCAAAGCGCTTTCCTCTGATTGAATTCTTCAATGACTCATAGATCATACAATAGCATTATTTTATTCAAGAAAGTTCTTGATTTTCTTTTTCATTTCTTCAGTGACAAATTAGTGATACAGTAGCGTGTTATTTAACTTCATGGCATTTTTTAAATTTCTTTTTTTCTTCCTGTTGTTGATTTTGTATTGTGACTTTTCATTTAAGGGGAGGTATAGTAACTGTGTAATGGAGACTGTCATATCCAGATATGAGGATACAATGCAGTATGCATCTCTACTTTCAGATCAAAGATGGACTCCCAATGAAACTGTTAACTATATCTTGACAATGGGATGCTGGGCTCTCTGCCATTGTCCATACCCATAATGATGGATATGTGACTGTTTATGAAGAACTATACTATAGTAATAATGTAGCAGAACTCAGTTGGGGTGTGGCTGGAGAGGAGGTAAGGGAAATCCCAGGGCCTATGGAACTGTATCATAAAATGATAATAATAATCAAAAAGGCAGTAAAAAAATTAAAAATATATTTAACTGTTCCATTGGGAGGTCTTTTACCTGGGAGTGGAATGCATGCTGTAACCTAATTTCATTTCCTTGTATGTTAGTCTCCATTATACAATTAATCTATGAGAATATATGTATAAACTTATTTACCTGTGTACCTTTTTGTGTTGTATTTTGCATGAAATCTATCTTATTATCAGAGAGAACACATGGTATTTGCCCTTTAGTTTCTGGGTTATTTCACCAAGCATAATGGTTTCCAGTTGAGACCGTTTTGTTACAATTGGTAGAATTTCATTCTTTTAAATGACTTTTTAGTATATTGTGGTGTAAATTTGTACTCCTTTTTCTGTACACACAACTGCTTAGCTCTAAGCCTTGTTTTCTGTATCTTCTTGAACTAGATTTAGCTTTGTGATCAGGTTTTCATCTATGTGAATGAAAAGATAAGTGCCACTTATGGATCTTGAGCTTAAGACAGTGATGCTCTTTTCCACATATATACCCACCTGTTCAAGAGTTGGCACATGGCCAAGACTTAGCATTTGCATTTGCAAATGGAGAAAATGGGGTTCCTGGATTATAGTGTGAAATCAAATCAGCCAACTAGCATAGATTGCTCATCACTATTTTGTAGGAGAGAAATAACGCCTATGTTTGAAGCCATTGTGTTTGGGGGAGTATTTATTATTGCAGCATAGTGTTTACCCAAATTTACATACTTATTTTGTTTGAAATTATTTGCTGAATTATTATTTGATTTACATTCAAATATACTTAGACAATCAGGTTTCTTTTTTTTCATTTTTTAAATTATATTTTTGACAATCATTACATAGAGTAAAAAGGCTCAAGGGCTACAGGAAAGTGGGTAAGACTATTTTTTCTACATTGTTTCCTTCATGTATTTGAGGTAAAGGGGGATTTTAAGGGAGAAGCCCCACCCAATCTCCCATCCTCCCCAGGTCCCTGATTTGGGGCATGCTCTGAGGGTTTTGCTCAAGTGGTTTTAATAATTCAACAGTTATGAATTGCTGCCAATCTTGCCACTCCAAGCATGGTGAGGTCGTTGAAGAATCCACTGGACAATCAGGTTTCTTAATCTTGTTGGCATTATACCTAATGCATTTCTTCTATTTAGTTAGTGAAACTTTCCATGTTTAAATGCCTATTAATATCTATTGATATTTCTATTAATGAGAATCATTAAAATAGTATGTTTTTTTATTTCTGCCATTAACTCATTTATAAAATTAATGTTCAAAACCTCTTCTAATCCTGTAGTCTCATGATTTAAGATAGCTTTTCCCATTGGGAAATAGTAAAGAGTCAGAGCTGTGACTTTAAGCTACAAGAAAAAACACTTGAAAATTGGTTTCATTTGTCCATTTCCTGCTACTATAATAAAGTCATTAAGGATGAATATTTTTAAATGAATGCAGGTTTATTTAGTTCACAATATTTGAGGTTGAAGAATTCAAGATTACTCCCTGTCTGCAGTCTCTAGGGTCTCCTGGCAGGTGGTGTCTATATGGTGGGAGAATGAACAGCAAGAGATCCCAAAGGAAACAGGATGCCAGGGAGACTTTGGGGTCAAGCTAGAGCTGCTCACAAAACTTTAAGTTCCTGGGAATTAGTTCACTCAGTGACAGCAGCACAGATGCCTTCCAAGGGAGCTGGTGCATGAGCTAATATTTCACTTCTCAAAGCTTCCACTGCCTCAACACTGCCATAGTGGAGAGGTTCCAGCAATGAACACCTGAGGAACAACCCACATGGGTTACCCAGCTATTTTTGCATTTTGCATTTCCACATTGTTTTCTCTATTTTCTGAGAGATTGAGTACCTCCCAAATGGGATCCAAGTCTAGAAAGTATTAAAATAAAATGAATGGTGAGGCTAAGCTTCCTGGTTCATCGCATTGTGTCCACATGGAGGAAGTGCTGAAGGAACTCTCTTGGGTCCTTCTGTAAGAACACAAATGCCATTCATATGATTCCATTGTATTTGGTGTTAGGATTCCAATATGTATGTTTTAGGAAAACATAAGCATTTAGTCTATAGCAAACAGTAGCTATAGACCCTTCCCCAGTTTTCAGGAGATCAGAGTTTCTTTAGGCCTAAAGGCCATCATACATTAAAAATCTCAAAGGTGAGATGTGCGGATTGGAAATACAGTATTTGGTCAAAGTCTTCATATTGAATGTGGGATCCTTAGTCACCTCAGAATTTCTGAAATAACATATGTAGACAGGGAGTTCTGAATGACTGTAGAAAAAATTATGTTCCAACTACTGAACTTTGAAGTCCTTCCTGTGAAAACTACTGAGCTTAATGAAAAACAAAATCATGACATAGCATCAAAAACTTCTGGAACAAACAGTAATAAAGAAAAAAAATCCTAAAGTCTTTCTGAAGATAAAACTGGTCAGGAATTAATGATGTGGAGCAAGAGTGGCAGAGAAGTCAAAAACAGTACTGAAAGCCCCCCGTCCCACTCCCATTTGGACACAACCTTGAAATTAAATTAAAGGAAAAAGAATGTCTACTCTGCTAGGGATGAAAACAGACATTATCAAACTTTTAGAATCTCAAAATGCGACATCCCATCCAGTACCTCCCACCCAACATTTGAGGGTTTGTTCCACTAACACGATGGAATAGGCCAAGAAAAACAAAAATGTAAAAAAAAAAAAAAAAAAAAAAGAGAGAGAGATGTGAAGTTCTGCCAAGATAGGAGCACAGTGAAAAAAAAAAAGATTATGAAAGGCATTATTGGGACGATGGGTCTTGACGGTCTTCAACTTGCTATTGGCCATTTGTGTGGCTTCTTTGGAGAAATACTGGTGCAACTCTTTAGCCATTTTAATTGAATTATTCATGTTTTTATTTTGATTTTAATTAGAAGAATTACTTATATATTTTGGATATTTATTTTGCATCAAATACATGGTTTGAAAATATTTTCCCCAATCCCATTGGTACCTTTTTACTCTCTAGAGTGTTTCCTATTATGTGGGAAAGTGTTTGGGTTTAATGCAATTCCATTTATTTATTTTCATTTATATTGCCTGTGCCTAGGACGTTATATCCGTGAAATCATGACAAAGACCAGTGCCATAAAACTTGCCATCTACAGCTTCTTGTCATATGTTTAAATCTCTAGTCTGTATTTAAATTTGTTTTGTGATGTAAGAATGATGTCTAATTTCATTCTAAAGAATTCAAATTTTTAAAAAAATGGATAGTTTTTCCAACACTGTTTATTGAGAAGACTATTTTCTCACAGTGCATATCTGGATTTTTGTCAAAGAACAGCTGATTAAACGCCAGTATTCATTTTTGAGCATTCTCTTGTTCTATGTGTTAAACTCATTTTTTTCAGTATTGTGTTAATGCTAGTTTTCATTGAACCTTGAAACAACAGCTGAGGTTCCATAAGTCCTTGACAGTAGGTCTGCTTCTCTGAAGCAAAATGCAAAAATAGATCCTGTGAAAAAAAGGACCTACTCTAGACAGATGCAAGGGAGATGCGCATCCCACTTGGATTACTTAGGCACAAATTTTGTTTTTTGCTTTTACTCTGGTGCTACCTTGTTTAATTACTTATTTTTGCAGTCTTTTTTTTATCCAGAATACTCTTCATGCTTGCTGAATATAATCTTCCTCCAAGTTCTCTCTTGATCCTTCTTGATGCTTCCTTAAATCACTAATTTGCAGCTTTTTCCTCAGGTTGACTCAAGTGGCTGTACTCTACCTCTGTACTGATAATTTCATTATTTCATTTCTTTTAGGGCTGCTTTCTGTGTTACATTAATTTGTACCTGTTTTCATATCGTCTTTGCATGTGTTGTTATAGCTTTTCATCTGCATTTTGTTCCCCTATTATATTGTAAATTCCCTGAGAATGAGGACAATGTCTTAGCTGCATTTGCATATCTCCATGGCATCCAGTAGAGAATGCCATTAGAAGGCTGCACTCATTAAATCAAATTTTCCCTGACGAAAAATCATGTCTAGGTTGGGAAAATGCCGGTTTTGTAGCACTCGGTATAGTCATTGTGTGTATTTTCTCTTTAAAAGTCTTTGAGAAATACATATGCAAAATATTGTGGGGAATATACATATTAAGTGACCTCAGAAAAAGTGCATGACAATGTACTTAATGTAATTAATTTTAAAAAATACAAGTGGCTTAGAAATCACTGATCTAAAAATCACTGATATAACAAGCTAGTAATATAATATTGATTTATTCCAATTCTACCCCAAATAAGCAGGGCAATGCTACAGTATACTCCTTCCTGTCAACTTAAAAAATAAAGTTAGCTTGACTTTATGCACTTATATAAAACTGTGCATTAATTGAAAGAATTTCTAATAGACTTGGAATTTCATAGTATCCAGATGATTTATAACTCTTTTAATTTTATCTTTAAACTTTCCTCTTCTTTTTTTAATCTTTGAAAGTTATAACAAATTATCAGTGTCAGAATTCCTAAACATTTGTAAGCATTCACTAAAATCTAATAATTTCTAAACGTGACACAGTAATAAAAGCAGGAAGGAATTAATAAAACTGAAGATCCCAGGCTCCACTCCCAGCCAGTAATCTTTAAAATGTAGGGCCTAGAATCCAAAACATGAACAAAGACCCTACATACACACTTACATTCGTGTATATTGTGATTGTCATGCTGCTCCCCTAGAATTCTTCCACTTGCTGTAACTCCCTCTCCTATTGTCCCCATGACCTGTGTTCTTTGGGTAGTTCTGTCTGCAGGACTTGCACATGCGCTTTCCCAGCTGCACTGGCCTCTCCCCTCCTTTCTGCCAAATCAGACTTTAAGCTGTTTGTCCGCCCTGATGCCTTCCCCACTAGAACATTAAGCAGCTATCATTTCTCACCAAGTTAGATTTTCAACTATTCATATTTCACAGTGAAGCATGTATCCCTGCCATAAAGATTATTTGTAGATATCATGTTATGTTTTGGCCTGTGTTACTACCAAGCCTATTAGTAATGCTACTACTGGCAAAGCAATGGCAAATGAATCTTTATCTTAGAAAAACGTTTTATCCATCAGACTCAGTGCACGCATGTGGTCTGAAAGAATCATAACATCTCAGTTTCTTAGAAAAGTGATTCTCAAATTTCAGTCTATAGGCAAGTCACTTGAAGTCTAGTGGTCATTGAAGGAACACATACATCTTATATAATTTTTAGCTTTTAATTTCATTTATCTCTTGTTATACCTTAAATCTCAAAAAAAAATTTGCCTTCTCTCTATTTCCCCATTCCTCCATAACATTTAGTATGTAATAAAAATAATAGATGATTAATAGATACTCAAAGTGTGTCTAAAACTGGTGCCTAACCTTCTGATTTTAAAATCTCTTCCGAAGGAGGAGGGTGTGTGGGAGAGAGGATAGGTAGGAAGTTATCATGTTTTTCAATGTCTCTCTAGTACATGAAATTTAAAGTAAAAAAAAAAAAAAAACTTAAAAACATTTAAAGAAGAACTAAAATGTTAGTCTACCAGGCAAACCTGATCCTGAACAATGAGCGTTGACAGAATGACTTGTAAAGGACAGTTTCCCTGTTGTCATGTTACTTATCCACCTGGATCTTTTCTGCAAACCTCCTGATGCCATGTTTAACCTTATGAGGTCAAATGGATTAACAAAGTGGTTGTTTGTGGTCCATGCAACACTGATGCTGTGTCTGAACCCATGGCAGTTGTTGGGAGAAAGTACTCACTTGGACTTTTCTCGCCTTGCTCCTATGCTTTTCTTTAGTAGTGAATAAGGATATTTAGCTCAGTAAGTGTCATAGGTTTTACCAAGAATTTCTTCTTTTGGAGCTGGTGTGGTGGCATATTGGCTAAAGCTGCCTCTAGCCAAGCATGCATCCCATAGGGGCACCAGCTCATGCCCTAGCTGCTCCACTTACAATCCAGCTCCCTGCTAATGGTCTAGGAAGAGCAACCGAAGATGGCTCAAATGTTTGGGTCTCTGGCACCCACTTTGGAGATCTGGATGAAGTTTCTTGTTTGCTGCCTTCTGGGGTTAATTGTAAAGTGGACTAGTATATGGAAGATCTTTCTTGCTGTAGTTCTATCAAATAAATCTATATTTTTAAAAAAGTGTATTTTTATTATGGCCCAAAGTTTCAAATGCTGCAATTACAAGTCTTAATTTTCTCAGTTAATGAGCATTTGGTTGGGCTAGGCTGCTGTATCCTCTGGCCTGCACAAGAGCCAGAGTGAGTGCAGGCCAACTGGGCTAGGCACAGCACAAGCTGACAAGTGTCAGCCTGGAATGCAGTATCCCTGGCAGATGCAAAATCCAGGGCTGGGAACATGCCTGGTAGAGAACTGTGCACACTCCCCTGCTGGACTGTACCTACTGCTGGTTAGCACAAGAACCAGGCTGGGGCTTCTTATGCCTGTGGGCCAGGATAGACAAGGCTGTAGCACCTATTGGCTTACTCAAGGGTTGGGTTCAGCTATGCCACAGCACCCATGGGTGTGCCGGATGAGATTTGAGCTAGGCTAGTCTAGGCTGCAACAGAGGTTGGCACATATAAAAGTCGGGGCTGGGGATGGGCCAGTTGGGAGTTATTAGGGGTCACACAGACTAGCCCATGGCAGCTGCTGTCATGCATGAAAACCTGTCTGGGGTGGGCCGGCTGAGCTGGCCATTTATGCCGGAGACCAGCTCCGGCTGACTGAGAGCTTGCAAAGGATGCGTGGATCGGCGAGACTGTAAGAGGAAAAGATAAGACACGGACCACTATGGCTTGATGCTCATAATGGACAACTCAGAAAAGCTGCCTTCTTTATTTATACACAAATCATCACAAGCTTTTGCACAATATCCACTTCTTTCATTTTTACATCATGATTAAGAGAATACAAAAAACAATCCTAAGAAAAACATTTTCAACAATCATTACTCACTGAAACCTGTAATCACCTGGCTAAAGCCAGGAACTCCACAGATGGCAGTGCATGTGGTTACATAGTGACAAATGATTTACTTATACTTAAAATCAATTTTTACTAAACACAAACAAATATTGCTTAGAATATTAAGAGTACAGAATTAAAAGATCATAAAAGGATCTTATAAAAGCATATAACATAGATTCTTTGCTAAATCTTATAATCAAGTCATGCATTAATTACCGTCACCTTCACCTAGTACTGATTCAATTGTTTTTTGTTCTTTTGTTAAAGGGCAGTGAAGGGGATCAAGGCAGCACAGCCAATCTACAGAGGGCCTTTACAAGAAACTTCCTTTTATCTTTATAAACTGTTTTCTTTCCCTAAACATAAGTGCCAATATAAGATTGAGATCTTAAGCCATTTTGAGGGGGGTTCACATTTATTTCCCTTTAGAAGATGCCCCATATACTTTTGCTTTCTGTGATGAGAAACTAGAATACGTCATATCATGTGTTGTAACAGTTCGAGGTGCATGGTAAACAAACTCTTTGTACCTCCATGATTGCCATTAGTTGCAAGATATTATCAAGCCATTTCTTAAGGAAAACATTGCTTATACTAGGGCAAATTCCAGGACAAAAGTGGGCACATAACAGGATGTTTGGAGACATTGTGGGCTCAATTGTACTATTGTATACTTTTAGCTGTGTGTCATAGCCTTACGTCGCTAAAGATGCTTTTATCATAACATGATTGATCAATTTGAGGTGTCATACTAGTTACAGGAATCACCTCCCATTAGCAGAAAAACAGCAACAACACCCTCAGGAGAATTCTATGAAACATCAGAGAGGTAATTGAGTGTCCATACAACGGGGTGAGGCAGCAATGAGGTGACCAGAGACATTCCGCCGGGCCTTGCCTCGCAGCCAGAAACTCCTCGTAGCCTTGCTAACCAAGGAGCAGTGCTCATCACACACCCATGCCATCCGACCCAACTGCATGGCTCCCCACACATTTATATCTGTTGGTTCATGTGAGATAGGTGGCTGGGGTGGAACTGACCAAGTCACTACATCCACCAGTATGTGCATTGCTAGTGCAGGTAACAGACTGTACCTAAGTCTGAGATTACCCCAGCTGAAGTTTCTTGGGGGACTCCTAAACTAGACTTGCTGGAGTTTGACCTGGCCACAGGAAAAAAAAAATCACAGGATGTTTTGTCTGACCTTAGAGTACATGGATCAGAAGTGGGATTCTTCAGTTGCTGGTGCCTGTGCAGTGGACAGCATGTCCAGATGCACACAGGGTACATGACAGCCAGCTCATGTAGGCCAGCAGGGGACACTGACTGCCTCATCATAGGATGGAAAGCAGAGCAGGTTAGATCACTCTTCTGATCAAGCTTTGCAACGTATTTCTGGATCTGTGGATACACTAAGGTGAACTCTGTCAACTAATAGAGCTTGACAAGATTTTCTCAACCCTATAGCAATGAAACCAACAAGAACTTCTCAGAACTATCGAAGCCACTCAGGTAATACCCTTTGAAAACCTCCCTGCACCCGGGTCTCTAACATATCTCATCAAATGACCATTTTCCATCTCTGGGTGCTGATGTAATTTGGCAGCCAGAAACAGCCCCTTCTCCTCCTCCCCTGTGGACACAGGAAGAAAAAGGGAAGCATTTCCTCACCTGCCTTCTTCCATTCCTGACCCTCCCACTCAAGTCAGAGGCCCACATGTACATGCATCCCATCAATTGTGTAAAAAATACAAAAAGATAAAAACTAAGTTAATATAAAAATAATATCAAGTGTTCTGGGTTTTTTAAATGTACAACGGAGGAAGAGTTGATTATAATTTAAGAAAGTGATCATTTTTATGTATAAACTTGCACAGACAAAACATGGCTGCTCTGTTTCATGCATGTTTGTCCACTGTTGCTCTAAGAAGGAAAGAGCTCACAGCAGTTAAGCTCTTGTGCCTTGGAATTGCTGTTCAGCATATTGTTGTTTTCCTAGAAGCTAATCATGTCCATCTTGTAAATAAATTTGAAAGCAAATCCTTTTTTACACTGAGGAATCTTATAACCAATCCTACAAGATGCTCTTTGTAATTTGTTAACAACTCACCAGTGAAAGAAGCACTACATATATCAGTATGTATTGCTAATGTAAGCAAAAACCCTTAGGAATCGAGCAACTTAACAGGTTTAGAAACATTTAAATAGTACTATTCATCTCTCAGGCTTTTTGCAGTCATTTGAAGTGGGTTTAAAGACCAATCCATTTCTAGGAAAGTATTTTATGAATAAAAATACCATTTCAGTATCAAAAAACCTCAGAGAGGAAACCAGATTGAGGCAACATATTTTTAATACTCTAAAATAACATTGCAGATTACTGATACTTACCTTAAAATATCTGTGTGGAAGCCAAGGTAATAGCTAAATTTAAATTTCCATTGAAAGGGATTATAGTAAGTAGGCACACAAAGAAAAATAATTTTAAAGAGTAAAAATATTGTATTATGATCCATGAAAAAGATGCTTTAGAAATGCAAATTTTAATTCCTGTCTTGGCAAGGCCAGTTTAACCCTATTATTTCATTTTTCATTGGCATGGTCCCCAAATTACCAGAACAGATATTATGACTGGCTGACTACCATCTTTCACTTTGAAAATAGGCATGGATTTTCCGTAGTTTAGATTTTCATCACTATTGTGTGAAGGTTTTTTGAATTATAGACTGTACATTCACATTCAGTGAAAGGAAAATCTACTAGTACCTCATTTATATTTTAAATTGATGATGACTTGAAAAGCCAAATCAAAGTGGATGTTGCATGAACACCATTAGTTTAGTATGTAAGTTTGTTATAAGTTTATTTTTTAACATTTTTTGTTGTTGTTGTTGGAAAGGCAGATTTATGGAGAGAAGAAGGGACAGAAAGAAAGATTTCCATCTGCTGGTTTACTTCCCAAATGGCCCCAACTCAGCCAGACTTGAACTGATCCAAAGCCAGGGACAAGAAGCTTCTTCCAGGTCTCCCACACAGGTGCAGGGACCCAAGGCTTTGGGTCATCCGCTGCTGCTTTTCCAGGCCACAAGCCGGGAGCTGGAAGGGAAGTGGAGCAGCTGGGACACCCATATGTGATCCTGGCACTTGCAGGGGGAGGATTAGCCAATTGAGCCAGTGTGTTGAGCCCCAGTTTAGTATAAGTTTCATCTCATTAACTTGTAGATGAAATCATGTAGCCAATTCTATGCAGGTATCAGTGCACTACAGTGCTGAAATGTATTGGACACCACCTGCCTCGGTTTGTTCCATAGAGATCAGAAGCCCTGGGATCCAGTTGTTAAAATTATAGCTTGAAAAGCAGCTCCAAATACAACTTGTACTCAAGAAATAGAATATATATATTCTGAGAGATAAGATATAGAATGCATCTCTCTCTCACATGCATATGTACATATATAATATATGCATTACTGAATTAATATGCATGTAGAATACATATGTAATATGAAATATAATCTTGATAGTTGCATGTTGGAGTGAACTATGCAAAGGTGATTTATGCTGAGGAGTAAGAAGGTTTACAGTGTATTTTTGTAAATTTTGTGATATATGGGAAAGCTTCGATGATATTTCCTAGTGCAGTCAAAATACTCATATTAACTTAGTTTTTATCTTTTTATATTTTTTACACAATTGACAGGGATGCATGTACATGTGGGCCTCTGACTTGAGTGGGAGGGTCAGGAATGGAAGAAGGCAGGTGAGGAAATGCTTCCCTTTTTTTATTTCATCCAAATAAGTAATTTCAGTTTAAGCCCATGAGATTGTGTGGCTTTATTCTAATAAACATACTATGAAGTAGCCTATTTCTTCAACCATAGTAGTATCATAAAGTATCTTAGACTGTTGAGAGTGATTAAACTTTTCTCAAATTGGAGATACACAGATTTCAACTATGAATTTAATTTGAAATGTTTAGCTATTTCTGTTATGTGTCTAGACATTATTAGAGTATGAAAAGTATCCAGAAATAATTGTCTTTGTTAATGGGAGATCTAACTTCTGAAATGGGAGGATTCAAATCATTAGATCTGCTTTGTGCCACAAAAGTACAGGGTCTCTCCTTGTGACATCCTGCAGCAATGTATTAGGTGTTTCATATGCCTAGTGCGACTATCTACAACTACATGCAAAAGTTGTAGGAAGAAGTAAAACTAAATAGTGGAGACAATTGATTTTATTTATGATAAATGCCATTCCAATAAGGAATTTTTTGTCAATAAAATAAACTTCCAGTGAAACTTGTTCAATGATTATAATTTTGAAATTATGTTAGGAAACATAAGACACACAGTTTTCCAGAGATAAGTTTTTTTTAAAATTTTTAACTGGTGAATAAGCCCTAATTTTCATAGTTGTACAGGTAGATACTTGTTAATATAAATAGCAAATGATATTTGGCATATACTTCGACACAATGAGTTGAATTAATTATGCCAGTGTTACCCATTTGATGTTACATTTTACTCAGTTTTTCTAAAGATAATCAAAAATCCTAGTATGCTTACAAAAAAACCACAGGACTTGGAATTCAGAAAAATTGAGTGTGTATCTATTTACTTGTTTGAAATAAAACTTAGAGACCATTATTTGGTCCCTGGGAAATGGGTCACAATATCTTTAAAATTTTGTTGATATTCAAAGTCTGATCACTGTTTACTGCCCATTTTATATTTGCTATTTCATGAAGAGACTGGGTAAGTATAGGAGAAACACATCCCTATCAACTTAAAAGGAAAGCACATTGTGCTCTGAATGCTATCCTAGCCTGGAAGACTTTGTTTTATCAGATTGTACAACTACTACCTACCGTCTTTTTGAAAAAATAGAAAACAGGCATAGTAACAAGCACATGGACCGCTTTGCCCTCGAAGGAAAGAAGGTGCTAACAAGTAAAGATGGAGTGTAAAGATTGCCTTGGCTGAGGAACCTGGGACGGACTCTGTCCTCAGGCCCACGAGCCTTCCAGACAGTTCTGTGTGTATAAGCTGGGGAGTTGGGGGGGGAAACAGGACGGGAACAGGGTTTTGTTCATTGCAGCTGAGAAAACTTGGTCAAAAACTTGTAATAGTGGGGAGCACATTAGGCCAAGCAGTTAAGCTGACTGTTGTGATGCCTCTCTCCCATATGGGTGTACCTGAGTTCAAGTCCTGCTCTGCTCTCAGTCCCAACTTCCAGCTAATGCATCCCATGAGAAACAGCAGAAAATGGCTGTGGGAGCATTGGATTGGGTTTTGGATTCTGGATTTCAGCTGGCTGTGCCAGGGTGGGCATTAGGGAGTAAACCTGTGGATGTGAGTTCCATCTGCTTGTCTCTTTCCCTTTTTGTCTTTCTGCCTCTCAATAAATAAATAGCTAAGTAAGTATCTTTTAACAAAAGGAATTCCAATAGTAGTCAACAAATAAGATGAAGAAGCCCTTTCTTTTGACAAGGGAGAAAACTGACATGGACAGTAGATGTAGGAAAACATATTCTACTTCACCAATGGTTAAAGGAGTACACAGGAAATGATGTGATGACGTTTTTTGCCCTCCAAACTAACGTAGATTATACTGCTATGTGGAACCTATAGCCTCTAAGATCGGAAAATAGCTTTGCTGTTGGGTATATAAATGACCGCAAAAATTATTAAGAAATTAGGTAGCATACAATAAAGCATAATTTACATGTTTCATTTCAATTAGCATCTCACTTTTAGAAATTTGTATTAAGTTGTATACCTACAAGATTTTTTTTCCTAAAAGGTGTTGATGGCAGCATTTCATGAAGCAATGCCTTTATGATATCAGATATTATCTTTATGATAAGTTTCTCTGATTGCCAGATTGTATTTCTGTCTCATGGCTATGCCAAAAGTCTGCCATAAAAAGTGAAAAGGTATTTCTCAAGAATACTTACTTTATGAAGGGAAGTTATGCTGAGATCCTTATATTAAATCCTACCCTCATGTTCCAAACAGTGACTTGATTTGTCAGACATCGATCTCCATTGAACTCTCTACCATGGGATGCTATGCTGCAGCCCAGTGTATGTATTAGATGTATTACAGAATTAGTTGTATGCTTTTGGCTGTAGTCAGCCTGGAAAGCTTGTGGATGCTTTGATAAAGGAGTCAGAGTGCACCCAACAATGTGCATGTTATTTCTGAAATCCAGTGATCCAATGGTTGTTTTAAAGCAGAAATTTTCACTCCATGAAAACTAAGCCATGGTATACCTTGATTGTTACTGACTTGTTCCCTATCAAAAATCTAAAATGGTAGACACAATAAAGGGCATAATAGCAGCAGTAAGTTTTATTCACCTGGAGTGTTCTGTTATAAATTTGTCAAAATTATTCTAATTAGCAGCAGAATCAGTCATATTTCCTGTTGCCCCTCCTAGAATGATCTGTTGGGACCTTGAAAACTGAAATCAGAAGCACCTGCTCTTATGTGGAGGCTGCTACTCAAGTGGTCAGTACTGACACTGAAAGTTCAACTTCATTTCTAGTGGTGAGACCATACTTAAAAAACATGAGAAACAATATACTGCACATCCTAAACTACTTTCCTAAATAGTTTCGATGGCAACTTTGAATTTGATTTAACATGGATAAAACTGTTCATAATTATTCTTCAGTTCTATTGATTTTTCTAGAAACTGGCAGCTTCCAGCTGGTGTGATTTGTCACCCAAGAATGCAGGACAATTTCTAGAAACATTTTTGATTGCCAGGACTCTGTTCCTGTCATTTATCAGGCAGAGAGTAAGGATGCTCCTAAGCACCCTGCCACAAAAATATCAGAATATAATAGAGAAATCAGTTCAAAATATCAGAATATAATTGAGAAATTCTGTTGTATTATGTTATTTCAAATGTCTTTATTTAACGTGGTGTAATGTATAGTATACTTTCAAACCATATCAAAATAAAAGAAGTGAAACTGTGACTGGATGAAGAAAGCAGAAAAAAAAATGATCATCTTTCTGGTAAGAAAACATCCTTAAAAAGCTGAATTATCCTCTTACCATACGCTGTCATGCCAACTTCATTTTTTCACTTGTGCTTCTCTTGTGTGTCTAGTTTTGGGTTTTAGGATGGAGCATCAAATACCAGATGATCCTTACTGGAGCTAACGCCAGCTATTCCACGATGTATCTTTAATGAAGTGCGATCAAATTAACCTCTGTTCCTCATTTTTTTAGTTATAAAATTAAGAAAATGACAGTCTCCATTATATAGGATAACTGAAAATGAAAGGAGTTCATGTTTGCAGAGCGTTTCAATGGGAGATCATAATAACGTGTAAATATATTTGCATTAAATAAATAAGGATAAAGTAATTTAACCATTTATTCAAAGAAAGAGCAAAATGTTACCCTAGAATATTACTTCACTATCAAAGGAGCATACTCAAATTATGTCTCAAGATGAATACATTTACAAATAAACAAATATATCTAACTTTAAAAAAAAAGATTTACTCCTTTTTATTGGAAAGACAGATTAACAGAGATAAGGAGAAACAGAAAAATCTATTCACTGGTTCATTCCCCAAATCCCTGAGTGGCCGGAGCTGAGCTGATCCTAAGCCAGGATCCTGGAGCATCTTCTGTGTCTCCCACGCGGAAGCAGGATCTCAAGGCTTTGTGCTGTCCTCTTCTGCTTTCCCAGGTCACAAACAGGGAGCTGGATGGGAAGTGGAGCAGCCAGGACATGAACTGGTGCCCATATGGGATTTTAGTGCTTTCTCGGGGGAGATTTAGTCATTGAGCCGTCATGTTGGGTCAAAATTTATTTTTAAGAGAAGAACATAGACAAAGTTAGGGACTTACATATAATCATTCACTAGAGAATGAGGAGAAAAATCTAACCTAATTTCATATTAAACTGTATGGGAGAATATGTCCTAGAAATTTTGACTGGAAGTATTACCTGCCTCTTCTATATTAAAAACCTTCAAATTCAGATTCACTTGAATATTTAGTTTCAGTACACTGAGCTGAACATATTTACAACTCATTTGATTTATTATTTACATATACATAAGATGAAAACATTTTACATATTGCACATAACAGGTTCAGGAGTATAGCAAAACTTTTCTCCTACCCTGCCTCTTACCCGTGTTCTCCACACACCTGCCTCCTTTCTTCTTTGTGTTTTGAGGGCTTTAACATTCAATAATGGCATTATTTCTCACTATTTCTGTCCAAGTTCAAGGTGGTGCACTCTCTTTGGAAGGTTGCGTGAACATCATATAATCTCTTAATGCCTCGATCCACTTAACTAGATGACACTTCCAGAAATATCTTTTGTTTAGCACTTTTGAAGCTTGCAGAGAAAAGCACAGAGGGAGGGAAGGGTTGGTAGAATTTGGGTTCCTCTCATCACTTGAGTAGGTGTAAGTTTTGGACTTGGAAAATTGTAGGCTCCGTGATAAATATTTCAGGCTGCTGCCTACAATGAAAAGTCATTAAATCAGCTTTGACAACAGGTGCTGTATGGGGGAAATACCTGCCTTTTATCATGAGGTTGTGGGTGCCTGTGCTAAATGTACTCATCATTTTCTCTCTTGTATTAGTCACCAAATACCCTGGGGTGCTGGTTCTATTGCCAGCATTTATAGGATATAATGAAACCACATTAAATATGTATCTGATTGCTGCCAACTGTGTACGCGGACGGTGGCTGTGTAGTCAGTAGCCTCTGAGACCAGTAATGTTTGACTTTGCCGTGACTTCTTTGTGTTTGGCTCATGGGCCCTCACTGCTTTATTGGCCTTTAATTCAACCATCAGATAACTTTTTATTTTTTGTTTGTTAAATGAAAATTGCTAGAGGAATGTAATAAGATAGATACATCTCTTTGACTTAAGTGTTCCCATATAGGAACCCCTCAACATATGGCATGTGTACTGCCGTAATGGAAAGCGATTTTAATCTTATCAGTTTTAGTGACATGTTTCTCTGAAACCCTGAGCACCATATTTCACAGCCTGGCTCATTTTCACTTCATCAAACTCATGGACTTCTTTAACATAGAAAGAAAAGATATTTTAAATAATGAAGTAGAGCCTTAACAGAGCCTTTATAGATTAGATGTTCAAAATCAGGCAATGAATGTAAAAAAAAATTCCAAAAAAAAATCCATGCAAGTTTCTTTAATTTAAAAATGTTCTCTCTTCTTAAAGACCAAGGTAAACTTTTTAAGGTTTTGCTTTCCACTTGCATAAAAGTTGAGAACTGTGGAATGGAAACCAAACTTCTGCTTTAAATGTAGAGTAAGTTTGATGCATGTATTACTCTCTTAAAATATATATATACTTAAGTAACATATATAATAACTCTTTCCTTTTTAGTTCACACATAATAATTGTAGTGCTTGAAAAATATTTTAAAATTCCTTGCTTTCAACCTTTTTAAAAAATATTTATTTATTTTTATTGGAAAGGCAGATTTACAGAGAGGAGAAACAGAAAGAAAGATCTTCCATCCACTGGTTCACTCCACAGTGGCCATCAATGGCCGGAACTGAGCCTATCTGAAGCCAGGAGCCAGCAGCTTCTTCTGAGTCTCACACATGGGTACAGGATCCCAAGGCTTTGGGACATCCTCTCCTGCCTTCTCAGGCTACAGGAAGGGAACTAGGAGGGAAGTGGAGCAGCTGGGACAAGAATTGGCAACTATATGGGATCTTGGTGCATGCAAGGTGAGGACTTTAGCCACTAGGCTATTGTGCTGGAAACTAATTATAGATTTTGTAGGATACATGTATATATGTATTTAGTGCATTTTGTACAATGTGTAAAAATTTAATCACAGGGTACCAGCATTGTAGCATAGTAGGTTAGGCCTTCACCCGCAGCACTGGTATCCCATCTGGGCACTGGTTTGTGTGCCAGCTGCTCCACTTCAGATCAGCTCCTTGCTAATCTTTCTGGTAAAGCAATGAAATATGGTCCAAGTAACTGGGTCCTTGCACCCATGTGGGAGACCAGTAGGAAACTCTAGACTCCTGGCTTTGGACTGACCCAGCTCCAGTTGTTGTGGCCATTTGGGGAGTGAACTTGTGAATGCAACATCTCTTGATCTGTCTGTCTCTGTCTCTCCTCTCTATAAATCTGCCTTTCAAATAAAAAATAAATATATCTTTTAAAAATTGATCACAGTAATTGGCATATCTGTTCATTCAAACCTATTTTTTTTCTTTTATGACCACTCAGAACACTATTAGATATTTCTAAATATGCAGTTAATTTGTTGCCAATTAACTATTTCTATGATATTGAATTTTTAAAAATTTTAGATAATATTTACATAGTTGTTCAGGGTGGGAAGGATCTAGGGTTAGAGAGAAATGGGTGTGATCATTGTTTCCAAGTTTCCTATTTCTTTTTCCTATTTCTGGGGGTGAGGGTGGAGATAGGGGAATAGGCCACACATGGCCTCCCAACCATCTCAGTGGTTGCCCTCAGGGAAGGGCAACCTGATATCAACCCAGGGTCACTATTATCCCTTTCTAGTCTGATTGTTTCTTCATACAAGGAAACATATTCTCCCAGTGCCCTTGTGTAAGTATAGGGGAACCCAAAACTGAACTTAGGTCAATCTTGGAGCAACAAAAGTATCAGCATCTCAGGACTATCAAAACAACTTAAGCAGTAGCCTTGGGACACTCTCTACTTCGTGGACCCTAGGATGGCATTGAGTGGCCATCCCATATCCCCAGGTACTGCTGTGGTTAGGCTGCTGGAAATAGCCCACCCCCTTTCTCTTATCTCTTCCCCCATATAAAGAAAGAAAAAAAATTAGAACAAATTGTTTCATCCACTTTCCTCCATACCTTGACCCTCCCCTCCCTAACCAGTGGTCCACATGGGCGTACATCCTTCTGAACTATGTAAACATCATCAAAGATAAAATAAATGTATAAAAATAAAATTGAACTTAGGGACAAAAAAGCAGAAAGAAAACCATGGATTCCAAGATTATGGAAGCCAGCAGCAGAGCTTCAAGGGCAGAAGCAGACATGGAGAATCCAGGGTAGCTCCAAGGGTGAGGAGGATGAGTACAAGCATTTATAAATATTGAATCGATTCAGAGGTAGACTCAAGAGTATTTTCTTGAGTTGTCAAGAACATATGTAATTTCTGGTGTGTGTCAGGGACAACATTTTTTTCTGATTCAGTATTATGTTGTTCTAAGCACCATGACAAAGAAATTAGGTGTATTCCCTTCTGTGACCCTCATAAAAATCTTGTAATGTGGTGTTTTGATTCTATTACAGACAAAAATATCAAGGTTATATGGTTTGTTCTGGGCTACAGCACTAGTAATCAGGCAACATATAGTTTAATGTGTATTTGCTTTCTTCAACTATACCACACTGCCTTGTAGGCAGTCTGTGGTGATGTAGTATCCACTTACAGATGTGTCAAAGCTGGTCCTGATGTTTTTGAAGGTTGAGTGTATCAGCATCTGGCTCTCACCTTAATCCACTTGGGACTTCAGTGTTATCATTTTCTGTCCAAGCTCTTTCTTGGAAATACGCCTACAGCATCAGTCTTATTGACACTTGGGGTCAGATGAGCTTCTGTTGTGGTAATCTGTCAAGTGTGTTGCAAGTTGGTTAGTGGTCTCCACCCACTAGAAGCCAGTAGTACTCAGCCCCTACACCATACATGGAGATAAAAAAAAAAGTTCCCCACACCTTGCCAAATGTCTGTGGGGTCAAAATCACTCCCACTTGAACTGCTAACACAATCCACTGACAACTGACATTCTGCCTCATTCTTAGCTGTTTCTCGCACTAGAAGTTGGAATCCAATGCCTGACCGTGAACAATGCTGTTGTGCTGCTCTTGTCCAATCACTGTGGGCCACTGGGCTTGGTTTCTGAGTGCCTTTCTGGAAGGGCTTCTCCTGGGCCTCACCTGCCTCTTTCCTCCTTTCAATCTGTGTTGCTTTGATTTTTTTTTTTTCCGTCAGTGGCTCTGGCTAAAATTTCCAGAACTATATTGAATAACAATGGTGAAAGTGGGCATCATTGTCTAGTTCTGTTTTTTTGTGAAACTGCTTCCAAACTTTTCCCTAATAGCATAATACTGGCTATGTGTTTGTCATATATTGCCTTGATTGTGTTGAAGAATGTTCCTGCTATATCCAATTTGCTTGAAGTTATTGTGATAAAATGTTGTTGTATTTTACCAAACGTTTTCTCTAGCATCTGTTCAGAAAATCATATGCTTTTTGTTCTTCAGTTAGTTAATGTGATGTACCACATTTGCTTGTTTGTGTATGTTGAACAATTGCTACATACCAGAGGTAAATCCCACTTGGTTCTGGGAGAACATTCTGATGTGCTGTTGAATTTGATTAGCTTGTGTTTTGTTGAGGATTTTTGCATCTATTTTCCTCACAAATATTTGTCTATAGTTATCGTTCTTTGTTGTATGTTTTTCTGGTTTTGGAATAACGTGATGTAGGCCTCATAGAAGGAATTTGGAAGGATCCCCTCCCTTTCACTTTTTTGAAGAGTTTGAGAAGAATTGGCATCAGTTCTTGTTGAAAAGTTAAAAGAACTCAGTAGTAAAGCCATGTGGTCCTGAACCTTTCTTTGTTTTGAGTGTCTACTCCTTCTGTTGATACCCAGACGTGTGTTGGATGGAACTAGGGGACTTCTGTCAGTACCTGAGTGTGGGGCAAAAGTCCATGGTGATACCCCAGTTTGGTGTGAGGAGGGGAGTTGCAGGGGAGATGGGAAGAAAGCAATGTGCTCTGCCTTCATGGGGTTAGGTGGGTTGGTTGGGGGACACCTTGCCCCCTGCAACTCACCCCGGGCCAAACTCAAAGTCAATGTAGGCTGCCAGGTATTCCCTCAGGCAACATCACCGGTGACAGTTGCTGCCATTGGCTCCTGTCATCTTGCTCCAAGAAGATTGTGTCTCCTCCAGCCTCTGGCTGCAGGAGTCACTGATGGTGTCTCTACCTGCTGTTGCCTGTTTGTACTGGTAGTGCTGCTGCACAACTCACCTCTTCTTTCTATAACATTTCCACTCTATACCCTCCAGCTAGCCCTTGGAAATGTAGTTACTCCACTTTTCTTCTGTTATCATCCCATAGTCAAAATTAGCATGGTTTTTTTTTTTTACCTATTCAGTCACATTGAATTTCCCACCATGAACTTTTAACATACATACATATATATATATATATATATATATATATATATATATATATATATATATATATATGTATACACACACACACACACATATTTGAATCATGGAGTTACAAAGAGAAGTCTTCCATCTTCTTGGCTAACAGCGCTTCCCCCTACCTGTGCACCGCAATACTAGCAACCATGAGATTTGTTTGGGCCAGTCAGAAGCAGGAATTTCTTCCTTGGTCTTACATGTAGATGGCATGGGCCCAGGCCCTTGCACCACCCTGGACTGCCTTCCTAGGGGCAACAGCAAGTAGCTGAATTGAAAGTGGAGTGCTGGGATGCAAACTGGTCGCCATATGGGTTGCTCACATTGCAAGTGGTAGGTTAATTTACTATTCCCACCTCTGGCTCCAACCATGAACATTTTGAAGAGCCTTCATGCTATGTGTGTGTGTGTGTGTGTGTGTGCATGCATGTGTGCATGAGTGTGTATGTATGTATGTGGGATGTGGAGATGGCAAATAGGGCTATGCTTTAAGTTTAATGAGGTTGTAAGAGAAATAATTATAGCCTTGCATGTGCTGGGATCCCATGTGGGTACCAATTCATGTCCCAGCTCCTCCAGTTCCCTTCCAGCTCCTGTTTGTGGCCTGAGAAAGTAGTGGAGAGTGGCCCAAAGCTTTGGGATCCTGCACCCATGTGGGAAACCTGGAGGAGCTTGGATTGGCCCAGCTACTCCTGTTGCAGCTGTTTGGGGAGTAAACCAATGGACAGAAGATCTTTCTCTCTGTCTCTCCTCTCTGTAGATCTGCCTTTCCAATAAAAATAAATAAATCTTGAAAAAGAAAAAAAGAAATAATAGAATGACAGTAAAGACAGCCAAAGGAACATTAGAGACAAAAGATTACGAGTTAGTGATCAGGCACACATTTCACTGCCCTAGAAGTGAAACCAGTTAACAACTAGAATTCCAAGCTCCATCACCACTATTTCTTGGAGAGACTGAAATGGAAACAAGTTGCATATAAAGCGATAAGGTTACTTGAGTAGCTTGTCTTTTTGTAGCCTTATCTTGTAAGATAAAACAGATGTTAATCTGGGAAGCATTTCAGTTTAAGTTCTAAGCATGCAAGGTGTTCTGTTCTGACAAATTTCCCTAATCACTCTGCACAGCTCCTGAGCAAAATATCAGCAATAGTTAATTCAACAAAGCAAAATTCAGGTGGAGAACAGAGATATTTTTTGCCCTTCGTCAGACTAAACAGAGCCACTCAACCCACCTCATGCTTCTTCCAGTGTAATGCCTGGGAAATCTAACACCATAGACATTAAGGTTTTGCAAAAAGGCCAATAGTTTGAGTTCCAGTCCATTTAGACAACAGAATTGTTTATCATTGTTTTGCTTTTGTTATAATCTCAGATTCATAAGGCACTATGCAGTAAGTCATTTGTAAGTCAATTTGTCCCAGTTACTTTTCTTTTACTACTGTTAAAGAATATACGAATTATATTTAAGAACATCAGGCTGGTTTCTCAATTCTTCAGATGACAGCTTTTTGCTTAGACTGTTAGACATCTCATTGGGAAAATATTTTGCACTGAAGAAAGAACTTGATTTTACCTGGATAATTCATCCCTTGCCCTGGGCTGACAATGAAAGGGCCAGGCTCTCCATATGCTGAAGCGCATTCCACAGTGGTACAAGCACAGCAGACAGCTATTGCAGTTGTTAATACATGTTCCTGTGTCAGATAGGGACATTTTCACATCTCAAATTTTTCCTGAGTTTTTTTCTTTCCTCTCTCTGTCTGTACAGGCTTTGCTGATCCATGGCAACACATTAACAAAAATCCAGTAGGATTTAAGTAACATTTACATGCTACATGTCATGAAATTTCGTTTTCTTTACCTGCAAGATCTTTTCTTTTTCATATACCAGCTCCTTATAATGGTACAATGTGAGAGATCCCATGATGACCTGATTTTAATCAGTCGACTCAGGTTCAGTGTCAGTCGCATTATTAGGCACTTTCATTCTAGGTAATGTAATGTCTACAGAGACAGCCGATCTCTACTCGAGATGTCCCACACTCAAGCCTACTCCAAAATCTGTCTCTTTTAGTTGCCTCCTAGATAGAAATTCTCATGCTTAAATTTTTGGCTTTAGTTAGATTTAAATAGAAATATTGTGTACAAGAGGTTGCTTTTGGAAGTAGTCTGCGTATAATATACATGGGATGCATGGCTTTCCCCTGATCATGTCCACTTGTCTTTGGTGTTCCCCATGTTGCAGCGTTGAGAAGTATGAAATTTACCCTCAACAACATGCTGAGTCTGTCATTTTCCATACAGTATGTTGTAAGGAAGAGTTCATTTTCTAAGTGGAAGCTAAAAGAAAGATTAAGAATATTAACATGCTTGGCCCTCTCGTGAGTATTTGAAATCAAAGATTGTGGGTCTACCATCATAGCAGTCCATGTTTATATCTTTCTAAGGAAGTAGGGAGATTTTCTTCTTAAAGACTTACTTATTTTTATTGCAATGTCAGATATACAGAGAGAAGGAGAGACAGAGACAGATCTTTCATCTGATAATTCACTCCCCAACTGGCTGCAATGGCTGGTGCTGCGCCTATCTGGAGCCAGGAGCTAGGAGCTTCCTCCAGGTCTCCCACATGGGTGCAGGGTCCCAAGGCTTTGGGCCATCCTTGACTGCTTTCCCAAGCCACAAGCAGGGAGCTGGAAGGGAAGCGGGGCCTCTGGGGTTAGAACCGAGGCCCATATGGGATCCTGTTGCATGCAAGGTGAGGACGTTAGTCACTAGGCTACCCTTGCCAGGCCCAAGAATTGGGGAGTTTTCCAAATTGTGTATAAACTCTTCCAAAGGAAAGCTTCTGACAGAAACATACCTATAGTAAGCCGTCCTGTTTCCTAATTAGAACCACTATAAAAAAATTAACTGAAAGAATGCTACAGACATTATGCCCGTATTTCCTTAATGGACACTTACAACCTAGAACTGAGAAATAAGAAGCTGACTTGTCTTCAGAATAGTATATACTTGTATATAATCTGTAACAGTGACACCTGGTGGATTTGATTATAATGCAGTGACATCTTTGGTGCAAAGCCTTGCAGTCATCAAATAGAATTGCACCATGGCTTTGTGCTTTCTATGAGACAAAAGAAACACAGCTTTTACAAAAGTATTCCTTATGAACTTAGAATAGCAAAATGTCAGATTTTTTTTCAAGATCATAAGTTTCAGATAAGCGCATACAAATTAATATTTTAACATTAAACATTTGAGTTACACTTGACATGAACTAGCTGGCTCGAAATTTTTGTGTATTTAACTTTGATTCCTTTTTCTTGTGTTGTTGCCTTTATTTCTTTTGGTTTTATGAAATACTTCAAATGTGTTTCGTGCTTTGCTTTTTTTAAAGAAAAAGATTTACTCAGTTGAAAGTCACAGTTATATCGGGCAAGTTGGAGGCAGAGAAAGAGACAGAGAGAGACAGAGAGAGAGAGAGAGAAAATCCTACATCCACTGGTTCACTCTCCTAATGGCCACAAGATTCAGGGCTCAACCAGGCTGAAGTCAGAAGCCAGAAGCTTCATCTGGGTCACTCATGTGGATGGCAGGGGCGCAAACACTTACATTACCTTCCGCTGCTTCCCCAGGCCATTAGCAAGGAGCTGGATCAGAAGTGGAGCAGCTGGGATGCAAACAAGTGCTCACGTGGGATGCCTGTATTCCATAGGCAACAGCTTCACCTGCTATGCCAGGATGCCAGCCACCTGCTGCCTTATTTTTTATTTTTATTTTTTTAGCACTGAGTCATTTGCAAGTTAAGTAATTCATGTTTTTGTTTCAAGATCACCACTACTTAGTAAACTCTCTAGGGGCCCACACATTCCAGCGTGGCATTTTCAGAAGCCACCCCAAGCTCAGTGTCTCAAAATAACAAGAACATTAACTTGCTTTTAACTCTAAATTGGAGGAAGAATTAGCAAGAGAAAGTCTGGCTCTGGTGCACTCAGCTTCAACCAAAGGCTGAGCGGTAGTTGAGCTGATTGATGGCTTGTAGTTGCCACCACCAGCCCTGGAAGATGTGACTTTGGCAGGAATGCCTAGATATGCCTGCACACATGACCTAGGGTCACTGCCCACATGGTGACTATGTTTTAAAGATGAGCACTCTTAAGAGTCACGGTTAGGAGGCAGTCATCTCACCTTTTACAAACCAGGTTTGGAAATCATACAATACAACCTTGCCTGTATTCCGTGTGTGAAGGCTGACCAATAGACAAAGATTTTACTTTCTAGCAGGGAAGTGACATAATTTCTAAAATAGCATAAAGAACCGGAAACATTCTTACATCCATTGTTTTGGAAAATGCAAAGTGTCACAGCCTGTGCAAGGTGGTTATTTCAGTTTGGGGCTCTGCATTGACTTAAACAGTGTTCCACTGATAGAACTCTTAGTAAAGATTTAGTGTTTTCGGGCCTGGCGGCGTGGCCTAGTAGCTGAAGTCCTCGCCTTGAACGCACCAGGATCCCATATGGGGGCCGGTTCTAATCCCGGCAGCTCCATTTCCCATCCAGCAGTCGAGGACAGCCCCAAAGCCTTGGGACCCCGCAACCACGTGGGAGACCCGGAGGAGGTTCCAGATTCCGTTGTGCTCACTTGGGGAGTGAATCATCGGACGAAAGATCTTCCTCTCTGCCTCTCCTCTCTGTATATCTGACTTTGTAATAAAATAAATAAATCTTTAAAAAAAAAAGATTTAGTGTTTTCATGGCCATGCCTCTAGAGCTTCTAATCCACAAAATCATGAGTGAAATAAAATGGTTATTGGGAGCCACTGTGTTTGGCGGCCAAACATCATTTACTAATTAACCAGATAGATACTCACCAAGAGAGCATAGTTGCTGTTAGCTAAACTTACAACCTACAAATTCTTCATTTGCTCAGAAAACCATTTGCTCATATTAGCATCCCTAGGTTGGGCTCCTGGTTCTGCTGCTGACTCTGGCTTCCTGCTAGTCTGCACCCTGGACAGCAGCAGGTGCTTGGATCCCTGTGACTCAAGTGGAGACCTGGATGGAGCTGTCAGCTCCAGGCCATGACCAAGCCCAGCCTGGAAAGGTGCAGACCTTTGAGAAGTGAACTAACAGATGGGAGACTTTTATCTCTGTCATCTCTGTTTATCCTTCACATAAGAAAAACAAATTTAAATCATTTTCCTTATTCCTTTTTTAGTTTGAACCAAGAAAACATGAATTCATTCACCTTTCACTGTCTCTTAGAGTAGTCTCAATTAAAAACAAGGTTGATTTCTAGAAGTTAAAGATGGAATCAATTTTTTTCTCAAATTGTTCCTTTCCATAAAATAAGAAAGCACATGGTCTTATATGTGAAATTGTTGCAGAAGCTATAATGATCTCATACAGCAAATAGGTGTGCATATATAAACATGTATAATTCTTACTGGGAGACTTTAGCCTCTTGTGGGTCTCCCACGTGAGTGCAGGGTCCCAAGGCTTTGGGCCATCCTCGACTGCTTTCGCAGGACACAAACAGGGAGCTGGATGGGAAGCTGGACCGCCGGGACTACAACGGGCACCCATAGGGGATCCTGGTGCATACAAGGAGAGGACGCTAGCTACTAGGCTACTGAGCCAGATGTCATAGTACACATCTTTAAAAAAAAAGATTATTTATTTTTATTGGAAAGTCAGATATACAGAGAGGTGGGAAGACAAAGAGGAAGATCTTATGTCTGATGATTCACTTCCCACATGGCTGCGACGAGCAGATTCAAAGCCAGGAGCCTGGATCCTCTTCTGGGTCTCCCATGCAGGTGCAGGATCCCAAGGCTTTGGGCCGTCCTCTCCTGCTTTCCCAGGCCACAAGCAGGGAGCTGGATGGGAAGCAGGGCCTCCTGAATTAGAACCAGTGTCCATATGGGATCCCAGCGTGTGCAAAGCAAGGACTTTAGTCACTAGGCTACCGTGCCAGGCCCCATGGTATACATCTTAACATTTTAACAAGAGTAGGAGATTTAATTTTGGCTACTCTATGCAAGATGTGTTGCTAGAAGCTGCAAAATGTCTTAAGAATGGTCGGGACTGAAACCCAGCTACAAGTAAAACATTGACTTTGACCACAGCTACGTATCTCATCCCTTCCCAGCTACAATCCTATATTCAAGATATTATCACTTCCATTTCACTGATAAGAACATGAAGACTTAGAACATCTGAGAATAATCCCCTGAGTCGTAGAACTTGGAGGAAGTATACTGGAGTCTGTTTCAAGTAGTGTGTGGGGCTCGGCGCAGTAGCCTAGTGGCTGAAGTCCTAGCCATACATATACTGGGATCCCATATGGGTTCTAGTTTGTGTCCCAGCTGCTCCATTTTCCATCCAGCTCCCTGCATGTGGCCTGGGAAAGCAGTAGAGGACGGCCCAAAGCCTTGGGACCCTGCACCCGTGTGGGAGAGCACATGGCCACTCAGGGAGTGAACCAGAGATGGCAGATCTTTTTCTCTGTCTCTCTCACTCTCTGTAAATCTGATTTTCCAGTAAAAGTAATCATTTTTTAAAAGTACAGTGTGGAAATAATACCTATCTAAATAACTATATTGCACAGTTTAGTAGCCATGGCTGTGGCTGTGTGAGAAGAACAAACCGACTGCCCTGGAGGTTGAGAGAGCAAGTGACTTCGCATGCTGCACATTTCAGGGAAAACTGAACTAGACATTCTGTGGCTAATTTTCTGCCTAATTGGTCTGTTTAAAAATAAATATGAGGACACTTATGTAGATTTCATCCAAGTCCGTGTGCAGTGTATGGTGGAAGAAGTTCAGTGTATTGAATTCATGATTATGGGTAAGGTCAGTGGGTTAATATTTTAATTATTTGGCTGTGGTGAATTGGTCCAATGGTTTGCTTCCCTGTCACTTTGCTGTGCACCCTATTAAACTATTTTAATATGCATTTATACTGAAATCCAGCCTCTGTTCAGTCTGTTAAAAAGTGAGAATGTTAACAATCTTTTGAAAGTTACACTTCCTCCCCCCAAATAACTATGAAATAGATCTCAGAGCCAGAGAAATAATATAGTGGCAGACTGAAAATTGTGAGAAGAAACATTTAAGAAAAACATGAAGATAAGAATTGCTTTGAACGAGTTGGTCTGGTCCTTTCCACTGATGGATAATGGAAAGCCCACGGTTGATGGGACCTTGGTCGCTCGTCTTCATTGTTTCCCTCTCACAGCTGGAAGCTGGCTATCGCTGTACACAGTTCTGTCCTTTCAAGAATAAACATTATTTACCTCCTGTCTGTATTCATAGAGCAGAAGCTAATGCCCTGATGTACTGCAATTAAGCAAATGTCTTCCTGGTGTTCTCATAAAATATAACTGTATTCAAAGGGTGACAGTTTGGGTGTAATCAGAACAAATTCCAATGACGACAATTTACTAAAAATGAAATCAAGTTCATGGTGATCAGACATCCCACAAGTAGGAAGACAACTATATATTGCGGCATTAAAGAAAAAATAAAGAGTAAGGATCCAAAAGTGTAAATGCTCAAATTATCTCTTTTTAAAAAATACAACAACACTATTTTACCTCTTGACTTCATATAAGAATATACTTGAGCCTCCCACTGCCCCCAAACTTCCTTTTTCTGACTTTTCAGACATAAAGTGCATCTTTTGTGCAGACCTCAGGATCATTTTGTTACCCTTGGGAAGGAGCTGAGGTGGTTTTCGATTTCAAAGAGCTCGGCATCTCCGTGGTGTGTGTCTGCGTGCGTGCCTGCACGTGGACGCCTGCCTGTGCGGGTGAATGCGAAGCATGCCAGGCAGCATACGACAGCCACTGAACACGGGACCTGCGTCTGGCTTGGCAAATCAGGATGCCGCTGTGGACGGGGTATTACTTACACACGAGCGGCAGCTGTTCTTGTGACTATAAAGTTCAACACACTGGCTAAGGATATTCTGAAGCCACTGCTGAACAAGTGTCTCAAAGATACGTCTCTACAACAGCACATGTTTCATCTTTGATGCATTACAATGGCTGTCCCACATCAGCTTTCTTCTTCTCCAGGTTTCCTGCAGCCGCCCCCCTGACTGTCCCTGTCACCCAGTGCCAGATGGGAAATGAGAGCTCAGCTGATCTACCTCTTTGTGGCAGAAACCCCCAGAGCTTCAACTCCGGGATACAGGTTACCGAAGCCATCATGAAAAATTCAGAGCTGATATTAACAAGTCTGCTGAAAGTAAAGTGCGTGTCACATTATCCACCCTGCCTTTCATTTAATCCTAAAGCTACTGTCGCCAAAGGCAGAAATGTATCTTCACTGTGTTTGTGTGCACAAGCCTTGGGTTGTGCTGTGTGGATTCAGGACCATGAGGAAAGATGTTATTTAAAAAAAAAAAGAAAGAAAAAGCAAATAGAAGAGTCAGAGAGCAGCTAGCTGAGTGACTGGCAAGTTTATAAAATAACTGAAATAATAGAACTGTGAATTAGGAGGAAGGAACCTCCTAATATTTGAAAGATGGAAATATTTTACCTACATTCCACTTCTGTAGTTTCCTTAAATGATTCAGCATGTTTATAATTGTGTATGTGTGTATGTTGATTTTTTCCAGTGGAAATGTATTTCATAGAAATTCCCTTAATTAAAGACTTAGAAAAATACTACAGTAATGATTCCTTATATTTTTTGAAGATTTGTTTTGGCTCCAGAATTGTTCTAAGCACATTTTGTGTATAATTCCATTGACTTCTCGCTACAAGCCAAAAAGGCAGGTACTATTTCTTATGAATGTCACTTTATGGAATTAGGAAACTGAGGCACGGGAAAGTTAAGCAACCTGCCTATGACCCGTAGTGAGTGGCAGATTTAAATCCAGCCAGTTTCATGGTAGGTCCTGCAATGAACTGTTTGTTGCATCACTGCTAACTTATGTTAAAAATAAACAAAAAAAGGCAGACAAATTCAAAGGATATGATCACACCCCAAACCTTCCCAGATCAATAGATTTCACATCTCTAATTAAAATACGGAAATGACATTTGATAATGAACCTAAGTCCCATAGCCCTTAAATCATCCCCAGAGGCTGCTATTGTTATGAGATTGGTGTAAATTTTAAAAGACACTTTTAGGTAATTATGCAATGGTATGACCATATTTCAAAGAATATGTAGAAAAATGGAATTAAATGATAAGGTCATTGTGATGCAAAAAGTTCTTGAACTCCATGCTTAGTACTTTTATGGTATGTATTTTCTCATGAACATTTTGAAAACTTGTGGTACACAGCCTATGTGTCTTTTCGCAGTATTTTTTTTTTCAACATTTGTTCTTTGAAATCTAGTTTGTGTTAAAGACAGAAGTTTGAAAAGAAGCTTAGAGGACTGTGAGTTTGTGAGAGTTGAACAGGGGGAGAAGAGCGATAACGCAGTCATGGGCTACAGTACATATATTACCCTAGGAGCTGAATGGGAGTTAATGGGAGCACATAGGAGGTCGTAGCATGAATACAATGATTTAGTGGCCAGACATACACATCAACCAACTGTCAACCTCCTTTCATTCCCATCCCCCATCCTAATGAAGTGAAGGAGCCATACCTCATCAGAAACTTTAAAGCAAATATGTCGAATCTCTTTATAATGCAGATATTTCATTATTTTCTTTCTTTTCAAAGTGCACTCATTTATGATGCTGTCAGATCATACATACATTGTGCCTGAAGTTGCATCATGGTTTAAACTGTTTCTCAATTCTAATTTATAGTGCATACACCCTTAATAAATAAGAATAGTTATTGATTGTAAGATTTTCAACATGAAATTTTTTTCAAGGAGCTGAGGTGTGAACAAGTTCCTGCTTTGCTTCCGACAGATAGATGTTAAGCCCCTATCAAGGAAGAGAAATGTTCATGACTTGGCTGTATATGATCTGAACACAACCAAACCCTCTTGGTAATCTAAGCAAGATTATTTAGTTGTAAAAACCCAGAACATTTGCTGGGATGCGTCATTCTAAGGCTATCCCTGTCACTGCTCCAAACCACAGTCTTTAAACGGGGGGATGGTAGGTAAAAGCAAAGGGATTAAAAATATCTACAGATAACATAATGATTATTCTCTGGCAATTGAGAGTTTTATGGGTGTAAACAAGTGGTATAGCACAGGTGAACTAGTCTTTGTAATGAAATGTTTCACCAGGAAATCATAAAATCTAATGCTTGTATGTACAGTTAATGCCATTCACTCAAAATTCATTGTTTAAGGGTCAACTTAATTAGCCTATGTTAACTAATGCTAGAGCTTTTTACTATCTGGCTTCTTTCCTGTTTTAAATGCTTTCTAATTAGAGGGAGAGAGAAAGAAAGAATGAGTATGAACTCCCATCCACTGATCCCTTAAATGCCCAGGGAATGGGTCAGGCTGCAGCCTGAAGTCAGGAACTCAGTCCGCATCTCCCATGTGGGATGGTCAGAACCTAGTCACTTGAGCTATCACTTAGAGTGTGCATTGGCAGGTAGCTGAAATCAAGGACTGAACCTGGGAATCAAAATAGGTGCCCTGGTATGGGATGCAGGCGTCTTAACTTCTAGGGAAAATATCCCACACTTTAATATCTAATTTCAATTTGAAAATAAAAAAATATATAATTTGACTTAAACAAGATAACTGCATTAGAGAGAAATGTGAAATTCCATTTCATTTCCAAGAGCTTTACTAATTATTTAGCAGAAGTAAATCTTACCATTTTTTGAAAGAATCAAATAAGCCATGATGCTTAAAAATCATAGTTTATTAATAAAGGAACTTCTAAAGTTATTTTATTGCCATTGTGTATATCTTTACCATCTTTTATTATTCAAATTTGTACTTTTTGGCAGTACCCAAAGTGAGATTCAATTTAAAATGCTACAGAGACATCGCTTAGCTGCCTTACTTAGGAGCCATTTTTCAGTTACCCTAATACTGAGTGAGGTTGACAGATTGGTGGGGAATTTTCAATAGGACTTGAAAGAGCTGGTACTATGCAGCAGATGAAGCTGTAGCCTGCAATACTGGTATCTTCTCTAGGTACCAGTTCTAGTCCACACTGCTTCTGATCCAACTCCCTGCTCATGCACTTTGGAAAGCAGCTGAAGGTGGCCAAAGTCCTTAGGTCCCTGCACCCATGTGGGAGATCTAGATGAAGTTCCAGGCTTGTGGCTTCCACTTGGCTCAGCCCTGGTCACCACAGCCATTTGGGGGTGAACTGGCAAATGGAAGGTCTCATATTTCCCTATCTTGCTGTAACGCTGCCTTTCAAATAAATAAATCAGTCTTTTTGAAAAAAAAGACTCAAAATGTTGAGTATGATCTCATCACTGACTATCTGCTGAATATTTCTGGATTATTCTGACTTCTAGGAGGATAACGTAACAATAAAAAGAACCTCTGCTTTCAATATCAGAAAGTGAAAATTAATTCTGGCCCACATGTAATCAATTTATGATTGAAATGTATCTTTCTTGTCACCATAGCCAACATGAGGATTTCTGTTTAAATTGTGAATCTCATTAATTGAGATGACTCCTACCCCTTTGAAGAATTCAGCATTTTCATTTACCCAACTGGACTCCAAGTTATTTGAGGATAACATAGACCAGTGCTTCTTCGCACATGGTAGAGTCTAATTAAATCTGTAGGTCTTAGGAAATTTCACTAGTTTGATGCAGAACTTAAAGACTTATTCTGGGGTTAGCATCGTGGCATAGATAGTTTAACCAACGTCAGCAGTGTTGGCATCCCGTACGGGTACCGAATTGAGTCCTGGATATTCCATGTGCATTCCAGCTTTCTGCTAATGCACTTGGGAGGGTAGTGGAGGATGGCCTCAAGTTCTTGGGCCCTTGAACCCATGCAGGATTCCTGGAAGAAGCTCCTGGCTTAAGCCTGGCCCAACCCAAATGGTGTTGACAATTTGAGGGTGATATAGCAGATGGAAAATCTCTCTATCTGTTTCTGTAACTCTGCCTTTCAAATAAGCAAACAGATAGCCTAGTGGATCAAATCCACCTTGCATGTGCTGTGATTCCATACGCGTGCCAGTTTGTATCCCAGCTGTTTCACTTCATCGAGCTCCTTGCTTGTGGCCTGAATAGTAGAGAATGGCTCAAAGCATTGAGACCCTGCATCCGCATGGGAGATTTGGAAGAAGCTCCTGGCTCCTGACTTCAGCTCAGCTCAGCTCTAGCCATTGCAGCCACTTGGGGAGTGAGTCAGCAAATGGAAGATATTTATCTCTGTCTCTCCTCTCTATATATCTGCCTTTCTAATAAAAATAAATAAATCTTTAAAATACATACATACATACATACATACATACATAAATCTTCAGTACTTCAACGGAGAGGAATGAGAGAGAGAGAAGGAGAAAAATAAAGATGCTTCAGCTACTGGATCCCTCCTGAAATGGTCAAAGCCAAGAACCTAACACTTCATCTGGGTCTCTAACATGGGTGACAAGGGCCAAAGCGCTTGGACCATCATCTGCTGCCTTTCCAGATGCATTAGTCGGAAACTCAATCAGAAACTTGGGAGCTGTGACTCAAACCAAGTCCCAAATTTGATATGGAATGTTGTGGTTCCATATGGCAACTTAACCAGCTATACTACAAAATGACCCCTGATGCCTGATTTGAATTAGGGCAGTAGTTAATGAGAGTTTGCAGAAATTCCTCCCTGTCCAACTTTGTGAAAATTGAGCTCATTGGTTGATGATAAGTATCTACTTATATATGAGCTGCATGGAATTTTGATAGGCAAGTCACTGTGAAAATCACTGAAGTGGAGAATTAGACTGAAGGTATCTGGTGACTTGGTGATAACTCCGCAGAAATAGTTTTCAGAGGTGTTTTAAAGATACAGAATCCATGACACAGTTCATGTTTTCTGCCATGATGGGAGCACGAATGTCAAGCAGAACTTCCTCTACTAAAATCAGAACGTAATTTTGATTTCTTTTTTATCACATGTCTTTTTTTAAAAAAAGATTTATTCACTTTATTACAGTCAGATATACAGAGAGGAGGAGAGATCTTCCATCCGTTGGTTCACTCCCCAAGTGAACCGCAACGGTCGGTACGTGCGGGTGCAGGGTTCCAAATGCTTTGGGCCGTCCTCGACTGCTCTCCCAGGCCACAAGCAGGGAGCTGGATGGGAAGTGGAGCTGTCGGGATTAGAACTGGCGCCCATATGGGATCCCAGGGCGTTCAAGGCGAGGACTTTAGCCGCTAGGCCATGCCGCCGGGCCCTCTTACATGTCTTTAAAAGAGCACTTAAAGATTTCCCTGAAACAATCTCTTTTGAAAATGAACTTACCGAGTCCAAGTGTAATATATACCTGCAAAAGGTTATCAGCCTTTTATTTTTCTAAAAATTTATATGATTCATTTCACATTCTGCTATCACATGTTGACGTGACATTAATTAATGTTGATGAGATTAATTAATAATTTACTCAAATTTGTATTAAGTCAGTGATGGCTGTGAATGACTCCCTTTTTTGTTTGTTTTCAGTTTTCCAAGTCTTTATTTCCTTACTACTTTAATATTTTACTAACATTGTTCTGACTACTCTTATATTCCTTTATTGCTTACTGAATAAATAATTGACAGGGGAGTTATAGAACTTCCTTTTCCAGTATCACTTACTCTCTTTCTTCTAGAAAAGCCATTTTTGCATTTTTAAAAGTCAATTTAGGCTTATGAGCCTGGATATAGAGTAAAAATTTGAAGGGGAAAACCCAAATAAATTAGTAAAGAGAAATGAGTTTAATACTTTAGTTGGTGCTTTGTCTTTTAAAGATTTTGAATAAATACATGGTGTTTGTTATCAAAATATAACTTCGTATTTATTTTTCTTCAGAAATGAATATGGCTATAGTGATAATGTATGCCTGCTATACATTTGTTTTACATTTCAAATTATCCAGAACTCCTGTACTGAATGTTACCACATTAGATATAAAACCACAACAGCTTGAGAGTAACAGCTTAAGATCATTTTAAAATACTTCTGTGCTAATTGAGAATACCAAACAGAATGAATAACCAAAAAGAATTTATGTATGATATAAAAACAAGAAACTGTGTCAGAATTGAAGATTATCTGGTGTAAGTGATAGTTCTTTAAATAAACTTTGATCATCTCTGAGTTTCCTGACATAGGACTACTCATTCAGAAACATTGGCTAAGTGGCGGGATAGATGATGTTTTTTAAAGATGTTTTATTTTTCTTGCAAAGTCAGATATACAGAGAGGAGGAGAGACAGAGAGGAAGATATTCTGTCTGTTGATTCATTCCCCAAGTGACTGCAACAGCCGGTGCTGAGCCAGTCTGAAGCCAGGAGCCAGGAGCTTCTTCCAGGTCTCCCACGTGGGTGCAGGGTCCCAAGAATTTGGACCATCCTCAACTGTTTTCCCAGGCCACAAGCAGGGAGCTGGATGGGAAGTGGAGCTGCCGGGATTAGAACTGGAGTCCATATGGGATCCCAGCGCATTCAAGGCAAGGACTTTAGCCACTAGGCCATGGCGCCAGGCCCAAGATAGATGATTTGAAAGTTAATCCTCAAAGAATGATTTCAGAAAGAGATCATTTTTCTTTGTTAATTGCAAAATAAATAATTCCTCAGGGAGATGCATGTTCCCTCCTCACTGAAGCCCTTGCAGTTGTTTGAAAACCTCTATTTGTGTGGGAATTCTGAGGGTTTATTTTATAATGAACTAAGAAATAATTTGAACATTCTCTACCTTATGAATAAAAATAAATGCTTATTAACAAAAATAAGGAAACCAAAAGAATGGAAAGGTAGATAATGACATTGACAAAGAGAATGATGCAAAGACCCAAGAGTTGGAAGAAAGCATGATTAATCAGAGGTACAATGACCACATCAATATGAGTTCCCATGGAGAGCTAGTGTGTCCCATAGCAAAACAGTAGTGTCAACAGTAGATGCTCTATATTATCAAGAGCAATAATAAAAGGCCTGAAATGTGGCTTTAGCACCCAGCAAGATAGCAGTGATAGTATACACAATTAGGAGTGGAGAATATCTCAGTGGATTGAAAACTGAATGAAGAAATAAAAAATGGAAACATATACCACTGTGAAGTAAAATGAGGGATAAACTGAAGAGATTTGTAGACTAAGGAGAGGGAGAAGGGATCATTAATGGAAGCAAATTTGACGGTGATAAGGAGGGATGAGATGAAGATACAAGTGAAGGGTTGAATTCGTAAAGGTTTTCTGTGAAACTGAATGAATTGAGGAAGGATGGGTATGGACGGACATGTGTCTCCACATAGGAGTTCAGAAAACTCTTCGTCTATGGTGTAGATTTTCTCGATGGAGGAGTGAAAATTATTAGATGAGAGTGCATGTGAGAATAGGATGACCTGCAGTTTGGATAAATGCTACAGACGTTGTCTAAAGACAAGTAAAAAGATTGACTGGAAAAGTTAGGGACTCTGATTAGTTAGAATCTAGAAACAAATTAGCTGGGTAAGTATTGCTAAAATAAAATAGAATTCTCAGCAAATTAATGTAATGGGTAGATTGTTTTTCATGTTCAAACGAAAGTTCCCAACCACATGAGTATAGATAAGTGACCAGGAGGAGATTGACTTGATGAAACAAAACTTTCAAGAAAAAGACTTGGTCTGATGTAAGTAGAAAGAGCAGAGAGCTGAGATTGGACGTCTTCTAGCTGTCGCTCACATCTCAGCAGCTGAAGGTCAACAACACAAGAAAGTTGGGGGTCCTGCTGGTTGAAATGATACATGGAAAGTGCTAGAATAGAGCCTGGCTCTAGGTGGTGTTGCCTTTCGTGACTTCTCTATGGCATGGAATGTTAAAGTTCAGAATTAGTACTGGTTGAAGTTGAGGAAATGTAAGCACTGTTCAGGTCTTTGGATGAGTCATTCACACAGATTATACAAATTTTGATTCTTGAGACACCCGCATCCTATAGCAGACAGCCTGTTCAGGTAAGTCGTGGCTCCATTCCTGACTCCAGCTTCCTGCTAACATGCACGTTGGGAGGCAGCAGCTGATCCCTGAAGTCTTTGGATCTCTCTGCCCATGTGGGAGACACAATTGAGTTCCTGGATTCTCCCTGGCCAGACCCATGTGTTGCAGGCTTTTGGGTAATGTCTACCAGATGGGAGATCTCTTCTTGTCTGATTTTCAGTAAAATAATATGATATTTAAAATTTTTGCTTGTCACTTCCATGAAGTGGCACAGCCAGTAAGTGGGAGGGTTAGTATTCACACTCAGGTAGTATGAGTTGGAAGCATTCAGTTTCAATTACTGATTTATCATGAATCTTTACACCGAGGTAATGACTTTTTTTTAAAGATTTATTTATTTTTATTGGAAAGGCAGATATACAGAGGGGAGGAGAGACAGAGAGACAGATCTTCCGTCTGATGGTTCATTCCCCAAGCAGCCAGAATGGCTGGAGCTGAGCCAGTCTAAAACCAGGAACCAGGAACTTTTCCGGGTCTCCCACGTGGGTGCAGGGACCCAAAGCTTTGGGCCATCCACGACAGCTTTCCCAGACCACAAGCAGGGAGCTGGATGGGAAGTGCGGCCGCTGGGATTAGAACTGGAGTCCATATAGGATCCCGGTGTGTTCAAGGTGAGGACATTAACTGCTGTGCTATCTCACCAGGCCCCCAAGGCAATGACATCTTATGGGCTGTAGGGAATCAAGAGAAGGAAATGCAAAAACTAGCAACCATTTGAGCCATGGTTCACAGATGAGAAAAATATGTACTTCTACTTGAAGAAAGATGAAATGGAAAAGATGTCCCTGGTGCAAAATAACATTTCAGCTATCTACTCTGGAAAAAGATTGGGAGAATTTATGAACAATGGAAAAATGTTTGGAAGATGATTTTAAGGATTAGAAAGAGGAATTGAACAGAGTTGAGAAAATGGATATTTTACTGTGCTACTTTGTTTTCCCATGAAACTGAAATAGCTGAAAGAAAGAACAAGTAAGGAGGAACAGAAAAAGCTAAAAGGCAGCTGGAAAGAAGGCAGAGTGAGTCACATTAGCTGTGCATTATATATGGAACACAAATTTTAAATAAACCCAAATACAGACAAAGGTCTTCAAGAAAGTTTGTGAAAAAAATAATCTATTGAAAATACTATGCATCGGATTAAAACTTTCTACACTAAAATTTGTCTTTTAATTTCACTCTCTATGAACTTCTTGAAGTACTCTTTTATTTCTTTTATTACAATAATGTGGACATCCAATTTGATCCCTCTGAGCTGCCAAAGCACCTAGTGTCACTTTCCTTTCTTTAGCTGATGATAACTGGGACGTCATCTGTACATTTCAGTCATCTGTATTTTTCCCAGGCCATTAGCAGGGAGCTGGTCTGGAAGTGGAGCAGCCAGGATTCAAACTGACTCTCATGTAGGTTGCTAGTGTCACATACAGCACCATTACCTGCAATACAATGACACTAGACTCTCATTTTAATTTTACATGTCCTTTTTTAAAAACATATTTTTATTGAAAAGGCAGATTTACAGACAGAAGGAGAGACAGAGAGAAAGGTCTTCTGTTTGTTGGTTCACTCACCAAGTGGCCACAATGACTGGAACTGAGCTGATCCAAAGCCAAGAGCCAGGAGCCTTCTCTGAGTGTTTCATGCAGGTGCAGGGTCCCAAGGCTTTGGGCCATCCTCTACTGCTTTCCCAGGCCAGAAGCAGGGAGGGAGCTGGATGGGAAATAGGGCAGGCAGAACATGAAGTGCAGTCCGTATGGGATCCTGGTGTGAGCAAGATGAGGATGTAGCCACTGAGCCATTGTGCCAGGCTTTTACATGTCCTTTAAAATCAGATCTTCTACATGGTAATATTAATACTCCCCAGAGCGGTTGAGTTTGAACTCATTCTGATTATTTTGTCTCTAATTAAACCTAAAAAGAATGAAAGCACTTCACTCCTGGAATTTAGATACATTAACAGATAGTATTTTATTGGGTTTCATTGGCTAGTTGAAATTACAGGCAGAATATGTTTTGGCTACTAATCCTATGCTTTAAAAATTCTATAGTTTGGGCCTGGTGCCGTGGCCTAGCAGCTAAAGTGCTTGCCTTGAACGCACCGGGATCCCATATGGGCGCCGGTTCTAATCCCAGCAGCTCCACTTCCCATTCAGCTCCCTGCTTGTGGTCTGGGAAAGCAATCGAGGATAGCCCAAAGCTTTGGGACCCTGCACCCGCGTGGGAGACCCAGAAGAGGTTCCTGGTTCCCAGCTTCGGATTGCATAGCACTGGCCGTTGCAGTCACTTGGGGAGTGAATCATTAGACAGAAGATCTTCCTCTCTGTCTCTCCTCCTCCCTGTACATCTGACTTTATAATAAAAATAAATAAATCTTTTAAAAATTTCTATAGTTCAAAACATATTAAAATATACACATGCTTTCTGGAGGAAATAGCAGATAAAATAACCTTTACCTATGTAATGTAAAATCACTTTCTTCTTGACATTTCTTTTCAACTAAGAAGGAATTTATCTTTGTAGCAAATTCAATACTGAGTCACACTATTTTGAACCAAAATGTCAGTCCTATAAATGATAATATTGAAAATTGAGAGAACAGTAAATTCCTATGCAATTCACATATGCATATCTATAAAGACAATTTGTACCCATCACATGTGTTTGGTTAGGATTTTATCAGCCAGCTTAAAGAATATTGCTGCCCTTAGTTTGTTGATGTTCAGAAAAGTCAACAGACACACCCTTAGAGTTCACCTACTGATATAAACACAAATAATGTTCTGTTTCTGGCGTGAGAGCACAAGATGTAATTCAGATATGATACATTGATGTCAAATGATAGTCACATAGATCATTAGCCAAGGAGTTCCTGAGTGAGAAAGGAAATGCAATGCTAGAACTGATGTGTACCAAAAGTGCAGAAGCGAAGATCGTTTCCCGTGTGCATGGCACAGCACGAGTTGAAATCATCCCAGTCTGACCAACAGCGATGTAACTGTTGAGAGGACTGTGGTTTTTTCCTGCTCGTCTTTCCTTCTTAGCTCCCCGACAGCCTGAATGCATCAAAAACCACTGTTAGGAAGAAAAGAGGAAAGCATGGAACATTTAGAGCTCCGGAGTGTGAAATCTAGATGAAGGAATGGGCGGCCCTCTTTTCAGCTTCCCTGATGCTGGTTGTTAATTTCAGCTCTGTTTATGCATGGACAGCTCTGTTTATCGAAGAGACAGAAGCGCATGTGGTTAGAAAAAAGACAAAATGAAAGGATCTTAAGGTTGTGTTCTCCAAACTACAAAAGCACAGCATTATGCTTATTCTCTTGCAATAAGGAATAAAAGGAGATTGAATTCGAAATATAGATGCGAACTCTGGAACAATTTGAACTGGCAATCTTACAATCCAAATGTTGTCTTTGTTGTTTAATTGATTCCTTGGCGGATGAGGGGAAGCTCTGACTTCTCTTCCCTGCTGTGTGACACCTCTGTGAGCTTTTGTGCTATTTCAGCGAGGTGCCTGCAATGCTGGCAGAAAACTGAGCAACACTCAGAGAAAGAAGAGACTGAGTCGAGCCTCCTGCCTCCCACACTCCCACCAGAGATGCATGTTCTTGAGGGTGGCAGAGCTCTACATCGGCCATGTTGCCCTTAGTATTGATCTTCACTGAGCAACAGATTTAGCTTCTGTTTATCGCAGGCCTTACTGTTGGTGTTGGGTTCAGGAGAAAAGAAAGTGAGTTGTCAAGCCATTGATGCAGGTTCCTCTTAAAGCCTCAGGGAGACTTGAGTTGAAGTTCTCATTTACAGCCCCCTGTTTCATTGACAGCACATTAACAACTTGCTTGTCCTTTCCTTGTCTGAATCTCATTTACCTTCCATGTAAAATGAAATTATGAAGCATGTTTCTAAAAAAGAAAGGTTATCGGATTACATACTTTTTCATTTAAAGAAACCTCATTACTTACATAAAGAACAGATTTCACATTCTTCATAAACATAGCTTTAAGATGATAGGGATACCTGCCACCCCCTCTTCTTTCCTTGCTTATTTTTGTCTTCATTTTTGTGATGACATACTTTCAGTTTTCTTTGTAATCACCAGCTTCATCTTCCACTAAAGTATTCTACAAGTAGTAAGTAGAAAGACCACTGTTCCTTAGGAGTATTAGACAATGAGTATAAATAACAATTAAATCCCAAGGTATGAATTTCACCCACATGCACCACATTTTATGTATTCTACAAATTAGTTACACAAATTGGAGAAAGCATATTTGCCTTTTTGAGACAGGCTTATTTAACTATAATGTTTTCCACTTGCCTGCATTTCATTGCAAAAGACAAGATTTTATTCCTTTTTATGGCAGAATAATATTCCTTAATGTGTATACCACATTTTCTTTATCCAGTCATCAGCTGATGGGCATCTGGGTTGATTGCATATCTTAGCTGCTGCTGATTGAGCTGCTATAGACATGGGGGATACAGATAACTCTTTCATATGTTGATTTCATTTGAGTAAATTCCCAGGAGTAGGATGGCTGGGTCGTGTGGTAGATCCATATTCAGATTTCTTAAGAATCTCCATTCTGTCTTCCATAATAATGGTGCTAGTTTGCACATGCAGCAACAGTAGATCAAGGTAGCTTTTGCTCCATATTCTAGGTTTACATTATTTTTAAGGATGATGAATTTCTCATGAATGATTGATAGATTTCCTCCTCAAATAAGTCATCATGTGTAGAAGAAAACATTCCAGTTTGATCATAAGATTTAGCATAACTTAAACATCAAGTACATAATCTCAAATAACTTTTATAACGGCATTATAACTTAGTTTAGGTTCACATCAGCATCTTTATTTTACAGAAGGAAAAATTGCAGCTCTCAGAGATGAAGTTTTTTGCCAGAGATTGCCAGTAGATGAATGAACTGCCTTAACTGAGGGACTTGACCCCCCAAATTTGGAGATTTCTGTCTCCAAATCAATGTTCTTCCTTCATAACATTTCCTCAATGACTTTCTTCAATCCATTTTTACTGATATAATTTATTTTAATTAATGTGATTCCAGTTTTCTGTTAGTAGAGAAAACATAGCAGCTCCTTCAAGGGTAAAGCCCTGGTCTACATTTTAGAAAATCATCTTGATGTTGGAGACATCGAGGGCTATAGTGCATGTCATCGCTCAGTGTTGTGAATGATTGGTCAGTTTTTTAAATACTAAATTACTCTTAACCATTGATTAAATCTAAGGGCTTGCCATTGGAATACAACTCCATAAAACCACATTATTAGAGGAGTGAAGGCAGTGTTATCTAGGAATACATCTTTCTGCTGACTTTCCTTTGTCTAGGACTAAGACACTACATCTAGCATGACAACTTCTTGGCATAATGATACTTATAACAAGACTCATTTGATTGTGAGAGATGGAAACTTATTTAATTAGCTTCAAGAAAAAGAATTTCCTGACCTTTGTAGGCAAATTGTAAAAAGCTAGAGTAATTTGAGGAGGATTTGAGTGTCTTAGCGACAACTACTTTCTATTTTTGCTTACATCTCTCTATGTGTTGGCTTTATTCTCTGAAACCAATGTTCTTCTAAGGCTGTGGCATGACTAGAAACAGTTTAATATTTTAAAGATTTATTTATTTGAAAGGCAGTATTACAGAGAAGGAGACACAGAGAAATCAATCTTCCATTTGCTGTTTTTCATTCTCCAATTGGTTACAATGATTAGTGCTGGGTCAGGCCTAACTCAGGAGCAAGGGGCTTCCTCCTGGTCTCCCATGTGAGAGATCCAAGCACTTGGTCCACCTTCGGCTGCTTTCCCAGCCATGTTAGCAAGCAGCTAGATTGGAAGTGAAGTAGCTGGGACTCAAGCCTGTGTCCACATAGGATGTCAGCGTTGTAGGTGGAAGCCTAACCCATTGTGCCACAACACGGGCTCTCTACAGTTTTAGAAATTTATATTGTCACATGTTCCTTTCTGAGAGGTGAGAAGAAATCTAACCAAGACTCAACATATTTTTACTGGTAGAGAAAAATCCTGAATAGGCCTAGCTCCTGTTATGAAACCATCTCTGAGAAACAAATATTTGTGTGAGGATAGTTCATTGTCGGGATTGGTCTGCGCTGGGTAACGTGCCAATAATTAAAGCTAGATGGTGGAGTTATCTGAGGGTAGGGAGTCAGAAGCTTCTTTACTCTATGGCTATCAGGTGTTCGACTGTAAGACTATTTCTCGATTTTTTTATGTTAACATGGAGAAACGATTGATATGAACTAATTTTAAAGTTTTACTTTGTTTAATTGAGCATAATCCACTCATTAAGCTATGCTATTTGCTATTTCCCAAAAAATATCAGGTGCACCAAAGATCCCTTACCTTCAGTAAATAGTAAGTGCTAACATAGAAGTTACTTTAGTTTGATAGTTCAAGGAGTAAGCTCTACCATTAAGACTTACTGTGTTCAAGAGTTCCTTCTCATCTGTGTGAAATGGGCAGAAAGTTTAACCAGTGCCTCGATATTGCCAGGGTTCCACGGTACTATTCTATGAAGGGGTTAGAATCAAGGCACACAGCAGGTGCTCAGTAAGTGCTAACGACTGCTGGTACTACTATTATGGAGAAATTGTTAGAGCTCCACTTTCTGTGGTGGAGTAGAACTTGGGAAGAGTGAACACCTTTATATCTGTTTAATATCAGCCTTCTGGGTGGTGATATCTAAGACCCCGTGATATTCAGGGTCCCTGCAAACTTGAGGAAAATAATTCCTGTGTGTCCAAACCTCCACCCAGCTCTCAGTAGTGTTAGTAAGTGAAAAATCATTCAAGTTAAGAGTGGTAGAAGAGATATGATGGCAACTTCAGTCTTGGTGATTGCAAATCAAGGTTTTATATGAATTGACTATATCATGTCTTTGGTCATTTTAATACTGCTCCAACTGACTGTCTCCTTGAATCATTGTTGAGGTGTGTATAGTATTGTTAAAAGTCTTTTTCAATAAAAGAAATGTGGATTCTTAGAGATCAGCTTCATATATGATTTTCACCCTGCCCTTTAAATTCAGTTCTTTTCAACTGTTCATTTCATAGAAACGAAATGGCTGCTCATGAACTTTAGGATATGTCAAAGATAGTCAATGTTAGTTCTCTGCCTTCATTTTGAATGTTTCTAAATTCTCCTGTTTTACCAGATAAGCAGTTTGCTTCTTCTATTAACAGTACTTCATCTTCACACAAGAGATTGTATATATAATATATATTATACTATGTATATTATAATATATATATACTGTGTATCTTCTTTTGGAATTTTGTATGTAAGTGGAAAGTCCAGAATTCACATACAACCCATTCTCCAATATTCATGCCTTCCACATTTGTAAATGATATAAATCTAGGTGTCCTGTCTGTGAGTAAATAAAAGAGGGCTGGACTATATAATACCATTGAAGAAGGCATAAATATAAAGGTCTATGGTGGAGTTCAACAACAAGAAAATCAATGATATGTTGGCATGATGGAGGAAAGCTAACTTATTCACTCAAAATGTTTCTTTAAAATGTCCTAATCAGGAAGTCCCTCAATGGGTCTGGCCAAGGGACCTTTAACCCGCCTGCCTGTCTGGGCTGGGATTCCCACTGGTGAGTGTGAGAGCTGGAAATGGGGTAATGCTCTGTGCTGGACATGGCTGCAGTCTTAATTGGCATGGATGTGGACTGGATCTGGGGACCACCAGACTGGACTACACTCCAGCACTCACTGCTACTCCTGAGAACCTGATGGGTATAGAATAGGCTGGGCTAGGTCTCAGCTCCCACTGAACCATGTGAGAGCTGTGTCTAGGTGTGGACCAGGTGTGGCTGGGCTGTAACACCACTAGTAAAACCTGGAATGGGTGTGGGCCAGTTGAGCAAGGACACTGTTCCTGCCAGGACAAGAGATGGACAAAGTCAACCTGGGTCAGGGATTCACCAGTGTGCATGACATTTGCCACTGGGAGGTAACCTGATAAAGAAGCTTGGGGAGCTCCTTTGTCAGGATACAGTCCCTGCAGGCGAGTACAAGAACCACCAAGGCAAGGAGCAGCCCGGATCAGCCCAGATTACAGTACCTGCTGGCATACATGTGGGTCAGGTGTGGGGGCATAACAGGCTGGGCCAATTCATAACATCCACTGGCAATGTGAGAACCAGGACAGAGTCCAGGAGGAGCTGAGTTGGGCTGCAACACCAGCCAGCTCAGATTAGGGGCAAGACCAGGGGCTGGCTGGGCCAGCTAGGCTACAACACCCACCAGTATGAGCAACAAATAGAACTGGGGGCAGGCTTGACCAAGCCAGGTTGCAGCACCCACTGGTGAATGCCAAAGTGAGGCGAGCCATGCTAGTCTGGGGGTAGTAGGTGCCAAGTCTATGAGCCCTGTGGGCAGGGGTCCAACAGGGCCTCAGTCACCTGGACCAGGTCCTTGGGCCCACCTGTGCGATAGGTGCTGGGTCCATGAATGCCCGAGGGCGGGGGTTCTGTCTGGGCCTGGGTTGCTTGGGCCGGGGTCCTTGGGCTCACCTTCGCAATGGGTGTTGAGTACATGAGCCCAAGGGGGGCCAAGGTCACCTAGCCCTGGTCCTTAGAACTGCCTGTGAGAACTGATTTTTCTCAGTGAATAAGCTGGAACAGTGGATGGCATACCCAGATGCACATGCAGGATATCACAGCCCACTGGGGCTTGCAAAAGACACCTGGCACAGTAGCAGAGGAAGGAGAGCAGAACTAATTGCTCAACTGTTTATCAAAGTGTTGACAGCAAATATCTGGGTGAATAGAGACTCCAAGGTCAATTATGTCCACCACATCAGGATCCTGGATTAATATTGGGTGACCATTACCCATCCCTGGGTACGGAGGTGCTTGGGAAACTTGGTATGGCCTCTCATCTTTCCCTCTTCCCCTAGAAACAGGAAGAAGAAATAGAAAATTTGGAAGCAAAGATCACAACCACTTTTTCCCAACCATTGATTCTTCCCACCCTGATCAACTATGTAAATATCATCAAAAATAAAAAATGAAAAATGAAAAAAAAGTCTTGATCATTTTATCTGGCAGACAAATCAATCTAAGTCAACAATGTAAGTAAGATCTTAATAAAAGCAATGGAAATGATGATCACTTTAATAGCTTATTACTGGGGTCAGTGAAGTCAATCAGAGGAAAAATTTGTTGTAGCAGGGAGAATTGCAACTATCTCTGGATGCTTCACTTTAATGATACCCAGAAACTCAAGCAAAATACATACAACAAACACAGTGATAAGGTTAGAAAATATGTTGAGTGAGAAATAATTCAACAAGTACGTATTTTTTTCTTGGGAAAGGAGCAAAAGAGAAAGAAGGGCAGAGATGTGTGACAGGTGTCTCCAAACCCTTGCAGGAATTGACTTTGTGATCTTGCATAGAATAAGGAAAAATAAAACTCAATGACACGAAATGCAGTAGACAAAATGTCAGTGCGTTAAAAGAACAACCTGTTTGTTGCTTGACAGGAGGAAGTAAAATCCCACCAGATCATCAGTTTTTTTGATTGGTTTCATAAAACATGTTTGAGAGAAGAGTATATGACTATTTGAAAGGATTCTATTGAAGAAACTATTGAAAAGTACTCAGCTGAATTTTTAAAGATTTTTTTAAAAAATTGGAAGACAGTCACACTGAATGAAGAGGCAGAGAGAAGAGAGAGAAAGAGAGAAATCTTCCATCTGCTGGTTCAATCCCCAAATGGTTACATGCCTAGAGTTGAGTTAATCCAAAGCCCAGAAGTTAAGAGCTTGTTCAGGATTCCCACCTGGATCAGAGGCCCAAGGTCTTCAGCCATCCTCTGCTGTTTTCCCCAGTGTTAAGTAGAGAGCTGGATCTGAAGTGGAGCAGCTGAGACACACACTGTTGCCCAGATGGGATGCCAATGATACAGGTGGAGGCTTACCCTACAATACCAACATGCCAGGCCCCTGTATTAAAAATTTTTTTACATAAAAGTCACTAATGTTTGTATTACAGAAATAGGTGAAGATGATCTCACCTTTTTAGAAAACATTTATTCCTGGAAATACTCCTGTTACATTAACCTTGCCCTTCTATCAGAATGCTTCTAACAAATTCTTTCATACGTTTTCTTTTCTTGCAAATACTGTGTGTGTATTGAAGTTAAAGTTTGTAATAGATGGGAAGTGTGTATAGCAGAGTTAGTTGTAAGACGCATACCTTGGTCATGAAAAACAGAGTTGAACCATTTTGAGTGCTTCTGGAAGCTAGAGGTTAATGTTTAAAATTACTGAAGAAAGGTGGAGCCTTTTTTTCCAAGCCATAAAAAGGAATAATTGCGATGACAGACTACAGCGGGCATTTTATACTGTTGAATGATGGCAGCTTCTCATTTGGCTCTGTGCCATGGAGGCCCAGCACACCCAGGGAGCAATGTAAAAGCCGTCTAACACACACCCTGGCGTGTGTGCCCACTTTTACAGCAGGCTATAATTTTAAAGGAACATACAGTACCTACTAGGAAGCTTTTTCAAAGGACAAGATGTAAATCCCTAGGAATGTAAACCGTTTGTATAATGTTTTTATGAATGAATGAATGAATAAATAGATAACATCCTGGTTTGAAAAGCTTCAACAGATAGTAATCATAAACCATTTAGGAACCTTCACGGAATACTGATCTGAAGACTGGAGTATTCAGTATGTGGAAGTTGGTCAGGAGCAAAGCTGACATATCCACTCCAATGGTCAATATATTTGTCTCAAGCAACACGTTAACCTTTACACTAAATGCCTGCTGCATGGAAGTGTTTTTATTCTGACTAATGCACAATGTACACATTTGTGTATTACTTTATAATAGCCATAGACTACAAATAACAAGTGTGCTGTTATCCCCATCACTGAATCCTTTAAGAAACACGATGTCATTTTGATGCTATGGATCTATTACAAGAAGAGATCTAATTGCTGTGAACATATTAATAAAGAATCTCACTCTTTCTAATGAACAGTTTTGCATCTTCAGAATGCGGGATGGACAGCTGTCATCTCATTCTGAAAATGACACCTCCAAATAATCCAATCTTTAGATATCTGTTTGCATCATGAAATTTTCTTGTCCTTCATTTTTTGCTCTTATTGATAAACTGATTTACCTTTGCTGATTCATTTAAATGTCTTTCTATTCCTCACTGCTATGTGGAGAAGAATTTAAGCAAGTACCTAAATAAGGTGAATTCTTGTAAGGAGAGGTATTCTACTGACAGGAGAGATTTCTGAAGCCACATGCTTACCATGTTTTACACTCAAGATTTTTTTTATATATAGTCATGCAACTTGTCATTCTCTAATAATTTCCACATTTTTCTCACAAGCACCCCTTCAGCTATCATAATCACTTCTGGTTCTTGAATGACCTTATCAAGCATTCAGAAACTCCTTCATTAATGTCTAAATCAATAGTGATTAGGACCATTTGGAGGTGGCAGGTGGGGCAAGTAAACAAAAAGAGAAAATTCCATAGAAACTGTTTTGGGACAGGAAAAGAGCTACAACTTGGGGGTGTCAACAAGGATATCCCTTTGCTTCGCTAGTGGCATGGAAGTCACTAAGTTTTCTAGTTCAGTGTAGGCTGGGGTTAGAGAGCAACCATTCACTCATTCAACAAACACTGTCTAAGTGGATCCTGAGGCACTGTCTTGGGGCAATATGGGGTGTTTGTGTTCAATGCAGCTTCTAATTTAAGGCAGGATAGTTGGATAGAGAGTACAAACCAAGAAAATTACACAGACTATTAGGGGGTAGGAAGAGCTTTGAAGAAAAATAAACTAGAACATCAGGTTAGAGAGAACTTCAAAGTGGAAGTGTATAGTATAAATTTGAGTCACGACTGAAGAGACGTTTATGCAACACATTGAGAAAGGTGTGGAACAAGGTGCATAACTATCGATTACAGAGTGTACAGGGAAGGAACAGCACAAGCAGGGGCCTAAAGGGGAATAAGCCTGTCACATCCAAGGGGAGTGCAATAGGAACGTGAGAGGGAAAACTATAGGGGTAGCAAGAAGGCAGAGTGTGTAGCACCTCTGGTAGGCCACTGTAGTAATACTGGCTCTATACTGAGGTCCACAAACAAAAATCCGAAACCAATGGAGGGCGATGGGCAGAGAGGTATGCCATAGCATGGCATCTTTTTTTTTTTTTTTAAATCTCTGCTACTGAATTGAAGGTAGACGTGGGAAGCCCAAGGAGAAGTTACTGCCATAATGCAGGCAAGAGATTATGTAGGATAGATTATGATGGGACCAGCCAAGGAGCAAGGTATTCCAGAAATATTTTGAAAGTAGAACAAACAAGTTGTTCAGTAGACTGCATGTTAATGAAAAAGACTAATGGAGGCATTTTTTATCTGAGTAATTGGGAAGGTGCCTTAAACTTGGAGAGACTGTGTGGCTAGCATGTTTAGGCAGAAACAACCAGGAAGTCTGCTTTGGATTGCCAATTGATCATCCAAGTGGAGATGTTACATAGAAGGGTCCATGGATGAGTCTGGAGTTTAACAAAGAGGTCCTGACTGGAGGTATCAGATTACAGATAGTGTTGAAAGCTGCATGACTGTAGGAGCTCACCAAGTGAGCAGACAGAGGACAGAAGTCCAAAGATGGATAAAAGTGGGGCCTGGGACACTTTGGTGTTTAGAAATTCAAAACGAGGGCCCGCGGCGTGGCCTAGCGGCTAAAGTCCTCACCTTGAACGCACCAGGATCCCATATGGACTCCGGTTCTAATCCCTGCAGCTCCACTTCCCATCCAGCTCCCTGCTTGTGGCCTGGAAAAGCAGTTGAGGACGCCCCAAAGCCTTGGGACCCTGCACCCACGTGGGAGACCTGGAAGAGGTTCCTGGTTCCCGGCTTCGGATTGGCACAGCACTGGCCATTGTGGTCACTTGGGGAGTGAGTCATCGGATGGAAGATCTTCCTGTCTCTCCTCTCAGTATATCTGACTTTGTAATAAAAATAAATAAATCTTTTAAAAAAAAGAAATTCAAAAGGAAAGTTGTTATTAACAAGGAAGACTGAAATAGTTGTCATGATGTTCAGAGCTTAGGTAGGACAGTGGATACTGAGCAAGTTAAACATGGCTTGATTGGGTCCCATGCACATGCATTAGCTTCGAGAGAGACATTTCCTGGGGCATCTAGAGAAGATGCAGAGGGAGGCTGCTATCAGCCTCTGGACATGCTCAAGGCAGCCTGAGTGTGAGATTCCAGGTGAGCAATCCAGCCTTGGACTGTAGACTTGAGAAGCTACATGACTAGGGAAGTCCTGTTGTGCTGCCTGTGTCAGCAGGGCCCAGGACCTAGCATATGGTTCTGTTTATAAAGCATTCCATGGACAACCAGCTCTTTGCCATATGTGAATTCTCAAGAAAAAGGGTAGTTGGTCACAAGAAAATGGAAGAAAGGAAGAACTTATAAAACACAATCAGAAAAAAAGACAAGTGTATTTGCATGTGTGTGCATTGATGCATTGATTAAAAGTACTATCACCAGTAGGCCGTAGGTATGAGCAGCATGAACATATATCCTTTCCCGTGAAGAGTTCCTCTCTTCCATGAATTTTCTTTTCTTTATTTTTATTTTTCATGATAACAATTCCATAGGCTCAAGGATTTCCCCTTCCACTCGCCCCATCTCCCCTCCCCACCAACTGTTTTCCTCTTTATGATTACAATAGTGTAGTCCTTCAATAACAGTCACAGATCCATCAATATATTTAGTTGTATTGTAATATAGTAAGTATAAAATGGTAGAAAGTCCAGCAGCCTGATGTCAAGATAGGATTTAAATTTCAATTACAGTCATATGAATTACCCTTCATATATCACCATTTGTGGCATAAGGGACCGCACATTTTGTATACTCGGAATTGAACTCACTCCCACTTCATCCCATCATATCCTCCTGCTCCCCTCTGAATGTATTTCTTCTCCTTCCAATGTGCTTCCTGACAAAGCAAATGGTACCTGGTTTACCTTCATTTTGTGTGAAAGTCAACCATAAAAGTCTCAGGGGCATAGAAGACCACACATCTGTTTCTCGCAGGTCTAGTGTTTAGCAGGCAGTTTCAGCTTCAGACTGTGGGTGAAGTTCATGTCTGTCCACGAATTTCAGTCTGGGCCCCAAATGGAAGGGAGACAGTCACTACCTAGGTTGTGTTCCCTTCGTGGTGGATATAGGAAGCTTCCGGAGTGGTGAGTGGGTGCGTGCTTCACCTCATGAGTCCTAGCTTTAAACCAGTGCTCTATTATTTTGCCAGTGTGTGGCAGGGTGACTGGCCACAGAGGTTAAGGCCAACACAGGTTCCCATAGAGAAGGATTGTGGTGAGAGAGTGACTATCTCCTGAATGTTGTCTAATTGTTTCACAGTCCCACCAACTACCTATTCTGTTAGCCTTTCTTAATGCCCATAAACTAATCTGAAATACATTCCTAGCAGCATTGCTCATGTCTGTTATCTTCACCCCCCCAAGTCAAGCTGAACTGTGTGTGATTTCTTTGTCCCTCTCATGCTGCTTCTCCCGAACCTACCACAGAAAGAATAGAGTCTCTCTGCCCTCAGACCATTTAGGGATTCTGTTTTCCATCTCTTGGTCCCAGCAACCCTGGAGAGCAGTCAATAACACCTACGATGCCAGCATATATTGACTATCTTATTAAACATTTGGTGCGTATTTATCCTCATTTGATCTCTCTAAGTGCATTAGGAAGTAAGGCTTTTTTTCTTTCCACTTTTTCTTTAAATGCTCATCGAGATAATATTTTCTCTAAAGTCAAAGTGGCAATTTGGGGAAGCTAGACGGTAATAATCTTCTTCTTTTTTTTCTGATTTTGCTTGTGTAGTTAATTCTTTTTAAAAAAAAATTATTTATTTTTCTTCAAAGTCAGATATACAGAGAGGAGGAGAGACAGAGAGGAAGATCTTCCGTCCGATGATTCACTCTCCAGGTGACCACAATGGCCAGTGCTGCGCTGATCCGAAGCCAGGAGCCAGGTGCTTCCTCCAGGTCTCCCACGTGGGTGCAGGGTCCCAAGGCTTTGGGGCGTCCTCAACTGCTTTTCCAGGCCACAAGCAGGGAGCTGGATGGGAAGTGGAGCTGCAGGGATTAGAACTGGTGCCCATATGGGATCCTGGTGCATTCAAGGCGAGGACTTTAGCTGCTAGGCCATGGCGCTGGGCCCCAGTAATGATTTTCTAACTCCAGGATTTTCCCTGCTAACTACTATGTCTTGTTTTTTTTTTTTTAAAGCTTTATTTATTTTCATTGGAAAGGTAGATTTATGCAAAGAAGGAGAAACAGAGAAAGATATTTGATTCACTGGATCACTCCAAATAGCCACAATGGCCGAAGCTGAGCCAAACCAAAACCAGTAGCCAGGAGCTTCTTCCAGGTCTCCCACATTGGTGCAGGGTTCTGAGTCTTTGGGCTGTCCTCAACTGCTTTCCCATGCTACAGGCAGGGATCTGGATAGGAAGTAGAGCTGCTGGGACATGAACTGGTGCCCATATGGAATGCCAGCGCTTCACCTGTCATGCCAGCCCTGTTACTATGTATTAATGTTGCTTTTTGCAGATCTGATTATTCAAAATGCAACCTATATCCACCAATGGCTGTATATACTCCTATTGGTTTTAATGTGATTCCTATTCTTATGGTTACTTTCTTGTGACTTTTTGTACTAAGAATTTCACACAAAACTTTGCTAGTTATAAATGATTTTTTTTGTAATATTTTTGTAAGCCAAGCTTCTCTGAAGTTGTTTAATATTTTTTTGTAGAAAAATGGGAACAGCATTGTAAAATAAGTATTGGCGGTATTGTAAAAATTTTATATCAAAGGTAGAAAGGAATGCATTCAGATTAGATTACTATTGGATACTTTAAGTTACATGCTGCTGAAATCTTGTGGGAGAGCTTCTCCAATAAAAGAGAGCTGGGAAAGTGATCGATGAGTTGCTATACAGATTTTCAAAGAGAAGATAGAGAATCAATACCATATCCTGGTCTTACTTTTTATTTCAAACAAATGCAAAATGACTCTTTAAAAAATGAATATTTTTAAGAGAAAACATAAAGTATTATTAAAAGCATTGTTATCTTTTTGATGTAAAATGCCATTAGAGAACTTAGTAGATGATGAATGTAATTTTAGCTCTGTACTCTTCACTCAATTCTCCTTTGACTATTAAGTTGCTCTGAAAATAAAGTCCAAAAATATTTTAAAATCCATACAGTATTCTAACAATGTCAGAGTAATCTTTCCCTTACAGTTCAGTTGATTGTTAGGGTGTTTAGAAGTCTAGCCATTTGCCTTCACTGAATGGTATTCAACTTTACCTGCATATCAGATCTCTGGGGAGCCTGAAATATACAGGCATCACAGTTTTAGTATGTTCAGAGAACATGTTAAATAGAATTGAATTAAACACTGTGGGTGAATTTTGTATGGATTTTATGTGAACAGGAGGGCAGCCAGCACCATGGTACCAGGATTAAGCTGATGATCCTGATGCTGACATCCTGTATTAGAAAACAGCTTTGGGCTGTGGCTGCTCTGGTTCAGGTGAAGGTTTCTGCCAGTGGGCCTGGGAGGGCAATGGGGGACGGACCAGGTATTCTTGCCATTCATATGGGAAATCCAGATGGAGTCCCAGGCCCCTGTCTTTGGCCTGGGTGCTGCAGGCACTGGGGTAGTAGATGGAGTCCCAGGCCCCTGTCTTTGGCCTGGGTGCTGCAGGCACTGGGGAAGTAGATGGAGTCCCAGGCTCCTGTCTTTGGCCTGGGTGCTGCAGGCACTGGGGAAGTAGATGGAGTCCCAGGTCCTGTCTTTGGCCTGGGTGCTGCAGGCACTGGGGAAGTAGATGGAGTCCCAGGTCCTGTCTTTGGCCTGGGTGCTGCAGGCATTGGGGAAGTGAACTAGAGGACAGATCTTTGCCTTTCTCTGCTGCTCTGTGTTTCAACTAAATACCTCTTTTTTTCCTGCGAAAACGAATTGTATTTTCATTTTTTTAAAATGTAGGTGCCTTGGTTTCACTTTGAACTAATTAAATCTGAATTATATGAGAAAGGATCAAGGTATCTGGGTGCTTCTATATGTAGCTGGAGGATAAAACCATTGTTTATGCTGTTCCACTTGGTCTAAACAGCCAAACTTATGAACATTCATAATTATTATTATGATCAACAGCAGAATATCTTTTTATCTTCTAAGTCTTCAAGATTGAGAATACAGGGATAAAATTCCCTATGAAGTACAAGAAGCAACCTAGTTTCTTTTAACTAGCTTCAGGGTTTAGTTGAGGATTTACCCTCATTTCAGATAGCAAGGAAGGCGAACAGTGCTAGCTGAGGATCTGACCTGCCACCTGGGGTTATGCTACTGATAGTGTCAATGACCTCATACTGTAGGACAGCTGGTGAGAGCTGTGGCTGGGCTTCCAATCCAGATTCCTGCTAATGCACCTGGAAATACAGCAGAGGCTAGCCTAAGTACTTAGAGCCCTGCCAAGTGAATTGGAGTTTTGGCGGGAGTTCCTTGCTTTAAAAGAAAAGGATGAAGCAATTAGAAATATGATTTTGGATAAGGACCTTCTCAGGTACTCAAGACACTGTTAAGGAAGAACATCCAGTTTCTACTTTGAGTGTGGCACAAGCTGACTTATTGTTGACATTTATTTTTGTAGGTTCTTTGCTGCTGCTTATTTCTTCCAACTACTACCATTACCCTGATTTTTACCAAAGCACTCTCTCTTCTTTACTCTTAGTGCTTTTATAATCTCCTTTCACCCTGACCCTCACCATTGCCCCATACCAGATTAATTTGGTTCAAGAGGGTAACATATGCCATCCCTTCAGAACACTACGTAACTAATGAATTATTTCAAGTCAATATTCTAATAGCTGTATAGACTTTACTGGATTATGCATTAATTTTTTATTATGTTCAGGAGTTTGTTATTTAAAGATTATTCTTGATGATCACAAGTTGGCTAGAGAAAATGTAAGGAAAAGAATGTGGGCAGTTTTCTGTGAGATTCTACTAGCACCCCGCCGAAGCTGATGCGACCAGGAGGCTGGATTGGGAAATTCTAGAAGACAAGTAGACGATTTCCACTGTGGAGAAACTTGGTCCCCAAGTGCTTAAAGGTAGGGTATTGAATGAAAAAAAAAAAAAAAAAAAAAAAAGCTTTATTTCTGAATTGAGTAGGGGAGCAAAAGGAATTTTATCTATTGGTAAAAAGGTCAGTTCCTAGAGGAAACTAAAGCTGTAGGGAGGTGGATTACTGTTGTAATATTAGGAAATCAGTAATCAGGGCAGGCATTTGGAGCAGTGGTTAAGATAGGATGCCTACACCCCATATCACAGTACCTAGGTTTGAGTTCAGCAATTCTTCTGATTCCAATGTCCCACTACTATAAAGTCTAGGGGGCATCAAATGATGACTTAAGTATTTGGGTTCCAATCACCCCTGTGGGAGGTTCAGATCAGATTGGACTGGCCCAGTCCTGGTTGTTTAGGTCATCTGTAAAGAGAACCAGTGGATTGAGGACCTCTCTTTGTCTCTGTTTTTTCAGATAAATAAAGTGAATAAATTTTAAAAAGAAATCACCATTCAGATTTAACTTCTACAGAATCTCAACTAAGAGATTATTGATTTATAACTTTCACCTAGACACCACACAAAAAGGATGAATGTAGTATGAAATTTAAGGCCATCGCTGGATATGCTATATTATATGCAAGTATAAAAAAGACAGGTAGCAAATAAAATTCAGGATGTACATATTTTTACCCAGTTTCCATTTTAGACTCTCCATCCTTAACATTTTCTTTGCACAGACATATCTTTTCCCCCCTCAGACACTAGAATGAAACAGTTTTATCTTTACACTTTTTATGATGATTTTTAAAACTGTTTAGATTTCACTCCATGGAAGGGCCACATCCTTGAGAACACCTGCCCTTGCTGTTAACCGATTATTATTAAGCAAGAGCAAATGTCATGAAGTCAGTTACAATAAAGTGTAAATAAAAAAGTTTATGGCAGGGTGTGTAAAGCAAAAAAAAAAAATTGAAATTAATCACCCAGGCAAGGCAGATCCAAAGGTCATTGTTTTGTTCTCTTAAATACTTAATTAGATACATTGATAAAAAATTCTGTTCATGTTTCAAAATCTTTAGCTTGTTAGTACCTTCATTGAATCATTTGTTTGTAAATTGCAGTGCGGCCATGATATGCACCATCAAAATAAAATGTTTACTAATTAAATAAACATGAATTCATGATGACGGCCAATAAGTATCAATGCAGATATTTTAATGTCTTAAGATATTATGCTCTATTTGTACTTGGAATTTACCCCAAGAATATGAAAAATCATGTTTGTACTCATCTTAAACAAAATTCATTCACTGAGAACCAAAGTCATTCCAAACATTAGAATAAGACAATACTTCCTCAAGTCACTCTTTTAACATCTTTTGCATCCTATCTCAAGCGCACTAGTTTTCTTTGTGAGCTTGGGAGAACACTCAGAATCAGTGCATGAGTTTTCATTTTCCTAAGAATAATTTTGTATGCATCTCTGTGTGTATGCTAAGCGTTCCTGGAGATGCAAACATGCACGATACAGTTACCGTTAGCAGTATCAGCAGATTACTAGCTGGTAGGGAGAGGTATCATAATCTCCAATAACGATCAGCATCTAATCCCACACAAACACATCATGTCAGTTACGGCACTGTACCTCATGCCTTCCTGACACCTTAACCTGTTAGGAGCACGAGACCCCCTTCCCATAACACTAACCAGGCTGCTAGCTTAATTCCACTTTGATCTTGGCCTTTGTAGGCAAAAAAAAAAAAAAAAAAAAAAAAAAAAACTAGGAGAAAAAGTGAATAGACACAACTCCGTTCACACACCCACATACACACAATACTCAACCCTCTCTGTGCAAGGAATGGAATACAGAAAATGCTTTTCCACCTTCTTGTTGTCTATTATGTTGGCATGCTTCTTCTAAACAGCCTTTTTTTTTTCTACATCACTTGAATTGCAGGAATCTTGGCAAAATCTTTACAATTGTTCTGTTTAGTAAGAGTTACTACATGTTCAGCATCTCATCCAATATAGGGACAGATCAGTGCATGCTTTCAGGTTTGTTTGTCTTGTGCCATTCCACTGACAGGACTTCCAGGTCAGACGGAATAGAGTAATAGCAATGGATAATCTTTACTTATTTTCAGTGAAGGGAAGTTTCATTGTGAAACACAATGTTCGCTGTAAATGTTTTGTAGATGCCTTTGGTAGGTTAAGGAAATTCCCTTGATTCTCAGTAATTATGCATTTTTTTAATTATGAAGGGATGCCAGATTTTGTCAAGTACTTTTGCATCATAGATTGATATAATTGTATTTTCTTCTTCTTTTTTTCTGTCAAAACAGTGAGTTGATTAGCTGATTTTCAAATTTGAAGCCAACCTTGAGTTCCCAGGACAAACATCCTTTGGTGATAGTGTATATTTGTCTGTTTGGAAAAATAGGGGCTTATCTGGGTTTTTATCTACTGGCATATTCTTAATTTCTTTCTCACCTACATTCTGAGATATATTTGTATTTTTATTTTCTGGCACTATCTGGTTGTGGACTAAGATTGTAGATATACTCTATCTTTGTGAATATTTCGTGTACACTTGAAAAGTATACATCTTATGTTGGGTTGAATGCTCTGAAATGTTAATCAGGCTTAGTTGATTAATAGTACGATTTAGTACCTCTGCGTTCTTGCTATTTTTTTTTGTTCAAGGTACATACGTATTTGAATACTTTTATGTATTCTTGTAAATCCATCTGTTTATATTATATATTATCTATCTTAATCACTGGGTTCATGGCTTTATAGTCTACTGTGCTTGATATTAATCTAAGAACTCATTTTTTAATTAATGTTTACATGGTACATCTTTTTCTTCTTTTAAATGTAACTTCTCAATGTCATAATCAAAAGAAATTTCTTGTAAACAGTATAAAGTTGAGGACTTAAATAATTCATTTTGACAATATCTGTCATTTAGTTTGTCTTCTTGGATTATTTACATATCTAATAAAATATTTGATATGTTTGGAATTAAATATTATTTCATAATTTCTTTTTTCAAAATTCTATGTTTTATTCTTATGCTTTCCTTTTATTGAATACTCCTTTGGCTTATTTGGATTTTTTATTATTCTTATTGGTCTATTATTTTTCTATGTTTCTTTGTATGAATTTTTAAAACAGATTTACTTATTTTTTTTGCAAAGTCAGATTTACAAAGAGGAGGAGAGACAGAGAGGAAGATCTTCCATCTGATGATTCACTCCCCAAGTGACAGCAACAGCCAGCACTGCACCGATCTGAAGCCAGGAGCCAGGAGTCTCTTCTGGCTCTCTTGTGTGGATGCAGGGTCTCAAGGTTTTGGGTCATCTTTGACTGCTTTCCCAGGCCACAGGCAGGGAGCTGATGGAAAGTGGGGCAGCCGGGATTAGAACTGGTGCTCATGGGATCCCAACACCTTCAAGATGAGGACTTTATCCACCAGACTACTGCACTGGGCCCTTCTTTGTATGCATTTTGAAAAGTATTTACCTTAGGCATGGCACAATGATTCAATTGGCTAATCTTCCTCTTCCAAGCACTAGGATCCAATATGAGTGATAGTTCACACTATGGCTGTTCCATTTCTCATCCATGTCACTGCCTGTAGCCTGGGAAAGCAGCAGAAGACGGCCCAAAGCCTTGGGATCCTGCACGCACATGTGAGACCCAGAAGATGCTCCTGGCTCTTGGCCTCAGATCGGCTCAGCCCTGGCTGTAGTGGCCACTTGAGAAGTGAACCAGCAGATAAAAGATCTTTCTGTCTCTCTTTCTCTTTGTATATCTGCCTTTCCAATAAAAATAAGTATTTTCTTTTCAAAAAAGTATTTGCCTTAAAATTTGCAATATTCATGTTTAGTTTCTCATTATTTACTTGAAACAAACACTTTATCCTTTCACGGAGCATAGAAAATTTATATGTATTCTTTCTGCCTTTGTATTACAGTTGTGAAATGTATTGCTTCTATATATCTTGAAAATCCCACCAAAATAATATATTTTTGTGTACAACTGGTGTGTGTATTTGAAACATCTTAGAGGTAAATCAGATTCAGTGTTTACCATTTGTGTTTTTCTTTTTATTCCTAATCTTTCAAGTTTTCATTCTGTCTGGAAAACTCCCTCTGACTTTTTTTAGAGCAGGAATTTGGCAATACACTCTCTATTCTTTCTTTATCTTACAATTTTTTAATTTTTTAATTTCATCCTTGAAGGATATTTTTTTCATCGGATATAAAAGATTTATTTGGTTTTGTTTGGGAAAAAATGAAAGGAAAATTATTTGGAAGAACAATTTCGAGATAGGAAAAGTTGGAGAGACAGAGAAGGAAGGGGGTGAAGGTGGAGAGAGGGAGAGAAAGAGAGCTCTTTAGTTCACTGGCTCATTTTCCAAATGCCTATAGCAGCCTCCAGGCCCCTGGCCTCAACCTGACCTACATTCACAGTCATTCAAATCATTTATATTATTTGGAGCAATCTGCTACTTTTCCTTGGTAACTTTTGAGATATTTCCTTTACATTTATGTGATTACTAAGCTACTAGCACAAATCACAATTACAGATAGAGGGAGAGACCCTTCATCTGCTGGTTTACCTTCCAAATGGCCACAACAACCAGAGCTGGACCACTCCAAACCTGGGAGCCAGGAGCTTCCTCTGGGTTTCCCACATGAGTGGTGGGACCCAAAGCCTTGGGCCATCCTCTACTGCTTTCCCCTGCCATCAGCAGGGTGCTGGATGGGAAGTGGAACAGCTGGGACTTGAACCTGAACCCACATGGGATGCCAATACCCTAGGTAGAAGACCAGTCTACCACACTGGTCCCATAGATATTTTCGACAATACTGATCATAATAATTTTGCAATTTTCATTGAATGCTTGTGTTTTCTGTTCATTTGCCAAGACTGCCACCTATTCCAAGCATGTTCTCTTTGTCTATGCATGACTTTTTCTGGCAAGAAGTATTTGCACAATTTTATGAGCTTGATTTCCTATTTTATTGTGAGCTCTCCAACATATCTGACTCCAGTAGGCCTCCTTTTCTGTTTTTCAGAAAGCCAGGACTTGTATTTTGTTTTTCCATTATCTCTTAGTGACTGTATGTACATTGAGTGCCAGGTAGAGGGAGGGCAGAGGAAAAAAAAAATAAAGCAGTCGATTCACTCCACACCCTTGGGACCATAGTTCTGCAGTCTTGTAAAAGGTGCTTTGCCCTCAGCCTTTTGCCTACCTCCCTGGCTGCTGCCACCGTCATGGTTTACTTGGAGGTAAGGGCAGCAGAGAAGGAATAAAAAAATAGTTTAGTAAGTAAAGAAAATCTCTTCCTTGACTCACAGGATTTCCATTTTCCCACGATTCTTTCCCATCAGGGCCGATTCTTATGATTGTTTTGCTCCTTAAAATGTGACACTCGGAGCGTCTCAACCCCGGGGCAGCCATGCTGCCGGGTACTCGGGTCCCCCGACACGATTCCAGCCTAGCACAGCCAAGCTTACCACCACCACGTATGTACGTACATGGGGTGAGCGGCTCCTGGGCGGCCAGTGTGCCATTTGGCACCAGGCTGTGCCTGCTGGCCGCCCGGCCAGGAAGTTCTGGAATTTGGTTTCTTTGATATGCTACATGAGTCACTCCATGCTGAACCCATAGTTCTCTGAGAATGTGTATTAGTCCTTAAGATTCTCAATGGCAGTAAATCTTCCTCTGAAGAACCTGTAGTCACTTTATAGTGCAGATTGCCAACACAAGTTCATTCAAAAGGCAAAATTCCGGGCTTGTCCAGCAGGATACCCCATTACCTGATAGGATGAGGGATCAGCAGAGGGGTCACAGAAGGCAGGACTATGACATTGACTGGCATTCGAGAACCATACTCGGGGCTAGGATGTGTCAGGTATGTGTGGACCAATCCTCTGGAAACTCTGACCCCACTGGATGGTTTAGAAGGGCCGGTGGAATCTATGCAGGAGGCATGACAGTCTATGGGGCGTGCTGGGCTGACCCAGAGCAACCTCTGGCATACTTAACACTGGCTGGGAACAGGCCTGGTTGGGGAGCTTGGGGGAGGCCTTGGCTGGGTGGAGCTTACCACTAAGGAATGCAAGAACTGGAAGGGGGCTGAGTTCTGGTCGGGTCACAGTTGTAATCCCTTGGCACAAATATGGATTCAGAATTGACGCACCGTGCCGGGTTAGACCGCAACACAGTTTGGTGCTTCGGAGGACCAGGATAGATGTGGGACAGGCTCGGCTAGGTTTCAACCCCAACTGAGCCATATATGAGCTATATGTGGGTATGGACGAGCCGTGACTGGGCTGAAACTCTCAACAGCAGGAACCAGAATGGGTCAAAGAGCAGTGCTGGCCGAAGGACCTGCTGGTATGCGTGAAGCCTGACACCAGGAAGGGGTTGGATGGAGGAATCTGAACAGTTCCTCTGACAGGACACTGACCCTACAAATAAACGCAGGAAGCATGGAGGTAAACAACCCAGAAGAGGCTTTGGAAAGTGACCCACTGGCATACATTTGGCTCGGGTTGGGGGCAGACCAGGCTGAGTCAGTTCACATCATCCACTGGCAAGTCCGAGTGCTGGAACTGTGTGGGGGCCTGGCCAGGTTTGGTTGCGATAAAAAACAGTACAAAACACACAATGCCAAGGCGAAATGGCCTGTGCCAGTAGGGAATGCAGCACCCAACCAGCATACCTCCCACTGGTTTAGGTGAGGGACTAGTGTGTGATGGGCAGAGCCGGGGAGAGCTGCAATCAATACTCATTGGTTCCAATGGAGGTCGGGGCTCAGAATAGATCCAACCCAGAGGTTACAACCACCAGCTGATCGAAGTGATGGACTGTGGTGGGCACTGTGCTTACCAGTAGTACATCTAGTAGCCTGGACTGGGAACGCCTTAAAGTTTCTTTGGGGATTCCCCTGAACAAAATGGAGGAATCAAAACATTAACCAAGAAAAGATGGAAGATGGAGTAGATCAATCAACCACCTCAGCTATATGCTTCCAGCGGAAAACTGGACAAGGGGAAACTCTAAGATAGACTATGTCAATCAGTGGACTCTGCACCAGCCTCATCGTACCTGGACTGTTGCTGATGATATGTTGGAGCTTCTAATTGATTGAGGTGATGCTCTGCTGGCTCTGCCTTCAAACCTGAGAGGGCCTCCTAAAAGGCCGTTGAACTTGACTGGACAGTGGGATGCTGGACTCTGTATGGTGTGAGCTTATAATTAGGGAATCCCAACAGAACCTGAGCTGTGGTTATGCATCAAGGTGAAGGAATTCACCATGGGGGAAGGGTTTGGGGTGAGCTGGGGAGAATCCCAGTACCTATGAAATTGTGTCATGTAATACAATGTAATTAATGAATAAAATAAATAAATAAATAACAATCATCCCAAAAACCAAAAAAAAAAGTGACACTCATCATTGGCCCAGTATAAACTCGAGTTCTGGCCACTACGAGAGTTCTACGAGAGTTGACTTTCCAACGCCACAGTAGCCACCTCAGTGCTTCTATTTGTGTTCAGTGGGAGAGATGGGAAGGTGCGCGTGCTTATTCCATTCTTTCCAGAACAGCAACCTTTCCTGAATACTTTTAGTTCACAAGGCATTGTTACCAGTATGGGGATTCTATTGTACTCAAACAGATGTTTAAAATTTGTAACTAGAATTACAAAGTTTAGGATAAATTTAACAAGTACAATTTTATTTTATAGGTGTACAAATTTGAATACATGTTGCCACTAGGCTGCAAGGAGTCTGTGCTCGTGTTTGCCAACACCCAGCCTAGCAGGCTCTTCTCCCAGTCCCAGGGAGAGTTCCTCATAGCACTAATTCCCTGTAACTTTCTCAGATTCACTGTCTTCCATATCTCCCTTTTGACGGCACTGCTGTGCTGTGACAGCCTAAGTAACCATTGTCCTGGGACTAAAAGAAAGGTGTTTAATCAAGTCCTAAGGAATCTGAGCAGAGAGAATAGTGTTCACCTTTCCATTTCTCTGTTTTCTTCAGATAGGATCTCCCTTGCAACCCTACAATCAAAGACCTATTCTTTCTCCATTATGTGTATGAAATAGTTACCATCATGACCAGCTGCATTTAGCTAATGAAGACTAAATGGACTGTATTATGGCAGGGATTACACTTACTTGCAGGGTCTCTTTAACAGTTGCCATATTCCAAATGCTTTTCTGGAGGTATCAAATAAAACAGGAATATGGTATAATGCCATATTTAATGAACTGTCAATCTAACAAAGGAGACAAACTGTTCTGCTTCAGGAACTATTGGCAAATATACATGTTCTTCAGCTTCTTATGGCATTGATTGTGTTCTGTGGAAAGTTGAAAATATTGTAAGTCAAAAGTAAATTTACTGCAAGTAGCTAACAAACGTCACTAGCAACACAGTACTCTGCTCAGTGTAGGTTGTTTCCTCTCATGATTGCAGGGCTGGCTGGGAGCCATGATCATTGCCACAGCTTAGGATCAAGAGAGATTGGCAGTGCATATTGCTGGCCTAAGAAAAGGTCAAAATTCATTGTACATGTTGCATAAACAACTTTTTTTAGATTGATTTCTTTTTATTGGAAAGGCAGATTCACAGAGAGAAGGAGAGACAGAAAGAAAGATCTTCCATCCATTGGTTCATTCCAAAGTGGCTGCAACAGCCAGAGCTGAACTGATCCAAAGCCAGGAGCCAGGAGCTTTTTCTAGGCTTCCCACATGGGTGCAGCGTCTCAAGGCTTTGAGCCATCCTCTATTGCTTTCCCAGGCCACAAGCAGGGAGCTGGATGGAAGGCAGGGCAACAGGGAATAGACCTGGTGCCATATGGGATCCTGGCACATGCAAGGTGAGGACTTTAAACACTAGGCTACCACATCAGACCCATAAACAAGGATTTCACACCATGTAAAATTAAGCATCATAAGCCAGGAACCATCTGTATTTAATTTTTTCTCACTCTGTGCCATGAACTACAACAAGCCTATTTTTGGATAAAACTATGATGTAGTAAAATTAATATACTCAAAGGAATAAGTTAAGAAACAAATCTCTCAGAGAGGGGATATAATTTGCTTAAGGTCACATCCTACAGTAAATAATGATAGCCGGACTTGACTCCAGGCAGTCACCAGATAGCTATAAACATTCATTAGAATTCAAATGGTCTATTGATAAATAGAATTTTCAGATAATTTGAAGTTCAAGATTTATTCTCTCTTTTCAAACAGATTCATCCCTCTCAGCTCTTTAGCAGAAGCACCACTAGGGGATCCTCAGAGAAGTTTTATTTCATCCAAAGCAGCCTCTCCCGGAGCAGCCAGCTTGTTTCTCCTCCTGCCTTCCCATCTCACATCCTCACCACTCCCTTCTTTGAGTTTTCTCAGATGGAAACTTCTGCCTCTTGCTCTCACATCTCACTTCCCTTGTGGCAGTCTGTCTCGCCTATACATTTAAGCCATGTCCCGATTGCGGCCCATTGTCACCCTTGGCGTCAGGGACCTGATCCAAGCCACTGTCACCCCTCACCTGGATTAGCTCTTTGTACTCTCACCCTCTATGGATTCTTCTCAAAATCACACCTGAGCTGGGCTGCTGAAACATCAATCATACTGTGACAGACCTCTGTTCAAAATCCTGAGGGGAATCCTCATTTCCTGCAGAGTAGAAACCAAACACATTTTGTCACCTCCAATGGCTTGGACATCTCAGGTCCTTTTCATTTCTAAAACTTGTTCTTCTCTTTCTCCTCACTTTGTGTTACCCTCACTAGAATCTTTGAATTCACAAACTAGTGCCCATATGGGATCCTGGAGGATGCAAGGTGAGGATTCAGCCACTAGACTGTCATGCTGGGCCCTTTTTGTTTTGCTGTTAAGAAGTAACTTGAGAGTCTCATCCTTTTAGTAACAGATTGAGTCTCGCACAGTAATGACTAGACTAACTTTATAAATGGAAGAAAGCCAAATCAGACTGGCTTAAAGAAAAAAATGAGAAGAAAGAACTGCTAACTCCAAAGGTTGGGAAGCTGAAAGATATAACTAATTGTAGGTATTGTATTTAGAGACTTTTTGGGGCACTCATTAGTGCATTAGCGCAGTGATTAAGGTGATTCTTGGGGTGTCTGTACCCCAGGTTCATCTGACTGGATTTCAGCTCATGTTCTGCCCCCGATTCCAGCCTCCTGTTACTATGTACCCTGGGAGGCAGTTGGTTATGGCTAAAGATTTCGTCACCAGTGTGGGTGATGCAAATCGAGTTCCTAGTCCCTGAGTTCACCTGATCCAGCCGTAACTGTTGCAGGCATTTGGGTTGTAGACTGGCAGATAGAAGGTCTTTGTCTCCTTGGATCCATGTCTTTTAAGTTAAAAAAAAATAATAATAAACTTAGAAACGTTAAATGGTGAGAACAACACACACACACTCACACACACACACATGCAGACACGCACACACATCCGTCTTTGTCTCCATCTCTGCTCCTGTTGGGCAAGCTCTAACCGTGAGGTAGTGGTGACAGTCACACATAACTGTTAAGTTACATCTTCCGGTTTCGCCAATGCCATGAGAAATTGCCCCCAAACATTTTGAACTGACTCTAATTGACTCATTTTGGAGGCAGAGTGGTTTATCTGTAAGAAATGAAGAGAAGGGGCCCGGTGGCGTGGCCTAGCGGCTAAAGTCCTCGCCTTGAAAGCCCCGGGATCCCATATGGGCGCCGGTTCTAATCCCGGCAGCTCCACTTCCCATCCAGCTCCCTGCTTGTGGCCTGGGAAAGCAGTCGAGGACGGCCCAATGCTTTTGGACCCTGCACCTGCGTGGGAGACCTGGAAGAGGTTCCAGGTTCCCGGCTTCGGGATCGCCGCACACCGGCCCGTTGCAGCTCACTTGGGGAGTGAAACATCGAATGGAAGATGTTCCTCTCTGTCTCTACTCCTCTCTGTACATCCGGCTTTCCAATAATAATAATAAAATCTTAAAAAAAAAAAGAAATGAAGAGAAACATTATTGATTGCTCATTTAAGAGTACAGAAATTTTATTTTTGTATTAAGGACTTTGGCTTGTTGTTTGTTGTGTCAATCATGTATCTCAGTAAATGCTCATGGATGTGTGTTTAGGAAAACTGTGATCTGCCTTCCAAGGACCCAAGTATACTAAGCATCAGGCTCTAGCAGGTATCTCTGGGTCAAGGCTATCTCCAACAGCGAGAAAATACATTCATACAATTTAACTTAAAGACCTCAAATGAGTTCCCTTTGATAGAGTTAAGTCACAAGCAGGCACTATGACTTTGGGTTAAGTTCTGTCTGTCCGAATTCTGAGAAGTACTCTGAAAACTTTTGGTGATTCTCATGTTAGCTGTCAAGCACTTTGCCATTGAAATCTCCCTCCAAAAATTGTGGTGGTGATCAATAATGTTTGTAGTGCTCTTCTTTCATGGTAGGGTTGTTTTTCCTGCCTATTTGTTGGGTAAGGTCTAGAGAACAGTCCTTGCTACCTCACAGGACATAGCACAAAAGCCAGCAAGATGGTATAATGCCTCCAGAGCCTGGATTGTTTCTGTTTTGTGCATGAGCAGTATGTTTGAGATGGTGGCTGGTGTCATTCTGGATCCCTTGTGGTCACTGGTAAACCCTAGTTGATTTGTATTTGTTTTCAGTCATAATAAGAAATACACTATTGTACCATAAAATTCAAAATTAAAAACAGTAATAATAATAATAATAATAATAATAATAATAATAAACTCACACCAAATAAGTGCAAAAAAAAGAGAAATAACACTGTTTTTGTTTAGATCATTGAGACTTTGATCTTACCTTTTTCAAGGCATAATCTGGTTTAACCTAATACATATGCTTTCTCTAATATGATCCTCACGTAAGAATGTTTTATAAAATCATCAGAAGTAGGAGGATCAAACTTAATTGTTATTCCTTCTTTAAAAATAATGAAACAGAGCTCCCCAAAACCAGACACTTTACTCCAGGTACATAAGATTAATAATGGAGAAAGCTGGGAATTGACAGAATAGCTGACTTTGTGTCAACTGCAATTTTTGAAGGGATCGAGCTGTAGGCACAGAAAGAAACTTTTAATTTGGCAGAATAATTTAACTTTTAAAAAGATTTATTTTTATTATTATTTGAAAGGCAGAAAGAACTACAGAGAGAAGAAGAGAAAGAGACATTCCAAGTGCTGGTCTCTTCCCAAGTGGCCCTAATGGCAGGAGCTGGACCAACCTGAAGACAGCAGCCTGGAGCTTCTTCCTTATCTCTCATGTGGATGCAGGGACCTAAGGACTTGAGTCATCCTCTGCTGCTTTCCAAGGCCACAAGCAGGGAGCTGGATCAGAACTGGAGAAGCCTGGACACCAACCTGTTTCCATAAAGGATGCTGGCAACACAGGTGAAAGCTTAGCCCACTACACCAAGGTGCAAGCCCCAGAATAATTCACATTTTAAGTTTCCATGATACACTGAAGTCTCTAATGCTACCCCACTTCTAGGTCTTTTGTTTGATCAGAGCAGCTATGAGCTAGAAAATGCAAGGAAGAGAAAAGCCAGCTTTGAAAATGTTCACTATAAGCTCAAACTTATGTTTTGTTTGCTTCGTGTTTAGCTTATTTCCATAAAGTAGAGCCTTCCTACCATGAAGTCTCAGACAACTCTAAGTCACAGCATCTCCTTTACATGAACATGGATCCAGTCTACAGATCAATTTATCTCCTTTAGGACAACTTCCTTCAGAGATTTCTCAAAGTTTGGACTCAAAAGGGTTTGCCGAGGCATTCAGTGAGTTAAACAACAGCAACAGCAGCATCCTGTTCCTGATATCTGGGATTTGCTGTATGGACGGGACAGAGAGACGTGCTTGGATCTTTTGGTAATCCTTGCTCCAGAGAGCCTACACCCTGTACAACTATTCCAGAGCAATTATTAACCACGCAAGAAGCTCAGGAGGCAACAGATGCTACGCTCCCCTTCCCCTCCCTCCTGCCCTCCTCGATCAAACATATTTGTTGAGTACATATTTATCTACTTAAAAAAAGAAAGAGGAAAAAAGAAAAACCTCTGTTGCCTCCCTTCTAACAGGAAGTAAGCAGGCCTTCTCCTCATAGGCTATAAAAATATTGACAGTAGATAATATGCTCACATAAGATACTGGCGGCAGTGAGTTAATAATCATAGGATCGAACTGCAGGGAGCTTCACATGCTTGCTAAGAACCAAATGGCAATGAATACTATTTTTTGTTATTAACTAGCTGCTGCCAGAAAGCTCTTTCAACCTCATTTTCCTGGAATTGGGGAATATGATGCCAGCAGAACACACAGTAATGAGACACCACCTATCTTATCTATATCCAGAAATTAATTTCTCGCAAATATAAGAAGGAAATAAGCATCTTATTTATAGAGGGGTTGGGAGTCAATTCACTACATTTTTCTCCATTAAAATGTGTTAATAATCAGAAACATTGTAAGTGAAAATTCTCTTCCTGAAGAAAGTTTTTAAAAAAAGTGAAAATTGATTTAGCCAGCATTTCACCCAATTTCACAGGGAATTTCTTGTTTAAATTGTCTAAGAATTTTCTCTTTAAAAATATCATTCTACGTCAATGTTCTTACATGCCTCAGATGTTAGCACTGTTTAGAAACCTATGATCTTTCTTATAGCCTACATTGATCCATATGGTTAACATGCCAGATTAAGAGTTCTTTTAAGGAAGGCTGGAGGGGTTCAATCATTGAGGTTATCTGTGTCTGAGGCTCCTTAGAAATCAAACTTCCACAGGAGCAACTATACTCTCAAAATAACAGTTTTATCCTTCTCTTGAAGCATAAATCTTTACTGCCCTTCAGTATAAACCAAACTGAAAAGATACGATGCATCATTTTCTGTAATGATTAACCCCCTATTCACCAGCTGTCCTGCTGAACACCTCTAGAGTTGAGTAGACATTAAGTAACCACGAGGTGTGCAGGTGCAAGTCCCTTTTACAGTTTTGCATGATGTTCTCTCTGGTTTCTAGAAGTTTTATTATAAATGTTTCATCCATCCAGTATTTTCTTTTGTTTTCTTCTCTCTTTTATATTTTATTTATTTATTTATTTTTTACTTATGGGATACAGGTTGAAGTCATCTAAAACCTCTGTTGTCTGAGGAACATGTAATAATGGTGAAACCATCCGTTAGAGATGAAGTACTTTACTGTTGAAAAATTCAGGAGGGCCCCGCGGAAGGATCAATTACCTCGGTAAACTTGAGGGCACAGTTCTAAAAGGTTTATTTCATTTCCTCTATTGTTCTTTGTCAGCGTCCTGCAAACCAGTTTACAAGCCTGCGGGGTGGATTGAAATGATGGCCTTTGATGGCAGACGGTGTGTGTGTGGCGGGGGTTGCATTTTGCTCATTCTCAGATGAAAAGACACTGAAAAGGATAATGATGAAAAGAAGCAGCAAGAACCGAGCAGTGTTTCTAGGCAGAAAAATACCCTGGGAGCACATTGCTTGGTGGGTGTTTGGTGCTGAAAGTGCAAGCTTTCTCCTTTGGATAGCAGTGAAGACAAACTTGGACTAGGTATTCCTGTGGGCTGCAGCAGGGATGCCCTGGAAGAGCTTTAATGCTAATGATAAGGGGGGTAGTAAATGAAGGTTAGGATAGCAGGATGTCTGCCGGGGGAACTCTGACTGCCCGAAGAAAGAGATTTCTAACTTTGGATCAAAACAGTTGGGCTGATGCTTCAACCAACTCACCAAGGTTAGCAGGCCAGATTCCCCAGCACTGCCACCACAACACTGCGGGGTAACTTCATCAGGGGAGACAGGGGTGGGAAGAAAGAATAGTGAAGGAAGGCTATCAGTTGATAATATCAGGAGATCCCAGTCCAGTGGCTCACTGGTCCCTGTGCTGTGCTCCTGGGCAACGTTAAAGCAGTTCCCACAGTGGGTCCCAGGGCTGCCAGACAATATCTTGCACCAGACCATGTTCTGGGATTACCTTGGTTGCCAGGAAATCTGAAGGGAGGAAGACCACTTTTGGGGTAATTGCAGAAAAAGGAGCAAAGATATGCCAAGGAGGCCAAGCCCTGGAAATAAAGTGGAAACAGAAGAAGAAAGAGAGACAGTCTAACCAAAGGCGGACACTGGGAAAGTGAGTGGACCAGGGGGAAGAAAAGATGAACCAGGAAGGAGTCATGACCTGGGAAATGCATCCACCAGGCCAAGCAGAGCAGGAAGCCACACAGGGCAGGGTCAGGCATGGGGCATCTATGTTCTGGAACCCTGTGGGGTAAAGATAACTGATGGGTTGATCAACCTGGCCACTGCTGCCATGTCTGTGCCAGTGCTCACTCTGCCAGGCCAGCTCATGAAAGCCACTTCCCAACACTGACCTGAGGGGCTCCTCTGCCAAATCCTGAACAAGACCTTTCTTGACCAGAGGCCATCATAGCACTTGTAAACCAGTTGGCACCATCACTTGTTAACAGGACGGATGGAGAAGAGGGGCGGGAACACAGAGCTCTGTCTAGGGATTTAGGAAAAAAGGGGTAAAAGAAATGTCATGATCCACTGAAATAGCAGAATGATGGACTTGTGACTTGTTGAAGGAATATATTATTGTAATAACACAAGGGAAAACAGTGGGAAGGAGAGGAGATGGGGATTGTGAAAGGGAAAATCTTTGAGCCTTAGGAACTATATCATGAAAAAAAAATATATGTATATATACCAAAAACAGCAAAAAAAAAAAAAATTCTCATAAGGGAAGGTGTTGTGGCTCAGCAAGTTAAGCCTTTGACTTAATGCCGACATTCCATATGGCTGCTGGTTCAAGTCCTGATTGCTCCACTTCTGATACAGATTCCTGCAAATGTGCCTGAGAAAGCAATGGAAGATGACTCAAATTGGCCCATGTGCCCACATGGGAGACTAGGAAGAAGCTCCTGATTTTGGTCTGGCCCAGCCCTGGATCTTGCAGTCATCTGGGAAATGAAACCAGTAAACAGAAAATCAATCTCTTTCTCTGTCTCTCTCTCTTCTGCCTCCCTCCCTCCCTCCCTCCCCCTCTCTTTCTCTTTCTCTATTTGTAATTCTGACTTTCAAGATAAATAAATAAATCTTAAAAGAAAAAGGAAGTGTTTACAGAAGTTTTTTGAATGGGTGCCAGCTTATGTTCTGGCTGTTCCATTTCCCATCCAGCTTCCTGTTTGTGGCCTGAGAAAGCGGTCGAGCACGGCCCAAAGCCTTGGGACCCTGCACCCTTGTGGGAGACCCTGAGCAAGCTCCTGACTTCTGGCTTCAGATCAGCTAGCTCTGGCTGTTGTGGACACTTGGGGAGTGAATCAGTGGATGGAAGATCTTTCTATCTCTGCTTCTCTCTGAAAATCTGATCTGCCTTTTCCAATAAAGATAAATAAATGTTTTTTTTTTTAAAAAGAAAATTTTCAGGACAAAAAGTTCACAATGTGGATTGTAATGAATTTCAGGAGTCTGTCTAACTTAACGAGAAAATGGGAGGGGGGATTCAGTAGCTGGGCAGAGTACTCTACATCTTCGTGATCTCAATTCTCGCTTATCTTTTCAAGGGGCAGAGCTTACCTTTAGTTAGGTTAATGTTAAAGTCAAATTAGACATGCCTGAGAAAGTTGACCGTTTGAAAACTAGTTATGAATTCCAAGGGGGTGGGAAAGATTTGCAGAGCACCTATGAGAAAAGAGAGAAACATGGACCGAGGAGGACTGGTTGGCATCTAGAAGTAGATGAGTTTAGAGGTGGTAGCAGAGGAGAGCCCCTATTTGACCACATGGATGGCTTTCTGCTTTATTTCCCAGTCGAGTAAAGGCAGGGAGGGCTCTTCTAAGAGGGCCCAGCATAGAAAATGCCTGGCACCTAGACCAGTGCTGCACAGAATCTCCCAAATGGTGCCCTGGAAGTTACTCTGTGCCCTTCTAGAACCCCTGGGTCTCAGGCTCCTCTAGGTACAGTCTTGGTCTGAGTGCCCAATATGCCTAGGACCAACTCACTAACTTGTGCTGAACACAAGCCCTCGGGGTCCTTTCCAGAGCCCTTGCCCCAGCTGCATATTCCTTTGCTAGAAGTAGGAGCCATGCTGACATTCCCCAAATATGGGAAGGTTTTCTGTAGTGGGCAATGTGCTATCATAATACAGGGCATATTAGCTATGTAGGTTAAGACCTTGGCAAATAGGACTCAGAAACAAATCCCTCAGCACTGCTGGTGGACAGGTGAGAAGCAGCAGCAGCAGGGGGTGAAAAAGTTGTGGGAGAAAATGTAGACATGACCACAAGCACAATGTTTATCCCTTGATCCTAAAATATGGCCGAGGTAGCCACCTGCAAAATTTTCTTTTCTGAGCAGAAATGTATTCCGATTTTCAGATGTCCCAACTTTTCACTTCCATCCTTAATGGTGAGAAAGCTTCGCCATTGTGTGGTCATAAAGCACACAAATAAAAGTATTGTGAAATGGAACACTGACACATGATAGGTTACAAACAGAACATTTCAAAACAGATCTATTTTTCAGACATTCAACTACTCAGGACAGTGGTAAATGCTTATGTGGAAGAAGGTTTAGAGGGCAAAAGCCAAAAGCTCAGATAAGTAAAAAGGGTATGTTAACATTGAACAAGCCCACAAAACGAACAACAAAAATTATAACCCGATTGTATGATCACCATTAGCAGCATGGAAAGAGCAACAGCTCTGGGAAATGACCTGTTTTGGGGCCTCTCCCCTTTGGGATCCCCTTATATATGATGTAGCTATCCTCATTTCCTAGCATGGAATGCTACTTAATATTTGGTACTTGGGTGGATTTTTGGAGATGAGAATAGAACGCAATTTCAGTGGCAAATAGAAGACAGACATGTCCAGCATCCATCGAACCATCAGAGTAAGGCTGCTTGTCAAAATAAAACTGGCTCTCATGAGCGTGCTTCTTAAACCACATGGAAATGGAATCTGCTCTGTGGCCATCACCAAGAAAATATATTAAATGATCTCTCCTGAGCCCAGCACAGTAGCTTAGTGGCTGAAGTCCTTGCCTTTTGTGTACCAGGATCCCATATGGGCACTGGGTTATGCCCTGGCTGTTCCTCTTCTCTTCCACCATCCGACTTGTGGCCTGGGAAGGCAGTAAAGGATGGGCCAAAGCCTTGGGATGCTGCAGCAATCTGGGAAATCTGGAAGGGTTCCTGGCTCCTGGCTTTGGATTGGCTCAGCTCCAGCTGTTGTGGCCATTTGGGGATCATCCAATAGATGAAAAATCTTTCTCTTTGCCTCTCCTTCTCTCTATAAATCTTCCTTTCCAATAAAAATAAAAATAAAGAACTATGTAGCTAAGTTGGCTGTAGTCTTAGAGGAGCCCTGGGTCTCTGTGGTTATGGGCCCACTGATGTGGTGTTATTTTCAGTAGGTGTTCAATCTCTCTCACAATTCCCATTTTCCTGATATTTTATGATTCCATCTGCACAGGTGCATAAGTACCAGAGTATCCATGATATCAGAAGGAAGAGATTTGGACCGTGGTTGATTGCGATTCGGTGTTAGGGTTTTAAATCATGCAAAATCTCTTCCTGGTTATAAGAGAACAATGCAGGGTATTCCCTCCCCCCCTCAATTCACCTGGAGCTGTGAATGAATTACTGATGGTAGACGTGAGATTACAGTGCAGTGGCCTGCTTCTCACAAGAATGCCTGGCTTACCCATGGGTGAGCTTCATGTCAGTGCTTCATGTTGAGATTCTAGGCAGGTTCTACATTCTATAGGGGAGGGAATTCTGTCTCAGTTTTGTGCTGCTTGTAGGGCTTAACTCCACTGCATATCAGTATCCAGTAAACGCTCTTCACTGTGGAGAGGAAGGGAGGATTGAGGATGGGAGGGTATATGATGAACACATAGTGGGGCAGATGTTTGGCAGAAGCAAAAGGACCAATCTCTGAAGGAAATGACATATTCATGGGATAATTCATTAATGCTCAGATTGTAAAATTAGCCTTCTCTGATTATCGTTCCCAATACAAGGAAATGGCAACTTCACTCAAATCAAAGGTTGCTGGCCCCTCCAGTGCATCTTTACTCCCGAATAAAAGTAGGCCCCCAATAAAACTGTTAAATATATCTTGACAACAAAATACTAGAATTTCTACCATTGTTTATACCTACAATGACACAGCCCACATGAAGAGCAGAATGCTCGAGTTGAGTATACAGCTGAAGTACTACATTATTGTAAAATCCAGGGGACAATGGGGGTGGGAAAAGAGGGAGAGAGGAAAGGAAGGGAGAAGGGGGATGCCCAGTACCTGCAAACCATAAAATGGAAAATAAGAATGAAAGAAAAAAAAGCTCCATACAAATTCAGGCTGGGCTTATTACAGAATGTTATAACTTAACCCACCTACCTCATACTTCCCCACCGTGTCTCTGGGCTTATTTGGTCTAAGTGCATCCTTGCTCCTGGCTTCTCACTTTTCACAAATGCTTGCCCATCATGAACTTGTCTTCCTCCACCTGAACCTGTAGGTTACCCATGCCCGCCTGCCTCTAAAGACAGCTTGTATCACTCCAGAGTTGAGACACCACAAGGTCAGGAATATATTACCCCAGGCCCCAGAAAAACCACCAAAGTCAAGTCACTGCATCCAATGTTTTCTTTGGATCTGTTTCTTTCTCCTTGGAAAACCCACTGAATATTGTCAAAAGAGGCAAAGGGGGTGTATTCGCCAGTGTCCTTCCTCACCAACAGTCTCAGGACGGGGCGGACAAACACTCCTTCAGTTCATGACTTAGGGGTCTTTGGTTCCATGTCCTGGGACTCCTTTACAGATCCCCAGGATGTTTTCCTTGACTGAGCAACTGAATCAAGAACACTTGGACTGGATGAAATGAATAATTAAAAAAAAAAGTAATCCTGCACACTTCTCCTGGGTTGCTTCCAGGAGCTGATGCCATTATTAAAAGGAACTGACCCTGTGTTCTCCTGGCCGCATGTTTTTAGATCTCTCTAATTTTTTAATTAATTAACTTCACAGACCACGGAATACCAAAACTGGTCCCTATTCCTCCCTCAAGTGCTATTTCACTCCTGTCCCAGTGAGTTGACTGGGGGTCCCTGTCACAATCCTGGCTGCCTCCCGTGCCAGCTCCTCAACTCCCAAAGTTTGCAGGGGCAGGAAAGTAGGAGGGATTATAAGGAAGACAAAGGAGCAGTGTCACCTGTTAGCTAGAGACCCCTAATACGCTAACTCCCAGGGTCTCTGCTGCCTGATCCGCTAACTGGTCCTTGGGTCACCATTTCCTAGTTGAGAACCATTAAAAAAGGGGGTGGGGAAGGCTAACATTTTGTTTTTCACCCTTAGGGAGGGCTCATCCAAATTACTTGGAGGCAAGTCTGATTTGTACAAAGGGCCTGATCTACCCATAAAATCGGGCAGCAAAAACCCACCTTGTCTGTCTATTTGGAAGCAGAGCAGGCAGAGCAGAACTAGGGAGGGGAACTGTGGGCTCTAGGCACGCCTAAAACCCTATTCTTTCTCCTGGCATCTCCGCTTCGCTTCTCTGAAGCAGCTCAGAGCGGCCGGCCAGGCGCTGTGCCGGCTGACTGACACGTGGAAGACAATCTTCCTGCCCCGTGTGGTCTTCTCCACTAACATTTAAACTCAGAGAATTTTAGCAACATTAAAAAAAAAATCCTGTTTGCTTGACGAAGTGATCCAGGAGAAGGCCTGAGAAAGGAAAGTAGCCCTAGAGCCACTGTGAGTCGGTGGGGAGTGGGGAGCGCTCCCCCAGACGGGATGTGCTCGCTGCCTGGTCCTGCTTCACTGCCTCAGGTGCCTCGGTTCTCCAACCCAGAGTACTCTCCTGACAACCCCTAGCCCTCCCGCCAACGCGGCCGCCAGTTTCCCCTCCCCTTGGCACTGCTAGGCTTTAACTTTGTGCCGCGTCTTTGCTGGCGGCGGCTTGTTGCCGGGAGGCACAGTGGGCAGTGGCGGCTCCCGCTGCGCAGCCGGGGGAGGTGAGGGGCCCGGGGCCGGGCGCGGGCGGCGGCGGTGAGCGATGCTGGCTTCAGTTAGCTGTGCCGGTGGGGGGCTGCGCAAGGCTGCGGCCGCAGCGGAGGCCAGGGTGGAGGAGGCCCGGGAGGGGTGATGCTGGTGTTCAATGTGGCCGTGCAGCTCCCCGGGGAGCGCCTGAAAGGACAGTGCGCTCACCAGCTGACAGCGCGTGCTCCGCTCCAGACGCTCCGCACCGCGGCCAGGAGCCGCTGCCAACCCCTCTATTGTCAGCCGTGCTCTAATTAAGAAACACTCACATTACCGAACCACCCCCACGCTTCTTGGTTCCTGTCCTTTTCTTTATCTTCCTCCGACTCCTCTCCTCCCCTGAGTCCCGGGATTTAACCCGTTCTCCTCCCATTTCTCCAGGACGGGCTACTCTGCTCTAGGAGTAAGAACTGCTGTCTGAGGGAGAGTGATAATCAGCTTTGCGAAGCCCTCATCCCTTGCGTCCTACCTGAAAGGACAAAAACAATAGAAAACAGCCAAACTGCCGCTAGTCACCTTGAACTCTGCCCAGCATTCATGCTGGTCCGGCTAGATTGCAATGGACAAGCTAGTAACTGACAAGTGAATCTTGTTAAGTTACTTTATCTCTTTAGTCTTGCTCAGGGTTTGGAAGTCAAGGTGAAAATGATCTTATTTTTCGTGAACTTCCTAGTGACGAGAGGAGAGAACAAGATCTCCTTTAATAAAAAGATCATTTTGATTCCGGTTTAAATTTGTCCTGAAAGCCTCGGTCATGCATTGGTTAAGATGAAGAAAGTTAGCTCTCTCCTCTCTCCCCACTCCACCCCTGCCCCTTTTCTGATCTAACTGGACCCTTGGTTAGCAATGTCCCCTAGAGACAATTGCCAAAATAACAACAACAACAGCAACAACAATAATAACAACAACCTTCCTTCAACTCTGCATGAAATCAGATGAGATTCCCAAAGTGTAGGCAGCCAAAATTCTCCACAACAGAGTTGTTGGTGGGGCTGGAAGCAAACTGAGAATATAAAGCAAGCTGCTTAAAGCATATAAAACTAGAAAGTGTCACGAAGGTCCAAACCGATTTATCTATCTTCATTACTTGAAGAAATGCTGCCTCTTTGTTTGTTTGGGTGATATTAAGCATGCTTAACTTGCACACATAGTTGATGCCTTTGCTAGTATCTTGGATACTTGGATCTGACTTTGGAAGGTAGAAGCTAATTGCTAATAATGGAGAGAAAGGAACCAGTCAGCATGGCAGGAGTGGTCTGGCATATGGGGAATGAGCGCTCAGAAATACTCAATATTCAAGTTTCCAAAATATTAATGAGATTATAGCAACCTGCAGCTATATGTTACAGCTTGTTAATGGAGTGTAAGAGAGCGAGCTGCCAAACGTTTGTTATGCAAACTCCGTAGCAGAACCTTAGGATGGAAATGTGATTGTACATCTCTTTCAAAGAAATGTCAGCGTAAAGGAGAGCGGAGAGAAAGAGAGAGAAATAGAATGAAGGAAAGAAAAGAGGTTAAAGTTCTCACTTGAACTTTGAGCACTCAATTTACCACAAAGTGATTTGACTTTTTGTGCTCCTTCTGCTGGGTTAGGACAACTCATCCTTGTTTTTCAATCAGCAGCGTGAAGCAGAATTTTCCATATGATATTCTGTTAGGCTTGATTTGCTCTTGAGAAGGAGCATGAAAAACTTTTGTGAGTAAAACTGGAATTCTTTCCAGTTTCAGTACAAAACCAGAAGCATTTAAAAATTTACTTATCTGCCTATTGTGGTGGCATAACCCCTTTCCCCCCAATTTTGGATGCTCAGTTTCTATCAATTTATTTTCTCAGAGAAAAATATATGGAGCACCATCCTGGTGGAACGGTTTTGGAAACTGTCACCATCTAGCTGCGTGGCTTAGGGATGAATAAAGGGCAATTATTTCTCATCTATCAAAGAGGTAAAAGGAGATGCTTCTGATGTTCTTTCTGTTTTGCAATGTCTGTGCATCCATGAGAAGCTATAATTTTGACCAGTTGTTTTTTTTTTCTCTTTAGTGACACAAGATGAACATAAATCATTTTTTAAGTGAAAGACATTATTTTCTTTGCCTTCTCCTCAGTCACAACTTTTTCTCTTCCTCCTGTCCTGTCCTTACACAGATTTATAACAAATAAAATGATTCTGTATCATCTTCCTTTTCTCTCCTCCATTTGCATGCTCACTCTATGCGGTGCTCTGTCTCCACACCTGTTGTGTCTGCTTGTTGAGAGTGAATGGAAATGTGTTTGAAGCCATCGCTTCATTTGTTCAGTAGGTTGAGGATTCCTGATGTTTATCATGGCACAACAAACTCCGTGGGTGCAAAAGTTCATCTATTGGACAGGTGCAGTGCTCTTGCTCCTGGAGGCTGTGGGCTGGGCTGCCGTTCAGCTCTCCAAGAGAGCTGGCCAGGCTCTCAGCTTCCTTTGATCTACTTCAGCTGAAAGCCACCAATACTCTGGTGTTCCGCTAACGGCAACTTCTGGGATTTCCTCTTGGAGACCACAGCTTGGACACCTAGCATCTCACTTGCTCTACAAACCAATTTGTGGCTCACACCTCTTTTTGAGGGTGTGGAAGCAGAGCACAGCAGCGATGCAACCATAGTCCCTTCCTTTTGTGTGTGTGTCCTTCTCTCGGAAGCTCGTTATCCCAGTGAATATGGAAAACAAAGATTTGGCTTAAAACAAAACTTTCTAATTCGGTGATGTTTCTCCTGTCAAATGGCACGGAACCTTTATTAGATAGTTCTACCCTGAGATATTCTAACCAAATATCTTTCTAAAAATCCTGTCTCAACTCTGTCCAAATGTAGACAATTGCATTTGCTTTTCCCAGATCTACCATCCTGATTGAACAGCCAGAATAGGTGTTTTAGTTCCTCGGTAAGGATATCTGGGGCATCAGTGAGAGTAGCAAGGTTCTGCCACTGGTTCAAAAATGTAATTGAATATTTTCTAAAGAGAAGCTATTTCATATGAACTAAACACACATTCACTTGTACATTGGAGAAAGCAGGATTGTTTGAAAACAGAAAATTGAGTGAAAGCCAACAATTTGCTAGGGCAACTCGAGGCTTCTATTTTTAGGTTGAATTCACTTGTACCGATTTCTCTCTCCCCCTCAAGGTCTTTTCCATTGTCCTCTTTCCCTGTTAGGGCTGCTCTCCATCAAGGAGAGAGAAAGAGAGAGGGAGGTAAGGAAGGGAGGGAGGTAGGGAGGAGAGAAAGAGAGAAGGAGAGAGAGAGAGAGAGAGAGAGAGAGAGAGAGAAGAAGAAGAAGAAGAAGAAGAAGAAGAAGAAGAAGGAGGAGGAAAGCTTGCAGCCTGTATTATTTTATCCAGGGAAAGAGCTAACATGGTTAAGTTAACTACTCCTGGCTAGATCCTGGGTGATCTGAAACATTTGCCTCCTTTTCCAAGAGATTGTTGGAGCTGGGAGTAGGAAGATTAGAAAGAAAAGTTTAGTCTCACAGCTTAACTATTGTCTTGAGAGCTTTTCTGACCCATGCTTGTGATGCCAACTGAAGGCGTCAAGTCTACACTGTTTTTCTTCAAATTCATTGGGTTGGATAAATTCATATTTAAGCAAAAGACTTCAGGTCTTTAAAGCCATGTTTACAGTGGTTACATGTGTTCAGTGGTTATATGGGAATGAAATAATCAACAAACAAATGTTAACTTCTCATGTTTATTGTCACTTGCAAAAGGAAATACATAAAACAATGGCAGTTGGCTTTGCTAGGTTAAAATAAATTGATCTCAAATAGAAAATGTAAAAAAAATTGAATCAAGACAAGTAGAAATGGTAGCAAACACTCAATAATAAATAAGTTGTTCTAACATCAACAAGGCAAAATGAAATTGATCCAATGCTTTTGACACAATCTGATGTGTTTTTCATTTAAAAAAACTAGCATTTGCAAAGAGCTTAAGGATTATAAGTGGCCGTGTTTAAACATAAAAAAAAAAAAAAGCAACGGGTCTGCAATTGGCAGTTGAATTTCCCTTGGATTCGAAGTAGCAGCAGCAGCAGCAGCGGCGGCGGCTGATAAAGTGCGTGCGCCAAGCTTCCTGACAGATGCCTGCAGCGCCCTCGCCAGCCACGGACCGACTGACTTCCCTTCTGCCATATAGAAACCCTCAAGTTCCCTGTTTTCCCACAGTCACAGGTTATTCAACTGGGAAGAATTTACTTTGCTTTACAGAAGTCCTGGAAGACTTCCCACCCCCTTCCCACCTCCGCTCTCCCCAAATGAAGGAGCGAATCACACACTGGTACATGCCCAGGGCACAAAATTAAGTATACCCAAACCAGCGACAGGAGGGAGCTGCAAGGGCTTTGTTTTTTGTTTTCGGGTTTTTTTTCCTTTGCAGCGGATTGGCAGCAGGGAACTAGAGTAAGTGTGTTATATATGGGTACGGGTAATCGGACCAGAGAGCAAAGTGGGCGGGAAGGCGACACTTTCACAGCCAGTTTTCATCATCAAACAACACAGACCGCAGGAAGTTTGGAATACGCGGTGGCATTTGCAAACCGTCCAATGTAGCTGCCATCTGAAGCCAAGTCGTTGCTAAACAACGACCGTCGCAGAGCAAAAATCAAAGGATGCGGAGATCTTGAACCGCGGGGCTTCCCGCGCACGGAGAGAGGGCGGTTTTGTTTCTGCCTCCGTTTCCAGGCTGCTGTCACCTTCCTAACTCGCCTCATCCGAGTCACTGTAATGGGAATGGGGGGAAAACTCGCCATCGCTTCTGTGGGAGCGGGGCGAGGTTTTGCTACTTTCCTCCGCCACAGGGGGTAGGATGCCGCCGGGCAGCGTGGGCGACAAATTCTTTTGCGCCATCATCGCCGTTAGCGCACTGTCCTCGAAAGCGGAGAAGTGCAGAGCGTCCAGCTGTACCGTGTACCCCCCTGCTGACGCCTGGCTGGAGAAGCGAGTCCGGCAGCTCCCAGGCGGGGCCGGCCGTGGACCCCCTCCAGAGCCCGGGGGCGCCCCGGCCGTAGGGGCTGGGCCCACGCTGCTCTCGTAGGGGGCTCCGGCGCGCAGGTGGTGGTGGTCACTTTTGCAAGAAGCTGGAGGCGGAGGTGGCGGCGGCGGCGGCGGCTGCTCCCCGCCGTTGGGCGTCTGCAGCAGCTCGGACAGGGCGTTGATGTAGATCTGGGCCATTTGCAGGGTTTCGTACTTGGACAGCTTCTTGTCGTTGTTGAAAGACGGGATAACGTTGCGCAGCTGGTCGAAGGCGTGGTTCAGCCCGTGCATCCTGCGCCGCTCCCTGGCGTTTGCCGCCAGCCGTCGCTGCTTCTGCACCCCATTCACCTGCTTACTGGAAGGGGCCCGTTGGCGGCTGCAGCCCAGCTCCTCCACCACCACCCCGCCTTTCAGCTTGCACAGCTGTTCCCGCACCTTCACGGGTCCCGGGCTCTTGCTGCTGCCCCCGCCGCTCCTCCTGGCCAGCTCCCCGCGGGCATCCGCCTCGTCCCGTGGCACCGCGGCCTCAGAGGCACCCAAGTCCGGGGAATGCAGCAGGTACTGGGCGGCGCGGGTAGTGCAGATGCCCTGCAAAGTGGGAGCCAGCCAGGCGCGTGGGTCGGTGCTGTTCAGGAGGGACAGCTCGGTTGGGTAGATCGAGTGCTCTCTGGCCTGCAGGGCCGCAGGTGGCTGAGGCGGCGGCGGCGGCGGCGAGAGGTGGTGCGGTTGGGGATGGCGATGGTGGTTCCCCAACTCCTTCACTTCAGCCCACTCTTCTGCGTGCAGCAGGCGGGACATTGCAAGGCACACGCTTGGAAAGGCGCTGGGTCGGAGGAGGCACCAGCAAACCAGTTCCAGTCAGTAATAACTTAAAAAATTAAAAAAAAAACCCGCAAATTTAAAAATACCCCCACAAAACCCCGCAACCCTAGCAGGGATTCTTCGGCCACGTCTTCTTTGGTTCCCCTCCTCGAACTTCCCCCACCCAGTCGGAGATCACACACCAGGTCGCGTGCAACGAAGCTTCTCCGGTTGCCGAAAGCGCTGCGCCCCTTTAAAAAGCGGCACGCGCCAGTGTGTGTTGCCCCCGCTCCTCTCCCAGCCCCCTCCTCGCGCCAGTCGCGTGTCAGCTCAGCCAATGAAGGGCGCGGGCCGGCGCGTGCGAGCAGCCAATCAAAGACTTTTTACACCCGGGAAAAGTTCCTGGGCGCGGAGGCCGCCCGCCCGCGCCCGCTCAGGTTTTTTTTTTTCTTTCTTTTCTACTTCCCTCTGTACAGTCCGTCAAATTCATATGTTAATTGCGGGCCTGAAATTCGACTCCGCAGTGTGTCACGGCTCCTTCGGCGGGACCGGGGGTGCCTGAGAGGAGCCCAGTCTGGTCGGACCCTCGCGGCGCCAGGAGCGCACCTGCGCCTCACGGCTCCCAACCTGGGAATGGCAGCCCCCCACCTTGTGTGCGCAAACGTTAAAAATTGCTCCTACAGGATACATGATTATGTTCTTGTATCGTCTGACATGCGTGGATATGTCACTACTCAATAACGCCTCTCGTGTTAAAAAAAAAAAAACCAAACGTAACAAACAAGTAAAAAAGGGGAAAAGCCATCTTGCACACTCCCCTCAAATGTTTCTAGGTTTTGCTGCATCTTGTCCCTCTCATCTTGCTCTGGATCTCTGAGTTTCGCTTTCTTATGTAATCATTCCTTTTCTGAACGGCAGGAAGGCTGTGAGAGCATCAGCCAGGGTGCACCAAATTCCAGATGTCCCAGCTCTCTTGGAGCCCCCTTTCCATTTCTCGTTCGCCACCCCCCACTCTAGGCCATTTGGGATTGGCACCTGCAGAAAGCACTGGGCTGAGAGCTCACGGTTTGGGGGCAGGGGTATCTCCCAATATTTGTGAAAAGTTTCAGCGCACACAGCAGCACTCCGAACTAAACTCGCAGCCAGGGCCCGGTGCCCAAAGGAAAATGAAGGCTCCCGCGCTGTGTCCAATTCTGAACTTAAAGTGTGCTTCTGGAGCCTTCTGCCACCAGGTGCCCTTGCTTTACCGTGCGTGTGGCTTCTTAGGCAAACATCCAGAAACCACAGCCTAACTCACCTCACCTCCTGCATTTAGTTGGGTGTGCACTGCCCGGGGAGGTCCCTGGCGCAGCCAACTCCCAGGAAAGCACCCTCCGCCCTCCGCCCTCCGCCCTCCTCATTAGTCTCGGCCACGTCTGTGAATGCACCGCGCAGGGCCAAACCCAGGTCTCCGCGCCCCAGGCACGCCCCGGCTTGCGTCTGGCGTGCTGCAGCTCTAGGCGCTCCGTGGCCTGGCCCGGTCGCTGGGGTGCAGGAGTGGGACACCACTAGTGCATGCTTCTTGTCTTTCGGGGTTTCGAGGGAGGGTGGGGGTGACTGTCATCCTGGGGGGGATTTCTGGGAAAGACGCTTAACAACCGGCAGATACTGTTAAGGGCCTGTCTTTGCCATGTCCACAGCCGGCTGAAAATTCTTATTACTAGTCTTTCCAGCAACTGGATAAAACCTACTGTAGAACGCCTTGAATAGAAAAGAATTGGCCACTGCACTGGATGAGAGATTGATATTCATATGCATATTCATATTCTCTCCCTCCCTCCCTTCCTCTCTCTCTCCCTGGATCAGTCTCCTGTTCATTGTCTCCCATAAAGGTTCCCAAGCATTGAACAGAGTGCTGAAATGATGTTTAAGATGCTGTTTTTCACCTGTAGCTTCTCTGAGTTTGCTATTGATTTGGTCTTGGGCTCTCCCACCTTAAAAGCCAGAAAACATAGAGCTTCTTACATGGGTGTTCATGTGTTCATCTTGAAATACACATGTTAAATAAAGATATGACAAACAGCAAACAAACAAACAACAGTTCCAAACTTAATCTGAAAACTGTAGATGAGAATAAAGGAAAAAGAAAAGTCACGCGGGCTTTTTTGCAAGGAGCAAAGTCTCCGCATGCTGTGGATGATTAGACTGCGTGTTCTTGAAATCAGTGGATTATTCTGCCTCTATCTCGGACCTCCTACTTCACAAAATAGTTACTGACTGTGGGAATCAAAATGGAGCTTTTCAAAAAATGATTGGCCAAGCCCTACCTATGACTGGCAGAGTAGGCAGCCCAAGCTGGAAGTATCAGCAAAGCACATGGCATCTTATTTCTCACACATTGACTTTTCCCAGCAAGAGCAGCTGAAAGTTACTCCTGGGTTGCGTTCCCACATAATTACCAGAGGATTGGGATACTCCAATTTTCCCTAGGTTTACAGCATCAGGACTTTAAAAACTATTCTCTGTTTGGCCATAGAACTGCACAATTTTCATTTGTCTTTGAGCCTAACCAGTCTTATGAACTGTAGCCAACACGCACAGAATGCTGTTTCTAATTTGCCAGCTTAAGTAGATATTCATTAATGGTTTTACTTTTTTTCTGAAGCAAACATTAACTTTTAGATTGTCCCGATAAGGCGAGGGACAGCGAGGGTTTTGTGGTTTATAGTGAAGTAGATTTGTCTGGGCCTTGAAATGAACAGGAGCTGTTTTACTTTCTCTTCCATTTCCTTTTCTTTTGCTCCTCTTGCATTTGATAGGGCTGAGGAAGTTGGCATCTGAGCTGGGAAGGGGCACACGGCCGTATGCACAGGGTTGGAGCCTGAATAGTGCGGGCAGGGCCCCCTCAGGAGGATTTGCGGCAAGGGATGTCAGAACAACAAGTGGAGTGAATGTGTGGGAGCTGGCTGGTGGCAGTGGCAACCCAGCATGAGGCGGCCTGGTTCAGGCAGTGAGGTGGCCCTCTGTGTGTGTGGGGGCTGGGGGGAAGGGAGCCGGATTAGTTACATAATGGGAGGATTGATGGAAAAAGCAAATATTTGAGAATAGTGACAATAGGTTTCTCACTGTCAGAGAAGGGGATTACAAATACGCACATGGAGGGAACTGTGGTGTTGGATTTGATTAGAGATGTGACTATGAAGGCATGGCTTATCTTACACGAATTAGTTATGTCAAAATCAACATAGATATAAATGCGAGAGTGCATATTTATGCTTTTTAGCTCTTTTTACTCTCAGGGCCTGGGGTTAACATAGCATTCAAACTCCCAGATTTTAGTTTCTAATTTTCCCATTGTTTTTTTAAAGAAAGTTCTTGGAAACATGGATTGTTTATAGGGCTGGAGTAGGAAGAACTTAACATGACTCAAAAACATCTCCTAGCAGGTGAAGAAAATGTTCAAGGATGATGAAGAAATAGCTCTGAAGCAGCTTCAATGAGAACAGTTGGGTACCCAAGCAAGTAAAGTAACGATAGTAGCAGATTACCTACCTAGATCATTAAAGCAATCCACGAATCTTCATTAATACAAGCAGCTTAAATGGAGGCACTGAGGTTTGATAAATGCTCATTAGTTACAAATGAAAGAAGATTGAATCATGGAGATGTGTGCAGACATCAACTTAATCATATGATGAGAGCTAACAACACTGGCAATGAGACAAAGCAAATTCATGCATCGTTTGTTGCGATGCAGAGGGCGCAGCCTCATCACTTCTGTGATGTAACCCTGCCAAATTTACACATTACAAATCCAATCAAAAGTGAACGTAAATCCAAATGGAGAGATGGTCTAAAAAAATACTATCCTTTAGTTTTTAAGAATTTCCAGATTTGGAAAGGCAAATAAAGTCTCAGGAGCTATCTTAGCCTTAGAGGAAGATGATAGAGATATGATGATAAAACTCAATGTCTTCATTTAAAATGGGTCTTTTGCTAATGAGAAGCATCAATGATACAATTGAAAAACCATATGACATCTGGTAAATAAGTGATAAAAGTAAATTTACTGATTTTAATAGTTATATGGAAATGCTATTTGAGAGCATGCCTTTGTTGTTACAAGAGTATTTAGGGATATTTGAGCAGCTTACTCTAACATTGTTATGGAAACTTACTTTTTGCCATACTTGTAATTTTTCTCTAAGTTTGAGAAGTTTTTTTTTCTTTCAAAATACTTATCTTTTATTTATTTGAAAGACAGCATTGCAAAGAAAGGAGAGACAGAATCTTCCATATGCCAGTTCACTCCCTAAAAGGCTGGAATGGCTGGGGCTGGACCAATCAGGAGTCAGGAGCCTGGGGCATCTTCGGGGTCTTTTATTTGGGTGCAGGGAACCCAGCACTTGGGCCATCCTCCACTGCTTTCCCAGGTGCCTTAGCAGGGAGCTGGATGGGAAGTGGAGCAGTTGGGGCTTGAACTGGTACCCACATGGGATGCTGGTATCAGAAAAGGAGGCTTCACCTACTACACAATACTGCCCCCTGAGGACAAGCTGGAATGGCTATTCCCATCAGTATTTCTTAAGAGGTGCACCACCAGCCTTTTAGATAACGGCAATGCCCTTGTAGGGCCAAAAAAATTAGCAATACCTCATTGGTATTAAGTAATATTGATTTAATATGCAGAGTTTTATAAACTGTTGTTCATTTATTCACTTGAATCTTAATCCAAACATGTCCTACACATTGCATTTGACACTATGTCTAAAGATAGTCTTAATTGCTTATTAATGTTTGTGGTCTGATCAGAACATTCCTTAAGGTAATTACTCATGACTTAGAAATTCTTAAATAACCTATAAAACAATGCATTTCAAACTAATATTCAATTGCATGCTCAGTACGTATGGTTGATTCCCCTGGCAGACAACTAGCAGGAGACTGCAGATCTGTCTATAGACCCATCTACATGACTCTGCCTCATTGCTTCATCCCACTCTTGCAATATTGTCCCCTACTGATCCCTGATCAGTAACCAACTAGGAACCGATGTGAATTCTAGGCAGTTTGCATCTTTATACAAAGTTGATCAAGGGTCCGGCACGATAGCATAGCGGTTAAGATCCTCGCCTTGAACGCACCAGGATCCCATATGGGCGCCGGTTCTAAACCCAGCAGCTCCACTTCCCATCCAGCTCCCTGTTTGTGGCCTGGGAAAGCAGTTGAGGATGGCCCAAAGCCTTGGGACCCTGTACCTGCATGGGAGACCTGGAAGAGCTCCTGACCCCTGGCTTAGGATTGGCTCAGCTCCAGCTGTTGCTGCCACTTGGGGAGTGAATCATTGGACAGAAGATCTTCCTCTCTGTCTCTCATCTCTGTATATCTGCCATTCCAATAATAAATAAATAAATCTCTTCAAAAAAGTTGATCACAAAGTGAAGCATGTAAGCCCTCCTCCCAGCTCTTGGAGGGCTGCCCCTGTTAGTGACTGTGGTGTGACAGTGGCCCATTTTCACCCTGCAGATGTCAAATCAGCTCATGCATGAATCAGGTTGTAGTGTCACCTTCTCTCTCAGCTCATTGATGCAGAGGCCTTGATATAACCAAAGGAGTAGTGTAAGGATTTTGGACACCTGCTCTTTGGATATGCTTGGGACTTTTCAAGAATGTACCATTTTTATAATATTGTCAATTACTCTTTGAGCTGCCTTCCCTACTTAGGACTTGATGTGAAATCTGAATTCAGGTGGGTAGCTCTAGTTGCACAGCCACTTAATATGCTTTAGTTGGAGGATTCGGTTTTTAATTAAGTATTGTAGCAAACACAGGTCTATTTTCGTAGTGGAGGATATTTCCCTTTTGAGGTGGCCTAATCTTTCTCCATGTCTTTGCTGTGGGAGCTGACAAGACTGTGCATGGCATTTTTATGTTCCACGCATAGCTGTAGCACCATGGCATCTTCCAAATCAGGGATGCTGGTTGCACAGCTTATGTCAGCTGCCATGCCTTACTCAAAACTTGTTGCTGAGTCAACTGGTAAGTGAGTTAGAGCTGTGGTCCTAAATGTGGCACATGCTTTTCCCAAAGAGAATTACTGAGTCCCATGCTATACTCAGCAGTAACAAGGTGCAAGGAGTAATAACATGCCCATTTCTTAGGAGATTTCTTAGCATGTCACAAACTTGCAGACTCCTGATAATGCAAATTCACCATCAATTTGCAGGATGTCCCATCTCCTATTCCTCATATACCTCACAAGGACATTCTTATAAAGCCACTCTGTTCTCCACATTCAGTTAAAATTATGTCATTAGTAGGTGGTGCTCAGCAGAAGGTCCAGATACTTACAGTCTCTTCATCTCAAGAAATTCAGTACTTTAATCACACTGCAATTCTCTTTTGCCACCTGAGGTAACATAGTCACAGGTTACAGGAGTTTCTATGTGAATATATTTGGGGTGTCCACTATTCACATTACTATACTACTATTGATGGAGCCCCTGGAAATCATTGCTATGAATCTCTCTAAGTCGAGGTCTCTGGTTTCCATTTGGGCTTTGTTTCCCAAAGAGAGTAATTATAACTCCATTTTCTCTGACGGTTAAGTCATGCTGCCTGGCTTCTACTATCCCCAAATCTTACCATCTCAGTAGCTAATTCTTTTTTTTTTTTAAGATTTTATTATTATTATTGGAAAGCCGGATATACAGAGAGGAGGAGAGACAGAGAGGAAGATCTTCCATCTGATGTTTCACTCCCCAAGTGAGCCACAATGGGCCGGTGCTGAGCCAATCCGATGCCAGGAACCAGGAACCTCTTCCGGGTCTCCCATGTGGGTGCAGGGTCCCAATGCATTGGGCCGTACTCAACTGCTTTCCCAGGCCACAAGCAGGGAGCTGGATGGGAAGTGGAGCTGCCGGGATTAGAACCGGCGCCCATATGGGATCCCGGTGCGTTCAAGGCGAGGACTTTAGCCGCTAGGCCACGCTGCCAGGCCCTCAGTAGCTAATTCTATGGCAACTTTCCTGGTGGTCCACTTAGGCTCAAAAGGGCAGATTTGCTGAGTTTCTTAACACTATTGTCCCCATTCTAGCACTTGTCTGATGTAGTAAATGGAATGTCTTCTGGGATCTTATGTGTCACAGCTGGTACAGTATCTAGTCTAAAGCACTAAATCCACCCAAGTATATCCTCCTGTAGAATTTATCTGTCATTAATCCTTCTAGGGTATTATGCTTGGGTTGGGGATATTCCCCTATGCTACTAAACTGCCTTTTCTAGTCTTAGCTGATACCTTTCCCATATTCATATGTTCAACACTATTCTAAGGCATATTTTGGGGGTCCTGTTAGTAGTAGGTTGCAGATGGGTGTTGCAGAACTTTGGCTGGATACCTCCTTTGTTCCCCAGGTATGGCCACTACTTCCTCAGGTGGGAAGGGTCTAAGCAGGGTCTGGAGTTCAGCATAGTGAACATGTCAGGGTTATGTAGTTTCTCTTTCTAGGACTCTAGCACTCTCACAGCCAGACTTCATTTCTGGCCTATACTTCGCTCCCTCCATGGCAGATGTGGGTGTCACAGGGGTTTGCTGAACTTTATGTTTGTCTTGAGATGGTGATTTACTGATTGAATCACCATTTTTTTTTTTCATGAAAATCGTACTTAAAACCAACCTACTATCTCCAGGCTTTTTTGAGTCACTGCTGACCTAGTAGAGCTGAGAAAGCCAGGAGAGGATTGCTTTCTACAGGTGATAAGCTGCTGCAGGGCCCAAGCGTCTCTGGAAGCAAGGGTGAAGTAAGGCTGGGGGAGGACAGATTGCAACCTGACCTTGCTATTGGTGTGCAGGCAAGTCAGGGTTGCTTCTAAGTTGTCTTTAATGGCACTTTCAATTTTAAGCAGAGCCTTCGTGCCCATTGGAGTATTAAGTAGTGAATATGCCTTCATTTACTCTTGTTCAAGATTCTAGAACATTTGCATCTGTTCCACTGCTATAGAAGCAATTTTAAAAATTGACTTTAAAGACAGATTCTTGGTACATACTGTGCGCATGATAAAGTACATGATGTAATACTGTCTCACTCAGAATTTCTCTGACATCTCAGAATGCCTCTTTTTTTAAAGATTTATTTATTTTTTATTGCAAAGTCAGATATACAGAGAGGATGGGAGACAGAGAGATCTTCCGTTCGATGATTCACTCCCCAACTGACTGCAGTGGCCAGTGCTGAGCCAATCCGAAACCAGGAGCCAGGAATCTCCTCCAGGTCTCTCACAGGGGTGCAGGGTCCCAAAGCTTTGAGCCATCCTCGACTGCTTTCCAAGGCCACAAGCAGGGAGCTGGATGGGAAGTGGAGCTGCAGGGATTAGAACTGGCGCCCATATGGGATCCCGGTTCATACAAGGCGAGCACTTTAGCCGCTAGGCCACGGTGCCGGGCCCCAGAATGCCTCTTAATGGAAGTTTATGAGTGACTTTAGTTTAGGAAAATGTGAGAGCATTTTAAACTGGAATGCAAAGATATTTGGATGCAGTAAATTTTGACAGTAGTGCATATAAGGAGTCTTCAAACATGTTAGTGACAAAGCAAATTATGAAAAACAAAATTCATGGACTTCAAATTTTTCACACCAAACCAACACTTGTTTTTAAATTGCATTTACTTGAAATGTGGGGGAGGTGGAGTGAGATAGGACAGGGGGTCTCCTGCCCACTGGATCACATCCCCAGGTGCCCATAAATAGCCAGCTGTGCTTCAGGGAGAAGCTGGGAGCTGGGAACTCAAACAAGATCTCCTGCATGAATGGCAGGAACCCAAATGTTTGAGTTTTCACCTGCTGCATTCCAGGACATGCATTAGTGGAAAGCTGGAGTCAAGTGTGGATGCAGAACTGAACCTTGGCACACTGTGGCATTCCATGTGGCATTCCATGTGGCATTCCAAGTGGCATCTCAAGTCCCACACCAAATGCCTGCCCTCTGAACAAACTTATTTTTAGACTTCATTTCTGATGTACTTTTAAAAGAACTTTCCTGTGATAACAGTTCTTTGGGATATTTTGTGAAGAAAAAATTCCAAATTGTTAAATGCACTCGTATCAGGCACTCTTAATATGTACAGCAACACAACCACACAACAGAATAAGGCAAACACATTCAAAGTTTAACTACAATCCAAAGTAGTTTACTAGTTCTGTTAAGCTAATGTTAAGTTCATTGGTGTGGCCTCCAAGACTGCATAGACAGGTTCCTACTCACTTGTATTAACGTCCCTCCTCCCTACCTTGCTTTTGCTTTCAAAGTCTTGGTCACTCGGGTTTGCTTTCAATTAAAGACCCTTGCTGGCACTTCTGTTCTCCTGTGACCTTGGCTCATCCATCCACTTGCAGTATTCTGTCCTCCCATGTCCATTCCCCAAAGATCTCTTTATAGTTGTTACCTTAACTCAAACGTCACTTCTTCCAACAAACCTGCTATTCAATAACATTCTCATTGCAGCTGACCCTAGTCCTGAGTTGGTGATTACATGTCCAGTGCTAGGACAGTCTGACTGCAGAGAATTAACTCCAAGATTTTGTGCATGGTGCTATGGCCATTGCTTAACTGTGTCTGCAACATGGTTGGCACTCAGTCAACATAGATTGAAATAGAGAATGCATTCAAGGAGTTCACCCTTGTTTTACCAGTCCTTTCAAAGCATGAGCTAGATGCTGTCAGAATGTAATTTAGTAAAAAAGCAAATTTATACCTTTGTTTTTATTTTACAGAAACTTAGCTCCTTTTTAGGGAATGAAAGATGAGAAACTAGTTATATTTATGTGTGGGGCTGCTGTAACGTGATATTATATCCTTCTGGTGGAATATGTGTATATTCCATTGAAATGCATGTTATTAACTAAAGAACTGTGCCCATTTTGTTTGAACATTCTGGAATGCTGATAGTATTTATCACTTACAATCTATCTGATTACAGATGCCAGCAAGCTCTGTTCACATTGAAGAGGTTTTATAAACTGTGAACTTTATAAAGACCATGAAAGGATTTAGTGGAGAAGAACTGAACTCACACAAAAGATTAAAATCCAATTGAAATGTACTAAGCAGTCATTTAAAGCGTAACTCTGCACTGAGCTCATTGGCAAGGGCACTCAGCAGTGTTCCTGTGTTAGTAACTTCTAGTCATTCATGCTGTGGGGCTAGCAGAACTGTCTGCCCTGGTGCTGCTGTTCAGCGGAGCTTCTTCATTCTTCACCCCAGGGCTGTATACAAGCCACTGACTTCCTTTATTCCCCACTCTGATTCAAAGCCTTACCAGGTTCCATTAGAACAATCACTTAAAGCATAAAAAGTGCAGTCTGTTGCCAACAGTCGAGGTCTTCATCTGTTTGGAAGTGTGTGGAGTTCAGATTTGAACTGACACAAATGTCCCCACCCGGCCCACCATTGTGTCTACTGGCCTGCTTCCATCTGTGGCTGGAACTTCTCAAGTTGAGTTCTCTGAAAAGCCTGGCATGCCTGCCAGCAATGGGGCGTGGCTGGCCAGTGCATTCAGCGTCCTGTTTCTGCACAATGCTGCCTGCATTATTCTTCTCTGTCCTGTGTCTGTCTCGCGCTGGGTAGTCTCTGGGTCCTGGTGGGGCAGTGGCATTCTTGATTGCTGTGACTTTTTGGAAGAGAGGTGCAATCTGCAATTGTGGGGAACCCGCAATTTTCACCGTGGGTCCCACCCGACTGTCCCCTTGGCCACCCCCGCCAGTATTTCACGCTAAGTATTCTATGTGCATTTACATGTCATCAGTGATAGAGATCCTCTCTCTCTTTTGAGAATGCAAGTGCAAACTGTTCATGAAAGTAATTTGTGTTTACTGCCAACTTTTCATCATCCAAGAAAGGATGCGGAATACAACCAGGGAAATTACTTGTTTACAAAACTTTATTGGTAAAATAATTTATCAAAGATTTGTGAAAAAAATTGAAAATCTCTGAAAAAGGAAATGATATTAACCAAAGTAGAAAAAAGGATGTGAGGGGGTAAGGAAGGTCTTTCGGCATTGGGTTGGCTATGTGAGGGATGTCAGGTATAAGGAGGGCTTGACCAGAGCAGAAGAAATTGGGATGTGATAACACCACTCACCAGGAAGGCTATGTTAGTCGAGCAGCGTGTGGCTGTAGGTGACTCCATCTCCTGCCCAGGCTTATTCACTCTGATACCTGTTCCAACATCTTAATTTGCTCCCTCACTTGGATCTGTGTGCTCTTCGCTCAGCTGCCATGACCTGCAGACAAGCTTGTTCTGTGTGCCTGCTCTGTCTGTTCTGCAACAGCTTTTCTCCCAGGCGAGGGCCTGCTCTTTGCTGGCGCCTTTGGCTCAGTGCCCCTGACCTTGGGTGGCAGATACTCTGAGTCGCTCTGGAATCCTTCCCACAGCAAATGGTGATTGTAAACAACAGTATAAGACAATGCTTGAAAATTTGAAGTGGTTTTTTTTTTCAGGTATTAGAAAGAAAACATTCATCTGCTAGCCTTAGAAAAAGAGTTGGGAACTTCTCAGCTCATTGCATGAATATATTAGGTCAGCTATTCTGAGTAATAGCAAGGAGGGCATTATGACTTACCTTCTGTAGATGTCATTATTTTGTAGAGAGATATTTGTAAATATTGTGTTCACTGAATTATACCAACTACATGACAAAAGGCCCTTCATTATCATGAACCCCACAGTGTGCGACATTAATGTCCCTGGTTTTTTTTTAAAGAGAAGATAGTATGTATGCTGATGTATACAATGTCTAAAAATAAAATGGATATGGTGAATGTTAAAGATTGTTAAATTTAAAGAAATCGTAAGAAGCTAAAAAGAATATTGGAAACTGAGAGAAGCCAACACTGAATGGAAAAAAGTGTAATTCCTTTTTTGTTGTTGTTGTTGCTGTTGTAGGAACTTGAGAACGGGGTTGCAGTTGAAATCTTCCCATTTAGGCTTAAGATCTTATGCCAGAACTTCCAGGATGCCAGTCTTATTAGATGTTTCCTACATAATCATCACAGTTCATTCTCATGAGAACTTTTATAGAAACATTGTCAATGCTAATTTTCATTATTTTGAATGGCACAGAGACAAAAAAAAATAGAGAGTCAGAAAGAGACACAGAAAGATCTCCCATCCATTGGTTCAATTTCCAAATGCCAGCGAAAGCCAGGACTGGGTTATGCCAAATTCAGGCATCCAGAACTCCATCCAAGTCTCATAAGAGGGTGGAGGGCACCCAAATACTGGAGCCATCATCTGTCACCTCTCAGGGTACTGGAAGTGGATTAGAAGCACAGGAGCTGGATCTTACACCAGGCACTGTGATACGGGAAGCAGATATCACAAATGGTGACTTAATGCCTGAAGCAAACATTTGTACCATGTAATATAAACTTCATGTTACTCCTGGAGCTAGGTACTCATATGGTCTTTAAGAAGTTACTGGATTGTCATAGAAAGGGCCTCCATTTGCTTGCAAGATGGCTAGATAGTATTGGCTCCATAGGTAATATATTTAAGCTTCTATGTAAGACTCTAATGGAATCGGGATTTCAATCTGGGATGGAGTAAGACTGCTCCAATGGAACTGAGCTCAAGTCAGGTTATACAAAAGAGAAACCTGTTGAACATTGGTAATGGGAGGCCAGGTCAGGGCTCCATAGGATAAGATGGAGAAAACAGTGGCATTTTCTACTGTTTTGTGTGTGTGTGTGTGTGTGTGTGTGTGTGTGTGTGTGGCTTTGAAGCTAGGATCACTTCTTACCACTGATCAGTTAGACATGGAACAGATAAATCAAAACCAGAGAAAAACAATAGGCAGATCGGCTGATGTAAACTGCTGAAGGGTTTGAATGGTTCAATGTGTTTTCAAACCTTTGCTTTAATGGGAATTCCCTTGCCCGATTAACTCTCACAGGTCAGGTGGTCAGAGATGGCTTGTGTTTGGCTTGGTTGAGTCAGTACTTTCTTTAGCTGATCTGCTCATTGTATTGCGAGAGACATGCTCTCTGCTGGAGCTGCTGGTGATCGTCCTTGCAGCCTGAACCCTAGGGACTCCCTGGACCACTGCAGTCTGATTCACTCTCTAGGACCAAGAATGAAATTTCCACAATGGGCTTGAGGACAGACTTTCATCCAGAGAACTGGCTAATGTTCTAGCAAGGAATGGTGGACATCTAAATGACAGTAGGATCCCAGCTTTGGTCCTCTGAATTACAGCCTTGTCATTTTGATAGGCATCAGAATTCTCACACAGAAACCAGAAACCCAGCAGCGCATGCACTGCTCTTTGTACTGTTCATTTACCTGGGCAGCAAGTAGATGACTGTGAGCACAACCTTCTGAAAAATGAGAATACTGCATTACCAAATGCAAGGAGAATAAAGGACACAAGGGAAATGAATTGAAAAAAAATTAAAAACTTTACAAAGTGCTTTCACATACAGTTTCACATAATTCTCACAACAACCCTGTGAGGTAGGTACAGTGTATAATGTTTTAGTTTTTATTTTGAAAACAAAAACACCAAAAACCAGAGGGTTTAAGTGATTTGCCCACAGTTCTCGTAAGTGCCAGGACCCAAGACATGTCTTTCAGCTTCACAGACTGGATTTGATTGACGAATGGGTGCCATGTGAGGGTTACCAGTGTGATGACAAAGGGGAGTGACGAATCAGGCAGACATCTATGTTTGAAAGCCAGGTGGTTTAGAAACAATTCATTCATAGGCAGAATCCATTGGTTCTCTGCAGGGGTTCCATAGTGGGCTACTTCCAGTCAGGTTTCACTTTTGGGCTGCTTTGACACATCGGAAGATCATCTTAGAGCTGCTCCTGGGTTCCTAGGGTTGTTGAGGAACAAGGATGAAGGAATTCTCATTGTACCTCTTACGTTGTTCTAGCACTCATCAGGCTGTTTCATTGTCTGGCTTACTCATTGCATTGTAAATTTCTTGGGACAAAGACTGACTTCTTCATCATTTTATTCCGAAGATTTAATACAGGGTTTGGCACATGGCATGCCCTCAACAAAAAATTGGTTGAATTCACGAAGTGTTTCATGTACTGCTTCTTGTTTTTCGCTTCTAAGAGATGATTTGTGTCAAGGAGGTATTAGAGTGAATGTGAATGGGTATAGGGGAAAGCTCAGTTATCTTGGTAGAGGGTAGGATACACAGGCACTGTAATTCCAGGGTGTTATCTCATGATCCAAGTGACACTTGTTTACAATGACAAATCTACTAAGTGTCGATTCAAACTAGAGGTTCTACACCAGCCAAGAATCCATGCAAATGCAATGTTAACTTGCTTCTCAAGATAAAGGCAACATCTCTTGACATAAAGGAAAGCAAATTATGTTGGTAAATAAAAAGATAGCATGTTAGTAGTATGGAGAGAAATCTGGGATAAAAATCTCCGAACATGATTCGCTGATGACGCAGTGAAGGCTGGAAGAGGCTCCTGTCTTTATCTAGTTGAATTCTGCCAAGGCACGTTTTCCTTGGTCCCCCACATCTCCCTGGATCCTTGGCCACTGGAAATCCCAAGATGCAGAGTTGAGATTGTGGTGAGTCTTGAACAGGTGCAGCTGAGGACAAAGCTGCTGTGTCTCAGGCTTGGACCTCAGGGTGAGTGCTCTTCACCAGGACACACAGGTAAGAAATCCACTGCGTAGACGCATCCTTGAAAGGCAGATGGCCTGGCATAGACAAGACCCATGACTTGCGATTGAAAGCAGCCATCCTTTCGTCAATCCACCACAGTTGGATTAGAGCAGGGATCTTTAGGTGTCACAGCCTAGTGAATTCAGCTTTCTTGGACTGAATAGCAGTTTAAACGTAGGGGCTAGACCATCAGCTCACCAGTTTTGATTACAGGATCTACGAGTCCTGAAAGCAGTAAGTGGGAAAGAATCAGCAGCTCTGGTGCTGGTAGAGGCTATGGGTCATCTAGAGGTCTTCCTAGCTGAGATGATTGTGGCAGGCTGTGACTGGACGTCTGGCCTCTCCAAGTGTTACTGGCAAGTTTCAAGCAAGGCCTCAATGGCCAAGCATTTCTTCCTTCAGGTATCGCAGTAGTTTCATTCTGCAGAGATGACGCCTGCAGGAAGACAAAGCACAAGATCACACCAAGGCGGAGATTAGACAAGATTTGATTTTCCACCGACCCATCACTGCTGAGAAGGCATTGACTCCACCTCCAGTGTTCATTGTAGGCAAGGTGGAGCATGATGACAGCTACTGAAACCTGCCACTTAGGGCTTTGTAGGTTTTCTAGACCCCATGCAGCTATAATGGGTGCTTATTTGCTAGATTCTGTTTCAAGGAGGACTTTGAAAATTAAACCAGGACTCGGTTAGGATACAATGGTAGTTTTGATCGGGTAAGATGTTGGTTTTCTTCACCAGAAAATAAAATCATTATTGCTTTGACATGGTGAGTGTTCTATTAAAGCTGATCTTGATACAAGATCATAGGTCCTGTTTCCTTAGAACTTGAATATCAGATGCTGATCTGGCATTGGCTTCAGATTATGCCTAACTTTACAACATTAATGAATAGTAATAAATTAAAATCTTCCTGAGTTGTACTCACTAATAAATTTGTTACTATTAAATTTATTTACCCCACCCAGTTAAATATATGCTTTTAAATAAGGAATTTCTCTTTCTTAAACCCCGAAGAACAGGAATTATATTTCTACCATCAAATACTGGAATGATAAAACTTTAGGTCCATAGCAAAAAGCCTTGAACATGAGTCTATGAACTTTCAGTTTGGCCAGGCTCGGAGGGGGTCCATGTGATCCTTACCTCAGTGTTCTTGTCGGGAGAACTTGTGCATAGATTTCAGGTTTATCAAAAATCTTTGCTAATATGGGATTAAAGAAGATGGAGTGTTTCCTACAGAGTTAGTGGGTGGATGCTATTTGTCAGTTAGCTGGATTAAATGACCAGTTAGTTCAGTAGTGCAAATGGGTTCAGTGGTCTAAATGTATGAATCTGTCCGAAAGGCCTTGGACTACACCATATGAACTTGGTGAACACTAATTTCCCAAACGAGGGACCAAGAAAACAGTGTGTAATAATTACTTATCTTCAAGACTTATGTGCCATGTTCTAAAGGATCTTAGAAATTTTCTATTGAATATAGTAATTTGATTATACTGTGTTCCCAACATTTCAACATGGCGTTAAGTTTTTGAGTAATTTTTACTGATGGCTTATAGAACAAGCGCTATAATAAACACAGTTTAAGGAATTCTGGACTGGCAAAAAATGTGCAGAACTATTGGTAGAAATTTACAGTTTTCTTCATCAAAAATAAAACAAATTCAGCAATTACTAATTATATTGAAAGTAAGCCAGATACTTTGGAAAATAGGCAAGATTTATGTGATATGAATTCTGCTTCTAATAGACTTGTGATATAGTTAAGAACATGTGTCTGTCATTCATTAAGCAATATCAAACATCTAAACAGTCCATAAAACCAAATGTAAAGGTAGCTTATTCAGGCTCATATGCTATAGGCTGTTTAGGCTATAGCTAATAGATTAATATTATTATGCTAATAGGCCTAGCAGCTCCAGAGAGAAAGAGATAAAATAGTAGAGTAATGAAAAAAGAACTCGTGGAAGATATAGAGCTGGTTTTTTGGGCTGGCTGTGATTTTGCAAGATTGAAGGGATTTTTAACTGAGGACAAAAATATGCAAACTTGTAGGTTCTTATAGTTCTTACAAGCAGGAGGTAGGAAGGAAAATAATACTTTACTATGTGTCAATCACTGAATTTTAATATCTGGAGGCCTTCCCGTCCAAGAACAGAATTGTCCAACAGTATAATTCTTTTGTATTTCTTTTCCACTTCAATTAGAGATCTTATTTGGTATATTATAACCTGCTGTTGGATTGCTGTCTATGATAGACTCATTGATGGAAGGGGAAATATTTTACTTACTTTTTTTTTAATCCTTGAAATCAAGCAACTTTGTACCTGAATCATCTGGCCCATGATAGTCCTTCAATAGATATGTGTTGGCCATTTGAGGGAATCGGTGGAAAAATTGTAAGGTAGAGAACACCAAACGGTACTTTGCATCAGTGAATAATTAATGGACTAAACAGCACTAGAATGCAAACCCGTTGCAAACCAGGTGGAAGAGTAAGAAGGAGGAAAACACTGCAGATTTTTAATAGCAGTGGATGGAACTGTGAAAGCATTTTTTTTTTGAAAACTAGATATATATTTTTTTATTGGAAAGGCAAATTTATAGAGAGAAGGAGAGACAGAGAGAAAGATCTGCATTCTGTTGTTCACTCCCCAAGTGGCTGCAACAGCCAGAGCTGAGCCAATCCAAAGCCAGGAGCCAGGAGCTTCTTCTGGGTCTCCCGTGTGCGTGCAGAGTCCCAAGGCTTTGGGTTATCCTAGACTGCTTTGCCAGGCCACTAGCAGGGAACTGGACAGGAAGTGGAACAGCTAGGACATGAACTGGCACCTATGTGGGATCCCAGTTGCGCAATGCAAAAATTTTTGCCACTGAGCCATCACGCCAGGCCTAAAAGCTTCATTTTTGAAACAACACAAGGTTGGAGTTAATATGAATCAACAATCAACTGAAATCATTGGTAAAGCAACTTAGATTTGTAAAAATGAGGGGACAGGGCCAAGTATGAAGTTCTAAGAACCCAAAGGGAAAAAAAGAACAAATGTCAAGTCTGTCGGTCTCCAGAGCTGACTGAAAACAAATGATCATGGAGAAGCACAAATCAAAGATTATTTAAGGCTTAAGAGTAATAACTAAAATTTACTAAATGGGTGGGCATTTACTCAGGGAAATTCGGTTCTGTCTCACTTTTTTTTTTTTTTTAAGATTTATTATTATTGTTGGAAAGCCGGATATTCAGAGAGGAGGAGAGATAGAGAGGAAGATCTTCCATCTGAAGATTCACTCCCCAAGTGAGCCGCAACGGCCTGTGCTGTGCCGATCCCGAAGCCGGGAACCTGGAACCTCTTCCAGGTCTCCCACGCAGGTGCAGGGTCCCAAAGCTTTGGGCCGTCCTCAACTGCTTTCCCAGGCCACAAGCAGGGAGCTGGAAGAGAAGTGGAGCTGCCGGGATTAGAACCGGCGCCCATATGGGATCCCAGGGCGTTGAAGGCGAGGACTTTAGCCGCTAGGCCACGCCGCCGGGCCCTCTGCCTCACTTTTAATCTCATTTATTCCCCCAAAGAATTGTAGGCAATTAGAAGGATTATCATATCAATGTTGTTGACAAGAAAATAGAGGTTTTTGGTTAAGAAATGTGCTCAAGTTCACACTGCTAGGCAGTGGCAGTGTTGGGGTTAGAAATAGCTCTATTACTCCAGGGCTTATTTTCTTCATCCAGTAAATCCTAGGGACTGAGTACATGGTTTTCCCTTTAAGTGATACAAACATCCAGAAGAAGAGATTGAGTTTGGATATTTGGATCATGAAGTATGTCCTTGAAAAAGACAAGTCTTATGTCTCCAATAGCCCTTAACATGATTTAATAATTAGCTTTCCAATAATCTAAGGATATATTATTTACAATAAAGCCACATTAGTCATACGGAAGAGGACAATACTCTGCAAAGAAGGGCTACCTGAGGAAAGCTGGGACCCAAATAAGGTGGCAGGAGGCAGTTCTACCTGCTAAACCACAGCACTAGCCCAGGGTCACACAAATTCTGTGATGGACTTTTCTTCCTTTCTCCCCTACCTTATTAATGATATCAGAGTTCTACATCCAGGAAACATCATTCCTGGGGATTGGATGCAGGGTGATGGTGGTTGTGTTTTGTACTGTTTTTGTTTTTAATCTTTAAGACAGTCTTATGGCTGCTTTTGCCATTGTTGAATTTGCACTGTTGATTTTTAAATGTTTATTTACTTGTAATGTATAGTGGATATAAACACATATGCTCACAGAGGGAGGGAGGAAGAATGGGAGAGTGAAGAAAGGAGAAAATGAGAGAGAGAATGAGAATGAAAACGAGAATATGAATCTTGGATCAGGATGAAGCAGGAGGCAGGAACTCCACCCAGGTCTCCTGTGTGAACAGTAGGAACCCAAGTACTTGAGCCATCACCTGCTGCCTCCCAGGCACATTAGCAGGAAGCTGGCTCTGAGGCAGAGTGCAGGTATCCTAACCAGTGACTTATCCAATTGTGCCACAATACCTGCCCCAGGTTTTGAATTGGCTTAAGTATTAATCAAGAAGAGTACGCAAGAAAAAACAATTGATCACATAAAGCCACATGGTGCATTTGTGTGGTTTGTTTGAAGGGAAAAAAAAATATTTGAGCATTATCAATATTCAGAATGATCACTCACATAAGATTTTTTTATCGCCTCTCTTTTAGTTTCTCATTCCAAATGAATTTTTGGAATAATCCTTTGTAGAAATTGTAGTGAAATGATGCAATTTTACCTTTATCTTAGTGATATGCCACAGTAACAGAGTTTTGCATGAACTTCCCCAAACTACAAATTATTTGGATTTTTAAACATTGTATTTGCTTAAAAGCATGAAAGGAAATTAAAATAGAAGAAAAGCCCGTCGTGACATTAAAGATCACTCTAGTTATGTAAAGCTGTGAAAATTCACTGTGAGTGGTCTGGACCTGGAGACTCTGTCTTTCATTCCAGCCCTTTAGCAGATAAAACTGTGCAAGCAAGGCTGCTGGAGCAGGGGCTGCTTACCAGGAAACCTGATGGCTGTCACAGCTGAATGCTCTCAGGGAAAGTTTAGCTTTTACATGGAATGTCAATTCAAAAACATAGCACACAAAAATGATTGTTCTGGAGAATGTTTGCTAGCACCATAACCACAGTAAAGAGAAAATCTAAGGTAAAATAAACTAAATATTATATATATACACACACACATATGTATATGTACTATTGAGTTGTTGTGGTAGCAAACCAATATTAGCATGTTAGATTGTAACTTCCTCTGTGTTAGAAAAGAAAATTGAACTTGGCTATCCATGATAGTTATCTTTGGATAACCAAAACTTGTGCGGAATCTCTAAGTGTGCCCCTTATGAAATATTTATAAACAAGTCTAATAAAATAGTCTGTTTGATAGTCTTTCTCTACTTTCTCTTTGAAAAAAATTCTTCTTGCAATTTCATTGTATAACAATCACTGTTAATTTACTTACCTTCAGCGTACCAGAGTGAGAGAGCCTCCCACTGGCACTAGCATGAAGGCAGGCCTGGCGTTAGGCTTTCTGTCTCAAGGAAATGTGAGCAGCCGGTCCAGACTATGTGCCAGTGGCAGAGTGAAATTAAACACTGCATGAAGTCAGATTAGAAGACCACAACTTTTCAAAGTAGAAGAAGCTTAGACTCAGAAAACACATTTCTCATTCTTTCAGTTACTAGGACCATTTATAACAGAATTATGTTTTGGGAGGTATAGCTCAGTGGTAGAGCATTTGATTGCAGAATTATGTTTTTTATTTATTATACAGAATGTGTATTTTGCTGATCCTATTTGACCATCAGCTTTTTTTTTTTTTTTTTGGCCTGGAAAAACTAAAGATGCACCAAATATTTTTACAAGAACAAATTGAAATCTTACATGTTTTATTCTAAGTCCAGAAAGTACAATATAAATATGGTAGCAAAGATGTTGAAGCAATGCACACTTAGGAGATTTTGGTTTCAGTAGTGGAGATGAGTGAAATGAAAAGCCTGTGAAATTTATTTACTTGGCCTTTTTAGTTTGTGTTATGAAATCTTTTCTTCTTTATTCTCAGAAGTGATATCTCATGAAATATGTTCCTTTTTATGTACAATAAACTAGACACACACACACATTCTCACACACAGAGTCAAAGTCAATGGCAGTGGGTGGTTTATGTCAGGGCTGGTTTTGACGTCCCTCTCCCAGAACAAGATAAATGTAAGTGATGAAGAACTCCTGGGGTTGGCTGAACTCATTTTGTATTCAACACTCTCCCTGCCCCTCATCTCTTTCTCTCTCTCTTTGTATGTTCCAGCCTACTTGAGTTTCTTTTTTCTTTTGTAGAACTTGGTTCTTTTGATGTGTTTCAGGGCACGCCCTTCAGCAAAGAGAACTTCCCAGGAATCGGAAACATTAGCACACAGGTCTGAAATAGCCACTGTATAATAGCCAGCAAACCTCAGACCCAGAACTGGCTTTGCTTGCTCCCTAGAAAATACCAGCCACAGAGGAGTGGGGCAAACATGCAATGTGCTCTCCATAAAGGGAAATCCACTTTAATTGCAAAGGAGGCATTTGGTGAAATTTTTAAACCTGGATTGAGGCTATGCGGCTGATTTTACTCAAGATATGCTTATAATATACATGCAGATATTTAACAGTTGAGCTAAATTTCCTATACAACTGTGAATTAATTTGTCTGTTTCACTATTGTTTTGGCTTCAACAGATCTGAGATTTTCAGTAGCACACAATCCTTAGTTTTCCTATTTCTTATCATGATTCCCATCCAAAAATGATGGGAGAAAGTGCTTTACCTCTTTATAAAGGCGACAGAAAGGCTGTTGTCAGTATTGTAAAACTACTGTTAGAAGGTGCAATCTAAATTATTAAAAGAAAGACGAGAAAGGAGTTAATTATTTTATATCCAATGTCAGTATTTTTAATTTCACACATTTAAAATTTTTAATAAAATATGTGTTATTTAAAATAACTGTTTACTCACATATCATACTTTATGTGACAAATCTTTCAGGACTAAGTCACTGAATTAGACCTTGTAACTGGAAGTAAAGAAAAGCAGAAAATAAGGGAAAATTAAGTTTACATACATACAAACTTATTCACCTTAAAACCATCAATGAACTATGTTTTAAATAATACTTGAATTTGATGCTTGCAAGGTCTCTAAAGAACATGTTTTACTCTAGAAACCAAAGCAACTAGAAAAGCAAATTTAACTAGAAATTTAGTAATTATGTGGTTTGTTTTATTGACTTAGGAAACCCATAGCTCATATTGAATTAGAAGTTTGTATAAATTAGATGTGCTGTTTACCTTTGTACAAATAACTGAATTCTCTCTCACTTATAAATATTGCTAAGCCAATTGAAAACTAATGTGCCATTAGCTGAGTAACAGAGTTGGTAAAAAATGCAAATTTGATCAGCCAATAGTTGATTACTTTTGATTAAATTTAACTTAGTTTAGTAATTCTATGGAGCTAAATATGGGCTTGTGCTAACAATATTACCTATTAACTCCTAGGAAATAATTAATAGCATCACTGAATATCACACAACATTTTCAACTTTATTTTGTTGTTTGGTAACAATTCAATCAATTCATTCCAACAACTTTTTAAAATTCTAGGCTCTATGTCCTCATCTTAGAAAGTAAAATAGCTATTTTTTTAAAGATTTATTATTATTGGAAAGCCGAATATACAGAGAGGAGGAGAGATAGAGAGGAAGATCTTCCATCTGAAGATTCACTCCCCAAGTGAGCCGCAATGGCCAGTGCTGTGCCGATCCAAAGCCGGGAACCAGGAACCTCTTCTGGTCTCCCACACGGGTGCAGGGTCCCAAAGCTTTGGGCCGTCCTCAACTGCTTTCCCAGGCCACAAACAGGGAGCTGGAAGGGAAGTGGAGCTGCCGGGATTAGAACCGGCGCCCATATGGGATCCCAGGGCGTTGAAGGCGAGGACTTTAGCCGCTAGGCCACGCTGCCGGGCCCTAAAATAGCTATTTTAAACAATAATATTTGAGGATTATTATAAACAAATCAGGAATAATCACAAAATAACTTTTATGATCATGTTTCTTGAGTTCCTTCTATATGTTGCTGGGTTACTGTTTACATATATAACTATAAATATAAGAAAACTATGTCTGATAGTTGTAAAAGAGGGGAATTCACTTGACCCATTTAAATGCTATCTAGAAAGATGAATGAAGGCGCTTTTGATTTTTTTTTTTTGGCATTTTTAATTTAAAAAGCAAATCCTTAATACACACAAAACCACAGAGGAGTATAAAAGCTGTCTATGTTTTTCTGATGTAAGCAAGAATCCTTTTGCTTTTGTCAAGGTTATATAACATTTCTAGAAATCCGGTTTCTTATTTGTTGCATCTTAACTTGGATAAGGTTTACAGGTGTGTGTCGGCATTGCAACACTCCACAGCTTCAAGGCAGCGCAGCAGCAGCTGCCCTCAGCAGGCCATACCCATCCTTATTTAGGGAAATCAGCAGAAGGCACCACTCAGCAGGAGCCACGCACAGGACCCCCATTTTCCCCAGGACGCCTGCCATCACACTGCAACATGCTGATTGCTGTGTCATATCCTTTACTCGTGCTAAAAAGCAGGCCTTGCTGGAGCTGCTACAATGTCTGCCTCTTCCTTCTCTGTATGGGTCTATGGTTGATCCACGAAACTGCAAGAGAAGTAGCAGCTCAGCTCAACAGACACCCACTCCTTAGGTTAAAGCCCCCCCCCAAACACAGGTACATTCAGTTGTAAAAAATATGCAAAATCTAAGAGAAATTCAGCTGTTTGAAGTGGATGAGTTCTAGAACATTTATTCAATGACTTAAAATAAGGCTTTCATTTCTCATTGACAGTTGCTTATGGCCATGTTAACAGAAGTCATCTCAGAAAACATATTCTGATAAATTTACTCAAGTATTTTTCTTAAGCAAAAAGAAAAAAAGCATAGAAATTGGATTAGAAACTAATTGAATTAATTCAATTGGATTTTCAATTAAGTTTTTTAGCAAAGAATGGAAGGATACACTTCAGATTGCACATTTGGCAAAACAGTGCTTCTCTCTGTAAATCTTTCTTTCAAATAAAAAAAAAAAGAATTAAATGTTGACTTATTACCTTTACTAACTTTATCAGGCAAGGACAGTGTCCACATCACTGATAGGGAGTGGGCAAAACTTGCACAATAATTATTCAATGTTTCATTTATTCACCAGCTCCTAACAGTTCTATTTCTCTATCTAATATATACAGTCACCTAGCGTTATTAATGCTGTGTGTTCTTTTGTTTCTGTGTCCTTAAAACTTTTTATTTATTTGAAAGGCAGATTCTACAGAGAGAGCAAGAGAGGGAGAGACAGATTGAGTAATCTTTCATCTGCTGATTTACTCTCCAAATTTGATCCAAAACAAGGAGCCAGAAGCTTCTTCTGGGACTTCCATCTGGGTAACAGAAGCCCAAGCACCTAGGCCATCTTCTGCAGCTTTCCCAGGTGCATTCACAGGGAGCTGGATTGCAAGTGGAGCAACTGGACTCCAATCTGTGCTTATAGGGGAGGTCAGTACCATAGGCAATAGCTTTAACCCCTGGGTCATAATGCAGACCCCTTATCTCCATTTCTTGCACTTGTACCTCAACAATGTCTAAAAAGACAGCAACAATGGGCTCATATTTTATCAAATTTCCCCTTGTACTCATGTCTAAATTTTTGGAGACTTTAGAAATCATTTGTCCCAGTGGTCTAATTTAACAGAGGCAGCAGTACTGGAGAATGTTTGTGCCTTCTGTCACTCAGATCTTGGAACAGAGAAGACCCCCAGTAAGATGTATTTACCGGGGATATCAATGAGGTGCCAAAAGAACAAGTATGAGGGTACTTCACAAAGTTCAAGAAAAGTAGATTTAAAAGATAATGTTTTTTGCTGTAGGAAAAAATCGAAATCCACACATAGAAGATTTAAAAGGTTGATGAATCATGCACCTTTTGGAAAATCTAAGCATGGATTTCATTTTTTTTTTTTTTGGACTAAAATAAACATCCTCGAATTCCATTTTCCATAAAGTTTTTTGAAGTGTTCTCCTGGGATACACTGAATGATAATGTGTTATTGATAACAAAATCCTTTTCTAAGTGCATAGCCATGACCATTCTCTGAGGTAGGAATTACTCATAAGTTCTGGTAATTGTAAACATGACTTCATAGGAAGAGGGGCTGAGGTTGAGGATTTTTCAAATGCTATGGGAAAGCTGAAATTTTTGCTTAAATTAATTATTACTTTGAAAGTCATAGTGGCAGAGACAGAGAGAGAAAGAGATCTTCCATCTGCTGGCTTACTCCCCAGACGGTTGCAACGGCCAGGACGGGGCCAGGTGGAAGCTGAGAGCCAGGAACTTCATCTGGTTTTCCCAAGTGGTGTGGAGGCCCCAGTACTTGGGCCATCTTCCTCTACTTTCCTCAGGTCTTTAGCAGCAGGCTGGATCAGAAGGGGAGCAGCTATGATGTCACCAGTAGCAGTTTTACTTGCTATTCCACAACACTGGCCCTAAAAGCTAAGATTGGAATTTCCATTTTCCAAGCTTTGTAGACCTGCCATAGTTCCATTCTACCTCTCACTTGTCTGCCTTGCCTTTCTTCACTGTTGCAATGTGAAAAGTACGGACTGGAGTTTTCTTTGGAAGCCCAGTGTGCTTGGATCATGAAAGCACTCAACAAATGGCTGGCCACACAAACCTAGGCCTCCAGTTTTTGGGTCCAGCTCTTTGGGCCACAGTCAAGCTCCAATCTGAGTGTGGGAAGTGATATTTGGGAAGGTAGAGCAAGCCTGCAATCTTTGAGGTATGGAGATGCTTCCAACCATGAAGGCTAGCAAAACCTTTTCTGTGTTGGCAGCTAGAGACTATTGCAATTGCTACAGATACACTGATTAGCAGGTGTCTTTTGCAAAATTACACATAGATTTCAGCAAGAGTCAGGGAATTTAATCACAGTCATGGAGGTCCTCTTTCGAGCGCCCCCAAGATAGGTACCCTCCCATTGAGGAAGACAAGATTTGCGGGCAAAGCACCTCAATGTCTGGTAAGGGCAGGTAGAAAAATCGCAAAAAAATCAAACCCAGGTGAATATTGGTCCTACAACAAATGCTTTTCTGAGAAAATGCAGCAGCCAACCCCATGCTGAAACTGCCATGGTCGACCGGCAGGAGATTCCCCAGGGGGTAAACTCCCCATCCTTGGGGTCCTGGTGATCCCTGAGATGTGCTTTTCTGCAGCACCTGTGGATAGGCAGCTCTGTATTTGCTCCCAAATATGTTACAGGGTCTTTATCCTGGAGCAACACCAATAGAGCTTCTAGTGAAAGTTTTGTTGAAAAACATACCTTAGATGTAGAATTTTCCTCAACATAAAACCTAAAAAGTTCAGTGTCTACTTTGACATATCAGTATATTTTTGTCAATAATGTAATAACACATTGGATTTAGGAGGTGCATGGCTAGTCCAGAAGTTAAGCCATCAGTTGAGACACACACTATAGAGTATCTCGGGTCAGTTCAATGCCTCACTCGGGTTCCTGACTGCAACTCTCTACTTTTGTAGATTCTTGGAAACAGCAGTGAGGGCTCAAGTGATTGGCTTGACCTGAGCCCAGCCCTGATTGTTGCAGGCTTTGGGGAGTGAAAAAGCATATGGAATCTCTCTCTCTCCCTCCCTCCCTCAACTCTTTCTCTCCCTCTTTCACTCTCTGTGCTGTGCATATTACAAAACATGTGTTAGACATGCATTACTGCTTCATGAACCCTACCAGTCTCTGCTCAAATATTTCTGTCCCTTCCCTATCATCTACTTTCTTTCCCTTGCACCTGTTCCACTGGCTGTCACTTAGTTCCTGACGAGTATAGAATCCTATGACAACCTTCAATCTTCCTGGCAGAGTTTGAATTCTATATACACTCCTCCATGGAGGGACAGCAGAGACTGTGGATAAAGTGGGATAGCATTCCTGGGATCACGGCACTAACCACACACTTTGAGTCAATCAGAAGCCATACTAGTTGGGTGGGGCTGACCTGACCAGGTGAGCCCTTAAAAGAGACTGGGCTCTCTCAAGACTGCACTGGTCCCACAGGAAAATAATACTGACTATGACATCGTACGGGTCAAAATAGGTCTGTGTGGCACCCAGATCTAATGTCCAACAGGTGGACATTAGATCAGCGCCACTATCAACCTAATTATATAGGACACCTGGTGTCTCTCTAATCCTGGGACCTGCTCCAACCGGAAGCGGGAGAAAGGTTGCAGAGACAACGGTGCAGCCTCACCACGGTATCACAGGAGGTGGTGAGTGGTGAGCCAAGAGCTGGGGCTGTGGAGACCACAGTGGAAATCTGACATAAGAACCCAGACCTGGAACTTGCTGGAGGTTGTGGCACAAGTGGCTGCAAGAAAAGTTGTGTACCAACCGCAATAAGTAAAATCGCATTGTAGACCTGTGGGTGACACAGCTTAGAAACCTGCCAAAAGGAATTCAAGACTCTGTTAACCAGAAGTACAATGATCAAGAGCAAAACAAGAGACAAAGGCACAATGAATATTGCCGAAAACTCTCCTGCAAGGGAGCAAAACCCTATGCCAATCTCAGAATTAACTGAGGAAGACATCGAGAAAATGGGGCGCACAGAATCCATAAGACTCATTTTAAAGATTCTGATCAACAATGAGAAGCTCATGCAAGAGTTCAAAGAATTTAAGGAAGCAATAAAGCAAATCAAGGCTGGTATATCAGAAATTAAGAACACAGTAGAGCAAATTAAGGGTACAGTGGAGAGTCTCCAAAATAAAATGAAGCAAGCAGAAGAAAGAATCTCAGAATTGGAAGGTATTTCCTGTCACCAGGTGGAAGCAAACAAAAAGCTGGAAGCAGAGCTGGATCAGACCAAAAAAGTATTCAAGAATTGAAAGACACTATTAAGAGGCCAAATCTAAGAGTTATGGGAGTCCCAGAAGGTGCAGAAAGAGAAGCTGAGTTTGCAAATGTATTTAATGAAATAATAAAGGAACATTTCCCTAATCTAGAGGAAGAATTGGGAAACAAGTTCCAGGAGGGGCACAGAACTCCCAACAGGCTTGACCAAAAGCGATCTTCACCAAGACATATGATCATCAAGCTCTCTTCAATTGAACATAAGGAAAAGATCCTTAAATGTGCACGTGAAAAAAATTAATTGACATATAAAGGAATGCCAATTAAGCTCACAGGAGATCTCTCACAGGAAACTCTACAGGCAAGAAGAGAATGGAATGACATATTTCAGATTCTAAAAGAAAAAAATTTTCGGCCCAGGATAACATATCCAGCAAAGCTTTCTTTCGTCTTTGAAAATGAAATAAAATTCTTCCACAGTAAAGAAAAGTGAAAAGAATTTGCCTCTTTCAAACCTGCCCTACAAATGATACTTCAAGATGTTCTCTTGACAGAGAAGAGGAATAGCACCTACCAAAACCAAAGGCAAACGGGAAGAACATCCCAGTAAAATGACAACAGAAGACTAAACCAATGAACAACCCATTCCTAAAATGACAGGACCAACGTCACACCCATGTATATTAAACTCTGAATGTAAATGGCTTAAGCTCAATCAAACATCATAGAGTAGTAGACTGGATTATAAAACAAAACCCATCTGAAGTGTCTGGAGGAGACACTTCAACAAAGATTAGCGGAAACCGTAACACATGGGTTTTGTTATTCTCTGTTAGTTTCATCTCTTCAAAACACTTCCTTCTGATTAAATCATTCAATGACTCGTATATCATATGGTAGCATCATTTTCTTCAAGAAGGTTCTTGATTTTCATTTCTTCAGCTACACGTTAGTCATTTAGTAGCATGCTATTTAACTTCATGGTGTTGTTAATTTCTTTTTTCTTCCTGTTGTTGATTTTGTTTTGTGGCTCTTCATTTAAGGGGATGTATAGTAGCTGTGTAATGGAGACTGTCATATCTAGTAACATGTCATTTAACTTCAGGTATTGTAAATTTCTATTTGTTGATTTTGTATCACGACTTTTCATTTAGGGGGATGTATAGTAGCTGTGTAATGGAGACTGTCATATCTAGTAACATGTCATTTAACTTCATGGCATTGTAAATTTCCTCTTTTCTTTCTATTGTTGATTTTGAAACATGACTTTTCATTTAAGGGGATGTACAGTAGCTGTGAAATGGAGACTAACATCCAGATGTGAGGATGTAGTGTGGTATGCATTTCTGCTTCCAGACAAAGATGGACTTACAATGAAACTGTTTACTATTTCTTGACAATAGGATTCTGGACTCTCTGCCATTGTCTAGGCCCGCAATGATGGACATATGACTGAGTATGAAGAACTATATGTTAGTAATGATATAGAGGAACTGGGCGGGGGGAGGGAACTGGGGAGGGGATAAGGGAATATGAAACTGTACTATAAAATAATAAGAATAATAATAAAATGAATAAAAAAATAAAATAAAAACAAATAAATCTTAAAAAAAAAAAAAGAGAGACTGGGCTCTTCCTAACATCCTAACACAGTCTCAGCCTGGAATGCTGAGTGACCAACAGCTGGCCTGAGAGCAGGGACCGCTGTCCCACTGCCACAGAGAACTGAATTTTCACAACCCCATGAATTTCGCAGAGAATCCCAAGTAGAGATCCCAAGTAGATAACCAACTTGGTTCCCTACCCGCCCTCCCTCCATCCGGCCATCACCTGCGCATGTAACATTCTTGCCTCATGCCCCGCCACAAGTGGTCTTCACATGACCTCTATGCTGATAAAGCACTCGCTTTCCAGAGTTTCCCAGACAATAACACATACTTATGCCTGTATAAATCCCACTGTTCTCATAGTTCAAGGTTAATAGTACATTGAAAAGCCAAGATGAAGCCTATACTTACCAATAAAAATAGTCTGTGATCGAAATATCACCTTACTTCAAATATACCAGTTAAGAAAGGCAAATTTGAGATATTGCATTATTATGGATTTATTAATATTTCTAAATAGGTGCCATGTTGATTTTTAATGATAGGAGTTTGTCTTTATATTGTTAGATTTCAGTTGGTTTCTTGTATCTTAAAATTTGTGCATAATGAAAACCTGTCACCAAAGTGCAAAATAAGTGATACATATGGCTCCTTAGTATAAATATGAACTTATAAAATATATACACACAGTACATGCATTACATACACAGCAACATATGATTGATTTCATAATGCTTCTATGAGACTCTTAAACTTACTGTAATCTCCTGAAAATGTTTTTTTTTTTTTTAAGAAACTCACCTTAATTTAAAAAATGTGTTCCTCTTACAGTCATGTCGCTATGTGGTAATCCAATACAATGAAAAGAGAAAAAGCAATGTTTAAGTGATGCTTAATCTGCAAATACGATTTTGCTCATTATCTCTTTTAAATATTTCTATCTATGCTAAAAAAGTCTTTCATATAAAAAATAAGTTCCTCAGGTTTGAAACGCAATAAGAACTTAGTGATTGGTGGGGATCGGGTGGGTCTTGAGTTTGTTTCCTAGCCATTACGGTTGTAAGGCTAGGTTCTTTGTAGGAGTGCATAAAGACAATGGATCGCGGAATGTGAAAGTGAGGAGAGATTCTCCAGTTCTCACAATCTTCTGCTAAGGCTTCCATTCATGAAGAATATCCTAACAGAACAAGAGGAGCAAGGAAGGGAGGGGGTGGGCAAAACAGGGGAAAAAAAAAGAAACCAGCCAGGCACGATTTATTCCTGAGGGGAATAATGTTACTTAATTGCAGCCTCATTATGCAAAACAAAACAAACATTATCTGCAAGATGGCAAAGTCAGCCCCAGTGCAACCTAAGTCAAGACAGGCTAGCTTGCTGCAGAGGGAAGTGCGTGCCTGCCGAGCAGCTTTGAAGCGTGTGAGCCGCACGACCCCCATCCCCAGGCAGAAGACAACTCCCAACAGACTCATTTGCTATGAAGGATGAGATGTGGAGGTGCCGTGGCGCCTGGGTCTCTGCCTCTCCACGGCTCCTTTCCCCAAGTCGTTCTGGTGGGTTTTTGTGTCCCAAAGTTGTCCCTTTGCAAACAACAGGTTGAATATTGTAGGTGTGGGTTATGAAAGTGTCCCCGGGACAATGGCAGTCTGTGTCCCATTTGTAACGCTTGGATTAATCTTTGGAAAGTGCACACAAAATGTGACATGATGTTGGCTTCCAACATTATTCAGTCTGCATAGCAGCAAATCCTGCCCTGTCTCCCTGGAAATAAAACTCCACAGACGTACCCCTGCCTTCTAAAAGAAACCGGTCACTTACGCTCAAGGTCAGGGACACCCTGATAGAATTGTGCTTTGGAGTTTCGCTTTCCAGTTTGGGAAAAAACTTAAGCTGCAGACAAATTATATTCTGTCATCTCATTTACCTTCATCTCTCTGAAGAAAGGCTGCCATCAAGTAAAGCTTATTATTGTTGTTGTTGTTAATATTTTCCTACAGAAGGGAGACTTAAGAAAGCCTTTAGTTTTTAAGGAGAATTTCATATTAATGTAGGATTCTTACCCAAGACTGGTCCCTTACCAAGGCAAGATCATGTATGCTCACTCTTATCATTTCATTTTTCTGTTTTTCTGAGTTGGCAAAACAACACGGGTCAGCGAGGCAGGAAGAGAGTCAGTTGACCGCATTGCCTGCTTGTTGGCTTCTATCAGTGCAGCCTGGGAACCTCTGAGGCTTAACTGTACCTTACGGCACATTAGAAACTTCTGGTAGTTTCTTGCTCGCCTGAGAACTAAGGGCGTGGTGAAATATGGGGTGGAGTTCTCTCACACTGGTTGTAAGTGCACCCTAGCATCACCACTATGGAAGACAGACCAGGATCATGAAGAAGAGGGGAGATCCATTCAGTCCGAGCCAGACCATCCCAAGGGTCTGGACTCCCACAGAGCTAAGACGGAACATTCTTTCAGTTAGTACCAACTGCTCACATTGGAGAAACAGAAAGCTGTCTAACTTAAAATGGAATTAGATAGAAAAAATATATATAAGCCAAGCCATAGTTATGGAACAGTGGCTCGCCATTATCTATCTCTGTACTTATTTTACCTCAGAGAAGTAGGGCATCTGCAGAGTAGGGGAGCAGTGACCCCCAGAGTCTTTGGTGGACAGATCTTACACAGCTTTTGTGGGTAGATGCATTAAAACAATCAAGCAAGCCATCGTCTTCAGCCCAGTGGTTAAGAAGCCCTTAGCTTTGCCAGAGTGTTTGGGCTCATACCCTCCTCCAGCTTCTGATGTAAATTCCTGGTAATTCTCACCCTGGGAGGCAGGAGCAGTTGGATTTCAAGTAATTGGATTTTTTTTGCTGTCCAGGAGAAACCTGGATTGCCAGTCTTGGTTTTGGGCTTTGGAGTGGCGCAGTTCCAGCTGGTATCTGGCATTTGGGGTAAAAGCAAGTGGATGGAAAACTTGATCTCTTTCTCTCATTTTCTTTTTTTCTGACTTTTTATGATAAAATGTTAAAAAAAAACCCACCAAAAGAAATTGAATGTTTGGTTTTTGTTATGGGACATGCATAGATGCGTTCATATCATTTATTCGTTACCCTTTAACACAGTAAATTACATACATTTTAAGTCACAAAATAAATCTGTATTTGAAACACTGCTTTAATTTATGTGCCATGGTGAGAATTAGTAGGTCTTTTGTTTGCAAAAGAACATAGTTTCCACAGGAAAAAAATACATTAAGAAAGTGGTTCCAGGGGTGGCCTTGTAGAGCAGGAGCCACTGCGTGGCAGGTTCACATCCCACTTCAGTCCCAGCTGCTCTGCTTTTAATCCAGCTTCCTGCTACTGCACCCCATGAGGCAAAAGATGGTTCAGGTGGTCCCTGCCACCCATGTGGGATACCTGTGTGGAGTTCAGGGCTCCTGGTTATTGCCTGGCCCATCTCTAGCATTTGGAATATGCACCAGTATGTAAATGTGTTCTAGTCTCTCTTTCTGTTACCGTACCTTTCAGGTAGATTAAAAGAGATAAACTTTTTTTTTAAGTGGTGCAGAAGTCTGTGGCTACAATGAACATAAAGTGATCATGATTTATATAGAATGTTTAGAAAAAAAATCCAAGGAAGCTGAAGTTCAGTGCTTTGCAAGACCCACGTGGGGCAGTAGTTATGAGAGCAGATGGAACAGCTGGCGCCTCCAACTGAGCTGCTTCGGAAGCAGCAGGACTGCTGCCCTCCTAGGCTTGCCTTCCAAGTGGGACTGGGCCTGCACTGTGGGTTCCACTGGCCAGCTGTCCAGACCACTCATGACTGCTTTCTGATATGTCTTTCTCCCCAGGCTTCTTTGCTTCTATGCCACCAGTGTCTGTTTAGACTTGGAATTCCAATAGTTCCATTAACTTGCTTATTCAGAACCAGAGATGTGGTGGGGTTCTACAGCCTGATTTTTTTTTTTTTTTTTGTTCAAGATTAGCCAAAGAGAAAAGGAAACTATGGAAGGTCAAGTAGAGGGGGAAGACAATGGCCCAACTTGTAATCAGCCAACACAGTTTTTGTTGTGGAGATGTAAGTTAGAGTCAACCCAGACTTTACAAAAGGCAGGTGCCTGACGGGATCAACAGAGTCCATAAAGAGCAGGTGCTGGGGACTCCGGGGGGCGGGGCTGCGGGGCACCTGCGTCATCACACTGACCTTCGGCAGGAACAAACACTCTCTCCAGAAGCACTGGGAGAGTTAGAGGAAGGAGCGGGTTTAAAACCAAGCTGATTCTTAGTGACACAATCTTTGTTTCTCAAAATGTGGGCATTGGGTTGCGTTTTAGAGATATTGGAAGGCTGAATTTAGAAATTATGGAAATAATATGGACAACATTAAGTTCATTTACCTTCGTGGATTAAGAAAGCAACAATGACACCTGTTGGGCTTGATTACTGCTAAAAAAAAAGAGGGGTAGGGTCTGCTTAAGTTATTTCCTTTTCAAAAGAAAGCTCAGATCTCTCACAATGGAGAGCTCAGCGTAGAGCTGGAGGTGAAATCTCCACAAATGGTACCACAGCGCCACCATCTGGTTTTCCAAAAGACAGCAGGGAGTCAAGGTACAGAGGACAAAAGTCGGGGTTTTTGGAGAAAGGCAAGTAAGCTGTGTGTTTGTCATATCTTTAGTTAACACCGAATGTTTGTGGTGCAGAAGCTGCCTCAATCTGCTGATTCTATTTTAATTAGAAAAATAAACATTTTTTGGTGGATAAAACCTTAAGAAAATGCAGATCTCCTTAAAACTGAAAGAAAATCTTCTATGTTCTTTCTGAAAGAAACACAAGCTTGTTCTTTAGCTTTAAAACCCTATTGCTGTTTCACTGGCCGGCTGATAGCACTTGTGCAAACAGGCGGGGCTCTCTGAGCCTGCCCGGCGACAGGAGCAGCAGGTCAGCTTGCCACAGTTGGTCAGTGAAGAGTTCCAGACCTAAGCGAGAGGTGGCGCTGCAGACACACCTGCTTGGACACCAGCATGGAAAGCATTTTACCCTTCCCATGTTTCTGTTAGCTTTCTGCTGCAGTTTTACAAGACTGTCCGAAATTATCGAGCGACAGGGTGTCCAGTGCATGTATTTTCACTGGTACAGCTCTCTCATCAAAGGTCTTTTAGAAGCGGTTAAAGGATCAAATGTTAGTTTTTGACCATGTCTCGTACTCTTGGAGCATCTATTAATTTTACGCTAACCTGAGATGACAGTGTAGCTCTGTTGTGAGCCTACTGTGAACAAGGAGCTGTCTGAGGGCTTTACATCTGGTAAGACGTGAACCCTCTTCCGTGAAACTGTCACAAAGGCTCGATTGCTGTTTGTTTTTCATGCACAAAGGAAATGTAACACAGAGCTGTGGGGGTGACTTGGAACAGGTAACACAGCTTGACAAATGACAGCTCTGAAGCCCACCATGAGACTCTGTGGTTGCAAGGACCGCACTAAATGTCATTTCTCAGCAGAGCAGCGTCCTAAAAGTCCTTAAACATGTGTGATCTTCTATATCAATGTGCTTTCTCTTTGTACATGAAAATATTCCTTTAACATCTTCATTGAAAATATCTGAATAAGGTTAAATAAAACTCTCCGAGGGACAAGCCAAACAATCACTTAGGAAGCAATTTTCCCATTGGATGACATGGTGTATGTCCAACATAAATGATTTATAAATGAACCTTTGGAAATACACTCTTGTGCATTGGAGACAGTTTTTATTTTACAGTGTTTTCTATTTTAGATTCTAAATGTTCACTGCAGTCAATCTAAGTATTAATTTTCACGTAAATGTTGTGGATTCTACAGAAGAATTCTGGGGAACTGTTATCTGTATTTTGACTATGTACAGAGAAACTTCTTCTTTAAAGTGTGTTTTTGGAGCCAGTATCGTGGTGGCGTAGCACGTTAAGCTGCCACAGTCATGGTAACATCCTACGTGGGAACAGTTTCAAGTCCCAGCTGTTTCACTTCTGCTCTAGCTCCCTGCTAGGGTCTGGGAAAGCAGTGGAAGATGGACCACCCATATGGGAGACACGGAAGCAGCTCTGGACCCCTGACTTCTGCTGGGCCAGGCCTGCGGCACTGCAGCCATTTGGGAGTGAACCAGTAGATGGAAGGGCTCTCTCTGTCTCTTGTCTTTCAGTAACTACTTTCCAAATAGGTGAGTCTTAAAGAAGGAGTGTTAAAAGTCTTGAAATTTCTAAAATTCTCTCTGGAGGTTAGAAAATCATTGTCTATCAATATAAAAGAGTCTTTGGCTAGTTAAGCCTTAATAACAATTATCATCCCAAATGACTCATAGGCTGATCTTCAATTTTATTCAAAGTTGAAAGCTATGTAATATGCTTGGTATTACATCCCTGAGGCTTAAAAATATGGAACTAGACAGAGAGTTCTACTCTCATCTCTATCAAAGCTCTATGAAGATGATTTTGAGAAATGTGACACTTAGAAAGTACTATTTTGTGCTGTATAGCAGACTGATAAATCTATTTTATAAATCAGAGTAGAGATAACTTGTTACGTTACATTTGGAATTGCTAGGTAATTGGAAAAATTAGTTTTTTTTGTAGGCCAAGGACTTAGGAACTGAAGTTGCAACTGGAATATCAATAGTTGTTTCACTAAAAAACCTATTTAATAATTAGTGTATTGCATGCACATTATGCTCCCTATTTCCAAATAGTTCAATATATTGATGTTGCATAAATAACATTGCTAATATTCTCTAATAACTTCATAATTATTAATTCCAATGAAACGTTCTTATAATTGATTTTTTTTTTTTACTTACTTGAGAGGCAGAGTTACAAAGAGTGGAGGTGAGAGAGAGAGCTTGTTCTTCTGTCTGTTAGTTCATCCTCCAAAGGGCCGCAAAGAATGCAAAGCCAGGAGTCAGGAGCAAGGTGTTTCTTCCAGGGCTTCCACGCATGTACAAGGACCCAAGAATTTGGGTCATCTGCTGCTCCTTTCTCAGTTGCATTAACAGGGAGCTGGCTGATGAAATTTTAAAATGCAAAGGCTTCATGCAGCTATTGAAATCACTTATTTGTTGATACCCTGAACTGTAAAGATCTCTAGGTCATCTGTTAAGCATTTACCTTTGTTGACCCAGGTATTTGCCAGTTATGCTGTTATCTGTGTGTGGTGTAGTTATTGTCTCAGGGGAGGCAGATACAAGGAAGAGAAAGACGGAGAGGAGAAAGAAAAACCGATTTCTCTGTTCTGCAAGGACTCAGACACAGAATCATGAAAGATGATTTGTTCTGCAGTCGCCTTGCCAAGGACTGGTTCCATTCCGGATCCCTGGAGGGGCAGGCTTGTTGTCATGAAGAACCACCACAAGGGGGCGCAGACGTGATCCTATTCCCCCAGCAGAGCCGTGAGAAACCACAGTCCCGATTTAGGAAGTGCTCATGGTACACTTCACACAAAAACAGGATGTGGGGGTTCTTTTCTTCCCAGGAGGATGTCCTGGTCAGAAGTTGTGATATTGAGTTGTGGTATTATTCTTCCCAACAGGAAGCCATTAGAGTATTGATAAATATCCCTTAAGTTATAAAGCATTGCCCAATTGATAACTCCTACTCTCTTATCCTGAGATTCTTCCAATCTTTTTTCCCTTGGCTTTACTAATGTGTAATTGGAAATTCATGCTGTTATTTATACATATATATATAAAACACATTATAATTAACATGTACCGTATGGTATGCAGTGTAATATTTTGATATGTGTATAAATTATGAAATGTCTAGTTCACATATCTATCACCTCACATATGTACCATTATTTTTGTGTTGAAAGCTGACTTACTATGTTATCTTATTATCATGTGACTCCAATTTTCTTTAAAAAAAAATTTTTTTTTTGAAAGGCAGAGTTGCAAAGAGAAGAAACAAAAAGTTTCTGTCCACAATGGCCAGAGCTGAGCTGAGCTGAAGCCAGGAGCCAGGAGCCTCTTCTGGGTCTCCCATGTGGGTGCATGGGAGATGTCTTGGGACATCTTTCACTGCTTTCCAAGACCACAAGCAGCCAACTGCATGGGAAGTGGACCAGCCGGGACATAAACTGGCACCCATATGGGTATCCTGGCATGTGCAAGGCAAGGATTAATCACCAAACCATGATGCTGGGCCTGCGACTCCAAATTTCAGTGCTTTGCCTGCTCAGGCTTTATAGTTCCAATGTACTCCTGGCTATGTTCACTTTAGTGTTTTACTTTTATCTTAAAGACACTATTTCTAAAGTCCAGTGTCATTTTTCACTGCACATATACAAGATTTTACCTGGGTCTACCATCCCTCAACACGCTGTGCCCTGAGTCTCCATCACAATGTTTGGGTCTTCCCTCTCTCCTGCCAGGTCAATATCAGTCAGCAGACATGTGTGTTTCCACCGAAACTTGCCTTCATCATAATGGACCTTATTCGTCAATCACAGTGCTCAATAATTCAAAAATCTGTCATTCAGTGACCCTCATATGACCAGACACTGTTTCAACACCAAAGAAAGATTAATGAGCAAACCAGTAGAAACTTCTTGTCTTCTATTTATTTATGTTGCAGTTGAAGGAGAAATGAAAAACAAGGATGTGAGTGAGACAGTGTGTTAGAAGGTGACGTGCACACTGAACAAGAATGAAGATGCAGAATGGGAAACAGGACATGCCGGGGGCTTCCTCTACTTCATCAGCCAGCCGGCTGTAGGAGATACGGTGGTGGGCTACAAACGCCCAGCCCATTGCAGGAGTGCCAGGTAGAAGAAACCCATGTCCTACCTACATCACCACCTGCAGGTGACCCTATGCTTGGCTTGAATTCCATGGGAGTGAAAAATAACTCTTGTAACTAGCAGGCAGCATGATCTGCCCTCCCTTTGATTTTCTGTTAAAAATTACAGAGGCATTTGCTAAGCCGGGAAAAGGGAATGGCCTCCTATCTCAGCAGAGCCCTCCAAACCGCCCAACTGATTGCACTGTATTGTTTCAGGCAGCCCTCCCATTATTACTCTTCTGAAATTGTTAACCCTGAGTAGCGTTGTGGCACAGTGGGTTAAGCATTACCTACAATGCTGCATCCCATGTTGGAACCCCTGTTTAAGTCTCGGCTGTTCTGCTTCCAACCCAGCTCCCTCTTGATGCGCCTCAGAAGGCAGTGGAAGATGGCCCAAGGGTTTGTCCCCTGCCTCTCTCGCAGGAGGCCGGCCAGGATTCCTGAGCAAACACCGACCGTCTCAGCCAAAAGGGAAGTAAAGCTGCAGGTGGACAGCTTCTCCCTTTCTCTCCTTTTCTCTCTCCTTCTGTCGCTGTAACTCTGCCTTTCAAATCAAATAAATCTTTCAAAAATAAAGTCGTGAATCCTTTGGACCAGTCCTCTTTGCCTTTTTTATCTTAGAAGAAATAGAGTTCTTTTTAGTGATCAGTTTAGAAGTTTTGCTGTACTCACACCCAGGTTTTTGTGCAGGTAATGGTGAGACAGTTGTCTCTTCTCTGGAAGATTAATTGTGCTTGACACCTCATGTCTTTGATCTTCCCCGTGCCTCACGGGTTGCTTGTAACTTTGCCTCACTTTCTATTTGCTTTTCCAAGCGCTTAAGTCTCTGGAAAACACTCTCCATGGTTCTCCTCTAGGTGGAGCTCCTTCTCGCTCCCTACGCTAGTCTTGGGTAGAGCAGCACCTGCGTGGTGCACTCAGGCTTCAGCCCTTACCTTCCGGACTTTACTCCCAGCCAAGGCACTGAGGACGGCCAGGCTCCTAACTCTGATGGGTAGTTGGTGTTCGCTGAGCTGTATTGTTCAAATGTTCTCTGCCCCTCACTTCTGAAACCACTCACCCCGACAGTTTTCTTCCTAGTTCCCTTTTAGGCTAGTTTTCCTGAAACCCCACTCAGCTCTCCTTTGATCAAATTTGGTCTTCCTTAGTCTTCCATGCCCAGACTTTACTTACTGGGAAAGGGATCCATGAGTTCTGTGTCTGTCTGACTTTATTGCAAGCCCTAACTTGAATCGTGCTAGACTTGTACTTCTGGGGCACACCCAATTCTCACCACTACTTTTGGGCATTTTGGCAACATCCCTCCCTCCTTCCTTCTTTCCTTTTTCCTTTTTCTTTTCTTTTCTTTTCTTTTCTTTTCTTTTCTTTTCTTTTCTTTTCTTTTCTTTTCTTTCCTTTCCTTTCCTTTCCTTTCCTTTCCTTTCCTTTCCTTTCCTTCTTTCTTTCTTTCTTCTTAAAGAGTTATCTTTTCTTCTTCTTATTATTATTTGGAAAGGCAGATATAGAGAAAAGGAAAGAAAGAAGATCTGTCTGCTGATTCACTCCCAAAGTGCCTGCAACATCTGGTGCTGAGCCGATCCTAAGCCAGGAGCCAGGAGCTTCCTCTGGGTCTCTCACTAGGGTGCAGGGTCCCAAGACCTTGGCCCATCCTCTACTGTCTTCCCAGGCCACAGGCAGGGAGCTGGACGGGAAGTGGAGCAGCTGGAACATGAACTCATGCCCATATGGGATCCTGGCGCTTACAAGGTGAGAATTCAGCCACAAGGCTATCCTGCCGGGCCTAACCCATTCCTTTGTATGGTTGTGACTGGTACCCAGGGACTATGCCCTCCAAGGGGAGAGCCACACAGGGTTCCTAATGGCTCTGCCTCTCTAAGGCATGGTCCCTTTATTCATTATAGGGATACTTGGAACAGTAACCCTTATTATGAATTGTTTAATGTGGTTCATAGAGCATTTCAAGGCCTGCTCTCTCCATCTCCATTTTTTTTTTCTCTTGACACTTCCATTTTGCTTTCAGTTGCCACTCAGCTGGAATTCTTTCTGTGCCTGGAACAACTCTTGTCCTTAGGCTTCAAGTATTCTTGTATGCTGGTCACTAAGTCTGAACAAAACCCATTTCCTTTGCCTGGCTAACTCTCAATTATTCTCAGGTCTTCCTTGGAATCCCAGCCTCCGGGGAGTTTTGGCCTGCCCTGCTCTGGGTTGCAAATCACCTCACTTTTCCATTACTGCAGCACTTCCCACAATTTATTGCTTCTGACTGTTAAATTGTCTGTCTTTCCCACTAGACGCTTGACACCTTTTCATTTCTGATATTCACAGCTGCTCAGAAATGGAATGGATTATAAAAGGGACACCACTCACAGACTCGGCGGGTGGTGGGGTTTGATTTTCATACTTCTGTGGGCACAGGCCCTCACTTCTCTTCACGGGCCGTGCTCCCCGCCAGACCCTTTGATCTTCCTGGAGCAAGCTTTAAGCTTTCGTCCCCTGTAACTTGGATGCAAGCTTTTTCTTTGCTTAAAAATGCCTTTCTCTGCTCGGTACCTGTGGAAACAATATTCCGTCTTCAAGACTAAACCTTACTCTCTGCAAAGATCTCTTATCAATCAGTTGAGAAGAGATCTTGCCTTCTTCTGAATTCTCAAAATACCCTGGGCTTGGTGAGAGAGCGTACCCTGTGTCCTTTCCTTGCTCGAAGGGGTAGACAGCTCTCACCACTGACATGCATTCTTTTACATCTGATTATCACCTGCTTGGATGAAATTAGTGTGGTTGGCTACATTTTGAAAGGGAAATATGTTAAGACTATTGTGTGACAAGTTATTCAAGATGGAAATTATTTGTATTCAGTTCAGTAGTTTCCTTGATGCTCTCTGAAGAGCCAGTGCCTCTAAGGCTTTGGGGAAGGCACTGGGGCGTGATGTTTAGGATATGCAGGACATGCTGGCAGAGTGCGTTTGGTATTCAGTTCCTTGGTTTGTGACCCTGGGAAATTTGCTCACTGCCTTTAGCTTAAGTTTCCTTATCTCTAAATGGGCCGATGGCGGCACCTGTTTGGTGTGACTGTATTGAAGAGTGAGAACTCCTCATCATACTGTCCCTTGCCACATCGTTAAGTGCTGAGTAAATTGGAATGGTCAGTAAAGTGATCATAAAGCATGTATTGGCAATAGGATGTCCGTCATCTGGATGTTGGATATTAATGATGTCTGTTAAACAGTGACACTCGTTAAGTAGGCATTGTTTGCGAACATATACACTAGCAAGAAACACAAAGGCCTATTTGCCCATGTTGAACGTGAAAGGTTACAAATGGAACATGAAGAAAAGGCATACAATTGGACATCTTCATAGGGTTTTGATTTTTATAATAAACGTGCTGCTATTTTTTCCCTGACCTCTCCTTCATTGCTTCATCCACTGTTTTATTAACAAGTGTTGCAGATCTTAACTCACCTTCCTCAGATGGCTAATGCCACTTCACTAAAATCAGAGCATCGTTACCCATAAATGGGTGTGGTTCTTCATGAGGAGGGGACTGCAGAAGTTCACGGAAGGAATCAAAAGATAGTTTGACTGTGATGGGTGTTTGGCACAGTGGTCAAGCTGTGCCTTGGCTTGTCTGCATCCTGTCCACGTGCCTGAGTTTAAGTCTCAGGCTGTTTCCTATTCTAGCTTTCTGTTAATAGATAACCTGGTAGACAGTACAGATAACTTAAGTGCTTGGGGGTCCCTGTTACCCTCAAGTATTATTTTAAATTTTCTTTTAAGATTTATTTCATTTATGTGAAAAGTAGAGTTAAACAGAGAGAGGGAGAAACAGATCTTCCAGCCACTGGTTTATTTCTCAAATGACTGTAGCAGCTGGGACTGGGCTGGGCTGAAGCCATGGGTCTGGAACTCCATCCATGTCTCCCATGTGGGTAGCTGGGGCCCAGGCACTCAGGCACCCCCTGCCTCCCAATGTGTACTAGCAGGGAGTTGGATTGGAAGCTGCACAGCCGGGACTCCGGTTGGCGCCCATATGTTATAGGCGACAGCTTAACGTGCTTTGCTGCAGGGCTGTCTTCTCAGGCATCATTTTAAGCTGGGATGATAATTGCCCATCCAACAATAAAAGGACATCTAGAAGAGTGTCATCTTTCCCCTTTCTGAATCCCCATAGAGGATCGTATCACTTTTACGAAATGCATCCAGCTTTGCCCTATGTTGTAATTGTGCATATGTATAGCAAATCCCTAGAGTAGGTTTAGAGTCTGTGTATTTGTTCCCAATGCAATGTCTTGTGCATGTGAGCACATTCGTGTGTACATGTACAAGTACATGCCTGTGTGAGGGTATTCATGCATGAGTATATGTGCCCTAGGCTCCTGCCCTGCTGCCTGAAGGGTGAGGCCTGAAACTGACTTCCCCATGGCCTGAGGCACAGCTTTCAGGCCTACACGTGGAGTGTGACCGCCAACATGGCTAGAATGTCAAGGGGAGTGCACGTGGGACATGACTTCTGACATGACCGGAAGATCTAGGGAAATGGACGTGTCATATAGCCAATTGCATGTCTTGGGTGGGTGTGGGGTCTGCCGTAAGGCTCCCTCCTGCCCTCCCCTTCCTTACCCTTTAAAATCTGTAACCTGTTTATAAGAAAGCAGTTATTCCTCACCAGCTTGTCTCTGGTGGTTCTTGCAGCCGCAGGCCACCGTCTGCCTCAGCCTAGGTGACTTCAGTGCCTGCTGGCAGGCCTAAACCCAGAGACTTGGGCAGTTGCTCAGTAGACCAACAAGGCTTTTAGCCTCTCTATGACTCCTTAGCCAAGCAGCTGTAGTCTCTGCCTCCTCCTTGTCAATTAGTATATTTTTTCATTTCCTTTTTGCCCATTGTTTTTGTAGTCTCCATTCAACTAAATATAAAAATCCTATGTGCTTGGCTTCCAGCTACAGAGACTTCAGTGAGGTTAATCAGATGGCAGGCCACAGATATACCATGGAAAATTAAATTATGAAACCACATGACCTGGATAGGGCACACATTTGGGCCTTGGTATATGTGGGCTGTTCTTGCATGGAATCAATCAAACACAAATTTAAAAGAAGATTTTCAGAAAATCTTATGTTTCTACTGGGCAGGCGCAGACTCTTTTTCTTGTCATTACTCCCTGGTCAATGCAGTATAGTGCCTAAATACTGGTGAAGCTGGGGAGGCCTGCTGTAGAGGCAAGAGGCTTGCCCTTGCCTTGTGGCAGGATAGGAGCTCCAGCATAGGAGTCCACTGCAAGCAGATGTGGCAGGGCTGGGTTCAACGAATGCTTCCGTTAGAGGGATTCCAAGCAAGGGTGGAAGACACAAGGGGTGGCTGACACCAGCAGAGGTACAGAACGCAGGCCGAGAGAGGCGGGCAGGTTTGCTGTCATTTCAAAAGTTCCTGGGTGGATGCGAATCTGTCAGGGTGTTTTTTTGTGAAGTTGTTTACATTTTTCTCGGCTACTGTGGTTCCTGCGCTGCCTGTATGCATCTTTTAGGAATCATTTTCTTGACACTGGAGCAGCTTCTATGTTAAGTGGGTTGAGATGTTGTATGGGATGCCGATATCCCTGTGAGAAATCTTTGGAGTTCCGGCTGCTCCACCTGTGGTCCAGCTCCCTGGAAAAGCACCTGGGAAAACAGCAGGTTGGCCCTAGGGCTTGGGCCCCACCCACCTGTATGCTAGACCTCGATGGAATTCCTGCCTCTGGCTTTGGCCAAGCATAACTCTGACCGTGTGGCCACCTGTGGGAGGAACCAGAAGATGGGAGATCTCCCTTTCTCTCTCTCTGTGTGTGTGTGTGTGTGTGTGTGTGTTTCTGTAACTTTGCCTTTCAAATAAAAACACCACCTACACATGCAGCTACTGTACAGTGGCCATACCTCTTACAGTGTGGAAGGCCACAAAGGACCCTCTACCTCACCCCCTGTCTCCAGTCCTGGAGCAGTCCTACAGGGTAGAAAGGGTGTGGGCTTCTCAGAGAAGAGTAACTTTAAATTCTGTTTTGGTTACTTACTAATGGTATATCCTTGACAAATATTACTTAACTTCCAGAATCTCAGGTTTGGCTGTGTTTGTGTCTGTTCAACTGGCATCTACAATCACAAACATGCAGATTTATTTTGAGAGTCAGCTGTGAAGTGTGTGGGAGATGCCCAGTGCTGTGCCAGGTGCGTGGTCAGTGTGTGTCCTGGGCTCACAGTTGCTACACCTAGGAAAGCGGAAACACTGGCCTGTGAGGAACAAGAAGCAAAGCAGGAATTCATAACTTTGTTCATCAGATGAAGAGAGGCTTAACTTTCCTGCACATGCAATGACTGTTGATGAGGATAAACATTTTGTATGATATTTCATTCCACTTCAAAAGCAGAAGCCTCTACAAACATCCTTGGATTTCTTACCTCAAAGTTGCTATTCAGTGTGGTATGTGCATATAATTTGGATACTCATCTCGTTATGGGAAAAAAGTTTAGGGTGTGTGTGTGTGTGAAATTCATGATTTATTTGTCAAAAATAAGATTTGTGGACAAGAGTAAACTGTAAGAAATTGTATCCTCAATTGAGAAAGCAGATTTTACTATTGTTATTCTTCAATCCCTGAGACACATACTACCCATTTGTTGCTTTGTATTTGATACATGACATGTTCTTCTTAGAATTGGGAAATTATGCTTGACTTCTGCAAGATGAACCATTTGAAAGACCTCAGTGTTGAAGGGCAGTTGAAGCCAGCAGGAAAGACCCAAAACAAAATCTAAGCAGTCCTTCCGATGGCATTGGTTGGGCTGAAAGCTTGGCTGTGTAACTGTCGCAGGGTAGAATTGCCGTTGAGGAGTCCTTAAGACCTGCCTTGTAGTATCCTATTACACTCCTCCTCATATTAGCTGTGCTTGCTCAGGTTAAAGCCGGCTCAGAACTAAAAGCACATAACAATTTCAGAGAATCAAACCCAGTTAGTCTCACTGGTGTCTGACTTGATTTACATGCCAAATACACCAGCTAGTAGACCACAGGTGTGTGCAGTGTTTGTGTTAACTCTAGTGTATTGCTTTTACAAGTCTGCATTTATAAGCATGATGCTAGTGAGTGTGCTGCAAAGGGATTTTTCCCTCAATCTCTCCCCGGGGATAGTGGACGTATAGGGTCTATCAATTTGGGGCACACCACAGGATGGATTGTCTTCACTGTGGGGCACATTGCAGGATGGATTGGTCAGGTCTGTGTCTTCACTGTGTGGAGGTTGGAAGATAAGATTTGTGGGAGAAAGACATGACCTGTTCTGCAGCATTTCCGAGAAAGGTATGCAAATTCTAATATAACACAAACCCCAAATGCAAGGAAGAATACTCTAACATTAGACAACTACAATGTGAGTGTTATCATGGGCCACCTCTGACAACACTGGAGCTGAGGATTTGGTCATTTGTGAGGAGTGTATTATCAATGGTGTGGAAGTTGGGAGTAGGAAGAGATCTCAACAAAACTGCTCTGACAACGGTACAGCAGACCTTACCTCGGCCCAGTTGAACTCCCAGAAATTCCGAGAGCAACTCTCAGGGGTCTGGGCACTAATGGCTAAATCCTTACCTTGCAAGGGCCAGGATCCCATATGGACACCAGTTCATGTCCCAGCTGCTCTACTTCCCATCCAGCTCCCTGCTAATGGCCTGAGAAAGCAGTAGAGAATGGTTCAAAGCCTTGGGACCCTGCACCTGCTTGGGAGACCCAGAAGCAGCTTCTGACTCCTGCCTTCAGATCAGTTCAGCTCTGGCCAGTGTGGCCATTTGGGGAGTGAACCAGAGGATGGAAGATCTTTCTTTCTGTCTCTTTCTTTATGTAAATCTGACCTGTGTTTCCAATAAAAAAAAAACCTCATAGACTCCCCAAACTCTCCTGTAGTTCTTATGAATCCAACATTCATGCTCCCCATGAGAGAAAAGAAACACACAGTTCTAATTCTGGGCTAACTTTTTCCTAAACCTCTCGGCTTAAGGAAAAGTTAAGATGAACAAGCTGAGTATTCATCTAACTTTATTTTTCAATAAATCTATGCTTCCCTGCTTAACATCAGAATTTTAAACATTGAGCGTCTTTGACTTGCTTTTCTCTTTCATACCTTATATTCAGTTAACCTTCAACTTTCATGGTTATTCCTTGAAAAAAAAAAAAAAACCCTCCACCATCTGTAGCTTCTTTTTTTCTGGATTGAAGAGAAGATTCAGCTTACTTGTTGCCTGTCTCTCCCAGTTCAGTGTAAACTCCATGAGGAATTGCTCTCTTGGTTACCGGTAGATCTCCAAGATGTTAAATAGTGTTTTAACATGTAGTCAGACCTCCATGAATGCATATTGAGTTCATGAATGAATGAATGAATAAGGAGGATACGAGCCAGTGGCTTGAGCCCTTTCTGGCTTCTCACTGAAGCGTTATTCCATCTGCTCCCTAACAGCCTACCGCTCAGGTGCTGTGGTCTACTCCTCCGGGCATCCTCTACCATCCTGCCCTCACTTGCGCTGTGTCCTACAGGACAAGAACATTTTTCTGGCCTTTCCCTCTTCTCCCTCAAGTGGGCTGATTTCTACTGCATCCATGGAATCATCCCAAGACGTACAGGCTAGATTACACACTGAATCCTCTCATAGAATGATTTTTCTATTCCACTGATTCCAGACGTGTTCCGCATCATGAAGGAATGCACAATCATGTCTTCTGATGCTATTCATACCCTGAGTTTTCAGTGAACCTTTCAAATGGTTTGATTTGACTTCTCCAAGTTCAGAAGCTCTCTGAGGAGAAGGGAGGTGGACGAACTGCAGGATTGCAGCTCAGGGGTATTCCCCAAAGCTGGGAAATGAGGGGACCCGTGTGTCAACCCACGAAAGCACTGGTAGCCTAGGTGTGTGCCTTGGCACATCGGCTGGGAGAACGCTGCCCTAGGGTGCCATGCTCATAGTAGGTGCTCAGAAAGTATTTGTTGGTGGACTGATGAATTTTCTGGGATTGTCCTGTTCCTAGCATTATCTCTCCCTGCAGTCTTAATAAAGTTCATGTACATAGAGAATATTAGTAAGAAAAAAAAAAGACACACACGAAGTCATTCCTATGAAGTAAGAATTAAATACTTCACTTGATGACGATGAAGTAAGTATTAATTAAAAATGTTAATTGATGGTGCTTGTATCAGGGACACCAAAAACGATCAGGGATTGCATGTTAGAAGTGTTTTGACATATGTGTTTCTCAGTGTGTATCTAGTCATCTTTACCATGTTATTTCCATGAATAAATCAGAATGAAGGAGCAATAAACTTAAACGGAACAGTAGAATCTGGACATTCCTGTTAAGTGTGTATCTTACCCTATTGTTTTTAATTTAATACCTTGATTTTTAGAGAAGTATTGTACTCATCCAAAATTATGTGTGAGGCTCTATGCTACATGTCTAATGTTAGATGTATAATGCAGGTAGCATCCTCCCAAAACTGATGGCCATGACTTTTTATTTAGACAGTATCTAGAGAAGTACTCGGAAAAAACTAGTTATTCAATAACTTTCTAGCATGAAAAAAATCAAATGAGAAATGTTGGACTGACAGAATTCTCACTTTCAATCTAGTTTTAGTGCGCATTTATAGCTAATGATAAATATTGTGGCCATCTTTCGTAAATAGACATTAATAGAGAGCTAGTGCTAATCTTTTGAAAGACTTTTAAATTTGATTTGAAAATTGGGGATATAGAGGCAGAGAGAGCAAAAGACAGAGAGAAAGAACTTCTATCCATTGGTTCACTCTCCAGATAGCCATAATGGCCAGGGCTGGGCCATTTGGAAGCCAGAGGCCAGGAGCTTCCTCCAGTTCTTCCATGAGGATATAGAAATCCAAGTCTTGGGACATCTTCTGCTATCTTCCAAGGCCAACTGATCCAAGAGAACTGGATCAGAAGTGGAACAGCCAGGACTAGAAGAGGTGCCCATATTTGACACTGGTGTTTCAGGCAGAGGATTAGCGTACTAAGCCGCTGTACCGACTCTAGCTTTTAGCATCAATTTTGCAAAGGGATAAACTAGTAGCTATTAAATACTGATTTACCTCAAGTATAGCAGATACAGCTACCTCTTATCTTAAGGTAGGAGTGATATATTATAAACTTTTGCAAAGTGAATCTTATTTCATATTAGAAAAAATCTTTTTTTTTTTTAAAAATTCAATTATATTTAATGAAAAGGCAGATTCACAGAGAGAAGGAGATATGCAGGGAAAAATCTTCCATCTGTTGGTTCACTTGCCAAGTTGATGCAACAGCTGGGGCTGAGCTGATCTGAAGCCAGAAGCCAGGATCCTCTCTAGGCTCTCCCAGGCAGGTGCAGGGTCCCAAGGCCTTGAACCATGTCTGTTGCCTTCCCACGTCATAAGCAGAGAGCTGGATGGAACGTGGAGTAGCCGGAACATGAACTGATGCCCATATGGGATCCTGGCTCTTGCAAGGCGAGGATTTTAGCCACTGAGCCATTATGCTGGGACCAAAAAAATTATTTCTTAAAGGTCTCCTGTTAGGAATCCTTTGTGTTCTGACAAAGCAAGCTATGTTTTGCTTATTATTATTTTTTTTAAATCAGGAAGTTATATATTTTCATATGTGCACCTCTGTGGGTTTTAGAAATAACACTGATATTCGATTTTTAGAAATTAAAAAGCCACTTAAATAGACTTTTTAACTTCTATGATTTTATGTAGTACCAATTTAAATATAAAATATAACAACCTTAACAATTAAACTTAAAGTGAGATGTGGAATAGGTTGAACCACTGCTCCGCTGCCAACATCCCATTGGAATTCCAGCTGCTCAGATCCCAATCCTGCTTTCTGCTAAAATGCCGGGGAAGGCAGCTGAAGATGGAGTAAGTGCCTGGGCCCCAGCCATCCACACAGGGGAGTCAGTGGAATTGTAGGTTCCTGACTTTGGCCTGGGCTAGCTCAGGCTGTTGGGGGCCATTCAGGGGAATGAATCAGCAAATGGAAAGATTTCTTTTTATTTCTCTCTTTCTGCCATTCTGCCTTTAAAATAAATAAATCTTAAAAAAAAGTATGAATTTTACTCTTATCTCAAATCTTGTGACATTCAAAAGATTTGTAAAAAACCAATATTTTAAATCCGTCTTCTGATTCTTTGTATTGCTTGATTTTGTGATCTATGTTTCTCCTTCTAAAGCAGCTGTTATAAAGGCTTGATTTGCTTCAAACTGATGAGGGTTAACGTTGTGTTTAAAATTTTGTGAAGTTTTGCTCATGTCATGGGTAGTGTGAGGCATTGAAGAATTTTGGTAGATGACTGCCAATCCAAGGTGGGAATTTGTGGCCTTTCTCTACAGGAAATCAAGTTCTCATTCCTTCCAAGGACCAGAGTGTCTCACTGGGAGTGTAAGGTTCACACTGCTTGCAAATTACAGTTTCTTCTCCTCACTTTGAGGAGATGGCAAGATTTGTGCAAAGGAGCCTGACAGTGACTTTTGGTGGTCTTACGTTACATGTAGCAGTAAGTTAGGATAGAATCTTTAAGCGAAAAAATATTTGATTTTGTTTCTTGATTTTGAACAATTTTTGCTTTGTCATGAATACCATCAATATTTTTCATCAGACACACATCATGGAAATACAAGAATTTTTAGGGCTGGCATTTTGGCTAAGTGAATAAAACCACTACCAGTAGTACTGGCATTCCTTATGGGCATCAGCTTGAGTTCTGGCTGCCCTACTTCAAACTAGCTCAGAGCTGATGCTTCTAGAAAAGCAGCCACGGATAGACCAGGTGCTTGGGTTCTTGCCCCCATGTGGCAGACCTGAAAGAAGCTCCTGGCTGCTGGTTTTAGCTTGGCCCAGCCGTAGTATTTGTGGCCTTTTCTGAAGTGAGTCAGCAGAGGTCAGATCTCTCTTTTTCTCTTCCCCCATGCCAGCTCCTGTAAGTGTATATTTCAGATAAATAAAATAAACCTTAAAATGTATAAAATTCAGATGGGGAAGTGAGAGGGAGTTTACTCAGTCTCTTTATTTCCCCATGTAGTCTCACTGTTCTGTGACTTTGTACCGCTTTATCAAATGCAGTAAACCTGGGAAAAATGTTTTGGTTGGGATGCAGGTGTGGGTGGCAAGGCTGTGTGCATGGTGGGTAGATCGCATCCCACCCTACTTCTTAGGTGACAGCAATGATGGCCAGGAGGCCTAGAGCAGAACAAGATTGATTTTGTTTGGTTCCTTTGAAGCAAGTTGTTTGAAACCCTCAGGAGCTGGGTCAGGACTTATTAGCTCTGCAGGATAGGAAATGAAAGTCCACACCTGGGAGTAGGAGTCAGCCTCTGAGTGCTACGCCACCATTGACAGAGCAGTGTGCCTCTGGCTCATGGTGATTCTCACATTTCTGAAAATGTGGCCTTTTGGTCTGGTGTCTTAGGAAGTGTCCAAGCCTTCTTTACTTAGCTGGGCTGAACCTGAGAAGACAGACTGGATTGGCCCTTGGCAACTCTGGGGTGTGCTATTCTGGTTAGATGATTCAGGCCAATCAGAATCATGCTGAGTTGGGAAAATGCAACCCCACAAAACCCTGAAGATGGCATCTGGATCCCGCATGTGGAAACAGAGAACTGAGTGGTAGGACACATTTAGACTCATTTCTAAACATATATGTTTATTTATGTCTTGCATAACTGCTTAGAACAATGAATTTTCCATAATAAGTTCTCCAGAAACACAAATTTGATTAAGTCTATAAAGTCAAATATTAAGACCAGCTTTAGTTCTTGATTTCTCAGGGTACTGTAAGTCATTTCACCCCACAGTGCTCATCTATTACCTCATAAGAGGGTGATTGCTAAAATATTTATTGGGATATCTACCAAGATAAGTTGAAATGAAAATTATGGCCATAATTGTTATGCATTTATTAATGCAATTCATAAAGATTGGTGAGAGACCTTTGGTTTAGAACTGAAAATACTATAGAAAAATATGTGTGAATTTTTTGGATTTTATCAATTTCACATGGTATCTATTTAAGGGTAGAACTCATGTTTACCACATGCAAGCTCTTAGCTCTGGCTTATTTAATCCAGTCATAATACAGGAATGTGTTTTACCTAGGAAATGCTGCTTATAAAATGGCAATAATGTATTATCTAATTTTGTGGGTTAGAGGATATTGTATAGGATAAATGAATCTTCCCATTTTTTTTTAAATTGATGAAGCAAAGTACCATTCAGCAAAGTTTATTTTTTAAAAAAGTGTTTATTCAGGTGACAGCCAGTCCCAGACTAAAAGAGATGAAAAAAATAACATCATTAAGAAAACAGGAAATTGCCTACAGTTTAATATTTCTGAGGAAGAAACGAGGTCTCACAATTTTCTGTATGTAGATAATTAAACTCCGACCTGTGCATAAGTTCTGATGTGGTGAAACTGTCAACCAGGTAGCTTAATGACTCACCAGTGGAATAAGGTGGTGCATTTGAACCAGAGAAAAGTACTCGGATATGAACATTTGTCTTGTACTGAGGCAGGAAGATGGGTGAACAATGGGACCCACAAAGACTAAAGGGAGAAGCATTAGTCAGGAACTTTACCAGCCCAGCTCTCCTGGTAGCTAAGCCCTTGGGTGAAGATCCTGAGAGAGAGCGGTGAGTCAGATGACCCATGTGGTCCCAAAGGAGCAAGAAAGGCTCTCGTGTGACCCATGCGGTGAGCCTAGGGAGCAAAGACAAATCCTGGAGATGCTAGAGACCTGTGGTCCTGGCTTGGAGGGAGGAGCAGGTGCAGGCATTGATTCAGAGTCATCCTTACATTTACATCCCAGGAAGACCTGGTAAATATAACCTATGTGTGGCAGAGGTACAAACAAAATAACGCAAAATCTGGTTTTAAGTCATTTGGACATTCTTAGCATCCCAAGAACCCTTGTTGGTAAAATGGTGGAGACGATCTGCACTGCTCAACTTCCTCCTCGTTCTAACACTAACAAAATTGTTTTCGGTAGGGATTCAGAACGGCAGAGATTGCAATGTAAATGATGTTCTAAAATTTTATTTCAGATAGATACCTATTGTGTGACTTAGATCCATTGGGTTAACTATTGTTCAAGTGCAGTATATAGCACTAGGTTGGAAGTCATCTTGGAGTCTGCATTAATTTCCAAATCAACAGAGCTAGAAGAATCAAGGCTTCTCTAATAGTAAAATAATTATCAACAAAAATTCTAAGTTAAATAATTACTCCTATTTCTTTTGTTTTGATGCAATGTACCTTCATTCCGCTATTTTTATGGTGGTTGCATTGTTCACCTGAAACAGGGTGAACCTCTCCCAAAAACATGTTCACAGAGACATCCACACAGAAAAACAAATATGTTGTTGCTTCAAATGCTCTCTATTTCAGAAAGGCAACTTTTCATTGATTTGTAATGTATTGTAGTGATGTTTTTAGACAGCCACTCATTTTGGCATAATTCTGTGAATGGAACTTGATGTGTTACATGCTTTTAAGGAACTGAAAATAAATTTTTAGGAACAATAAAATCCATTTTGATCAGCGAGAAATTAAGCATCTTTTTGATCTTACAGTTAAGACTTCAAGAGTATGAGAGCAAGTTTAGAAAACATTTTATTAGACAAATTATGTAGACAAATTATACACAGAAAGCTCTGCCACTCATAACTGAGGCCTCCAAAAATGTTTTGTGTATTTGTATAATAGGCAATACATCAAAATAAGCCTATTTTAAATATTGTACATGGTTAACAGATTGTTGATAGCTAAAATCACTGCAACATCTGGTATGTCCCTATAGAGCTTGTCATAAAGATTTTTTTTGTTGGTTTTAAAATCAGAGTTGTGAATGAAATCATGAATGTTACAAGGGAAAACAAGTTGTGCATGCACTTAGGTACTTGTTACCCTGGAAACGAAATGGTTTTTGCGTGATAAGAAATTTTTCTGCCTTACACAGTAGACAATATTTGAAGATTTAGTACAAAACAGTGACAGTACAAGATGCTCCCCAGAACAGAATTAGCATCAAAATAGAATATACCTTAAGAATATACCTTTTAATTTCTCCTAAAGCAAATCACATAGGTTGATTCCTCTATCAATCCTAGCCAGAGAATGAATTAGATTAAAATACATGTAGGGCTGCGTAAAAACACAGGATAAGTTCTTGCCTCCTACTTACCACATGTGAATGGAAGGGTTACAAACAAAGTTCATTCTACATTTCTAACAGGTAAGAATGCGGCTTTAAAAGGGCGTGCACACCGAGGCACTGTTTATGCTGTCATCCTTCTATACAGTTCGCACTAATGTAAAAAAAAAAATACATAACTCCTCCCAACAGGACTGAATGAAAGGGGGCGGGGTCAAGCAGAGGGCCTGGGGTGGTTATTACATTTTCTTCTTTAGCACAATGTGTGATGGCAATTAAGGCCACATCAATACTTCTTATGGGCTCTCGCCCTATAATACAATTATTACATCGATTGGCTTACTGCTTTGGAAGAGGATTTTTTTTAACCTTCTGCCTTGAAAATTCTTACAGAGCTGTAGGTGCTGCTGTGGGTGTGGTTCAGCTAATAACATTTTCCACTCATAATTAATTAAAAGTAAAGTGATTGATGTTAGGCTTTATACACTGCAGAATAACAATCGCAAAGCCTATTCAGATGAGTTACATCTAGGAACAAATATTAAATTGCCCTGGATGTTTTATTAACAAAAGTATAAAATATCCTCTGTTGGCAAACAATGTGAGTCAGAATAACATTAAAGCAACCTGCCTTTTCTAACCAAAAAGGCCTCCTGCACTATACATAGTTCCTGTATACAATACTTGCATTTTTTTTAAACTAAAGCTTTATTAAATGGATTGCAATAGCAATGGCGGCCTTCTTATATATAAATATATATATACACATTATATCGGTGCATATATATATGAGATACTAATTTATTCAACACATTAGAGGCTTCAGCCATAGGATCAAGTTTACTGTACATAAGAAAAACTTATAATACTGTACAATCACATGAAGGTCATATGCACTGTTGCAGTGCGAGAGTAGTTTTAACTGTAGTCTTAACTGGCATATTAATGGCTTTTTTTTTGTAATCCTACAAAATTGCATTCTCATATTCTGTGGCCTGAATGGTCTTTCAAGGGTTGCATCAACACTGCCAGGTTTGCCTTTGGCCCACAGTTAAAGGACACTCAACAGCAGTTGGGGCGTTGTGTGGATGCAGCAGAAGAATGTAGAAAGACTCAAGTTATTGCGATTATCTTCTTAAAAATAGAGCAATGTTACATTAGAGGCCTGCATGTAAAATTAATCCTGCATATACTTCTTAGTATACTCAGTGCACATTTCCTATGCTTGAAGTACAGTATATGAAAAGCAGACTACTAGGATCCTAATATGCTATATTCTGGGGGGAACAAGTTGAGTAATGAAAAAAAGTCGAAGCAAATAGAGGAGAACTTAGGGAAAAAAGAGAGAGAGAGAGAAAGCAATAGAGAGAAGAAGGAGGGAGAAGGTGGGGAGAAGGAACTGGAATTGTTACTCATCATCCTGTTTTGCTTTTTGTTTTTTTTTTTTTTCTCCTTTTTAAAAAGTTACATCCATGTTAGTCCCACAATATTACAGTTGCTCCTTGCAAAGGGAGTCCTAAAAAACAAAAGAAACAGTGAAGAGAGATTGTTGGCTGCTCATATGGAGGTGCCTCGGTCTGGATCATTGCCCAGATTGAGCCCCAGGGTAGGAGTTGGTTGATAAGGAATAGATGACATTGTTTTGATCGGACTCCTGAAAAAGCCCCCGTTAGGTGCCCTGTGCCTAAAAGGGCCAGTTCGGTGCTCAGGCACGTTGCCAAAAGCGAACCCGGAGGCAGCTTTAGCGGACAGTGTGCGGCTAAGAGTCTGGATCTGCTCTGGGATAAAGGTGGTGGTGGTGATGTGAGTGTTCCTGAAATCACTGATCTGCTCCAGGGCTTGTCGTGTTGGCAAAGTGTCAATGTCCAGAGGGGTCAAGTCAATTGACGAGGTGGAAAACTGTTTATGGGGACTGTCGTCATCTGTGCACAAGCTATTTACACGTCTATGAAGGTGCTCCAGGTCAATTTCCTTGTCATCCTGGAGATGAAGAAAAAGAGATAAGGTTCTCATCAGTACTAGCTTCCATGGCAAAAAAAAAAAAAAAAGTTCAGCAAACATGTAATGAACTGAACTCTGGGATTTCTTCATTTAACAAATATTTATTGAGCACCTACTATGAGGCAGGCATTGTGCTAGGCTGGGAGTACCAACACGATTCACAGGTCAGTTTATCTCCTGGGAAGTGTTTGGTTATTATTATTATCTGCAGTAGTTCTGAAATGAGCATACACCACATGCAAGGACAGGATGGGGGGCAGCAGATGTGGTAACCATTCTCTCAGACCCATCAAAACTCCCACAGCTACAAAGTAAGGTTTTTGGTACCCACTCTCTTCTTTGTGCATACGTCTTAACTCAGATGCTACGTCTTAACTCCACTTAACTTTTTACCTCTCACCTTAATTTTCCAGTTTTACAGGAAAATGATACCACCTGCTATCTTAGTACGGTGTTAGTGACTGTTAAAGCATTTTTTCTCGTAGGCCAGAGACATACTTTTTTCCCCCCTTTTTTAACAAGAGCAACATTCAACATCAGAGAATTGATTTCTCATGGAGAGATTTCCTTCCCTTGAGATACCTCGTCTCTCACCCAGGTGAGGCTGTATTTCAGCAGGACATTCAGGGCCACTTCAAGTCAGGACATGAGCGTGAGAGCGTTGCTTGAAGGCCAGTGTTGTGTTCAATTACCTCTAAACTAGAGATGCTTCAAGCTGTACTAATGATGTTTCGGCAAGACAGCATCATAAGCAAAAAGGAAGTCAAACCTCAGAGTTCAGGAGTTGAAACCAACATGAAAATCTCTTAGGATTTTCACGAAAAGTGAATGTTAAAAAAAAAAAAATCAGTATTTGAGAAAGAACGCTCACAAGAAATAAGAATGCCCTTGTTGCCACCCTTAGTTATAGCCAAGCTGTGTAAATTAAGTTTATGAGCATTTTAGCAAATCAGTTATTCAGAAGAGGAGGAAACATTTGTTCATGACATTTGGATGAGCCATCACGAGTTACAATGGAGTACGTAGGGTTTCTTTTTTATTCATTGTGCTGCTGTAGTATTATTCAGTGAAAAACATTTTGATTGCAACACTCTTTTTCCTTCTCCTTTCTCATTTCAAAATCCAATGAAAAACAGCCATTTATGCAATATTATCACTGAGACATTAGAGGGTTGAGACTTAGAACTTTCTGGTTCACACAGCAACTGTGATGTAGTCATCCATCAACATCTATAATAATGCAAAATTGTTCAAAATATTAGGGGTTTGGGGAGTCCTTAATTTCTAGATTTTTGAGACTATGAAGTCTCAGCTATAATGCATTCTTAAGCTCTTTTGCAATGAATCAATGTTAATAGAGATCTGAAAGTTTATTCCACAAAGAAAGCATTACAGTAACCCCTGACTAAATGTTGATGCACTCCCCATTGATTTAGAATGTATGCTCATTCACACAGGGCAGGAGCTATGGTTTGTCTTTTTCAAACCAAGCTTTTCTTTACAAGTGGGTCTGACCAATTTTGCATATAAGGTCATAAGGAGTCTTTATTACTTTTGAAAAATAATATGCTTGAAAGAATACATCAACATGCAAAAATGCACATGCAAATGAGTAGTCCTCCTACTATTCACCCTGGTCATTGGTTAGTCAAGTTTCATCTACAGAAAAGTTTAAACCTTTCTTTGAAACTTTCTATCCAATGAAATCACTCAGCAAATTATGGTTGTTTTTCATTTCAATTTGCGAAGCTTCGGTGAATGTGATTTCATTAGTTAAAATTTGCACCATTTTTGATCCACAGAAAATAGAATATGTGAATCAAGGAGTTTAATTCAGGTTTTTTTATGATAATCTATGAATTCTGTATTTTAGAATGAAAACAAGGCACAGTCCATTTTGGAAGTGATTCTTCTGCAATTATTCATCCAGGTAGCAAAAATGAAAATTGAATGTGACCCTGGGTTTAAATGTACCCAACCATAAAGGAGAAAAGACGGCTTCTAGATGAGCGCATGATATCAATTTGCTAAGTTTTGAGTCATGGAAGAAACAACTTATAATCACTTCCAGTGTCTCCAACTAGATGAAGGCAGTTGCTTAAGGGTGAAGAGACAATTCTGGCTTTTTTTTTTTAATTACAGTATTGCATTTCTAGGGCCCTTAGACAAACAAGTCCTTATCTACAAGTTAAACACCCAATTGAGATAAAATGACAAGCATCTATGTGAGCTGAAGAAGGCAGTCCTGGCCTGTGAGAGCCGTTGAATTAAAGCCTTTTTTTTTTTTTCAATCGGGTGCACTTCAAAGTTCATCAGGTACAAAAAAAATTGCCAGGTTTGCAAATCATATTGTCTCCTCTTCACCTTTTTGATTTGTGCTGCCATTGAACTTGGTACTGGCCTTCACAATTTTCATAGATCACAGATTTGTTTTTGTTTCCCAAACATATGAGAAACAATGCCCACCCCTCCCAGCTCATGACAAGGCCCCCTCCTCTGTGCTCTGGGATTTCCCTGTGTGTGTTGTTTCCACCTGGAGCCAGAGCTCGCCATCAAGTACCTCTTTCGAAGGGACCCGGGAGCCTTTCCTTTTGTTCCACCACGTCTCCAGCATGGCGATGAGGCAGGAGAGCACAATCCCAGCTGCCAGGATGCAAAAGACACCGGCAAAGCTCTTGATGTCCAGGGCGCCTCCTTTCTGCTTGGTGTCCACCGAGGAGTACAGGTCACACTGGCCATTCTTGGGCCACCATTTGTGTTTCAGGATGTCCATGTCACCATTCTGCTGGAGTTCCAGGATCCTGGGGTCAAGAACACAACCATGGGTTACTGCAGACATAGTTGTGACCTTGGGCCCCAGGACATCGGTTATCCTGCCTCTGTGTGATGGCAGGTGTCCCGGGGAGAAGGCTCATGGATCAGTTTGTAGGGCGCGAGCCTGGAGGAGCTGTTCCTCAGCACCGGCTCTGCTGCTGGCCGCGTCCTCGCCGTTGGATTTCACTCTCTACTTCTCTATATGCCCTGGGTTTGTTGCGCTTTAACAGGTCTCTTGGTCTTGTGTCCCTTCCCTTCACATGGAATTACACACTATGAAGTTTAATACTTGCATGAAGAACATTGTGCGCCTTTGAGCAAGGCCCTGGCATATTTTGCCTGTATAGGCTATATACAAAGAAATTCAATTAAGAAGACTTCTATTATTTAACACAGTGTGGAAGAAAGCCTTGGGACAAGTTTGAAGATGATAAAAATACATTGTTTTGGGTTTAGCACACAACTGATCTACTTTCCCTTTTGATGCCAAAGGGAAAGGAATTTTTACCTTCAAGAATGAGCAAGGGGGCCCAGTGCAATAGGCTAGTGGCTAAAATCCTTGCCTTGCACACACTGTGATCCCATATGGATGACGGTTCTAATCCCTGCAGCCCTGCTTTCCATCCAGCTCCCTGCTTGTGGCCTGGGAAAGCAGTCGAGGACGGCCCAACACCTTGGGACCCTGCACCCATATGGGAGACCCAGAATAAGATCCTGGCTCCTGGCTTTGGATTGGCTGAGCTCTAACCATCATGGCTGCTTGGGGAATGAACCATTGGGTGGAAGATCTTCCTCTCTGTTTCTCCTTCTCCCTGTATATCTGCCTTTTCAGTTACAAAAAAAAAAAAAAAAGAACAAACAGGAAAGATGACCAGAGGCCTTCAGAATTAGTTGAGTTGCAGTAATAAGCACCACTTCTCCATCTCTTCCCTCGCAGTGTTTAGGGGTAGCTGCCAAGGCCACAGTTTTTCACAGTGTGACTTGTAGAGGAGACAATCTGGGGCTCTCCCTCAGGCTTGCCTAGTTCTGGCCCTCCTCCAGCCATGTCTGCTCTCACAGGTGACAAGGGTCAGGCCAGTGATGGTTCCCTCCTGGGGTGTACACCATCCTTATGGGTGCTTGGAGTTTCCTGGCCAAAGAGCTCAGTTATGACTAGCAGTGTGTTCAAAGACAAGAGAGTGTGGTGCTTGGAGACACAGTGGACAGACCCCTGAAGTGAGAACCTGAGTACAGACACCTGTGTGTGTTTGAACCTACACTGGGCAGGGCCCAACTGGAAGTGGGAAGAGAAGGGGCAGAAGGCTGACAGTTTATGCTCCCAGGTCAGTGCCGACTGCCTGGATAATCATTACCGAACCTGACGTACAAGGGTCATGAAGAAGATAGAATGTATTTTGTCGACTACTTTTTAGCTGGACGTCTGTATTTCTTCAGGGTGTGAGCCTAGCTTTATGCTCTTGCTTTGGGTCTTGAAGCATTTGGAAGGAGACTGCTCAGAACTTTAGAAAGAAGAACTGAGCTCATTTGAAAGGAATAAATCAATTTGAGTGGGTGTATTTCTTTGTCACCTCTTTGATGTTACTCATGTAGCTAGACAAATGAGAAAAATAATGTATAGGGGATGATTTCTGTATACCAGTAGTGGGATCAGCATTGACCCTGAGTTAAACAGGAAATCTCACATTCCATATTCTCTCTTGAAGCTAGGACCACACTGCTCTGTGGCCTCCTCCGCAAAGTAAACCCATCCTCACCATCAAATTGGCCTAATGCTGTACTGTATGAAAGCATGGCTCTCAAAGGAGCAGTTGTTATGAATAACTGAATGCCATGAAAAAGCTTATAGAGCCAGGGGTGTGGCACATTTGGTTAAGCCACCACCTGCTATTTTACCACCCCATGTGAGTGCTGGTTCAAGTCCTGGATGCTCCACTTACAATTCAGCTTCCTACTAATGTGGTTGGAAAGCCAGCAGAGGAATGATTCCTCAGGATTGGGCCTCTGCCACCCACGTTGGAGATCTAAACTCTTGGTTTTGGCATGACCCAAATAAAATAAAATGAATATTAAAAAGTAAATTATGATGCTCAGTGGATCCCATAGCATTCTTATTCCAGCTTCTATCTCAGCCAACATCATTTGCATTTCCAGAGTTTCCAGCAGTGCCTTCCATGGGAATCAAACACTGTGAGGGCCTCTCTGGGAGAAGGACCCTAGGACTGTCAACTTCGTAAGGCAGCATCTTGATGTTCTGTGAATTTTAGAAGGATCTCTTGGGCCATTTCATGCTACACATCTGTAAATGGTAAGTCCACTGAGGACATCCACCAGGACCAACATGCTGTCAAAATTGGCTTTGGCAGAATGCTCACCTGTCTGCTTAGAAACCCATAAATCTCAGAGAAGTGTCTTGTTCTAAAGAGAGTAGCCTCATGTGCCTCCCCCACCTTGGCTTGCAGCCTGAGGAAGGTGTGTGCTGAGGCTGGGGCTGAGCAGGACAGGAGCACACAGCACAGACATGCTGGGAAAAGGCTTTGGGCGAGGAGGAAGGCAGAGGCACTGGCTGCAGGCAGGACGGAGTGCTGTCCCAGCAGGCCCCTCTGCCTCATCGTCACCAGGCCTGCCTAGTGACATTGGGCTTAAGCCTAGAGGAGGTGGCTCAGTTGTCTGGGTGCCTAGAAAGGATGAGACCAAGTCTAAGTGACTGACCAACTGTTCCTCCCTCCTCCAAGAAGTCCACAGGGACTGCCTCAGGCATTTCAATCACAGGGTGAAAAGGGAAAGTACTGTTACATTGTTAACACTGGAAACTCAAGTGGTTTTAAACAATAAATGCTCTAAGTAACAACAACAAATGAAAGAAGCACCACTTGGAAAAGTTACAAAGACACCAGCCTAGTAAACACTCTAAGACATTAGGAAGGAAAGCCTGTATAATCATATGACTTTTACTCAACATTTTTTCAAACTTACCTGCATTTGATTCTCCTTTTCTCTCTTTCCTGCCCAAGTGACAGATAATAATAACCCAGGGGATGGGACTAGGTTTTGAGGAATATATTTGTGACATAACACGTTGACTGAGAAACAACTATGGAATGGGAATTTCTGACACTGTGTTGGGAATCATGTAAACACATAGTCCAGGCATCAAGATTACTTGCTTAATCAATTGATGAACCCCATTTCCATGCCGCTGGTGCTGCTAATGGCTGCGAACTAATCACTTCTATTAGCAAGTGTACTGTTGTGGGCAGCGGCTGGACAACACACGCCTATAGGTGACAAAACTGCGTTGTCCACTTGAAAACTCAGTTAATAAGGTAGCTCCCATGTTGTGTTCTTAGCAACCCAGCAGTGATAAAAATGAGGCAAAGCCTTTAGATATTTGCCTATCTAAAGTCAGATGCACTGCATAATCTGGAAGAAAATTTGGATAATTTGAAGAAACAGTTCTGGATAAATTGGAGTTGGTGAGTAAATGTAGATAGAGAGGAAACTTACAGCAACACACCATGTCATAAAAATGTGGATAGCCGGCAGCATCCATGGTGGGTTTAGCAGCAGGATCCTCCTGCACACAGCAGCATCCACCATTATGCAGATCTCCTGTGTGAAAGGGTGCTGAACCTGTGAACCTCTAATGTTCTGTAAATCATCCTTACATCACTTGAAACACCTAACACAGAGCAAAAGCTTGCAAATAGTCCTACTGCACTTTGTTGCAGGTGTACTGACAAGAAAATAATAGTGTGTATATGCTGCATGGAGACACTTTGTAAAAAGATTTAATTATTTTTTATGGGAAAGTCAGACATACAGAGAGGAGAAGAGGCAGAGAGGAAGATGGTCTGTCCAATGATTCACTCCACAAGCAGCCGCAATGGCAGGAGCTCAGACAATCCGAAGCCAGGAGCCAGGATCTTATTCTGGGTCTCCCACATGTGTGCAGGGTCCCAAGGCTTTGGGCCATTCTTGACTGCTTTCCCAGGCCACAAGCAGGGAGCTGGATGGGAAGCGGGACTACTGGGATTAGAACTGGAACCTATAAGGGATCCCAGCGTGTGCAAGGCGAGGACTTTAGCCCCTAGGTTACCGTGCTGGGTCTGTGGAGACACATTTTTACACCAACTGTTTTTATCTGCAGTTTGCTGCATCCACAATGTAGAATGCATGGATAAGTTGGGCCAACTATGTATTTGGGTATGCAGTGAGACCCAAGATTCCATGTTCTATGCATGGCATGTTAAAAAGATTGGCATCTGTGAAGGCGTAATGGGTTTCCCTCAGAGGACTTTTCCTCCGTCATAACTGTGGAGACTGGTTCACGTCTGATCCCCTTTGTGGGCATCCTCCATCTTCCACGTTGCTCAGTCCTGAACAAACGCACATTTACTGACGGAGCAGGAGCAGCACTGCGTGTGCTCAGTGAATCCTACCCTGATGAGTTGCTCTTTTCTCTTATTATCGATGCTATTTTCTCTTTTTCTTTTATTATTTACTTAAAGTAAACACATTTCTCATCTTTAAAGTTTTATTTTTAAATTTTGCTTGTTATTTTTAACATTGTTTACGTAGTTGAGAGGCTTGCACACCCATATGGGCCTTTGATTAGGGTTGGGAAGATCAAAGTATGGAGGAAGGTGGGTGGGAAAAATGGCTTTTATTCCCCTCTTATATCCCTAAGTAGGGAAGGTCAGTGAGCCATTCCTTGCTGTCCAACTGTATCAGCACCTGGGGGAGGGGGATGGTTATTTGATGATGCCTTAAAGACCCCAGTGTGGGATGAATGTTCTGAGGGTGTTACTTGGATGGTTTTGACACATCTGAGATGCTGTTGGCTTCATTGTGCTGGAGTTGAGAAAATCTTTCCCAGGTCCATTGGCTCGCTAAGTCTGCCATAGTGCATCCCAATGCAGAGAAACATGCTGCAAAGCTTGGGCACCAGGAGCGTGATCCAACCTGTTCTGCTTTCCATCCTCTGATAAGGCAGTTGATGTTCTCTGCTGGCCTTGATGAGCTGGCTGCCCTTCCCTGTGTGCGTCTGGGCATGCTGACCACTGTACAGGCATCAGCAACTGACAAGGCCCAGTCCCGATACATGCACTCCAACGTTGGACCACATATATTGTGATTTTCCTTCTAGCTGGAGTTTGAACCTAACTATCTACTTGGGCAGTCCCCCAAGAAACCTCATCTGGGGTGGCCTCAGACATGAGTCATGCGTGTGTGCGCCAGCCAGCACAGTGTCAGCTTTGGTTTGTCACCTCTGCTAGCCAATGCACGTACCAGTGGACGCGGCTGCCTGCTTGGTTCTGTCCCCAGCCCTACCTCTTGCCTAGCACTGGCCGGGTATTCACATACAGCAGTGAGTCTCATGGCCTAGTCAGGGTGACCCCATGGAGCACCGCCCAGGCCTACTCCCAGTACTGGTTTTTGCACGTGTAGGCACGGACTGTAGCCTAGCCTGCTCTGTCTTGTATCCTGTCTGACTCTCAAGTACACATTGGCTGCTGCAGCTTAGCTCTGGCCGCCCTGCCCCCTGACCCAGCCCACACACATGCTAACGGGTGCTGCCATCTTGCCCAACCATGTCCACTACCAACTCTAGCTCCTGTGTTCACCAGCAGGAGCTGCAACCTAGCAAAGCAGTGCCCACAGTCCCTACCAGGCCTGCTCCTAGCCCTGGATACTGCACTAGCCCAGAGAATACTGCAGTCCAGCCTGGCATAACATGCACCTGGTCCTGGCACTTGCTGGTGAGTTCTGCAGCTGAGCTTAGCCTGGCTTGCCCCCAGAATTGACCTCCTCCATTCTCAATTCTCATGCTTACCAGCAGAAGCTGCCATCCAGCAGGGGAGTCCCCAAACTTCTATCAGGCCTTTTCCCAGTTCTGGATCTTGTGCGTGCTGATGGGAGCTTCTATGTAGCATGGCCCACCTGCAGTCTCAATCCTTGTTGGAGGGTGTTTCAGCTTAGCCCAGCTGGCTCTGGACCACTCCCTGTCCTTGCTGTCCTGTGTGCCAGCAGATGCTGTGACCTGGCCTAGCCCAGCCTGCTCTCAGCACTGGCTCACACAAATGTTGATGGGTGGTACAGCCTTGCCTGGCCTGGCTCACCCCTAGCCCAGCTCTTGTGCTCTCCAGCAGGAACTGCAGTTGAGAAAGGGAATTCTTGTATTAGTTATAATAGATCAGGGAAAATATATTTATCTTTCAAGCCTGGCTTATTTTACGATGCATAATAGGTTCCAATTGCATCCATTTAGAAAAGATTCTACTCCTTTTCATGACTGAGTATTATTCCATGATGTATCTAAACCAATTTTTCTTTATCCGGTCATCAACTGATGGCCATCTAGACTGATGCCACTTCTTAGCTTCTGTGAATTAAGTTGCTACAAGCATGGGGATATAGGTAAATCCCATATGTTGCTTTCATTTCATTTGGGTGAATTCCCAGGAGTGGGAAGGCTGGGTCATCTGGCAGCTCTCTCTGCAGAATGCTGAGGAATCTCTATTGCCTTCCATCATGGTTACTCTAGTTCACATTCCCACCAGTAAGGGATAGGATGCCCTTTCCCCTACATCCTTGCTAACATTTATTTTTTCCTGATTTCTGTATGGTAGCCATTCTAACTGCTGTGAGATGAATCCTCACTGATACCCACTTCTTTTCATCTATCCACCCAATGACTGTGTAGAGTGACTTCATGCCAGCCAGTGCCCTGAGCATTACCTAATTGGAACTGCACGTTCAGCCGGAATTACTCTGGCAACACTGAAACAGCTTCTTCTTTTTTTAACTACCCCCCAGCTCATACTCATGCATTATGTACTTCATTTCAGAACCCATTACTACCTACCATTCCTCCTTGGTGGTATCAGGGACTCTCAAGATTCCTTTACTTTCTCTCTCTTTTTCTCCCCCTGAATTGGGAGAAATTTGACTTAGGACTATTTTTGAAGGACTATACTATTATAAAAATACTTGGGAAAGCAGTGGGGTGAGGGGAGCTGGAGGAGGAGGTAGAAGAAATCCCTGAGCCTATGGAACTGTCTCATGAAATCAATCAATCAATCAATCAATCAATCATCAGTCAATGACTGAAATATAGGGTTTATGGCTTACTCACTTCAACTGTAACTGGTGTTAAAGTCCTTAAATGAAAACTCTCGCTGAATTACAGAATTTTCAGCTTTGGCCGGCTAGTTGATGGGAGTGATGGGATACAGGAAAAGGTTGCTTCTAGGTGTCTTCAAGTGACATCACACTGCAGGGCTCATCCTGCAGTAGCCTGGGAGGTGGGGGTGGGGGTGGGGGTGGGGGTGGGGTTGGGGGTGGGGCTGAGGCACTGCAAGGAGACCTTGGCTTTGGGAGAACACGGTCACGTTCCCCGGCTCTGAGCAGCCCACAGCCAATTCCAGGAGCACAAGATTCCATGTGATAACATTTTGGTAATAACTTTTCTAGGCTAAAAGTGCCTTCTAAATATCTTTCCCCAAAATCTAAAGCTCCTGGAAATCCCATCAGAAAGAACACAGCACCCCCTATTTCACATCCTTTCAAAGTCCGTATTATGAATAGGAAAAGTGAGCTTGGTAATGTAACTTGCTTCCTTAAAGGCTGATGGGATGAATCCTAATGAATGAAGTGATGTGGCCATTTTCTGAGTTTCATGAGACACTGGCTCTTATTAATGAAAGCTTAAATATAACTATTGGAGATTTTACTTTTAAATTAAAAGCAGCAATGTGTGTGTGTATGTATGTGCGCGCACGCGCATGCACGTGCCTGCACACATACAGATGCAATAATGCAAGAATTTAGACGCGGAATTGAGAAAGCTTGGCTACCTGAGATGACGTTCTTGCTATGTGCGCCATTTCCACAAGATGGCAGACTTTGTCCACAGAGAGCATGGAGTTACTGCAACTACGTTGCATCAGGAAGCCTCAAGTGTAGACTTTGCTGTGCTGTAAACACTTAAACTATTAGCAACGAAATTAACTCTCCCTGTATGGCTGAAACCCTTTCTTGAAGGGGAATTGGAAATAGTCCTTCCCTTTTTGTTTCACACAGTACAATAGACATTTGAGGGTGCTTGTGGTAATTAGGGAGACGGCATGGCCAACGTGTTATGTTGCCAGGACGGGTAACCAATGCTTCTCTTTTGGGTGGCTTCGGTGCATTCTGCTCCCTGGAGACCTAAGTGCCTAGAGGAATCCGCGACAAGAATATCCTATTTCCTCCATTTGTCAGAAGTATTAAGCATTTGCAATCTCATTGAACAGAAAAATTTTAGAAGTCTATAAAACCTAAGCACAGTTTTAAAATGGTTACTAGATCAATCCTGCACGCATTGAATCCATTTTTGAAATAAACGAGAGCAAATTTCCAGGGAGGAGAGTTAAGGGAGAGTCTTCTGTCATGTTCAGATACACAAAAGCCACCGGGCAGGAGCTGCTCTTGCAAGACAGTTTGCTGACTTGGAAGCCAGCAGCCGCCTCTGTGCGGACCTTGCAGTGCTTATTGGTCACTTCCCATAGGAATTGATTTCCAAATTAATTCATTTTTTAAAAAGATTTATTATTTTTATTGGAAAGGCGGATACATATAGAGGAGGAGAGACAGAGAGGAAGATCTTCCATCCAATGATTCACTCCCCAAGTGAGCCACAACGGCAGGTGCTGCGGTCGATCCGAAGCCAGGAACCTGGAACCTCCTCCAGGTCTCCCACAAGGGTGCAGGAACCCAAGGCTTTGGGCTGTCCTCAACTGCTTTCCCAGGCCACAAGCAGGGAGCTGGATGGGAAGTGGAGCTGCCGGGATTAGAACCGGCGCCCATATGGGATCCCGGTGCATTCAGGGCGAGGACTTTAGCCGCTAGGCCACGGCACCGGGCCCCAAATTAATTCATTATTAACAAAACTGGTTGCTGCCAGATAGGTGCACGCCTATGTATATCTATATTAGAGATGTACATCTCTCATCTCTCCTAGATAGCTTGGGTTTTATCTCTGAGGGATGAAGCCCTCTACATGTACTTTTCAAATTTCATCAGAATTACAGCCCTCGGGTAAATTCCTACAGTGTCAACCATTACTGGTTTTCTGAGAAAAATCGGCTTTTCTAGTTATCTATACCAGGAAGGGATTTAGGGGTGATCAATTTTTTTTAAAGTAAAACAAGAATTCTTTTCCTAGGCCATATTTACAGGGATTGCATGACGATGGTCATCAGTGTTCTTATCTCCTGAACACTAACCTATTAGAGTGGCAAAGGTGGCAGACACGATTTCTTCTCTCATGTTCTATCAACACCCCGTGAACCCGGGACTATCAATTACTCTTTCTTCCTCTTCCTTCCTCCATCTTGTGGGTAAAGACACTGAGCAGCAGAAAACAACCCCCCACTTCTTTCAAGTTCCACAATCATACTGCAGTACAGAAGAGGAGTTTTTAGTGATTTACACAGAGCAGAAATGGTTACATTGAATCCAGATCTTAGAGTTCCCTCACACTTTTCTCTCTGTCTCACCAGATTCTTCGTTGTAACTATTCAGTGAAAGCTAGCTCTTTATTTCCAGAGATTTGGTAGGCTTTGAATAAAAATCTCATCAATATGTTTCCTCTCAACAAGACAATGTAATGGTAGTGTGATTGCAAATGTATTTATGGGACGGTTTGGGGAGGCAAAGAAAATGCAGCTCTTCTCTGTAACTTAATTCATCTTCCTCAGGAGGAATGTGTCCACTGAGCAGAGGGAACAAAGCTAAATTTAGCTCCCTATGATTTAAAATTTAATCGGATCAAATAATTTCACTTGTCTCTAGCTTCAGCTCGATGTTCTTGGGAGAACCGACTAGTCTTTCCAATTCACAGCGTTCTTCCCAGAGGCCACCTGGGTTTATGCAGGAAACCACTGGATCTCATCCGGGGAGTGTGGGGGGAAGGATGCTGCTGGTCTCCTGCGGGGCTTGCTCTGGCCTGGGCAACTGTCCTCTGATGTGACGCAGATGTGGATCTATCTCCTCAGTGGTTCAGGGCCGACTCTGCTGAGCTTGGGGAGAGCTGGAGTTGGCGCTTGTGGGGCTCGGGGCGTGCTTACTGCTGACTCTGTTCCTGGCGCTCCAGGGTGCTGCGACCTTGCTTTAGTGGTGTCACCTTGCAGGGTCTCAAGGCGACTCGTCTGTGCTTCCGCTTTCACACCACAGGGGATAATGAAGGCAGAACTTTCGCTTTTTTCTGAACCATGTGGCTCTGCCTCCCACCTGCGTGGTCTTGGCTATTGGTATAGAGTCTGGCGTGCTACTGGGACACCCCGCAGGGACCCTGAGGGGAAGGGAGCCATTGGATCCTGGGCCCTTGGTGAGCCTTGCACTTAATCTGACTCTTAAGGTGCTAACACTCCCACCTCTGCCCTCTCTTATAAACCTCTGGCCCGGAAAGAGGAGGCTTCTCTTTCCTCTCCTGGATCTTAGATCCTAGCTTTTGGAACTTTCAACTCCTATTCAACTGAGAGAGACTTCCAGCTGCAAAACGATAGAAATTCTATGATATTAGGCAATTCTCCAATTTGGAAATATGGAGGCAATTTGGAGCTAGAGATTTGTGAAGATGAAAGACATCATTTTAGTATTTAAAAATATTTTCTCTGAAATATTCACGAGTTTTATGTAACTACAGTTGAGCAGATATTTAGGATAGAGTACTATCACTCAATGATGCTTAATGTCAGTTATCATTGAGAAAGAAGTTTGAGAATATCTGAAAAATATTTTTTCAGAAAACAGAGTGGTTCTGTTTTGTCCCAAGATACCTGCATCATTAAGTTCATTTGCTGGAGTTTTACAAAATTTTCCTCTTCATGGTTACTGAGCAAGATGTAATAATATGCAGGTAGGTGACTTTCAGATAAATTTCAAGTCAGGAGTTTTCTTTTTTCACTCCTCCATTTTTTTTTAAATTGTAGTCCTAGAAAAGGTTGGTATACTTGTATGTGAGCAAAAGCATTCTTCAAATAATAAGATTTAGGATCCAGCATTGTGGTGTAATAGGTAAAGCACTGGCTGTGGCACTAGCATCCCATATGGTTCAAGTCCCAGCTTCTCCCCTTTAGGTCCTGCTAATGGGCTGGGTAAAGCCGCTGATCTGCTAGCTCAAGCATTTAGACTCACAAGGGAGAACTGGAAGTTCCTCCCTCCTGGCTTTGCTCTGGACAATACCAGCATCTTCTCACTGTAATTGACTTTCAAATGAATCAATGCATCTTTTTTTTTAAGATTTATTTATTTTTATTGGAAAGTCAGACATACAGAGGAAGGAGCCAGGAGACAGGAGCCTGTTCCAGGTCTCCCACACAGGTGCAGGGTCCCAAGACTCTGGACCTTCCTCTACTGCATTCCTAGACCACAAACAGGGAGCTGAATAGGAGGTGGAGCAGCTGGGATATGAACTGGCGCCCATATGGAATCCTGGCACATGCAAGGTGAGGACTTCAGCCACTAAATTATTGCACCAGGCCCAATGCAGCTTTTTTTTTTTTTAATGAAAAAGTAATAATCAATGAAGTGTGGTGGTGTTCTGACTGGCAAATCTGGCACTGCAATTTGAACATCAAAGTTATAAAAAGCAAATTCTATCAACTTCCTTGAATCCATTACCAATTATTTCTTATAAGCAAAAAGTCTCAGTGATCAATTAGTAGCATTAGATCTATGAAATATTTAACATGTAACACCTCATTAATACCAGACAGTCCCAGGGAGAATAGTATGAAATGCTTTTGTTTAAATTGCACTTTTAACTAGTTCTTTCAGCTACTTGAGCCAAGGGCCAGTTATGTCTAGTCTGCTAAAATTTCCCATGCAATCGAACAGGTGAATTACTCTTCATAGTGTTTCAAGAAATTCATGAATATAATCTTCTAAACTAGGGGTCAGTAAATTTGTTGTTGTTGTTGAAGGCCTGGGGGCTAATTCTCTTTTTCCTCCCTCCCTCCCTCCCTCTCTCCCTCCCTTCCTTCCTTCCTTCTTTCCTCCCTTCCTTCCTTCCCTCCTTTCTTCCTTCCTGGCTTCCTTCCTTCCTTCCTTCCTTCCTTCCTTCCTTCCTTCCTTCCTTCCTTCCTTCCTTCTTCCTTCCTCCCTTTCCTTCTTTTTTCAGATTTAATTATAGGAAAGGCAGGTTTACAGAGAAAGAAGAGACAAAGAGAAGATCTTCCATCCTCTGCTTTACTCCCTCACTCCCCAAATGGCTGCAATGTCCAGGACCGAACAGATCCAAAGCCAGGAGTTAGGAGAAGCTTCTACCAGATCTGCCACATGGGTGAAGGGTCCCAAGGACTTGGGCCATCTTCTGCTGCTTTCCCAAGCCACAAGCAGGCAGTTGGATAGCAAGTGGAAGAGCAGGGATATGAACTGGCAACCATATGGGATGCAGGCTCTTAGGGGTGGAGAATTAGCCAGTTGAGCTATTGCACCGGCCCTGGGAGCGAATCTTCCAGACTTTGTGAAAGCGATCATTTGCTGATTTGGGGTTTGGTTGCCTTGGTAATGAATTTTACGTACATGCTGCATACCAATAATGGTGGCAAAATCCTTCACTTGAATCTTGCTTTTTTTGCTTTACTGATTCTTCTGGAATGTACCTCTGAACATTTATACCGAAGTTGGGACTTAAGTGTTTCAGACAATGACTGTCTTCCGCACTGGAGATCAGCAGTATTCACTGTCAGAAGCCTGTGTTTGCTGAATCATTGTCTAGGCAACGGCAGTTTTAGCTTACAATCACAGGGATGGGCGCAGATACTACAGTCCTAAACTGACATTTAAGGGGAACGCTTTTGATTCCCTCAACTGACTGAGGCGGAAAAGGTGGTATCTCTTAATCAAAGACATAAAAATTGATTCTAATTATGTGTGACTTGAAGAACTGCAAGTTAAATAGGAGTTTTTAAGAGTTGGTTAAAGATGACTATACTTGTCTAATGAGCGTGATAGCATGTTAGCACTGAACAGGATGGGCTAGAGCAGATCATTTTTGACTCGTGCTGGGGGAGGTGCAGTGGCCTGCCCAGCTCCACATGGCAGGGCTGGATTCACAGGGCCAGTCCTAATTAGAAACTCAGTGATTGTCAAAGGTTGCTTAGAGGCCTGCGTAGGGGTAAATGCTTCCTGTGTTTCTTCAGGTTCACATCTGAGGGGGATAATCTGATAAGATCCCTAATTGGTCAGATCTGTTTTTCTTACTCAGTTAATAGTGCCCCTCTTATCGATGTAGTACCTACATTTTTCTAACGCATCCATTTTTCTGTGTCTGGGAAAATAAGTTAAACGTTACTCAGAGCACCTGTTTCCAAAGAAACAGCAATAAAAAATGCATGCAAAATGCTGCAAATTATATGAAGCACCTATCAAACTCTCACATATTATTCAATGTATTTCTTGTAACAGCCTTGGGAGGGAGGAATTATATTGATCGACTGATTGATCACACCCTGCCTGCCTCCTTATCCTGACAAAAAGCTTTAAGGATGTTGATGTTACTATGTTCTCATTTTACAGCTGAGGAAATTGAGACTTGGAAGTGAGGAAGATCTACCAAATTCACAGGGTGGGTGAGTAAAACAGTTCATTCTCCAAGTCAGGGTTTTCTCCTTTTGAGCCTTCTTTGACAACATAATCAGCTCTTCATTATCCTTAAAGAAAATCTTTATTACGTGGAAGCTGCCTCTTTATTTCCTGATTGTTCATCAACTCAGAGTTTCTCTTTTTGACTACCCAAGTCCCTTGGCTAACACACATTCCATTGTATCCATTTATAAACATTACACCTCGTGTAACACATCCTGATGTCCCCAGAGAGCCACATGAATATCTCATGAGTTCATTAATCTCTTCGCGATTAGAGCAAACGTCAGGCAAATTCATTATCATGAGGCACTTAGGGGACTTAGCCAATGCTAGCAAAATGAGGAAGTGTGTTCAGATTGAGGAAGTGGTGTTTGGAAACCTTATTCATACCCAATGTCAGACTGTGTGGTGCTAAATTTTCAATCCGTGCTGTGTCAGGCTTTCACAGTTAGCCCAATGATTTTTAAAATCTAATCTAATTATTATTATTGTTACTTCGAGTTTAAGCAACCATCCATGAAAGATATAGAACTTATCAAATAACATGAAACTGTTTCAAAAATAGTATTGTTTCATTTTTAATACTCAGAGGCATTTTTAGTTTCAACTATGGAGATTTTTGTTGCTCGAGAACCGTCGTATTTTGCAGGTACATTATTTGGGGAAAGATGGAAATCCGAAGGTGAGATGTGTGGTGGCTTTATAGGTTAGAGCTGTCTCCTGCAACCGTCAGCCTTACACTGCCCAAAGGGGGGTAAAGTCAGCCTTATTCACCATGAAGCAATTGCTTGAAAAATCAAATTAGCAACATGACGGATCTCAAGGCTTTGGTGACTGGTGAACTTTAATTATTATATATTTTATGTGTTTATGCTGGCAGTAAAAGTCAAGCACTCATTACAGAAATGGCAGACATGATCTTTCATAAAATGAGTGCTGGGCGGCAAATGAATAGGTAATCAGGATAATGAAAGCAAGCCAGGAAGATGTTGGAGCTCCGAGAAGACCCACACAATGGCTCCCACTGAGATGGAGGGCATAATTGCAATTGGGAAGAGAACACTTTGGGTGATCTTTTCAAATGTCAGCTGCATCCTTAAGCTCAGTGTGATATTTGGGTTATAGGGTAAAGGGGAAAAATTCTTTCATTTGACAGTGAGAAACTGGCAGGGATCGTCTTCCTTAGAGCCCCTCTTCAGGCAATTGAAAAATCGTCATAAGCAGACCTTTCAAACGCATGTTCTTGGAGATGTGGCAGAAAGTCAAACTGATTTTGCTTAGTGTATTGGATGTGTTTGATGAATATTCTTCATATCTCTGAGTCTGACAACTACACCTTAAAAATGTCGGATCTTGAGTGTGCCATGTGTGAGATGGATAAGGAATATGATATGTATCTGTTGGCATTGCATTAAGAAAGAGAAGATTACAGGGAAGGATATTTTTGGAAGTAACAAACATTCACCTGAACATTTGCATAAATATTGGACTTATAAGAAGTTGAATAACAATTTAAACACATGGAAAGATTTCCACATTCTAAAAGCTGCTGTAGTAGGTACTTTAATAATGCAGAATTCTTTTATGATGCAAATAACATCTCCTAGTGTGGAGGTGGCATACCAGTTTTCACTTAAAGAAGAACAACTCAGGGAGCATTTGTGCTGAAGTTGGTAGATAAGTTCAGTGCTCTGAATTAACATTTGATTAGAATTAGAGCGGGAGCAGTGGTATAACTGGGAACTTACCTCCACTGTATTTTGTTCAGATTTTTGTAGATGCATAGGAGTTGTGAAAAATTGTATCTTAACTTTTCACATTTTACTGCATTATATTTAGCGTGACTCCAGTTCTGAGATGAAGTGTTTTGATTTGGTTAACTAATGAGAATTAAGCCCTTAAGTAAACGTGCCTCAAGGAAACCAGAGCCGCAGGACTCCAATCAGGTTCTTTTCATTCTGCACATTTTTAAAAAAGATTTATTTATTTTTGTCGGGAAGGCAGATAAACAGAGAGGAGGAGAGACAGGGAGGAAGATCTTCGATCCAATGGTTCACTCCCCAAGTGGCCACAACGGGTGGAGCTGAGCCAATTCGAAGCCAGCACCCAGTCTCCCACGTGGGTGCAGGGTCCCAGGTCTTTGGACCATCCTTGACTGCTTTCCCAGGCCACAAGCAGAGAGCTGGACAGGAAGTGGGGCCACCAGGATTAGAACCAGTGCCCATATGGGTTACTGGGCATGTGCAAGGCAAGGACTTTAGCCACTAGGCTATTGTGCTGAGTCCTCATTTTGCACATTTTACAAAAGTGCATTTTCTCTTTCGTTCCTCCCTGTCATGAAGCTGAATATGTGCTAATGTTTCCATCAATGAGGACACACAAAACATACACTGTTTCTTGGATGCTGGCCTGCCATGGCTGTGTGACTGTGTGCTCTTGTTGGGACTGGCACAGTGACAAACAGTGCTGCAGACAGGGTGCCAAGCCTTGGGTTTTGAAGAATAGGCAGTTGAGGGACAGCCTTTTGGAGCAAGTGTTACCTAAGTGAGACAACAGGGACTTTGCTCGCTTTCTCCGCATTGGGGAAGATGTCCTGGGGTACACACACTCACAGCACGCCTGGAAGTCAGAGAGGTTGAGCCTGAGAATGAAGCAGATTGCTGCTGTCTTAATCGTGAACATCTGGCCTGCTGAACAGTGAGACACAGATTTCTGCACACTTGGTCTGTGATATTTTTGTTGTGAGCAGACCAAGACCCATGGATGGTGACAGGCACGGCAAGCAGCAATGTCCTGACTGCAGGGCAGGAGTCACTCGCCTTTTTAGATTCACTTTGCCCTCACACTTTCTTCTTTCTCTCGCAGAGTTATGTCGGGTAAAACTGACCCTACACTCAGACTCAAAACCTTTAGAATTTATGTTGCGTTTTCTCGTTATTAATATAGGAGACATTGAAAAGACATTGCATACACAAATATCTGTCTTTTAAAAACATCACTTTATAAGTTGTCTAGCATGTGTGTTGTCATTTTGTTGATACTCTGAAGCCCACAAATAAAAACAAGTCCTCTATCACATACTTCAGCAAGTGGTCCCCATACACAAACAGCTATTAATTTAATCACTGTGTTTTGAAATTTCTGCATTTTGAATATCATAGGCTCACATAAAATGTTTGCCAATAAAAATTAATGGTGTAAATGAGAGTAGGGGGAAAGGCTTAGATCAGTGAAGAAACAGAATGATTTTCCAGGACTTTACAGCGTAGCTTGATGTGGTGCACCTGGTCAAGAATTTAAAATACATGGATTATAAACCATTATTTAGCACAAGCTCTTTAAAAGCATCATCTGAATCTACTAGCAGCTTCAATTTTATTGGCAGAAACCAATCTTCATTAAAATGGTAATGTCAACAGATATGTAGCATTGAATAATAGATGCTGGCTCTTTGGGCATATGTTACTGATGATCCGCTAGAGACAACGAAGAGTCCAGCAGCAGGAATATACATTTTAAGTAGAACACCTGTATTCCTTAAGTCATTTCAGGACTGAGTCTGATTAGTAAGCTGGAAGTGTTAGCTGTCTTTTTTATGAGGCAGCAAACTGAGGTACTCAGATATAAATGGTTATTTATAAAAATTACATAATGTGGTATAAAATAGCAGTGAGACTCATCTAATTCCACACAGAAAGGATAATTGATGTGCTACTGCTCTGCTTCACAATTTAGTTTTCCCACGCATGGGAGATATGCTGGGAATTAGTCTATTCCATCTTCTTAATGAGACTTATCCATTACCTCTGATAATGTATCTGTTTTCTTCAACCAGCAGGACTAACTGCTTACAGGAGTGAAGTTTTCGGCAGTTGTTAGAAAGGAAATTTGCCAACAGGTGGAAAGGGAATAGTCTAGCTATGGATCTGTGTGGCTAGAAAAAGTGAAATGGTGGGGATACACTGCCCTTAGGAGGGTGAGGGCTTCCGCAGGCAGGTCCTGTGGAGCTCAGGAGAGCTGTCTGCTATTTTCCGTGATAATAGTAAGAGCTGCATGCATGGCAGTGTTTGCTTCCTTGATGATGTTAGAGGAAGTTTCAATAACTCTGAGAAGAGACTTGATAAAAATGGAGTGCCATTTAGTCCTGAAAGCAATTGTTACAGGGACTGGGTCTGTTTTATTCAGAAACAGGTCTGATAAGACCACATTTGACTACTCAGCCATTAAAAATAACGCAGTTCTACCATTTGTAACAAATGGTACCAACTGGAGACCTAATGCTCAGTGTAATAAGCCAATTCCAACAGGACAAATATATGTTCTTTTTTTGATTTCATACAAAATGCAAAGCAGATATATAGGTAAACATGTATATTCATGTATTCTCATAGATTAACTGCATATTGGAGACTAGCGTACTGGGAAGTACAGATTCATTGCACTATGCATCTCTACTCCTGAATAAAAGGAGGACTCTTAATGAAACTGTTAAATAGATCTTGACAGCAGGATACTAGACTTTCTACCATTGTCTATACCTGAATGCCATGCTGCACTTAAACAGCCAAGTGTTGGACTTGTGACTGTTGCTGAAGGACTATATTATTGTAATAGTATGGGGGGGAAAGTGGGAGGAGGAAAGAGGAATTACTGTGACTATGGAGCTATAGCATGGAAAATAATAATAAAATACAAAAAAGAGCACATATGTGTATAAATGTGTGTTTAAAAATTTACACATTTACTAAGTTGGCTTTTGCTCTACTTTATACAAAACTTGACATAATCAGTTTCTCACATCTGTTTCAAACCTCGGTGAATTAGCAATGGAAGCAACCCAGCTAAGCAAGGGCCTGAAATATTTATGAGCCTTGATGAATATTGTGGAAGTGCAATTTACTCATGTTTGGATAGCCAATTATATTTATCAACATCTAAATTGTTCAAAGGGTTGGTAACCTGGAGGAATCTTTACGTTGTGTAAGATGGTTAGTAATACTAGATACAATAATCTACTTGTTTCTATACGAAAAACGTGGACAATACCCTCTATGTAGATTATTAAACATAATGATGTTCCATTAAACAACAAATGGGCACAATAACATAGCAGCAGAGTACTGTGAACCACAGATCGCTGTGTGGACTTCCTTACACTTGTTGGTTTACCCTCTATAAGAGGCTACACTCTAAACCACTATAGTGAAAGTATTTTGAAGTGATTTTCCTATAGCGGTGATGGAAAAGGAAGATATACGTTATGAACATGTCCTATTGAGGCATGACCTGTGATGGAAACCAAAGCCATAGATAGATTGAAAAACGGATTCTAAATTCCTGGTTTGGTTAGGGGTCAAGTCTCAATGATGATTCACAGAGCTCTGGGGTACCCCAGCCTTTTTTTTCATACTACAGTTCTTTTAAGCTGCATGACAGGCCGGTGCTTGGGGGAACATTTCAGGTATGATAGCTAAGGCAGAGGAGAGAGAAGGCTACCCCTTAATCATGGGCTGAGATCACCAGCAAAAGTTTCTAGGGTTTTGGTAATTTCTCAGCATTTGGATTCAGTTTCCATCAGTTTTAGGCAGGAATTTCCTGTATGCATGCAGATGTGAAATGTGAACGAACCGCGTTCAAAGAAACCATATGTACTGATCTGACAGTGCCCATTATGACTCAGCACCCTCATGAGCATCAAATATTAAATAGTCTATTTCTCTTGTGTCTCTCTATGCCCCGACTTATCCTTGTCTCCTGTGATACATCGTGATATGATTCACATAGAAAGCCCCAGTCTATACAGAAAACCAAGGTTACAAAGACTCCAACGGCACAACTCTATTGTCCTTGCTCCTCTGATGAACACAGCATGAACTACTGTGTTTTTTCAGAACTGTTTCGTGACCAGAGAGAAGTTAAAACATGACAGTGAGATTCAGATAAAGAAGGTAGGGAAATAATTTAAGGATTGATATTTTGGGGAAAAAGAGAATGAAATGGTACTGATTTTGAGTATTAGATTAATATTAGACAAACTTTAGTGGTATTTAGCCATCAATATATTCTGAGTATGTGCCAGCAAATAACATACCACTTCTGAGCTTCAGTTTTATAAACCACGAAATGGAATGATATTAACGTTAAATTGTATTGTGGATCCAAAGTTTGGCCATGACCTCTAACATACATTAAGCTCTTAAGACAAGGTAGCTATTATTATCATCATTATGAAAACTACTGTGGCATGTCCGTAATTGTGCAGTGGAGTCCATTTGCAACACATTTTGAATTTCTCTTTTCTGCATTAGTCACCAACATGGATAAGGGTGAAATCCAAATCCCCAGTGCTACTTCAGGTCAAGTGTCCATTCTGATAATGTAGCCAAGGAAAGAAATAGAGTCTTAGAAAGCTGTATGGATGAAAGCGTGTCCTCCCTTTGCCCCCTCCCAAATCACACACTCAAACTCTAATGCCCAGTGTGCCAATATATGGAAATGGCAGCTTTGAGAGTAATTAGGTTTAAATGTGGCCAAGGTGGGTGGCCCAGCCATGATGGGATTAGTGTTTCTATAAAAACATGCATGAGGCATACCTCCCATCTCCTGTTCTCCCTCCTCTCCCCTCACATCCCTCCTAACCTGATGAGGATATAGCAAGAAGGTGACCATCTGCAAATGACCCTTATCAAGAACTTCATTGGGTGGCACCTTGCTCCCTAGTATCCAAAACAGTGAGAAAATATTTTCTTCTGTTTAAGCCACCTGATCTAATGCCTGTTATTATAGCAGCCTGGGTAAGCTAATACAGAGCCCATCACATTGAGAGTGTGAGTGAGAAGGCAGGCTGCTGTGAAGAGCATAGGAAAGCAGGAGGCAGTGAGGATGACAGCGTGAAGCTGTTAGGAGACCAGCATCAAGGTCAGGGCCTTGGAAAGACAGTGAGGGGCAGCCTTGATTTTAAGTGTCACTATTTAGTGTGTTTTATGTCCGTGTCTTTGCTAACTTCTCCCTGACCTGGGTTTAGGTTGAAGGACAGACTGTAATTTGGGGTGAAGATACTTTCATTTTGAAACAAGCAGGGATCATTCTCTACATCGCTTGTCAAGTTGAAAGTGAGGATGCCATGGAGGGCCCTGGCCCTGCACAACAAATTTGCAGCTGCCCAGGAACCAACACAGTAAATCACTGCCTTTATCAGGAAGGCTGCACTCAGGAATGCCACAGCAGCTTTTACCCCCATAGAACCAGTTGCTGCCTGGAACTGTGGGAGACCCATTACAACCCTGAGAATTTGATGTAGAAAAATGAGAGAAATAAAACAATTCACTTACTGAACAGAAAACACATAAAGCAACACCAGCGCTACTTTAATTATAGAGTCTTAGTCTCACCCAGGGGAAATTCATATATTCAGTTGCCAACTGTTGATTAACCAATAGCACAATGGGCAGAGAAAAACATGGTTTTCAATTAATGCTCAGAATGCCCAAGACTTGGGGTGGGTGCTCAATTAAATGATCAATATGCCAAAAAAGATGCCCCTGTCCAGGCTGGTGTGACACAGGCTATTGATTAAGTCACCTTATGTGATGCTGGTGTCTCATATCAGAGTGCTAGTTACTCCACTTCTGATCTAGCTTTCTGCTAAGGCACTTGGGAGGCAGCAAATGATGGGCCAAGTATCGGTGCCTCTGCTACCCAGGTAGAAGACCAGACTAGAGTTCCAGGTTTCTGGTTCCAGTCTGGCCCAGGCTTGGCTGTTACAATTACTTGGAGAATGAATTGAGGTCTTGCTGTGTGCGTTTCTCCTTTCTCTTGTTCTGCTTTTCAAATAAAACAAATATGTCTCTTTTTTTAATGCCCATATCCCACATTGAATTACCTGGGTTTGATTCCCAGCTCCAACTCCTGTTGCTAGGATTTCCTGCTAACAGACACTGGGGAAGCAGCCGTGATGGCACAGTATAGAGAAAGCTGTCCCAAGACCCTGAATTTGCTCAGCTCTACTCTCCAAGATAGTTTGCACACAAAAGATGGCATTCAACCAGTCCCTGAAAGCGGCCAGGGAGAGTAGGGGCTGTTACTAGTTGGTATTTCTTATGCATATTGAACACCTACTTCTTCAGAGCTGCATTATTCACTCTATGGCATTTTATTTACATAACTCAAAACCACTCTACCAGGTAGCTGCTGATTTTTATCTCCATTTCTATTTATGTAGAAACTCCAGTATGAGGAAATGAAATACAAGATGGCCTCTGACTTACTGTGATGATTCGATTTAGGAAGGTTCAACTTTATGATGGTCTGGAAGTGATAAGCATTCAGAAGCAAGCCTACTTCTAGCTTTGTATATTTCACAGTTCCAGGGCTGTGGATATGAGGGATGCTCTTGGACAGTGCTGGTGAGTGGCAGTAGTTACAACTCCCAGATGGTCCACAGTGACCTAGGCAGGAGGCTGATGCTTTGCAGTGTATCAGATGGGAATGTTCCATAGATGTACAGCTTTAACTTACAGAAATTTGGTTTATGATTAGTCACAGGGGTGTAAACCCTTCATAAGTCAAAGAGCATCTGTAATTTGTGTAATATCATACAGCAAGAGACATTTGTTTCTCTTTGTGGCAGAAAGGAGATCACAAAACCTACACAAAGAAAGAACTGTAGAGGCTCATTAAAGAATCATTAGTTCTGTAGATGGAGGGTCACTGTGGCAAAGTGATTAAAACAAAATATGGAGGTGGCAGCGTATGGCCCAGGCCCCTTCCTTTGATTTCAGGAGTGTTATACAAAAGAGATGATGGTCAGGCCAGCTCTGCAAAGCATGGAAATGAGTTGTGATTGTTTGCCCATCAGTGACCACAACTACATTTCTCCCTCCATTCTAATTGATGTCTTATTTGTAAATACTCATTTCCTTTATGGCTTGGAACTTTTATAACCGGTCTCTTCTAATTTAACCAATTTTCTAAGGACTACTGTGTCATAGGGGAAACTAGCAACATTTTGAACATCAAAGGGTGAGTTTAAACTAACAAAGTAAAACACAATTTACATGGGTTTTAAAAAAACCTCAACCCTTCTTTTCTCTCTTGCCCTCTCTCCTTCATTTCTCTTATAGTTAAGTACATATGTGATTAGGAAAACTCAAATCTATGGATAAAATAAAGACAATCATCAAGGCAGGATACAGTACAAAGGCCATACTGTGAGTAGAGGCTAAACATGACTGTACTGGAAGGGGATCCCTCTCTGTATCCAGCAGCTGCTCTGTTTTACTTAACATGTATTACTTGGCAGGAGTTCTTGACAACTACAATGAGATATGAAGCTACAGTGTATTTGTCATAGTGATCTATGTTTTCCTTTGGGCTTTATCCTCAACATGGACGCACACACACACAAGCCAAGACAAGCTGGGGAGTGTTTTTCTTTGTCTTATCCTCTGATCATCCTGTCACACCTTGTAAGAGTAACATTTTGTAACAAATCATCTTGCAGTCATGAAAATTATTTGGAAGACTTAAAAAAAAAACAAGAAAAAGCCATCTCAGACATTTTGAGGAAATATACTGGCCATCTTATGTACATATCTAAGCAAAATCCTGGTTTTGATTCCTGTATCATTTAGTGCCTTCGGGTATTTTTCTAACTGGCAAAAGTGGCTTCAGATTCCTGTTCAAAGAAAAGTTTCAATTAATTAAAACTGGCTTCCTCACCACTCCGGAAGGAGTCAGTTGAATGATGTAGAGAAGTTCTTGTTACAAAATCATATTTTGCTTTTCAGTTAGTGGAGTCTCATGGATCTTTCTAGATGAACAAGATTCCGTTGGTACTACTGTCTTCAAGATCATTTAACATAAAAGAACAAAAAAACCAAAAGACACTTTAACTCTTGGCCATACATACAAGTTCCGTCATGGCCAGGTTTGACATCCATGCTACGTACGTAGATGTACGTAGATGTCATTTCAGAAGTTCTTAGGTGATGGCTTGCTCTAGATATTGACTCACACAGCTTCTCTGTATGATGCCATAAAACTCAGATTTCAGAATACACCTACAAATTTTTGAAATGTTCATTATTAATTTTATATATCCTTTTTACTTGACGGTAAGTAAATGATGCCTTTGGTCATAACACTTTTTATAGCTATTAGTCTTCCTACGTGCTCTTCAAAAATTCCTCAAGTTGTTAAACTTCCAGTGTTCAAAGAAGTTCCCTAATCCAGCATGCAACATAAATAAATGAACTTTTCTTTTGAGTAGAAAACATTTTCTCTGTGTTTTACTTACCTCACGATGATACTGTAAGACTTAAGATTTAAAGTCTTAATTTCTGGAATATGATTAAGATACATACTTTCAAATATCAAGTTATACTGAATGCAATTTGCAACTGGCAATGTAAAACTAACTTTTATGTTTAATATGCTGTTTCTCTGAATGACTTAAAATGTTTTACGTGACCATATGACACAGTGCTTGAACAGCAGCTACGTATGGTGCCTTTTGAGTGTATGTGATTAACCGTTACACAAAAAACATAATTAAGTCAAAGGGTGATTATTGACTTTTCCCAAATTGCTCTCAGTCCACTTAAAGAGTAATTATTATTCACATACTGCATGCTGGGCACTTAGGCAGTGCAGGGACCAACGACAAGCAATGGGAGATGGTCACGGCACTTGCCAAGCAGAGAGTACTTCGGCGGACACGGACATCAGTCAAATAATCAGATCGATGTAATGCTATAGTTGAGATAAAAGTTACACCTGGGCATTATTTGTGGAGTCCATCATAAAGGCATTTGATTTCCTCAGAAAATTCCAGGGATCAGAGGGGACAAATACATCTTTGGAGCGGTCTTCCAATTCTTAGAAGAAATTGATTGCTTTCACTGTTAAACTAAAATAAAGCTGGATAGTAGAATTTATTTATATGGAAAGGATTCTTTTTGACCTCCAGGTACATTCTATGTGCTTTTAAACATTTACTTCTAACTGCCTCTGTGGAGAAAGTGAACTTTAGATAAATATTTCAAAAGTGTTATGATAACATCAAATGGATATCATGTCATAGATTTCTCTTTTTCTGTGGAAGATAAAAGAAAAAAAGCTCTATATTTCACTACATTTAACAGCACCTTTTCCTGCTTTTAAGAAAATTTTATTGTCATATCTCTATAATACAGAGCAGTAGTTCAACATAAGTAATACATGTGTGAGAGAAAATCAGTTTGGATTTCCATCTCTTTAGACACTATTTTTTTGCAATTTTTACTGTATCTGTTCCTGATGAAAGTTCATATATGAGTAAATATATACAATCTGTACTAATCAAATAAGAGCCATTAAAACTTCCCTTAATCATTACTGTATTTTGGGACCTTCAAATTTCTCCTATTTACTCATAAAAGAGGATATTGTATACTGTGGTCATACCACTGTGTGATACAACCCAAGAACTTACTTCTAGTACCTAACTGTGTTTTGGTATCCAGCATCCAACATTCCGCTACTGCATTGTCCCCTTCCATTCCCAGCCTTCAGTACTTGCTATTCTAGTCCTGATGGATTTTTATTTAGCCTCTACAAAGAAAGGAGAATATGTGATGTTTGCCTTTCTGTGTCTGACTTGTTTCACTTAACAGAATGATTTTTCAATTCTCTCTATTTGCTGCCAATGACAGAATTTCACTTTTTAAAGCTGAATAATATTCCAATGTGTATCTATATCACTGTTTTGTCTTCCATTTGTCTGATGATGAACACACTTTAGTTGAATCCATATCTTTTCTATTGTGGAAAGTGCTGCAATAAACATGGGAGTGAATGTATCTCTTTAATACAATGATTTCCTTTTCTGTGGGATCTATATCCAGCAGTGAGATTGCTAGATCTTATGGTAGATCTATTTTTAGCTTTCTTTTCATTTGCATTCCTAGCTACAGTGTTAGAAGTGTCCTCCTTTCTCTGTATCCTTCCCAGCATTTGTTACGTTCTATCTTGGTTGTAATAACTGAAATGGGGTGAGATGACATCTCCATGTAGTTTTGAACTGAATTTCTCAGGTGATTCAAGATGTTGAAAATTTACTCATAGACTTGTTGGTGATTTTGATATCTTTTGAAAAATGTGTATTTGGACCATTTGCCTGCTTAAAAATGAGACTAAATTTTGTTGTTGAACTGTTTGAGTTATTTTATGTATTCTGAATATCAATGTTTCAATGGATCAGTAGTGTCTCAATGTTTTCTCCTTTTCTATTGTTGGTGTCTTCACTCTGTTGATTGTCTCCTTTTCAGTGTAGGAGCTTTTAGTTTGATAGAATTGTAGAGTTGATTTTTGTTTTTGTTTTCTTTGCTGTTTGAGTCTTATACAAATGAGCAAGCAAGCAAAAAATCATTGCTTATGCCTCTTCCTTGAAGTATTTCCTCTATTTTTTTTTCTTTAAGAGTGAGTGGCCTTTGTGGGGTTGGCATTGTGGTGCAATGGGTTAAGCCTGCATTTAGGAGTCTGGTCTCTCAGTTTGGAGTGCTGGTTTGATTCTTGGCTGCTAATGCACTCAGGAAAGCAGCAGAGGGTAGCTCAAGTATTTGGGCACCTGCAACCATTTGGAAGACTCCTGACTTGGGGAGGCTGGGCTGCTATGGCCATTTGAAGGGAGTGAAGCAGTGAATTAAAGATCTCTCTTTTTCTATTTACTGCTGTCTTACTATCATTGCCTTTTAAACAAACAAGTAAATAAATCTTTAAAAACATATATCCTTCTCCTGCAAGAACCGGCATCCCATATGGGTACCAGCTAGTGTCCTGGCTTCCCATCCAGCTCCCTGCTTGTGGCCTTGGAAATTAGTGGAGGATGGCCCAAAGCCTTGTGACCCGGCACCCATGTGGGAGATCTGGAAGAAGCTCCTGGCTCCTGGCTTCGGATTGGTTCAGTTTTGGCCATTGGTGGCCATTTAGGAAGTGAACCAGCAGATAGATCTTTCTCTCTGTCTCTCATTTGTGTAAATATATCTTTCCAATAAAAATAAATAAATCATACGTATATATAGATATATTTACACACACACACACACACAAAGAGTGGCTTTTTCATTTTCTTCACTTTGTAGCTATTTCCTGGTGGAAATAATAGAAAGTCATTGGAGAGCATAACATGTATTTGTTAAACTAGTACTTAGTAACTTTCCCTTTCTATAACCAAATACTTTCTGTGACCCATGAACTTCAATATTGTGCTTGTCCTTTTTCTTTCCCAATGTAAAATTTAACTTTTAGAATATACCATCTATGGATATGTATGCAGAAACATTTACATTCCATGCCTTTCACACAAAAACATGAGCTATTCATACTTTTACTATTTGCACTATATTTATTTACCTTGAAGTTTCTTTCAGATCTCATAGAGTCAGACAATAAAAACCTACTACACATACAGTGATAGACAAACCTGCCTGGGACCATTTTTGGGTAATCCACTCTTAATCATTTAAAAATTTTAGCACTGCAACAAAAATGACAGACAAATCAATGAAAGAAAAAATTGGAGAAACTACACCATAGCTGAAGCAATTGCAGCATTCATTATTGGTATAATTGAAAAAATAATTGTTTTCATTTGTAAACAACCTGCTTAATTGGTTAATTAAACTTAGCTCCATATTTAGCTTCTGAGACATTGTAAAAGAAAAGCTCACCCTGGCTTAACATTTCTAAAATTCAAATGCAAAATAGAAAGTCCACATTCAATGCTCTGTTACAGCGGTTTCCATGCATGGGGGATATGCTCTTAGGAGACAGGGCCAGCCACGACTTTTTGAGAATCTTATCTCTAGAAGTGATTTCCTGTCCTCACTTACAGGTACCACCTGTCATATGTGAAAAGCATGCATCAATCTCTCCTGTGTAATCTAGTTAATGAGAGTTCTATGGCTGAGGGATGTACCGAGCAAGTAAGAAAGAACAGTTTTCGCAGCCCCTCCCCCCATATAATATTGACTTCTACTTTCATTCTAAGAGTTCAAAATCTGCTGTGATTCAGGCAAAGAAATCTACTTCACATTGGTTAGAATATCAATGACAAGATTCTTAAGAGAGCATTTTCCTGGGCCTGGTGCAGTAGCTCAGCGGCCAAGGTTCTCCCCTTGCATGCACTAGGATCCCATATGAGTGCCAGTTCTAAATCCGACAGCCCCCTTTCCATCCAGCTCCCTGCTTGTGGCCTGGAAAAGCAGTCGAGGACAACCCAAGACCTTGGGACCCTGCACCGGTATGGGAAACCTAGAAGAAGCTCCTGGGTCCTGGCTTCGGATTGGCTCATCTCTGGCCATTGCAGCCACTTGGGGAGTAAATCAGCAGATGGAAGGTCTTCCTCTCTGTCTCTCCTCCTCTCTGTATATCTGACTTTGGAATAAAAAATAAAATAAAATAAATGAATTTTTAAAAAGATAGCATTTTCCCTTGGAAAATTCATATTGATCAAGTGGTTGTGAAAAAAAGATGATGATGACAGTAGCAATTACTGTAGCTTACAGCTATTGAAGACATCTATGGATCATGACTATGGTGCTGTGTTCTTTACATGCATTATTTACTTTCATCCTCAGAGATGCTGAAAGTTACTACCAATAGCTGTATTTTACACGTGAAAGGACTGAGGCTAGGAGAGGTTAGGATGCTCACTCCATGAGGGTACAGCTTGCAGGCTGGTTTGCTGCCGGTGCCTAGGACAGCACTTGGACTCACTGCATATAAACACTTTACACTTGAACATTCAGAAATTGGATGAATGAATGGTTTACTTGGGATCTGTATGGGGCAAATTCAGGAAAGTGTGAAGTAATAAAACGGACACTGAAGATGTAGGGGATCATGAATAACACTGCATGAAAATAACTGAAGAAGAAATATGTAAATTAAAAAGTAGAAGTTCCACATTTCCCTTGCTCTCCTTTTCCCAAAACAATTTCCCAGACTTATCAGCTCAATGTGTGTCTTTTTATCAATACTAATCTCAATACTACATCTTTTTCTAATATTTCACTAAGAAGATCATATCAGAGAGCTATTATACCATTTATTTTTTAAAATTTAAGAATAATGGAGCCATGGAACTCTGTGAGTGCTAGCATTTCATGCTTTACCAACTGCCTGAAGTTCCACCCCATGGATGTGCCATCATTGATTTAAACACTCTTTTGTTGTCAGACATTCAGATTGTTTTTTAATATCAACAAAGCTGAAGTAAACCTCCTTGTATCATTCTACATTTGTTCAAGTACACTAGCAGAAAAAATTATAGAGCTTAAATTGTTAGTTTGAGGGATAAATGTATTATAAATGTTAACCCTGATTGCCAACCTCATCCCAAACGAGGCTGCAGTAATTTACTGAAGAAGTGCTCTTAAGATGCTTTCCCAGGCCACAAGCAGGGAGCTGGATGGGAAGTGGGACTGCCCGGATACGAACTGATGCCCATACAGGATCGAGGCACATGCAAAGTGAGGGCTTTAGACATTAGGCTATTGCACCAGGCCAGAAACCACTGATTTTTGAGATTCTTTTCCTCATAGGCAAAATAAAGTTGCAAGAGGGAGCTGAAACCAGCCCTGATACATGGACAATTGTGTTGAAGCTAAATTATCATTATATTTTCATTGACTTGCTATAAATAATATCCTTTTAAATTCTCAAACATGTGTATTTTCTTATTTCAGCTTCGTGATACTTCCGTTCGGTGTGAAGAACAGAAGGATGAACTGAAGCTCAAAAGGTGGAATGTGGGAACGGTCCTTATTATTGATATTTACATTGAGCCCAGAATTCAACCAAGTAATCAGGTCAACTTGTACATAGAAAAAGAGGAAGTAATATTTGTTAAGCTCTTCAAAGTTTTTAGGTAAATGCCCCAACGGGATGGATTTACTGAAATATGGTTCTTGCCAGGTGCTGTGGATATGGTGATGACTGCAGAGGCCAAAGGCAGCCTTTCACACATCTGCTGTGACCAGCAGCATCTACTATACATTCAGAGGGAATGAGATTTAAGTCTTAGAGACATTGTGTGGATAGAAATTACTGACCCCCTTTTCTGTTTCTGATTGTAGATCTCACCCAGGGTGGGGATGAATGTAAGGACATAAGGCATTTCCAACAATGAAGCCTGTTAAAAGTGGGGCAATTCATGTTTTATCTGCCTCTAGAAACTTTCACAGCCTTATTCAGTGAACAAATTAGGGAGCTGTGGTTTGAAGAAAGTGAAAGTACACTACTCCATGTGGCATGAAGAGGATTCAGAGAGGATCTCTGCAGAATTGGCTTCCTGGACTGTGAGCTAAAGTTGAAGCAATGGTGCCTCTTTTGTGGCAGAGACCCTGATTGATGGTACGGCCTGTAGAAGGCAGAGGAGACACATACTGTGTGCTTATCACAAGCCTACAGAGTGACAGTGCTATCTTTACTAAGGACGATTTATGGACAAGAAAGACATGGCTTGGGTTTTGTGAAACAACTATGTGAAGTCACAGGAGTGTCACCAATTCTCACAAAGCAAGTTGTGCTCCTTTCCCCTTCTGCTCCTTCTTGAGGCTAGTCAGATCCTTCTGATGGTTGTTTGCTTTAGGAAAATATACCTGTTGTGTATCATAGGGGCTAAAGCATCCACGATGTGCTTTCTGGTGAGAAGCAACTGCTCCTTCGTCAGAACTTCCTGTTGTTCTGTCTTCCTGTCGTGCTCTCTCCCCCTCTCCATTGGCTGTTAAGCTGCTCAGGCTCAGGTCCCAGGTGCTCTTTTATTTGCTTATGTTCTAACTAATGTTACACATTCTTGTAGCTCACAGAGCTGTCTTCATGTTGATAAATCCTAAATGTGCTGCCTGTCCCAACTGGTTTCCTAAAGAGCAAATGCCCAGTGTGTTCTTCACCTTATGTTCTTTGTCTAAATAAGTTTCATCATCTCCAAGGTGCATATCTGCAAGTTATCCCTTTTTTTCATAATGGAGCTTCCTTCTACCCAAAGTCATCCTTGACTCCTTCGACAATCTCCACATGCTATTGATCATTTCATTTAGTAGGCACCTATTAAATTGGTCCCTACTGCATACTTAAAATTCACCCATTTGAATCACCTCTACAGCTACCACCACGGATCAAGTCATGGCCAATTCCAGCATTCTTTTATCTAGTCTTTAAGTTTCCATTATCCTCCCCACCCCCCTTGGTTGTATCTACACACAAAATTCTGAGAGATCCTGTTAGACTATATGATATCACACCATTTACAGACTTATAAGTCTCACACGCTCCATGAATTATAAAATAAATGCTTGATATGACCAAACAAGTTGGCTTGATTAACCCTCCACTGCTCTTGAGTTGTCTGTCTTCTCTCTAATCTCACTGGCTTCCAGTGTCTTTCTTGAGACTTTCCGCATGCTATTTCCTCTGTTCCCCCCACCCCGCCTTTACTTGACTAATATCTACAAACTCTTCCAGCCTGAGCTCTTGACTCCTCTATTAAAATCACCAGCTGAATTGACATCCCACAATCTGTTCATAGTTCTGGCCAAAACATGTCATTGGGCCACAATCTAAGTTAATCAGGACTGGTAAATAAATCTGTCAGGGATATAAACTGTGTAGTGATGAATAGTAATACAGTCTACAACAATTAGTCCACAGGAATACTATGAAGGTGAGTGAAGGTCAAGTTCCTTTGTTTCTTATTAGAATTACATCAACCAAGTGTAGAACACGGTGGTTGCCTATCTTTGTAGAGATTATGGCAGCATTGTTAACAAGGGCAAGGTTACACACTCAGGAGCAAGAATATGTGTTACTCTGACTCACTACTGATAGCTGCACAGCCTTGGACAAACAATTTGTTTTTGATACAGTTTCTTTATTTCTGAGATGGAGATGATGTGGAATGCACTGTCTGGGTTATTACCAAGATGATTTACATTAAAATTTGGAAGATGCACAGAGCAGTGTCAAGTACCTTAGGACTGTATTAGATCTCAGACAAGAAACATTTTTCTAGATTTTGTTCACTGATTCTTTCATTGCTTTTAAGTATCTATTGTGTGCCAATCATTGCCCTATGTCTCTTGGGTCAAAACAGGGAGCCTTTTAGAGAGGGAATATTTGGATGTTTAATTGGATTCTTTTTGCCGCACACGGAAATTTTCTCCAAATAATGCCTTTTGTTTTTCTTCTTTCTCTCTCTCTCGGAAAGGAATCATGGTCTCAGTACTTAGAAGATTTATGTAAGGTTATGGATGACTTTCCTACCTTTCTTCTCACTCAGCATCCTCATTCAATCTCTGCTAAAATAGTTCTCTCTCTGGAACACTGAATGGTTTCCTTGCTTTGTACAGAGTGCTAGACAGTACTTTGTGGATATGGCCATGAACAGCAGACATGACAGTAACAGCAAAAATAAACACAAAAATTTGCTGGTCTTTAACATTCACCTGAGAAAAACAGTACATTTTAAATTCTCACTAAAGTAGTCATGTGGGCTGGCTTATGCTGAACTGGTTTCCAAATGAGATAGTATAGAAAAAAAAACAATAACATTATTATATTGACTAGGCTAAGCCAACATGATTCTAAAGAACATGTGCTTGTATTCTCTAATGGAATCTATCATTTGATGCCTCTTATATCTTAAATCATAATTTGAACTGGGAACATTTCCATCATTTTTGAAAAGAACCAGTTACATGGATCAATGTAGGGAAAATTACATTTTCCAAAGAAGCAATATCAATTTTATATGTAATATGGAGTTCTATGTAGAAAATGAAAGAACTTTAAAAAAACCAGTTGGTGCATTTATTTCTTCTAGCAGAAGATTTGATCTATGAAATTAAAAAAAAGTTTCACATGGAAAGGAAATTGTTGATTGTATATGTATCACCTTTTTTTTTGTTTTTTTTTCCCCCACTTTGTTAGATGGTGATGAATTTTTTTAGTTTGTATAGTGTTGAAGGCAGGAGTGATAAAAGAAGGGTGGATGTTCTATTTGAATAGTGAAGACACAAGACTTGGGAAACTGGAACAATGATTTTTTGTGTGTGTGTGGTGAAATCAAATGTGTACTCAGAGAAATGGCAGCTTTATATACTGACTCAATTTGCTTAGTCCCAAACATTCTCTTTCTTGGAGTCTTTAATCTTTTGTATAGAAGCTCATCCTTGACAGTTTGCCTCTCATTAAGCTAAGGAGTCCTGGGGCCTGATTTGACAATGCATCTTGGTCTTACGATGACAGGTGCAAAGTATTTCATGAACTGTGACTTTATTGGAATTTCTAAAAGTCATGCTCACACGTGCATACTGACACATCATTGTGCTTGGATGATTAGTGTGGCAAAGACTTATTTATATGTAGTGTTGCATTTTATCCACACAAATATTTTATTAAAAGCTCCAAATTTATTCTGGTACCTTCTTAAGGATGAATGTTTCTGTGTCAGGGCAAAAATTAACAGTTTGTAATGTTCCCAGCTGAACTTTCCTCTGTAGTTTGCTTAAAAGAGATTTAACAGAATTTTTTTTTATTGTAGCACATTCTAACATTTTTATTTTTCATTATTTGTGTTTCCTTACTTGTCTGACAGGCACACACCACTGAGATAAAAAAAAAATTCATGTCACAGGCTCTTGTCTGGGCTGTCAGCATTTAGGATTCTTCAAGTTTATTCCTCTGCAGAAAGCTGACGGACCAGTTCAAAAGGCAAAACTCACATGTTGTGATTTCAATTTTATTTAGGAAAGACTGAGATTTTGATGATTCTGACTTTATGTATATAATCACATGTTGTAATTTTCAGTATGAATGAGTAAAATTAGCTCAGCCATTGACAATCTTGTAGCCAAGAGGTAAATAGCAAATGACTTTACCCACTTAGGAAAAAACAGCTTACTAGGGCTTGGTGCGATAGCCTAGTAGCTAAATCCTCACCTTGCATGCTCCAGGATCCCCTATGTCCTGGCTGCTCCACTTCCAATCCAGTTTCCTGCTTGTGGCCTGGGAAAGCAGTGGAGGAAAGCCCAAAGCCTTGGGACCCTGCACCCTGAGAAACCTGGAGGAAGCTCCTGGCTTCTGGATTCGGATTGGCTCATCTCTGGCTGCTTTGGCTACTTGGGGAGTAGACCGGTGGCAGAAGATCTTTTTCTGTCTCTCATTCTCTCTGTAAATGTGAATTTCCAATACAATAAATAAATTTTTAAAACCCAGCTTCTTAAATGGACGTACAAACCAACAAAATGACTTTAACCTCATGAAGCATTATTCTAAGAAAGAGAAAGGAACAAGAAACAGTAAAAGCAGAAAATTGTTTCATATAGAATTTAGTCCCAAGCAGAATGCTGTTGTGTATACTAACCTAACCATTTGTCCCAGCTTGCCTCTGGAAATGAACTACGATCACTCTGATTTTACAATAATAAATGAGTTGAGATTGAGTTCCAGTGAGTTGCCCACAGTTTCCCAGCGGAAGGTTGAAGGGAATCAATGCAAATCGCAAGATGCATTAACTCCTAAACCTATTTACCTGATTGAAGTACACTTACAGAGAAAGAATACCTTCAAAAAGAGCTAAAAACAGATTTGGGGACAAGGTAAAATCCAACTTTTGATGATTGCTAATGAAAATTAGCATGATTACTGCTCCGCAGCCTGGGCTACCTTACTCTTATCCATCCTGCATAAACTGTTTTAATTCCCCAAACCTGAGTGGTAGATAATTGTTTGCATTTATTAAATGACTTGACCATAGGGTAATTGGCATTGACATATTCTCCTGAATTTGAAACACTGTAGCCAAGTTCAAATCAGCATTTACTTAGTGGCAACTATTGATAGTTGAAGGGAAACTCAGAAAAAAAAACAAAACAAAACCACAGAACGAAGCTCTGAGTTCTTTAGGATTTGAGGAAGTTGATTTCCATAGATAGGTATTTATAGATATGCGCATAGAGAGGCAGCGAGGGAGAGCTCTGCCTGAACACCTGTTAATCACAGTTGGACATACATGTAATTTTTTTTTTAACGATTTATTTTATTTTTATTACAAAGTCAGATATCCTGAGAGGAGGAGAGATAGAGAGGAAGTGGAGCTGCCGGGATTAGAACCAGCGGCCATATGGGATCAAGGCGAGGACCTTAACCACTAGGCCACGCTGCCAAGCCCCATACATGTAATTTTAAAAGCAAGTCCAAGTAAAGACATCTTATTTTGTTTTCACAGGCAGGTCATTTCAGAAGCCAGGGAAAGTTATGTTCCTGAGATCTTCGTTTTGGTTCACCCTGCACACAAGGAAACCAGAGCACATTTGAATGCTCAGAGCAGAGGTCAGACAGAAATGTCTGTTGTTCAGTGCTGTGGTGGTGCCTGGGAGGCAGGCGGGTGGACCTGCGTGGGCCTGCCCATGGTTTGATGCTGCTCTGTGGGCCCTTCACAGGGCATATACAGGAACTATGGAGTGTCCAAAGTGTCAATCTGATAGCGAAAAGAAAATGATACAGCAGGGTGTGCCCACCGTTGCATTTCCTACAAGTGGCCAGTTGTTCAGGGAGACAATTACATTGAAAACTAAATCAGGCATTCTAGAAAAGTCTTCCTGGATTTATGGAAGAGTGAGGGAATAGCAGGAAACATTCTGGGATTCTAAACAACCAGTACTTGCGTTGAATTCAGCTGGGAGAGTAGAAAAGCTCACTGGTGCTGCTAAGTCATGACATTCCCCGTGTTGGTGCTGTCCTTTCAGATAACTTTTCTCTTTCTTAGTCTGCAGTTTCACTGCTATTTTGTTGGATGTTTAAAAAGTGGCCTCACCTGTGCATGACAAAGCACATGCTTGCTTGGGATGTGCTGTTTTCTCAGCAGCACTATGGTGAGAAGGTAAGGAAAGAACATTTGTGTGTTACAGCAGTGTGAGAAGCTGTCCTTTTCAAAAGCATTTTTGCAACGTGGCCATTAGCTGCTGATGGAGTTGCCATGGTTATGAGAGGTCCACTGTGGGAGAAATCTTCATTTATTATCAGATTTTGACAGCAGCAGTCACAATGCTTGATGGTGGTGGTGGGGGGAGCATAAGAACAACAATATAAAAAAAGAGCCTCAGCCATGTTAGCTCCACAAAGAGTTGAGTTATAACATTAAAGATATTCAACAATAAAATCATGGATGAGTTGAGTGCCAAGAAAAATCTTATTTTTGAAATAAAATGTATTCCTGTAAACAGCAGAGGCAGAAAATGATAGTTTACTAAAGAAAGAAGGGGAAAGGCAGCAGGCAGAAACCCACTGAGTTGAACGTGATTAAATTATTTCATGTAATAGTTTGCAGCATTTAGTACTGCTTCCTATGTGTTCTTTCTCATGCAAAAATCTAGATGATTTAAGCTACTGCTGTAAGGGTTATTGAGCTTCAGATGTCTCTCCTGATATTTGAGTACAAGCAAAAAGCCTTTGTAGTAAGTGTACCTGAAAGCCCTGGAAACATTATTGTCACATAAAAAGTATAATAAATCCCATTACATGGGCTTCATGCTGCTGCGGACTCACACCGTCCATACGAAACATCCATGACATGCACTTTAGCTTTCTGCTTTGGTCTTAGCACTGTCATGGGAAGTTGATGGGGTGTTCGTACCTCTAGAATAACAGACAACTTCTCTTGATGGCTCAGTGTTTAGAGACAAACTACAGTTATCTCTAGTCTCAAAAGTTTAAATATGGGATCAATTAGATGGAATTAATTTCTAATTTGGTCAGGAGGAAACAAAGAAGCCTTGCTGGATTCTATGCATCTGTGCTGTTTGTCAATAGGCTGAGCAGAGGCAAAGCCCAGTAGAGAGAGAGAGAGGGAGTGTCCCAGGGATAAGGTCTGTCACAGCTCCAGCACTGGCAGCATAAAAGCTACCAGGTGCATAGGAAGAAGGCTGGTGGCAGTGGAAAATGTGAGTTTTTTTAGATACATCAAAGGGAAATGAGGAATCCTGGGGGGATGCCTGTATACCTGGCATGGGCCTCTAAATTGCAGGCTCAGTGCTTTCCTCCATGTCATTGCTTCTGCATGACCTGCAGCTGTCACTGCCCAGGGCGGCCCTCTCAGAAAGCTTGCCCCTGGTCCTGAGTGAGCTTGCTTTCTTCCTTGCCTGCTACTGTCTGTTTCCTCTGAAACAATTTACCCGGTCAACTTTTAAACCCATGCTAATTTTATTGTGGTTTCAAAGGGCAGTCAGGGGACAGGTTCTTTACAGATCAGATGCCAGCTGCACAGGCTCATGGATCTTCATCAGCTGCACGCAGCTCCTCAACCTCACCTCCATCTTCTTAGCCTGGTGGATGCTGCCTGAGTTTTTCTCCCGGGCCTCGCTCTAGCTAATAACCTATTGCACTTGCGATTTTCATCCTCTTTGCTCCACTGACCCTACTCCCCTTAGGTCACTAATGACTCAGTTGTCGACTACAACAGATAATTTTCAGGTCTGGCCTTCTTGGCCTCTGTTCTCCCAGTCCTACGGGTGTCTCTCTTTTCTAACTTGATCCTGCGGAGTTCTCATTCATGGAGCAGTGTATGAATTTCCAGCACAGAGCTGTGTTTTGACCACAAACCTTGAGGTAGGCATAGATCAAGACACTGTGAGTTAAGAAGTGCCAGCAACTTACTCAGGAGACAGCTGTTGGCTGAACACCTCTAAATGATTTTACAGGGCCAGCCTTGGGCCATTAGGAAGGCTTTTCCAGACTGGCCTCCTGGAGAAGCTGCCCTCCCTGGTTTCAAGTTGGTGCTCAGCCTGTGCATTGCCCCCCTTTGTGGGAAGTTACAGTCAAGGTTCAGGCCCTCTTGCCTGTTACACTTGTATGCACAGCTCCATTCTGAGCTCAGGTGCTATCTTTCTGAGCTCTCTCTACTGAAGCGCTGATAGGGGCCCTCCCAGCAGGTGTTTCGGCAGAACTCTCCTGATGAGGGGTGAATTGAAAGGTTGGAAACACCTGCTTGTAGTTGGACTCCGTGTCTATCCCTTTCCACGATCAGCTCTTTTTCGTTCTCTCACCAGCCCCTCCACTCTGGCCTTGGATGTGGGGCTCCCTCCGCAGTCAGATGATCCCTCTTGTGGGCAGATGGTGCTCCTTCTGGTGTGCTGCTCCACAGGTAAGAATGGCCCAGTGGCTGCGGGGGTGGGGTGGAGAAGCCAAGGCTTCCTCCAGTTCAGCGTGGTGCATTTTATACCAGGGCACTTTACAACGTTCATGGGAATAGGGAATGAAGGGACAAGTCTATTTTGGTGCAAAACAAATGAAATTCATGTAGAGCATTCTCATAAGCAGTGAACCTGTGAACTTTAAAAAAAAAAACCCTTTTATGCATAGATTTTGAAATTTTGGAGTGAAATGCACTTACCCTTACAAAAATTTTATTTGAGAAGCAGAGAAAGAGGCAGGGGAGGAGGGGAAGAGAGATCCCATATCCGGTCTTCTGGTTCATTTTCAAAATGCCAAGAGGCCAGGAATTCAATCCGCGCAGGCAGCAGAGCCATAACTCTATGAGCTTTCCAAAGGGGTGCTCTCATAGGAGGCTGAACTCAGCAGCAGAGTTAGGATTCAAACTGGGGCTCTCAGATTCAGGGTGAGGGCATTGAAGCCACTCCTTAACTACTGTGCCGAACGTTCATCCCCAAAACAAATTTGTTTTTTCGTTTTTTTTCCCATGAAATTTTTGAGGCAGCCTTGACCTGTAGTCAGTGATTTAAGACTTGACTATTGCTTTTGTATTTGGCTTGTTGCTTTAATCAGTTACTGTGAGACGTGGTGGCTTAACTCCCTTCAGCTGAGCTTCTACGCGTGCTCTTAGCCAAAAGGCTGAGAAGCGATTCAGCTGAGCTTCTGAAAGCTACCCAGTTCACACGGTACAAGTTGGAGCTAGGATTAAAAATCAGTTTGTTAGACTAAAACAATCTGAGCTCGTAACCACTGTCTAGGCTGCACTCATATTTTCTGTGCAAGTTTTCTGAATTGCTTTCATGGGACCTACATCCCTTGTTTGTCTTCAGTCTTGTGCAATTTTACTTCCCCTAAGAGATTTATTCTCTCCTATGAATTTCATCACTGCTTGTAAGATGATGACTCCTAAATCTTTATTGCCAGTTCTTTTCTCTCTTCTGAGCTTAGAATGGTAATTCCCACTGTTTCATAGACAGATTTGCTTGGGTGTTCTAGCAACCACTCATCCATGTATTCATTCATCATAGATATAGTTAATAACCTTATTGAGTATTTTCTATGTGCTCTAAAGTAGGCTTCAGAGATTCAGGGGCAAAGAAGGAAGTGTAGCCCTTTCTGTTCTGGAACTTGCAAACACACTATTTTAGAGGAAGATGCTGAACTGAAGCCATTTATTTATACATGCACCAAGGACCATGAATCAATTTGAAGAGTGCTATGGAGTGTTTATAAGAGGTAGCAAGAGAGGGTACAGCAGAGATAAAGGGTGTCCGAGGCAACGGAACTGGGAGTAAATCGCTAAGTACAGAGAGGGTGTGCTTCTAGCTGTACCTCAAAACCCATGCTTTTTTTTCTTTCATAAACCCTAGACTTGGTATATTTATTTTCCAGTTTTTTCCCCACCCCTTTTCTCCAGGTCATAAATTGGTGTTTGCTAGTAGATTCTGACATTTTATACAGCACATCTTTAAGCTCTCTGTTGAATGTGTATGTTCTTGAGCTCTCAGACAACCTCACTGGAAGTCCCAGAGCAGTCTGCATTGGGGACTCCTCTTCTCCCATACCCACCACTGGAGAACTTGACCACCTCCGGCTCTCTTCCCACCTCTCCCCATTAATTTCCTCTCTCAGCCTCTTCCCATTCCCCCTACTCCTCCCTTACCCGCAACTGCTCACTTTCTTTTTTTTTCTTTTTTATTTATTTATTATTTTTAATTCATTAATTACATTGTATTATGTGACACAGTTTCATAGGTACTTGGATTCTCCCCACCCCTCCCCAAACCCTCCCACCATGGTGGATTCCTCCACCTTATTGCAAAACCACAGCTCAAGTTCAGTAACCACTCACTTTCATACAGGTACCTACACAGTCTCTCTCCTGGTAACTGTAAGGCTTTGATAAAAGCATGAAATAGATCACCCATTAAGATTTATGGATTAGAGAAACGACAAGCAATTTGTTTTGGTAATTTCCTAATAGTCTAGTCCACAAGTTCTGTGTCTGATCTTTTGCAAATTTTTTTATTGCGAAATATCTGATGCATACAAAACAGTATGTACATCATATATTGAAGGTAAGATGTGTGACCAGTCATCTGTGTATCAACCACTCAATACAACATGAGAGCCATCACATCATGACTTTGGCTCTGTAAGGGCAGGTGGGTTGAGTCTATGTCTCCTCCCATTGTAGATGTTGGCCTTCTGTCACCTGTGGAAGATGGCATCCAGCCTGTGCTGCAGTGCGTTAGCTCGTGGGCACGGCTGCATGGAATAGCATGGGGCTTCAAGACCGGAGTACCTGTTCCTTTCTGCCATTTGTAACAGACTGTAAAGAGAAAGTGAATTTGGACTTCTTGTGGTTCTTCTAAATATATATCATGTGTTCATCTTTCATATTTCCATAACAATTCCTTTTAGTGCCCAAGACCTTCTTTGTGAAGTAGGTTCATTCTAGGAGAATACATGTCTTTCTGTTGGCAGAGAGTCTTGGTAATTGTTTTCAAAATGGATCCTATCCTTGAAGGAAAAGGCAGTCAAATCACAGTTATTGCCTTTCAGACTGGCCTGCTAGGTTTGTACTTCATTCAATGATAGAAAAACAAAAAATGAAACAAAACAAAAAACCCTGAGAACTTTCTAGAATCTATGATTCTTAAAAAGAGAGGATTTCTGCCTAGTATCACAGAGAAAGAGTGTGGCATGTATGGGGAGAGTCATAAAAATTTGCTGTTGTTATGATGGTCCATTAGTCAAGTGACTGAATTTATTCAAATTCTGTGGATTCAGGGGCCTGTTAGAGCCCCCGAGGGAACACTGTGCTCATAAAAGCTATGAGTGGAATCAAATTACTTAAGCTGCCTCGGGGCATCCATAGCTGAGGATGGTTTTTTAGAGACCTTATCCACTCTGATTGGCTTGTACCCTAACCTCCTCATCTGTGTCCCACTTTCCTTTCCTTATATTTATTAAATATTTGTAGCATCATTATTGGCTTTATCATTTAAGTATTATTTCCTCAAAAATTATAAAGCTCCGTCATCCCTCATTATCTACTGATTGATTCCAGGATCCCCTGTGGACACCAAAGTCACAGATGCTTAAGTCTGTGATATAGTATTGGCATATTATCTGCATATATTCTGTCACATATTTTGAATCATCTCTAGATTTATGGAAGCTAATGTACAGTATAAGTGCAGTGTAAGCAGTTTTATGTTGTGTTGCATAGGGGATAATGACAAGAAAACACAGTCCATTCAGGCGATACAGGCACATTTTTTTCTTTGGGATGCTTTTGATCTTAAGTTTATTAAATTCATGGATATAGAATGTGCAGAGGTAGACTGATCTCCTATGTGATGTTTCTGGTAAAATTAAAATTATTTACCTATGGTCTCTATTTGTTTCTCACATGGTAATGATAAACTATAATAGTATGAATTTTCTATCAGCAATAGGTAGAAAGCCTCTCAAGGAAACAATTAAAGACATGATTAATTTGTTAGGGGATAGAGAGGAACACAAATGGATTTCTGAAGAATGTGTTGAAGTTTATGCTACCCAGTAGATCAAAGGCAAAACAGAAGAAAGGAATGTTATAAAAAAGGATGTAGGTGAAAAATATTTGAGAAACATTATTTATCTTCCGAGATCAGACGAGATCAGGCGCGTTCAGGGTGGTATGGCCGTAGACGAGAAACATTATTTATCAATAGACACAGAACACAGAAAAGTTGGAGTAGGATAACCTGGACAACATGAACTAGTTACCAGGAAAAAGTATTTTCATGTGCTCTTTTGCTCTCTTCTTGTGGTCCTATTTTCCTGGGATACAACTTGCCAAGCCAACTATGGACTTTGTTCTTTTGTATCATTAAAAGCAAATGTTTGATTCAGAAGCACTGCCGACATCCTTCTGTGAGATTTGGTCTTTAATGATCGTATGATAAAACAGATTTCACGAAAGAGTAAGGCGGGGAAGTAGGAAGTCAGGCATGCAGTTTGAGAAGAGACATCATCTGAAACCAAGGAGGAAAATATGCACAGTTTTGAATGAGAGCGGGAAAGAACAGCTGGGAGTGAATGGGGAACATCAGGGAGTCAATCATACTATGCAGGAAGTGTCCAGGAAAATGACTTTTCTATCTGCTGGAACTAACTGTGCATGCCATACTCAAGTGTATTAGGTTTGGTAATTTGGCTCTGTGAGTATTACTCAGACCATTAAAGTCAAGCAGAGGGTGCTGTAGCAAACATTTATTTTTTAAATACAGTGATTGTTGGATATGACTGTTATTCTTACTGTGTTTGTTAAATGTGCAGTAAAAATGTAAGTCTCATGGTAAAAAGTCAATCTCCATACAAGTCTGATACCTTATAATTTCTCCCTACCTGAAAATAAGTAACACTGTTTTTGTGAATGGAAGCAACCTTCCAATGAAAGGAGAATGAAAACCTAAAATATAATAGTCATGAGATGGGTAATAAAACTATTTGTTATGTTTATAAAAAGATTGATTTAGAGAATTCAGCAGTATTTCAACTTAAAGAAAAAAAGTCCCTTGTACTGAACAATTTCTACCATTGTCCTCTAGTTTTTCCTAATTCAGGGTTAGGAAAAATACAAACTTACCATAACCTTGCAGTTGCTTAGTCCGTATTGGTTTGTATCAAATTCTGTTTATTTTGTCATATTTATGAGACTAGATTACATAGGTTCATACTAATACAAATAGAATTTAGTTTGGTATATATTGGAAAAACAAAGCTTAAATGTTCTTTTCTCTTTCAAACACTTAATCTGCAATATTTGCAACGTGTTGTCAAAGTTGAAGCCTTAGGGGAAAGAAAAAGAAATTACATAACAATGGAATTGTCACATGTTTCTTCAACCTTATAAAAACATTGCTACCCAAGGGCTTGCAAATACCTTTTTTTCCCCATTTTTTCTTTATTTTTGACAATCTTTTCATAGTTAATTAGGGCAAAAAATTAGGGAAGTGGGTAAGACTATTATTTCCACATTTTTTTTCCTGTATCTGGGGTAAAGGGGGAGGTAAAGGGAGAAGCCCCACCCAGTCTCCCACCCATCCCAGGTCCCAGATGTGGGGCATGCTCCGAGGGTCTTGCTCAAGTGGTTTTGATAATTTAACAGTTATGAATTGCTGCCAGTCTCGCCATTCCAAGCACGATGAGGTCGCTGACGAATCCACTGATTGACATAGTCCATCTTAGAGTCTCCATTTGTCCTGTTTTTCACTGCCAACATAGGCTGGGGTAGTTGATCGATTTGTTCTGTCCTCTGTCTTTTCATAGTTAGGGTTCTGAGTCTGGCAGTTTGATACGGGAGATCCCCAAAGAAACTTTGAGGTGATCCCAAACCAGATTCTTGTGTGTACTAACAAGTACAGGGCCTGGCACAGTGCAATGCCCCAATCAGCTGGTGGTTGCAATTACTGGGTCGGTTCTGTTTTCAGCGCTTTTTTCCACTGGAACCAATGGGTGTTGCAGTCCAGCCTGGTTCTGCCCAGCACACATTCGGCCCTCACATAAACCAGTGGGATCTGCAGCCTCGTTGAAGCGACCCACAATAACCCCCACAAAGCCTGCCGTCTGCCCTGGTTCTTTTTTAAAATGTCCTTTTGTTCCTTTAAAAAATGTCTGTTTAAAAATGTGCTTATTTAATCTGTGACCAGCTATAATTTATCTTTATTCCAAGGCAACTTGAGGCACAGGAAGTTTTGGTAAACTTCTACAACTATAAGAGAGTAGGGTTCAGAATAGATTTGTGGAATTTGAGAACAAGGGATGATGATCAAATTTTGTGTTTTATATTATGTTTATATTGACTTCTTTGGACCATTTTATGAATTCAGTACATGACTCTGACCAGTTGTCACAGTTTTTCCTGGTTGACTAGCAGGCATGGACTGAAACAAATTCTTACACAAAATTTTTATTCAACATTTGTTTGCTAAAATTTGATTTGAGTGCCTACTTTGCAAAAAGTGACTTGCTGGGTGCACTGGATTAACAGATTTTCAAAAAAAGGTCCCCACCCTCATGAAACTTAGAATGAAATTAAAGCAAAGTACACCTTCTAGGAAAGTATCCTTCGGGTTTCAAAGGATGTAGCCATGTCATATTTCTGACACTGAGCGGAAGTCATTATTTTACTCAGAATGGCTATACTTGGAGGTTTGAGCAATTGCTCAACTAATCTGCTGGGAGAATTATAGAAATATTTCATTCTTTTTCCTCCCTATGTCCAAATAAAATGCTTTCCTCATGGAAATATGTTCAGGGGGCTCTAAAACATTTATGGGTAAATGGAATTAGGCCTTGGTGGAGCAGTGCAGATGCTGTTTGGAGTGGCCGTCTCTCACATGAGAGTGTCTGAGTTCAGTCTACGGCCATACCACCCTGAACGCCCCCGATCTTGTCTGATCTCGGAAGCTAAGCAGGGTCGGGCCTGGTTAGTTCTTGGATGGAAGAGTGTCTGAGTTCCAGTACTAGCTCTACTTCTGATTCTAGCTTTTGGACAATGAGCAGCCTGGGAGATGGCAGGTGATGGCTAAAAGAGTTGGATTCAAACCACCCATAAGGGAGACCCTGATTGAATTTCTGGCTCCTGGGTTTGTCCTGGTCCAGCACCTATTTTTTACAGGCAGGTAGGGAGTAATCTAATAATTGTGAGCTTCCTTTCAGTCCATCCCCTGTGTTACTCCAATAAGTGAAAAATAGAAAACAGTATTGCAAAATGTCTGTGAACTACTCAAAGTCATTATTACAATTGCACATCCCTACTTATTTTGAAATCTTGTATAAATCTTTCAAGGGTCAGCTATAAAATACTGTGCCTCTGAAATAAGTGTAGTGGATTTTAACAACATCATATTCTTTCCTTATATATTCACTTGCATAAGTATCTGTCTCTTACTCTATAATTATAACTTCCTCAAGATGGCAAGTAGCAAGGGCCGAATGTTCTCATTGAGTTATGGTTGAATTCTTTTAACCCTTCAACTGTCTCTATTCTAATAACAAAGATAACTCTTCAGAATCCTTTATCTCAACTCACAAATCTATATAAGATGCAGCTCACCTTTTCAGAGGTATTAACTGGCTAAAATTAATTATTGGAATAAGGAGCCTAAATTCTGAAAGCTAGATATAACATCCAATGTTACAGTCTTAAATGTATTTTTTTAACAGTTCATGAAGGACTATCCATTGTAATACTAGAGAAGTCATTAGGGGATGGAGGGGACCTGGAGAGGGGGATGGGAAATCCTAGAACCTATGGAAATGTATCATGAATAATAATAGTAAGAAAAAGAATGAAAAATATGTATGGAGGTAAACAGTGAAATGAAATCAATGAAATGAAACAATATAAACGAAAACAATGTTAGAAGAGCAGAAAAATGAGACTCGTTCATTCAAATTTCTTTGAACACTTCAGCCAATATATTTTAAGATGGCATAACAGTGCTTAAACAATGCTCGCATGGGGACTATCAGGGCTCAGAAGTGTTCAGTTGCTATTCTTCATGTACCAATTAATCTAAAAACCCTATTAGAGCACCAATACAGGCAACAGGCAGGAAGTTATCCTTATTATAACCATTAACCCCAAAGGTAATTAACACTGCAATAATGACAGTAAGAATCCAATGTCTAAAAATATAGCAGCGAAAATACGTTGCTTCCCATCCACCCATCCTCCTAATATCTACCGGGACAAGATTGAGAAAAAGAGCAAGTATTGTCATTTAATTAGCTATTTTCATATCAACACCCAATAAGGCAAAAACAGAATGAATAAGGGAAAAAAGCTTCCCATTTTAATTAGAATTATCAAAAGAAGAGATAGGAAGAGCTGACTGGCAGGCAGAGCTACAAAGCTGACTCTTGCTGACTAGTTAGTCGGAAATCTTTCAATTATTGAAGTTGATAAGGCACTTTGTCAAGGCCCCTTTATCTAGTTGAGAAGGAATAGTTTTTATTGCATATATCAGAAAAGGTACAAAGATCTTCAGTTCTATTTTGATCCTGCCTGTATTTTATTTCCTATGATTTAAAGAAGATAGTACATTGATCCAGCAATCATATTGTTGGATATCTTTATAAAGTTCTTTTGTGCTTATGTAAGTCCCTGAAATTTGAGGAATAATATTTCAGTTCATCCTGAAATTGAAGATAAACATGGAAGATGTGAGGCATCTTAGAAAAGGGCAGGAGATAACTGGTTAACATTTAGGTCAGTATTTTTCTATATTTTGTAGAATTAAAATATTTTAAATTGGTAAATAACTGTGATGTCAATGTGATATTTTGATATGTGCACCTATTGCATATTGTTTTTAGCTCTGTTTTAAATTTATTTTAAATATATGTACTCTACACAGACTAGCTAATGTTTTAAGAATCTTTTTATTTTTTAGTATTTATTTTTGGGCCAGGTGCCATAGCCTAGTGGCTAAAGACCTTGCCTTGCATGACCAGAGATCTCATATGGGTGATGGTTCTAATCCTGGTGGTCCTGCTTCCCAATCTGTTCCCTGCTTGTGGCCTGGAAAAGCAGTCAAAGATGGCCCAAAACCTTGGAACTCTGCACCCACATGGGAGAACTGGAAGATGCTCCAGGCTCCTGGCTTCAGATCAGCTCAGCTACAGCCATTGTGGCCACTTGGGGGGTGAATCAGTGGATGGAAAATCTTACTCTCTGTCTCTCCACCTCTCTGCAAATCTGCCTTTCCAAAATTTGTTTTTTGTTTTTATTTGAAAGGTAGATTTACAGGGAGGTGGAGAGACAGAGAGGAACATCTTCCACCTGCTGGCTCACTCCCTAAGTGGCCGCAATGGCCAAAGCTGAACCTATCCAAAGCCAATGATGCAGAAAAAGCATACAACATGGTACAGCATCCTTTCTCAATAATGGCAATCAATGGTTTAGATGCAGAAGAAAACTTCTATAGTTACTATCATTATCGATGGAGGCAGTTTGATGTTATAAGGTGAAAGTAATATTTGATGTATGTGATAATTTTCTTTTTTATAAAACACTTATTTATTTTTTTTTATCCAGAAGTCATATTTACAGAGAGAAAGATCGTCTGTCTGCTTATTCATTCCCCAAGAAGCCACAATAGCCGAAGCTGAGCTTTTCTGAAACCAGGAGCCAGGAGCTGCTTCTGGGTCTCCCATGTGGGTGCAGGTTCCCAGGGGTCTGGGCCATGCTGGATTGCTTTCCCAGGCTGTAAACACGGAGCTGGATGGGAAATGGAGCAGCCGGGACATGAACTGGTGCCCATATGGGATACCAGTGCATGCAAGGTGAGGAGTTAGTCGTTAGGCTACTGTGCTGGACCAATGATTTTCTACTTTAAACAGACAATATTTAAGCTGAATTGAATGTGATCAGCACAAAATGGAACCCCTTGTAATTATTTCTCTTTTTGTTTTTGCAAAATTATGTAACCACCTCAGTCAGTTGATAGCAGTATTGAGATTTTTGTTTGTTTCTAATGTATATTGAGCGATTCTTGCAAAATTTTAGAACAGTCAACTAACAAAAATATTTGTGCTCTGCTCCCAACTGTGTTTTGCTTCTGTCGTGATAAATGCAATTTTAATAATGCAATTTTAATCTAAGAATATCTAGCAAGGTTTAACAGAGTTTTTCCTTCATCTGTCATGCATACCTTCTGCTTAATGCATGCTTGTATGTGCAAAGTGCTGGGTGTCTTACCTTTGTGTTTATGTATGAGCATATACACTCACATTGGCTCCAATGTACAGAACTATGCAGTGTATATAAATTGGCACGTGTCTTGGAAGAAAGGTTGAAAACATGGGAAGAAATAACAAGCAGGGCAATAGCATCTTAGGTTGAAGATTCACTATTAACTCTTAAAAAAACTATGCAGAGGGGCCTGCTGTAGTAGCCTAGTGGCTCCAATCCTTGTCTTGCATGCAGCAGGATACCAAATGAGCACCTGTTCATATTCTGGCTGCTCCACTTCCCTTCCGGCTCCCTGCTTGTGGCCTGGGAAAGTAGTAGAGGATAAACCAAAGCTTTGGGACCTTGTACCCATGTGGGAGACCCAAAAGAGGCTGTTGGCTTTGGCTGGGCACAGCGAGTAAACCTGTTCTACAGAACAGTTATTAGATTACTTTCTTTGTTAAGCTTAAAAGAATACTCATTTCATCATTGCCAGTCCCATTCCTCTGCCTTATTTTCTTACTCCTAACATATTATACAACATCATCTTTTATTATTGTTAGAATTATGTGTTAAAGTAAACCTCATCCATGCAGTCATTTTACATCTCTCTTTCACCTAAGTATTTGTTTCACTTAAATAGAGACTGGGAAGCATCAGGGAACTGAAGCACTTGTTAAATGAAGCAATGAATGATATCCATAGCTAAGATCTCTTTGTTAAAGACCACTTCAGTCCTGTAGCTGTTTTTTTAAATTGGTAGATGAATAAAGAAAGACGAGTTTCCAAGAGAGGCTGAAGAAGTGTCCCAAACTTACAGCCTAGAATTCTGGAAACATACAAGTTTGAAAGTGAACTTATGTTTGTTATTGAAAACAAAAGCATTAGTTAAGATTCTATGCTGATGTTAAGTAAATAATTTCCCTGAAAGCATGAGAGAATCCTTATCTAATTGGAAAAAGCTTCCCCAAAATCGCTAGATATGACTCATTTCAGGAATCCAAATTGTGAGATGAATCTTGTAGTAATTAAACAACTGTCATACGGTTCTATGTTTATGCAGGTTGGAGGCAGGGTGACACATTGTAGAGTTCACAGATTTCACTCTGTGTCTTGCTGGCTTACATACCAGGTACCTCTGGTATCTCTGAACCCTTTATCATTTGAGAGAATTGGTCCAGTTGGATGAGTGGTGGGCTTTAAGAAAGCATCTGATCCTCTAAGAGATCAGATCATTTCTAGAGAATTTATGGTTATTTATCCTTATTCAGATGTGAGATGTCAGAGCCAATGCATTTTTTAATCTCAAATGTAATGGAAAGAAAACAGTTTGTTTATGTAGCAATTAAACACATTTATAGATGGTTATTCTGAACATGATATAATGCTGGAGGGGTGCCATAGTTTTGAGTAATAAATTTTATGTCCTCATGAAATTTGTATTTGTGGGAAAGAGGAGGAAGAACAAGCTCAGAGATTAAGAAATAATTACACTAGTAATCAATTATTTACAGTGATTTTAAATTCTCAGAAGGGAAATTTTTGGATATTCTTGCACATAAAGCAGTGGGGTATTACTCACTGAAAATGGGCAAGGAATTGTTTCTCGAATTGATAATTAAGTGGAGATACAATCTGCCCTTAAAAATTCAGTAAAAGGATGGACACTTTGTGTCCTAGATGAGAAGATAAAATCCACTAACTCACACCAGTCTCAAAAAAAGATTTCAGACTGATTAAAGATTAAGTGTGTAAGATACAAAAAAAAAGGATATTTAGAAAATATTGAGGATAAGAAGGATTTTTAAAAGCAAGATACAAGTACACACCTTCAATTTATGATTTTTTTTCATTAAATCAAATGACACTAAAATGAGAACAGTGGAACCCCTTTTCTGCAGTATGAATGGCCTGGGTTTGTTACAAGACAAAATGGAAGAGAGACGGGGATGTGACAGTCTCTGCTCCTGGGGTGACATCTTCAGATTCTGTAATAACTAAATTTAGAACTTTTGTGCATGAAAAGGTAATAGGAAAATCTGAAAAGTTATGCCCCAAATGGTTTAGAAAATATTTGAGACACATAAAACCAACAGAGAAATACTATCTCTACAGTATGAAAATAATTATCTTATTCATGAGGAAAGTAACCCAGTAGAAAAGTTGGTTAAATAGTTATCAGCAATTTTAATGGAGAAAACCCACAAAACTGTGCAATGCAAAATAAAAGTCTGATAACACACGGGGTTATATATGGACAATGTACACAGTGGTGACTGTACCATGTAGCCTAGGTATGTAGTTGGCTGTACCAGCTAGGTTTGTGTAAGTGCATTTCACACAGTGATAAAATTGCATAATAACACATTTCCCAAATCATCATAAGAGTCATTAATGATACATGACTATATTCTTCCACCTGAGATATTATGTGTTTGTCCATTTGTGTTCTGTCTACTCAGAAATGCAAGCTCTATTAGGCCAAGTTTTATCTATCTATCTATCTATCTATCTATCTATCTATCTACCTACCTATCTATGGTTTATTGCTACTTCATATCCTCATTTCTACAAGACTGCGTATCACTAAGTATGCAATAAATGAACAAATTAATGAACAATGTAAACTAGCTGAGGAAGTTTCTATTGATGGAAATGCTTTGGGAAGTTATTACCCAGTCATCCTGAAAATGTGCTTGCCATCAGTTTAATGTTTACAATATAGGTAGAGTCTCTCTCAGGAATTTGCTTAAGAATTCATGTGCTATACTTTTAATTTCAGCATCAATGTAATGGCAATAGGATGAAAGCAACAAGAGCATCCATCAATGAAATAATAAGCACATATTAATACATTTTTAAAAACACGGCAGTCAAGGCGAATATACTTGGTCAATTTGTACATCAACAGGGACAAATTTCAAAGCACAAAGTGGGGAAGAAAGTACAAACTGCAGAACTGTGGATGCAGTTTGACACTCACTTGCAAAGGTCAATGCATGTGTATGAATTCATTAATAATAAAGCAAGCTTGTAAACGAGCCTGGGAATGAAATACACAAATTTCAGGTTATAGAGGAGACCTTGAAAGAGAAAGGTAAGGAGGATCAGATAAGGCTCTGGTCAGGGCATTTTATTTATAATGTCTGATTTTGGAAGTGGACTGCAGGATACATAGGTGCTTCTTATTTGCTTTTCTCCACTGTTATGGACCTAATGAGTATGCAGGAGATACCATTTACAGGATTTAGTAGTGGATTGGTGCAAGAGAAAGTGGATGAATTTAATTCAGATATTCCTAAATCACCCAATTGTAGAGAATCTGAATAATGAAAATACAAATTAAAAATTACAATGCAAAAACTTGTTTTACAGGCGGGTTAGAGAAATGATTCATTTAAATTTGGATATACTTGTATGGAATTTATTTGTGAGGAATGCAGCAAATTTGGTTATACAAAGAAATATTCAGGTTGTACTCTGAGCTGTTCACGTTATTAATTATCATTGGAGAAATAATCTATTTAGTAGCTAAAGACTAATCAAGCATCAGAAAACCAATATATTTGGGAATACTTTAGTAAAGTTATGTCAGACTTCTAAATATGTGATTTGATTTCAGAGACTCTGAAATCTGGTGAAATTTTATATAATTTTTTTAATTTAAAATTTGTTTGGTTTTTTTATTAAACAAACACATTGCATTATGTGACACAGTTTCATAGGCACTGGGATTCCCTTCACCCCTCCCCAAACCCTCCCCCCATGTGGATTCCTCCACCTTGTTGCATTACCACAGTTCAACTTCAGTTGAGATTCTTTCATTGCAAGCATCTACCAAGCATAGAGTCCAGCATCTTATTGTCCAGATAAGTTCGACGGCTTCTTGGGGAGACCATCTCTGGTCTGAAGGTAGAGCCGGCAGAGTATCATCCCGATCAATTAAAAGCCCCAACATTACATCAGCCACAATTTCTAACGTTATGGAATTAATTGACATAGTATTGAGTAACCAATATGTTAAAAGAAGAAGAAAGAAAAGAAACAAAAGAAAAAAATGCAAGTTCTTAATTACATCCTGTGCCTTCTTCATTGACATTTCAATTTTAGTTTTTATACAACCAGGTTCAGCATTAGACAATAGTAAAACCACAAAGGCATATGGGGGGAATCAGGAACGATCCTGACAACCTAATAGGAGGTCATATGCACAGAGCAAGTGGGGGGGATCCCAGAGTGGAGCGGGCGGACAGGAGGTGGCTTGTATCCCAACCCTGAAGACTCCTAGATCCTCACCAAGGACTACATCCCAACTGCCAAGGAGACCACGGGGAATTGGAGTGTCTTCGGAGGCCGAGAACTATGAGGCCACCCACCCCCATCTGGATCTACCACATGGGATGGAAGAAGTCCAAATGCTTCCTTGTAGGATCCAAGGACATCGAAACTACAGCCAGGAGCCCTGAGCGGTCCGCAGAAACAGAAGAACAGTAAAGTTCCTTTGGGACTAGGGAGAGGAGCTTTCTCTGGTCCTTGCTTGGTTCCAACTTTGGGTCCCCACCCTCTCTAGCAATGACCATCAGGATCGCTCCAGAAACCCCTCAAAACAAACAAACAAACAAAAATCTAGAATAGATAGAGAACAACAAGGAAAGCTTAGAATCAGACAGGAAACGGTTATTGTGGATTCACTTAAACCTTACTAGGTGGGACACAAAGATTAGTTACTCCTCACTGGGGTACTGAAGATTTCTCTGCACACCCCTCCTAAAACTGTTCTGCACCTAAACTGTTGACATATGTCTTGTTAGAGTTATATGCCAGTCTAGACTACCCGAAAAACAGCCAGGTTCAGCAAAATTATGCTTCAAAGCTATAAAGTGCTAAATACTAAAATGAAAATAGACACGAGATAGCTGAGTAATAATCTATAACCTTTTTAAGGTAAATTTTATATAATTTTAAAGCGAGATTTTCTGTATTCAAGTTTATATGGGTTGTAATAATAATCACAGCTCTAATTTGCAAAATCATTTTCTAAAACTGAGTTACAAATATCCAACTGTTCTCTAAACATTCGTGCTAATCTGGAAGGGGAGTTTCTTAAGACATACAGACCATTATAAAAGGAATCATTCTGAAAGCATCAGGGTGGTGTATTTTGGCTACCTTTTTTTTGTTTTGGTATGTCTTACAGGTTTCACTAGGTGTTTTCCCCAGACACAACTGACTTTGGAATTCTAATTGCAATCACATCTCGAACCTCCTCCAGATAGCATGGAAGCCTTAAGCTCCAAAAGAGCCTCTATGCTCTTGCAGAAAGAAAGTTCCTCATCTTAGATCATTCCTTTTCCAATTTTCCTACAGAAACTGTCAACCTATGGGATGTGATTACTTAACACTGGAAAGATTATAATGTATTTAACACCCACCAAATATTTATTTAGGTATTTGTCTTTTATTCTTGGTATACTTCGAGCGAACAAAGCTTCATTCACTGGGGATCAGACTACATCTAAATGTCAAAAAGTATAACTCTCTGAAAAGGTTGCTTATTAAGAATTTGCTACGGTTCATTTTACAATGACACCTTAATATTCAGTGGTGTTAGCATTTGGAGCGGTAACCCCAGAATCAGAACATCTTGGCATTGGAAGGAAAAAGAAGTTAAAACCCAGAGCAAGAACTGGTAACTTTACAAGAGCATATGGAATCATTCAAAGAGAAAGCAGACCCATTACAGAACACCCACACGTTCCCTTCCTAAAGCATGCCGCCTGCCCTCCTCTTGAGCAGCAGGCTCCCTGCCTGGTCAGTAAGAACACTGACAGCCCGCAGGAAAGCAAAACAGCCTGAATGCCTCATTTGCTTAAACAGCAAGACTTTCCTATCCTTAGATTATGTGCTGAACCCTCAGATAAGGTTGCCTTAGGAACATGGAGCTTGGGGGTGAGAAAAAGGAGCAAAAAAAAAAAAAAGTGCTTTAAAACATGTTTTCTTCCTAGATTTCTGTCATTTTGAAACTGTGATCAAAGTCCTGGGAGAAGACATTGGTAACACACCACGGTGAATGAACGATGAGGTGTAACGTGATCTATTCTTTATAGCTGCATCATTCACAGAGTACAATAGCCATCTTTCATTCAGAAGTTCTCCGAAGTAATTTAAAAGTGACAATTAATGGAGTTAATGGAAATATTCAAGGGTGAATTCTTCACATTGACAAAGAAGTTTCTCAAGAAATTACTAATGAGAAAATATTTAAAGAATCCATACAGAGTTAGGATAGATTTTACTTATCTCTGCCATAATGAAATTATGTATTATATGGCTTATATGTAAAATGTCTCCATTTTGCTTGTCTAGAAAACTTGAGGAAAAGTCTTCTCTGTAGTAGAGCTACTTATAATGTCAATGTATTTAGAGGATTGAAAAAATATTTAAATGTAAAATGAGATAAGATGGAGTTATAATAGCACAGATTTTATCTTTGTATGATTAAGAATATAATATAGTGGTACTGTTTTTTTTTTAATTTTTACTGCTGAGAAAACTTCTGTCTGTTGTTATAAATTTCTGCCTGATACATTCAATCCAGACGAATCAGGACTTATATTTAGTCACTGGATTTCATTTGGTCAGAAGTCAGGTGCCAAGCAGATACTTCACATTTCAGAAGCTAGGCGTAGCTGATACCAATACTTTTGGAATTTCAGTTCATAAGACTTTGTAACACTAAAACAGCAGAACTCTGAATGTAATGTAATGTCTTGAGCTTCCTTTCATGACTGTATAACCGATTTTAAAGGAAAATAGAGTTGAACCAAGCACAGTCTTCTTTAACTCAGTTTCAGCACTCTCCCTTCCAAGCCCAATGTTCCCACTTTAAGAATCACCACCCCATCCAACTACAGAGAGCAGTGTGGGACTTCTGGTTTAGAAAAGCCTGGGGTTTAATTTGAGCTCTTCTACCTGCTATGGAACTTTAGAGTCAGTCAACACAGCTGTCTTGAACCTCAGGTTGGTATTTGGAAGAAACACAGTTACACTCAGGGGGCTATTCTGAGGAACCAATGTCTTGCATAAGACATGCTCAGCACCTGTAGCCTTCCTGTGCTTTTTAAATTGTTTTAAAATTTCTTCCTGCGCTTAAGAAATTTTAGGACATATCCTCCTCTCTGAAAGTTTGTATATATATTAAGATGGCTTGTTTACTACTCAAACTAGTTTTTTAACAATTTTGACTTAGTCTGTGTTTCAGCTGAATTGTTTTTGTATCTGTAGAAGAATTCACTTTAAAAGCTTTAATTGCTTCTGCCTTCACTTAATCCTACATTAGAAAAGAGTGATGCTCCTCACAAGTCCTTTCAAAGATGTTTCTCAACTAACTCTGGTGACAGTGACACTTCTTCAAGGGTGCTGCAATAATCCTAATGCATGTTGCTGAGGTGCTGAGATCTGCTAGTCTTTTCAGGAGAAGCACACAATGGAGCATTTTTCTCATCTTCCCGAGTAGTTGTCATTGCAACCACTTGAAACAGGAATTGTTAGAGTCATGAATTTACAAGTGTGGGAATAATTTCACGATGCCTAAGAGGAGTAAGTGGCAGGATTGTGGGTGGGACCCAGATTTCCCTGATATCAAAGAATTCTCTTTTAATTGATGGTCTCTCCTTATGTTTGTTAAAAGAGGATTCTTTCAGTGTACAGTTACGTGATCCTTAAATAATGAATAGACTTGAAGTTAAATAGACTAACATAAACATCAGAAAACTTTAAACATTTTGGAACTTATCGAAATCAAATTTTATTAATGCTTAATATTTTATAATACAGGCAATTACTGATTCTTAAGTATATGTTTTAAATCAATAGGCCTATTTAAGAAAATGAAAGCCATTGTGCTGTTGTCCCCAGTGGAATGCTGGTCTAGGTTAACACTTCAGTTAGTACATTTTATTCTCAATAGAAACAGAACACACACTGCCTTTTGCATATTTATTTTTATGTATTTATAAAAAGAGTATAACATAAATTAATCTCTTGAGTTTTTCTCCAACTGTGGATAAGCATAGCTTATTAAATGCTGCAAAGATGAATTGCTTTGTTCATTGGATGCTATCCTAGTTATGTAGGTCTGAACGTGCATAGTCCATGGAATAATTTAGTGTGTTGATGACTTGTCAATACAAATCATTAATCCAATAGAGTACAGCAAACATGGCATTTGGAATCCAATGTAATTCTTGCAATCACTTGCGGAAAGAGAGAACAAATTATCCTAGTAGTAGTTACGTAGTTATATGGCAAAAGTTGAAAAGTAAGCCTGGCATCATTCCACTAGTTGGTTTTCTCAACACATGCACAAGACTCATAATTAAGAATTTTGTTCTGATTATGATTATATTTTGGGCAATCTTTTTTTACAATCAGCTTGCTTGACTCATTTGTTATTTTTGACATATGAGCTATGCCAATAAGAGGATACAACAAAAGCTCCTCACTCCTTTTCTCTCTCTGAATTCCTACTCCATTCTCTCGAAAATTTTTCAGCCAACATCGTCTCCAGCCTTGTGAAAGTATGGTGTGCATTTATAGGAAAGGGCCAGACACTGTGACTGTATGTCTAGGTGCAAACCAGTTTAGTGTCAGTCTGGACAGACAAGGAATTGATTCTTCCTTCTGTCCCACAACTGTGGGCCAACAGCAAGAAGCAAATCCCTAGTCCATGGGAAGTGTGGTATAAAAGTGAATACAGAACTGTGTGTTAGGACTGGTAAAATTACTACTTGGTAGATACTAATTGTTGCTTTCCTCAGGAAGGTGCTGATAGATGGAGCCTCTGTTATCTCTGTGATTCCAAGTAGAGATTTCATGACTCCAGGATATTGGTCTTTCATCCTGGGCAGCATCACCTGTGGGTCACTGCATTGATCTAAGCTAAAAGTCCACTCTAGCAGTTGAAAGACCAAACCAGAGTGGGCTTTGGGCTTACTCTGAATGAACTGAACTTGGCAGGCTGTATTTTGCTGTCCTGAAGCGATGGACTTGGTGCAAGGAGGCGATAATAACCCGCGTTGACTACTGACTGATGGTCAATAGCAGAAGTTTATTAGTGGCATCAGACTTTATACACTGAGGGTCACATAGGATAAGGGAGGAAGTATTGAGCTTATCAACAAAACCCATCAACTGTTTCTATACTTTTTGTTGGAGCTGCTTTTGTTTTGCATATTCCACCAAGTGTTCTCATTCACATGCTGTCCACTCAACTGTTCTCATACAGATGATATCCAATCAGTTATACAAAAGGTATCTATTCGGTTGTTCTCATACAAATATTATCCAATCAATTGCAATCCTGTGCTTGCTGACCTTCCAGGGTCATAATGTCCTTGTACAAATCCCCCTTCTGTGTTTTGTAAAATTAGGCCTGAAAGATGTAGCTGGGGGAACATGTTCTTGGAAGAGCAGAAAAATGGGGAGAAACAATATTATATATTATACAAAGATGACTTCACCAGGGACCACATACCCTAACTGCCTATTATCCCATCTAGCTCCTCAACATCCTTTTTCCCCTAAAGAATGGACCCTGGCTGCCTGTCAGGGATAGGGGCTGGCGATCACTCTGGCTACTTCTAGCTGAGAAAGGGGTGGGGGGGGGCACAGCATCCAGGTATTCTCCAGGGGATGCATCTAGGGGTCTTTGGTTTTCTTACAGTGTCATGATACACTTAAATAGATTGGTGGAATTGTTACTGTTTCTGAAGGACTATACTAGTGTAATAATATGGGGGAAAATAGTGGTTGGAGGAGGGAAACTGGGGAGGGTGGAAGAGGAAATCTCTAAGCCTATGAAACTACATCATAAAAAATAAGAATTTAAAAATAAAGGGAAGAAAGAACTCTAAGCTTGAAAACACATAAAAGCATAAATTCCACTAGTAAAAAAGCAAGGAATATTGAAAATAATAAGATTTTTTAAAATTGATAGGCTTAAGTCATTACTTAGCAATAACTTTGAGTATAAATAGACTTAATTACCCAATTAAAAAACTGATTAAATAAAAATAAAATAAGCTCCAATGTCTACAGGAAACTAATTTTATCAACAAAGGAAAGATCCATACTGCCTGACCACAGAAGGATAGAAAAAGATACTCGTGCTACTTGTTATATATCCAAGTATACTTGCTAGCACGAGTAGCTAAACTTAGATTAAGAAATACAAACTTTAAGATAAGAACTGTGAAAATCCATAATCATCATCTAATGATCAAAAGATCAAATCAATGGGAAGATATGATTATGAATATATATATATGTATATATGAATGACATTTCGGAGTACCTGTTCTTATAAACCAACTATTATTAGATCTAAAGGGAAAGATAAACTCCAACACCTCACTTTCATGAAAGAACAGAACATGCATGCAAAATATCCACAAAGAAACGTCAGAGTTCAAGTGTACTGTAGTCCAAACAGACTTAAGAGTCCATTATAAGAATGCTTGATTTAGCAATTATAGGATGTGTATTCTTATCATCTGTACATGCAGCATTTTCTAGGCTAGATTAAGTATCAATGATAAGTTTAAGGCAGTAAGAATCCACATCAAAAAGATGGAAAATATCCTAGAAACTACCTAATGCTGTGACTCAGGGACCTAGAAAAATAGGAACAAACCAAGCCCCAAATTAATGCAAGTATAGAAACAACAAAGATTGAAGAATGAATAATTGAAATCAAGACAAAATTGTAAAGGTTCATAAAATAAGGAGTTTCTTCCCTGCCTAAAAAACTGCAAACCAAAATCAATGCTCTTAGCTTGACGAAACAAGGAGGAAAGACAAATCAGAGGCCAAAAGGTTATATTACATCTGACACCACAGAAGTCCAAAGAATCATTAGGAATTATCACGAAACAATTACAGCAAAATAGTAAACCTGGAAGAAATAGATATATTTCAAGCAAAACAGAGAAGTTGAAGAGGTCATAAAGGGAGGATGGGCAATGCATACTACAGTTTGATGGCTGTGATGGCTCCTTGTGTTCCCTAAGACAAGGAGACAACCGTAGTTCACAATAATGGAGTATATTCTGTATAAAGAACTGGAAGAGAGTGGATGACAGCTCCAAATGTGAAAGATAAGGAGTGCGATTTCCTTAAGGGAACACTCCAGACTGCTGCAAACCTTCTCAGCTTTTATTTATTTATTTCAATAAACTTTACTAACTTTGCCCACTAATAAGGAAAATAATAAGTATGAAATAGAAATTCTATCAGTTGATGCTATAAACATGTGTTGACCCACTGGTAGGGTATCCTGTGAAATTGTACCAGCCATATATGCCAATAAAAAGTTCAAGGGACTTTCAACTTAAAAATTTTTTGAAGGTACAGTGATAAAAACTGTTTTCTAAACCTTTATAATACATAAAAATATAAGCAAACACACCATTAAAAATTAGAAAATTAAAGAGTGATGTTCAAAATGTTCTCTCCCTTTCTTTAGCTTTTATATTTTTCATATACATTTATATAGTGTGTAAAAGTTTTGACATTGTACATTGAAGATTGGATTGAGGTTATTAACATTAGCAATTCCTTACATATTTTTTTTCGTGGTCAGACTTCTAGCAGAATCAAGCATATATTTAGTATATTGTTATTAATTATAGTTATCATCTTGTAAATGTGGTTGTTACTTCTTCCATAAAGCTGAAATCTAGAAAAGTTTAAACAACATATTCCCTACCACCTCTTCCTCTCCAGTATTTGTTTGGAGAAAGAAATTGACTCATGTACCATCCTCCACTTCCTTTTGATGGTAAAATAAATATGGATGATCATCGATTTCTTGCATGGAAGAAATCCAGTTCCACTTCCTATGAAAGCATCTAGATGCAAAATGAACTCAACAGATCAAAACCCTGAAATCTCAAGTGAACATGACAGTCATTTGCTAGATCTGCCTTTTGGCACTAGATTATAACTTCAGTACTTTCAACGTGATCTGTAGCCTACAAACTGCGTCTTGTTCACAAGATTCAGAAAGACAAGCTAATCAGTGTAGATACCTCAACCTTCGTGTGTGAAGGATTTTAAAGCAAAGAGTCAGCAAGCTAGTCTACTTCACCTTAAGGAAAAGATATCACTACTAATGAAAAGAATTATTAGCTTAAATCATAAAATAATAAAATTTTAGAAGCAGTTGAGTTTAATTTAAAAAGTTAAATTATAATCTTTGTTGAATTAAAATTCCTTTCACCTAGTCTTTTACAAATATCTAAATTTGAGTTGCCTGCTATTTGTATAACCACTTAATGGTCTATAAGATTCACATTTTCATTTGCCAAAAAGGTTTTTGGCATGTTCAAAACAACATCGTAGAGTGAATTGATGCACTCAGGGATTCCTTCTTCAAAAATTTACTTTTGAATATCTGTAGTATGGACAAGATTGTGTTTGCATAATTCCTGCACAAGCTTGTGAAGGCAGATTTACACTCACTGAAATAAAGTTCTGGGTTTGCTACATATTGTAAAAAAAAAAATTGAGGTTATAATAAAAAAAATTGAGATTGTATGGGAAAGACTGATTACTAGGGACAGGACAATCTTTGTGGACAAAACTGACATTGAAGCAGGAACTTGGAAAATGTTGAGAACTGTAAAGGGATATTGGAGATAATTGTACTTCTACTTTCAAATGTGCTATGAAAGGTGAACCCAGAATTTAGTTAATGTTGGAAGATTTCTCACTAAACATGTTAAGACAATTTTAAAGATTCAAGTTTCATTCTTTTTTCTATGTGAATAGTCAGCTCAGTTTTATTCATTGTCGTAAACTAAAATTTGCTGTAAATGATTCTAGAAGGATCAAATTTTACAATACTGTTGAATAGCGTAAGTACTGGGTGAGAGTATTGAACAAGGCAATTAGGAAGTCATTTTGATTGTTACAAAGAAAATTTTTAGAATTGGTCAAGTTGATCATTGAGAGTGGAAGGAACAGAATGTGAAATGAGGAAATGTTAACAGCTGGTGAGGAAGGAGAATGGTAATTTGAGAAATAACTGGGCCAAGAAAGGTGGACAAGATTTAAGCCTTGAAGATGGCAGAGAGCAGCCACTTGAGGGAAAGAAGGGACTCAGTTGAAGTAGGTTGTGGTCAATGTAAGGATCTCAGATAAGATACATACTATGAGCTGGGGGCGGGGGAGTGGAAATTGGGAACATGTTGTCTTTGGAAATAATTTCATAAGCTTTTGTACACAATGTTATGGTTATTGGTCTATGTTAGAAACCAACAGTAGGTATTGGATAAAAATGTGCTCTGTGTGTTTTCTGGCTTGGCATGTGTTAGAATAGATGTGTATTCATCCATTTTATAGAACTTTGCCAATTACACAGTGTTCTCAAATATATTATCATTAAATGCATATAACCAATAGGAGAAAGAGGGTATTGTCTTATTACAGTTGAGAAGGTTAGTGGCTTGGGAGAGGTTAATGACAAAGAGAGGCTTTCCTACTCCCAATCCATTGCTTGCCATCTCCTAGTCAACTGTTTCGATCCTGACCTCTAGTAGTTCTCTGTTGAAGGAACAAATAATAAATACAGAGAAAGCAGAGCTGAAGACTCACCATGCGTTGGTGATTTTTCAGCACATTCTAATAGAGGCATCATCCTGATTGTAGAGCATAATGAGATGGATGTGTTGACATAATTTCTTTGTGATAATCATTATTGTTCATTTCCTCTGATTCCTCTGGCATCTACAGAAGCCAATTTGCAGTAATTTCTGGAGAAGAAAATGTGCACTGACAAGTAGGCATAAGCATTCTAGATCCTTGGTTCTGTGTTTCTCAAAACAAATTACTCTTATAATTTGAGTTGGTGTGTTGATGATACATCTATACAAGCCAGTTCCAAAGCTGTCTAATTCACTAGGTGACTACTAGTGAGTTAGGGAAAATATACAAGGTTGACTCTAAAAGCACTAAGTGGGAAAGTGTGCCAATGTATTTGGTAATGTATTTATGAAGAGCAACCTTCAGTGCTCTTCATAGCATTTTGTCATCTTTTTGGAATATTGCTTGGGTAAAAATACTTAAGAGTTTGAGAGATTGGAGATGAATTTTTCCACATAACTATGACCTCCCAATACTCTCATGTATGTATGAACATACAAGGTGAAATGAAGAGAAGCAATTTTCAGATAAAGAGGAGGGGCAATTCTAAGGATAGTTTGGTGGGTCAACACTGATATCACACAAGAAAACAAATAAGGAGTAATTTATTCAGTAATGGAAACATTAACTTGACAATACAGAGAAATATCTAGAAAATAACATGAATTGGGAGGTATAACAAGATGTCCGCATTTTGAAATCATAGGTTTTAATAGCTGCTAAAGCAAGGGTGATAAGTCAATGCATTGGTTATATCAGCAGAAGGTTTGATAAGGACTGAAACCACCTCCTCTGTGGATTGGAAGGGCCTGCTTCAAAGGAAGAGAAGGCATTTGTAGGCTATAGTGAACTTTCAATTAGGATGTGATGGCGGAAGCCCTGCTGAAGTGAGGGACAAGAGGTATGTGGGATGCTGACAACAAAATAGTAGGTTTTGAGGGCTTTGTGGAAGAGGGAGGAAACTGGTGGAGTGTGTGGCCAGGAAATAGGGCAGGGTTAAGTGAAGGTGAGCAACACTGTATGCGAGAGTGTATTCTAGAAATGAATGTGTGATTGACGTGGGCTCAGTCCAGATGAGATGTGTGTGTGTAGTGACTGGTGAGTACAAATCCAAATGTCTTATGTATGGTTTCTTCTGTCTTGAGACAGCCCTACTCTTTCCTTTGTCCAAGGCTCTTTTATCTGTTAGTTAAGTCCTTTTCCTATCTGTCTTGGAGTAATTCTTGCCATTTCTAGCTTTGATTTATTTTGCTGTCTTCCAATTACAGTTCTTATTTTAGCTTGTGTTTCTTGGATTCTCTGGGACTCATTATATCTCAAAGTTGGAATTATAGTCACTTTTTTGACTTATTACACTCAAGAAGTTTTATCTCAAGTACATAGGTATTTCCATAATATTTCTTTTTCAGGTTTTTGTGGTTCCAAGTTGTTGTTGTGGTTCTGTTACTCACCTAATGCAATCAAGGACTCTTGATTCATGGTTAAACAAATTAAGTCTTGTTTCCTAAAGCATGTAGCACTAGCCATAATCTACCACAGGATTTCAATATTTTAATATAAAATTTTAGTTATGGAAAAAATTATGTGCTACCCCACAAAACTGCTCAGAGCATTAACATTTCAAAACACATAATCTCTTAAAATGATTTGGGCTGTTTTTAACAGATTTCCCCTACATAAAATGAAGACTTTCTCAGTGGCAAGCATTTTAAACAGAAAGCAAAAACAGTTTGGCAATTTTAGAGATGAAATATCCTTGGGGAACATCTAGTTTTCAGGCCATAAATTCTTCCACCGATTTTTTTTTGAATGAAACAGATCTCTCTTTGTCTTTTTGGACTCCAGTATCTTATGGGGGTCTAACAGGTTGAGGCAGATGTCAGAGATGCTCAACAACTGTTCAGTTGACTTCCTCCAGACAATGCTGTGCATTAAATAGTTGCCAAACACCACACAATCATCTTGACCTTTTGAGCTTCCTTTTGCTTCTAGAAGCAAAATAAAAATAAATGCTTTCAAAATCCTATACATTTCCAAGACTTTAGCTTTACAATTTTTTTGATAAATGGAAAATCAAAGCCTCAGCAAATGATGAAAAACAACAGTCAAGCTCAGGGCCAGATGGACTGGTGTGTTAAAATGTAGCACAATATAGCAGATCTGAATTGAACTGACAATCACTAATAAGCTGTCTGACTTATAACAGCTTTCTTCATATAAATAGCATCTTTTCACCATATTTATTGCTTTAAGTAATGATACTTTTAGACAATCATAAAAATTAATGAATGAGTTAATGAGGGTATCCCAAATTATAATCTGGATGAGACAATACAATCAACCATGGTTTACTGAGTGAGGTCAATCTGCAAAAAACTGAAAGTAGTTGCTGGAAAGCAACATGCTCATTATTTGCATCAATGAAGAAAGCTCTATGGACATGTCTCATGTGTAAGTTATTACTGTGTGGGCTAAGTAGGAATGAGATTTAAATGTGATAGGAAAGATGGAATTTATCTTTTAAGAATATGGCATTATATCGCCTATAATTAACACTAGAAAATATGAATATGATAGCTTAAGTGACATTAAGCTGAGCATATGTAATTTCAGAAACTTAAATACAAACTGAAGACTGACATAATATGAAGATACAATGTAGTATGATTAACTAAATGGGTGATTGCTAACAACTGAATATTAATTATCACAAATCACAGAGCTCTTTCTCAGTGGCAGATGTATTGTTGGTATTTAAAGCACTAACCTCATTTAATCCTCACAAATCTCCATGAGGGATTTCAAAGCTTTCCCAGACATGTTCCTACCACTTAGTGTTTTGGTACCTACTGTTCACTCTGGAAAGCTCTCACATTGACACCCACATGGCTGGTTCCCTTCATTTTCTTTCCCTCATTTTACAAATAGCACCTGAGTAAAGGTGTCTTCTCTTTTCCTAGTCTGGTTTTACAGCCACTCACCTAATATTCATCTTGCCTTTTTATTGTTTCTGCCCCCCACCTTTGAATATATACACTATGAAGACAAAAGTTAAGTATTTTTGTCTTTTTATTGACTTCTGTTGACCCCCTATGACAATCTTTAGTGTGAGGTGTTCACTGTATATTTGTACAGTAAACAAGTGACATCAAGGTTCTATTCTTTCTCCCACTGTCCTCCCTCTCCCTGTTCCCCCATTAAACTATGGTATGTTTCAGAACATGGAAATAAGAAATCATGAGTATATCCTTACATGGAAAGACTGTAGTATGTGATTGTAGGCATTCAGCTCAAGTTTAAGAGATTATGATTCAGCTTCTGGTTTGAAACTATGAAATAACATCCATATCCTTTTGTTTGGGTATAATAACAACAATGACTCACTATCATGCATCTCTTTTTTTTTTTTCAAAGATTTATTCATTTCACTACAGTCAGCTATACACAGAGGAGGAGAGACACAGAGGAAGATCCTCCGTCCAATGATTCACTCCCCAAGCGAGCCGCAACGGGTTGATGCGTGCCGATCCAAAGCCGGGACCCTGGAACCTCCTCCAGGTCTCCCGCACGGGTGCAGTGTCCCAATGCATTGGGCCGTCCTCGACTGCCCTCCCAGGCCACAAGCAGGGAGCTGGATGGGAAGTGGAGCTGCCAGGACCAGAACCGGCGCCCATATGGGATCCCGGGGCATTCAAGGTGAGGACTTCAGCCGCTAGGCCACGCCGCCGGGCCCCCACTATCATGCATCTCTTAAGTGATGATGAAATTTTGTGAGAAACATTGAAACTAAGCAAAGTTAAATAACTTGCTCTAGATCAGAGATGTAATCATCTACAAAACTGGCATTTGGACAAAGGCCAGTCTTTGTCCATATTCTAGATACTTTTCCACTCTCATTGGTTTAATGTTTAAAATACAAATTCCATTTTAGCTGTCTCCCATGTTTTAAAAACTTCTTCATCTAGACTTGTTGACCACATCAAAACAAAATAGCACATTTATAAAATGCTTTGATTTATAATTATCTTTTGGAAAAACAGGAAAAGAAACATTTAATTATTTCACACTCTGAATAAAATTTGTCCTAATCAATCTGTCATTTGTCAACATCCAAAGATCATCATTAAGTTTCATTTTAGAAATTTTAAAGTAAGCAATTAAATCCATTATGAAAACAGATATTTTGTGACAAATTAAAAATGATATCCACTTGTGCTTCACATTGAAAGTCAACAAAATAACTTAATACTAAAAGCCACTGCAGAAAACATGTATAATTGGAAAAAACTAAGTATTTATTAAAATCAGAGATATCTGCATATTTTTATATTGAAGATTTTCTAAACATATTTTTTATGTGCCACGAAAACAGAGGGTTATCATTCGTATTGATACCTAGCATGTTGGTATGATTAGTTTAATTTTCCCAAGAACAGCAAAGAGTAGAAAGAACTGAGGATGTGTATTCAGAATGGAAATTTATTGAACCAAGCTCATTTACATTTGTGATAAGAATATTTTTTCTGGTTCAATTGTTTACTATTTTCTTCAAGAACATGCTCATGACAGCTCATTAGGAAAGCAATTTTCCAGTTTTTATCAAAAGGTTCGAAATGCTCAGACTCTTTGATTTGGTAACTTGTTTTTGGGAACTTATGCCAAGCTAATCATTTGAAATGTAGGGAGAGTTCTATATGTACTTGTGCTCACTGCAACATTGTTATTTTTTAAAGCATGTTCCTTAAATAATAAAGTTTATGGAGCAATGAGTGATGACATCTTTCATCATCTGCTCTTCCTCAGAAGTTATTCTGTCAATAATGTGGGTAGTCACAGCCTGGAAGCACTAGTTTTAAGAAAACATATAAATGAACACCCACCATATTGCTTCACACAAACATGATCATGTTACAGTATCAATGATGTGTTATTAATGTTTGTTTTATTTGTTTAAAATGCAGACAAAGAGAGTAACCTTCCATCCACAGTTTTATCCCCAAGTTCCCGCAACACCTGGGGCTAGGTGAAGCTAAAGCCAGGAACCAGGAACTCAATCTGAGTGTCCCACATCGTGGCTGGCTCACAAGTGATTGAGCCATCGCCAACTGTTTCCAAGGGTGTGCATTAGCAGTAAGCTGAGATGGAGAGTGAAATCAGGACTCAATCCTAGGAATTGAAAAATGGGATATAAACATACCACTTTTTGTCTTATCTACTATATGAAATTGTCATTGCTTGAAACTCATTTTAATCAACCTCATTTTAATTCAACTCTGATCTTCACAATTCTTCCAAAACTTCTCAGGTTATGAATAGCAATGGTCTCCATAATCCAGTGGCCAACTGTAAAACTTGTTAAAGCAATCATGTCTTAAGCTTCATTCTTCATTTCCCTTCTAGAATGCTATACTAATTTTTGTCTTTTTATTATGAGAGACAGAAAAAATGAGACAGAGAGCAGTCTTCCAATCACAGCTTTGCTGTGCAGATAATCCAAACAGGTGACTTATAGCTAAGAGCCGGGAACTCAAACCAGGTCTCCAATCTGGATGGATGCAGGGATGTGATCTCTGGAACCATCACTGCTGCCTCCCAGTGTCTGTGCTGGCTGGAAGCTGGAGTCAAGAGCAGGGCAGGGTATTGAACCTAAGCACTTTATTATGGGATCATTAGGCTAAATGTGCATCACCACAGCTCTGGTGTATATTTTAATATGTCTTTATTTAGCTTTAATAATCTATGTATTGATTTGAAAGGCAGAGTGACAGGGTAATTGAAATGGTGAGGAGAGAGATTTTGCTCCCCAGATGTTAGCTGCAACCATGCCTGGGCCAGTCCAGAGCCAAGAACCAGGAACTCCATACTGCTCTCCCATGTGGATGGCAGAGACTCCTCATCTTCTGCCTCACAGGTATATTAGCCTGAAGTTGGATTGGAACTGAGGTCAACTGGATCCCAAGCACTCTCAACTGGGCTGCCTGTGTTGCATGTACTGGTTTAACCTGCTGTATTACAATGCCAACTCTTACTACTTGGTTTTAATTCTACTCCTTTGACCATGTTTGTTTGATGTCATTTATTCTGCCTGTGTGTGTGTGTGTGTGCTTTAGAGCACAGTCTCTGGCCCTCTTCTCTCCTGGTAAACCCCTTCTTCATACTTCCCACCAAGGACTTCTCTAGTCTCCAGACTCAAACAAGGTTTTCTCAGAAAGCTTCTAAAGAGCTGATGGAAATTGATTTAACATAATAAGATTTGTTTAAAAATATGAAATCTATGCAGGGACTTAAAGTGTGCACCAAAATAAATATTTAATTTCATTTTCCCATTGGGATGTTTGGAAAGCATCTCAAAATGATTATGTATGAAACTGAACTTTTGATCCTCTTCTACCCCACTGCAACCTAGTCATTCTGGAGCCATCCATGCCTCCTCAGTGTGAAGCTCATTTCTCAAGCGTGTGAAACTCAAACATTTGAGAGAGATCCTTTCCTCTTCTTTCATCATCAGTGTCTCTCAGACCTCACATCCGGTCTATCAGCAATGAATATTAAAATATCTCATTTCTGAACAGCTCTCACTGGCTCTGCTGATACTCTTCAGGTCCAAGGTGCCTTTGCCTTTCATTCGCACTATCATGTGGCCCCCTGGCTTCCTCCAGGGTTAGCGCTTTCAGGATTGTCTCTTCTGCACTCAAAAATTTACAGTGCCTCTGCATTTTACTCATGGTACAACTGTCTAAGAGCCCCTGTGTGTTTGGCTGATTCGTACATCTCTAAGCTCATCCTGTTGTCTCTCCTTTTTTGCTCTCTGCACTTATGCTTGTTGACATTTTTAAAGTTTTTTTTTGTTTGTTTTGTTTCAGCACAACAGGTGTCCTCTCACTGCCTCACTACACAAGGTGAGCTCTCTGTTTGGAACACTCTTCCCCCAAAATGTTTGCAACTCCTGGATCAATGCCTCCTTTATGTTTTTATTCACATGCCTCTTTATCAAGAAGTCTTGCCTGGGTTATTCCTTTTTAACATTGCTAATTGTCCATTGCACTTCATAACTCCTGGCCCTCTATATTTTTATAGCACTCTTTCATATGCGTTAATATTAAAAGGCAGGCTCCCTGAACAAGGACTTCTCTTTTGCTATTTACTTGTTTACAACTACATCTTAATCCTGATGCATAGCAATTGTTCAATGAACATTTATTGAAGGAAGAAGTGAACTGCAGAAGTGAAAACTGAAAGCAAGAAAATGGGTAAGGAAGCTATTGATTCCAGCAGGGATAGGGACTAAACCTGACAATGAAGATACAGAAGAAAAGGTAAATATGAGACACCCATAAGCATCAAGGGTAGGGTATGGGATCTCATTGGAGAGTAGAGGGTGGTAGCTGGAGTAGGAGAGATGGACTGACTCAAAGGTATCTGCTTAGGTCATTATTGGTAAGGAAAATATAAGAAGTAGAGAATTATTGCATTGGAGAGGCAATTCAGTTTTAAACACTTTGCATTAGAGATAGGCTGTAGTGGCTGAGGAATGACCCAGTAACAAATAACTGCCTCAGCAACCACAGCAGCAGCATTCCTTGGGGGCGGGAGTGATGTACTAGCTGGCATTTCTGGAACACTGACTGTCTGTCAGGCACTGTTCAAGTGCTTTACATGAGTTAGCCTTCTTCAGAGTAGGACTCTGCCATTCTCTGCAATGGTCATTTGCACCTTGAACAAGGAAGTCTAATCACACCTGCCCTCCTATTCACTATTCCTTCATGTAGATTTGACATTGATTCCTTTGTATGTTGTGATAAAGAGTCTGCTTGGGTAAACGTTGGTCAGGTTCCTGAAACTTTTCCAAGAGCCATGTGTATATTTCCTTGTAAAACTCAGTAGGCCAAAGGAAACTCAGTAGGTCAGTTGAACAAGAGCCCCACCCTCTACCTGGTCACCCTGATATCTGATCAGATTCCTTATGTTCCAGTATCAGCAGGTGATGTTTCATTTCCCTGGCTTGTTCTCAGTAAGCATACTGTTAAGGAGGTTTAGCCCTGGTGTTTTCTCTTAGTAATTTTCTATCCAGGGATCTCTACACTAACATTCTTGGCTAACAATCCCCTCTTGTCCATGTTGCAATTGCAGTTGAACCAATCTCTTCCACTGCAGGACCCCATTTCCTTGGTTCCAATATCTACTCAGATTATCCTATGTAAAACCTTCCTTACCAACCACCATTGAATAATTTTACGTAAGCAGTTAATACAGAATTGTGTCCATTTTATATTAATGTGACATAATCCTCTGTGTTGTAATGCCCTGAAATACAGAGATTGCATACAGTTTTATTTCTTCCAAATAAAATATTTTTTTTCTCAACATAAAAACTCATAAGTACAAAACCAAATACTCGATGTAGTCAATAAAGAACACTGGAACTAAATGATTCTTTTTAAATATTGGAAACCCTAGAGTGCTGATTTCCAACTGTCAGAGATTGGGAGAAATGGCAGTAATGTAAATTGCTTAAAGAAAATTGAGATTTCTCTATCAAAATAGCTCCTCATTTTAGGGTTCAGAATCTATTAAGCACCAAACAGTAACCGTGATGAAAAACAATTGTCATATGCCATCTCAAGACAAATGAAATCATGTGCATCCAAGTAGGCGTAATATATGACTATTTTGGCTAAATTTGTTTTCCTGGTCTCACAGGATCACATTTGAAAACCTGCTTTTCTTATCTAAGGTGACTTCCCGTCAAAGAATAAAGCTGCCTCTTAATCTTGCATCTTCTTTGTTGTATGTAAATTGGTTAAGCTTCAATTATCGTGATTAAAAAAAGAGTGTTTGCCTTCAAGAACACAGACATCTTGTTAGCTTGAGATCAGACTTGGCAAGGTTAGAATGTAGATTAGAAAAAGCCCTATGTGTGGGCCATGGTAGCGAGGTTCTGCAGACAGGAATGACAATTCGGGAGCTTTGGCGAGGTGACACCTGTCAAAGGTTAGTTGTTAGGTTAGAGGTCTGTGTTCACTGTTGATGGGGAAGGTGTACTGAGGCATTTTTCTCCAGCTTTTAATTAGAGTCTTTCCTTCTGAAACATACTTTGGAAGCTCACGGCTAAGCTTTGAAGTTATCAGTGTGCCGTGTTACACGATCACACAGATGGTACTATGCATGAGCGGGGGACTGTCATTTCTGTGTGAACAGGAGCCATAGTAAGCTGTGGGTCAGTTGGCTATGCCTGAATCATGTTTAGCTTTCTCACTGAACTTTCAGTATCATCAATAAAGTCCGAGAATTTTCTTCCTTCATCATATAAAAGTTAACAAACCTGTGTACTCCATCTTCTTTTTAGGTGGAATGGTCTAGAATTTCTAGACACTTGAGTCTTGATTTAGGAACCCATTTGGATCTTCAAGATAATTTTTCACATTTCCATTTTATTATACACTTAAGAATTTTGGACCTTTACAAACAGCAACTTAGTATATTTCTGGATATTAAAATATTAGTGCATTGAGAAGGCTTGTTGGTTTAATCAATGTCCAAGTTGTTAGGAGCCGCATTGACTCTGCAAGCATTTAAGTTCTGTTGGTTTATATTCTGATACTAGCAGCACCGATGAACCGTTGTGTGAAAGGCACCGAACAATAGACTCTGAAATACGGTAACTTTTGAATTTCAAATTATTGTCCTGTCAGTGGCTATTAAGTGCTAATAAACATTAACAAAATTCAGTTGAAGGGAGCTATCTTTCAGTGATGCGTGAAAAGTATTTCCAACCTTTGGTTATGAAATGCTTTGGAGTGGAAATCATAAGCCATTATTGTTACTTGTACAATACTGTTTTTGCTTTGAAACTTAACCTTGAAAAACTAACATATATATTCCATGAACAAAGATAAAATACTCAATGGTTTAGTAAGTATGTGATGTTAAATACAAAGTTAAAGAAACAACATGCTTTTTTCCCATTTCTGCTCAATCCTTCACCATGTTTGACACACAGCAGAGCAGAGGTTAGAAACCTAGGTGATAAATCCGTTGACTCATTAACCCATTTGCTGTAGGACCTCAGGCAAGATACTTAACCTCTCTGATCTTTAGCTTTCTAATCCAGAAGAGAAACAAGCAGTAATAGCAATTATTTCGGGAGATGGCTGTGAAAAATAGATACAATCCTATATAAAATGCACCAGGTCAATGTTAATTGGGAGATATTTTAAAAAGTTTAATAACCAGTCAAAATGTAGTTGACTTTATTACCTTTTTTTGTTACTACTAAATGTTGTTGATAAATCTTTTTCAAAAGAAATTATATATTTCTATTGGAAAGGCAAATTTACAGAGATAAGGAGACACAGAAAGATCTATCTGTTGGTTCCTTCCCCACGTGCTCATAATGGCCAGAGCTGAGCAGATTCAAAGCCAGGAACCAGGAACCAGGAGCTTTTTCCAGGTCTCCTATGTGCATGTCTAGTCCCAAGTCTTTGGGCCATCCTCTATTGCTTTTTTAGACCACAAGAAGGGGGCTTGATGGTAAGTGGATCAGCCAGGATGTGAATCAGTGCCCATGTGTGAAAATTTAGCCACTGAGCCATCATGCTGGGCCATGCTAATAAATCTTACATGAGATAACTAAATTTCTGGTAGATGGGTATACATCCATCCATCTGTTCATCCATCTATTCACCTATTGTCTCAACTCATCCCTTGGGGGCTTTGCAGAGTAAACACTCTAATTATATGAGAGATCTCATTAATGCGCACCTTCACCAAAATTCAAACTATTTTTTAGACCTCTTCATGATAAAGAATGTGCATTCATTTATTTCTTTCAAGGTTACTGAGATGTCACTTGGGCTTGTTTCCTCTTAAAGTAAGTAAATTTCCTTTTAAGAGACGCTAACAGTAAAATGACCTATCGTGCTTATCAGATTTAGAAAATCTGGAAAATTTACCTTTATGTTCTAGAAGATCAAATGTAATCAGGCACTCTATTTATAATCCTTGATGAGAGGGTTAAAATTTAAATCAAACTAGGCAATGAAATGTTAATGAGTTCTGGTATGTTCATACTGATCATAGATTATATAAAGATTTGAAGCTTGAAAAAGCAATTTTTGTGACCATTAATTTTATTTCTTTTCAAGAAAAAGTATTAATTGCTAAGACTGCTAGGAATTGTAGTTGATAACTAAATACGAAAATATATATCTAAAACATGGATTGGAACTTAAAAGGAATAGGAATGACCTTGAATACTCTTACATAATGATGAATTTTAACGAGCTGTGAGGATGTGATCTTATTCCCACAAATATGAGTACTGGGCAGGGTGTTGGGTTAGAGGGCAGACCTACCAGAATGCCCATAACCAAGATAGTTATAATTAATTTTGACCCTCTATACCTCAGAGGCTAACACCCCACATAAAGCAGGAATGTAGCCAGAGGGCACTTGTAAACTGTCTGAAAAATAGCACCAAAGAGTCAACAAATTGGAGAAGCCACATATGCCACGAGTCAAAGGAGCAATTTTGAGGTCAAGAAAGGAAGATAAATCCAAAATTCATGAGTACAGGACAAACTATGCAGGTTGAAGAGGAGAGGAAGAGCAAGACCAGCCAGAGGGGATGGTGGCATCGGTTGGGGCATTGAGGAGTGTGTGCCATCCACAGAGTTTTTAAAGTGATCTAATGAGGCAGCCATGAAAACTAATCATGCAACAGAAAGCCTAGGTTTTATGGTGTGCTTCCTCAATTTTGTTCACTGACAACTCCTTGAAGGTGTTTCCGTGTGCGATCCCTGGGGACCAGTGCTTAACAAAGAATTAAAGTTTGTGAGACTGGTTTAAATCAAATGTGGCTGGTTTCCTATATGGGCTGGGCCTGTTTCAAGGGTAGCACAGGGGTTTGAACAATGAAAGGTCTGTATAGTCACTAGTTCTATTTGAGATGGTTCAACTGCCTAGAAATGCTGGAGACAAATGAAATCATGCTTAGTGAAAATTTTATGGTGATTTGAGACATTTATATTCTATGTTACTCAACATGTAAGATCATCATGATACAACAACAAAAATAACTAAAAAGTCATGAAAACAAACAAATCTGTACAAATACATAGGTAAAAAATTGTGACTTTTGCAGGGGCATTTTTTTTTGCATTCACATGAGAAGATACTCAATGTCTTGGTATAGTCTTTCAATCAAAGATGTACAACTAAAGCAATCATATTTTGTTTTTGCTAATTAAACATTCACAATCAGTTCTTTCACTTTGAATGCTTAAAGGACATAAAATTCCTCCTGAAATAAGGGAACACAGAAAAATAAAATAGTATCATCTTTAATGAAAGAAGCTGATTAGCTGACACACCTGTTCTATTTAATCTCCACTGCTAATAACCTTGATGATTAATATAAGTGGGTGGACATTGCTGCTATTTGCCAAGCTGCCAGTTGTACAAATGCCAACATGTAGTGTACTTCAGTCTCTTCCCATTTCTCATCAAGGCTAAAAGTAATTTAAACTGACTCTCCTGCTGATAAATACTACTCTATGCTATTTACAGATATTACACAAAGTCATTACAGAGATTCAATAGAGAGACGATTTCCAGTATAAAGCTTTAACTATGTAATCTCCTTATCACTCTCTCACATTCAACATTTTTTTAAAGCACTCATCTCTGAATACCAAAGGAAAAAAAAGAGATTATAATTTCTTATTTTCCAAGCTGTTGTGAGAAGAGGATGGTGACTATCAGGGAACACTGCCCCAGTAAGGAAAAAAAAAAAAAATACAAGTTGGTGAGTCTACTGCAGTATAAGCAAGACACAGCAGGTGGCATAATCATAAAGAAATGGTTGGGAGTTTGTCCAGAAAACAGAAGACCAAAAAGAAAAAATGCACCACACAGTAGTATATTTTCCTCTCTAGGGTAGAATATTTAACAACAGTCATTATTCCTAAAAAAAGACAAAAATAATTTTGGGGGAATGAATTTTAAATCCACAGGATGATAGATGATGGCAACTATGAAACAGTTAATATTTGTGAAGCTTGAGGCAAAAATATAAATGGAAGCTGGTGTACCACATTCCTAAACATTTAAAAGTTCTAAGATGAGGTATTAAACTTTTATATAGAAGTTATTCTTGAGTAATACCTGCATGATTTCCATCTCTACTTACTTCCAGATCTTTCCTCTTCTGTAGGTCTTTCCTCTTCTTTCCTCTTCTGGGTAAATGCTGTATCCATCCACATCCACATGCATCCCCCAAAGGATGTATAGTGGCAACACTTGGGTCTAAGTATTTACATCACTGGTGTGGTTTACCCTGAAAGAATGTCTTGAGAGGAGCCAAAGTTGTGCGTATCAGGTTAAACTCTGCCTGCAAAGATGGCATTTTATGCTGGCACTGGTTCCTGTCTGGGCTGTTCCACTTACAATGCAGCTCCCTGCTGACATGTCTTGGAAAGCTGGGAAAGATGTCCCAGGTACCTGAGCCCTCGCACCCATGTGGGAGTCCCAGAAGAGACTCCTGGCTCTTGGTTTTGGCCTGGACTAGGACTGGCCATTGTGTCCAAATGGAGAATAAGCTGATGGATGAAAAATTTCTCTTTGTTTCTTCCTCTTTCTCTGTAACTCTGGCTTGTAAATAAATAAGTCAGTAAGCAAATAAATACATATTTAAAACTTTCAGAAAATGGGGTCATTAAAGTTTGAGCAGGGCATTATGAGGTCTCCCTATCTGGAGTCTGATCTAGAAGAGGGAGCTAGGCTGTTGGGATACCGAGTCCTAGACAGACTGTGATGTCCCTGGCAAGGCTCACAGATATTTGCAGAGCAGGGCCCTTTTCCTAGCAGCTGGGCAGAGGTTGGTCATGCTTGCAGGAGGTTGCTCTATCAGTAGCTAGTGCTGAGCTCACTTCCTGAGATTCTTAGAATGATTAAGTTTGGGGAAAAAATCCATTTGGGCAACAGTTACTAATTTCCAAAAACTGATTTTATACATTTATTTGAAAGTCAGTTATGGGGTCCAGAGTGGTAGCCTAGCTGCTAAAGTCCTTGCCTTGCAAGTGCCAGGATCCCATATGGACGCCGGTTCTAATCCCAGCAGCCCTGCTTCCCACCCAGATCCCTGCTTCTGGCCTGGGAAAGCAGTTGAGGACAACCTAAAGCTTTGGGACTCTGCAACTGCGTGGGAGACCGGAAGAGCTCCTGACTCCTGGCTTCAGATCGGCACAGCTCTTGCCATCGTGGTCACTTGGGGAGTGAATCAATGGACAAAAGATCTTCTCAGTCTCTCCTCTCTCTCTATATCTGACTTTGCAATAAAAAATATAAGAATGGGTGGAGTAGCAAGTGATTGATCTTTCATTTGCTGGTTCATTCCCTGTGTGACTGCAATGGCCAGGTCTGGACCAGGCTGGAGCTATGGGCCAGGAGCTTCATCTAGGTCTCCCATGTGGGTGGCAGTGGTGCAAGCATTTGGGCCATCTTGCAGTGGTTTCCTAGATGCATTAGCAGGGAATTGGTATAGAAGCAGAATAGAAGGGATATGAGCAAGTAAACATATGGGATGCCAGTGTTCCAGGCAGCAGCTTTATCTATGATACCACAGAGCCTTTCTTACATAACTTTCCTAAGCTGGAATGGTTAAGGAAAATTCTTGTTTTTAGCAAAGGATCAATGTATAAAGTTGAAGCTAAACCTGTCTCCACAGTACACAAGGTCCTAGGATCTTGCTCAGAGTGTTTCTGCCACTACAAAGCTTGCCGGGGTGCCCTTAACCTGGTTCTGTAAAGATCTTTTGCCAATAGCATCACCCTTATTAAGAAACTCACAAAAAGTAGTTTCAGTTTTGGGTGTATTTGTCTTAGCTTCTTTGATATGTTCATTTTCCCTTTCTATTGTGAAAAGAAAAACAAAACCAAAGATAACAGCTGTCTAATTCTATTTCATCTGGATTTAATACTCAATGGATATGGAAAGGGACTTCAAGAATGTTCATGGGAAATTGGAGTTTAATGATACATTTATTCTGCTGTAAAAATGTTTTGAGCTCTGGAGTGGGCACATGGTACAGGGATTAAGGTACAGTGCGGACCATCTGCATCCTGCCTTGAAGAACCTAGGTTTGAGTTCCAGCTCCACTCTCCATTGCAGCTTGCTGCTAACATGTACCCCAGAAGGCAGTAGTGATGGCTCAATTTCTTGGAATCATGCCACCCTACATAGGATATGTGGATTGAGTTCCTGGCTTCTGGTTTGGCCTTTCCTAATATTGGCTGTTTCGGGCATTTGGAGAGTTATTCACCGAATGGAAAAAAATCTCTTACAAAAAATGAATTGATACAGCTTTATTATAATATGCGTTTTCCATGAATTTTATGAAGACTGCTTGTACCTGGATAGAGTGGGTGTTTATTTAAACACCCTGGGGTGCCATCATTAAATCTGATATATTAAAAATTTTGATGCTTGCTGAATTTTTTACATAATGATCCCATTAGATGGACTTTGAGAGATTTTCAAATGATAATGATAGTGATTCCCTTAACATATAGAATCTGTGTGGAAAATGAGCCTCTCTAAAATAAGTGTAACTGTATTTGTTCTTGGAAGCAGAAAGGCAACAGAATGCCTAGAACTCAAAGTAGCCAGCCTTTCCTTTGCTTTGGGGGACATAGGACCCCAGAACTCCACTAACCATGGTGTGGAAGGAAGAATCAGCATTATTAAAATGTCATAAATTCCTGAAACAGTTAGTTGGTATCAAAATATCAATGACATTCTTTACAGAATTAGCAAAAACAACCTAAAATTCACAAGGGACGCTGAATAGCCTAAGTGATCCTGAGCAAGAAAAGTAAAGATGGAAATATCACAACTTGCTTCAAAGAATAATACAGAATTACAGTGATTAAAACAGCATGTTATTGGCATAAAACACGCCCATATATCACTGGAACAGAGAGCCAAAAAATGAATCCACATATATATGGACAATTGTGTTTTCACAGACGTGTTCAGATCATACACTTGAGTAAGGGTAATGTCTTCAACAAATTGTGCTGGCAAAACTATATACATACATGTAGAAAAATAAATTTAGTTCTATAACTCTCACCATGTAAAGTAATAACTGACAAAGGATCATCGAAGACATAAACTTATGAGACTAGAAAGTCACTTGAAGAAAATGCAGGGGCAACATTGTAAGACACTAGCATATGTAATAGGCAGCAAAAGCAAAAGGAAACAAATATGAATATACTAAACTAAGCACCTTTTGCACATACAGGGAAACAAGGAAACAACAAAATGAGGAGACATCCAACAGAATCGTAAGAAAATTTGCAAGCTACCTCTCTGACAAAGGGGGAGTATTTTGAAAATCAATTAAAAAAAAATCAACAAAGCAACTAATCCAGTTCAGAAACAAGTGAAGCATGTCCATACACAGTTCCTGCAAGACATACAAATGGACAACAATAAATGAAAAAAACAAAAAGCTCAGCATCAGTAGCCATGAGGGAAATGCAAATCCAAAGCACAGTATCACCCCACTCCTTTCAGAAAGGCTAAAATCTAAAGCAAAGAGTAACACATGTGGAGAATGGGAACATGCATACACTGTTAATGGGAATGTGAATTAGTGCAGTCACTATGGAAGCCATGGTGGTTTCTCAATAGACTAGACATAAACTTGCCATATAAGGCAGCAATTCTGCTATATATACACCGAGAAACATGAGCACACTGCATCAAAGATAACTAACTGCATTTAGATGTTGATAGCAGCACTGTCCATAAGAGCCAAAATTTGAATTCGAGAAGGTGTCCATCTTTAGATGAATGGATAAAACAACTGTGTATGTATACATAATAGAATATAATAGCTATGTAAAAGGATAAGGTTCTACAATTTGTAGTAAGATGGAAGCAACTGGAGGTATTTGAGTGAAACAACACATACTCAAAGACAAATGCTACATGTTTTTTCCCATTATATAGAAGTAATTTTGTTTTTAAATTTTTTCTTATGTTACAGTTCTGTAGGCTCTGGAATTTCCCATCCCTCCTCCTCCAATCCCCTTCTCTTGTTGATTCCCCATATATTATTATAATTGTATAATTCTTCATAGACAGTCATAAGTCCATCATTCTGCTCTTTAAGTGTATTCTAACACTGTAAGTATGGACAATGGCAGGCAGCCCTGCATACTATTGTCAAGTTATATTTAATAGTCTCACTGGGAGCCCATCTTTGATTTGGAAGTAGAGACACATACTATATTGTATCTTCACATCTTGATATGATAGTCTAACACAGTTCCTCTAGATGACTATATGTACATGCACGTTTAGCTATATATTTATTGATCTTGTATTTTGCATGAAGGTTGCCTTGTACCAGAGAGTATATGCTATTGGTCCTTTTGGGATTGACTTATTTCACTGTCAATATAGTTGGGACCAGTTGGTTGCAAATGGTAGACTTTCATTCTTTTTAATGGCTGAATAGTGTTCCTTAGAGTGGATATACCATAGTTTCTTTGTCTACTATGGAAGTCAGTATGGAGAATATTAAGGGCTGAAAATTGATCTGGTGTATGAACCAGCTATCCCACCTTTGGGAACATATCCAAAGGAAATGAAATCTGCATATGAGAAAGGGATCTATAATCCTTTATTTACAGCAGCACAATCCACAACAGCAAAGACATGGCAACAACTCAGATGCCTGTCAAAAAGGGAGTGGGAGCTAAAAATTAAAAGGCAGAGCAATGCGTGTGTATCAGTATTGCTGCAAACTTATTTTTATGAAACTTTTTTGTACCTCTTTGAAAACAATGGTTGAGTGTGATACTATTATAGTTTTAATGACCTGTGATCACTTTAAATGTACTGTATGTGACTGAAATTGTTATTTTTCCATTAAGCTATAATTTATAGCCATTGTGCGTATTCTCAACAAACTAGAATCCTTTCTCCTTTTACTTATCAAGCTTGTTGTTCAGTGAAGTGTTGAGCTCTTTTACTGTAATGTAAATTTAAAGTCTACTACCTCAAAAACTATAAAAAGACAAAAATGGAGAAGAAATGAGGGTTGGAGGGAGAAAAATGGAGGATGGGAGTAAGGAAATGTTCTTAGAATTATATCCACAAACCATCCTGAATTTGCCAAAAATCTAATTAAAAATTTAAAACACGGAAATAATAAAAATATGTAAATATGTTCAGCAGAGTTCCAAAACATGCCTGAATGTTTATTATTTTTATTACTGCTACTACTAACTAGTATTTATTGTTTCATGTATTATTCGAAGCATGCTGTTTTAAAAATAAATGGATTTTAAACATGTTTGCCACTATAAAAGCTTGGCTGGGTTGACTATATAATAATTATGGCCATATTTTCCATGATTGATTTTAAGGCTCATACAAATGATCCCACCACAAACCTATACAGCCTTTTACAGAGTGCATAGTCAGTACCTGACCCTTGTTAACTCAGAGGCAATCCCTAAGTCTTACATAGTTTTTGAACTCTTCCCTCTTTAGAAATTATTTGCAGTGGAAAGGTAATGTAATGAAACATGACATACTATAATAAAATGCAAGATAACATAATATTTCAAATTTTTATAATATATGCAGTAACATTTCACTCCTTGGTACATCAGTTACTGAGCACTTATATTTTTTACTTGTTAAGAAACAGAAAATAAGGAAAAGAGAAAAAGCTGCAAATGACCAAAATAAGTGCTATAAAGTAAATATCTAAAACTTGTACACCAGAGCGATAGTTTGATTTGATAAGTATTACCTCCTTTTCTCTCTTTCTTTCCTTTTTTAAGATTATGTATTTAAAAATAATAAGGATTGGGCCCGGCGGCGTGGCCTAGCGGCTAAAGTCCTCGCCTTGAAAGCCCCGGGAACCCATATGGGCGCCGGTTCTAATCCTGGCAGCTCCACTTCCCATCCAGCTCCCTGCTTGTGGCCTGGGAAAGCAGTTGAGGACAGCCCAAAGCCTTGGGACCCTACACCTGCTTGGGAGACCTGGAAGAAGTTTCTGGTTCCCGGCTTCAGATTGGCTCAGCACTGGCAGTTGTGGTCACTTGGGGAGTGAATCATTGGGCGGAAGATCTTCCTCTCTGTCTCTCCTCCTCTGTGTATATCTGGCTGTAATAAAATGAATAAATCTTTAAAAAAATAATAAGGATAAATAGAGGGACAGTGAGAAAAATCTTGCATTTGCTGCTTCACTCCTCAGATGGCCACAACGGCAGGGACTGAACCAGGCAGAAGCCAGGGGCCAGCAGCTTCTGCCATTTTCATGTGGGTGGCATGGACTGAAGCACTTGGGCCATCTTAAAAGCCCTCTGCTTTTCCCAGGCCAATATCAGGGAATTGGATCTGAAGTGGAGCAAGCAAGATGCTGGGATGTTGGCACTGTATGCAGTTTCCTTACTTCCTTGTCACATCACCCTCCTTCCTCTATAAGAAGGATTTTTTTTTTAATGTGAGGATTTTTATGAAGTAGTGTAGTTATTTTTTCTGACATGTAATTTTCTCTATAGGAGATGCACTCTACCAGTCAAAATGCACATTAAAAAAAATCTGTTTTAAATTCTTTGTTGGTCTGCTGATGCTCAGCGATTCAGTTCTGTCTTGGTGCGTTCCACATTGTTCAGGAGCACAGGCCACACTGTCCACAAAATAACATTCTAATAACTGCACTTCACACCTACCATTGGAATTGCTTGCTTCAGTTTCTCTTTCTCATTTGGCAGCTCTTTGATGGTTGAGACTGCTTCATCACATCTATGAATCCCTAGCACTTAGAATAGTGACTAATACGGAGCATAATCTCAATATGGGTTGAAATAAATTGCATTTGACATATTATAGTAGACAATATTAGCAGGGGAGATGACAAAACACATGCGAAAAAGTGAGAGCACACCGCCGTATAGCAAAGGAAGAGAAATTGAAAATCTGATAACAGAATTCAAAGCTCAGGCAGTACACAGTAATAAGGCCTCATGGTATCATAGTAGTAAAACAAATGGCAACTGCGCTTCTTCATAATGATTTTCCAGGTTCAAAATATAGTGTTTATTAAGACAGCAAAAAGGGGTTAACCTTAGAAATATAGAAATAATAAAAATTACCTGGTGTCAGCATAAACTGAAGTTAGCCTAATAACTAAGATGGTATTAGCATAGAAAATGTATAAGTGCCATTGTGTGTCTGAGCTTGTATAAGGATAAAGAGAAAAAAACGCTAATTTTTGACATGTCCCCCATTCAAAGTTTACAGTTTTTGAATGTCCCCCATTCAAAGTTTACAGAAACATTAAAGAAAATGACAATGAAAGGCATTACTACATTTGACAATCTCAAAAAATAAAAAAGGTTCCATAATAAACCACTTCCGTTAAGCCACTCAGCAAGAAGTGTTTGAGTCTGTCTTGAAGTGCTGCTCTGGATCTCCCCTGTATTGAGTGGATTCTTTCTTCACTTGGTGAATTTAGACAAAGCAAACAATGGTTGCACGGACTGGTGTATTCATTTCCTTGATCTCATCTTTGTTATTGAATAAAAGTGAGTATGAGGTTGAGATGGGATTGTGACTTCAGAAATTTTATCGCTGAAATATTAGTCAATCTGTTTACCTAAACTCTGATAAAGAGTCGATTGTCTTTTTGAAATATTAGGAACTGGTTTTTCTTTCTAGCATATTGGTGACGTAGATAGAATGCTTTATTCCAGGACTCCTAACTCTAGAGGCCATGACCCTCTATGAAACAAATCTATAAACTTCCCTTTTGAATATTTTAGCCCCCCCAAAGATACTGCATGCTAGAATTATTCATCTTCAAACGCAGTGAAGATGAGTCTTCCCCATGGGTAGTACCTCTTGGTTATCATGGAGGTCACAAAGACCACAGATTTTTGAAAAAGGAAAACCTAGTGGCTGACCTGATGACTCAACTAGCTAATCCTATGTTTGCATGTGCCAGCACCTCATGCAGGAATTGGTTCATGTCTTGGCTGCTCCACTTGCATTTACGCTCCCTGCTATGGCCTGGGAAAGCAATGGAGGACAGCCCAAGGCCTCAGGACATTGCACACATGTGAGAGACTTGAAAGAAAATTCTGGCTTTGAATCGGCTCAGTTCTGGCTGTTGTGGTCATTTAGGGGAGTGAACAAACAGACCAAAGATCTTTTTCGCTGTCTCTCCTCTTCTCCATACATCTGATCTGCCTTCCCAATAAAAATAAATACATCTTTGAGAGAGAGAGAGAGAGGGAGAGAGAGAGAGAGAGAGAGAGAGAGAGAAAGAGAAAGGAAAATCTGCCAGTTAATATGGGTACTTGGATGTACATGGTGAAATTATTTTACCATTTCACGGTTGTGCCACGCTGGCCTAGCTTTGTCCTTCAAAATCACTTTAAGCAAGCCATTTCTTCAAGAAGGTTTGCCTTTTGTTTCCTCTGATTAAATGCTCTTTTATCTTTTCTCTTTATAATTTCAACCACATCTCTGACTTAACTCTTACCAGGACATACTGTATTGCTTCAGTCATTTTTCTTTTCAGTTCATTAGACTAAAAATCAATTTATTAAATATTCAGTTCATTGGATTAAGTTAATCAGTTTATTAAACATTAATCTATTACTATTTTCAGATGGATCAACATGTATATATCTTTGTATTTCTATTTCCCAGGAGTGAAGACATTGCCAAATATGTTTTGAAAGAAAGCAATTAATAAATAAATTACTGATGAATGAATGGAAAGTTCTATTTTCAATGTAAATATAGTTAAGCATCTGATACCAGTCTGAAATTTCACAATCATTTGAAGAAGTATTGTAATATTTGAAAATAATTTCATAAAGAGTTGGCTTCTGTCCATTTGTACTTGTGTAAATACTTCAGGTGCATTTCTAAAATGGTTTTGTTTTTCAGGAAGTTTCTAGAAAGTTTTCCTAATCATTTGGGTAGCTACTGGTCTTACTCTTTTTATGGTCTTATTCCCATGATATCCAGGTGGGTCCCAGTGAGATACGAGTGACTAAAAGCTGAAGTTGATAGTGAACCTGGGCAGCACTCCTGCCCTGTGGTGCACTTAATGTGCCTGCTCTTTAGCTGTGCCCTACGGGTGTCCTGAGAGATAGCCTTCTAGCTGCCACTGTATAATTTTAGAGACAGCTTTTTTTTTTTAGGTACCTCCCATATGTAAGGTGCTATTCTAAGTACTTGTAAGAGTTACCACCCTCTTCCATTTGTCAAATGTAACATATTAACACCCCAAACCATATCTTCGTCTGGTTCTCTTTAACTTCTGAAATTTTGAGATACACACACAGAGAAGGGAAGGGAGAAGAAAAGGCAAAAGGAAAGAGGGAAGGAAAAGGAGTGGAAGAGAGAGAGAGAGAGGGTACGAGCGGGTGAGTGAGTGAGCCCAGACAGAATGAGTGCACTCTCCCATCTGCTGTTTCTCCCTCTCAAATGCCTCCAGTAGTTGTAAATTTTTGCCTGGAGCAGACCAAAGCCAAGAGACAGGAACTCAATCTGGATCCTCCAAAAAAGGCGACTGGTACCCAAATATTAACCCATCCTATGTCGCATCCCACGTCACCCAGTCATTAACAGGAAACTGTCATCAAAAACAGAGCCGGGACGCAAACTCAGACATCCAGTAAAGGATATGGGGACCACAACAGGAACTTAACCACTGATGACACTCAGTGAAATTTAAATACCACCGTGTTATATTTTGTACTGAGCATATACTTGTGAGTTTTCCCTTTCATTCTGTGAGTTCCTCTAGAGAAGAGATTATGCATTTACTTTTTAAAACTGTTTTCACCCCTGAGTCTGATAATGTAGCATATATGATATATATATATATTATGTTATAAAATAATATAAAAAAGATTCTCAGATTCTTGAGTTAATGAAATGTTCAGAAGTATAAATTGGTCATGGACTGTATTGTTAGAACAATGCTGACTATGAAGACATAGCAGATAAAACTTTGATGAGCATTAAAAAGAAGAGCATATAATTTGAAGGCATTTATTGACCATCTATCATATTCAAAAAATTTAAGTAAAACATAAGCAAATTGATGTATTTGTTAATTGAAAACATGCACATACATGCTGCACCATAAGACGGCTATGGTTCGAATACCCCTTCAGAACTTGTGTGGAAATTTTATTGGCGCTGTAACAATATTAAAAGGTAGAAGCTGCAAGAGGTGATTGGGTAATGGAGCCCCTTTTCTTGTGAATGGTTTAATGTCGTTATTGGAGAGTGGCCTAGTTATGATGGGAGTGAGTTTCTGATGAAAAGAATGAGCTCAGCCTGAATTTCTCTGCCTTGTGAGCACTCACCTCCATTTCTACAACATTATGGCACAGCATGGAGTCCCTCACCAGGTGCCAAAACATCCTTTTGGATTTCCTGGCCTTCAGAGCCGTAAGTCAAATAAATGTCCGCTGTTTATAATTTGCCCAGCAGTTTGTGGGATTCAGTGACAGGACATAAATTGTACTCAGAGAAGGATTCACTACAATAAGCACAGCAGGGATGAGCAAATGGAGCATGAATCGACATCTAGGAAGAAGCAGTATTAGAACCAAATCTTAGCAGCTGAGTAAGATTTCATATGGCCAGGAAAAGAGTTTAGGAAGGAAGTAGTAAAAAATAACCTGCGGTGTGTAAATTCAGGGCTTTCGTTTCAGGAACATTGGCTGTACCCTCTAAATGGAGTCAGGGGTAGCATAGGTGTGGGCATCTGGATAATGAAGTGGGAATTTCAAGAGGGCATATCTCTAAGAAGATACAGTATGGTACCTCCAAGCAACTTGCTGCTCATGGGATTTTAGCAGAAGCTTAAATGCCCAGTGGGCTAGGGTAACAATGAACCAACAGATTTTAAAGTGATAGAAGCAGCACTGGAAGAGAAAGGATGAAGAAATATGTATGAAGATGTCCTTTCAACATGTGCAGAGGGTGCACCAAGGAAGGAAACCACCCCCCACACAGCAATGCCTTATTCAGGAATAAACACATTGTGTTTGGGAGGAATAAATATCGGTGACTTCGGAGAACCACATGAGGCCAACAAATCAGAATGGAAGCTTGATGCTTGATGACATGAGGGACTATATGAATTCTAAACTAACATAACCAAGTGTGCAGTTATCAGTTTACATGTAAGTCTCTAATCCACTGATTGACACTTGTTTTTTTTTTCCCCAAGTGTTGAGAAAACAAAGCAAAGCATGTGTGGCAGACATGTATCACTGAAGATAGCAAACTCAGAGGTAAAAGGGAAATGATGAGTTGTGATGAATATAGAACTGGGTGATATAGGATGGGAAGCCCCTTTCTTAATTGTGTAAATTCCTTTCATAAAAAATATAATCCTTTCCATTTAAAATATAATTTAAACTTTCTGGAAATAATTCTGACAATGGTATAAGAAATGATGTAAGACGATGGTACAAGAAATCTCATTTGTATTCTCATCAAAATTATTCTAAACATTTAGTCATTTAGATATCATTGGTTTCCTTGAATTTCATCTGCTACTAAAATTTGTGTTTTGTACCTCTGTTATTTTGCTGACTTTTTACAACTCTAGACTCTGTTTATTCTCATTTATATATATATATATATATTTATAAACCACATGGAGACCCTTAGTGGCTAACAAGGCACGGAGCAAAGGCAGAGCTGCCCCAAATTACAGGAACTCAACAATAGGCTCCATGTCCAGAGGTGACCCTCCTCCTGCAATTTTTCATGTTCCACAGAACTTGGAAAATTCTCTTTGTAGTTTAAATGATGATTCGCCTTTGTGGTTGTTCAGATCAAGACTCTTGGAGTCATACTTATCCACAAAACCCACATGCAATCTGTTAGCCAATTCTGGCTCATCTATTCACAAAGAGCTGTTCATCATGCTCTCTTAGTTGACACCGTGGTCCAAGCCAACATCTGATTGTGCCCCAGCTCTGCGCTGCCCACTTTGTCCCCTATAGTTAACTCACAAAAGCATCAACTGTCTCTTTTTAACACCACACTTCAGACAGTGTCACTGCTTTGCTCTAAGCTTCCTAGTCAGAAGCAAAGTCCCAACTTGGGCTTCTAAGGTGGCATGTGTACAGCCCTGGGCTACCTCACTGATGTCCCTTCTCTGCCCTGTTCCAGTTCCTTGTTCTTCACTCGGTATATACACACTCTCCTGTTTCAGAAACTTTGTGTTACTATTCTCTCTTGCTGAAATGCTCTCCTTAGCTGCATGACTTGCTCCTTCACCAACTCAGTTTTCTGCTTACATGTCATCCAGTTGGAAAGATCATTATGTATATAAATGATTAGCCACTGCTCCACTACTCATCTTCCACCAAACTTGCAGGCCTGTGTAACATTTCATTAGGATACATATTCCGATAGAAGCAGGATTTTTGTGAATACAGATATTTAAAAAAACAGATGATCTGTGAAAATATTACACCACACATCACAGACTAATGAAATCTCTCACATTTTCTCAGTAAGAGACCATATGCCACATTTTATATGAAAACTCTCCAAATGGGTCCACTGATGGCCTTCCTGAAATATGGGAATCAGAAAGTTTGAGTAAAGAAGTCTTGTTTAATGAATTAGATATAAGAATGATAAAGCAAATGGCAAGATGGATGGTAGATACCACTCATAAACTAAAATCTACAGAAATGCCATTCCCATCAGGAAATGCTCCTGATCCTGACAGCACACAGCATCACCTACCTTTTCATATCACCATGGCAGTTTGTTTATATCTATTTATACATATGTACGTGTGCATTTTGAAAACTATATGAAGGTTTTCACACTGCATTCTCTGATTTTTGCGTATCTGGATTTCCTTTTCTCTGTAGTATACTTATTGTTTAATTCCGTTTTTCCATGAATTTTACAAGTCTATAATACATACATATGTATTAATATGCATTCTGTAGTCTGGCTAATGCATTTCTATTTGAGCCCTGGATGATAAGAGCTTTCTTGCAGAATCACATAAAAGTGCTATGCTTGCAGAGATGCCAGGTGTGGTCAAGTTTAGGATAGCAACATTCTTGTTCGACTCATGCTCAGAGAAGACGGTTGAAGTGTGCTGAGGGCTATGGGAAAGTTCTGTTTTGCCCTTCAGGGATGGGCACCGTGGGTTTGTGGGTTTGTATATATGTGTTTATTGTCATTGTCAAGCAGGTATACAAAATTGCCTTTCTTGACTGGTCCAGGGGCACATTACCAGATAAGTATCCCCATGAGGATTTTTCATAGTCTGCCTGACACCACCTTTATTTTGTGCCACCCTGAAGGCAGACTGGAGTGCAGTGTTCTGCTGCAGGATGCTAACCAGCGCATTTGAGGTTCTCAGGGAAGAAGTGGGTGAGGTTTGAAAAAAATGTGGGTTACAATCATATGAATAAAAGTGTTTGATGCTAAATCTCAGAATAAGAGTTATTACAATCTCATCCATCTGTTGCTAAGTTTGCCTGATTGGTATCTGTTCCATTTATCTGTGGCTTTCTGTGGTAACACGCTCAAGTTCAAAGACTTCACTTGATATCTGTTTAGCTGCAAAGAGAAACATGCCTTCAAGGGACCTGTGTTCCATTAATGGAGGATGCTTCTTTATTAGGACTTAACAAGCTGTGTCTTCTCAGTGAGCTAGATGAAACACTTGATTTTTTGTGGACACTTTGGCTAGCTCCTAATTGCTTTGTTTTCTAAAGTAAAAGCACTCCCCTTTTTTCCCCCTCATGATGGATTAGTTTGATTTGGTGCTCCTAGGCTGAGAAACTAGAGGGACAACCATATTTTCCTGATTTTTTTCTAAAATTATTTTTTTGTTTTGATAAGCAAATGTCAGCTCTCAAGCTCCTAACAACATTATTGTCAATATAGTGAAGATCTTCGCCATTCCTGTCCTTTCCAGACAGCTTGAAAACAACCTGCTATTTCTTTCCAATTATCTTTCTAGCTTTGCTGGACCTGAGCAAGAATCTTTATCTCTAGCCCTCTAACTGTTCATTTGTAGATTTTGAAAATATATTCTTTTAATTATTTATTATTTTTAATTCATTAATTACATTGTATTATGTGACACAGTTTCATATTCTTAAGTGTTTTTCTTTAGGGTCAGATCAAGGTTGAGCTTACCCTACTGCAAGAAAAAGCAGTCCTGAAAACTCCAAGTGACTTTTAAATTTTATTCAACAAGTATTTATTAAGTATCTGTTATAAGGCAGACATTTTTCTAGATATGCAACCATGGCTATATGCAGACAATCATCCCTGCCTATTATTGAAGGATGTAGTTAAAGAAAAGTTTACATAGTGGTTACAGTGCACCAGGTAGTGCTGGTAGTATTAGGGGGGAAACAGAACAGAAGAGGTAGATGGAGTGTGCCAGCATTGGGAAGAACAGATGTGCAAACCTCAAGTAGGTTGATCAGTAATTAACTGAATGAGAATGTAAGTTCTTTTTTTCTTTTGTAAGATTTATTTATTTTACTTGAAGGAGTTAGAGACTAAAAGAGGAAGATGGAAGAGAGAGCGAGAGCGAGCAATAGAGAATCTTCCATCTGTGGTTACTCTCCATATAGCCAGAGCTGAGCTGGTCCACAGCCAGGAGTCAGGAGCTTCTTCCAGATCTCCCATGTTGGTGCAGGGGACCAAATCCTTGGGCCATCCTCTGCTGCTTTTCCAGGTCATTAATATGGAATTTAATTGAAGTTGGAATAGCAGCTGGGATATGAACCGGCACCCATATGGGATGACACTGCTGTATATGGAAGATTAGCCTATTACATTACCGTGCTGGCTCTGAGAATGTAGCTTCTTAACAAGCAGGTGAAATATATGACGTGAAATATATGAAGTAATTGGGATATTTGGAAAAAGAAGTAGAGTTATTTTTGTAGGGTATTGGGGGTAAAAGAGAAAATGTGGGAAGGGGCCTTAAGAACAGAATCTGCTTAGGATGATTCATGACTAACAAAGGCATCAGAGTGATTCCAGTAGGATGAGGGAGAGGGAGAGTGGGAGAGGCTGAGGGCAAAAGGCAAATGGGAAGGGCTGGCAAGAGAGGGGGCCATGATGTTTTGGGGCTGGTGAAGTACTGTAGCCTTTGAGTGAGAGGGAACATCACTGGAGAGCTCTGGAGAGCGAAGCCATGATCTAGGGTTTGATCAGCTTTGCTCTCACTGATTTGCTGAGGAAAGACTATAAGGGAGCAATTGAGTAAAAGCAAGGGGGTTGCATGGGAGGCTCATTGTACAGTGGATTCTCATCAAACATACTGAGTCAACCATTCAACCATCGCTCCCAGGAGACTTACAGAATTAGGTTGCTTGTAAGCCTGCAGTCATAATGTTTTCAACAATTGATCAAAATTTAATGGGTTCTTGTGCATTTTTTTTGGTTTAAAAGAAGCCTTATTTGACATATATTTTTTTGATTTATCATTACTAAAGCCTGAAAAATGTAGCTAACGCACACTAGTGTTTTCACATAAGCCTTCTTGCACTTAGGAAAATCAGTTCACACTCTGACACCATTCAGTGCCATTTTAAATGAGAAAAACCACCAAAAGAAAGGACAAGAATGCAAGAAAAAAATCAGGCTGATCAAAAAGGATACTTGTCAACGGTAAGAGAGCTGAAATAAGATAGTACACAGCTTGTTTGATCTCATCTGGGAGCTTAAGATGTCAGCAACTTAAATTTGTATGTTTATACATGTCTGCAAATGACGATGAACAAACATGATCTAAATATTTGCTAGGGAGTTCCACATAACTTTGAGTAATGCTTAATGATTAATATTTTCAAATTCAATTCTTGTAGTTCATATAAAAGCATTTTCTATTGGCTGTAGAGGAGAAGGATGATTACTGATCCATTAGAGTATTGCTCTGGCCCAACATGGTGGGATCCCATATGGGTGCTGGTTCTAATCCCAGCCGCCCTGCTTTCCATCCAACTTCCTGCTTGTGGCCTACGAAAGCAGTTGAGGATGGCCCAAAGCCTTGGGACCCTGCACCTGCGTGAGAGACCCAGAAGAAGATCCTGGCTCCTGGCTTCGGATTGGCTTAGTTCTGGCTGTTGTGGCCTCTTGGGGAGTGAATTAGTGGATGCAAGATCTTCCTCTCTGTCTCTCCTCCTCTCTTTATATCTGACTTTGCAATAAAAAATATGAGTATTACTCATATTTTTTGGTATCATGGAACAACCAAAATAATAAAATGAGAGACAGAGGCAGACAGACAGGTACGGATGGCAGTCTTCTATTCATTGGCTCAATTCTCAGATATCTGTACCAGGCCTGTTGTGATAGCCTAGTGGGTAAAGTCTTCATATTGCATGTACGGGGATCCCATATCGGCATCAGTCTATATCCCAGCAGCCCTGCTTCCCATCCAGCTCCCTGCTTGTGGCCTGGGAAAGTAGTGGAGGATGGCTCAAAGCCTTGGGACCCTGCACCCATATGGGAGACCTGGTGGAAGCTCCTGGCTCCTGATCTGCCCAGCTCCTGCCATTGGGGCTACTTGGGAAGTAAATCAGAGAAAGGAATATCTTTCTCTCTGTAAATCTGATTTTCCAATAAAAATAAATAAATCTTACAAAAAAAGTCTGCACCAGCCAGGGCTGCACCAGACCAAAGCCAGGAGCCAAGAACTCCATCCAAGTCTCATACAATGGCAGTAAAATTCCAAATTCTTAGGCTGTTATCTGCTGCCTTTTCAGGTAAATTAGCAGGATGCTGAACTGAAATCACAGGGCTCAGCTCTCAAACCTATACTCAAATGTGGCGCATGGGAATCCCAGCTAGCAGCCAGACCTGCTGTGCAAAAATGCTCACCCATCTTCTTTCTCTTCCTATGAAATCATAAGGAAGTTATTCTTTCCCTTTTTTTTAATATCCAGCCCTATACTGAAACCTAAAACGTCTGTTTAAAATTTCATTTGCTTATTTGAAGGGCAGAGTTACAGAGAGGTAGATAAAGAGAGATCTTTGCATCTGCTGGTTCACTTCCTAAATGGCTGCACTGGCAGGGCTGTGCTAGGCTGGAGCCAAGAGCTGGTGCTTCCTCTGGGTCTCCCACAGAGATGACAGGGGACAATCACCCATGCCATTCACAGCTGCTTTTTGAGGCACATTAATGGAGAGCTGGATCTGAAGTGGAGCAGCCAGTGCGAGAACCAGCACCTACACACAAAGCCAAAATTGAAGGCAGTGGGTTACTGAGCCGTCCACTGCACTAGCCCTAGCATAAAACTGCTCTTTTTTTTAAAAAAGATTTATTTATTTGTTTATTGTTGGAAATGCAGATCTACAGGGAGAAGGAAATACAAACAGATCTTCCATCTGCCAGCTCACCCCCCAAGTAGCTACAATGGCCAGATATGGGCCAATCAAGAGCCAGGAGTCTCCTCTGGGTCTCTCATTGGGTTCAGGGTCCCAAGGATTTGGGCCATCCTCCACTGCTTTCCCAGGCCACAAGGAGGGAGCTGGATGGGAGGTGGAGTAGCCGGAATATGGATCAGCGTACTTACGGGATTCGGAGGGTACAAGGTGAGGATTTAGCCACTAGGCTATTGCGCCAGGCCCTCATGAAACTTTAATGACTACATGTATCTATCAGTAAGTCAAAATAGCATGATTTTAATATAGTTGTGCTTAAGAAAAGAACAGTATAATTTGAGAAATAATTATCATTTTACATATATAGGAGTTATTTTGACTGAGATAGCATTTTAGCTGACACTAAAACACTGAGTAAATGCAGCTAGAAAAAATATAGGGTTCCTTATTTTTTGCTAGAACATTCTTTGTTAGAAATTATTCATATGGATAATGTTCTTAAATTTGCGTCTAATTATTTGAGTTTCTTGTAATTTTTTTAAGAAAGACTTCCAACCCATGATCAGAAATAAGAAATGCTGTAGTTTGTTTTTGACATTATGATCATAACAATGCTGCCATTCCTTTAAGATAATGAGTCACTTAAAAGTTTTTTTTCTTATTTTCCTGAAAAAAATCAGAGATTGTGTTATAAAAAGAGGCCATCAAGACCCTAATTTAAAGTGATACCATGTGAAACGGTCAAATCTGAAACCATAATAAGGTTTTCGACTGGAGAACCAGTAGTCACATCTCCAGAATTGAGCCTTTCTGACAGTGAAGTTGAATGTAAAATTTGAAAGAGACAGAGACAGGACTGGAAGCTCCTACTGAGGACTCAGCTGTGTTTGGGTCTGCACTCAGCCTACTAAATCTTCATTGTATCTCTTCTTCCTGATGTCTTACTCTAGTCTTGTCAATCAACTAGAGGAAAATGCAAAATTGGAGAAGTCTACAAAGAGCACATAACCTTCCATTCATTACCTTTCTTGAAACATGACATCTATCAAATTAAGTTTTTGTCACTCTAAAAACTTTCTATTTGCTAGAGTCCAGTGTTTTTAAAATTAAATGTGAAATGCTGACCATCTTCAAAGCAGGTACAGAAAAGATTAGTAGTAACTCATGCATGAGTATGTAATCTGTGCTAAAGACCACTGGGAATTGAAAGGTGACTGTGTAATCTGTATTTCTCAGAAAGATATAATGAGAACTTGAACAACAAAGCAGTGTCTATCTGTCTGTGTGTCCATCCATAAGTGCGGAATATCTGGTCTTCTACAATTTTGTTTCAGCACATGTTTGGAATTACCTGTGCAAGTTTTACCTAAACTTGTGGGCTTTTGAGATGTCACATGTCCCTCAAACCCCCTTTAGTTTTTGTCTTATCCTAAAGCCTTCTGAAACTTAGAAACCTGAAAAATGTTCTTCCCTAGCCCAGCTGTTGCTGCTGTTGCTGCGTTGTGAGACACTATACTAAATTGTCTTTCTGATCCTACATTTGCTTCTGAAGCTAGATCAGCTCAACTTGATGCTTGGTCAGGCATCTGATTACATCTTCCAGGGCCTTGGATTCTCCACAGAAGGATGGAGAATGCCTTACTGTGTTGTTCTGCACAACTGAGAACAAAGGTTTGTCAACATTTGACATTGAGTTTGTGCACAGGTTTCAAGTACAAGTATTTATTTCACTTGATTTGATAAATGTCTCTGTTTAAGAACACTTTGCTGGAGACTGATCCCTATGAAATGAAAATAAAAAATGCTCTTCCTCTACAATAATAAGGACATTGCTACTTAGACAAGTCTTCTCATCTTCTATTCCTAATTCCCTTTCTGGAGGCAACTCAAAAGAGCTTGACGGCAGCATCAACTTGGTGGTCTATTTTGCCTGTTCTGCTGGCACTCTAGGCTGGACTCTGGAGAGAGATTATTGAGATTTCAGTGCCAGCTTCATTACTTACTGCTCGTATGATCTTGGGCAAGTGAGTGAATCACTCAATCTCATTTTATTTGCCAGTGCTTTCATCTGTAAAATCGGATAGCACTGAGTATAGCAGTAGACAGTATATGCAAGCTCTAAGAATATTACATGGCTACAACATGCTGTATATTGGTCTTTGATATTAAAATTGTTGAACAGTTGTTTTGGTTTTACATAATACTGCTACTTTATTAATTATTAGTATTTCTATAATTTTTCCCAAATTCTGACCATGCTCCAGATATGTTTGCTTATTTTTTATTTCTTTTATTTACCTGTGAAAACTTTGATTTACCTTAGCATACAGTCATCCTATTTCAATTACCTACAAGTCAAAATTTCTGGACCACCACGTCAGTCCAAAATGACAACACTTAACTTTCACACTAATATTGATCAAAAGTCACCTATAAATGTTACCCAAAGATGCAAGTAGAAGATACAAAGGATGCTTCCTGCTTCTAAATATCCCTGTTACTATTGATAAAAGAAGATAAGAGAAATATTCTTTCTACACAGTATCCCAATGGATGTAGAAGTGAATGGTCCATTTCAGCTCAACACTCATCCTGAAAACGATCCAGGTCACTGGCTTAGTGAAAATGAGTTCCTCTCTGCTTCAACTCAATTACCAACGAATACCCTGATTGCCCTCAAAAGTAAATTGGTGGCTGTATTAGGTTCCACAAAAAAACTGTACCCAGGCAATCCAGCTGAGACTTCTGTCCTCAATGTAGCCTCCAGATAGTCCCCCAAGGAGAGTGGAATATTTTTTGTAAAGATGCAACCGTTGGAAATGTGACTGTTGGTTTTCAAATTGAAAACTTTATCAGGATTTCAGGTATGATCCTCCCACCCCCTTTTAAAGATTTGTTATTATTTTTGTATTGGATAGTCAGATTTACAGAGAGAAGGACAGACATAACAGAAAATCTTCCATCCACTAGTTTACTCCCCAAGTGGCCACAATGGCTTAAGGCTAACCTAATCCAAAGCCAGGAACCAGGAGCTTCTTCTGAATCTCCCAAGCTGGTGCAGGGTCACAAGGCTTTGGATTATCCTTGATTGCTTTCCTAGGCCACGAACAGGGAGCTGGAAGGGCAGTGGAGCAGCCAGGACATAAACCAGTGCACATAGGAGATTACTGTGCATGGAACACGAGGACTTCAGACACTAGGCTACAGTGCCAGGCCCTATTGTATCATCTTAAATTAGGGTTTGGTTGTCCTCTTTTTACAGTAGCAAACCAGCACCTAAGAGCCACAGCTCTGAGTTTGAGTTATTCACAGTTGGGGCAGAAGTGATGAGAAGCAAAGGGATCATATTTTCTTGCCCAATCTTGACTTTGTGGCATGTAAATCTCAACCTAAAAGCAAATGCATGGTTTTTAAACCAGAGAAGGCGAAATAGTGTGTGGCATTTTCATCCCCCAAAACCAAGTACTTCCCTATAGAATATTTGTAGCATATAAAATTTTCAGTTTGTTGAGAACTTTTCTCATACAAGAGTGCCTCAGGGTTATTTGAAGGATCTACAATTTTAATGTCATCATTCATTCTAGCTGTTAAAATAGCATTTTAGATATTACCTGTGATATAATGCTCTAAAACATTTTGAAGAATTTATATAATAGTTATAAAGATAAAACTATTTCCTCCTAACTTAAGAATAAGAAAGGACGTTAAGGATTTGGAAGGAAATACTATACAGAAAGGAAAATATTACACAGAATTCTAGAAATGGATGAGACTATGAATCAAACAGGGCTATCTAAGGAAAAGTTTCTTAACCTAAGTATTGTTGATGAATACCTTCTAGATGGGGTTTCTCAGATGTCAGACTCTACATATATCACAGACCTAGAATGTATCAGCTTATAACATGCCAACACGTTTCTCTAACTGGGGCAGTAAAATGTCTGCGAGAAAAAAATCATACCTTCAAAACTTCTTCAGCCACAAACTGACCATGGGACTTTGTCTGAAGGGGTATATATAGATGAAGACCATCCAAGAAAATCTGGACTTCTAAGTGGACAGAATTAGTTCTCTTTCCTAGTCACAGCAATTTTTTTTTGCTATAGTAATTATCAATCAAATATGGAGAAGGTAGGACATGTCTGATAGTGGCATATGGGGAGTGACATGTATGTGCATGGGCATGTCTCATGGATTTGTGTAAAGTGTGATGTGTGTATGTGGATAAGGACATTAACTCTGTAATTAGTAAGGTTGTTGAAACTCTAAATGACTGGATCACCTTTAAAGTTTTATCATTAGGACTATAGTAGTATAACATTCCTCTGTAACGAATATTTATTGTTCATTTGAAATCATTTTGGGGGAGCAACAAAGACATCTTCCACCTGCTGTTTCAGTTCCCCGCTGGTTGCAATGACCAGGGCTGGGCCAGGTAGAAAGGAGGGGCCAGGAATTTTACAGGGTCTCCCATGTGAGTAGCACGGGCCAAGACTCTTGGACCGTGTTAGACTTTTTTCCTCAGCAACTAACTGATCTAACTAGGGAGCTGGATGTGAAGTACAGCAGCCAAGAGAGGAACCAATACCTATATGGGATGCCAGATTGTCATATGATGGCTTTATGAACTGTGCCACATGCTTGGCCCTGTTGCCTATGTGCCCACTGAACAAGAGTCCTTCTACTTTTGACTTGTTGATATCTTTATTTAATGGAGCCTCAGCTTTTAGCATCATCCTTGGCTATGACGCTAATTAAAAATATGTTATTTTTGGCCTAGCATGGTAGACTCATGGTTTAAGTCCTCACCTTGCAAACATCGGGATCTGATATGGGTTCTGGTTTGTATCCCTGAGGCCCTGCTTCCCATCCAGCTCCCTGCTTGCTGCTTGGGAAAGCAGTCAAGGACGACAGCCCAAAGCCTTGGGATCCTGCACCCATGTGGGAGACCTGGAAGAAGCTCCTGACTGGCTCAGATTCAGCTGTTGCGGCCACTTGGGGAGTGAACCAGTGGATGGAAGATCTCTTTGTCTCTCCTCTTCTCTGTATATCTGACCTTCTAATACATACATACATACATGAATGAATAAATAAATACACCTTTAGAGAAGGTTATTTCAAAAAATAAAAAAGAAAGAAGGACATAAAGGAAGAAAGGGAGAGGGAGAGAGGAATTGAAAATCATGCTTTTGGAATTGTAGCTATAAATTACATTGACTCTGTTTTCTTAGTTGTAATATTATATTAACATAAAAAGCATCAGAGAAAAAAAAAAACGTAAACCTGTCCCCAAATTTTCATTTCCCTGTTTTTCGGCAACGTGCTTTGTCATTTCTAAGTTGTGATCTCATCATGCATAGGCTGTTTCTCTGTGAGGAAGGTATTTACATGGTGAGATTAGGCTGTCTTCACCTTAGTAACTCACTTAACAGTCCTCTGTGGTGGTTCAAAGCTTACAGGGATTTCGCAAAAATGGTGTCTAGGTTAATTGATACAAACAAATTGCAAAGTACATGTCCAGGGTATTTTTTTATCACTCAATCTTCACACTTGATGGTATTTATTATTTTTAATATCTTCATAAACTATGGAATATAATTAGGGGTGAGAACATTAATTTCTTCAGTGGAAAATGAATTTAAATTGTTTCTATATAATGCAGTGAGATATATTTATCCCTAAAACATAAGAAGAAAGTCATTTCATGAGAATGACTGCTGATTCCAGTAAAATGGCTGATTCAGAGAATCAATTTTGTTCTATAAAAAGTTAACACTTTAATAAGATTGTTAATATTTAAATTTCTAAAAAGATTAAAAATTTTTTTTATTGCAAAGTCAGATATACAGAGAAGAGGAGAGATAGAGAGGAAGATCTCTGTCCATTGATTCACTCCCCAAGAGGCTTCAATGGCCAGAGCTGAGCCAATGTGAAGCAAGGAGACAGGAGCCTCTTCTGCGTCTCCCTCATGGGTGCAGGGTACTAAGGTTTGGGCTGTTCTTGACTGCTTTCCCAGGCCACAAACAGGGAGCTGGATGGGAAGCAGGGCCACCGGGATTAGAACCAGTGCCCATATGGGATCCCGACACATGCAGGGTGAGGACTTTTGCAGCTAGGCTACTACTTTGGGTCCAATATTTAAAATTTTTATGGATGTGTATGATATATTCTTTCCACCTTCTGAGTAATGTTTTAACATGAGCAATTTCATATCTATAACTAATTTTAAATATGGAAACTATGCTAATGAATATATTTCTCAAAATATTCTAAATATTTTCTGACTTAGATAGTGTTTCATTACAGTGACACTTCTGATTGTGAGTCTATGGCTATGCTATTAGTTAGATGATACTTGAAGAACTGATATTCACCAAAGTCACTGACATTTGTAGGAGATTCATGATGGTATGTGACACAAAGAGGGGGCTAAATCTACTTAACCTGCCTAAAGTTTTCCAAAAGACATGTTAGCATTTTAATAATTGAGGAAGAATTAAAAAATATTCAGGCATTTGTGGGCTTCAAATAACATTCAGATTAGCCACAGTATGTTTAGATAGATTTAACTATTATTCTTGGCAAGAAATCACTAATATGACCTGGATTTGATTTTTTTTTTACTTTATAATTTGTTTTTACTTTATAATTCCTTACAATTTTGACAAATGTTTTAAAGCATATTTTTTAGAGACAAAGCTCTCATTTTAAGATAGTGTTTCTGGTGGTTGGAGATTTTCTATGTCTAACACAATTTCTTGAATATTCCTTTAGAAAGCTGTGTTGTGGACAACATAAATTGAGGTAAATTCATTCGGTTATAAGATTGTCCTAAAAGTGAAGATAAACATTTTATGTTCTCTTGTGACATTAATAAGAATACTTCAGGGGCCAGCACTTGGTGTAGTAGGTTAAGCTTTTGCCTGTGGTGTCAGTATCCTATGTAGGTGCTGGTTTAAGTACTGGCTGCTCCATTTCTAATCCAGTTCCCTGATAACATGCCTGGTAAAGCAGTGGGGAGATGGCCCAAGTCTTTGGAATGCTGCACTCAGGTGAGAGACCTGGAAGAAGCTCCAGGCTGCTCTCTAGGACTGGCCCAGCACTGGCCATTGGAATCATTTGGGTGTTAAACAGTGGATTAAGAAAAATCTGTGTCTTTCCTTCTTTCTGTAAATCTGCCTTTCAAATAAAAAAAATCATGTTAAAACAGACTACTTTATATTTCTGTTGTATTGCTTATGAGATGAAATTTGGCCTGCTGTTTTTCTGGTTTTTGTAATTTTCTGCTGTTTTTTGAGGTTCTTAAAATTTGAGGAATTCTGATGATGTTCCATTCCTGTGTACACTGGAACCTCCCGATTCCCAGCTCATTTTCCCTGGTGTTCATATTTCATGGTACAGGTATGAAGCATGGCTAAGGCCCAAAGATGGAGTTAAGTTCAGGCCCATGCAGCACAGGTGTTCTTTGGTGCGCACATAACCAGAAAGACAAAGGGGAAATGGGTCTCAGGCTTTGATCAATTCTTTGTATCTTTTATTATGTATATTTTTGCCAAAGCATGTGTATTTATTATGTTGACAGCTCTTGGATAGTGAATTTCATGTTATAATACCTCAGGGATAGCATCCATTAATAGAATCTATTTAAATTCCTGACTATTGTAAAGAAGTATGTAATATTCCCTTATTCACTGATACTGGGGCAGTGGAATTTTCAATCGGCTCCTTGTCATCTTCAAAAAATTTCTTTTTACATTTTTCTTCATAGGTTTTTGAATGTACTATATGCCTATTTTGTAATCCTACATTTTTCTGGCTTTTTAAAGCATCCATTTATATGCATTTATTCTATTTTTATTCTCTTGTATCTATTGTTTTATCAGGCAGTTTCAATATTCTGCTACTACATAAGCTTTTCCCCTTACTCAGGCACTGTAGTCTGTAATAATAGCAATCAAGGCAGTTCATTCTGACAAATGTGTGTCAGAAAGAGCCTGCTGTGACTTTGAAATATTGAAAGTGACTGATAACATAATGTGTGAAGCAGAATAAATGCATACAAATGGAAGTTTTAGCTGAGCAGTCAAAGTATGAACTAAATACAGTGTCAGAGCTCGGCCTGGAAAAGCTCTCAGTGCTGGTGGTTACAATGGCAAATTACTAAATGCACTTTGCAAAGTGTTTTATGAATCAAGCAGAGGCCGGAGCTTTATCATTCCTCTCTGTGCTTGGGCTTCTGCAAGAAGCACAATGAAGCGATGCTCCCTCAAGAACTTTCTGGTGAGCAAATGCAGGTCCTGTTTCAGAGCATGATAAAGGCAGTAAAGGACAGTTGGGAAATAGGATGGGAGAGGAAGTGATCACTACATGAAGACCATGCAAGGTTGGTTACTGGACAGGGAGAAACGTACATTATAACAAATCCCCTTGTGCTAGTCCTCCCTTAATCTTGGTTTCCCTGTCGTTGCTTTCCATTGATCTGTAGTATGATTAAATCTTGCCCTGTGAAGCATTCCTTTGTCCAGCATTTCCTTTCTGGATCCTTGTCCATTAGTTACCTGCTTGCTGCTTAATTTTAGATGGGCTAACACGGCGGCACAGTGCTTGTGCTCAAGTAACACCTTGAAACATTTATTTTGTTAATATAAAGAGTACCGTTTTCATATATTTTGTAGGTACAGTTTTTTTTTTTTAAAGATTTATTTTATTTTTATTACAAAGTCAGATATACTGAGAGGAGGAGAGATAGAGAGGAAGTGGAGCTGCCGGGATTAGAACCAGCGGCCATATGGGATCAAGGCGAGGACCTTAGCCACCAGGCCACGCTGCCAAGCCCCTGTAGGTACAGTTTTAAGAAGATAACCATAATGCTCCTCCCTCCCATCTCCTCTCAATTTCCCTCCTTCTTTCCATTTTTTCTTTAATTCTTGCAAATGCATAATTAGTAATGGACCACAAGTTCAACAGTAGTGATGGACAGGAAATGATAGACTAATCCTGGTGCTACCTGATAATACTATGGGCTCTGTAAGAAATACACAGCACATATAGTGTTTGATATAAGGTACAGCTTCAGGCATCCACTGTGAACCCTGTAGGTGTAACTTTCAGAGAAAGGTGAGAGGTGGGGATGAGGTGGCTACTGTCTTAAGAAACACCCAGGAAATAAAAACAAAACTTTGGCAATTTGCAAAACCCTGTCCTTACTGACATTTAGTGTGGAAAGCTTTGAAGAAAAGGATAATAAGAATAAATCCTTCTAATATTTGAACATTGTGGAGATGGCAAATAGAGTTTTGGCATGAGGAGATACACTGACTTTATATATTTCTATCTAACTCCTACTTGTCTAAACGTAGAGCTAATAAAATCAGACATGCTGACTAGAGACAGATTCTAGCAGGGATTGGAATTTTATCCAAGAGAGGAACTGCGTATTTCTTACATTTTAGAAATAGGTTGTTTAGAGAATGAGAAAAGATTAAGTGAGCAGTCAAATCAGTGTGGGAAAATATCGCTTTGTTTTCTTTCATTTTCCCTCTTCCTGCTATTCTTCCTCCCCTGGGTTCTTTTTCTGAACTATCCAACTATATTTAGAAAGCAGTTGATTCTTCCTCAGGATGTAGAGGCTGCAGATAGTTAAGAGAGTTTGTGTGTCTTCTGCTGACAGTTTTCACACATACGAAATAGAACACTTCTGGGCAGTGTTATAAATATAGGTATTATAGAACATGCCTCAGTCCATGTTCTTTTTAGAAGTGGAAATGAATTCAGTTTTCTTGGGTCTTGGAGTTCAAAAGGACAGGCCTGAGATACACTGGAGATGGCAGGTGCCTCAGGAAATGTTGCCAAATATATTAACTAATAAAAATGGAATTTGCCTTCCCTGCCATTATAAATGTGGTGATCTCAAGCAGACTGATTGGAAATGTGACCATGTCAGGGAGGCTCAGAGATTGTTGCAAGATGTTCTTAAGTTGTTTTGCACTGTTCGTTCATCTTCAAAGTTTATCATCTCTCCTCACTCCCAACTGCTTTTATGTTAGTTTGGGTGATGATCATTGCTCACTTGAATAATTGCAACACATTTCTGATTTGTTTCCTGAATCAGATAACACTAGCAACAGAATGAATTTTAGAAAATGTAAGCTTTTTTTATATAGTCTGACTTTCAAATTTCCAATGGCTTCTAAGCACCCTCAAGTTCAAGTCTGAGCTTGAAGGTCCTACAGCCTTGGTGAATGAGGTCCATGGGTCCCCTGTAAACTTCTGTATCCCCGCAGGCTTATATGCCGCCACCTCCTTATTAAGACTCCAACTAGTTTATTGCTACCCGACAGCTTGTGAGACAGGAGATGACAGCTAAGTACTGTGTCTCTGTTTCCATGTTGGAGAGCCAGACTGCATTTTCAAGCTCATGGCTTTGGTCTGATCCAGTCCTGTGAGGGACTTTTGGAGAGTAAAACAGAGTAAATGCAAGATTTCTGTCACAGTCTCTGGCTCCATCTTCTCTGCCTTTCAAATGAAAGGAAAATAAGTAACTCTTTGAAAATGAAGTCACCTCTTCAATTGTATTGCATTGTTTTGGGCTACTATAACTAAGTACTCCTGACTATGTGGCATCAACAAGAGACAGCTCTTTTCTAATTGTTTTTGACACTGAAAGCGCAAGATGTATGTGCTGGCAAGGTTAGTTAGAAGCCTTCATCTCGGGCATGTGGCTGATTTTGTTCCCACTTGTGTTTTCATGTGGTCTCTCTGGTCTGTTCTTTTTTCTTCTGAGGACAGTCAGGTTGAGTAGGGCATCCCCACTAACTTTAAGTTTGATTGTCTTTTTAGTCTGTCTCCAAAGCCAGTCACAAGCTAGGGAATGGGGACTTTGGACTTCAATCCTGGAGACTAATAAAAACAATCAAATTCAGTTGTTCTATCAGCTGCCTTGTCTGCTTCAATTCCCTCAAGTTCTATTTGGCTTCCCTGGGTTCTGAGAATGCATAAAACACTGGGCAGAAAATAGCCCATTCATTTGTTTCTCTTTCCTCCTAGAGAGTAAGCCCCCTGGAGGCTGGGATTGCATCTAAGGTTCACAATTGTAAATCCACTGCTTACATAGTCAGTGGCATACAGTGGGTGGTTAATAGACACTTGTTAATGGAAGGAAGCACTCATTGATAGTTTGTTTTTTCTTCTTTTCAAAGTAACATATACTGATTTGGAAAACATCAAGTATTATATGTGATGCAGTCCACTGGCTTCAGTTTTCCATATGTTGTTAAAGTCATTTTTTCTTAGTAGCTCTGTGTTAAGCTGCATTAAAATAACCATCCAAATGGGAATACTAGTGTGATGTAAAGTCCTAAAAAACCCCAACCAGGAAGAAAATTGCAGGTTCCATGGTCTGACCATGGAGTTCATATGTCAAAGCTGAGCCTGAGATGGAGCAGTGGACAGCATATCCAGGTGCTCATAGAGGATATGGCAGTACATTGGAGCCTGCAGAGTATACCTGGTACCACAACAGAGGACAGAACAAATTGATCAGCTACCCCAGCCAAGTGTTGACAATGAAAATCTAGGCAAGTGGAGATGCTAAGGTGGACTGTGTCAGCCAGTAGATTCTGAGATTTCATCGTGCTTGGAATGGTGAGATTGGCAGCAATTCAGAACAGTTGAACTATCAAAACTACATGAGCAGGACCTTCAGAGCATGCCTCACATCGGGGACTCTGGGGTAGTTGGGTGGTTGGGTGTGGCTTCTCCATTTATCTTTCCCCTTCCCCCAGATACAAGAAAGAAAAAAGAGTTTGGAAATAATGATCTTACCCATTTTCCTGTATCCCTTGACACTTTGAGCCCTAATCAACTATGTAAAGATCATCAAAATAAAAAAATATACATACATGTATATAGAATAACTGCTTCACCTAACAGCAACTGTGTAGATTTCCAAAGTGCAAAATGTTGAAGGAAGGGGAGCTTAAGGCGTTTCATTGTGTAGCCTACGTGTTGTGTATGGTATAAGCTCAACCAACTGACAATATCCTTTTGGAACTCTTCCTGTGCAATTTGGCAGTTTTGAATTTTAAATCCCATGTTATCAAAAAGAACAACTCCTTTGTGCTTCCTGGAAAACTGGTCATGGGCACAAGGTCATCTTTGGTGGAAAAGAAAGGGAACATTGTCACCTGTGGGAACACATCAGTTGGCTGTCTTCCGTCTGAGTTCAGATGGATTTTCAATGTTGGCAGAAGATGTAAGATAGTCTGAAGGTGGTGTGTTATGGCTCATTATGTAAATCTTTCCTAAAGGGATTTCTCTACCGTTTTTTTGTTAGGCTATGCAGAATCTGTTTCCTAGAGGTAGCCAGTTTTCAGAGAAATGATTTTACAGATGGTGGTCATAATGTTTGTCTGGGAACTCTGGTGGTCACCTTCACATCTGAGTAAGACTGAATCTGATCATTTTGCATTCTGGCAGCTGGCACTCTGAGCCTTTGTTTCATAATGGAACTAACTAACTAACTTTCTTTCTTTCCTTCGTTCCTTTTTTTTTTCCCGCTGGTGTGGTAGACAAAAGCTTTGTTACTCCTTTTATTTTAATCAATGATGACACAAAAAAGTTTTGCTTGAAGATTTTTTAAAGCTTCTCTTTGAACAGCCTACTTTTCTCATTTATTTTTTACATTTTTCTACATGTACTAAAGGTCAAAAAGTTTCTTAGATTTAAAGTAGGACATGGATTTCTGCATAAACCATCCCAAAGGACTTGCCTTTTGTTTTTAAGATTTATTTATTTTTATTGGAAAGGCGGATATACAGAGAGGAAGATCTTCCATCCAATGTTTTGTTCCCAAGCAGCTACAACAGCTGGAGCTGAGCCAGTCCAAAGCCAGGAGCCAGGAGCTCTTCCAGGTCTCCCACACGGATGTAGGGTCCCAAAGTTTTGGGCTGTCCTCAGCTGCTTTCCCATGCCACAAGCAGGGAGCTGGATGGGAAGTGGGGCCACCGGGATTAGAACTGGCACCCATACGGGATCCCGGCATGTGCAAAGCGAGGACCTTAACCACTACACTATAATGCCAGGCCCCAGGACTTGTCTTTTTTTTATATATGGAATCTGAAAGGCAGTGAGCCACACTGACTCTTTTGTATCACACACTTTCTTACACAGAGTTGTGTAAGAAAGGAAGACAGAAACTCTTGTAGAACAGATTTCTTCCCTATTATTTTTTAAGAGAGAGGAATGGGGAAAAAGACACAGAGTGAGAGCAAGAGAGAGAAAGACAATGAACCAACGTCTCTCCACTGGCTTATTCTCCACATGGCTATAGCAGTCTAGATTGGGCCAGGCCAAAGTCAGGAGCCTGGAACTTCATCCAGGTTTCCTACATGGGCGGAAGTGGCCAAAACACTTCAGCCATCTTGTGCTGCTTTTTTTGGTGTACTATCAAGAAAATAGGTGATGACTGAAGCAGTTAGGATTGAACAGATGCTCATATGGGATGCTGATGAGGCAGGCAGCAGCTTAATCCACTTTGTTACCTTGCCAGCCCTTTACCCTTGACCTTTTTTGCACCTCTCCCTGCCTTTACTTTGCTACAGTAATTTTGGAAAGACATAAGCAATATCAATACTTGGATTTCACAAAAGACAAAAAATAAAACAATTGGGAAATGAGCAGCAGTTGTTCAACTCTTATTTTGTCAACTGAAGGCTATCTTAAAAATCTGCGTTTATTTACTAAATGAACGGATATCCAGTTCTAAAAATACACAAAAAATAAAATCTCAGGTGACTTGTTAATTCTTCCTTGATTCATTGTATTAGCATCTGATAACATTGTCCTTATTTTCATTTGTTTCACAACGGACTGGTGAACATCTGCTCAGGGCTCGTATCTGCTCATAGAAAGACATTAGAGTGGCAATATAAGTGACTGGGCTTCACTTGGTAAAGCAAGTTATGTACAAGGAAGTTGAGAAGGAATTAACCAGGGTACATGCAAGTGAAAGAATTAAAGCCCTGAGGTAGAATTAAGCATCAAGACAGATGCAGTGCCTTGGAAGGCAGGGCTAAGAGGGTTCCAGATGGGCAAGTAGGCAGTGGCAGGCAAGAAGAATCCAGTAGGAACCTTAATGTTTCTGTTGTTTTTGTTTTATCTTAACGATACTCAAATTAAAAGTTATATATCTATGTATTTCTGAGGATCTTAAAGATTTGGAGCGAGCTGGTGCTGTGGTGTAACAGGTTAAGCCCTCCCATGCAGCACTGACATACTCTACGAGTACCAGTTCAAATCCCTATTTGTTTTACTTCAGATCCAGCTCCATGTTGATGCACCTGGGAAAAAGCAGGGGATGGCCCAAGTCCCTGGGCTCCATAACCATATTGGAGATTGGGAAGAAGCTCATGACTTCTGGCTTTGGTCTGGCCCTACCCTGGCTATTGTGGCCATTTGAAGAATGAATCAATAGATGAAAGATGTCTCTCTCTCTCTCTTTCTCAATCTGTCCTTAAATGAAATAAATGAAATATTTAAAAGCAAAATACTTGGAGATGGATTCATATTTTAGTGTTATAAGTTATGGATCGGATGGCAGTATGCAAGATGGTTATAAGGAATTCTGTCAGAGTGTAACTGTAGGACTTTGGCTAATACCCCTCTCCTTTCAAGAATTTTTGTTTCCTCATAGTGATCTGGATAACTGGATTTGAAACAGATGAAAACTTGTTACTCTCTTATTTTTAGGAATCTAAAAATCTATAGCATTGTAAGAGATTTATTTTGCTTCTTTAAGAAAAAAAGGTTGATTTTCATATTGTCTTTCTCTCTATGGAATGCAGAAAATGTTAGTAACTATGAGGGGCAAATTTGTTATGTTCCATTAGTTAATGAAACAAAACAGAACCTTACTGAAATAGATAGAAAAGCCAAGTACAAGGTGGCATTGTTCTGATGACCACTACCCAGTACGCCACTTCATGTCATTTTGGTTTGTCCCTACAGGAAAAGTGCCATTTGAGACATTAGAGCATTTTACAGAGAAACAATTAATAAGCAACAAGGATTCAAATGGGACAAAAAGAATAACAGAATGTTTTGATAAATGGTCCAATACAATCAGAATGACATACCGTTGATAAGGTGTAAAAAGTTAAATAATTGGAATTGGTGAAGATGTTCAAAACCTGGCTAAATTATTAAATTTAAGCTGTTGTGAAGTTTAGTTTTATTGATTCAATACTGAAGTATTTTTCCCTTATGCTATCTAAGCTTTATTACTTAATCTGTAAAATAGATACAATAATTTGTCTTTGAGTGGTATTTTGCAAGAATTAAATGATATGATTTTGGTAATCTGTACAGGACTGACTTTAGAAGCAAAAAATATTTTAGGGCCCACCATGGTGGCCTAGTGGCTAAAGTCCTTGCCTTGAATGCGCTGGGGTCCCATATAGACACCTGTTCTAATCCCGGCAGCCCTGCTTCCCATCCAGCTCCCTGCTTGTGGCCTGGGAAAGCAGTTGACGTGGTCCAAATCCTTGGGACCCTGTACCCATGATGGAAACCTGGAAGAGCTCCTAGCTCCTGGCTTTGGATTGGCGCAGCTCTGGCCGTTGTTGTCACTTGGAGAGTGAATCATAAGATGGAAGATCTTCCTCTCTGTCTCTCCTCCTCTCTATATATATCCGACTTTGCAATAAAAATAAATAAATCTTTAAAACATATTTTAAAAATAGGACAGAGAGGGCCCAGCAGCGTCACCTAGCAGCTAAAGTTCTCGCCTTGAACGCGCCAGGATCCCATATGGGCGCCGGTTCTAATCCGGGCAGCTCTACTTCCCATTCAGCTCCCTGCTTGTGGCCTGGGAAAGCACTCAAGGATGGTCCAAAGCTTTTGGACCCTGCACCCCCGTGGGAGACCTGGAAGAGGTTCCAGGTTCCCGGCTTCAGATCGGCATAGCACCGGTCGTTGCAGCTCACTTGGGGAGTGAATCATCGGACGGAAGGTATTCCTCTCTGTCTCTCCTCTCTGTATATCCTACTTTGTAATAAAAATAAATAAACCTTTAAAAAATAGGACAGAGAGACAGCAAGGAACAGATGTAAAGGTAAGAATAAGCTGTTTGTACCTACTACACCAAGAGTTCTGAGGCTGAAGCTCAGTGGTATGTGCTGTAATGGGCTAGCAGGTGATCCTGATACTGAAAGGGTGTTAGAAATACTTTGTCAGGCTAAGAAACCATAAGCATAACCAAAGCACTCCGTTATTCATTCATCCAGCACCAACTCTATTCAGGCATTACACCACATGCTGAGGTTGTGGTGATTTCATAGTTTACTGTTGCTACTTATTAAGCATTTCTTTAATCACTTCTTTCCCCATTTTCATCTAACATCAGTTCTTTACATTTAGTTCTCTTTCCTTCCTATATAGTTTGCTATTTTGTATTAACTAATGCAATATCTGTATCTTTCCTCCTCATCAAACTCAACTTCCTATATCACACTTTGAACAGTTTTCAGGTAGACTTCTCAATGTCACTAGAAATCCAGCAAGTGCAATCAAGTTTCTGACTTTTCCTTTTCAGACGGTCTCCTTTCTTGTGGTCTGATTTACCTTTTCCAGTTGTGTATATGGTACAACCCTGCTTCTGTTTTCATGCTTTCACAAGAGCAAACTGTTTGAGATGTGATTTCTAGAGTCACGTTTCTTTGCATTCAAATGCAGCTCCGTCACTGGCTAGTATAACTTGGACAGTTGCCAAATGTATTAGCTTCTTACACTTAGAAATGGGACAGTAGTATCTTGCTTGGGGTTAAATGAAGATTAAGAGTCAGAGCATGGTAAAACTCTAAAGTAGCTGGTACATAATAAGTGTTCATAATTACCAGCTGTTTAATATTATTTATTTATTATGGGTCTAGTTCCTTTTCATTTGTTACTTATATTCTCTAGCATCTGTTAATTCTTCACTCAGAGTTGCCTTAACGGGTATTACAGTTGACTTTTTAATGTTTTTTCCCCCATCAGACAGATGGGCTAAACCATCAGTGTCTCCAGGGGCACAATCTCTCTAGGAGGTGAGCATCCAGTCTCAGAGAAACTAAAGAAGCTTAAGGGACAGAATTATAATCAGGCTTTCGAGGGAGAAGCTTCTTACTCTCTTTCCTGAATGAGACAAGAAGGTACAAGGCCTCTGCAGCTGCAGTTAGCATACTTCTGTTCCACAGAGGGGGCAGGGGATGGTCCTGTCCGACCTGTTAGGACTAAATGAGTGGACAGGCAGCAAGATCACTATCTTGAGGATTTGGGTTACCCCATCATTGAGCCCATTCTGGCCCTCAATACCTTATTGTGTGCAATGCATTTCTTCCTTTAGGAGAATCTGATCCAAGATTTACATTCTTACAATCCAAATGAGAACCAAATCATTTGCATGCTCACTCTTAGAGAGGGAATTTTATGGAAGGCACCCATCTTTTTCTATTTGTGATCTCCTCCCACCTACTTCAATGTATAGTTCGTATTCTTCAAGAACCCCCTCTCTGATTACTAATAATCTCTGAAGTCCTCGAGCCCAAAGGCCTGAAACTAGCACATAAGTCTTTCATAAGCTAGCCCCTTTTACCTATGGAATTGTCATTTCTATGTATCTTGTGTTATTATAAATATTATGTATGTAACATAACTTATGTTAATAAAATAAAAATTCCAAGGTTACCTGATTGAAGGTGGAAGTCTGAATTCTCCCTGATTCTTATCATACTCAGTAAATGGTACCACCATCGAATTACTTGTTCAGAAATAATGGAAGAAGCATTTTTCAGGTTATTCTTCAGCTTACCACATCCAAACTACCTGCTACTCCTATCAGCTTAATAGCTGTGTCAGACTAGAACCTGTCACTTTTCACCATCTCAATTATACCTTAGGCCAAGCCATTAGTATCTCTTTTGATAACGTATGAGCTTCCTATCTTATTTTCCAACATTCATTTGGGCTCACTACCTCTGTTCTTTCAGCTATATTTCTTCCTCTGTTAAGAGTCAGAGGAAATAAATCCATATCATTTCAAAATGTCCAGTGATTTGCCCTTGTTACAAGAGCTAGAGTACATCTGACTTGAAGGCAATGCACAAATCTCTGCTCATGACACTGTTATTTGTTTCTTTTCTTTGTGCCATATCAACCCCCTTGTCATTCCTTGAGCACTCCAGGATATTCCCACTAAAGAGCTTTTATATCCAAGGTTTCTTATGCACTGAATACTCTTCTAAGTTTTATATTAAAGATAATAGAAAGTAGTTGCCTCCTCAGAAAAATGTTCTGTGCTCCACCTTTAAACTCTCTCTCTCTCATATGTATATGAAGTTTCCCTTTAAGGTATATCTTCCATTATGAAACTTGTTTTCTTATTTATTGTATGTTTCCTCCTCCCATATTTTAGTATAATGTAAACTCAAAGGAAGCTTTAATTTTGTCAAACTTGTTTACTGTTTTATCTTCATAAAACAAAACAGCATCAAACACTAAGAAGTTGCTCAATACATGTTTATTGACTTAATGAGCAAACATCAATCCTAATGCATAGCAACTTTTCTGCCTTAGTAATTAGAAGTGCGGATAGGATGCCCAACAACTTTCTTTTCAGAGCTGGATCAGATGATACAAAAAATTCATTTGGAAATGAGATATTTAGGTAAACATATATATTATATTCTCAGAGATGAATTGCATGATGGAAACTAGTATACCAGGAAGTGATGATACACCATAGTATGAATCTATACCCCAAATAAAAGGAGAGCTCCCAATGAAGCCGTTAAGCATACCTTGACAATAGGATATTAGCAAATCTACCATTGTCTGTACCTGCAATTCCATGATACACTAAATAGCAGAATGATGGACTTAATGACTATTGCTTAAGGACTATACTATTATAATGATATAGGGGAAACAGCAGGAAGGAGAGATGTGAGGGTGGCAGAGGGAATCCCTGTGCTTATGGAACTGTATCTGAACAAAATAATAAAGGATTATCTTTATGTTATCAAATACAACTTAAAATTTGTACTAAATGCCTATTAGGGAGACATCATCTATTTATTAGGGAAGGAAACATAGTAGGTAGTAAGGTTCTGTCATCCTTTGCAAACTAAGATTGAGATGTTATTTGAAATGTGAAATAAGGTCACATGTGGTGATAAATAAACCGAGTAGTGCTGTCTGTAGTACAGAGAAGCTTAACAATAGAAATACCAGGAAGAATTTGATGAGAACTGACTTCACTGAGGGAGAGGTTTGCTGAGTGTGGGTCACGAGCTGATGCCCACAGGGTATGTGTGATGTGACTAGGGCTGGTGAGAAAGGGATGCCCATGTTCCTAGGAGATACAAAGCACTCCAGAGAATCAGTTTCTCAACCCCCTACTACATAATAGACTCTTAGATGTTAGGACTATATCTAACAAAGGAAACAAAAATTGTCACATTCTTGGGAGTTTATGTTCTAGGTATAATAAAATCTCTGAGTTGTGTTTTTTTTTTTTTATTTAAAAACCTCTTTTCCAGTAAGTTTCTATTTTCATTGCACACACTCAATCCAGACACTCAGTAAGCATAGCCTAGTGCTTATTAAAATTTTAATGATTCCTCATAGTTCAGATTAAGAAAGTTTTACCTATCAGGCCCCCAGAGTTCTAGTGTGTTCTCATCAATTTTAATAAAGGATTCAGGATCACTTAACAATACATTCTTGTTGGAAGGTAATTTAGTAAATTTATGTGTTTATTAACAAACCCAGAAGAGATACACCCTGATGAAATTCATGTTGCTAATTCAAAGAATACAGGAGAGTTAATAGAAGGATTAGGCTGACCTGTATAAGGAGCAACACAGGGATCTTGGTTAATTTAATGGAAAAGAAATAGAAAATTTAGAGAGGTCACTGGAACTACAGTGTTGCCACCCAAAGTATCATCATGTAAAATTTTAACAGAAACCTCCACCGAAAACCTTATCAGAACAGGGGATGATCACAATTTTGTTAGGCTGCTGGCTCTTTCCGATCTTGTCACCATGTCCTCTTCCTCAAGGAATACTGATATGAGTATTAGGCATGCTTTAACTCCTTGGATTTTAACAGATGCTATCATTATTTCAGACATAAACAGCTTCATGAAATGACGGTGGTAAGTGAAATGTTATAAGAAAAAAGTGAACATTTTCAGGTGCACTTTCCTTTTTGAGGTTGGTATTCAAATGATACTATAAACCCGGAGAACAGCATTCACCAAGATAGAAGTCATTAGTGCAACTGTAAGATTGATCTAGGCTAATGGAATCATGAATTTTCTTCCATATGGACATTCTTTCATTTTCATCTTAGCCACAATTCATATCCAGATGTAATAGTTTTTTTCATAGCTATAAATGTTAATCCTGTGAGTTATCAATCTTACCGATTGTGATGTTAGTTTGAGCTGGAGTGAGATTAAAGGCAACTATAGATTCCAGTAGTTGATGGAATCATGATGGAGACCACCCTTATCATGCAATGGCTTGAAATTTTGCTGGCATCTGGTGTGAGTGTGTTTGTGACCCAGCTGCTCTACTTTCAGTCCAATTCCCTGCTAATGAGCCTGGGAAAGCAGCAGCAGATGAGTACCAGTAATTGGGCCTCTGCTACTACTACAGGATACCTAGATAGAGCTCCAGGCTTCTGGTTTTGGGTTGAATCAGCACTTGCTGCTGTTAAGTTTTTTGGGGCAAGTGAACCAGTAAGTGGAAGATTTCTCCCCCCCCCCCACCTCTCTCTCTCTCTCTCTCTCTCTCTGCATAACTCTGGCTTTTAAATAGATAAATAATTCTTTTAAAAGTCATGATTAATTGAAATTTCCCTGAAGGAAATTTTGTATAAGTAGAGTCTTAAGTTATTTACAGCAAAAGATGAGAGGCAGAGGGAGACTTCCATACCTTCCTTTAGTTTTCAGTTATTATTTACTTCTGGTCAGCTGATGCAAGTGAACTTTCATATAATGGAAGACTCCTTGGTGTTGGCATGCCAAGTTCTTGAAAGTCTTCTGCAGTTCTTTGAGACTATAACACTCATTAGCATTTTGCTATGAAGGAAGGCAGCCCTTTTGAATGCTGGCTATTCATTAGACCTGAGAATTTTGTTTTGGAACAGCATAGTGTTTGATGGCTTGGGTTCAGACCCTGGCTCTGTCATGTAGTGGCTTGATGACCTTGGAATATCGCTAATATTTGCTGTGACCACAGTTTCCTTAACTGTAAAGTGGAACTAATCATAATATCTTCCATAAGCTTCTGTAGAGAGTTCAAGCATTTACTATCAATCACTAGGGCCCTTCCCTGTGGTACTTGTAAGTCTTCAACAACAGGGAGCTGTCATTTTAGGCTATTCTACAGTCTCTCTGTAAGTCAGAGATACCACACCCCTTAATATTCGATTAACCTTGGTGTTACTTTTCCTGTCTATAAGGTAATGACAATTTAAAAACAGATGTTTGGTTTTGCTTATGACTCTGTCAAATGTATTTTTAAATTCATACTTCTGTTTTATATATTAGTGTGATAGTGCTTTTGAAAAGCAGCTTTACGTGAGAGTAAATTTAAGGTATAAAAACTTAATGCATTTTAAACAAAAGAAACTGATAGAACAAGGTAGTGGGTGGAGCATTGGTCTAGGTATTTGCACCAGCCTATCTCCAGCATGTATTTTGACCAAGAATAAGATCATGGACTTTTTCTTGTTGCTTTGCCTTGGTAAACTTAGGTAGTTCATCTAAATGCCTGCCAGAGGCTTATTTATGTCTTATATTGTATGGTTGCTTCTTCCAACAACATCCTTACCATGGTAACCTGTATACGTAATCTGATAATGTTATTTTGCATAGCATATATTAAGAATGTAGGAAAGAGTGGCATATCTTTTGATTATCTCCAATGACATCAACTTCAAAGTAGGTTGAATTTTCAAAGCAGTGATCAATGTCTTAAATGCTCTCTCTGGTGAAGAAAAATGAAAGTTTTGAATTTAAATAGTATGTGTGAGCTAAAATGAAATAAGATTTTGGAGAGGGGCTCATTAATTATGTACAGGTATGCATGTATAGTATATGCATATATGTGTAAATGTGCATTATTATTATTATTGTTTTAAATTTTGAATTTGATAATTCCATAAGGAAGATGTGTATTTTCAATTGTAATACTTGCAGTTTCAAATTCTGAAATATTTGTTAAAAAAATCAACCTTTAGGCATGTATAATTTTCATCACTTAATAAAACTGAAATAACTTTTTGCAACATAACGGTTTTGGATGAAACCATCCATTCTGAGATCTGGAAACTGCAGAACTCTAAGAGGAAGACTTATGAGCAATGTCGCTTGCAGAGCAGCTTGGTCCAGCGTCTTGGGTTCACTATTCAGCTGAAATACTGCTTTATACCTTGTGATAGTCATTTATCTTCCCGGGGCCTCAGTGCTTTACTCAGAAAAGTCTAACAAAGATGTTTGTTTGCAAAGGTTACTCTTGTACCTTGGGAAGTGTTTCCCAAATCCTGTAGGCTGCAAGTACAAGCAAAACAGAATTTTGTAGCACTTCAGAAACTACTTCATAGAATTGCACTGTCTGCTGGGTAGGATTATGCTCCACAGTGAGAATCCTCTATGCTGCTTCAGAGCAAAGGCTTGTAATTTCATTAAAACTTGGCTACCGTTATGCAAGATTAATAAAACTAATCTCAGCTCACATAATGCCCATAGGATGCGTATTTTTGAGATATTCACAAACTGGAAATATCACCAACTAGACTTACTCTTCTACCTATTTAGACTAAAGACTGAAACAAATGTGAATTATTTAAGTTCTCCACAAGAAGCAGCAGTCAGAGTGACTGGTAAAGCCCAAAGCATATTAGTCATAAAAACAGCTCTACAAGGATCCAGAACAGAAGACAAATAAGCTCACCTTATTTTCTCTCTTTTATTAAACTTTCTGAATTTGAAATTCAAAATAAATGTTTAAAAGGTGGGTTGCTGTGAAATGGATTCAATGGATTCCAGAGGCTAAATCTTATTTAATAGGTGAATATTATATGAGAAAAATACACATTGGGCTATGATTTAAGGATAGACATATGCTCATGGCAAGCATTTGGCACAGGAGTTAAGATGTGACATGGGACACCCAGGTCCCGTTTTGGAGTTGAGCCCCAGCTCCATTCCTGATTCCAGCTTCCTACTCTATCTGCCCTGGAACTCAGCAAGTGGGCAGCTCCAGAGCTTGGATCTCCTGCCACAAGGTGGGAGGTCCGGTTTTAGTTTCAGGCAGCTGGCTTTAGTCTGGCTCAGCCCTGGTTACTGCGGGCACTTGGGGAATGAGCAGATGTTAGATCTCTGTCTAATTGTCCATGTCTCTGCCTTTCAAATCAATAAAATAAGAGACAATTTTTTAAAAAATTGAGAAATATGCATCTTTTTCATTCCACTTCTAGATTCCTTTGAACGTGCACCCTGCCTGTTGAGGTGCCTCGTTTTCCTTTCTTAGAGTTAGCCAACATGCCCATCTTATCCTTGCTCTGGGACAGAAAATGTGGAAAAAATGAAGCCTGTTGGTTTCAGTGGTGTTCTGTGTGTGAGCATGTGCTTCAGTATGAAATGTGAGATGCACGGATAAACAGAAGGGCAACATGACAGTAACATGCATGGTATATCAATGTGATTTACATAACCACAAAACAAAGACTGTATGGTAGGCTGACAGAGTCTTTGAAATATAAATATCTGCTCAGTAGCAAATATCATGATGTTTAAACAATAGCCAGTGTTTTCCTACAAGCCATCTTATGATTGGTTTTACTGGAAAATGAAAGAGCTGACATAAAGTAAGATATAAGCGGACAGGCACAACAAGGAGCGGGAGTAGGAAAGCAAACGGTTGAGGCTACTTTAATCTCCGTATCTTTTCCCTTTTCAGGTTCTTGGAGTCTGCAAACTCCCCTGGTTTTCTTTGAGGCCCCTTCATTCCTTCTTGACATTTGCCTTTCTTTCTAATCACCCCTCTCCATTGTTTTTGAAAATATTTTCAGTAATTCCTAGCTGGAATAGTATAAAAATTTGTAATTTCCCTTCTTCAACTAAGCTTTTGATTTGTTTAACTTAACGCTTTGGACTCAAACTCTTCTAATGGATCCCCACATAAATGGGTGCAGGGTGCTGGTGAAGGACACGTGTTCCAACTGGGATTGAGTCCCAGACCTGCTTGTCTTCAGCTGTGCAGGTTGGGCAAGATGCTTAATTGTGAATGTGAGTCTCCTCCATTTTTGGAGAACAATGCACAGAGTTGTGGCAAATTCTCAGAAATGTATGAAGTGTTTTGTACAGCAGAAGCATACTCATGTGCGGCTACTGAAACTCCAGTGAATCACACTCAGTGTTAACTTTTTTTTACTTATAAACCTTTTACCAATATCTCCAGCCATGTTCCTTCTTATTCATTGTTTTTCTTGTTTGTAGATCTAGGATTTTTTCACATATTCTGAGTTTTTGTGTGCATATCTGCCCATTTCCAAATTAATTTATTCCTGAATTTTCTTACCTCATCTTTTCTTATCATTCATTGATATTATTTTTCTCTCAACATGCTCAGCGTATATGACCTACATTATATGGTTAATGTATAATTTTGCTTTGCTGACTTCTTTTCCTGTGTCTTGGTGGTATTATTTTGGCTCTCAGAATTGACAGCTAGCTTATTTTCTATCTATAAAGAGAAACCTGTTTTTTTTTTTTGTGTGTGTGTGTTTTTGGTTAAAAGCCCTGTGTGAGGGAGTTGGACAGAGTATAGAGCTTAAGTTGTTATCGACTGATCCTGGAACTGGTATGTGGGAGGTAAATGGAATTTGCTTTATCCCTCCTTGGAAAGGGTGGGGGGAAGCCTTGGAAAATGCTCAATTTTGGTTGGAAAACTAAGGATTAGGTGTTTATGCCTTTAAGTTGAAAATGTTTTCTGCTTTCTTTGTTGAGACTGAATGCATACAGATTTTATAGGAGGAATTTAAGAAGAATGGCAGACAGATGCTGTGTTTGTTTTTATTTTTCTTTAGTTTTTATTTGTTGTATTAAAAATGGGAGAAATCAAATAGGAAGAAGATAATTGTGATAAGGATACACAGAAGATTAAAAATATATCAAGCAAAAAGTACGAAAATTTATTTACCTGTAGTTAAACAAGATAATTTATTATTTGTTATTGAAGGCTTAACCTGTGCTAGATTTGAGGGTGAGATTTAGGGATGGGCTGATTTTATTCTAAGCTCCAGTAAGTTTTCCACATAACACATTTTACCCAAGAGATAAAATGGTAGAAGAATTAGAATAGGAAGATTTGAAAACATCTGTAATTGTTATTCTGGGTCCAAGTAACCATGCACTATAAAGCACCAGATACTCTAACACAGTGCAAGGGAATAAAACTCTACCCGAGGATTTTAAAACAAATTAAATAAATGAACACAAGTAGCCATTTATTGACCAATCATCAAACTATGTCCTATATGTTTGTTTGAAACATAACTTGCCAGTTACAACTGTGTATTATTGAGATGAATGTATTAAAGCAGAGTGGTAAAGAATTTTCAATTAGGAGGTCATACTGCCTGGGTTTGAATCTTAGCTCCTAGAGCCCAGTTTTGTGGGAACTTTGATACTTTATACTATCAATAACTTAATATTATCACTATGATTCCATTTTTATATCTGTAAGTTTAGGGCAGTGATACTTCTGATCTCACAGGGGCTACATAAGAACTAGGTATGCATTTATTTATAGAAGCAAATGAAATTGATATCATAGAAGACAGTTCAGCAGTGGTTTCTATTTGAAAGGTACCAAAACAGAGAGGAGGAATTAGTGGTAGTGTTCCACCACACCATGCAATAACCACAGAATATAGCAATAGATATTTCAAAATAACTAGAAAAGAGCAGTCCAAAGTCACCCAACACATAGAAGTGATAAATACATTAAGAGGTGGAAAAGCCAGTGACCGTAACTTGACCATTACACATTACTTGCATGTGTCCAATGATCATACTGTACCCCATAAACATGCACAAATATGTATAACTTACATTTTTTGAAATTTTAAGGTGGAGCCGAGTCTGGTATGCATTTGATATTATATGATGATGTAAGCATTTCAGTTTAATTTTATTCTCATATGCTTTTAGAAGAAATAGAAGGTAGAATGCTAATGGCCAGAAAACTGCCTGAAAACAGAAGTCTCAACTTTCCATTTTGCTATTTTTCTGATTTTGAACAACTATTTCTTTTCACTACTGAGTGGAGATAACTGTTCACTTGATATCTATAAAAAGTCTGAAATTCCGTGACAAATTGAAAAGTTATTTGTCCACCTGTGCCACTATCCTGATCCCAAGCAAAATCATTCTCCACACAACTCTGAATATGTAATTGTTTGTGGGCCTAGCGGGAACTCCCAAAGTTTAGGGAATAGAAGACAATAGGAAAAGTAACTTCTTTGTTGAAGAATTTAGAAAATGAAATTTGTTGACTAAGTTTTCTTTGGTACTCACTAAGATTTAAGAACTGGGATGAGCTTATGCCAAATTCTCAATAAAGAGCTTTTAGATTTTCAAATAGTTAGAACCTGAGAAATGTAGACTTAAATAGTATGATAAAACCAGTTCAAACAATTCAGTTCTATTCCTAAATACCTTAAATGAGATAACATTTGGTTAACCTTTTTTTAACTCAAAATCGTTCTGAAACATGAACTTCCTAAAGCATTAGTTGAACAAATACTGTCATGAAAAAAATTTATTGCAACATTGTCCACACGACAGTCAATCTGACCTCACAAAATATCTAGAGATCTTTTTTTAAAAAAATTTTGCTGTTATCTAGTTTTTGTGCAATCTGAAGAAATAAGTCTGTTAGCCAATCCCATGATCACATGTATCATGGCAATTATTGGTTCTTAAAAGTCATTCCCGTGCGTGTTCATTCACACACACCTGTGCAAGTGAGTGGATCACTGGAATACAGAGATGAATCTGTGTTTGCCCCGCTATAGGCTCATTCACCCAGTATGTATATTGGTAGAATAATGGTCATGCCCTAACATAGAAGTCTACAATAAACACATAAACAACATCTCATATCATTGTTTGTAAAGTGTCAATGAAATTTTTAAGCATACTTTACAGATAATAGGTAATAAATATAGTCACTGTACCACTGTGTATTCTTTGTTTTATATATTTATTAGCTATTGAAGTACTTGAATATTTTATAAATTGTGTTATCAGCACAAAATTGCCCAAAAAAGAACTGATATTAATGTATTAAAATAATCTAGTTTGATGTCATTTTCAGTGGAAATAATTACAATAGCATTCAACTACATGGCTTAATAAATGGCTCAGGATAAGCTGATACATCAAAGTGAGGTATAATCACTCCAAAAGTATATATAAAATCTCATATACTATTATGTATGACATGTAACATATAATAATATATGATACATGTCACATATATAACACACATATATTTTGCACATATAATACATGTTATATAATATATATGTCATTAATATAGAAAATTAGTAATATATAGAAACATTATTTCTAAAATATATATAACATATAAATATTCCCATTCCTTATATATATAACATATAAATATTCCCATTCCTAAAGCATACAATCGTTACATCTTATGATCATTAGAATCTTAAAAAGAAGTTAATAAAATCTTTTCTATAACAACTATAGCAAAAGAGAGTAAATGTAAATATTTTGTGAATTTGAATAGATATATTAGATAGTATCTTAGCTATCTAATATGGGAGATTGACCACAGCCAACTTACAATTCTTTCTTGTTCTCCATTCCCTCTGATATACAGGGAGCAAGGACCCAGGGAGCTGTTATCAAGGAACTCCATAGAAAATAATCTAAAATTCCCACATCTCTACTGGTTATCAACAAAGGAAAAGCCATATTTAATGCTTGCTACTGCCTTTTCATTTTTTATCTGGAATACATTTTCTCAGAATTAAAACGCATTCAATGTAGATCACCACAAGGGTAAATAGTAAGAAATAAAACACTTGGTGTGACTCATTAAACATTGCTTTCTGGGCTATTACACTGGTGCACTGTTTGCATGAAAGCATCCCAAATCAGATCTAGAAACAGAGAGCAACTTTAGTGGTTTAAAAACCAAACCAAACCAACCAACCAAACAAATAGAAAACAAATGCCATTCACCACAACGCAGGGATAGAAGTTATTCTTTTCTCAGTGACCTGTGTAGTGATATGTGTGCATTAAACATTTCTGCTGCTCTTTCACTATGAAATCCTCTATCCCCTGTCATTCTGTCTTGCATTTCCACCCTGACATCTAAATGAAAATTGGGGGTGTGGATCTTCTGAAGAGGGGCTCCTGTGTCTGCTCGCCCACCTGTGTCTACTTGTAGGTGGGACCTTTGGTATCTCAAGCCTCCAGGCTTGCTCTACCCTCTGGCAACTCTTTTCCATCCATCACATTGAGACTGGATTAATGTTCCCTTAAATGCCACTTGTATCATTTCACTCAAATTCAGGAATGGACAATAATAAGCTTTCTAGTGGCTTATGACCTACAACATAAATCCTAAACTTCAAATTTTCTTTCACACTAACTTTTGCTCCTATTGTTTCCCAACACATCTGCTGTCCTCACTATTTTATTCTTTAGTCTTCATTGTATCTAAAAGTAATCTGAGTTTTTGCTTTTAGCTAGTTCTTTATTAATCCTTTCAGGTCAAATTCAGGAATCATTGTTTTTCGGAAAGATTTTGCTCTTATTTTTTTTAGCTTTTCATTCTGCATGATAACAATTATTTCAGTATCTCAATTGTGTAACATGAAATAGATAAGCATACTGGTATGTGTAAGATATGGCTAAGATTAACATAATATACAATGTGTGACACATAACATGTAGACTGTAACTAATACACACCCAGGTATCTATATGTAAGTATCAGCACACATTCACAGAAATTTCTGCAATGCTTAATGATTCATAGAAATGGGCTTATACACTCAAAGATTCATTATGCATCATCAAGTTTTTTATTTGCTCCCATTATACTCTGCGCATCAACAAATGATTGGCAGATCCCTGTTATATCTTAATAGTTTGCTTTCCAGTTTATGCATGTCTCACTTTTGTCTTATACTTTAGAATTTAGTTAAAGACAGAAAGAGCCACTGGTAGATTCTGAATTGTTGATGATAATTTATTTCTTCTCCTCTTCATGTGGAGCGTCACTACCAATGTCACTGATCTGGGGTTTGGCCCAGAGACTTTTGTGGGTTAGTGAAAACTATGAAAACTATGTCAAAGTAGAAGAATCAGCATGCTTGGTAGACTTCTGTCTTTTTTTTTTTTTTTTTCCCACTATTTGCAGTGAACAGAAATTCCCAAATAGGGCTGCTGTTGTTCTGCCTGGGTCCTGGAATTATAAGCTGCTTAGTGCAAACTTGCTAACCTATCACCTGTAGGAGAACATAGCCGACTCATGGTCCTTAAGCTTCTTGAATGAGAAATCACTTATTGCAGGAGACTGACATTAGTGGGGTTTGCGACACCCCAAAGGGGCTAATCCAGGCCCTTGGAAATACTCTAGTTTCCTCATTTTGTAGTCTGGAAAGAGAGGTCTAATGGCAGAGCTATGATGTGAATTTGGATTATTCAATTTTGCTGTCTTAAAACATGAAATACCTAGCTTTGATTGTTGTTGTTTTCCTGATATATAGATAAAATAATTTGAAATGTGGAGCATTTATATTAATCTCAAAAAAATGCCTTCCTGGTCTGGCATTAGTTTTTAGAGATCAAGTGGAAGAAGTAATAAAATGTGCTGTCAGCATCAAATAGCATCAAAGGTCTACTCAGCATCAGGACTTGCTACCTGGGAGATGATGACCTCTGTCTACACGAGCTTGCTTGGCAGAAAATAGAATGAAGTGTGTGGGTCCTTGTGAATCGCTTTCATGCCCATATCTTCCATACACATTCTTAATCTAAAATTTACATTTGAAAACCTTCCTTCTTTTTAAAAAGAACTCACTTATATTAAGAAATACTTATTTAGAGAAGAGTTTAATTTCTTAATAAGCTGTCTCCTTGTTTTCAGTTTCATGTATGCTTTAATAGCATATATGCTTTCATGAAACCTAGATGGAAACACTTTATCATCCTGCTTCAATGCATCAGAACTTTAATTTAGTTCAGAAATTTATTTTATGCTTTAGTGTTCTTAGAAATGAATTTGTTTTCTTAACTCTATGATATTTAGTCCCTGGAAATTCACAGGCTATACTGCTCAATTAAGTTCTAATAGAAATTACAAACACATCTACTTTCTTTTGCATATCGATTTTGAGAGTAAAACCAATTATATGCAGTGATATTTTTCTACTATTTATGGGAAAAATAATACTCCAGTACATGTTTTCCAAAACAAATGCCTTATTAAGCCACATTTATTGCTGCTGTTCATCATGTTTCTAGCAAGAAAGAAAGCAAAAGATATTAAAGCATATTGGGAAGCCAAGCAGAGTGGATTTTCTGTTTAAATTCCCTCTTTCTCTATTTGGATCATGCACAAATCTTACCTTTGTGAAAAAACATCACGGTAAGGACTGCCGTGTTGCAATGCGATTCCATATCCCCGATCAGCCACAGTATTCCCAACAGTGTAAAAGGAACATTCCGGATCATTGATAGCTACATATTCCAATACAGCTGCATCCCATACAAAAGCATAATTTCCATGTTTTACCTGGGGAAAAATGGAAGTAAAAGAATCAAAGAATGTTGCATTGGATTAAATATATCCTGCAAAAATAATATGTACATATTCATATAAACTCATTCTGAATGAAAATCTTCATTTTGGCTAATTTATAGCTCTATTCTCCCAGAAACGTGATCAAGTGGAATGTTAACTATGCTTAGAGCCAGTTCTGCTTGTGGCAAAATGACCCTAGGGCTGTAACTGCCCTTTGGACAGGGAAAACAGTAAAAGCATGAAAGGAAATATGTCTTAGAGCTTCTCTAAGATTCTTACAAATGGGCTTGTGCTTTGTTGGGACCCACCATTCAGAATAAATTCTTTCGTTATAATAAATTAAATATGAGGAAAAGAGAATTCAAATTGGAAAACACAAATGCTAGAAGAAAATGGATGACCACATTTTTTTCTGATACCAGAAAAATATTTAGGCTGTCTAGACATATAAGTAAGAACACATACAAAAAATACTTGATAGAATAAGCTTCTAGGTTTTTGCTGTATTTGCTTTTTAGTGAGCAACTTTAGCCTATAATAATGAAAGACCTACAGCCTTCAGTCTGTTTCTACAGTGGATGTTTACCCTCTTATGTTGGTGGAAAACTCCAACCAAATCATGGGGTATTCAGAGGTGAAAGTTCTGCCTTGAGAGAAACTGTATAATGCACGTATTTCTCACAGAGTGTCTGCTGTCTATTAGGCACTAGAGGACTCCAGGCCAGTGCTCCTTCAAGTGTGACTACCACAGCTGTGATTATCAGGGGATTCTGGTGTTAGAAATGTAGAATTCAAATTCAACCCCAAACTTGGACTTTTTGTGGATTAGAGTCAATTACATACACCAATATTTAGACAGTAGTTGTGTTAGGCAATTTCAGCAATGTTATTGGGAACAATGGATTTGCATAAAGGTTGATATAATTACCCAAATGAGCAGATTCCTTGGGTGTTGGTGGGGTGAGAGAGGAGACATACACGAGGACTTCACCTCCTCTGTGATTACACACAAGAGAGTCAGCCTGCAGGCTTTTCTCCCTTCTCTGATCCTTGCCAGCAGTCACCAACTTTAGATCTGTTATGAGCTTTCTGGGTCTAAACCTACAATAAATAGTGAGGCGGCAGTGACCTTGAAGCTTCCTCTAGCAACCCACTTTGATTTCAGCTATTCTCTTCAGTTTCAAACAGCCAGTCTGGCCTCCTGGATCTTCTTGCAGCTTTTTTACAGTGCTCCAGGGACCTCCCCTGTTGGGGACATATTGCTTTGCTGTTAGAAAATTGTTCTGGCATTTTTGTTACTGCTTTGTGAACTGTAGAGCTCTATTTAAATGATGACAACATTATCATTGCCATTATATATATTGTTCCCAGTAATTTAATGTTACAAAGCATTATGAGTGAATTTTTCAAAAGAGCATCATTAAAACAGTATGATTATAGCCTGTAGCAATATCAATGAAATGTTTCATAGTAACCCAAACTGTTTTAGCTTTTAAAAACATTCCTGGCCTTTTTTTCATCAACTGAAACATACAGTCATTGTCCTTCAGATAGTTTTTAAACCATTAAATTAAAACAATCTAGAAAATATTCTTCAACAAAATGTAAAGTCATGTTTCAATAGAATAATCACTAAAGGATTGGTTTTGGAAGTTTTGAATGTGTATGTCTAGATGATGAGTGTTTCTTAAAAAAAATTCTCCTTGATGTTGAGGATATATTTGGAAAGTCACAGAATTACTCGCCATTGACTGATCTGTCAGTGTAGTACATATTAAGAGAATGCTTCATACTGGATTAAACAGAGGGCAAAATTGAATCTAGGTGCTTCATGCTTACATATTCAAGATATCCTTGTGAGGAAGGATACTACTCACCTTGATAATAATTACCTAATGATTAACGTCTATACTCCAACGTAGGGTGAGTTAGAGACTGAGGGAGGGATGCCCATCGAGAGGTATTGCTACTCAGCACTGTGTTGCAAAGAGCTGACATGAATTTCTCACTTCAGGTACAACATTGAGAATTCAGTGTGGTTCTATGCCCACATATTCAATTTTACCAGGAGTTTTTCTGCATTACTTATAAGAACTTTGAAGTAAGTGTAAAATAAGGGACACAGAGGTAAGATTGGGCTCCTGTGCTCAAGCTTCTAACAGCTCAGTCATGGAGGTAAATCAAGTACTAAATTGCTGTAACACACAGCATATCATGGTAAGTGTCATAAAAACAGCTTCTGTTTAAAGTGGCTCAAAGAAAAGAAAAAGCAATTTCGTTGAGGGGAATCAAGAAAGTCTGCTCAAATATTCTGGTAACTGAAATAGTTACACAAGAAAATCACAAATATTTAAGTTTGTTATCTATAAGGCTTAACTGATAAAACATGGGTACTCTTTGGAGACCATTTTTTTTTTATTCATGCATACTCTTCTAACCTAATAGCTTTTTTGCAATTTTCCATCTGTCAGGTGGAAGAACTATAAACATTCAATGTTATTTCTTCAAATATTTGCATTTCTTTTCAAGTAAAGTGAAGGATTTCCCATCGTGAAAATGTATTCTCAAGACCTGCACCTGAGCTCCTCATCACATCATGGATTAGGGCGCATTTCTCATCTCCATAGATGGCTCTTGCCCTGAAAGTCCCTGTTCTGCCATCTCCATCAACAGCTGGGGGTGAGATGAATTTTCTTTTTAATTCACTGGGTGACAGGCTCCAGTGACCACTACAGAAGCCCATGCCACACATAAATGTACTTATCACTACCCGTTACTCCATTCCTATTGATTTAAATTGAGAAATCCATATAGTTTTTCACATCGGCCTTAATCCACTTCCTTAAAAGGTCAAATCAAAATCTGTAACTTGACAGAGGGAGTAGTGATGATTTCTTTTTATTAAAAATAGTCAATAATAACGGTTATGGAAAGATGAAATTTAAACAAGTGTAGGATAAGATCTTTTCTTATTGAAGAAGAAATATTCTCCTTCTACCCTCCATTTCTTTCCCATATTGATAAATAATATTTGTAAGTATTTTTAACTCTTAAATTGGCTTTTCCACATAAATCTCTTTGCTTTTTGCAATGCTGGAAGGCAGTTAATGTTATGATACTTCACTAATACATAGATAATCTGACTTGCTGTAGGTCACACAAATAATCAGTGGCAGATTCCGAAATCAAGCTCAAGGCCATCTGCTATGCTCTTTTACTACATTAAAGATGAATTTTTAGGCAATCTTTCCACTAGAACACAAAAACATGTAAGATAAAGCATTCTTAGCCTTGAAGGCATAACCTATCTAGTTTGAGAAATGACATTTATATAAATAAACATAATGCAATATAGCATGTAGTAAGAGCCATAAAAAGAATTTAGTTTCCTTAATGCTATGTGATCACACCAGTACGATAAAGGAGTTTTATGTTTTTTTTTAAAATGTTGTTTATCAAAATAATTGGAATCAATGAGTATTTGATTTGTATGATACTGGACCCCTATAGCCAGTTTTATTTTTTAGTCATTCCTAGCCAATTCTTTCTGATTCTGTGTACTGAAATACAAGTAGAACTTTGGAAAATTAAAATAAAGGCTGAATGAAGCATGTCTAATATGTTTGCTCACCAAATGAAAATTAAAAGACCTGAGAATCATGTGAGAAAAATAAATTGTAAGTTGTTAAGTTATTTACAATCTTAAAACTGTGAACTTTAATGATCAGTGGGAGATAAAGTGATTGTGAATCACAGGAGTAAAAACTTATGATGAACCCAGAATCGATCTATGTTGATCCTGGTAATTCATTTCCCCTATAAGTCAGTATAATGGGATGGCTTTAGTATTTATGACATGGGGCCCAAGGTGGTTGCCTCTTCCTCTTTGGGCAAATAAACAATTTATTTAGCAGCTTTAATCAATTTTATTCTGAACTTAGCACAGTAAATCATGATCACATACAAGTTTAAGTGCATATAATTAACTATGAAAAAAACATATTTGTGTTTGTTCCTTGCTGCCTTAATTGTCCACCTAATATGTCTTATATGCTATTATGTTGAAACTTGAGTTTGTATCATCATGGCATATATATTTTCATAAAGAAGATAGGAATTTGCTTAAAACAAAATAAATCAATATCAACTTTAAGCATTTTTAAACATGAAAAACAAGCCATATGTTTGCCTCCAAATCTTATCTATTGACAATCTTTTCTGCAGTTGTAGAATTCTCAGTGTTAAAGAACTTTTAGGAGAGGGACAAACACAACTAAAGAGGCAAGATCTCCAGAAACTTGTTTCAGGAAAAGGGAAGAACAGAATTTCCAGATTGTCTGAGGGAAAGCCTTGGAAAAAAGCGACAGTAATGGCCAATAGCTCAGAGACTCTGAAAACCAGCCAGGAGGGAGGAAGGGAGAGAGAGAAAGAGAAAACAAATGTAAACAAACCTCACCACTACAACTGTCCCTGCTCCCACTTTAGTGCCTTGGCGGAAGACACCATTTGTTGGCAAAATGGTCGGTCCTCTGTATAAAATATCAGCTGCGGAGATTGACAGAACTGTAAGTGGCGCAGAGACTGTGAAAACCATTAGAAAGAGAGAAGAAGGTGTGCTGCCACGCTTGCTTTCCTTTCTTGTCAGGAAAGTGGTTTCATATAAGAACTAGAATTGAGGACACTAACTCAGAGTAAAGCTTCAGCTAGGGACTGTGCCCTTCAGTCCTCTGTTCCTCATAGTTACTGGGACATTCCCTGTGGTCCCAGGGAAGAGCCTACCTGCATGCCCGTACCCACAACTACCAGGGCATGACCCATCTTCCTCCTGTGTCTTGGGGGCAAGGTCTCTTTAATGTTTCCCAAAGTCCAGGCTTAAGTTTTTGGTACTGTAGGTTCCAGAATTAGGCATGCCCATACAACAGGGTGTGGGAAGGATGTATCTCCATCATACAGTTCTGGAGCCATAGCTGTTGGTGCCACAGGTCTCGGTATCACTCAAGTTTGCTTCATAGGGCCAGGGGTTTGCCTCTGTGTCCCAAAGCACCAGAAATGTGGCTATAGCCATTACAAGCTCTAGTCTGAAGGATGCACCATTCTCTGGGGGACTAAAGTCCCAAACGTTTGGGACATGCAACTACTTCAAAGTTGTGCTACGACCTCCACAAACGGTTGCAGCCTGGATGACTCTGGCACTTGTACCCACTGCTGACATCAATGATCACTGAAGGAATCATCCATAGGTTGCATTTCTGGGGTTTTCTAGATTCAAAGCCAAATCAACAATCTGAGTGACAGTCTATAATCTCAAGTCTTTTCCAAGGAATCATGCTGCATAAACCTGGCCCTGTTGTACCACAGATGCAGATGTCATTGCAGGGCACAAGCAGCAGGAAGAAGCCAGGAAGCATGGCACCTTCAACAGATTTACTTCAAATATCTGGACTAGCTAAAACAGTTTGCAGACTGCACGGATCCCTGTGAAAATACTGATTTTTACAGGATTAGAAAAAAAATACTAATATGCATATGGAATGACAAAAGAACCAAAATAGCCAAAGTGATCCTGAGCAGAAAACAAAAACAAAAGCAATAACAGCAAGGAAGAGGTACCACAATACTTGATTTCAATGCAAACTTTGGAATTACAATAATTAAAAAAGCATAGCACCAGCATGAATACTGGCACACAGCCTAATGGAACAGAATAGAGAACCCAGAAATTAATTCAGTATATGCAGCCAACTGACTTTTGGCAAAGGAACCAAGAAAATATAATGGAGAAAGGATAGTATTTTCAATAAATGGTGTTGGAAACCGGTGTAGTTATAGGAAGAAAAAAAATTTAACACAAGACTATAAAGAGAACCTAACCAGACTCAAATAGTCTAAAAATAACTTTGGGGCTGAAAACAAAGGTATTTCACTTTTTCAAGCTAAAAATTTAGAAAATGCATTGAAGGAGAAAATGCATAAAAGTCAATTCAAGTGGAAGAGCAGGGATGAAAACTGTCTATGCTTTCCTGAAACTCAGTCTAATAGGAAACTTTCTGGTGAATAACAAGGTACAAAGTGTGTTTAGAAAATGGTATGGGAGATTGAAAACACAAAGTCCATAGCAGGGCTCAAATGTAGGGGTTGCAAATGACATTGTTTTTGGAGCAGAAGGATGTGGCATAATTAGCTGCTTTCCATAGTTGCTATCGCGGTTCTTCCTGGGACCATTAATGTTGGCACCTGTGGCTTGCTCTTCTCTGTGTTGAGTCATCACTGTTGCATGGCCACGAGAGCTGAGACCTACTGTGCAACTCATGGACACTCTGACCATGAGTGATAACAGCCCTTTGCCTGTTTTGTTGCATGGAAATTATGCTAACTTAATTTTTTACATTGTGTGTACTGCTATTAGTTTTTTTTTTCAGGAGTCCAGAGAATAGACATGAGAATGATTGTAATGCCAATGTTAGCATGACCCAGACATCACCTAACTAGTAGGACAAATGACTGTGTTATCTTATTAGCTGGAAGGACACGAATCAATAATGAGATTAGAGAGGCAAAGAAGCTTAAATATCCTAGTGCCTATTATGCAACAGAGATTCTGGGGAATTGGGTGTGGTGGAAGAGGAGATACAGATGCATACATGGACATTGGATGTCACAAGTTCGGGATCAGACTGGGCATAGTTTGAAGGCAATCAGAAAGTTCTGTGTCTGCTCAAAGATCACAGTATACTCAGCTGAAAACGGCAGCTGCTGAGTGTATGCAGACCCCATGAGCGCTCATGCGCTTTTGTACCACTCACTGAGAACTTGGTAAAAGTGAATAAACTACTTGTTTTTCTGATGAGTCATGAAGAAAGTCAACTTTGATGTGAGAAATCTTTGATAATAGGTGTGTTGGCTCCTCATAGAATTAATTCAGGTATTACTTGATAGATCAGTTTTCTACAGCACAGTTATGGGTTGAGATATGGCCATCAAGAATGATCCTTAACACTTTGGTTTTAAAGATGAAGCTGCAAATTTCAGTTTGACGTTCTGTGAAGATGCTAATAAAACTGCAGTAAACATAAACAGGATCTGATATTTTGCTTAATAAAAGCAAAACATGGCTCATGTAATTATTCTGCTGAAATGGAAATTCTGGCATTTTATTCAGTCTGTGAATTTCTTATCAAGGAAAATTAATAGTTTTATCCTATATGATATCCTATACATCTTATAATGAACACTGCCTAAAACATTGTTATCTGCTTTCCTGTGACATTTAAATTTTTATAACTGAACTTTTTGGTTTTTGTTAGCATGTGCAAAGGCTCTTGAGAGTTTTTACTTAATAGCAATACAAATAGAAGGAGATGGATTCTCTCATTGTTCTTAGATCATTCTTTTCTCTTGTGAGGAATGCTTTCTTATTTCCTTTTCATCTCGCTACTATTTTCTCCAGAACTCCTTAACTTCGGCTAGATCATTAGTCCCATGGGTCAGTACTAGAAGTCCATTAGTCCTTGCTTTTTTTAAATAGATGTCTTCCCCTGTGGTTCTCTTGCACCTATATGAACTCCCATAACAGCATGGAAGCACACTGAATTGACTTGTCTTCTTTATTTGGCTTCACCCTATGGAACTGCAGACCGCGCAGGTTCAGCCTGCAACTTTGCTATCCTAGTGCCATTGCCTCCCCATCTCTTGAACACTGTCTAATACTACAATCCTGGGATTATGATAAAAATTATGACTGAAGGAGTACTTCACCTCCTTTCTTTCTTGTAATCACAAGACCCCAATACACCCCCCTAATTCATTCAACCATTACTATATTCAATTCTTTTTTGTTGTTAAAGATGTATTTATTTTTATTGGAAAGGTAGATATACTGAGAGGAGGAGAGACAGAGAGGAAGATCTTCCATCCGATGTTTCACTCCACAAGCGCTGCAAAGGCTAGAACAGAGCCAATCCGAAGCCAGGAGCCTGTTCTAGGTCTCTCTCGGGGGTGCAAGGTCCCAAGGCCTTGGGCTGTCTTTGACTGCTTTCCCAGGCCACAAGCAGAGAGCTGGATGGGAAGCCGGGCTGCTGGGATTAGAACCGGTGCCCATATGGGATCCCGGCACGTTCAAGGTGAGGAGTTTAACCACTATGCTATCTCACCGGACCCTATATTCAATTCTTAAACATCAAAATAAGGATTGAGCAATACCCGCATATTGGGATACATCGATAATAGTTCTACTATATACACACAGATCTTAGTGTTTAGTCACAGTGAAGATTGTAAAAGATAACTTATTAAGTTAAAAACATCTTTGGGAAGCAGTATATATCCAGTTGTATTCATAGGTGTGATCCACACAGCCATTTCAGCACTGTTTGGAAATGTTGGCAGTGCTCTGTGTTTCTACACTTTCCAATATGGTCACCACTTGCCACACAGGGGCTGCTGAATATTTGAATATTTGCAATGTAAACATAGTGACTAAGATAATTTTCATTGTCAGTAGTAACTCATTTACTACGCCAGACTTCATGAATTAGATGATGCTTCTTCCTATGGTTAGGTCATCCCCCAAAGCCCCTGGAGGCATTCTGAGCATAAGCCTAGATTGTGTGGATTCTTTCCTGTGCACACATTGTAATTTCCAATTATATCCAGACATTGATTTAGTAGAGAACTGTTTCTGAACTTATCCATACCAATAATACTTAACTGAATTAATTGCTTTGGGAAAGGTCATTTACATGAAAAAGGAAAACTCATCATTTTATTACTGCTTAACACTGAAAAAGAGGTACTGTAGAACACAACAGTCCTCTTTGAAAAAAAAGATAGGGACGATTTTCTCACAAAATGAAGTGGAAAATCAACAAACTATCTGTTCATTCTCGTCCCAGTGTTAGGGATGACGCTCATTGTGCGTGGCAGATTTTGAATGACTGTCTTCAGCATTTTCATATTATTATGTCATGTTAGGGAAACATGGTGACATTTCAAGATGATGATAGTTCACACTCTATTACCCGTATCACAAGAGCATTAAAAAGGAATTTATATGGTGATTGGTTGTCATGATTTAGCATCACACCAACTTTTTGGCTCAGCAATGAGAAAAAAAAAGAAATCTAAAAGCATGACTTGTAATACCGTGGTTATTCACAACAGGACAGAAGCTTGTCCAAAGCTCTGAAAGAGTCCATTGTTTGCATCAATTTGCATAAAATTCTCAAGGTAGTTTGATAAGAGATTTTCTGTTATTATCAAGGTTTATGGACAAATGAACAAAGGAAGGGTAGAATTTTTGGTCAAAAATTCAACAGAATTTATCTCAGTAGAAATTTTACAAAGATGGCTTAGAAGATCCACAGAAGTCTTAGAAATACAGTCAAATATTGATGGGTTTAATCTGGATAGACTCAACTGTTGTTGAGGACTAACAACATATGAGCCACTATCTAAGCACTTGGCATTGTGGTTACTCATGGGCCTTCATGAACAATGTCCCTTATGGCTTTTCATTTAAGGGAATGTATAGTAACTGCGCAATAGAGACTATCATCTCCAGTTGTGAAGAAACAATTCAGTAGGCATCTCTATTTTCAAATCAGAGATGGACTCTCAGTGAGACTGTTGGATATATCTTAACAATGGGATGTCTGCCATTGTCTGTACTAGCAATGTTAGGACACACTTGAATGACAGAATGATGGACTTATGACTGTTTATGAAGTACTATCCTATTGTAACAATATGGGGGAATAGGTTGGGGGAGGGGATATTGTAAGGGTATAGGGGAAATCCCAGTGTCTATGGACTTGAACCATAAAAGTAAAAATAAAATAGAGGAAGAAAAAATAGTAAATAAAAAAACACAAATAATTCCCCCACTTAATTATATTAACCCCTGAGTTATAAAAGAACTAAGGAATGAGACAAGAAAGCATGCCTAAATAATACAAATGAAGAATGCGTATGAAAAACGGCATGATTCAGGATACCCAAGAACTAGGATAGACTACAATGGTTCCGGGGAGGACTGAGTCAGAAGCATCCCAGACTTAGCATATACTCTGTTTTTAATTCCTATCATCTGGCTAGGCTACATTAATTCATGTCACCCAATCCAATCATTCCCACCAATTTGAATTATAATATGTTATATGGTTGTTGTGTATTGTGATATGGGTTGAGTATGGATTAGATATAACATATTATAATTCAAATTGGTGGGAATGATTGGATTGGGTGACATGAATTAATGTAGCCTAGCCAGATGATACATTCTTAAAATGTTAAATTCCTTTCCATTAAAAGTACAGCTATTATGTGTCCAATAGGTCTGAGGAAAAATATCTTTTTGAAAACACATCCCACTAAAGATCCTGGACATTTCCATATACCGTCTTCTAATGAAATTTTGCTCCCTTGGTGCTAAGGTTCCGAGTTCTATCACTGTAATGTATTAGTTTGAGTGATCATTGAGGTTCATGCAAATAAGATGAGTAGTAAGTACTGTTCTGTTTTTGGTTTCTTTTGGACAACATAGTGCCTTTGAGATACAGTCCCTTTTATTTATGTGTTCTTTTTTTATTTCTTGAGTTTGTGGGTGAATGTTTTTTCATTCCCCTCTTGATGGATGTTTGGATTGCTTTAAGTTTGGAGATTTAAAGGATTTAAGGGAATGTATAAACATGATTCTACAGATCTTTTAAGGATGAGAATTTTTATCTCTTCTGGGTAAATATGTGGCATTGAAATTGCTGGATCTCTGGCCTGGTGAGGTAGTCTAACAGCTAAAGTCCTCACCTTGTGTGTCGGGATCCCACATGGGCCAATTCTAATCCTGGCAGCCCGGCTTCCCATCTAGCTCTCTGCTTGTGGCTTGGGAAAGCAGTCAAGGACAGCCCAAAGCCTTGGGACCCTGCTCCCACATGCAGGACCTGGAGGAGACTCCTGACTTCTGGCTTTGGATTAGTTCAGCTCTAGCTGTAGTGGCCACCTGGGGAGTGAATTGGCAGACAGAAGATCTTCCCCTTTGTCTGTCCTCCTCTCGGTTTATTGGACTTAGCAATAAAAATAAAATAAATCTTAAAAAATTGGCTGGATCTTAGGATAGGCTTTTTTTTAATACTTAGGTTATATTTAGTAAGAAACTATCAAACAGATTCCCACAGCTGTTTTTATACATTTTACACTATCTGTATATGTAAAATTTTGTTGTTCTACATTCTTGTCAGTATTTAGTGCCCTTATAGGTGATGTGAGAGGTGAGGTAGTTCATTGTTTTTTCATTGTTACGATGACTAATAGGTTAATTAAACATTTTTGCATATGCGGACATTTTTATGTCTTAAGTGATTGTTCAAACTTTTTGCTTATTTTCTGTTATATATGCCTTTTATTATCAATTTTAGGAATTTATAAATATATGGAGATGCAAAGTCTTGGCTCTTTATAAGGATTGTAAATAATTTTCATCCATTTTCTAATGTGCCTTTTAACTTTTTAACATTTCTTTGACAAGCAGAAATCTTTTTTATTTTCATATTATCAAACATGCCAAGTTTGTCTTCTATTTAAGGAAGTTGGATTTGGGCTGAGATAATAGCACAAATTCCTTCTGGATTTTTAACTGAAAATCTAAAATTTACTTAGCCCTTCTAACTTGGCTGGACTCAGACTCTACTCTTCGGTGTTAGGCAGCTAAGTTTTGCTAAGCTCTCTGGCCTTTCAACTGTTTCCTTTCCAGTGTGCCCCTTTGTTTCCCCCTGGGCACACAGTTTAGGGCTTAAGATTCTGAGGACTCTAGATTTTGACAGTCTTCCTGCTGTGGTCCTTTTCTTTCAGGAATTCTCTCGTAATTTTACGATGTGTTGGCAGCCCTAACTCCATCCTGTTTTACCGTAAGCAAATAAAACAGCAAGTTTGTTCTTCAATTCTAGCTGCCTTGTGCTGTCTGTGGACTTGGAAGTGTGCCCGTGGGAAAACCTGTATAGCAGTAAATCTTTCCTTGTGCAGTTTTCTTCTTTCTAGAGTTATATCCCTTTCAGTTTCTGCCTGCTTCTTTGAGAGAGTTTGATACAAGACACTCAACCAATACTAGAATCAAAGCCAAACATTTTTTTTGCATGTATGTAATCACGTTGTTTACCGTAGACGGAAATAAATGGAAGCTATAGTTTTAGCATTATTTTATCTCTAACTTAAGTGATGCATTTGGCAGTGGAATTTACTTAGGATAAAATTACATGGAGCTTCAATGATGATAAAATGATTTTCATGAGACTGTGTAATCATCTAAAAGCTTTTTCACTTAAAGAAATGCCTGCAATTTGGTTGTAATCTATTTACCTGAAGTACACCTGAAGTGACTGTCCTAACTCTACATTTTAAGTGGAACACTTTCAACTCTCCTCATGCTTATAAGTGCCTACTAATGACAGTACTTCAATTTTTTTTTTCTTCAGATTTGCTTCTGTTGAGCTCTCTGGTGTAACAGATAGATGCTGAACCAGAAAACAGAGGACTCAGGTAATTGACATTCAGCTCCAGCTAATGCAATGTGTTGGGTCTGAACAGGGCACCAATATCTGTAAGGCATTGAAAAAGAAGCAAAAGAATACAGCACCCTTCTTTTGTTGTGAAAATCCTGGAATTCAGTCACGAAAAAAAATTTGTGGTATGAATCCCAGTACAACTGGCTTTCTGTGTTTTTACATTCTGCACTGATAGATGAAAACAAATACAAAGGAAAAGATTTGCAAAAATGTTGTTTTCATTGAGCATGGACTTTTTCTTGACATTCGCTGAGTAATACAAAGTAACAACTAATTCCATTTCTTTATAGCATTTGTGCTGTACTTGGTATCTACAATAGTGATGTATAGATAATTTAAAGTATACTGGAGAATGTGTATTTATATACAACTACCGAACAGTTTTATATAAAGAACTGGAGAAATTGCAGATTTTGGTATCTGAGGGAGTCCTGGAACAAATTCCTCATAGATACCAGGAGACAACTGTGAGTTTTTAGTCTAGATTGTACATACTTATTATTTAGAAATTAAAATTACTGTAAGGGGTAGGAGTTATTTAGTGACAAATTAAAATGCATCTTTTACTTTCTTGATGGGATTATAAATAATCATGAAGAAAAATAAATGTAATTCATTATCATGCTACTTTTAACCAAATTTTCCTTGCATTTCTACTCTCCCTTCCCCTACAAATCTGCATTATTTTGTCTGAATAAGACATAGAAAAAAAGCCCAGAGAAATAATAAGATAAAAAAAGGGACGAAAAATAGATTGAGCTTGCATCTAAAGGTACATAATCTTACTTTGCATTTAATAAGAATGCATTTTGCTAGAAGTGAGGTGGAAATAAATATACAATACATATTAAAATGCAAATATAAACAATAATTATTATTGTTCCCATAAGGGAATACTGCCGTAAGAATAAGCAAGATTAATCAGGAGAAATTTGGTGACAAAAAAATAAAAAAACCCAGCAACTCAGGAGAGGGTAAATTATTTATTGTTTTGTTAACAAGGGAACTGATAATCTTAGAGTTTATGATGTTAAAATATTCTTCTGAGTTTTGCAGAGGAAGGATGGAAGAATGAATATGTATGGGGAAGACAAAGAATTAAAAAAGACACAGAATGAGCAATGGGAGGAAGGGTGTGAAGGGGATAAAATAATTTCATGAAGTTGCCCAACATTGATGTTTAAAGGAAATTTCAGTAGATAACATTATTTAGTGTCTAAGAAGGTGGAATCTGTAATAAGACTACCCGGATGTGAAATGTAAACTTGACATATTCAGCTATGAGATCACTGTACCTTCCATGATCCTGTTTCCCCAGAGTAGGTGATAATCCCTGACCCAGGGAGTCATCAGGCAGGTGGCACAAGAAAAGGTGCATTTCACATCCCAGTGTCCATATTGTCAACATTTCTCCATCGTTCTTATTGAGATTAGTAAACAGGGCTATAGCTCATTAATCAGGGCTAGTTGAAAGAAAGTTGTCAATGCAACAACTTACATTTGATCTCTAAATATAAGCTGTACTAATGAAAGAAGCCAAACTACCAAAGATCACTTGGTAAAAATCTAGTCTGGTGAGGAGGAGTAGAAATAGTAGGAACCAAGTGACTGAAATCTATTTGTCAAACCAGTAAGTATGCAAAGATTTGCAATGAAGCAGAAGGAAGTATTACATTCAGAAGAAGTAGAAAGGCTAATATGTATGTAAGCCAAAAGTAAAAGAGGCAATGAAGAATGTCTTGGAATTTCTGGGTTGTATAATAGATTCATTGCTCTGATAAGAATGATGAACAATAAGGTAATAGGAAGTTTCCTCATAGGAAAGAGAAATCACCAGCAAACATTAAAATGTATTCTATTGGTGACTCAGGGAAAATAGTCCTATCCAGGAACTTACAGTATTGTGAAGTCCTGTATGTGCTTGGAAAAGCTAGAGAGGCTCTTGCATTCTACTCCCCTGCCAACTAGAAGACTATACGCCATTGGCGAGGATGTTTGAGTATTGTTCATTTTCCAAATGAAAATTAAGGCAAAAAGCACCCACAAACAGGGAATGCATTTACTTTAATTAGCAACTTATCAAAAATACATAACGCTGTTCCCATTACATAAGGGAAAGCTTAATAAAACAGATTCATATTCAATTTGCCAAAAAGATGATTGAAAAAGATAGTTAGCTTTGGGAGGCCTTAAATATCTGTTCAATTGGTATTTGTTTAATTAAATGAAGCTAAGAATGCAATGTTTACCTAAACAAAGTTTATGTGACTCTTTAAAAATAATTTCACTTCAAAGTTCTGCCCTAAAACGTGATTATTTTGCACAGTGACACATCTGTTCACTGCCTACTGATAATTTCATTTTACAGTTTTCTTCATGCCCATGAGCAATATGTTTTTTATTAAGTCATATGCTTGAACATCGAAGCAAAATGCTAAATATTAAGCCAAGTAGATTAAATACTGAGCCAAAGATGAACACTTTGAAATGATATAACACCACTTACAAGCCAGCCCAATATTAAATCAGTTATACTGCATGTAGAATATAATCTTATAAATGTTCGTATTATGGCTGATCTATCTGAAAATTATACTGAAGAATGGAAAAAATCATTTTCACCAGAAATATCTAATATGTTGATTTAGACACTTATTAAGCAAAACATGGAACACCACTTGCTTCTGTAATATGAAGCCATGTGCTGCAATCCTTATTTATATCTAAAAGAATTTTAATATAAGCATTATGTAATTATCATGATAATGCAATATCTGAAAGAAATTTTAGTATGATAACTCAGGCCTTCTCATGAAGCTTCCATTTTCTGGGACAAATTGGGGTAACAAATGTTTTCAGTGGTGGATGAAGTCGAATTTATTTTATATATTTAATGTGTGTCATTGCCATATTTCTAGATGTTATAAAAATTTATCTGGCCTCATTTACTTCCAAATGTCTCAACAGTGAACAAAGAACATGAGGCTAAAGGTAATTAGAAGAAAGAATAAGCTTTGAAGGTGGACCACACAGATGTTGAATGAACATGAATAGTTTACTCGGCTACCTGGAATTTCAGTTTGCCCAATTATAAAATGGCTACCATAATACCTTCCTTCAGAGTTCTGAGCATTAGAAATAAGGCAGGGAAAATAAGTATCTAGCATAGAGCTTGAAATGTCAACAAATGGTAGGAAGGAAGATTTGTAATTAATATCATAATGTGGACCCAAACTAATGATCACCAAGTTCTATTTACATTCTATATAATTGTAATATGGAAATACAAGTGATATAATCAAGCAATCATAGAAGAATGTTTTTATGGTGATGATAAAAAAATTCCAATTAACAATTGAAGAAAGTTAGTTGTGCGAATTTCTGGGATAGTAAAGAGCATATACATTAAAAGAAATCAAGAGTTAATGGTTTTAATAGCTATTAAGGGAGTGATAATGTTTGTAAAGTAATAACAACAACAGAATCATTTATATTGTGTTCTTACCACCTACCTAGTACTATGCAAAGTGTTTTTATGCAGTGTTTTGTTAGTTCTACAGTAACACTGTGACTAAATATTATTCTTACTATCACTTAAACACTGGAGTTTAGTGAAGATTAGAGACATGCCTCATATTAATGCAGCAAGTAATTCTTAGCCCTGGGTTTTGCTTCTAAGATACAGACACTGAATTTGGCACAGGTATCATGAGTGAAAATAATGCATAAAACGTATATGCCATTATGAAAAATGAAATGTGTATAAAATCTGTGATTAAATCTCAAGGTATTACAGTAAATCATTACAAGAGAGCTTGACCTTGCCCTTGTTCCCAAGGCATTCCTTTCTGTCAAGGCTTTCAAAGGAGATGAAAGCCTAGTTTGAACCAAAAGTGTAGAGGCTCAGATGTCACCATTGTGAAAAGTGAACAGGATGCTTGACAAACCGAGAGGGAGCAAGACTACCAACATGACTGAATTCTAGCCTAGAGAGTCGGGACTTAATTCTGTGTATGATAATGCTTGGCAAACCTGCTGGAGTACCAAAGCCCAACCTGACCTCCAGGGAAGACTCAGATATTGCTGGCTGCTATCCAACTGGAAAGCAAGTCTAGTATTGTCCAGTTGTTTGATTTGTTCAGAGAAGTAGTAAGAATTATATTTAGAATAGTATGTATTGTCAGGGAATTCAGATGCAAATGCTTTTAAACTGCTTCCCATTTCCTGGATCAGCACTGGGAGACCTAGGAGTCTAGCTTGCTTGCCTACTGCAGGAGACTGAGTGTTACTCCTTTAGCTTTAAAGGAAATTACTCCCTGACTTCAGTAAAATGCTGGGCACAGGAGGGGTTTATATCAGAATGAGAGCATTAGCTGATGGCAGCAGGAAACAATTATTGTTCTGTTTGCCCTCTCCCCAGAAGAATGGTTTGTAAATCACATGGATGTGAAGAATAAACATTCTTCTTTGTTAGAGGAACACTGGTGATCAACTCTGTTAGCCCTGCCTGACAGGTTATCCACAGCACTGCTGCTTCATCTTTTGTAGTCCTGTGTGATACTAATGAGAATGAAGAGAGAACCATTCACAATAAGGAATCTGTATAAAGAAACAACCATCAATCCCATTGCAACAGAAAATCCAATTATTTTGTATATTACTTAAAACTGTCTCTCTCTTTCTTTCCCTCTCTCTTCCTCCCTCTTTTCCTCCCTCCCTCTCTCCTTGGAAAAATCATTTCTTGGCATTTACCATCTAACATTTACCTATTACTTTATTGAAGAATTCTTGATCATGCTTTTTATGCATTTATAACTTTTCTGAAGCTGTATTCATGCCAATACTTTCATTTCCAAGTTGAAAGACTACAGATTTTTCTCTAAGCAAATCATAAAGTAATAGCTAAGGTTTGACAATCATCCTTGGGTTTATCTAATCTTATTGAAAGAATAATTATCCACAACTACTTTAAGAAATATGTAAAATCTTTCTTTTTTTTGTTTGAAAGGAGAGGGAGAGAAGATAGATATAGAGACAGGGATAGGTAGATAGAGAGATGGAGAGAGAGACACAGAGAGAAAGGAAACATATGGGCAAACAGATACATAGAGATGGCACTCTTGTCTGTTGATTTATTCCTGCAAAGCCAGGTGTCTGACCCCATGTCTCTGATGTGAGATGTGGGCTTCTTAATCAGCTTCTCGATTGCTTCATTAAATGCCTACCCCTAAAACATTCATTCTTATCCTTTCTTATAGGGAATCCACATCCTCCACACTGGAAATTCATTCTTGGGAAACTTTAGTTTGAATGATTGAATACATCCACAGGTAATCATCCGTGATTTTGGACACAAAATATAGTAGGGTTTGTGGGTAGAAAAATGGTGAAAAGTACAGCATAGTGTCTTTACCACTGGAGTCAAATATCTAAATAGAAACTTTATCCTATGAAAAGGACGGAAGTACATGGCAAAGAAACCTGAAACAGAGTGGAAATTCTACAGTTCCTATAAGACTAACAATGTGCCTGTAAGTAGATATCAGGTGTTCTTGGGCAAGGAAAGAAATGACATCATTTTCAGTAAACTCCACCTGAAATTTAACAATTCCTTTCACTATAAATTTAGGCAAAAATCACCATCGTACTAGCTATATGTGTGACTTTACTACTACTGGATTACAGATATTTTACATCACAGTAGTATTGCTGTAGGTATTAAAACCAAACTGATGCTCATCACTAGTTTATAGTTACAATATGTGTTAAATTGATTGATATATTTTAAGATGCATCAATTTACAATCAATACATCATGTTTTAATACAATTGTTTTCCTTGTTAACGTAGCTAACTTTATATGATTATAAACATCCTTCTAACAGCTTGAAGGGATTGTGAGATTACATCTATATAGGTGTTTCAGAGTTGACAGCAGAGGGAGTAAGGGGAAATGATGGAATGACACTCCAGAGAGCAAAAAGGTCCCAGCTTTTAAATTCTGTGAATTCAATCAGCATCAGTCTTTGGAAGTGGTTGGTTCTCTTCAGAGATCATTGAGGCTCTGTAAAGGAGAGAAGTTGTTTTTGCTTTTATGTAACTTGAAAACTTTTAAACACCCTTGGTGTATCTTTTATAATAAGAAGGTATAGATGTAGAAGCTAAGGGAAAGAAGGAAAGAGACAGGGAGGGAAGTGAGAGAAAGGGAAGAATGGAGGAAAGGTGAAAGAAAGGTGAAAGAAAAGGCAAAATGGAAACACTTTAGCCTTTGTGCAAAGTCAAAAAACAAGAGTCTACAGATTGTCAAGATTTGTGTATTCTGATTTCATAAGCTTTGATGCAGCAACAGGTCCACTGAGCTAATCTTAGCAAGTCACCTGAGCTGATTGTAATATTAACTGTACATCATTGGTATTAGATTGTAACTAATGTGAAGATATATATGATTAGTTCCCGTAGTAGTTGATATATAATATGGACAAAGTTGGGAAGCATCATCAGTATTCTTTTTGTTGCTGAATTTCTTATTTAGTGGAGAACTGTGCGTGTGGTTATATACAGAATTGGAAGTATGTTATTGTAAAAGTTTGAGAAAAATGAAGGAAGGGAAGTAGATGAAAGAGATGGTAGGATGGGAAGTATTACTATGTTCTTAAAACTATGTATGAGTTGGTTGGATGGGAGCTTAGTCGAGTCATCTACAAAACATCCATATTTGAAGCAAATGGTGATTGGATTGGAGATACATGGACATAAAAATGTATAGGAGCATTCAAGTGGTCAAATGTAATATATCGTGGATGTACGTGTCAGAGCTTGGAAAGAGGTTTCTGGTGGAGCCAATGCTTACCTGCCATCAATCTGTTGTTATTAAGCTCATGATACAAAATCAACAAAGAGAGGGTGAAAAAGAGAATAGATGCTTCGGGAAAGCGTCCTTCTGTTTACTCAGTAACCAAAGATAGATATTCCTTGACTCTCAACTTTATAGGATTCTTTTACAAGAATAACTCAAAATTATAAAATAATAGCTCAATTAGAAATTAGTGTAATTACTAAATTCTCATAAATACTAAGTTTTAAAAATTGTTATTAATCTCTTGATATAGTTTTGTAGGCATAGGAATTACTCCTTCCATTTTCCTTCTTCCCTCCCAAGCATCATTCCCTCCCCACATTATATAGCAGTATAGTCCTTCAAAATAGTTGAAGACAAAATAGAAGAGTAAGAAAGGAGAATAAAAGTTAAAGTTCTCCTTATATTGAATGATTACCCAAAAGTAGATCCGTTAGTTTGTTAATTCTGTCAAAATTTCCAGCCTGTCACCCTCTTTAAGGACCAGTAGTGAAGGATTTTTGCTTAGTTTATTTATCAGCCAAAATGTCTACCAAATGACTTTTTATTTACTAATTTTTTTTTCATTCACCTTCAATGAGACCTTATAAAGTCAAATCTTTACATTGCTAACCTTCTAATAAAATGTTTTTAAAAAGAACATGTGTTTCCCAAGGAAACTTCATTTAGTAAGTCAGGAAATATTGATATAGCAGTTGTGGCTTTATGAAAAGGTTTTTGTTTGATTTCAGATGTTAGACCAGAATCTTAAAACTTTCTAATTTAATAGAAGACACATTTTCAATGTCTCTAAAAATACTTTTCCATTTTCCATCTGCTTCCTGTGGTTCCCAAATCCAATAGCACTGCTTACAGATGTCTTATTTGTTAGTTGATTTTTCTCTTTTATCACTACTATTAAACATTTGGGAGTTGTAGTTGTTGTTGCTGTTATAGTTTGTGAAAAAGCTTGAAGGCTGTGCTTTATTTATCTGCTGCTGGTGTGGAAGTTTCGGAGGTAAGCTCAAAAGTAAGGATTGCAGGCATATGGAAATAAGTGTGGATGAAACAGATGGGGACTGAATGGACCATGTGATAAGAACAATGAGAAATTAGGAAGGCAGAGAGATGAGATTTGATTTTGACCACTGCCACTTTCCAGCTAGGTCATGTAGGCATGTCACAGTAACATTGTGACACTTGATTTCTTAATGTGTATAGTAGGAATAACAAAATTGCCTGGTAGAATTGTTGTGGAGTTTGAATGTTGTAATTCAAATTAAGATAATAAGCAATTTACAATGAGGATCATAGTTATCTTTATTATTACTTAACATTAAGAGAATTTCTAAGAACTGGTTTAGGATTAATTATAATAGGAAAAATATATATGGCACTGAACTTAAAGTGACTAATATGGCTTATTTTTATAACCAAAAAGAACACAGGACAACACTAATCTAGAAGTTAATTATAAAAAAATTCCTTCACAAATTTTTATATCTGAGTTGAATAATATCCCCCACACTTCATGTCACTCTGGGACATCTGGATGCTCCCTAATTCAGAAATACAGACTTTGAAAATGTGATGAAGATGAAGAAGAGATGAGAAATAGGATGGATCCTACATTTGATGTACTATGCTGAGATGCAGTTGGTGATATAGAGATGGAGGCAGAGATTGCAACTGATGGTCACCAATCCAGGGCTTCTGTGGCCACCAGAGCTGTAAGAGTGAGAAGACCTCCTGCCATATGCATTCAGAGAGCATGACCCTGCCACTACTTTCTGACCTCAAAAAGTCTACGAGAATTTTCTCCAGAAAATTGTTCCAGAGAATAAAATATTGTGAGAGAATACTCAAAAACTATTTTGAAAGAATATTCAGGCCTGAAGGAATAAATTCCCATTATCTATAGCTACCAAGTTTGTGTTAATATGGTATAGTAGTGCTAAGACCTCATCACAGTGTTGTTATCATGGTTGGGGTGGGTAATATTTGTTCTCTCTCATTCTTTAAAGAAGTGAAGGAATGTTTTATTCATATAACCCGAATATCATCAAACGATTTCAGTTCTTTTAAGTTTTCTTTTTCTCTTTTTTTTGGCAAAAAAAAAAAAAGATAAAAGCTGAAATACATGATGTATAAGGAAGAAGTCAAGGAAGACAAACACATCTTTTATGTGCCAGAAAATTCAGAGGTTTATCTTGGGCAAATGTCTGAAAACACAGCTCCTTATTCATGATTAACCCACAGAATCCTCAAACCTACAGCAAAATCTCACAAGGAGCATGTCAAAATCCTAATGTTTGGTTTCTTTGGGGCCAAGGGTAGGAGAGTGTTTCCAGTCCCACAAAAGTTGTGTATGGTCTAACGTTTTGAATCTGGGAATGTGTGGCATTCCATGACAATAAGGACTTCACAGGAGATTGAGTGAAGGATTCTGAGATAAGTTTAGGATTATCTATGTGCATGGACTTCATGTATTTGTGAGCGTCCTCTTAAGAGGGAGTCAGGGCCAGCATTGCAGAGCACCAATTGAACTTCTCCCTGCAAGACCAGCATCCCATACCTGAGGTCCACTTTGAGTCTCAGCTACTCTGCTTTTAATCTAGCTTTCTGCTAACGTGCTTAGAGAAGTAGAAGATAGCCCAAGTGCTTGGGTCCCCTGTACCCATATGAGACACCTACGTGGAGTTCCAGGTGCTTACATTACACTTTGGTTTAACAGCCATTGTGGCCATTTGAAGAGCAAACCAGCAGATAGAATCCCCCTCTTTCTGTATATGTGTGTGTATGTGTGTGTGTGTGTGTGTGTGTGTGTGTGTTTCCATCTCTTTAACCTTCTTCCTTTCAAACTAAATGAAATCTTTTCATAAAAGGAATCAGGAGGTCAGAGACAGTGAAATATTGGTAGCTGCTGGACTGGCCATCTTAAAGACAGAGGAAATGGCTGGGGAGCAAGAATCGGGGTGGCTGTAGGTGACTTATTGAAAAGAGAATGGACTATCTTCCACAAGCTGGAAAAAGACTAGGGAATGAACTGTCTCTTGGAACTCCTAGACTGAAAGCAGCCTTGCTAATACTTTAGTTTTTGTCAATATGACCCATGTTGGATTTTTGAGCTATGGAAGTATGAGATAATAAAAGTATGTTGTTTTAGGCCACAGCATGTGATAATCTGTTAGGACACCAAATACATGTGCCACTTTAAGAATATACAGATACTTTGATTTGATATTTCTATCTTCATGGACTGTAAAAAATATACAGTACAGTCCACAAGATCCTCACAAGTGCAGTCCAATTCATAAAATGAGGTTCCTATCCTGTGAGGTGCATCACTGATGCACAATTGACAGAGGATGTTTTGGCAAAAAGAATCCTCAATCACTTAGCCTTGACTATCAGTAGTAGGTTGTAGGCTTAGGATAAATCATTCACTTTCTTGGGCTTCAGTTTTCTCATGTATATGGGATTAGAAGTAAGTTTTCTCATGCAAACTTGAATAGGGTGAAAAGTCTGTTCTTTCTAGTTTAAAGAAACTATATGACAAAAAACAAGAGAAATCATTATAACTCTTACAACTGCCTCTCATGATACTGCCTATTTAAATGATTTCATATTTCCCAATTTACTGTCTCTATAAATATAGATCCACAATTATACTGTTTACACATGTTGCTGATAGATACAAAAGCTGTGTAGTTTATGGAATAACTTTTTGAATTGATCATAGAAGACTTGGCTATGCCTTGGATTCTGGTTTATTCTACATACAACTCACTTCATCTTTCTGTAATGTGACTTCCCTTTCTTCACTGTAAGATTTCTAATACTTAACCACTGAGTGCTTTGCAAAGAATTTTAAAAATACACCAAGTCGAGATGTTCACTGAAAATATGGCATTGTGACAACTGAAGCAAAGCACTGCCTGGTACCGCAAGAGCAGTTATAACTGTCCCCAATAATCAAACAAAGTAGCACACTATTTTCCATCTTTCTTGTAACTTTACTTCCCACACCAATGTTACAGGTGCCTGGGACTGAAATATATTAAAATATAAATATTCTTTCTCAAAATGTTCAGAAGGAAACATTATTGTCCCATTAATACCTCATCTCCTGTTCCCACTTCTTTGTAGTGGGGAAAAAAAGAATGAAATACTCTGAATCAATTTGTCAGGGCTTGATGAAGTCTTTCTACCACTTTGTCCGGAGACCATGGACCAGGCGATAAGGCTGTGATGTCTCACTGAATGTTGTAGAGGCTGTGCTGAGAAGTTTTTGATGACACTTTTCCAACAAATCTCACCACCACACACCAGAGCAGAAATGTCTGATCAATGTCTACTGAAGTCACTGGCACTCATTCTGTTTTGTAGTCATGGAACCTCTCAGTTCAGTTATGTGCTCCCTACAAAACTAAACAGGATGAAATGTAGATGAACTATCAGAGAAGCAAGGTAAGCCTAGTCTCCAAAAATACATTTTGGAGGATCCTGAGAGTTGGCACATAGAGTGCTGAGAAGGATCCAAGTGATGCATGCACATCTTTTTGGGTACTGATCCTACTCTCCTCCTGGTTGTTCTGGCTTTGATATGAAAAGAAGTAGCAAGGCTAAAGGAAATGAAAACTTGAAAGAGGGGTGCATGAGAAGAATGCTAAGCAAGCCCAAGGGGGATTTTGACTGTTTCAGACCAGACATAGCCTAAGGACGATGGGAGTGTGCAAAGGTTGCTGAATCCATGCTAATCAATGGTTGACTACCCGAGAATAAAGTTCCAGGATCAGAATCCTTCACTTGTCTGGCACAGTTAGAAAATGTAAATTTCTGTCATTTGAGACTACTGCAGAAAGGATTCTTCCCTGTGCTTCAGTCCAGGGCATGGCTTTGGGTATTTTGCATCAGAAGAAGTTGACTTTGGTGTATTCCAAACAAGTTTAGCAGGAAAACTGGTTTGTGGTCATTTCCACATAATGCTTAAGTTGCAGCTGAATACTCAGACCGCCTATTGGGCTGACATTTCAAGCCTCCAGACAGAAAACTAGGTGCAAGGTTGATTATACACTGTGACATGAATGTATTCAATGTGCCAAGTGCTGTAACAGTGTAGGGAGGGGAGCAGAAATAGCTTTCAAATGCTAGTCAGTGAAATGTTATTTCAAATCTGACAGAATACATATGAAATTGGTTTGATAAGAGATTCCCCCAAGTTTGCAACAATCATAAAAATTTACATGTCATCACTGACAATGAACTGGGAAACTGAAGGAAACTACTTCAGACTGACAGTAATATGTGTAAACATGACTTTGATCAATATGCTTGTGGGACGTCTTAGTCATTTTTCTAATCTCTCTAGAAATGATCTCATGTAGTCCTTCATAAGGAAGAAACCAAGGTGCTTAAAAACAAAACGTTTGAGGACACTGTTCTGAATTATGGTGACAAAGTAATTGATACAGTACAAGGCTTTATTTTTCTGATTTTTTATGATAATGCTGATGTGTTTCAATTTTCTTATGTTTGTCATGCCATCTCTATTTCTCATTTGAATTCAGCCTTCATTTTAAAACATGAATCCTGAATTAATTATTTTGTGATCTTGGAGACAGATAGTCCCTCGGAAATGTATAAAGTGTAGTGCCTACCAAATCTGGAACTGTTTCTGTGATACAGCAACTGAACTCAAAATATCTATTTTTCCTCCCCAGGAAACCATTTTTTTTTTAAATGTACCAGTGATGACCTGGGACTGCTTTCTAAGCAGATATAGAGGCAGTGCTGTGAAGGCATGGCCAGTCTTCCCCTGAATGCTGATGGCAGGGAGGGGCAGCCTTGGGATGTCGCTATAGTAGTATGCTGAAGCCCCAGAAGGGCAGATAAAATATCATTACGGGTGGCAGCAGGCCTCTTGCAAAGCTGAGAAAATTGCCATCAGTGCCCAGCCCAGAATCCAACTGGCCCACACAGGCATCCAGAGAGCAATTACTAGAAAAATGCCATCTCCTTGCAAACCTTAATCTGCCTCTGTAATTTTCTTGGCATAAACAATCCCTTCAAAATGATTGTGCCCATTGCATTGTTATTTCCACTCACATTTTCTTCTTAAACTTGAAACAGAAAACAATCTGACCTGAGTTAAGTAGATATTAAATGCAAATTTGCTCCCTCATGTTGTTAAACCTCCAGGAAGCTGACAAAGCCGCTCTCACACTGCATAAAGCACAGAGCCTTTATGGTTTGTGCTATTTCATTCTTGTAATGGGGACGACAGAAGACTGCGAGCAAATATTTGGTTTCTTCTGAAATCCTAGAATGCCAGGGTTGTTTTTGTCTTCCCATTTTATTGTCAATAACTGCTGCGATTTGGCACCTACTAGCAGCCATGCGAATATTGGTTGAATGAATAAACATGCATCAAATTAGGTAATTAGGTTTTATGTATTTTTTCTCCACAAAGTTGGTAAACATTTACTGATATAATTTCAAGTAGAGTTCAATAAATGCATGCCAATGCATTTTTAATGTTCCTCCTTAATATTTTCAATCTTGACTTAAATTTTGGGGGAAATCACATTTTATCTTTGACTGATTTAAATTTTGTTTTCTCCTTTACTTGTTATTTATTTTTTTAAACTAAAACTATCCCTAACTTAACATGGTGTTACAGTCACTACTCTTGAATTTAAAAGTACGTTCTCTTCTAGAAAAAATTTTTTTTTCGGGTAGCTCTATTATGTTCCGTCTCCTTCTAAAGTCTAGGCATTCATCAGGAAATCTGTAACTATCTTTATACTTGATTATTCGTATTCCTGTCTGCCACACTAAATCTTAAGATATTTCAGGTCTTTGTATATCCATTTGTGTGTCCACATTCAATGATAAATGTTCAATCAAGGCAAAAAAAATTGCACATGAACTCTGCCCATATTGAACAAAATAATAGATAAAGAAATATATTTTAGGGGAAGTGATAAAGGCAATTTTCTGACTTGTACAATTTAATTTCCTTCTGTAATAGAAACATGAACTGAGGCAACTGAACAGACCTTTAAACTATTTTCCCTACATCAACAAGAAAATTGAAGCAATCATTCTGCATTACTGTTTTCCCTGTCTTTAATTCTTCCATTTCCAGGAAAATGGTGACCTGTGTCCCTCCTACATCCTTTCCCACCTGCTCTCCTAACCTGATCCAGTACATAAATTGTCGGAATGTATTCTGGACACTTAAACACAAATATCCACCTGCTCCGAAGTTCTTTTGTCGTTGAGAAAACATATCTTTAAAAAGATGTTCAGGGAGGGAGGGACGGAGGGAGGGAGAGAGAGAGAGATAGAGAGAGAGAGAGAAAGCAAATCCACAGATGTAACATAATTAACAATGTACATCCATTGAGGAGTTGAGGATTGCAATGTTTGCAAAACACATATGAGCAATATGTACTTCATTTGGGCAATGTTCTTTCTATTTGGAAAATATGGGGATAATTTAATAGCTCTTAAAGCAAAAAAAGAAAAAAGCAAACTACTAATTTTGTTTTTAGGTATGTAAGGAGTTCTCTTGAAAAATAAAAATGTGTTCATATAGTGTTTACCAATAGATGTATCTAATATTTCAACCTCATGATTATTTTGACCTTCAGTACAGTGATATTTTTGTGGTATTCCTGCAACATCTTCCCACAGGGAAGATACTTTCTTTTGTCAACAGACTTTTGTTTTTGGGTGTGGAGAGCCAACTAGTAGAGTGAATTACAGGATCCAAATGTTGCTGCCCATAAGGCACTAAAATTTATTGGGTGGAAAATAGGGAATGTGAGTAGAAAACTGATTGCTATCGATGCTGCCAGTTACATTCCTAGCAAAAAGGAATTCTGTTAAATTCTACAGGGTAGAATAGTGACAAGGATAACTTGAATATAATTCATAGAAGGCCTTTAGACTCCAAGAAACACAGTAAAATCTCACCTGTAAACACTAAAACTATTCCTGTCTACTTTACAGCATGGAATGTCCAGGCAAGTGAAATCTACAAAGAGGATGTATTTAGCTTCTTATGTATAATTTGAGGAGTTTTAGAAAGCCGATCGAAGATGCATGTTAGGAAAAAGTATGCATAAATTTCAATTGCTGCACCAAAATAAACTTATCTTCCAATCTGATTTTCCTGCAAATATGTTGATATTCCAGCATATCTTGGCATAATCATTTTTGTATAGATTTAACTCAAACTACCAATGAAGGCTGCCAGAACTCAAAAAGGTAAGGTATATAATCTAAATAGTCTTTTCCTTTAAGGATGAAAAGCTGATGCACAAAAATATCAAGGCTTTAACTGACTTGTCAGAATCCAGTGTTAGAAAATAGCATTGGTTAGATTTTATCTATAAATGCTTTTCAACAATTTTGAGACTGGAAAAAAACTGGTTTATTAACTCTTGCAAAGTCTATTCCTTCATGAGTCATTGGAGTAAGACCTTACAATGACAAATTAGACAAAAATTCAAGAAGTGTACCAGAATATCTTTGCATTAATAAAAAAGTTACCAGGCCAATATTTAATATTCTGGATGAGGCCTGATTCTTTTTCTCTTAAGAGAACTGATTTCTGTCTTGTAATACCCATGTGTTGGTAGAAACCACTTTGCAAATAGAGGAAAGCGAGGTACTGAAACATCAGGAACACCTGATTGGTAAATGACTGACTTGAGAAGAAGTTTTATCTAAGTCTGCAAAGCCTAAAACCTATATACAAATATATTCTAAAAACCAGCTTCATGAGAACATAAGATACTACTAGAATGTAGTCACTGCCTTCAGAATCTTAGAATCTCTTTTGTACAAGAGGAGCTACACACATGAACTCAGAAGGAAATGAATGACTCGAACAAACACCAAACCATGTGGGATAGAGAGTATGGATGGAAGTGGTGGGGACTAGCGACTGCTTATCTCACTCATTGTGGAAGACTGGTGACCCCTAACGCAATAACTCACATACTTGTCAAGTTCCTTTGCACACAGATTGGGCATGCATCCATCCCTCTCCTTTCTGAGTCAAGGTTTGCGCTCAACATGGATGATGCAAGCAGGGGTTTGTGGCTTGTCCTTAGGAGCTGCTCGTTTGGATCCCTGCACCAGTATGAGAAGAGGTTTGACTACAGTGCCAGCAATCACATTTGGTGATAAAGAGGGATGCCTAGCTAGGCCCCAGCCACCCCTGCCAGGTCCACTATGGCACCAGACAGGTGAATCAGAGTCAGACACCATTTTTTAAGTTTAAAAAAAACTCATTAATTCTAGTCCAGACTTCAGGGTGTGAGAATAACAAACTTGTGTTTGGAATTGGCTAACTTTTCATGATCTGCTACCAAGCCATAAGTAACTGAAATAACTGATAAAACATTTATTCATATTAACATAGAGGGAGAGAAGGGAAAAGTGGGGATGAGAAAGGGAAAGAGAGGGCTCTTATTTAATCTTTAGCTCCACAATCATTACAGTAAAAAGGAAAGTTAAGCTCCGTAACTCGCGCTAACTTGATCAAGGTCATGAAGTGAATAAAGAATAAAACACATATTTAACATAAGCTTTCTGTTGAATGTTTGCATGCGATTTCCAGTCCAGGATGTATAAAGGGTACTGGAGGAGATTAGTGGTTGATAGGGCTCCCTGGAGGAAGTACAACTTGATTCAAGTCTTGAAAGAAAAGTAGACATTGAATAAGGACCATGAATTTAAGTCACCATGGAAAACTCTTCATTTCATATATATATATATATTAAAGTGGGAAATAAAAATTTAAAGGTGAAATGTTACTATTTCCTATCACTACCTTCTGCTAGCCATATTTATACCCTTTGAGTGTCAATGACATTTAAAAGAATTAACCATGATCTATCATTCTTGCAGCAGTACTGAAGTAGTTTTGTTCTTTATAGATACTAAGGATCAGTGATCTAAGTTTAGCTACTAAATTGTAGAGTTGGAAATCAAGCCCATATGCATTTGGCTCTAAATGTTGCATTATTTTCACAGCATTTTCTCTACAGGCAGAACTCTGATCTGTATTGGTTCTGGGCTACAGAGGGCTTGCAAAAATTCAGAAAGGCACATGCTTTTATCCCAAAGCAGATCTATGAATTCTGCTTAGCATACTAGAAGGTTAGCACCCCACTTCTGAGAGATTATAAGGAAGTGAATCTGCACACGTTTCCTTAGAGTGGTTGTGTGCATCAGCAGTGATTGTAACAGCTAGTCTGTGTGCTGTTAAGCAGGGTCTGGCTGAAGGGATCCCATAGACATTCCTCTCATCTTTCCAGTGAAGTCTGGATCCTTAAATAGATTCACAGTTACCATGGGGCAATCTTGTTTGCAGCTGTCCAAGTAGTTGATAACATCTTTATGAAGATAAAGGGAGGATACAGTCAGGTTAAATTAGATCAATTTCAGCCTGCCTTGTTTAATAAGAACGTGTTTCTTAACATGCCTAGTACTGTGCCAGGCACTTAATGGGCACTCAGTTGGTACTAGTACCTCTTGTTTCAAATGGAAGACTAATAAGAAAAGTACCTAGGTGTTCTTTAAAAGAGTTACACAGCCGGGACAAGTGATGAAAGATAATAACACATGGAAAGTCAGATAGGTAGTGATAAAAGGAAAAAAAACCCACGAAGTTAAGTGAACATATTTTGCCTTGGAATAGCAACTCTGTCAGTTTAATGGCTTATTCTCTTTTCTCTTTACACACACACACACACTCATACACACAGACATACAGTGGGTGTATCACAAGAGGTGCTAAGCAGTGTTCCAGGCACACAATCTACATTGGTAAAGATCCAGGACCTGGTGGAGATGTTGTTGTAGAATGGATTAATACAATATGACAGGCCTTACGGTCAGTTTAAACATTAAAACACTAAAATATTACAAATTTGTGCAATGAACCAGCCTTGAAAAAAATAAATGAAAAGCTCCAATTCATAAAAGGTGTAGGCTGTGAGCTCACATGTCTCAGGACACAATGCAGAACTCATCTAAAGAGTTCTAAAGCTTCCATAGCAAAGCAGACAATCAACAAAGTGAAAAGCAACCAACAGAACTGGAGAACATTTCTGCACACTACACAACCATTAGGGTGCTAATATGCAAGATTTACAAAGAACTTCAGAAACTCAACAACTATGAAACAAACAGCACTATGAAGAAATGGGCTAAAGGATTTCAAAAGAAATTTAAATGGCTAATAGACATGTAAAAAAAAATACTCAGACTTCCTAGCTCTCAGGGAAATACAAATGAAAACCATGCTGAGGTTCTGCCTAACTCCAGTGAGACTGGCTTACATCAGAACTCTACTAACAACACTAACTGGCATGGATGTGGGGAGAGTTATCATCATTCACTCTTGGTAGGAGTGTAGGCTAGTACAACCACTATGAGAGTCAGTATGGAGAGTGCTAAGAGAACTAAAAATTGACCTGCTGTATGACCCAGCTTTCCCAACATTGTGAATAAATCCAAAGGAAATAAAATCTGCATGTGATAAAGACATCTGTAATCCTATATTTACAGCAGCACCTTCTACAACAGAAAAGACATGGAACCAACCCAGATACATGTCAAAAGAGGAGCAGATAAAGAAACTAGTATATCAACTCCATGGAATACTACTCAGGTATTAAAAAGAATGAAATTCTACCATTTGCAACCAAATGGTCCCAGCTGAAGGCCATTATGCTCAATGAAATCAATCAATCCCAAAAGGACAAATACCAAGTGTTCTTTCTGATATAAAGCAACCTTCATGCAAACTGTAAGATGAATAGCCCTTTGAATACTATTTTTGCTGTATCTCAGGGGGTTTGATATTTTTGTTGTTTTCATTCATTTAATAAGTTCTTATTTTCTTACTAATTTAAAGAAAAGACCATAAAAAAGAGCTAATGTCTCTTACTGGAGAAACTCAGCTGATGCTAAACAAACTTCTTTTCCAAGCCTTTCTACTGGGATAAATCTCTTTATTATATATCTATATCTATATCTATATCTATATCTATATCTATATCTGTATATATCTATCTCTCTCTATATATATAATTGTCTCATTGTTTTGGTTCTAACAAAAATCAGGCTCTTTATGTCAATCTGAAGGCTTATCAGCTCATTATTACTTAAAACTTTTACGTTCAAATAGAAAGATATAACACTTAGGCATGAAGAAGAGAGGACAAAATGATAATGTAATGAGGTCTCTGAAATTTTGTTAAATTATATATGTGTCTAAAAAGAGAAGAAAATGATTCAAAATTAATTTCTACCTGAAATGCCCAGGGTGGAATTCAGAGTGGCACATCACAGAATATACTACAGCGAATGATCCCACATTGAAGCTAACTTTATCTTTCTTCAGTCACTTCAGTAGGCTGCAAGAAATACTTTACATAATGCCTTATAAATGAGTACAAGTCTTTGAAAGTGTGAACTTCACCGTGTCTTGCTTTTTTTTTTTTTGAAACATGAAACCTATGCATCAAGTAGTTAGGGAGAAAATGTCTTTATGCCATTCTCTAACAACAGACCCATGAATAAGTTTGGAATAAAATGAAAACATTTCCTTTCAAGGCCAGTTCATCAGCTTTTATCATAGAGACAAGGCTTTCAGCAACAATCAGTTTCTCATTTACTAATAATTAGCTTCACTGAATTTTTCCGTATGTGATTATCACAAAATATTTTCCAAGATTAAACTTGATCTATCTAGGATCGTTTCTCTTTTCATGAGCCATCTAGGTTATAACCTAAGTTTCTGAAAATGCAATTGCTGCCTTGTTATTATCAGTTTAGCTCATCTCTGCCACACTCTGAATCATTTACCTGTAAGTCTTTCGTGAAATGTTCTTTTCCCTTTTCATTTTACACTTTTCTATTTTAGCTTAAGCATAACTATCGCTGCTTATCCCATTTAATAAACATTAGCTGAAAAACAGGGTTTTTTTTCCCCAGCGTGACATAGTATCTTCTTCCTTAATAAATTTATGATAAGCAATGTTTTACTGTGGATGATATGACATTGCTGTAATTTGCTAGTTTGACTGACTGACCTGAACCCCCTGTGTGTTTTTTTATAAAACACTTTAACATTTCAGGGAGGAGTTTGGGGTAACTGCTTAACATAGCCCTCTGGATGCTGGTTGGGGTACCCGCATCTTACATTGCAGTGCCTGGACTGAAGTACCAGTCCCAGTTCCTATTCTAAAGTTCTGCTGCCACTCAGGGAGAAAGCAGGTGAGTCGCTGCCACCCATGTGGGAGCCCCAGTTTGAGCTCTGATCATCTGGCCTAAGCTGGGCTATTGTGGGCACTTGAGGAATGAAGAAGCATGCATCTACTTCTGTGTCTCTTCCTTTCAAATGGCAAAAAAATCTAAAGGAGGTCAGAATTCTACATTTTTGTGAAACACATGGCCAAAAACTGAATCAACTAAAAAAAAAATGTAGCTTTGAATGCCAAAAAGTTACAATCATATGTAAAGGGATTGTAGCAACAATGTCATAATCATACACATCTTGTAAGTTATGAGTGTTCATTCTATAACCGTTAGGAGCAAATGACTTCAAGCCAACTGCTTGTTGAATTAATTACTAGAGATGAGATTTCAAGGTGACACCAGGAAAGAAGGTACTTGTTCCTTTCCTGTCGCAGAGCCTTCACCCTTGTGGTTTGGTTAAAACTGCTTTCCCATGGGTCTCCTCAGTTCTAGATAAGCTTCTTCAAAGAACCCTGTGTCAGTATGTGCTCATGATCCTTCTCATTCTGTCTGCCTTTTCCTCTTTCTGTGGAGTATTTCGCAACAATTTGCTGAAGGAAGGGAAAAAGAATGAATGGGGACATGAATCAACAAAAGAATGTTAGCAAGGCAAAGAGGGAAGTGATTTTCTCCTTCCCTCCCCCCTTCTGCATCTTGGGGAAGAGGCGCTGAGGTGGGATTCAAGGCATGTTTTCTGGATGCTCAGTCATCTGAGCTGCAAAGATGAGTCTATCCCAGAGTGCAAAGCAAAGTGCAACACGGGTTTAGTTACACATTTCATGTAATGCAAATATGTTAATATAAATATTAATATGCTATGTCCTAATTAATTGATTCAACAAATTTAAAGGCCTGTCATCTTATTTCTTTGATTTTATCCTTCTCAATGTTCTCATCATAATCTATTTATAGATTTGTTGAAGAATCTTATTTTTTATCTACATTAAATTTTTTTCATCTAATTTTCTCTTACTGTACTTTCTTAAGGTGTTTATCTTACTTTTCACAGTATGGTGCTTTCAGTTATGTGAAAGATGCTTATTAAATAAATGTGTAATTTTCTTTAAAGTACAGCCACCCACTATATAGTCTTTGTCAATGACACACTGTCATACAAGTTGTCCCATATGATTATATCACCTAGTGACATCATAGCTTTAAGTACATAGCTATGTGAGTGCACTTTGTGATGTTGACGGACCATGAAGTCACCTTACCCAGCATTTTATAGAATCTATTTCTATTTTAAGTGATGTATGACTGTAATTGTTTTCTTCAATAATTTTTCCTTAAATAACTCCTTTAATGCACTATTTTTTCTTCTAATTATCTTTAATAGTTATACTCCTCATCTGTTTATTTTTCTCTTTTTCCAATCTCAAAAATCTCATTGCAACTTAGCATTCTGTTGGATCTGAGTCTTGATGAGGGTATGTGAGGCTGAAGCGGACTACAGTCCCGAGTCTAAGGCAGTAGGACAGAACAGCAGTGGATGTGTAACATGCAGCTAAGAGCCCAGCTGAGTCCTAGCCAACCCTTACTGTTGTGTGCCCCTACATGACCCCAAACCAGTTATATGGGAGTCTTGTTTTCTTAATTTCTTAAATCAGAGACTCCTGCTTCATTTATGGAGTAAGTATCGCTGCAGCATTTGTTGCAGGCAAGATGACACGGATATTGAAGAAAAAAATCAAGCAAGATCCCTGTTCTCAAGAACTTATATTCTAGGGAAAGCACGTAACAAATGACAGTAACAAGTAAGCAAGTTAAACAAACAAGCAAACAAGTTATTGTGATTTAATAACAAATATCATGAGGAAAACAAATATTAACAATATATGGTAGAAAGTGTTGGAGGATATGAGATTCTGTTTTAAATTTAGGTAGTCATTGTAGATTTCTTTGAACAGGTAACATTTTGAGCTGAGATAGATAAAGGAAAAATTTGACAGAACAGTCCAGTCAAAGAGAGCTGCCAAGTTTAAGGTAAGGTATCTTGGGTAACATACACATGAAAGGGGTGGGGAAGAAAGCCAATGGAAGAGGACTGTGGTATAACATTTACTTTAAAAAAGACTACCCAGGGTCCAAGTGTGGTAGCCTAGTGACTAATGTCCTCGCTTTGCATATGCCAGGATCCCATATGGGCACTGGTTCATGTCCCAGAACCCAGCTTTCCATCTAACTCCCTGAATATGGCCAGGAAAAACAGTAGAGAATGGCTCATGGCCTTGGGGCCCTGTACCCACGTGGGAGACCAGGAAGAAGCTCCTGGCTCCTGGCTTCAGGATGGCTTAGCTCCTGCTGTTGGGAGTGAATTAGTAGATGAAGCTCTTCCTCCCTGTCTCTCCTCCTCTCTGTATATCTTACTTTCCAATAATAAATAAATAAATAAATATTTTTAAAAGGATCACCCTGATTAATGCAGAAAAGAGGTTGGGGTAGTGAAAAGGCAACTGTATAGGTCTGGGTTTAAGAATGAGGAAAGCTTGGGGTTTGGAGATAAGTGATTTAGGAAGTAATTTGTAGAGTGAGCCAGGAAGATGTGTGAGCAGAGGGCAGGAGATGAATGAGGGTATCTCAGGATTGGCCTTACCAGAAGCAGAGGCTGAGACAGTTTCATGGGTAAATGATTTATTGGTGGAAATGTTCCCACAAGTAACTGTAGAGAGTGATGAAAAATTATTCAGGAAGGCAAAGGGAAAAGCAAGTAAGGGTGTGATTGTAGAGGAAATCTGAGAGAAAGAAACTTCTACTCAATCCTGCAGGGCAATTCCTGAGAGAAGTGACACTTGGGAATCTGTCCCGGCCTGACAAAGAAATGAGGCCTCCATACGGTCACACCAGTCAGTCATTAACTCAAGTTCACTGCAGAGAGGCCCTAACTTCAGGCTGTCCCAGCTTTATGAGGATTTTAGCAGAGTGGTTCCCGTAGCCTTTGTGTCTCCCCAGGGGAGTCATATGTAGAAACACTGGCAGTAAATTTTGAACACAAAAGAATGGAAACAGGTGTCTCGAGGGGATTGGGGCAAAGCATCAGCTGTTCTCCTTACAGCTGTATGTAACAGGCTGCTCAGTGAGGTTAGCTGATGAGCTATGTTAAATGAAGAACTTGAATCCAAATCATCCCTTTAACAAAATCTCCACTGGACTCTGATATATAAGAACATTTTCAAAGCACTGATACATGATAGCTTCCCTGGTGGCTTGTTGCGATGGATTAGATGAAACGGTGTAAATTATAATGGAAAAAAGGATCACTTTGTTATAATGATGGTGAAGACACAGATGATCTTACTGCATCTAGTTTATCTAGTTGCTTTCTTTATAATAGTTTATCTGCTAGCTTCTACTATATGTTCTATATCTACATCTTCTATATCTCAGTCATGTTGCTATTGGAATTTTAGACAAGGTGATTTTGTTTTGTGGTTGTTGTTCAGGCTTTTCTACACATTTTGGAACCTTTATAATCTCTGTGCATGACAGCACTGCCAGTTTCAGTAACGGCTAATAATCATCCCACAAGCTTTTAACATTTCTAGAGGAAGACCTGGTACTCTGGCTTAGCAGAGTAAGCTGTCATCTTCTGCACTGAATTCACCTATGAGCACCGGTTCAAGTCCTGGGTGCTCTGCGTTCAATCCAGCTCCCTAATGATGCAGCTGGGAGACCCAGAAGACGCTCCTGGCTGCTGGCTTTGGCCTGGACCAGCTGCAGCCATTATGGCCATCTGGGGAGTGAACCAGTGAACCATGATTCTTTTTCCATGCCTGATTTCCCGCCTCTATCTTTCCTGCTTTGCCTGTTTCCTTCACTTCCTGCCTCCCTCTCAATCTCTCTCTAACTATGCTTTAAAATAAATAATGTGAAACTTAAAAACTAAATACAATTCCCAGAGGAGTCTTTGTGTGCCCAGTGGGTCCAGTGACACTCCTCAGCAGCAACATGATGTGTTACTTTAATTGTTTACCATTCTTTTCCTGAGTCATACAGTGCCTGATGCAGATGGACCTCTTAAGATACACTTATTAAATAATAAAGAACAAAAATGAACACCATTCAGTGTTTGATTATGCCAGTTCATTTTCACAATGACCATGCTAGCAAGGTTATTATTAGGCTTACTGTAGGGAAGGGCACCGATTCTGAGGGAGCATAAATACACTGTCCCACATCATAGCAGAGCTGAGATTAAATCTGTTTTGGCCTAAGTCTAGGTTCATGCTATCTGACACTCACAGAACTGTCTGAATAAAATGAAGGATTCAAGAAGTGAATGGGTTTATTTCTGTGAATGCTGTCAGTTGGTATGCTAATACAGAACAGGAGTTAATTTCCAGAAGGTAAATCACAGCCCATAAAACATTCACACTCCAAACACATTTTCACTGTTCGTGGAGTTAGCTTGCCTCCATAAACAGTGACTAGGGAGCACGACAGGGGTTTCTGCCAGTCATTGCCGCCTTCTCTGAGGCTGAAGAGAACAGCCCTCTTGGCAAGCTCTCGGGCAAAGCCTAAGTGCAGATTCCTTGGAATTAGGGTTCCTCATGAATGAGTGTTATCTGTTACGTTTGTACTTCTTTTTTCTCCCGGCACAAAGATCCTATAACTTACACTATCTGTCTTACCTTATCCATTTCTACAAAATTGGTACTTAGTTCATATTTTCCTAGATATTGGCATTTTAACAGGTGCATTTATGTTCATTAACCATATACCAATTAAAAACCTCATTTTCACATTTTACTATTTGTAAAGTTTTGTTAAATTTTGATACTGCATCCTCCTAAGATCAGAAAGTATTTTCTTGTGCCCGGCGGCGTGGCCTAGCAGCTAAAGTCCTCGCCTTAAATGTGCCGGGATCCCATATGGGCGCCAGTTCTAATCCCGGCAACTCCACTTCACATCCAGCTCCCTGTTGTGGCCTGAAAGGCAGTCGAGGATGGCCCAAAGCTTTGGGACCCTACACCCGTGTGGGAGACCTGGAGGAAGTTCCTGGCTCCTGGCTCTGAATCGGCACAGCACTGGCCATTGTACTCACTTGGGTGTGAACCATCGGACGGGAGAGCTTCCTTTCTGTTTCTCCTCCTCTCTGTATATCTGACTTTGTAATAAAAATAAATAAATCCTTTTAAAAAAGAAGGTATTTTCTCAATCACCTGGTAGAGAAGTTGGAATTTTATTGTTCTCTAGTGACAATGTTAGAAAAGCAGTGGTAACACAGCACAGGTTAAAATTTCAACTGCCTTTGTTCAGAAGAAGCTGCACTATGGGAAGACAATGCAGCAGGGCAATGATCCCAAAGTTCTTGTGCATATAAGAATGGGGGAAATAAAAATAGGAGATAGATAGCAGATTTAAATTTAGTACGAGGGTACCTTGAAACACTTGTGGCAAGGACTTTTAAAAAAATGATTTCTGTACATGAAAGGCAGAATGACAGAGAGAGTGAAAAAGGGAGAGATATTTCCTTGCTGATTTACTCCTCAAATGCCTGCAAATGCTGGGCCATAGCAGGTAAATAAACAAGGGCTAGGAATTAAGAATTCCATCTAGTTGTCCATTATGTGTGGCACGGGCTAACATAATTGGGATAACATCTTTTGTCATCCAGGTATACCACCAGGAACGTAGGTGGAAAGCAGAGTAGCCAAGACTTGACCTGGCACGTAGATATGTTAGCCTGGTGTCCTGAGTGGTGGCAGAATCCATTTCACCACAGTGTTTACTCCTGAATTTCAACATTTTACACCAAAATGAATATGCATTGTGATAATTTTCTATAAACTTTTGCAAGTACTGGGCCCAGTGCAGTAGCTTAGTGTCTAAAGTCTTCACCTTGCTTGTCCAGGATCTTATATGGGTGCCAGTTGGTGTCCTAGCTGTCCACTTCCCATCCAACTCCCTGCTTGTGGCCTGGCAAAGCAGTCAACGAGTGCCCAAAGCCTTGGGACCCTGCACCCATGAGGGAGACCCAGAAGAAGCTCCTGATTCCTGGCTTGGATTGGCTTAGCACCAGCTGTTGTGGCCGCTGGGGAGTGAACCAGTGGATGGAAGATCTTTCCCTCTGTCTCTGTCTCTCCTCTCTCTGTAATTCTGACTTTCCAATAAAAATATATAAATCTCAAAAAAAAAAAACCTTTCAGAAGTACCATTGTGTAGATGAAGTGTGTGTCTCGCTAGGGAAAAGATCATACTTTTGTTTCTTATAAACCTTCAATGCTTTCAAAACTTTGACTTCACCTAAAGAGTTTGATGGAACAGAGATTCTTGGGACTCACCCCTAGGTAAATCACATCTGAAGGTCTCCACGGGGAAGGATGAGAAAAAATGAGACAGTGTTTCAGAGTGGGCATTGTGGAACGGCAAGTTAAGCTCCTACTTGATATGCCTGTATTCCGGTTCTGAGGAGGAGGGCTGTTGTAAGACTCTGTTGCTCTGCTTCTGATTGAGCTTCCCTGTAATGTGTCTAGGAACCAATGTGCACATCCCATGAAGGCCCAGGAGCACGGGGCTCGCACCCCACCCCCCAGGCGACCTGCGTGGAGTTCTGGTTTTGACTTGGCCCAGTCCTGGATGTTGTGGGTTTGGGGAGAGAATCAGTGGGTGGAAGACCTCTCTTTTTCCCTAAGTGTGAAAGTGTCTCTTAAGCACTCTGCCTTTCATGTTAAAAAAAAAAAAAAAGATACATTTCTGGTTAAAACAAGTGTTTCTAGAACCCTGCACAATTCTGTTGCTGCCCTGCTGACCGCTTATACGACACCTGAGAAGGGGAGGAATTTTGGCAGATATTTTAAAAATACATGTTTTTTGATTATCTAGCATCTAAAACTGAGACAGAATAAAGCACTAATATGAAGCCTTTTCGAAGCATGATTTAATATTTATAACTTCTATAAAATAAAATCTATCATTTCTAATCATTAGTTTGACGAGTTTTGAAGTATACTTAAATCAATGACAATCAAGTAACAGAAAATTTTCCTCTTATACTTCCTTCCCATTTGCAGTCCTCAGTAGCTACAAATTTGTCCCAAGCCTCTATGCTTTGTGGAAGTTTAGTTCTTTTGAGATTCAACCACAGTACTGTGTGTTGCTTGTAAATATACTCTTTTGTTTCCTTGCTGAGTGATATTCTCTTACTCTAAGTAGTATCACAATTTTATCTTGCATTTTCTAAATGATGGAATTTGGGTTGCTTCCAGTTTTATAAAATTGCTATAAATACCTGCACAATATGCTCTCTGTGTGATATTAAATTTTGAACAAACATCTTTCAAAGATGATTTTTGCTTCATTTTGAAAAGCATCTAGTAGGAGGCAGTGTTTTTTCTTTTTTTCTTTTTTTTTTTTGTCCAAATTCAAGACAGATGACAAGGTAATTGTGTTTTGGTCAGCAGGGTTGAGCAAAATGGATAGTCCACTTAAGTAAGACAAAGCTGTTGAATGAATATTGATTATATCTCTTCTGCTTGTATTTTAAGATGAAATTAACCAATGAGGAAAAAAGAGATCCATTTACTTAACAAATGTATCCATTTAATAAATATACGAAGAGTGATTCACTTAAGTCTTAGAACCGTGAATTAGGTCTTAATAGATCTTTTATTTTTCCTATGAGGATATTGAGGAGCACGGATGTCAAACAACTTGTCCAAGTCACATATCTAGCAAGTGGTAAATATGAGATATTGGCTCAGAAAATCTGGCAACAAGTCCATGCACGTAAGCCATCTGCTGCATTGCTGTCAGTATGTGTGCTATTCAAACACTGAAGAACACAGACCTGGAAGTGGTTGACTTTGCTTTGAAAATCATAAGCCAGGAGAGATATTCGAATAACTCTGTGTCCTGGTCATAGATCAGGGATACTGCTGGTAGTTTTAAATCTATGCTTTTAAATCCTAAGCTTATTCTTTTGATACCCCCTGCCAACAAAATTAGGGAAGCACCCACATTGTTGTGTCTGGATCCAGAGAGCTGTTGGGGTCTGACGGCAGAGATGGGAACTGGAAGTTAGGCTGTGGGTGCTATAATTGTCATGCTCTTTAGAACTTACACCTAGCAGGATAATTTATCCTCAGATGTTCCGTGAAGCCGCTGTTCAGTTGAAACATATTGATGAAATAGGAAAAATTGTAATAAGTTAATGAATTTAGATATCTATGCAGAAAAACTTTTTTTTTTCTTTTGGCACTTGTAAATGGGTTATCTGTTTGGTTTCATGAGCAAATTTTGACCATCACCTGTCAGATGATAAGTCAAGGTGATGGAAAGGCTCTGGGCTCTTACATTAATACAAAAGCTCCTACAAGTTGACTTACCCGCTAGATGTATAGAAGAGTATGTTTCTCAGATCATAGGCAGAATCTTTGACTGGAGTACAGAAAAATCTGCATTATATAATTTTTGTGTAGTTTGCAGCTAAATCTGTTACCTACTCACTAGTGTTTTACATTATATACATTTAGTGCAAAAGTCACATATTCATTCTATTTCTCAATTGCATTTATTTATATGTTTTCTCTAACAGAAAAGCAGAATTTTCTTTGTTTCTTTTACCGTGGGGATAGTAAAATGGAGATTATCAGGTTAGCAGTTACAGTTCGAAAGTGGTGACTGAAATTGGACAGCTGATGCTGAGTTTTCCTGAAATTCCAGTTTCCATTTTAGAAAACCCTTTTAACCTTCCAAAACTTCCCCATCAAACAAGCTGTAGAAGTTACCGCATTTGTGCTTTGCAGGGAGACTGGCTTACAAGAGCCGAGCTTTACAGAAGACAATTGTGTGTCTCCTTCTAATACAGATGGTGAAGAATGGGAGGGTGAATAGAATAGATGCTCAAAAGCAGTGCTCTCATTATTCTTTGGCCTGAGGGTATCATACACTTAAAAAGTGGAGTTTAAGCTTTTGTGTGCTGTTGACATGTTAAGACAATCAAGTCAGTGTTGCTGTCAGTTACTTTGCCAAATGTCATACTTTTTTGACCCATGTCTACATTGATGGCAGCGAAGCTCGTTGCATGTGTCCTTAACTTTATTTCTGACCTCAGTTCTTTCTTGTCTGAGGACGGACCACTCAACCTACAGACCAAACCTTTCAAGCAGGGAGTATTTGATAACTAGGAAAGGAAAAGCAAACAGTGAAAGTGAATGAAAGCCATCCATTAGGCAGATTTCGCCAGAGTGCTTTGGTCCCCATTAAGAACCTTTCAAATAAAAAAAAAAATCTGTAAGGAAAATAAAAGAGGGGCCAGTATCAATTCTTAGCAAGCTAATCCTTCTCCTGTAGCACTAGGGCATCTAATATGGGTGCTGGTTTATGTTCCGGCTGTTCCACTTCTGATCCAGGCCCCTGTTTATGACCTGGGAAATGAGCAGAGGAAGGTTCATGTCCCTCGGCCCAGGTATCCAAATGGGAGCCAGGGAAGCGTTGGCACTGTGGTCATTTGGGGAGTGAACCTGAGGATGCAGGATCTCTTTCTTGCTCTCTGTTTCTTCTGTGCCTTTCCAAAAAAAAAAAAAAAAAAAAAAAAAAGTAAATCATGAAAAAAACAATTAAAGAAAGTTATTCAGGCAAAGTCAAGTCTGGCAAATTTAAGGTAGTTTAAACTTTATTTATTTATTTAGCCCCTGCATCTAGGATTTGACTATCTGGCTACATAACATTTCCTGTTTTTTGTTTTTTTTTTAAGATTTATTTATTTTTAATTGGAAAGTCAGATATACAGAGAAGAGGAGAGACAGAGGGGAAGATCTTCCATCTGCTGTTCACTTCCCTGCGGCCACAATGTCTGGAGCTGAGCCAATCTGAAGCCAGGAGCCAGGAGCCTCTTTTGGGTCTCCTACGCTGTTGCAGAGTCCTAAGGCTTTGGGCCGTCCTCCATTGCTTTCCCAGGCCACAAGCAGGGAGCTGGATGGGAAACAGGGCTACTAGGATTAAAACCAACGCCCATATGCGATTCTGGCATGTACAAAGCGAGGAATTTAGCTGCCAAGCTACTGTGGTGGGCCACATTTCCTATTTTGAAAGATTTATTTATTTTTATTGGAAAATCAGAGTTATAGAGAAAGAGAAGGAGAGAGAGACAGACAGATATATATCTTCCATCTGTTGGTTCACTCCTTGTATGGTTACTATAGCCAGTGCTGGTCTAAGCTGAATGTGAACATGAACTGGGAGTGTCTTCCTTGTCTGCCATGTGGATGCAGACCCAAGGTTTGGGTCATCTTTTGCTGCTTTCTCAGGCCATTAGCTAGGAGTGGGATGGGAAGTAGAGAAGCTGGGATACAAACCAACTCCTATAAAGAAGATGGGTGTTATAGAAAGCAGCTTTGTCCACTATAGCACAATGCTGGCCCCTACATATTATTTTTTGAATTTATATATTATTTACCATGTAAAATTATATGCAGGTATAATTTATTATCATAATGTTAGCAGGCTTCAAAATTTCTCTCAATGTGAACCTAACATCTTCTATTTTTTTTGTTATTTCCTGCATTTGAGATCAGTGACACTATGTGAAATGTGGCATCTCTTAAGATATTCTTATTAATATTCTGGGCCTGATGCTATAACCTAGTGGCTAAATCCTCTCCTTGCAATGCCAAGATCCCATATAGGTGTCCTAACCCCAGTACCCCCATTTCCCATCCAGCTCCCTGCTTGTAGCCTGGGAAAGCAGACAAGGATGGCCCAAAACCTTGGGACCCTGCACCCATGTGGGAGACCAGGATGAGGCTCCTGGCTCTTGGGTTTAGATTGGCTCAGCTCCAGCCACTGCGGTTGCTTGGGGAGTGAATCAATGGGCGGAGGATCCTCCTTTCTATCTCTCCTCCTATCTGTATATCTGACTTTCCAACAAAAATCTTTAAAAAAAGTTTAATATTCTAGAAATTTATGTTTGATAAAATGTATGCTAAAAAATAAACACGTATAATCTGGCAAAATCAGAAGCTTTTCTTCATTGATTATTTTTCTTCAAATGTTTAAAGTAGCCTATGCACCAAATAGCTAAAAAACAGAATAAAACAAACCTATAGTTAAGGTTTTGGCCACTCTTCCTTCTAGATCTGGTTTTATTTCATAGAAAAAATTTGTGTGTGTGTGTGTTAAAAAATTGTTGTTGTGCTTCATTTATTAAATAATAATAATTATAGGTGTTTTCTTGGAACTCAATTAGAATTATTATAAGATAAAACTTATGATGAATATTTCCAAAACCAGGACTGCTGGGCCAGCTTTTTATGTAGTATAGCTTTATATAATACATTAAAAACTGATAAGCTTCCTTGATGTGTCCTTATGACTGAATTTACTTTTCTGAAGGAGATTAGTTATCACCCAGCACTCATATGAAAAAACAGATTGGCACAGTATGTTCAGTGAAAAGAAATGGGCTTAAAAGAAAGATCAAGCAAGGTATGTCAACAAAATTTATACAGCTACTATATATAGGTCTGTTGTAGAATAACTGGGAGAATAGAAATTGTAACAGAAATAGAAAAAAAATCCTGTTTTACACATATCTGACAGATAAGAGGCATTTTTTACTACTATAGATTAAGAAATTGTACATGCTTCCCTGAGTGTAATGATTTATACTTAAAATGATTTTCTTCATATAGAACTGTAAAGAGGCATTTTTTACTACTATAGATTAAAAAATTGTACGTGCTTCCCTGAGTTTAATGATTCATACTTAAAATGATTTTCTTCATATAGAACTGTAAATTTCATTAGTTTTCATTACTGGATATTTACAATATTTGGATTTGTCAGTATTATCCAACACAATGATGAAAGCAAACAAAACAGAACAAAACTGAATAACATACCATTTGATATCAAGGTTACAATATAGCTATAATAATCAGGACAATTTGTATTGGCAAAAGCAAGAACAAGCAGATGGAATCAAATTAGAAGACTGAGATATCGACCCACATAGTCAACTGATTTTGTTAAAGCAAAGGTGAACAAATAATAGACCTAAATGTTTAACATAAAACTGTAAAACTCCTACAGGGTAACATAGGAACTAATCTAGATGATGTAAAGTTTGGCAGTGACTTTTAAGATAGAATACAAAAGGCGTGATCCAAGAAAGACATACTTGATAAGCCACATTCCATTAAAAGGAGAAACCTTTGCTCTGGAAAGCTTTATCAATAAGAAAGTGAAGAGACAAGCCACAGACTAGAAGAAAATGTTTTCAAAAGGCACATTTGATAAGAATGGTTATCCAAAATATACAGAGAGCTCTTTTCTTTTTAAAGAGTTACTTATTTTTCTTGGGAAGTCAGATATACAGATAGGATGAGAGACAGAGGGGAAGATCTTCTTTATACTGATTCACTCCCCGAATGGCTGCAATGACTGCAACTGAGCCAATTTAAAGCCAGGAGCTTCCTCCAGGTTCCCCTCATGGGAGCAGGGTCCCAAGTCCTTGAGCCATCCGTAACTGCTTTCCAACACCACAAAGAGGGAGCCGGATGGGAAGCAGGGCCTCCAGGAAATGAAAGGCAACCCATATGGGATCCTGGTGCATGCAAGGCAAAGAGTCTAGCTGCTAGGCTACTGCGCCAGGCTCTATAAGGTATCTTAAAGTCTTTGTGCTCTTAGTTGAGTTGGCTAACTCTCAGAGTAGTTTTCAGGATTAGGGAGATACCAGGTGCCCTAAACAGTTAGGTAGCTGGTGGTGCTGATCTTGCCAGAACCTGCTGGCTATTAGGTTTGAGGGGCATCTGGACCTATTTTGAGTCGTAAAGATGCCAAAGTTGGTATTATTTTCTTTGCGGAACCAGTGCAATGTACTGAACTCAGTGAGTTTGCTCCTAGCTCAGTGCATGTGCCAGCTCACTGTTTTTCCTGCAGTCTCAAAGCCTTTGCCACACTACACAAAATGGCACCTGATGTGCCACTTGTGGAGTTCTGGATCTGCTGGCCATTAGTTCTGGGGGCTACCTGGACCCATTGGGAAGAATCTGTGGGATGCCATGTTGTTCCAATTCACTGAACCAGAATGAGTTCACTCCTAGCTTAGTGCATGCACATTTCTGTCCCATAGCCTTTGCCTCTCTACACAAGATGGTGCCAGATTTGGCTCTACTTGGGATTTGGGCTTTGAAAGCTACCCAGTTCCTGTGCCACCTGTTTGGGGTCTCCTGCTTTGTCTCTGCACCTAGTCAACTCAAACAAACCAGCTGAATGGGCAGTTCTTTGCTTGGGTTCACCTCCTGAGTTCCCAATGAACTCCCCTTCCCACCTGGTTGCTGGTAGAGTTCTGACCACTGGTGCAACAGATTCCTGCAGGCTGAATGTTGCTGGAATGTCTGGTCACTGCAACACCACCCCATTGTTTCTGCTGCTTTCCTGTGTCCATCAGTATCCAGGTACCCTGTTGGTCTCTCCTATTTCCTGGAATGTTCCCTTTCTGCTTCACACTGGCTAATGTTTCTCCATCTGTTTAAATGTGTCCTCACCCTATTCACCATCTTGATTCTCCAAAAGTGAAACTTTTCTATGGGATACAATAGTTGGGAGCATATATCCTTACTTATTTGCTCAAACACATAGAATGCACAACAACCTTGAGTGATCAGCATTGAAACTATGACTTTGGGCAATCACAATGGGTTATTATATGTCTATGTATGGTAATGAACAGATATTTTGATATGGTATATAGATAATCAGGGTAGCTTCTTGCATGTAAGCATGTGGGAACTGTGGAAAATCTTGCTATCTTTGTGTCAATTTTATGACTAATCTAAAATTCTATTATGAATAAAATCCTTAAAATATGAGAAATGTCTCTTTTGGAGTTATGTATATGATTTCCAGAAATGAAATTACTGGTTAAAATTTTGTGTTGTTAGAGTTCAGTACTTTATAAAGTTGCCATCAATCTACTGTCTGTTTTGATAATTAATGAATAATTTTAAATTGTTCATTAATTTCAGATTTACATGGAAATAGAGAAAATAATAAGGCAGCTATATTCATCATTCCCCTTCAACAACCATTGATTATTGGCCAAAATTATCATTTGACTCCTCTCTCCTCGTCCAAGTTAAAGTTGATGTATATCCCAATCTTACTATTATTTCATACATAGTTATTAAAATATAAATACTTGGAGAAAACTTAAATGTAAGCTTAAAGTAAAAAACTATAAGGCATTCACTCAGGAGAATAAAGAATTCTGAAAACATTTAATCTTACAATGCAAGCACAAAAGCTTTATAATTAAACAAGAAGATGGTTGGAATCTCTAAGACAATAATATAACTGCACAGGATGATCCATGAGGATCTGTACTTTAAACACATAAAAAGAAAAAAAGGGAAAAAAGGACATTTAATCAAGGGCAGAGGGAGAGGAAAGATTCTAACTTCTAAGAATAATGTCAAGTAGGCTAAAATCAGAATGTATTGAGACCTGGAACAAAGGCTACAAGCAAACGAAAGACTTTTATAATCAGGTTGGCAGTAAAAAGAACAAAGAACTAGGCTCAGCTTTTGGCGCTTGGTGTGATGATGAAAGGGAAAAAGTGACTGGGTGGATTTCCAATTTCTTTTTTTTTCTTCTTTTTTGCTTCTATATTTTCCACTACTAGTAGTAGTCTTCTTCACAGTAGAGCTTTAAAACAGTTACAAGAAAATTGACACAGTCAATCCAAACCTCACTCATGGAATAAACTTTATGACTTTAATTCAAATGCATTATATGTGGCAGACAATGCTTCAGAATATCTGTCACTAATGTTTTAGGAAATTGTAAGAATTTGGTAATAGTTCATTAAATACAAAGACAAACAAATGTTACTTCATTTTTCAAATAGATGACTAATCTATAGTTGAATAGGCATGATATTAATTCAGGAAAATATGGATCAGGCATATTTATTCAGGGAAATACCAGTCAGGAAGATTGCGTAGGAAGATTGTTTTAACATGAAACCATATGTGGTAAACATTGAAATTTTCCTGTGTTTTGGTAAACATATTAGGTCAAACTAATTCCCCAAATTTGTTTAATAAATGTATTAGGCGAAAAATTTGTGTGGAATTTGAGTGCTATAGAAATTTACACAAATCTTCCTTAATAAATTCGTGAGTGATCTTTTCAAGGACAAAGGTAGATTTATAACTTGTTGGACAAATCTACCGTATCAATAATTTAATGGACTCAGCACACTGCAGGCATTTATATTAGACATAAAAACTATTTTTTTCCTCTATTCTAGTTTATTTTTATTAGGATTTTGGGTGAAGATAGAGAAGCAAGTTAATAAGAACACACAAAGCTGAGACAAATAGCCAATACATAAGATTAAAAAGAATATATGTAATATAATGAGAATAAATGAAAACATCTTCAAAACTAGTTGTAGAATCACAGGGGAGGGCAGAACCAAATTATCAAGAGTTCCATAAAAAATACTCATACATCTAAATTTTTCAGTTGACAGGAAGTTCAATAACAGCTATGAAGGCATTGTGACTTCCCAACAATGTGATGGAACTTTAATGTGAATAAAACAGGGCGTTCAGAATAAGGGTAGTATGAGAGTTAGGGGATTAGAGTTATGGAAAGCTGCAAAACGCTCTGTGTTCATATACAAAGTGCTGTACTAACTGTAACCCTTTCCATTGACAACAAAGCCCCACACCATTTGGTCAGCAACGGACTGTGGCTCACTCTGCGATCTAGTTTAGTGTTTGTCAACCGCACTGCTTACGTGGCTCACTTTGCAATCTAGTTTAGTGTTTGTCAACCACACTGCTTAACATCATTCTCCTGAAGTATACTCTATCTGCCACCACCTGCTAAGCTTCCTCTCTGTCTGGGAAGAAGCTTCATCAGGCCCTTGTTGGGCTCACTCCTTTCCTTCGCTTTTCCCTTTTCCCTATTCCTTTTTCCCTTCCCTTCCCTTGATTCAACTTTGTGTAAATGCCATCTCCCTGCAAAGACCATCTTGGGTCTGACTTTCTTAAAGATAAGAAAGGTCCAAGAACCTTCCTGGTCACTACTGTCATGTTTTGTGCTTTACTTTTTAAATAAAAAAATATTTCTCAGATTTATTTTCAAGGCAAAAAGAGAAGAAGTCAGGCTCATCTGCTGGTTCACTCCTCAAATGCCTACAACTTCCAGTTGGGCCAGGCTGAAGTTCTGGGCTCAGAACTCCAACCATGCCTCCTATGGCGATGGGGGGCGGGGTGGGAGCTGCTTGAGGTATCACCTGCTGAATTCCAAAGTTTGCAGGAAGCTGGGATAAGAAGGGGAGTTGTGACTTAAACCCAGGCACAATACAGGATGCAGGCATCTTAATCAATCACCAAATGCCTGTTTCAGTGTGCTCTACTTTTTCATAGCATTTACAAGAGATCTCTTAAAAAGAACTCATGGTAATGTGTATTACGAAAAACTACATTGACTTCAAAATATATTCGCATAGCAATTGTAAGAGTAAGAGATCACTTTAAAAATTCATGGTAGTGTGTATTATGAAAGACTATGTTGATTTCAAATTTTTTTTAAATCGAAATCCACTTTTAATTTTTGTCTTTCATGAATTTTTGAAGTACTTGTATCTCAATACTGGTATTTTTTTCTGTTGTCCATTTCTGCTACCAGGGGACTTAGCATCCATAGTGTTAATAATGACCACATGATAGTTACTACACACTAGGTACTAAACTGGGTATTTCATAAATATAGCTTGATATTGCTATTTCATGCAAATCTTAAAATCCACTTAAAGTATGAAAAACTAAGGCATATGGAATGTATGTTATTTGCTGCCAGGTCTTAGAACTAGTAAATAGCAACTAAACCTAGAATGAGTGGCTATGGGTACTAAGGACTTACCCACTACATGACAGGGTCTTATTGTGTGTGCATGCTAATATCTCATCAGTTGACTAAATACAGCATTTATATAAGATAGTATACTGAAAAGTATATGTATTTCAAATATATATGGCATTGCTTACATATATAGTAAACATGCAATAAATGTTCATTAAAATAACATTTGTATTCAGTACTGGTAGGAACATTTCTAGAATACAATATTCAAAAATACTTAGAATGATTTGACATGTTAGAATGTATCTATTAAAGAGTGTCCTAAATGAGAAGAGTTCTATAGCTGATGTCATTAGAATTAGATTAAAGGTTTGTAAACCTTAGGAATACTAGGCTAATGAAAAGTATTATGGGAAGCTCCTGGAATCTTTGAATGTCTGAATGCTTCCAGAGGACAGAACAAAGACAAGTGAACATGAGTTATGAGAAATCATCTTTTTCTCATTTTATACAGATTTTTTTTCATAAGTATTGCTGATCAAAGGGTCACAGGTAGCCTTATAGCATAGTGAACCGTGATCTCTCTAAATATCTAAGCAAGGTTTAATAATAGTGGATGTTCTATGAAGGTTTGCTTTTATCGTTTTTACCTTAGATCTACTAGATTGCTAACTCACTTTGTTATCGGGGGTGTGTCTGTATCTTTCTGAAATGTTCAGAAGTATTTTCAGGTTTAAAATCTTTAGAGCGAGTTAAGGAAGTAAAGGACGAACGAATAGAGGGAGCTAGCAGGCACTGTCTCCTCGGAGCGTCAGAACCATCTGAGAGGTAGGTGTTAGTCTGAACTCATGCATAAGGTTCATAGATTGTGAATAATTTATTCAGATGAATTACAGAGCCAGTAAAAGGTAGAGGTAAAGTTGACTGCAGGTCAGTTTGATTCAAAACCTGTATTCACGGCACCATATTGCATTATTTTTTTTTTCCTGTCTAGAAGAAAAAACAAAATGCAATTACCAGTAGTTATTCCTCAACACTGTGGTAGTTTCAATGATAAGCTGACATGTTTTGGTTTCCTCAGTTACACTAATTAAACTCTGGCAGAAAACTTTTTTTTTACGCACAAGAGCTTAAAAATCCAGGCTGATAAATCACTCCTTTGAACGAAGGAAATGCTGTGCTATCTCACAGACATGTGTATCCTGAGTCGTATTTCCTTGTATAGGATTGCCAGATGGAAACTCAAGTTTTAAAGTCTGATAGTCTGAATTAAAATGATGAACATTTAGCATATGAAGTATGCTGTTGGAAACACAATGGTGTGATCCAGCCATGTGACCTTGATAGATGTTTGGAATATTGTTACTCGTCAGTTATAATGGCCAATTCTGTTTGCTCATTCTGACCATGTGTTTTGTGTTTACAAATTCTTCTTTCTTTAACTCAAACTGTTGTACTAATTTTACCTAACTCTGTTCTTTATGCTTTTTGTAAGCAAGTACAATCTTCCCTTTGCCTTAGAAGAATTGTCTACTCTTTTATTTTTCTATTAAAAACATCGTAATGTTGATTTGATATGTTTAGGGTGATCAGGAGAGAAAGAAAATGTATTTCTAAGATTGTAGTTTTTAATGTATTGATTTTTGGTTGATATTTTATTTGATAAAAAGAGAGTTGAAAAGTTCATGTGAATTTCCAGGGATGTGGTATTTCCATTTATACCAACTTATTTCTTTCTCTTAGAGTTATGAAAAGTATATTTTATTTCTTTTATTCTCTAAATCAAGAAATCAAGGTCACAAGCCAGATCTGGTGCTTTAGTGATGTGATTCACTATTGAGCATAGCAAAGATTAATCAAGAAATACATGAGGGCTGTGTTTCAATACGTTAGTTCTATTACATCTAAGGATATTAGCAATGAAGTAGGATATATGACATAAAATTGATATACTGTGAGTTTAGAAATTAGATTCAATGCATTATCAGGATTGGAAGGTTTTGCCTTCTTAAAAGACATTTCTGTGACCAGGAAAGTCAGTTTTATTAAGAATAGATAATTTCTGATGATGGCTTTTGCTTACTTTGCATTTTATTTCTGCCTTATGTTTATTGGGTACTGTTCTCCAGTAACTCAAGATATTGCCAAACCCAACATTTCTTCTATAACAGATATCCCTTTGGTACAAAGGAACAGCTAGCTTTGATTCTATCTCATATATGAGTATAGAAAAGTTAAGATTTGAAAAATGGCAAAAGCCTTGTTCAAGTTCAAGGTAATATATTACCATTGAAGTTAGGAATTGACTTCAGGTAATATGGTGCTTGTATCACTGGATCTGATCAAGGCCATTTCCATTTATGTGCCTCCAGCTTTTAAACATTTGCTTATGTTTAAAATGTTTGCTAATGTTCATGTTGGTCAGTTCATTCATTCTTTGAACTGTTTCTACTATATTAGTTTTTTCAAGTCCTGACATTTCCACAAATGTTCAAGAAAGCATCCACTTCTCAAATTGAGAGGTCTCTGTATGTAGAATGAATATGACTGTGCTAATTATTGGTCACATTGAAATGTATTTTAGATAGTTTTCCTATGACTGCCAGGAAGACAGGCTCCCATAAGGAGTCAGTGGTGTGGCTAAGAGGTTAGAATATATAGGTTTCCATTCCTGATCTGGGAGAGTGCAATGGCTGTCCCCAAAACATACTCTTCTATTTGGGAGCCTGAGGGAATAAATACAAACAGGAAGAAGATATCACCACATCAGGTTCATGCAGTCACTTCTCACCAACAGGGTGCATTTTGGAGGCATGCCATTTCAAAAAACTCTGTGACTCTTGGATTTGGTGTAAAACAAATTTTAAATTGTAAAACAAATTCAACTAGTTCCTAAAACTTGTAGAGAATTCATTGGAAGAAATTTAGTGTCAAGTTAAAAATATTTTTGAGTATGAAGCTGGATTCTATTACAACTTTTCAGAAACATTAGACCATAAGATCATAGATGAAAGCAGGCACATGACTCTTCTACACCAAATCACAAAAATAATATGCGGAATATTCACTCAGAATAACAATCCCCAGTTTATCACAGGAGTTCCCTTTATGTGACTATCAAAACATAAACCTCTACAACATTGAACAGGTAAAATCAGAGATAAAAACAATAATAAAAAATATTAATTTTTTTTCAATAGAATGTAGAAACTGGATTGTGAGAAACCAGGGTGCCTTGCTAATGAGAGGCTGGCTGTGTGCCGCATGAAAGCTCTGTTCTTCCATGATTTATAGAGTCAACTGAGGGCAAAACTAGGAAGAAACTAGATTACATGAATTTAAATTAATTTTTTATTAGGAATATTAACCCTGCAGTATTTTCTATGATGTGTATGAAATAAGATAAGTCCCTCAGCCAACCATGACAGCAAAGCGTAGGTTCCAGCATCTCAAGATAGTTTAGAGTATGTTAATGTTACTCTCTAATGAACCTAAGAAGCATTAGAAAAACAGAGGTCACTTTCAGCACAGTCCTATTCAATGCCAAGATACCATTTTACTGAAGATTTAAGCTATACACCACATTATTTTCATAAATTCTGATCCTTATGCATATCCTATTAGATGACAAAGGAACCATTCTCATTTTATGGATAAGAATAAAGGTGCTTTGATAACTTTAATAACTGATCTAAATAGGGACTAGGTGTCCATTACTTGAATTTTTGTACAGTCTCCTCCCAGTGCCACACACAGATAGCACCACCTGGAAAGGAAATATACAATGTCCTGTCCCCTTATTGGTCTTTTTTGCTGGGCTTCCTATGGTGCGGAAACTAAGACTTAGGACCTTCTTTTTTTCTTTTTCTTTTCTTTTCTTTTTTTTTTTTTTTTTTTTTTTTTGCCTGTGCTTCCTTTTCAGCATAGCTCATTCATACTCATGGCTTTATCTACTTCCTCTAATCTAATACTTCCCAAACTCATCCTGCCTGCCCATACTTGGTGCTCTAGACTCACGTGTCTAAATGCTTCTTTGACACCTGGTGTGCTAATCAGCAACTCAGGTAAGTGTAACAGGAGGCTTGTACACCCCTCTAAATCTGTTGCTTTCACATTTTCACCACCAATAGTGTAGAGGCCATTTGTAATACTTTATCTCCCGCTTTGCTTCATTCTTACATCCAATTCAAAACTAGGTCTTTGCTCTATCTCCAATATACATCTTGAATCAAACATGAAACATATGTGAATATAACAATTCTGGTCTTTATTCAATTCTTCATCACCTCTCTTTAGATGGGGTCTTTCTTTGAAAAACATCATCATTATATATTTTCCTTCAGATTCTTGCACTATTATTTAAGGTTCTTGTATTACTAATTTTATTTTGCTTTTTCAATTATTGACTCTCAGTTCATTGTGAATAGCTTCTACACGTGAGAAGGGAAGATTAAACTCTCCTTCCCCAGACAAAAGCTATTCTCTGCTCTGGTAGTGGCTCCTGTATCACCTGGGGAACCATGGTAAGCAGAATCTGGTGTTGAAGAGCCAATGCAAGCCTAACACAGCTGTAGCTTGTAGCACAGGCAACACACTTGGCTTTGATCAGAAAACGGCTGTGCTCGCTCACTTGTGCTGCAGAGCAGCAGGGCAGGGTGGATTGCTATGGGCCTGTGGTCATCATCCCTCACTCCTGTGAGTAAAGGTCAGTGTCTCAGAATTTTGAGGAGAGGGAAGTTCTTGGCAGTTAATGTGTAAGTCCTCTTAGACATCCGTGATGTGAGAATGAAATATTTAGCTTTAAGCCCACACAGTTTCTTTTTAGGAGAAGGCATCGAGTATATTGAAGGATAAAAAGAGTAGCTATATCCCATTACCTTTATATATGTATATATTTCTGTGACCACCCCCTAGATGGAGAAATGCTTCCATCTTCATTGGTTGTATACTACCAATGCAAAGTCATTGAACGTGAAACTAGGAAGAAGTCATAGAATTGGCTCCCATGAGTTGGTGGAAACTAATCCTAACACACCACTGAGCAACAAATCCTGATTTCTTTTATTCTTTTAGAATTTTGTTTATGTTCTTGAAAAGCAGAGTGAGCAAGAGGATTATTCATTTGGCTCATTCTCTGTCTAGATGGTTGCAACAACCAAGGCTGGGCCAGGACAAAGCCAGGAACTTCATCCTAGTCTCCCATGTAGGTAGAGGGCCAAGACACTTAGGGCATCTTTTGATACTTCTCTCAGGCCATTAGCAGGGAGCTGGGTCAGAAATGGAACTGCTGGGACATAAACTGGCACCCATGTGGGATGAAAAAGCAAGTTACTGGGAGAGCTGGTTTTGAACTCAGGCAATTTATATCTTGCTTGGCATCCTTTCCTTTGAAATGTGTCTAGCCTGGAAATGTCATGGTAGCAAATTTAAAGCTCTTAGAATGACTGTGTTTCTGCAGTTTGACTCTTGGAACAGTATCTGAAAAACTTGTCCTCCTGGTAAGTAAACAACTTTGTTTCAAGGTCATTCAAAAGCCATCTCAGGCCAACTACTGCGAGGTTAAGATGCAGGGCTGTTGGAAGTTTCTGGGCCCCCTGCGATCTGCTGAGTGCTACTTGCTTGCTCGCTTTCCACTTCTTGTACTCTCTCTCTTGTTCCTAGCCCCTTTGATAGTTTCATAAGCTGAAGTTACTGTCAAACTGAGACACTAATACATTCTATGTTATTGTCAACTGGCTGAAACTGAATAAACAAATATTTTCAGCAATTTTATTTTCACTCACTCATGCTGACAACCTAGTTTATATCAGCAGCTAGGATAATAAATTTTTTTTCTCTTGTTTCTTTAGGGTTTGTGTATAATGTGTTAATGCATAACAATCAGTGAGAAATAGCTGAAAAATACTTGCAATGTTTACCAACTCTAAAGCTTGTTACCTTGCTTGGTATTTTAGAGAATTTCATTTCTGAAATATTGATATTTAAAATGGTTTTATTTGCTTGGCAACAGAGTATTTAAGCTTATTTTCTTCTCTCCTTCCTCTTCCCTAATACCAAAAATACAGATATGTTGCCCCTATTCTGAAAGGTGAAAAACTTCCAAATGCAGAATACAAGTTACTTCAAGGTCTTTGCAGAAAAAAAAAGTTTTGGTGCAAAAACATTTTGAAACCCATGCATAGTTTTTTTCACATGTTTTCCATGGATTTTTCAAAGATCCCTTGCATATACCATCCAAATCCAATTAAATCTATTTGGAAATGTTGATGGCAGGAGCAATAGAGTTTGCATGTTATTGAGAGAAGTTTCCAGAAGGAATCTGGAAGGTGAAAATTTGACGGATATTAGAGGACTGCTTGAATCTTGACCAATGACTGAAGCTTTGACATTGCACCGCCCCCTCTACCCCGCCCCCTTTCCACCCCCTCAGGCTTTAACAGCTGGGACCTATGAAAGCATAAATATCAGCAAGGAAGATGAGTAAAACCTCTGCTCCTAGGAAAGGAGAATCCACTGGGCGGAGAGGGATTTAAGTTTTGCTAGGATGAGAGAATGATATAAAAGAGGAAGAAGGTAAGCTTGATATTACTTTCCCATTGTTTTGAGTAAAAAGGCAGAGGGTAATGATACATAGGGCTTTTATATCCTGAGCACCTAAAACAGGCCCCCTTCCCGCAGGTGGAGGGTGTATCCAATCCTCCTCACGCTGTGCATTTGATACCTTCCTTGGGGAAAGTGAGGTGAAAAGGTACTCCTACCTTACAGACCTGGACCCATTCACCCCTTGCTCCTTTTTGGCTCTTAATTTCTACTGAGACAGGATACTGGTATCCTATGATATTTTTGTTTTGCAGCCTTGGGGTTTAACATGGGCAACTAATCTGTGTGTGATGTCAGCATTGCCACATTGATGACTGTTATTGTCAGCTCTAGTAACCTCCACATTTGCTTTGTCTTTCAGTGGCATCCAAGAGAAGAAGTATGGAAACACAGAACAGGTTGTTTGCTGGTGCTTGGTTCTGGTGAGTCATTTGAGACTGAGTAGAGGTTAGCACAGTATTTAACTCAATATGTATTAATTGGGCTTGACCTTCATGATTTAGGGGGCACAAACACCACTGTAAACCCAAAAGGTGAGACAGAAAGTCACCCTACCGCCACTCTGACCTTTTCCTTTGTCTAGTAAGAGAAGACAATCTGAAGTTACCACCAAAGCAAGTTAATCTCAATATCGGTAAGTGAACAGAAGGGCACGCAACAAGCTTATGTGAGAGGACATGAGTTTGGCAAGCTGGGTCAATTCTGGTTCAGTTTAGGAAAGAATGAAATTCTCAGGAAATTTACATGAAATGGTGCTTTAAACTCTCACAAGTGGTTACACACACAGTGTCTTTCCAAAAGGAAAATAAATGGGGTGGGGAGAGGGAGTTCTTAAGCTGAGGACAAAGTTGTCAGCTTTTCAGCACGATTTGAGGATGCATTGCTGAAGTCATAACATGTATGATTTTTAGTTTGCTGCTGTGTGTGGGTAGAAGAAAGAGTTGATTGCAAAGCACAGATAAAGGTAGTTTCATTTGAGTTAAAGTTGAAGTTGGGATATGAGGTGCATGTCCAACATGTGTCAGATTCCTGGTTGGTTGGTTGGTTTGTCTTCATTTGTTGTGTTGGTGACACTCTTTTTTTATAGGGAATTTTTATGATGGCCCAGAGAGCTTGCATGAGTCTGGGGCTACATGCAGGTGATATTTATTTCTTGAATCTAGAATGTAGTCAAAACGAACTGCTTAAGACTAGACCAAGCCCAGATGATGCTATATAATGAGACACAGATGCGCTCACAGGTCTGGAGATTAGAATGGTGTGGGGCTGGCTGTACCACTCTCTCAGTTCAGGGGATTAATTGAATGATTGAGTGCCAACAAAATACAGGACAAAGACACTTTAAGTTAATGAAGTGAGGTTGGGAGACCCTTAGATATGATGATATTAAGCACCTGAAGTCAAGGACCTGCTGAGGAACTTGTTTTTGATGATCTGTATTTCTGTTAATCCTGAATTTTGCAGCAGTGGTGACCTTCTGGTGACCTTTTGTGATTAAGAGGCAAAGTAGAAATCTTTCAGGATCAGAGGAATGAATGCTCTAGACATTATGTTCAGGAAAATTTCTCATCACTGACTTGCCTGAAAGATTTTCTACAACATGCTAGGGTTTGTAACCGGGTCTGTACGGTTTTATTGTGCAGGTGCATCCTCATAGCTACCTTTAAGAAGTCAATATTCAAAAGTTCTGTCACACCAAATGTCACAATACAGCACAACTCCTAAAGAGCATTGCACAAAAACTTTCTTCATAGTGACTTTCGCAAAATGAGAGATACAGCTTATAAGGCTGCCCCAGAAAAACCTGGTGTGTTACAACTGTAAATGACTTCAAAGTGTGTGAATACATATCAGGTGTTTTTTTGGCAAAGAGGATAACAAGGAGGAGAGACTTCTTATTCTCATGTTAGAGTTATACTTGTCTTCCTTCCCTGGGAAATAGCAGCTATTGCTTGCATTTGAAGAGAATACCCGAGTCACTTAACTCTCACTCTCTCCATGGTAAGAGGGAATACGCTTGGACCCTTAACGTGTTGAGTCCTTAGAATTTAAGGGCTGTCTTGTGGGGCATTTTGCTGGGAACTATTACAGTCATGTTGTTAACTTTTACAATTCTACAGCTCTCAGGAAAACTTTTGAATTCTTTGAACAAAACACCTACTGACACTGTGGGATTTACTGTCCTTGTGTATGACATGAATGCCTTTTGGGAACATGTCTCTAGAATTTAATTGTCTCTTTTATGCTTTTTAAAATCTAATATGCTTCAATTCCACTGAGTTAGGCTAAGTTTCCTCTATGGTGCCTCTTAATGACATTTCTCTGGGTTAGAAAAACATAGCGTTTTTCTGTTGGGCTGTCATGTTCCTCTCACTTGGGTTTTGGGAAATTTAAATGGTGCTGGGAATAGTACATTTATTCTCTCTAGATCTAACTATAATCTTAATAGAAATTTTTAACTGTGAAATTGTTGAATGGGGGCAGCCATTTGGCACAATGGTCAGTATGCTGTTTGGGATGCCTCGGTTTGAAAACTGGTCGACTTCCAGTTATAGATTCCTTTTCATGTGTGTTCTGGGAGGCAACAGGTGATGGCTCAAGCTTTTAAAGCCCTGCTACCTCTACAGCAGATATGCATTGAATTCCCAGCTGCAGGTTTTAGTCTGGGCTCATTCCTTCTGATGGAGATATTTGGAGAGTGATCCACTATATGAAAGATCACTTTTTTTCTCTCTCTCTGTGATATATTTATGCAGGAGCCTCACTCTTCATCAGTGAAATGTGGAAATTTCACTGAAAGATCTTCAGTGGAAGATAAAATCTGAGAGTACTCTTAAACAGCATTTACAAAGGCAGCTGAAGTGAGATGGTAGCCTTTGTTGTTCTGTGTGAGTTTGTAGAAGACCTATTCCTGGACAGATTGTGAGCTGGTTGCTTTCCATATGTCAAGTTATGAAGGCCTCTGGCACGAACCCTGACTTTTCAGTATACATCTCCTGCTTGTTTATTTGCTTCCTTTGTGGCATGTAAGATTAGTCTCTTATATTTCCTCTTTTACAACGAAATACGGCTTGTCTCATTTTTAACTCCACATTGCCAAGTGTTTTATACCCAGTTCTGCCGCAAGTCTTTAACATTTGTTTGTTTCCTACCCAGCTCGCACTTTTTTCTTGAACTAATTGTGGTTGTCTCTTGTGTCTTTTTGATGTACTCTTCTTACCTCTATTATTTGAGTAATTTCTCACTTTCTGGAGAACAAAATTTTTCACACTCATCTTTCATTTTTTTTCTGCTCTAACCTACAAATCAACAATTTCTTTATGGATATCTGGTTCATTTTATTGGCAACAATGCAGTAGTTACAGATAGTGTTCAGAGTATATAACTTAAGATCCTCAAAAAGAATCTAGGTATCTCAAAAACAAAATATAGGTATCTCAAAAATGTTTTAAAATTTTGTTTGAAAGGTAGAATTGGTTAGAAATGGTTTTACAAAGAGATAAAGCTCTTCTATACACTGGTTCACTTCCCAAATGACCACAATCGCTGGAGCTAGGCCAAGCTCTGGCCAAAAAAATCATTCATATCTCACACATCCGTGGAGGGGTCCAAGGACTTGGGCCATGTTTACCTTATTTCCCAGGAGCTGAGTAGGAAACAGGGCAACTAGGATTTAACTGTCATCTGTATGGGAGATTGGAATTGTAGGAAGCAGTTTAACTTGTTAAATTGCAACCCTGGTCCATTGAGATTTCTTAAATAATAATACTTATTTGAACAGTTTTGTGCAGCAGAAATGGTTACGAATATATAGCCTTTACATAATTTAGAAACTGATTCATGAAAATTGGTTTAATTGCACCATGAAGCTAAAAATGAGATAAAAGAAATGTTTAACAAGGAAAAATGAAAATATTCCAATTTGACCAGGAGATGGAAAATATTTATGGTGAAAAGGTAACTTTATGGGGTTGCTCTGTATTGGGATGGGCCAACAGAGTGCAACAATTAAACTTTGCTAACACAGACTTCATTGTTAACAGCCATTATCAATTCTCCAACTATCTTTTGCAATTTCCTTTCAATCAAATATAATTTATGAATAAAATCCTTATTTGCTTGTAAGCCAATTTTGTCTCATAGGAACCAAAGAAATGACGATCTGTTCTACTAGATTTAATCCTGATAATATTTTAAAAAGAAAATAATTGTATTTTCCTCTGTCAGTTTACATAGAAACTAATCTGTGCCTGTTTTTTGATGGTAATTATCACTTTTCAACATGCATCGTAGACGTTTGCCTGCATGATTTGTCTTACTAGAAACTAAAATTCCTTGAAGGCACAATCTCTGATTTACTCATCTTAATTTCACTTGCAAAAACTTCCCCAAGGATGGGTGCTAGGCCTAGTGGTTGAGATGCCTGTATCCCAAACCACTGCCTAGGTTTGATTCTTCTAGCTCCTGAGCCCAGTGTCCTGGTAAGACAGACTGTAGGAGGCAGTAGTTACAGCCCAAGTGGCTGAATACCCGCCATTCAAAGGGAAACCTGAACAGCATTTCTAGCTCAGAGCTTAATTCCTTGTGGTGGTGATGATTCAGGGGCGGGTGGGGGGATCATTACAGATGTATTGGAGAGTGGACTAGTGGATGAGAGTTCACTTTTTTTAAATCTCAGATAATACACTTGTCTAATTAAAAACCCAAAACCCATGATCTAAATAAACACTAACTGAAGGAAAGAATGAATATATTGAGTGTACTTGTTGAAATAGAAAAGCCAGGAACATTTTATGTTTGATAAAAATGTTTATCATAGTTTCATCTGCAATATCACCAAACTAAGTGGACCCTGCCATCCAAATACAAGAAAATGGAAACAACATGGTATATTCATTCAATCTAATTCTATTCAGTAATAAAAAAGGTATTGACACAGATAAAACATGGATTTAAAGAAAGTTACTTTAAAGACTACAAGGCAATGTTATATGAGATTCTAGGACGTAGAAAATAATGACAACAATCAGTGTCATTCTATTACATTGAATTAGGGTATTGAGAAAAATGAAGATGATGGTACAGGATTGGTAAAGTAGAATTTGCTGTAAATATCACAGACACTTTATTGTGATGGATTTGATGGAGATGTGAGTTATATGTGTGTGCATTTGTCAAAACCATCGAAATTGTAGATATTGATCTGAGTGTTTCGTTTTTTTCATCTGACAACTTTGCCAAGCTTTCTGATGAATGTTTTCCAAAGGATATGCAATTAGAGGCAACAGCTATTTCTAAAATATTTGTTAAAATAATCACAAATCTAGACATATAGGGTAGTGAACATTAAAATTTAAAATTATTTTCTTTGAGATGTGATTTTTGAGCTAAGTCTTGGAAGAGAAATATTCCTTTGAAGATCAACAGATGGCAAAGAGCAAGCAAGACTGCAGAAGCCTTTACTTTTTCCAATCTTTTCAATTAAAGGTCATTATCCACAAACCAGACAGAATGAAATAAACTGGACCTAATGGAGTTGGCATCCTCAGTGCATGGGGAGATGGTGAGGGAGTAGAAAGTGCAGGGCCATTTGCATTCAGTCTTACAATGGATTGTGCCCTGGTTAGTGATCTTCAAAGTGAAACAGTGAGTGTGAGAAGGCTATCTTAGGAAACAATTCTATCCAGTTATCCATCCTTCTGTTCAGCTAGTGCTTACTAACAGAACCAAAATTTGAAGTCTGCCAATATTTAATACATGACTTCTTTGCTATATGTGAGACTATACCATATATAAATCAGTTGCCACATGAGTGAAATATTAAGAGATTGGAGATGGGGAGTTACACAGTACAGGAAGATTGACATTGATGTCCATTTTAGCTACCTTGGTTTCAAGGCTTTGGCATGCTGGGGCTGGTAATGTGGTCATGCCACTGTCGCCCATGCTGGCACTCCAAATGGGTGTCTATGGATGTCAATTTGGGTCCTGGTTGCTACACTTCTGATCTAGGCCCCTAGATGCCCTAAGGTTTGGTCCATGAACCCAAGCTCCTGGCCTTACCCTGGCTGTTGCATTCATTTGAGGAGTTTGCCAGTGGATTGAAGATCTCTTTATTTCTTTCTCTGTAACAGTGCTTTGGGGAAAAAATTGAATCTTTAAAAAACTAAAATCTTCTGGAATGTGTTGACATTTATGTGTCCTGCTTAAGTGAATTCATGGCTCTCAGTACCTTAAATGAGAGCTGCTTTCTAATATTTTGTTGTGAGATGTACATCCGGGGCTCCAGAGTTGGTGTATGGTTTCGGGGTTATCTCTTCAGAATATTTTCTGAAGTTCCAGATGAATTATACATTTTTAAAGTTAAGACTTCAAAGTGTTAATACATCAAACTATTACTTGTTTTAAAAAGATGAACACACTGTTTCATGAAAGCCAAAGGGGATATTTTAGCTGAATCAGTTTCAGAATATATGTTAGAGAATATTGCTCTCATTATGTGATATTTTCATTATGTAAATAAGTTGATAAATGATAAGTATCACAGACTTAAATTGTCTCTGGAGAATAGGATATTCTAAACCTTTTAAAATGAATAACAAGCTTCCTAGAAAAGAAACTTTCCTTGGCTTTTGAATTCATCAGTTAAAAGCACAGAACTAAATTGTTGACAAATTTGCATAAGAAGCCTACATCACTAGGGACAAGATCTGTCAATATTTCATCTAAAAGTTCCATAACTGTATTGAAAAATGTATTTCAGAGCAACAAGATGTCCCTTACCCTTTTGAAGTGACTTTCCATTTGTAACCACATTAAAAATCATAAGCCAAAGTAGACTGAATGTAAAATGAGACATTTGACTCTCTGTAGAGTTAAATTACAATTTGAAAAAAAAATACATACAAAAAATCCTTCCAAGACCAAATGGCAAGGATATTTTACGCAATATTTTCTCTTCAGAGTTTTTTGTTTCAACTCTTAAATTTAAAGCTCAGTTTATGCTATGGTAAAAGATAAGGTACAATTCAATTCTCTATAACTATCCAATTTTCCTACCACCCACCATTTATTGAAGAAACATTCCCTGCCCTTCACTATTTATTGTAGTAGACTTTTGTAAAAGTAAAATACTTTTATTTTGGGGAGTTCTATTTTGACCCTTTCATCTAGTATAAATATTTATAAGGCGGTACCAAACTTTTGTTTAGTATAACTTTGTAATGTACTTTGAAATCAGGACATATGGTCCCACCAGCTTTATTCTTTTAAAGACTATTTTGGTTATTTTGGGAGGTTTTGTGGTTCAAACAACTTATCACATTTTTTTCTACTTCTGCAATTAATGCCTTTAAAGTTTGATAGGCATTGTGTTGAGCCTCTAGGTCATTCTGAGTCTGTATCACTTTCAGTGCCATGAACATTTTTACAGTATTCATGCTGTGAACCAATGAACACAGGTGATATTTTTATCTTAAGTTTATTTCTCTAATGTATTACAGTTTTCAGTGTACAGATATTTTACCTAGCTGATCAGAATTGGCAGAAGTTTATATTACTATTTTTTGAATGTGACACCAAATAGAAAAAGCAAAAATACACAAATGGGATAATATCAAGGAAGTAACTGAGTAGAAATATAAGCCACAGAATTAAAAATTATTTGAATCTAATGGAAACACTACTAATAAACTTTGAAAAATAGCAGGTATGCTGGAACTGAAAGGTTTTGAATCGGGACAGGTGCAGAAAACCAGAGAAAATGTTTTAAATGTCTCCTGGGAAATACTCTAAGGATTCATTGTTGGATAAATATTTCACCTGTATCTTCTTGGAAACAATAATAGTGACCATAAGAGGCATCCTGTATCCATCATGGCAATCTAATGTACTTTATTTAGTGACATAATTGACAGATGAAAAGCTATGGAGAATGATGTTTACACGTAAATAGTGCTGCAAAATCATATGTGAATACAACATGATAGATTGTCTTTGAAAACGCTTTTCTGTAGCAGAGAATTGTACATGTCAGATGATAAGACAAATTAAATTATGCAGTGTTATGTGCATAATGTATTAGTTAATTCATTATGTCAACCTTACTCCCAGGTCTCTGTATTTATCTCTGTTCTTAAATTCACAAATTTGTAGGTAATACTTAACAAATTTTCAAATTATCTAAAGTTGGAAAAAGTGGAAAAATCAATAAACAATTTGAGAGATGAATCCCCATGGTGTTTGCTTAGGGGGACTGGCTGAAAAGGCAATCCTGCTAGAGGAGATGTGTGAGGACTACTGCTTGCTTATGTCACTTTTATGATGTGATCTTCCAAATACAACTAGAACAAGGGCAATTGTATACACTGGTCAGTCAGCTGCAAGCACGAAGTTCAGATTTGGGAGCAATAACTATAAAGTATTTCAGAATGGTTAATTCAGAAAATATTTCAGAAAAGCATGCATCTGAGAACCAACAAGATGTTTAACCTAGGAAGTAAGCCTTTAAAGATGATGAGAAACATCGCAAGGGTTTATTCTTGTTTAGAAGCCGGCACCAACAGTGGATTGGGTGATGCTGGAAGAAATACTTAGCAAAGTGTGAGGAAGGCTTTTTTTCAATTTTTGGCTTGGTTCAATTGTTTAATACTTTAAAAATATATTATTTATTACAATACAGTTTTGTAGGTGGAGTTTTTCCCTCCCCCTTCACTTCCTTCCTCCCAGCGCCCCCCGCCCCACCAATTATTCCTCAACAGATTACAATAGCATAGTCCCTTAGTAACAGTTACAAGATATTCAAATGTGTCATGATATGCTAGGTGTTGCTAAAGGTAGACTAGCTAGTATCATGCTGTATGGGTGTATTTACATGTTTCAAAGAGGAAATGCTGCTTTATTCAGTAGGGATCCATATTGTAATGTAACTTCATTTCCCAGAATGCTAGTCTCTATTATACCATTCTTCTATGACAATAAAAATATATACCTGGTTACCTACATCTGTTTATTTCATAATTTTCCTAAAGGCTGTCTTATTTCAGAGAAATCATATAATAATAAGTGATGTTCAATAATGAAATGAGGCTCTTGCGGCACTGATGCATAGTGGCTTAGGTCGTGCTTGCCACTCCAGCATCCTGTAAGAGTGCTAGTTCAGTCACTGGTTTCTATGCTTCCAACTGGGGAGGCAGTGGAAGATGGCCCAAGAGCTGTGCCTTACCACGTGGGTGGTGCACCAGGATGGAGTTCTCAGCAACTGGCTTTACTCAGACACAGTTCTAGCTGTTGCAGTCATCTTGGGGAGTGAATCATCACACAGAAGTTCTCTGTCTCTCTGTGTGTTTTTGTCTCTTCCCCCTCTCTGTGTAACTTTCTTCTTTTAAAAAAATATTTATTCGAAAAACAGAGAGGGAGAGGCAGACAGAGGTCTTCTAAAAATGGCTATAGTGCTCAGAGCTGGGTCAGTGAGAAGCCAGGAGCTTTTGGGTGCAAGGACCCATGCACTTGGTCCATGCTGTAGTGCTTACCAGGGCCTTTAGCAAGGTGCTGGATCTGGAAGTGAGGGATGCTGGTGCTGCAGGTGGAGGATTAGCTTGCTAAGCCACTGTACTGGGCCGCTGACATTCTCTTGCTTTAAGAAAATTTGGTTGTCTATTTTCTATTCAGCCGATAAATAATGTCTACTTATGTTTATTTGAAAGAGGGAGACACAGGGTGTAGAAAGGTTCCCATCAGCTGGTTCGCTCCTGGAATGCCCACAACAAACTGGGCTATACCAGGTTGAAGCCAGCAGCTATGGTCTCCTTCCAGATATTCTGCATGGGTTGTAGGGAGCTAACTGGCTGAGCCATCCACAGATGTATCTCTAGGTAAGCATTACTGGGAAACTAGAGGTTAAAATGAATCTGAACTGGGCCCGGCGGCGTGGCCTAGCGGCTAAAGTCCTCGCCTTGAACGCCCCGGGATCCCATATGGGCGCCGGTTCTAATCCCGGAAGCTCCACTTCCCATCCAGCTCCCTGCTTGTGGCCTGGGAAAGCAGTTGAGGACGGCCCAATGCATTGGGACACTGCACCCGCGTGGGAAACCCGGAAGAGGTTCCAGGTTCCCGGCTTCGGATCGGCGCGCATTGGCCCGTTGCGGCTCACTTGGGGAGTGAATCATCGGACGGAAGATCTTCCTCTCTGTCTCTCCTCTGTATATATCTGGCTGTAATAAAATGAATAAATCTTTAAAAAAAAAAAAATGAATCTGAACTCCAGTGTAGTGTGAGGGTCTCCCTAACAGTATTTCTGATGATTCTTTCCAAATGCTTGCTCCTAAACAGTTTTAAAACATATCCTCAACTATATTTTATATTTCTCTTCCTAAAAATACTAAATAGAAAACAATCCCAATCATAAAAACACAGGAAAAGATTGTGATGTATTCAGTTTCTTACTGACTGTGATCACCATAACAGTATTTCAATTCGCAATAGCATATGGTTTTAACCAATTATTTCTGGATCTTTTCTCCTATCTTCCTTGGTAGAGACTTCTTAATGACCACCCATCTGGTGCTTACTGCTGGACTGGTTTTTACACTGAAATTTAATCTCACTGCCTCGGATGCTTTAAAGGAAACTAGACAAATTGCTAAATTCATGCTACAACATTCTGGAGGCACAAAAAGTGTTATAGTTCTTATTTGATGAAGTATAAATGCACATATTTTTGAGTTACTCACTTAATCAGAAAACAAATGGATCCCAAAAAGTGTTAAAAGAGGAGTGAGTATTTGGTTTAGAGCCTGAGATACTGGTTAGGATACCAGCATCCCAAATCAAAGTTCCTGGGATCATGTCTTGGGTCTACTCCCAATGTTAGCTTCCAGCTTAAGTACTAGTTCCTGCTGCCCACTTGGGAGATCCTGGCTTTGGCATGATCCAGCCCATGCTATGGATATTTTAGGAATTAACCAGTAGACTGATGATGTCTTTTAATAAATTAAACAAATTAGTACTGATGATTTAACCTAAAATTAACATTTTCTAGCAAAGGTACCAAGTAGCAATTATTGTGTGATAGCTGTTTACTGACAGCATAGCCTGGAAAAATAAAATTATATATCCTTTCATAGTAACTACCTAGGTTGAATTCTAAAGTAGTAGACTTGTAATTTGATGTATTTTTGCCCAAATAATTATTATTAAAGATATCATAAAAGCTGTTTGTCATAGAGCAATTAACCTTGTTTGATTTTGGGGAGGACCATTTCTTGGCCAACTTCATTCTTGGGCAAATATTTGATATTTTTCATTGTACAGTAAATATTTATTGAAAATCTGTGTTTCCTGCCCTATGGCAGATGCTTTGAATATGTTAGTGATAAAGGGAAGAATTTCTTTTTGCATATAGCATATACTCACAGGCAGAAAGAGTTAATAGCAAAATAGCAAGTGAATTATGTATGTAAAATTGACATTTGGTATGGAAAATAAAGTACAGATAGTACAGGTGAAGTTATAAGGTCGAAACATAAAATGCTAAAAATATGGTGTCCATCTCAATCAGAAAGTGGGCCAAAGTTGAAGATGGTGTGGGAACAAGTCATGGAGCTCCCCAGAAAGGGAAGCGGAAGCACAAGGAAATGGCAAAAACGGCATGCACTGTGCCTGCTGTGTTCGCATAACAACATGGAGCTGTGTGAGCCATTGCAAACAGAGCAGGAGGTGGACAGGTAAAGATTATGCTCAAGCTTGTCGGCCATTGTAAGGAATTTGGCTGTCCCTTTGAATGGGGACGGAGAACCAATGCATTGTTTTGAGCAGATGTACAGCTCGTTAAAACTGTTGTGTTGGAAATAGGCTGGCAAAGCAGAATACATTCAGGAAGACCTGATCGAAGATTGCCAGAACAATCCAGGGAAGGGATGGTGGTGGCTTGAACAGGGGTAGCAGTGTGACAGGAGGTGAGATTCTGTGTGTGTACTTGAATTAAAAAAAAACAGGATGTGCTCATGGATAGGACATAGATATACAAGAAAAAGAAGTATTAAGAATGAATTCAAGGCTTTTGGGTTAAGAAATTGGAACAATGGATCCACTGCAGGTGCAAGTATAGACTAGGACAGCTACTATGTCAGTGTGGAAAGTGCTAAGAGAACTAAAAATCTATCTGCTGTACAATGCAGATAGCCAACTCCTAGGAATACATCTGGAGGAAGTGAAATCTATGTATGAGAAAGGGACCTGCGACCTTATATTTATTTTTTTCTTTATTTTTTAAATTTATAATCTTATTTGATTAGGGTACAAAGGGTCTATGGCTATAGGAGAGTGGGTAATACCATTGTTTCCACTCTAGTATCATAATTTTTCCCCCTGTATCTGGGGTCAGGTGAGAAACAAAGGGAGAAGCCCCACCCAGACTCCCACCCATCCCAGGTCCCTGATGTGAGGCATGCTCCAAGGGTCCTGCTCAAGCAGTTTTGATAGTTCAACAGCAACCTTATATTTGTAGTAGCACAATCCACAATAGTAAAAACATGGAAACAACCCACATGCCCATCGAAAGAGCAATGGCTAAAGAAATTGGTAAATCTATTGTATGGGATACTACTCAGCCATCAAAAAGAATGAAATTCTACCATTTGCAACAAAATGGTCCCAGCTAGAGATCATTGTGCTCAGCAAAATAAGTCAGTCACAAAAAGACAATATCATATGTTCTTTCTGATACAAGGCAACCTTTATGCAAAATGCAAGATAAATAGATGTATAGGTAAGCATGCATATGCATATATTCTCATTGATGAAATGTAGCACACCAGGAAGTAAAGATAAATTACATCATGCATCTTTACTCCTGAATAAAAGAAATCCCAATGAAACTGTTAAATATACCTTAACAATAGGATATCAGGTTTTCTACCGTTGTCTATACCTACAATTCCATGATACACTTACATAGTTAAATGTTGGACTTGTGACTGTTGAAGCACTGTATTATTGTAATAACATGAGGGAAAATTGTGATTTGGAGGCAGAACGGGGAGGGAGTAAGGATAATTCGGGAGGGGAATCCCTATCCCTATGAACCATATAATGGAATATAACAATAAAAAGACAGTTAAAGCCTGCTGAGTTTCTGGATTAAATCTGAACCATTGTTAAGTATGGTATTGATGAATAGAGAATCTCAAATGGGTACATATTTTTAAGTCAATTTATTCAGTGGCTTTCAGAGTATATCCAGCTGGAAAGGTGTGCTTGGTTAAGGCATGGAAAGAAAACCAGAACACAATTCTAAGGCTGTGGACAAGATTCCTGTCTTTCAAACAGAATATATCAAATCATATGCTAAATAGTGCAAACACTTCTTTGGAATAAAGAGCTCTAAGATTGAATTTTAGGTTATATGTTATTGTGTATAATTTGGAGAACAATTTGTATAAAGTTGCCAGATTGACAAACTAAGTTTGATCCCTTAAAGTATAAGAGCAATTTGATTTTTGTATATAATTATATGCAAAGTCCCAAATGGGGACTGGGCAGCAAGACTATTTATATAGCTGGAATTGCATATATCTGTGTATCCTTTATGTTTTCACATGGTAGGAGAGAATATTGGTATTACAAGTGAAAGCTGATGAAAGCTTCTTGGGCTTCGCAATTCAAGTGTGGTATTTCACTTGACTATAATTCACAACTTTCCTGCAGGCTAAATATTTTACATGCAGAGTTAAATACACAAAAGTACTGGATGCAATACATTTTTGACAGTACAATTTGAGGCAGAAACTTTCAATCACATTTACATAGCAATGAGCAGATGAGGTGCTCATATCTGTGATAGCAGGTAAGGATTGGCAAACAAAGGCACGTTGTTGGCCCTGTTGTCTCTCAAGGCAAAGCAATAATTCCTATCTACTCTTTCCTTGCAACTTTCCTCTGTTCCTTAAAGGTCATCTTTGTGTTTTCATGCTACATTTTTAAACGTAAGAAAATGGAAGTTCAGGAGATTAAAATAGAGGCATTCATTGTGTTAGCTCAAGTTATTCTATTCTTCCCCCTAATTTTAGCTTATATTTTTCTCCTATGAGCAAGGGTTACAAATGATGTGCATAGTTTAGGCAAAACTCTCAAGTTATTCTCAGGATCATATCTAGGCTACAAGATCATTTGGTGGAGATTTTCAGATTCAAGCTCTTCCTTCCTCCTGTAAAGCCCAAATGATGTAAGCTACACTGAACACACTAATAAGTTGTAATCCGTAAGAATAAAGCATTCAGTCTGATAAGTGTGAATATATACAGGCTCTATACATATATATGCATATTATCCACAACATAATTTATATGAATATAGGTAGAATCCTTCATTGTACTGTTCTTGTATAACATTAATCTATCATAGGACTTGGTTTCATAATTCAGTCATGTTCAGACAAAGATTAAAAATCACTCTTAAAGGTGAGATTTTCATTTTAATTAAGATCTCCCCCCACCGTTATTTAATATGAGCTAAACTGAGGGATTAGATACAAAATCTTACTCAAACTGGTATAAAATCTAAGACGATAGTCAGGCATGGACAACACATCATTTTAAAAAAATGATGTGGGAGTGGACAAATTATTAAGCGTTCCCTGGAAGAAACTGCTTTAGTATATGATCAAAAGACCTCAGTGTCGGGTTGGCCGTCTCTGTTGATGCCATTTTAGATGGCCATGTCCCTTATTGGGGTGCCTGACTTCAGCTTCCAGTTCCAGTACCCAGCCAACACTGGGGGCAGCAGTGATGACTTAAGTATGATTTTTTTCTTTTTTTTTTTTTAAAGATTTTTATTATTATTATTGGAAAGCCGGATATACAGAGAGGAGGAGAGACAGAGAGGAAGATCTTCCATCCGATGTTTCACTCCCCAAGTGAGCCGCAACGGCCAGTACGTGCCGATCCGAAGCCGGGACCAGGAACCTCTTCCGGGTCTCCCACACGGGTGCAGGGTCCCAATGCATTGGGCTGTCCTCTCCTGCTTTCCCAGGCCACAAGCAGGGAGCCAGATGGGAAGTGGAGCTGCCGGGATTAGAACCGGCGCCCATATGGGATCCTGGGGCATTCAAGGCGAGGACTTTAGCCGCTAGGCCATGGCGCCGGGCCCTGTATGATTTTTTTCTTCCACCCATGTGGGAGACTTGGGTTGCGTCTACCAGTTGCCTGCATGGACCTGGTATGTTGGCAACTGTGGGCTCTTGGAGGAGTGAACCATCATCTGAGACAAAACTCTCTGGGTTTGTTTCAGATACTGAAAAATTTTAAGAAAAAAAAGTCAAAGCAAAAATTGAACATAAAACATAAAAATAAATCTCAAATGAATAGAATCCAGCAGTGGTAGAGGGAAAGAAACGAGTTAAAACATTATATGTGAAAATATTAAGGAATGAAAGAATGTCAATAACTTAGCTTGATAGGAATATAAGACATGTGAAAAAGAAAAAGAAAGGGAAAAGATGACCTCGATCAATATCCAGTAGTGAATAGCTATTCAATAAATATATTTTCAATGAATGAGTAAATGAATGCTGAAAGCATCATGCCAAATTGTAGAAAACGTTGAATGCTGGGATAAACAATTTGCATTTGAAAGAAAGCAGAACCTTTAAAGGTTTTGAACAAAGATGCATCACTCTCAGTACTGTGTCAGGGGAAGATTAATTTGCAGAAGGGAGCCAATTAGTTAATTATTTCTGTAGTCCAGGAGGGTAGTAGTAATGACATGAATTACTAAACTGGAAGTCGATAGGGAATGGAGGGAATAAATGGGCAAGTTGCTGCAGGGGCAGGATTGATAGCTAGAGAAGTTAATTGGCTCCGGTAAGAAAGATGAAGGTGATAAAAATGATGCCTCAGTCTCGAGTCTGTCTGACAAGGGAGGGCAATGGTGCTTTAAACAGATAACCAAAGTTAATTAGCTCAATGTTAGACACGGGGCTGGCAGGGGCACTGGCAGTGCTTCCAGGTGGAGATGTGAAACAAGCAGATAGTTTTGTTTTTAAAACATAAGTACTGCCCCAAGCTGGGATGCAATATTGGTACTTGATATGCCCCCCACATAACCTCTACTTTGTGATAAATTTCATACAAGTCACAAACACAGGTAGGGTTTTCCCTAGTGTGTGTGATTTTTGAATGATTAATCACAATTGGTAATATCAATTAGGATGCTAACTATTTTTGTAACATACATTTACCCAAAGGGTTGGTTCCTAAACTGGCACTTAGAAGGCAATAGAATGAGGCAAGTGGCCTCCTTGCAGTAAGATATTTTATAGGTTACTGATCCTCAGAGGTAAATCAAACTCAACTGAAGAGCTGCTAATCCACCGGTTCCAGATCTTACCCAAAGAGTTGATTAATATATTGCAGTTCTGGGATGGTGTCATGGGGCTCCAGATGATGGTAATGCTGTTGGTCCAAGGCCCATGCTTTGAAGATCACTAGTTTAGCACAAAGGTTTTAAGATAATGCACAAAAGAGTACTTTCCTAGGTGTTATTCTGTGAATGATCTTTGTTAGGACTTCCTTTGTTTATTTGATGAGAAGCTTAATACCTATTTCTGATGTTAAAAATGTTAAAATGTTAAAAGCTTAATACCCATTTCAGATGTTCATTTTGAACATCCTTTCCAGGTGGTTCCCAATATCCTCTAAAGTTTGAGACCTCAAATTGTGATGTGAATTTTAACTAGCTTTTGAAGGACACTGGAAACTTAAGTTCTACAAAGGTGGTAGGAAGAACAACTGACTAGGATAGGAGTGAAGAGCGTGGGCTCTGGACATTCATCTTGACAATAATTAGTTATACAGCCTAATAAATTACTTAGCCTTTTCTTAGATATAACTTCTCATGTATAAAATAAAATGATTAATCTGGAATATCTCCATATTCCTTTCAGCTCTGCAACTGATGAATACAAATGGGTAATGGCTAGAGATAAACATTCTAGAGTGATTCTGGAAAACAAGCTTTAAAAACAGTTTTTAATCAATATAAAAAGGATAGATTTTATTTCATTGATACAGTTGTAGGAAGAAAGCCACACTTCCCTCAGTCCTCTGATCCCGATCAGTACTTTTCCACTTCTTCCTCTCCTGTCAGTTTTTGCAGATATAATATTAATCTACTCTATCATCACATGATTAATATTCCACCAATCATAATATGCAACAATAAAAAAGTAGAAAGACAACAGTTATGCTGGTGTATAAACATGGGCAAATCATATCCCAAAGTGACCTTTTCCTTCCTATAGCTTATTAACAAACTGTGGCTTATTTCATTAATCCCATGATTTATATTAGCATCCATCTTGTTGCAAAAGACAGGATTTTATTCTTTGTATGGCTCAGTAGTATTCCATAGTATGTGTACATATGTCATCTGATTACCAGTTGATGGACTTTAAGATTGAATTTACATCCTAGTTCTTGTGAATTGAGAGCAATAGCAAAGGGGATACAAATAACTCTTTCATATGCTGATTTCATTTTATCTGGGTAAATTACCAGAAGTAAGATGGCTGGGTCACATGATAGATCTATTTTCAGATTTCTGAGGACTGTCTTCCATACTGGTTGTGCGAGTATAGCTGTAGGAATAATGCAGGTTTTGTTAAACTCTACCACCCTCATTCCCTAAAATGATTAGCATTTCTTTTTTTTAAATTATATTTATCGGAAAGTCAGATATACAGAAAGGAGGAGAGACAGAGAGGAAGATCTTCCATCTGCTGGTTCACTCCTCAGGTGACCGCAACAGCTGGAGCTGAATTGATATGAAGCCAGAAGCCAGGAGCTTCTGGGTCTCCCACATTAGTGCAGGGTACCAAGGCTTTGAGCCATCCTTGACTGCTTTCCCAGGTCCCAGGCATGGAACTGATTGGGAAGCGGGGTCATCAGCACCCGTATGGGATCCTGATGCATGCAAGGCTACAGTGCAGGGCCCAATTAGTTTCTTTTAAGGAAAGCCACCACAATCATAATTCTACTAGAGAAAATTCTGGAGATGACAGTAATTCAAGCTGTTTTTTTTGTTGTTGTTTTTAGCAACATGGTTCCTCTGAATAATGAGTATTAAACCAACCAGTAGGGTAGCTAAAATAAAAATTAAGAAGTAATTCTTCGTAAGAGTATGGAAGAATTGGGTCTGGCACGACAGCCTCAGGCTAAATCCTTGCCTTGCATGAGTCGGGATCCCATATTTGCACAGGTTCATGTCCTGGCTGCTCCATGTCTCATCCAGCTCCCTGCTTATAGCCTGGGAAAGGGGTAGAAGATGGCTCCAAGCACTGGGAAGCTGCACCTGCATGGGAAACTCAGAAGAATCTCAGCTCTGGCCACTGTGGCCACTTGGAGAGTTAATCAGCAGATAGAAGACCTTTTCTTCTGTGTTTCTTTCTGTGTATATATCTTTCCAATAAAATAATTAAATTTTTAAAGCATATGGAGGAATTGGAACCATGTACATGATTTATATGAATGTGAATGCTCTGCCTTTATTAAAAAAAGAGTAGGATGGTTATTAAAATATACAATTACGTCATCCAACCTTTGCCTTTCTGGATAATACATCTCAAAGAATCAAAAGCAGGGATCCTAGCACTTGTTTGTATTTTCAAGGCAATGAAATTATCATTCACAAGAGTCAGGAGCAACGAGACAAACTGTGGTATGTAAATGCAATTTGTGTTAGCCTTAAAAAAGTAGAAAATTCTGGCATATGAAATAATATGGATATGTCTTTGAACACATTAAAGGAAATAATCCAGTCACAAATGGACAAATGATTCCATTTTTATTGGATCCCTACAGTAGCCAAAGTGATAGTGACAGAAAGCCGATTGCTAGGAATTTATGTTTGGAAGTATGGTAGAAACTCTGTTTAATGTGCAGTTTTAGTTCTTGCAAGACAAAAAGAATTCTGCTGATCGATTGTCTTGATGATTACGCAACAATGTAAATAAATTTAATGCCCCTAGATTATGTATTTGAAAATAGCCAAGATGGTAAATATTTTTTAAAATGTATCTTATATTTTAAAATATACATATATATTTGTTAACTATATTTAACAAAAATTAGGCATTCCAATAAAATACATGTTGAATACTATGAAAGCTATTAATGTGATAGTATTAGTTTAAGATGTATGTATTTGAAGTGCACTGAGAGAGATGTCTTCCACGTTCTGTTTCACTTCCCGAAATGGCCACAAGAATCAGGGGTAGTTCAGGCTGAAGTCAGAGTATATGTTGGATTCCACTTGTGTCATCCAGATAGGTGGCAGGGGCTCAAGTATTTGGGCCATGGACTGTCACACTCCTTGTTGTGTTAGAAAGAACCTGAAGCAGAAGCCAAGTAGGTAGGACTTGACTTGGCACTCAGATATGGGATGCTGGCATTGCAATGCACTAGCCCAGCTATGCTAAGATTATATGAAAGCCAATTCTTCAAGATATAAAAAGTAAAGCTCTACTCTTAGTAAAAGAGTTTTTAAATCCTATTTGTACTTGCTGATTCCAATAGTTGACTTTATGTATAATGGGAGAAATAAAGGTAACATTGAAGAGACAGGTCATTTTCTACCAGGCAAGTATGGTTTTATATTGTAAAATATTTATTGCCCCAAAATACCATGAGAGCATTCCAATCTTATTTATTTTACTACCTCCCAAGCTCATCTGGTGTTCAGCCCTAAAGGGTTTTGCAAGCTATATTGATTTAAAATAAGGAAAATAATAGTTATGGATATTTAAGGAGAAAGGAAGAATTTGTAATCAGAAGCTTTAGTACCAAGATGACAATTACTCTGAGAAATGTGTAAGCAGAAGGATGTGCTAGTAATCATTGCATTTTTGCTTTAGTCAAAGAATTGAATCCAGCAGTTGAGAAGGAGAAAATCACAGATGAACTCTGAATGCAGAAATCAGGAGAGGGAAGATGGGGAGGGCGCTATAGAGGCTCAGAAAGGGATGCCAGGGGCTGGGCCCCACAGAGAGCAAATGAAACCTAAATTGATTCTTTATTCTGCTACCAAGGGAAGAAGAGATGAAGCAATGTGAAATATGTTAAATGCTCAAAATAATGGAACAATATACATGGTCATGATGTTGAATATCTTGACTCGAAAGTCTATAGAAACATGCTTCAAATATTTGAACCTTCTGTATATACTATCCACTAGAGTGTTAATTTTACACAGTTGTTGCCTATATTAATATTCTTAGGAAATGGATATATTCTCAAAACCATTTAGCTTTTTAATTTTTATCAACGTCAATGATGCTCTTTGAAGTATTGACTGGCAAAAAAGTGTGTTGTATACTCAATCTTGTGGATTCACGTTGACACCTGACCAAATCATGCCTACTTGCTCTTACAAATGCTTAGCTGACAGTATGGGTGCAGATGTGGATACGGACTGGAAGCTAAAAGCATGAAAGCTTAAAGGTAATTGTTTAAAAGACAAGATACTACTATCATTAAATAGAGATATTAAAACATGCAGTTCTCAATAGAGAAGGAGCAAAGTAAATACACTTAATTTCTGGACAATATATAAAAGTTACACTTGAAAATGTGTTCATTCTATCAAGACTATGACATATGGGAAGAAATTATTTTCTCATGATTTTGACCAAAATGAAAGTAATTCTGGCAATTCTTGGCAAGAAAGTGGAGAACCAGATTCCTCTTTAGTTATTGACAAGAATGCAAATCTGTACAATTGTAGAGACTACTTTAAGAATTGCTATTTAATTTGCAAGTGTACCTACCCTTTAACTCCTACCTATAGAGCTATGTTTATTAAACAAGACACAAATATGTGAGAAGGTATTTCCATTATAACTATTCTCAGGATGAAACATGGGAAACATTTAAAATTGCATGAATTTGATAAATTATAGTAATTCTTGTAGTGATATGAATATATTAAAATAATGTACAGGTAGGTGAGAATATGTGCCAATTTGAAAGACATTCATTGGTATCAAAATTAAAAACTAGAAAGGCCTAAAACCATTTTATTTTAAAAATGAAAGTGACCCCCTAGATTTATTGCATATGTTCTTATTTGCATTGCTGTGCTATTTGTATATATGTGTGTATCTAAATATAGAAAAATGTCAAAGAATGCCAGCTCCCACCATTAATGAATGCCAACTCTAGGGGTGAACTGAAAATGGTAGAATGGATAGATGTTAACGTGATGGCAGAGATGTGCTTTTTAATTTACAGTATTTTTCCAACAGAAATAAAAATGTATGATTTGAGAAGTAATCTTCAGAGTAGGAACATAACAAAGGCAATATAGCATGTAACAGATTTACTGGATAAAGAGATCTGGGAATATGATGGGTCAAATGAGGATGCAAAGATAACACCTATTCATTCTTTTCCCACCTTGGGAAATGTAATTTCTTTGGAGAATTTTTCCATTGAAGGATGAGACTGTGTGTTAGACAGCAGAGTTTTCATGTTCTCAGAGGTTCCTGGGGAGTGTACTTCCCTCTTCTGTCTACAATACAGTTTGAAATTAGAGTCTAAGCATTTGTGACCTATTTGTTTATTTCATTTTCACAATTTAAAAAATATGGGAGAAAAGTGAACTCCACTGTCCCTATTGTCTTTCTTGCCCAGAAATTTAAAAATGTTTTTGATTATGTTATATTGTAATCTTTATTTGAAATTCAAGATGCTAGAGACATTGGAGGTCTTCTATCTTGTTTCATTCCGTAATGCCCACAACTGCCAAGGCTGACTCAGGCTGAAGCCAGGAGCTTCTTGATCCCCCACAAGCTTGGCAGAGAACCAACTACTTGAACCATTACATATTATGCCCCTATGTGAAAACTGGAATCGGAAGGGGAGCTGGCACTCCTTTTCTTGAGCCCAGTTACTCCAAAGTGAGAAGTCAGCATCTTAAGTAGTGTCTTAACTGCTGAGACCAACACTTGCCTCTCCTTGCACATTTTTAGGGGTTCATTCACTTAGAATTATGATTTAATTCCAATTGACCTGTTCAGACAATGCATGACCCAAGAGATGTATTTGTTCCCCAGGCTGACTGTACCTCTTCCATCACTGTATGATAGTGCATTATACTCTCACTTGCTTTTCGTATCTTGCCCTTATATGCAGTGATGTGTTCAAGTTTTTGTTCAGTCTGTCTCTTTCCTAGTTCCTAATTTCTATTTCTCTTGAGTCTGACATCATTCCCACTAGGAAGCCTTCACCAGTTCACTACTATTCCACATTTTTACTTTAGCAACCAGTGTAGAAATGTATGTTTGTCAAATGAATGTGTGCATGAACAGGTGAATCAGAGTTGAATGTAGCTAATTCAAAGAAGACATGGAACAGATCCAGTTTTCATCATGCATTAAACAGCTATAAAAGAGCAGTTGTAAAAGTATATACTCTGTCAGTGGCAGACTGGGCAGGTTAGTCATCTCATTTTCATAAAGCACTGCATTATTTTCATTACCACACATTAATTTTTAGAATCATTGCACATTTTAGGAACGTGTAGAAAAAATATTTATAGTATGCTTTGTGGTTTATAAACCCTGACACTGAAAGTTCCTAGTCCTGCTTAAGATGTTTGTTTCTCTTCAGAGAGAAAATGTTTAATCAAGACCACAGTTAACATAAAATTTCCATGTGGATTATTAATAAAAACAAGTTTTAAAAATAATAATTAAAAACACTTAACCTCAGGCATTAAACATTCATTAGCAGAGCTACCGGAAATGATCTGATGTCTTTCATTCTCCCTCTGGGGCACTTCTCTCTTTCATTGTGTGATTCCTGATACAAACCTAAAAACTCTCATTTATGAAAACCAGAAAATATGCCAGTGGGAACTGAGCTCCCAGCTTCAGGGCAAAGTGTTAAAGTGAATCATATATTGTTGGTTTGAATTGTTGGGCTAAGGGCAAATGTAGCAAATCCACTGCTACCCCATATCCAGTGGTATGACAACTTAGGCTTGACATTTTTGTAGCTCAGAGCTGTTTAGTATTTGCCTTTGTGTTTTCCCCAAGGTGGGTTCAGTTTGATTATTCATGTTTATAATAAGGTTCTAATCCCAGTTTTAAGGTCATGTCCATAATTTATTGCCAAGTCACACAAGCTGGAGCTCAAGTTAGCTATTTCTCTCGTGGTCCATGTAGGGTAATGTTATCTACTCTGGTTTTCCATTCTTACTCAGAAGATGGGATAGAGCACCAAGAAGTGGTGTGGAACTACCAGAAATGGATATGACCAGTATGCACCATGAGTTTGACATGTGTAAGATCAGCACTAGCTTTATGTCAAGCTGTGTTCTAGTTGAAATCTGCTTTACTCACTTTATTTCACTGTCTAACTGTGTACATTTCTCATCCCTAACTCTACCAGGTGTCAACTGCTACCTGTCTCAGCCTCACTTAGCTGTCTGAAGCAATGTCTTATGTTTGAAAGGCTGATAAGATTACCGTTAGCCAGGTCTTCACCTGCCATTGTTAGGAATGAAGAGGAGCTCCCTGCCTCAGCATGCTCCTGGCAACATTTTTACCCACTTGCCACACATTTATAACAAGCAAAATTTGCCTAGAGCTAAAAGCCCATATTAGCCCCAAATTCTGATGCCTGCCATTATAGAAAGTCTGGGATTTCTGGGCTCACTTTCTGTATCATGTCCATAAATATATCCCTTATTTTGACCAATTTTCATATTATTTTCCAACTCCATTTTCTCCCACTCTCTGCTGTGAAAGTCCATCATCAACACATTCTGAGGGTGACCATGCACTGCATTGATCCAGTGAGAACATACCTAAGAGGGGAAGTGGATGAAATTAATAACAAGGTTGGGGCTAGCAGTATGGTTCAGTGTGATAAACTGCAGTCTGCAACTCTTAGCATTCTATATTGGAGTGCTGGTTCGAATTAGGCTGCTCTACTTTTTTTTTTTTTTTAAAGATTTATTCATTTTATTACAGCCAGATATACATAGAGGAGGAGAGACAGAGAGGAAGATCTTCCATCCGATGTTTCACTCCCCAAGTGAGCCGCAACGGACCGGTGCGCGCCGATCCGAAGCCGAGAACCTGGAACCTCTTCCGGGTCTCCCACGCGGGTGCAGGGTCCCAAAGCATCGGGCCGTCCTCAACTGCTTTCCCAGGCCACAAGCAGGGAGCTGGATGGGAAGTGGAGCTGCCGGGATTAGAACCGGCGCCCATATGGGATCCCGGGGCTTTCAAGGCGAGGACTTTAGCCGCTAGGCCACGCCGCCGGGCCCGGCTGCTCTACTTCTGATCCAACTCATAGCCAATGTGACTGAAAAAGCAGAAGAGGGCTCAAGTGCTTGAGTCCCTGCTACCCACAGAGGAGACCTGGTTAGATTTCAGGGCTCCTGGATTCAGCCCCATACAGCTTTGCCTTTCGCAATCCTTTGGGAAGTGAAACAATAGGTGAGAGATCTGTCTTTCTTGCTTTTCTCCCTTTCTCTGTAAGCATGTCTTTAAATAAATGAAATCTTTAAAATACCAAAAAGCAAAACTGGGTCAATCAGCAAAATTGAAGCTGTCTCAAACTAATGAGTCCCCCAACTGTATTTTGAAATTGCTTGACCTTCCTTTGCTAGCTAGAACTTGCTTCTCCTTCAAGAATACTTCACTGCCTGTGCCTTTGTCAAGCAGTGGCTAATTTTCTCTGCTATAGCAATGCTGAACCAGGGACAGTTATCTTGGCCCAGCCCTCAAACCTTTTCAGGACTCTTGTACTCAAAGTCTTCCAGTTTTGAAGTTCACATGATCAGATCACATGAGTTGCACCCATCCCCTGACTCTAACTCTGCATGGAGACTGTATCACTGAGCTCTGTCACTACCTTACATACCAGCTCTGTATTCGTAATGATTTGAATTTTAAATAGGTAGCTTTTTTAAAAAGTACCTGATTTCTTAGACTCTTGGATTCCTCTTTTCCAAAAATCTAGTTTGTTCGCCCACCTTAGCCATCAATTCCAATGTCATATAATTAACTGCTTCTAAAATTATTAACTTTAAGAATATAAAATTTTATGTATTTTTGGATTGTTATGTGATGTTATATGTATACTATATTATATCCAATCATGGTAAATATATTTATGCTTTCAAGCATTTAACATTTTTGGGAAAAGCATCCAGAAGTTCTTGTAGTTTTTGTAGTATAAAGAAATTCACAATAAATAAACATTATCTGTAGTCAGCCTATTTTGCAATAACTTCAGAACTTGTTACTTGTATTTAGGTATAAACCAGAACCTGTCAGCCCACCTGTCCCAGTCACTTCTTCTCTAATTTCCTCCCCTGCCTCTGGTAACCACAAGTACATTTTTAACTTCCATGTGATCTATTTTTTTTTCAGGCTTCTATTTGAGTTGAGACCATGTGATATTTCACTATATGCTCTTGGTTTATGTCATTTACTGACCTTCAGTTACATCCATGATGTGGCAAGTGATTTAATCATTTCTGGCTCAGTAATATTCCAGTGAGCGTATGGATTACATTAAAAAAAATCCATTCCTCAATTGATACACATTTGGTTGCCTCCACATTGGAGTGAAAATATATCTTCAGCAGGTGTGTTTATTTTCCTTGGATTCACAAATTCAAAAATCTCTTTTGGATTTACATCACAATCATGCTAATTGATTCAACTAATAGTCATTGCCACTTTTACAGAAGACCCTTCCATTTTAGTAGTCTGATCTCTTCATTCTCTTAAACAATTATTCCTAAATTTTCCATCTTCACTTTCCCAGAATGTTGATCCTGCTCTTCATACACTGGTGGTAATCTTTGTTCTTGTCTCTTGGAAAACCTGTTCTTTTGCATATAAGATCTTAACTAATAAAACTCACATACTTGTGCCATTTCTTCCAACCTACTGCACATATACTCCCACGCTCCATCTTCTCTCCTCTTTCTGGGGAAGATTGTGCTCCTACATCCAGTTCTCTCCCCCAAACCCTAAGAGTTAAGCATCTGTCCAAATTGTTCAGCAGTTTCCTTTCTCACCTGCGACATCCATTTTCCCTCTCCACTGTGTCATCCCACCAATATACAGAAAATGAATCTTTTGACTTGCATTAAAAAAAAATCTCTGAGTTTTCTATCCTTCTTCCAGAACCCCTCTGCTTTCTCAGAATTTCATTCAAGCAGAAATTCCTTTGAAAAAATATATATGCTTGTAATCTCTATTCCCTTCTAATTGTTCTTTCTCTCCAATCTAATTGTAATATACTTTCCTCCCCCTTCCAGACTGTCAAGGTCACCACTGATTGCTGGCTGTCAAACCAATGATTAATTCTGAGCGCATCATATTTGATTCATGAACATTGCTTGACAGACAATGGTCTCTTTGACCTTCTTCAAACCTCTTCATGTTTCTAAACTATTCTCTGATTTCCTCCTGTCTTCTTTGCTATACCCTTTCTCTCTTGTCTGTATTTATAAGATTGTCCCAGTTGTCTTTATAGATGTCTTTGTTTTCTAGATACTCTCACATCCCTGGTAACATCATCCAGTCTTATATCTTAAATAAAAAAACTATTTCCCTAGATCATTAACAAAACATTTGGCCTTGGCTGCCATGCCAAAGACTAATTCTCACTGGGTTTCTCCCTTAGTACCCTGAGTCTCAATAAGTGGAGGCTTCATTTTTTCAGCTGCATCGGCCAAACATGGTGGATTTAATCTGGGTGTTCCGTGTGAGTGGCAGGAACCCAAGTATAAAGACCACCATAAGCCATTTTCCAGGCACATCAGCAAGATGTTGCATTGAAAGCAAAGGATCCAGGACTTCAGCTGGAACTCTGATATGAGTTGGGGACATTCTAAGAGGTGGCTTAACCTGCTGCTCTACATTGCCCGTTTCTTTACTTAATGTCTTTGTGTCATTAGTGGCACTTGTTCTGAAGTTGTATAATGGCTTGACCTTCACAGTGAGCTATAATATGCTGTCTGGCAGCAAATAGTTCTCCCAAGGTAATCAGCACCTTCATTACTTTACAACACACAGATCCTACATTGGTGGTCCTTATTTAGCTTCTAAAAGTAAAGGAATGTCTAGATCCTTTCTGTCACATGTTCTAGTCATCACTCTACTCTGATGGACTAAATTCCATTAATGTGCTACTGCCAAGTCTTCCAGGACATCTGTTTCAGCAGGGATTGACTTTCCATGGTGATTTCAGCAGGTTGCAAGTCACCAGTGTGCCCTACAATTGCTTTCGAGGACTCAGATTGTCACCTTCAGTTATGCGCAACACAGTAGTCATGTGACATGTCCAATTAAGAGTTGGAGATCATGTTCTACACTTCTGTTCAAAATTCTCCCAAAGCTTATATCCCACAAAGAGTAAAAGTCAATTTAGAATGTTTCATGCAGTCCTGCATTATCACACATCAAATGTCATCATGCAAATCAATCACCCTTGAAGCATGCTGTACTGAGATTCCCACTCAGCAGGACTGGGCAGAGGGCCTAACACTCTGTTTCTGAGAAGTGAGTAGTAAGACCTTATTTTAATCTGTCTTTTTTCTACCGCCTGACCCTGTGCCTCTTTTACCATGTTATAGAACTGTTACCCGCTGTTTTCTGGACCTACATTGATCTCCTTTATCTGCTTGGAGTACCCAGGAATGTGTCTACCTCATACCTGTGCGCTTGATGATTCTTTTTCTGTAACACTTCATCCAGATACTCTATTTAGCATCACCACTATTACCACCCCATCCACACTCCTTCCCTTGCATTGATATTATTCTAGTATCAATTCCTTGGTTAAGACTTCCTTTTCTATATCATGTAATAATAGACCATTTTCCTTTTCTATGCTCCCCATCTCCCATACCTACTCCATTTTTCCTCTAACATTTTATTATAGAACCCACAACACAGGTATTTTTCTCTGTATTTAACTGTCTGCTAATCCCACCAGAATGTCAGCCATGTGGAAGCGCTTGTTTTCATTTCTGTTCACCTCACTAATATACTTCTTGGTACATAGAAAATACTCAATCTCAATTAATGATTGTAGAAGAAATAATGCCAGTGCGATAGGCCTACATTCAGAACTCTACTAACGTCACCTGCTAAACTGAAAGTAAGGAGAAAGGTACCCTCCTTCACTGTTGGTGAGTTTGTAGGCCAGTGTAACCACTATAGAAATCAGAATGGAGTGTGCTATGAGATCTGAGAATAAACCTGCCTTATGACCCAGCTATTCCGCTTCTGGGAATATTTCAAAAGAAATAAAATCTGCATATGAGAAAGGGATCTGTAATCCTATATTTACAGTAGCACAATCTACAATAGAAAAGTCATGAAAACAACCGAAATGCCCATCAAAAGAGGAGTGGATAAAGAAACTAGTACATCTATTTCGTGGAATATTACTCAGCCATTATAAAAATGACCATTTTGTAACCACATGGCTTTTTAAAAATTTATTATTATTTAATGATACAGGTCAATAGGCTCCTGGGATTTCCCTTGTGCCCACCCCAAGTCCTCCCCCACCGAGTTCCCCTAAAGTATAGTTCTTCATACACAGTCATATTGTCCATCATTGTAAGCATGGACAATGGCACAGAGTCCAGCATTCTATTGTCAAGATACAGTAAACAGTTTCATTGTAAGTCCATCTTTGTCTGGAAGTGGAGATGAATAGTACATTGTATCCTCACATCTGGATATGAAAGTCTCCATTTTACAATTACTGTACATCCCCTTAAATGAAAAGCCACAAAATAAAATCAACAGGAAGGAAATAGAAATTTTTTAACATATTTTTATTGCATTTCCTTTTTTTAGAACTAATTACATTGCATTATGTGATACAGTTTTTAATGCACTGGGATTCCCCCCGCGCCTCCCCACACCCTCCCCTCATGGTGGATTGCTCCACCTTGTTGCATTTCCATAGTTCAAATTCATTTGACATTCTTTCATTGGAGGTATTTACCAAGCATAAAGTCCAGCATCTTATTGTCCTGGTAAGTTCAATGGTTTCTTGGTGAGACCATCTCTGGTCTGAAGGTAGAGCCGGCAGAGTATCATTCCAATCAATTAAAAGTCCCAACATAATATTTCCAACCATTTACAACATTATGGCATTAATTGACATGGTATTGATTAACCAATACGTTAATAGGAAAATGCAGGTTCTCAACCACAACCTGTGACTTCTTCATAGACATTTCAATTTTGGTTTATATTCAACCGTATTCTATGCACCTTAAAATGGCTTAGATTGCTATTCAGCTGACATGCTACTCTATGACTAATGTGTCGCTGAAGAAATGAAAAAGAAAATCAAGAACATTCTTGAAGAAAATGATGCTACTGTATGATCTATGAACCATTGAGGAATTTAAACAGAAGAAATTGCTTTGAAGAGATGAAACTAAGAAAAACATCAAAAATCCATGAGATATAGTTTGTTGATTTTTGTTGGTGAAATATGTCTCTTCCAGACAACAAATAGATGGGTTTTGTTTTTTAATCTAGTCTACATGTGGTTTGATTGAGCTTAAGCCATTTACATTCGGGGTTAATATGTATGGATGGTAATTTTGGTCCTGTCATTTTAGGAATGGGTTGTTTATTGATTTAGTTTTCTGTTATCATTTTACTGGGATGTTCTTTACATTTGCCTTTGGCTTTGTTGGGTGCTATTCCTCTTCTCTGTCAAGAGAACATCTTGAAGTATCCTTTGTAGGGCAGGTTTTGAAGAGGCAAATTCTTTTAACTTTTTTTTTTACTGTGGAAGAATTTTATTTCATTTTCAAAGACAAAAGAAAGCTTTGCTAGGTATGCTGTCCTGGGCCGACAGTTTTTTGGTTTTAGAATCTGGAATATGTCACTCCATTCTCTTCTTGACTGTCAAGTTTCCTGTGAGAGGTCTCTTGTGAGTTTTAATTGGCGTCCCTTTATATATCAATTGATTTTTTTCATGTGCACATTTAAGGATCTTTTCCTTATGTTCTATTGAAGAGAGCATGATGATCATGTGTCGTGGTGAAGTTTGCTTTTGATCAAACCTGTTGGGAGTTCTGTGCCCCTCCTGGATGTTGTTTCCCAATTCTTTCTCTAGGAAAAATTTCCCTTAGTTCACATTAAATACATTTGCAAAACCAGTTTCTCTTTCTGCACCTTCTGGGACTCCCGTAACTCTTATATTTGGCCTCTTAATAGTATCTTTCACATCTTGAATATTTTTTTTTTTGGTCTGATCCATCTCTGCTTCCAGCCTTTGTTTGCTTCCCCCTGGTGACAGGAAATAGCTTCCAATTCTGAGGTTCTTTCTTCTGTTTGCTTCATTCTATTTTGGAGACTCTCGACTGTACTTTAATTTGCTCTACTGTGTTCTTAATGTCTGATGTATCAGCCTTTATTTGTTTTATTGCTTCTATTTCTTGTGTAACATTTCTTAAATTCTTTAAACTCTTGTATGTGCTTCTCATTGTTGATCAGAAGCTTTATAATGAGTTTTCTGAATTTTGTGTCCCCATTTTCTCGATGTCTTCCTCAGTTAACTCTGAGGTTGGCATAGGGTTTTGCTCCTTTGCAGGATAGTCTTCAGTAATATTCATTTTGCCTGTGTGTCTTCTTTTGCTCTTGGTCATTGTACTTCTAGTTAGCAAAGTCTTCTCCTTGGGGCAGGTTTCTAAGCTATGTTACCCATAGGTCTACAATTAGATTTTACTTATTGCAGTTGGTACCTAGCTCTTTGCTTGCAGCCAATTGTGCCTCTTCCTCCAGTCTGGGTTCTTAAGTTAGATTTCCAACGTGGTCTCTAGCCCAGCTCCTGGCTCACCACTCTCCACCTACCGTGATATCTTGCTGAGGTTGCACTGTTGTCTCTGCAACCTTTCTCCCACTTCCTGTTGGAGCAGGTCCCAGAATTAGGGAGACAACAGGTGTCCTACATAGCTATGTTGTTGGTGGCGCTGATCTTGCTGGAACCTGTTGGCCGTTAGGTCTGAGAGCCACACGGACCTATTTTGATCTGTACAGTGCCACAGTCAGTATTATTTTCCTGTGGGACCAGTGTAATCCATTGAATTCAGTGAGATCTCGCGTGCTCAGCATATGCTCAGTTCACTGCTGCCCCTGCAGTCCTAAAACTTTTGCCAAACTGTATAAAATAGTGCCCAACGTGCCACTACTAGAGTTCTTGATCTGCTGGCCATCAGGTCTGAGGGCTACCAAGACCTGTCTTTGATGGAACCTGTAGAATGCCATATTGCTACAGTTCACTGAGTCAGAAATAACACTCCAAGCTCAGCGTATGCTCAGTCCTTTCCCTTGCCTTTGCTTCCTTAAGCAAAATTGTGCCCAATTTGGCTCTAGGGGGCTGCCTGGGCTGTGAAATCCACCCTGTTTCTGCACTGCCTGTCTGGGGACTGCCGCTCTGTCTCTGCTCCTGGTCAAATCAAACAGACCAGCAGGACTGACAGTTCTTTGGGTTCACCTGCCAAGCTCCCAGTGACAGTCCCTTCCCACCTGGTTGCTGGTGGAGTTCAGATTGCTGTTAGGTGAATGCTTCTGGAGTATCAGTCACTGCAACACCACACCATTGTTTTCACTGCTTTCCTGTGTCTGCCAGTCTCCAAATACCCCTCTGCTGTTGTTCTGTCCTCTCCTATTTCTTGGAATGTGTCCTCTCTGCTTCATCCTGATTAAATGTTTCTCCATCTGTTTAAATGTGTCCTTACCCTCTTCTGACATCTTGATTCCTCCCACACGGCCTTTTCAATATTGTTTTTGCTACATATCAGGGGGTGTGACATTTTAGTTTTTATAATCATTTCTTCAAAAACATTTTTCTTATTCCTTCACTGACTCATGGATCATATAGTAGGATAATTTTCTTCTAAAAGAGTTTTTGATTTTCTTTTTCATTCCTTCATTGACACATTGCTCATTCAGTAGCATGTTATTTACTTTGATGTTGTTAATTTTCTGTTTATTAGTTTTGTTGATTTTGTTTTATGACTTTTTATTTAAGGGAATGTATAATAACTGTGTAATAGTGACGATCACATCCAGATATGAAACTACAATGCAGTATGTATGTCTCCTTTCAAATCAAAGATGGACTCCCAATGAAACTGTTAAATATATCTTGACAATAGGATGCTGGACTCTGCCATTGTTCATACCTACAATATCAGGATACATGTAAAAAGCCAAATGATGGACTTATGACTGTTTATTAAGGACTGTACTATTATAATAATGTAGGGGAAATCACTAGAGTTTTGGGAGGGAAATCCCAGAACCTATGGGACTGTATCATCAAGTAATAAAACAAATAAATAAAAAAAGATATACAGGAAAAAAATCAGTTCCATTTTTCAAATCATGCTTTTCCTACTCATGCAGAAGATCCTGTGCTGACTGAGAGAGAAACAGTTTGTTCTAGTTTAATTAGGATAGTTCAGTGCAGGTGGTTCTCTCAATAGCAAATCAGAGCTCCTCTACTTAGTGCTCAATTTATATGGATTTCTTAGCAAGGAAAGTGTTAGATAGTAACAGGATCTACCTTCAAGTGAGACAGAACAATTAAGAGCAAGCACAGCCTGAGACGCTAATGGGATCTATTTAAAGTTATAGATTGTAAGGAATGTTTTTCAACATGGCACAGGCTCTCCTAGAAGGCAGTTATTAAATATATGGATTCCTGTCAAAGATATTGTAAAAGAAAGTTGGCCTTTTGTGCAATGTTAACCTGGCAGTCTTCTGAGGTCTTTTCTGCCTGCACAAATTAAAAATCAATGACAGGGACTGGAAAGCTGCCGTGTGAGATGTGCAAGACTAGTGGCTTGAAAAAGAATCTGCTGTCACATCTTACATGTTATAGTTATCAGCTTTGTGAGCCTCCAGTGAGATTTTGCAGGTGAGAAGATTATTATTTATGTGTGGATTGCCTGGCATGGATTTCTAAGAGAAATTAGCTAAGATCTTGGAAACTGAACCAAAGTATATTTGATCATCACTACTAATTTTTGCAGCTTAATCACTGTTCAGCTGTGTTTGACTTAAGAGCCACATACTGAAAATTTCATACTAGCAAGTACACTAAGATATTCTCTATTGTAAATTAAAAAGATATTTTTTAGAAAACAGAATAAATGATGGTGCAATAAATATTTGAGAATATAGTAAATATTTGGTTTACAACTTCAAATTCATTAGCTCCCGATTTTAGCAGACTATCAAGAGTTAAAACTATTCTGTTTTTACTTTGTTGTTTTCTGAATGTGTCACAATTTTAAGCTAATGAAAGGGAATGTCAAGTAATGCAGCTTCTTTTATAAATCCATCACAGGAATTCTTCCAGTTATTTTTTTAGGACTATCTTGTGATTAGGTTTATGGTTCTCACTATTTATCAGTGCTTTGCATATATTATCATATTTCATCTTGATAAAAATTGTGTGAGGTAGGAATTCTTATCACAGAACTTCCAAGGCCTAGACATTTCAAAAAACTAGTCCTGTATTTTTAAAAACGAGCTAGATTCTAACCCAAGTAGGTATGCCTGAGAAACTCAGCCTTTTACTTCCTGTTATTTTCCAGATTTGTAAAATAAGACCCAGAAAGCCAATTGGCGTGAAAACCCTCCCTTTAATCTTTGCCCTATTCATTTTACTTCATAGCATGAGTAATAATGAAAGTAATTTTGTTTAACCATGATTTATTTCTTTTTTAAAGTTTTCTGTTTTATATTCCTTACCAGACACTACATATCTCCAGTAACTGTTTCTCAATGTCAGTTCTTAGCGCAGCACCAGCTACATAATTGATACTTAGCAAATATTTGAAGATGAATAAGTTAGTGAATGAGTACAACTGCATGGTTTTATTACTGGGAATCTGGTTGGAGTAAAGAAAGTTTCTCTGGAATGGTACTGTATAGAAAGAGGTGGTGAGGCATGGAAAACTCTGGCCTCTAGAACTGAGATGTAAACTACAAATTTCTATATACTATTCATCTAGAAATAAGATCTCTTTTCAATAGTAAACAATCTAAAGAGGGAAGAAAAACTCTTCCAAGAGCCATGAAGTTAGTATACTTAGTCTGGCACTCAAATTCACTTGCATCTTATAATTACCTAATCAACCTTAAAATGTGCACCTACATCTACTCCTTCATGTGCCCATTCACCTACCCCAACTGTCCAACTCACCACCCACTCCACTATTACACTAATTAAAGGACATGTTCAATTTTCAGGATCCAGTGGCTCTTGAGGAAACTAAGAAAAATATTACAGAATTAACATCTGGACCCTGGGAAAATGGAATTAATACCATATAATACAGTAATATAATATGTAATATAGGAAAAGAAGCTAGAGGACATTACCAACCTCTCAAGGACATTCACTTCCTTAAAGGCATCCTTTGTACCCAGGGTTTATGTCAGCATCATCAGTTCTCCAAATGATGTTTTGGTGAATGCAGACATTACTAGGCTGACCCTAGAAACCTTAATATTGGCAGGTAAAGGGCATTGTGTGAAAACATAGACAATAATGCTGAAACCTGTGGCAAATTTTTTTGAAGTCAAAACATCCTCTACAGCAATATTTTAGAGGCTGCCTCCTAAACAGCAAACTCAGACTTGGTGTCTGATGTGTCTGAGGGGCATGGAGCAAAAGCATGTACCCTTATGGCTCATGCTTGACACTCATTCTTTCTGTCTGTAATTATTTACTGAAGGCCAATCATGTGATTTTGTTAGGCTAGACCTGAGAGGGATGTTAAGCAGCACACTGAATAGTTCTCTCACAGAGGTTGGCGGGGCCTGAATTGCTTTTGTCTAAGTTTATAAACAGCAGCCTGGAGTAAGTCACTTTAAGTTTTTCATACAAAGGAAAAAGTTTCTCTAAGCCTTTTTTTTTTTGTAGTTACTTCTAAATGATGGTTACAGAAAAAATAAGATGTAAGTAAAAATGTTCACATTGGAAATAGAAACAGACATTGGTAGGAATCTTATTTGTTGACAAGATTAACTCTCATCTCTAGACAGCTTCGCATAATCACAGTAAAAAGATAAAATTTTAATCTAAAAGCAAATGCAGTATTGAGAGTGCCCTGAGTTATTTCAAAGACTTGGATAACCTGAATGATACTTGTAATGGGATTTGCATTTGTCTTTTTGTTTGTAATTCCTTAACCCTTTTTGAATAAAAGAGTAATGTGTGTGCTTACAGCTTTAGAAATCTATTAGAATTTATCTGGGAGACACACTACAGAGTCTTTTATATTCTTTCTGCAGTATACCAAGTCATTTCAAATACTTTCTTTAAATCCATATAATACATAGTTTTGCTGAAACCTGTATGCTGAGGTCAAAGGCCAAAAAGGACTTGCACCTGACAAGACAGTGGAGGCTATTCATGGTAAAACATGGCCGGTACCTTCTGAATGCCTGCTGGGGACTCCAGAACATTGTTCTCTGTTCCATTGCTTCGGTTGATCATCCGCCACATTTGGGAATACATGTTGTCCCTCTCGAAAGGGTTCAGTCCCTTCATGCGTACGTGCTCATACACTGCAGAGTCCAGCACTGTGCCATAAGGGATTTCTGTTTGCTTGGAAAGGTCCTGGAGAGACCTTAATCATTGGGCAAGAAGAGAGACACAAGAAAAAGCACTGAATATTCTCAAGTGGCAAAAAAGAAAAAGGCAACATATGGGAGGACAGATGTCAAATGGCTTCTTGTAGTTTGCCGTTTCTTAACATTGAAAAGTAACGTAGAAAAAGAACTTCCACCCAGGTATATGGCACATCAGGAGAAGATGAAATCATTATTGCAGCAAAGATGAAAATTCCTACGGATAATGCAAGTTTTCTGTGACCTTTCATTAGGACAATAATGTAACCATTGCATCAAAATGGAAACAACAGCTAAATAATACAAGAACTTTAATAGTTTTTAAAATGTTTTCAACATATGGTAACCATTGCACTAAATCACATTACATATTTTTTATAAAATAATTGTATTTTACATGAATAGGTTTTGAGGTCAGGTATAGCCTAAAGTTATGTATGAGTGATAGTAGTTGTTATTTATTGAGTAGATACTATATACATATCAGCTAGCTGACAATATTGACAGCATCACATCACATTCAGAACTATTTCAATCCCTATTTTAGGTAAGAAAATTCTGTTTGAGAGTAAGTGATTTGAATAGAATATTGCAATCAGGGACTGAGTTTTAATTCAGATGTAGATACATCCAAAGGCCAAAGTGTTTACACTGAGGGGCTTGGTGCTGACTTCTATTTGTATTTAAATGGAATAAATTTCTTCTTGACGCTCAACATGTTTTCAGATTTCTCTCTCTCTCTCTCTCTCTCTCTCTCTCTCTCTCTCTTACTGAAGGATTTTCAACTCAGTCTTTGAGTTAGGGATCATAGTTATTATTTTCATGTTATCCATCTCTGAACTGGTGGTCAGTTTTCTTAAATTTCAGTGTCTGAGTCCATCTGTCGATAAATTCTATCCCAGAAACCAAATTACTAGTCTAATGACTGATGTTTAAGAACAAGTATATGTTTTTGGCATTCTGCCCAAAATCAGATGCTGGCAAGCTGCAAACTTGCTGCTGCCTGGGAGTGGGAGCAGATGCTTTGAGACACGGTACCATATTTGAACAAGAATAAATGCCCACAGCACTCCACAGCCATGCATCCTAAATCTCATATAATGGATGTCTCTGACCTTGGTCTGTGTCTAGATGGGGTCTGCCGGTGATTTCCTTAGGGTTTTTATCTCTAGCACTGGGAATATTCTCGTAGTTCACCAGTCTCCCCCATAAGCAAAACTGTGTTGCAAACAATAAATTATGTACTGTGGTTAGAGAAGTAATTTTGCCAATTTCAAATAGCCACTTTTAGCAAAGAAAGTTTGCAACTTGTTGGGAATATGTCTTTTACTATATGGAAAATACTAGAATAATGTATATATGTGCTACAGATATGGTTAAAATGATGTACTATCTGATGAGAGGAATTTTCTGTAATATTTTACAATCACTGAACTAATTATACCACTCAAAAGAATTATAGAAATGAATGATTGAAGACACGAGAAGTAATAAAAGTGAGCTATCTGTAGCTAGGGCGCAATTTAATACCAGAGTGACAAGGTATTTACCACTAGAACATGCTACAATCTTAGTAATAGCATAGCAAGATCAATTTTTTTTGAGAGAAAAACTTACTGCTATGTAAGTAGTAGGAGTACAAAATACTCACATCTCATAATTAATCAACATTATGCGGTAGTAGTATTCAAATGCTAACATTTTAAACATTCTCTAGTGTTCAGGGGCAGATGCTCACTAAGCGGTAACACAAGGGGCAGGATTGAGACTTCTCAATACAGGTTCTAATGGGCCATGGGCCACAGTCAGTCTATTGCTGTGAACTCAGCATCAAAGTCAGCTAGTGGTACAGCACTATATAGAATCTGAAGGTCTAGGTTGGTAAGACTGGTGTTATGGTCCACCAGAAACCCCAGACATGTAAGATTGGTCTTTTGCTGATTGGCAGTTCGGGGAAGCCATCTTGGGTTATAAGCATTTGAAGACTTCAGTTTGTTGGACGTTACACTGTAGGCTACAGCCACACTTCTATGCAAACATTTTTAATGCATGTCTACCTTGCCCAAATATTCTCAGCTGAGTCTCTGTAACTATAGTTTCTGTATTCATGAATTCAAATTTGGATTATAAACATTGCTGAAAAAAATTGTGAGTATAATACACGTGTACACACACATTTTTTTTCTTTGCCTTATGCCTTAACAATTGAGGATATCAATGATTTACGCTGCATTTACTGTGTATGAAGTATTTATGAGTGATCTGGATGTAATTTAAATCATGGAGATTTACCACGTAAAGGCAAATACTGTGTGGTTGCTCATGAGGCATTTCAACATCTATGGATTTTGATATGCCTGGGGACTCCTGAAATTGATTTCTCATGGATAAGAAGGGACAATGGTATTGTCAAATAACTTTTGCTTCCCTTTAGCTTTGCAGCAAAAGAAAACAAATTAAATGTTGATGTCTCTAATGTAATGATGTTTCTGTGACAAACCTTCACCTTAAATATTAACACAAATATATAACTGTGACACAGTTTAGTAGCTGAAACTGTTTTGTACACAGCGGATTTTAGAAAAATATCTTAATGTATTGTCTATGTGAGATTCCTGATATCAGAGAGAAGCAGTTTATTTTCAAGATACTTCAAGTTTAGAATAGCAGATCATTTTGTAATTTACAACAAAGGCATGCTCCGTCTAGTAGTTGCTGATATGAAGTTTAGGCTATAAATTTGCTTTGAGACAGGACTGCAATAAAAATTACGGGCAGTCTGATTCACAGCCATTCCATTCTAGCACACTCCTATAGCACCAAAGGTTGCAAAAATAAAGTGATGCAGACAAAATGAAGTGAACACAAATAGTTTATTACAGAAAAAGGAGACTGCTTTAGGCATTCACAGTGCCAAAGCGAGTACCTGTTATTTGCGGCCATTTTATTATTTTCACGCTAATAGGATTTTTTTTTAAAAGATTTATTTATTTTATTGCAAAGTCAGATATACATAGAGGAGGAGAGACAGAGAGGAAGATCTTCCATCCGATGATTCACTCCCCAAGTGAGCCGCAATGGACCGGTACGCCGATCCGAAGCCAGGAACCTGGAACCCCTTCCGGAGATCCCACGCAGGTGCAGGGTCCCAATGCATTGGGCCGTCCTCAACTGCTTTCCCAGGCCACAAGCAGGGAGCTGGATGGGAAGTGGAGCTGCCGGGATTAGAACCGGCGCCCATATGGGATCCCGGGCGTTCAAGGCGAGGACTTTGGCCGCTAGGCCACGCCACCGGGCCCACGCTAATAGGATTTTAGAGCAGAAGATTCAGAAATTCTCTCGGCTAGGTTATTCCCTAAAAGAGCTCTACTAGGTTGTCTCCAAGTGATAATCTTTACTTAAAAGGTATCTGAAGATCAAGATTTGAATGAATATCAGTCATTCCTGTGTATGGTGCAAACTACTCCTAGAATCATTAATAAGGATTTAATGTATATAAAGTAACACACCTTGGCAAATATTAACATTTTTGAATAATGTTAGTTGCTTGGAGTCACAGAAAATATGGAAAAAATCTAGAGCACTCTAAGAAAAGTCATCTGTGAACATACTTTATGAACATTTCTGAGCCACATATCCCACCTATGAGAGTATATCAGAAAATGTGTGGGAAATGCAATTAAAAGGTGTTTATTTTGCTGTAAACTTTTTTAATCCATGAAAAATCAGGATTTTCAGAAGTATCATAAAATTGCGTTCTGAATAAATAATGTATTTATTTACCACTTTTTGTAGCAGAATAAGCTTTAGTTACAGGTCCTTTTTCTGTGATCTTCTTTAAGGACAGTAAATAGAGAACTCAGTGAATGGTCACTGTATGAATCTACTAAACTTAAGATCTTTTTTCAATCTCACTTGTGTAAACAAAGTTAACAGTATCTACAGTTTTATTATTTTTTTGTTTTTACTTTCATTTCATTTTATGACCCAGTTTCATAGGCTCTGGGATTCCCCCAACCCCAGCATGCCCTCCCCCCATGGTATATTCCTCCACTTTGTTGCAGTATTACAGTTCAAATCCAGTCATGATTCCTTCATTGCAAGCATGTGCCATGCATAGAGTCCAGCATCTTATTGTCCAGATAAATTCAACAGTTTCTTGGGGAGACCATCTCTGGTCTGAAAGCAGAGCTGGCAGATTATCATCTCCTCCAATGAAAAGCCACAACATAACATCAACAACAATTTACAACACTGTGGAGTTAATTGACATGGTATTGAGTGACCAATATGTTAGAAAATGCAAGTTCTTAACCACATCCTGTGACTACTTCATTGACATTTCAATATTAGTTTATACACAACCAGCTGCTATACACCTTGAAATGGCTATAGGATACTATTCAGCTGTCTCATGTCTATTTTAATTTTTATATTTAGCAGTTTATAGTATTGAATCATAATTTTTACTGAACTTGGCGAATTTTAGGATAGTTCAAACTGGGTTATAACTCTAACAAGGCATATGTCAACAATTGAGTTGCAGAACAGTTTTAGGAGGGGTGTGCAGAGAAATCTTCAATACCTTAGTGAGGAGTAACTAATCTTTGTATCCTATCTAGTAAGCTATACATGAGTCCAAGCTGACCGTTCCTGTCTGGTTCTATGCTTTTCTTATTGGTCTCTGTCTAACTAATTTTTGGGGGGAGAGTGGGACTCTTCTTTAATCTCACTTGTGTAAACAAAGTTAAAAATAAGTATCTACAGTTTTAAGTGGTGAGTCAAAAATTGTACAAATCAACCTTACTGCATCAATAATTTAGTCCTATTTTTTAATTCTCTGGACTGCCCTGTAAAATTAGCATCAACTTATGGATACCAAAAAATGCTGAGGACTCATAGATAGGTGGTATTAGTTATATGTGTGAATGTCACAAGTAAGTTGTGTATAAATTAAGGCATTTTTGCAAATATGAAATATAGAAATTATGCTGGTTTAAAATGATTTTCACAAGAATAAACTCATGCAAGCATTTGGAACTATTTTTATAAAAGTGACCACTGGATATTATATAAATGATAGTAGTTGTTTTGGTATTAGGCAGATTAGATTTGAAAGTAAATCAGATCAGTTATTTTTGAGCTATGTGAGGTTATATAATAATGGAGATCTTAGTTTCTTCATCTACAACATATAGAGAATAACAGTGTTTCTCCAGGAGTAAGGATGAGAAAATTTGTCACAACAGCACTTAATCAAGTTATCTGGCAATTACAGGAAGATTGACGAAGTTAATTCTTCTACAATCATCTATTAGGAATCAGTGATTCTGAATTGTCTGTGTCTTAGTAGATATTTTTCTCCTGGAAGAGACATCAAGGCTTTTAAAAAATATTGTTAAAGAGAACTTTCATACATTAGAGTGGAATTAACCAATGTATGATTCCATTCTAAGTATGAGATTTTGTGAATCTATAATACCAAATGCTTATAATTTTCTTTTTAGCAAACCTTATAGGTCATTTTTGCTCAAAATACTTTTATTTCTAAAATCATCAACTACTTCAATACATATCTAATTGCTCTATTGTGAGCTTTTACTCATGTTTTTAGCCTATTTTCCATTGACAAAAGAGTAGATGTTACTCAAACAAAAGTTAGAAGTTCGTAACTTTCATAAATATTTGTGCTACACATCCATCTTTTTTTAAAGTATCCTGCTTACGGAGAATGTTCATGAACAAATGCCAAGAGTGAGCTAAAAGCTCTGGCTCTGGAGAATTCTAAGTCTGATCTTATTTTCTGTGAATGGAACAAGTTGACTTAAGTGATCACATCAAAAGATTTCTCCTCAGAGGGAGAAAAATGAAATGTAACTGTCAGGATAGGCACTGGATACTTCATTGATCATCCTCTGACTATCCTCATCCCTTCCCAACAATTTTCCTCCTCTGTCACCGTCTGTCAGAGTAGGAAGATTGTTGCAACCCCTAACAGCTCATGGGAGGGGCCTGCCTTGTGTCCACCCCTGTGTATTGGTTGGGGCAATGGGAAGCCTTTGTACAGCGCCAAGATTTTAGGCATTAAAAATCATCCAACATTTAATACCTAAAAAACAACTACTATGCTAATGGTGTTCCTGGAGACTAAAGAAGCCAGGATCAAGGGTTGGGAAAAAGACTTGGGGATCTGAAAAAGGCAAGGAAAGTCAAGTATGTTGGTACATAGCGAATCGGGCAAGCTCTCAGTCTGCAAGCAAGGTTTTGCACACACGATGATTTATGTGTTACTCTTTGAATAAATTTGTCAAACTAGCAATTTCCCCCTACTGAACAAAGGGAACTTGTATGTCTATATTAAGTTATCTGGAGGTTTAGATTAGATATTGCATGTAAGACAATTTGCTTACTAATTAGCTCTGTAGAAGTTCTCAGTTACTGGTAGTTGCAATAATTATTGTTAATGTGAATACTGTACCCTCTGTTATGGTATCTGCAACTTTATTTTCTCTTCAGATTCATTCTCTTTCTTTTTTTTTTTTTAAAAAGATTTATTCATTTTTATTACAGCCAGATATACATAGAGGAGGAGAGACAGAGAGGAAGATCTTCCATCCGATGTTTCACTCCCCAAGTGAGCCGCAACGGACCGGTACGCCGATCCGAAGCCAGGAACCTGGAACCTCTTCCCAGTCTCCCATGCGGGCGCAGGGTCCCAAAGCTTTGGGCCGTCCTCGACTGCTTTCCCAGGCCACAAGCAGGGAGCTGGATGGGAAGTGGAGCTGCCGGGATTAGAACCGGCGCCCATATGGGATCCCGGGGCTTTCAAGGCGAGGACTTTGGCCGCTAGGCCACGCCACCGGGCCCCATTCTCTTTCTTATAGCAGATCATTCTTAGCATCTCTACCTCACTTTTAACCTGTAGTTAATCCCTGGGACTTCTAACTTCCAAATTTGCAAATTTGTCATGGTTTTTACAACGAGATTGCCAACATCTTCATCATTTCTACATACACACTATTTCTTAGTTTTTTTCCCTCTCTTCTCTTACCTGCCACTAGCCCATTCTCCAGTCTACAGCTAACACTGTATTTATAATGTGCAAAATGAATTATATTGCTGCCATTTTTAATATTTCTTACGGACACTCATGCCTTTAGAAAACTGGACAAATTTTTTAGACTTTAAGAGTTTCAAAAATTTTCTTTAAGTTTTTGTTTTTATTTCTGTTCTAGGAAACAACTTCTTTCTTATTAATGATACAGGTCAGACAAGTCATTTCTTCATTCCTAGATTTACTATATTCTTGTGCCTTGTAAGCTGTTTCTCAACAAAATATGCGTTCTGGTTTACCTGGCCAATTTCTTGCCTTCAACATCACATTCCACCAGCCTTTTGTCCATACATTTTAGCATTGTGAAAATTGTAAATTTTTTATTTTGCAATGCATTGCTAGTTCTTGTGACTTAAAAAAAAATTATCTTTGAACTCAGCATCTAGTTTGGAGTCTGCAAACAGTCAGCAATTACAAAGACTCATTTGTTGGTTTAATCTTTACTAGAAAAATACTTCTGTTTTGAAAAGTCAGCATTATCATTAAAATAACATTGTGTAAGGTAGACATTGTTAAATCAATTACCAGACATATGCATGATTTACCATGGACAGAAATATTTTTCAAGTGTTGTTTATAAGATGTTGTAATTATTTTCATTTTATTTGAAAGCTATGCACACATAAATACACACCCCCCCCATGATAGATCTTCTATCTGCTGGGTCACTCCTCAAATGCCTGAAGCAATAAAGAAATACAAATCCGTCTGAGTCTCACATGAGGTTGATTGGCATTCATGTACTTGAGCCACGATTTACTGCCTCATGAAATATATTATTACGAAGTGGATGGGAAATGGAAGAAGCAGTACTCTAGTCAATACATTGATATGGATGATGGTGATTCCATCTTGTCAAATGGCCACACTAGCTACAAGGATTTTATAGCTTAAAGATAAGAAAAAGCCTTCCCTCTTCCATCCACCTCGAGATCTGGAAATTTCCCACAATGAAATCAGCTGTGAAAGTTTTATCAGCCCTCTACTGAATTACTTGCCAAAACATTTTGTCATGTTTGTAAACTAAGGAAAAAATCCAGAAATAAGGCAAATGGAAGATCTTGATGAATAGAAATAAGAAAAAAATTGAAAAAGTTGAGGTTCTACCCATGGATCTGGCAATTGTAGGGCATGCAAAAAGTGGGATGTTTGTCCCTAAAAGGTTGAAAAGTTAACAAAGAAGAGATAAAAGAATCATTTGGTCCAATGGGTAATTTCCAAAAAAATAACAAGTTGGAACAGTGAAGAAAATTACTCAACTCCATGGGTGGAAGTGATTGAAAAATGTAAGTGAATTTATGAATTTCCAGCAGCTATAGAAGAGATGAAATCAGAGACTCACTAGGCACCCCAGGACAGAAGTTTGGCATGGTAGTTACATTGTTGCCTAAGACACCTGCATCCCATATCAGCATGCCTGAGTTCATGTCTCATCCTTGCTTCTGATTGGGGCTTCCAGAAAATGTGTACCCTGGGAGGCTGCAGTCATGGCCCAAGTAGATAAGTTAATAAGTTCTTGCAGCCTACGTAGAAGACAAAGATGGAGTTACTGAGTCCTGGCTTCAGCTTGGCCCAACCTTAGCTATTGATGCATTTGGAAAATAGACCAGCATGATGAAAGATTTCTAACTATCTGCACCTTTCAAAAAATAGATATAAAGTCGAAAGGACTAGTTACTTTTGGTAATCTTGAGTATGATTACAGAAAATAAAATTTGAATTGGCTTGACTTTAGCTAAAAGCAAGGAGAACATAGGCTCTACTCACAGAAGAATGGAAGAGACACCCTTGAAATGCTCCCCACCTTCATATTTAAAAGGTGGTCAATGGCCATGTGTCCTTTGAGAAACCACCTTCCTTAGTAGCATAAGCCTTATTCTTAGTCATGTTTTTTCCATCTCCTCATATAAAGTTTGAACATAAAGTTGAATGTATTGATGAGCTGAATAAGATTCCTTGTTGCCAGGAGAGAAGCTGGGTCTGTGGATTGTTAGATTCATACCTAAGGGCTCAGTGAGAGCTGCATTTAGTACCTGAGGGATGCTACTATTTAACAAAAGCAGGTTCAGGAAAAGAGGTCAATGTTCTTTCAGCCCAATAATATTAGGTTTCCTTATAAGAAAGCAATAAGGTCAAAGTCATTTTGATGGAAGAAAGAAACAGATTTCCCTTGTAGAATACATTTTGTAGCCAAGAGTGTACTTTAAGGGCAAGGTCCCTGGAAAGGAAGCCAGTTGCAGATCTCCCTGTTGGAGACAATGTGCCAGTCTGTAAGCATTTAGATCGGCCTTCTTCTCAGAGTGTCAGACTCTTTCTACTCAAGGTATAAAAGTCCTTGATGAGCAAGCTCAAGGTGAGGCCAAAACATTTGAGTGAGCTTTAACAGGTCAGAGGATTAGGACTGCTTCTTTTAGGGAAACAAGGGAGGATTGCTCAAACCTAGTCTAGGTATAGAGCATTGTATAAGAGGCACCATAGGAGGAGTTGGGTTTGCAACAGGGTTGGTGCTACACATGAATGAACCCCAGGTGATACAACCTTTCCCATCCTTCTCCCCTTTCCAGTCCTCACCGCTTCCAACGGTCTCCACTCCCTCTTACATGGTACAATAGAAGACATTAAAACAACTTCTACTCTGTGCATTCTATCCTTCGGAATGCCTGTTGGATGTTTGAGAACTATTTAAATACTTGTTAGGATTTCTCGTGTGTTTGGAATAGCCAGAGTGTGACAATATTCCCTGCTCCCTGTGTGCTGTATCACTAGCTGACGGGATTACACAGTATGTGATGCTGAAGCCTTTCCTGGCAAATTGATGAGTATTTTCTGCCTGCTTTCTCCTCTACAGTTAGTCAGGTGCTACCCATTCTCTGTGGTATAGAAAGAATGCTAACTAGTAAAATTTTAGTTGACATAGAAGAAATGCGTTCAAGAAAGATGTCCTAGACTACATCTCTTGCTCCTTCAGAGATTTGCATTTCCTAGACAAATTTAAAAGTTGGTTCAAATTTGTGGTACAATGCATTGCTTTTGGAAAATCTAAAGGAAGATGACAATATTTTTCTTTCTTACTTAGCATAAGAATACATAATAACAATGTTTGTTAGCTCCCTCCAAAGTAACAAGTCACACAAATACAAGAGAATAGTCATGACGTTAAGAAAAAAATTACTAACAATTATAATATCAGAATTTCAAGTTACTAGACACATGATAAGATTTGATTAGGTATCTTAAGGCACATAAGCCAGTCTCAGAAATTGACTTTATTTTTTAAGACATTTTAGTGACTTATAAAATGTAACATCAGCAAGTACTTACACATGCATAACCAAAAACCCTTATGTTTCAGAGCTGCTTCAAATTTATAATGTCTCCCCACCTATTCTGGTATAATATTTCTTTGTGTAACAAAACATCTTTTAACATTTTCAATTTTAGCCTTCTTGTTGAGTTAAATATTAAATTTACTCTTGACCCCAAGGCCTGTTACTTTTTCACACTGTTACTAAGACTTCTATATTTCAATTTTTATATAATTGAATGACCTTACAAATTAGTACTGTAATCTTTGAAGGTCCTGAGCTACTTTTATCTTGCTAGGTAACTCTAATTTTTTTCTTTATGTACACCAATGCTACATTCCAATTTACATTGGGCAGATTGTCCATCCTGAAATTATCTTCACCCCTAACTCTGAACTATCATAAAAACTCAGAGTTTGCTTTTTCCAGTAGTAAGTGAATTATTACATATTTGACCCTATTAGCCTTCATCTTACTGTTAATCACTTTGTGTAATTTGTTAAAGCTCTTTAAATTCTGAAAGTGTGGTTCTGGTCAATAATCACCCTACTCAATGTAAAGTCATTTGCATATTTAATGAGCCTACTCCCTATTCCATACCTCGAGTCAACACTGAAAATGTTCATTGGAATCAGGTCCAGTGCTGACTAATGGAAACATTTTACTCAATCTACCCTCCAAGGCTGACATTGAACATTGATCATTGCCTTACATATGACTTACTAACAAGTAATAGTATAATAATATACACCAATGCATGAAACAATGACCCAAGTAAAATGTGGTATGGATTCAAATGAGGAATTAATAAGTAATTTGTAAGCTTTTTTTTCTCCCCTAGCAAGTTTTGGGGGAGCTTAAAACATTTAATTATATCATGAAACTTTTCATTAGGGGGAAAAAGAAAAAGAAAACAGACATGAGTGACTAGAAATGACAGTCAGTAATTTAGTAGGTAATTAAAAGTCATATGAAACATTATTATCCAAGTAAGATTGAAAATCTTTGCACTATATGACTCCTCACTTAGGTAGAGTTTAAACGTCAAAGTTTTAAGGTAATAGTTAATAGTTGATGAATGAAGATGGAAGATTGACCCAATCATGGTGTCTCAAGGGGACCTTTGGGAAATGATTGGTTGCAGGGAGGTTGTTGGGATGGAGTCCCATGATCAAATCAGGAAATCATTACAGGGAGAAACTGAGTAGAGGGCGATGAAGAATGTGCTCCCCATGTCTGTGCTTCCCAGCTTGCCTTGTGATCATCCCGCCAATGTCTTACCACCCCATCATTGTATCCACTTACTCTAGACTGTGAACATCCAATGTGTAAGCCAATAAACCTTCCTTTCCACAAAGCTCTTCTAAGGTATTTTAAAGTAGCAAGACAAGCTGACAACTACATATGGTTTCAGAGGGGAAAAAAAACCCTCAGGAATCTGACTAAAGACCAACTGCTGACTTCATAAAATGGAGCATGAGGTCGAATTTCTAAGAATAATTTGAACTATCCAAATGCAAAAAAGATATTCTTTCTTCTCAGTGCCAGAGACTGTGGGATTCTCAAAAACATTTTGGTAGAGTGATTCAGGGAATGTTTGCTCTACTTCCATCCAGGTGATATTTCTTTTTTGAGGAATTCCAACTAAAGTTGGTAATAACTGTATATTCTGATGTTCAGATCAAGGTCTTCTTAAAGTCACATTGAGATTAATGCTGTTAGAGTTCATTTGCCAAAATATTCTCCCACCTCCAATTTAACAGCACATTTTGAGAGTTCTGTGGTGTCCCTTTCAGAAAAACATACTCTTTAGTTGGGAAGAAAGCACAGCCAGTTTAGCTACAGACTTTGTTCCTCCCTTGTTATTATCTGGGAACTTTTGGCTGTTTTCAAACCTCTTCACATCAGGGCTTGAGAAATGGGGGCCAAATTAGGGGTATGTGTATGTGGGTATGTAAGAAGAAGAAAGCCATTAAAACAGGAACGAGCTGGCGTGAATTGGCTCATGCCTCGCTGGGTGGGACACAAATATTAGTTACTCCTCACCATGGTGTTGAGGATTTTCCTGCACACCCCCCTCAAAAATAAAATGTTCTGCACCTTAAATGTCGACAAATGTGTTAGAGTTATAAGCCAGTCTAGATTATCCTAAAATCTGCCAAGATCAGCAAAATTATACTTCAACACAACAAATGGCTAAATACTAAAATGAAATAGACACGAGACAGCTGAATGGTACCTTATAGCCATTTTAAGGTATATAGCAACCGGTCCTGTATATAAACTAAAATTGAAATGTCAATGAGCTAATCATAGGTTGTGGTTAGGACTTGCTTTTTTTTTTTTAACATACTGGTTACTCAAAACCATGTCAATTCCATAATGTTGCAAATTGCTGTTAATGTTATATTGGGACTCTTAATTGACTGGGATGATATTCTACCAGCTCTAACTTCGGACCAGAAATGGTCTCCCCAAGAAACTGTTCAACCCATCTGGACAATAAGTAGCTGGACTCTATGCTTGGTATATGTTTGCAAGGAAAGAATCTTGATTGAATTTGAACTGTAATACTGCATCAAGGTGGAGGAATCCACCGGGGGGAGGGGCGTGGGGAGGGGGTGGGGGGATTCCCAGAGCCTATGAAACTGTCACATAATGCAAAATAATTAATAAAAAATAAATGGAATAGCTTGAAGAAGCCATGGAAGAGGAAATAGGACCAGAGGACTAATGGGGTCAAACAGGTGCTTAGTGGGGGCTAGGGGTCAGACACCAAATCAGCCTGTGAGATAGAGAAGCCTGGGAGAGAAAGGTTTAACTGGAAAATAGATACAGATCTATTTCATCTCTTACATTTAATATAGAATTGTTTTTATTAATGTGCCTGTGTGACAATGTTTGGTCAGTTTTCTCAGGCCTTGTTTTAATAAGATACAGCAATTATGTCAGTAAGTTTTATAGTATATAGTTACAGTAAGTATAGTTACTGGCACATTGAAAACATAATGCAAAGTATCAAAGAGACATAAAGGTATTTTAGAAAGTCCTTGGAAAAATGAAATTGGAAGATAAATTCATTTTAGAGCAAAATTTCTTAAATCTACACATCTGAGCTTTTAAAAAGTTCATTGAAAATGCTTATGAAAAAACTATGCATGGACTTGGAAAATTTTCATGGATGAAAGTAATTTTACCTTTCAATTTCATCTCTCTGTAGAGTAAGAAAGAAATAATTAACTTTTCAAAAACTGGGGAGCTGAAGTCCAATGAAGTGCAAACTTGCCAGATATGTTAATAGCAAAAGGAGACCAGAGGACTTGACCCTAAATCTGCAGTGTCCCTCACCAGTGCCTTGCTGAACTGCATTACCTTCCTGCTCTGCTCCTGCTCATTGCTACCACACTCTTCTCAAGTTAGGCTGCATATGGTGCATACTTCGTAAAACTGTCTCATATAGGCTAACCAAGCAGTGAACTCCCAGTCTTGGATTTTTCACTATATCTGTACAATTGCAGTAGGTAGAATTCATTTATTCGGCACACTTTAAGTAAGGAATAATAATAGGAACAGATAGACAAGAAAAGGATTTGTATTATTGAATATCTCATACGTTTCTAGGCTTAAAAGAATAAGGTTAGAATTAAAGTGGGCAAAGTAGGGGCCGAAGGAAGCATGACAGAGGGAGAGAATAAGACCTGATTTGTCAGAATGATCCAGATTTCCCAAAAAAAGTGTCATTTTAAGAGCAGTGGAGCTTATTAAGCTGGCAAAGTTTTATCTTGGTGAGCTGAGTGTTAACAGTCTCCAGTGATGCTAACACAACTCTTTTCCTAGTAGCAACACATAAACACGGGAGACAAGTTTTAATCAAATGCTCAGTGAAGGGTAGCTTTGAAAAAACTTTTTTTTCTGAGAGCTTTTATTTTTTTGTAGGAAAGCAGACAAAATCCTGTCTATGATATTTAGATGGCTAAATGTTCATCAAGCATCCATCACTGTGGCACTTAAATGCTAGGATAAGGAAGCCATTTCAACTCCAAACAATACAGGGTGAGGAGATGAATGTCTTCTGTCTACAGTGCCTGTGTGTTTGTGGAGTTCAGCCTTTATATCGCTGTGCTAAAATGTAACATGAAAGCGGAGTGAATCAAGCTTGGCTCACTCCAGCAACCTTGATTTTGGCTGCTGCTAATAAAGTGTGCAATTCCCTGCTGAGAGCTATGAAATAGGCTCTGACTGCACAAGTGAAGAGAAAGTGGGCGAGACACCAAGGAAACCTAGAGAGCACACCATTTCGAACTTTCCTCTTCCCAGAATAAAAGGACAAAGGAATGACTTTCATATTTCTTTCTTATTTGTTAAGTGGCCATGCTGTTCCATAGTCTCACAGCATAGCTAAAGAAATTCCTTTCAGGCCCATTCATTAAATGAATACTTGCATGTAAGCAATTATATACTCGGGGAAGTATTTCATAAGGTTCTGTGTTTAGCACAAAAGCAATAAACACCCTCCAAGCACATGCATTTTGCTTGTGAAGGTAGAACAAGTAGAGTCATAAGCCAATACAGGGGTAGAAAGTTTAGAAGATAAATTAGATATATGCGAAGTGTTTGAAAAACTGGAGGAAAAACTTGCCTGGCAGATATGTTCACCCAGGGTTATTCCCAAGCACTGTTAAAAGCAGTTTGTTGTCAGTGATGCTTAGTAAACAATTCCATGACTTACTGATTGGGAGTTCTGTTAGAAATAATAGATGTTTCTGGTGAATTCGGTGAAAGCGTTGTAATACATGAAATTGTGTGCAAACTAGTAAAAAGAATAGTGATTAATACCACCATAATGGAGGCGATATCTAGCTTAAAGAATGCACATGATCTTCAGAGACCAAGAAAGATACACAATTAATCCAAATGTCCATCAAATGATGATTAGATTTAAAAAATTGTGCTACATATGTGTGTTTACACACACATATATATAGTATACATAACAAAATACCACTCAGCCATAAAAAAAAAGAAATGTTGTATTTTGCAACAACAAAGTAGATGTAAATAGAGACCATTATTGTTAAAGAAACAGGCCAGTTCAAAAGACAAATAACATGTTTTCCAAGATTTTTGAACTAACATAAGGCATACAAAAAAAGTGAAATTGACATTTTGAGAGCAGATGTTTTTATACCTCTTGTCTGTACTCTCGAGAACAGCGCTTTTTGTTTTTGTTTTTGCTACTTACTGCCTATTAATTACGAAGCTTGTAATTATGAAGGAAATTGAAAGCATTTTAAGGTAAAATTTAAAAAAACAATAAGGATGATGGAGGAAGGATGTGGCGGGTGCTTTTGAAATTAGAGATAGAAAATAGTAAAAAGCATATAAATTTAGTTGTAAAAAAGCCAATATTTTAAACATCGTGTGTCTAAAACTGTGCTGTTTGTGCTCTTCTCCCTCACTTCATCTTACGTGAATCCTATGAAGTTATACCTTACTCTTCTTTTTCTCTTTGGGAAAGGACTTCGAATGTGTATAGAATCCTGATTACGTCATTCAGCTAAAAGGTGATAGAGGATTGGAATACAGATTTAGTTGCATCCATACTTGCACCTGTTTCTTTGATACAGTATTAGAGATTTTTGCAATTAACTTAGCTAAGTATAAACTATTTTCTGAAGAACCTTTTATTTTTTCTTAAAAGAAATTTATAATTTAGGTTACCGTTTAGTCATTTATTTCACTCCATAAAGAGTTAGTGTATCACTATTTTCAAATGATATGGTCCATTGTTTAAGACAGAAGTTTCAGGATTATATTGCCTGGAATCATTACGTTAAATTTTAGTTTCATCATCTCTAAATGTGGAAGATAATAAGAGAATCACAGTGAGTGTAATCTGAAGGCTAAACAAAAATGTATTTAAAATATTTAGAAAAAAATGTGTCATAAAGCAAGTAATGAACTCAACAAACATCACCTTCTGTGTGCTAGCTTCCAGAGACACTGAAAGATACAAAAATGAATGTGGTAAACTTTTTGCCTTGCAACCTCCAGGAAAAGATACATAGGTAATTCTCATTGTAACTGGAAAATGAACAATGTCAGAAAACAAGGGGATTCTGGACCATTTCAGGAAGAGGGAATTGCATGAACTGCATGAATGCAAAAAGACATGAAATATCTCATACAGTGTGACTTGACTAGGCTAAGAACAAGTGTGAGAATGGATTGCTTAGTGTTACAGGACAGAAATGGGGTTGGCTAGCTTTCAAAGGGCTCTGTGCATTCTTCCAGCAGAGTTAGACTTTATCTTGATCTGAAGAGGCAATTGGAGGATTTAAAGACAATTTTGAGGATGCAAGCAGGCAGCAGTCTAGACTCTATGCAGCGGAAGATAAAGTGGAATGGGAAGAGAATGGATGAAGAGTCTCACTGAGAGTGCAAGGTGAAGCAGCAGTCAGGGGCAGTTGTTGGGGATCTTTAATTGCCTCAGCTCAAGCAATGAAGAAAATTGGGGAAATAGGCAAGAGTGTAAGAAAAGGTAAAGAAATAAGGAACATAATTAGTCCCATAAGTCTGAAAAATCTAAAAAAATCATTAAGCAGGATAATGATGACATATCCCAAGAACATACTAATTAATATAAAAAGAGCATTTGATAAAATTCAACAGCCAGTCATGCTATAGGGAATGAAAACTTCACAAGGGACAAGGGAGGGGAGAAGAGGGGAGGGTGAGGATGGAGAGGAAGGAAGCCTTATGCCTGTAAAATTGTAAAATGGAAAATAAGAAAAAATGTAAAAATAATAAAGAATTTCATTGATAAAGAATATTTACAAAAGAATTTTTTCAGGTAATCTTAAGCTTACTGTTGAAAACCTAAGTGCTTTTATGTCAAGATTTGCCATAAGATAGTCTGCCATACACTCTTAATTTAACATAACATTAGAAGTTCTAGCCATCAGAGCAAGGATTAGAAAAATAACTTCCAAATTACTGAAATTGCAAATGACTCTTTGCATAGAAAAATGCTTTAAAATCTACCGGAAAGCTCCCAAAACAAATAGCCACAACATTAAATAAGCATACAAAAATCAGTTTTATTTTATATGTATTAATAACAACATTTGATACTGAAATTCAAAGTCCAATAACATTTTCCATCACAGGGAAAACACTCTGATATTAAAACATAAAGCATATAAAGGACGTACATGGTTAAAGTGAAAAGTTGCAAATGAAAGAGAGCAAAGATCTAAAAATGTCTATTTTACCTGTTCATAGATTGGAAGACTCAAACTAGAAACATATACCTTTCCCATTATTGGTGAATAGATTTGATGGAATTCCCATCAGAATTTTAGGAAATTCTTGTTAGAAAGAAAAAGAATGTTAGAAAGTCAAAGTAATTTTGGGGAGGAACAACACAAACTGAGTAAGTTAGAGGACTTATTCCATGCAATTTATATAATAACCTTAAAATGTTAGAAATTACAAAAAATATAGGACATACTGGTAGGTTCCAGGGCAAAATGAATGATGAGAAGGAAGAAAGGAAGCATGACTATAAGGTTAGAATGGGAAACTTCTTTATAGTAATGGGATAGTTTTGAGTCTGAATTACAGTGGCGTTTACTGGAGTTTACTTATGTGGCAAAATAGCATAGAATCATATGCAAACACTCAATATGTGTCTATTTCCTGATTTTAATATTGAATTATATCTCTTCATGATAGAACCACAAGAGGAAACTAGGTGAATAGATACTGCCTCTGTGCACTCTGTCTATAATTTCCTGTGTGTATTACTTCAAAATAGAAATTAAAACTTTCTCAAGCATTAATGGTTTACTGCTATGTCACATGTATGGATTACAAAAATTTGTCTTTCAAAATTTTCCTGTTTTTCCTATATTTTTCCTGTTTTCTGAAAACACTGTTGTTGTTATCAGTTTTATACTCAGAAGAAAATGTGTTCATATTGGATAAATAGAAGTATGATCTGTTTGTTGATTACTCAAGCTTAAAAATGAGGGGAGGATGTGGCTCCAAACAGCCATATTGCATCTGAGAAGGAGCCTAAGCTAAGTGATTTCTAGAATTTCATTCTATAGCTAATTTTCTTCTTGTTCACTTGCTTAGCTGGAGGGTGGCAAAGTACATCTTGCTTTTAAGTATCTTGAAAAAAATAATAAACTGGAACAATGTTTCTGGATTTACTGTTAATACAGTTGTGAGCCTGAAAGCATAAGGTTTCTGAAACAAAACTTTCTGATATTTCAACTCTGACGTTAACAGGAATATAGTATGGAGCAGGTTGCTATTATGTGGGACATGCTAGTTCAACACTAACGACACATGTACTTTCCACACACCACTCTGCTTTTTCTCTTCCTCTCTTCTCCTTTCCACAGATTAAATCGTTATTCTAAAGTGATTTATACTCTTTCACCTTCAGGAAAAATGTTGGATTCCTTAGTGAGTCTTGCATGTCCTTGGGCGTTAGTCCCACTCTCCTTTTCCTTAGGCAGCAATTGCCAGTTACTGTTCTCGGCTTCCTAATTTTACAGAGTTGATAATAGATTTAGATTTCCAAGTCTGGGCTGGTTCATAATATCCTTATAAAACTGGAAAAAATGATTAATTGATAATTTCCCCTTTTCAAAGATACATAATGTAAGTGCAAAAATCCTCTCACTGGTATGCTAGTAAGAAAGAAGTTCCCTCTAGGGATAGATATTTATAATTGTTACAAATACCTGCGTGGAAAGATATGCTGTCTCAGTCAAATATGATTAGTAGCAGAATTAGATTTAGTCAAACCTATAGCATTATGAATAATGAGTACGTTAAACGTCAAAATAGGGTGTGATATGGAGACTCTTCTGGGTAAGCTTGTCCACAGACCCCAAAAATGAAATAAAAAAGATGTTTCATCATAAGAGAGCAACCTAAGTTGTTCAAGTTATTCATAACTACAACCAGGAGAGTATTATTTTCCTAGAGCTATTTTTGCTTTTAGGGGAAATTTGTAGCTTTTTGGAAAATTACATTAAAATAGAGACAAATGGAGCTACTGTTGAACATGCCATGTGCAGTGTTTCTGCTGCAAGTATCTGCAAAGCATATCATGTTCCATTTCAACCCTGTCACTTTTAGTTTGGGTACCAGTAGAAATAAGTGTATTCTGTTTTCTAGGAGTTTGCAAACTATTAGCTATGTATATAACCATTTCAACGAGAATAAAAAGTCTACATTGTCATTGCAGTCTTATAGATATGGCATTTTTCCTTTTAGAAACTGCACAGTATATCTCAAAACTACCCACAATGTGTCACATTATATTACACCAAACAACAACATAGTTTTGCGGTACCATTCCTGTTACTAAAAGCATACAAAAATTAAACTTTTGAGGTTTTTTTTTCCAGGGAAAATGCATTTTCAGAATTTTTATTCATGTTAAATGCCAACTAGAAAGTTAGTGTTAACAGATATCAAATTTTGAAGAGGGGCTAAAATTTTATATAAAGTTTCTGACTTCCAAGAATAAAGTGATTGCATTTTTCATATCAAACAATAAGAATTTCTGTCAACAATCTGTTTGAAGAAGAGTGTACTTGTCTTTCCTTCTCTCATTTACGTTTTTCTAACCACATCTGTTCATCTTGATCTTGAGGAGGAAAACTGAATTTGGGGAATGAAAATGTGACCAGTACAGGTTTTTCATTGCACATTATAATAAGACTAGGGAAAAAGTTGTATGCATGTACTCTGCTTCCTTTAGTGAGGAAAAGTCATATAAACAAAAATGGTTTAAGGGAAGTGATGTGGAATGGTACTGTGAAAAAAAGTTCTTGTCAAAGAAAAGTCAGTCTTAGACCTTTCCAAGAAACTTTGGCATTCGTGACAAGAGGAACTTTGAGTATTTCCAAGAAGCATTACAAGAAATGATGTTTACCAACACAGCTGAAGCATGAAATTGGAAGAAATCTTTAAATATTGGGAGAGAACCAGACTACTTTGAACTTATTTGGCTTTCAAAATCAGTCCAGTGATAACATTAGGAGGAAGGGATTTATTATACCCACTGATGGCTTTTAATATAGCCAGTTGGCATTGGAAAGGAATACATTTTCAAAAAAATGAGTGCTCATTTACCTTGGTTTGCAGACCCACAGTGGAGGCAAACATCAGCTGAAATCATGGTCTTTTTGCATTAGGTTTTACTTTTAGAGAAACACTGCAGATGTAAAAATTTGACAGAGGCTTCTGATCCTGCTCTGTTGCATAATGGTCTGGATCAAAGTTGATGCCAGCTGTTAATAATCATGAAAGAAGTCTGCTGTGTGAATGTACTATGATGTTTGCAGTCTTCAGATTATGGGAACTATCTCTAGATAAGGCAAAGATCTAGAGATAGCCAATTGATGCTAGACAACGCGCCCTGAGGTTTGGATTATGTGATTTGGGGCACTTATCATCAAGCTCAATTATTTATCTACAAAATGAGCCCTTACTATTAGTTATTTAAGGAATATTTGCTACATGAAATATGCTTAATACTTGGTTCATGGTAAATTCTCAGTGAATGTTAATATTATTTACTATTATGATTATCAAAGTCATATGGGCCAAATTGTCTCATTTAATATTTCCATTTAATTATTTTGAAATGATCAAGTCCAGATGTAGCTGCATGTATTTTGGCTTTAAGTAAATCCAAAATGTAAAAAGTTAAATATAATTGATGAGGAGTATGTTAATGGGACAAAACATTCTGTTTTAATTTTTTAATTTTTAAAAATGCCAGTTGCATCAGTGTATATAGGCCTAAACATTATGCATGATAAAGAGATGATGACAGAAATATAAATCTGCATGAATTTACTTATGTGCAGAATCTGACATGTCAGACATCTACATGACAGTGGGTGCCTGGGCCTGGGTATTTGAGGAAACAGATACAGTCCTTGCATAAAATCTTTAAGTTAAAGAGCAATACATTTTGGGAGTCTTAATGTACAGCTTGGGTTGTACAGCGCGTGTTTATTAGTTTGTGGGAATCATAGCTCTATCAAATGTTATATTCCTTAAAATACATGCAATCTTAATTAAAACATAATTTTTATGAATGTGATGTATCTTGATTGGGTACGCCAAAATGTCTTTCCTTAACTTGCAGATATCAATTCTGGATATAATTAGTTCAAGTTGATGTGTGCCTACAGAATTGGTCCAACACAAAAGTCACTTAGCTTTTAATACTCAGATCAGTTGAGAATTTGTAGAATATCTTCATTTATATCCTTATTCTTGGCAATAGACAAGGCTATGGGATATCTTTGCTATGTTTCCCAAAAAACAAAGGGAAATGAAGATGTTGAAGAGTGTAGGACATGGGAGCTAATGTACTGTAGTTAGAACATGGGTTCAAGAATCAGACATTGAAGGTCTTGCCTTTCCTTATTTAGATCTTACAGGCAAGTTACTTGTCCTGAACACTTCAGTTTTGACATATATAAAAGTTACTAGTAGTATATGTCAGAAGATTGCTGTAGGTATTAAATCAATCCATGTATACCATGTACTATATAGTCTAGCATCTTGTAAGTGATCAATAAATGTTCATTATTTTCATAGCTTGGTATTTTATTGATTCTTGGCTGGGCTGTTGCAATAATTTTCATTATTTCTTAAAGTAAGGTGCTGATAGGGTCATAACTTTCAGCTTCCCATGAGATTTAGTTTATATAATTAGTAACTAGTATAATGCATAGAACCGAATTTATAGGAAATAATTTGGGAGATTGAAAATAACATTTTCATAAATGGATGAAGTAATAATTGTCTATTGGCATTACTAGTTGAATTTTGAAGTTACAATTTCTATAATAGAAGCAAGTTGAAGAAAATACTTCTTTGTAAGCAATTAACTCCTAATTCTTTAGTGTTATGCTATAACAGTTTTGTGGCTACCAATGAACTTCACTTACATATTTTAAACATAGTGACACTTATGTTCTCATTTAAGAACCAGTTAAGTAATAGGAAGTCTGATACATCCAGGTAGTGGTAATGTTTAATTGCCAGCTTTTAAAGAAATCAGCTTTAGAAAATTATAACCATTTTGTCTTTGGATGAATTAAAAATGTTCTGGAAATTTTTTTAAAGATTTATTTATTTTATTACAGCCAGATATACACAGAGGAGGAGAGACAGAGAGGAAGATCTTCCATCCGATGATTCACTCCCCAAGTGAGCCGCATCGGGCCAGTGCTGCGCCGATCCAAAGCCGGGAACCAGGAACCTCTTCCAGGTCTCCCACGCGGGTGCAGTGTCCCAATGCATTGGGCCGTCCTCGACTGCTTTCCCAGGCCACAAGCAGGGAGCTGGATGGGAAGTGGAGCTGCCGGGATTAGAACCGGCGCCCATATGGGATCCCGGGGCTTTCAAGGCGAGGACTTTAGCCGCTAGGCCATAATGCCAGGCCCATTTCTGGAAATTTTTATATTTGTTTTTCAAGATTGATTCATTTATTGAGCAAGCAATGGGGAGGGGGGAGAGCGAGAGAATATCAAGGAGAAAGAAAGTGAGAGAGAGAGAATCTTCCTTCATTGGGTGACTTTACAAATGTAGAGTCCAGGCCCGGAGTTTCATCTGGGTCTCTGGCACATGCGGCAGAATCCCAAGTAGATGGAAGATGTCAGAAGTCATCTTCCATTGCTTTCCCAGGTGCATTAACAGGGAACTGGATCAGAAGAGATGCAGCTGCAGCCTGGACAATTCATTTAAGAAGCAAGCCTCATAGGTGATGCTTAACCCGCTGTACTACAGTGCCATCCCCAAGGGAATCTGCTTCTTAAAAATAGTTCAGGTATATAGAACAATCGTGTTCTACTTAGGCAAACATTGTATTGTGGTGGTGTTTATATGGCATAAAAGCATAAATGAAAACCTGGCCATGGTAAATCAGAGGCTTTTGGTCACTAAGAGCTTAACAAAAGGAATTGATATTTATAAATTCAGGTCCTGACCTCAATCACATTTAGGGTTTAAGTAAGTACATCAAAGTGAATGACCATTTTCCCACCACTGCAACTGCAGCTGTGAAAAATGGCAGGAATGATAATCATATGAAACAAAATGCAATAAAGAGGCAGATAAGGCTACTGACATACTGGGTTGTAGTTGTTAATTGCTACCTTCTTGTTTGCTTTTTCTTTTCTCTTTCTCATTCCCTTGTCCCCTCCCCAAAAATCAATCCTTCAGTGATGTATGTCTATTAACAGACAACTCTGTAATGCACAGTAGGGAAGATTCAAGACCCAGACCTTGAAAGTGTAATTCCTTTTTCTTTTGCTTTCCACAGTGTTTCCCACACACAGCCACTCTCTAGCAGTTAATGTTCTAAAGATGGGTAATTTTTCCAGGAAAATATGGGAGGAAACATTTAATTTATAATCAAAATTTATTTTCCTAAAAAGGCTTTACAAATACTATATTCTCAGGAGTTGAATTACGTGCTGCTACAGAGTTGTGGCATAAAATGAGCTATGTAGCTAGCCAAGGGGAGTCTTTACATTTATTGTCAGATACTATACAATTACGCCCAAAACCTTTGGTAACCCTAATTCTTTCTTACACCTGTAGTATTGGAATCATTATCTACTTACTGGATGGAGCTTTCAATGCGAGTTATAGTAAGGAAAGCAGCAAGATTTGCTGTGTAAGATGAAATGACAATCAAAGCAAACAGCCACCAAGCCCCCATCATCATTCGGGTAGCCAGCGTAGTATAAGGGACCTCCCCACCTGTGGAAAGAATCAGATGGAAAAAAACACTTATTTAGGAACTGAATGCATGTATGTTCAACATCAGATCAGCTTTTGCATAGTGACAGGTTTTTATACTTAACTACTAGCATAGGTTTGTACATTTTCATCATTTATGTATTTTTTTCTCATATGACACCATGGGAGACTCAGTCAAGAAGCATGATAATGACTTTATGTAGCACATTGAAATGACTGTTCCTCCCCACTTTATCCTTGAATTAATTATCCTCTTATTACAATCATAGCTATATACTTTCATTCCCAGAGCTTGATTATTCATTAGGTGAAACTCATCTTACTGTACCTATACTGAATATTAATCTTACAGACTCACAAATCATGTAAAAATTATGCTTAAATTCCCTAGAAACACAAGTTCTTAATGACCTTGGCATGACACATACCATGAGTGGCTTTAGCATCAAAGTATTTGTTTTCTTCATGATTGGCTACCTACTTTTTTAAACTGATTGCAGAATTCTCCCCTCTGTCTTTTAAATATTTGTACCCCTGGGCTCTCTGGGTGCAACCTTGAGCTTTCTTCTGTTTCTGTCCATATTTCTATGCTGAGTAACCATAAAAGTCACTTGACTGAATATTATTAAAGATTTATTTATTGTTATTGGAAAGGCAGAGCAGATTTACAGAGAGAAGGAGAGACAGAAAGATCTTCCATCCATTGGTTCACTCCCCAAGTGACTGCAATAGCTGGAGATGAGCTGATATGAAGCCAGGAGCTTCTTCTGGATCTCTCATGCAGGTACAGGGTCCCAAGGCTTTGGGCAATCTTCTATTGCCTTCCCAGGCCATCAGCAGGGAGCTAGATGAGAAGTGGAGTAGCTGGGACATGAAATAGCACCCATATGGGATCCTGGTGCATGCAAGGTAAGGGTTTAGCCATTGAACCATCATGCTGGGCCCTCCACTCTCTCTAGAAAGCTATAGTAAATGCTTACATGTTTTGTACTTGGAATCAAATAGTCACCTCAACTATCACACCTACCACACACAGTGTAAGATTTTACTTTGAAACTCATTCTTCTCCAGCCCAATTGACATTATGTCTTGGAATAGCAACTTTATTCACATTACTTGTCAGATAAAAAATAGGCATGTGCCAGTATCTCATTCAATAACACATCATGTTGCAATTATCTTCAAGTTGCATTTCAAATTCTACCTCATTTCATCACTACTACTGCAGAAACTCATTTTTAAGCCAATATCTTCTTATACGTATGCCATTTGCTTCTTATGAATCTTCACTATTTACATTTCACTATTTACACTTCACTATTTGTCACTCCAGAGAGAGGTGCCCATCTGTGAGTGAATGGATAAAGAAAACATGTTATATACAGACAATGGAATACTGATCTAGTCTTTATAATAATAAATCCCTAATACTTTTATATCAGATAAAACTTGGATCCATATATTTAAGTTAAATGAACCAAACACACAGCGCACATTCTCTTTAATTTGTGGAAGTTTAAAAAATTGCTTGGTATGAATTTGGTATAGTGACTTCCAGAGACTGGTAAAGGTGCGGGAAAGGGCAAATGAGGGATATAGGGGGTATAGGATAAGAGGAAGCGGAAAACAATGAGCTCCTAGGAGCTACAAGTTCTCATGTTCCAAGACCCAGTGGGGTGAATCTGGCCGACATTAATGTGTTTATATACTGTATGAAGAAGAAGAGATGAGTGGGAAGGCTTCAAATGTAGAGAAAACAGAAATACCAATTGCTGGATTTGATCATTTCAGCTGTATGTGGATGCAGAAATGTTGTACTGTATGCAATCTTTTAAATTATCTTAAAGGTTTGTTTGAAATTTGTTTTATAGAATCATATCAGGGCTTATTCCATAGTGTTAGTACTTGTCATTTGCTATATCTGAAATTTTCTTCAATAACAAAGGTCTTCTCCACTTAAGTTACATGGTTTTATCTTCAAAGGATATCTTTTCACAAAGACCTCATATATGCTACAGCTTAGCTCAGCCTGCCTCATGCGCAGACCTGGCCAAAGTGTATGGAAGTGGCTGCTACTGCCTTGACCAGCCAAGCTCGTCCGTTGTCCTGGCTCTCATGTTCACCCGTGGGGATTGCAGCCCAGTATAGAAGTGCCCACAATTCTCCTACAAGGTCTTCTCCCAGCCTCAGTCTTGGGTTTGACAGGGGTGCTGTGTCCAGCATGACATGATTCACATCCAGTACCAGCACTTGGCAGCAGATGCTACTGTCTTACCCAGCCTGCTTTGCCTAAAGTCCCTGCACTCATGCTCAACAATAGGCACTGTAGTCTAGCAGTGGAGTTCCCAAAGTTCTCCACCAGGCTGTTCACATGAAAGATCCTTCATGCTGATGGGGCTTTAACCCAGCTTGGTATTACCCACTCGCAGTCATAGCTCTAGCTGGTGGATGGTGTGCCCTTGCCCAGCCCAGCCTGCCAGCAGATCCAGCTCACACAAATGCTGACAAATGTTGTAGCCTTACTTGACCCATTTCTTACACTCCTGGCCCAGCTCTTATACTCCCCAGCAGGAGCTGAAGACTCACAGGGGAGTTCCCCAAGTTTCCATAACAGGCCCATTCTCAGCGCGGATCTCAGATCTGCCCTCATCCCTGGCTTTTTCATATACTGGTGGATGCTGAAGCCTGGCCTGGCCTGGCCTGGCCCAGCCCCCTCCCAACCCTGGATCCCTGCCTGCGCTGGCTCCTGGGAGTGTCAGGTGAATTCCATGATGTAGACTTGGTCAACCCCTAGCTTTCCATTCAATTCAAAGTGTGTTGTAATCCCACAGAGGCAAACCAACAAATCCCCAGTAGAATCTACCCCCCAGATCTAGTTTTCTTGTAATCTGGTGGGTGCTACAGCCCAGCCTAACATGACTAGTTCCCTGCTCCAACACATCCAGGCAGGTAATATGGCCTGACCAAGCAAATTATGCCACCCAATCCATTTTTGTGTGTGCTAGCAGGTGGCAGGCACTACTGTTTAGCTCAGCCCAGATCTCCCACATGGGCAAGTGCTTTGGCCTGACCCAGACATGCTCTCTAGTTTCTTGCCTCTAAACCACTCCATCTCAGCTCCCTCATCTACCTGTGAGTGCAGTGGCTCAGTCTGTGGAAGACCCGGGAAGTCATTCCTTCATTGTCAAACATGCCCTCAGACATCCCCACTCCAGTACATTCCCAGACCCCCTTTGCCAGGTAGTATGCATCCCCCTCGTCCCAAAGTCCCTTCCTGGGGCCAGAGTGGCATGCCCTGGATCAGTGTGCTCCACTTTCTTCACATATCTTTTAAAAAAAAAAAAGGAGTAGGCTAGACAACTGTGCTGGCACTGGCACACTAGTATAGTTAACACAAATTTAGCATTAACTAGGCCCAGGATGCCCGCCAGCTATTGGCTGCTTTCCTTAAAGCAGTGTAACACTTTCCTAGGTGCAACACCATCCAGGCAGTTGCCTACAGCTGGAGTAGGGATTTCACAACAATGCTGACAATTACAGAAACTAGACAATTTGAGCATAACAATTATTTTTAGGGCCAATGAGGTAGAAAAAAATGATTCTATTGGAATTTTACAGGTAGGAGATAATTCAGAAAGATGACCTGATATTTGAACTGATTTTCTCTGAGAGGCATAAGCCAATTAGAAATGAGGAATGAGCCTGGTTTAATGGCTCAGTGACTAAACCCTCACCTTAAAAGCATGGGGATCCCATATGGGCACTAGTTTGTGTCCTGCCTGTTCTACTTCCCATCTAGCTACCTGCTTATGGCCTGGAAAAGCAGTAGAGGATGGCCCAAAGCCTTGGGGCTCCACACCTGCATGGGAGACCTAGAAGAAACTCTGTGCACCTGTCCTGTTATCAGCTCAGCCCTGGCCATTGTGGCCACTTGGGAGGTGAACCAACTGTTGGAAGTTTGTTCTCTGTCTCTCCATCTTTCTGTAAATCTCATTTGTCTTTCAAATAAAAATAAATCTTAAAAAAACCCTTCAACAGTCAGGTGGTTACTAAAATTGAACCCAAAGTTTATCTAAGGAGGAAGTAGACTAAGAAATCTAGAAATTCCCCATATGGTTTGGAAAATTAAAAACAAATTTCTATTAGACTGTAGCTCAAGGAAAAAAAAATTAAGAGCAATAAAAATATTCCAGTCTGGACAATAAAAGAAATAATAGCAAAATTCCAAACTTTCTTCTTCTTTTTTTTTCAAAAATTGTGTTCTATGGTACATTGCTAGGTATAGGGTATCTCCTCTCTGCTTTCTCCCTCCCATCTTCTCCTACCATCCCCCACATTATTACAGTAGTATAGCCTTTTAGTTATAATTCCATGTTTAACATTCTGCTAAGTTGTATCATTGCATTGCAGGTATAGGCATTGCTAAAAAAAATGCTAGCATCAAATTTTCAAGGTATGTTTAACAGTTTCAGTGGGATCCTCCTTTTGTTTAGGGGTAGAGATACATACTGCAGTGTATCTTTACTTGCTGATATGCTAGTCTCCATCATACAGTTCATCTATTAGAATATATGCATATTTATATATCTGTTTTACATTTTGTATGGGGGTTGTCTTATATCAGAGAGAATATATGGTAGTTGTCTTTTGAGGGGTTTCTGAATTGCTTCTATGCCTTCACTATTGTAAACTGTGCTGCTATAAATATAGGAATGCAAGTCTTGATAGCTGACAACAATGCAGCTAAATTTCTTGGGAAGGAAATTGGCAGCTTATAATATATGAGAAAAGAAAGCTAAACTAGATGAGCTACTTGTCTGTTTGGAGAAGTTGAGATGTCAATAGGTTAAACCTAAGCAACAAAAAAGCACTGAGTTCAGAGCAAAAGTTGATAAAAGACAAAACTACAGTGTTGATTAAACAAAAGTTTGATCTTTAGTTTTTTTTTTTTAAACACCTAAATAGCTGTTAAGGCAGCTCAAGAAAAGTTAAGCCATCAAAAATACAGTAACTGACATTAATATTAAAGATATTATTTGGGTAACAAGAAGATCTTAAGTATAATTTTATGCCAACAAAATTTTTTAAAAAGATTTAATTATGTGAAAGAGTTCCAGAGGAAAGAGAGAGAGACAGAACTTCCATCTGCTTGTGGACTCCCCAGATGTTCACAGCAGCCTACAGTGGGTCAGACTGAAACTAAGAGTTTGATCTGCATCTGCTACATGGGTGGCAGGGGTCCAAGCACTTGGCTGTCTTCTGCTGTTTTCCCAGGTCATTACCAGGGAGCTGAATTGGAAGTGAAAGAACTGGGATATGAACTGATACCCATGTAAGTTATCAGTGTCGCAGGTGCAAGCTTTACATGCTAAACCAGAATGCCAGTCTTTTGCCAGTAAATATAATAGCTGAGATGAGATGAACAAACATCCAGAAAGTCTTCCAGAAGACAGAAAACGTATGTAGTCTTATAACTAGTAACAACTATCAATTCAGAATTAAAACTTCCACAAGAAAATCCCCAACTATATGGAAAGTAACTTTGATTTTCCACAAACTCTTCCTGTGATTACGAATAGCACATTTTATGTATTTTATAAAGAATGTGCAACTCTGTGTACAAGATCCCCAGAAAGGTCATTCTAAGAAAGAAAAGTTATAGGCCAATATCTTAGATAGTTGTGGACACAGAAGATTAACAAAGTAGAAAACTGGGATTGTATAAATGCTCTAATTATCCAAATTGCCCTTGCAAGCAAAATCAAACAAAAGCAAAAGCAAAAACAAAAAAATTCCCCATTCACCAGTACAGTGCAACAGTGCAATACAATAAGAGCAAAAGAGGAACGGAGTAGCTGTGTTGGCCTCATGGCTAAGATGGCCCTCATGCATCCCATATCAGAGTGCTTGATCTGAGGTTGGCTGTGCTTCAGTCCGCCTTCCTGTTGAGACACTCCTTGAGAGACAACAGGTGATGATTCAAGTAACTGGATTCCTGCCACATCCTGTGGGAAACCACTTTTGGCTGAGTTCAGCCATGGCTCTGGGGACATTTGGGAAGTCAGCCAGTAGTTGGGAACTTTCTCTACCTCTAAAGGCAATAAAATAAATGGACTAAATTTTCAAAATAAGAATAAAAAATAGATTGCAATTAAAAGTTGTGGCTTGGAGGTGACATGAATTTGCATGCAGAAAATCCATGAGAATAATATAAATTACAAAAATTTAATAAATCAATTTACTGTGACACAGAAGTAAAGCTAAAAATCAACCACCTTTACATTGAATGCCAACCAGGAGATTGGCACTGTGGTATAATGGATTAAGCCATTGTGCTGGCATTTCAGCATCCCATGGGCCCCCTTTTAAATCCCAGATTCTCTACTTCTGATTCTGCTCCCTGTTAATGCTCCTGGAAGTCAGCAAAGTTGGCTCAATTACTTGGACACTTGTATACATGTGGGAGATTCAGAAGAAGCTCCGTACATCAAGACAGCCTAACTGATCATTTCTGCTATTTGGTCACTGAACCGGTGAGTGAGATTTTTCTCTCTCTCTCGCTCTTTTGTCTGTCTGTCTGTCTGTCTCTCTCTCTCTCTCTCTCTCTCTCTCTCTCTCTCTCTGTCTCCCTCTCTCCCTCTAGCTGTTTTTCAAATAAATAATCCTTATAAAAGAAGTAGCATCACACTTAAAACATGGAATTAAAAATAACATTTATAATAGCAATTGAAACATACATCTAGAAATCTATTAAGAGTTGGCAAAAAATCATCACTACATGAACATTTAAAAGACTTTTAGTGAATTAAAAGATTCCATAGATGAACTCATGATGTTTGTTCATTGAAATATTCAATGCTGCAAACAAATTCTTTTTAAACTGATTTATATTCAGTTAGTAAATTGCCAACCAAAATGCTGGGTGGTGTGTGTGTGTGGGGGGGGGGAGAGAGAGAGAGAGAGAAATTGAAGCCACAATTATATGAAATTGAAAAATGCTATAAATATCCAAGATATTCAAGAAGAAGAAAAAGACTGAACCCTGCTGGCTGCAGCTTCATACTGTAATTAAGACAACTCAGTGTTTGTACAAGGATAGACTGGACCGATCAATGAAAATTACCCATGCACGTATAGGCACTTAATTTATACTCAACTGGCACTGTCTTACTGTGCAGAAAGGGAGGTCTTTTCATTAAGCAGTACTAGGTCATTTGGCTATATATCTGAAAATGATTAAACCATCTCCTCATCCATACCAAGGATAAAAATTAGTACCAGAAAGCTTATTGATGTTAATATAAAAGATATACAATAAAGCTCGAGAGTATAACATAGGAACTTTATCCATTGGTCTGCATATTAAAAGATTTCTTGGAACAAAAAAGCATTATTACAAGAGAAAAAACATGTTAATTTTGACTACAGTAATATTCACAGGTCAGAAGATACTATAAAGAGAATGAAAAGATAAGCCACATAGAAAATATATATAACAAAGCATTAAGTAATGCTTATTAAGAGCTCCTATATATCAATAAGAATGAAACATAGCAAATATATAACTGGGTAAAAAGCATCAAGAGACAAATCACAAATACATGGAAAGTGGTTAATTCTATACTACATATTAAATAAAAGAAAAATGAAGTCTTTTTCTACAGAGGCATCAGAATAAACAATATTAAAAGTAAACATTTTGGCAAGAATGTGGACTTATTACAATGTTCATATCCTATTGGTGAGATGTTGTTTCTTGGATAAATAATTTTGCAGCACCTATGAAAACTGACATATTAACCTATTTTAAAATTGAGAGCTGAAACATGTTTCTGTCCACTTGTTCACTCTTCAATGCTTGCAGGAGAAGGGATCCCACTACCTGAGTCATCACTGCTGCCTCGTAGGATCATTGCAGGCATAAAACTCGAATGAGGAGTCAGATCCAGAAACTTTTGGAAATGAAAGTTTTCATTGTTAGGCTATGCACTGTTCCTGTATATCCTAAGATTCTGTAATTGCCACTGCCTGGGCACATAACCAGCTGTTAGTATGAGTAGATTTTTGATAAGCTCATTGAAATACTAAATTATAAACAATGTACAGTACCACAAACTTTATAAAGATCTGCCCTCTATTTACACCAAAAAAGTGTGCTGGCATGTTCACAGCCATATTATTCATGGCAGCACCGAGCTGGAAATAGCATAACCATTATTTGAGAATAGAATGGATAAGTGAATATAGCTGATATGAGCAATAAAAACAAGCCAGTATCCTTTACAAATAACTCAGTTATGAATTTCATAAACCTTACATTGGGTAAAAGGATGCACAGTGTATGAAAACTATTCAAAATGAGGCAGCATGGGTGGTAATGGAATCACCCAGAGACCACTGACTTTGGGAAGAGTAGGTAATGACAGAGAGGTAAGCAACAGAGGCTGGGTCACTAATATCCCTCTTTTTTTCTGAATGGGATTTCACTGCAGGTAATTCACTAAAGTTCCAATTTCAGTCTACTGTCTTGTGTGTAAATATTTGAGAACTATAAAACCAACAGAAGAAAGTAAAGAGAAGAGGGTGAGTTTAACACAATTGTTTTCTCTCTTTTCTCTGTCCACAATTTGACTTAAAGCCCCCAAAATGTTATTTTCTAGATTCAAGATGCTAAAAGAACAAGACAAAAAATGACGTGCTATATTAAAACATACTACAGAGGGAGGTGTTGAGCCCTGTAGCTGAGAGCTCCTGGATCTGAGTCCTGATTTCAGTTCCTTATTGTAGATTCCAGCTAATACAGGCTCTTTGATGCTGTGGGGATAGCTCAAGCAGTTGGTTCCTGCCACTCACTCATAAAACCACAGTGAATTCTCACTGCCTGGCACCAGCCTTGCTTCTTCCAGCCGTTGAAGGATTTGGGGAGTGAACTCTGACACAGAGTTATGTCTCATTCACAATTCACTCCCCAAATGAAATTCACATTTGAGGTTCCACCTAACTGCAGTGAGAATGCCTACATTCAGAACTCTACTAACAACTCTTGCTGGCATGAATGTGGGGGAAAAGGTACCCTCCCTCACTGCTGGTAGGAGTGTAGGCTAGTACAGCCATTATGAGAGTCAATATGGAGATTGCTAAGAGAACTGACAATTGACCTGCCATATGACCCAGCTATCCCACCAGTGGAAAATATATCCAAAAGAAATGAATCTGCACATGAGAAAGGGATCTGTAATCCTACATTTACAGCAGCACAATCTACAGTACTAAAGACATGGCAACAACCCAGATGCCTGTCAAAAGTGGGAATGGGAATCCTGTGGAACACTTGGGTAGTTATACAGTAAACACATTTTAAATAATTTATCAAATAGCAAAGAAAAGAAAAGAAAAGAAAGACATGGCAACAACCCAGATGCCCGTCAAAAGAGTAGTGGTTAAAGAAACTGTGATGCATCTACTCCATGGAATACTACTCAGCCATTAAAAAGAATAAAATTCTACCATTTAGAGCTAAATGATCACAACTAGAGACCATTATGCTCAGCAAAATAAATCAATCTCAAAAGGACAAATGTCGTATGTTCTCTTTGATACAAGGCAACCTTCATGTAAAATATGAGATCAATAGCCCTTTTAACGTTGTTTTTGTGAATCTCATGGTTTTTGATATTTTTGTTTTTATAATTTCTTCAAAATTTTTCTTATTCACTGACATAGGTCTTACAGTAGCATCATTTTCTTCAAAAAGGTTTTTTGATTTTCTTTTTCATTTCTTCAATAACACATCGGTTGTTCAGTAGTATGTTATTTAATTTCATGTTGTTAATTTTTTTTTTAAAGATTTTATTATTATTGGAAAGCAGGATATACAGAGAGGAGGAGAGACAGAGAGGAAGATCTTCCATCCGATGTTTCACTCCCCAAGTGAGCCGCAACGGGCCGGTACGTGCCAATTCGATGCCAGGAACCAGGAACCTCTTCCGGGTCTCCCACGCGGGTGCAGGGTCCCAAAGCTTTGGGCCGTCCTTGACTGCTTTCCCAGGCCACAAGCAGGGAGCCAGATGGGAAGTGGAGCTGCCGGGATTAGAACCGGCGCCCATATGGGATCCCGGGGCTTTCAAGGCGAGGACTTTTAGCCGCTAGGCCACGCCGCCGGGCCCCATGTTAATTTTTATTTTCCCTCCTGTTGATTTTGTTTTGTGGCTTTTCATTTAAGGGAATGTATAGTAACTGCTTAATAGAGACTATCAAGATTAAAGCTACAATGCAGTATGCATTTCTCCTTCCAAATCAAAGATAGACTCCCAATGGAACTGTTGAATATATCTGACAATAGAATGCTGGACTCTCTGCCATTTTCGATACGTACACTATCAGGATTCACTTAAATTGCTCAGCGATGGACTTAAGACTATTTATGAAGGACTATGATATTGTGATGGTATGGATGAAATCAATGTGTGTGTGTGTGTGTGTGTGTGTAGAAGGGGTGGTATTTGGAGAGGGAGCATAAAATCTCAGAGCCTATGGAACTGTATCTTCAAATAATAAAATAAATTTTAAACTTTTTAAAAATTACTTGAAAAGATAAGAGAGAGAATGAGTTTATTCTATCTCCTGGTTCTATCTTCTTGTTTCATTCCCTAACTGCCTGCCACAGCTAGGGTTGGGCCAGGCCAGAGCCAGGAGCCAGGAACCCCAGTGAGTCTCTTACGTGAGTGACAGGAACCTAAGTACTTGAGCCATCATCTGATGCCTCCCTGGTAGATTAAGCTGAAGTTGAATTGAAAGCAGATGCAGGTGTCCCAGGCAATGGCTCAACCCAATGCACCGCCAACCTGCTCACCTCTCTGTCTCATGAACATTTCTGTTTACTGAATCTGTGCTAATCAATTGATCACTTGAAGTATTAATGACTCAGAATATTTTACCCTTATAGAATTTCAAGTGAGAAAATATAAAGGTATTGCTGGCAATCAATATGGAAGTTTCTGCCACTGTAAGAATACTCTGTGTTTGCAAGTGGAAGAATGCATGACTTATCTGGGATATTTTAGAAATAAATGTAAACATATCAGGTTTCATGTATTTCATAGGTCGAGTTCTAGGAGGATAATCACAACTCTTCCTTTCCCTTCTCCCTCCCCTGCTACTTCTTCCCTCCTTTTCATTAATTCATAAAGACTTAATTTGCTCTATAATCACAGGCTTAATTCACCACTAGACATGAATATAAATGCATGCTGTCTGTGTGTATATTAAGTGTTCTTCCAGTGAAATTGAGGGGCTGCTTGTCACCAGGGGGGAACATTTTTTAGTATTTTGGGAATAGATGATGTGACATAATGAAGGAGAAGTGAGGTGTTAGTGTGATATGCCACAATTTTCTAGGTATAATATATTGAACTCAGGTTCAAAGTAGGTTAGATTTCCACACTGTGCCACATTTATTACTGTTATAACAACTAGCTCTAGGTATTAGAGAGAAGGCATAAAATCAAATTATGTTATGGTAAGGATACTGCTTTATTTTATAATTACTTTTGAATTAATGAAAGCCTCAGTTTAGAGCCAAAGCTCTCTAAAAGGTTGAATTTACTTTTACAAAGGAAAGCAAATCTCAAACTCTGGAAGGAAATGGCAGCTGATTAATATTTAATAGTTTTGGTTACCTTAAGCTTATTTTCTGTTCAATTGCACTTTCATGTTTCTAGTAGTGAGCATTACCCTTATTAACAGTGATGTCAATGCCCCTCTAATCTGTTTCAAGTATCCTTCTTTACCATCTTTAACCTTAGTAATTTTCACTGTCAAATCCACAGTCCCCCTGAAATGTAAGATCCACTGACCTTGCTTCCTCTTTGCTATCCCTCCTCCTCTCTTTACCACACTTCCCTCCAACTCAGTGACTTCAGCGTAATCCATTACATTCATTCTCAACCACTTTGAAATGGTCTTGGCTAAGCCAGCTAGCAAGGCAAAGCCAAATCTCTTCCTACTCTGTGTGTCTGCATGTGATTCTGGGTAACGTACAACCACGCATGCCAGTTCAAATTAATGACCACAAACTTCAAGTGTGTCTTCATTGCAGCCTCGTGGTTACAGTACAGCCTCCAAGCAATTTCTCCCGAGACCTTTTAGACACTTAATGTTAAGTCCTCACTCTTGCAGAACCAAACACTCCCATTACTCCTCAAGTTTAATTGATAATCATGGAATCTATCCATTTAAAAATGAAACTATCAGGAGAAACTGCTAGAGAAAATCAGATGCATATTTATGGTTAGCATCTTTCAGTAAGAAAAGGAGGACTATAGGATTACATTTTCAAAAAGAGGCAATGGGAGGGTAATTCCAGAATAAATACACACAGAGGAAGTGTTTTGTGATGTAACTTGAAAGTTGTAACATGGTTTGCATCATTTAAAACATTGTTGCATTTAAAAATCAAACTGAAAGCAAATTTGAGTGATACAAACAAAAGTGATACAAATAAACCCAAAACATGATTAAACAGAGGAAAGAATAGCTTCCAAAGACTACCGAAGGGACAATTTTTTCATTCATCCATCTTTTCAGATTCCTGTAGCTATTCCCTCTAAACCTAAGCAGCAGCAATCCCCTTCCTCAGTACCTAACAGGTGTGGTCCAGTTCAAATGATTTTCTCAGAACTCTGTTGTGAACGTTCCGCAACATCCCAGGCAGAATGCACCATCATTTCCTATATAGGAGCATCCATCAGAACAGAACCACACACATGGGATCCTGGGATTACACTGCTCCTGTATCCATGTAGCACACAAAGTGGACAGGGACCATCCAGAGGCTGTGGTTACACTGATTCATTTAGTGGCTCCCCATGTTGGTATAGAAAAACTGCAGTGCAGAGCAAGGCTTTGCAGATTGGCTGTCTGTGACAATAAGGGTGATTTCTGAAGATTAGGAGATTCCTGCCACCTGCTGTGATGCGTGAGCATGAAAACAAAACTTAGAAGTGAAATCAAAGGCACTGAATGTACAAGTCAGAAATAATTAAAAATGTGAAATCCTTGATGACTGTTTTGAAAGAGTCTCATCCTTCAGGTGCAAGGCAGACAGGGCTTAGGACAAGGATAGGACTTTTAAATAATTTTTCTCATTTGACAATTGTTTGCCACAGAAGGGCTCTCATGCTATAGTAAAGGCATGGATAAGAAGTTTGCATTTCCACATTACCCTAAATCTTTTTATGTTGGAATGGAACTTTCCTGCAGAAATCATTCTTCCTGTATACAAATGTTTTTTTTTCTTTTTAATCATTTTTTTCCATGATGCAATTTTGTAGGTGTAAGGATTCCTCTACAGGGTATGATCTTTTTTGCATGTTCTTGAAACTTTTCATAAGCCATTTCTGATCTTTGAAGAAATGCATGCTGTTGTTCAAATTTGGTATGGTGTTGATTATATATTTCATTGACTTTCATTGGTTTAAGTCAATGTACTATAGCATATTATCCTATCTTTGGAGAGTATAAGATTTAATGCTACCAGATATTAATTTGCATAAACACCTTTGGACATATAATCTTTTAAATATTCTGAATTATTTCCTCTAGAGAATCCATGAAATGATGTTATTTGATGAAAAGCAAGTTTAATGAGTTACTCAAGTGATAAGACTTTCTCAACCAATTTTGGTAACGTTTATTGAAGAGACTGATATGCTATGTCATTTTTGTTAGCAGATTCTTTCTGAAGTGTTGACATGCTTGCAAATAACACTATTGGCTGATAAGTGTATTGTACATAAGAAAAGTAGGCTAACAGGTTATGCAATTAAAACAGCATTTGTTTTAATATGGGAAGACTTCTTAATATTTATTAAGACTTCTTAACTTAATATTTATATTCCAAAATAACTACAATATAAATTTAGTCTTTACAAATAGCAATGCTTTAATATTTTTTAGACTCTTCTATTCTCAGGATATTCTATTCTTCATTAACTGAAGAACAAATTCTAACATTTCCACTTAAATATTTTTTTAGGTATATACAGGAGGTTACTGTCAAAATATGAGAAAATGTAATTAAAAGATATATCTGTTTTGGTACAAAAAATCTTTGAAGTCTATGCAAAGTTTTTCATAATACATGTGCTCCCTGCACATTTTGAAGTACCCTAGTATTAGTGCCATCTATCCATGGTTACCTGAAATAGGAATGTTCTGATGAAGCCAAAAAAAAATGTATAACTCACTATGAGAACTTTCTACTGAAGGAGAGAAACTTTGTAGTTCTTGAAACTTTATGTTTAATGCAAGTATTAGTTTATTTTACTGAAGTCAGCACCATGAATATTTAAAATGAACAGATCTAAAAATGCTAAATGAAAATTTTTTTCTCAAATTAAATAGATGCTGGTTATACTACATAAACCATATATGCTAATTTTAAATTAACTTTTAGGTGTCAGTTGTTGGCACTCTTACAAAATAAATTGGATTTATTACTAAAATAAGGCAATTCTTGGAAGATTTTTTATTTCATGTTTTATCATTGCAGTCATGTAGAATTCCTTTTGGTTCCAACAAGATAGGAAATAAACAGTACCTTGTAAACCAATCATGGATTTAGATTCCTAGTTTAAAAAACAGATTATATTACAATTTTATAGAGTTGTACCTCAAGAAGTAGTTGAAACTGTTGTGGTCAGTGCTTCATTGAAATACCAAGTTTTGAGTGAAACATTAGGGATGTATGGATAAATGATACATGTAGTATTTATTACCACTGTGCAACCATAAACTGGCTGAATTTCCTTTCCCCATGAACTTGATGGTGATGGTAATTTGAAGCTTTCTCTATCCCATCTCTAGGTCTAATTTAATGATATTCTTTATTCTCCTCTTGCAAGAATTGTATTGTATTCACTTCTATTGGACACCTTGCAATTTTTATTTTTTTTGACTGCTACCTTTCCCAGAATCCAATAAAACTACACTCGTAAATGTTAAGTGTGAAAATAAGAATACAGGCACATACCTTTATATGCTAGTTAAGACACCACTTGGGACCCTGCACACCTACACACCTGCAGCCTGTAGTGGAGTGCCTGGGTTCAAGTCCTGAGTCTGCTTTGAATTGAAGCTTTGTACTAAGGCAGACCCTAGAGGCAACAGGTGCTGGCTCAAGCACTGGGGTCCTGCGTCTATGGAGAAAGCCTGGATTAAATGCTGGAACCCAGCTGCGTTGTGAGAATTTGAGGAGTAAACCAAGGGATGAGAGATCTCTTCCTGTCTCCAGTTATTTGTTTGCTTGTCTTAAAAAAAGTATTTCTTTATTGTGCTTATTTTAAAAAGATTTTATCTTCACATATAATCCATTTTAAATGTCTTGGTAAAAAAAATAGAGAAACCAATTTTTATGTCTTTTCTGGTTTGTCCTTCATATAGGACAATGTCTTGCTTTACAGGACTGTAGTTCAAGATTTGGAAAAAATATTTAAGTGTGTAGTAGACAGAATTTTCTAGGGGAAAAAAGAAAGGGGAACAAAAGGCGGGAAATCTCTATACTTACAAAACTGCATCATGGAAAATAAATAATAATGAAAATTTTAATAAGCTTTAAAAAATGAGATTTTATAAGTTCTGCTGGACACGAAGAACAGATGTAACTCCTCCAAAGCTATAGGGAGTTTTCCGACAGTTTGGCTCAGGGATACTGTGCAATATTTAAAGAACATCTAGTTGTCACTTCTTTGTTTTCCTCTTCATTATCCTTTTAGATTTCATGTGTGTTGACGTACTTTTTGGCATATTCACTCAATTTTTATTTAATTTAATGGGACAATTTCTTTTTTGAAAGGTAGAAGGAGAAGGGTATGGAGAAGGGAGGAATGTGAAGAGAGAAAGACAACATTCCTATTTATCAGTTCCCTCCAAAAGGATTGCCTGGCACAGGGACCAGGACTGGACTGGGTAGGAGCTGGCAGCTCACTTTAACAGGAAGCTGGACTTACGAGTGCAGCCGGGACTCCATTCCAAGTAACCCAAATACTTGCGCATCTCAGGTAGTGTGTTAGCTTCTAGAACAAATACCTGTTCCTGTTTCTATTTGTAGTAAAGAAAATAAATAACACATTTATGTATGACGTATGGATGTATGTATTTATATATGTATATATATTTATATCTCAATTGATTTTCAACCAGAAGCAAAAAAACAAGAATACTTAGTATGGTTTGAAAATGGAGCATTCATTAAACATATTACATTGGTACTTTACAGAAGAACTATGAAAAATATTCTTTCCTTTTTATATTCTTATTCTCCCCCTGCCTATTGTTCTCATGACAGACCTGGCAATGAAATGAGGCTGGGAAACTTGGTGGAGAAGGAAATATGGTCTGGATGACTCGTCGTTTGTCAAACAGCATGAAGCAAGGCTGCAGTTGAGTCCGAACCTGCCACTCTGTAGTGATGTATTAGCTTTTAATGTTTTAAAATAATTATGGAGAGGCTTAAGCCACCATATAAAACCACTATATAAATTCTAGTGCCATGAGCTACCCCATTTTTCAGGAATTCAATCAATCAGTGGTTCTGAGGAAAACTGCCACCCAAATTTTGCCAAATTCAGAAACATGAAAGTTCAAGGGAGGGAGGAAGGGGCGGTAAGCAGCAGTTGTAAACAGAAATCAAAGGGAAATGAATCTCAGTGTGAATTTAATTTGGGATTTTGGAGTTTGGTTCCTAAACTAGATCTTATGTGTGTGTCGTTAGTTCTGCAAGGTCAGAGAATGCCAATACATATTCAATTAGTTTAATGTTAAAAGGAGTAAGACAAAATACATTTTCAAAGCTCAGAAATGGCACACAAACCCATAAACATGTTAATCCCCCTCGAAGATTAGCTTTAAATTAGGGCTCATTTATTGAGTACACATTAGATTTATAATTTTATGGAGAAGGGAATCATTTAACATTATGCATCAAGTCTTTCAAAATCAAGACCGTACTTCTAAGTTTTCAATGTCATCGTCTTCCAGAACATCTGTCTTCCTGTGTAAGTTCTTAGGAAGATATTTTCTTCAAAATTTCACTTTTGAATAATAATTTGGAAAATGATTAAATCAATGAGCTTTCAGTTCGCTGGAATTGTAGGACAGTAGGCTAAAATAGATGTTTTTCAATGTAGAGTTTCTATATATTCATATAATCTCATTAGCTAATATAGACAGTTCTTTAACTGCAAGTCATAAGATTACTCATGTGATAAAGACATAGTAATTTCCACAACATTGGTGGTTGAGTAAGCAATGTGCATGAAACAGAACTCCAGGATTTCTGTGTTCTGGCATCTATATAGAAGCAAATACAAGTGTGCAAAGCTGAATGTGTTTTAGGATTTGGCATACTGCTCAATATTTTACTTAGAGAGTATTTTCCTTTCTAATTAGATGTATTATTTGGATATGGTCTCTATAGTCTCTTGGGAAGCAGTAAGGTACTTTGCATTTATACCCTGCTTTGAACTGGTTAAGGCTTGGCTGCTGCAGCCTTTGCAGAATGAACAAGTGGCTAGAGGAGTTTGTTTATTTGTGTTTTTGTGTCTGCCTTTCAAATATTTTTTTTTCAAAAAATTGAAGATCATGAGTAAGGATATAAAGCAAAGGTCAGGAAGAATATTAAAAAAAGCATGTGTTGAATGTTTACTAAGTTACTAGGCATTGTGCTAAATGTTTCTTGAGCACTTTCTTATTTAACATTATCAACAGTTTTACAGATTATCCAGAGAGCAAGATTGGGTTTTCTGAAACAAAGGCTAAGGTTACAGATGAGTGAGTAGAGAAACATGATTCATAGTAACAGGTTATTAAAGGCAAAGGAGAAGACAGGGTCATAGAAGCCAGGAAGGCTCATGGTGTTCCTCCTATAAGTCCAAGCACCATTTCTTTTTTTTTTTTTAAAATCTATTTTATTGTATTGTTGTTGACAATCTTTACATAGTTAATTACAGTTAAAGAAAGAAAAAGAAGAAAAAAAATGTTCAGGGGAATAGGGAAGTAGGTAATACTATTATGTCCATATTGTTTCCATCATGTATCTGAGGTAAAGGGGGATATTGAGGGAGAAGCTCCACCCGGTTTCCCGCCCACTCTGAGTCCCGGATGTGGGGCATGCTCTGAGATATGTGCTCGAGTGGTGTTAATAGTTCTCCGGTTATGAATCGCTGCCAGTTTCGCTCGATGAGGTCGTCCACTGATTGATATGGTCCATGATAAAGTCTTCGTTTGCCCCATATTTTGCTGCCAACATATAGCTGAGATGAATGATTGATCTGCTCTGTCTTCTGTCTTTTCTTGATTAGAGTTCTGAGTCCAGCAGTTCGATTGGGGAGATCTCCAAAGAAACTTTGAGGTATTCCCAGACTAGTTTCTTGTATGTTCTAGCAAGCACAGGGCCCGGCACAGTCCATCACCCCGATCAGCTGGTGGTTTCAATTGCTGGGTTGGTTCTGTTTTCGGTCCCGAGTTGCACTGGAACTAATGGGTGTTGCAGTCCAGTCTGGTTCGCCCCTTACATCAACCAGTGGGAGCTGCAGCCTAGTTGGGGCGACCCATAATAACCCCCACCAGGCCCGCCCCCTACCCTGGTTTGCCAGTATGTGTAGCAGAAGACCAGTCTGTTCCCCATCCCATTTGGCTCTTGTACTTGTCAATGGGTATTAAAGCTTAGTTCTATCTAACCCACTCAACCATCCAGCCCTCACGGGTGTTGTTGAGTGCCTGTCTATCTAGCCATCCCAGCTCCCATCCTAGTTTTCATGCCCTCCCACGGGAATAGTGACCCAAGAAGGGGGAACCCACTTTTTCCCTCTCAGGTCTCTCTGTCCCGGTTTATGCACTCTTTATGTGGTTCTGTGATTTGACTTGACAGAATTAGTCCCCAGTGCCAGCTTCTGCGGCTATGCCCATACATCCCTCACTCACTCTAATTTATGCTTGCACCAGCAGGAATAATCAGCCCAGCCTGGCTTTTCCCTGGTCTAGTCCACATGCAGAGCACAGGTGATGTAGCCTTGCTTAGTCTGGTCTGTCTCTATCCCAGCCCACGCTCTCCAGTGGGAGTAGCTGTCCAGCGAGGGGACCAGCCCCTTAATCCCCCTGCTGGTTCTGCCCCTCCCTTCCTGGATCTCACGTGTACTCGTTGGATGCTGCACTCATATCCATTACAGGCAACCATGCCCTGGCATTCCATAATGTGTACTGGTTTTGTCGCGACCAAACCCGGCTCATCCCACACTCTGTTCTGGTGATCAGATTTGCCAGTGGGTGACATGAACTGATTCAGCCTGGTCTGCTCCTGACCCATGCTGAATGAGTGCCAGTGGGAAACTTTCCATGGCCTATTCTGGGCTGTTTCCTATCATGCTTCTTGTGCTAACCTGCAGGGACTGTGTCCTGCCACAGGAGTTGCCCAGGCTCCTCCATCAGAACCCCTCCCAATGCCAGATTTTGCGCATGCCAGGGGGTCCTTGAGCCAACCCTACCCAGTTCACCTCCTGTCCTAGCAGGAACAGTGGCATTTCCTGGCTGGTTTTCACCCCATTCTGCTTCTTGTTGTTGGATGTTTCAGCCCAGCCATGGCTCGTCCATACCCACATACAGCTCATGCATGGCTCAAGAGGGGATTGAGACCCAACCTAATCAGTCCCACATCTACCCTCTGGTTCTTCATGACACCAGATGGTGTTAGGATCTGAACTGGCCTGGTGCATCCAATCCCAGCCCACACTAGTGCCTTGGGTGACTACAACTGTTTCCTAGATAGAATGCAGCGCCCATTCCAGCACACGCACCCCTTGGTGGGAACCTCAACCCAGTTAAGGTGTCCCCATGCCTCCCCAACTGGACCTGTTCCTAGCCGTAGATCATGCGCCTGCCAGTGGTTGCTCTGACTCAGCTTATCTCAGTCCCTCACTTGTCCTGGCCTCTGCCTTAGACAGTGTGACTTAGCGTCCTTGACTCAACTAGCTACCTAAGCAACGATTCAGACAACCAATACCCCAGAGCTCCCTGGCCGGGCGGCCAGCAGGCAGAGCCTGTCACCACATGGTGCACTGGCCGCCCTGGGGGAGGCCGAGGACTTGTTCACTGCCTTGCGGCAGTGTCTTTGGCGTGAGCCCCCAGCATTGGGTCTGACCTGGCAGGGGAACCCCCCACAGCCGCCACACTGTGAGGAGCGGCACTTCAAGCACTATTTCTTTAATCAGGTGTATCACCACTTAATTTTCTCTGAGCATGTTTAGAATATGGACTGATAAACAAAAAATTTAAGATAGATTTGAACAAATAAAATTTAAACAAATAGTGTAAGAGTTTATCTATAAAACTCAGAAAAAAAATCCTCATTTGAGAACCATGGCAATCATTTACTAAGATCAAAATATTTAGCTGATACTTGGAGGCAATAATCTTAAAACCTTATCAGTTTCATTAATTGGTGATACTGGAAGATGTAACATGTCAGGAAGCTGGAAGGTAATTGTGCGGTGACAAGAGATTCTAAAAGAGGGAAACAGGAAAGCTGTGTAGTTCTTTCCTCAGAGTTGTTCTGGGAGGCAGGTGGGTTGTGATTCTCTTTACTTGAACATCACGCACTTGGGATAACTCAGTTCAGTAGGTTTGTGATTTCTCTGTTTGAAGGGTAATCTATAAACTTTCATTTTATCATTAGAAAATCCTGAGCCTCACGTTTTAAAAATTTCAATAATTTTAAATGACTTCTGAAAGTTTTATGTTACTTTTTGACTTAGTTATAAACCAGTAGATTAAATTTTCAATAACTAAATTGATGATGAAAACCAAATGGTAAATTGTGATTTTTTGCCTTATTTTCTCTTATAGACATGAACCACAATCTTTTGAATAAGTTTATTCATCTGTATATACATATATAAGGATTTATGTATATGTTATAATCTTCTGAAAACTTTTTCTTCTACTGCGATGCTCAGGGTACAGACTTTCTGCTACAGAGTGAAATATTCAGGTAGACAATTCCTTAGTAAATATTTAATACTTGCAGACAAATAATGAAATTCAAAGTAATAATTGAATAATGATCCTCTTTGTGATTTAATTCAACTCGCCAAAAACTTTGAGTTGTCTCCACCTAATAATCTTTTTTTTAAGATTTATATATATATATATATTTTTTTTTTACTGGAGATTCAGATATACAGAGAGGAGAGACAGAGAGAAAGATCCTCCATCTGCTGATTCACTCCCCAAGTGGCTGCAATGGGCAGAGTTGTGCTGATGTGAAGCCAGGAGCCTCCTCTGGGTCTCCCATGTGGGTGCAGCATCCCAAGGCCTTCACAGCCTTGCCCAGACAGTAAATAATACTATAGAAAACTAAGCATAAGAAAGAACAAAGAACTGAGCATTGGCACAGCTATTAGGTCATTGTAGTTGCCCACATCGTATATTAGAGTTTCAAGCTTGAGTCCTGGCTCCACTTCTTATCCACCTTCCTGCTAATGTGTACTCTGAGAGGATGATGGTTCAGTACTTGGGACCCGGCATGTACTGATGCCTGAATTAAGTTCTGGGCTCTAGGCTTCAGCCTGGCCCAGCTTTGGCTAGTGCTGGCATTTGAGGAGGAGAGTGGCAATTGGAAGATCTCTGTCCGCTTGCTTTCTTTCAAGTAAAATATGTTGAAATATAAGGGAAATAAAAATATAGTAAAAATTCATGATAATTGTTCCAAATACACTTAATTTTACAATCAGTGTGGAATCATGATTAATTAATAATTTATTTTCAGTACAGCTACACCCTCTTAAGCACTACGTCCTATTGTTAATATATTTCTCATTCTGTCCTTTCCATCCCTTCTTTCATAATTTGTGGCGGTCATGGAAGGTGATACTTGATAGTATTTAGGTTAGCACCTCTTCAACAGGTCTTCAGTACTCTGCCAATTCCAAACTGACTCCAACAGCGTTATTTTAAAACAGAAATATAAATGGGTAGTTCTATGAGGCAACCTCTGTAATGGATCTATTTTCTACAACATAACATCTATATTTCACGTTTTCCAACTAAGGATCTCTGAAGTCTCGTCCCTACCACTTTTTGCAGTCACACCTCCAAGGTTTGGTCCCTCCATTTGGACAAAGGGAGTCTTTCATTACCAAACATTTTGAGCATTTGGATGTCCAGAGCACTTTTTCCTCCTCTGCGTCTGGTGAGCCTACTCTAAGCTGATAACATTTCTCGAGGATGTCCAGCATAGTGAACATTTAGCTTTTAGGATGGCATGTCCTAGTGTTTGTGGTTTAAATAATAGGACCAGAGCCAGGGCTGGGAAACCTTTTTCCTATTAAGAGCCACTTGTGAGGAGAAATAATGTATAATGTGATAAATAATAAATATATAATGTGCTTCTTAAACTTGAAAATAAGTATAACCTGGTAAATAATTTCCAGACTTCTGTTAAAGGCAAGCTGTCCCATTTTGCTAAGTGATTACTTGTGGTGACCATGAGTACTCTATCAACTTGGGAAGATCCCTGTAAGCTTTGACTACTCAGCCCTCTCAAAACTGCTGTAGGATTTCTATTACGACTTTTTAGAGGACGGGGTGGTCATTCAAACAGTGAATTGAAACAGGAGAAACAAATGAAAATTTATGCAGGGAAGCAGTTTGGGAAATACTTGTTTCATGAAAACAATGGTCAAGAGTTGAAGGAAGACGGGCAGATGGCCAGGCAGTTAAGGTGCCTGTAAAGATTTCTCTCTCACAACTTTGTTCCTGTGTTCCATTCCTGGCTATAGCATCTCATTCCACCTTTCTGCTAAGGAAGACCTGAAAGGTAGCATGTAATGGTTCAGTTCATTTGGCTTCTGCCACCCATGTGGGAGACCAAGATCGCATTCCCAGCGCCTACTTTTTTTTTCTGGCCATTCCTGGCTGATGCCGGGTATTCAGCGAATTAATGAGAAAATGGGAATTCAGTCTCTGTCCTTCTCTCTTCCTCTCAAATGTACTAATGAAAAAGTGTTGGAGGAGGAAGAATTTCTTCTTCTTTTCTTTGAACATATCTTTTAGGAGCAATGCCACTTCTGTCCCTTTTAGAGAGAATTATCAAAAGTATCTGTACTGCAGCAAAAGAAATTAATCTTAATAGCCATTTGGAGTTTTTTTTTTTCTTGAGATATAATTTTATTTCACCAATGTCAGATGTTCCAATTTTAAAATTAAACCTAGATTTTTGGAAAGGGGAATAGTATCATTATTCCACTGGGATTTTTCTCATTCTTTCATTTTCTTTGAATTACTTCATTTCAAGAATTTTCAGTTATGCTCCTATAAAATACAGCCTGAAAATACAATGCAATAAACACTGTTGGTTTGTTTTATAATCACTATAATGTTAAGCTGGATTTTAATAATGACATAAAAGAAAAAAATACAATTTTAAATGAAAACAGTTCTCATTTGGTAGGACTATTTGGTGATAACTTAAAACTGAAAAATAAAGAATGTGGCTTGAAAATTGATTTTGAAAACTGTACATTTCAGGGTTACTTCTTGTCACTTCTTCAATGAATCAAATATTCAGTTTTGTCAATTGATAATATGAAATATGTTAAATTATAATGACAAACTAAGGGTAGAGATTACCATAAAATTGAAATAAGAATCTATATTTAATATGGGGGGTCTTCAAAAATGTCATGGATAATGTACATTCTCAAAAAATACTGTATACTACCAAAATATTTTCCATTGAAAACAATTTACCTTTTAAATCCATAGACTTTCTGAAGCTCCCTTGTTTTGTGTATATAAGTGATGTGTCCGTAATCACATTTCTAACACTCGTAATATCTGTTTAGACATGAAACTATCTCTTCCTGTATAGTTTGATCATACACAGTGGTATTAGTAATATTCCTGGTGTGGGCAACCTCAGTTGTGTGATAGTCTCAGCTGGCCACACAGTCGAGCTTTATGTCTCATTGCAATCAAGTCCTGGAGTCAGGCATGCATCACAGCTTACAAGTTTGACCTCTGTAATTATTGTTCACTTTCTAAGCTTTCCTGGGTGTAAATGCATGTTAAATTACCTCTTAGTGCCCAGAATGACTTTCCCTTAGCCAAATTACTTTCTTTTGGTTCATCACTTAAATATGTGTTGCATACGATTTAGTGGCACAAAAGTTACTCACTCCAACTTAAAAGCATCCATTTTGGGGATCCTCTGTGGTCAGTTTTAATAGTTTACATTATTTTACAAAATGTATTTGTGCTTGTAAAGCAGGTTTTGTATGTTTATTCTGTCCAATGAATTATTCAGGTCATCAAATATAATTTCCAACTTGCTTAACCTAATTCAAGTCAGCATTTGTACAATGTCACTTGGGTCAATGCTGGTTCAGAAAGGAAAAAAAGTGAAAAATCAATGAACATCGGGGTGAACATTTTAATTTTCACTTTTTAACCTTAACCATTTCTTGTATTTGTAGGACTGAATATTAAAGAGTCACTTTAAAATATTCACTTTTTCAGAAGTGTCAATATGCTTATTTGCAACCCCTGCACTATTTCCTGTGTCTGGAGACTTGACTTTGTTGTGGTTTATAGATTAGAGAGCATCACCAATGGCCAAGCTGCACGCAGTTTGCAAAGGCAGGTTTTCTGTGGCAAAGTGCTGAGTTTACAGATTCCTCAGGCAGCTGAAGCTGTGTCCATTTATTCTTATACTCCAGATGGCCTTTTGTGACCAAGTGACTGTGGATTTAAAAATCAAGAAACTTTTAAGTGGAAAGAACTGGCCTTGATAAGGAGAATTGGGGGTAGAAGGTTATTGATTCTGTTTTTTTTTTTTTTCTGTGAAATAATACAAAGAATGTATTGCTGTTATGAACGTTAGCTGATTTAAGATCCTTTTGGAAAAAGTGGGAGCAGATTTGTTTTTCAAGTTAATATGTAATAGAAAGATTTCTTTAATTTCCTTACAAAAGTAATTCTTTATGAGGAAGCTTATTTCTTCCAATTTGGGTAAGACACCCAGGACCAATCCTATCTGAAATGAAAACGTTATTGGTAGATAAGCTGATATGGAAAAAAAACATTTCTTACTATTCATCTGTTTTGTGCAAATGGCTTAATTATTGTAAGGTGGCAATTATTATTTCCAGAATTAAATCAGAATATTGAGGAACTAAACTGATAAATTGAGTGATTCTTCTCTCTGCTCCCTTTTTACCAAGAATACTGGGAACAGTTGCTAGAAGAGAATGGTTTTCAGGAATTGTTACCACAAATAAAATAATGTATGCCACTTGAATCACTATTTGTTGACATACAGTGAACAGGAAGCTAGATTTAGGGTTAACTATTTTTAAGATATAATGGATAGAAACATTTTAGAACCAATGCTTAGCCGCCTAATTAGGCATATACCCCCATACCATCAATATACTTATAACTCATTTAGGTAAAAATGTACAATATTTGACAAATATTAAATCAACAGGTATGCTGGAGAATTTGAAAAAAGATTAGGCATAGAAAAGTTTGTTAATAAATGCCTTCTGTATGAATTACCTGTATTTGTCCATAAAATTTGTCCAGTTACTTCTCTGTTTAAAACACATTTCCCTTTCCCTCCGAATAGAAGCTCAAGTCTATAAAACCCAGTTGTATCTGAACCTGTGCACCTCTCTGACCTTATCTCCAGCCAAGCTGGTCTTCTGGTCTCTTCGCGCTGGTCCTCTGGACTTTTGCCTACATGATCATCCTTCCTGCACATACGTTTATCGTGCATTCCTTCAGCATTGTGACGAGTTTCAAACCCTGAAGCAGACTTACTTCAGGAAACTTAAAACTGTAGCTATGCTGCATACACTTTGAGTTCTACCTCTGAACTGCTTTTTTTCTGTTGCATTTGCGTTCAGATGCACTTAGGCTGCTTCACATACTTGTTCATTAACCAAACCTATTCTTTGTTACCTGTTTCCCTCCATTAAATATGTGCTTCATGAAAATGATGAATTTGTTTTTCTCATGAAAATAGCACCATTGTTCTTGAATGGCACATGGCCAGCTGCAGATGATCGATAAATATTGATTACCTTCAATTTGGACCTGTCTGAATCATTCGGTTGTAAGATACACAAAAGCAAGGTCAATGTGAGAAGATATGTTTCTCTCAGCTTAAGAAAATATGCATAAAAGTTACTCAGTTGATTTAAAGAGTATGTCTCATCATGGAATTCAGACACATTTGGGGCTTTTGGGTATCCAGTAAGTTGTCTAGTCTGGGAAAATTGATCCAATATAATTCTATAAATGCAAGTTGTTTTCTGAGCAGAAAAAAGGTCTTCTGGGAAAATAACAGGCATTTCACTTATAAAATATGTTTTGATTGTAGGTGCATGACAAATTTAACACTTTCTTTGTTGAAGATAGCGTTAAATGAGGAAGTTTATTCCCAACATAAAAAACTGTAGCCAATGGTGTAGTTAATTAAGAGAAAATGTCAATAGAACTTAACATTGTCACAGGGTAATGGTTCCTGCTGCTAGATATATGTCAAGAGAAAGATAAATAAGATGGAGTGATTTATTAAGCAGTGCCACACTCCAGGCAATGCATTTGTAGGGGATTATAGCACTCCTGAGGTGGTGATGGAAGACAAAGGACTAAGGAGAGTGCCCTTAACCCTTCCAATAGCGCAACAGTAGCAAGGGAGAGTAGCACTACCGAGAGTCCCTGCTGATTTCACAAAATTACTTTTATATTTAGAAAGAGGCAATTGTAATGAGACTAGAATAGAATGCCATCAACAATTTTCATGGCTTGGCAGATATTTAATTAGGTGGGCAAGTCATACTATTCCAAGATTTTAGAATCAACAGTTATATCACTACTATTTACAATTAAGCAGTTTTCCAAAAACTCTCAGTAAAATTTTTATTAAAATTAATTTTCAAAAAGCACCTAAAAGCTTAATATTCTTTTTAAAAAATTTCAATAGTATAATAATTCATTTTTAGTTTGCAAGTGTTAATTAAATAATATCAATCATGGATTACCCTTGAATTCACCTTGTGCTTACTGCCAGGGATGTTCTTGACTTCAAACTGAACTCATGATTTTATTATTTGATTTCTTCTCAGATCAAGGTCCTAAATTCTAGTTACTAAGAAATTATTTTCATACCTTTTGTGGTGTATCCCTGCATGCTGCTCTTTGTCCCAAGGACATCATTTCAATGAAGTTAGATTTTAGCATAGTATTTAATGTAGGTTATATTTTAGTGAAAGATGCATTTCAGTTTCATTAATAGTTGTAAGCAATCAAGGAGTTATTAATACATTTTATCACAAAATAAATTTTAATATTGGTCCTGTAAGCATGCTAAAACAATGAAATCTCAACATTATCCCAACTATAAGATGGAAAAGATTCATATGATGTTAGATGGGCATCAGTAGTAATCTGTGTTTTGCATGCTTTGAGAAAATTAGATTTGTGTGAGGTTTGTACTTGATATATAAGTCAACAAAACTCAGGATACAGTTGCCAGAAAACAAACATAGACCCCCACACTTTTTTTGTAGGATGCTGCTCTCCAAAAGACAGACTACAATAATTCTTGAATCAAAATGAACATCCTGAGCCAGGTTATATTTTATTATAGATACCTGTGGTGAATATTGCCCACATTGGGAAATCTGTTTCTGAATTTTCTCATGTCTATATGAATGTTGCAAGTTTATTGTGAGTTTAATAGTACATAGTTTGAATTATAAGCATTCCCCCATTAGCTAGTCTCCAGTACACATCCTTGTGCCTAATTAAGATATGCTTCTTTAACACTTAGTTTCTATGATATAATGGTAAATACACAAAGTATTACATAATGCAAATAATTCTATCTGTATGTCCTGAGAAACTGGTTAAAATGTAGTAACTAATGGTCAGTGCCTATCTTGTGTCATGAATGCAGGTGTTAGTATTTTAAATATGTAGATACTTTCAATTTTATTCAAATACTTGAACAGGTCAATTATGTATCTAAAGATTAAGAAACCTGTCAAGTGGTATGTAGGGGTCATAGGGTATAAAATGGAGCTGCCTCTCGATAAAGCACAAGTATATGAAAGTAGTTACATAGTTACATATATATGTACCTATATATTATAGAGCCATGTAATTTTATAGCTAAATGAAAATCTAAAATTGCTTTGAACCCAATACTGCATTTTGTTGAGCAGGAAGCAAAAACCTAGTTATTTGCATAATCATTTCTTCCATTGTCAGTAGATAAAAATTTGGCTCACATACTGTGTTCCTTCTTGTAGTTGGTGACAACTTGATATATTTGAGCCAATTCTAGTGTGCCCGATAGCAGTGTGCTCACAAAGTCCATTCCCTTCTAGGCTTAAGCACTCTTGAGCATCGTTGTCATCGTATGATGGAACTGCATGCTTTCTACTTTGTGTCACTTGCTCATCTGGAACTCCATGAAGACAAACATCATAATGTACTGTTCACTTATCAGAATAGATAAACCATAACACCAAAGCATATGTTTTCCAGAGAATGAAGACTTTAAACTAGCAAAGGCATAAGAAATCTTTATAGAATATGCTGCAACGGAACGTACACAATGGCCAGAAATATTAATTGCTAGCAAATAACAGAAGCAGATACAGTAAACTGTGTAGCCATCTCAAGTAGATTGCCAGTGATGACAGTAAGAGACAGAATTGCATATACAAGAAGGCTATACATTTGGGGGAACAAGAAAGGTCAAAGAATAATTTTATGTGCCCCATGTAGAAACAGTTGTTACACATTATTCTACTGTTAAACTTTGACACTAAGAAGAAAAATGTGTCATTAGTCATACCTTACAAATGAGGGATATTATTGTGTATGACGCTATATGATTTATGCTTTTTATGCTTTTTACATAAGGAAATTTTTCTGTCTTATAATTATGAAAAATTCAGAAAAACATATGCCACTCAAGGGTATTAACATCAAAAGGACTTTATCAGATTTAGTGAATGAAGATGGCAATCCGCATTTAGAATTATGTACACCAGTGTTGTAATGATACTTGTTAGAACTAGGTTAAGGGCTAAGGAACTTAATTTGTAAACATGTTGATTCTGTTTTTGAAATCTGTGGTCAGTTTTCCAAGCTTTCAAAACAAAGTCACCGTTATTATATCTTTAATTATATTATTCACAGATGAAGGGGGAATATGATATCCAGGTTTGGGCATGTCAAATAAAAATTGAGTTTCCAAATTTGTATCGCAAACTGGACTGCTCTGATACCACCTGCAGTCCTTTGAACACGATACTGTAGTTTACATCAATCCTAATTTACTTTTGTTATGAATTTATCTTTGCTGATGTGTATTACTTAAGTGAGAATGTGCTATGATATTTTAAAAATACTTGCATGTCAGGCAATGATACTCTAAAGTGGCTGTGTTTGTCCTTAACATTTAAATTTAGATTTCTAAAACATGTGCTGAAGAAATGCTTCAATTTTTACACTGTATCCTAAGAAGCCACCCCTTTATTCTGTTAAACACTACAGTAGTACTCAATTGTGGAATATATTCATTGGCAGTTTGAAATGGTCAAGAAAATATTGTTTATGCCAGCTCTAATTTGAACAAAAATCTGATTGGTGCCCTTATTTATTTATTTAACTTCTAACTCTGCAACAGCCCAGTTCAGCATAAAAGACTTTCTGACCCAAATCATGAAGAGTTAATATTAACATAAATCATTTTCAAGGGCATGTTGTATGCAAACAATTCATAGAATAAATGCTTAGAAATTCATTATAGTTTATTGAGAATAGAAACCAATGTATTCACATATATAGCCTCATGGCATTGTTTTCTCGTCATATAAATTACTCCCCATTATTGGTAAAATCTGAACAATCTCCTACAGCCTGAAAAGGGCATCTTCACTTTTTCTTTGGTGATGGAGAATTCTGGAGATAAGTGCAAGAAAATGAGCACCTTGTCATGTTTTAAATCAGGAATGGGAAATTCTCAAGTGGATGTGACAGCCCTTGGAGTGCTTGGCTCTCCCTCCGTAAGGAGTGCCAATCATAATTAACAGCAACAGAGATGTTGTGTGAACCTAAATAAAGATTACAGAGAGGTTTTTTTTGAGTTAATACCTGTAAGAACAGAATGTAGAGAGAAACTTGCCTTTATAGCCCAGTTAACCTGTCACTGGGAATTACTCTAATTTTTCCTGGGTTCATTAGTGTCAGTAAACAGCACAGAGAGCCAATATCATCTTGGTTGGGTTCAAATTGAATGTGAAATACCAGATAACATAACAATGGAATGGTTTCAGTACTTCACTCCAAGGCTCAAATCCTTTGGGATTTTGTGAGGAAAAATTTCATGTGGTTGTTACCTATATATTAAAATCCACAATGTTTTTGAGGTTTGTTTTAAAGAGATGCCTTTTAATCCACAATGTATTGTGCTGCCTAATTCTGTAGAAAAGAACATCTCTGCCTTTTATGGGAATCAATCCATCTAGCAGTAGGAAGAACTCTATTTCATTAGAAAAACTGTTCTGCGATCTCAAAGCCTCTTATGTTAACTGCATCAAGTTATTTTCAGTATTCCTGCCATCCCTAAAGGTTTTTCTACAATTCACCCCTAGATCTCTGGGGGGCTTTGATTTTTAAGGATTGTTGCTTCTTCGCCCTTTCCAGCATCTCTGCTCCTCTCATCAGACATGGTTATTATGGCTTCAATGTGGCTAGGTCTCATGGACACGACACTGGTAAGGACTATGTCTTTCTTGTTCGTCACTGTGCTCAAAGATCTTGACCACATATGGCACATTGTGTACCCAAGTGTATCTACTAAACCAGTCAACAGAATTAGGCCTTACTTTCCATTTGTTTCTTCTGTTCCTGAGACATTGCTGGTACTTTGTATATGCTTGCTGAGAGCAAACAATATATTGATTGGGTCAAATATTTTACATGACTATCTGGTGGAATCAAACTTAAACATCTGAAAATAACTGATATTTCCTCTTGTGTGACATTTGTGTGCAAGCAGCATGCTTATGGACAAGTCATAGAGATTCTCCACAGCCTAGATGATGTAGAGTCACTGCCAAAACTGAAAAAAAAATTAATGCTAATTATAAGGAGATCTGCAGACATGGATAAAATACAGCATATAAAATTGGCCTCTCATTCGTGCATTTAACAATCTAATTCATGTGGCACTGATGTCCCAGCCAAACAGATGTATTGAGTTTCTCTCTATAATAGACCATACAGCTTTTATGCAGTTGGATTCCTTAACCATTTCCACAGTGTTTTAAAACTAGACACACACACACACACGTCTCTTTTTTTAAAAAATCGGGATTAGTAAACAACTCACATATATTTAGCATTTTTCTGCTTTCCGCTGTCCCTGATTTTTTTTCCCCAAATCTATCTGGTAACACATAAAATGTCTCTTTATCCTTATTCAGTGCGGGTTTGTGGCTCAATCAAAGAAAAAATATTCCTGAAATAATAGCTGTACCTTCTCTTAAAAACTAACTTCATTGGGAATCTTCACTAATTCCAGCTCCATTGCCTCTGCATGGACACTGCCATTGACTGCCTTTTTCATAGGGTTTATCAGCCTTTTCTTAAGTTATTTTTAATCAGAGCATAAAGATGCTCTCAGTATCTTAATGAATTCACCTTTCATGATTAACAAGTGAAAGAATAGTAGCTTCTGAAAGATAAAGTAGTTAATCACATGCAATTCAGCATTATCAGCTATGAAATAGTATAAATGTACAATCACACTTGGCTGTGCGCTTCATTTAAGAGAGCAGTTGAGCTAGAAGGTATTTGACATATTCATAACTTTTAATATATTGCTGCATGGCTGTATAATTAGAAAAGTGGGATAACCATGCAGATAATTCGATTTGTCTTTTTTTTCCTGGCATGTGTCTCAAAATGTACTGAAATTTGCTTACCTCAAGAAAGAAAGAAAATTCATTTAACTCAACTTCCTCAAACATAAATCTCAACTGACTTAAGATCACATATAAGTTTCAGGTATCTTCTTATATCCTCAGGACATTGCAAATAATATTTAAAGAGCATGTTCCATATTTTCTTCTGGTACTTTGATGGTATCATGTCATAGATCTAGATCCTGATTTATTTAGAGTTGATTTTCGTAAAAGATTTAACAGAAAGAATGTGGTTCATTCTTCCGCACTGGTCGATCCAATTTTAGCAGCACCATTTGTTAGAGACCTTTTTCTTTCTGGGTTGTTTTAGGTTTGTTTGTCAAAAATTAGTTGGATATAGCTACATGATTTCATTTTTTGGATTTCTATTCTGATCCATTTTTCTTCATGTCTTCCTATGTGGCAGTGTCATGGTGTTTTGGTTACAACTTATCCTCTAGCACATTTTGGAATCTGGTATTGTGATGCTTCTAGATTTGTTGCTGTTGTTTAAGATTGATTTAGCTACTTGGGGTCTCTTGTTTTTTCATATGAATTTTAGCACTGTTTTTTCTAGATCTGAGAAGAGTATCCTTGGTATTTTGGTTTAGGTTACACTGAAATTGTAAATTACTTTTGGTAGTGTGGATATTTTGACATTCTACCTTCTATTAACATGGAAGGTTTTTTTCCGTGCTTTGGTGTCATTTCTTATTTCTTTAATATTGTGTAATTTTCATCATAAATACCCTCACATCTTTGGATAAATTTATCCCAAAGTCTTTAACCTTTCGTTGCAGCTATTGTGAATGAAATTGATCATACAAGTTGTTTCTCAGCCCTGGGAGTTTGTGTATACAAAGGCTATTAATTTGTATATTTTGATTTTATATCCTGCAAATTTACCAAATTCTTTCATGAGACTTTTGGTTCTTCTATGTACAGTTCATAAATCAGCAAACACAGATAGTTAAATGACCTCCTTTGAAGTCTATATCCATTTGATTTCTTTTTCTTGGTGAGTGGCTCTGGCTAGAACTTCCGGGAATATATTCCATCTCAGTGGTGAGAGCAGGAATCTTTGCATGCTTCTGGATCCTAGGAAAACCTTCCAACTTTTCATCATTTAATATAATGTTGGCTATTGATGTTTAACATAGGCCTTTAATTGTGTTAAGAAATGATCCTTCTGTACCTAATTTAAGCTTTCTTTATCATGAAAGGATGCTGCATTTTATTAAACGTTTTCTGTGTGTCTACTGAGATATTCATATGGTTTTTATTCCACTTGTTAGTGTGGTGTGTCATATTTATTGATTTGTATGTATTAACCCTCCCTGCATACCACAGATAAATCCTACTTGGTCTGTGAAAATGATCTTTCTAAAGTATTGTTGGATTCAATTAGCTAGTATTTTGTTGAGGATCTCTGCATCTATGCCTATCAGGCATATTGTTCTACAGTTCTATTTCTTTATTGGATCTTCTTCCAGTTTGGGAATTAAAGTGCTACTAGCCTCATAGAAGGAGTTTCGGAGGATTCCCTCAGTTTTAATTGTTGAATAATGTGAGAAGAATTGGAGTTCTTCTTGAAAGCTTTTGTAGAATTCAGCCATGAAGCTATATGGTTCTGGGCTTTTATTTATTGGTGGGTCCTTATTAGTGGTTTAATCTCTGTGATAGTAATTGGTACATTTAGGTTTGCTATTTCCTCATTATTACAATTGGGTAGATTATATATGCCTATAAATCTATTCATTTCTTGATTTTCAATTTGGTGTATGGCTGTTTAATTCTTATGGATTCATTGTGTATCTTTGATATCAGTGGTTATATTTCCTTTTTCATCTCTGATTTTATTGAGTCTTCCACCTCTTTTTCCATTTTTTGTTAGCAGGATCAATGGTGTTTTGATGTTTACTATTTTAGAAAACTAGGCTTTCAGTTTGCTGATCTTAGGCATCATTTTTTTAAGTTTGCATTTTGCTTCTTTAATTTTCATTCTTTCTACTGAGTGGTTTGTTGCTGTTTTAGTTCTTTTAAGTGCATCAATAGATTATTTATTTGATGTCTTTCTTATTTCTTTATATAGGCACTAATTCATGTTTACTTTTCTCTAAACTGTTTGATAAATTGTGCTATAATCTTCATTGGTTTCCAGAAGTCTCCTGATTTTTTCTTTTGATTTGTTCTAGACCCACTGTTCATTCTTTGGTGTGTTAAGCAGCCTCCTTGTTTTTGCATACTTTCTAGAGGTTTTGAGACACTGAGGTCCAGCAGCATGGTATGATTTCAGTTTCACTGCTGACTTTTTTGAGGCTTGATTTGTGGCCTTGCATATGATCTAACCTTGAATAGGTTCCATGAAGTGATGAAAAGGATGTGCATTATGTATCTGTGGGTTGAAATATCAATTAAGTCCATTTGGTCCATAGTATGAATTAATTTTGTTGTTTCTTTGTTGATTTTCTGCCTAGTCAATCTGTGCACTGATGAAACTGTAGTGTTGAGATTACCCGATTCACATTTTACTGGAGTCTACCTTTCCCTTTAGATCCAATTGCAACTATGTTAAGTAACCAGGTGTCCTGGTGTTGGATGCATATATATATTTCATATACTCACTTCTGTTACAGTTGTTCCCTTGATATTATGCAATGCCACTATTCCTCTCTTAATAGCTTTTGTGTTAAAGTCTATTTTGTCTAATAGTAGAATGGCTATACCTGCTCATTTTTCCTTTCTGTTGCAATGGGATATCCTTTTCCATCTTCCCGCCTTCAACCTGTGTGCATATTTGTTGGTGAGGTGTGTTTCTTGTAGACAACACACAGATAGGTTTTGTTTTCCAATCCATTCAGTCTTTATTGTTTGACTGGAGAGTTTATGCCTTTTTTATTGCGGTTTACTGTTAAAAAGTAATTTCTTCCTCCTGTTATTTTTCTGCGTACAATTTCATAGTTTTTTCTGGGTTTCCTTCATGTATTTATTAAGAGATTTTCTTCCTTTGTATTCTTTCATTATAGTGATTGTCATTTTGTACCTTCTCTGTGTGTCACATTCTTATGCAGTATTCATAGGGCTGGCAGATGATGATGAATTACTTCAATATTTGGGAAGATCTTTATTTGCCACTCGTTTGAAATGAGACTTTTGCTGAGTATACGATTCTGGGTTAGCAGTTTCTTTCTTTTAGGACTTAGATTATATCTTTCCACTCTCTGCTACCCAGTAGGGTTTCTGATGAGAAATCAGCTGCAATTCTGATTGGAGATCCTCTAACATGATCAGTTGTTTCTTATATGCACATTTTAGAATCTTTTCTTTGTTTAGCTCTGGGAAGTCTGACTTTATTGTATCATGCTGAGGATCATTTCTTGCCATGTCTATTCAAAATTCTCTGTGGTTCCTATACTTAAATACCCCTCTCCTCAATGTTAGGGAAGTTTTTGATTATTATCTAACTGAATAAGCCTTCTAATTCAGTTTCTCTTTCCATGCCTTCAGTAAATTCTAAGACACATATGTTTGATCATTTGATGATAGAACTGTAGTTTGTGCTTGAGAGTGGGGTGGGATTCCAGAGTGACTCCCCAGTTGGGTGTTGTGCAGTGCCTCTGTCAGAACCGGGGAAGCAATGATGCTGGGTTTTTGTGAAATCATGCCCTAAACTCCTCTCTTTCCAAGTGACTGACACCTGCTGTTAGCCCAGGGTGGCAATAACCACCACCAGTGTTAACACATGAACCACACAATTGATCTGTGCGTGTCCAGAGAGGCAGGAACACCCCCCACACTACTGTACAGTCATTGAATTCACACTGACTTTGTGTGAGCACAGCTCTAGTCACAAGGTGCTGAAGCTGCCTTCAGCTACAAGAGCCTGCACCAATCTGCAGAGGGCAGCAGCATTTCCTACTCCAGCTGCCTCTGGGTTCTCTGTACCTGCAGCTCAGGCAGCCCCTCCACTTGGGGATGAATAGTGTGGGGCTGGGATTGGAGGATGTGTGTGCCATCTCATCAGGCTACTTGTCCCAACTCAAAGCCAGTAAGGGATATAGCACCCCTAAATGTGTATGTTATCACAGAAATAGCCATATTCCAGCCACGGGATGGGCAATTTCAGAGTGGCAGCAGTGTCTTGCCACCATCTTGCCCTGAAGAAAGAGAGAAAGGAGGCTGTTCCTCCTTCTCAGTGACCCACCAGGAGATTTCCTTCACTCTGGTGCTTGTCTGGACCTACAGTCTAAGTGAGTTACAAGATTCTGTGTCAGGCAATGTCTGATTACCTCAGTCATGTTTTCTTTCTAACTCTTCTGTAATTCACTGTGTAGTAACTCAGCTACAGCTGATACCAGCTACTGGTTATCTAATACAGATAACCGCAACTAGTGCTCCTGAGTTCTGTCCTCCTGTCCCACAAAATTTCCACTATTTTCCTTTGCTTCCTCAATGCAAATTTCTGTCAGTCTAATTTCTGCTTTCATGTCTGTGGCCATGGGATCAGACACGGATGGGAACTGCCATTTCCATCACAGCTTTAAGGTATATGTGACTAATTATGGAAGGGGTTCTATTTCAATGGCCCTGAAAAAATTTGGCTGGATACAAGGTGGATGTTACCATTCAAACAGTCACTCAAACATCTAAGCCATGTGCAAGCACCTCTCCCAACAAAAATAGTCCTAAAGTAATGGAGAGCCACAAGTTCCTGATACATAGCAGCAGGATCAACTTCTTAAAGGAGATCTGAAAACTGCTTTCACTGTGAGGCCAAAAGACTGAGTCAAACTGTCTTATATTAGTTTTACTTAAATCTTTTTTTTTTCAGGCAGTCAGTTTTCCAAAATGAATAAATACTGCAGGACTGAGCTATTGTTAGAGCCACCATATAGCTTACTTTCTAGCAAAAACAAAACAAAACAAAAACACAGCTTAGACTTATCCATTCACAACTTAGTTGAGATTACAGAACACTATATCAAGTTCTATTTGCCAGCAAGCATTAAACCTTTCCTCACAGGAGTTGTCAATGGTGGCAGCATGCAGGATCTGAACTGTTGCAGAAATAATTCTTAATGTAGTGAATTTTGTGTCATTATGGGAAAAACTGTGGTGAAAGTTTTAGGTTAAAATCTAGTAAATTCAATTTCTTGATTTAAATATTGAGCAGAGATTTATTTTGTGGGTCAGTATGGACCAATTAAATGTGAATGGAAGAAATAAGGTGAACTCAAACTAAGGGCCTGAAAAGATGCATGGGATACTGTCATAGTCATAGAATTCAGGTCAAGGTCAATGAAGACATAAAGGCAATTCTAATAGTTCTGATAAACAGACTGACTATATCTGGAATAGCATGGAGCATAGCCCTCAATTCTGGCAAACTTCTAGGAAAGAGCGGGAGCAAAGTAAGAAGTAGAGGATGGCGAAAAAGTTGCCATATGAAGTCAGAAAGTTGGAGCAGAGACTAAGCTGGTTGGTTATAAAAACACTGAGGAATTTAAAGACCAGAAGAAATGGTGATGTGGGATGAAACAACCTCACGTTCTAACAATCAAAAACAATTTGGAGCAACTATGGGTAATTTCATATGAGGGAGAAGAAAAGAGATGAGGATTGAGCTTTTTTAACACGAGCTAGATGGTGGAGTATTTTTCAGGGACTACAGATATTTAGGAATCAAGTTTTAGTGGATCACGTATTTTTGAGAGAAAAAAATGGCAAAAAACCCCCCTGTTATTAGATTCCAAAATTGTGGTTGAGAAATTAAGGAGGCCTTACCAAGTAAGAATGCAGGCTAACTTCTACATAAGAAGATATTTCCATTTCTGGAATCTGTGGAAATGACTGAAGTCACTGGACTTGACTGTGGTTAGACAGAAAGGATAACAAAGAGAAAGAAATAAAAATATCTTAAATTTTCAATATGTGTTTTGGCAGTTGGTAATACATCAGCTGAAACAGAATGAGATATCAAGGAGGGAGATTCAATGTGTAAAATGAATTCAATTTTTTTCAGTATCAGAATTTATGCTCTGGTGAACTTTGGAATAAAAAAAATCTGGATCATAATTATGGGTAATATAAATTTCAAAGTCATCATTATAATGTTGTTGCTTACATCTTGGACAGAAAGGCTGATTAGAATGGGAAGAAGTGAGATGAAAGCAGAGGATAAGAACCTGTAACTAGCTATTCTACTACCTATTTCTACTCAGTGATTAACTAGTTGTGTATTAACTGGTTGCTCTTCCTCAACCACTGAGAACTTTGGCACATGGCTCATTGTCTTCTCTGAAATAAGACAGTTACCACAACATTATAGTCATAGCCATATATATATATATATATATATATATATATATATATATATATATATATATATATATATCACAGATCCCTTTAGCAGGTCGGAAACCTTCACTAAATATTCCAAAATTCATGTCCCCACCCCAGTAACTTATCTCCTGCTATTACAATTCAAAGCATTTAGGCTTGGTTGCTCCTTACAAGTAGAATTCATATATTTCTACAGTCTTTCAAAGCCTGTACAGTTTTCTGTTACTACTCATCTATCACTGTCTACACTTATTCCACTACTTTCTTACCATTGATCCTCTATTTTGATTGTTGCATGTGTCCCAGGAGTTGCTATTTCCTGTTATTTTTATAGTTGTTTAAGCTTATTTCTTATTCTTATTTACATCTGCCATATAAAAGACTGATTTGCTTTTAGTATTAATTAGCCAACATTTATGTAACCCCTATATAAATAATTACATCTAAGAACTTCCAAAATTTTTTTAAAAGATTTATTTATTTTTATTGCAAAGTCAGATATACAGAGAGGAGAGACAGAGAGGAAGATCATCCATCCAATGATTCACTCCCCAAGTGACTGCAACAGCCGGAGCTGAGCCAGTCCAAATCCAGGAGTCAGGAGCTCTTCTGGGTCTTTCATGCAGGTGCAGCGTGCCAAGGCTTTGGGCCATCCTCCACTGCTTTCCTAGACCACAAGCAGGGAGCTGGATGGGAAGCAGGGTTCCAGGATTAGAACTGGAGCCCATATGGGATCCCAGTGTGTTAGGGCGAGGACTTAAGCTGCTATGCCACGGCACAGGGCCCCCCAAATTTTAATGATTGTAATTTTAATGAAAACTCATAAGATGGATACTCTTGGGCCTGGTGCAGTAGCCTAACAGCTAAAGTCCTTGCCTCACACATGCCAGGATCCCTTATGGGTGTCGGTTCATGTCCCAGTGGCTCCCTGTTTCCCATCCAGCTCCCTTCTTGTGGCCTGGGAAAGCAGTGAAGAATGGTCCAAAGCCTTAGGACCCTATTCCTGCATAGGAGACCTGGAAAAGGCTCCTGGCTCCTGGCTTTGGATTGGCTCAGCTCCAGCTGTTGCAGGCACTTGGAGATTGAACCATTGGAGGGAAGATCTTCCTCTGTTTCTTTTCCTCTCTGTATATCTGACTTCCCAATAAAAAAAAGATGAACACACTTAGGACACTATCTGAAAGAGACATTCAAACCATCAAGTAAGATTGGTATCTCCAGTCTGGACCACATGATTTTTCTCTTTCTGGATCTCTATAGAGAACCATTCACCATGCTGTGAGAAAGGCCAGTCTCCTGTGAAGCGGTCATATGAAGAGGCACAGATGGAGAAAAGTTGAGGCCACTAGCCCACAAACCAGGATCTACCATCAGTCATATAACTGAACAAGCCTTTAGCTGATTTTGGTCTCCAGTCTGAGTTTTTAAATTGAAATACCAGATATGGAGCAAAGATTAGTGTTTTACTTTGGTAACACTTTTTGTTTTCTAAATCCAATGGCATCTTTCAACCTTTTACTTGATTCTTTGAAATGTTTAATACAATCTACCGAACTTTCCGTCTCCAAATATTTTCTTCTTCAGTTTTCTGATGTTTACTTGCATCTGTGCTGGTCCTTCATCAGTAACCACTGCAAGTTATTCCCGTTTCGTTCCTTAGGGCTCTGTCCTAGGTCCTGCCTAGATCAGGCGTTCTCAGCCAACACATCCATGGCTTCAGTCATATTCTACATGCATCAATGTCTTCCCAAGTAATTATTTAGACCAACTATCTCTTCTGTACTGCTGATAAACATATCAAACCACTAACCAAGCATTAGAAATACTCTTGGATGTTTCACTGATGCCTCACACTCAACAGGCACCAAAATGAATGTGATATCATTCGTGCCAGATTGGCTCTGCTTTTCTTATTTCAACAAATGAGATAAACACCAAGTCTGATCCAGGAACCCAGGATAAAACTGTCTGCCTTTACTCCTTCATTGCCAATCCTCATGCTACAGTCAAGTTCAGTTAATTCCCAATGCCACTTGATGCAAATGACACGAACTCAACTCTGCTACTGTGATAGTCTTGTCTCACATTCCTACTGCCTTTTTTTTCAATTTATTCTCCAGACCATAACAAGACTATTTCCAGAGTGAAGGTTTGAAACTGATGTTCTCTGTTTAATACCTTGAAAAGCTTCTCATTTCCCCAATGATCAATTCAGACTCCTAATAATAGCCAATAAATCTTCCACCATCTCTTAAACAGCTCTCTCATGCACAGTCTGTCCTAATTTCTCTTTCACTTCTTGCTCTGGAATTCTACCCTGACAATATTTGGCGCTTGTCTTCTGTTCTTCTTCTTCGATAAGCTGTTTACATCGTTAATTATGTTATTTATCTGGGTATATTCAGAAAGCCTCCTTTGCCACATGAAGATATGTGTCTTTAAAAGGTCATGGGAAATGTGAATATTATTAAAAAAACTATTCAGGGGCTTCAAATATTTTACACCAACAAAAATTGTGTTTGGATTTCATTTGTTTATGAATTCTTGGGATTTCCTCTACATCAGAGAACTCTTTATAAGCAGTGTACGTTAAATGTTTACTGAATTAAAAATTGGATGATAAAGTTTGTGCCATTCATACAGCCATGTGTAATCTCAGTAAGAACTTTATATAGGAAGTGAGAAGGGGAATCATGCTTACAAAGATTAAGGTATAAATTACAAGTAAAGAAGTAGAAATAAAGACCTAGTCAAAATTGATGTATTAAATGAAAATAGAAATAATGAAGTTTAATGGAAGGCTCATAGATGGTGGCAGTAAAAGACACCATTAGAATTGTAAATATTAAGGCAAAAATCATCAGATGTTTCCACTGTAACCCATATATCTGTTACATCTTTGTGCAGTTTGAACAAACCATCAATTCTCTTACTCTTATATCCTACGTTATGGCAGTCATCTCAACCAAGGAGTATATAGTAAATCTTACTCTATTGTGAAATAGTAAAAACAAAGAATTAATCAGACAAGTTTAAAGAGATAGGCCAAATAGACACTGAATAACAAAGCACACCACATTTAGATTAGAATGAAACTGCAGGTTAAATCACTAGCAAAAATATACATATTGAAGTGAAGGATAAAATATAAAATTTCTTATCAGAATCTTTTATTTTTAATGCATAACATAACATCTGACCAAAGAACCATCCCTGACATCTCTTACTCATGAAAATAATTAAGCAGTATGTTCCCAGGTAATATTTTCATCTCTGTCCATTTCTCAGGAAGCCAGAGTCTGAGGAAGAAAAATCTGATCTTGAGGTTCCCTGTGAATCTTACCTCTGGCATTTACTTTTGCCTTTGTTGATGAAAATGAACTTACATCAAAAGACAATGAGCCATTATTGCAGGAATCCTGCTGAGTTTGTGATCTGCTCACAAAGTGTCAGGAGTGTTCTGAGTATTCAGAACATCTCTTCATGCCAGAAACAGTACCTTTTTAATGCTGACATGTGAAATAGCACATTCCTGTTTTATACTGAATTGTACTTTCTCCTTCTTACCTTGCTGTACAAAGGATCCATACACAAACCACATGGAGTTGTAGAGAGTAGTAGATGTCATTGATCCCATTTGTAATCGTGGGGGATTAAGCCAGTTCAAGAGGTAGACCAGCAGACCCACCAGAAGGACTGTGCCAGCAATGCAGGCCCACAGTGAGAGATCAAATGGTGCTAGGCAGGCAAACATGTCCACTGTCTTTTCAGCTCTTCGAAGGAGTACCCCCACTGAGTAGTCCATGTAACGTGTGGTAAAGTCCACCACATTCTCACGATCGGGGGTGATGGTTAAAGCAGAAATTCCTATGTCAGCTCTCTGAGAAATTGAAAGGAAAGGGAAAACATTAACCATGTTTAATTTGTGGTGTACACTGAACAGACACAAGGTCTCAGGCAATACCTGAGGCCGTTTTATATAAACTGAAATATACTAGTGAGACTTTAGGTTTGAATTTTTCAGTTCTTACTGCTCCATCAGAATCAGACAAATCACATCTGTGTTCCCAATGCATATGAAATATGACAGTTCCAAAGCAGATAATGCACGGAGATAATAGTCCTGTTCTTCAACTATTTTATCAAAGGCATTGTTAGCACAGTAACAACAGAATTCTTACTAAGACAGTGTTTCCAAGATATTCAATAGGTTCTCATCATGTATATTATTTGGTAAGGTATGTTAAAATTTGAGCATGACTTTTGGTTTAAATTTCTCTGCATCACACTTTACCTTTTAGGTCCTAAATGTTTAGATTTGTTGGTTTCCACATATTAAGTTATAATGTCATATGATAAGAATGTAGAATAGGATTCTATTATAAAAATTTAGAAACATTTAATGGGCAATTAAAGGTTAAGAAGACAGATAATTCATTGTGATCAAATGTCTTCTAGGGGTGTCTCTTCAGTTTCTTAGTGAACTTGGTAACAACTGTAGTACTTCCCATCTTGCTTATTTAAAACAAAGCAGAAATACAGTAAAGTACAGAATAAATGACTTCACATTTAAATTCTGTATGAGAATACACACTGAAATATCTAGAAGATGTATCTTACTTGAAATAATGATCAGTGGTTGATTAATGCTATGAGACTCCCCTTTCAGAAAAATACAAGCATTAGTAAAGGGGGTGTTGAGCCGTTTTCTGGGCATTGTTTAGAATTGGGATAAATTCTTGAAACATCTGGTAGAATTCAGTGGTGAAGCCATCCAGTCCTAGGCTTTTTCTTTTTGGGAGAGATTTAATTACTGATTCAATCTCCATCCTGGTTATAAGTCGATTGATATTTTAAAGTATCTCATTCAGTTTTGTTATGTGTTCAGAAATCTATTTTAATATATATATATATATATTATTAATTACATTGCTTTATGTGACAGTTTCATAGGCTCTGGGGATTCCCCCAACCCCTCTCCATACTCTCCCCACATGGTGGTTCCTCCACCTTGTTGCAGTATTACATTTCAAATTCAGTCCAGATTCTTTCATTGCAAGAGAATACCAAGCATAGAGTCCAGCATCTTATTGTACAGGTAAATGCAACAGTTTCTTTGGGAGACCATCTCTGGTCTGAAGGCAGAGCTGGCAGAATATCATCCCGATCAATTGAAAGTCACAACATAACATCAACAACAATTTACAACATTATGGAATTAATTGACATGGTATTGGATAACCAATATGTATAAAAAATGCAAGTTCTTAACCACATCCTGTGACTACTTCATTGACATTTCAATTTTAGTTTATACATAGAACCAGCTGCTATACACCTTAAAATGGCTGTATGGTACTATTCAGCTGTCTCGTGTCTATTTTCATTTTAGTATTTAGCAGTTTATAGTGTTGAAGCATGATTTTGCTGAACTTGGCAGATTCTAGGATAGTCTAAACTGGGTTATAACTCTAACAAGGCACATGTCAACAACTGAGGTGCAGAGTAGTTTTAAGGAGGGGTGTGCAGAGAAATCTTCAATACCTTAGTGAGGAGTAACTAATCTTTGTGTCCTACCTACCATTTCCTATCTGGTTCTAAGCTTTCCTAGTTGTTCTCTGTCTATCTATTCGTGTGTGTGTGTGTGTGTGTTTGGGGGGGGCGCTCTGGAGTGACCCTGATGGTCACTGCAAGAGAGGGTGGGGATCCAAAGTTGGAACTAAGTAAGGACCAAAGAAAGCTCCTCTCCCTAGTTCCGAAGGAAGTTTACTGTTCTGTTTCTGTGGACCGCTCAGGGTTCCTGGCTGTTGTTCCAATGACCTTGGATCCTGTGAGGAAGGATTTGGACTTCTTCCATCTCGTGTGGTAGATCCAATCGGGGATGGATGACCTCAGAGTTCTCGGCCTCCTAAGGCACTCCAATTCCCTGTGGTCTCTTTGGCACTTGGGATGTAGTCCTTGGTGCCCATACTGATAGTTCTTGGTGCGGATCCGAGAGTCTCCAGGGTTGGGATACAAGCCTCCTCCTGTCCACCTGCTCCACTCTGGGGTCCCCCCCTGCTCTGTGCATATGACCTCCTGTTCGGTCAGAAATCTATTTTTAAGTGAAGCACCAGAAGCAGTGCTTTCCCAAGTGTTCTATCTTAGCATACTCCTTTTGAGCTCCTTCCCCACTGACAGCTTTTTAGATTCCCATAAGCCACATCTGGCCTCAGTCTATTAACATGTGGTATTAAACTGTTTTTGTGTTATCTGGCTCTGTTTCATGCATTTTTCATGGTTTCTTCTCCTTGATAGGAAGTATTTTGTGTCAGCTTCCCCATTCTCCCTACATACCAATTTATGGAGGGTAAGAATTCGGATTGGATTTTAGTCTTAACTGCTTTTATGTGACATTTTCTGTAGTCATGTGGATTTTTTATTTGTACTTCAAGTGAACTTGCAATATTGGGGAGGAGACATGGAAAATTGGGATGCCTGTGGCCACTGTGTCTCCCTCAACTTGACTGTCTCAAGGAATTCTTACCTTCTTCATCTTTTAACTATTTGTTTTCTCTATTAATCACATAAAAGATTAGCACAACATAGTTCCCAGAATTAAGTAACAATTCTATTCCCAAATAAGCACTATTTTGTAATACTATATTTTAATATATTATAATATCTGCAAATGGATTAAATCAGAAGATATATTTTAGTATTTTCTTCATGTGTATATTTGTAAGCAATTTTGAATGTTTCACTTTTGTGTGTGCTGACATTGTCAGACTTTCTTTTGGGAATTACCCTTGCTTCATAAAATTACTTGGAGATCTTTTAATCCAATTAATTTTGGGGTTAATTATTTGGCTTATTCTCTCCCAAGAGGAATAAAGAAGACAGGTAATTACTAATTCATTTGTAAATAAGCTGCATCTTTAGCACAGAAGTGTATTTTTAAAACTTTGCGGAAAATGGCTTTCAAATACAAGTTTATTTGTTGTAAAGACATGTTGAAATCCATGAATTCAAGGGCAGCCTGGAAGGAGTTTCCAGGCTGCTGTGCCAGGATGATGAAGCTTACAGTGCTGGGGATCAGTTTCATTTCCTGTTGTTGCTTTGTTCTCAGAGTGTGGCTTCCAATTTGCAATTTAAGGTGGCAATTTAAGCTTCAGACATTGACATTTCAGCCAAAAGGAATGATTTATATCAGAAAAAGGACAAGAGTCCTGTCTTTAAGAACATGTCCCAAAAGCTTCACATGACATTTCTGCTGAAATCGCATTGGTTACAACTTGGTTAAATGCTAAAGCAGCTCAGGAGAGATATTTGGAAAAAATTTTGTGGTTAATCTGTTCTCTCCTGTTCTGTACTGAGAAACTACAGGCACACAGAAACGTGACCATAGGTGCTTTACTACATTTCCTCATATACAACCACTATTTCAAAATGGATACAAGAATTTTTAAGACTCTCTTCAGCTTTCACATGTATATTTTTCTGCAAATTTTTATATATAATAAAAGTACTCTTCTGGTGAAGTAAACATAGCTTTTTTGAAGACTGCATAAAGTTTTTTAACTGATTTTTTTCTTATTTTAGTAGACAAAAATAGCACATAGCTAGATATATAGTATTTACTCATCATGAAGCTATCCTGATTAAATGATTTCCTTGGAAGGATTTATAGAATATTCTTTTTCTTGCTAATTGTAATCAATAGGTATTTGATTTTTTAAATTTAGAGTCTATTCAATTGAAGAGTGTTTCTTGGATTTTGCCATAACAATATTTCTAGAAATTACTATTTTCTCATTTCCAACAGATGTTTTATCTCTGACAGCACAATAATGACAAAATTAAGTTTATGTACTGCCTCATCACCAACCCTTTCCCCAGAAACAACATGGCACTCTTTCTGATTGTTTCTCCACCAGATCCGCTGGTCATTCATAAAAACATACTCATGGAAGTGACCTGACCATAAAGACAGCTGAATCCTCACCAGTCTCCATGCCAGCGTTTGTGTTCTAGCCTGTAAAAATGGATTGTTCCCATTTCTACTGGACTTTTACCCAAATCTGTGACATTTTCCTTGTCCATTTTATTACACTTTCTTCATGATTTTCTTTTCTCACATGGTGTTTTCACCATGTATCTTTTATCTTAATTATAATATAAACCTATTGCAAAAAGATTAGAGTTTTAATTTCATTAAAAGGTAAATTTCATGAAGGACCACAATGGGAGAGATGGGGGGAGTAAGGGACTAAGGCAGGTGGACGGGAAATCCCAGAGCCCATGGAACTGTATCATAACATAATAATTAAAAATATTTAAATAGAGATAAATTTCAGTCCCGCTAGAATTTGCTTAAGATTATTCCTGTACAGGAGTTTGGTAAGAGGTTAAGAGACCTCTGGGTGGCATACATCCTATTTTTGATGCCTTATTTGAGGCCCCTTCTTTCCTATAGCTTTTTGCTATTGGGTACCCTTCAGGTCTTCCACATAGGTGCAGAGACCTGGATCAGTAGAGTGCCAGAGACTATAACCGATGTCCATTTAGAATGCTGGCATTGCAGGCAACAGCCTAATCTATTATAGCACAGTGGCATTTCCTCTCCCAACTCCCCCATTTTAACACTGCTACTATAAATGTTTCCAGAACTACATAGGAAGAGGACCACACTGAACATAAAAAAAGGAGAGGTATGCAATGGTCTCACACAGGAATGGGAAGCTCTGTATTAGACTGAAATTTCCTTCAGCTTGACAAAGCTGAGCCTTGTCAGTGTCCAGAGGTTTGTTTTTGTCCAGTATTTTAATTAGGGAGATCTTATTTGTAAGCTTTAACTTATAAAAGCAGTTTATAACCTTAAGATTTAAAAGCAATTCAAACCTGAATTTTTCAACTGGCACAAAAGCAACCCAACAGTTGTCTCCCATGGCTCTACTACTGAGTGAACACTAGAATGTTAGGAAACATCTCCAAATGGGATTGGACCATTAACACCCAGATGTGCTTTTATATTTATTTACATCCCACAGTTTTGATATTGTGAGATACTTCATTGTGCTTTATGAAGCTAATCTTCTAATTTTTTTAAGATTGTATTTTTTTTGGAAAGACAGGTAAAGAGAAGGAGAGACAGAGAAAGATCTTCCATCCACTGGTTCACTCCCCAGGTGGCTGCAACAGCTAGAGTTGAACCGATATGAAGCCAGAAGCCAGGAGCTTCTTCTCGGTCTGCTATGCAGACCCACAATCTCAAGGTCTTGGGTCATCTTTCTTCTCCCAGGCCACAGGCAGGGAGCTGGATCAAAAGTGGGGCAGCCAGGACATGAACCGGCACACATATCGGATCCTGGTGCTTGCAAGGCGAGGGCAAGCTAACTTTTAAAAATATAATTACTCATTTAACTATTTTGCTATGATACTGTTCCATAGGCTCTGGATTTTCTCTTTTCCCTTTTCAACCCCCACTTCCCCCAACACACACATTCACTGATGTTTCCTATATCATTACAATGGTATAGTCCTTGATAAACAATCTTAAGTCCATTATTCTGCTCTTTGTGTATTTTCACATCTGGATATAATAGTCTCTATTACAGTTAGTATAGATTACCTTACATGAAAAGTCACAAAACAAAAACAACAGGAAGAAAATGTGGAAAATTAACCACAACATGAAGTTAAATAGCATGCTAAGCATGCTAAAGAATGACCAATTTGTCAATGAAGAAATGAGAAAGAAAATCAGAAACCTTTTTGAAGAAAATGATGCTACTGTGTGACCTGTGAGTTACTGAGGAAATAAATAAGAAAAAACTTTGAATGAAAATAAAAGCAAAAACAGTATTGAAAGGGCTATTGATCCTATATTTTGCATGAAGTTTGCCTTGTATCAGAGACCAAGATCCTAAGTCTGTACCCAGAAATCATGAAACTATTAGAGGAAAACAACTTTCCAAGACAAGGAATTGGGAAAGCCTTCTTAGAACAGTCACCAGAAGCACAGCCAAAGCCAACATAAATGAATGCAACTACATCAAGCTGAGTTTTTTGTGTGCAGTCATCAGCAACATAAACAAAGGCACAGCACCCGTGAGGTTCTTTAGTTCATCAACTACTTTCCAAGACTATGATAAGTTTTTATCATCCTGTTACCCTCATGACATAGTAATAATTTCCAGACTAACACAGCTAATTTTCATGGAATTAATATACTTAATGAAAATGATCAAGGAGCCTAACTAAAAAAAAATTACATATATTCCAATGAAATCATCTTTAAAAGTTATTCTCACCTAAATCTATAATCACATCTCCAGCAGCTCTTTTATTTACTAATTTTATCTTCAAATCATGTCCAAAGATGGTTGAAAATCTTGACAACAGATGACATTTCAATAGCCAACAGTGGAATTCAGGATTTATATATCCTCCAGTTATGAGATTTTTCTCATCATAGCTCCAGTTTTTATATCATCTTCATCTTGACTGATGCAGTAGTCAGTTAATTTATAACCCATAACACACCAACTCTTTTTAATTCTACACATAATTTTACTGGATTTTTTGCTTGCCCTGTAAGTTCTCTTTAAACCTAGGAGATATTCCTCGACAGCATCATTCATTTTAGTCAATATTCAACTGTTCAGATTTGATTCAAGACTTATTATTCACCACTTAACTGTGCTTGCCATCTATTAGATCAAGTGCTTAATGATTCAAGTCCTTTATCTGATTGAATTGCTCCTTGCTGTTTGCAATGTCTGCCAATTAAATATCACCTGCAAATTTAGAAAATTGCTCCTACACCCATTCACTGTCATTTGCATCTACATGATTTGTTTCCTTCACATCTCTTTTTAGCTTTTTCCATCATCAGCGTGAAATTCCTATCAACCACAAATATTGTTGGCCATATTTTTCCCTTCTGCTTATACACATGCAGAGGTGTTTTCTTCCACATACGCTTCTGTTCTATCCTATACATATATCCAGTGTTACAGTGTGGGACATACAGCATTTAGAAACACATGCACTTTTTATTTCTTTAAAGTGTTTGAAAGGCAGAGCAACAGAAAAGCAAAGGCAGAAGTAGGTGGGGGAGAGAGATCAAGAGCACACTTCTACCTGCTAGTTTACTCCCTAAATAGGTTTAACTGGAAGGGCTGGGCCAGGGCCAATCCAGGAACCATGAACTCCTGTTCCTTCAAATAGGGGGTAGGACCCAACCATGTCTGACATCTTCCCCTGCCTTTCCAGGGATATTAACCAGAGTGGCTAAAGCTGGGTGATACAGGATTCTGGCATTGCAAGTGATGACTTACCCAGTGATGTTGAAATGCCAGCCTCCAAATACATAATTCTATTACAAAAGGTATTTATTTGAACTTCCTGCCAGCCTACAGCTCACATACCCTAGGTAATGCAATCCATCTACTAGTACTTGTTTGATAAACATTTACAATGTTACTGATTGTTCAAAGTCTCTTATAAAGGCTTCTGTCCTTTTTCTATATTTTATCCTGTCACACTTTGTGAAACTCTCTTCTCATTGGGCGGGTGAAGTTTTATTGGGATACAAAGCTGTTTTACAGTAATGAAAAGATATGGTGCAAATATGTGGGGATATGTTGGCATGGGGTAGAAAGGGGAAGGAGATAGAGACTGACTGATTATGGGAAATAGGTGGTGGCTTTTAGACACCCCTCTTCATCTACATACATCATAACTGCTGTGTTGTGTTTTCCTTAACCTGGGGAAGATACTCTGCAGGGGGTGGACTTTGGTTTTGTGCTAGCCAATTCCCTCTTTTTCCTTGGCTAGGCAAGGGTGCTCTAGATGTTCCTGTCACCCTGGGAAATGGTGACAAGAATCTTGGTAACTTATTTCTCTCTGCAACTCATTTTAAAGACACAGACAGGCCTGACTTAGTGGGAGAGCGCCTAATTCTACTCCAGCATTCCCCTCTCAAAGGTTGATAAGCAGGGGATGAGTCAACATATTCTCAGCTTCCCTAAACTCTCTCCTCAGGGCTAACTTTTTCCTCCCTCTGGCCAGAAAGTAATAACACCAGTCTTTCTTACCCATGCTGAACTGGGATATTTCAGGACTGTTAATAATCATTTTGTGCATAATCTTCCTGTTAATCCAATACTCTCAATTATTCATTTATAACAAAAGTGGTGGGGAGATACCTCTTATTTCCAAAATGTAGGTTAGATTTGAACACTATTCACTTGGCACTTACATGTCTGCTTACTCGTTGCACCTATAGTTCCGTTGGGATATTTCCCAGGTACCATAGACTGAAAATGTCTACAGCTACATTTGGCATTTCTGTTGCTCACTCCAAACCAACTTTTCCAGTTTTGTCCATTTCTGCTACTGAGTGCTTCTGTGCCTTTTGACTTGCTAAATTTTTGCCAAGTGTCAGTACTTCATTTTTCTCCATCAAAGTATCAAGTTTTATGAATTATATCTGGGAATATAGGTTTTCTCAATCCTTTTTTTCAGTCCCCTATTGCTAGTGATTCATTTCAGACCTTCCTGCTACTCCTCTCAAATGCTGAAAAAGGCATTTGTCTTCCTTCTTCAGGGTAGACTCAGACCTACCAAACTAGGCTAATTTATTTACCCTAAATTATATCACATTTCTCTCACACACATAAATTGGTTAAATTTTTCCCTAGCCACAAAAAGTCCAAGCTTTTCAGCATGGCAAACCTGTTTTCATAATTATCCCCATTGGTGCCTCTTGTGTTGGTACTCATCTTTAAACCATGCTTTAAACTTTTCCTCTTTGAAATCTTTTCCACTTCACAGGCAGGAGTTTCTATTTGGCACCTGAGTTGCCATGGAACCCTGTGCATATTAGCCAGTGGCATGTATCACACTGTTTTAATTATTTATTTACACATTTGTCTTCCCTGTACACTTTGAAGGTAGAAACAATGCTGTCCTTTCATAAGACTCCAATCAATGATGCCAGGCACTTTGCCCAGAATATAGCATGAGCTCAAAAACATATGAGGATGAATGGATGAAGGTAGGGCATTGTGTTGTTTACTTGGCAGACAAAATAAATACAAACTCAGCCGTCTGATTTCCAAGAGAGATCGTGAAACAAACAAAATATGTTTCTCTCTATATGTATCTACATAGTAATAGAATAGAATGAACAGAACAAAATGGAACATAATATATCATATTCCAGAAAGGCAATTTGAAAGGAAGTGGAATAGGTGTTCTCAGAAGAGAGAATTATGCAGAGGTGGGAGTATTTGAAAGTTTTATGGGACAAAGTCTAGGCTTAACTGTGTATGAAGATTTGGGAATATAAAATAATGAGGGCAGACTGAAGCCCAATGAGATTTATGTGGTATGCGATAAAATGCAAGCAGGAAGTGAAATATGGACTATAGAAAGTATTGCATACCTTCCTAAAAATCTTATTTTTTAGAAGTGGAAAAAACAGATTTTTTGTGGAAAAAGTAGGTTTTTTTAAGTTCAGAGATGTAAATTTTCAAGATCACACTTTACATCTTTCATGCAATCTTATTTTGGGAGCTTCTGCTCATATCCATGCACACTTCACCTGAACTTTCTTCAAATTTGCAACTGTTAAAAAAATAATAACCTGTGCTGAACTATGACTCAGTATAATTTTCTTCACTGGCAAGCAACTTGGTTTATTAAAATGCTTTGTATATGAAACTTACACTAGACCTTTTTCTTTTCTGTAAACTGGTAAATGGCTTGAGTACTTGGGTTATGAAGCCAAACTGCTTGCATTTGAATCACGACTTCTCTGCAGCATGGCCACATGAACATGGAGAAGTCTCTTCATCGCAGACTGTTTCATCATCTGCCACATTGGATCAACATTATCTACCACAAAGGGTTATTGTGTGTGGTATTGGGGAATTAATAACTGCAAATATGTAAGACATTATAGCAACAGTAAACTCTATGTAAGTGCTGATAATTACTATCTGATCTGTTTCCACCAGTGTTTTACAAATTCTTATGGCACCTGTGTTGATTGGCAATGTTGCTAAGCATATTTATGGCAAATACATGCAAAGAATTCTAGTTATATTGCATTGTTATAAAATATAGCACATGTAGCAGTTGTCAAAAGGTTGGAGAAAATAAGATTATCTGATTGCTTTTAACCTCCAAAGGCTATCTTTGGCTACATCTGTTTAGTATCCATTCCACTTCTGATAATCACAGTATCCTGCCTCTCCCCGCATAGTCTGTAATTCCTATGATTGTTCCAAGTGTTCTGCCCTGAGGATCTTCTATTTTCAGCACGTGACAGGACATAAGGCATGGGTTTGGCATTGAGAGCACTGTTGCACTTCACAAACAGAACTGGTGCATATTCAAGCTGGGACTCTGCATTGTTGAAAAGTCTCTGTTTTTACTGAGAGGCAAAGAGGACAAAATCTATGCCTGAGAACTGGAGCAACAGAAGGAGGCAGAGCTGAGAGACTGACAGAGCAACACCAAGGCCTGATGAGACGGTCCTGGATCTTGTCCCTGAGTAGTTCAGTTTTGTGACCCACTAAAGTATCTTTTAACTTCAACTGGATTGTCATTTGAAACCTGTAATGCCTAATTATTTTAACTGAGCTAAATATGGAGAGATTATTTTTCAGAGAATATTGTTTTCAACAATGGGGAAGGACAACAGGATTGGGAGAGAGACTGAAGATGGAAGAGAAGTCATGGTAAGAATGCTGGAAGGGTCATTTAAAATTCATTTATATGCTGAGAAGCCACCTTGTATATCAATTCAAGATCCCTTACCAAACTCTAGACTCAAGCTGCAAATTATTTATTTCAGTTTGTTTGGATAGCTTAAGAAAAGTTTATCTGTCACTGTTAAGAAGACAGCCTCTAGAATTTAATCATTTAGCTTATATCTTAGTTATTCCATGTGTGTTACGTTAAATTGAGTAAGTTATGTATATTTTCAAGAACTTTTTAAAAATCTGGATTCCAACAAAAATACTAATTCTCTGTGTTTCATAAAACATTATGACAACTTGAGGACTCAATAGCCGTAGACTTTTACACTAATACTTGGCTATTATAACATATTTCCAAAATACTAATTTTGATTCCATACTTGTATATTTTCTTCCTTAATTCCTCCTATGCAAGTAAGGATTACCCTTTAAATTCAAGTACATTGAAGGAAGAGAAACTGAATATAATAAGATCTATAATTAATGATCCAAGAACTTAAAAGAATAGTAGCAAAATCAAAAATTCTATTGTTGCAGCAAAGAATAAAGGAACTGGGATTGTCATGCACTGGGTTAATAGCCCATATCCCATATTAGAGTGCAGGTGCCAGCTCTGCTTCTGATCCAGCTGCCTCTCAATGCACCCAGGAACTCAGCAGAAGGTGACCCAAGCACATAGGCCTCTATTATCCATGAGGAAGACCCAGATGGAGTTTCAGGTTCCTGGGGTTGGCCTGCCGCAGCCCTGTTCCATGTGGCCATTCAGGGAGTGAATCAGTGATTGGATCTTTCTCTCCTCTGTCACTCTGTCATCAAATAAACAATTTTAAAAGAAGGAATTTTTATTTTTGTTTAAGTTTAGTAGATTATGTTTGGTTTCTTGATTTTACTAAAGAGAATTAAGATGTCATTGAAAGATAGTTAGAGGGGGACTCGCAAGATGGCCGACATAGGAAGATGGATGTGAGGGAGCTCACAGACAGAGAGGGATAGAACGCGACAAAAGCGTAAGTGGAGCAGCATAGACCTGCAGGGAGAGGAGCGTGAAGTTACCAGGACAGTGTGGAGCCAAAAAAATCCACAAAATTCGGAAGAGCAACCAGGAAAACAAACAAGACAAGGCAGGGAAGACGGTGTTCCGCTCCAGACCTGCTGAGTCACAGCCGCTGGGAGCCGCGCCGGGAGCCGCGCCGGGAGCCGCGCTGGGAGCCGCCCCTGCAGCCGCACGAGACACAGCAGCCACAGAAACCTCCGGCAGCCGCCATACCCGCCACAGACCCTGACCCGCCGCAGCCGCCAGGAGCAGCACCCACGGCGAAAGTCCTCACCAGAGGCAGAGGCAGACTGCAAGAACTTGAGGTTTGAGGGAGCTGGGTAGGGGCAGCAGTGGGTCGGAGGCTCCGGGAGTTAACTCTCCAGCGGCAGGCACAGACCCTGAACATCCTTGGTACTCATCTCCCCACCCCTCCACCCGCCCCCCCCCCCCCCGGGCGATTCCAGCCTCTGGGGACACAAGGCAAGTGCCTTAAAACTGCCAAAACTGTCTTGGAGTTGACGCACAGCGGTCCTGTGCGCTGAGGAGAAAGGCAGAAGGCACACTGAATACTCCCCCGTGCCTTGCAGACTGGCACACAGCTAGGCGGTACTGATCCACAGGAACCCACACCTCTGGACTGTGCGGACCCGGGTGTGCCTCTGGGCTGGGCGGTCCTGTGCAAGCGCTGGGGCGGTCCCCTGCACTCGGGTGGGCGGTCCCGTGCTGCTGGGGTGGGCGCTTCTAGAGAGCATCTGGAACAACCCACGCCCTACAGTCCTGTGCTTGGAAAACACACCAGGAGGGCACTGCGGACCCGCGTGCAGGAGGCGTTCCCAAAGAGCGCCTGGAACCTCCACGCCCTGCAGTCCCTGACACTGGGGACACACTGAGAAAGCACCTAGAATCCTCTGTGCCCTGTGTTCCTGCGCAAAGGGGGCGCACACAGAGTGCCTTCATTCCCCCACGTCCTGTGGTCTCATACGTGTAGGGGACAAGCTGAGAGTGCGCTTTGAGTCTGCTGGGCCTTGGAAGTGGCGCCCTGTGGTCCAGTGTACTGGAGACGCACCAAAAGTGCCTTGAAAATTCCCGCACCCTGCTACTCCACGCCTGCATGCTCGGATCTCTACAGGATAGCGCTTGGAGCCCCCTCAGCAAGCTGGTGCCTGGGTCTCTCAAAAACAAACACTAGACTAGGGTGAGAATCCAACAACACCTTGGGCCACAAATATGGGAAGAAATAAGAGAGTTAGTGACGTAGACACAGCTTGCTCCGCCCCAAAAAGCCACCATAAAGCTTGGTCAATCGCAGAGATTACAGATGAAGAAATTGAAGACGTCTCTGATAAGGAGTTCAGAAAAATAATTATAAAACTCTTCAGAGACAATGAAAAGCGATGGGACGAGCTCAAAGATTTTAAAAACCACATAGTCACAGAAACAAAATCGCTCAAAAACGAGATCCTAGACTTGAAGAACAAAGTTGAGAGCTTAGGCAACAGAATTACAGCAGCAGAAGACAGGATATCCGACTTGGAAGATTCCCAGAATGAAAACAGGCAGATTATTAACCAACTAGAGTCACAACTACACAAGGCAACCAAGACGATCCAAGAGATGAACGACAACATCAAGAAGTCAAATATCAGAATAATGGGGCTCCCAGAAGGAGTGGAAAGAGAGACAGGCATACAACCAGTACTTGAGGAAATTATGCAGGAGAACTTCCAAAATACCTGGAACATGAACCCAATCCAAATTCAGGAAGGCCAGAGGACTCCCCACAGGGTGGACCCAAAACGATCCTCCCCAAGACACGTGGTAATCAAGCTACCCTCCAATGAATACAAAGAAAGAATCCTAAGGTTAGCACGAACCAAAGAGAAGCTTACATTTAGGGGCAGGACCATCAGAATCACTGCCGACTTCTCAGAACAGACGCTCCAGGCAAGAAGGGAGTGGAACAAAATCTTTCAAGTACTGAAAGAGAACAACTGTCAACCAAGAATACTCTACCCAGCAAAGATTTCATTTGTATACGAGAACGAAACTAGATACTTCCACAGCAAAGAGAAATTAGAAGAATATGCCAACACAAAACCAACTCTACAAAATCTCCTTAGAAATGCGCTACTCCCAGAGAAAAAGGAAGCAAGCCATAAGCAAGGATGGCAATCAGGGAGATCTCAATAAAGTCCATCCACAGAAACAACAATCAATTACCAACAACCTCAAAAACACAGGCATATGTCACGGCAAAATTATAATTTCTCAATATTAACCCTCAATACAAATGGCTTAAATTCATCACTCAAAAGGCACCGATTAGCAGACTGGGTTAAAAATCAGGACCCAACTATATGCTGCTTGCAAGAAACACATCTAACCAGAAGGAACTTCAGGAAACTTAAAGTGAAAGGGTGGAAACAAATATTCCATGCCAATGGACGAGAAAAAAAGGCTGGTGTGGCAGTCCTATTCTCAGATGATACGGACTTCAAAGTAACAAATGTCAAAAAGGATAGGGAAGGGCGCTACATCTTCTTGAAAGGGAGGATCCAACAAGAACCAATCGCCATTCTTAACATTTATGCTCCTAGCCCGGATGCACCCAGCTACGTGAAACAACTACTTTTGGACTTAAAGGGAGACATAGATGAACATACGATAATTCTGGGAGACCTGAACACCCCACTAACACCAATAGATAGATCAACGCAGCAAAAGCTCAACAGAGAAACCACAGATCTCACACACACAATAGAACAACTGGACCTAGTAGACGTCTATAGAATATTTCATCCTAAGGCCACAGACTACACCTTCTTCTCAGCAGTGCATGGCACCTTCTCCAGGATAGACCACATAATAGGACACAAAGCAAGTTTAACTAATTACAAAAATATCAGAATCGTACCATGTACCTTCTCAGACCATCACGGAGTGAAACTGGAAATCAACAACTCAAAATGTCCCAGGAAACATGTAAACTCCTGGAGGCTGAACAATATGCTATTAAACGAACAATGGGTTAGAGAAGAAATTAAAGACGAGATCAAAAAATTTATGGAAATCAACGAAAACCCAGATACAAAAGTCCAAAACTTATGGGACACCGCCAAAGCAGTGTTGCGTGGTAAGTTTATTGCAATAAGCGCGCACGTCAAAGCCCAAGAAAGGCAACAAATGCAAGAATTAAGGACACACCTCCAGGAACTGGAAAAGCAACAGCAGAAAGACCCCACAAACAAGAGGAAACAAGAAATTATCAAAACAAGACAAGAACTAAACCAGAAAGAAATTAAAAAAACCATCCAGAAAATAAATGAATCAAAAAGCTGGTTCCTTGAGAGGATAAACAAAATAGATACCCCATTGGCCCGATTGACAAAGAAAAAACAAGACAAAGCAAGAATTAGCAGTATCAAAGATGAAAAAGGCAACATAACAACAGACGCTACTACCATTAAGGAAATAATTAGAAATTATTACAAAGAACTATATGCCAACAAATTCGATAATCACTTGGAAATGGAAAGATTCCTAGACTCCCACCACTTACCAAAACTCACCCCAGAAGCAACAGAAGACCTGAATAAACCCATTACTGAATCAGAGATAGAATCAGTGATTAAAGAGCTCCCAACAAAGAAAAGCCCAGGCCCAGATGGTTTTACCACAGAATTCTACAAAACATTCCAACCAGAGCTAACCCCAATCCTTTACAAGCTCTTCAAAACAATAGAAAAGGAAGCAACTCTTCCAAACTCATTCTATGAAGCCAATATCACCTTAATCCCCAAACCGAATAGAGAATTAACAGAGAAGGAAAACTACAGACCGATCTCCCTGATGAACGTTGACGCTAAGATTCTCAACAAAATCCTAGCCAATAGAATACAAAAAAACATCAGACAGATCATCCACCCAGACCAAGTAGGTTTCATCCAGGGAATGCAGGGATGGTTCAACATAAGAAAATCCATAAATGTGATACATCACATCCAAAAACTGAAAAACAAAAACCATATAATAGTATCAATAGATGCAGAAAAAGCCTTCGACAAAATTCAACACCCCTTCATGTTAAAAACCCTAACCAGGGTGGGGATAGAAGGAACAATCCACAACATAATCAAAGCAATATATGAAAAACCCAATGCCAGCATCATACTAAATGGAGAAAAACTGGATCCCTTCCCACTGAGATCTGGAACAAGACAAGGCTGCCCACTATCACCACTGCTATTCAATATAGTCCTAGAGGTACTTGCAGAAGCCATAAGACAAGACAAAGAAATCAAAGGAATCCAAATTGGAAATGAAGAAGTCAAGCTTTCACTATTCGCAGACGACATGATTCTCTACATAGAAGAACCAAAAAACTCAATACAAAGACTCCTAGAACTCATACGAGAATTTGGCAGAGTGGCAGGATACAAGATAAATGAACAAAAATCAACAGCCATGGTGTATGCAAATGGCCGCAAGATGGAAGAAGATCTAACCAACAAGCTACCATTCAAAATAACAGAGAAAAGCATGAAATATCTGGGAATAAATTTAACCAAAAGCGTAGATGACCTTTATGAAGAAAATTACAAAACACTCAAAAATCAAATAGAACAAGACCTCGAAAGATGGAACAACATCCCATGCTCCTGGATAGGCAAAATTAATATCATCAAAATGTCTATACTACCAAAAGCAATATATACATTCAATGCAATCCCAATCAAATTACCCACAGCATTCTTCATCGAACTGGAAAAAATGATACACAGATTCATCTGGAAACACAAAAAACCACGAATAGCCAGAACCACTCTGAAGAACAGGCACTTAACAGGGGGAATCACAGTACCGGATCTATGGACATACTATAGGGCAGTGGTCATCAAAACAGCCTGGTACTGGCACAAAGATAGAGAGGAAGATCAGTGGAGCAGAATAGAAACAACAGATGGAAACCCACACAGATACAGTCAATTAATCTTCGACAAAAAGACAGACAACAACCCAAGTAAATGGAAAGGTCTGTTCAATAAATGCTGTTGGGACAACTGGTTAATAGCCTGCAGAAACAAAAAGATAGACCCACATCTCTCACCATACACCAAGATCGAATCTAAATGGATAAAAGACCTAAACCTACATCCAGAAACCTTCAAACTTTTGGAAGAAAATGTTGGAAACACACTGCAACACTTAGGGGTAGGCCCTCACTTCCTAAAAAAGACTCCAAATGCAGTAGAAATCGAGACCAAAATAAACAATTGGGACCTCATCAAACTAAAAAGCTTCTGTACAGCTAGAGAAACAATCAATAAAGTAAAAAGGCAACCCACAGAATGGGAGAAGATCTTCGCACACGACATAGGTGATAGAGGGCTAATCTCCAGAATATACAAAGATCTCCAGAGAAACCAAAACACCAGAACAAACAAACTGCTCAAGAAATGGGCACGGGAAATGGGCAAACACTTCACAAAAGAACAAACCCAAATGGCAAACAAGCATATGAAAAAATGCTCAAGTTCCCTGGCAATAAGGGAAATCCAAATGAAGACAACAATGAGGTACCACCTAACTCCAGTAAGGATGGCACACATACATAATACCACCAACACTTGCTGGCGAGGATGTGGGGAAAAGGGAACCCTTCTCCACTGCTGGTGGGAGTGTAGACTTGTACAGCCTCTATGGGAATCAGTTTGGCGAATACTCAAACAACTGAAAATCAACATACCATATGATCCAGCAGTAGCACTCCTTGGGATATATCCAAAACATCTTCTACTCAAGAAACCAACATGCACACCTATGTTCATAGCAGCACAATCTACGATCGCAAAAACCTGGAAGCAGCCAAAATGCCCATCAGTGGAAGACTGGCTAAGAAAGTTATGGTTCATCTACTCCATGGAATACTACTCAGCTATTAAGAAAAACGAAATGCAATTCTTTGTGGACAAATGGGCCCGACTGGAATCCATCATGCTAAGAGAAATGAACCAATCCCAAAAGGTTAAATACCACATGTTTGCCTTAATCTGAGATGAAAAGAGAACAACTTGGAAAATAGTACCTGTATATTGTAATATTAGTGCAATCTCTTATAACCTGTATCCAATGCAATAAGATAAGGCGATATAATCTATAAACCAACAATTAATGTCAGAATACTTAAGATCTACATCGAAAATCTGTAAAACCTACTATACCCTCAATACGCTATGTTAACCTGTAATGGGGGGGAGTGCAGGGAAATCTTTCAGGACCAAAAAAAGAGTGAGAAAAAAGTACAATATAGCCTATCAAGATCAAATCTGGTAATTCATAGATAACAGACTCAAAGTGGCACTAAACAACAATAAAACTACTATACCAATGCATGAGGGGGGAATCGGGTGCGATCCTGACAACCTCTTAACAGGAGGTCATGTGCGTGGAGCAGGGGAGCACTCCAGGGTGGAGCAGGTGGTAAGCAGAAAGCCTGGATCCCAACCATGAAGACTCCCAGACCTTCACCACAAACTATTAATACGAGCAACAAGGACTATATCCCAACTGCCAAGGAGGCCACAGGGAATTGGATGCCCTCGGAGGCCGAGTACTCTGAGGTCACCCACCCCCAACCGGAGCTTCCACAGGGGATGGAAGAAGTCCAAACACTACAGTGCAGAAACCAACGTCATCGGAAAGACAACCAGAAGCCCTGAGTGGTCTGCAGAAACAGAAGAACAATAAACGTCCTTCCGGACCAGGGAGGAGAGCTTTCTCTGGTCCGAGACTGGCTCCACCTCTGGACCCCCCCTCCCTCGCAATGACCATCGGGATCGCTTCGAAAACCCCTCACAGCAAACAAACAATCATACAAACTAAAAAAAAAAAAAAAAAAAAAAACCTAAAATAAATAAACAACAGAAAGTAGAACTTGAAATCTGACAGGAAACAGCTGGCATGGATTGGCTCATGCCTCGCTGGGTGGGTCACAAAGATTAGTTTTACTCCTCACCATGGTGCTGAGGATTTTCCTGCACACCCCCCCCCAAAAAAAAAAAAAAAAATGTTCTGCACCTAAAATGTTGTTAGAGTTACAAGCCAGTCTGGATTATCCTAAAATCTGCCAAGATCAGCAAAATTTTACTTCAACACAACAACTGGCTAAATACTAAGATGAAATGGACACGAAACAGCTGAATGGTGCCTTATGGCCATTTTAAGGTATAGAGCAGCCGGTCCTGTATATGAACTAAATTGAAATGTCAATGAGCTAATCATAGGTTGTGGCTAGGACTTGGACTTGTTTTCCTTTTTTTTTTTTTTTTTTTTTTCTTTTTAATACACTGGTTACTCAAAACCATGTCAATTCCATAACATTGCAAATTGCTGTTGATGTTATATTGGGACTCTTAATTGACTGTGATGATATTCTGCCAGCTCAAACTTCAGACCAGAAAAGGTCTCCCCAAGAAACTGTTCAACCAATCTGGACAATAAGTAGCTGGACTCTATGCTTGGTATATGTTTGCAATGAAAGAATCTTGATTGAATTTGAGCTGTAATACTGCATCAAGGTGGAGGAATCCACCGGGGGGAGGGGAGGGGGAGGGAGGGGGGGATTCCCAGAGCCTATGAAACTGTCACATAATGCAAAATAATTAACAATAAAAAAAAAAAAAAAAAAAAAAAGAAAGATAGTTAGAAATGTGTTATTCTATATTGCATGTCCTAAACTATCACTTGACTGTCATGCATTCTTTTAGGCACTAATGTTGTCTGTGTACTATGATTGCAATAGAAAAAAATTCGAACTTAAGGGTATAATGTAGCAGGAGAAACCAAATGAAAAATTAGTACATAGTAAAATGATAACATAAAGAAAACGAAACAATTCAGGGCATAAACAGCATAGAGGCTGGAAGTTGTTCTTTCGGAAAGAGTAATAATGGATAGACTTTCTGACATTCTGTAAACAGATTGAAAAAAAAATCAATAATATAAGGTAATAGGGAAGATGTCTGGGTGAAGAGCATTCTGGATAGATTGGCCAGATGGGAGTAGAAAAGGTCAAGTTCAACTATGTCTGAAGATCAAGGAGGTCCATACACTTGGGGCATGGGGAGTGAGAGGGAGAGAAAGGAGACCACAAAGGAGTTGGTAAAAATGTTTTTCACCCTGCGTGGAACAAAAATCCATCACATTTCTTTCAGTAGAGAGGTAACTGGATCACTGTGATGCTGTGTTAAAAATATCTACAGATATCAGTCAAGAAAGAAAAAAGGATGAGTAACTGGACTGCTATAGCTACAGTCCAGCATAGAAATGACTGTGGCTCAAATGCAGGTAGTGAGTGGAAGCAGAAAAAAATGGAAGCAAAAGTTATCTTCTAAGCCATGGCTTAAAAGGATAAGATTTAAAAATGTCTTGGGTTTGGGAGAGAACACCTGTTTGCATCTTTATGTTACCCACTCCATCCCAACCTTTTCCTAAATATGCGACATTTATTATATCTTCCATGCAAAATCTGAAGATTGAACCAGACTTGGGATATCATGTGAGACTTAGTGGCTTTTACTCATTTTCATAGTGGACCTTCACAATAGATTCTTTCCACATATGTAGTCATGGTTATTCAAAAATGCTTTAAGTGCTAACTAGGCTCTCATGAGCACTCCATGTGCCACCAATACCCATAAGGTGTGTCTACCTCAATCAAAGTCTTTGACTTGCTACTAAGAATGGAAGGATTTTGAAATGGAATAGCTAGAAAACTAGGGACTTGCACTGGATTCTAACAGACTTTACAGGAGATCATGAATAACTGCAGGTGATAGCGGCATCAGGGTAGAGAGTATGACCAGGGAAACAGACTTGGAAAATATCAGGAATAGTCATCATGGGATTTTAATGCAGAGTCCATATCTGGTAAACAAAAGGACAATGGAGCATTGGTGAAGGCTCTGTTGATCTGAGCTCTTGTGATAGTGAAGACAGCATACTTAGCCATGTGTCACGATATTCTGCAGCAATAACCCCCATTGCACATGCAGGATCAGCAAGAACAGGAGCAAGGATTACCACAGGAGGCACAGAATAAGAGCAGAGATCAGGATGTTCAGACAAAAGTGATCCTTATTTGAGGTTCCCAAAAAGTGATAATTCACTGTCCTCCTTATTATGATTTATTAGCGGCTACAGAGTTTTTGTCTGTTTTCTCAGGTACTGAAGGAACCAGAATTTGTTGAAAATCTATGCACACTATCTCCATTATTATTGTATTCAGTTTGTTGGGTACATGTGCTTTCTGAGGGATACTACCAGACAGACTTCACAATGGTTTCTTACACCCTGAAAACTGGGGACCGTGCTAAAGTATTCCTCCTCACACTAACAACCTACTAAGCCACTAACGGATACAGTCAAATGGTTGTTCCTTACCATCATCATTCGGTGCTATTATTTCTGTAGATTTTAATTTAAGTGCCATTTTAGGTTTCAGGAAAAATAGTAAAGACGTATGAATGTTCCCCTTATTATTACTTTGCTAGATGTAAATGGTACATTTGTTACAATTGAGCACAGATTATCAGAGTGTACAATTCACTGTATGGATTTTGACAAGTGTGTGGTGCCACTAATGTGTCTACTTTTATAGAACCTGAATATGTCAGCTGCCCTCGAATTTCTCTGAGTTCAACTAAGCCATTCTTTTTCGGAGACCACTTCAAGTCCCAATTTCTTTTACTTCCTTTAAAATTTTATTATTATCCTTAAAGTTAAGCCATAGAAATCCTGTATTTCGTCTATTATTTATCTCTAACATACTAGCTCTTTCATGGTTTTATTTGTATTTCACCTGTTCTAAACATCATATTCTGGTTTTTCAAAAATATTTCCCAGGTCTGTCTCTGTGATCATAGCGAAGCTTCCTTAATCATTTAGCTTTTCTTTCATCTCAATACAATCGCCAAGTTCATCCACCAAATCTCAGCCTTAATATCTATTTTAACCTTCTCTATTTCTACCCATGGGCATTCAGTCTGAACTGAAGAAAAGTCACATAGGCTAGCAGCAATGAGTAGTGTCAGTCTTATAAACATTTCAGTTTAATCTTCACCTCTCATATCCTTTTATCTTTCCTGACTTAGTCACTCTCACTTTCAATACATATTTCAAACAAGAACCACGCTCCTGTAGACATTACATAATACCTATTGCCATCACAGCTGACACACTTCACCTAAGTTTGATGTAATGAGATATGATCTTCAGTCTTCCAATCTCTTGCTTATACATTTAACTATCAACACATTCTCGTGATGTTTTTCAAAAGCAAAGCAAGATCTTTACCTCACTCTAACAATTCTTTTTCTCTATTTACTGAGATCCTAATCATTCACATATTGACTTTCTTTCCTATTAAATTTTCCTTTGTTTTTTCTTCCTCAGTTTCTAATTACCTTCATGTACCACTAACCTAAAAACACATAAAATGTCTTCCCAATCCAGTAATGCTTTTTGCTATGATCTCTCCATTCTTATCTCCAACAAAACTTTTGAATGAGTAATATGTATTTCTAGTTCTTTTACCTACAGTGAAATTATGTAGAAATTGAAGACTATAGAATAGCCAGCCTTTAAGAATAACTGCATTGGGTGTGTTCTGTCTTCATGTGATTTACCTACTGAGAAGCTGTCCCAATTCAGGTGCCATTAGGTGGATACAGCTCTAGGATTAAGTCAGTTTTACTAGCTAACATATCAGAAACTGGAATTTTCAGCATGACCACATGAACTCCCAAATTATTGTAAAAATTCTAATAAAAGTCGGAGCAAACAACAGCAAGATGGCTCAAAGAGTCAAGGGATTTCAGTGAACTGTAAATGGGAAGGAGAGATTGAGTTTTACATCACTGTATCAGAAGGCTTGATGAGAATCACAAACTTTGTAAAGAAACTCCTGTTAGAACTGAAGTAAGATCAAATGAGCCTGCCTAAACAGTGAGTAGAACCAAACCTCCACAGCTTTGGATGAACATATAGCAATGTAACTCCCTATTTAAAGAAACAAACAAAAAACAATTCCACTGAAAAGTGTAGAGGGATACTGTCCCAAATATAATCACAAGTGTCTACAACACATCAACCATAATATCCACATACCATTCGATACAATCAGAACTATGAAAAGTAGGAACTGATTTATGGCTAATAGAAAAGTATTCAGTTGTAATTTCATCCTGAGACAACAGAGATATTGACATTTTAGCAAGACTTTAAAGAACTAGTGTAAACATGTTTGTGGAGTTAAAAAAGATGAAGAGAAACAATAAAAATAATTGGAATTCTTAAAAGCAAGCTGCCTATAATAATAATAGAAATTACTTGACAGATTTAGAAACCTGAACATGGAAGATAAATCAGTAATCTTGCATGCAGATAAAGGCAAATTGTTGGATATAAAGGTGGCAAAACACACATTTTAATAGAATAACCGAGGTTATGTGGCACAAAGGTACCATTTAGTGATCTAATAGGAATGTTCTCCAAACTTCAAATAGAGATGAGAAAGTAAAGAACACAAAGGCCATGTGCTGAAATAACAGCTATTAATACATGATCAGTGTAACATGCCATGGATGCTCCGTAAACCTTCAACAGAGGAAACGCAAAGAGAAGCATAGCTAGGCAAGGCATGCTCGTATTTGTGAAAGTCCAAAGGGAGAATTTTCTAACCAGCATCTCCATCGAGAAAAAATACCATCCCTAAGAAAAATGAGTGCAGAAGACGGGTGACTTTTCCTCAGACAATACAAAGCAAGTGATGATAGAATCCCAAGTGGGTAACCTACAACCAAAACTGACAGCTCAGGTTTGATATTAAGCAAGATAGCACTGAGGGTCGATGAAGCTATTTTAAGTAAGTGAAATAAAAGTATGCTATATATAAAAATGTACTTCAAAGTAATCCAAAGATAAATTTTCAGATTGAAGGTACATGATACAAGATAGGAATTCAGATCTGTGAAAGAAATAAAGAGCCCTAGAAATAGTAGATATAAGATTAAATACCAGTAACTCTCCCTTGCTGCTTTATATTCTGAGAGAGAACAAATTGATAAAAAAAGAACAAAACCTAGGATATGCTACTATAAAGTTAATGAAATAAATGATCACACAGGCACCTATGATAAAAGGGCTGTAATAGAATTGTATCACAAAACATTATATTTTAACAATAGGAAGTGGTATATTGATTTTAGAGAGAATGTAAAAGGAATGTATATTAACTCTAAGCTAATCTCTACACAAATGATAAAGAAAAAATTAGTTAAAATGACAAGAGGGGACAAGAAGACATAGAATATATTTCATTAGCCTCCTCAAAAGGGGCAATCCAAGAAGAAACAGGAGAAAAAGGACACATATAAATTAAAGATAAATTTTTAAATAAATTTGGATTGGGATTTATAATTTTTATCAGAAGATATGAGTATAAATATGCATGCATTTAATGAGTTTCAAAAATTGAAGAACATGCTGCCAGAACTAAGTAAAGAGAAATATTTAAACATCTTCCTGAGAATTTAAAGAACATAAAACAACAAGAGGAAAAAGAAAAACGTAAGTGTAGATTTGGTGTGCTGAGATACCAAAACTGAGAATATAGTTTTTAAGTGGTCAGGATTCACTTTTTCACTTTTTAATTTTTTTAATCAGGAAACTGGTGTCAAATATTTTAAATTATGTAATGAGTTTATCATATACCCTGTACTAAAAAATGTTTGTGGTATTCACGTGGCAAAGGAAAGACTTTTTTCTAAATCCATTTCTATTAAAGGCAATTATTTGTTTTAAAGCAAGCTATTTTGTTATCCATTCTTTTTCCAGGAAGCTTATGCACTAGTAGTTGGTGAGATTTTAGCTATTATATATGAAATTAGTTCACAGGTGTTACAGCTGGAGCTGCAATTATGAGACAAATCAACACTGCTTACCTTGAAGACGAGCTCTCCCACCAAGCCGTTCCACGTCCCATCTTCCTGTGGGCTTCCGTACTTGTGATCCGGTGCAACGTATATTTCATAGTTAAATCCCAGGTAGTTAGATAAGGCATCCAAAACATCAATGGAGAAGCCTTGATATTTTTTTGGCTTACCCAGTACGTTTTCAGAAACCATTACAAAAGGTTCTTCCTGTATGGAAATAAGAGAAATCTTGATGTCAGTAAATACTGTCATTCAAAAGGAAACGTTAATTCTTTGAAGAGTTTGGCTGTGAGGATTCACTTAGTGATGTAACTTTTGTATTGTTAACGTGTCCTATCATTGAACAATGTTTTAATATCCAACTGTTTGCTTCTTATTTAATTATTGCCTGATCAAACGTGGACTGAAAATGAATACAAAATATCAGCTACAACAGGCTTATGTACCTCTGCATCTAGGGACTAACCAAACACTCATTAAAAACACAGTTTTCTTGAAGAAACAATGGATTTATCTCTGTTCTTTGAAAAGTACATTAAATATTTTTCAAATTTTTACAGATATCATCTACATACCTACAAAAAGATTAAAAATTCGAGTAACTTCCAATTTAGCTAAGATTTTAATTTCTTGTTCATTGAAGAGTTACTTGTTAACTTTATAAATTACAGTTAAAAACATTTCATTTCAGAAGTTCTTACTACTGCTTTGAAAGAGTTTTATATTTTGAGTAAACTATCTAATTTAGAATTGTTTTCTGCTGCTACCGCTTTCATTTTTTTCTCATTTTTGTCTTCTTTTAGCTAGCAAATAAGTCTCTTTGATTTTTTAAAAGAAGCTGGGCGTGTTAAGAGTCCAGTTGATTTGAAACAAACTGACAGGCCATAGAAAATTACATAATCTATTCCTTAATTTTATAAACTGGTTTAGAAATTTTCATCAACAGTAATATTCACAGATAACTATTCATAGTACATATATTTCACCTGACCCTCTGAGCAGGTTAAACTCTTTCCTTAAGTATATACCAAAACACAAAGTATTTTTTTGAATCATTTTTCTTTAAGGATTCACAAAACAGCTTTCATTGGGATGCAAAGTAATATTTTGCTTTTGGCTTTTACACAAATACACTAAGAAATGCCCTATAAAATCACTGTACCTGAAAAGGAAATATTATTCACTACAATACTCATGTTTTCACTTAAATTATTATATGATGTGTTTTTGAATTGCTCAGGGCCAAACAGCTCAGTTTTTCTTCAGTAAAGCAATTTTTGAAATGGAGAAAACAATGTGAATATTAAAGTATCACTTTTCATTTTGGATATTCAGATAATCATTACTAGGTTTGGAGTTCATCTACAACTATTTTAACATTATGGTGTTTGTAATATTTCTTATACTTTTAAAAATTATTTGCTTATATGTTACTTTAGGAAAAAAATTACAAAGGGACAATCATATATTAGATTATTCCTAGTGACCCCATTAATAGAATCTTCTATTCCGTAGCCAAATGTTCACTTTTAGCATTTTGAAAATAAAGATCATCCTCATTCTTACTTGAAGCAAAGTAAGAATATGCAATTATTTCTGGTCTATGTGATGTAAACAGTGCTTTGTGTAACATGTGTTGTGCTATTACTTATAAACCAGAATGAACATACAGTGACTGGTGTCCTGGTGGCTGTCTAAGGCCACAAGGGTCATAAACAGCATAAAAACAAGGTAGAAATCTATGTCTCCGATATTTGAAATGCTGTACCAGGATCCAACTGACACTCTAGGGCTCTAAAATGTAAGAAGTTAAAAATTTTTTAGTTAGCTCCTGATGGTTTCCTTTTACAGCAATATTTTATATTAATGATGTTAATTGATTGTTGGTTAGATAAGATGGTTTAGAATGAAACAAAGTATATAATAATCTAAATGACATTGAAGAGGCTGACATTGTGGAGCAGTGTCTCAACCCACAACCTGCGATGTGGACATCACATATAAGCACTGATTCCTGTCCATGCTACTCTCTTCCCTACCCAGCTCTCTGCCAGTGCACCTGGGAAGGCGGCAGAGGATGGCCCAAGTGCTCAAGTTCCTGCTGGCACATGACCTCCCTCCTTTCCACCCTTCTTCTCTCTAAATTTGCCTTTCAAATAAATGAATAAATCTTTAAAAAAAACCTACATAATATGAATGAAAAGTGAAATTCAAAGGATTCTTTCATATTACATGTAAAATACACACATCAATTATATGTGTGTGTGTATCAGAATGTGTACTGAAACTTCCAATTTGTTGAATTCCTTACTTTAATTTGGTTGTTTTTACATGTATTCTAGCCATTGACTATGATTATATATAAATATTTGAAGTGGGTCCTCTGGTCACTACAATCAGAATGAATCAAGATAATTATAGAACTTTCTGATCTTACTTACATGTTCCCTAAGTTTTATCTTTATTTTAGAATTAACTTTTGTGCTGTATGGCTGTACTGTGTTACAAACATTGGAAACAGAAAGCATATGCCTGTTTCCTTATATGTGACTCATTCACTTCTAGATTTTAAGCATCCATCAATCGTTGAATCAATAAAAAAAGGAGTCAAAGATCTTATTTGATGGATGTCTCCTACAGTACTTTATAGCATAAACACTCTTTATTTTCAAAGGCCTTCAAAATTTAACAAAACTGTCAAGCTAGCAATAATTTAATCTCTCCTCTTTAATGTAAGTAATACTTAAGAAATTAAGGGCTAGGGTTAGGATTAGAGTTAAACAATAGACATGACAAAATAGTATTCCAATATACACTTTGATTTTAACCTCTAGTGTTTATTAGCCATTTTTACTAATATATCTTTAGAACACTAGTTAAACTGCTATTTTTACTTCCGTAACAAATTAAATTTCTTACTAAAAATGAGCTTAATTCTTTCCATAAGGAAATCTATAGGCAAATAGATCCTGTTCATTAGACTCCTGTCAAAATCTGTTTCTCACAATGTCACCTAGAATTGATTAAGGGTTCAGAATAGAAATGATTATACTACAGGTTCTTTTGAGAGTTGATGAATTATTGATGAATGTGGCATTTAAATTTTATGTCTTAAATAAACCTTTATTACATCCTATCATCCCTCAACTGGATCAATGTTTTTCAAGCTTTATTTTTAAGCTCTATTAGAGATTTAGATCACTATTCATAAATTTTATCTCAGGTCATATTATTCTGTAGGAGGACAATCAGCCAATATATCACAAAGGAAAACACGGCAACAGAAATTAGACTGAAGTTTTGGGAAATATAATGAAGATACTTATTTTATCTCTGCGGCATTGCTAAGCTTAGTTCGATCACTTTTATCTGTATGCTTATTTTCAAACTTATGTACTCATTGACTTTTCCATTTAATATCCTTTGAACCATGGATGCTCCAAGGTACTACACTCAATATGATGTGAAATGTGTTAAAAGCTCATAGACACCACTTTCAAAAAACTGTAATCTATTGGTTGCAAAAGAATAGCAATTTAAAAACCAATAAGTAGTGTACACAACTGATAAGAGAAGCACAATAGCAAAAAATTACTGCAGAAACTGTAAGATAAAAGGAAAATCACAACTTGAAGGTTACCATCAAGATATAGTTTCGGTAGATGAGAAAATTTAGGAACCAAAGAGTTTTATCTCAAAGACACATAATGAGTTACAGAAGAAGGAAGCATCATAATTTATTTTACATCTTTTGTTTTCCTCTTGAACCACAACTTTTTCAACCTATAGATTCAAGTCCAAGAGACCATCCTTTATCACACATCTCAACACAATCTTAGGTGAATATTAGACTGACAGAGACTAGAAAAAATTTTTTATTCCTCCTACTCTTCCTTCAAACAACTGTAAATCCAGAGTTTAAACTAACAACCAAAGATAGGAAGTGCTAAGAAATAAGGCTTTCTATATGACAGCCGGAACGAGTATAATATGTATTAAGTGATTAGAACTTTAAAATTACTTTTACCATAATTAAAAGTAAATCATTTTAATGGGCAACGAAGTGGAAATTATGAAAAATGTCATTACAGAGATGAAAAGATCTAAAGAAAAAATTGAGAATTAGAGACTCAGTGACCAAGGTGAAGAACTTCATGAGAGTTGATCAGTGGATTAGAAAGATACTAAGAAAAAGTGGCAAATTGTAGTAGGGTGGGACTAATACACCAGGTGCAGCAAGAATACACAAAATATTGAAAATCTTAACAACAAAGAGTACACACAGAAGAGGTCATCTGATAATCCCAGCGCCATGAAGAACATGGAGAAACAAGAAACTTTGTGTCACTCAGCATCCGGGTGGGTAAATGAGTGCTGCCATTTTGGAAAACATTTTGACATGTAGTACATCATGTGGCTACCTAGGTACAAGTTCATACTCTGCCTTTAAATGTTATGTAGATATACAGCATAAAATATGCCTAGTCAAGTCCTCGAAATTCCATTTCTTATAGAGTATTAGAGAATATTAAGCATCGAAATATTACTAACAAGAGTCACATTTTAAGGTAATTTAAAAATCGAAATGTCCTCCAACAGGTAAATATATTTTTGTGTAAGAATGTAACTGAATACCAAATGGTTTAAAACTGAAGAAACTAGAATCACACAGTGAACCAAAAGCATTTAAAAAAAAGTTGAGTGAAGAATGTAATATTGAAAGATACCAGAGTTTGATTCATTTTGAATAGCATCCAAAAACAAGTAAAATCAGGTGGTTTAGGAACGTATACCTGGGTGGAGAAAATCAAGAACCGAGATATCCATTAACCAGTTGGCTCTGAGATGCTAGGGAGAGATTGACTATGAAGTGTACAAGGAAGGTTGCACCAGGATAATGCCGATCTCCTGCATTTGTTCTGGGGAGTGGTTACCTGCACGTTACTTTATCACTCATTAGTTGCTCATTGCTTTATATGTGTATTGCGGTATGAGAACAATAAAAGTAACAATAAAATAACTTGGACGAGATAACATGGTACTGACGTCATATTAAAGTCATTTTTTTTGTATTTGACAGAGATTGGAGTTTGGGGGTAGAGGATAGGATAATGAGAAGGTGACTTCTCATGGAATGGAATATGGCCAGAAAGGGAATTAGATGGCTCTTTGCCAACCACCCAGATGACAAGAGATTATGGCCTGGGCCTGTCTGAAATATGCCTCAAAATATGAGTCTTAGCTATCTACAGAAATAAAAATCCTACCATTAAAATTCATTTTCCAGCAATTAGTTTCAAAGAGTATTAATAGAACTTGAATCTAAATGGGTGAAAACTTGTCTGCCTATTAAATGAAAACAAATTGTACATTATGACTCGCTGATCATTTGCGTGACAGATTCTCCAAGCACAAGCCTCAGGAAGCGCAATAAACGAAGCTTTCACAGAAAGTCTGTGGTTTATCAATCTAAGTGCATTAGCATGAGGATCCACAGACCTGCTTGTTGGAAAGGGTGTTTCAGTGGTTGATCATTTTCATATTAGCAAGGATTTATTCACATCACTTAGATGTTATTAGATAATGACTTCATAATTCTGAATTTGTATTCATCCACTTAAAAATCTCATGCTAATTGCCTTGTTGATTTACAACACTGTTTGCAACTTGCAGATTTTGTAGTTACTTCTCATATTTTAATAGCGATGTAATATTGTTCGCTTGTGATAGAGTTTGAAAAACTCATCTGATATTTTGGATAGCTACAAGCTTCAAGTGCTACTGTCAAGGCTTTACAGAGAGCTGTTTAGTGGTTTGAATATGCACAATTTCACAGAATGCCAGGATAGCCCAAACTAAAAATGAATCACTGGAAACTCCTTATAATTCTGCTCTCACATATGCAGCCCAACGACATTAAAGAGAGAAAATATATATTTCATAAGAGCCTACTTGAAATGTGTGGTTTTTTTTTTTGTTTTTACATAAAACATGTCCAACAGGGTGTGAGCTTGTTTTTCTGCTTAGGGACTACACCATTCTCTTTTGCTATTTACAGAATTAATGATCACCATTCTCCTTGGAAAACTCATTATAGGTCATATGTAAGTACTAGCAACTTTTATAATTTACAAGGCTAAAGACATTGTTAAAGAAATATCAAGACATGGTGATAAAAAATCAAACAAGAAGTAAGTGGAGAGAAAGGATCAGGTGGGATGAATAAGTACAGAAAAAGGGAAGTGCAATGAAAAGATTTTTAAAAGAATTTTTGGTGGAATATTTCTTGAAGAAGTAAATGTTTAGAAACCACAGGACTCTACTAACAACACCTGCTGGAATGAATGTGGGGAGAAAGGTACCCTCCTTCATTATTGATGGGAGTGTAGGCTAGTACAACTACTACGGCAGTCAATAAGGAGACTGCTGTATGACCCAGCTGTCCCACTTCCGGGAATATATCCAAAAGAAATGAAATCTGCATACGGGAAGGTGATCTGTAAACCTGTATTTACAGCAGCACAGTCTACAATAGTGAAGACATGGAAACAACCCAGTTGCCAGGAGAAAGAGGAGTAAAGATTCTGAAGTACATCTACTGAATGGAATACTACTCACCATTAAAAAGAACAAAATGGTCCCAGCTCAAGACCATTATGCTCAGTGAAAAAGTCAATCCCAAAAGGACAAATACATGTTGTCTCTGATATAACGCAACCTTCATGCAAAATGCAAGATGAAAAGCCCTTTCAATACTCTCTTTGCTACATCTTAGGGGGTTTAATATTTTTTGTTATTTTCATTAATCCAAAAAAGTAATTTTACTATTTTCTTCAGTGACTCATAGGTTACACAGTGGTATTGTTTGCTTCAAAAAGGTTTTTGATTTTTGTTTTTATGTCTTCATTGGCACATTGGTCATTCAGTAACATGTTATTTAACTTTATGTTGTGGTTAATTTTCTGTTTTCCTGTTGCCGATTTTGTTTTAAATTCAACCTGTTAAAGTTATCAGTCATGAAAATAGTTTCATTTGCTAAATGTTTGAACTGCAGCATGGTTTGATGGCTCAGTTGGATAATCCTCCCTTTGCAAGTGCCAGGATCCCAAATGAGTGTTGGTTTGGTTTGTGTTCCAGTTATTCCACTTCCTATCCAGGTCTCTGGTTGTAGAGTGGGAGAGCAGTAGAGGATGGCTCAAAGCCTTGGGACCTTACACCTGTGTAAGAGACCCAGAAGATACTCCTGGCACCTGCTTTCGACCTGGTTTCGAACTGGCTTAGCTCAGGCCGTTGTGGCCATTTGGGGAGTGAACCAGTGGATGCAAGATCTTATTTTCTCTCCTTTTATCTCTCTACAAATCTGTCTTTTGGATAAAAATAAATCTTTTAGAAAATATTTTAAGGGCCTATGCTACTTGGAAATGGGGTGGGAAAGCAGAGAAATCTTCCACCTCCTTAGAATGTGTGAGAAAGACGTGAAGTAAAACCTATCAGGAACATAACAGGTAATTTATAGACAACAGATTCAAATCAGCATTAGACAATAGTAAAACTACAAAGACATACAGGGAGAATCAAGAGTGATCCTGATAACCTCTTAATAGGAGGTCATATGCACAGAGCAGGGGGGGACCCCAGAGTGGAGCAGGTGGACAGGAGGAGGCTTGTATCCCAACCCTGGAGACTCTCGGATCCGCACCAAGGACTATCAGTATGGGCAACAAGGACCACATCCCAAGTGCCAAAGAGACCACGGGGAATTGGAGTGCCTTAGGAGGCCGAGAACTCTGAGGTCATTCACCCCCGATTGGATCTACCACACGAGATGGAAGAAGTCCAAATCCTTCCTCACAGGATCCAAGGTCATTGGAACAACAGCCAGGAATCCTGAGCGGTCCACAGAAACAGAACAGTAAACTTCTTTCGGAACTAGGGAGAGGAGCTTTCTTTGGTCCTTACTTAGTTCCTACTTTGGATCCCCACCCTCTCTTGCAGTGACCATCAGGGTCACTCCAGAGCGCCCCCCCCCAAACACACACACACACACACACCCCTCCCCACACACACACATGAATAGATAGACAGAGAACAACTAGGAAAGCTTAGAACCAGATAGGAAATGGTCAGCATGGACTCACACATACCTTACTAGGTAGGACACAAAGATTAGTTACTCCTCACTAAGGTATTGAAGATTTCTCTGCACACCCCTCCTTAAAACTACTCTGCACCTCAGTTGTTGACATGTGCCTTGTTAGAGTTATAACCCAGTTTAGACTATCCTAGAATCTGCCAAGTTCAGCAAAATCATGCTTCGACACTATAAACTGCTAAATACTAAAATGAAAATAGACACGAGACAACTGAATAGTACCCTATAGCCATGTTAAGGTGTATAGAAGCCGGTAGTATATAAACTAAAATTGAAATGTCAATGAAGTAGTCACAGGATGTGGTTAAGAACTTGCATTTTAACATATTGGTTACTCAATACCATGTCAATTAATTCCATAATGTTGTAAATTGTCATTGATGTTATGTTGTGGCTTTTAATTGATCAGGATGATATTCTGCCAGCTCTGCCTTCAGACCAGAGATGGTCCCCCAATAAATTGTTGCATTTACCCGGACAATAAGATGCTGGACTCTATGCTTGGTATACTCTTGCAATGAAAGAATCTGGACTGAATCTGAAATGTAATACTGCAACAAGGTGGAGGAATCCACCATGTGGGGAGAGTATAGAGAGGGGTTGGGGGAATCCCAGAGCCTATGAAACTGTCACATAATGCAATGTAATTAATATATATATATATATATATATATATATATATATATATATATATATATATTTTAAAAAAAGAAGCTCACAGTTTCGCAGGAATACAGGTAAGACGAACAATAATGCAACCCTAGGATGTCAATTTTACTTATCTTCATTAACTTTTTTCTTTCCTTTTTTTTTTTGGTACTGTATCTATTTGCTACCACAAATTAGAGAAAATGTGATTTTTGGGTTTAGCTTAACTCCCTCTGACATTTCCCAGAGACATGAGACCTAATGTGGCTGCAAGTGAGGGAATCGGGATCAGATAGTAGAGCATATCCAAGAGGCAATGAGTTTGTAAGAGCTGGAGCTTACATTAGGGCTTCAGGGCAGTCGAATCATAGGTGCTGGTTCTTTAACTGAGGTGGAAAGCCTCTGATGTGAAGGCAGAGGACTTGGTGCCACAGAGGGACAAAGTATGATCTGCCTCAACAGTTTAGTAAATGGTTAACAGTTATGATCTACAATAACCTCAAAGGGGCAAGAGAAGAGGCTGAAAGATCAATTATAAGCTTTTTTTTTTTTTTGCCAGAAAGAGTGAGTTGATCATAATTGGGCAATAAAATGGATTTGATGCAATGTAACATGATTTTAGCGGGTTTTGTTTGTTTTTAATTTGCTGTTAATTTGAAAGGCAGAGAGTTTCTTCATATGCTTCATCACTGCTCATATGCTTGAGCTAGGCCAAGCTCAAGCCAGGAGCCTTGAACTTGATCAGCATTTCCCACCAGGTTGGCATGGATTCAGATGCCAACCCAGGTTCTACATTAGCAGGCAACAGCACTGGGTGTGGACAAGACATGAGTCAAACCAGACCTTCCCATGTGGGATTCAAGTGTCTGAAGTGTGACTTAGTGTGCAGGGCCAAATGTCTGCTCCTCCTTTCTGAAGCAGAAACTGATGGCTTTCTCTGATATCTTGGACACGTGGTTATCAGTCTTACATGAGAAACATTGTGATGCTTCTCTTTAATTCCTAGAAATCGTTAATAATCTTGGAATCACTCTTTGGGAAAATACTGGTTTCTTAGACTCTCCTTGGATGGTTTTATTTGAAGTGTGTTTCATTGCATTGAAGAGACCAAAACTTTAAACCAATAGATTAAAGACCTCAATGTTCATGTTCAATATACAATCAAAGAAAGTATTTTGACAAACCTGCAGCAATAAATACAAAATTAACACATACTCAAATTTAAGAGTGAATATGTGTACTTTCTTTTTTTATCCTTGCATAATTGTGACTCAATCATTTAAAAGTGAAGTTATACTTACTAGAATAACAATCATTTAAAGCATTATAATCTTCTAGCTTAGAAGTGAAAAGGAACAAAGTTTAATTGCAAATATTTAGTCAATTTTTCATTTTGTTTGCTTAACACTCCTTGGGGAAATATAAGTTTTTAAAAATAATTTTACCTTTTTATTTATTAGAATGACAAGAAGGAAAAAGGTGTTAGTGTTTAAGACTGGTGTGTAAGGAAGTAGTATTTCTGAAATACTACATAGAAGAATTTTTAAGACTTTGCCAGCAAAAAAAAAAAAAAGTCACATGGGGTGGTAGGAGGAGGGATTTATTTTTTAAGATTTTTTTTTTCAAATTTGAAAGTAAGATATACAAAGAGGAGGAGAGAGAGAGGAAGATCTTTCATTTGTTGATTCAATCCATAAGCAGTGGCAACAGCTGGAGCTGCTCCAATCCAAAGCCAGGAGCCAGGAGCCTCTTCCAGGTCTCCCATACAAGCTGTCCCAAACTACTTTCCCAGGCCACAAGCAGGGAGCTGGATGGGAAGGAGCATTAGAACTGGTGCCCGTATGGGATCGAGGCACATGCAAGGCGAAGACTTTAGCCACAAGGCTATCCTGCTAGTTCCAGGGGGGATGTTTCATTGCAACGGTTAAGCTGCTTGCTTTGGCTGTCCATATCCCATATCAGAATGATTGACTTGAGTCTCAGCACTTCAGCCTCCCATCCAGCTTCCTGTTAATGCATACTCTGGGACACAGCTGGAGACGACTCCAGTATTTACCCTCCTGTCACCCAAATGGGAGATCTGGATTGAATTTCAGACTACTGGTTTGCTTTCGCACTGTCCTAGCTGTTGTGGGAATTTAGTGTAGAGAACCAACTGTCTCTACCTCACCAATAAAATTAAATTTTAAAAATTAGATTTTTAAAACATTCACAGTAGGAAATCAATGGCTGCGTATTAAATTATCACATGTAAAAGGAAATAAACATCCAAGGAAATAAACAGGTGAACATATATTTTTTTTCTATAAGAAGATTCATTGCAAGTTTTCTATACGGAAAAATTCACAACTACCTAAAGGTACAACACTTAGGGATTACTCTTTAAAGGCATATGATAGTTATCTTTTTTTGGGATTGACTTATTTCACTGAGCAGAATTGTCTCTAGTTGGGACCATCTGGTTGCAAATGGTATAATTTCATTCTTTTTAATGGCTGAGTAATATTCCCCCAGAGTGGATGTACCACTGTTTCTTTAACCGCTCCTCTTTGGATGCACATCTGTATTGTTTCCATGTCTTTGATATTGTAGATTGTGCTGCTATACATACAGGATTACAGAGCCCTTTCTCATATGCAATTTTCATTTTCTTTGGGTATATTCCTAGGAGCAGTATAGGTGGATCATATGGCAGGTCCATCCTTTCCATCCAGGTGAGCTTCAGCATCATGGCCAAGGTGTGCGGCTGCCCCCAGGGGAAGAAGTTGTTCCCCATAAAACCAGTGGGTTCAAGGACAGCCTCACTGTCCAGGTGACTGTAACTCAGCCTAGGCTTGCTGCAACAACGGCAACAGGACTTTCCAACTGGTGGAGAGTTTTCTAACTGTTCCCTAGCCTTGCTGCTGGTGGTTTAGGAAATTTGTCCCTGGTCCCATCCATTCTTTTTGGCTAGCATTTGTTATCTCTCAAAAGTTCTCTTACCTCAGAGATCTCTTAATATCTAGAGTTTTAACAATTGTTTTTGACTGAGGAAGGGCATGGTGCAGCAACCACATGAGTAACAGAAGAAAAATAATTAAGGCGTCTTTGACACAGGGCAACATTACACCTCATTCTTGCTCTTCTTACTCTATACTTCCGTTCCTTTTGATCATATTTAAACCTTAGCATACTGAAGGAATCAGTCTGGAAATAAGGCTTATTTTAAGATTAGAAACATTTGAAATCTTACCTGAACTTTCCATGTCTGACAATGGCAGCAGCCACTTCCTACAGCTGTTCTTATTCCTACAGAAGAGTTAATATGCTAATTCCAGGAAACCCTAACCAACCCCATCACTTTCACTGCTTACACTTTCACCTCTGAGTATTCAGCAAGCTACTCATTGAGTGACTTGCCCATACCTGCTTGGGTAAACTTTGTCCTTTTGAGCTATTATCAGTGAACTTATCCCAGCCAGCCCTACTTAAACAGGTAGGGGAAAAGTTTTTCTTGCAATCATGTCAAGGCATTTTTTTTTTTCTGAACAGAGGTAGTTTCCTTCCTAAAAGAAGATCTGGAGACAGCAAGGTACATAGCCATTTCACTCACCCTGCTCTGTACACTTTGTGGTAACTACTCTCACTATTCCAGCCATTGGGCTGGTTGATCTAAGGTTGGAAGAATAAGGTGACAGCTTTTCTATTTCTGTAGGCTGAATGCTTTTGGAAGGATGTACCTTTTTCTTTTGATTCTAATAGGAAGTACAGTGGGAATCTTCAAAAGAGAAGCGCTCCTGCATAGAGGGCAGAAGAGTAGAAAGCAGAAAAGTGCTGATATTGAAAAGAAGAAACAAATCTGTAGGGATGTACAAAAACATATGGAAAAGTCCATGCTTAAAGCTACAGAAGCGATGTCCTAGGATTCAGAAGAGGAAAGCATATATACAAGCACAACTTGAAGAATTACTACAATCAATCATAAGCCACATTCAAATGACCTATATACCAACTCTTACAAGAAGGACTATCTGTGAGTACAGTATTGAATTCTGGGACACATGTTGAGAAATCATAGGGAGGTTGTTATAATTTACTAGAAGATGTAAAGGTGCATGAATACTAAGTTTAAAATCTGTGCTAATGGGCCAGGTGTGATGACTCACTGGCTAAACCCTCACCTTGCATGTGCTGGGCTCCCATATGGGCACTGCTGTTTTATGTCCTGCTGCTCCACATTCCTTTCAGCTCCCTGCTTGTGGCCTGGGAAAGCAGCAGAGGATGGTCCAAACCCTTGCCAACCTGAACCCAAGAGGGATACCTAGAAGAAGCTCCTGCCTTTGGATCAGCTTAACTCCAGCCATTGCAACCACTTGGGGAGTGAACCAGAGGATAGAAGACCTTTGTATTTTCTTCATTCTGTAAATGAACCTTTCCAATAAAGATAAATAAATCTTAAAAAACTGAGCTAATATTTATCCCACCTATTGAGTCCTTAATTTTATGAAGCCAATGTCACTTAAGAGTGATTTAAAGAATCAGTGTTGGTGCTATTTATTCTTTTTTTTTCCTCTAGAAAGGTCCTCAAGTGTAGTATTACATGTATTGAAATGCATCTTAGTTCCTGGAGTTCATGACTAAAGGTCATTCTTAAAATTTTCAAAGGACTCACAAAACAAAGGTGGGAGATTTTTCAAACCCTTTGTTCTTGATAGGTGATCATTTTTTTTATTCTCCTTGACTTTTAAAAAAGTAAAAGACCTTGCTTTCAAATGCTAATCAGTTGCTTTTTTATTCCCCAGTAGACCTCAGATCCTTCAGTCTCAATACTTCATTCTCCTGAGTTCTTTATTGACCATAGTCTTGGAGATTACATTTGGCTCCAACAAAACAGCAGCCTGGTATATTTTTAATTGAACTACATTTCTTGCATAAGAATCAATGGGGAAATTTTAGCGTGAACATATTCTCAATTCTAAAATCGTATGACAGTGTTTAAAAATAAAAAGCAAACAAAAATTCCTATCCTATTCAAAAGAAAAAAAACGTTAGAAATATAAAGCTCATTGGTTCATGCTAACTTTCATCACCTTGCAAGCTCAAAATTCATGGCTGAAGGATTTCAAACAGATAAGAATCAGATCCAATTTTAAACACAACAGACCTTTTGCTTCCAGGTTAAAGTAATCATCAGGCAGTTTACATGGAAATGCTGTGAAACAACACCTTAAAACCCAGATATCTGTTTTTCCACTGATCATTACTAGACCCAAGGGCTGTATTCTGAACAGTGTTACATTTGGCTTCCTTTACTTGACCAACTTTTCCATTTCTGGGACCTCTTTGCAGTATGGTGGCTCTCCCCTTGACTGCCTCCATGTTCTCTGAGGACACTAAATTTAATAGCATGCACATCTTCCAGAAGCTGACACTGGTGTCAAATTCCCAAGTTGGGCACTTTTTCAAGGTCTCATATCCTTTGGAACTATCCCACTGTAACATTTAGTGCAAGGGATAATGATTTGAGAAATGCCCCCCAGTTGGCTAAAATTTCCTGCAACTTTGACAGCTCCAGGTCCCTTGGTGAGAGCTGGCTGTGTCACTGGTAAAGCTGCCATTAAAACTCGATGGTCTTTTGAGACAGACTGTCAAGTCATACGAGGTTTTGTCAAAATTTGTTTTCTGAACTGAAATTTAATTACTAGAATTTTAAGATTGCTTTTCCCTACAGAGTGGGAAGAGTTCTAAAATGTAAACAGGGAGAATTTTTTGGTAATCTTTTCTATCTTTACATCTGTTTATCCAGTGCTAATTTATGTCAGCTGTAAAATGACAACACTAATGTGTTCTTGGAGATCAGAAGTGGCAGGTGAACTTGCCTGTTCCTCATAGAAGCTGGACTTTTAGAGAAATCAGGGAAAGGTTATAAAGACTGAAATAACAAGTGCTGTTGCAGTATCCTACTTTATATAAATGTGTTCACCTACTACCTTTTGATTACTACTTAGCCCAAAGATAAACAATTTTTCCTTTTTTTTAAAAAAATTATTTTTATTACAAAGTCAGATATACAGAGAGGAGGAGAGACAGAGAGGAAGATCTTCCATCCGATGTTTCACTCCCCAAATGAGCGCAATGGCCGCTGCTGCACCAATCCAAAGCCGGGAACCAGGAACCTCTTTCCAGGTCTCCCACACGGGTGCAGGGTCCCAAAGCCTTGGGCCGTCCTCAACTGCTTTCCCAGGCCACAAGCAGGGAGCTGGATGGGAAGTGGAGCTGCCAGGATTAGAACCGGCGCCCATATAGGATCCCGGGGTGTTCAAGATGAGGACTTTAGCCACTAGGCCACACCGCCGGGCCCACAAGTATTTTTCGTATATTAAGACTTGGTGCATAATGTATGCTCCTTCCCACACCAAATTAAATATTCCTGAAAAGTCTGTATCATACACATACTTGGGAATTGTTCTATTTCCTGTCATTCTTAGTTCAGGTTTATAGATTTTTTTTTTCTCTCCAGTTAAACACGGTTTCAGAGGACTCCCATGCAAATTACAATTATTTTCCTGCATAATATCAGGGCTCAGAATGTGATACCCAAAAGAATGGTGGATTGACATACTGAGTGCTTTGTGTATCAGAAAGCCAAGCTCTCTCTACGTTTTCCTATTGACCTGTTCCTTTATCCTCTTTTCCTCTGAAGGGCAGGAGGGGCTTGTTAAGTTTCCTTCTCTGAACAAGGAAGGTCCTCCACAAGGAATACAATTGTCATATACTTCCTCCTTGTTTTCCCACCAAGCACAAAAGACTGATTCCTGTACTAGAAAGTCATGTGCTCAGACAGACTTGGGGGTGCTACCTAAGAGACTATGTGCACAAATGTTCATCATGCACTTGCTCCCAACAGGCTTCAAAAATCCCATGTCCCGCTACTTTTCCGTAGCTATGAATGCTCCTTAAACTTTAGCCATCTGAGCTAGGTATTTTGTCACAGCATGTCAATCTACCACCTAGAATGCACACATCCTGTATTGGTGCCAGTTAAAGTCCCGGTAGCCTCACTACCCATTCAGCTCACAGCTAATATGCATGGGAAAGCAAGATGGTCCAAATGCTTGCCCTCCTGCCACACACGTGAAGTTCCTGCATCCTGGCTTTGGCCTGGCCCAGGCCTAACCATTTGGGGAATGACCCAGCAGATGGAAAAGCTCCCTCTGACTCCTTGTAAATCTACTTTTCTAAACAATAAATCTTTAAAGGAAATCTAAAAATTAACTTCAGCTATCTGACTCTTCTGTGAGTCCTACTTGTTGTGCAGCTTTTGTGTATGCGAGATATGAATCTGTTTGCCTTTTCTCCTGTGAGCCTGTCAGCTCCTTTCAGGCACTCAAGTATGAAACACTCGGAGGGTGCAAACTCCCTCTGCCCCGACATTGGCCTGCTCTTCACCAGAATGTGGCACCTACGCAGCTTTCTCATGCCCTCGGCACTATGCTCCCAACTCAGTGAGGTTGACAAGCTCCGTCTTGGACCTGTAGCTCTGCACCTTCATGATGGAAATTGCCAAACCCCAGAAAACAGGAGTAGTTGCTGCAATCTACTTGTTTTCAAACTTTAGAAATCATAGTCCACTGCCATCTGTTGAACAAAATTCCAAAATATTTTACCTTACTTTGCTCGGTTTTATAGTGTTGTACGGTAGAAACTTGGTCTAATTCCTGTTACCCTGCTGTAGCTGGCAGGCAATTAGACAGTTAAGGATTCCAGGCTTATTTTATAGCACATATGTAATTCAGAGAAGTTTATTTACAACAATTAAATTAGCCATTTGAATAAAAATGTAAAAAAGCATTGAAGCTTTAGTAGTTGCTAGTTTATTATATTCTTTTTGTAAGTCTAAAACATAAAATCTATTCCAGCAGTATGTCTCCAGTTTTTATAATTCATACTCATGTTCAATACTGAAGCATTTCATAAAAAGCTGGGTTTGTATTGTGACTATATTGAAACTAGGAAATTGCCAAAAGACAACTTAACACTTCAAGGTCACTTGAACAATAGGTTTTTCTTTCAGATACAGTGGCACATTGCCTTCCTAAAATATAAATCATGGACGTAGGACATTATACAAGTTAAGGAAGTCAATTTCCTACTGTTTTTCTATCTTCTGATTTTGCAAATGACTCCACCAATCTGTTTAAACTTCTAGTGACAAGTCATAAATCTATTTTTCAGGATATACTGCACAATGTATTTGAAATATTTATTCAATGTTTAATCTGTGAATACAAGTTTTAGCTTCTAGGAGGAAAAATTTCAGGTCATGCATTGTTTGCTCAATGTATGCAACAGTGATACCCACACATGGCTGTATGGCAGCTATCATCTTCAAGCGTAAGTGGGATGTGAGAGAATAAGAAATTGTCAAGCCATTGTCATGCATCAATTCTCGTGATGATTATATTCAGTCAGCTCTGAAGTGAGCATACATCCCAGTGTTGCTATAAATTACATCGTTTGCATAAGCCATTTTTCTTCAAGTGTCTGTTCATAAAAATCGTATTTCCCCCTTTCACATAAGATTGGCACAATCAGCAAAAGAGAAAGAACAAAATGTGTATATAATACAGAGTTCTGTCTTCTGATTACACTGTTTCAACAATAAAAACCAGTACCATTTTGCCTAAAATTGAGACGATCACAGATTTATCAATGGTATTTTCACCTTGTTGACCCTTGTTGCCTATGTTATGCAGCACTACCATCTTACTCACAAATTTTTCATTGAGTTGTGTCTTAAAAAGACCTCTTAGAAGAGAATATGTTTTTACACAAACTATTGGGATTTTTTGTATTTCAATTTAATTTACTTCAGATGATACTACAGTTTACTTCTGGGATACTTTGGATTCTTCACAGAATATATGCTTTTGGACATATTATTTACATGGCTGAATATCCTTTGCTTTTTATGTGTAACTGATCAATCCTGCACTCATCTTTCAAAGCCAATTCACATAGCATCCTTCAAGCCTTGCATACTGCCACATTCATGACTTAGATGCTTCATTTACTTTTCTCCCTTAACATTCTCTGCATGAAGAACCAGCCTACCGACTCCCCTTCTTGTGTGTTGGGCTCTGTTGGAAGTTCTTTGTCTGTGTTAATGCTGTTAATTTTCACAGCAGTTCTCTGAGGTGTATAATCAATTTCATTTCACAGAAGTGAGAGAACTATAAGAGCTGAAATATTCGGCCTAAATTCACAGAGAACAGAGCTGGGGACTTCAACATAGGCAGTCATCATTCAGAGACTCTTTTCCTTAATTCCAAAAGCTTGTTTAAACATAATTCCCATACCATACAGTTTACACAAAGTGCACAATCTAATGACTTTAGGACATTCACAGATACATTAAGCCATTGTTGCAGTCAGTTTCAGAACATCATTATACTCCTGACACACACACCACATACAATAACCCAAACCCATTATCCATCATCACAATCTTAAATCCTAGACAGTACTAACCTACCTCCTAGCCCTACAAACTTGTCTACTCTTGACATTTCATATAAATGGTGTGGCATAACAGGTAAACCATTATAATTAGTTCTTTTATTTAGCATGTTTCGAAGTTTTATCCATTATGCTCCAAGTTACTAGAAAAAAATCTGTATCACTTCAAATTGATATCAGCAATATATAAGTGGTCTGATTTCTCAGGAGCCATCAATACTTGTTTTAATTTGTTCTTTTAGTTGTAGCTGGTCTAGTGGGTTACATGTGATGATTCATAGTGATTTTGTTTGCATTTCTATGACGGTCAGCAGCATTTCCTATATTTATTGGCCATTTGACTGTTTGGAAGAACATTTTATTTTTATTGGTTTGTTTTTACTTCTGGTATTAAATTGTACTAGTTGGTTTTATATACTAATGGCAAGGTCCATATCAGATATTTCTGAAGATGTTCAATTTCTCAGTTGTCTGATTTGTGTAGTTTGGGTGGCTTTGCTTATGGAACTCCTCACCCTGCCACTCCACCTGTGAGAATGTCCAGGAACTGTGTTCATAGCTACGGTGCTATTCACTGTATTTTCATTGTAGTGTTATTTCACAGAAATTGCAAACCTGTAGCGTGACTTTTGAGCTATTTGATATAATATCTACTGAGTGTTTCCTTAGCCAGAGTCGTCATTCATCCAGAAGCCCCAAACTAAGCTTTATTCTTCATTTAATTCTTCCAAAGGACTCTTCTGCAGACATAGCTATGAGAGCCACCAGGGCTTGCCTTGGTCTCTCTTATCATCTGCTGGCTCTGAGAGTTTGTCCAGGGGAATCCAGCTCTCCCCTTACTTGCCCAACTCTACCTCTGCTTTTGGGTTTAAGAGGTGCATAGGACAAGACCATAAGAAAATTTAAACCTCTACATAGAAGTTGGAGGGGGGTAGGTATATGTGAAAAATGCTGAATATTTTCAAGTAGCAAAGACTTGAAAAGCACCTAGCATAACTCTTCAGCAGGGAACTTCAGTGTATAACATGAGTATATAATTATTTTTAATGTACTGTTTATGTAAAGCCATTTGGAACCAAATAAAATGATTATTACACAAACTTAGAGATTTTGGAAGATCATAGTGTGGGTGTTTTGTGTTTTAGTACTAGGTATTTTTCATTCATTGTTCCTCCAGGCAGCAACAGCTTCACTGGCAGAGCAGTGGGATTCTTATTAGCGGATTTTCACACTGTCATACCAGTGACAGGGCCCAAAACACAATTCTGCAGTTTGTATTTGCTTGTCTACCTCAGGGCCCTCTGAAGTTTCATGACAATGATGAATTATACCTTCATAATCACTTAGGCTCACTTATTTTCTGTTCTTTCTTCTAGTTGATTTGCCTATCCTAGTTCTGCTGTGGAGATACATTAAGAGAAACTATACAGTTTGCTACCGCCTTTCCTACAGTTTTACCCACTTAATGTCACAATAGCCATTCATGGTCACTTTTATGGAAAAAATGAATTTCAAAATAGCTTCTTGGCTTCCACAAATTAAAGGAAAAGTGAAGCAGAAAAGCTAAGACATTTTCTTTTTCTTTCTTCCTTTTTGAAACTGCAACCTCCATGCTCTTTGCAATTTATAGCAAAAAGTTTTTCAGGAAAAATGTGTTGAGCAAAAGACACTAAGCAGACCTAAGATGAATGACTCTCAATAATAAAATTAATTGCATGTCATTCATTTTTTTAGTAAAAGTTGTTAAGAGGAAAGCAAGCACACTTCTAGACTTCACACTGATATAGAGAAATAACAACCAAAACTTTGTGTTTTCTTGTATTTTAAACTAAAGAAGTGGTGTGTACATCACTTAGATTGTCCCTCAATGTAAAAAGATTACTTTTCCCTTTTTTATAAGCAGGTTAAATTCTTGAAATTCCTAAATAATCACAATATGAGAAAGAAAAAAAGATGTGTGTGCTCTGAGTGTCATGAATCTATACAACTGCATTTCGTTTCATTCTTTTTTCTCTTTGCCTATTTCCCTGAAGTGATATGACCTCGTGCTCCCCACAGATTGTGAGAAGAAAAAATTTGAAGCATTAGTTCATGTGGAAATTAAAACATTGTGAAATAGAGAAGGGAAACGAGACTTCCTAGCAACCCAAGAGATGATTAAATTTGTCTATGTATTGTGCAACTTCTAATCAAATATGACTATGCTATAAAGTAATGTAGACCATTCTTGAGGTTTTTCAATTTTAAAAATTCTGTTTCTTTACCTTGAAAACACATACACATTTGCATTCACAGAGAATAGGCTATGTCTTTTTCTAATATCCACTATGTCAAAAGATTTAATGGTTAACTACTTTGAAAATGAAAATATTAGTGCTTTCTCTCCTTGTTACTTAACGTAGAATATTAAGTGGTAAACAAAAATGCTGCTCTTTTATAGGATGATGGCTGCTCAAAAGAAACCGACCGAGATTCTATTCATTCTAATTTTAGAACTTTATAATATAATATGGATGCTATTTGCATCTTGTTCTATTGCCACATTCCTCCTCTGAGACACACAGGAAATTCTGAATGGTCTTTCATATTTGGTGGGCTGCAACTCTATCAGTGTTTTCTGATCTCCCCAGTCCAGCTATTCATTGCTGTCTGTATTTCATTTGGCAGTTTTCCCCAATAGATTTCACAGTGGATGACAGCAATGGCTGTGTCTATTTTTCTTGCCTTTGCATCCCTAGCACCTATCAAACTGAGTAATGTAGAGGGGATGCTGAGTGAATAATGCTGATTTGGACCTACCACTAGATGGGTCCTTAAGGAGCAGCGGTGGCAACACCCACAGGGCACTTAAGATTAAATTCTCAGAAAGATGGGAGCAAAAGATAAGATGACTTTGGTGAAATAAAATTGGAAATCCATATGTACTTTATTTAATTTTTAATACTAAGAATTTCCCATGAACTATTATCAGAATCTTTGTAAATGGCATGGCAAGTGTGACCAGGACTAAGTGAAGACAGAAAAAATATCATCGAAAACTGTAAAAATTAGAGGATATCGATTCTGTGGGGACATTGTATGCTTTGGTGAGGATAATGGACCAGTGAAGGTATTTGTGGAGTTTCGTATGTCTGAGAAACCTAAGTATTATTTAGAAACAATAGAATCACAAGGTTTAGTACATAGTCAATGGCAACGGGTACTCAATAATCTAGTTACACTAACTCAGTTCACCAGCATATAAGAAGAAGTAGAGAACTCAGGAATGAAATACCACAACCAAATAAAAGAGATCATTTGCCATGTTTTTGGAAATTGAGGCTTGGTGGATAGAAAAGACCAAGAAATACTAATAACACCAGCTCTGGCACTGACTTGCGACCACTTCTGTTCTGATTTTTATAATCACATATGGTATACTTTATTTTCTATTTTTCCCTACCTTTTCTTTTTCCTTCTCTTTCACTTTTCCATGTACACACACATCCATCTTCAGGATACCAGAATATTTTAATTTGTTCATTTATTATGGAGCTACATGTATATGCCACATATTATAACTGAAGTCAACAGTCTACCTTATTGATACTTACTGTTAAGTGGGTAAGCCCAACATTAGCAAAATTACTAACTATATATTTCATAATATTTATGGAAAATGAAAAATGAATGTGTGAAAAATTTTGAAGTCCATGCATATTTTTCTCACGCATGCATTCCCTCGACTTTGCTGGATATCTCTGATACATGTATTTCAAAAATTTTTGTATCAACATTGTTTCCTAAATGTTGCATTCACTCATTGGATTGATGGAGAAGCAGAGAAAGACAAAGAAACACACACACACACACACACACACACGATATACTGTACACATCTACTGATTCCCTTTCATATGCCTGTAGTGACTCATGCTTACAGCTGAAGCTGGGACCCAGCAACTTGATTCAGGGCTCCCAACTACTTGGAAGACCCAACTGCCTGAGTGACTATCACTGCTTCCAAGGTCTCAACTGATAAAAGCTGGAGAGAGGAACTGCATCTGAGTATCAAACCAGGCTCTTGCACATAAGACAAAACTTTCTCAGCCAGAAGTCAAGTGCCTATCCTGCAAACTGATTTTTTTCTCTTTATTCTAGCATCCACAAACATTCTGAAGTACCTTAAACGGAGTTGCAATGAATTGTGAGGAAAAGAACACACTGAAATGGGGAGTGAAATTGGTTCCTATACCATGAAGTCAGTCCCAGTGCCCTTTGTTTTGTAAGAAAAAATAGTGTCATCTGTCCTGTGCTTGTGAAAGTACGTGAACTCTCTCTCAATTTCTGTTTCTATAAAATTTATTTAATTCTAAGTCTTGCAAGCACAGGTCCTGTTTTCTGATAGATACTTTAGTAATTTTGATAAGAAGTCTTGCATGATGCTCTTTAAAAACAGGAGCTATATTTTATCTATCTTTGCTTCTCTGAAATTTAGAACAATCATTAACCTACAATACATGTTCCACAAAAAGCTTTTGAGTTGGGCCCGGCGGCGTGGCCTAGCGGTTAAAGTCCTCATCTTGAATGCCCCGGGATCCCATATGGGCGCCGGTTCTAATCCCGGCAGCTCCACTTCCCATCCAGCTCCCAGCTTGTGGCCTGGGAAAGCAGTCGAGGACGGCCCAAAGCTTTGGGACCCTGCACCTGTGTGGGAGACCTGGAAGAGGTTCCTGGTTCCCGGCTTCGGATCGGAACAGCATCAGCCGTTGTGGCTTACTTGGGGAGTGAATCATTGGATGGAAGATCTTCCTCTCTGTCTCTCCTCCTCTCTGTATATCTGACTTTGTAATAAAAATAAATAAATCTTAAAAAAAAAGCTTTTGAGTCAAGTCTTATACTTTAGACATATCTCTAATCATAATGCTTTACCTCTCAGGTAACATGTGAATTTTTTGAAGATATGCTTATTTGAAAGACAGAACTACTAAGAGAGGAGAAGAAAGAGGAGGAGGAGGAACAGGGGAGAGAGAGAGAGAGAGAGAGAGAATCTTCCACCTATTTCCACCTATAGGTTCATTCTCCAGATGGCTGCGATGGCCAGGTTTGGGACAGTGCAACACATTTTTAAGTGTTTTTAACATGCTAACTCAATATGCTGCTGTGGTCTACATCCAGGCATATACTCCATTCCCAAACAGTTTCTCAGGTTAACCTGCTCCATGGACAACACAGATTTTTGACCTTGCTTTGTGTGGTAGTGGTTTAAAGCAAATGTTATGTATTTTCCACTTACATCCTTCTGTGACTGTAGAAACAGTTTAAATGTTAAACATCATTTTTCCTCATTGTTGCTACTGACCCATTCAACTGACTTCATTTACTATCAATATTTCTTTCTGGGGAAATTTTTAAAGCAATCTTCCTTTTTGCGATGACTTATTGCTAAGCCTTTTTGAAAGTAACTCTAGGAATATCCAATAATTTCATTTTGTGACAATATCATATATTTAAAATATTTCATTACTATATGGTTTTACCTAATACTAATAGACAAAAATGTTGCTAATTGTAATTACAAGTAGCAATTGAAATACCATAATTTCAGCGATCTTAAAATATCAAAGAAAAACTATCACATTTTGCCATGAAATTTTAGTCTTGCACAAGTATTTATAAAAATGTAATAGAAGTATTTTTGTGGTATTAGGCCACTTCAATCTAGAACTAGACTGCATTCGTTCAAGAATATTTTGAAAGCTTTGGAAGACATCCTATGAAAATGAAATTCCCCAAAGTTGAGATCTTTGCATTGTCTTTTTTGAAAGAATTAAGGCAAAGGGAGAAGGGAGTGAATGAGAGAAAGAGGGGGAGAGGGAGGGAGAGAGAGAGAGAGAGAGAGAGAGAGAGAGAGAGAATGAATGAACGAACGAACGAACGAACGAACAAACAGTGGGGAGCATCAATCTTTCATCTGCTGTTTTACTCCCCATATGGCTAAAACAGCTGGGGCTGGGCCAAGCTGAAGCCTGAAGTCAGAAACTTCACCTAAGTTTACCACATGGCTCACAACATACCACGCCAGCCTCCTCAGTCTGTATTTTATGTTCCTTGACTATCTAGATGGTGCTCAGCTCAATGACCATTTCTCAAGTTTATATGTGAAGGAATGTTTCCATAGAGATGCCATGTGTTTGGTTTCATCCAACCAAATCAGGCAAAGAGTAAGTGCCTTTCAAACACCAATTTGTGTTTTTCAGGTACATTGTTCTTTGTGGTGCATAGTTTTCCATGCCTTTCTTTTCACTTGTGGTTATGTAAGTCTTATGAGTATAACTCAGCCATGTTTCCGCTTTTTCACAAATGATCATGAACACAGACAACTGAATGACATGATTTGACCACTATGGCCATTGATATTTACAGAATCAAGGAAATCAAATGAGGAAAATAAAATCCTCCACGTGCAGTTGTGCTAATATAAACATACTCAAATATTTCACGTAAAAAATAGGAAAATGCAATATAAACATTTATTTTTGAACCTAAACATTTAGATTTTTGCATAATTCTTTACAATACATAGTTCACATATGTTTTTAAGCTCCTATGGTCCACTTCATAAGAAGTAAGGCTAAATAGGGAAAATATGAAGAGAGAGATGAATAGGGATAAGATATGGAGATTACTTTTTATTTATTTTTTCATTCTTTTTTCTTCATTTTGGAGAGATGTTTCTGGGTTTTAGTGATGGCTAAATATAAAGTTGTCTATAGATGATGCCATTTAAAAAATGTTTCATCACCAGTCCAACAACATGCAACCTTCACATCTCAACAGTTAAACAAGATTTAACTGGAGTCTAACATGAGTTCGTTCTGACCTGGAAGGCACAGGGTTGGAGTGGTGAGGACATGGCTTCTAAAATCAGGATCTGTGAACCTGAAGCCTATCTCTGGCTCCTGTTAGCTGTATCAACATGCACATTTAATTAGCTATTCATACTTTTTTACTCTTCAATCTCCTAATGTAATTAATACAGATCTTGTAGGGTTGCTAACGATTAAATAAGTAAACACATAAAAGCTTCTTATAATAGGTCCTAACAAATGATAGGCACCGGTGCTGGTTTCTTAGCTTCCCCATCCAAATAGTTATGGCCATAGTTGGGATTAACTTCCTAATCTGTGTCCTGGAAAGCTGTTCTACACACTCTTGGATATTTGTAATGAGAAATGGAGAGACAGAAAGAGTAAGATTAGAATACCTCCTATTTACATTTCTTCTCTGTCTGATTGTAGCTTTAGCAATGATTTTGCTTCTTTATTCCCATAGTGTACCTGAGGTCACAGCTCCCATATCCCTAGGTCTCTCTCCCATGGTGCTGGCTATTGTCAGGTTTGGGAATAATGCTGCCACCTCTCACCCTATCCGTCTATGTGGAATTCAAAACTTCCTATTCATCAAAGTACTGGTGCATCAGCACTCATTCTTGATTGCTTGAAGTATCTTCACATCACTGTTAATAATCTCTGTGCTTAGCTCTCTTCAGCGAACCATTAGTGAAACTATTTCTTTGACCCTGGAGCCACAAATAACACAGTGCTGAGTAATTTGTTTTAATATAAGTATTAGATTATTTCCTTCAAGTGAGTAATAGTGGGGTTTCTAAGAACATTAACAGTGATAGGAAGTAGAGTTTCAAAGATCAATTTTATTAGCTTGTTTGTAATTGATGGCATACATCTCCAAGATATGCAAGTGGAGAGAGCTGGGAATTGGTGTCAGTTGTAGTAGAATACAAGCCAAAACATCTTACCCAGGGGATTTCATCCATGGGCTCTTATTTTTTTCTTTTCTGGAAAGTGTTGTAAGTAAATACTCAAAATATAAAGGGATGGTTAGGTGGCCAAATTTAGTCCAACATAGACCAACCTAGTTCTAGGTTTTAGCAGGGTAAAAAATTTAAGATTTTGGAGTTGATGGTTAGGCTGAGCAAATAGAAGGTCACAATCTGTTTTCATTCACTATTTAAGTGTGGAAATGAATTTAAAGATAATTGTCACTACAAAACTCTCCCAAAAAAACACACTTTCACTGTATTCAGAGTTAGGTAATTCCAACTCACATGTGAAATAAAGTCTTAAAGACACAGTAGGAATGAAGAGAGTATAATGTGTTGTTAAGAGGAAGGGGTTCTGTGATGCAGACACAGACTTCCTGGATTTGAATCCCAACTCTGCCCACTACTAATTATGTAAGTTCCCACCAACTTTTTTTCCCATATGAATTTCTCAGTTTCTTTTTCCATTACTGGAAAATCATAATATAACTGCCTTCTGAAAATACTCTGAGAACCAAATAACATAATACATGCAAAGGATTTAGGGCAGTAGGTTCATCGAGTATACATGCACATCTTTATATATAGGGTCATACAGAAGGCACATCACCTTAAGATTGGAAGTATTCATAATGTAATTATCAACCAATCAATAACCAGGAATAAAGTATAAGCATCAAAAATGTAGAGTGCACGACCACTTAAATGTCTTTTTATGGATAATACTCAGATTCTACTTTCAAGACAATAAATTATGCTGAGCCTATTTAATTTATGGTAAACAGTGAACAAACCTGATGTTACAAATTTAAATGATTTACTTAATATCAAGTAGCCAATACTCTCCAATACATTCTGTATTAGTCCACCTGTCATTGCAATAACAACATATCTGAGGAAACCATGTTTACACAGAGCAAAATGTTTATTTAGCTCACCATAATGGAGATTCATGTTCAAGATGGAATCAAGACATACTACAAGGCAGTGGTAAACAATCAAAACAGTTTGTGGTACAGAAACAGAGAAGATCAATGAAACAGAATATGAACCCCAAAAGGGAGACCACACATACACAACCAACGAGTCTTCAACAAGAGTACTGAAGACAATGCAGGGAAATGGTTATTTTCTTCAACAAATGCTGTTAGAACAACTGGATATCCATTTGCAGATATAATAATAAAAAACTCCACCTTCAATATTATACAAAAATTAATTCTAAATGTATCAAAGACCTAAATGTGCTACCAAAACCCATCAAATTAGTTAAAGGAAACACTGGAAGCACACCACATGATATAGGAGTAGACAAAGACTTAGAAAAATCACCGAAATCACAGGCAAAGTCAAAATAAACAAATGGGACCACGTCAAACAAGTACTTCTGCACACAGCAAGGGGAATGATCAACAAAGCAACCAACAGAATGGTAGAAAATATCTGCAAACTACACAACAGATAAGGGACTAATATCCAGAATTTACAAAGAGATTCAGAAATTCAACAGCAGCAAAACAACCACCATGTTAAGAAATGGTTGAAGAAAATGAGCAGGTATTTTTCAAAATAACAAATCCAAGGCTAATTATGCTCAGGCTCCCTAGCTGTTAGGGATGTACAATGAAAATCACATTGAGGTTCCACATAACTCCAATGAGAATGGCTACATACACAAACTAACAACAATCAGTGGAGAAGTGCAGGAAAAGGTAGAGAGAGTGCTAAAACAACTGAAAATCGATCTATTGTATGATCCAGCTACCCTACCCTGAGAATATATCCAAAAGGAGATCTGCATATGAGAAAATGTGCTGCAGCCCCATATTTAACACAGCACAATCCACAATATCAAAAACAACGACATAACCCAGATGCCATTGAAAGAGGAATGGATGAAGAAACTGTGGTACATCTATTCTATGGGATACTACTCATGCATTAAAAAGAACAAAGTTTACCATTTGCAACAAGATGGTCCGAACTAGAGGCCATTCTGCTTAATGAAATAATCAGTCTCAAAAGAACAAATTGTTTTCTCTGATGTAAGACAACATTCATAATACGAAACCAAATAGATACATAGGCGAACAACTATAACCAGATTTTCATAGTTGAACTGTGTCACAGAGATTAGCGTACTGGGAAGTGAAGGTACACTAAAGTATGCATCTCCTGAAAATAAGGAGAAGTGTCGATGAAACTGTAAAATATACCTTAACAATATGAAACTAAATTTTCTAGCTTTGCCTATACCTATAATGCCATGGTACATTAAATAACAGAATGCTAAACTCGTAATGGGTAGTAAAGGACTACACTACTGTAATAATATGGGGGAAGTTGGTAGGGAGTATAGAATGGGAATGGATGGAGGGAAGGTAGTGGTAATCCCTATACCTACAAACTCTATCATGGGAATCAATAAAAAAATGTTAAAGTGTCTTAGAAAGTATAGTCTGAATTTACAGAATGTTCTCTTAGGATTATATACAATGAAATGGAGGATAGGCAACCTCTAGAATCAAAAGCCACAAGGCTCAGCAAAGACTTACCAAAACAGTCACCACACGTAGAACCACACCACGCATGTTATTCTCCAATTTTTTGTCAGTCAGTGATCCATTCAGGCCTGTGACGGGATTCCAGCACCCAAGCTGAAAGATCAAAATGCTTTGGTGAGTTTTTGGGACCAAGCAACTCTGATCACTTCTACAGCCAACACAGAAAACTGCATACAATGTTTTTGGGATAATTGGCATAGCAAAAGTCTTTCACAGGTTTTCTATTGTTCTATTTTAATAACAAATGAAGCAATTATCAATGCCATTTCCTGCCTTTCCATATCATTCTATAGCATATGGCAGTGCCCAACATGCTTTACAAGGCTCACTGAGGACATCGGACTTAATGAGAAGTTATATCTACACCAGCAATTCAGCCCAGGAAAGCACTAATTGGAAAAATAATAGCCCAGATAATTCCAACATAACATCTGTTCTAATATATCAATGACTGAACACATTAAGACTTTTTTATAGTTTCATAATTTTTATTTGATGTTATACTACTTTTACTGGGGGGGGGGGTGGAGATTATAATATTTTTGTGATGGTTAAATGTGTAAGTTACTTGAGAGAAAATCCCGTATCTGTTTTCAAAATAGTCATAGTGTATAAAATACTATGCTTTTCCATTTTCCTTTAGTGAAATCATTTTTGTCACATTCTGGCAGTAGTCTTTTCTTGTAAGTTGAGATAATTCACTGTTCTTCACTCTCTAAAATACTGGTTTATTTTTGTTTCTTCATGTGGTTCTTATCTGTTATGAGGGTCACCCGTTAAAAAATTTCTACCTTGAAATCTCAGTGGGGTAACAATGGAGGGCTCTCAGTCAGATATACGGAGCCATGAAGGAGATGATGAGAATGATAAAAGCCCGAGGAGCAAAACTGCACAGGGACTGTTGGCCTGCTATTAATCCTAATACAAACTCCATGAGCCTCCACACTTGGGAACCTATTCTGCAGCTGCACTTAAAGTCTGTAAGAGAGCTGCTGTCATATTTGGAGACTATTTTGATTAACTGTGTGATTGCAGAGGAACCTGGTTATTTGTGCTGGTTCTTCCCGAGGACTATGATTTACTTCCTTGAAATGCATTTTGCTCATGGCTTCCAAAGTCATCCACATACAGGCAAGTAGCTCACAAATACATAATTTAGGTACTTTTTATTGAGACTTAAGTTTCTCTTTGAGCTCCCCACAAGGTGTTTAATTAAGAAAACTAAATGCTTACAGTATATCTTAAGAGGAAATCACAATATAATCAACAAAGCCTACTTTTTCTTTATTAAAATAATTTGGAAAAGGCTGCTAATTGTTGATTTCAACTGTAAAAGCACATTAAATTCATACAATGATGTCATTCTTAGTTACATAAAAAGTATAATTAGAACTTAGATCCAATTAGCAAATCCAAATGTGTTGAAAGTCTAATTATCAGAGATATCGTAATTCTCTTGCCAAATTTAAAAGCTTATGAAATTTCTTTTGAGGTTTATTCTCTTCTGAGGTCAACCTAAGTCTATCCCCAATTTCTCTCCTTGATGTACATTTTTTTCTAATTGCTTCCTCAAGAGGATTTTATTTTCCTAAATCAAACAATGTTAGAGAAATTATTTACAACATTAAGTGAAGAGCTAAGTTTCTAATTCACTTTGCACACATTTCACAATCATTTTACTAAATTGTAAACTCATCCAGCAGCTTTCAGGCCATAATCTTATTGATGATGAGTGTGTCTAAGTTGTCACAGCACATGCGGAGATAGCTTTTCTGTCTTCCAAGTTCTCTTGGAGATTAGTGAACCCATTATCACGTTGTCAGCATTAGTGACATCTATGAATAGTCAAAATATTTACCACAGGATTGACAGGTTGATTTGTTGAACAATTTGTTTCAAAAACATCAAGACAAATGCTTAAAATATAGAAATTCCATCTTCTGAATCAGGTCATTCTTTAAAAACTTAGATTCTAAAACATTCAACTGTCTGGGATTTTTTTTAAGATTTATTTATTTTTATTACAAAGTCAGATATACAGAGAGGAGGAGAGACAGAGAGGAAGATCTTCCATCTGATGATTCACTCCTCAAGTGAGCGCAATGGCCGATGCTGTGCTGATCTAAAGCCAGGAGTCAGGAACCTCTTGCGGGTCTCCCACACTGGTGCAAGGTCCCAAAGCATTGGGCCATCCTCGACTGCTTTCCCAGGCCACAAGCAGGGAGCTGGATGGGAAGTGGAGCTGCCAGGATTAGAGCCGGTGCCCATATGGGATTTTTAAATAACAGAAAAATATTTGCATAGGGAGGATAGATAAACATATTTTATCTTTAGTCATGGACATTGATTTCAACATTATTAAGACTATTTTTTAAAATTTATTTTTGACGATGTTTTTACATAGTTGATTAGGGTGGGAAAGGCTGAGGATCAGAGGAACGTAGGCGAAGCCATTGTTTCCAAATTTTCTTTTTCTTCTTGTGTCAGGGGGAAGGGAGGAGATAAGGGGAGAAGCTGCACCAGAGAAGTTCCCCAGTGCCCTGGGATAGGGAATGGCCACCTCATGTCATCCCAGGGTGCCCCAGTGTGGAGCGTGCTCTGAGGGGTCTGCTCAAATGAATTTGATAGTTCTGAAATGCTGTCAATGTCACCGTTCCATAAGACCATTTATTATATTTTATCTTACTTTGTTTTAGTTGGTTGCTTGGACTCCCTTATCAATCTCTAATTCCCTACTTGATAAAGTTTTCTAAATATGCAGTATTCTTAACTATCTGATACACATGTTTTATGAGAATAGTATTCGCAAAGTTGCTTGTTGTCTTAATCATGATGGGCTGAATTTTAAGATTGGTGAATTTCTTGTGTTTATCTGAATCCTTCATTCCTACACATGCACAAGCTATAATATTTTTTAAATTGATTCAATGTGGAAATTAAGAACAAGAATACTAAATGTTGGAACTGGTTGGCATAAAGTGTTTAGCAGATTCAGTGGAAATCTCGAAACCCCTATATATCTCCGTGTGTATAATACACATCTAGCACATCCCAGAGTATAACAAAGAAATCAATAAATATAAATACTTGCTTCTTACACCGATTGCTTAGTTTTTCTTAAATTCAAAATACTTTCTAAAATATCAGCCATGTTACACGTCATCTCATGATAAAGTGCTTTTGCCATTATTGGTTTTAACAGCAAGGAGAAGCACTCAATCCTAGTGTCATATCTACTACGACATGAATCTAAGATTCAAACTTGTTATTTTTAAAGTTAAGATTCAAGGTTTTTTCATGGCAGTGTTGTTCTGTAGCTTATGAAGCCTTTTGACGAACATGATCTGTTTAAGTTTAAAAAAAAGATATTTTATTTTATATTCAAAGAAATTGAGGCTCAGAATTGGTAAGTGACTGTTTCAATGTACTTACTACCCAGTGCATTCATATCTTAAGAATAAAACTTGAAAGAACAATAATCGTCTTGATTTTAATAACAATTATTACAATATTTACCTAATACATAACATGTGCCAATCATCTAAGAGCTTTACTTACATTGACTCAACTATTTCTGAAAATAGCCCTCTGAGAAGTTTCCATTATTATCCCCATTTGTGAAGGGCTGAAAAGTTCTGCTCTCTCCATTGTATTTCCTCTTAATTATTTTAGCCATCAAGAAAGCTTGAAATTAAGGGAAGTTGTACAAGAAGGAGGTGGACAGAAGCAATGCTCAAGAAGTATTTCTGAAATTGTATTCCAAAGGATCAACTTAATAAACATAACTACAGAACAAGTTTCCTTTAACCTAAGGCCTATGTTGCTTCTTAAAATGATACAACAATGATTCGTGAGATTAATACTAGTAAGGCATAAGGATGATTATCGACATCGTTTTCAGTATTTCTCAAGTTTTAAGATTCCTGAATTTCTGTTCATATTCACTCATCTCCCTGAGGATCACTTTAAAAATTCTGTCTGGATGTAACTAACTCTTCCAATAAGTGTATTTGTATCTACAACAGGGAAAGCTCCTTGAAGCCCAGCAAAGCATGGGAGGAAAAATCAGCAGAATTCACTGAGACCCAAGTGTCAAGTTGAGTAACAACCTCCCTGGTTTCATTATTTGAAATCCCACTAACTTGACTTGTTTGGCAAAGTAGAAGAGGTTGTTTCTGTCTGGTTGTCTTTTTGCTTCTGTTTCTGTACTTTTTAGCTGCCTAGAGACCCAAAAAAAAAAAAAAAGATAATACACACAAAATCTCATATTATCTATTCACCTGAGTGTTTTCCCAACAAAAAAATAATAAAAGTGGCCCTTGCAATTTACAAGAAATCATACTACGGGTGACAAAACAAAATTCACCATCTTCTATAGTTCAGCTGCCTAGAGAAAATTTACAAGAGATAAAAAGGTAAAGATCAATTCCATTTCAATTACAGTATATCGATTTTCTATAGGAATTCTAGTTATTGCCTAAAGTCATTTTAAATTCTTGAAAATACTCAGTGCTTAAATGATTTCCTTTAGTGGAGCTTTGGCAAGAATACTCTGGTAGCATCCTGTTAAAAATCGATGTGACATCATCTCATGGTCGACAAAGTAGTTGATGAACTTGCATGACCACAGTCACATTCTCTGAACATTAAGTACACAAACAATGAAGTTTTCTATATTTCCTCTTTCCCTCCAAATTTTCACTTTGCCTTTATCCATGGGCTGTAATGGATGGGGACTTTTGACTCTGGAGTTTTACACCACTGTTTTTTAGGCAGTGTGATAGTGTCAGAAAGAGCTGAGCTGCTCAGCTTTAATTTTACACTGAATAGTTTGTAGGCTTTAATAACAAGAATCAAGAGAGCTCCTAATTGAATACCAAATAGAATATCCTACATTTATTAGCTCGTACTCATATGGAACAAAGAAAGCCTGGCTATACTGCCAAAGCCTCAGCTGTCGGGCCATGACTATCCACTGTCCTGGGGGCTCTGTGCTCCTAGCCACTGTTTCATTTATTTGATTTTTCAGCCTTCACACTGAGAGAAAACAACAATGGCACAGGCAAGCAGCTTGAAACCCAGCCATTTAGAAATGCGCAACATTTATTTGGTAGATGCTTCTTGTGTAATGGGATGGGAAGTGTAAAAAATACACATATGGCATGTTGACTCAGATGCATGGTTTATGGAGTTAAATTGGAATATTTTCCTCTTTGACTTGTGTAGAAATGCAATGTGCCAGTAATCCTTTCAATAATAATTTTCTTTATGGTATTTTCCACCTGTAAAATAGGTTCAATTTGTAAGCCTTGCTCCCTAGAGGATGATTATACGGTCCTAAAATTCCATTCTTACAGCTTGGTCATTACCATGAAGTAGCAGTCAGTCTTTATATTATGTGGAATAGCCTTGGCATTTTTGCTTCCTTCTGGGAGAAAATGTCTTTGAAAAGCTGGGGTGGGGGTAGTGAGGGAGAAATCACATGATTCAACCATTTAGATCTCCTGCCTTACTGAGGATAACAAAAAATTCCACAACATGAATTTCTCAACTGATTCTTATAAAGGAAAACTTTAGGTATTTGCATGTATTTGTTATTGAAATATGTATTCTAGTAGTTCAATTCTTGCTGATGTAAACTGCCATTACACTACATTTAGAGGCAATACACCATAGCAGTAAAGGTTTGAAATTTTAGAAGCATATAGCTTAGATTCTTGGACATGTTCTCTGACTTATACGAAGACTCAGTATTCTCATTACTCAAATGGGAATAGTAAGAGTGATTAGTTATGGAGCTTTTGGGACTACTAACCAATTTAATATTAATATTTAGAAATGTTATTGGCATGTAAGGACTAAAGATTTTGTTACTTTTAACCCCACAAAATCAGAATTCTTTTGCTCCTTGGTTGGTCACATTCTCTGGGTGAGTTGTGAGTTTCAATAATAAAACATTCCTCTAACACTGTGAATTTTTAAACTTTGGGTTGCAGGTTAAAGTCACCTAGAAAGCTTGAAAACTCTCTGGGGCTACAGTCCAGAACAATTAAATTAAATCTATATGGATGGGATGTAGGCGATCGTTATGTTTAAGCCTTCCCAGGGAATTCCAACATGCAACCCAAACCAAGAACCAGTGCTGAAAAACTTGCTGTAACACACAAGAAATGCAAACTTAAAGAATGACTACTTAACCCTGCTGAATGGAGGCACTGTTTTCACTGGGTCCCTCTGCAAAAAAAAATCTGGGGACCCTTTCTCAAATAAACAAGTTGACTTATTTTTCCATTTTTAAAATAAGATATGAACCCATAAACGTTTTGAAGCCAAATGCTAGCCACCTTAATCAGAGCTACAAATATAGCCTTACATTACTGGCAGTGATTGGTACCGAGTAAAACCTAATAAATGAGCGAATGAATTTAAACTCTTGATTCTCCTTCATGGCTCTTAAATACTTCAAAGAAATGTTTGTTTAAAAATTACATTAACATTCTTCCTATTTTTCTTATGTCTCCCATGAAATCACTATTTACTTCAGGCTAGGGCACCATTTTCATCACCTTTGTGTGTATTACAGTTCTTTTCTAAGTAAAATAATTATTTTCGTGAAAATGACCGTGTTGAAATCAAGCATCCTTATTGTACTGTGGATCTTAATTCTTTCCATATCTAAAATCTCAGGCCATATATCGTCTTCAGTTTTACCACCCTTTCAGTGTCTCTGCTTCGACGTTTTAAAGGCACCTGTCATATTTGCAGATAAGGTTTATCATCCAACAAGAAATCAAGAATTTATTCTCACCACCTCTTCTATCCACTTCATTGCCAAAGTCATCAAAATTTACCTCATTAGTAAAAAACCTCTTTAATATATTTATTTCCATCTTCTAACCCAACATAACTTTATACTTTCTCTTACAAAATCTTTTCATTGTAAACATAAACACAAGTGTAGATGTCATGTCTCGTGCTTAAAAACTTTCTGTAAATTTCCTTTGTTTGCAAGATAAAAACTGCATTTCCAGTGAAGCCAATCAGGAGCTCTATGATATACAACCATTTATATTTGTTGTCTCATGTTACACTTTATTCCTTTCTAATGCCCTGAACTCTAATTACACTAGTCTACCTTTAGTTTCTTGAGTAAAATGTAATTCTTCCAACTTAAGAATTTAAACATTGCTTTTCCTGCACTGAAACACAACAGAACCACTTGGGAAGTTTTTAAAAAATTTCAATTCCAAACATATACTACATGCCAATCAAATCATAATTTCTGAGCATAAATTCCAGATATTGGTAGTTTCTAGTTACCAAGATGACTCCAAAGTATGTTTAAAATTGAGAATGAGAGGTTTCAGATATTCAGTCTTCTTTTTCTTTTTAGAACATTTGCCATTCCATAAATGAGTTACAAGATTCACTCCCATTCATCCTTTGGGTCCCAGTGCAAACAGGTACAACCATAAAGTAAACTTTCCCTAAACTCATGTGCCCACAGTTTGTATAGCCCATGTCACATTAACACAGAGAAAAGCGTTTCTCTTTTATGCTAGTATCATGGTGAAAAAAGCAGGTACAATACTTCTGTATATACATTCTTAAATAAAATAAATGAGCAAATGGATTTTTAAGAGTTTTAAATACATATTTTTTAAATTAATCTTCATTGCAATAACTATCTGTAAGTGTTGATTCAGGAAAAATTAGCTTTTTTGTTTGCTCATGACCCTTGGCGAATATACAAGTCTTTGACTTCCACTTTGATTCCACACCAAGTTCAATGATTTTGAATTAAGAAACGACACATTTTGTGGTGATTATTGTTTCTTATGAGATGACTTAAATGTGAACTTCAGCTATACCTAAGACACTGTACTACCAGATATCAGCTAAGAAAGAATTTTCATTTGGATGATTTTCCTATTCTCATTCTTCCTGAGTGCAGAAAGATTGCACTTTGCAAAATAAAGATTAATGAATGCTTTTCAAAAGCTTCCAGTTTGAATAGCATTGTTACCCTAACAGGACAAAATAAACTGTCATTTTAGCACTATAGTTAGAAGAATTATATAACAACAAGAAGAATACAAGTAAGAGTGTTACCTACTCCAAGTGCTTCAGAGGGACTAGATCCTGTTCTAAGCACTGTCACTTTCCTATCTCCTTACAAAAGAACCCAGAACAGCAATGCACTATGAATTGTCACTCCTGTCGGGAATGAAACAATATTCCTTTAGAAGCAATCTCTCTCCTCAAAACAGCATTGTCGGGGGACCGAACACCTATGTATGATTTTTCAAGGTCAAATCTAGTGATATGAATACTTAACCAAATAGGCTCTTAAGGGGAAAGCTTTCCTTTCCTCTTGAACTTTATCCTTAGTTAATGCACTGCATTCTCTAAAGGGAATTGTAATCAAGGAATTACACCCCCTGGACAGTCATATAAAAATATTAAAAAAAAAACAACAACAAAGTAACCCTTCAATGCTGGCTCAGGAACCTCCATGTAGAGGCTGATCTTTCAGGCTCTCTGATGGGGCCTTCTCCAAGAGCCTCTGCATAGACTAACTTACAGGAGGAGGGGACTGGGTTGTGAAGCTGGGAGCAGGTGGAGTGGGGAGGGGTTAGTAGCTTTGAAGACACTTTCTCCATTCTGACATAGAACTCTGTTTCTCGCCATCCCTGAAATTTTCTTCTCTCCACTCAACCCGAATCCAGGTTTGTAAACCAGAAGAAGCATTTTATCGGAGTTTCCTAAGTAGTGAGAATTCTCCTATACAGTGTTAGCACATTTGACTCTGACTGAGTGCCATTCACTTGGGTTGTTTGTGTTAACTTGCACGTGCTTCTGGAGTCCTGCATTTGCTGTCACAGCAAGTGGAACGAGGACTTTCATGAAGTCCTCCCACACCACAGCCCAGGTCAGTTTTAGATAACCTCTTACAATAATAATGGCTCACATTTACTGAAGACTTTCTATGAGGTAGGCCTTGCGCCAAGCCCAAATAATTACTTTCATGCTATTATCCTATTTGCTAATATTCTAATTATCCTAATTTTAACAGATGCGGAAATTGAAGATTAGAGATCAACTGACTTGTTCCAGGTCAAATGAGACGGCCAAAATTTGAACATAAGCAGTTTACCTCCAGAAACCACAGGTCATTCTGACCTCAATGACACCATCTCAGAATGGCCTAGAGCAAGGGGCATGGAGATCATCATAATGGTTCTTGAATGCTAATTTCTCAAGACGAATTCTTCCTTTTATTTTTTCAGTGTCCTTGAAACAATACAGCTTCCTTGAAGCAGGATGCCATATATATTTTTTCTGATTCAGATATTCTTGTCTCAGTCATATGGAATCCAAATGTTATTGATAATATTAATGGCAGTATTGGGAATATTTTGATGACTAAGTAAATGTAGGGAAAGGACTATAGCTTTGAAATACTGGTCAAAATTCAACATTGAGCTAATGGAAGACGCAGACCTTACTTCCAATAAATTAAACATTTATGAATTTCAATTTTTTCATCTGAAAGTAAATGGTTTGTAAGGAAATTAATTCTAAGCTCTTGTCACCACTCACAGCTTGTTAATGGTCAGTTTTATTTTGTGGATGGTTTCTATCAGTAAACTTATCTTTAAGATATACAAACATTACAAGTGTTTTATCCACTAAAGATTATTCATAAGTGAAGCTTACGGAATAATTTATAGCTCTCTATTAGATCATAATTTCTATGAAAAAGAGACCATTGACTGGCTTATTCAGCAGTGTATACCCCAAACAGTGCCTAATATATAATTCACAGATAATAGATATTTCTTAAATGAATGAAGCAAGAAGTTTTATTCTTCTAAAAGAACATGTTAAATTTCAGCAGCATGTAAGAATATTTTGGCAGGCTGGTTTATCTTATGGTGAAGGATAATTTAGTTAGTCTTATAAAATCGTAAAATGACATCTAGTTTTGTGATGCTACAATTATTAAGATGATTGAATTCATACATAGAAGTATTCCTATGATGAACAAGAGAGTGTTTACCATCATAAAACTTTCTCGATAACCACAGGCAGTAGAATCAAACACTACAATAGGTTTTCTTTGTACTAATACTAACGTGACGCTTGTCTAGGTCACTGTGTAATTCCTCCTTCAGGCTCCCTCTTTGTCAGATGTCTAGGCCAATGACAAAATTAGATAAGGCAGTATCTTTATTTTATTGGATGCCGTGAATCTGCAAATGTCTGAGTATGCCTCTGAGCATTCCTCCTAGCTTTGAAGACCGTTTTTATTACATTACAAAGTATTGCAAACATTTATGTGATTGAGACTCTCATAAATCATAAACTCTTCATCAGGCATGTTAGAAAGTGCTAACATTCTTCAAGAAAATTTTATTTCTTTTTGAATTTATGTATTTTTCTAATTATTCATTTTAAATTAGTGATCTGAAATATGTTTCTCCATATATGCACCCATTGGCAACTATGCATTATAAACACATACGCATAATAAGTATGAAAAAATGCAGGGAGGGGTATTGGTAAGATGTCAGGACTAGGTGATAATAATCTGCAAAAGACATATCAATAAATAATTTCCAGCACGTGATTACAGCCACTGTAAATGGCAGAAACACATTGTTGTCCCATTACTCAAGATCTGTAACAAAGAAGACACTATATATTTACTGCTTTTACGGGAAACAAGGAAATATAATACTTTATACCTCCAATAGTTTATGGATTAAAAAATAGGAAAATCAAAAATAAAATGAAGCAGTTCACCTAGCCAGTATATGGCCAATTTCCAAAAGATTGATATAAATAATTAGGGTACAATATTTAAACAACAAGGTTTTTATGAGGAAGGCTCAGAATTCACCAAAGTAAATGAGGATACACAGCCGAAAACTGTGTGCTGTTCTGCAAGGTGGCCACAAATACCACGTGTTGTTTCAGGACACGCACGCTGTTGTTCCCTCAAATCCCAGGTTCAATTTTTCTCTGCTGGGGTCCAATTATTGATTGACCCCCCCCACTTTCCTCTTTTAACATTCACAAGTTAGAATTCTATTTTATGAGTGGATTGCATCTTGGCAGGGCGGAGTGAATAAGTTAGGAGGTGTGTCTGCCTTAAGGAATGGGATTTATAACTCATGAAACCAGTTTTGATGAGCTGTCTTCCCTTTCCACCATGTGTGTACACAGTACTCCTAAGTTAGGACCCAGAATAAGGCACTGTCTCTAAAGCAGACAGACAGGCTTTACCATACCTTGAGTTGGCCAGCATCTTCATTTTGGACTTCCCAGACTCCAAAACCCTGAGGAATACATTCCCATTATTTATAAGTTACCCAGGCCAAGGTGCTTTGTTACAGATAACTGCTGGGAGCAAGACATGCCTTTTGCCTAAATCTGACTTTGCTGCACAATTTACTTTTCCTGATAGAGTACAACAGAAATGTGTGGTTTCTGAGCCTCGACCTTGATAGATCTCATAGAATTTTTTTCCTTCTTGTTTTTGGAAGTCAATCAAATAGAAAATTAAGGTAGTACTAAAAGGCTAGGCCAGCAAGGTAGAAAACCTAGTCGCATGGGAAGTAGTGAGAAACAAAGTCTTCCCTGACTGCTGTAGTCAGTTCACAACAAAGTTTAGAAACACATCTGGCTTCAATCAACTTCCAAGGAGAGAGAGAGAAAAAAAGAAAAAAAAGAAAAGATCAGAAAGGAACATGACAAAGCAGAAAGTGGGACACATGAACCATTTGTCTCTGCACCTAGAAAAATATTTACTCCCCTGGCAGAATCTAGTTGATGTAACTCTTTGAAACCCTACGGTCTCCTGAAGATTTTAGCTTCCAGGGTGAGGCATAGTCAGTAAATTTTCGTTCATTTCAATTTCATGGCTTACATTAACAGCAAATACTTATTACCACCTGGGCCCTGTGTCAGGCAGCCCTATGTGTGCTCCAGAAGTGGTTTGTGAAAACAATGTACTTTGTCTCCCAAATGTCAATGACATAGATTCAGATTGCTCGTTTTGGTTTCAATCACAGACATAACAAAAAGAAAGGCAGCCACTGTGGTTACACCTTCCCCATTGTCCCAAGTTCCTAGCCCTCTGCATACAGTGGCTACTAGAATATTAAAAAGCCAGTAGTTGCTTCCCTTTATTTTCAGTTTTCTCCTCTTCCCATTTAGAAACAAGGCATTAATGATCAGGACATTTCCATGAAATCATGTTTACAGGAGAAATCAGGAAATCTCTACTTGCTCAAAGAAGGTGTTGGTTTAGGAAAGAACTAAGATGATGTTAAATCTATCTCAGGATGATCTTCGGCATGGAACAACAATTAGCAACTCACAATTAGCAACAAATACGGCAAATGGCAATGTTTGAAGAAGGCGAATAATATGTGGTAACATAAAATCATTAGGTTTCAATGTCTACTTAAAAAATACAGAGCCAGTATTGTGGCATATCAGGTTAAGCCCCTGCCTGCAATACTGGCATCTTGTGTAGTCATGGGTTCGAGAACTGGTTACTCCACTTACGATCCAGCTTCCTGATACTGTGCCTAGAAAAGCATTAGAAGAGGAACATGTGTTTGGGCACCTGCACTCATGTGAAGACACAGAAGTTCCTGCCTCATAGCACTGTTTTGGCCCAGCCCTGACTGCTTCAGCCATTTGGAGAGTGAACCAATAAATGGAAGGTATCTATGTCTCTCTTCTTCTGTCTGTAACTCTGCCTTTCAAATAAATGAATAAAAATAAATGTTAGAAAATGCCATGAAGCTTATAAGGAAACTAGACAGCATGGGTTTCTCAAAGAAAAAAAAAGCATTAACTTATCGTTGAACTTTTCAATAAAAGCATCTTGGTGGCAGACTAGTAGATGACATTAGAAACCACTAAAGAAAAATACGAGGGAAGTCAAGGAAACAATGCATAACTAAAAGAGAAATCAAACAGGTAAAAATCCTAAAATGAAACCCCAAATAATTTTCTGAGTTAAAAAGTACAATGAGAACAATGTAAAATTAAAGGGAACACAAAGGTAGGTTTGAACAAAGCAACCAGCAAGTCTAAAGACAAAAGGAAATATCAAAGCTGGGAGAACAGAAAGAATAAAGATTGAAGTAAGTGAACAGAGCTTAAGGGCTTTCTGGGATGCCACCAAATCAATAAACATAGGCACATGGAGGCTACAAGGAAGAGAGAGACAAAAGGGTAGAGAGAACATTCAAAGATATAATGGCTGATAACTTTTCAAATTTGATGTGGACTATAAACATAAAAGAAGCACAGAAAACTAAGAATAATGAACCTACAGAGACTACTGCATCCAGATATGTCACAATCAACTTTCACAAGGCTGAGACTAAAGGAGAACACTGGAAACAGCAAGACAGACACAACCTGTCCCGTGCAAGGGACTTGATACATTATCAATGACTTTCTTATCAGAAAACTTTGAATAGTTTAGCCCACTGCTGTCTGACCTCCAAAGTGGTTCAAGAAAACTGTCAACCAAAAAAATCTGTATCTAGCAAAGAATTTCATTCAGAGATTTGTAAATTAACACATTCCCAGATACACAAAAAATAGAAAATATGCCTCCAATAGTTGTTCTTGCAAGAGATGCTAAACAGAAATTCTGGTGGTTAAAAAGCAAGCACTTCAGTCAGTTACTTAAGTTACAATGAGAAATAAAAACACAGTGAAAACAGTTTTGTAGTAATGGCTTATAATTTCACATTGGTTTTCAGAATATAAAAGACTAATTCACTTTTTGCTTATATCTGTGCATGCAAAAACAAAGGTAATTTTGAGACTCCATTGAAAATAGTATGGATGGGGGTGTAAAGGAAGAGTCTTTGCTATTGAAACTAAACCGATTAATCGTGTAACTAGATTAGTATTAGTCCTATTACTTGAGGATGTTATATGTAATCACCAGGATTGCTATAAATGAAATAGCTATGGAACATATAAACACTGCAGTGAGATAATAATGTAAATGTTTCACTACCAATATCAACTAAAGATAAACAAAAGCAGTAATGTAGGAAATGTGGGTTGTAAAGCATATAGAAAACAGGACATAACCTGGGAGCTAGATTGGAAGTGCATCAGGTGGGACATGAACTGGTAACCACGAGATTCCACTGCTGCAGAAAGAGGTTTAGTTTGCTAAGCCACCTCACCAGCCCCTAGAACACAAATTTTTAAAAGTCACAAATAAGTTTCTTTTTTCAGTAAGTCATAAAAGGGGAGTTGTAACATATGCAACAATGTGCATAGGCCCTGAAGACATGCCTAGTGATGTAAACCAGCCACATAAAACAAATATTTTACGATCGCAGAATTTAGAACACTTGAAATCATAGAGACAGAATGCAGAATGATGGTTTCTATGGGCTGAAGGGAGAAATTAGAAATTGCTGTTTAATGGGCACAGAGGGAAGAGAGTGTTGCAATTCAGTGGTGGTAAATGGCTGCACATCCCTATAAATGTGCTTTTTTACCAGTGACCACTCTATTTAGAAATGGTAAACATAATGTAATACTTATATTTTAGCACAATTTTTTAAAAATTGAAGAGCCTGGGGAAAAATACCGGGTAATGAGAGGCTGTGAGTAGAGAAAGAGGACCACATGAAAAAAAATCTTAGGCTTCTCTATCAACAGTCAGAATCAAGGCTCCAGCCAGTTGCACAGCAACATCTTGTCTTATGAAGGACCAGGCTGAGATATCACAACACTGTGCATGGAGTAGAGGCGAGGCATGCCAGCTGAGCCTTGTCTCGATGTAAGATCTTCAGAAGCCTTAGTAATCAAATAGCTGTGCTGAGCCAATCAAGCACTGGGATGTTTGCTATGTGGTGTTAGAAACACCTGACTTGCCAATATGCAAGCCTCTGAATTTAAAACACCTCAGGTTTCTAGAGGATGATAAGAAATTGTATATATATATATATACACAAAGTATATTTTTCTTGATTTCCTATTAATTTCCTCAACATCTTAAACCTTCTATTTTTTTCCATAAAAAGGTGTTCTCTAATACAGTAACAGGTATTTCTTCATGCACTTTGATTTTCATGATACCTTACTGAAGAACATTGAAAATAACTTACATGGTGAAAAAGAAGGTAAATTAGATCATGATTTGTTTCCTGTGGCTAGTGTATCAAATTGCCACAAACTCAATTGTTTAAACAACAAAAACTTGTTTTCTCCACGGTGCAGTTGACAGATGTGAAATCAAGGTTGACAGGGCTGCAATCTCTCCAAACTGGACAGCAGAAAATTTTATACTTCGCAGTTCCTGGAGGGTGCAGGCATTCCTCGACTCACTTCAAACTCTCCTGCATCTGAGGATAAGCTCCTCTCTGCCTCGAATCTCCCTCTATAGCTCCCTAATGAAGGTACTTGCCATTGAATTTTACGTTCACCTGGCTATCCAACTATAATCTCTCCTTGAAATCCTACTTTATTATACCTGCAAAGTTTTTTTCTTTTCTAAAAAGGGTCGCATTCACAGGTTACAAGGTTAAGTACGTGACCTTTTTTTGGGCCAGGGGAGAAGGAGGAAAATAACTGGTATCAGGAACGTTACCAATCAAGCCAGTAGAGATCACAATACATAAATACATACGTTTTCATTTTAGTGTCAAGCTTTTTCTGAAGCCTATTCATTTCTTACAATCTCTTCAGGGAAAAGTGGGAAGTTCATATCTGTGGGGAGAACTTATTCTTTTCTATAAATGAAATTTCCTTGAGCTTGCCATGGAAAAACACTTGGTAAGTGATAAATTCAGTGCCGTGGTAGTTCTCAAGTACGTAGAATATCGTTTTTTCTGTAGGTATTTTTTTTTTAATTTAGAGTATTATCCAGGGTTTTAGTCACTCATCTGCCCATTTTTCCCAAGTTGAATTTAGAATTCTTTAATGGTAAGAATCATTTTTAAAATAAAATCTCCAGCGTGTTTGTATATAGAAGTAACCAAGTAGTTTTGATTCAAAGTATTCCTTTCTTCTCTAATATGAATAACTTGGTGGAGGTTTAAATGGTCTCATTCTTTAGACAGTTATGGTTGACATAAACAGCCATATTTTAAATCTATTTTTTTTATTTGCTATGGAGACAGTCAAAACAGAATGCCCAATGTTTTATTCCAGTCTATTTTTACTGTTCTATAGCAAATTTAGAAAATATATATGGGACTGGCACTATGGTTCAACAGGCCTCCCCCTTCACACACTGGCATTTCCTATGGGCACCAGTTTGTGTTCCAAGTGTTCCACTTCCCATCCACCTTCCTGTTTGTGGCCTGGGAAAGCACTGGAGGATGGCCCAAAGCCTTAGGAGCCTGCACCCACATGGACGACCTGCAAGAGGCTCCTTGCTCTTGGCTTCAGATTGGCTCAACTACAACCATTGTGACTATCTGGGGAGTGAACAAGAGGATGGAAAATATTTCCCTCTCTCTCTCTCTTCTCTGTATATCTTGCCTTTCAAACAAAAGTAATTTTTTAAAGAGAAAATGTATGTTCCAGACTAATGTATACTGGAGACCAGTTGGTCAGTAGCTGTAGTCTGGTAAGGATCCTAAAATCAGAGTGAGAAAATTTATCTCCTTCAAATACTTTCAAATAAATTTACAATCTGTATTTTGTTAATTGCATTAATTCATTCAACATTTTCATTGATCATCCATCAGTTCATTTCTATTTTAATATAGAACACTTCTTATTCATAATAGCACTCCAAAGATGAAATAAACTTGATTACAGAATAAACTAAATGAAAACCAGTCATGAAGACAACTCTTTCCCACATATTTTTCTTATATTAGTGGCAAATCATATCCTATGTATAAATCATATACATATTCTAACATTTCCTTAATCTTGAATATTAATGCCAGGTATCATTTTTGCCTTACCAAATGTAAGGTTATTGAGGATGGAGGTATTCTTTGATATTGCACATAGCAGGAGTCAGTTGAGGGCAACAGAAGTTTGATGAAGACATGTTATGCTCACTGGGAAAATTATTGTCAGTTAGGACTTCATTTGAAAACTATTCCTTCACGTAAACCCATGTTTTAATTTTTCCTGAGTGTCACAGCAGAATAGGGCACCAGATACTTAGAAATTTTAAGCCAATTAGAGTAGAATCAGAAGAGATAATTGTGTGATATCAGAATATTTGGAATAAATATCTGGAATCTGTAGAAACCAAAAGCATATCATACTCTTATCCATCTCCTAAAGAAAATCCACCTATCAGTGTCAGAATCCCATCACAGGTGTTTATGGAGTTGTGAACCAAATAGTAAAAAGTGAGATTTTATTATAAGCCTAACTTGAGTTATCTAATGATTACCTTTTCAAGGTTAATAAAATTCAGAGTACATGAACCTCAGAGAAGCTGGTTGGTGGGTAATAATAATTATGGAATCCTTACTAGAGAAACAGCTGAAGTACTTCCATGGATGCAGATCAATTTTAGGAATCACTAATTTTGTGAAGAAATATTCTTTGAATACAAAAAATATTTCATGCAAACATATAGAATTGTCAAATTTAACATTTTTAAATATGAATTTTCAAAAATTAAAATACTTTATGGGGGATTCCATATGTATATGGAATTATTCTAAGAATTTACTTTTATTATTTCATTTAATCTGAATAAGTCTTATGAGATTTAAGCTATTATGTCAAGCCTTACAAAATTCCTAAAGTTTTATGATTTTTGACCTAAAAATATGCACTACAGATTTTATGTAATATTAATGTAGACATTGTTTTAAACCTATTGCTCATTTCATACACAATCAGAAGATTGTCCTTTATTTTCCAAAATGCTTCTTAAAATAGTTATTATGATAAATAAAATAGAAACTGGATTTTAAGATTCATTTTGATTCTGGCAAAGCTCTTATTTGGAGGAAAAAAAACTGTTGCAATACCTCAAACATAGTCTCAATCCTCAGAAGTGTTATTACAATATTTATACATTCAAATTAACAGATGGACTAGATGCATTTTGAAGTATGTTGAGACAGGAGGGTAAAAATGACAAGGACTATTACGTGAATTCTAAATTTATTGAGCTGATCATTATCAGAGAAACATCTGGATAGGTTACTACAGGTGAGTAGAATAGTGTGTTAATTATCAGGAAATCAAAGTTTAATAATCACATAGGAGGGTTAGCTTGCCAGTCAAAATGCTGTCCTTCGGCCAGAAGATGCTGTCCTAACCTCAGGCAGCTCTCCAGTGCACACAATTAACCTTAGAAGGAGAATTCAAAAGAACTGGATTGAATTATCAAAACCTATCATTATCAAAAAGCGGAACAGCTGAAAAGTTGGGCCAACTACCAGTTAGTGAACATTATCAAAAGTTTAAATGCCAATATAAATATTTTTCAACTTTTAATGCTGGAACATTTCATATAAACATGGAAAGAACTGAATCATGGACCCAGGAATTCCTCACCCTACTTAAACAACTATCAACTTGTTTTCAATTATGCTTTCTTAATTCTACTCCATCAAAATGAATTTGCAATGAATTTCAAATGATACACAATTTTATTTCTATTTTGGTATATGCTCTGAAAGTTAAGAATCCTTTCATATATCATAACACCATTAGCAGATCTCTAAATCTTACAATTTCTTAATATTATCAAATATGACATTTAATTTTTTTTACTCAAATTAGAATCCATTTTAACGAAACTATTGTGTCTTTTCAACCATTTTTAGTGGTTTTCCACACATCATCTATATTTATTGCTGCAATTTATCAGTCACAATCATTTTTTCTCCCAGCTCTCCAAGATTTAGTTTGTGTTTATTACATTCTGTAGTGTTACTTAACAAGTTGCTACAGACATAAACTGAGGATCTAATTTAATGTTGCAGTGATTTGATACTGTTTACCTTGCACAAAGACACATGGTAGTTGTCATCTCCCAGTAGTAGCATCTCCACTGAATTTCATTTAGTACTTTCATTAGGGTTATAAGAATTGTACTCTCCTTAATTCATCTGTTGCTTCCACAAAACCCAGCATCTGAGAATGTGAGTGCATCTGAAAATAATGCTTTTAAAGAGGGAATCGTGTTTACAAGAGTTCATATGCCTGGGTTAAAAATCAATGAAACTGGGCCTGGCGTGATAACGTAGTGGTTTAAGGTCCTCATCTTGTATGCGCCGGGATCCCATATGGGCACCGGTTCTAATCTCCTGCTTCCCATCCAGCTCCCTGCTTGTGGCTTGGGAAAGCAGTCCAGGATGACCCAAAGCCTTGGCACCCTGCACCCGCATGGGAGACCTGGAGGAAGTTCCTGCTGGCTAATGGCTTCAGATTGGCTCATCTTGAGCCGTTGCAGCCACTTGGGGAGTGAACCATCAGACAGAAGATCTTTCTCTCCGTCTCTCCTCCTCTCTGTATATCTGCCTTTCCAATGAAAATGAATAAATCTTTTTAAAAAAGAATGAAGCTGGCATATCTACAGGAAGAGAAAATGGGGTGCTATAAATAACCTGTATTGCAAAGACCATATCAGGACAGAGAGTGAATACAACCTTCTGCAACCTGTAAGGGAAAGGTGTCTGAAACCTAATCCACTTGCAGTCTGTTATTGGACTTCAGAGCTGTGGGAAAATAATTTCTATTGTTTCATGTACCTAGTCTAAGAGGTGTTGTGTTACAGTAGCCGTATCAAACTAACTTACTTGGCAATGGCAAATGTTATGGATTTAATCTGAGAATTCATTCTTGGCTTATGGATTGGAATATTTGAGTGAAGAAAAAAGCATCTTTAGTGATTATTTGATTAACCGAAAATATGGTTTGTTTTTATAAAGGAATGAACTGGTTCAACAGCATGCTCTCAAAGGGAAACAGCTCATGAAGAACTCATGAATTAAACATACTTGATGGTGAGACAGCAGGTGCTGTGGCTTCCTCCCGTAAAAATCAACCCTGGAGAAAACACAAAAGCAAACCCAGAATGCAGAAATAAAACAACATCACTGTGACAGAGCCCAGTGAAGGAAGAGGATACAGTGAACAAGTTTGTTTGTTGTAGATGTGATTATAGTCTGGATAGAGGGCAGCAAACATCAGCAGTGAAAAAATAAGTTAAAATGTTTTCAATTCTGCTGTTGCCTCCTCCATGTGCTGCTGTGGACTAAGGTAGACTGGCCCTACCCTGAAAAAAATCTTACCTAGTGACTGATAGTCCCATTGAATGTGTTGTTGTGAAGTAGTGCTAAGAAGAGCAGAGCATTGCAAAATTTCTGATGCAACAGAGAATTAAGAAAGAGTATATTCTCTGGTTCATGAGAGGAACCCATTACACAAGATGGGAGAATTCTGGAATCCTACTCCCCTCATCAGCAGGAAGTAACTACAGATGATGTGAACAGCCTGCCTCCTTCAGCAATCCTTAGACTAAGTGTTGGAAATCTGAGTGGGGGGTGAAATGGAACAGGTAGGTGGGTAATTTAGGGTCATGAGCTGGAAGCCACACTTCCTCTGCTCTTAGTAAACTCCATATGCCTATCAGTTGAATGACCTTTCCCACATGATTTGCTTTCCTTCACAGGGGTCTTAGGGAGGTATCAAGGAACCACTCTCTCCTCCTAAGTCACATGTTCTCTCTCTCTCTTCCTGTGGATACAGAAAGGAAGAAATATTTCCTTCTTTCTCACCTTTCCTTTTGCAAACCCATTTAACCCCTTGAAATATTTCATTTATGCTTTATGTATTCACTCTTCCATCCTGTCCTCATTCCAAATGTCTAGCACCAGGGGATTGTATCTCAGTAACACAGTACATTCCAATGGCAGCTTCTCCTTTACGGATTTCAACTGTTTCTTGAGGCGATGACAACGAAGAATGATTAGGGATGATTTGGGGGTTTGTGGTTTTCTCTTCCATGGAGCTTATCCCTACCCTTAAGCCTACAAACCACAGAGACTGAATGTGTATGCCATAAAACATTATGGAAAAAACATATTGCTAGATTACTAAGAACCCATCTGAAAATCTGAATGTTCTAAAGAAATCATAGCTTAAACAAAATATTATCAAGACTGTGACTGATCTCAGCTTTAACTCTATATGAAGTTAAATCATCTTTCTACAATTTATGATGTAAGCAGAAGACATTAGACGCTCAGGTAAGGGACAAATTATTTTATTTCCTACAATCATAGCAGTATCTACATTGGAATTAATTCCTGGAACTACCATTCCCACAGGTTGGCACAAATGGGACCAAGTCATGCCTGTATAAACCAGTGCATTTTATTGCAGGACAGATTCTCTGACCTCAAGGAATTAAAATAGTTTATAATGTGCAATAAGCCTGCCTGCCCTTTGCTCCCAGAAGAGATCTTATCTTTATGATGCTGGTCTATGAACATATCTGCTGATTGCTGTGGAGGAAGACACTGCCTCTGTCTTCCTAGGATGCTCACTGTCTAAACATCCTTGAAAGAATATCTTCAAATAAAGGCTGTCCGTGTCTTGGTTCACTAGAGGCCTTGGGAAATGCCCTGTGAACACATAAGAAATGTGAAAGTTTAAAGAAAAAAAATAACCCAGATTTAAGAGCAGAATAAGATAAGGAAATTGTTACCTATGTGGAAGAAAGATTTCTCAAAGGTAGAAATGTTTTGTTTATATGGGCAATCCTATTTTTCTTTATGTTTGTTATTATATGTACCAATATATATTATTTAGGGCTCATAAAGGTTGAAAAGTACAATACAGACTAAATTGCAAACTGGAGTACTTTCGATCTCATGTTGAGAACATAATTATTTATGAGACTTTTAGTTACATTAAATGTTCCTTTTAGACACTTTTTATTGCCAGCTTTAGATAACAAAATGTATTCTATGTTCTTAAGAATATGTGACAACTAATACATTTTTGAGCTTCGAGGACATTTCTGAAGATGTTAACACATTCTGCTCAAATCTAAATCAATAAACTATACCTATTAATTCAAATTGATGACAAAGAACCCCATAAATTTATGGAAACATTTATGGAAAATACAATCATAAATTTATGGAAAATTTATGGAAAATTGTAAAAATATATAAAATTATGTAATGAAAGCTGAGCCCTATTTACATGTTTTATTTTTGTATAGTTGTAGAAAAATATAGTCATAAATATACACTATGCTTTTATGTTGTATGATTTATTCATGACACAGAATGAAACCATGGATTCCTGGTTAGGGTGATCATCAGAAATAAAGAAAGAAAGATCTTCAGTATTTGGTTAAATATGTATTTAAAATTGGCGGTACAGGATAGTTCAACAGAACTTTATCTTTCAGACAAAATTATTTACAGATTTTTTTTAAAGTTAAGCAAAAATAGTATCAACTGGAAAACTCAAGCCATTAGTTAGAACACACTAACAAAATATGCACTACTACATTTATATCCAGAAGTTTAGGATGAACAATTTCTTGCTGTAATAACAGCAAGCATTTTTATGATTTATTTATTTATTGTTTTTTATTATTGGAAAGTCAGTTATACAGAGAGGACAGACAGAGGAAGATCTTCTGCCTGTTCATTTGCTCCCAGAGCTGAGCCAATTAGAAGCTAGGAGTCCAGAGCCTCTTCTGGGTCTCCCACGCAAGAGCAGCATCCCAAGGCTTTGGGTTGTCCTTCGCTGACTGCTTTCCCAGGCCACAAGTTGGGAGCTGTAGGGGAAGATGAGCTGCTGGGATATGAACCAGTGCCCATATGGGATCCTGGCATGTGCAAGGCGAGGACTTTAGCTGCTAGACTACTGTGCCGAGCCCTGACAGCAAGCATTATTAAGCTTGAAATAGTGAGATGATCGTGAGGACCCCTGCTATTACTGTTTTCTCACATATGGCCCAATCATTATTCTAGACTGATTGCGCAATGTTGAAATGATTGAATCAAAACATGCTACACTGATTGGAACCTGAATCTCAAGGGCTAATGTAGCACTACCTTCCTTAGGCACAAAGAAAAGTGCTTTTTAAAAAGATATCACTGAGAATGAATTTCCTTCCTCTACATGACAGCCGTTAGACGTAGAATGACCTAACACAGCACCTCAATCTACCTGTCTCAAGCATTTAGCTGGAAAGTGACATATAATGGATTCATAGTGAGTTTTAAATTTAAAAAAATGACATGGGAACATGCCACTTAAGACAATGCATGGTATTATGAAAATAATACAAATAAGCATTTTGTAGTTTTGACAAATTTTTGAGATTCCAGCTTTTGTTTCAGAATTTCTAAATCCATTTGCTTGCAAATACTGTCAATACTAAAAGAAAGGCAATCTGCTTTATACACTAGCAGCTTATCCAACTGGCATTCCTCAGTTGAACCACAGAACAATGATTAATGGCCATTTTCCCAATTCTCATAAGAATGATTTACAGCTTGTAATAATCAAGTCACATAGAAAAACAGTTAATTACATCCAACAGATGTTTTAGGTGTTAAAGGGCAATTCTCTGTATTTACAAGAATACTAAGGCCAACTACCACACAAAGATTCAGCAATGTAATTTATACTCTCCATTTCAGTTCCTATTCCAGGGAAGTAAACGAGGTCAATTAAACAAGAAAAAGGTACTTTGGAGGGTATGGTATATAAGACATGATTGTTGCTCATAGTTGATAGCATCTTGTTGAAGACTGAGTAAATGAAAGACAGTTAATAAGCCCAGATTGTATTATACTGCGTGCTATGCTGATTTACATGGTTATTGCATTGTAATAGAGATTACATTAGTAAATTATGTTACCAATTCCTAGAACAGAAATTAAAGAAATGCTTTTTTCTAGGTTTTTTTATGGGGGAAAAAAAAAGCTTAGTTCAGTGGAGGGATTGTATTTGATCTGCGATAAGGGAGTGAAACAAGAACAACGGGATAACAGCAAAATTCTGGTTTGAAAAACATACTAGAAGTGAAACTAGAGGTGCAAGTGTGATAAATGCCAGTAAGGAAAGTCTGAGTTAAGAGTTCACAAATTCGTCATATGGCTCTTCTGGGAAACTAATTGGAAACAAGGCTAAATATTGAAGGTAGAAAACAAACATAATGGTCTCTAAAGGCTTCTGTGGTGAGTTTAGGAGTCAATTAAGAGTCCTCCCAGGAATGATGCCGGCTAAAAAGGAAAGACGAAGACAATGGCAGAAATACGAAAAAAACTCATCTTAGTTGTTAAGAGAGTAAAGCAAAGCAAGAAACCAAGAGAGGAGAAACCAGCATGGAGGAATTGTAACCCAGACAATGGCATACACAGAAGAGTTAGAATAATTTTCCAAAAACTATTATAATTCCAACTGTCAGGTGTACATACCCAGACTCATAGCCCTGAAAAGTCCTTCTCTGTTTAAGATATCACATTACTTGGTGGTAGAATTAAAAATTGATTTCTAGATTAACAATTTTCCATGACCATCCTTAGAGGAATTATTTTTTTGATCATGAACAGTTAATACTTCCTAAAAATTTTATCACCTTACAATGTATTTACCAGATTGACCTGTTTCTTTCATCTTATATAATCATGACCATAAAGGAAATTCCTCTTTATACTAAAATACAAAAAGTGTAAATACTTTATCAAAGAAATACATAATTGTATATATTAGTACACCATGAAACAGAGGAAAGCATATTTGATGTATGTCTTTTTAAAATATAGAATTCATTGTTTTTACTTGGAATTGTAACATTTTCAGAAAAATATAGCTGTGCTGTTACAGGATCAAAATCTGGAGACCAATAGATTTCAAATGCTGAAAACCAAAAGCTAAAAAGATTGGGGCCAAAAAGCAATGGCATAGTGGTTAAATCCTTGCTGTGCAACTGCTAGGATCCCACATGGGTTCTGGTTCCTCTCCCAGCTGTTCCACTCCCATCCTGCTCCCTTCTTGTATTCTGGGAAAGCAGTCAAGGATGACCCAATGCGTTGGGACCCTGAACCCATGGGGGAGACCTACAAGAAGCAACTGGCTCCTGGCTTTGGGCCATTACAGCCACTTGGAGAGTGGACCAGTGGACAGAAAATTTTTCTCTCTGTAAATTGTCCTTTCCAATAAAAATAAATATATCTTTAAAAAACTGAAAAGACTGGATGTTCTCTTAACTTCTCTGTGCTTCAACTTCCTTTACTTAAAAAGAATATTACTTCTGTTCCAACATGGCTGAGTGGTATAAATCAGCTCATGTGAGTTTTACTTAAGTGTGAACTAGTTTTTCTTCATATTTCCTTTCTTTGGCATGAACTCCATCCCCAAATAATAATTAATTTTTAAATTATTGTAGTAGTTATTTTCTGCCCCATTTTCAGCAGGTAGATCTAGTCCTGAAAAAAAAAATCAGAAATTTCATCCACTGACCCAACAACTGATTCAAAGATGGGCAAGTGGTTGAAGCAAAGCCAAGTACAACCCTCCATTACACACTAGTACTAGACAGTTTCAGCACCTGGGTAGATTAAATCTGAGCAGGGAGCTACGAAATACAAATAGTAGATATGAGTAACGAATAGAGATAGCTTCCCAACAACATTGCTGGCACCCCATATTCAAATGACCTTGGTGCTATCTGGAAAGCTGGGCTTCTCAGTTACATAATTAGTAAGACTTTTTGCTTAAACTTTAACTTACTGTAAATAACCCCAAGGATCTTGACAAAAATGTTGTTTTTTGCTCTTGATATCAAAAGTATAATATTTTCTAAAAATACTACTTGGAACTTCCTAGCCATTCTGTAGTACCCACAAAAACTCCTCCCATTTATAATTCAGTCAGCATAGTCCTTCTCACTGTGCGAACTATTCCTTATTGGTTTCTTGGTTCCAGATATATGTTTGTTTCATTCATGAACCACATTTATGCCAATAAAAATGTAGGTAAATCATACATTTAAATGTATCAAAACTTCAGTTTAAGCTGTTTTAGTTCTCAGAGGTTTGTGAGCATCTGCTACATGCCAGGAATCAGGCAAACATCTGAGATATAAAGATATGTAAGACAGAGTCCCAACTCAAGGCAGTCATGGTCTGAGGCAGAGAGCAGGGTAAGCTGTCATTTAGAACATCCATGTCTCACATCAGTTTGAGTCTTGCTACTCTGCTGCTTTTGGTCCAAGTTCCTGCTAATACATTCTGGAAGGCAGAAGAAAGTAGCTTAGATTCTTTGGTCCCTGCCACACATTTGAGAGACCTGAACAGAGTTATGAGCTTCTGGCTTCTGCCTGACTCACCCCTGGTATTGCAAGTATTTGGGGACAGAATCAGAGGACAGATCTCTCCCTTCTCTCCAGCTAGCTTTTCTGCCACTATTCCAAATAAATATAAATTTTAAAAAATAGGAAAAAAAAGAGAGAAGAACACACCAGAGACTAACATGATCAAAATCACTATGCAGATTCTGTGTTCTGTTAGGTAATAAAAGTAAAACCAATGACACAGATCAGTAGTTTACACAACTTGCATGCTCTTAAGACTGGTATCCACTTAATGTTCATGAAAACTACATTAATTATAATTCAGAGACAATAATAAGATCCGTGTTTTAAAAAAATATACAACTGCCATTTTAAAAAAAGATTTTATTTTAATTGGAAATTCAGATATACAGAGAGAAGCAGCGACAGAGAGGAAGACCTTCCATCCAATTATTCACTCCCCAAGTGGCTGCAATGGCCAGAGCTGTGCCAATCCAAAGCTGGAAGCAAGCAGCTTCTTCCTGGTCTCCCACACAGGTGCAGGGTCCCAAGGCTTTGGGCCGTTCTCTACTGCTTTCCCAGGCCACAAGCATAGAGCTGAATGGGAAGTGGGACCGCTGGGGTTAGAACCAATGCCTATATGGGATCTTGGCTTTTGCAAGGCAAGGACTTTAGCCACTATGCTACTGTGCCAGGCCCACAACTGCTATTTTTTTGAAAAAATAAATTATTATATTTTATAAAGGCAGACAGAAAGAGAAGGAGAAAGAGGGAGCCATAAAACAGAGAATAACTATTATCTGATCATTCCTCAAATTCCCACATGAACTGAGATGGGCCGGTCCAAAGCTTTCAGTCTGGGAACTTGATCTAGACCTCTAGTGCATGTGGCAGAAGCCCAGTTATTTATTCATCTGTCTCCTTGGGCACACTTGCAAGCATTTGGAATCAGGAGTGGAGCCAGGATTCCAAAACAGACACTTTAAAATGGGATTTGGGTGTTACCAGCAAGCAGCATTTCAATTGCTGTGCCAAACTCCTGTCCTATACCTGCTGCTTGTGTAGAAAACAGATAAGGTCAAGAACTAGTTTTCTTCTTTTTTTTTTTTTAAAGATTTATTATTATTGGAAAGCTGGATATACAGAGAGGAGGAGAGACAGAGAAGAAGATCTTCCATCCGATGTTTCACTCCCCAAGTGAGCTGCAACGGGCAGGTGCACGCCGATCCGATGCCAGGAACCAGGAACCTCTTCCTGGTCTCCCATGCGGGTGCAGGATCCCAAGGCTTTGGGCCGTCCTGGACTGCTTTCCCAGGCCACAAGCAGGGAGCTGGATGGGAAGTGGAGCTGCCGGGATTAGAACCGGCGCCCATATGGGACCCTGGTGCGTTCAAGGCAAGGACTTAAGCCGCTAGGCCACGCCGCTGGGCCCAAGAACTAGTTTTCAACTAACAACTGGGTAATAGTTATGGGGTAAATATTTTTGGATTTAGCCTTAAGGAATTTCAGAGAAGATTTTTTAGGAAGGAAAAGAATCCAAGACTTTTTTCAAAATAGAGTGAATAGGGTTTTGTGCCAAATTGAGCAGCATGTTGGAGATAATGTGCATTGGGGATGACTGTCTGGTTTTTACCTTGGAAAAATAATTATATTATTATTATTATTTTAATTAGGAAGTTGGAGTGACAGAGAATGAAAGTAGAAGAGGGAGAGAGGCCTTGCTGGGCCAGGCCACTTTCAAAGGATTGAACTTTAATGTCAATCCAGTTCTCACACACAGGTGGCAAGGATCCAAGCATTAAGACCATCACCATTAACTCTCAAGATGCACATTAGCAGGAACCTGAATTAGAAGTAGAGCAAGTAGGACCCAAAGGAGGCACTCTAAGGATGTAGGCCTCCCAAGTGATGACTCAACTGCTGCATCGGAAGACTACTTGGATTACATTTCATTAACCTTCTATTTCTTATATGGAGAAGATCATGACTGTACTATAGATGCTTTGTATGTTTGTAAAATATGTCTTAAAAGAGACAGAGACTATCTAGAGTTTGTATTAGAGCAGTGAGAGATTCCCATTGTTAGCCTATTTCAGGGAAAATGCTGTCAGAATTTAAATCATTCCCACCCAAATCTGAAGAACGTGCACATACTACATTGTTTGGGGGAAAAGATTTTTGTAATTGTAATTAAAGTAATGATCCTGAGATTAGACGATTATCATGGATTACATGAGTGAGCCTGAAATCAAATGGGAACTGTCCTTGTAAGAATGAGGACAAGGAAATGTGAAACGAACAGAAGCCACGGGGTGGCCATGCAGCAGAGACTGAAGCAATCATGCCACAAACGAAAGGAGAGGCAGCCTCCAGAAGCTAAAGGAAGCCAAAAGTGGGCTCATTGCAAGAGCTTCGGAAGGGTCTGCAGACTTGTTGACACCGGGATTCCCAATTCCTGCCTCCAGAGTTCGGAAAGAATAAATCTTTGTTGCTTTAAGGTAATCTCTTTCTGTTGATTTGCTAAGGAAGTCACATAAAAACACATAATCTGTTTTAATTCTGCTCATACAACCCAAAACAGGGCACTTAAGCTTTTTGACAATTTTGTTTTCAGTAAAATAAGTAACTTCTTTTTCTGTCTCATGGTAGAATCAGTTCTAAGTTATTAACACACCAACAATTACTGTCTCTGAGGAAAAGAAGGAATCTTCAATTTCTTTTTCCCAAATGATCATTTTCTTTTGCACATTTTATTCTTAGTTAAAACTAGTTTGGTGAAATAAGCCAATCCCAAAAGGAAAAATATTGTATGTGCTCTCTAATATAAGGCAACCTGCATGCAAAATATAAGATCAGTAAACACATAGGTAAACCTGTATGTACATATTCTCATCTAAAGGAATAGTATTATAGGGACTACCATATCGATATATGAAGATCCAAAGCAGTATGTGCCTCTACTTCCAAATCAAAGATAGATTCCAAATGAAACTGTTAAATATATCTTGACACTAGAAATGCTGCACCTCATTAATCTCTTTACCTATACTATCAGGATATACTTAAATAGCAGAATTATAGACTTATGACTATTTTGATGGACTATACTGTTGTATTAACATAGGGGAACTCAATAGGAGAAGGGGATTTGGGGAGGGAAGAGGAGAAATATCAAAGCCTACTGAACTATATCATTAAATAAATAATTCTGTTGAGTGTGATAATTTTATTCATATTCTAACAAAGTCTAATTTATACTGATTAACTTTATACAGATATTAAAACATCTAATTTGAAAACAAAGTATTGCAATTCTTAACTGTATTTTACCTGGATAGACTGTTAGTTTTTAATAAAATGATTATTTTGAAAAAGTAAGTATCAAGGCCAGAGCCATGGTTCAACAGGCTAATCCTCCATTCTGTGGTGCTGGCATCCTACATGGGCACCAGTTCATGTCCTGAATGCTCTACTTCTGATCCAGCTCTCTGCTTATAGCCTTGGAAGGCAGTGGAGGATGGTCCACATACTTGGAACTCTGCACCTACATGGGAGACCCAGAAGAGGCTCTTGGCTTCTGGTTTCAACTTAGCTAAGCTCTGGCCTTTTGGGGAATGGATCAGCTATTGGAAGACCTTTTCTTTCTTTCTTTAAATCTGCCTTTCAAATAAAAATAAATCTATAAAAAATAATTCTCAGGATCTGGCCTGTGGCACAGGTTAGGTTGCCATCTTCAATTCCAGCATCCATTTTGGGCACAGCTTCTAATCAGAGCTGCTTGACTTTCAATCCAGCTTTGTGACAATGTACGTGGAAAAAAAAAAAAAGAAGAAGAAGATGTCCATGTGGACCCCTACCATTCACATGGGAGATTAGGATAAGGCTCTTCTTCATTCTTAGGCTTGACCCAGTCTATGATGTTGTAGAATTTTGGAGTGAACCACTGGACAGAAGATTCTCCCCATTTATACTGTCCCACACCCCAGGACTGTCTTTTGAATTTATGTTTATGTATATCTTTTAAAATTTCCAATGATTTCTAAATCTTACCACATTATTCCCTACATTAAGAATGTAAGTACTTACTCTTCCAGTTGTATTTTTCTTATGTTTTGACCAACAGCTTTAAGAGATTGTTAGTCTTCCAGTTACACTTCATATTTTTTGTAAGAATCATGTTTTACCTTAATCTGTAAGAATTTACTGTAATTTTTAAAATGTTTTATTAAAACTGTAGCACCTAGTTGAACAAACTGATAGTTTAGTCTGACATTACACAGTTAACATTTTTAAGCTTGTTTGGAGTTGTGTAGTTTGACAGTCCACAAGCATTGCTACTCCACAGAATTCTTCTGATATGAAAAAATGAACTCTTTAAAAAGCTGCATTATTTTCCTCTAAAATAATTCATGCCTTTATATAGTTTTTCTGCAATCACTGATGCTGCTTAATAAATTATCCTTTTTAATTTAATAAGCCTTCTGTTACTCCTTTTTCCAATAAATAACAGAAACATTTAGTGCTAATTCAACCTAAGACCCCACCTGTGACATCCAACTGAAGATCTCACTCAATTCATTAGTTCACTGACATTAATCAACCATCTTTATTGTATGTTTTTTCAACCAGCTTGCATTTCATTTAGCTGTTTTTCAAGCCAACTCAAATTAATTTTGCAATCAAAATTTAATATGACATTGTCTCCAGTACTTGGCTAAAAGTCAAGATGCATTATACTTATTCCACTCTGCTCATTTACTAAGGTTGCAAAACCATCAAAAAAGCAACCAGCTTTGTGTGGCACAATTTTCTATTATACTACTTGTTCTACTAATTTCTTGTGACTGTGCCTTCCTTTTTCAGGTTATTTTAAACTAAGAATGTCTAGCATTTTCAGAAAAATGTATCATTGTTTCACTTGCTAAAACAAGATGATTAAAAACAAATGCAGTCATTAAAATTTTTTAAGAGTTCTATAAATTGAAAAAAGTACTCTATGACAAGGAGACAACTAAACTTTGAAGATGACATGAATTGCTAGAATTCATTTAAGAATCACTAGGTCTGAGATTAAACACTATCTGGCTCTAATATACCTTGTTCATACACCCATTTTTAAAAACTCTCACCATTGTCCCTATTGTGTCCATTATTGAAGCAGCAATACCTTTGCTAACTTCTTACTGAAACAAGCTCTGGGAAAGGGATTTCAATGTATTTTCTCACATTCGCAGGGAGACTGTGTCTTCCCCTCTTTCTAAAGAGTAGAGGCAGAAGTAAGTGTTGAATACATGCCCATCTAAAAGCACGATGAAACTCAGGCCATGTGAAGATATGGTAAAGGTCACCCAGTTGAAAAAGTAATCCAGTAGCAAAAAGCACATCATCTACACTGAACAGGTACAATGGGAAAAGGTCAATGCCCCGAATGTCCATGTGGCCATTCATTGCAGCAAGGCGGTTACGACTGTCCTACCACTGGACAAAGTCTGCAAAAAGATTCATGAGTAGAGAATAGTACTGTAACATACGAAAGAAAAAGGACAAGCATTAGAGAAGAAACTGAGAGGATACAAAAATAAACTACTCCTAACACAACTATCATTAACATGTGCTAAAGTAAAATCCCATCATTGATTTTGACGGAAAAACTTTTAAGTTTACCACAGTCTCTGCTAATCAAAGTAGAAAAAGCGTATATATCCTATCCTAATATTTGGGATGAAGGCAAAACCAGCTGTCTCCTCCGTACATTTCACACAATTATAAGACACACTAGTCAGAGGCTAGAAATGTATCATAATGCTCTTCACATATTTCCTTCGATTATGTCTAATATTTAGAATCCAAATATACAGAGAGTATCTCAAAGAGTTCATGGAAAATGTGCAAAACACAAAAATATATACATGGATTTCCAATTTTTCATGCCAAAATGAAAGCTTCTAATTCCATTTTTCAAAAACTTTTCAAATACTGTTATATATTTTTATCAGTCATATGTAGTATTTTTCAAATTAGCAAAACGAGGCTATAAATATAGTAGGAATTTTCCTATATATCACAGCTTAGTTATAGGCTGGAGGCATCCTATGGACTAGGAAAGCAGTAAGTTACAATAAATTATAAAGGACAATCATCAATATTTGTCCAGGCTATGTCTTGCCCTACTGCCCAGCACCTGCTCAGTTTTGCTTTTCCTGTAAGTATTTTGAATTTAATGAACAAGACTGAACCACGCAAGGTTACAGAAGTACACAGAGTTAGGTGACAATGGTTATTTATTTATGAAGAATTAGCCAATGTTAAGTGGTAGGAACAAGCTGACACCTAGAATAAATAACTCCTGCAGATCGAATAAATTTAGTAAAACACATTTCATCAAGCATTTATATGGTATGCCTATGAGGCAGTTAATTTGGCTCAATGCTGTACATGCCAATTAGATCTCTAGCTTTAGAATTAGGAAACAAGGGCCCAGTGCGATAGCCTGGTGGCTAAAGTTCTCACCTTGCACAACACTGGGATCCCATATAGGTGCCAGTTTTCATCTCAGCTGCAGCTGTTGTGGCCACTTGGGGAGTGAATCAGCAGAGGGAAAACCTTCCTTTCTATCTCTCCTCCTCTCTGTGTATCTGAGTTTTCAATAAAAAATAAATAAATCTTTAAAAAAATAGAAAAGGAAACCATATGACCTTAGGTAAGTATACTGTCGGGGACTCTAAGAAACAAAATTTATATATAAAAATAGTTCATTAAATTACAAGCAAGATTGAATTTTAAGGAGCCAATTTATGAAACAAGCCTGATAATTACTGTTTAATTCCAAACTAATGAAACGTTTCTACATTCATCCAGGCACAAAAACAAATTGTTCATACAAAGAAACAAAAATAACACTAATTTCAGATTTTCAAAAGGTAACTTTCTTTGCAGAAAATATCAAATGAAAATGCATACATATTTTTCCATATTTTTAGCAAAAAATTGCTCAAGAATACCAATGTGTTATTCATGAGAAAAAGTAAATACAAAAACATTTCCAAATTGCAATGAATAAAAAGTACTTTTTAAAAAAACTTTTCCTTTGGCAACAAAATTCAGCTGAGATTAGTATAAGCTAAAGAATAAAGATACAGAGCTGAATAGAAAATATTAAACAATTAAAGGATCAGATAAGAATTTGAAGGAAAATATACAAATGAAACTATGCCTTGAAAAAGGCATAGTTGTGGCTTTTAATTGGTCGGGATGATATTCTGCCAGCTCTGCTTTCAGAGCAGAGATGGTTTCCCCAAGAAACTGTTGAATTTATCTGGACAATAAGATGCTAGACTCTATGCATGGTACATGCTTGCAATGAAAGAATCATGACTGGATTTGAACTGTAATACTGCAACAAGGTGGAGCAATCCACCATGGGGGGAGGACACGGGAGGGGTTGGGGGAATCCCAGAGCCCATGAAACTGTGTCACAAAATGAAATGTAATTAAAATAAAAAAGAAAAGAAATACCAAAGAACATCAGGACATAGTTTTTGCTCTCAAGACAGAAAAGGCTATTATTTAGAACACATTAAGGCTGTAAGTCAGTGGATGAACATGTGACATGCATGCTGATAATAATCTTACATTAGGAGTACATAAATGAACAAGAAATCGTTAAAAAAAGCTCAACATTTTTGCAATATTTTATTCAAAGGAAAAGTTCTTCAAATATAATTTATATGATTATGCATGTGACAATTACTTTCAATCAACTAATATTTTATTCTAAAATAGAAACAAGGAAGTAAAGAGGAAATAAAGAGATGTCATGATTTTCACGTGAGAGAAACAGGAAAAAACTGGGTACTGATTTTTGTGATACAATATTAATTTAGGCAAATTCATAGGTAGGTTAAAACTAGATTTATGCATTTTTAGTTAGGAGAGGTACATACACTGAAATAGAAGAGAACAGTAAGCAAGCAAGTACACAAAATAACAACAAATTAAGGATCCGGAAGGAAATACACATGTGCTACTGAAAGAGGTATTTTGATTTATATGGATCAGATTTCCAGTCTCCGTTTACAGAGATCCACAAAGAACATCATCCCACTCTTACTGAAAGAAAAATTCAGATCATCTATAAAACACAATGATTTTCAACTCTGCCATAGAAGTGAGGCAACAGTGCAGGCTCCTCATCTGTCTGTCCAAGCACAGAGAAGGTCAGGAATGCTGGTATAACTTCAGCACAGAGTGAAAGGAATAGGAGGTCAATATAAGCCCGGAAAAATGCTGACAATGCTTGTAAATTAAGTAACACAGGTGCGTGCTTGCAGAAGAATATGGCATAAAAGACATCTTATGAGAATGGACAGCTCCTGAGAGCCCCGATTTATAGTCTCCATTTCCGAGATCTTACCAAAGGCTAGAGGTAGAAAGACCAAAGAAAATTTCTGAGAGTGATGCAGACCTAGGCCAACAGGCACTTGTAACTTTCTTCCCTTCTGTCTTGAAAAGAGCCTTGTGTTCTTGGTAGGAAGGGGAAACAATTTCTGTGTTTCTGGAGCACTGAAATTGCACAGATAAAAGAAAAAAAAATCCCAGCCATTCCAGGAAGGGTAAAATCTCTCCCTAGCATAAGACACGGCAAATTGCCAACCTGGGGCAGCATCCTGCGAAAAATCACACCTTCCATCAGGGACAGGTCATCTGCCTACACCTAAACCATCACTTCTCACACCTGCATTAGCTGACCAACAAGTGTTCAACAACAGGTAACAGCTCTCCACCACACAGGGAGAGGGCGCAGTACAACATAAAGCAAACACTGGAGTACAGGCTGCTAGGAGCTTCATGTTGAGACAGTGAGACCCTCTCAAATGAAGTGATCAGCTCCTAAGCTGAGCATCAGGCTGCGTGAAGATGACACACAGGTGCAACAAGCAGCTTACATTGTGAGGATTCAGATGCCCAGCCTGTGTTTCTACCAGCCTTATAAAATGTCCTGCTTCTAATCAAAACTTATGAGGAACATAAAAAAAAAAAAAAAAAAAACAGAAAAAACCCACAGATTATCAGGAGATAAATAAATCACCAACCAGATGTAGGTATGTTCAAATGTTGGAAGCGAAAGATCGAATATTTAATATAGGTTTTAGATTTTCAATCCACTGTGATTATCTGAAGATACGCTGGATGTGAGAGAAGCAGACTTATTTTTGATTACTGTCTATGGTCCATGCCAACATTCCTGCTGATCTATGTTCTTTTTGCATTTTACTTGTTGAGCTCCTTATTTAGCTGTGAATTAAGACTTTGCGCATAATGCAAATTGAAAATGTTTCCACAAAAATAAAAAAAAGCTCTGACTTACATGATGAAGGCTTTAGTAGAAAAATACACACATCTACACACAAATTAAGGATTTCTGAAGAAAAATGGACCCTACTGGAAAGAATCTGATACTATCTTAGAAATCATCATCATCCTCATTACATAGAAATGAAAAATGTCTTTGATGAACTAATTAGGAGCTTAGCATGAAAAGTCTCTATAAGCTTATCAAACATTACAAGAAAAATCCATATAATTGTTATAAATATCAGTGGGGAGTCAGGTACCTACGTCAGTCTCAACTCTTCTACTTACTAAGCTTTGTTACTTTGAGCAATTTGTCGATATTCCCTTTGACTCAGCTTTATATTTCAGTAAATGGGATGATAATAATAATACAGACTTTACACAGTTCTTATGAGGACTACAAGACTTACTAGACATCATATGTATCCCGTGGAGCTGTCAATCATTATTAAGTATTTAGTGTGAAACTTTAAAAAGTCAGTATAGCATGGGCAGGCACTGTGGCATAATGCATAAAGCCATCACCTGTGTAACACAAGAATCCCATATGGGCACAGGTTCAAATCCCAGTAGCTCCAAACCATCTGCTTGCTAACATGCCTAGGAAAGCAGTGGGAAATAACTGCGATGCTTAGGCCTCAGCCCTCAAGTGGCAGACCAGAAAAAGCTCCTGGCTTCAGCGTGGCCCAGCAATGACTACGGGGGACATTTGGAGAGTGAAACAGTGAATGGAATCTATCTTTCTCTTGATGTTTGTGGGTAAATCTGATTTTTAAATAAATCAATAATCTTAAAATATATAGCTTTAGTTACACCAATAGAATAAAACTTGAAAAAAGATTATTAAATGTGGTAAAATGGTAACACCATCTCAATTGGTAATAGTTTACCCACTGAAAATGACAGCACAAATATACAAGGGGTCTTTTAAATACGAAAAGGTACAATGAAATATAGAGAAGAAGAAATATAAATAAGGAGAATCATAAATATGTAGATAGGATCTAGAAATTCTAAATGTTACTGCTCTTTTGCTATAACTTAACCAACTAAAAATAACATCATAATCAATATAATTGAATTGCTAATTACCAAACAAGTTGTATATCTCTTGGAGAAAACAGTATATTTTTAAGCATCCATGGAACACTGGCCTCATATGAATAAGCAAAGTACTTTTAAATATTCTGATGTCTAAGCAAGAAACAACACATAGGTAAATAGGAAAGCTCATTCTGATCACAAAATGTTAAGACTAGAAATTGGTTATAAAAATACTCCAAACTTTAAAGACTACTAACAGGAGAGCAGTGTTTTACACAGCAACAGAGCTGTGGCTGGGGGTGCTCACATTCCATACTGAAGGGCTTGGATTCCTAATTCTGCAAATTCCATCTCCTTTCTAACACAGATTCTGGGAAGTGGCAGGTAATGGGTCAACCACATGGGTTTCTGGGCTCTTGGCTGGCCCCTTGCTATTAAGGATATGTGGGAAGTCAATCGGTAGACTGATGAACTCTGTCTCTGTAATATATCAAGTGTAAGCAATAAAGACTGTTTTATGGTTCTATTTGACATGAATAATGCAAAATATAAAGCAAGAGCATACACTGAAGTTTTTTAATGTATGGAAAAGTGAGAAAAAGGCTGGCTCAGTGAATGGTATTTGAACAATTAAATTTTGACAAATAAGACATAATTAGACACTATCACCTGAATGAGATTTAGCTCCTGAATACACACACTTAAATCCTAAAATCATAAATCAATCATACCAAAAGAGTGGCAACTTCATTCAGTTATGGTATTGAGGAAGTGATCCCAGCAGGAAGACCCTAAGTAAGCGGGGGTTTGCCCGTGGTGTGTAGTTCTCAGAAGCTGGGTCATGAGAGCAGGCGTAGGCCCAGCCACTCTGCTTCCTCCTTGGCTTGCCAAGGGACCCTTCCTGTGTGCTCCTTCCACTGTCATCCCTCATGCTCATGCTCTGCTGAGGATAAGAGAGGCCACATGATCTTCAGCTACGAACTTCAAACAGCGAAAGAACAGCCTTTATGTGTAGCTTGTTTCAGTTATTTCATCACAGTAATGCCAAGCTGACTAATATATTAGGTTCCTCATATACACTGACAGCAGATGCAACCCAGGTATTTAAACATTTAAATGAAAAATTATATTTACATGAACTCGGAGATCAAAATGAAGATCTTTTAAAATATGACAGCTATAGTAGGAACTAAAATGGAAATATCAATAGGTTGATTACATAAAATATTCAAAATATTGCAGAAAGGAATACAGGAATTATTTAAAGATAAATGAAGATTGGAATTAAGCATTTTAACATACGTGGGACAGAGAAGAATTATTTTTAACATGTAAAACTCCCTCAAATATGATATAAATGAATAATGCTAAGTGTTCAGTGATATCAGTAGTCAAAGACATTAAAATAACATTAGCATACCAATTTTACCCATTAGATTAGTAAAATTCCATAAGAATGACAATATTTTAGTAGCTTGTCTTTCTTTGCAGTGGTAAATTTTTATAATCCATAAGATACCCAAACTTAACTTGATTTGAACTCATTTGATCCCCAAATTGACAAGATTATAATCAACCCTAATACCTGAGATTCAGAATGTCAGTTATATTAGGGTATAATTTTGAAGTCAAATGTGCTGCTTTAAAATATACACAGGAACATATACATATTTGTTATAATGAAAAATATTCATGAAATGTTGATTAATGAAAATAATTGCAAAATGCCATGAAAGACTATTGCTGAGATATATTTGAAAAGGTAGATGAGGAAGATTAAATGTCAAATTTTTTATAAAAGAAATTTCAGTAGTTTTATTTTTTTTCACTTACATGTTATTTCTTAAAAAAATGCAATTAGATTATTTTTGTACACTAATAACAGGAATATAAAACATGGAAAACATGAGCAGTAATTACATTTTTCACAGCTGTTAATTTATGTTAAGATGTCTTTATGATTAGGAGAGTAAGAATGAAAATAAATGAACTGTATTATATTCAACTCTATTATAGCAAAAAAAAAATCATAAAAGAAATTTTTCTAAAGGAAGCAAGCAAAAAGGAAACCAAACTGGCAGTTCTTACACTAGAATAATTCAGCCAAAATTTGCCATTTACAGTAAAAATGGACATGAAATCAACTACCCAAATAACAAGGGGAGAAAGTCCCATCCTAAAATGAAGCTAGAATAAAGGGCTATGACTTCAGTCTTCAAACACTTTATTAATGATATTAAGGATTTGATAAAGATGGCAGAGGGATAACTTTGAAGTTATAAAATTTGTACGGACAACAACTGACACCATATCCAACCCACTGAAGTACCCAATAAATGTACACAACTTTTGTGAAAAATACTACATGGATTTACGTATTAGATGAAATGCTTTGCATGCCTATGATTTTGTGTGGTTTTTAAATGACTATTTATACAGGTTACCAAGTTCTCTCTCGGTCTTGTTTAAGAAATAATGTTACAGAAAGGCTCATCTAGAAAACTGAAAACACTGGTCTGCGTGCTGTTATAATGGGCAATGACTAACAAAGGCAGTGATGGAATTTTAGAGGAGGAAACTATCTGCCAGTGATAGGTAGTAAGGATTTGGATCAATGTAAGGGGTGACTTCTGGGTTATGGGTCATTGAAGATGACACATCTACAGTTAATGCCTTAAATTATTATATAGATGGTAATATTATGACTATCATGAGTGCTCTTTACCAAGTATTCTATTCTCCAAGACTGCATAGTAGAGTCATCTCTCCATAAAACTTGACTTTAGGTGCAAGCATGTAGTTGCTTTCAGTGAAGGAACTGTGAGTTGTATTGAAATGTGTCATAATCCGAATGAAAATTCCTTTGCTCATATCAGGGCCTATGCGGCTGTTTCTTAAACTGCTAAGAATCCAGGCAAATTCTAGCCAATAGCTATTCTTGCAGTACAAACTAAAATCCAGACATTTTTATCTCCTGATTCAAAAGTAAAGTTTTTCATTCCACTCTTAATTACACTATTGAGTGCAATTATGTATTTGGTACAGTCTTAAGGTGTTAGAGTTTTCCAAGCCCCTTCCTTCCTGCTGGGCTCATTAGTCTTGGAATAAGAACTCAAGGAACCCTGCTGCATGCTGTGAGAAACCCAAGCCATGTAAACAGATTCCATGCAATCTGCCCAAGAATTTAACTGCTTTGGAATTCCCAGCCAACATTGAGCAAGTGACTCATGTTGGATAGTCAAGTTGGTTGAAACTCTAGCTGACAGTGGTCCTACAAGACATCAAGTCAAATGGAAGATCTATATACATTCAATTCACAGAACTATAATACAATAATAGCATTTAGAATTGGAATGGTGTATTACACAGAAATAAATAATGCAAACTATCTGGATCTCCAAGCAAGTTGACAATGTGAGGGAGCAGGTTATTCTCTGAATTTTCCTCCTGAAACATTAGTAGAAATTAAGCCTTCATTGCAATAAATCACTGAGGTTGCTGTGTGTGTTGGTTATAATGGAATAATGGAGTGAGGCAGCCTTTGCTTATGAGAACTGTACAATACATTAGAAGAAATGCAGGGCTTTTTGAAATTCAAAAGGATGAGACAACAAAGGTCAGTTTAAACACTCAAAAGGCCACCAAGCAATGATGTCCAGTAGTCATCTGGTTCTTGAAACCATGATGTTTGGTGTAACCCTGCAGGTCTTTAATGGAGATGTATGTAGGAAGAAGCCATCCTGGTAATATTAAGTATTCTGAACTCCAAATAATTTAGTGTAGTTTAGAATTACTGAAATTTTTGGAAGTCTTCTCTTTTAAGCCACATAAATCAGTATTATAACTCTAGAAAATAATGATCTAGGGGTTGGTGATGGATAATTATCTTTTAGCAACATTTCTTTTCCAGTCCTTATTACATAGAACTTTCCTTAAAAATAACAGCATTTTTTCCTTTTTGAAATGTTTCATCTTATAGTCAGTCTCTTTCTTCATTCTGAAGATTCTGTATTTCTCAGCCTTGCACAAACTAAAGATTTGATCAGCATGGCATAAGGTATACTATTTTTTTTAAAGATTTATTTATTTTATTACAAAGTCAGATATACAGAGAGGAGAGACAGAGAGGAAGATCCTCTGTCCGGTGATTCACTCCCCAAGTGAGCCACAACGGGCCGATGCGCGCCGATCCGATGCCGGGAACCAGGAACCTCTTCCGGGTCTCCCACGTGGGTGCAGGGTCCCAATGCATTGGGCCGTCCTCATCTGCCTTCCCAGGCCACAAGCAGGGAGCTGGATGGGAAGTGGAGCTGCCAGGATTAGAACCGGCGCCCATATGGGATCCCGGGGCGTTTAAGGCGAGGACTTTAGCCACTAGGCCACGCCGCCGGGCCCAAGGTATACTATTATTTGGTTTGTTTCTTAGCCTGAGTTCCTCAAAAGATTAATACAAATTAGCTTATAAACAACTTAGGAACAATAAATAGGCAACCCAGCACACAATTTCAGTAAAGGCAAATTATGCCAAGTAACTTACAGAGAAAGCTTAACTTCACTTCACAGGCCCATCTTGGATCTGAAAAGTTCCTCATTTTTAACATCTATCTCCTGTTTTCTATACTTATGAAAAGATCCCCAATTGTGCAGAGCTGATATAAATAGGCCTAATACACTGGTGAGTAAAAAGCACTTCATTCAATGCCTACTGCACGCGTCTTTACTCAATAACATTAAAAGAACAGTAATAATTCAATAGTATTTTCACAATAATATAAGTGTAATCAAAGCTCATAAGTGCATATCAATATATGTGGGACTCTTTTTTTCTACAGGAAAAGTTATCTCCTCTCCTCTTTTATTGGAGTGGAGTACACTTGCTTTTCCTTACTCATGCATAAGCATGTCATCTTCAGCCTCAGGCTGAGAGAGGAAAGCTAGGCAGAAAGAGCTCTAATTTGTGTGTTTACTTCCCCAAATTGCCACAATGGTTTGGGCCAGCTTCAAACTGATATCAAGGCACACACTTCAGATCTTCCATCTGGGTGGCAGGTACTCAAGTGCTTAAAAGACATCATGGCAGTTTCCAAGAGTTAATGTTAGCAGGAAACTGGAATCAAGAGGGGAGCCAGAACTTGAACCAGGCCCTCTGGAGTGCAAGCATCCCAACAGGCATCTTAACCCATAGGCCAAACACTTCATGTACTAATATTTTTTTGTTATCACTCTTACTTTCATCATTTCATATGTTTTTACATTCATCACCAAACACCTTGAGTAGGGGTACTCAATTCTTTAGATAACCTAGCACTCCATTTTTAATTAGCACTGTGATTGTATGATTTGAGATACATTTTGAAAGAAATCCTTTTTGTTTATCACATCTTCATTTTGTTAACATGTGCACTCCCAATAATTCTTTGAGCTGGTTGAAATGTGTTTTTATATATTCATTTCTGACTCTGTGTACTGTTTCTATTACTGCCTTACTCTGACTGCAGAATGACAGGATTAGGATTTTTCCACAGTCCCTGGTATTTTTTTTCTTTTTGAAAAATAAGTTCCTCTTTGCTTGGCAGGAGTTACATCTAACATCAACACCCGCCGTTCAGTTTAGAATTGATCAAATATCAAGCATCCACACAATGCTTTTATGAATGTGGAGTGGATAGTTCCAGCTATTACTAGGTCTGATTCCATGCTATTTTATAGGAATCTATGAAGTGCATCTATGTGTGTGTGTGTGTGTGTGTGTGTGTGTGTGTGTGCCATAGTGTCACCTTTATTCTGCTCTCATTTGATTCTCATGCAGCCCCTGGCTTGTTTCCAGGATTTCTACCTGCAGTTCTTCACAACTATTTCTGCACTTATTCTCTGATTCTGTTGATCACATATTTCCTTGCTGTACACTCTCAATTCTGCTAAAGTGACAGTGATTGAGTTCCAAGGAGGCAAGATTAACATAGTCAAGTCTCAATCTACTATCTCCCATGTATACTAGCTGAATTCAGAAGACAGCCACAGTACATTAAACAACAGGGAAGCCACTAGGCCACGCCGCACAAACTGGGTACGCAAAACCATGTCAATTCCATAATGTTACAAATTGCTGTTAATGTTATATTGGGACTCTTAATTGACTGGGATGATATTCTACCAGCTCTAACTTCGGACCAGAAATGGTCTCCCCAAGAAACTGTTCAACCCATCTGGACAATAAGTAGCTGGACTCTATGTTTGGTATATGTTTGCAAGGAAAGAATCTTGATTGAATTTGAACTGTAATACTGCACCAAGGTGGAGGAATCCACCAGGGGGGAGGGGCATGGGGAGGGGTGGGGGGATTCCCAGAGCCTATGAAACTGTCACATAATACATAATGATTAATAAAAAAGTAAAAAAAAGACCAGGGAAGCATTCCAAGAAATGCACTATCATAATGTCAGCGTCTTAGCGTGGGTCTTTAGAAATCTAGATGATACAGCCTAGTACACACTTGGGCTGCATGGTATAGCCTATGGCTCCTGGGCTACTGGCTTGTACAGATATTACTATATGGCATATTGTAACCAATTGTAATGCCATGTGATCTGTATATTTCTAAGTGCATCTAAACGCTAAGAGGTACAGACACAGAAGATTTTAAAAAGTACCTACCTAAAGGGCACTTACCAAGAAGTTTGGGTGCTTCAAAGACAGCAGTAAGTGAATTATGAAGTCTTAGGGCATTACTGTAGAGTTTATAGATACTTTATACTCAGGCTATTTCAAATTAAAAGTTCTCACTATCCAACATGATGCAGTATAATTATATTGTTTTCCACTCACATGATTGACTATACAGCAGTCTGCATAAGCCAGTTTCATGACAAACACCTGAGCAAGCCATAGTGGGCTGTAATGTGTGGGCTACAATGTCTAGGTGACAGGAACTTCTAGTTCCATTATAATCTTAAGGTAGTGCCTATGTAGTATGTGATTGTTTAGACAACAACAAAGAAAACAAAAATCATTTTGCTCTTTAGATGCACTTTCTGGGATTCATTTTTTCTTATCTTTGTATGGCACAGGCATTCTGTTGTCCATGGAAACTATCTCTAGAATAAAATTGAATGCATCATGCCATAGAGTTAGCTTTCATATGCTATTAAGATTATCCAACAGAGGTGCTGTAATAGCTCAACTAGCTAAACCTCAACTCTCAAGCAGCAGTATCCCATATGGATGTCAGTTCATGTCCTGGCTGCTTTACTTCTGATCAAGCTCCCTGCTTAGGGCCTAGGGAAAGCAGTGGAGGATGGTCCAAAGCCTTGGGACCTTACACCCCTATGGGAGACCCAGACGAAGCTCCTGGTTCCTGGCTTTGGCTTTGATAGGTTCTGGCTGTTGTGCCCATTTGGGGAGTGAACCGGTGGATGGAAGATTTTTCTGTCTCTCCTTCTCTCTATAAAGATGCTTTTCCAATAAAGTTAAAATGCTCAAAAACAAACAAACAAGCAAACAACAACAAAAACTGGCCATCCAACAGCAAAGTGTAAGGCTCTGGAGTCAGTTTGCCTGTTTATACCCCAGGTGCACTACTTGGTGGCTGTATGATTCTGGGAAGACTTCTCTCTGACCAAGCATATCCATAAAATGAGAATAATTACAGACTCACATTCATAACAAGTGCTGTGAAGATTAAATCAGTTAATACATAAAGGAGTTAGAGGACTTCTGATGTATGATGAGGGCAGTCATAAATATTTGCTTCATGTGCATGGTTTCAAACAGCAGCATGCCAAGAGAATGACTGCAAGCTTCAACCTCAGATATTAAATCCTCCTCTATAGCTATTTTACTTAATGACTGAGTAGCCCTATATGAGCTTCTGTTTTCCACAAAATAATGAAAAGTCTATCTACAGCACAAGATGAATGTGAGAATTAGAATTAAAATGACATACAAGGGAATAAAAGTGATGGACATATGGTAGAGACTCTTCCATTGGGATACAGTAATGTCAAGATTCTCCCTCCCTTCATGACATCGTTATCAAGTTTCACATAGATAATAATAGGTCTTAAGATATTTTGCATGAAGATAGATGGAATTGAATTCTAACTCTTACTAGCTGTTTAATTGGGACGAGTTACTTGAACTCTCCAAATCTCCTATTCCTCAGCTATAAAATCAATATTTGCGTGAGAATAAAATGGAAATCCAAACAGAACTTTGTAAAATCCAACTTTGCACAATATATGAAGTATTGAACTCACACTCCCCTAAATGATATGGGCTATCACTTGTTGCCTTAAAGGGTTGGCATTATTGAGAAGTTTGAATGAGGAACCAGAATTGGGAATCAAATCCAGGCAATCCAATAAAGGATGTGGGTGTTGTAGCCAAATGCCCACCCTGTATACTTCCTTTTTAATTCTGCTACCATGAACTTTTTCAAAAATCTTTGTAGAAACACTTGAAAAATAATAACTATAAATGTTTCAGCTTACAGTTATTTCAGTAATGACTGCAGATTTGACTGCTGGTTCTGTTGTGATTAGGTATCAGACTTTGTTGTTAGCTTCCTGATCTTTATAAAAGGCAAATTAGCTGCTCCAAATAGGACTTGGATGTGTGTGTGTGTGTGTATTACAGATAGAAATACATATATATGTATTTGTGTGTATATATATGTGTGTGTGTGTATATACATATATAAGTTAGTAGATATTTTCAGATTTTACCTTCTCTCTCCCTTACACCATCTATTGCTAACTTTCTGTTGATAATTCTACAAGATAATCCCAAACTGTAACTCATCTCTGTTCTGATTTTGCTACCGTCAATTCTTTATATCCCTCTCCACATCTTTCATAATATTTCTGACAACATATTAGAAGGAAAGTGACAAAAGAAGAAGATCATTTGCAATAGTAGCTTCTGGAAACTGAGGGATTCTGAAGATTAAGAGTGGTTTAAGGAAAATAACATGTTGTACATGTTGCAAACACTTAAGCACAACTGTGTAGGCAATACTAACAAGTGTATCTTTTTTTCTGCAGGCAGTGGGCAGGAGCTGATTTTTTTTATGGGACAGTAGCAGACTTTGCCTGGGAGGTTTATATTCCTGTGTAATACTCATATATAGTATATAACTGTTTTTAGGTAATTTCCCATGATCTCCATAGGTTTTATTAAAACAAAATTGTTCTACCTTCCACTACACCGCATGGAAAACTCCTTTGTCTGCTACTGATAGCTGTTCTTCTGCATATGGTATTGTGGTGTCACCCTTACACATTTTAAAAGAAGTGTAATCATACTTATACTATTTCACCTATACATTTTTTAAAGATTTATTTTTATTGGAAATCCAGATATACAAAGAGGAGGAGAGACAGATAGGAAGATCTTCCATGTGTTGATTCACCCTCCAAGTGGCCACACTGGCCAGAGCTGAGTCGATCTGAAGTCATGAACCAGGAGCTTCTTCTGCGTCTCCTACATGGGAGCAAAGTCCCAAGACTTTGGGCTGTCCTCAACTGCGTTCCCAGCCCACAAGTAGGGAGCTGGATGGGAAGTGGGGCCACCAGGATTAGAACTGGTGCCCAGGGGCCCAGCGGCGTGGCCTAGTGGCTAAAGTCCTCCCCTTGAAAGCCCCGGGATCCCATATGGGCGCCGGTTCTAATCCTGGCAGCTCCACTTCCCATCCAGCTCCCTGCTTGTGGCCTGGGAAAGCAGTTGAGGACGGCCCAATGCATTGGGACACTGCACCCACGTGGGAGACCCGGAAGAGGTTCCAGGTTCCCGGCTTCGGATCGGCGCGCATCGGCCCGTTGCGGCTCACTTGGGGAGTGAATCATCGGACGGAAGATCTTCCTCTCTGTCTCTCCTCTGTATATATCTGGCTGTAATAAAATGAATAAATCTTTAAAAAAAAAAAAAAGAACTGGTGCCCATATGGGATCCCGGTATGCACAAGGCAAGGACTTTAGCCACTAGGCTACTGCACAGGGCCATAATCTATATATTTTCTAGACATCTCTTTTCTTGGTTATAATTAACAGATCATGTAAATCCACTTATGTGGCTATGATAGAGAACACATTTTTATTGTGGCTGTTGCATTAGTATTTTGGGTATTTTTTTATTAAGGACCACATGAAAAATAACCGTAATAAAAAAAATGGAGAATTAGACTCACATTCTAATCTGCATAATGCTCACGCTACTTCTGGCAGAGATAAACATATATGCTCTCATTCTCTTCTAGGAAAGTGGGGTACAATTAGGGACTTTTATGGCTCTTAAATCTTCGACATTCTGCTTTTCTAGTATTGAAGAACTATACTAAATTCTGCATGGACAGAAAAAATTACACTATAATACATATTTTCAGCATGCTTTTTCTTTTTGATAATATCCTTATGCTACAAACTGTAAAGGGAAAGAGAAATTAGAATACATTCTGAAATGAGCTAAATGGCTAATCATTTCACTCAAGTTCTGTCATTAATGGTAAAAAAAAAATTTAATTTTGTGTCACCTTGCGAGATAATTTGAATGTAGAGATCTGATGAACCCATTTTAAACAAAGTCCCAAGAAATGAGTTAGATGGAAGCTGTGCTTACACAGTCATTTCTACTGCATTAGAAATATTTTGTTTTATGTGAAAATAACATACATTGTATATATGAATGGAGAATTTGTGACATCCTCCTACCATTTTCACATAATAGAACATGTGTGAAAATGTACCTATACATGTAAAGAAGCATTTGTGTTCTCCCTATTTCTTTGCAGTTGAATGCATTTATCAGGTAAAGTTATAAATGCAATTTGCTGTTAGAGAAGGTTTCAGCAGTAAGAGAGCAGTGTGCCCACGGAAATAATAGCCAGCCAAAAAGCAATCTCTGTCCAAACCTGACAATTGCCCATTAGTGTTCATGTTGTGTGTATCTTTCCATGTAGATTTAATCCTTTAAAACAATTTCAGTGTATGAATACACACTAGGAAATAAAGAGTATATACACTACTCTATAAATGCCAGACTTTGGTATTTTCTTGGAGATTCCCTCAACCTAAGTTATTGGTCTGGTGCACCTACACCAGTCAACACACAGAGGGTCATGAGCACAGCCCCAGTACCATGAATTCTTCATTGCCTCTGGGAGGAAGAGGCATGAGGGACAGTGTACCAGAAATTCTAGGGATACCAACAGCGCAGTTAGGAACCTCAGCTTTAGATGGAAGGCAGTTCACGGAGATGGTGTTCAATCACTTTCAAAAGCATTGGTGAAGCCCCTGAGCCTAGGAACCACAGCTAATTTGAAAGCACTTTATATGTTCTACTCAATGAAAGTGTTTCACATGAAAATAAATCTAATTTATTCATTTTATTTGTACTCCATTGCAGTTATATGACTTATAAATGTGAATCCAAGTTTAAGCACATTTTCACAGATATGAACTTTAGCTTGAGTTCAAATACATGTTGTGATCTCTAACATTTAAGGTTAACAATATGCTTAACTAGATATTGTTCTTAATAACATGCATGAAATGGAAAGTGAATTTTGTTAATAAATTCTGATACTGTTTTATATCAAATAAGTTTCTAAATATTTTTTCTTTGAATAAGATAAGCAGCATAGTAGGTATATGGTAATGATCTTGGTAAAAAAAAAATGTTCAAGCTAAATGCTAAGCCCAACAATAAAATCTTTGTAGAAAAAGATTTTTTGTTTGTGTGTATCTACAGCTTGAGAGGAGACAGAATCTAACAAAAATCTGAAGAGCAAAATGTATGGCATATATTCTTTTATTACAGCTTTTGTAACTATTTCATCCACATAAATAATGACAAAAGTTTCTACAGGGGTGGACATTTGGCTCAGAAGTTAAACTCTGCCTTACAATGCCTGCATCTCATAATGGGTTCCGGTGTGAGGGCCAGCACTGCTTCTGACTAAGGTTCACCACTGAATTGTACTCGAGGTAGTCAGGTGTAGCCTGAGTGGCTAGGTCCCAATAACACAGGAGACCCAGAATGACATGCAGCTTCTGGTCTTGGCTTAAACCTAGCCCAACCACTACTGTGATAGATATCTGGAAGGTAACTAAGCAAATCAGAGATTTCTGATTGTCTCTTGTCTTGCTACTTTTCAAGTGGAAGTCTATTTCTAAAATCATGATTACAATCTATAGTAAAATTAGGCTTCTTAAAAACCATTATGCTCTGTTGTACTTACAAACTATATGAATCTGAAGGATGGAAATAACAAAATATGAAACCCGGTATCTGATTACCTACTACCAAGGAAAATGAACAAAGATGCCTAAGTTTCTTAAACATTAATACCCTTTGATGAGAAAACTGATTTTAATGAGACAACAACAGAACAATAATTTGGCCCAATTTTATCTTGCTTTTACTTCACACACATTTATCACCTTTGGTCTATGATTAGAATGGGAAAAAGAATAAAAATAGTGATCACAGAAGAGAAAAAAATAAATTGTGGGGGATAGAGTAAGAAATGCAGCATTGGGAGTTACACTGAAAAGAGACCAAGAAATAAGAGACTCTAGGACTCCAATGTTGCTGTCATTTCCAAACAAATCTGACCATGTCATATTCTTAAAAGTTTAGTTATAATGAGCTTCAGTATCTTTAATTTTCATATTGCAACTGTAAAAGCATTTTTGCTGTGCATAAGTGAATTGCATCATTTTAAGAGTTAAATCAAGCCACAAATTTTAAAATCAGAATAACTGAGGAAAATATTCTAAAATTTATATGGAATCATAAAATACTCAATAGTCAAAGTAATTCTGAGCAAAAGGAATGAGATATTATACTTCCTGCTTCAAAACATAGTACAAATCTGTAGTAATCAAGACAGCATTGCACTGCTGTAACATCTGACCCACAGACCAATGGAGCAAAACAGTCATCCTAAATATAAATTCATACACCACAAGTCAATTGACTGTGATGAAGTGCCAAGAACACGTAATGGGAAAAGCTGGATTTTCACATCCAGAGGAATAACAGTATCTCTTGTCAAAGGGACACTAGCTTTGAAATTGTAACTAAAAGAATGCAAAGGTAAAAGTTTAGCTATTGGAACGCACAATGTTTTTTTTATATGAACTCAAATGCATAAGCAACACAAAACAAATGGAATTTTATGTAACTAAAAAGCTTCTGAATAGCAATAAAAGCAACTGAGTAAAGATACATTATAGTATGCATCTCTATTCATGAATAAAATATAGACTCCCAATGATATTATTACATATATCTGGACAATAGGGTGCTCTACTTTGTACCATCATCTATACCTGAATTGTCATGACACATTTAAATAGTAGAGTGATGTACTTATGACTGTTGCTCAAAGACTACACTGTTGAAACAGGAGAAATCAATGGCTGGAGGAAGGGAGGGGAGAGGGAGGAGAAATTCCTAAGCCTATGTAACTGTATGTATCATGAATAATAAAAAATTCAAAACAATTAACAGAGTAAAGATATAACCTACTGAATGGGTTAGATTATTTGAAACTATAGATCTAGCAAGTTCATGTTAAAACTATAAAAGAACCAGGGCCCGGCGGCGTGGTCTAGCAGCTGAAGTCCTCGCCTTGATCGCACCGGGATCCCATATGGGCACCAGTGATAATCCTGGCAGCTCCACTTCCCATCCAGCTCCCTGCTTGTGGCCTGGGAAAGCAGTCAAGGACAGCCCAATGCTTTGGGATCCTGCACCCACGTGGGAGACCTGGAAGAGGTTCCTGGGTTCGGATCGGCACAGCACTGGCCATTGCGCTCACTTGGGGAGTGAATCATTAGACGGAAGATCTTCTTCTCTGTCTCTCCTCCTCTGTGTATATCTGACTTTGTAATAAAAATACGTAAATCTTTTTAAAAAACTATGTAAGAACCTCAACGAAAATGGGAAATTGACCTAATGAAAATAATAGGAAAATGGACAATTGACTTGAAGACATGTCACAAAACAAGGCATAAAAATGGACTAAGACAAACATAAAAATGTGCAATATCACTGAGGCATAGCAAGCTAAGCCTATGCCTACGGGGCCGGCATCATATTTGGGTGCCAGTTCAAATCCTGATCGCTCCACTTCTAATCCATCTCCCTTCTTATAACCTGGGAAAGCAGAAGAGGCTGGCCCAAGTTCTTGTGACTCTACATCCAAATGAGCCTGCAAAGAAGCACTTGGCTTCTGTCTTTGTGCCAACCTAGTTTCAGCCGCTATGGCCATTTGGAGAGTGACCGAGCAGATGGACAATCTCTCTGTCTCTCCTTTTCTCTCACTCTCTGCAACTTAGCCGTTCTAATAAAAATCTTTAAAAGTGACAAACATTGTTCATCACCAGATAAATGCAAATTAAAACCAAAATGATATGTTACCTGTTACCAAAACAGAAACAGATAATTAACAAAGGCTATATAGGAAAAGAAAATCTCCGTACACTGTTAGTGTGAGTACAGTTTAGCATACCATCATGGAGAACAAATATGGGGGCGTTTCAAAATATATAAGATAGCACTTCTGTATGATCCAATAGTCTCACATGTGATTATATTAGTATATTGAAAAGAAACTGATTTCCAGCTTTTCATTATTAGATCAAGCACATGAGGTAGCAAGTTTTACAGAAAAATTATTATTTAGCACATAGTTTTAAAATCCAAGTCCAAGATTAGGTGGCACCATTGGCTTGGCCAGCTGACAGCAATAACAACAATCTGTGTTGTTAGATCTAAACTGAGGCCTATAGGATAATGATCCTATGAAAATGCAAGTGGTCATATTATAATGACATTGGACATATCTGCAATGATTTAAGAATATCACACTAGATCCTTTACCCTAGTTATTCCACCACCTAGCAACAGTACCACTTCAGAAACCAAGCCTTTACTACACAGGCCGTAGGGAAACACTTAATATTCTCATCATAGTAGAAATGAAATCAGTATGTCAAGAAGAAATCTGCACTCAGGTTCATTCCATTATTTGTAATAGCTAGGAAATGCAATCAACCATTCATAGAAGCAGTTAGAGATGAAGAAAATGTGATACCACAATATTATACCTTTAGATTTTTAAAAGGAGCAAATTCCAACTTTAGAGACAAGAAGAATGAAGCTGGAGGACCTTATGCTAAGTGTCATAAGCTACACACAAAGACAAGTACTATATGATCTCATTTATATGTGGAATCTAAACACAATGAATTCATAGAGACAAAGAAGTGAATGGTGATTCAGGGTTTGGAGTGCAGTGGTAGAAATGAAAAGGTGTTGAGTAGAGTGCAAAGCTATAGCTGGATAACAGTAACAAAATCTCTTAAATTTACTAAATTGACTATAGTTAATAGTAATATATAGTGTATTTGAAAATGGATAATAAAATAGATCTTAAATATTTTCACTACAAACAATAAATGAGTACAGTCATGGATATATTGATGATTTAATCATTCTGCAACACACACGTATCAAAACATGCTATACATTACAAATATGTATAATTTTAATAAACAGTAACCCCTAATAAAGTAAGGGCAGGGTCATTGCCTCTGTTCAAAGTTGAAATTAAAAGTCAAGTATAGGGCCTGGCAGCATGGCCTAGTGGCTAAAGTACTCGCCTTGAATGCACCGGGATCACATATGGGTACCGGTTTTAACCCCGGCAGCTTCACTTCCCATCCAGCTCCATGCCTGTGGCCTGGGAAAGCAGTCAAGGGCGGCCCAAAGCCTTGGGATCCTGCACTCACGTGGGAGATCCCGAAAGATGTTCCTGGTTCCTGGCTTCAGATTGGCATAGCACCGGCCATTGCACTCACTTGGGGAGTGAATCATTGGACGAAAGATCTTCCTCTCTGTCTCTCCTCCTCTCTGTATATCCGACTTTCCAATAAAAATAAAATAAATCTTGAAAGTCAAGTTTAAAGTAGTTTTTGTGGTTTGATTATGCTATTATTTATCTATTCTGATTATATTTATCTTTATGAACTTTATGTGATCTTTGTCTAGTACTAAACTTGGTTTTATAAGTACCCCATTAATGGCAGTTTTGGCCATTAGCGTAATTACTCTAAATGTTTAATAAAAGACTTCTTCATTGCAACAGGGTGCATTGTGTCTTGCCCTATAATTGTTGCTTTAGATAGGTCTTCATTTGAAACGTCATTATTACAGCTATCGCACTGAAAGTAAACACACTGTTTCAGAAATTTCAGAAAGACTGACAATCAAATGAGATACTATTAGTCTGAAATGGCACTAAACCATAACATTATATTATCTTGGTAGATTTTTCAAGAATATCACAAAATGAACATACTGTGAACTGAATTAATTTCTAGGTTTACACACTCAGAAACTCCAAAATCTGCATGATGCTTCTCTGGAAGCGAAAAGTTAGCCACATGTGGGATCGGACATCTCCAAAACACTATCTGAGACAAGCTGGAGCTTCATTTTAAGGACAATACTCTATGTCAAAAATATGCCAAATGCTTTTTTCCTATTTTTTAATGGACTAGAATAAAATAATTGCTATGAGAAAGATCAAGAGAAAGCCACTCTTTTAATTGGTCGGGATGATATTCTGCCAGCTCTGCCTTCAGACCAAAGATAGTCTCCCCAAGAAACTGTTAAATTGATCTGGACAATAAGATGCTGGACTCTATGCTTGGTATATGCTTGCAATGAAAGAATCTTGACTGGATTTGAATTGTAATACTGCAACAAGGTGGAGGAATCCACCATGGGGGGAGGGTCGTGGGGAGGGGTTGGGAGAATCCCAGAGCCTATGAATCTGTTTCACAAAATGAAACATAATTAATTTTAAAAAAGAGAGAAAGCCACTGACAAATTTACCTACAAGAGCTTCCTATGATATTGTTACTAACTTCAGTTTCAGAGACCATTATCAACTTGAAGTACTCTAAGATTATTGCAAATTAACTATTTTCTAATACTTCTTTAATCACGTTCTGTTCTTTGAACACTTCAAAGATAATGGGTCTTACTAAATGTAGAGTTAGGTGTGGATGGTAAATTAAGAAAGGCAGAGGAACTCAAAATTCCTGTAAAAGCTAGAGCAGTTATGACACAGGGACCCACCCATCTTTTCTTCTTCATACTAGAAGCATACAAAAACCACATCTTGGCGCTGGGGTTGCAGTTGAAACCACCATCTGCAGTGTTAGCATCTCATATTAACACTGGTACATGCCCCAGATGCTCTACTGTCAATCCAGCTCCCTGCCAATGAATAAAGAAAAACAGCAGAAGACAGTCCAAGTTCTTGGGCCCTTGCACTAATCAAAGACCATCATGAATTTTCTGCTTCCTTACTTCTCTCTGTCCCACCCTGGAGTATTACGCCCATTAGGAAAGTGAACCAGTGCATGGAAGAGTCTCTCTCTGTATCTCTGTCTCTCCCTCCCTATCCCTCCCTCTGCCTATCTTTCCCTTTAACATTGCCTCTCAAATAAGCACAGAAATCTTTACAAGAAAGAAAAAAATCTCAACCACAGTGTGAAGTGTGAGTGAAAATTAGAGCAAACTCATGCTGCAGTCAACAAACTTATATGGATTCTCAGTATCAGTTATATCATGATTATAAAAGAGAACTTCTAACATGACCCAGTGTGGTTGGACACACCTACCTACTTGGAAGAATAATAGCTATAAAACTGGAGCAGCAAGATTTCATTTTGCAGATCTTCTTTATTTATCTTTTCTCATATTCTTGCTTTTTACAATCCCCTTGCACAGAAATACAGTGTTAAAACGCCACAGAAAATCTGATGTCTCTTGCACTTAAGCTTCATGAATATTTCACTTGATACTGTGCCCTCCAGGGCCTCGCATCACTAGAGCATTATACTCTTTTCTTGATGCATGTATTATTCTAAAAATGCCTCCAACTTCAAGCAAGGTCAGCCTGGAAAATCTGAATACAAACAGGCTTGATTTAATTCAGCTTGAATATAGAAATATAAAAGTTAACCAAGAAATGTAATTTGTAGTAGGGTTTTCCTTTTGTGTTTGCACCACAGTTGATTTTGCTCTATATCACTTTCCTAAAATAAAATTCATTCCAATACTACAAGTTATATAAAAAACATCCATTTTAGTGCCTACTCCTCTTTCACAAAATATTTTTCATACATTTGGTTGTGTTCTGGACACAGCAGATAACTAAACACTAAATAAAGTATTTCTGAGGACTGGAGTAATGAATGCAAGGGTCAGGGCAGGGCATTAGTACTTTTTTTGCAGGCACCTTTATAAAATGATGATGATAATGATGATAATGATTATTTGAGGTACAGTGAGACTGTGAAAGAGCATCCATGCATTAGTTTTGTCTCCAGATCTACAAGTGCCCAAAGTGGTTGGAGCTGGACCAACCAGAAGGCAGGAGCGGGAATCTCCATCCAGGCCTGCCAAGTAAGTGCACAGGACCCAAAGTCCTCAGCCACCATATGCTACCTGGAGAATTGGAATCAGAGATAGAACGGGGCTTGAGCTAAGTCACTGTGATATGGAATGGGGATGTCCAAATTGTTAAGCCAAATATCGACCTCTGGGTTATTTTTCAACCATGTTCATATTCTTTTCTGACCTGAAAGTCTTATTTTTTACAAGTTTGAAGCCTACTTTCAAACCTACCTAGCAAAAGAAAATTTTATTTCTTTAGCTACAAGTTGCAATAATCTCTCATCTTTCTTTATATCTTATACACACAGGCAATAGCTGTTCTTTTGTTCTGAACAAGCTTTTCAGAGACAGAGAGAGCGCATCCTTGGAAAACAGAAATTCAAAGAAAAGGGCAGCTTTTCTTTCCGTTCAATAATGACAGCATCTCCCTTCAGGGCAATATTCAGTCATTCTTGTTGCATATTCTACAAAACATCTCTAAGCATGGATTTGTCAGCTGTAATGCTAATCCGATACATATTTAGCATTCACCTGGACATCCTGTCATCTCCATGGATCTTGGTGGTGGGAGAAGGGAGAGCTGGAGTCTAATGCAAATATGAGGCTTGTTTCATTTACTCTGATAAGAGAACACATTCCTTTGTCTGATCCAGGAATTCTATGTCTCTTGCCAGCGTTTATGAACCTGGAAAGCTGATTTCTTGGCTTGCCAATACAGTAACACTTAATCATTCTCAGTCTTTAGCAATGAGTCTCCCAAGTCATCACCTTATCAAGAATAAAACAGTTAAACTTCCTCCTCCAGGCACAGATTTAAAACATAATATTAAGACGGACAGTTGTTGCTAATGTAAACTGAAATAGCCATTGAAGAAAATATCCTCACCCACAAGAGACATGTAAATATTTGGACTGCTTCAAGGGAAAATATTGTGGTTCAGCAAGTTAATTCACTGCTTAGGATGCCTGGGGTAAGTCCTGCTACTTTTAATTTCTGATCCAGCTTCCTGTAAATGTACTGGGTTGGCAGCACATGATATCCTGAGTAACTGGGTTCCTATCATCCCTGTGAGATACCCTTCATGGAACACCCAACTCCAGGATTCAGCCCAGTCTGACTCTTGCTATCGTGGGCATTTGAGGGTTGAGCCAGCAGATAAAGCTCATTCTGTCACTCTCTCTTTCAAACAAATAATTAAATCTTAAAGAGAAATTGCTTCTACTTTGTGGGTGGGGGAGCTGTTATCTTTTTTTAAAAGAATCTTTCCACAAAATGAGCTATAGCTCATTTAAAAGAAAAAAAAATCTAATATTGAAATAGGAAAATAGGGCCCAGTGTGATGGCTCAGTGGACAAATCTTTGCCTTGCATGCATTGTGATCCCATATTGGAGCTGGTTTCATTTGCTGGCTACTCTATTTCCCATTCAGCTCCCTGCTTGTTCCCTGCAAAGGAAGTCAAGTATGACCCAAAGTCTTGGGACAATGCACCTGTGTGGGAGACCTGGGGAGGAGCTCCTGGCTCCTGGCTTTCGATCAGCTCAGCTCTGGCTGTTGTGGACACTTCGGATGTGAAACAATGGATGGAAGATCTGTCTCTCCTTCTCTCTATAAGTCTGCCTTTCCAATAAAAACAAATTTTTAAAGAAAGAAACAGGAAAATAACTGCTTGAAAATGAAAGAACATGAGGTTTGCATTGGCTCAGCAAGTTAGCTGCCAGCTGGGATTCCAGCATCCTCCATCAGTGTGCCTGGGTTGGAGTCTTGACTCTACATCCAAGTCCAGCTTTCTGTCAGTATTCACCCTGGGAAGTAACAGGTGATGGCTATTCATGTAGGAGACGTGGATTGGGTTCCCTGCTCCTGGATGGGGCCTAGTCTTAGCATAGCTACTATGAACATTTGCGAAGTGATCTAGTGGATAGATCTCTATTTGTCATTGTTGCTGTGTTCATTTCTCTCCAATCAATAAATATTTTAAAATGAAAAAATCAAGTAAAATGCAAAGAAAATTTGGATATGAACAACCGTAATAACTGATGGGAATAGGAAATGATGCACAATGTCCTTATTTATATTTCATGAAAGGAAATTAAGTATGACAGTACTTATAATTATACTCCCATTTGGAGGGTAAGGAGGCATGATACCAAGAGTTGTTGAGAATTCATCAAACTGGGAATTCATAGATGACTACTGGGGATGACAATTGGTACAGCTCCTGTGAAAAGCTTGGCAGCACAGAGTAAATCTAAAAATGCTTGGGACCCATTTTGCACTTTCACATTCTGTCCTAAGGAATATCTCACATATACCTGAGGAAAGGTACACTGGGTAGTCACTGCAGCACTATTGTTTTGATGCAACAAAGAAACAGCCTGATTATTCCTTTGTAGAGCCCGAAAAGTGTGTTATCAGAAAGTGTGATCTATGTGGCTTTTTTTGCCCAATGGAATGTTATGCAACAGTAAATAAAACAGAACTATATACATTTACATAAAAACTAAAAATATTTAATTGCTTAAGCTCTTGAACTATAACCTGCTCTGTAGTGTGAATTTTGAGTTTTACAAATTGATTAAAATCCAAAATATTGCATAGACATTATTTCCATTAACAAATTCTATAAAAATTAGTAAAAACACAAGTGTAACTTTCTGTATCTTCAAATTTATTTTCCTTAAGATGAACTAGTAAATACTAGTAGCTTTTAATCACTTTATAACTGTTTATAAATTTGAAATGATTCTGAGTAAAAGTTTACTTTGATGAGAAAGTAAGCAGAGAAGCATCAAAACAAATGTCGTGAAGTTTTAAAAGCTTGAAGTTTGATAATCACCTTTTGAAGTATTCAAATTAGCTTCTACTGTGGTGGTGTTGGTGCAGTCATTGTTTCTGTTGCTTGCTTCATGGTATTTTATATGCCCCAATAATGGTCTTTCTGATGGTATAAAGGATGTTGCTGGGAGTAAGTGATTGATACAGCAGCAAGTAACCACTCACGACACCTGCATCTATTACAAGGGTGCCTGGTTAACTGTTTCCGTTCTACCTTTCTGCTGAGGCACATGCTGGAAGGCAGGTGCCTAAGATTTTGAGCAAACATCATCAACTGTCACCTGCATGGGAGATTCTGTCAGAGTTTCAGGATCCTGTTTTTGTCCTGATCCAACCCTGACTATTTCAGGTATTTGGCATGTGAACAGGCAGATTCAAGAACTCTTTACATATGTTGTTCAAATAAAAGAATACTTCATAACTTAAAAAAATCCAAAAAACATTTTAAAATATTAGAACTTATAAAATGACCACATGGTAGCATACTCTTCTCTTACAGTGATAATTAAGTCTGTTTTATGCTGGTGCATGTACTCAATGGTGCCCAGACAGGTAAATGACTCCTCCTTCCCATCACACACCCAAGGTATAAAGAAATCAGAAAAGATGCAACCACCCTTCTTTTGTGCATACTGGGAAAACATCCTGCTTTAAGAAAATCCAAGTTACTACTGAGCTGCCTATGGTGTCAGAGAGATCCCCCTTCACTAGGCACATGACTGCCATACCAGACGGCTACACTACAGCCACTGTTAATAAGAGCATGCTTTAGAAAACATGGTACAACATGGTTATACTTTGTAACACCATTTATACATAGGCAAGTAACTGATATTTTAGATGGAAATGATGTGAGGTGTTTTCTCCTTCATTCCTTGGGTATTGTAAAGTGTACTTTTCACAAAGAATGCCATTGAAGGTATGAGAACCACAGCTGTGTTACAGAGATTCACTAGTTATGGTTCAGTTCTCAGAAGGGAAGATCAAAAACTGCTCTGAGTTCAAACTGTAGGGTTCTTCATTTGGGGTGTGTGGTGGGGCGCTGCTGTTCTGTATTAGAAAGATGCATCCTGTTATGTAACTCAATGTTTTTACAATCAGCAATTTAATTACCACACAGCTACACTAATAGAGGTAGTTTATAGCTGTACCACTAAAAAAATACCATGATTTATTGCATATAAATTCCAGGTGTAAAAAAAAAACCCAGGAATTATTATCAGGTCTGGATTTTGATCGAAACAGGCTACAAAGGGCAAGGACTTTTCATGTTTTTTGTACAATCTAATGCTGTGACAGGAATAGAATTAGGGTGCAATACAAGTGCTAGACCCTCCGCCAGTACTATACTTTTATACACATAAAGGAGGAAAACTAATAAAATGTCATAATTTCATGATATTTTATGGCCACTTTTAGTGGTCCAATAAATTGCCCTAGGGATTTAATCACATTATTTAGAGAGCAGATGCTGCATAGAAGTCAAGCAGTTTCCCTTCTAACAAGCCTGTGATGAACCTGTCATATTGTCACAGGACTCATCTCTAGGGAGGTCTGGCATTCACTTTCAAAATCACTCAGCCTCCCAATGCTGCTGACAAGGGCACTAATGATGGTGATGATGTCTGCACTCATCTAAAGAGAACTAGGCTCAAACCATTCCATATTTCACATTAGTCCCAGGACAGTTGTTGATCTTAGCAGTGTTAATCAAAACCAACTTGGGTTGAATTCAAAGCAACCCAGAAGAGCCACGCTCTATATCTTGCCATCAGATCCCTGGGGCAGAGGAACTGCATGGTAACATGTTCACATCAAAGGAAAGCATGCCCTTTCATTATCCCTGATGTGTACAGACTTCTGACAAAGTCTTGTGAATGCTGGAGCTGCATCTAATGTTTCAGTTAACACCGTCTTCGCATGGCACTTCAACATAGAAACGATGTTTGTAACTGCTGCCCACTTGTCAAGTGCGTGCCGAGATTTAAGTGAAACTTGGAATATATCTTCACTTTTACAGTTAGTTACAGTCAGACATAAGGATCTAGATTTCCTTTACAATGGCCATTTGATATTTGATGTGTACTCTTCACAAGGGAAAACCCAAGGGGCATGAATAGTGCCTGTAATACTGTGATTCTTCAATTTGTTTTCATTCCCTGAAGGGAAAATTCAAAAAGGTTTTGGATTTAATGTTATGTGATTTATTTTTTCCTTTTGGGGTGTTTGGAGAGTAACTAATACTGTTTAGAGGAGAGATTCACTAGAAGCTGTGTGGCATGTTGGCTTTATTCGACAGCGTCTGATAGAACTATCAGGAAGCAAGAAATTCTCTAACTTGCTGATCAAAGTGCCAACTGCAGAGAGTTTACAACATCACCTGGCAGCTGACAATGAGTTTAGCATCTTAAGTCCCATCTTACACCATCTGATGCAGTAGGTATATTTTACAAGATCCTGGAGCAGTTCATCTGCACACAAATGTTCAAAAGTGCTCCTCTGGAATGAGTCAAAGAAAATTGCAGAACACTTTCTAGAGTTGTTTACCTCCCTACAGGGACAGATGCCTGGGAGGCCAATGTGAAAGTTGTGTCACAAGCTAAAAGACTCAGAGCACCAAGAAGCTAACAATCAGAAGATCATTATCATTATTATTATCATCAAATACATGATGACTGAGTTGCCTAATTTCCTAGGAACAAAGCATCTTTAATCAAAGTCAGTTTGAATGGAGAAATTTCTATTACGTTTAGTTATGACTGGTGGAGATAGCAGCACATCAAAAAGGAATTGTTTCAGGCGAAGGCTTCTGAAGAGCATGTGATTAATTACCTGGAGAGAGAAAAGGGCCCCGAGAAGGAAAGCTTCTCATTAGGAGTTCAGTCCTAGTCCTTAGGTCCCAGAAAACAAGAAAGTTATCATCTGCCCTCCTGGAGAGTCAGTTCTCAAAGGGTGGCATGGAAAGTCTGTACTCTAAAATACACTGTTCTGTTTTGCCTGATAACTAATTTACCCCTTCACAACATGCCTTACAACCATGTGGTATGCCACTGGAGTAGCTTTTATTAATATGACATTATAATGAATTTCTTTATGAACAGCTCACTTGTAGATACTGTAGAGAATAAATAAATCCCCACTTCTGCCATCATGTTAACGTCTTGAATTACAACAAAACATATGGTATACAATAGACTCCTCCGATTGTAAACTATAGGAAAAAGAAGAATTCAGTGGTTGAAACAATTACAAGAAATTATGTGAATAACTTATACACAGCCATGACAGGATTTATCTAGGACTTAATACCAACTGGAACTAGGACGTCAAACATTCTGGCTTTTCTCCTCTTGTTGGCATTTAACCTTTCTTACAGGAACAGGAATATACTCTGTTATCTGAAGTACAGAAAAGACCTTAACTTCTCAGTTGGAGTCAGATGTTCTTTGTGGACCAATCAGCTGCCATACTGGAGAAACTCTTGTAAAGATAATGATTTGACTGAGTGAAATGACAAGCTTTTGAAAAGAGAGCACATGACAACTGAAGCCCATGTGGTCCAGTGGTTTAAGCCGTCCACATAAAAATTTTCAGCATCCCTACAAACATCAGCTTGTATTCCCACCATCCCACTTCCTCTCCACATTCCTGCTAACGTACCTGGAAGCACAGCAGAAGATTACCTGAGTATGTGGGTCCCTGCCACTCAAGGGAGAGACTGATGGGTTTCCAAGCACCTGGAACATTGGCTGAGCTTTGCCCTTGCAACTATCTGGATAGTGAGCCAGTAGGTGAAAGATTCAGTCTCTCTCCCTCTCTCCCCACCTCCTATCTCCTCCACTCCTTCTCTTTCCTTCCCTCTCTATCTCTACCTGCAACACTGCCTTTAAAATAGATGGGGATACATTTTTTAAAAGACACTTTTGTATAAATACAGGAAAGAGCAGCTCTTCAAAGAGAAAGGGCTGCACAAACACAAAAACTCATATCTATTGAATACTTGCTTTAAAACAAACTCATCATATAATTACTCCTTTGGGTGAAGAGAGAAAGGATATCTTTGGGTTTTTTTTTTAAGATTTATTTATTTATTACTGGAAAGTCAGACATACAGAGAAGGACAGAGCAGAAGATCTTCCACCCATTGGTTCACTCCCCATGTAGTAACAAAGGCCAGAGCTGAGCTGATCTGAAGCCAGGACCCCAGAACCTCTATCAGGTCTCCCAAGCAAGTGCAGGGTTCCAAGGTTTTGAGATGTCTTTGACTGCTTTCCCAGGACCTAAGCAAGGAGCTGGATGGGAAGTGGCGCTGCTGGGATTAGAACTGGTGCCCATATGGGTTCCTGGTGCATGCAAGGCAAAGACACTGGGCATAATAAATGCTATATTTATATTTGTGATATCTATGCTAAAGGCATACAATATTATTACTACATGCAGTTTTAGTGTTTCCTAGATTACACTACAAAGTAAACATTTCAGAAAAACTGAACACCATTCAGATATATATTAGGAGAATGACTCAATTGTAATCTATAAAAACTAGTTATGAAAATTTAGAATAGGTAAGATTTAAATGCTATGAAATAAGCATTTCAAGATGGTCATGGAATGAATGGTCTGTATTGTGCTCCTTAGAAAGAAAAATAATATTTCCAGTTAGTGTAGAAATTTGAGCTGTATAACACATATATTGCTTGATTCATTTTTATTTTCAAAACTACACATATCTATAACCAAAATACTAATATGTTAAAGTAATTAAGCACTGTACTTCAGGCAATACTCTGTGCTCTGTAATAATTACCCAATTGCTAACTAGTCCTCATAAGACTCCTGTGAAGTAGGTGTTAGGTACTTTTCTGCAACAAATGGAGGTAATGAGCCATTCACAATCAGTTGTTGCAGCCAAGCACTGTCTATATTTCCTACACTGTAGTGCATTTTGGTATACTAACTAGTAGTTTTGCTCGCCATAAGTTTAATCTTCAGACGCCTGTTGAAGAGGCTACCTTGCTTGCCATTGTAAGTTGTAGGGCTACAGTGGTTTGATTTTGTATTTGTGGATGGACAAGTATTGCTTCATATTCTCTTGCATAGGCTTTTCTTCCTAATTTTCGGGTTTATTTTATTTTATTGGAAAGGCAGATTTACAGGCTAAGGAAAGACAGGGAGAAAGATCTTCACCTGCTGGTTCACTCCCCAAGTGGCTGCAATGTCTGGAACTGAACCAACACCAAGCAAGGAGCCAAGAGATTTTTCCGATTCTCCTACATGACTGCAGGGTCCTACATGACAAGGCTTTTGGCCATCCTCCTCTCCTTTCGCAGGCCACAAACAGACCACAAACAGGGAGGTAGATGGGAAATGGAGCAGCTGGTACACGAATTGGCTCCCATACGTGATCCAGGTGCTTAGAGGTGGAAAATCAACCCATTAAGCCATCATGCTGAGGGCATTTTCTTTTTTTTCATGTTAAAATTTTTTTAATTTTTTTAAATTTTACTTCTCTTTATTATTATTACTATTATCATAATTTTATGATAAGATTCCATAGGCCCTGGCGTTTCCCTTACTCCTTCTCCAATCCCCTCCTCCCTCCCTGAGTTATCCTATATTATTACTATATTATAATTCTTCATAAACAGTGATATGTCCATCATTGCAGGCACAGACAATGGCAGAGTCCAGCATTCTATTGTCAAAATACAGTTACCAGTTTCATTGGGAGTTCATCTTTGGTCTGGAAGTAGAGATGCATACTTCATTATATCCTCACATCTGGATATGACAGTCTCCCTTACACAGTTACAATACATTCCCTTAAATGAAAAAGCACAATTTTGTAATTTCAAGTGTCAAATACTTCAGGCAGTGTCATGGATTGGACGTCTTCTATGTGAAGGATTATTCTGGGAACACTGCACAGAACTGGCTTTGTTGTCTTTCATCCATTTCCTTATTCAACAGGTACATGGGCTATGATGGTGAGCAGAATGGGGCCAAGAATCTGCTCTCACAGAATATGGCAAAGATTTGATAACCATACAATAGTCTTACATTAAATGCCAAGGAGCAGTCACATATGTACAATTTTGGAGACTTGTGGAAAAGTAATTGTTAGCTGTTACCAAAAAAATAGCATTTGTGGAATACAGAATAAAATATTTACGTGGGAAAATCAAAGTACTAGAGAATAATATTCTAGATGAAAAGGACTTTCTTATTCACACAACAAAAAGAGCATCAGCAAAGCTATAATGGGCTGTGCAAAGGGGAAAATGACAAGTTACATCACAGAGACAAACATGGGCAGGTGACCAAGTGTTTGCAGTGTATTCTAAATAAGATGGGAAGAGCATTAAATGTTATAGCTTAGGGATGACATTATTTAAAATTTTCCCTTTTTCCAACAGGGTATTGGTTACTTAGGAACATGGTTTAAAAGAACTAAATGAAGGAGAAACTAGTTAAGTCATCTACATGGATTTCTACTGATCTGGAATTGTATTAACCTGTTACTGAGGACCAACTAAAAGATGATTTAGACAAGTTTGAGAGTGGCAGATTAGTAAAAAGTGGTCACATTTATTATAGAGCCACCAGGAATTCTCAGGATGGCTATTGGAAACCCTGAAGAAAAAAAGAGCTGAGGGTATCGCTAGGGTTTACTTTTCCTAATTCATTGTCATAACAAATCATTGTATTGCATATTGAAGTGAAAAAGACTGATAGGAAAACCAATTGGGAATGAGTTGAATTGATTCAGTTTTAGGTTTTGAACTCATGTTTTAAGATACTTTGTAGATTTCCAGAAAGAATCGGCGTGTAGGCATTAGAAAAGATAGAATCTGGATCAAAAGAGGAAAGTATAATCTGAATCTATCCATTTGGGTGTCACCAACACTGGATAAGATAACAAGGAGAAGAACATAAATACAAAGGAGAAGGGCCCTGAAGAGTGATTTCAAGGAACGCAAACATCTCTATTTCAACTCTTTTAAAAGTTCTCTGTTTTTTTGGAAATCAAAGAGTAGAAGGACAGCGGTAAGGATGAGATTAAAACAAAGGGAGCTCCCACTCCTTGGTTCACTCCCTAAATGCATGCTATGGGATCAAGTCTAAACCAGGGACTCAATTCATGTGTGTGCCAAGAATACAGTTAACCCATATGGCTGCCTCCAGATCTACAAATTTATGTTAGCACCACAGCCTGGACTTGACTCCAGACATGCTGATGTTTTAACCATTGTGCTTAATGTCTACTCCATGAAATCATTTTACATGCCAATGACCCTCACTACAATGATTACTTTTTGCTTATTACTAAGTATTACTAAATATTTATATATGATTATTTATATAATGATTACCTTACCCACTTCCTGTTACAAGTTTCTTATTCCAATTACATTTTTCTCCTAACAGTGAAGACAGTGTTCTTTAAAAGCCTTTCATTCACTTTACCCCATATAAATATTTTCATTTCTTCAGGGCCTGGTAACACTAATATTCTTCTAATGTACCTCCTTGTAGGTACTTTCATCATCATTATTTATTGCTGTAACATTGCCACAAACTTGGCTTAAAACAACAGTTTTTTTTTCTTTTTGCAGTCAGTTTTGTTGGGCAGATAACTGGCAGGTTGTATGATTTTTCTGCTTTGGGTCTCAAAAGCAAAAATTCAGGAATTGGACGGGCTGGGTTCTTATCTACCGATCACAGAGACAATCCACTCCCAGACTTACTTCCATGGTTGGCAGGATTCTTTTCTTTGCAGTGGCAGGACTGAGGCTATAGTTTTCTTGATGGTTATTGGGAAGGGTGGATTGGCTCTTGGTGTTTTCCCACATGCAGTCCAATCTTTCTGCACTAAATCTCTAAATGCTTCAAGTCTCTCTGACTTCCTCCAATGCTACTAACTAGAAAAAATTATGTCTTGATAAGGCTCATGTCATTGATCAATTCCATGTGATACTCTTTAAAATATATATTCATTTTTATTAGAAAGGCTGATATACAGAGAGGAGGAGAGACAGAGAGGAAGATCTTCTGTCCAATACTTGGACGGAATAACTCACTCCCCAAGTGAATGCAACGGCCGATTCTGTGCCGATCCGAAGCCAGGATCCAGGAACTTCTTCCAGGTCTGCAACGTGGGTGCAGGGTCCCAAGACTGTGGGCTGCCCTCGACTGCTTTCCCAGGCCACAAGCATGGAGCTGGATGGGAAGTGGAGCTGCCGGGATTATAACTGGTACTGAATTCTTGTATTATTTCTCTCTCCTCTCTTTTTCCTGCTGACAAGGGTTGATTGTTCACGTCCCTTCCCAACTTCTGCTCTACAGGCCTTCATATTGGTAGCTTCAAATCACTCAATAGGACTTTATTGTTATTATTTAAATTACTCATATTTTGTGAAAGATTATTTATTGAAAAAATTACAAATCAAGGAAAACTGAACTTCCATTCATTGGTCCATTATATGGTGCAACAGCTCAGGCCAGGCCACTATCTGTAGGCTGGGACCCTTTCTGGGACACCCACATGAGTGGAAGGAGTATAAGCCCTTGAGTAATCATCCATTACTTTCCTAGACATATTAGCAAGGTGTTGAATGTGACACGGAGTAGCTAGGCTCAAACGGGATCTCTTTTGAGAAGCAGTATTATAAGGCTTGGCAACATTGCAGGTTGTGCCACAACCCCACCAACTATTAATACGATTGATTATTTGGAGATCCAATTTATCAGGCATTTACCATCATTCTATTGCAAATAACCTTTTCAATAGTTTCACGTTACTTAGTGGAATACTCAATCCAATAGCTTTCCCTGGACACCTCATTCCCTCATTTTATGACACCCGCCAGCCCACCACTCACCAGCCTTAACAGAAGAGGCACTTAGTGTAGATCTGGCCAACTACACGCTTCTCTAAGCTTTGACTCTTAAGGTTGGTATTATATGTAGCATTACTATATAAGCAACCTGCAATTCAGGTGCCCACAATTTGCCTCTCCACGACTCCATTTCTGATCCAGATGCTTGCTAATAGCATGGGAAAACTGTAGGAGATGGTCCAAATACTCTGGCCCCTATATCCACATGGGAACACCAAACTAAACTTTGGGCTTCAGCCTCGCCTGTCCCGGCACAAATATTTGAGTTGCTACCATCCGAGGGAGATCTGAATGGAGTTCTTACTTCCTGGTTTCAGCCTGGCCCAGGTGTTGTAGCCATTTGGGGAATAACTGGTAAATGGAAGATTTCATGTGTACTTGCAACTCTGCCTTTGGGATAAAGGAATAACTCTTAAAAAAATGGAAAATATAGCACATACAATAACAATTTAAGATTTATATATTATTAATAATGTACTTTTTCTAATTTCAAAGTGACCTATTTTTAACAAAATCCAATATTAACTCACAAACTAATAGTCTACATGTAATTATCTACAGTTATTTCAGTGGTTAATTTCCTCAAAGTTATGCTTATTAGCTATCTTCTTCTTGATCATCATGCATTATATTATGTGATGCTCTATGCATTTTTTGGAAAGCTGATTTCCAACGGCCATGTAACATTACACTCCACTGAAAAAAGATCATATTCATTATTTGACCCCTTTAAATCTACTAGAAGTTTATTAAGTCATTAAAAAAATACAGTATATGAATATGCATTAATGTGTAACTAAATCAAAATTTCACACTTAACTTCATATTACCCAGAATTTGATTGGATGCTTTTTACCAATTCCCTTAATAAAGTAGTGAGGCTGCTCCCCGAGATGCTGACATTGCGTATGGCACCTGTTCAAATTTAGCTGCTCCTTTTTTTTAGGTTTACTTATTTCTATTAGAAAAGCAGATAAGATTTACAGAAGGAAAGATCTTTCATCTGTTGGTTTACTCCCCAAATGGCTGCAATGGCTGGCACTGAGCCTATGTAAAGCCAGGAGCTTCTTTTGCGTCTCCCACATAGGTGCAGGGTGCAAAGGCGTTGGGTCATCCTCTACTGCTTTCCTAGGCTACAAACAGGGAGCTGTAAGGGAAGTGGAACAGTCAGGACACAAACAGGCACCCACATAATATCCTGATTCTTGCAAGGTGATGATTTAGCCAACTGAGTTATCAAGCTGGGCCCTAACTGTTTAAATGCTGATCCACCTGCCTTCTAATTAACCTGGGAATGCAGTGGAGGATGGTCCAAGTGTTTGGGCACTTGTACCCATATGGGAGACCTGGAAAAAACTCCTGGCTTCTTGCTTCAGATGGGCCTTGCTCTGACCATTGCAGTTGAGGAGTGAACCAGCAGACATAGGAAATCCTTTCTGTGAACAATTCTTTGACATAAATAAATACATCTTTAAAATAAATGTAGTAACAGTCTGAAGAAAAGATTTAGAAAATTCATCATAAAAAACCCATGAAAATGGCTTAGTGCTGAGAAATTAGAGTTTCGATTTCCATATCTTATAAAAGCCTACATATATATATATATATTTGCTGAGAGGAAATTGTACACTTAACATCAATGTGGGAAACCGATGTAACCTTTACTTGCTACTGGAGGAAACAGAATAAGGTGATTGTCGCAGTAATAATGTCACCTAGAGAAAGCACTCCATACAGGAAGAGATGACTCACAGAAAATTTAATTTTGCTTACTCACAAAGAAAACAAAATGAAATGTAATACAAAATGTGCAGGCATTCCTATTCCTCAACGGTGTGGTTTTAAAATGACAATAGGAAATGCAATGTAGCATTTATCAGTTTGGGGATCAATTCTTAGGAAAAAATATTGAAGGGCTAGACAAATTTCTGCAAATTTCAGTACTGTTAGAATTGAGGCAGACAATTCAAATTGTATATGGCAAGCAACCATAATGTTCTCTCTTGTAAGGTGTCTCCTGCCTATTTGTTTGTTTTTTAAGCAGCTGTCTACTTGTTCTGAATCATCAATTCTGGTAGTTCAGGACTAATTCTCACCATTATCACTGGCAGAACATGATGGTCCAAAAGCCAGAATGAATAAAAGCATTGCAAGAGAGAAAAAAAAACTGAGGAGAATGGAGAAGAACCTCCTGCATAAAAGCTAATCCCTGAAGAACAGCATATTTAGAAGCTGTCTGCAGATAATCACATTCAGGTAACTCGATTTGAAAATGCCAGGTTCACACAATGGTTCATTTAATTCCATCTGGTGTGCAATAATACATTCCGTAATGGACACATTGATTTAAATGGGGGGAAAAATCACCTAACAAAAACTCACATTCCCTTGGCAATTACAAAATATTACATCAAAAATTAGAATCTCAACAAGATCCTGTAAAGCTTCATCTATAAAAAAGAAAATTAAGGTAATGAGCTTTATCCCTCTCTGTGTAAATCCCTTCTTAGTGATGTTCTAGCGTCTTAGTGAGGAAACTACATTAATATGACAGACTGGGTCAGGACTTAAGATGTCTAAGATTTATTCTAAATCTGTTTTCTTTTTCCATTCTAAGTCACTAAGTATATGCAAAAGCATTTTGGAGGAACTATTTAGCTCTTGGATTGGTGCCATCTGTCATTGGATAGGAATGGTGACAAATTATGCAAGTGCTGAGCCAGTCCACTGTTGGTCTCCTTTCATGTCATTAATATGACCAGATAACTTCAATTTCCAGAATTATGAGTCATCTAGGACTCCAAGCACGTTGGCGAATGATTTGGGGGAGAAAAGATACACATTTATTTCTAAAAGACATGAATCCTAAAATAAAACAAAAGACATGGATCCTAATAACAGTGATTTTTTTTTTTTTGTCTTAAAACTCTACACCTAAACTCTTCATTTGAATTCTCTGTCCTGTTACAGAAGAGGGAGACATATGCACTTCCTTATTTCTGTGATTTTGCACTTTTTGGATATCAATTTCTCCCTTCCTTCAAAATACATAAATCCACAGGTTTTCCTCAAAGTCTTGCTGAACTATAACAAAGTAGATGAATCCTGCTGAAACTGTAGAAAGAGAACAAATTTTTCCTTGTTTATTATTTTCCTGCCATTGTACTTATTTTTTTGCAAACAAAATTTGTTCTGCTTCACTCTCTGGAGGATCCTGGAATAACCAGATCCCTTCTTCTGTCCTTACCATACATAGCAGAAAACTTAAAAAACTATATTTGTGTGTATGTGTATAATATACACATATATTATGTGTGTATAATATACATATCTTATCTGAAAGGCATATTTTAGAGTGAAGGGGAGACAGATAAAGAGAAGTCTTTCGTCCTTTGATTCACTCCCACTGCAATAGCTGGAGCTGAGCCAATCCGAAACTGGGAGCTTCTTCCCCATCTTCCATACGGGTGCAGGGGCCCAAGAACTTGAGCCATCCTCCACTACTTCTCCAAGCCATAGCAGGGAACTGGATCAGAAGTGGAGCAGCTCATGGGACATGAACTGGTGTCCATATGGAATCCTGGCATCACGGGTGAAGGATTAGCTTCTATGCCACCATCAGCCTCCAAAATTTTCTGTAAGTCTCCTCAACAAGGACTAAGATCTTACTTCTATTGATGTAGATTCCTTTTGATTCACTACAGTTCAGTTAATTTGATTAATATGAAACATCTTTAGTTACCAGTGAGTATGTGGGTGTTTTATTTAATTTCTATTATCAAAATGTGTTCCTCTAATGACTTCCTGGTGTCATAATCTAAACTAAATATAAAGACGCAACTCTGGGAACAGGAAATGATTGCTAACTCAAATATCTTTACACATTTATAGAGAAGAGTACTACTAGTGTGTTCCAGGGTAGCAACAACATATTCACTGAAATGAATGAATAAATTTTTTCATAAGTTCCTACAATGTGTGAGGTACAATCTCAGCACTTAGAATTCAACCAAGATCGAAACAGAGATTACTGTGGAGAGAGATGAGATGGAGAGGGGGGAAGTGTGTCATGCAGAGAATGACATACAACAATGAAGCATAATCAGTATGAAAGGTGTATTTCATGTCAGGTAGTGATAATTGCTATGAAAGAGTATGAGAGAAGCTTAAGGGAGAATTAGATGCACTCAAAATTAGGGTACAGATTGGGAGAAGATGAAATAGAGGGATGTTGTTCAAAGGGTAAGAACTCATTTATATCATTCTGGGATCCAGTATACATCATGAACATTATAATAGTATGATAAAATACTTCAAAATTTCTAAGATATTATATTTTAAATATTCTCATCCCACCACAAAAACAATAACATGGTGGTGATAAGTGAGTTAACTATTTTGATTGTGCTAATCATTCTAAAGCATATGTATGTGTCAAATCACATGGTACACTTAAATGTACATAATGTTATCAATTGTACCTTAGTAAAATTGAACAAAAATGTAAAGGCAAAGAGGGGCACGGTTGCATTATTCAATAAGATAATTGAGTTACCAAGGAGGAGGTAAACTTTAAAGCAGCAATGACAGAGGTAACTGAATTAGAAAAAGCTAAATTTTAGAGAAATAACTTTTCTGAGATTGCAATGACCAGCGAGGAAGCCTATGCTTGCAGTTCAGTGATCCAGAAGGGGAAAGATTAGGAATTGAAATGTGAATGGGGGCAGGGATGCCTTATGACAGTAAGTCATGAGCACTGGAAAAATGTGGGCTTTTATTCTTACAAAATTGTTCCAAGACAGAATACTGTGTGGTAGCTGAGTGCAAGTCATACTGCAAGGCAGGTAGACTTTAATCACATAGCAGCTGCTGATGTACAAGGCAGATTTTCACAGCTAGTACATCAGGCTAAATAGCCATCCGAAACACTGTTTAATGAACAATCTGTGGTAGGGATTTTAAACCAATTCACTTGTTAAAACCTTTTTATTTATAGACATTTGGGGATATTGATATATATTTTGAAGGCAAAAGAGAAAAAGAGAAAAAGATCTTTCATCTGCCCACTAACTCCCCAAATGGCACAGTGGATAGGACTGGACAAGGATACTTCAATCCCAGAAGGCAGGAATTCCATCCCGGATTCCAGTGTGGATGGAAGGGAGCCAAGCACTTGGGCCATCTTCCACTGCTTTCCCATTAGCAGGAAGCTGGATTGGAAGCAGAGCCACTCAGATGTGGACTGACATTCCGTAGACGAGGCATCACAGGCAGTGGTTTAACATGCTGCACCATAGTGCTGGCTCCAGGAACACAACAGCATAACCTCCAGGCTAAAACCCTCCCTGAATTATTTTCTTAATTCTTCTACTTTATTGTTTATTTTAAAATCCTGCTGTGTAAAAAATTTTGCCAAATGCCTTTTAGACGAGATCTAGCGTGTTCAGGATGGTATGGCCGTAGACCAAATGCCTGTCAAGTTTCAGTTGAAACTGTTCTGTGGTTTTTCCCCCCTCCATTTTGTTATGGTAAAATGTGATATTCAACCTTTTTTTGTAATGGGAAACCATCTGCATGTGGAGAGGGTGGTGTGGTGAATCAGATTTTGTTATGGTGTATCATCCTTTCAAGATACTTCATATTTAATTTGCCAATATTTGAGAACTGTGCATATGTATTCATAAGGGATATTAGTGTGTAGTTTACTTTTAGTAGTGTTGGCTGGTCTCTTTATAATCTTAATTTCAGAAAATTTCTGTAAAATGAGTGGATTGCACATTTTTCACAGTACAGATTTAGAAGTAGAGGGGTTTCTCCCTCTCCTCACTCCCACCCTATTCTCCATTATTTTTTTCCCAAAATATTACAATAGCATATTCAGTCACTTCAAAGAAACAAACTGTAAACAAAACAATGGAAAGCAAAGCAACAAGTTTAACTTTCTGTTATACAAATGGTATCATGACATACATTTGCTGAAACTTGAGAAACTCAATCTGTTTTTGGTTTAATGTCTTGCTCTTCTTTCTTGGCATACCAGCTTTGTGGCTTCAAAAATGCAATCTATTCCTTGAATTTAATGTTGCATACTTGTTTAATACTAATAGTTAATATAAAACAGTTTTTAGATGAATTCATCCTAAGCTTGTAAATCTGTTTGAATGTGTGTATTATAGATTCAAAGTCTCTGATTTATTTCCTCCACTTAAACTCAGCTACACATTGCAAGAAAAACCTGAAGCTATTTGTAAAAATGAGTTACAGGTTCTTCTATAGAACCCTACAACAAGATAATTTTCCTTGTGGGTGTATGGATAAGGTACAGTCTTTCCCACTGTCATCATCATGACAAGTTTTGCTGAGGGTCAACAGCCGTGAGAAGGGAATGGTGATTGTTACCTCACATTTTGCAAAGGAGCCATTTGAAATGAGACTGCTGAAGGAGAGCAGAGTCACAGCAACACGTGGACAGCTCTCTGCTTCATTATGTCCTTTTGGAAACACAGGAAGGATACCCAGATCAGAGACCTCTGGGATTTATGGCACTTGAGGGGACATCCGTATCTTACATCCTTATAGACACTTTTCCCATTTTCCAGTTTCTAAATAGACTTACATGACTCAACAGTGACAGAGATACAGGACTTTAGGATAAAAATTTTAACTTTGCTCAAGAAATGATAAACTGTAGCATATCTTGATGTCTAAGAATAAATTTCCTATTATTTTATACTTGAATTTAAAAATTATGTTTATTGGAAAGGCAGATTTACAGAGAGAGAGAAGGAGAGACAGAAAGATCTCCCATCCATTGGTTCACTCCCCAAATAGCCACAATGGCCAGAGCTGAGCTGATTTAAAGCCAGGAACTTCTTCCAGGTCTGCAGCATGGGTGCAGGGTCACAAGGCTTTGGGCTGTCTTGTTCTGCCTTCCCAGGCCACAAGCAGGGATCTGGATGAGAAGTGGAGCAGCTAGGACATGAACCAGCATCCAGTGTTTGCAAGGCAAAGATTTAGCCACGAGGCTATTGTGCCAGGCCCCAGAGTAAGCGTTTTTTAAAAAAACCTTCAGTTAAACCTTATAGAATACATATCAAAGACAAAATCTTTTATATAAACTATTAGTGAAAATCCCATGCCTTCCTATACATGTGGGGCTTTCAATGCATATTTAACTATGAACAAGGCCCTGATTAAGATGCAGAAGCATGGGTTGTGAAACTAATGGAAACACTTTTTGTCTTGTCTTGCTTTTATATTATCTTCATCAAAATTCCAATTAACAACATGAGAATGCAGCATCAATTTGCGTTTGAGTACCTTTGGTTTAAGGGGTTTGGGAGAATATTTTTAACATGAAATTGAAGTAGGATTGCTTGAATAGTAATTTCAGGTAAAGTTTAAAAAGCCTACTTCCTCAACAAATCTGAACTTTATTTCCCCACATTCAGGCATTTACAAACTAACCAGAAATTGATGTTCTTTTTTGTCTTAAGCTTGTAGCTCTTAATTCACTTGATTACTTCATTGTGCTAATGAGATCAAGGTCAAAAGTTTTTGTCCCTCTAAGAAATAGCTATGCCTGAAGGAAATTTGGTTTAGAGACTTCAAAATACAATGCAATTTTCAGCCTGATACTTGCAACTAAGGCAATGTAAACTCATCACCTTGGCATATAACAAAAGTCTGCATTAATTTACATTCACATTAACAATCCAGTGGCAAGCATGGGACTTCTACACACACACTTACAACCTTCCACATGCCCTTTAATTGCCTTTAAGCCAACATCTATGATTGAACTTTGCTGGACAAAGTGAATGAATGAATCAGAGAAGAAGGAAGAACGAACGAAAGCAGAAATGATGAATCTACATTTTTCTCCTAGGATAATTCAGTGATAATGCAAGCAGCAGATATACTTAAGATGTTCATTTTTATACCACCTAAAGAAAATTAAACTCAAATTCCTACAGTAACCAACTTAGTTTTCTTTCTCAACTAAAACTTCTTGAAGTGCCTTCAATTTCCCACTTGTTTGCTTTTCAACCTTTCGTTTTGTTTTACTTCCATAACTGAATCACAATATTTCAAAGATTGACAATGACCTTCAAATTATTAAATGCATACTTCAGTGTTAACTTTAAACACTGTACATCCAGAGCTTTTTTTGGTTATTTATTTCTTCTAAAATCACACCCCTTTCCTATTCACCCACATACATATCTGCCCGTTTCTTGGTCTACCGCAAATGTGCATATGCCAATAATCAACTACTGAAGGTTGATATTTCTGCATCCTCAATTCTAGGCTAATTCTTTCCCACACATTCTCCTGTTGGGTAATCTTAAGTAAAACCATCTCCTGATAGGTTTTATAATTTAAAATAGTAATCACTTCTGAATTTTATAATACTCCTGTGAGCTCCAGCCCGTTACTCAAAATGTACACACAGATGTCTCAAAAGCTACCCCTGAGAATTGAGACAGCACTGTTCTAGCAAACTACCAAGAAGAGTGTTACTTCGTAAGTCATTCCATTGTGTTCTTCAGGAAATATTTGAATATCAGCTGAGAGGCAGCAGTCTTGTCACCTGAGAAAGGTTTACTTCCCCTAACTGACTTTACATGACATGCCTCTGTGTCCAGCAATCCTAAATTATTGCTTCACGTATATTGCCCAGTTTAGATTGCTTCTCTACCTTGAAAACCCAACCTTAAACTTCTGGATTCCAGATCCCAAATGTTAATAAACACCTTACTTCTCAATTCCCGAGTTTGAGTTCTTTAGGCTCAGGGTAGCATGTTTTAACACCCCAAGCCTCACTGCATCAACATGTTCCTGTGGTAGCCTGGGTAATTCTACAACTCCAGCTTTGCTTTACCTGTATGCATTTTACAAACTTCCACATACACGTGTCCATCTTGCAGAGTTGTCTAACATCATAAATTCATTTGGTTTTAAACCAAAAGCTCATAGTTCCCTCTCATAGATTTGATATTTTGTTTGACCTCTCCTGTAAATATTAACTGGATAATAAATAAAGCAGATGGTTCAGACAATTTACAGTGGCTCATGCTCCTCACTTTAGTGTGGTCCCTGGGGATGTCAGCTGGGAGTCATGTACCTTAGGGAGGCACTGAGCACATATAATCTCTGCAGGATGCTCATGAACAATTTAAAGTACATCTGTTTTATTATTGTTACATCACAACTTTGATTTTAAAAATGTTTTTCCCAGCATGGGTAATAGGACATATGCCTCTTCTCCATACTTACATTGCCCATACTTATTAAGCTATTAATCCCACTGGTACTCCTATTGGAAGAAATTGTCATTTTCTCCTGTCAAACTGTGTCTAATACCAAAAACTAGTGCCTTATTCTGGATCTGATAGACCTTTTTAATCTTTTGGAAGAAAAGTATAAACACCTCAGGATTCCCTGTGCAGCACACAGTGCACAGTTTCTTTCATGTATGCATTTTGTGTGCATGTGTCATGCCCTTTCCCAGGAACTGAGGAAGCATTAGTGAACTCAAAAGAAAGCATCCCTGCTTTTGACAGAGCAGACAACTCACTGTGTGTGTGGAGGTACGGGGCCATCAAATAAGGAAAGGCAGACAAGAAATAAATACTGGCAAGGACGTGGAGAGAGAGCAGTGGAATTTGCTGAATAGTGTTTGTAAGAATGCAAATTTGTATAGATGTTATAGAAAATGTTATTTATGGTCCTCAAACCTTAAATAGAACTGAGAAATTATCTGGTTATCCCATTACTTCCTATAAATTCAAAAGAAGTAAAATCAGAGTGTCATGGTTCTGTTACCATGACTCAGTAGCTTAAGCCTCCACCTCCCATTTGGCACCATTTTGAGTCCTATCTGTTCCACTTCATTTTTGTTTAAGATTTAAATATTTTTATTTTATCAAAAAGTAAGATTTATAGAGAAAGAAAGAGAGAAAGATCTTCTGTTCATTGATTCATTAACGAAGTGAAGACAACAGCCAGAGCTGAGCTGATCCAAAGCAGAGTCAGGACCTTCTTCCAGGTCTTCCACACAGGTCAGGATCCTAAGGCTTTGTTCCATCCTCTGCTGCTTTCCCAGGCCACAAGGTGGGAGTTGGATGGGAAGTGGAGCAGTCAGGATAGGAACTGGCACACATATGGGGTCCTGGAGCGAGCAAGGTAAAAACTTTAGCTCCTAGGCCCTGTCTGTTCCACTCTCAGGCCAGATCTCTGCTTTTGGGACTTGGGAAGTCATGGAGGATGCCCACGTGTTTGGGTCCCTGCACCCAAGTAGGAGATCTGGAAGAACTCCAGTCTCCTGGCTTCAGGTTAGCCCAACTTGGCTGTTGCAGCCATTTGAGGAGTGAACCAGCAGATGGAAGATCTCTCTCTTTGTCTCTCTGCCCTTTTCTTCTCTTTGTAAATCTTTCAAAAAGTTCAAACAGATATGTGTATTCCCATGTTTATTGCCATACTAATCACAATGGCCAACTTATACCATCAAACCAATCTTCCCATTGGTTGGTGAATGGTTAAAGAAACTGTGGCATATATGGACAATGCAGTCATAATGAAAGAAGGAAATCATTTTCAATAACTTGGCTGAAGCTGGAGAATACCGTTAAGTAACCAAGGCACAGAGAAACAAACACTAAATGCTCTCACCTGCATGTACAAGCCGAGATAAGTGATCTCATGGAAGTAGAGAGGCTACTGATGGCAGAGATCGGGAGAGGTGGAGAGGGTGCATCACTGATATGGGATGCAGTTGGACAAGAGGAATCTTCTACTGTTCCACAGTACAGTAGAGGCACACTAGTTGGCAATTAGTACGTCAAAGTACTGTATCATTCAGAGAGAATTTCAATGTTGTTGCCCACATGAATAGTTCATAAACATTTGAGGTAAACAGCTAATTACCTAGATGTCATCCTAATTGTGTAAATGCATAGAAATATCATAATGTGACTCATATTCAATTAAACAATAAAACAAATGAACTTATGCTGCAAAAGAACCATGATAGATGGTGTGTCTATTTACATGCACATATTGCTAGATGAATAGAATACATAGCATACTATGGCAAAAAGATAAAGCAGAGAAAAGCATGTGTGGGAGAGGCCGTTCCTTAAAAATATATGTGGGATAAGCAACAACTTAATTTTTTTTAGATGGTAACTTTCATCTGTCCTGAGATGATATTTTCAAATTGTACCAATTCAGAGTATTTCTGCAACAGCAGCCTGTTTTTCTTGAGCTGTTTTCTAATTATTAGAGAAAAGCAACACTTTCATGGCTCGTATCTGTGACAGCAACTTTTGGCAAAAGTTATTTTTCAAAGATGACAGCCTGGGAAGTATCTAGTGTTCAGTAGTTCACCTGAAGTATTTGCAAAATGCTGCTTTTATTTTTCTTTTCCTTTTTAATCTCTGTCTTTCTCCATTAGGCTAATCAATCCCACTTTAAGGCTTTGGAAACCCTGTAGCAATATATTGAAAACAAAGTCAGATCCTCGTTTCCATGAAAGAAGAAAGCTGAATGAGACAAAATTCCACTTGTTCCTGTCCACAATTCAAGTAACTGTCTTGCTGTGGAGATGTTTCAATGAGCCAGAACCAACACTCAGGAAACCAAACCAAACCAAACAAACACATACTTCCACCCCATCAAGTCCAAAATTCTCATGGAAATGAATGTGAATTATGGAAACAGAAAAATAATTGGTTCAGGACTTGTCAGCCACTTCTGGTGATCACAAAACACAGCTTAGGTGAAACAACAAGAGCAGGATGGGCTGGCCTTTGTCAAAGGACATTGATCAAACCAGTCTTCTGTTCAGTCCGTTCTCAGATCAGGGGAACATGAGTGAGTGGAGAGGTGGTGGGAGTGAAGAATACGTGTTTGGCTACTGAGTTTGTCTGATAAGTGATCTGTAAATGAAAGATAGCTTTAGTACAAAGTTTTGCCTTTTAATTGGATGCACTAAGATCAATGTGCATTGCCAGTGAGCTATGCTTTACAGATTGGATGTGTGATGTGACCAGGATTCTCTCAAGAAAGCTTTAAAAATTCATCAATTGACGCAATGAGGGTATATGCGTGTAAAACTAGTCTAAATAATACATAGCGAGGCAGTTGTGTCATGGCAGATTAAAGTGTTGGCTTGCAAGACCCACATCACATGCCAGACTGCTAAATTTGACCCTAAATGGGCTGCTTCCAGCAGAGAGACCTGCAAAGCACCGGTAAAGACAATGGACAATGGTCCAAATGAATGGGTCCATTCCATCCACAGGAGAGACCCAACTGGATTTCCAGGTTCCTGGCTTCAGCCATTTGGGAAAAGAAGCAGTAGTGGAAAATCTTTTGTTCTCTTTCCCTCTCTGTCACTCATCTTTCAAATACAGTAAAATTTTAGTTAAAAATTATTAAAGAAGTCAAGCCATTCCCAGTCTACCTTGATGAATATGTATCATTTATGGCTAGGGATAGCCTGGGGCTAAAGTCTTTCCCTGCATGTGCCAGAATCCCATATGGGTGCTGATTCATGTCCTGGCTGCCCCACTTCCCATCCAGCTCCTTGCCTGTGGCCTGGAAAAGCAGTCAAGGATGATTCAAATCCTTGGGGCCCTGCACCTGGGTGGAAGACCCAGAACAGGCTCCTGGCTCCTAGTTTTGGATTGGCTCAGCTCTGGCCATTGTGTCCCCTTGGGGAGTGAACCAGCAGACAGTAGATTGTTTTGTCTCTCTTCTTTGTAGAATCTGATTTACCAACAAAAATAAATCTCAAAGAACATCGGTTCAGCTAATAACAAGATCCAAAGTATTTAAAATGGAATGACAATGTAGAAGTTTGCCACATCTTTAAAATTTTAAATATATAGTGAGTGGAGTATGACTATGTGTTTTTAAAATTCTTTCCTGCTTAAAGTAACTGCAAATAAGGTGTTGTGCTTCCCATCAGGTGGTAATTTCCCCAAAGGTATTCAAAATCCAGTACCAGGTCGAGCTAAAGCCAAGAACCACAGATGCCATTATGGTTTTTCCACTTGGAAAATCTTCTGTTGCTTTTACAGGCATGTTAGCAGGGAGCAGACTTGGAAACGAACACCTGGGACTTGATCTGCTATCTACCAGGGCATGCTGGCACTGTAAGTAACATCTTAACCAGCGGCACTGCAACACCAGGCTCCTCCTTTGTAAATTAAAACTATTGTAAATTTGAGCAATAAATAATTCTCATTTTCAGATGAAATTCTGGAGTTAGTAGGATGAATGTTGTGGCACAGCAGGGCAAGGCCACATCCCATATTAGAACTCAAACTGACACTCCAACTGGTGTCCTCTGATCCAGTTTCCTGCTAAATACATCTTGAGAGGCAGCGGATGATGCCTTAGGTAAATGTGTTCTGCTATCCACTTGAGATAACAAGTTGGAGATCAAGGCTCCTGGCTTTTTCCTGGCCAAGCCTCAGCTCTTATAGGTATTTGTGGAATGAGTCATCAAGAGTTTTCTCTATCTTTCTGTCATTCAAAGAGATAAATATAAAAAATAAAAATTAACAAAAATGTGGACTTACTCATTAAAGGATCTATATCAAGATCTGTAGAACCAGGGGCCCGGTACAAGGGCTCAGTGGCTAAATCCTTGCCTTGCATGTGCCGGAATCCCCTGCGGGAGCCAGATCATGTCCCAGCTGTTGCATTTCCTATCCAGCTCCCTGCTTGTGGCCTGGGGAAGCAGTCAAAGATGGCCCAAAACCTTGAAACCCTGTACCCACATGGGAGACCCGGAGGAAGCTCCCGACTCCTGGCTTTGGATCTGCTCAGTTCTGGCCATTGCAACCACTTGAAGAGTGAAATCAGTGGATAGATCTTTGTCTCTCCTCTCTGTAAACGTGCCTTTAAAATAAAAATAAATCTTAAAAAATGATTTCTAAACCAGAACGCAAATAGGAGAATCTGTCGAGAACAGCAGGTAATATGGTTAGACTCTGATAAAATAGGGATTACTTTAGTAAGCTGTGAAGTACTATAAATTTTAAGGTGGCCAAGGATCAACTAGTGGGAAAAAGTAAAAATGACAGAATTGAGACTCTGAGCCAGCTAATGATTTGCCAGCAGAAAGAATATTTAATATCACTTATAATTATTATTCCATGTCCTTAAAGTTTGACTTCACTCTCCTTTAAAAAACAAACATTCCTTCGAGTCTCCACTCTCTGGTGTCTATTTTTACTGAATCATTCATGAAGTCACTGAAAAGAATCTAAACAAATGTGATCCAAGTGTCACTAATTCTTTGGATTGCATACACAGGAGACTATCTTGAACCTCGCATAAAAGATGCTTCTCTTTCAAAATTAGGACTTTGGAAAAATTGGAGGTGGTATCTGTATGACCTATAGGCCAGGGGCTGAGATCCTGAATCCCAAAACAGCCAAGAGAAAAGTTGCTACTAAGAAATAAATACTTACTCAGTTTAAATTAAACCTTTGTTAGCAAGAAATTACTAATTTGGAAAAATCAATCTCACACACACATCCACATCAAGAGAAAGCATGAATCCAAAAAGGGGGCAGTGGGAGTTGAGGAACCTTCTCACTTTATTTCCAGAATATTATTTCTAGTCAAGCCAGTGACACTCAAAGAGTAAATCTGTCTATGTCACTTTCAGTGACAGTAAATGTTGAGCAGCCAACTTAAAACAGGTATTGAGGTGGAGAGCTTTGTGGCTCAATAGGCTAATCCTCCACTTTCAATTGCCAATACCCCATATAACCACCGATTCATGTTTCAGCTACTCTACTTAACAAACAGCTCCCTGCTTGTAACCTGGGAAAGCAGTCAAGAATGGCCCAAAGCCTTGGGACCCTGCAGCCACATTGGAGATCCGGAAGCAGCTCTTGGCTCTTGGCTTTGGATTTGCTCAGTTCCGGCCATCATGGCCATGTGGGGAGTGAACCAGCAAATGGAAGATCTTTCTCTGTCTTTCCATCTCTCTGTAGATTTGCCTTTGCAATATAAATAAACCTTTTAACAAAAGGAATTTTTGTGATAAAACTATCTGTGGCTTTTAACTTTTTTTCTTAAAACAAAATAATCTTTTGATTGAATTTTGTACAAATTTTTGAAGCATCCCAATATTTTATATCAGAGAATTCTGGAGGAGTTAGCATGACCCAGGCAGAGGGAGTAAAGGCTCAATCTATCATAAAAGTAGTCACAAACAGCTGTACTGGGAGTTTCAACTCATTAGCTCTGTCTGAATGCCCTTTGGTTGGACCTCAGATAAAGACCTCCATTTTATACCTAACATTCCTTACATTTTTTTTTTTTACTAAATATTTGCCTATGCAATTAATGCTATTATTTGTAAGAACATTTTCCTCACCATCAAAGTAAATTACACATGTTTTTCAATAACCGAGCTCTCCACATGGTAAGAGACTCTACACAGCTTAGTTTGCTTCCCCCAGCATCCACCAGTAGTCAGCTACCTCCACACAGAGGTTCCCAGGTTTGCCATCCTAAATTCTGCTCATCTTCTCTCCTGCTCTGAACAAAGCCGACACATATCAGCATATTAAATTTGCCAGAATCAACCAGAAATTGTAGACACTGATTTACTTTCAAGTCTTCATGCATTTCTATCTGCTTTTGGTCGTTACTGCAGTGATTTCCCATGTAGACACTGTACAGCTGTCTCTATCTCTTGCCTTACAATTAGCTTCATGGGAACCAGGTACTCTTGCCATAACTCATTTCTATGGGCTTTGTCCCAAGACTGCCTTCCTTATAAAAATAGGCAGGTGAGTATTTATTTTTATTTATTTATTTTTATTTATTTATTTATTTATTTGATAGTAATCAGAACTCTCTTCCTGTCTAAAGTAGCCAGTCTCATTGAAGGCCTTAAAAGAAATGTGGTAAGTTGTTTTTATATCCATGATAATCTACCACATTAGGACTTTAGATATTTTATCAAACTGTCCCATATTACAAAGAAAAGCCTAGAATAGTGGCATCTCATCTTTGTGGAGACCAGTGTCAAAACATCTCCTTGTGCAGTGTATTTTATTCTGGATTATTTTTAAAGTACATGCAAAATTCTACTCTATTCACTATATTGGTGTGCCTTTCCTGGAAGGGAAACATGTATTAGACCTATTCATTTGAAAAAACATAGGCTGTCTACCATATATATGGCAATTAGTGCGTTGTTTTGTTTACTCATTTCATGTGTTTTCTTTTCCAGCCACAAATGTGTATGCTAATTTAAGAAAAAGGATCTCTACGTTCCCAGATTTGTGTGGTAAAACACAAAAGCAATGTTCTTTCGCTAGAACTGCTATTGTTTTCTTCATTCTCTTTGCAAAAGTAACATTTTTTTTCTTTATTCTTACTCAACATCAAAGTGCATATCACAGTCTCTGAAGTGTGACCAATCTCCATTTTCCCAAGGAGAATATTACATTTTACCTAAGAAAAAAATGAAAAGTGCTTCTGGTAAAGATCATAATGTCATGTTGTCTTTTCTGTTTCACTACTCTTTTTAACTTGTTCTAGGCTTCATTCTTTCTCTCAAATTTCCAGATACATGAAACTCCCAGTTGGTGCACACCAGACAACAAAATATTCTTATATATATTTAAAACATTATTTTCAAAGCACTATCTCATTTCAGGAAATATATCTAAAACTTTATTTTAGACTTTATGTCAATACATAGGTTTTAAGTAGATTATAACTACTATTAATGTAATATATGAATAAATTCCTCTGTCATATTTTTAAAATGCTTTCCAATAAATATTTTGAGGTTGTTTAACATGAATATAAACATTGGGGAAAGAAGAATATAAATGTACTTACAGAAGGATAATTTTTAAAAACTTCAAGTAGGATTAGTGTAACTTATAAAGTAATATTTGCTTTAGAAAAACCATAATGTTATGTCATTTGTCATGGCATTTTTCTTTGTTAAGGAGAAAAATGTCATGAGATTTACAAATATTCTGAACTGGTACCATAAGTCATAAGCTATATGTTTAGATGGATGGATGGATGAAATAGACAGTCGGACAACCTGACCAGGCACATGCCTTCGTGCATCTGAAAACAGACCATTTATTATTTCCATTGCATAGTAGCAGGGTGTAGCATGGCAATCTGAAATCATCCTGCATGCGCAGTGGTGTTGAACCACGGGAGCTTGGAAAGGGCAGCGGGTTAGTGCACATCCTTTCCCTGGAAAGAGTAACATCCTTGCTCCTGAGAAGAAACAAATCTCTGTAAAGCACAAGGCATCTATTCTCCCTCTGTCTTTAGGAGCTGCATGGTTGGTGTTGCAAAGAGAAACTTGAGAATCTCTCTGCAATTATGATCTAGCTCCCACGTCTAGGACATGTTTGCCATTCAGTTACCCCACTAAGCAAGTTTCGTTAGTTTTTTGCTCAGAAAACCCAGAATACACAGCAACACGAAAATGCTCTAGTGGAATTATCTACTAACAATAATTTTAACAAGTATTTTCACTTTAAAATACTGTGTAGCTGAACGTAGTGTTCAATTTTTTAGGAAATGGTATTCGTTCATTAAAGAACTTATTAAACTGTCACTAAAAATTTCGTTTTAATGCTGGTATTCATAAACAGAAGAATGCCTAAGAATAGTTAAATTACTTGACAACAACATATTTTGCCTTTAATTCCAAGTTTGTGTGTGTGCGTGTGTGTGTGTACTCAGGGAAATTTTTGTAGAGAAATGAGTGAGCTAAAGGTTAGTTTAGTAGAGAAACTTAAAATCTTACACATATACAACATTGCACATGGAAAATAAAGACATTATATTGCTCAGTTTGAGATGCTTCACAATTGTTGATGGAACAAAACAAACACAGGCTCTCCGGGGACCCCTGGTGCTGTGTCAGTGAGGATAATGGGGCTCCGGGCCGCCACAATTTATTCCAACTACACTGTGTGAAAGTCAGGCTTCCCTCATTTGAGTACTTACTTTTATCTCCCACAGAGAGGACAGCATTGCAACTGTTCCAATTACTTAAACCTTGCCTCAGAACATATTTGAAGTTCTGTATTGTGTTTGATAACTTTGTTACACTTTGAACCCTGGTGTAAGGATGCCAGATGTCAGAACCAAAGGAACAGGACCGTTCAATCATGGTTGAAAATGATAAGCATACAAATTTATTATTTCTGAGAAATACATGCTTTTTTCCTCATGTGCAAGTAATTTCTTTTCTTTGATCTTTTAGAAGATTTTCTTAGTAAGTTTCATGGCCCCTCTCATTTGTCTGCTCCAGTTATCTTTACTAGTTTATAGGTTACTTAGCAACAAAATTGGAAATGCCATAGCGTTTTTTAAAGATTAATTTCTATTGGAAAGTCAGATATACAGAGGAGGAAAGAGAGGAAGATCTTCCGTCCACTGATTCACTCCCCAAGTGACCACAACGGCCAGAGTTGAGCCGATCTAAAGCCAGGAGCCTAGAGCCTCTTCCGGGTCTCCCTCATGGGGGCAGGTTCCCAAGGCTTTGGGCTATTCTCGACTGCTTTCCCAGGCAACAAATATGGAGACATATGGAAAGTGCGACCGCTGGGACTAGAACTGGTGCCCATATGGGATCTCGGCGTGTGTAAGGTGAGGTCTTTAGCTACTAGGTTACTGTACTGGGCCCTGCCATAGCTTGTTACATAGGGCCTGATACAGGTGGCTCTCAATAAATATTTGAATTAATGAGTTCAATTTTGCTTCTGCCATACATATTTTTTCTGACAATTGGTTATCTAAGAGAACATGCCTTTAAAAATAAAAAGTAGATGAAGAGCTAGTTAACCCGAGTCACAGCAAATTATTGCATATTATAGCCATTGACTTTTTAGATTTGGTGTCAATAAAAACTGTTGACATTTTGATAAAATACAAAATGGAATCCTAGATTAAATGGCTGATGTTTTAAAATAAATCTAGGAAATTGATGGCCACTATCATGCTTTGTTCATTATCATTAATATCTTATTTTCTTAAACATAGCAATGATTCTTATAGATATTGAAGCTATATAGAACATTAAGGCTTTTAGTCTCATGTTATTTGTACAATATTGTTCTTTAAAGAAGGTTTAGGTGTTGCTATGATGATGGCATCCCATATGGAAGCCAATTCAAATCTCAGCTACTCCATTTCCATTACAGCTTCCTGCTAATGGCCTGGGGAAGCAAGATGACACAAGCAACTGTGGCCCGGCCATCGATGTAGGAGAAATGGATAGAGCTCCTGGCTTCAAGCTGGCCCTGCTCTAGCCACTGCAGCCACTTTGGGAGTAAACTAGCAGATGGAAGATATTTTGCTTTGTCTTCCTCTGTAACCTCCTAGCAAATAAAATCTTCTAAAAAACTTTTGAGAGTCTGGCACTGCAGTCTAGCAGCTATACAGAGAGGAAGAGAGAAAGAGAAGAGAAAGAAATAAGCTTTTGAAAGCCATATATAACTTTTTACAATTACATATTTTCTACATATTATGAAAAAATGTACCAAACTTGTTTAATTCTTTCTATGACTTTTTTTGAAGTTTGTAGAATTTTTTTGAAGTTGAAAACAGTAAAGTCTTCAATTTAATAAGTCCCACAGTGTATGAGCTATTACTCCAATACAATACAGGCTGACTGTATGAAACTATTCTTAAAATAATAGATTAAGATAAACTGATAGTACATCAAAAATTATTTAGGAAGTAAGCAAAGTTTATATTTAACACTTAATATCTTCATAAATAAGGCAGAATATTTTCCTTTTATGAGGAAATATTTCATGTATATGTATAGGGGATTTTTGCAGTATGGACTTCGAGTATCTAAGTATTACTGCAAGTCCTTTGCAAGAGCTCTTCAAGTTCAAATGTATTTTCTTGGTAACAGTAGGGTTTATATTCCCTTGTCTGTACCTGTCCATTGGTAGTGAAGCAGCAAAACAGTGGTGGTAACAAGCTTGCCCTGAGCACTTAAAACTAAACCCCTACAATGAGAATGAGAAAGTAGGACCCAGTCTCTTTGCTCCCTTAGCACATCATGCCCCTGTCTGTCCTTTAACAGAAGGAATTCATTGACTTAAACGAGTAATCTAGCTGGCCTTTAAGGTTTCAATCACTGAGTCATTTGCTTCTCCAAAAGCTAAGAAGCTTTATGGTGGGTATTGAATGGAGGAGTTTGTGTAGGAGAATTCGAAGTCTGGACAGAATGTTACAGCCACCTTCAAGTAACCCTCTTCTCCCCCTGCTCCCCAGACAAACTGGAGGCCACCTGGTAATCATAAATTCCCTACAGAGCACAGCATCACTGACCAATCAAAGACACACCATAAGTACTACAGACCATGCAGGAACTTGAACGTAAATTGATCACCTACCTCTCAGCATCAATTTCAATCTAGGAGACCCTTCCCCTCCAAGTCCTCTGGGAGCTTGGGGAGTTAACAGCTGCCTGGCTCCTTGCTCTTGCAATTTGCAGTAAATACATGTTTCTTCCATTAGCCTCATGTCAGTGATTGACTTTCTGCATGTCAGTCAAGCAGCCCCAGTTTGGAGTAATTCTGTACATTGTTTAAGACACAAAGCGTATTTCTTATGTTCTTGTTGGCTTTAATATGTATTTTTCTACCCGAGTTTTGTGCCTATTGCCTATCAAATTGTGCAGAAGTGCAATTTCCAGTAAGAGTGCTGGCCTAGCACTTTCAGATGATGACCCATGCCTGCAGAACAGATAAAGCTAAATTTCACAATATACTTCAGGTGAAGTTAGCCCAAGAACCTCCCTTCTAAAACCTTTGTTGCTAAAACACAGCTTAAATGGGTTTTTGACACTGGCTCCTTGTCATTAGTATTTTCCTTCTTCTGTGGAACTGGATCAGCAACCAGGTCAAGCTCACCCTGGCAAGGAAGGACAAATGGAACATGATGGGTCAGCTGTAATTTTGGACATGGATCATGATTGCAAGCAGGACGTACCAATCTTAAGACAGAGCTAAGTGTGTCAGCCCTAAACCAAAAGATTTAAAACTGAGACATTATAAAGCAAGGGTTCTTAATTGTGTTTGGTTGAAAATAACGGTCATGAGAAATTGCTAGAACTATTCACTCTGGAGAGGGTCTGTGTTTTGAAACAAAAGTACTAACTAGATACCACACTTAATATTCTAACTCCTAATGCTGGAACCCACATACAGCATGCAGTGAGGGGCGAGGGGCGAAAGAAGCTCTTTGATATCTTTTTGCTTGAGAAGAATTGAGTAGGATTAATAATTCAAAATTTCTGTAAAATTACGCATTATAGATTTAGGACTTGAAGATTGCCAACCAAAGCTGGCTGAAGGTGTGAAAATAGGAAATGCTTAAGACAGAGTAGTTCATTTTAGACAGCTCACCACAAGCACAGAGTTCATTGTGTACTGCTGCTTCTACAACAAAAGGGAGATTCCTGGCCCACTTGTGGCAATGTGGGAGATTCTAAGGTGTATTATTAACTAGCTAAACTGTTGCTCTAAAACTGCACTACCTTTTAATCTAGCCACCTTGTCCTCAGACTCCTGTAGTGAGTGTCTAGATGACTGATTATAGATTATTGAATTCAATTATTGAATTGCATTCTAGTGTTAGGAACCAGACACAGAACACAGAGAGAAATGAGCTTGGGATTCACAGCCAAATTGAATTTATTTCCCAACAGCAACATAAATCCACATCGGTTGGCCGACATATGGCAGGGGCCCACTCCTTCAGCAGGCTGGGTTCTTTACAGTTTAGGGTCTTGGGAGTGGTCTTAAAGGTGGGAGAATTCTAAGAAAATAGAGGACTGGGTGGGACTGAACCAGATGTTTCTAGGCATTGATGAGTGGGGATCTAACCTGCTTTTCCTGGGACTTGGTAGGTCTTGCTTTCTGGGGACAAGCAAATGTAGCGGCTGGTGTGGGGCAAGTTGAATTGGTCTTTTGAAATACAATGTAAGAGTTCCTGGTGGGAGATTGTCCATTTACTATCCTAAGAGTATAAGGCACAAACCTGTGTTCTCGCTCCCTTCTAAATGAAAGCTGTTGAAATGACAGATCTGAAACATTCATGGCAAACACACCCATAATGTAAAAGCACGACTGAGTTTTGTTTGTTGCCATTAGCCTAAGATGTCCTTATCTGCTCTTGAGCAAAAGGAATTTAGCGATTTAAGGGAGTGTTCAGCATGCTTTATAATGTTCTAATCACTAGACTCAAAAAGTCATTGGCTTCTCTGATAGATAAGGACCTTGATGACCAGCATTGTCCTGGGTTGGTTTGTATGGGGTAATTCCTGGGCTGGACGGAATAAAACTGCCACGTGCATATGATCTGCAGACCAACTGGAGACTATCTGGCCACTATACATTCTCTAAAGAGCTCAGCATCACCAACAATCAAAGAAACATCACAGGCTCCACAAAACAAGCAGGGACTTTGACATGAGCTGATCAAACACCTCTGAGCCTCAAACTTCACCATGTAAGAACATTTTCCCCTAACTCTTCTGGGAGACTGGGGAATTAAGCAACAGCTGCCCTTCTTATTCTGTGTTCTGTTTTATGATACAGTTTAACAGACACTGGGGTCTCTCCCCTGCATCCCCAAGTTCCCACTCTGCTGGCGGACATCGGTGTTTGTGCCAAAAGCCAGGTTTACTGAAGAATGTCACTGAAGGAACAGTGCATACTGTTAACTTCATTACATCTTGGCCCTTGAATGCATTATCTGTCAGTACTATCTGTATGCACAAAACATACCTGTAATTTTATGCTTTTGATATCTGGAATTGAAAGACAGCACAAGACAGAGAAATGAAAGCAATTCAGTAAGTTGAAAGTAGTTCAATGATCAACAACAGAGATCTCAGGAGGAGAGGAAGAGATTTTATTTCCATGTTAGAGAAAACAACTAAAAGGAAATCACTATTTAACCGAGACAATATTTTTTTCTATTTCAAACAAGAGCAAAAAGATTCTTAAATTCATTTAAATTGAATTGATAAAGTGAGGCAGCTGTAATGCTGAACCTCTCTTCCTCCCTTTCTCCATGGAGGCCCTCCCTGTAAGTCCTTTCGGTTTTTATCTGATATACATACTGTTTGAATCTGCATATAAATATATCTTTTTGCATCAGGATCTTAACCACCTGCAGACAAGACAGGTCAAAACAATCCAATGAAAGGCCCTGGGTATAGTATATAGCCTAACAACCTTCAAAACAGAAAACCAAGATGAATTCTATGCTAGTTTCCAGAATTAAGTTGCAGTTACATACAGTGCTAACTGCCTGAAAGCAAATTTTTATTAGCTGCCTTCATTATTCTCACTCCCCACTCCTTTGCAGTGTTTCCCTGGATCACTTCTCAAATCAGTGCCACTTGAAATCTATCTCAGGGGCAAAGACTATTTTTCATCACTGTATATTTTCATTCCTGAATACAGTTTCTGTGATATAATAAGTACTCAATAGATATGGAATTAATTCATTAGTTTGCAAAAGTAAGTTCTGCTTGAGGTTATCATTTTACTATACTCAGGCGGTCCTGGCAACATGCCTAGCATAAAGCAGACACCCAATTAATGTTTGTGGGATAAATAAGTACATAAAGTTGCCAGTGTTCTTTAAAAAACACCCCATCTGACTACTAATAAGGAATATATGAATACCAATTAAGGCAATGGTAGAAATTGAATAAAACCTAAACTTAATATATTATTACAAGAATCATTAATAACAAAGTTAAACTACTTGAGTACTCAGCAATCATTTATATTCATTGCTTGGACCGGGATTAAATTAAGGTGGATACCTTTTCCATCAAACCTTGTTAATCACCAATACATAGTTTCTATTGTACACAAAAATCATCACTTCATTTGCAAGCTCTACTAAGTGTGTAGCCTAAAATTATCAAACGCATAATACAGAGAGGGCAACAAAGGTATAGATTGGTGAGTCGGACACTTACTGAATGCCAACTAAGAGAAGTCATGTCCCTCGTGTGTAGTAACATCTGGCTGAGTTCTATAGCAGGGAATGTATTTTACATCATGATGATCCATATATAAATATGTAATGTTTCAACACATAGATATGCTTAGACTTAGCAACGGTCTTGGGACATAATATGTTTTTAATATTTTAACTCTTAAAAGAACTTCATTTTTATCTTATCCTGTTCATTTCACATTACCCATTACACACAATTTCACTGACCACTAACATTCTGAAAAACATTACGTCTGGGAGATAAAGGGATGAGCTAAAACAGACACCACATTTCTTCAAAGGTTGTAAGATAAACCCAAGTTAAGTAGCTTTGAAAAAAATCAATGTAAAAATGACCTTTCTATAATTATTGCAAATCAAAGGTACATGGAATCAAGAAGGTTCTATGCCAGGAAGACCTATATTGATGTGCTTGTAAAGAGACAAAAATGGTGGGGTGAATGTTGAAACTAGATTATGAAAATTTTTGTTCAAGGATAGATATGGAGAGTTATGTATGAAAGGTTCTCTAAGATTTGTTTCATAGGGAGAACAGAAAGAGAAAGGGGACCTGGTGTGCAATGGTTCAACAAGCTAATTCTCCAACTTGTGGTGCTAGCTTCCCACGTGGATGCCAGTTGATGTCTCAGCTGCTCCACTGTTGATCCAGCTTTCTGCTTATTGCCTCAGAAAGCAGTGGAGGATGGGCCAAGGCATTGGTACACTGTGACCACGTGGGAGACCCAGAAGAGGCTCGTAACTCCTGGCTTTAGACCAGCTCTGCCCTGGCTCTTGTGGATATCTATATTTCAACATATGCAGCTGTCTTTCAAATAAGAAAAAAAAAACCTAAGGAGAGGAAAAAGACGACAAGATTAGAGATCTCCCATTTCCTGGCTTAGTCTCGAAATATCCAAGAGCCACAGCATCCTATGTAGCTGGAAACGACTAAGCACTTGGGTCATCCTCTGCTGCTTTCCCAGGTGTCTTGCAGCACATTCCAATGGGACACCAGCATCAAAAATAGCAGCTTAATTCACTGCACCACAATGCCAGCTCCTAGACTGCAAGCCTTCATCCTCCCCAAATTCCTGTGTTGTTATCCTAATGCTCCATATGAAGACATTAGGAAGAAGCAGCACCTTTAGTAGCTGGTTTCATCCTGAGATGTAAGCATTCATGAAAGGAGTTGATGCTGTAAAAGAGAACCGGGAGCTCTCCTAATCCTCTTCCTGCAGGTGGGGATACACTGAGAAACCAGCTGTCTGACGGGAAGTGAAGCCCCCTAGCGCTCCACCTTGGACTTTCTGACCTTGGACCTTCAGCCTCCAAAACATTGAGAAGCCCATTTTTATTGTATCTAAGCCACTCAACCTGTGGCACATTGTCATGTGAACTCAAGACACTGGATGAGGGAGTGACAGACATCAGAAACCACTGTCAGATTCATGATTTGCCCAACGAGATAGATGACAGTGTTTGCTTCAGAAAAATACAAGAGGAACATATTTGGGCCACAAATGGTAAGGCATCCCTAATTTGTTATTACACATTTTGTCTTTAAAGTATTCATATGATAAACCCAAGAAAGCATTTACATATGGGGATATAGATTTTTGAATCAAGGATTTACGTCATTATCTGAATCACTTAGGTATGGGACAATTTAGGCAAAAAAAAGCACGAAAGTTGATAGAATCTGATTATTCCTTATTTGTCATTTTCACCATAGCTGGTATTATAAGGTAACTTTGGGGTTTGCAAATATGTATAGAAAATTGGTTAAGGTTCGAGGAGAATAATAACACTCATGTCATAGAAGGCTAAAAAGGCCAGTTCCTTCCTCCAACCTGAGGACATGGGAATTGCTAATGACTAAGGTGATAGTGGCTATAATGATGCAAAAGTGCATAATATCAAACCCTTCTGTTCATTACTCAATACTTAACAGATGTTCCTATTACAGAGAGGAAAATAAGGGAATAACAGGAGACAAGGAAATAATAGGGGATAAACAAAACCGCCAGCTCAAGGTCACAAATCTAATACATCTATGATACTTATAATGAGTAGATCTCAGTTTATAGCCTAAATGTTTTTCACTGCTCTATGTCACTGTTTTGGAGCACAGTCTGAAGCTTTGACAAGATCTTTGTACGTTCAACAAATTGAAATATTCTACCTTGCTAAGTCATATCCGTTTTGATAAGTAATTATTCTTTTACCTAAACATATATGCATGAGTTAAAATTATGCGTATAAACACCTTGATCAACAGGAAACCATAAAACATCTGGTTAGTAGTTCTGCTGATCCTTCCCACCTCTTCATCCATCAGTATTCACTACACACCTATACTTGTATCAAATACTGCACGTATGCCTTGCTGACCGTACACAAAGCAGGAGACATTGAGAACAAATTGAAGCTTCCTAGTCCTTGTCATGATTTCCAAAAATAAAAGTGTGTGAGTCCTTTATCTCATCTCAGATCTCTTTTATACTATATGACATAATGACCAGGACTTCAATGGCTTGGAAAACAAAGAAAGCTCAGCACATTGAAAACTAAGATTTTAATTAAAAACTTTAATACACCTATTTTAAGAATGTAGCATTAAAAATTAAGTTCTGAGCTTTAATACAGGGTGATCAGATTCAGATCTTGTAAGAGGTCTCATTTGCAGGCCAAATTGGATACTTTTCAGGAAGTATTTCTGTGACTTTTGAGAATAAAGTTTTATACTACAGGCAAAAGTTTAAAAAATAAAAAAAGACAGGAAAATCAATTAGATCAATCATTTATAAAACTAGCATGGATTATCATGGGGGGAGCGCTAAATTCAGGCATGTTTTCTCCTAAAAAAGAAAACAGATTCAATACATGCACGAAGACAGAAGTAATATGAAAACACAGGTATGGACCGGGTGTGGTACTTTCATTGACTAACGCCACAAGATGGAGGCGGCCGACTCAAGGGCAAGTAGTTGCTAATAATCTATATTTCAGCTGAGTGAAGCCAGTATGAAACTTCTTTCCTCCAGACTACGAAAGAATATATTTATATTATGTTAAGTCATTTAGCTTGAAGTAATTTATTACAACAGCCATAAAACACGAACACAGCTGTATTCCAAAGAACCTGCTGTAGTCAAAGCCACATGTGACCTCTTTTTGCTATTATCCAACAGTACGCTCCGGCTCTCCCAATTGAGATCATCTTTTTATCCTAAGGTTGCTGTGACAGGTAGCTTTATACGCCATTTTAACTTTGGCTATAGCCTCAGCTTTCCTATTCGACACTGATCTAGACATTTTGTGACAATATGACTTCAAGTCTACTATCAGTGAACATCCCGAGAGTGAGATTCTCAGTTTACCTCGGTGATCAAGATCCAATGGGTTAACAGGCCTTAAGAGTCTGTATGAGGTGCCCGGCATGATAGCATAGTGGTTAAGGTCCTTGCCTTGAACATGACAGGATCCCATATGGTCACTGGTTCTAATCCTGGCAGCTCCACTTCCCATCCAACTCTCTGCTTTTTGTCCTGGGAAAGTAGTCGAGGACGGCCCAAGGCCTTGAGACCCTGTACTCCCGTGAGAGACATGGAGGAAGTTCCTGGCTCCTGCCTTCAGATTGGCTCAGCTCTGGCCGTTGTGGCCGCTTGGGGAGTGGACCATCAGACAGAAGATCTTCCTCTCTGTCTCTCCTCTCTCTGTATCTGCCTTTCCAATAAAAAATAAATAAATCTTAAAAAAAAAGTCTGCATGAATGCTTTCAGAAGAACAAAAATGAGAAGGAAGATTTCCAAAGAAATAATTTCATCTGTGTGCGGCATTTTCAGTTTCCATCCAACACTCCCCGTTGTTGTTCTCAGAAATCTGGGCAGATTGGCCCGGCGGGGTGGCCTAGCGGCTAAAGTCCTCGTCTTGAAAGCCCCGGGATCCCATATGGGTGCCGGTTCTAATCCCAGCAGCCCCACTTCCCATCCAGCTCCCTGCTTGTGGCCTGGGAAAGCAGTCGAGGACGGCCCAAAGCTTTGGGACCCTGCACCCGCAAAGCTTTGGGACCCTGCACCCGCGTGGGAGACCTGGAAGAGGTTCCTAGTTCCCGGCATCGGATTGGCGTGCACTGGTCAGTTGTGGCTCACTTGGGGAGTGAAACATCGGATGGAGGATCTTCCTCTCTGTCTCTCCTCCTCTCTGTATATCCTGCTTTCCAATAACAATAAAATCTTTAAAAAAAAAAAAGAAATCTGGGCAGATTTCTGATTTGCTTATCCTACTTCCCCAGACGTATAAACTAAATTCCCACAATGAATATATGTTTACTACAATTTGCTTACTGTATGAAATTTGACATTTTGAGACCCTCATGGAAACTGCATTTGAAAAGACATCAATTTCAATACCTTTCACTAACATACACCTATTTTTTAAGTATTTTTTATGAACTTTGATATCATCTTGGTATTCTGCAGTAGGATACCATATTTTCTTGTTTTCACTTCCACTTCATCAACTTTTCTTTTGGTCCATTTAGTTTTCTGCTCTTTATTTCTTACCTCCTAATGATGGGAAGCCCCGCAGTAAGCATTTGGTTTGGAAATAAAGCAATGCATGCTCAAAGAGTTGTCCTGAGATGGGATACCCACTTTGGAGGCGGTGGATTAAACTGCAGTGCCACAATGTCAGCCCCTTCTTTATAAATAATACCTATTCTTCTCATTACTTGAGCCAGAATTCTGCAACCACATTTCACTTCTTCATTTATATTACACTCCTATTCAACATATTAACAAATAAGTAGACTACATTTGTAATTTATTTCACATGGGCCACTTTATCCTACACTACTCCAAAATATTCAATAACTGCATAAATTTCCCAAATGGTCTCATTGTCTAAGCTGTTGTATGTGTGTAACTCTCTCTCTCTCTCTCTCTCTCTCTCTCTCTCTCACACACACACACACACACACACACACACAATCTACTTTCAACAGACTAGATAACAAATCACACCACTCTTCTGTTCTGAATCTAACGGACGCTTCTTGACTCAGAACAAAGCCTGGAGTCCCTTCAATGGGTTAAAGGCCCGTTATGGGTCACATGTGCCTCTGGTTTCTGTCCTTGCCAGCCTTTTCTCAGTTATTCTACAGAACCACACAAGCCTTTCAGCATGTCCTTGAACAGACACGGAAAGCTCCTGCTTCCAGGATTTGGACTCTTGGACCCCTCTGTTGCTATCTTCACTTTCATCCTAGATACCTGTAACTGATCTTTACTACCTCTCTCTTCATCAGCTATGTCCTTCCTGTTTATTCTACTCAAAATGACAGCATCTTGCCTGTCACTCCTCATTCTGTTGTCCTTGAGGCTTTTTCCTGTACACATTGGTCACCATCAGATGGGTTTTTGAATGTCAGGCACCTTAGTCTGTTCGCTGACCTATTCCTTTGGGATGTAGACCGGCACATAGTAGGCATTCAGTGAATGGTATATGTGACTGTGTGGATGAATCATATGTTCCTGCTGATGCTCATGAGTGGTTGGATCCAAAAAAAAAAAAAAAACAAAAGACCACTTAATGGGTCAATCTTAAAAACCTTGCCAAGATCAACCATGTTCTCTCGTTATTTCCAAAAAATGCTTATAGGGTTGATTATCTCACAAGCTTTAGATAATTTGTTATGCTATTTTTCATTATTGTTTACCAAACCAAAACTATTTTCCATGAAATCTTTCTGATGTAAAAGTTCCAAGCAAGGATGAGGGTGAATCAATAAAAACGGGTGTGTGGGGCAGGGGAGACATTGACTTCAGGGCAATAATGCAAGATATTATTTTAGAGAATCAGGACAATTTCCTAAGATAAAACATTGCTTGTTCTGTAATGTTTAGAAACTGCCTATATGGGAGCATAGGTGGTATATATTTGTATGAGAGGAGGATATGGAAGCATAGGCAGGTGAATCTTCTCTTGTGTCACGGGCAGAAAAAGCCCATATAGCAGCTTTGTAGCTCCAGTGTTAACTGAATGAATATTTTCCTTCCTACGTTTTTAACTTGGAGGCACATGCTGTCACTACTGAAAGGACACACTTCATGCCACAGGAAGAGTGGCGAAGAGCGCTCTAAGGGGTTTTGCTGACGGTACTCAGGGGTGCAGCAGGATTGATTCTCCCCACAAGGATAAACAGCATGACACCTTGTTGCTTCAAAATTGCTATGTTTAAAGTACACTCCACAGCTAAAGGGCCAATGCAGATGCTACATCACTGGATAGCATATGGACATCTCCAGGGCTGTTAAAAACGATCGCCCCAACCGTCTGTTTTTACCGGGGCATACTGTATTTATACAGTTCCAAGAGAGAAGATTACACCTTACAATGTAGCTCAGGGGACCTATAGAAAGCAGCAAAGGAAACAGGAAAAGTACTTGTGAACTGGCAAGAGCAGCTTTATGTTTCACTAACAACCTCTTCCTTCACATGTGGCTGTTCTGAATCTCAGAGGTCAACACTTTAGACAAAAATTGTTTTAAAATATATATTAAATCTTTCAAATCTCCATCTAAGTATATTTTGACAATTTGGAGTGACTGGTGTTTTCTGTTGGGGTGGGAAAATGCATTTCTTTGTTATTAAAATTTAAGTAACTTTGAAATTGTCCAAAATTTTGTTGCAACTTCAGGTTTCCTTGAGAAAGAAAAAGGACAAAGAATAGTTTGCTCCTTTGCCAAAATAGAATTTACTTCTGTGACTCCTTACTTTTACTTCTATTAATAACCAACCGTATCTTCTTGCATTATCACACCAGTATCACACTGCCAGCCCTTAAATTTTCCACAACATCAAGCACTATGCAAGGAGTACAGTCAATCTTCAATAAGTTTCTGCAGCAGGGAAAACATTTGTAGATCACAGATACAGTTTAAGACACAGGGCTAGGCCCTGTGGGGGGAAGACCATGCTCTCATACTTTAAAAGTGTTGATAAATATATCGGTATACCATATAATATATATAACATTGGTAAAAGTAGATAGTCCAAATAGGCAGTCTCCTGCTACCCACGTGTTTCCAGCTAACACCCTAGGCTGAACCTTAGCCACTCCAGGCATTTGAAGAGATTTGTGGATGGGAGTACTTGCTCTGTCTCTGCATCTCCAATAAATTTTTAAAAAGTCAAGAAATACATGTACACTCACAGTTCTGCAGACCCCACTGTACCTATGAAACTGTGTCACATAATACAATGTAATTAATGAATAAATTTAAAAAAAAGAATTGCATGTTGAAAGAATGGACAAAATCCATGGATTTGTCACTTAAAAAGTTGTGTTCTTTAAAAATGATTGAGGGCACATGTGATACAAATGTTACGGATGCTTTCAGTCTTAACATTTCTAATCCATCTAGCAATCCTAAAATATTTATGTCAGTGTTGAAAAGTCAACCAGCAATTTATCTTAGCTTCTACAAGATCATATACTTTTTAATTCTTCTTTTGAAACTTATTTTTGCAAGTTGTAATTGGGTTAATATTTAGTTTGGTATATGCCAGAACTTCTAAGGAGCACTTAATTCAAATAAATTCAAGTCTTATTGTTTTCCAAATTGTGTAGATTAAAGCTTAATATTAAATAACTTGGCCAAAATAACACACTTAATTATAGGAAAGATACAACATTGAAACCTTGTCCCTTACCCAAAAGCCTATACTCTTAACCAGGGGCCTGCTGCTTTGACATGAGACAATATGAGGGATATGAAATATAAAGTCCTTGAGTTTTCATAGCTGAAAATGTTGGAGTAATATGAAGAACATTTGGGTTGCCTTTCAATAAGATATAAATGAAGTATCTTAATCTATAAAGTATTACCAGTGTTGCTCAAAATGTTACTGGGACCATAAAATAGTAAAACAAAATAACCATAAGATAGTAAAACATCAGGACATTGTCTATTCAACTTGGTTGAGTTCCTCCCAAATGATCATACAAATCAGCTTTATCAACACTACTGCAAAGATATCCTGTGAACATATGCTTATTTTGAACATGTATCCAAAGTACTGCTATTCTGATATTGCACATGACACAGAATTCCTGTTGTCTTCCAACTACTACCTTACCAGTTAACATTACTGATCCATAAAGGGTAAAACAACCTGTGAGAAGACTTCAAATTAAGGCTATTGAGAAAGTAGAGCACTGTTACAATGCAACTGGCTTTTAACTAGGAATATCTCATGAGTGAATACTTGGCATTCACTAGATGGGATAGCTAGATGGGAGAATAGGTGGTCATCAGGTATATCACATTTTTAGTTTCTTTGGATTACATGCATCACCCACTTTCACAACCCATCCAATGTCAACTCTCCTGGGCACGAAATAATAAAGTCAGTACAATGACACTGGAGGTAAGAAGTTTGCTAATGGACTGACAACTAACTGTTAGGAAGAGGTATAGAAACTAGAGTGATGCTACTCGGCTCAAACCCCAACTCCATACAGTACTTATTTTTCTGTGCCTGTACTGTACAAAAAAGCTACTTCCCATCATCACAAGGATTGAGAAAATGAATGGAAAACACAGAACATAAATTTCCCATTCCCCTAAAAGGTTATCCAGCAACTTGCCTGGAGGAAGCACTATTTTACTAAGATACTTTGTATGGTTCATACGACTATTATGACCTGTGTAGCTCATCTCCACGGCTCATCTCCACGGCAGAGGGAAGGAGAGGCTGTGATTACACCAATAGCTGGTATCACACTCTCTGCACTGCTGACAAATAGAGCTATCACAGCAACTTTGGAGTCATCCTGGATTCTTGCCCTACTCTTGGGTTTCCTGGCTCCATCTATGAAACGTCTCTGGATATCAACTGGAGGAGCACATGCTCCACTAAGCCTCAGAGGCATATTTCAAAGATAAAAGCCATCAGAGGAGAAACCCAACACTTAAAAACAAAGGCAGAAATCAAAAAAACATGATCAAGACAATATGACTTCCCAAACAGAACAGTAACACTTCAGTATTAGATCCTGATGGTACAGATAATGAACTGCCTAAAAATGGAATTGGAAAGAATGTTCAACAAGATTACTCAAAAACACAGATAAGTAAATACATGGGTTAAATAAATCCACACCTGACATGGATGAAAAGTATTTCTGATAGAGGGAATACTGAGGATCAATCAAATTCTAGCAGCAGAAATTAAGAATTCAAGATAGAATCAAGATGGCAGAATAGGGTAAGGATACATTTAAACAGATGGAGAAACATTTCATCAGGATGAAGCAGAGAGGACACATTCCAAGAAACAGGAGAGGACAGAACAACAACAGAGGGGTACCTGGAGACTGACAGACACAGGAAAGCAGTGAAAACAATGGTGTGGTGTTGCAGTGAGTGGTAATCCAGCGGATTCAGCTAACAGTGATCTGAACTCCACCAGCAGCCAGAACTCCACCAGCAACCAGGTGGGAAGGGACTTTCACTGGGAGCTTGGGAGGTGAACCCAGACAAAGAACTGTCTGTCCTGCCGGTCTGTTTGATTTGACCAGGAGCAGAGACAGAGTGGCAGACCCCAGACAGGCAGTGCAGAAAAGGGTGGATTTCACAGCCCAGGCAGCCCCCTAGAGCGAACTGGGTGTCATTTTGCTTAAGGAGATAAAAGCAAGGGAAAGGATTGAGGATACCCCGAGCTCAAGTTGCACCCAAAGCAGGTCTGGGTAGCCCTCAGACCTGATGGCCAGCAGATCAAGTCAGGCACCATTTTGTACAATGTGGCAAAAGTTTGAGGACTGCAGGGGACAACAGTGAACTGAGCATGTGCTGAGCTCACAAGATCTCACTGAATTCAGTGGATTGCACTGGTCCCACAGGAAAATACCGACTGTGGCATCGTATGGGTCAAAATAGGTCCATGTGGCACCAGAGCTAATGGCCAACAGGTTCCGGCAAGATCAGTACCACCAACAACCTAGATATATAGGACACATGGTGTCTCCCTAATCCTGGCTCCTGCTCCAACAGGAAGTGGGAGAAAGGTTGCAGAGACAACAGTGCAACTTCAGCACAGTGTCACAGGATATGGAGAGTGGTGAGCCAGGAGCTGGGGCTACGGAGACCATGGTGGAAATCTATCATAAAAACCCAGACCTGGAACTTGCTGGAGGGAGTGGCATGATTGGCTGCAAGCAAAGAGCTAGGTACCAACTGCAATAAGTAAAATTAAGCTGTAGACTTGTGGGTGACACAGCGTAGAAACTTACCCAAGGAGAAGAATATGATAACCAGAAGTATAATGACCAAGAGCAAAAGAAGACACACAGGCAAAATGAGTATTACTGAAGACTCCCCTGCAAAGGAGCAAAACCCTATGCCCTATCCAGAGTTAACTGAGGAAGACATCGAGAAAATGGGGACACAGAATTCAGAAAACTCATTTTAAAGATTCTGATCAACAATGAGAAGCACATACAAGAGTTCAAAGAATTTAAGGAATATGATAAGCAGGAAATAGCAGCAAGAAAGCAAATCAAGGCTGATATATCAGAAATGAAGAACACAATAGAGCAAATTAAAAGTACAATGGAGAGTCTCCAAAATATAATGAAGCAAGCAGAAGAAAGAATCTCAGAAATCGAAGACATTTCCTGTCACCAGGGGGAAACAAAAAGCTGGAAGCAGAGCTGGGTCAAGCTAAAAAAAAAAGTATTCAAGAATTGAAAGACACTATTAAGAGGCCAAATATAAGAATTATGGGTGGGCCCGGCGGCGTGGCCTAGCGGCTAAAGTCCTCACCTTGAATGCCCCGGGATCCCATATGGGCACCGGTTCTAATCCCGGCAGCTCCACTTCCCATCCAGCTCCCTGCTTGTGGCCTGGGAAAGCAGTGGAGGACAGCCCAAAGCCTTGGGACCCTGCACCCACGTGGGAGACCCGGAAGAGGTTCCTGGTTCCCGGCATTGGATCGGCGTGCACCTGCCTGTTGCGGCTCACTTGGGGAGTGAATCATCGGATGGAAGATCTTCCTCTCTGTCTCTCCTCCTCTCTGTATATCTGACTTTGTAATAAAATAAATAAATCTTTAAAAAAAAAAAGAATTATGCGAGTCCCAGAAGGTGCAGAAAGAGAAACTGGTTTTACAAATATATTTAATGAAATAAGGGAAAATTTCCCTAATCTAGAGAAAGAATTGGGAAACAACCTCCAGGAGGAGCACAGAACTCCGAACAGGCTTGATCAAAAGCAATCTTCACCAAGACACATGATCATCAAGCTCTCTTCAATTGAACATAAGGAAAAGATCCTTAAATAAGCACATGAAAAAAAAATCAATTGACATATAAAGGGATGCCAATTAAACTCACAGGAGACCTCTCACAGGAAACTCTACAGGCAAGAAGAGAATGGAGTGACATATTCCAGATTCTGAAAGAAAAAAAAAAATTGACAGCCCAGGATAAGATATCCAGCAAAGCTTTCTTTTGTCTTTGAAAATAAAATTCTTCCACCATAAAGTTAAAAGAATTTGCCTCTTCTAAACCTGCCCTACAAGTGATCCTTCAAAATGTTCTCTTCACACAGAAGAGGAATAGCACCCAACAAAACCAAAGACAAATGTGCAGAACATCCCAGTAAAATGACAACAGAAGACTAAATCAACGAACAACCCATTCCTAAAATGACAAGACCAAATTACCACCTATACATATTAACCCTGAATATAAATGGCTTAAGCTCAATCAAACGTCATGCATTAGCAGACTGGATTAAAAAACAAAACCCATCTATTTGTTGCCTACAGGAGACACCTTTCACCAACAAAAATCAGCAGAAACTGTATAACATAGATTTTGATACTTTTGTGTTTGTTAGTTTCATCTCTTCAAAGCAGTTTCTTCTAATTAAATTCTTCAAGGACTCACAGATCATACAGTACCATCATTTTCTTCAAGAAGGTTCTTGATTTTCTTTTTCATTTCTTCAGCGACACATTAGTCATTCAGTAGGATGTTATTTAACTTCATATTGTTAATTTCTTTTTTCTTCCTGTTGTTGATTTTGTTTTGTGTCTTTTCATTTAAGGGGATGTATAGTAGCTGTGTAATGGAGACTCTCATATCTAGTAACATGCTATTTAACTTCATGGCATTGTAAATTTCTATTTTTCTTCCTATTGTTGACTTTATACTGTGACTTTTCATTTAAGGGGATGTACAATAACTGAAATGGAGAGTAACATATCCAGATGTGAGGATACAATGGAATATGTATCTTCCTTACAAAGATGGACTTAGAATGAAACTGTTCACTATATCTTGACAATAGGAAGCTGGACTCTGCCATTATCCATGCCTGCAATGATGGATATATGACTATGTATGAAGAACTATATTTTAGTAATGATATAGAGAAACTAGTGGGGGGACTAAGAAGGGGATAAGGAAAATCCCAGGAGCCTCTGTAAATGTATCATAAAATGATAATAATAAAAAAAGATAAAAAATGAAATGAAGAATTCAACATGTCAGGTGGAAAATACTATAGCAAGTATCATTGTCAGTAGCTCCTGAAGATATGGAAAGACACTGGATGTAAGAATTCTACGCAGTGAGGTAACAGAAGAAAACTCCCCTAACAGAGAAAGGGAACACAAATTCATGAAGCACATGGAAAAGATGTTCATCACAAACACATTTAGCAGTAAAATGCAAATATCTTAAAATGAACACAAGAGAAATTCTAAGTTAAATTAATGGGCTCTAGCTAATGTAATATACCATCAGAAACCCTACAGGCTGAGGACATAGTCCAACATCTCAAAGAGAACAAAAACACCATCAATAAAGAATACTGGACTTAGTAAAGCTCTCATGTATAAATGAGAGTGAAATAAATAAATAAAAGTGTTTTATAAAACAAACAGAATGTTTCACTTCTCACCAAGGGTTACAAATGATACTTAACAGTGTGCTACACACAAAAAGAGAGACAGGTTGTCATCAATATGAAAGAAGGTGAAGACAGAAAATCTCATAAAAGTACAAGCAATCCAAAACAAAAAATAGGAATATTTATGGGAAAATGACAGGATGAATTATTTAATTATTATTATTTATTAGTAATAATACATTGTAAATAGTCCCTAGCTTACACTTTATACAAAAATCAACTCAAAATGGATCATGGATGTAAATCTACCACCTAATCCCATCAAATTACTGCAAGACACATGAGGGAAACTCTAAGACACAGGCAAATAATTATTTGATAAGCTTTCATTGCACAAGCCATTAAAAAATAGGATTACATCAAACTAAATTTGTACAGCGAATGAAAGCATTCAGAGTATGGAAGCAGCCAACAAAATGGGAGAATAATCTGCAAGTCATGCAACTGATAGAGTATTATATCTAGGATGCATAAAGAGATCAGGAAACTCTACAACAAAACAAAAAATTCAGTTAAGTGGGAAAAGGACAGGAACAGTCAGTTTTTAAAGGATGAAATGCAAATGACCAACACTCGTGAAAAAAATCCTCAGGATCACTCGCTGTCAGGAAAATGTGAATTAAAAATCCAAATGAAGTTTCCCAATATTCCATTTATAATGTCTATCATCCAATAATCAGAATGTAAACAAAATATATGCTGGCAAGAATACAGGAGATAAGCTACCCTAACCCACTGTTGGCTATAAACTAGTATTAGGGAAGTTTCCTTAGAAAAGTGAAAAATAGATCTGCCATATGATCTAACCACATCACTACTGGGAATTTTCCCCAAAGGAAATTGTATCAACACATGAAAAAGTTATCTGTAATCCTAAATTCATTGCAGCTCAATTCATCCAATAGCTAAGATATGAAGCAAACCCAGATGTGTAGCAGCTGATGACTGGGAAAGAAAATGCAGTTTATACGCACAATAATAGTACTTGGCCATGGAAAGGAATGAAATCCTGCCCTTTGCAATCCAATCGATGATATTACTAACCATCATGCTGAATAAAATAATAAAATAAGCCAATACCCAAAAGACAAATATTACATGTTCTTTGATAATTGATAGTTAATGCAGTATACAAAAAAAGGCATAAGAACTAAACTTACATCTTGTTGATTATTGTTTTTAACTCACTTATATTTTTGTGGAAATGTGTTCTTCCTACATTTTCCTTGTTAAATGCTATGGTGAGTGGCAAATTAAGCATGTGATTATAGAGTAGATTGAAACTATATATTTGCAACCCTGGCATAATGGCTTAGTGGCCAAATCCTTGTGCAGGATCCCATATATGCACCTGTTCATGTCCCAGCTGATCCACTTCCCATGCAGCTCTCTGCTTGTGGCTGGGAAAACAAGGTTGTGATGGTCCAAATTTTTGCATCACAACACAAGTGGGAGACGCAGCAGAAGCTCCTGGTTTGGAACAGCCCACTTCTGGTTGCTGCAGCCATTTAGGAAGTGAACCATTAGATGGAAGATCCCTTTGCCTCACATTCTCTGCCTTTCAAATATAAATAAATAAATAAATAAATAAATAAATAAATAAATTTTTAAATAGTTAAAGGAAGGGGGTATTGAGGTAGGGTAGAAGAGGAAAATATGTGTATTTAATAGGTTTCATGCTAACATGTTAAGGAAATTGTTTTCTTTATGCCGGTAATTTTTTTAGAAATCAGAAAATAATCAGATATTTATGAACTGAGACTACAAATTCCTCTCAGAGGGATACAGTTGTTTTGAGAAAGCAGAGAGTAAAATTCAGTTTTTCCTGTTGCCAAGGTGCTGGGTACACAAAGACATAAGGAAATATTTATGAAGGTATATATATGGAAGTTTTTCTGTTCTAGCAAGTTTTTGGAAAAATATAAAGATCTAAATGCTTTTGTATTTGATTTCAAACTTTATATAGCATTTAAGGATTCATTGTACATTTTTACATTAAAAGCATTTGTTTATCAAAAGACAAAACAGTGATTTCAGATTATCATACAAAAGGTATCAGAACAGCCTTATATATGTACAAAAAAGGTCTTAATGGGCATTGCAGTTTTAATATCAAGCATAATTCATTTATCATATCAATATGCACAAGCATTTTCTTCATTCTGGGCATGCCATTATGAAGTGGAGAAGCAGCACCAAGAAAATTTGACACACTTTGTGCTATGATGGACCCAACTGGTTTAATGAGGAAACCATCTTTAAACAAATTACACCACCAATAATGAAACATGTTTCTCTCCCTCTTTTTTCCACACCATATAAGCTGGGCTGAAAGACAGTCATTAGAAACAAAGCAAGGGAGCCCGGCAGCATGGCCTAGCAGCTAAAGTCCTCACCTTGAACAACCCAGGATCACATATGGGTACCGGTTCTAATCCCGGCCGCTCCACTTTCCATCCAGCTCCATGCTTGTGGCCTGGGAAAGCAGTAGAGGACAGCCCAAAGCCTTGGGACACTGCACCCGTGTGGGAAACCTGGAAGAGGTTCCTGGATCCTGGCTTTGGATCGGCGTGCACTGGCCATTGCGGTCACTTGGGGAGTGAATCATTGGATGGAAGATCTTCCTCTCTGTCTCTCCTCCTCTCTGTATATCTGACTTTGTAATGAAAATTAAAAAAAAATCTTTAAAAAAAACAGAAGAGAAACAAAGCAAGGGTCCACTGTGAAGAATTTAAGTAATCTCATCAAAATTTAGGGATAAAATAATACATAATAATGCATTAAACTCTGGAAACACTGCTTCTACCGACACACGGTTACCAAGGAGTTGAACAGTACACAATTCTTCAACTCCAATTCTTTTTTCTAATTAAGCCTCTATTTTAAATGATCTCTTCCACCTAATATTTAAATTGCTGAAAAGAATGTCAGGTTCAGTAGCTTATACAGATTATTTGGTAAATCTTTTGGTAAAAATCATTGGTATAACCTTAGCATATATATCAAAAATAGTTTCAGTTGAAGCCATAGTGTTTTACTAGGATTTTAAACTCTACAAAAAAATATATGTTGAACTATACCTAAGGGAACTATGAAAAATAATTATAGTGGCTTTGCTTTATCAAATTAAACAAAATCATTCAATTCTAAAAGTCATTGTGGAAACTGGCACTGTGGCCTAGCATGTCAATACATCAAGTGGGAAAACGGGATCTCCTGTGGGTGCCAGAGTCCAAGGGTTTAGTTTCCAATCTAGCTGTAGAACAGTTGGCCTGGGAAAGCTGTGAAAGGTAGCTCAACCACTCAGGCACCTGCCATACGCATGCAGGACTCTGGATAAGGCTCTGGAATTCTGGCTTTGTCAAGACCCAGCTCCTGCCTTTGCAGCCATTTCCACGTTGAACCAGATGAAGATTTTCTATCACTTTGGCTTTCTGAATGAACAGCACGGTGCTGGCAAAGGAAAATACAAAACAAAAAACAAAGAAGAAACAGAGCAACTAGTATGTAAGAGTCTTTAATACAGAAGAAAATATCTAGGAATATTTGGATGACTAACTGTGGCTTCAAGGTTTTGGAATACTACTAAAATAACACTAGAAATTCAAAGTTACACATGACTACAGATATTGTTTAAGCATTTTTGAAATGTTTTACAACAAAGTTAAAATAATCAAGAGGAAAACAATAGTTCTGGTGAAAACTAATATAATTTAGATGTCATACAAGGAATAACTTTTAGAAAAAAGGATTCTTTCAAACTGATTTTTTTAAAAAAGGCAGTAGCCAAGGAATAGTAAAACAAAATTCTCAGGAAACAAATAAGAACAAAAACCATGAAAATTTGACATCCTCTAGGAATTGGAAAAAGATAAAGTATCGATATCTTTCTCTACCTTACCACTAGATCAGCATCTTCACTCTAACTTGTTTGGCTGGTGGGTTTACAGGAATACAAGATGCTAGCACAGATCACCAGGGTTACAGGCTTCTTGGCAAGTGATAAACATCTACTAAAAATAAGACCACATCTCTCTGAACAAATCCATTTTGGAAAATAATTCCAACTTATCTTAACATGTGTATACCTATACTACTTAATGACAATTGCTGTAGAATGTTTTGAAATTCTGAAGAAATGTAAACAAATTCATTACCCTTCACTAAGGGAATGGGTGAATGGAAAAAATGATATATTTATTCAATGACTACTACCCAATCATTCCAGAGATGGATTAGAAATAAGCCCAATCTAAAATCTTACAGAAGTTCATTAATTCTAAGTTAGACAGAAGTTCATTAATTCTAAGTTAGATATCAAAAAAGTTATGATACAATTTTTGCAAAATGACCAAAACATTATAAATTTATAATGTGTTCATATGTGTGTATTTATGTGTATGACATTATAATTGTATATATGTATCTGTAAAGGAGATATAAATAGAGAAAATATGGAATTAATAACAGCAGGCTTTAATATTTATGAAGTAGGAAGAATGAGAAGTGAGATGCCAGTTCACTGAGAAAAAAGACATCTGAATGAGGAAGCAAGTCTTATTTATGTATTTATGTAAGTTTAAATGTGCCTGTGGGTTTATAGAAAGATCATAAAAATGCATACAAAAATGACTAGTGATAAATTTTTTAAAACTGTAAATCTCAAAAATGTAAAAAATATTTGAACAGTTGACATTAACATCTGACATTAAAAATCAACATGTGACATTAAAGTCTATATATGAACATATGCTGGGTCTTATAAAATTTCATGAAATTGTACATTATGAAAAAAAAAACTATGCATGGATTTCAGGATTCTTTATGACAAAATATTTCCCTTAGATTTTCCAAGATCTTTCAGGAATATCTTCATAAGTATAAGCAAAAATTAAGGATATTTGTATATTCTTCATATAAAACTATTCAAATGTTTTTCAGAGAAAGTTTTGCTGCTGACTAGATTTTTAATGTCCTTGTTGCTTAAAGACACCTTTTCCAATCTCAACAGTATATATACCTGTGCTTAGTACAAACCCTCCCCCCATGCAAACCCTTATCATAGCATTGTTTCTTCTAAACCCAACTTTAGTATTCACTGACTGTGCTGATGAATTTAACATGAATTTTATTTTTACCAAGGTACAAGTAGATAATCCCCTTTTCACACATTTGGGCACAGCTTTTTAGACTTTACAATGTAAGTACATTAGTGACTGGTCCAATGAATTCTTTTTAAATATAAAATGAAACATTTCCCTCCATTCCAAAGGGAATTGTGTCCCTAAGCATGTAAATAGAAAACAGACACCCCAAATGGACAGGACTCCATTTAGAAAGAATGATGTCCTAGCTTCATGATTTTTTTACTTGTTGACATTTTAACCTTGATGTACTACTTATCTTTGGCTGTTTTAACATTATTTATGGGCCATTTTCAATTTTTTTCACAATCAATCCAGGTTCCACAAGTCACAATCAGGGCTCTGAAATAGGCAAGCATCTCAATATACAGCAACACAGATTAAGAGTAAGTGCTATATCTTAACACAGACAAATTACAAATTGATGTTTTAGCTGTTATTCACACATGGACCTTGTCATTGTAGAAAAAATCTATTTCTTGTATTTTAAAACTCTCAAAGAATATATACAGGTACCAATATATGGAAACATTAGATAAGCTGGAAGACTAGTACAGATGGGGAATAAATATGTAGTATGCATCTCTTAGGTAACTCTTTGGTACACTGATGTCTAGTTTTGCCATGTGTTCCAAAGAATCCCAAAAAGCTGTTTTATAAACAGATGTGGTTACTAACCAGTTTGAATGTTATCTATATTTTTCAAGTATAAAACGAATATTTAGCCCTACTTTCTATACTTCAACTAACATTTTTCTTCCATAAATGTGAATCCTTCAACACGGTAACAGAAGCCGAAAAGGTTCATTCTGCTGTCATTCAAGCAAAATGGCCAAGCTAATCCAGATAAGGAGCTGCTTTGATCCAAGTTATTCAGGTTTTACATTTGACACTGCAGGATCATAAATGGTTGTGGTTAACTGATAAACACAATGAGTTGATATTTTATAAATACTTGTAGCTTTACTCAACTTTTAAAAAAGGCATCTTGCTATATTACAGCCTTTTTGCAAGAGAATTCATGTTGTTTCACACTTCAGAAAATATATATATATGGTATATGTCTTGAAGTAAATGATAGAGAAGAATTTAGACCACTGAGAAACATTCAGTCAAGGAATACAAAAACATCCCAATACATCAAAAGAGCAAAAGTACTTCAACAATCCTACAATTCACAAACATTAGCCAAAATATGACAATTAAGAAAATGCAGTTATTACGGGAAACACAAGAAAACAGATTTGGGAAAGCCATGCAAAAAAATGTCTTCACACCTTCATAAGAACAAGTTGGAATCTTTAAGCACGAACTTTAATTCAGATACAAGTAGTGAGTATAGAATTGTAATTTCAATATAAATGTATCAATGTGAAAGGACTGTCTCATTTTCAACATATTTGTTAGCGAGCATATCTGCAGGGAAGCTCAAACTTGTGAGTGAGCCCTTTCACCTTGGACAGATGGAACCCCTACGGCAGTCAGACTCCATTTATCTCCCAACATCGTTGCCGTCTAAGGGAAAGACTTGTGATACAGAGGGGCAGGAAACCACCTGCCCACCCACAGCACTAGGATGCGCCAGGCAGTCCAGGCATTTAGTGCATGCTCTAAAGGCCTGGGCCTAGCTGACACTTGGTGTTAATAGACATGCTGTACGTAGAAGTAAAGTACACAGTCTACCTTGACCACACTATCAGTATTTTGAAAGATTCTTATATTTCACTTGAATCCAACTGATTTACTTTCCCTACAGAATCCTAGGGGAAACAATGTTAAGCTTAAGCTTTGAATACAGTATAGGCTGCCTATAGTTGTTTTTCTAGTGTGACAGGCATTCAATGAAGCAAGGTCTTACCACTTGCAAATATGCCAATAAACCATATTAAGAAAACCTACCTAATCTATATGAAATTATCTTTCTTGGCAGAATACACAAATCTTAAAAATAAATGTAGGAAATTTTCATATGAAGAGATAATTTATTAACGTTACATACTTTGATTGTGGTTTGAGTTCAATCATTAGAGAAGGCAAAGTTGAACCAGAACGGAATAGGGCTAACTCATTTTTCCATTTATCCTTTCAACCGTTCATACAGAACACATTATAAGCTTTTATGCCTGTTAATATTGACAGACTGTTATTTATGAAATCTGTTTAATGGAGGAGTCCTATCCAGGTTTTGTCTCTAGAATTGGTAATACAATATCAGGCCAATCTTCAAATAAACACAGTGAACACATGCACTTTAAGAAGGAAATTCTTGATTTAACCTCAGAATAAGATAACCATTTGGCTAAATATCACAAGTTTATATTTATAGTGCAATTTTTTAAAATGCCACTTCAAGGAAACAAAAACCACGGCAGTCTTCCAGTTAGATTATTGGAATCCCCTATAAATGTACTGTGACTTTGCTGAGTATCTTTTGCCAGGGAAAAAGCTCCCAGGGCAGTCTCTCCTCTCACAGACTATGGTGCTAACGGACTGCCAAGGAGGTGGTCACACCTGGCTCTGGCCTGAAGTGAGGTTTCAATCCCTCCACCTTCACTGTCTCCTTGGTTTCTGCAGTCAGCGTCTGGCCAAATAGGTACTTCCTACTTCTTACTTTCTAACCTTCTATTCCGCACATTTTCCTACCATTCTGAAACAGTAGTAAAACAGAAAAAAAGTTTTCTTAACCTTCATCATAAGCCTCTTTCAACTCCATGATATTGTACTTTCTAACAGGGTGATTGATTACTTGGGTTTCTAAGCCATAATGAGTTCACCTCTTTCTTTTTATTCTTCTTTCACTTAAGACACAAAGAATGGAAAGCATTAATGTTACTAAGTATCTTCTATATGTTTGCAGTAGAGTTCTGGATAATTTATGTTTCCAATTTTAGCTTAGCAATAATTCTATGACTATCTGACTCGGCTTAAGAAAATTTCAGTTCAAGTCTTAGGCAGCAACAGAGATCTTAACTAACTTCAAGTGTGTCAGCCAATGGGCATTGGAAAAGTTCCCTCATCCTTGGACTGGCAAGATCAACAGCACTTCGGGACTATTGAAACCACTTGGGCAGAACTCTGACCATGGGCTATATCAGGACTTGGGTCGATTCCAGGTAGCTGGTCCACTACCCTGGGTATTGAGGCAGTTGGGGGGCTGGGTATGGCTGCTCCCCTTCTCTCCTCCCTTCCCTCAGATACAGGAAGAAGAACTCCAAGCGAAAACAATGATTGTACCCATTTTTCCCTATTGCTCAATCCTTCCCACCCTGATCAACAATGCAAATATCAGTAAAAATTAAAATTTTAAAAATTGTTTTAGGGAGGGCCCAGCGGTGTGGCCTAGCGGCTAAAGTCCTCATCTTGAACAACCCGGAATCCCATATGGGCGCCGGTTCTAATCCCAGCAGCTCCACTTCCCATCCAGCTCCCTGCTTGTGGCCTGGGAAAGCAGTGGAGGACGGCCCAAAGCATTTGGGACCCTGCACCCGCGTGGGAGACCTGGAAGAGGTTCCTGGTTCCCGGCATTGGATTGGCGCAGCACTGGCCGTTGTGGTCACTTGGGGAGTGAAACATTGGATGGAAGATCTTCCTCTCTGTCTCTCCTATCTGTATATCTGACTTTGTAATAAAAATAAAATAAATCTTAAAAAAAATTGTTTCAGGGAAAGAGTGATCAGTTATTATGCATACTTTCAGTCCTCTATTAAATGCAGAAGAATAACTATTGAAAAAATACAACAGGGAAAGAATTTCTTTTAGAAGGTAAGTCAGTGTTGTAGGAGGGCTCAATGCGATGATTATGTGCTAAGTTAGTTGGATAAACAGAAATGCAACATCTAATAATGTTTGAAGTTCTTCACAAGCCAAAACTAAACAAGCTTTTCATGCCTGAGGGACTCAGCAAGGGTTCAAGCAGAGAAAACTCACGAAGATGGGTTTTGACTGATAGAATGAAACAATATTCTTGTGCACTGGAGGCTGCGGCTTAGGGAAAGTGTGAGAAATCCCCAAGAACACAAACACAGTAGCTTTAAAGCTAAAAATGTAGAGTTAGACCAGGGAAAATGAATTTCTAAGTGACATTAACATTGATTTCAGAAAAAAATTAGCTGGGTAATATTGGGAGTCAATCTAGTACAGGCTTGATTGGTTTAACCTAAGCTTCCTGGCTCATCCATCCTCTTACTAGGCTATGTTTGGTGTCATTTATCATCTGAAGGCAACATTCTCATCACCTTGACGTTCAAGCAAGGGCTTCAACATTTCAACGTGTACAGGACTAGGAATCTGTTTTTACTGTAAATTGAAGTCTTATGCAATAGTTCTGTTTTATTTGTTTTTCACATCAGGCACAACTCATTGTGGTATATTATGTAAATTCAAGGACATATTCTCAGTATGTGGAAAAACAGCTCTTTATTCTGACATTTATTGCCATTTGAAATTTAGATATATTTAAGCATAAATTATAGTTTCAGTACAAATAAGCTAGTTTGTTGGTGCTTAAAGCCTACTAAAATCTTCACATAAAACAATGTGGATAGGCTAAAAATCATTTTCTTTCTCAGAATTTAAGAGGATGTCATTGTAGATCCAATTCGGGGTGTGAGTTTTATTTCCAAGCAACATAAATTGACTTGATTACCAATTACAGAATCTTATTCCTGCAGCAGTAGCGAAAATTATACTGTCACCTTCTCACTTTTGTATTGCTCCATACATTTGCTCTAAAAGGATGAATTTTAATTTATGTTTTAGCATTTGGAGTATTATGATCTTAGTAATTTAAATAGATTTTAAATGTTTCAATGTGCCATTAACTTGAATATTTTGTTTTAGATTAGGATCTTACACTTACTTTCATACCTCTGCTCTAATTTTTTTTATAAAAGTAGTATTTAAAATAAGTACAAAATTATTCATGTTTTAAACTTAATCAGAACTGTGCAATGTCAGCTATTTAGTAGTGCTTTAACAATCAGGGATATAGGGAAATTTGAGAGTTGAGACTTAAAATTTCTGATATTTCTTCTTTATAAAAGACATGTTTTATTCTTTCCTTTTTCATGATGAAAAAGATCAAGGATATAGACGACTCATGACTTTTCTTATGTAGAAATACAAAACAAGAAGCACCCAAACATGTTGTTGGCTAAGGAAGAAACTGGCTAAAGATAGGATTTTTCAACCTTGAATACATCTGATGCTCAGAGTTGAACTTTAAATGTTTTGGAGGGACAGAGTCTCATGCAATGCTATGGAAGACCACTCAGGGGGTTCAGCCACAGAAACTTGGGAAATATTTCTTACCATAAAATGCCTTTCAGCAAGCAGTTATTTCCTACTGGATATACTTAGGTTTTAAATGCACTAAACGTTTCTATGCCAAGTCCTTTTTTCATGGTAAATTTACCGCAAGCCAAAATCCCAGATGCGAGGAGATATTTGGAGGTCCTTTTATTCCAACAGTGTGGGAACAGGAGCATGGGGGTAGGGGAAGCAAACTAGAAGGAACACATCTCCAGTATCAACCTATCTCTTTGTAAATATTTAAGTTGTATATTTGAAAGGCAGAGAGAAAAGAGACCCTGTAGCTAATTTACCCCGAAATGGCAGAGCCTGGTGGGAGCCAGGAGCCAGGAACCTCACCCAGATCTTCTACATGGCTGGCACAGGCATGGGCACACAGGCCATCTTCCACTGCTTTCTCAAGCACATTATCTCAGAACTACGGCAGCCAAGACTTGAACCAGCTGTCTAGTACGGGATGCTGGCATGGCAAGCAGTAGCTGTAACTTCTCTGGCATAATGTTGGTCCCATCCAATATTTATTGAGTACCACTATGTGGTCCAGGACTTGTAACTGTAACCATTGTTTCATTTTTATTTTCAAGGAGTGAAAAGACATCAAAATGTATCAAAATGTTCTGTATAGTCTAACTACATTTATCCAGTTTTCACAAAATCATACCTCATATTGGAGCTTATGGGTTTGGATTCTTGTTCCAATGTACGAATGCATACTTTAGGAAGCTGCAGGTTACATTCTAGTAACAGGCTCCCAGCCACCCACATTATGAACTTTGAATTCCTGGATCCCAGCTTCTGGCTTTAGCTCGGTCCAGCCCTGGCAAGTGCTGGTTTTGGGGAATGAAGCCTAGATAGAATATCTCCGTCTGCGGTTTGTCTCTTTGCCTTTCAAATACATGCAATCGAATTTTAAATTATACTTTATTTCCTCCATTTGGTGCATACACATACATATATTAAAATATGTATATCTATTATCTATCTATAGATAGACTAAAACCTAGCCCTTTTATTACGGTAAGGCAATGGAAAATATATGCTTTCAAAACTTTTATTTTCAAATCAAATACAAGGAAATACGAAACAAAATATACTGTTGTATTTTCATTTCCTCCCTTTGATCTAGATGAATCAAGCTATTTTAATATGAGTGCATTAGGGCAGCAAATTGAAGACTTAGCCATTAATAAAAGGAGACAAGAAACTGCCAGTAAGAAAGTAGAAAAAAGTAGAAAATGTGTCATCTTGTAAGGAAAGCAAAATCAGACTGGATGCGAAAAAAATGAATGTTAGTGCAAAAGTAATGAGCAGCGAAACCTAACTCTGAAATGCTTAAGATTTGGAATTGCATAGCACAGCCATTAACATCCTTTGATGGCTACGAGAGTTCATTTGTTCTATTGAAAGCACAGAAAGTTCAGTGGTCACTGAACTTCAGTTCACTCTTTTCTAGATAAGCTGAATCTGCTTGCTCAAGTACCAATGAAATTGTGTTTTCTCTCAAAAAGTAGGCAATACCTGAAGAACGTCTAGTATACCCCCCAAATCACCACCTCTGACTCAGTCCTCTCACATCGTCCTACAGGACTGAGTTTCCAGGATCAGTTTCCCAGTTCCCTAGAGGAATGACAGTTGCCCCTAAACATCAAGTGGAGAGCTCTGAAGTTTTGAAAAGTTGGACATTACTTATACTTAATTTTCAGTGATTTTGATACCAGTTGCTGGGTTGTTATATTAGGGATGTCTAATTTTCACAAAATCCAATATGAAAGGCATTGCTAACTCATTTCAAGCAGAAACATGTCAAGAACTTGGGAGCTGGAATTGGGTATAAACATTGTCTTTCTCCAGAGGAAGAGTCTCAAATACAAATAGATCACCTTTGGCATTAGAAATGAACATTTCTGGCGACATTTTACATGGGTGGCTATGGCCATTGAGACAATGGTCACACTATTAAGATAAAAGAATATATAGCATTTAAAATAGCCTCCTTTCCCTTACTATGTATCATGTACAAATGTCTCAAGAACTTTCAAGTTAGTTAGGGCAAAAAGTTATTAAAGAAACTGCCCAAGATTGTTTACATCTTTGGGTTGTAGCTGAGGCCAGAACTATACAAAATTTCCATTTTGGCACCAATATTTTTTCCAAGCAAAGGTCAAACTCAAGAGCTCATTTTAAGAAAACAGTGGTATCAAGAAAAAAGCATTTTTCATTGCACCAATCAACAATAGGATAAAAATGCAAGAACGTATTTTATCCTATTATTCAATCTTAATTGCTTGTGTAAACTTTGAACTTAGTGCTAAGACCAATGAATTTCAGAAATCAGTTTTGCTTACTTGCTTTTTAGAACTTATTTTGTAAAATCATGGTGATTTTACAGAGGGTTGTTTATTGTTGTTTACATATTATAAAAGTAAGTTAATTATTAATTTTCATAGGAGAAAGGGCTACATGTTTTCAGATTTCTTTAGATGCACTCCAAAGTTTTACAATACAGACTAAAAAAGTAAGGGGAGCTGAAACATCGGTTCTGCGAATACACTCACCCTAAACTGTACAACTCGGACTGTCAAGAAGATCAGAAATGCTTTTTCAAACATTCCCAGTTCTCTGAAGTTACTTCTCCACATTATGCTGATGACATTGGCAAGTTTTGGAGAAAATTTCCCTGCTGTAAGTCCTAGCTTTCTTTATTATTTTATAGTTTAGATTCTGCTAAAATGTAAGTCAGATATTTCCTGCATGCTTTCCAAGTTTTCCAATGTCCTGCCTTTAGTCAGTGAACGCAAAAATCCTGACAATGATCTTACTGTCCTGTAAGCTGAGGTCTCCCTCCACCCCTTCTTCCTTCAGCTTTTTTCTAACCTCTTCACAGACAGCTGTATTGGATTCCTTGTGAATACTTGATGCACTGTTCTTTGAAAACTCAGTATTTCTTATCCCTACAGTGTATTCTCATTATCATTGATTTCCCTCATCTCCTTCCAATTGCAAATAAAAGTCTCATTTCTTTCTTAGACCTTCTCCAGCCACACTATAGCTCTACTACCCTTTAAACCTCATCACTGAAGGCTTATAACAGATGCTTTTGAGAAAAATAAGTACAAGTGTATTTTATTACAAACACACAAACATATCTACCTTTATTAGAACATAATTCCCTCCACTGAGGTTGGGTTTTATTTTTTTATGTCATCTATATATACTACATTCCCTGAGTCTAGACCAGTCTTGAGTACATTAAGAATCAAGTTTGTTTTAACTGTTAAATTTTATACTCAATTTCCCCACAGATCACACAACCATAAACAGAAAAAGATGAACCAGTTTTGCCCAGAAAATATCTGAAGAAAATTCAGCCTCACACAGAGCACTTTAATTTACAAAGTATTCAAATATATTAATGTTGCATCTTTGATAATCAGATTTTTTTTGTAAAATCCTTCAGATACTCAAAGTACTGAATGTAACAATTGATAATTCCCATACTCAGAGTCAACCAGAAAATTAAAAATCCTGCTTCTCAATTTAATACACAAAATACAAAGCACCTACTCAACAAAGGGGGAAATAAAAGAAACAGAACACAGAAGCAGAAAGCAAAATTTAATAAAGCCAAGAAAGTTCAGAATTATAAAGAAGATATAAAAACTGTCCTGGGGAAACTTGTTTAATATTCAATTTAGCATTTTTCCCTGCAAAAGAGTTTCAACAGCTTAAGATTACAGTTCTTTGTGACCTATAATGTCATAGTTCCACAGAAGACATTAGGTCTAAACATTGAGATTAGACTTTCATGTGAGGAACCAGTCCATGTATGTTGCTAAAATGATCTAGGAAATAAATTACATGGTGAGTGGATGGTCAAAAGGGTTGACTAGTGTACTTGTATGGAAGTGAGCAGAGATTTCCTGAAAGAGTTTGCCTACTGATATCGTCATCGCCCAAGACTCCAAAGCATAATTCCAAAAGTTTTATTTAGTCAGAAAGAGATACAGAAAAACATCTTCTACCCAGGGACTGGAAAAGTTAGGAGCTTAATCCATGTCTCCCAAGTGGGTGGCAGGAACTCAATAACTTGAGCCTTCCAGAGTCTGAATTAGCAGGAAGATGGAGTGATGATCTAGATTCAAGAGGTGAAATCAGGCACTCCAATATGTGACAGAGAATCCTAACTAAGTTCTTAAATGCTAGGCCAAACTCCTTCTCCATATTGTGGCAATTCATCTTGATTTACAGCCTTGCAATCAATAGGTCATGAAATCCTATCACAACTAAAAACCCAGCTTTATCTTTGCTTCCTTGCTTTTAAACCTAGCATCTGTTTCCTATTGTGCTTCTGCAACAACTTAATTACCCCCTACACCTGTTCTAATGCTTGCCTCACATTGCTGACATATGTGGTCCTTTAAAGACACACAAAATTGTCACACAAGATGAAGAAATCTGAAGTCTTCCATTTGACATATAGTATCCAAAAAACAAGAACAGGAACTTGTTCTTCTAGCCATGTCTATTACTCTTACTTTATTCACAGTTAAATCTTTACAGTATCAAGAAGCCTGACTTTATTGTGGTTCCATATTTTTTAAACAAGTTTGTCTAACAAGATACCTTCAGAATTAATGGTCATTTTTAAACACATAATGATTGTGCAATCTAAAGATTACATCAACTTTAAAGTTCTTTAAATTCAAGATGAGAAAAAAAAGCATTTACTATTTTAGGCATTAAAAATATATAAAATGTAATCAAGTTGTGTAAAAATTGTGGAAAGGTTATAAACTTGTCTGGTTGGATCAGAGAACTCATCTCTCTGGACTTTAGAATGTTCCAATATAATCTTGAAGCAAAGTGTCAATATCTTGGATGAGTATCTCCCAAATTGTCTGATTACTTACTTATTAATTATTTGTCCTCTTTCAACCATAAAGAGATTTCAAATTATGAACACAAATCTAATAATAAAAACCAGGCATTAATATCTTGATTTTGAGTGTGTTGCTTTTTCACGTTTGTAAAGTTTAATATTTTTGGCACTTCAGTGCATAAATGGAGTGATGAACTGATATTTTTGGCATTTAAGTGCATAAATGGAGTGATGAACTGATATAATTGAATAATTTAGACACGTTAAAACTAGACTGTATATAAAGTCTTCATGGAAAATGGATATTATGAAAAAAGAATTCATGACTTAAAGATTTTGCTCAAACTCTTAGCTTTTAACTCCATTTTCATGAACTTTAGCAGCTACATATTTATACATTTATTAGAATTACCTAGAGATCTAGGAACCTTTTTTCTTATACAACTGGAGTACACTAACTTGAAAAGGTAATCAAATATATTTAATTGATACCTGCACTTTTTAAGGTTCAAAGTTATTTTTGGCAGTGAGACCAAATGTTATTCAAAGACCAAAAATGTATTGAAGGTAGAGGGTGGGTAGAGCTGGAGGAATGAGACACAGGGTAGCTGGGGTGTTGAGAAGGAGGGAGGCCAAGACTAAATTCCTATCACAAGTTAAAAAAGCCTTTTTATTGGTAACTTCAATAAACTGTGTATAAATGTTTACAGCCATGGCATTTCCTGAGTGAAGGGAACAATGCTGTTCCAACACTGCATTTTCTACCCTCAAAAATTACATTAAAGGATGATAAATGAAAAATTATTCCTACCCCTATAATCGAGATTTTTCCATCTCTGCAAAAGTTCTGCATTTTCTGTTTAAAATACATTTATGAGTTGTTAAAAACCTACTTTATATGTTCATTATACACTCTAAAGTTTAACTGAATTGCCTTCTCTATTGTGAAACCGTTATCTGGATAACGCAATGATTGTTCCAACCAGAGAATTCTTGCTACCTCCCTGTGTCAACATTTCTTCCTTGTACCCACTAGGAGTAAGCATTCCTTAAAACTAAGACCCATCCTTCCACCTTGTATGCAAAATTCCTGCTTCACCTACTCTCATCTTAAATTACTACCTTCCCATTGAGCACAACTTGCTTCAATGTTTGCTTTTGCATAATGTCTGATTATCTGGTCTGGGATTTTCTCTTCCGGTGTTTTTTTAAAAAGATGTGTTTTTTTGGTAAAAATTAGTTATTTCTTCAACTAGAACTTAACCTGGGATTTTTCTCAATTCCCAACAAAAGCAGTACTATTCTGCCAGTAACCTTTACTACTGAAAAGCTGAACCAACATGCACATTTCCTGTTTTGTCCATTTCTCCCCACTCTGTTAACTGCCTTTGATGACATCTTGCTGACCGCCTTTATTCTGTCATCACTCCCACCATTACCCAGGTTCTCCCTTAGCTTCTGCCACTCCAGCTCAGTTTCTTACCATTTCTCCCATTTAGCAGCTGGCTCATCACCGGAGATTCAACTCGCCTTGTTAAAATCTACCTCCAGTGTTGCTGCAAGGATAATTGACCAACCTGATACTGATCGCCCCTCTCAACCAAACGTAAATAGAGAATCTCATCTTTCACCATAAATTTGAATGCTCTGTATTCTAACATTATATTCACACCTTGAGTCCCCCACTTGCTTTCATTAAAAGTTTCAACTCAGCGATTGAACAACTTTCCCTGTTACGGATCCAGTAGTAGACACTCTGGGTTCTGTGGACCAGGTGAGCTATTGTGGGTCTCAATCGCTTAACTTCACCATGACAGCATAAAAACAGCCACAGACAATATGAAACAAAATGGAAGTAGTGAAGTTCCAATTATATTTCATTTAAAGAACATGCCATTGGAGAGGACAGATTTTGTAGCCGGCCAGCCAGTGCCCACAGCGGCTTCTAATCCAATCAGTGTCATTAGCTGATTTCCTGCAACTGTCACATTTTTGCCTCTATACCTTTACTCATCCCTCACATCTTTTCCTTGATGAAGAGATGTACAAATTCCATATTCATTACTAGTAGTTTTTCTGGAAATTTCTATTAAGAATTTGGTTCATAGTGACATACAAATTCCTTCTGATTCTGTTCATCCTTTCATCAAGTGACACTATAAACTCACACTGTGCTAGATATTGTGACAGCCAATGACAGCCGTGTGAGGAAACACTCTGAAAATTGTGTTGTATGAATGCAGATGACATGGCAATGGGATCATGGTTCAGAGTGGCTTCAATGTATTGAAGACACATAATTAAAGTATGAATATCACGCATTTTGATACCCTTATTACAAGCTGCAGTAACCAAGCTGGTGATATTAGAGCAGACCTACACATCAATGTGAAAGAATTAAGTCTAAGTAAACTCCTATTTGATATCAACTGTATTTCCACAAAGGTGCCAAGATCGTTCAATAGGGGCAATAATCATTTTTTTTTTTTTTAACAAATAGTGCTGAAACAATCACAAAAGAAAACTTGGGACACAATCTCACAACAGAGGCAAACATAGCCCAAATTGGATCACATACATAATTACCAGGATTCAATCTATGAAAATCTTACATGGTAGTTAGAGGCTAGAGGAGAGGGATGGGGGAATGACAGCTGTTTTGAAGTAACGAAATTTTGCTTAGCACTGGTAGTGAGGGCGCAACGATTCTAAGGTTACTCTAAAACTGCTGAGTTTTAAATGTTATAATTCAAACACTGTAGTTTCTTTTTAACTCAATAAATGTTAATACTTTAAAAAAATATTTCAGCTTGTCTGTAGAAACAGAATAAGTTTTTTTCAGCAAAAATAAATCCTCAGACTAGACTGTGTGATACACATGCAGTTTCTTTCTGAAAAAGCAAAATTACATCTCAAGATTCTAACCTTACAGAGAGAGCCAGCCTTTATGCACAGTCAGCTTCACTCCTTACCAAAGAAAACCAATTCTTTCCAACTATGCTTACACCTTTCCTAGCTCCTGCTGGCATAAGATACCACTGCCTGCTTCTCTGCAGACGCCAGGTGCCTGAGAATGGGCCTCAAGCTTCGTAAAGTAAAATGAAACTTGTGGATTTTCCATACTTGTCATTCTAGGTTAGAATGTTTACTTCTTTCTTTTAAATCTGCTAGTAATCCTACTGAAAAGTTACAACATGAACAACACTCAAGTTGCCTTTTTTTCAAATCCAATCTTGATGCTCCCGGTAACAATTGCAAGAGCAAAAGAATTAAAGCCTTAACAAGGTAACACTAGAAACTAAGAGGACTAAGAAAGCGCCTTCTTAAAAGATTTAACCATATCTAGAACATTTTAACCTTTAAATCTTAATTTTTCATCATTCACCATAAATCGTACATGTTTTAAATACTTAATATGTGGAAATAGTTTTTAACATATAGGTATCTAAAATGAACATAACATGTTTTCTATTGTTGGCAAAACAGATTAAAAAAACAAGTAAGTTAAAATTAATTTAACTTACATTTCTTGAGGTCAGAAGGGCAGTATGTATTCCAGCAGGCTGCAAATCAAGGCATGGGCACAGCTGTGTTCTCCGGGAAGGCGCAGCTCTCAATCTGCTGATTCCAGTTGCTGGCAGAATTCAGACAATGGTAGGACTCTGATTTCTTGGGACTTCCAGAAGAGAGGCACTCCTGACTGCCTCGTTCCTCACACTCAGGCTGCACTTTCTCCACTTTCAGAGCCAGTCCTCCTGGAGTTCTTGTTGCCTCTCCTCTCTTTTGAGAGCACGCGAAGTTAGATTGCGCTCGCCAGTCCTCCTGGAGTTCCTGTTGCCTCTCTTCTCTCCTTTGAGAGCACGCGAAGTTAGATTGTGCTCACCGGCAAACTTCACGGTAATCCCCCATCTTATCACCAGCTGAGCAGCAACCTAATTTCACCTGTTATTTGACTTCCTCTTTCCCCTCTGCATTCCCCAGGAATGTAACTTATAGGTTACTTACATAAAAGCTTGGTAATCACTGAAGTATATAAGTAGAGATAAGAGAAAGATAATATTGATATCTTCCATAAGTGTGGGTATATAGTTGGATTGGAAGACCTCACGGCCTTGGGATAATTGTTACGACGATTTTCTGGCTGATCAGAAATCTTTTCAGTATTTGCTTATTTAAATATTCCCTACACATGGAACTACTTGCTAAGAAGGTTTCAATGATCTAACTTACTTACCAGGAAAGAAAAAAGACCCGAACTCTTAAGCATCCTCATCTGATTCTCTTTTATGAGGGTCACATGAAAATGGTAATGGCAAAGTCATCCCTAAAGGTTTACATAAATTCTGGAATCCTGGGAAATACAGAAAGAAGGTATCCATTTAAAAGCACAAATAGAAATTCTCCTCCCTGCTTGGAGGTGGGCTGAGAGGCAGCTCCAATATCTGCCTAGAACACAGGAAAGTTTTTGATGTGGACTGTGGAAGGTGTGCTTCCTTGGTGTCCAGGTTCTATATGGAAGTGAATGTCCAATGTTAGCTCTGTTTATGACTAAATTTCCCAATTACACTTTCAAAGGGGACTGATTAGTAAAAATTATTCCCTCAGTGAAGCTTAAAAAAAGAAAATCACATTGAATGTTCATAATCTTCATGTAGTCCCAGAAAAACACTTGGCTAATTGCCTTCTTGATGATCCTCAGTTGCTCTCAATAATGTGTGATTCTATTTGGTGGAGTTGTCTTCACACTTCTTCAGTGAGCTTTGCCACTCTCTGAGCGAAATTTCTACATGCAAATATTGGCTAACCAGAATGACTTGAGCCCACACGGCCTGAGCCTTCTAATTTCAGAGTAAAACTTGTTGCATTGAACCACTGCTTGTCAACATTAGACCAGTGGTTCTCTTTTTTAGTAGAGATTCCTGGGAAGCTTTTTAAATTGCCAGGTCCCATCTCCAAAGGCTAATTTCGTTGATTTGGATTAGAAAGGGGTAACAGAGGTGTTTTTAACAACTTCTCTGACAACTACAGTGTGCAAAAAGCATGAAAAAATGATGTGTTAAGCTAAACATAATTTTATTTCAACAACAGATAGCCTAGAATTTTCACAGCCTTGCCTAAAATTCTCCTGAATTATGTCTGGATATGGTCCTGAATTTAAAAATACTGACAAGTTAATTTTTTACTTTGGATTTCAAAATAAGAGATTGTGTTCAGGAACTAGGTTCAATCACTAGAATTTTGTGATGTCAAGTCATAAAAGTTGTATTTTTTCTCCTCAGTTGAGTATAGGCATAGGAAAAGGAAAAACTTTTTTTGGTCTTCCATCAGCATCATGAAATTAACCATGGGCTCCCAAGATCATATGAAAAGCATTTCCTTATTCTCATTCTAATGCAGCTCTTTGATAAAATGGATATGCTTTGGCATAGTGCTTTAACATTTTTCCAGCAAAGGTTCTGTGATGCGGTACAGCCAGTGGAGAGCACTGCATGGCAGTGGACAGATGTGACTCCATTTTTGGTTCCTTGACCAAGTTTCAACCAAAGCTAACTGCAGCTATCTGCTTCTGTCAACACATTTCCTAGCTGACTGTCTTAAGGTGTGGTCTGAATTTAAGTTAATTGGATGATTTGTAATGTGCACCACCTAAATTGATTAAATGATTTCTATTACACACCATCCAGATGTGGGTCACTCATTGGTTTGTTGCATGCCAATGGGAGCTTAGAAACTCCTGACTTGGACCACCAGGTACAGTGATTCCTGGAGCGTAGTGGCAGCTGCCCTCACTAAGCTTGGGTAATAAAAACTCCTCTTTGAATCCTACACCTGTGTTCTGGGTGAGCTCTCTAGTTCTCCATAACAATATCAACTGTCTGTTGAGCTATATGGCTTTAATTCAATAAGTCTTTAACATTGTGTGTTCAATTGTCCAATCATATCCCTGGCCTGAATTAGTAAACGTGAAATATGCAAGAGGTATTAGAAAAAATAAAGAAAACTGTTTTCTTAAGTTGATAATCATTTTTCAAAAAAAAAATCTCGGTAAGAATAGTAAGAATATTTGAGTTGATGATATCTGTAAATGCCAAAACATACCCTAAGAAATTAATTGTCCTATAATTTTTTGATATGGAGTCAATGTTTGTGTCTTCCCATAATTTCAGCGTGGAAGTAGTAACTTTGAATGCATTTGGAGATAGGGCCTGACAGGAGGTGAGAAAAGGGAAGTGGGGTCATAAGGATGGGCCAGCAGATGAGTGTCTTTATAAGAACACACCAGAGAGCTCACTCTTTTTTTCACAAGTACACAAAAGAAAGTCTCTTGAGCACACAGCCAGAAGACTCCACGGTCCTCCTTTGACAGCATTCCAGGTGATATTTCACTTGATCTTCAGTCTCCATAACTGCGTACAGATACATTCCTGGCATAGTATTCTGTGACTCAGCCAGCCTATGGTATTCTGTTGGAGTAGTTAGCCTGAGCAAATTTTGTGAGTTGTAGGTTATTTACCCCTTATCTATCACTAGGTTATTGATTTTGTGGCGCAGACTGTGTTGATCTTGTTCACCTCAGTCCTTAGTGTTTAGCCCCACTCTCACACACTAAGTATGCTGGAACAGAGGCAATGGCATGGTGGTTTGGAAACAAAATGTCTCCTGAACTCATGCTAAAGTTAAATCCTCAAAGTCGTAATGGATAGGACCAGTATGGAAACAGTCTAATCACATTGCTTAGGAGGTAGGCTTAATGGGAAGGCACGAAGGCTGTGCTGTTAGAAAGTAGTTTTCACCAAAAAAAGGGGAAGGGGGGTTGAATAAGCCAGGCTGGCACTTGCCATGGTTTCTGCTTTTTCGGTTTTTTAATCCAAAGTCAGATATACAGAGAGGAGGGGAGACAGAAAGGAAGATCTTTGGGCCAGTGCTGAGCCAATCTGAAGCCAGGAGCCAGGAACTTCTTCTAGGTCTGCCACGTGGTTGCAGGGTCCCAAGTCTTTGGGCCATCCTCGACTGCTTCTCCAGGTCACAGGCAGGGAGCTAGATGGGAAGTTGGGCTGTGGGGATTAGAACTTGCACCCATATGAGATCCTGGTGCTTGCAAGCTGAGGACTTTAGCTGCTAAGCCACCATGCCAGGGCAAGTTTCTGCTTTTTGAGTCATCCTCTGCTATTTGCAATCCACTATCCTCATCAAATACCCAACCCTGGGGCTGCTGCATCTTGGTGTGTGCATACTCCTCTTCAAATATAAGCCAGAATAGGTTTCACAGGTATTTCTCTCAGGTACTGATTTTAATTATAAATGTTTTTTTTTATTACATCTTCTCATTAAAGGGAGCTAAATTTGAATAAAAATCTATTATTATTTTTTTTAATCTATTATTTTTTGTAGGGTCATCAATTGAACTCACAAGTTCATCAAAGAGAATTGTAGATATATTAAGGTGTTTCAGTTCATGTTATTGTTGTAAGGATTTAGAATATTTAAGTTACCCAGCTGGACCTTGAAATACTTATGGTTATTATTGGTTTAATGAATGAGTTCTAAAATGTGGGACTGATAAAAGGATTTTCAAGGCCTTTCTTGAAAGAGATTTAGAAAGCTGGCACCATTTATTGATGTTGTATTAAACTACAAACTTCCTGCCAAATGTACATACATGTCAAATTTGTGCATAATGGGATTTGCAATTAATTTAATTATGCTACCTTCAAGTAAGGAGGGCTAACAGATGCAGAAACCTGGTGGAGAATCAAGATAGCAGAACAGGATAAGGATACATTTACACAGAATGAGAAACATTAGCCAGGGAGAAGCAGAGAGGGCACTTTCCAGGAAAAAGAGAACATAAGAAAGCAGCAGAGACAAGGGTGTGTTGTTGCACTGACCAGATACCCAAGTGGCATTCAGCAAGTGGCGATCTGAGATCCACCGACAGCTGGAACTCCACCAGCAACCAGGTTCCACCCAGAATAGGTGCAGACAGCCCTCCTACCTAATGGCCAGCAGATCAGGAATTCTACAAGTGGCACATCAGGCATCATTTTCTACAGTGTGCCAAAGGCTTTGAGACTGCAAGGACAAGAGTGAGCGGCACATGCATGGAACTGTGATTGAACTGACTGAGCTCAATGCATTGCAATGGTCCCACAGAAAAAATAATTACAAATTTGGCATCACATGGGTCAAAATAGGTCCGGGTGGCCCTTAGAATTAATGGCTGGCAGGTTCTGGCAAGATCAGCACTGCCAACAATCTAACTATTTAGGACACCTGATGTCTCCCTAATCCTGGGAACTGCTCAAACTGAAAGTGGGAGAAAGGCTGTAGAGATAACAGTGTAACCTCAGCACAGTATCGCAGGAGGTAGAGTGCTGAGCGAGGAGGAGCTGGGGCTATGGAGACCATGGTGCAAATCTAACATAAGAGCCCAGATCTGAAACTCACTGGATAGAGTGTCACAAGTGACTGTAAAGAAAGAACTGGGTACCAACCACAATCAGTAAAATTAAATTGTAAACCTATGGGTGACACAGCTTAGAAATCTGCCCTAAGGAGACGAATTTGCCAACCACAAAGAAGTACAATGACCAAAAGCAGAAGAGATGGAGGCAAAATGAATATTACTGAAGACTCCCTGCAAAGGAGCAAAAGCCTTTGCCAACCGAGGAGCTAACTGAGGAAGACATTGAGAAAATGGGTACAGAGAATTCAGAGAAATCATTATAAAGCTTCTGATCAACAATGAGAAGCACATACAGGAGTTCAAGGAATTTTAGGAGTATGTCACACAGGAAATAGCAACACTAAAACAAACTCAAGCCGAATTATTGGAAATGAAGAAAACAATAAAGCAAATTACAAATTCAGTGGAAAGTCTCAATAACAGAATGAAGGAAGCAGAGGAAAGAATCTCAGAATTGGAAGCTATTTCTTGTCACCATGGGGAAACAAACAAAAAGCTGGAAGCAGAGCTGGGTCAAGCTAAAAAAAAGTATTCAAGAATTAATATACACTATTAAAAGGCCAAATGTAAGAGTTAGGAGAGTCCCAGAAGGTGCAGAAAGAGAAGCTGGGGTTTAAAGTGTAATTAAATAATAAAGGAAAATTTCCCTAATCTGGAGAAAGAATTGAGAAACAACATCCAGGAGGGTCACAGAACTTCCAACAGGCTTGGCCAAAAGTGATCTTCACCACAACACATGATAATCAAGCTCTCTTCAATCAAACATAAGAAAAAGATCCTTAAAAGTGCATGTGAAAAAAATCAAAAGACATATAGAGAAATGGTAGTTAGATTCACAGCTGATCTCTCAGAGGAAACTCTACACACCAGAAGAAAATGGAGCGATGCTCCAGATTCCAAACGCAAAAAACTGTTGGCCCAGTAAAAGGTGCACAGCCAAACTTTCCTTTGTCTTTGAAAATGAAATAAAATTCTTCCACACAGTAAAGAAAAGTTAAAAGAATACATCTCTTCTAAACTTTCCCTACAAATCATACTTAAAGATGTTCTCTTGACAGAGAAGAGGAATAGCACCCACCAAAACCAAAGGCAAGTGTGAAGAACATACCAGTAAATCAACAGACTAAATCAATGAACAACCCATTGGTAAGTGACAGGGCCAAATAACGGCTTATTTATAGTAACCCTGAATGTAAATGGCTTAAACTCACCAATCAAATGCCACGGTACACTGGATTTAAAATGAAATAAAACCCGGGTCTGGTGCAGTAGCCTAGTGGCTAAAGTCTTTGCCTTGCAAGCACCAGGATCCCATATGGGTGCAAGTTCTAATCCCTACAGCCCCGCTTCCCATCCAGCTCTCTGCTTGTGGCCTGGGAAAGCAGTTGAGGATGCCCCAAAGACTTGGGACCATGCACGCATGTGGCCGACCTGGAAGAAGTTCTTGGCTCCTGGCTTCGGATTGGCTCAGCACTGGCTGTTGTGGTCACTTGGGGAGTGAATCTAGAGGCCCGAAGAACTTCCTCTCTGTCTCTCCTCCTCTCTGTATATCTGACTTTGCAATAAAAATAAATAAATCTTCAAAAAAAATCTGTTGCTTGGAGGAGACACAACTCAATAACAGATCAACTGAAAATATGTCTTGTGGATTTGGTAGGTTTGTTTGTTTCATATCTTCAAAACCCTTTTTTTTTTCAGTAAGTCCTTCACTGGTTCATGGATCATACAATGGCATCATTTTCTTCACAAGGCTTCTTGGTTTTCTGTTTCATTTCTCCAGTGACATATTAATCATTCAGTAGCATGTTATGTAACTTCGTGGCATTGTAAATTTCTGTTTTTCTTCCTGTTGTTGATTTTGTTTTATGGCTTTTCATTTTAGGGGATGTATAATAATTATGTAATGAAGACCATCATATCCATATATGAGGATACAATGCAGTATGCATTTCTACTTGCAGACCAATGGAACTGTTAAATATATCTTGACAATAGAATGCTGAACTCTGCCATTGTCCATGCCTATAATGATGGACATATGACTGTTTATGAAGAACTATACTATAGTAATAATACAGGGGAACTCACTGGTTGGGGGAGTCTTGTTGAGGGGAGGGGAGGGAAAGGGAAATCCCAGGGACTATAGAACTGTATCATAAAATGATAATAATAATTAAAAAAAGAAGTTTAAAAAAAGAACTATATTATTGTGATAATACAGGGCATTCAGTGTGGGGGGAGGTTTTTGGTGAGGGGGTACAGAAATTCCAGGGCCTATGGAACTGAATCATAACATGTTGATATTAATAATAAAAATGGAAAAACAGAAAGGAAATACAGAAACCCAATCCGAATTAAAGAGAATTAGATCCAGAAATTAAAACAGCAGTTAAAACTCCCATATGCTACATGCCTCTCTCTCACTGTTGCATTCATTTCATTAATTTGCTTATTTCCAAGAATCTGGGCTTCAGGTACCTATTGGCTTTTACTCCTTTTACCTGTGATCAAGAAGGAAGAGACTCATTTCCAAAAATCCAAGGAAAGAATTTGGTTGATACACTTTTGATGGCATGGTCATTACTGGATCAAGGGATAGGATTGATTTGAGGGATACCATGATTGACTGATACAGCTTTGGTCATGAGATAGAGTGTGTGTGTGTGTGTGTGTGTGTGTGTGTGTGTGTGTGAGAGAGAGAGAGAGAGAGAGAGAGAGAGAGAGAGAGAGAGAGAGAGAGAGAGAGATAGAATGCTATATGAAAGAAAATGGTGATGCTGTTCCAGGCATATGTAACACACACAGGTGGCTTATGGCATGTCTAGAGTGATGGTAATTTTTCTTTCTCTTAGGGTCAACAGCATGTTGGTTAACCTCTGTAAGAATGTGTATGTATCTTGTATACTTTCTCGATTAATCACTCCCTACTCTTAGATAAGCTAGTTCTGTAAAATGTGCAGGAAGTGATTCAATTGATGAGATTAGGAAGTAAAGAAAAATATAGAGGAGCTTTTCCAAATCTTCTAAGTACAGAGAACATCCTCTTCTCACTCCAAAATTGTGGTTAATCACCCCCTCCCCCATTTTTTGATAAATGGAAACAGGTTCTTATATGTCCCAACTGTGTGGAAATGCGGTCCTTATTTTTGTATTTCTTTATCTGGCATATATACCTAAAACTTACCTGATGTTTGAAAAGTTTGATGAGGAAACTATTTATGTTACATTTATTATATTATGTTGCAAAAGGAAAAGCCGAAACATTTACCAGTGATTTGTGAAGTTTTAATTGTATTACATTTTAAAAAATCACAGTTCATATCTAAACAAAGCTCCTATGGATACTTGGTTTGCACCAATAATCAGAACACACCTAGGTGCTGAAAGCACGTTCCTGGGAAAAGAGACAATGGGCTTCCTGAAAACAGACATACCTCTTTCAGGTTTCCTATACTTAGTACAAATGCTTTAGCTAGGAAATACTCAAGAGACTTACAAAGAAGATTGAAAAATATATCCTCAAATAACTTGCTTCACTAAAATGCAGATGCTGACGTAAAAAAAAAAAAGATTGTTTGCCACTGTTTAAATCCTGAAGGGATTAAAATTTCACCTTGCTAACCACAATTTTGCTAGAATCTTACCCAGAAGAAAATCACATTATAATCTAAGCAAAAGAAATATGCTGATCTTCTTAAAAATGACAGAGCCATAATGATGCCTATAAACTACCTAAACTATTATGTTCTTTGGTTACTTCTCAAGTAATAGAGGTACTACCCTAAATATCATATGAAATCAGTTTTAATTAAACCAAAAAAAGAATTTTTTATTTATAGATTTTAATGACCATAGTTCTTTAAAGCTGTGGACAAAACTTGTGTTTTTTTTTTTTTTGTCTGTGCCAAACTTGTTTTCAACATAGAATTCCTATTATTAGTTGCCTGAATATAACCTGATTTTTAGTAACATTGAAAAAATACAAGCTCAGCAAGAATGGTCATCACAGATCAAATAATTTTAAGAAACACAAAACAGGACTCTTTTCTGAACTGCCTTAAATCAAACAAATTCATTTTAGTGACTTGAAACCACTTTTGATGACTTCTATGCCCATTTCAAAGCAATTAAGATAAACATATTTCTCTGTGATAAAGAGTCATTGTTTCAAACCTGTACTAGCCTACTTGTGAAGGATGGATAAACCCACTTTTTACAAAGGATTTTTGTGTAGGCAGTTGTTGCTGACACTACCTTTACAAATGACTTACTCCAACACCTAAAAAAAAAATAAGATAAACTGGCAACATTTAAACACTGAAAAGAACATTAGTCAGCCAGACACTAAGACGGTGATTCAATAATTGTAAAGCATATGAGACACTGGACTAAGAAATCAACACATGAAAGCAAGTCCAGATATTGATTTAACTCAGATAGAATTTACTAGGGTTTGGGCTTGTTTGAAATGGGCTTGTTAGAATGACTGATTGCATCACAAGTAAACAGAAGTGGTCAAAGGTTTCCAAATACAGAAAATTGTTTTACAATTTCATAACAGAAAAGGATCATTTCATTCCTTAAATAGCTTGCAGAATAACCTCAAATTGATTGAAAACGTAATTTTATATTTTCATACCATAAAGCGAAAGAAGAGAATGTGTCTGATTTCCTACTCATTAGGGCTTTCACTGCGTAAAAGTCATTAGAAGAAATCACAAACAAAATAATTGGAATGTTTTGAAGTACTTCTTTTTGAAGTCAAAACACAATCAAGTAAAAGTCAAATAATTCCTTGCAGCAGAATGATAAACATGTCATTTCATCAACTTTTTCGTTATTCCACAATTTCTCTAAAAATTCAAACTTTACTGATTGCCACCTTATTGAATCTCACAGAGAAGTCACATCTTGTAGTGTGGTGGGTCTGTGGACATCCGTTTATTAAAACCAGATTTCTGAACTCTTCTTGAAAGACAACTCATTGTAACCTCTGGAGGCAGGGCCTGTGAATGGTTTCTTTTGACTTGCATCCTAAGTGATTTTTAGTTGTACTAATGTGGCAAAAATGGACGTACATGTACTGAGTCACTCCAGATACAGTCTGTCACGGCACGGTCTCTGGGATCTGTGCTAAAGAACATGTGTTTATCCTAACACTGGTCATTCACTGTCCTCAGCAGAGTGCCTTAGCTCTCAGAACAGCTGGACCTTTTAGGCCTTAGCAGTTATTCTTTTGTCTTCTATCGACCAACATTTCAATTAGCAGCAGCCCAGGATGTCAATCACAGAGTGTGGTTAAAAGATCTGCAGTACAGTTTTTCCCATTCCAGTCTTATATCAGTATGTACAGCTACAGAATTTCAAAGAACATGGTTTATATTTCAGTTAACCTAAATACACCACAAATTAAAAAAAAAAAAAGGAAGTCTTATGATCCTATCACTGGCTCATTTTGTACCTCTGGTACAAACCAATTTGCCTAGCTACTGTATTTAGAGTTATTAGCTTGCCAAACAACGATTTGGATTTGAATGTTTCGAAAAGATCAAAGGTCAGGCCCCAAAGCAGTCAGATATTTGAGAACAAAGAATCATCAAAAGTTTGGTTTTCTTTTTCTACTTTGTTTTACTTAATTTCACAAATGCAGTGGTATCCAAAAGTTGTCACCCTTTGAATTATAAAATAAAATGTATTTATATAAATAAAATAAGTATTTATATAATCTTTCTCGTATTATCTTTTTGTTCCCCTTCCTTACAGGGTTTTCATGATTTTTGGAAAGGAAATACAGGTGATGTGTCCAAACAAGCTTGTTTTGATTGTTAGAATTTCATATTCCTCTGTATTTCATGTTCCTCTGTATTCAGAATATACTACAAAATAAAAAGAAATCTGGACTATAACGGAAATTTGTTATGAAAATAATATAAAATTGATTTTGTAATAAACACCATGGATTTATAGTCAATCAGAATATCAAACGCATCTGTTCAAGAATGACAAAATACCATTGGTTTTTATAAAATAATTCTAAAGTAAACATGGATTACCTGTCATAAATTCACAAGTTAAGCTAGAATAATTTAATATCTAAATTACAGTTCTTATGAAACATACTAAATAAAATTAATTCTCTTTCATATTCTTATATAAAATAGTACAGGAAGGCAAAAACTCTAATACCTGGGAAAAGAGCTATGCTTAAAAAAATAGGATCACTCTTCTCAGTGGATTAGCTTAGCTTTGCCAAACGCAATGCTAGTACAAATAGGTATGTTTTTACCATACAGTCTGAGTTCACTTAGATAACTTCTTAAGAAGAACAAGTGATATCCCAGAAGTATGACATCTGCATTTGAAAGGACTTGAACATCATGTCTGATCATTACATTCACATTTCTCTTTAAGTTTGGATAAAACATACAACAGAACGCCTTTATCCTTTTGCTCCTAGACTTAAACACATCTCAATAATTATTGGACTTATATAAAAATTACAGGTATAAATTTGGATGATCAGATATTTATTTAGCTTTGCAATTGACTTTATGAAACATTTCTATTGAAGTATTATTGACAGCATAAATTCATATTTTTAAAAGGTATCATTGACATGATTTGACAGTGATGTGATCCTATAAATTCATTTCAAAAATCAAGATAGTGAACACATTCAAGGCTATTTAAAAAGGAGCATTTAAGGACCAGCATTGAAGTGTAATGGGTAAGCAATATCTGGAACCTCCTACAAACCACATGGGTGCCAGCTCGTGTCCTGGCTGCTCTACTTCCGATCCAGCTCTCTGCTAAATGCTTGGGAGTAACAGCAGAGAATGGCTCAAGTGCTTAAGCCTCTGATACCCCTGCAGAAGACCTCGAAGAGGTTCCTCAGCCTGGCCCAGCCCTGGTCATTGTGCCCATCCGAGGAATGAACCAGTGGGTGGAAGAGCTCTGCTCTGTCTCTGTGTTCATAACTCTGACTGAGGGAGCTGAGTGCATTGGTGGACAAGGGAGCTATTTACTGGCCAGGAACACCTGGGCTTGGGACTAACCTCGGAATAGCAAAGGGCAGACCTACTTCCCTGAGCTCTCTCTCCTTTGTGTCTCCCTATGGTTACAAATAATAGACGAGAGCATCCCTCGCCTCAATACTATCTTTGCCTCTTTCTTTTCATGAGTTGCATATAACAAATCAAAAACATACCAAGACTCTGTGTTAATGTCTTCTCCCTTAATTTTTTTTTTTGCTTCGCTAATGTAAGAAAAACTATTCTAAGAATTGTTAGCTGCATATAATATAAGGATTAATGAAAGCTTTGTATGTATTTTTAGCCAAAGTGTATCATCCTGAAAGTGAGGATGATGGCTGCATCGTAGATTAATAAAATCATTTCTCCATTAAGTATCTTGTTCTTGTCTGTTTGATTAATCTTAACACTGTCTTCCAAGAAAATACATTTTTTAAACATTTAAAAAGGATATTTTGCTGATTTTCTTTAGGCAACTGGAAAAATAGTGAGTTAAAGAAACATTGGGGAAGTTTCATTATCTAATTACCATTAACATGGAACTATTTATATCAATGCTGTTCACTGATACAGTGACAAGTTAAACACTTTCACATTTTGGAATCTTAATTCTGTGTAGTGCTGTTAGCCACTACAAACCCAACTTACTTGTCTTCCTTGTGCTTCTCTCTGTCATAACGCAGTTTGCATGCGTTTCTACAGCATGACTTGAACACATATGCATCATCTGGGAGTCGAACCTAGATCACCTTGAAGCTCAAAGGTAAGGCAAAACTTGTCACTGTACTCTTCTGCCTTGGATCTTCTGTCTCTTCCTGAAGACTCATCATGCATGGTTCTGTTGCCTTAATGGCAGTTCTCCAGTCTGTACAGAGCTCACCTAAGACCAACGTTTTACAACATAGGCCTGTGATTTTCCATCTCTGTGATCTAGTTTGTCCCTCTTACCTCATCCACAAACTTACGTCCTATGTGTGAAAAAGAGAATAAAGAAACCCATGCATAAGTTATGTGGTTAATTTTAGGTTTAATTGATAAACCTGCAGGACTCAGGGAATTTTTACAGCTGCTGTGTCTCAATGGCTCTGTACAACTCAGGGACAGTTGTATTTGGATGGCATATGGATATTTTGGGTTGGAGCGAGCATCATTACGCTACTTTTCCAAAGTTATTTATAATGCACTAAAGGAACCCCACATAAAGCCATCTTTGTCCACTGACAACTTTGAATTTTTGATTCAAACAATGCTCCTGAAGATATATGAAATACCTCCACTTTTCCCTATTACTGTCATTACATGAATAGAGTATTGATACAATGACAAGCAGCAAGGTAGACAGCAAGTGGAGCAGCCAGGACACCAACCAGCATCGTATGGGACACTGGCGCTTATTGAAAAGGATTAGCCAGTTGAGTCATAGGGCCAGCCACCTGATAAGGTTCTTGTAACTTTAATTCAGTTATATTCACTTTTATTTTATTAATGGTAAATATTTCATATTTCCAACACTACAAAATTTAATCTTTAAATTAATAATTATTTTCTCTGTTTCAAGTTCTTAGCATAGACATCAGCATGCCGGTTAAGAGCCCAGAGTGCCCGGGTTTCATTCCAACTTCTGATTCCACTTTCTGCTAATATGGATTCTGGGAGAAAATGAATAATGATTTGATCACCTACACGGGAAATCAGGATTGGGCCCCCTGCTTCTGGCTTAGGCCTGGATAAGACTGGTCATGGCGGGTGTTAGGGCAAAGAACAAGCAGAAGAGAGGTCCCTTTCCTTGTCTGCCTCTCTCGCTCTGTTGGCCTCTCAAATAAAATACATTAATTAAAAAAAAAAGAATTACATACATGCATGGTAATAATATTTTAAAGTTTGATGTCCAATTACTCAATAGTATTATCATTATAATTATATAAGATATATATAATTATATCCAGAGGTAATATTTAATAAACTGAAAATTTTCTATATTGATAATCCATTCCCAAGAAAAACAATAAAAATATATTGGTTCCTATGCATTGCTAAAATATGAAAAAATATGAAAGAAAAAAATGACAATAAACATCACCAGATAGGGACACTCATAGATTGTGCTATCATTGAAAGTTCAGTTTTATCATAAAATACACAGATAATGTATAAAGTACTATCAAAAGACAGACCTTTACATGAGAAGTACAAACTTGTTGTAATATTCTATCCCTAACACTTTGTTTTATCAAGATTAATTGAATCCTTACTGAAGATAAAATTAAGAATATATTTTTCATTTTATTGCAGGTTTTTGTAGTCTATTCATAGATACATCAAAATTTGTAAAATCAGTTTTCTATAAATAAAAATGACTTAAAAATTTCCAAACTTACATCATTTCTTTAACATTACTCACAGTACACTACTAATCCTCAAGCTCTGGTTTTCATTTCTTACTGAATACCTTCTTTAACATGGTATAAAAACACTAATTGAAAATCATTAATCATTGTAATGCAATAGGAATATGTGATTCATTTTCTTCAATGATGTCAATGTGACTACAACCAAGTGAGAATATCAAACTGTCAAAACTTTTGTTAGTTTCCCGGGTATTTCATATTTGGAGATAGTTTCTATTATTTATAACACAGAGTAAATTACATTTGAATGTCAGGCACTATCAGTGTGTGTTTCAAAACAGGTCATAATGAGTCTCATTCCTACTTCTTATTGAATATTTGCTGCTTCTAATGATCTCTTTTATCTTTTATTTAAAAAATGTTTATCTATAGAAACAGAGTTCACACATCTCATATGTGCTACTACAGGAATGCAATGAATTTCCACAACTCTTTCCTCCTCCTTCCTCCCTTCTTTCCTTCTGTTTTCCTTTAGATTTTTGTGATAACATATTTGCAACTTATTGATTTTAACATTATGTTAATGAATTATTTTAAGCATTCCTATTATTACTGCTATTATACTTTTGTGCTAGTGTATCCAGTAAAGAAGCAAATTCATTTCAAATAAGATTTTTCAACAAAGCTATAAGGTTAACATGAAAGTACAGTGCAATCTTCTTTTGTCTGGAATAACTAGATTTCTGCAAATTGTGTTGTGGCACTATGTGAAACATGACACTCAAAGTGATGTCAGCAGCTTTTTTTGTATATGGCCCTCAGTGAATTATACATTGGATCGATGTAGTTTTTAATCTTTCTTCTTTTTAGTGACAAGAACCATACTATATGTCTACTATTTGTCTAAATCTATTTATCATATATTTGCTAAATAAAACACACTCTACCAACAGCAAGTCCTCAAATTGGCTGAACAGTATGATCTTAAGGAAATTATGATTTTTCTTCAATTATATCCTATACCATGAATCATCTAAAGGTAATCTTGATTTTTATTTGAGTCAACTTGGTTTTGATTAAAAGACACTTCTGTTAGCAATCATAAAATAAAACTAAATGTGAAGTTCAAAGTGATGCAAAATTTATTTATAATATGTAAAAAAAGAAGGAAGGCCTTGACAAAAACATTCTTTTCTATCAAAACTAAATTTCTACTGTAAAATGGAAAGTTTTTATAAATTAAACACATATATTTGAGTAGAAGCATAGTCCCAATTCTTCTAACTCATTGAAATTTAGCATCCTGTATTTTATCAAATGGTTTTCAGTTTCTCCTCACTGTGGCTCACTGGGAAAGGTCTGAGACAAGAAAATAATTCACTTGGAAAAACCTGATCATTGAGGGGAGTGTGATTGTCCACTTGGAATGGTACCTATGGAAGGCATAAAATATGTTCTCTTTATATTAATAAATATTCTAAGAAATATATATGTAAAGAATAAATGACATACAGATGAAATTATTTTAAAATATATACAGATAATATAAGACATTCCCAAATAAATATTTATATGTTATTAATTTATCAAATACCAATGAAAGCTAAAAAAGAAAGAATATCCAGAATCCAGGTGTCTTTGATTTGCTTGCTAGTTGTAAGAAATTGAGGATGCTAAAATCACATAAAAGGAACAAAGAAGAAATAAAAATCACATGTATGAGAACGCAATCTGTGTTGTATTTGCTGCATTTGCATCAAGAGTAATTGTCCAGTTTCTAATTTTCTTTGGAAAGCAAATGTATGTATTAAAAGAACACCTTCAACATGAAAGAAATAAGCTGGCTTTTTTACAGGATCCTAAAAAGACATGATCTCCTTTGTACCAATAGTATACTTATTCAAATCACATTTTTGTCCCAAAAAGCTATAATCAGATATTCTGAAATGCATGAGCCAGGGCTTGAAAGATTTCTCATCTGAGTTTGGGATATAGATTGGTATCAACCTTGAAAAAAATCAAAAGAAGAAATTTTCAAGTAAAACCTTTTAAATACACTTCCATTTAAACCACAAAACTACTTTTATTTGGGTACTACAGAGAACTAAAAATATTCTACAGCTTCTGATTGAAATTTGCTTGAAGAAATTTTTAGTAGGTAAGATCTGATGATTTTCTCAGGACGACATGGCAGCTAGAGGCATTCACTGTATTACTCAAACATTGCCAAGGAAGCTCAGTCTTTACTAATTAATGTTTATGGGATCATGTGAAAAGCCAGACTTCTTTTCTCACTTTAGTTTTAAAAAAAATTCAGAAGTGCTGTTTTACTCTTTTAATAGCAATTAATAACCCTGAGAATGACTGTATGTATTTTTTCATTTAAAGAACATAGAAGATCGAATGTTGGATGTTTTCACTATAAAGAAATATTAAATTCCTAAGAAGACAAGTTTCTTTTCCCTGATTAGACAACATATGTGTACATGTTAACAAAACATCACATAGCACTTCATAAATAAGTACATTTTCATATGGCTGTGAAAATTTTCTATTAAAAAATAAAATGCTCAATGTAAAGAAATAAGAGTTCATAAAGAAAGTCACTACCAATAAATACAAGGCCCTTTATTGTAACTGAATTACTAGGACTAATAAAAATGCCTCTGTTGACTCAAACAGCATTTCCATTTCTGGCCATTTATTTTGCACTTTGGAAATAGCTCTGAAGAAATTTAGCTGTTTCTCAAACTATGACAGATTATTTATTACATTTATAGAGAATTTAATAGAAATGTAAAACACTAGTAAAAACAGCAGACAATTTAGAGTCAAAATAACACTTCCCGCAAACAGCATTAGTAGCCTCAACAAATATCAGAAAGAAGCAAAGAAAGTAGCATAATTCATGGGACACACAGCAATCACTTTCAACATACATCGTATATTTCTTCTATACATATACATTGTGTATTTCTTTATGCAAAGAAAAAAGTGGCAAGGATGCTATGCATCTAAACAATGTTATTAAATATTTTTATTTACTAATCAAAAAATTACTCATCACCTTGAAATTCTATGCTTTGTTATTTACAATTTGAAAAAAAAACTGGATAAACATTGGGATTTTTACCTAGTTACTGGCTTAAGTTTCCAACTTCTTGTTTCTTTATTATTTTAGTGATTTATATACATTACTAATGGTTACTAAACATTTGGGTGTTAGCAACACTAAATTTTATGGGATAAAGTATCAAATAGTAATAATGCTTTTTAAGATTTATGAAGTTTTTTTACTGGAAAGTCACATTTATAGAGAGCAGGAAAAACAGAGAGAAAGAACTTCTATCTGCTCATTCGCTCCCCAAGTGGCCATAATGGCCAAAGCTGAGCTGATTCAAAACCAGGAGCCAAGAACTTCTTTCTAGTCTCCCACGCAGGTGCAGGGTTCCAAGGTTTAGGGCTGTCCTCTCCTGCTTTCCCAGGCTGGATGGGAAGTGGAGTAGTCAGAATTCAAATTGGCACCCATATTGGATCCCAGCATTGGCATGGCGAGGAATTTAGCCACTAGGCTACTGCACCACGTGCTTAATTACTAATTATTAATAAAAAAGACTAATAAATCTAAAATTACTTTGTTTACTTTTTAAGATTCTTACCTTAAAACCTTCACCAAAAACAACAATGATAAATTTCATATATTAAAAATTTAGATTATGCATAACATTTGAAGTTTATTGCTGTAGGTAATGTCAATTTGTGAATTTAGAGTTCATGCTAGTCTATAATTGGGCTATTTACTAAGTCTGGTTATAAATTATTTTTTACATAATATGGTTCTGTTTCAAATAATATAAATCCCTTATTATAGTGACATAGGCAGTAACTAAAATTTTTAAAAATATTTTGTCACTTAAAAGAATGAAACTGCAGAAGATAAAATTAGACTAAAATTTTGCAGAATGCCAATTTCAGATTCTGTTTCAATCAGAAACAACAAAACTTTCATTCCAAAATTATAAATTGTTTTCACATTTCTGATAAAATCTAAAGAATGTTTAATTCTCTCAAATATACAGAGTCAAAAAATACAAAACAGTTAAATACAATATTTCTCATAGATGGAAACGTTTCTTCTATGCTAAGTAAGAAAGTTGCAGACATTTCCAAAGAAAGGCATGATTAAATTTCAGCGTTATATGCTATCAAGTAATCATCAGAAATTCATCAATTAAATAAGGACATTTCCAACACTGTATACTTGAAATAATATGCATTGAAAAACCAGGATTCTGGGCCCAGCGCAATAGCTTAGTGGTTTAAGTCCTGGCCTTGCAGGTGCTGGGATCCCATGTGGGCACTGGTTCTAATCCTGGCAGCCTTGCTTCCTATCCAGCTCCCTGCTTGTGGCCTGGGAAAGCAGATGAGGATGGCCCAAAGCCTTTGGACACTGTACCCGCGTGGGAGACCTGGAGGAGGTCCCTGGCTCCTGGCTTCAGATAGGCACTGCACCGGCCGTTGCAGTCACTTGGGGGGTGAATCATCGGATGGAAGATCTTCCTCTCTGCCTCTCCTCTCTGTATATCTGACTTTGCAATAAAAAATACATTAAAAAAAAAGAAAAGAAAAAAGAAAAACCCAGGATTCTAACAATAAATTTCCGTTCCACTGTCAGCCATTTTAATCTAAAAAAACCTGCTTATGGATTTATGTATGCATGTATTTTTAGAGACAGAAAGTCATGCACTTCTGCCTTTTGATTCACTCCCCAAATATGTATAATGACCCAACTGTAGGGAAGCAAAGAGCCGCAATTCATCTAGTTCTCCCATATGGGTGTCAAGAGCCAAAATTGTCACCGCACCCCAAGGCATGTATAAGCAGGTATCTGCATTTGGGAGCTAGAACCCATGTACTGTGATGTGAGATGCAGGCATCTGAACCTCTCGGCTAAGCACCTGCCCTACAGCCATGCTTTAATAGCTCTCCTGCTTTGGAGGTGAAAGTCAGTTGCCAGAAAGCATATTTTTCTTTATATGCATACATTTGCATTTATATATTTGCATGTATAGCCATACATATTTTTAGTATAATAACCAATCGCTTTTCTTTCTAAAACAGCAACAATATGATTTACTTGATTTTATTGCACTTTTGCATTCTTTTATTATAAAAGAAACCTTGGAATAAACTATCAAAATTAACAGCAGAAATGGAAAGGCAATGAGAGTACAAATCTAAGACACACCAAAGTAGCGAAAACTTTTTCCTATAGCTGTAGTTGCTGTTAACAACAGATGAAGCTATATCAATCATTTTTCAGTCACAATAGAACAGCTTAAACTGGACTGATGACTTTGTGGAGTCTACTAGCTTTTGAGAGTCGGGTGTCCCTGGTAAACAGGGAAAATAAAATATTAGAAAATGAAAAAAAAAAATCCCACAAGGAGTCAACAAGAATTAAGCAACAGTTACCAACAGCCACAATTCCAAAGATTCATCAGTGACATGGACATAATAACAAGTGAGATATGAAAGTTCTACTAGTAAATTTTGTGATACTATGTCCCAGAACTATTTAAGTTTTTTCAATAGTCATTCCAATTGTACAAAACCCAATTCCAGCTAAAGAATGGTTACCCTCCTTGGAGTCCAGACACATTTGAGAGAACATTTAAATATTTGAACAGACTATAGAGAAGTTCAGAAGTGGGAGTGAAAGCAATGAGAAGCCACTGTGGTTATGTCTTAATTGAACACATCTTCTCATGTATGTCATTGCATAATTAGCTGTTGTGGGAATTTAATGTTATGGATACATGACAGATATTTCGTCCTCTCTAGCCACCCATTCATGCAATGTCTTTTGAGGAAAAAAATTTTTTACATATGCAACATAAAAATCACAATGTTGAGATCTTGAAAAACTTTTCAATTTTACATAATTCCAATATAGCTTCTTTTAATTCTATTACTTTGCTACTCGGTCCTGGGTAATAATGACTAATTGTGGATGAATCAGGAGGCTGAAAGATGGAATAAGGGGGCTCATTAGACACCAGGTTCACCATATTATGTGACTCAAGCCAGATCAGCATGGGCGGTGGTGGTAGTGTAAGTGTTAGTGTGTGATAAGTCTGTCAAGGACTGGGGTGAAGAGGACTCCAACGTGTCCCATGTGGGAAGCTCTCCAGTTGAGTAGTGAGGAAGTTCACCCTGGCCTCCTCTGCATCAGTTATGGTCTTGAACTCTCAATCCAACTAATCATTATTATGCTGACTAGAGGTGACGGCACTAATTCTTCAGTCTCTTTATGAACACAAGGGCGGACATCCCCTGAGTCTGCAGCATAATCACAGCTACTTCTGCATAACAAGCTGGTAAAATAATCCATGCAAAAAAATATCCTCCAGAGAAACAGAATCAATTCGTCTATTTATGTTAGTTAGCCAGTGTACATGTAATATATATTAACAACATGCTTATCTTACAGAGATAGAGAGATCTCACCAAAATGAACAGAATGCATTAGTTTGCATGAGGAACACCCCTTCAGACAAAAATAAGGAAATAGAACTACATATTCACATATGCAACATTAAGAGGCTTCTTTTTTTAATGAGAGAGGCTCGCATAATTATTGAGACAAAGAAATCCCAAGATCAGCAATCTGCAAGACAGAGAACCAGAAAGCGAGGTGGTATTCTCGTCTAAACCCATATGCTTAAGTGCCAGAGGAGCCAATGCTGTAGGACAGAGGAACATGTATGTGCCAGGTCAGGCAAGAAGCAAATTCATTCCTCTGCTCTTTTATTCTACTCAGGCTCTCAACAGATTGGCAGATGCCCATCAACATGGGGCATCTTTTTAACTCGGTCCACTAATAACAAATGTTTTCCAACTATCTGCACATTCCTTAGCCCAGTCAAGTTGGCAGAATAAAATTAACAAATACATCGGGAAAATAGTTTAAATATTGTATCCTTCCAGAAAAGTAGTTACTTCAATTTCTAGAACTTGGAGTTGTATTCTATCATGTATGCTTGCTCCTGTCCATAGAGGACAGCGTTATTCCAGTCTCCGAAGAGATAGCGCCTTTTTTTTTTCTCCAAAAGCAACACATGCTGCTCAACTGAAATAGAAATATCTCAGAAGAGGTCTGAATCCAAGGAGTGGGTAATTCTTTCAGAATGTCAGCATGATCCTGCACACCAGCAGGTACAGGTCGTTGCTCGACCCTGAAGTGATTCCAGGTTGGCTCCCATAGAAGAAGATGCAATCTGATCGTCACACTAATGAGGAGTGTAGAGTTCTATCCATCAGGAGAATGCAGGATGCAAAATATTTGGGGATCTAACACAATGGAAATTTTATTAAGTATTGTTAGCTTGAATATCAACTACATGATTTTTGGAGTCAAAATATTTGCTTGAAGATATAAAAATATTAGAATGAAAACTTAGTGGAACTAAATTTATCAGGTGTGTGTAAAAGAGATTTGGAGAAAAATCAGTCATGAGTACACAACAATTTTAGACTCTATAATATCAACCTTAGACACAATACATTGCCAAAAGTATGATAGTAATTTCAGATTTTTCAATTACTGGCTTAAACATGAAAGAATAGATTTGTGCAGCAAGTGCTTACAATAAGATTCTATGCTATTAGATTGCCATGTAACCATTGATAATATACTGCCAAGTTAATGAACAGACTTGTAAAATTTTGGAATCAGAAAGGATACCACATGAGGCAGAAAGGTTAGTGTTTGATGCTGTCACTGTGACTGCCATATAAAATCCTGTTGTCAACCACATCACAAATTGAATTTCTCCCTTTGTACCTCTCACATAGCAGCTTGGGTGAGCAGAGTGCACTCTTTCTTTTGGCTTAAAACAAATCACATAGATTACCATCTACTTGTAGACACACATTACTTTAATTAACCTGTACGATGTAATCTATAAGCATAATTTCATCTCATCCATACAGCAGTTTTGAGAGATAATTATTACTCTATATTTCGTAGAGACTTGCTCTGTTTAGAAATACTAAAATGAGAGTAAATGTTAGAATTTCATCCCACAAATGTCTCACACCAAGCACTGTGAACTTTTATGTATTAAATACACTATTCCAGCCTGCTACTAAGCTTGTACTTTATGGATCCTTCTATTTTGCTTGGGATAATCAATCAGATTACCTACTTTTCCCTTATTCTCAAGAATTCCTGCTAGTAGATCATGCAGATATCTTAATAACCACTAAAATCATTGATAATGCTTTGGATGACACAGTGCCCAACTGTGCCAGGCATTAACTGTACAAAGATGAAAACTGTCTTATCACACACATTCACATGTAAGTGTGGCATGTCAAAATTAATTAATGTGCATAGAATTACTGTTTTCATTGAAATGAAAAATATGGCTGCTGAACTTACAGCTGCAGAGAAAATTCTACATTCTTGTATCAATAAGCACATATTTTCATTATGCATTAGTGCTTTTAAAAAAGGTCTGCTATAGGGCCCGGTGCGGTGGCCTAGTGGCTAAAGTCCTCGCCTTGAACATGCTGGGATCCCATATGGGCACTGGTTCTAATCCCAGCAGCCCCGCTTCCCATCCAGTTCCCTGCTTGTGGCCCAGGAAAGCAGTCAAGGACGACCCAAAGCCTTTGGACCCTGTACTCGTATGGGAGAACTGGAGGGAGTTCCTGGCTCCTGGCTCCGGATCAGTGCAGCACTGACCATTGTGGTGACTTGGAGGTCAAATCAGAGGCCCAAAGATCTTCCTCTCTGTCTCTCCTCCTCTCTGTATATCTGACTTTGCAATAAAAATAAATAAGTCTTAAAACAAAAAGGTCTACTAGAACTATAGCTCATGCATTAGATAACTGGAAGTGAAAGTTCTTTCCTCCTAAGCTATACTACAATGAAAAAGACAAACTATGAACAAGACAACGAAAATATTTACATATAAGTAAGGAAGTTCGATATGATTATACGTATTTAAATAATATCAATTTTCAAAATGTGATATAAAACAAAGTGTTGTCATGCAAAAGGTCAATGTTATTTTAGATATTACAAAATCAGAACCACCTTACAATGCTAAATAATAATAGTAAAACATTTAACTATTGATCATTTGAAGGCAATGTTTATTTCCTTTGGTTTCTATATACAGGCATCTACAAGATTTTAGTTTGTTAGAAATAGCTCAAAAACCTATGTAATATTTTTGGTGAAAAGAGTATATTGGGTTTTATTCCATGGAGTAGATGAACCATAGCTTTCTTATCCAATCCTCTGCTGATGGGCATTTTGGCAGCTTCCATGTTTTTGCAATTACTGATTGTGCTGCTATGAACATAGGAGTGCATGTTGGTTTCTCATAAAACAAGTAAGTGTTCTGGATATATTCCTAGGAGTGCTATTGCCCGATCATACGGTATGTTGAATTTGAGTTGTTTGAATGTTCTCCATACTGCTGATTTCCATACTCAGCTATTAAAAAAAACAAAATGCAGTTCTTTGTGGCCAAATGGGCCAAACTGGAAACCATAATGCTAAGGGAAATGAGCCAATCCCAAAAGGTTAAATACCACATGTTTGCCTTAATTTAAGTTGACACGATGTTATGTATAACATGTTATGTTATGAATGTTATATGTTGTGTATAAACTAAAATTGAAATGTCAATGAGGTGGTCACAGAAGGTGGTTAAGAACTCGCATTTACTTTTACCATATTGCTTATTCATTACTATGTCAATTAATTCCATAATGATATAAATTTTTGCTGATGGTATGTTGGAGATTTTAATTGATCGGGATGATACTCTGCTGGTTCTGTCTTCAGACCAGAGAGGGTATACCTAAGAAGCCGTTGAACTTGACTGGACAATAAGATGCTGGACTCTATGTTTGGTATATGCTTGCAATGGGGGAATCTCAACTGAACTTGAACTGTGGTTATGCAACAAGGTGGAGGAATCCACCATGGTGGGAGGGTTTGGGCGGGGAGAATCCAAGTACCTATGAAACTGTGTCACATAATACAAAGTAATTAATGAATTAAAAATAATAAATAAATTTTAAAAGGAGTATATTGGGTTTGTCCTATACAGCCTAAACTCTAGATTTTATATTTGTGAATTTAATAGAATAGAGACATAAGAGTCACTGAAAAACCATGCTACTTGGGTGGTAAATGCATATCTATGTTTTACAATTTTGTTTCATCGATTTGTGAGGAAACACTTGGGGAAGATACAAAACATAGCTATGCAAATAAAATTGGTGGTGAAATCAGCTCATATCTGTTTTTCTAGCCTTGTTTTGCTGCTTGTGGTAAAGTTCAAGGATACTGAGTTCAAAGGATTGAATTTTGACACTTTTGGACCCAGTCTTTAGAATAAAATACATGCAGCGCTGGTAAAGCAAACCAAGTCCGCTTCCTCCAGCCGGAATGCTGCTATGCAGGAAATCTCTTCATATATTAAAACACAAATTGAGCCTTTAAATATAAAGCTATTTACACTTGAACAGCTTTAGTTTTTGTGTTTTATACTAAATTTAGCTTTAGATGATCTGATATTAATCACATTTTTCTTGGAAATTCTGTATTGTAGTGAATAGTAAGAGTAATAATCATATTCTTTATCAATGCTTAATACCATGAAAAACCTTCATGATTTAAAGTTTGTGCTTGATTTTTACTCAAATTTAGGTTCAAGGATTCGTAGTGTGCTGGCCCCTGCAATATACCATCCACTGAAATGAAACCACATCAAAGTAAAAGACCATGCAAAAATATCAAAGAAGGCAGTCTTCAGCTTGATCAGCATCAGTAAACATTAAGGAGTCCTTCGCACATTCTCAGGAAATTTATAAAAACGAAATTTTCACTAGCATAATGCCGAGAGACCAGTGACGAGTTCAGAATTCGGAAGTGTGAATCCTTGGTCAAATTCTAGGCAGACAAAACCTGCTCAGTTTATGAGATCTGACAGCATCGCTGCTTGGGGTGATAAGGCTGCAGGCATTGTATACACCCAGCCATTGGCAGCAGAATAAACACTGACAACTTGACAGTTCATCAATTGGAAAGCCAGTCCCTCTGTTTGTTTATTTATTTATTTATTTTGAAACAGTGAAAAACTGGAAGTGTGGCCTTAATTTTGGACACATGTCTAGCAAATCCTATACAACATTTATTTTCACAGCAATGTTTTCCCCTGATAACCACCTTCAAAAACATTCTTATATGTGGTACTCCAATGTAGAACACAAGCATTTTAATCAGTGCTTAACTGCTAGGTTAAACACTCACCCCATTTTTTCAATATTATTTGAAACTCAAATTTGGAGTTTCTACATATTTCCTAATGAATCAAAATAGCAATTAAGTAAAAAATTAGAGTTATACCGATATTTTAAAATACACTATTTCAAGATTTTTTAAACAAGAATATATAATTTTATCATAGAGTACATCTTTTAAGTGGTTTCAGAAATTAGCAACTACAAATCAGTTCAAAAGATCGTTTCAACCCAGTTTAGTAATTCAACCCATAATAAGTAAATAACTAATTATGTAAATTTTTATATTATTTAAGAATTAAGTAGACATAATTTATGTACGATTCATTGTCACCATAAAGGCAGAGATAACGGATGATAAACCTGAGCTCAGAACATGTGAAAGACCTACCTAGAACATTAGTCATAATGAGTGATATCAATCTTGGAAGGAGAACTGAAATACTCTTCTACTGCCCTGCCAAGCAACACTTGGTGAGGACTTGAAATCCACCCAGTCCTTGGAATCCTGAATTTAGATATCTTCCTTCCCAAATGCAACTTCCTGCCTTTGAAGTTCTTTTATTTAATGCATATTAATATACAGGTTCCTAAGATGCATTGAAATCTCAATTCTCTTAAGACAAGTTTGAACTGAATTATTGTCGCTCCTGATCTCCTCATTGCCATCCTGGTCAAATGATAGATATCATGGTTTGTCACATCAATCTCATTGCCAAAGAAAACCAAAAAAAAAAACCAGATGAATCCTTAGCCATACATCAATTCGGATTCATTCAGTTTACTAAATGCTGCAAACAGCATACAGCCGTGTTTATCAGTGCTACAGTGAATACTTTCTCTTAGACCACATACGAACCAAGAGTCTGCCTGGTAATTCTTCCATGGCTCTGTTTACTCTCTCCTATTTGACACAGTGGCTATTTAGAAACTTTCTCTTTCCAAATCTAGTCTCTTCATCTTCTGTAACTCTTTTCTTGTTAACAAATAATCTCACCTTCCACTTCTCCAGACAGAATTTTTTTTTAATAATTCATGGACATTCTCACACCAATTACCGATATTTACAGTGTCTTTCCTTACCTCCTCTCCCTCATCACTATGGAAAATGCCTCCCAACTGAAGGTTATGTACTCCATCTGAATGTGACTCAACTCTCTCCTAAACTTCTATTAATAATCACCTTGGTATTCTTTATCTCCATTTCTCTCCCCCTTTCTGGCTTGACCTAATATACTCCAATCATTTATATTCTAAAAATTCAGGCCCTCAACTTCACAGCACCATTTATTGACAGCCCAAATGTGTTAACTTCTTCACTTTCTCTTCTCATGTTTTAGAGTTGCTATTTAAGCATATAGTGTTACCACATATTACTAAGACACATCTCATTAAAGATAATTAATTGCAGAAACATCTTTTGATGAAGTAGACACAGTGCTGGGTCTTTCCCTATTTAAGTTAGGCCAGCATTACTTTAATATGGAAATCCAACAAATTTTCTGGAAATCTCAGGAATAAACATCATGTTTATATCCAAGGAAAGGTGACAGAATATAAAATAATTCTTATGTAATCTCAAACACAATTACAGTGTTATAAAATGTAAAACTTGTCTTCACATAAAAAATATGTGAATATAACTCAGAAAAGTATGGAGTATCTTAACCTGATCACAGAAAATAAAGAGAAAGAAAAACATGATATATTTTATTGTACCATGATTAAAATATTTTTCTTGGTGATTGATAAATGATAAGAATTTCTACTATTAATATGTCTAATCAACATTGTCCTAAATGGCCTAATCAGTGTGCTAACACTAGAAGGTATGAAACTACAAAAGAGACAGAGGTCTCCTTATTTGCAGATAATAAGACACCTTGGGCAACAATTCGTAAGATTCCATAGATAAGTTATTAAAATTAAAAATCTGAGGAAGAAACCTGCGTATAAAACCAATATAAAATATTGCTGTTATTCTCATATCACAGAAACAAACAGAAAAGGAAAACATAAAAGGTACCAGAGAATGAGTGTTTAGCCTAGCAGTGAAATGCCTGTGTCCTATAATCAAAGTACCTGGGTTTAGTTCTCTGCTCTGGTTCTTGATTCAGCTTAATTCTACCACCTATGTGGGAGTACTGGATTGAGTTCCCAGCTGCTGGCTCCAGCACCAGTCTACTCCCAGACTGGAGAGTAAACCAACAGATGGGAGCTTTCCTTATCTTTCTGCTTCTCAAATTAAAACAAAACAAAACAAAATAAAACACTATTATCATAAAACTCAAGTTTTCAAACATATTTTCAAACATGAAAAGATTATCTGAAAACATATTGAGAAAATGAAGATGCAAATGAGCATAAACAACACTATGGTTTATATGAATTTCCAGAAAAAGTGAATACCTCATGCTAAGATTGGAATGAAAGATGATGAAACTATCAGGGTTGTAGAAGTGTGCAGTAACCTGACTTGGATCATGATCATTCGATCTCAATGAGCATACATACTGAAATCCATTGTGTGTTTAAAATTTTGCGTGTTGTATTGCGTTTCAATAATCTCAATGAACCAAATAATGTACTACATTAAAGAATCAAATGTTCCTCTTTTCTCAACCCAGATAAAGAACAGAAAAATCTTTCACATATATGACGGATTTTAATTTTTAAAATCTAGAACCCTGAAATCTTTGGAGCATAGTTGAATATAATTTCTTTATGATCCTGAGAGGAGAAAATACTTGAACAATTTTTTATTTTAAATAGAGTGAAAGAGAGAGTGAACGTGTTTGTATACACTGATTTACTTTCTACAATGCTAGCAGCGGGAAGCAACTGAAGCCAGGAGCCAGGAACTCAATCTAGGACTGCTACACGGTGGTAGACCCACAACTGCTGAAGACATCATTGGCTGAATTCAAGGTGTACCATATTTGGAAACTAGAATCAGTAATGGAACCTGGACTCCATCCTAGGCAGTCAATACAGGAAATGGCTGCCTTTGTTAATAGGATGGGCATCTCAACTGCCAACCCCAGGAATGAATTCTCAAACAGGACTAAATAGTAATGATCACAAAAAAGTTTCAAAAAAATCTACAACATGTAAAGACACTATAAATGCTATGAAAAGTAAAACCTAAGGAGGGGGAAATGACACAACACAATTGAATGAAAAATATCAATATTCAGGATATATACAAACATTCTAGATTCACTTATAAAAAATAAAGGACATCCTAATTCCAACATTAAATTGGGCAACACTCAAATAAGCAGCTAAAACAAAGAGAAATCTGAAGAATCAACAATTACCAACCAACCCAGAACATTTTTATAATAAAAATATGTAAATTAAAATAATGAGATATCGTTATACATCCAACCAATTACTAAAAAATTAGTAGTTTGTCAAATCTGGGATTTTGCTCAAACATGGAAAATGAGAACTTACCTGAATTGGAGGTAATATGTAAATTGGTAAATATCTACAATAATGAATACCATGTCATCAACTAAAATTCAAGAAATGTTTTGTTGTACTGCAGCAATTTTACTTTTGCATATAAAACCTACAGATATCCATGTACAACACTATATATTCGAGACATATGTCCAAGATTGAGTGTAACAGCATTGCTTACCAGAGTTCAAAAACCTAAACATGCTGAAGCAGATTGTGACATATTCATGTAATATAAAGTGATACCGCAGTATCAGTGAGTAAGCTGTAACCCATGTAACAAAGCGGAACAGCAAACAGAATACTGAACATTCGAAGCAAAAAAATGCATCAAGATTAAATTCATCTTTAATTAAGCCATTTTAAAGTAAGTATTTAAGAATTATGTAAGGATCCAAACATAGAGAATAAAACTGCATTTTAGAAATGATGTCATGAAATGAATATCAAAAAAAATTCAGCTTTGTTACCACACAGTGAGAATGGGGGTGTGCTATGTAACCAGAAAGACGTGTGTGAGGCTTTTTAGGATAATCGGTATAATCTATTAACCAAAGCAGTGGTCCTTCTGTTTAAAATAACTCATTAACTATCCTTGTGTTTTATGCAGATTTCTACATGTTGGCTCTTCTTAACCATAAGAAAAAAAATATATAAAATGTATAACACATCAGTCCCATAGCACAGACTGAGACATTTTTATTGCTGTTCGGAATAGCTCCTAATTTCATTTAGTCAAAATCTTCCTTCATCTATCACCTTGTCAATGAAAAGAAAACCCTACTGAAAAACCGATACCTTTAGTTCAGTCACCTTTATACAATTGGAAATTTATAACTATCAGTCTACTGAATTACACTACAGTTTGCCTTACCTACATATATGTATAGAACACATACAAACTATAGAAAAATATTTTTTCAAGGCCTTCTGTTTTTTTCTCAAGGAAGTTATTGTCCCCATATATTATGAACCATCTTTTATTGCTACTTCTTACAAATACTCTGCAGTCCAAGTTCATTTCCTACAAACTACATTCTGTTTACACCATGAAACAGACATTCAAATGCCACATTTTACAGTAGATATTCCCCTGTTTGAAATGTATTCACTCTTACTGTGATTGTGTGCATGTTAAAAACTAAAAATCAATCAGCTATGCAATATGGAGCTACTAAATTGACTGCCAGATAAAAATTATTATAATAAATGGAAGTTGATAATATTTTCCTAGGCATGTATAAGATCATTCCTTTTCCTTTAAAATTTTCTAATATGTAAGTAAAATGTACTACTTAATACTTCTGTTAAGTATTTATGTTTTTTCATTCCAGGTATACTTTTCTAATTTCTTTCTCAAAATACAATGTGAACTTCACTGTGTAGCACGATTATTCTTCATGCAGAACATTCAAACCAACATCATAATCAGCATATTTATCTAGTCTTACTTTGCGAACACCTCTGCCAAGCTCTTCTCCATAGTTGGTTCCAAGAATTTCAAAGTGGACATTGGGATTTCCTCCATTTTCTCCAAATTCTAGTTCTCCAGTCAACCCATTAACTCCACCCTGGAGGAGAGAACAAGCAATGGAGTAATGTTCCTGAAGTTAAAAATTAGAGAGATGAACAAGTCCAGCAACTTTCATCTATTAAACCAATAGGCTATGCATGCAAATATTAATAGGATATAGTTAAACAGCTTTATAGTATGAGCAAGAAGTTCAAGGGGAGAGTTCCTGTCACCATACTTTGTGTCTTGCACAGATCCGTTAGATGCTCTGGAGGAACATCAAATTTACTTTTCGGGATAAGTTTTGATAACATAGTCTCCTTTGGTTATGTATAATTATATTCAAATTGGATTTTAAACTATATCCAGGAATCCTTAAGATTCATAGTTTATAAATTTTTCACGGGGCTTAATTTTCTTTCATCTTGAAACTTATTTTCAAAATCTGAAGAAAAAGGAAAGCTAATTTCAGCTTGAAATTTCTTTTCTGCTCTTCACTTGTAGTCTGGCTGCTGAGATTGACTGGGAACATTCAACATTCAGCATGACAGCTGTTCATTTCCCCAACAGATGGCAATGTAGGTCACACAGCCTATTCCTTGTTTACCATCCTTTTCTCAGTTTAGTTTATCAGCCTTTATATTATTTAGGAGTTTACGAAAGGACAAGCTCAGTTAGAGTCACTTCATTGCTAAAGCATCTCTAAGTTACAATTTTGTCCTGATAATGACATTTATTTGAACAACAAAGCATTTCAATTTGTAAATTTCTTCCATCATCACATCTATGATGTTGATGCTTAAATATATCTTACTTGTCATGACCTGTAGCCCCAATTTTTACTCTTTTCTGGCTGATATTATGTGATCTTACAGATCTCCTACTCATCTATGTCAGGCAGCCCATCTGCTGATGCTAAGTTCACAACCAGAGTACAACAGAACATTATTGATGGATGTTTTTGTATCTCATTCATTAATTTCAACATTTAATCCATTTAACTTTGCAACAGTAATAGTAAACTATTACATCACCATTATTATTATTACTGCCTAATCAATTTTTTTTCTTTCCTAGCTCCAGTTTGAGACTAATTCATTGAAGGTCTGTGTTATTTTCATATATGATGTATGATATATGATATGATAAAGAACACAGGTCATGTTTGCTGGATTTCATCAATGGCATCAGCGTCTACTAACTGTGTAAGCCCTTTAATTTCTCTGTGCATCAACATATAGATCTGTTTAATGGAGACAAGAATAGTGCCTATCCCCCAAATTATGATTTCTATATGACAAATAAAGTATGTGGGATAGTCGATAATTGGTGAGACTTTCGTTGCTATTATCATATAGCATTATTTCACCATTTAATGTTAAAATATTTCTGGTTCTCCTAGAAAATACAGACCTCATTTTGGGTTGTTGTTTCTCTCTTTTTTTTTTTTCAAAAAGAATTGCCAATTTGAAAAAATTCATTACGTGTTTAAATATTCAGCTGGCTTTGGATGATGTTTTTACAAGTTTTACTGAATTTGTACATCATAGATTAATACTGGGGATAAAACTGGTTGAGGACATATTCATTCTTTCTCTATTATATGTGTAAGGTGGGAATAGGATGACAAAGTTTATGTCTTGGTAAACTAGAACTTCAGATAAATAAAGTAGTAATATTTACTAGAAAGAAGAATCTTTGTAAAGCTCTCAAAAAGATATTTCAGGATAAGTAAATACTCTAACAAATACATCAATTCTATTAAAATGGAGATTATCATAATGTAAATAATCACTGTGGCAAGAGGTAAGCCTATAAAACCTTCCTTGAAGAATGTGCTTGTTCAATGTGAAGATAAAAATGACCTAGAGAACCATGCAGAATCCCCATACTCCCTCTCCTTTGTCTGTGCTACATGCTTTCTTATATCTTTGATAGAGGTAATATATACAGTTCTTGAAAATTAATTTTCCTTATGTGTTTGCTCAGTATTAGCATCTCAAAGCATCTCAACAGCACTGAATATTTAAATGGCTGGGATAAACACAATTTACAGTATTATCGTTAATATCTCTGAATGGCAAATACTGTAGGACTTGTACAAACTTAAGCTTGTTTTATATGTACATCTGTACGACTGGGATTCAGAAGATTTCTACGTAGCTTTTCTTATCCACAACAACATAACTACATCAATAACATCTCCTGATTACATCAGGACCATAAATTTCTACTTTAATACTTTATTTCTAATAAAGTAAAAGAAACTTAAGTCAACAGAATTTCTACCCAGCAAAAATACTCTACCATTGGATTGTTTTTTTTTAACATTTGAGCACTAGGCTGATGGTTGCAATATTTTTGTTCCCCAGTCACAACACATATGGTTACATGGAGCTAAATCTTTATTCCTAGTTTGTAGTTGCCACTCTGAGTGACTCAGTGAACTTACAATGGAGAAGATATTTGGAGTAGTTTACTGTGGCCCTCATTTGCTTGTTCACCTTTTGACTTTGTAATTTATCTTCTTTATGGTCTATTCTTAATGAGTTATTTGTTTATCAGTAAAGCATTTCCTCATGTAGATGCAAGGGATGCCTGAGAGGTCAGTATTTTAAGTAAATAAACCTTTAAATTAAGACCCCGCTTACATCATCTAGACTTAACCTCTCTGATTTTTTGATAACCTCAGAAATTTCCAGCAGTTTTGAATCTCTGTACGTCTGTCCTTAGACTAACCCTGAAGGCAGAGCTTCGGTAAGAATGCATGCTGACCACGTGGCAACGGATGCTCATTATCCTTCTGCATTCATGATTTTGTTTTGTTTTGTTTCTCTTTTGGTAATGCAGTGTATTCTAAACACAATAAGCTAATGAGACATTTATAGTATGAACAACACTTACAAATAAATTCTAAATGTCCTTTGAAATGACAGCAAAATTGTTGTCAGGGTAAGCTCATTCTAAAACACCAGGTAAAATTAGACTGGATTTCATCCCACCCATCTAATAGAGACAGCAATGAGAAGGAAAATGTTAAAAAGCCAATAGAAGATGAGGAAACAATTTCCACTAGATATTAGGTTTTTAAAGGGAAGAAGTTTTCATTTCCTTATAGATGGAGTGGAGGGGGAAGGAAGTAGAAGAATAACTGGCTTTGTTTTACTCTGTTCATGAGGCTGAGAAATCATTCCTTACACTTGAAAGTGTAAAGCAACAGATCAGAATGCTAGAGAGTCACATGGAATACCAAGTGATTTATATTTCCTGAGGATGCATGTGGTAACCAAGGACACCTATTAGGTAAGTGTGGGTCTGGCAAAGCAGCCAGCATACTGGGAATGCCAGATTTGGTGGCTTCTCAGTGCCCCATTGTTTCCTAGTTCCATCACTTTTGGGTTCAGAGAATAAATTCCTTGACAAGAGGCAAATATTTCATTTTCTACCCAGCAAAGAAATGTAATAAAAGTTACATAAATGTAGAAATACAAAAACAAAAGCAAAAGCCTAGTTTATATGCAATATTCTAAAAAATGGTATTTACATGCAATTTCTATACAAGTATGATGAAACTTCAAAAGATTTGTGAAACTTAAACTGATAGATAAGTTTATTTTGGCACAAAAAAGATTGAAATTCATGCATAGCAAGGTTCTTTAGGTTTGGAGCAGGGTGCATTATGGAAAAAAATTATGTATAGGTTTCAAGTATATTCAGTGCCAAAATAAACTCACCTTTTCTTTCCATTCTGCTACATTTTGAAGTACACACACACACACACACATACACACTCATTCCTAATGGAGGATTGTGGCAATTGGAGTAAATAGGATGTTATTAGCACTTTGATCATGCCGTCTCTCAACAGAAACGTACCGCCTACAGAACTAGTCACTGATTATAGAGACACACTGAAACTGCCCCCATAGAATAGTAGGATTTTGTTTTATTTTGTTTGGAATTTTTTGTTGTTATTGTTGTTCTTTGTTACCATTGTCTACTTGCCAGGTGTTGATATCCTTATCTAATGGAGGGTAAAGCCTGCAATTGCGAAATGAAATGAAGGTATTCTATTATAAATACTAGAAAACAAATAATGAGGAGGAAGGCAGGTGGGGATGTGGGCAGGAAGCGTCTGAGGTGAGAGTATCAGTCAGCTCCTTAATCTGCTATATGATCTAAGTGAGATCTATCTCCTACACATAAATAAATAATTTGAAAAACTGAAACTTTCATTTTGTGTCTCACATTGCTTCTTTTTGACAACACAGTCTGTGTCTAATATAACATATGTGCAGTGGATTATTCAAGAAAATGTTCAGCTGGGCTGAGCCAAGACAACAGCTGAATCAGAAGCTCCAGGGATCACCTCCTTACAGAGACAACACTTTGACAAGCTCTGCCCAGTCACCTTCACAAGAGCCATGGAAGTCAGCTGAGAGACCACAGGATCTCATTTTGTTGCCATCATGAGAAAACTTGCAATGAGGGAAGCAAGAAGGAAAGTTACCAGTGCTCCTTAGTTTCCAGTTCCAAGGAACAAGGCAAAAAGAGATGCTTCTCACTTGGGAGGAGAGCAAACTGAATCCCAAGGCTAGGCCAGCTGTGAAGGCCTTACTAATGGAGTGAATGTTCACAGATTCACAGGCAGTTGGTGTCTACCACATTTCCTTTAACCACATGCAGATAATGAAACTCCAACCATGTAGACAGGCCAGGTATTAGAGTCTAGGAACATGCTTTGGATGTCAAATCTAGGCCAACCAGACTGTTATCTAGAACTTCATAATAGTCAATGACCTAGAGCCCAGCACGATGGCTCAGTGACTAAATCCTCGCCTTGAATGCACTGGCATTCCATATGGGTGCCAGTTTGTGGTCTAGCTGCTCCACTTCCCATGCAATTTCCTGCTTGTGGCCTGGGAAAGCAGTAGAGATGGGCAAAAATCCTTGGGACCCTGCATCTGTCTGGGAGATATGGAAGAAGCTCCTGGCTCCTGGCTTCACTCCAGGCATTGTGGCCACTTGGGGAGTGAACCAGAAGATGGAAGATTTCTTTTGTCTCTCCTTCTCTCTGTAAATCTATCTTTCCAATAAAAATACATAAATAATTTAAAAAGAAAAACATGGTTGGATTTACTATCAGGCATCGCTTACAGGCTGATTTTCTAGGTTTAATTAGCATCAAGCAGACACCTGCACTCCCTGGGGTTGGGGTCATTTTAGGATATCAAAATGTAAACATTGCTGAGTCTGGCAAAAAGCCCAGTATTTTGTGGGACAGGAGATGGTGGGAAATGAATATGACCAGCCTGGGGAAGTTAGGGCAGAGAGTGGGTCACCTCTTTCAGGCTCCATAAACTCTGGAAGATATACACAGCAAGGGACCAAAGGACTGTGTCTTAGAAATTAGTGTTGGATTGATAGAGTCTTATTCTGGGTAGATCCTAATGGTTTCCATTCCTAGCCCAATCCCTAGGAACACAGGCTCCGACCTTCCCCAGTATCAGGCACAGACAGTACCCCAATGAGCAGACTTCTTTTGGTTGCAGCAAGACTGACCAGCATCTCATAGGACTGTTGTGCATCCTTAAAATTACCAACAGCCTGGTGACTATAAGATTCAGAGGTTACTCACTTAGGGCTTGCCTGAATAGCTGAACATCTAACACTTTTACTATTCCTATGACCACTGGCAGGCAGCAAGAAGCTATAGGATTATATTTGAACTCACTGCTAAGCTGAAAAAACCCAGCACTAGCACATTCTAACAGCTCTTGTTCCCAGATAAGTGCCTGCAGAGAGAGCTTTCATGGCTCCCTTCAGGGACAGGTGGAATTCTGTGGTCCTGGATAAAACGCCATCTCCCCAGTTAGCATCACCAGTGGCTAGTCTATAGGTGCATAACCGGGTAATGATCCCACATCTCAGAAGCACACAAAACATGGCCCAACTTAATAGCAGAACAGACTTCTTCAAATTTCTAGAAATTTGGCCTTACATGAAGCTATATTACTAAAACTGATCTTTCAAAGAACAGAACATATCATACTTTAATGAGCATCAGAACCATCCAGCGATCTGTGCCTTCATACAAAGACCAAAAGAATTTCCAGAAACCAACTATTTAGAAGTTGAAATTTTCAAAGAACTAATTTAAGAAAATAAACAAAAATTTAATAGAATGCCCAGAACCAATTCTACGTTCCAACAGATTTTATAAAGATGTGGAAGCAATCAAATAAAATCAAGCAGAAATCCTCCAACTTAAAAAAATACACTAAGTGAAATATAAAGTGAATAGAGGGCATCAATGATCAAATAGGTCAAACAGAAGAAAGAACCAGTGACAATACACAGTTGGATGATTAAAACAATTGAACTTGAATGGAAAAAAAGGGCACTATCAGATGACATGAAGAGAGTAAATATTTGAGTTATACAGATTCAAGAAGGACATGAGAATGTCAGAGGGGTGGAAAGCATATTATAAGAGATAATGACAGAAAACCCCCCAAACTTAGACAAGGACACAACTGTCCAGTTACAAAAAAAGAAACCCAACCAAGTCTACCAAAAAGTATGTTATAAACAGATTCTCTTAAGCAGGAAGAGAGAAGTCTCAAAATCACAGGAGGAAAGAAGGAAATAATCCATTAAGGAGTTCTGATTCTCCTGACTTCAACCGAAACCTTACATGTCAGGGGAGAGTGGAATCAGACTTTTAAAATATCGAAGGGAAAAATTTGCCAGACAAGACTACCGTACCCAGAAAAGCTATTCATCAGATATGAGAGATAAAGAAATTTGCAAACAAAGCTTGGGAGAATCTCTTACTACTAAATTTTTGTTATAAGAAATGCTTAAAGGAGTTCTTTGAACTGAAAGAAAGAGATGCCAGCAAGTAAGATGTAAATATCAAATGGTAAAACATTCAATGGTGATAGTAACTATAGAAACAAACTCAGAATGCTCTAACATTTTAAACTACTTATATCCTTACTGGGAAGACAAACAATTATATTAAGATAGCTTATTATTATATATTAAGATAGCTTATATGGCTGTAGTACAGCAAGTAAAGCTACCGCCTGTGACAGAAACATCAGAGGTAAAGGTCTGTGTCCCAGCTGCCCCACTTCCAATCCAGCTCCATGATTGATATGCCTCTCAAGGCAGCAGAAGATGGCCCAATGGTTTGGTTCTCTGCTTCCCCTGTGAGTGACCTGGTGAAACTCTGGGCTCCTGGCTTTAGGTTGGCCCAGCTGTGGCCACTGTGACAATCTGGGGAGTGAACCAGCAAACACAAGATTTCTCTCGTTGTCTCTACCTCTCACTCTACAACTCTGACTTCAAAAGCATATAGATAAATCTTTTTTTAAAAATAAAAAGATAGTTTATTAAAAAAAAAAAGAGTTTGCAAACTTTAAGGTAACTACAAAGCAAAACCTACACACTGAGCAAATATAATGAGAAATAAAAGTAACCCAAATAATCAAAGTAGTTATTAGAGAAAATTACTTAGTTGGATATTAAGACCATAGATTGGAGACAAATAAAGAAGAAATCGCCTAAACTGCCATCCAGTGATGAATTCTTAAGGAAAGTGTCGTACCTAGACAAAAATACATTACAAAATTCTGAAACCTTGTCATTTGAGGTCATTATGACAAGTGAAAAAAACCAAGTGTGTAAAGACAAGTATCAAGTGATGTCCCTCATATGTGGACTTGAAATAAGTAAATGACATTATAAAAGGCAAAAATAAACCAAAATAAAGTTTCAAAAGGTTATTGCTATTGTTTAAACGTGGAAGCCAATATTATAAAGCAGGTGAATTGCCAGGATCTCATGTCAGAGCACTGCTTCAAATCTGGGCTGCTCCACTTCTGATCAGCTACCTGCTAATTAGCCTGGACTAGGCAGAAGTTCTTTGCCGTTGGCCAGCTCTGGCTGTGGTAGCCATTTGGGAAGTGAACCAGTTGATGGAAGATCTCACTGTCTCTCCTTGCTCTTCAAATAAGTAAGCAAGTGAGTAAGTAAAATCTAAAAATAAATAAATAAATAATAAAATAAAATAATAATAGGAATGTGGTTGCCAGAGGCAGAAGAAAGAAGGAAGCAGTTGGAGAAGATTGATCGACAAGTATTAGGTTACACAATATATGTGCAAAAAGTTCTAGGGCTCTATTGCACAGTAGAGCAAAGTCAGATAACATTAATTTACTATGTATTTCTCCATGAAAACTTAGACTATAGGATTTTAGGTGAATTTGCCACAAAGAGGTATTAAGTATTTGAAACTTTCAATATATTTATTCTTCTTGTGCATCACGCAATGTATAAATGCCATGAAGCATCTCATAGTAATTCAAAACCATGTGCTATTTTCTGTCTATTGTTTTAAATAGAAATACTGAATTGTGTAAAGTAAAACTTATGCTACTGTACTTACGACTTAGATGATCTGAAGATGAAGTGAGCACGGATGGTGTTTCTAAAAGCCACTATGACAAAAGGCCACTTCACACACCCAGTCCATGCTGTTTGTGTCACACCACCTATTTCTTACACTCTCCTACTCACGTTTATAGATTCTAAATGATACACAGGGCTTTACACATAAGCAAAATAATACATTTCTACTCCTTTAAGTATATTAATGTTTTCACAACCCCACAAACCGAATGTCTAATTCAAGTTGTTTGCTTAAAGCTTCAACCCAAAAATCACTACTTATTCTTCTTTGCAAAGTTAACCAAATCATTTCTGGTTTCCCCCAGTGGGAGATCGCCCCTGGCTCTCTGTGGGCGTCGCCCATGTGGGAGACCTCAGACACACAGCACACTGTAGCCCCGGGGAATGCCCCATAAGAGATGGTTTTTGGCTAATCCAGACTTCAACCTGGCCTGTTCACTGGGCATACAGCAAGAGCGCTGGGCTGTACCGCAGCCTCCCTTCTGTGCTTGCTGGAGCAGTGCCATGACTTCCTCAATAAGTGACTCTCAGAAGTTAAATGCGACCCTCCTTCTGTTCATCAGCCACGTGCGATGAATATGCCCGCAGGCATTGCCTTCATCCCAAGTGCTAGCCGGTTTTGCGCACGTGAATCTCGGCTTACCTGCCTCGGCTTGACAGAACTTCCACCCCTGCGTGCAGAACGTAATCTGTGATTGGAGAGTCCAGACAGACAGGTACGCCTGTTAGCCAATCGCAATGATTGCTAGGTGGAGAGTTGTTGGGACCGCCCTTCTGCCATCCCCTTTGTTCCCTATCTAAGATTGTAAGGTCTCCCTAATAAATGAACATTCCTTATCAGTTTCTTTCCATTGGTTCAGTGGCCAAAGAACCTGGGGTGTCACTTCACCCCCCAGTGGTCTCGTCGCCCGATGCTCAGGACGCCCCCCGGAAATCCCCCCAAAATCCACAGAAGATGCATCCTCTTTTCCATCAGTGACTAACCCCTTTGTCTAGGCCTCCTCTAAGGAGGAACATTCAGGGTGTTTCATCTACTCTGCCCTGACCCGGTGGCAGCTGTGCAGGCATTCTCCACTGGTTATTCTAACATTGTTACCACCTTCTGTAAAATGTTTCAGTGTCCCTTTACTCCTGGTATACAAAACAGGAATTTTCATATTTTACAAAAGGCATAATTGCAAAATATGTCATGATCTTTCCCCTGTGTGACTCTCCTCAGAAATGGAGAATCAAGTCCCTAATCCCTTGATTCTGTCTCCCTTGGTTTTATTTCAGATGTTTAATTAGTCCAAGGTCTCTTTTCTTTGAAGCAAGCTAGCATTCTTTTCTAGCATGAAACATTCTTTCTCCTGAATTTCTATATATTCTTCCCTTTCTTTTCCTGGCTATTGCCTACTCCTCCTGAGCGACTTCAAATATCTCATCAATCTTCAACTTCATTAGTTCTCCAGTGACATACTTCTTGAGCAGCTGAAGTTTCTCCTTTTGTGGGGCAGATCACATTTGTGATGATTTTTTGATATTTCTGTTTTCTTATTTGTGATCTCTCAGCACAAATGTTTCAGTATTCAATACATCTTTTTGAATATGTTCATAAACATATAAGAATTGAAATAGATTTAATATTTTTAACATTCTCTAACATGTAAGTATGTATGAAAAATGAAAATAAACTATAAGTTGACTTTGGTAAAAAAAATATTTAAATCTATTAAGTACATGGATAAATTAAAATAAATTTGAGTAATTCATACTTAAGTTTTTGACATCTCCTTGTATTACATTTGAACTGTCAATATTTATCCATATGAGAAAAACATATGGATATTTAAACATTTGGGATCCTCTTCAAACTCTACTTTTAAAAAATTTTCTAACATTCAATATTGTAAACAATGCCTCACAGTATATAATGGAAATTATCCATCATGTCAGTGTTTAAATACCTGATTTACAGAATGTGTGTTGGCTTACACATGCAGAATATGTAGAAAGTGGTCAGTGCTTTTATATGTAATCACATATATTTTAAACTAAGACTTAGTTTTCTTTAAAAGAGGTTTTTGGTTTGTTTTTCCTGGAAAGGCAAATATACAGAGAGAACAAAACACAAAGAGAGAGGAGATACAGAAAGACGTTTTGTCCACTGATTCACTCCCAAATGGGCCTAAATGGCCAGCTAAGCCGACCCAGAGCCAGGATCCAGGAGTTCCCTCTGGGTCTTCAACATGGGTGCAGTGGCCCAAGATTTCTGGCCATTTTTTATTGCTTTCCCAGGCCACAAGCAGGAAGTTAGATGGGAAGTGGAGCAGCTGGGAAACAAACCAGCAGGATCCTGGTGCATGCAAGGTGAGGATTTAACCACTAGACTATCACCCCAATCCATAAACAAACAAACAAACAAACAAAAAGAGAGTCCCAGCACCACCTGAAATACCTCCTCCCATAGATCTACATATATTAAGCCTGCTAGTTTTCTGATTTCTATCAAGAGATTATTAGTTCCATGAGAATGCCTTCTAATCCATTGCTGTTTTTATACCAGGATACACAGGAAACCTCTCTGAGATGGGTGTTTGTTTACATGCAAGAAGTTTACTTGGAATGCTCCTAAGGAAGCAACAGCATGGATGTAGGGGAGAGGGTATTGACATTAAGGCAGATGGAGAGTTCAAAACGTGATTAAAAAAAAAAAACAAATAAAAAAAAAAGGCGTAGGCCAGATGTTATGATCATCTTTCAGAAATTCAAGGAAAAGGCATGAATCTTCCTACTTCTGCAGTGACCATTCATTGAGTACACGCTGCTTCCAGGAAAGGAATGAGTAATTCTCTTCTGTCAGAGCTACAGCTGTGGGTTGTGCATCCGCACAGAGAACAAATGCCTTGATCATGAAGCAAATTCCCAAGGGACCATCAAAGTACATTATGTTCTCTAAGATTCCACAGTATACTGCTTCTGCCACCTCTAGGGGCCACAGGTTGTCTCAGGGAGTAGTTTTTTGTATATTGAATCAACATTTCCTACCAGACTCTAAAATTTTTCTTGGTAATACAATAATATAAGTCTCTGATAAACAACTATCAAGAGTAATGAATAAATGAATAAATGATGTGAACTCTTGGGAACTGTTTCCAATTAAGGCTATTAACATTAAGAAACAACATAAAATAATTACTGTTTAAACAGGACTATTCTATAATCATCAATTAAAACAAAGAGCTATAGGCCATAAGATTGGAAAAAGTAAAGCAACTTTCTGGGCACACAGAGTTTATCAACATAAAGTCTTGAAGATATAGAAAACCTCAGTAGACCATAAGACATGGGTTGAATCAGGAATAAACATCCTTCTAAAACAATAGCTGGGACTGGATGACTTCAGTAGTGAAATAAACCAAACTATTGAAGAAGAAATAATCCCAATTTTTCTCAAACTATTCAAAAACAACTGAAAGGGAGGGATTCCTCCTAAACTTTTTTTTTTCTTGAGGCCAGAATCACCTCAATTTGAAAACCAGAAAAATACACAATAAAGAAAAATTATATAGACCAACATCCCTGATGAAGACACAGATGCCAAAATCCTCAATGAATACTATCAACTCCAACAACATTTCACAAAAATCATTCACCCAAATAATGCAGGACTTACCCTGGTAAGCACAGTTGGCTCAACATACACAAATCAATACCAAAGAACCAAAACCATAGCATCTCATTTGATGCAGAGAAAGCATTTGATAAAATACAACATCCTTTCAGGATAAAAATCTTAAAGTGGTTATGGAAGAAACACTTCTCAGTACAATCAAGGTGATATATGACAAACCCATAGCCAGCATCATGATGAATGGAAAAAAGATAGAAGCATTTCTACTAAGATTGAAACCAGACAAGGATACCTACTCTCATCATTACTATTAAAAGTAGTACTGCATGTTGCAGGTAAAGCAATTACACAAGGCAAAAAGAAATTAGAGGGATGCAAATTGAAAATGAGAAAGTCAAATTATTACTGTTTGAAGATGACATGGTTCACACATAAGGGAACAAAAAAACTCCACTATGAGACTGTTGAAAGTCATAAGCGAGTTTGGCAGGATATAATACTAACAACATGCTGGCTGGATGTGGGGAGAAAGCTGCCCTCCTTCACTGCTGGTAGGAGTGTAGGCTAGTACAACTACTGTGGAGAGTGCTTGGAGAATTGCAAATAAACCTGCCATATGACCGTGCTATCCCACTCCTAGGAACATATCCAAAGGAAATGAAAACTACATATGAGAAAGGGATCTGTAATCCTAGGTTTACAGCAGCACAATCTACAACAAAAAAAGACAAGGAAACAATCCAGATTTCTGTCCGAAGAGGAGTGGTTAAAGAAATACTGGAGGGCCCGGCACAGTGGCCTAGCGGCTAAAGTCCTCACCTTGAGTGCAGTGGGATACCATATGGACGCCAATTCTAATCCCGGTGGCTCTACTTCCCATCCAGCTTCCTGCTTGTGTCCTGGGAAAGCAGACGAGTACGGCCCAAAGCCTTGGGACCCTGCACCCACGTGGGAGACCTGAAACAAGCTCCTGGCTCCTGGCTTCAGATTGGCTCAGCTCCAGCCGTTGCAGCCACTTGGGGAGTGAAGCATCAGACAGAAGATCATCCTCTCTGTCTCTCCTCCTCTCTGTATATCTGACTTTCCAATAAAAATAAAAATAAATCTTTTAAAAAAAAAACCTGTGGAACATCTACTCCATGGAATACTACTCAGCCATTGAAAGAAATGAAATTACACCATTTGCAACTAAATGGTCCCAACTAGAGACCATTCTGCTCAGTGAAATAAGTCAATCCTAAAGACAAATATCGTGTGTTCTTTATTATTGAAGGCAACATTCGTGCTAAATACAAGATCAATAGCCCTTTTAATATTATTTTAACACTGCAACTCATGTGTTTACATTTTTTAAAATTTTCATTTCTTTAAAATAGTATATATTTTCTCTTATTAAATTCCTCACTGACTCATAGGTCATACAGCAGCTTCATTTTCTCCAAGAAGGGTTTGTTTTGCTTTTCATTTCTTCATTGACATATAGGTCAGCCAGCAACATATTATTTAACTTCATGGTGTTGTAAGCTTTTTAACTTAGTTCCTGTTGTTGATTTACAGTGATGTATAGTAACTGTGTAGTAGAGACTATCACTTACAGATGTGAAGATATAATGCAGTGTGCATCTCTACTTCCAAATCAAATATGGACTCCCAATGAAACTGGTGGATATATCATGGCAATAAATGCTGGACTCTCTGCCATTGTCTGTATCGGCAATGCCAGGACACACTAAAATAGCAGAAAGATGTACTTATGACTGCTTATGAAGGACTGTAGTACTGTAATAATGTGGGGAAAATCAGTTGGGGAGGGGTAAGGGAAATCCTAGAGCCTTCTGAATTGTACCATAAAATTAAAAATAAAACAGAAGGAGAAATAAATCAATAGTATTTGTATACATAATAATGGCATGATTGACAACAAACTTGTAAGATCAGCTCCAACCACAACAGCTACAAAATATGTAAATATGGGAAAATATGGGAAAGCCTTAATCATGGATGTAAAACACCTCTATATGAAAAAATGTTAAGGTAAGATAAAAGACACAACAAGTTTGAAAATTACGATGCTTGTAAAAGAATTATTGTCTAATGTCAATACTATCCAAAGATATTTATAAATCCAATGTGATTCCAATTGAAATACTCTAGGTGTTCTTTTCAGATGTGGGAAAAAATAGACCCTAAAATTCATATGTAATCACAACAGACTCTGGTTAGCTAAAGCAATCCTAAACAATAAAAATAATGTTGGAGGTGTCACACAATACCAGATTTCAAGACATATTGGAAGGTAGTTATCAGCAGAATATCTTAGAATAAATCTGTGAGTCAATGGAATAGAGTCCCTACACATTAATCCATGTGATTATCTACAACTAAGGAATCTTTAACAAGTGAGTAATATCATTCCCTGAAGAAAGTATCTGTTCAACAAAATGTGGAGGAAACTGGATTTCTGTATGCAAACACATGAAACAAAACCCCTACCTTACACTCTGTACAAAATCAATCAATAATGGATCCAGTATCTAAATCTAAGACCGAGACCCATCACATTACTAAAGGAAAATATGAGGAAATACTGCAAGATCCTTGCATAGACAAAGACTTCTTCAATATGCCCCCAAAACACAATTAAGTAAAATATAGAAAATATAATTAGATAAAGTTAAGCTTCATCACAGCAAAGGACACACTAAAAAGAAATAAAGAGACAACCAACAGAATGGGAGAAAAGTTGCAAGCTGCAGAATTGAAAACGGATTTATATCCAGTTACTGTAAAGCATTTCAGAAATTCAACAATAGCAAAACAAATAAGCCAGTCAAGAAATGGGCAAAAGATAGGACCAGGCATTTTCCTAAGAATGAAATACAGATGATCAGTAAACATGAAAAGATACTTAGGGCCATAAAATGGCTATCACCTAAACATTTTTTTAAAAATAGCAAATGTTGATGAGGATGTGGAGAAAAAAGCTACCCTAATACACTCTTGATGGGATGTATACCACTGCTTTCATTATGAAAGACAGTCTGCAAATTTCTTCGAATTCTGAAAACAGATCTATAACTAACCTACAGTCTCACTTTTGGAAATTTACTCAAAGGAAGTGGAATCAGCATATGTAAAAGTATTCCCATGATTATAGCAGCTCAACTCACAATAGCTAATCTATAGAAACAAGCTAGATGTCCATCAATTGATGAGTAACTAAAGAAACTGTGGTTCACATCCACAATGGACTATTACTGAGCCATAAAAGAATGAAATCCTATCTTTCACAACAAAGTGGATGTTATTGGAGATCTCTATGCTTAGTGAAATAAGCCAGTCCCCAACAGACATCTGCATGTTTTCCTTGATCTGTAGTAACTAATATATACAGTAAAAACAAATGTAATGCATATGAATGAAATGAGCATTTTCACATTTAATTATTGCTTTTAAATAGCATTTGTCCATACTGAAAAGGAATTGTGGTTTTTCTACTTAGTAATTGTTGAATACTTAGGAGAGAGTTAAGCTTGTGATTATAAAGTTGATTGAAAGTATATCATTATCAATGTAACAGATAAAGAAAGAAAGGAGGAAGAATTGTAACAGTGAGTGTAGTCAGTGGGAAGTATCATTGAACTGCATTTATGAGATCCCTGAAATCTGTTCCTTTTGTATATATTTTAAAAGTATGAAAAGCAAATCAGTGCTACAGGGAACTATTTCACCAACTGTGGTTCTCAGACTCACACACAGAGAGGTTCTCCCACTCTCTCCCAGAGTGGCTCTACTTTAATTGATCTGACTTACATAAGACACTTGGTGAGATGCACTAAGTACAGACAACAGCAAATCAAATTATGCAATAACAAGAGTCCTTCCCTCCAAGCACACATATTACATTAAATGTAACTTCTCAAAATAAACTAAAGCTTACCAAAGAAGCCATCTTGAATCTTGGATGTGACTGCATGACATTAATCACGGTGTTTATCCCCATGACTTCTCAGTGTGTATGTGTGTTTGCTTTAACTAAACCGTTTTAGCAGAAATGAAAAACACCTACTGCTATGCACAATAAGAGAGCAAATGGTGTAGTCCTTAGAACACAGAATTAGAAACCAAAACAACTTGGTATTTAAAATTCATTATCTGACTACCCCTTAGCAAGCCCCTTAATTTTCCAAAGGTTCGGTCTTCTCTATCTTACAATCAAGGAAAATAATGTTAATTAACTTCACTGTACCTTGTTCTACTAAAATTCTTTGAGTTATGAATAAAAATTTTAAGCAGGGAAAATAATAAAAATGAAAACAGAAGGTATTAACTTCTTGAAATTCAAAAGCATGTCTTTTCTAGTAATAACCATGATGTATTAAGTAATGTAATACTTATGACATTTTTATTAAAACAAGATGTTGTTACCTCCAAAATTATTTACAGTATTGCAGGTGGACATGAATGCAGATAGCATAAGAAATACATTAAATTTTAAAAAGCACATGCATTATTAGAATTGAAGTGGCAGTATTGGTGCCATTCAAAGAAAATACCAATGTCTACATGAAGACTACAAGATAATAAGATATAAACAAAGTGAGAATCAGTAAGTTAACTTCAAAAGTTGTTCGGGTCAGCAAAAACATTTAAAAATTGTATATCTGTAATAATTAGTTTTAAAACATAATGGAAACCAGTCCATTTATGATAGCATGAGTATATTATTGTTTGTGTGCACACACCCATATACTCAGTGCTGGAACATTGGAGGAATGAAGGGGCCAGTACTGTGGTGCTGAGGGTTGAGGCACTGCTGGTCAGACCAGCAGCATGTATGAGTGCACGGTTTGGGCCCCTGCGTGCTGGGCTTCCATCAGACTAGTACACCAGGGAAGGCTACTGATAATGGCTTGAGACTTGTGATCCTGTCACCCACGTGAGAAATGAGGATGGGATTCCTGACTCCTGGCTGGAGCTTGGCCAAGCACTGGCTCTTGCTGCCATCTGGGGGGGGGGGGGTCAGTCAGCAGACAGAAGATTCTCTGTCTTTCTCTATGCTTTTTGAATAATTGAAAAAAGTAAATCTTTTTTAAAGTGAGGGACAAATACAATGGAAACAGTTAAAAAGAAGTATTAAAAAATAACCATTTGGATAGCTACCAGGCCATAAATGAGCTGATGCAATATTTTAAAAGTTATAATCTTCTACAAATTATGTAAGAGATCTATGTAAATACCAATGGCATGGGGATGTTGATAATAACTGGGAGAAATAAACATTGAGAATGAATCTTGAATTTTTGAAAATTGATGAAAAATGGAGAGGTAATTATTCTACCAATTTATATAATGAAGTACAATACTATAACAAGGAGTATCTGAGAAATCAACACTTCCCATTGTACTGGACATTTATAAGATTGATGCCAAAGGAATAACAAGAATGCATGTGGATTTGTGGACAGAAACTTGTTCTTCTCCACACTTGTACAATGTGTAAAGCATGCCCTTAATATGGGTACGTTGTGTTAATTTGAAAGCAATTACGAATGTTATCACCAGAACATTCCCACTGTAATAAAAAGCCTGACCTCATTTGTGATGTTTGGCTGTAGACTTATTTTTAGGCCTCACATCTCCTTTCCCCTTTAGAGTTGCTCCGAACAAGCTGATTAAGAAAATCCACCCTGTACCTCCATACAGGGTGCTCCTGGGAAATTTAAGCTTTCAAATCTCCAACCCACAGGGTGAGGCTTCTCTCCATCACCACCTTGTAGCCAGCAAGAAGCTCCAGCTCACTGCTTTGGCCTTGTCCAAGCCAGCCTGGATCAGCTCAGGACCACTCTGCCCTGCCCACAGTCTCTGTGCAAGTGACAAACTATCTTTGAAAACCCCCTTGGTGGGTGGGCTGTCAGCAGCCCCACATCTCAAGAAGCTGACCCAAAACACTCATGTAGGGCAAAAGACAATACTCCACAAACTCCATTTTTAAGGACAGTTTAAAATGCTAAGGAGTGGGGCAGGTGCTGCGGCATAGTAGATAAAGCTAGCATAAAACTGAACATTCTCACTGAATTATACACCTGCATTCAAAATGTAACCTCTGGGTACGTACATACAGAGTGGTAGATTCCTTGTAAAAATGACACTGGGAAAGAAATGAGATTTATGAAAATAGTCCCCCAAATAAAATTTCACAGTTACTGTATTGAATTTCTTTTTAAGTTGTATTTATTTGTTTGAAAAGGAAAGCAACAGAGACAGGGAGAAACAGAGGGCCAGCTCTGAACCAGCTTGAAGCCAGGACTACAAGCATGCCCTCCTAATGGATGACAGGAGCCCTTGCATTCCAGCCAGTAAGCATCGTTTTCCCAGGAAAAATATAAGGAAGTTGAATAGGAGTCAGGGTGCTGGGTCTTGAACTAGCACTCCATATGGGATGGTTGTGTCAAAAGTAGAGGCTTTATGCACTGACGTACAAGAGCAATTGTATACAATTGTGTACAAATTTCCTAACACAATGGTCCATGAAGCTGCTACATGAGAAATACCTATAGATTCTGTTGTGTCACCTTCTTCTCCACAAATAATTTCACTCAATAAGTGTCTCCTAAGCAACCTTCTAAGCCATTATCCTGTCTTTGTGAGAAAGCTGCAGAAGAATGACTATATTCAGGCTTCTGCATCCTGGCCAAAGCATGAATTAACAAACTGGCAGCATCAGAATCGTGTTCAACAACCTCTTTGGATTTGAACCTGCCAGCTCTCCACGCAGACAAAGCTGGGAAATTTAGGCAACACCTTTAGTTTTTATTTGACATTCATTTCTCACCTGAAAAAAAGCAGCTTCTCTGCCAATGTATTCAAGACATTTAATTCTCTAGTACTTCAGACAGGAGCCTAAATTCTCATTACAGTAATTCTTTGACAAAGATGAAACAGCACAGAGAAAAAGATCCGGACTGTTCTCCAATCCCAAGAGTTCTTTCTTCTACTTCCTGCTTTTTTGTACATTCATTTCAGTTCTAATGTTCACTCTTTGGATTGTTCCCTGATTTTTCAATGTTCACTGTTATCTCAACTAATTAGCTTTTTTTTTTTCTCTCAGGAGAAAAAAGCAAATCCATGCAGAATGAGATAGGATGAAAAAACCAACAAACAAAAAACAAACTTGAGCCTGGTGCAATAGAGTAGTGACTGAAGTCCTCGCCTTGAACATGCCAGGATCCCACATGGGCACCAGTTTGTACCCCCACACCCTGCTTCCCATCCAGCTCCCTGCTTGTGGCCCAAAGCCTCGGGACTCTGCACCCACGTGGGAGACCTGGAAGAGGCTCCTGGTTACTCAATTTGGATTGGCTCAGCACCAGCCATTGCGGCTGCTTGGGGAGTGAATCAATCATTAGATGGAATACCTTCCTCTCTGTCTCTCCTCCTCTCTGTATATCTGCCTTTCCAATAAAAATAAATAAATCTTAAAAAAAAACACTTGAAAGTGGCTGTCTCCTTTGTGTAATGGGTATGAGACACATTTGTTTGTTTTATTAATCATTTCATTTTAAATCCAAGAAGCTGTGCAAGACAAACGGAAAATGTCAGCAAGGAAGACATGATGAAGAGGCTAATAACCTGCAGAGTGCTTAGGGGCTGAGACTGCTCAACAACACAAACTGCCTTCTGGGAATGGAACGGGGAGCCTGGTCAACACAGGCCACTGCCAGACTAAGCCACCCCATGACAGTGAAGAAGAATAATGCCATGAAGTCCCCACAATAGTTCACAGGTGCTGCATTGTATTAGCTGTTCACATATCAAGTCTTTATCACAGGACAAAGTAAAGGTCATTATATCCAATGTCTTGCCATGGATCAGCTAAATGGAAAACAACTAAGTCTATGGGAAATCTTTTCAGTTGACAGTAGGGTTAAAATGAATTCACTCACAAACTTCACATACTTGGTATGTGCCTACAGCAACAAAACTTTGTATCTCTAACCTTGATGACGTAGCCAGGGCACTTTATACTATCTCTACCTTCCATTGTTACTTGCTTTAAATGCTCCAATGACTAAGCAAACACTCCTTTTTAAAACCATTTTACTATCATACAAGTTTCTGCATTGAATTGGCAGCAATATTATCAAGAAAGAATCCTTCATGTCAAGCAGTGATTGACTGTATGCTATTCCATGAGAATTAGGAACCTCAAAGCACTGCTCCCCAGTTACCTTCTTAATGGTTTCCAGCATGGATCTTCCTCCCTGCCAGGGCTTCGAGTTCTTTCGGATACAGGACAAGCTTGCCATGCTGTGCCATTTCCGGTCCTCCAGCTTTTTATGAAAAGCATTAGCAAGCAGTAGCACCGTGTCATATATGTAAAGATTAGAAATCTGAAAAAGACATTATACAGTGATTAATATTATTCAGGGGTGCCAACATCAATAGTAAGCAAACCATCAGCAAACCACATCTGTGCATGTCAGATGACTGGTTGACCAGGTTATTTATTAACAGAAGGCTTTTTTCTTCTTTTTTTTTCCCTTTTTTCATTTTCTGCACAGTTTTGCCATTGAGCATAAAGTCTTGTCTGATGGCATGCTTTAATTGCTTTTTGAGCTTATTTGGGTATGAAAGAAAAGATTTAAAAAAGAATAAAAAAGAGAGACAGGTTTTAACAGAGGCAAGGCCAGTCATGTCAGACCTTAGAAAATCACTGGCTCTATTATTTCTCTCTGAGGAGGTAAAGATCTAAGTGTTTTTAGAGATTAGAAGGGCAAATTGAATAATACACTTTGTGAATATGTCATTTTGGCACCCTAAGTATTCAGATGGAGTAATATAAACTTGATCTTACCAAAGGGTGCCACGATGTAAGACAAGGAGGCAGCTATCTGTATACTTGCATGTGTCACTGTGGATTTTGTAACAGCAAAGTGAAAGCAAAGAGTACCATTCATAACTGTCACAGTGGTCAAGGCTCTGTACAAAAGTATGCTGACACACAGAGGCACTGCAACTCATTGACATAGCAAATATTATGAGCTGTTAACTGTGAATGTGTGTTTCCATTAACACTTGCTTCTTTGTAAGATAACTGCGCTATTATCTTCTTCCTACACATATTGAAAAATAGTCTTGCCAGAACCACTATCCATGCGACCAATATATTATCAAAGGTGCTTGTTTTTCAAAGAAATTAAAATGTATTCAGATAACAGGGACACAAAAGAGATCCTGGGTCAAAGTTGTTATATGTTGTACTGTCACCTCAGATTTTATTCCACAATATAAAGTTAAAGCAGTACTAGTCAAGGTAGCAATGGAAACTCATTTTGTCTTAAAACATTTGCTCTTGGGTTTTTTAGAGTTTTTTTCATATTTTATTTCTAAAAGCAGAGCAGAAAACACTATATGGACAGTCTTTTGAATATAATTAGTCATAAAGAAAACTGGCTTACAACAAAGACTAGTCCTAGGTTCAATGGCTGGGATGATTAGAGTTCAGTGCTATGCCCAGGTACTAATAAGAGCTTCCTAACAGCGTTATCTGAATGTTTTTAACATGCTAGGAAATTTTTATCCATTTGTATTTGTTAAGCATTATTTTTGAATATCTAAAGAAGATAGGTCTTTCTGAGAGGAGACATAGAATATTCATAGATTGTCTGAAAGTCAAGTTCATTCTTTGAATAGCAACATCCCCACTCCACCCTCACCCCACCCAGGAAATTACTGAAGAGCCTGGAAGATAATGGCTCAAATGTGCTACCAAAAGAGCATAAAATTTGAAATTAACAGTGGTACAGGGATCAAAATTCAAGTCAGAATTAGTGTGTGAAGGCCCATAGAAAGATTTGGAAGAAAGATGAAGAATGACTGGGCCGTATCCTGCAATCCGGGGAAACATTTTTGACAGACTCTTTAAACCGATATGCTAATGAGATGTGCTTTTGGCAGGGCCGATTAAGACCCTGTTTGGGATGCACACATCTCCTATTGAAGTACTGATCTCAGGTCCAGGTGTCTAGGAGGCGCCAGAGGACAGCCTAAATGCCTGCATCCCTGCCAACCCTGCACGGGACATTGGCTTTGACCTGGTCCAAGCCCTTCTCGTCAAGCCTATAGACTGAAGATATTCCTTCCTTTGTCCCTTCATTTGTTTGTTCCTTTCTCCCTCCCCTCCCTTCCTTCCTTTCTTCCTTCCTTCTTTCCTACCTTTTTCTTTCTCTTGCACTCTTTAATTTTTTGACACTTTCTACATCAAATAAGCATTTTTAAAAAAACTGACATACTGTTATCTGACCCCTTTTTCTGACTTTTCCTGACTCAACTGCTTAAAAGATGTTTCCTCTTGTTTCTCTAGTTTGCTTCTCTTCAACTAATTGCTTTAAGCATATATGTGAGACTGTTTTTTCTCTTTATTTATTCATTTTATTTCTCTTAATCTTTCTCATACTAGTTAACACTTGCCAATATTGGATTTAGAGAGCACATGTTATGAGTTCCTCCTCTCATTCCCACCTTAACTTAGACACTTTTGAGCAGTTCCAGTTTTATCTCTTGAACCCTCGGTGATCATTCCTTTCTCTCCATGCAATGCAGCCATGTGGGGAGTGAACCACTCAACTGAAACATGGAATACAAGCAAGTTGTTTATCTGCCTTTCAGACCAGAATACTAGTTCCCCTTATAAAGATGCTCTACTTGAATTGTGCAATTCAAACCCTAACCTTCTTGTAGTTTGGTTTCCCTATACTTCATTAACCTTTGACATAACCTGGCACCCAGAACATATTTTATTTAGGATAGACATTCATCAAATAAAAGAAGTCAAAGAACAAGAAGAAAGGAAATAAAATCAAGATTAAAGTCAAGTGGGTGGACAAGAGTTAAGATGTAAGAAATCTGACAAAGTGGATTCTATCCAAATCTGGCATTTTCGTGTAGCAGTCACGTGCATTTCTCAAGGCATGGATATTGAGTATTCATACTGGTCTTAAAAGTGAGTTCTTTGTACCCAATACGTGATGTTCTCAGTGCATGACTGCAGCATAACATCCCATTTTAGCACCTGTTAAGTTCCTGGCTGCTCCACTCCTGATTCTGCTCCCTGCTAATGGTCTGGGCAAGCAGCAGAAGACAGCTCAAAATGCTTGGGCCCCCGCACCCACGGTGGGAGACATGGAGGAAGCCCCTGGCTCTTAGCATCAGCCCAGCCCAGCAGCCATTTGGGGAATGAACTAGTGGATGCTTCCCCTTTTCTTTATATAATTCTGTATTTTAAATAAACATTTTTAAAAAAATCATTTTAAAATGAAGACTAAAGCCTAAGGGAGGGGGGAACAAAAAAGAGAAAGAAATGGTTATGCCTGTGGGTGGGCGGGGTGGGGGGACAAAAAGAGAAAGAAATGGCCATCATATTCTCTAAGCTCTCCACTACCCTCTAATCGATTCTTTTTCGGGTAAGTTTTCATTTTCACCAGAGGCTCATAAGCTCTTATACCATTCTTTCTCTCCAGTCCTTCTGAGATGTTAAACTCCAGTACCCCCAGCTGAACAATCATTTCTCACTACTTCCCTCTCTCTACACTCTGAAATCACTGAGCCATCTTCTCTGTGTGATAACCTTTCAACATTTGTCTTGCTGGCTGTGAAACAGCCTCTTCCCTTCAGTTCTTCTTCATCTGTTACACCGTCTACACTTATCTCCATCTCAGTGTTCATCCTTTTCTTGTCTTGTTTCTCAATGTTTCTGTTAAAACTTCAGTAACCAGAAGTGACACATTAGAGCAGATGTGATCTGACGAGAAGAATGCAGTATAAGATATTGCCTCTCTTGCTCTTGGCAAAATGCTTCTGACATAGAGACCAAGCTTATGTTAAATGAGTTACAGCATATATGACTTGCAGGAGGCTCATACTGAATTTGCCTTCAGCTTAACAGCTTTGAACAGCTGTCAAACCAGTGCTTTTATATCTAGACATTGTGTAATTGATTTTGAACCTGTATTTTAGCTCTGAAATTTCAATTTTCAGGCTTATTATTCAGTCAATTTTAATAATTTTGGATTTGGTTATGTAATACAACATAAGCTTCCTCTTCTAGCTATGCCATTTGTAAAGTTGATAGGTATGATTTATTTACTTTCATATAGAAAGTGATAAACATTTTGAAAATACTAGGTCCAAACACAGAATCCTGGGGATGACTACAGAGAATTCCTTGCCTTTCAAGAGTGAAATATTTATCAGTGAAGTTTGAATATATTTATGGCTCCATAATTCTCAAAATGAGAGGGGGAAAAACTCTAATTGTATTTTGTAGATATGTTCAATGCTTCAGAATATATCAATAGCATATTTCAAATATATTAGTATCAAACACATTTTTGACTGATAGATCTTAGAATATTAATTTTTAAAGTATTAATTTACTTTTACTTGAGAGAGTTACAGAGAGAGACAGGGAGAGATAGCAAGAGAGTCTTCCATCTACTGGGTCACTCCCCAAATAGCCACAAGTGCCAGAACTGTATTAATCCAAAGCCAGGAGCTTCTTCCAGGCTGCCCATGTGGGTACAGGAGCCAAATGCCTTGGGTCACCCACTGCTGCTTTTCTAGGTCATTCTTAGCTAGTTGGAAAGGAAGTGGAGCAGCTGGGACACCCACAAGAGATGCTGGAGCTGCAGGCAGAAGATTTACTTGCTGTGCCACTACACCGGTTCAGAAAATATCAATTTTGCTTAATGATGTGGAGAACACTAAATAACACAGTAGGAAGTTATTCCAAACATGATTTTTTAATCGTATAAAAAGTCACATTATCATTTCTAGACAGATAATGAGTATTTAAAATGCTTTTCCCCCCAAGTTCTGATTGTTCACTATCCTCTGCCCTAGGAGCCTCTTAGTGAAGACATGGAGTGAAGCCAATCTATCCAGACATTTCAAAGATTCCACTGAGATTTTCAGAAGGAATTTTTGTCAAACAGTAAACAGAACTCAACATACAATATGTGACATTCTCCCAATGTAAAATCTGTATCAGTAAGAACTTAATTTGTCAGTGCTTATTCTGAAGCAAAGCCCGTTTTCTTATTTGAAATACCTGCAAATCATCTACTCAATAATATATTCAGTAGTTTATTATATATGGTTAATATATTAAACTCCTTCAGGACATTGTCTCCTTCCTTTTGAAAATTTGGACACTATTATAATTTCTTGATCTTTGGGCCTTTTGTCAAGCAAGCCCTCCACTAACATTTCTAGATCAGAAAATTGTAGTCACATCTGCTGACTCATTGATTGTTCTGCCCAGGCTCCATTCAGATCAGCTGGGCATGCAAGTCCATTTTCTTCTTTCGTGAACTTTAACTGTAACCTTCCCACTGTAACAACCATCTTTTTTTGACAGACAAAACAAAATCCAAAGAATTTGACTATTCCTGAATCCTTTCCATTAGCAGCCAGGCCAACATCATTTTCAGCAAACAATCAACAATGGACTTATGTTCATTTTATATAGTACTAAAACTCTACTTCTTTTAATTGCTGTCTTATAACTTGAGCTAATCCTGGATTTAATCGTTCTGAAGCAAGAGTTTAGAAAACTTCTAGTCTTTGTACGTTTTATTTCCCTTCCATGTACATTAAAATAAGTAACAGCCCAGAGAAGTCCCCACAAGCCCACTGATCCTCTTCTGCTCTCTTTATATTGATTAGTGTGATTCTGTAGCTGGGTTTCTGTTTTCAGAGCTCACTTGAGTCACATTTGCATACTTTTATGTTTTCTGAAAATTTTTAATTGCACCCAACTGAATTCTACAGCGAAGTCTACCTGTGTCATATTTATTTATGTTGTTTTTATAATTTCCAAGTTGAAAGGGCAGTTTCTCCTGGGGAACTGTCTATTTCCAAATTACCAATCTGTGGTATACTATTGATCAGAACTTAATCCAAAATATCAATTCATTATTTTTCTTTCTTCAACTTCAGTGTGATAAAAAGTTTCATTAAGGCTAGTTTATATATCTATTGTTCTATTAGTAAATGATTTTAAATTTAAGAGTATTACACTATAACTGTTAATTACATAAATTTTCTCATATAAAAGTTTGTTAGTGTTCCTCTTACAGATTTAGTTAGACTCTATCACATGTAACAGAAAATGTTAACATGTAACAAATCCTTGGAAAAGTAATTGCTTGGCTTTCTTACACCTGTGGGTTTATGAGAAGTAAAATGAAAGTATGGGCTAGGGAGAGAGAAGTGTTCCCACACAGCTTTAATGCATCTGATCGATTTCGGACTACAGAAAAAAAGTATTTGTTGCCTGACTTTATGGATTTCATGAATTGAAGGGAAGGATCATGCTGGCAGGCAGATGTGCTTAAAGATACTTTCTTCTTTCTCTTAAGGATATTGTCAATGATTTTGAATTTGTTGTTTCGTTTCCGGCTACTTCTTTTATTAAGAACAGTATTTAATATCTCATATTTTGCTTAATCAAAATTCTATTTTTCTCCATTTAGGATTCTATTCTTCTTCAATTAGTTAGCCTCATGGCCAATCAATATTCAAAGCTGGCCTATGATCAGCATATCAGGCTGAGTGATACTGAAATCCTCAAGGTCTTACTAGGGTCTCAGAATGGTTGGCTTTGATTATTTCATTCTCCTTAATCAGCTGAAATTCAAAAATACGCACAAAGGTTCAAATCACTGTGATGTATGATAGAGGAAATAATTGAGAAGTACATTATAGGATTTATGATTCCAATTCCTGAAAGGGACCTATTTTAAAGGAGTTTAAAATCCAGTAGGGAGCAGAAAGTTCCATGGGTAATGATCCTGGAGCCATACTGCTCATTTCAATGCTAATAAATGTGAAGAAATGGTTGGATGAATGGTAATTCGTCTCTATAAAATTCAGAGATGATGAAGGACAAGGAGACTGTGGGATTATACTTTAAAAGAAGTAGTTTAGAAGATTACCATATTTGTCTAGTATTGTTGGAGTTAAACTCTTCTTTTGAGGTTAAATTCACCAACTCTTCAAACTGAATTTCTCTAAGAACCAAAAATTTAAAAGAATAGTTTTCTAGAATACCTCATGTTTTTCTGGCTTCTAAAATTGACCATGGTTTCAATGATTGCTGATATCTCAAGGTGATGGTTTAAATATTCACTAACAATACTAGCATTAAACAATAATGATATTGACTTTTATATGAAAAGTTCCACACAGATGGGGTACAAGAGTTAAGAGTATCTGATGGATGCTTTTTTTGCTGCTTCTTGCCTGGCTAGGGACTTCTTTCCCACGGCACCCTGCTGTTCCTGGAGTGTGTGCCTCCTTCACACTGACAAATTGAAATCTGCAATGAGAAGAGGGAAGGGCTTCCCATCTTTTCTTCAGAAAAACAAGGAAGCCCCAAGTGAGTGTTTACAGAGCAGTCTCAGGACTAAGCCACAGGGGCCTAATGCTCTCCACTTTGCTGTTGAGAGGATTTTACTTATTTACTTTCAAATTCTTTGTTGCATTTGTGATGGTGAAATTTTCAAGGATACCATATCTGATATGCATAGGAGCATAGCAGTATAAAACATTGAAGCCTTTTTTTTTTTTTTACATTTCTGAACAGTTTTGCTGAACAGACTTCAAAAACAGCATTAATATGGGCCCAGCTCGATAACCCAGTAGCTAAAATCTTCACCTTGCATCCATCAGGATCCTCTATGCCGATTCATGTCCGGCTGCTCCACTTCCCTTCCAGCTCCATGCTTGTGGCCTGGGACAGCAGTCAAGGATAGCCCAAAGCCTTCCATGTGGGAGACCTGGAAGAAGTGCCTGGCTCCTGGCTTTAGACTGGCTCAGCTCTGGCTGTTGTGGCCACTTGGGGAGTAACCCAGTGAATGACAGATCTTTCTCTCTCTGTCTCTGCTTCTCTATGTAAAACTGACTTTCAAATAGAAATAAATATAACTGAAGAAAACTTATATTTCTATGTCTTTTGTATGCCAAAAAAAAAGGCATGTATATGGAACAGCCTAAAAGCTTGGAGTTTGTCATTAGGATTGTCAATCACATAGGAAATATTGTGGATCTGAGAGCAGAGTTAGACTGGGTAGTGGGCAGTTAGGGTATTCTAGGTCCCTAAGTCATCAGTCTTTTCCCTCAAATATAAAAAGGTATTTTCCCCACCATGTCTTGGATTCTCCTGAGACAAGCGCATATTTTAACATATCAAGAACACGCTTCCCCAAGAGACAAGGACGACATTAACATACCAATTCCCCATCTCAAGCCTCAGCCCAATTCCATCTCTGGCATTTGCCAAGGGTGTAGTTTCAGATTGGTCTCTTTATTATTAGAATGGGACCAAGGAAATTGGCTGGTGACACCTTCCCGAGCCTTTTGTCCCAAGGCCAGGGTACCATGGAAATCAGGAATTCTCCTTTGTTTATGGAGAAATATCTTTGAGGTGAACCTTTAAAAGATGCTATCCCCACCATTGATACAGGCATTTCTCTCTTTCCTCCTCCTGCCAAGATGGCAGGATGTGGAGGTGTGGGGGCGGGTTCTGTGTTTTCCCCTGCCACAATGTCAGAGGTCTAGGGTCTTTTTCTCTCTTCCTCCTGCCCCATGGCAGGAGGTCGGGTCCTTTTCATCTCAAAGCACCCTCTCGTCACTAGGATGGGAACCTCCTTTCTCAACGTTTCTAATCAATCTTGCTTTAAAACTAAACTTTGTCCGCACGATAATTCTTCTTTCCTGTGAGACAAGAATTGAGGTTGCTGCCGTACTCAGGGTCGAAAACCCTACAACAGATCTGCTTAATGAAAATAAAGAATCTTGACTTATTCTAGTTTTATTAAGCAAGAGGATGCTTTCTTTCCTATAACACAATCAGAAGGATCAAAGGAAGATTCTTGGAACTCTCTGACAAATTGATTAAATTGCTGGAGGAGAGACATGCAGAAACAATAGCAAGTACAAGGCTGGACCAATGTAACTCAGAAAGCTCTCCCAGCAACACCAGGGCAGTTAGCATTTACCTCCATGCTCTGAGCAAATGGATCCTTTGGATCACACAGTGTTGAAGATATTCGATGGTTGCCACGGAAACATCGTTGACTTATATTCTGTGGGACTGGAAACGTCTGCCTAATAATTGTTAACCTTCCAATTGACCTTCTTACAAGCTCCTGTACATCCATATCATTTATTTCCTGCAGGATAAGAAAGGAAAGAATTGTTAAGTGCTAACAGAACCACAGAATCCATACGTTGCTCTTTGGAAATATGAAGCAACTCTGTCAGCACACTACATTTGCTGAATGCTTTAGGGGATAGCCAACCGGAAACAACAGGTGTTCTTGAAATGATCCTCTCATTTGTAGTTGCCTATGTTTTGAATTAGATACAATAATTCCTAAAAATTAAATGGAGCTACTGACTTAAAGATACTATATTAAAATAAGTTTATAATGAACTCTTCGGGAAAATACAGACATGTTTGAAACACTGAAAAAAGTGGCAAAATATATTTAAAATTCATTCCTTAGGATTTTTTGTGAAATATATAATTTTGTTTTCAAAAATACAATAACACCTTCCAAAGGAATTCCAGGTGATGAAGTCCTTTGTTTATCATGAAAAATGCCTTCACTCAGTTTAAAATACCGTCCTTTTCCTACTGTCTGCATTATTTCACTGACCACCAAAAACTCTGGCGAACAGCTGGTCATTTTCTCATTCTCTGTCATCTACTCACAAAGTAAAGTTAAACAGTGTCCTGTCCACTCCATTTTAAGCCCTAAAATTAACAAGCAGCCTTTTAAAGATAATTAATATTAGCAATGCTATTTAATGTCTTTCAATATTTTTCAAAAAAGCATTTCATAAATTTTATAGCTGGCAACTTTCATTCAAATCTCATTCATACCATACCATACCATACCATACCATTCGTTTCATAATATTAGCTAAGTGATGGTATACATGTGGTTATTTTTTCCTTAGCAGTGCAAAGATTTATCAATATTCTGCCAAGCAGCACCTTCTGAGCTTATATTACCCAATACATCGGAATAAATAAAAATATTAAGAAGTGCCTACTATGTGTTATGCCAAATTCTATATGCAATATTAGTACCTTATCTTCTGCTACAAAATGACATTAATTCAGTTTTATTCTGACTTCATAAAGAAGAAAAAAACAGGAAGATCTCAAGATCTTTTACATTGATAGACGAGATTTTTAAATTACATTAAAAGAGATACACTCTAAAGTTATTAAACATGGAGTGTGTATTTTCCTAGAATTAATTAAATATTTATGATAGAAAGAATTAAGATTATGAAGATACATTGTTTCAATATTGAACAGCCTGATGAGTGTACAAACAATGATAAAAGCATTTATCCTAAGTAAAATGCTGCAGGAGAACTAAACCCCAGACAGGGGGTGGTTACCTTTACTAGGCGCCCGAACTTGACGTTCTCAGGTGCCTAAGCCACCACAGCATATCTGAAGACATGCCACTCTGAACTGAGTCTACTCTGTTCTTTCTTGGAGAAGGGAAAAAAAGTAATTTTCAAGGAGGAAAGAATCTGCCATCCTGAATGAAAGTAACAGACCATCTGTCTTGAAAAATTCACTTGCAATTTTGGTTTTGACACATGATCTCAAAAGCCATTTACAGTGATATGAAAACTTGATCAGGCCATTATTTTATATTTACAGAACTTGACTTCTGCATTTGGATTGGTGTGTTTCCAGAACAGCAGCTGCAACATTATATAAGCTTCATATAAAAGGAGATTCTTTTGATGGAAAAGAAACCCCATAACTAACCCTCTGTATTAAAATGTGAAAGTGTCACAGAATCTTATGGGTGTGTATTCTTTAAATGCTTTGAGCTTTAGGAATAATGTTTGGACCATAAGATCTTTAAAATTATCAACGGAAGAACTAGAACTCTCTTTCTTGAGCTGTCAGTACCACCAATCTGTGTCAAGATACAGAGACATTTTTTGAGATTCTAAGAATTTTCTGAATATGAATTGTAATATTATTTGTCCTTCTAGTAGTTTTTATTTGACCAAGTATATTTAAGAATAGAACTGATAGTTCTATTCTATTCTAAATAGTGTAGTGTATTATACCTGATTCATAAAAAATTACTAAGAATCCAATACAACCAAGAAAACTTTCACTTTGTTCTAGTGGCTTCTTGGGGTGGGGGTGAACTCTGAACTGCATAAGACCGAAAGAAGCAAGAAAGAAGGCTTAAATAGCAGCTGGGGATACAGCTCACTACCGAAATAGCCACTTCCCAGAACAAATCCTTCGGGAGAATTGAATAATTCCCGAATCTGTGCACCTTATCAGCTTGGACTACATAAATAGAATATCATGGAAGGGAAGACTCTCACAACTCATTGACTCTGATGCCAAGCCAGACCATATAAACCATTCCAGAAAAATAGTTATTTCCCCTTTTCTACTTCTCATTCTTTTACCTTTAGCATCTACAACATCTTTAGCTCAAATTACATTTCTAATAAATGCTGATATTAAAACTGTTTTGAATGAAATAATGGTGAGCAAGATGTTCTCCACTCATCTTCTGAATATTAACAGCTAATATTTTAATCCATTGGGATACCTAAGATTGTGAATGATTTTTAAGAAATTTTCATAATGGGACTGAACAAATTACAGCTCAGTAACTTGTTTTTATTTCTGTGCCTTTAGTCTTTATCCATGAGCCATGATGATCTTTATAGTGTGTTCTTGAAGTTTAATGTTAATGTGAAGCAAGTATTCAAACACTATGTTGAAATGTTTTGAATAAAACCAACAGGCTATCTACCAATGGGAAGAGAAACAGAATGGCAAGTTTCTGCTTCACAAATTAATGGTCAGCAGCTTCATTTGTTACTACACTAGAAAAAAATGAAGAACATCTTTCACACATATAGATTTCTAAAATCTCAGGAGAACAAAAACAAAATCTCCCAAATCAATATTTCCTCCTTTAAGGGCAATTATTAGAAGATGAGAATGGATTAATGGATTTTAAAAATATATAGCAAAATCAAACAAGGACATCAAAGGACAAGTTCAGCATTATTAAGCAACCAAGGAGCACATAAAACATGCTGCTTCTTGAAGTACTAAATAGTATATATCTTCCTGTTGAAATTTCCAATTTTGTAAAACTCAAAATACGAGGCCATCTGCTTTAGGGCTCTGAAGGGGTGACAATACTTATATAGAAAGGCAGCTCCATTGATTGCAAAGGGAAGATAAATAACAACACTAAGTACCAACATATGATGGATGGCACGGTATGAGCTGGCACAGCCTCTCATTATAGCACACTCAATGCAAATGAAAAAATACGTTGTTTTTAAGTTTCTGCATCAATTTGTATTGTGATGCACAATGCCAACTTTGATTTATAGTACTTTTCTAAAAAGCTATTGGTGCAATAAGATTAAATAAATGTTTGCAATCCATTTTAAAATTAGTAACAAAATCATAGCTACACAAACCAAACTAGACAGATCCATATTCTCTCTTCTCCTCTCTTTCTTTTCTCTTTTTCATCAAAATGGGCATGCTATTGGGCCTTTTATGTGTTATTTTTAGTTTATTAGCTTCCTAGCAAGTTTCAGAAATCTATATAGTTTTTTCCTTTTTCTGGAAGCTAGAATAAGATATGATCCATCTTAAACACAAGAGTTTGAATTAAAAGTATATGCGAAAAGGATGAGATTCAAGTTTCCTGAGGTTGTGTCAGGGACATGGAGCAGCTGAGTGGACTCATGTGGAAATAAAATTGCTGACCTTGAATATTTTTTTCCTCATGACACATTTTCTTATGGGAGAAAATTTAGAAAATAGGCTCATTGTGTGATTTTGAATCTGGTTCAGATAAAAGTAATAACCAGTGTAAACGGTGAAGGTTGCGAACACTGCATTTCTTCAGCAGCTAGAAAGTATTGGTTTGCCCAGGAGAACTGACATTCTTGTTCCTGAATTAGAAAGACCAGCTGTGAGCGATAAGGGGAAGAGTGGAAGGAGAGATATAAGTGTCATGATGACACGACAGGGCGGGTGAAGCTGTAGTTATGAACGTTTAAAGTAGAAACTCAACTTGGAAGGATTAAGAAAGAATTGCAGCCTTTTCTATACTCTTTTATACTGGTAATACTTAGTGAGTAGATCATCTTGCTTATATAGCTCATTTATTTTGCAACATAGCAGTCCAAATTAGACAGTGGCCATTTACAGGCAGTATTTCTTCGCCTATTATTTTACTGACAAGGTCAACAAATGGGTGCACAGCACTTATGAAAGATATAATCAAATATATTTTCTATTCTTTCTATGTTATTCATTGCTAAGGAGTTACATGTTAACCTATTCAGGCAATACCCATCCTTGTATAATGTTTGTAGGCTGACTTGATTTCTCCCAAAGAACACACTGACTCCTAAACATTGAATAGGAGACTATTGTTCCAGGTAACTTTATTTGGGTTCATATATATATTTTTTAAGATTTAGGTAGGGCTACTGAAGGTGAATTAGGGATTTATAAAAACACTTCTCTATGGGTTTCTTTGACAGTTCAATCAGATAGAAGGGAATAATTATTTCTACATAATGATGCAAATATAAATGTAATTTGATTAATCCATGCATCTAAGAAGCAAGAAGTAACTTTTTTTGCTTATCAGATAAATTGATATGAACAAGTAGGAATATTTAAGCTTACTTCGCATCAAGAAATCTGCATGGTCTATTTCCTATGTAAAATTGGATATGGGATACAAATCAATTGACAAGAAAGAATCTTGATTTTAAAATAAAGTAATCTAAAGCTAAAGACAAAAGCTCGTGGAATAAATTGCAACTGACTTTGAGAAAATATCCAAGATAGAGGACATACTGAGAATTACCAAATGTTACCATGAAAACCACCAAAGCTTCACCCTTGAAGACTTTTAAATCTTATCGTCACCATTCAGAATTGTGTAATATTTGGCTAATTGTGTAATTTTGGTAAACCTCAGTCTTCATACAAAAAAAGAAAAATCCCCAAAGAAATTAAGCAATCTAATGAGAATGTTTACTTGGAGTTTATCGAGGTCCTTTCTCCCTGCCGTGCTTCCTAGTTCTAGCTGAAAATGAGAAGCTTGCAGAACTTCAATGAGAAACAGATCCCATACACACACACATATTGCCTGAATGAAGCTCAAAAAAACCACATCTTAATTTAGTGTGAGAAACACAGTGACAAACCAGACAGCTCTGCAGTTTGACAGATAAAAAAAAAATTGTCAGAGCTTTCCACTGCCTCTTCTCTGAGTTAAAAAAACTTCCATCAGTGAATGGGGATTAGGTGAAAAACTGAAAGTGATACTTGCTTTTCTGTAGTAGGAGAAATAATCTCTTAACCTCTATGGACCTCATTCTAGTATTTCTTAGAATAATGTTTATCATTTAACAAAATAAGAAGAAAAAATTAAATGTGAACCTTCCGGTGGCATGGTCACTATCGCAGTCCAACTTGGCTATCAATGATCAGGCCCTATGTTAAGAGCTTTATTTTAGAGTTTATTTAATTTTTATTATGAACCTATAAAGTAAGTGTAATATTATACTACACAAAAAATTCATAGAGACACAGGAAGATGATAAATCCATGGCACACAGCTAATGAATTTTAGAGCCGGGACGAATTATATTTTGCAGACTGTGAAACCAGAAACTTAACACCTAAATACTATCTCATTATAAAATAAATTGTTCTATACTTCTATTGTTGCTATCGACAGAAAACTACATTATATTTATTCTTAAATAAAGGTTTTCATCAGACACTTCATCTTGTTAAGGGCAAATTCACATGATCACCTTATTTATTCATGACTGATTTACTCATCATCTCTGAGATGAAGGTGATAATGGCATAATATATTTCACAGGGCTGTTGGATTGTTAAGATTGTTAAACATTGTTCATTTTACATTTTTACCTCTGTGGAAAACAAAGACTTTCACAAAGAATTGGACAACTCTATGGATTTCAAAACATTCGTATTTCTTTATGGAAAGAGGAAAATATTGGTTATCTATTCATATTCACATGATGAGCCATTTAATTCTCCTGTAGATTGGGGTAGATATAAAAGTTCTAGAAACAACATTAAAATATAAATGGAACACAAGCACTCCACTGGGAGGAAGTCACTTTGCTTACAAAGAAGAACTATACATTTTATAAAGATGATCTTCCTAAGCAGGCAGTGTGTGCCAACAGCAAAAGTTAAAAGACACTCAGTGGGGAACACTTTCTCCACTGACTTTATTCACATAAAGCCCTTTATCATCTTTTAAAAGTGCTCATTCTATTTTTATTTATCAGCATTCACTCAGTATGCTAAAAGTTTACTTCATGTTCTGCTTCTGTTTAGAAATCCAAGGTCATATGAAATGCTGTGACTATATATATATCATAAAAGAAAGGAGTTGACAATATGGCTTAGTCGGCTTTACCTCATTTATAATGATCCAGTGACAGTCAAAAGCAACCAAATTAGTCTCCACAACCTAGAAGAGAAAAGAAACCAGCTATCAGAAGGCATTCATCATGAAAATGGACATACTTGGCAAAGCTGAAAAAAAAATCACAATTTACAAAGGTCTTTGTTATTCAACATGGGAAACATTAGCAAAAATATTTTAAAAATATTTGTGTTTGACATGTAGACGTATTGCAGATTTAGTAACTGAATTTTAAAATATGTCAGAAGTCTAGAAAAGCATGGATTTCGACTGAAAATAATTATTCATGAAAATAATTCTCTTATAATTTAACTGAGAATCAAGCTCCAAACTTAACTAACATTCCCTGTTTCAAATAACTTTGATGTCTTTTCTATTAAATGCACAATAAATATCTAAGTACAAACATTTATATTGCCTGACTCTAAACTAACATCCTTATCTTTTGTGACTTCCCTATGTATAAGTTACTTACTGTTTTGATGAAACCCTTATGTGTTCCTCTAAAAAAAGTAGTTCTAATTCTTTTTTTTTTTTTAAGTTTTTTTATTATTATTGGAAAGCCGGATATACAGAGAGGAGGAGAGACAGAGAGGAAGATCTTCCATCTGATGTTTCACTCTCCAAGTGAGCCGGGAACCAGGAACCTCTTCCAGGTCTCCCACGCAGGTGCAGGGTCCCAAAGCACTGGGCCGTCCTCAACTGCTTTCCCAGGCCACAAGCAGGGAGCTGGATGGGAAGTGGAGCTGCCGGGATTAGAACCGGCACCCATATGGGATCCCGGGGTGTTCAAGGCGAGGACTTTAGCTGCTAGGCCACGCCGCCGGACTCAAGTAGTTCTAATTCTTTTTTTTTTTTAATTATTTATTATTTAACTTCATTAATTACATTGTATTATGTGACACAGTTACATAGATACTTGGGTTCTCCCCACCCTTCCCCATACCCTCCCACCATGGTGGATTCCTCCACCTTGTTGCATAACCATCGCTCAAGTTCAGTTGAGATTCCCCCATTGCAAGCGTAGTTCTAATTCTAAAACCATCGGAATATAAAGGCTGGGTGGGTGTTTGACCTAGAGATAAAGAAGTCAGGTTGGGTTATGGCATCCCACATGGCAGTGCCTGAATTCTAGTCCCAGCGCCATGCTTAATTCCAGCTTCCTCCTAACACATGCCCCAGGAGGGAGCAAGCAGGGCTTCAAGTAGTCGGGTCCCTGCCTCCCACAAGGGAGCCCCACCCTGAGTTCACAGCTCTCAGCTTCCTCCTGGTCTACCCCAGGCCCTGGCAGGTATTTGGGGATTTAACCAGCAAATACGGTATCTGTCTGCCTCTTCAATAAGTAAATCCATATATAATTTTAAAAGTACTAAAGACAAGGGATTTTTTTTTAAAGATTTATTCATTTTTTAATTTTTTTTTAATTTTTATTACAAAGTCAGATATACTGAGAGGAGGAGAGATAGAGAGGAAGTAGAGCTGCCGGGATTAGAACCAGCAGCCATATGGGATCAAGGCAGGGACCTTAGCCACTAGGCCACACTGCCGAGCCTGACAAGGGATGTTTTATTAGCAGTATTACATGGCCTAGCTGTTTTGCTAGTTTTCAGTTGGCTAATAAAATGAAAAAGATTACAATATATTAAAAGGCAAAGCATAGAATGCAAGTAGCAATACTGGCTTACTGATACTCAATAGATTTATTTGAAATGATCCATGCTTGTGAGGCCAAAAACATGAAGCTACAGGAATGTGTGAGTGTATGTGTGTGTGTGTGATGTGTACAGGGAAGCAGCTTTTGCATGAACATTTCTGTTCCCTCAAATCTTGCCATTCATGTTCTTGGATATGTTATATTGAGATTGCTCTCCAAGAAATTATTGCTACTTTTAGAAATAATATTCAAAGACTGGGATTCCAATGAAAATGACTTGTAATAATTAGCAAGGAGTTGTTAAAAGTGTGAATTGCATTTGGATTATTCTTCATCCTACTGAGAAATGTCTACTGTGCAATTGGATATGTGCCTTTTGTCATTTAAAGTTTTTTGATAGTATATAAATATTTGTAGAATATATGCTTTATTATGAAATGTTGGTTTATTTCATTTCCTCTTATTAATTTATTTTATTGGAAAGGCAGATATTCAGAAAGAAGGAGAGACAGAAAGATCTTTTGTTCTCTGGGTCACTCCCCAAGTGGCTGCAACAGTTGGAGCTGAGCTGATCTGAAGCTGGGTACGAGCAGCCAGGAGCTTCTTACAGATCTCCCACATGGGTGCAGGGTCCCAAAGCTTTGGACCATCCTTCACTGCCCTCCCTGGCCACAAAAAGGGAGCTGAACGGGATGTGGCACCCAGATGGGATCCTGGCAGATGCAAGAAGAGGACTTAGCCACTAGGCTATCGTTCTGGGCCCTAAAATTTTGGTTTAAGTTCTATACTACCACTACATCAGTCATTGTTCCCCGTGAATTGCTGAAGCCTAGGATAATGCATCACCAGAGAAGTGATAACATGGTATCTGTTTTTATTATCATCTTTTTTTTGCAGAACCTACATTCTGAACCTGTAAGTGAAACAATGCAGAAAATGTAACCCATCACAACTTGGGGTTTTAAGAAAAGCATCACTTTATTTTTTGCCTTCTGATTGTTCCATTCTATTAACAATAAAAAGCATTAGAAAATAAGTGGAAGCTTCATTAAAATGTAAAAGAATACAACCTGATATTTGGATATCAAGAAAGCCTGCTGGATTAAAGTGGAGAAAAAGATGCGCATATGAAAAAAACAATTAAAATATGGAAATTGAGAGAATTCAGAGAAAAGGGTAGTGCAAACCAAAGAATGGGAAGTACAAACTGGAAGTACATCTGAAACGATGTTATTAGCAGAAAGAAAAAGATGTCCCAATTTAGCTTAAATTGGTCTCATTTAGGTAATGTGTACCATGTGGTTAGAGTAAGCAAAATTTAAGCTGCAAGAATTCCGCATTATCCATAGAAAGTGTTAAAGGAGTAAGTAATTTTGTGCAACAGCATTTAGAAACTAAATAGAAGGTTAAGAGCTACAGAGTGACATTGCGATAATTTGTTTAGAAGATGAAACATACCTGCCACTCAGGCTTTTTGTGGCTGAAAGAAACTTGTAGGCAAACGTATGACTCAGTCTTGGGTATTAGCTTGAAACTGAATCTTACATTTTGGTGAAAAAAGGCAATTAGTCCATCGAAGGCTGTGATTTGCACTCACTGCACAATCCTTCCCTGCTTTGGTTTAGTCATGAATATTGAAGCATAAGATAGTTTGTAAGCGTAAATTTGAAAATCTAAAAATTAGTAGCACACTAATGCAGATAATTAAACCATATACAGATATATAGATGTGTATATGAGTATATAAGTATATATATATATATATACACATATATGAAATTTCATTTTCTAAACCTGGGATTCCTCTTCACAGTGGGCTCCAGTACCTGTGACCCCAATATGAATAAGAAGATATTGACTCATTTGTCTTGATCGCATTTATAAAGAGTTTATTGGAGTTTATCAGGCTTTCGAACTAAGTTTCTGATCTGTTTTTACTATTAGATCGACTATTCAAAAATCATTAGTAGGAAAGCTTTCTTCCGATGAGGTAACCCCCCATGCACAAGTGAATCAGTGTAAAGTTTATTAGCAATAAGATATCAACAGTCTTACAGTTTGGATTCACCTCAAATTTTACATAAACTCAAAGATTCATCTAGTAGTAGCGATTCTACTAGGCTGCATTTCAGGGGGTTGGCCTGCAAAACCATGTGATGGAGTCCTAGCCAAGAGAATGGGAACCCTGCACCCGATTGCGATGTCATGCCCACAGGCACACTGACTGGCACAACAGCACCAGTGCATGTCACAGAACTCTCTAACCCTATCTCTGCTGTGGCTCTCGCTGACAGCATCTAAACCTCCATGGTATCAAGAGAGCATGGTATCCCAGGTAGGTAAACGTTAGCTGATGTTGTAAGAAGGAACCAAGAAAATAACGTGCAGTGGAAGAAGAACACAAATCCTAAAAGCAGGACCCAGCTTCTCATTTGTTTCCCTTATTGTGCTTTGTCCAAAGGAATTCACTGACCTGGAGGGGCACTTCGGCTGGTCCAGATCACGGGGCTGAAGCAGTCATTTGCTGCTCCGACAAGAACCTTGGGGGTCAGTACCATCTGGAGGGGCTTAGGGGATTGCAGATTCAGAGATTCACCCACAGACTTTCTCAGAAGAAGCAGGGAGGAGGTGAGAAGAAAAGGGGGTCTCTAAGTCTAGACCGTAAACACCCCTTCCTGAACACACACTGCACTCACTGCACTTTGCTGAGACACCCACCTGCTCTGTCAGGTGTAGGAAATTCTGTCCCATCCTTTTTTTTTCCCTCAATAAGTTTTGCTAAAATTGCCTTGCAGTCTGCTGGTTCATAAACCATATTCTTCACTGATAGAGAAAGTTCCCTGGGTTCGAATTGGCAGTAATAGTTACATTGTGGGACCACGTGGGAGAATGATTTAGCCCATCTCACCTAATACGAGAGATTTTTATCAGTCTCAGCAAGGTACCTTTTCTAATCATAATAAACTTTGATAAACATATTTACTGGAGTGATTTTTGAGTCTGATTTTATAAAGGAATCATTTCAAACTCATAGTTTTATTTTATCTTTTTATGAATATGGAATAATCAGGAATGTCTTTTATAGGAACATTGTTCTTTGGGAGAAAAAAGCAGATTTTTTTAGAATGGTACTTAAGAATGAAAACACAGACCTTTCTGTGCCTGTGTGAGGGTAACTCCGGGACCACTGTCTTTCTGCGTCCCCGTGCAGAGTGGCCTGCAGCCTTTCTGCACACTTGTGGAGGGCACAGGGCCTGGGGGTGGGGCAGGGGATGAAGCTGGCAGGGCCTGCGGGGGGGGGGGGGACCTGACTTCTCCCACATTCTTGGTCTGGGCACGGTGGGAGAGGGGAGAGACCTAGGTGAGCATGCTGACCTGGTGTGCTGGTAGACCAGGCTTGAAAACTTTAATCAGGACTGGGTCTTAGGTGTGTGGAGGGGTAGGGTCCCTGGCCAGCACATGTGACAGGAGCTTGGGACCCTGGTGGGCAGGCAGAGCTCTGGGCTAGCATGTCACCCTACCCAAAGTTCGGGATTTGGAAGGCTGAGGAATCCAGGTGCTCCCAAGTGCAGGGACTGTGGATTGATCAGGTGATGGGGCCAGGGGGATGTGGGAGGGAGGACCACTGAGGGAGTGCGGTGCAAGTGAGGAGCGACTTCTTGAGGGACATCAAAAAGACCACTGTACTTGAAAGTAAGCAAGGGGGATGAGACTGAGGGGTTTGGAGGCGGTAGCTGGAAGATCTTGATGGGTCAGACTGATGCACTGACCCAAGTGGGAGACCTGAGCTGGGTTAGTTAGCATAGATCACTGCCAGTCACCACTCACCAATGCATTAAAGCTAGGACTTGTCTAGATCACAGTACTCACCAGTGAGTCAGAACAGGGGATGAATCATGTCTGGATGGGCCATGACACTGACCAGCACATGAGAGAATCAGCTCTTGGGATTTAGATTCTATGGGGGACATGTGGGCCCACCACTGTGGAACTGCAATTTCAGCTGGTTTGCTTCAGAGCTGGTAATAGTGCTGCATTAAGCTAGGCACAATTTGGGAACCCTCTGACACTCCTGGGTCCTGGGGTGGGCCTGGTGGCAGTCTGGGCTGGTCCAGGCTGCAGCACCTGCAGACATGCCCAAGAATGGGGTGTGCAGTGGCTAGGCCACAACAGCTCATACAAAGGCTGGGATGGAGGGAGTAAACTACACAGGATGGGATCTTAGCATCACTGGCACATGCAAGATCTGCATCTGGGGGTGGACCTGGTGGTGGGACTTTGGAAAATTCCATGGTGGGCCATAGCTCCCACTTCTGAGCATGTGGTACAGGCCTGGGTGTTGGTCAGGCTGAGCATGGTAACTCCACCTGTCTGCAACTGTGTGGGTTGGATCTGAAGGGGAGTGGACCAGACAGGGCCAGGCCAACCTTAGCTGGAAGCCATGTACAGGAGCCAGGCAGAGTGTTCAGGAGCCGGGCTGGAGTGCAGATCAGGCTGGACTAGGCTATGACACCTACCTGTTTGCATGAGCCAGGGATGAAAGCAAACTGGGCAGCACTAAGCTGCAGCACCCACCAATGAGAGTTAGGATGGGGGTGGGCCAGGTTAGGGCGGGCTGCAGCATCTGATGGCAAAGGCCAAGACAGGGGATGGGTTATGCTGAGCTGAGTTAGAACAACCACTGGCGTGTAGCTGAAAACAGGCCTGGTTGAGGAGCTAAGGGGATGCCCCAGGTGGTTTATCTATAAGCCAGAGTATATGCAGGCTGGTTGGGCTTTGCAGCATCAGCTGGAAGGTGCTGGCACTGGGGGCAAATCCTGCCAAGCTAGATGACAGAAGCACTTGCAGAGTACAAGATCCAGGATTGGGAGTGGGTCCAGGAGGAAAATGGTGGTTATCTCTCTGATGGGTAGCAACTCCAACTGGTGAGCATTGAGAACCAAGGCTGGGGGTAGGCCTGACTAGACCGGTGGTGGCACCCACTGGCATGAGTGTGGGCTGATAGTGGGTTCGGTTTGGCTGAGCTAGGCTTCAATGCCCATTGATGTGTATGAGAGCTGAATGGGATGTGGGACAGATTGGGGCGGTTCTACTGAGCATACTGGCAAGCACAGGAACCAGGGCCATCCCCAGTGTGGGTTACTGGGGGTTGCTCTGACAAGGCTGCAGTTCTCAGTGGTGTACATGAGGGACGAATGTGTGGTTGGCAGGGTTGGCCTGGACCATAGCATCATCCACTGGGTTATGTAAGAGGCAGGGTTAGAGACAGAACCGACCCAGCAATTGCAACTACTGGTGTGTATAGGCTGAAGTGGGGGACGGAGCGAGCTGGACTCCTACTGAGAGGCACACAGCAGTCAGGTCTTAGATTGCATCAGACCAGGTTTCGTTGGGGATTTCCCCCAAACTGAACCACTGCACTCAGAACTCCAACCATGGGCAGAATTGTAAAACCTGTGGTCTGACCATGGAGGGCATGCATCAGAACTGGGTCTCCTTAGTGGCTTAGATGGAGTAACAGACAGCATACCCAGATGCACATGGAAGATATGGCAGACCACTGAATGCTGCAGAAGACAACCGGTACCATAGCAGAGGAGGGAAGGAAGACAGGACAAATTGGTCAACTACCCCAGCCAAGCATTGACAGCAAATGTCTGGGAGAATGGAGACTCCATGTCAGCCCATGGACCTTGGGAGAATTTCCTCATCCTTGGGTCGGCGAGATGGACAGCATTTCAGAATTATTGATACCACTTAAGCAGAACCCTCAGGGGCCCAGAACAGTGACTTAGTGGCTAAAGTCCTCGCCTTGAACGCCCCGGGATCCCATATGGGAACCGGTTCTAATTCCGGCAGCTCCACTTCCCATCCAGCTCCCTGCTTGTGGCCTGGGAAAGCAGTCGAGGACGGCCCAATGCATTGGGACCCTGCACCTGCATGGGAGACCTGGAGGAGGTTCCTGGCTCCTGGCTTCGGATCGGCACAGCACCGGCCGTGGCGGTCACTTGGGAGTGAATCATTGGATGGAAGATCTTCCTCTCTGTCTCTCCTCCTCTCTGTATATCAGCCTTTCCAATAAAAATAAATAAATCTTTAAGAAGAACCCTCAGAACGTGTTCCACATCGGGGACCGTGGGATGCCATTGGGCAGCTCTTCCCCGTCCCTGGATACTGAGGCAGTTGCAAAGTTGAGGGAGGTTTTCCCCTCATGTTCCCCCCTCTCCCTAGATACAGGAAGAAGAAAAGGAGAATTTGGAAACAATGTTCTTATTCTCTTTCCCCTAATCCTTGACCCTTCCCACCCTGACCAACTATGTAGACATCATAAAAAATTATATATATATATATATATATGAATGAAAACACAACCTGTTCTTTGTAAACACAGTACACCCTGAGTTCTTTCACTTAAATGGCCATTGCAGACATATTCATCAAAGATAGATGAACTACTTCAGAAAGTTAATGGGAAAACTGAATTCAAATTTAAGTTTATTGTGATGTGAAAAATTCATAAGTTTTTTCCTAATATGTATATTCCTTTAACATTTTAAATACTGTTTATGTACATGAGTTCAAAGTTGTTTTTTCACTAAACTTATCTTTCTGTTTCATTTTCCATAAATATTCTGAAGCATTTTTTAAAAATCTACACTGAGTGATTAAGACAGTAAAATTAAAAAGAGGAAAAGAAGTGAGAATCTTGTTTATGCTTTTCACATATTATCAAACTGAGATGATACAAAGTGCGCATTATTAGCAGAAACTTATTTACATAGAAATTCTTAGCCTTTTGTGAAGATAACAAAGACAACTATTTAAAATCCCAAATCAATTCATCTGATGACTTCTGTATTTCTTAGCAATATTAATCCCTTTCCACTTGATAACACTTAAGCCTAAGTTAAGCTGCATCAAACTAATGGCATTACTAACTTGGGGGATTTACTTCTGGATTTCAGAAGTTATTTTAAGATATGTTAGAATTTTTAAAGGCTGTTTATCTATTTCCACAGTTACATTAGAATCCAAACATGGAAAATTATTTCCTTTTTCCATCTTCCTTATCTGGGTAGCAAAAATCCTATTTTGGCAGTAAACATTTGAAATCAATGAAAGGAATTAAGCAATTTTATAAAATCTTTTCATATATAATCTATCTAATATTCAAACACAGCACTATTTTAGTAATTAAGTACCAATGTGTGGATTCTAAGTTTTTACAAGTTAATTAACACCAGGACATTTTGAAACAAATTTCACAAAGTTTTAGACTGTCACAACATTGTAAAGATACTAAATGCAAAGTTATACAAAATAATATTTGCTCATGTTTATTTATACTGAATATAAACCTTTATGAGTTCTGCCAAAAAACATCATATTCCATTTGAACTATCAAAACAGTGTGACAAGAGAGTAAGCAAAGGAAAAAAATAACCAGTGGAAACTCCGCTATGTTTGGTTATCAGAATAACAGGGGAGGCCTGGGGCAAGGGGGTAGCGTGTTAAGCCTTTGTCTGCATTACTGGCAACCCAAACTGGTGCTCCAGCTCCCAGCTGCTCCACTTTCAGTCCAGCTCCCTGCTTATGGCCTGGGGCAAGAGCAGAGAATGATCCACGTTTTGGGGTCCTGGTACCCACAAGGGTACCTTGCTCCTGCTCCTTGCTATGGATCAACTCAGAGAGTGCCATTTTAGTCAACTGAGAAGTGGAGCCACTAATGGGAGATCTCTCTGTCTTTCTTTTCTCTGTAAATGTGCTTTTGAATAAAACCATATCATATATATGTATAAGTATTTCTCCATGGATACAGGGGAAATTGAAGCATGGGTTTTCCTTGGTAATTTATCCCTCTCTCCTCAAATTTTCTTTCAGTGTTACACACACACACACACACACACACACACATTAATTGTTCCAAAAAGCACAGTATTTGTTCATGTAAAGTGATGTCATATCTATACATGCTAATGTAATCCCAACACGAGCGACTATTCCACCTGCCAAGATGCTGAGCTTACTTCAAAGGACGTGAGCAGAAAAGGGGAAAAAAAAAAGAGAGAGAGAGAAACAAAAAAGAGTCAAGATCTGTCAGGAAGACAGGCGATGAGTAAAGAGAGACCATCTGTCACTGGCAGGAACTTTACAACTTCTGAATCTTTAGAAAAGCCTGACAATTTATCACCACATCTCCCATCATTTGTTCTCAAATCTTTAGATGTGCTAAATATAAGACAATCCATAGAAGAGAAATCAACAACATTGCCAAAGTGTGTAACTCACTGGAAATAAATGTGAAGTGTTCCTGCAAGTGCCGGAGACATTTTCATTGACTAAACAATAACGGCGACATGCTGTTTTCACTCAACCTTGCGGCTTAACTAAATTAAGCTTGTTCTCTTTGCAGGATATACTAAAATGTCACACATTTATGTAAAGGTTCCCAGTGCTCCCTGCACCTGCAGTAGCAAAGATACCAGGTGTCGGCTTCACTCTTGCACCCATTCCAGATTGTCAGGTGGGACACAGTGAGTAGCAGGCCGACAAGGAGGACACCAGCAGTTATTCTGGAACAAGTGGTCAGAAAAATATTACACAACTACTCCCTTCCAGCTTCCTCTATAGCAATACTGCAGCCTGTATCAGCATTGGGTGAACTGTTCTCTCATGGAACGGGATTTGGAAATGCTAGGTTAGGCAGTTAAATAGCTGTCAGTAGAGCATGACTCCTGAAAACTTTAACCAGCTAGTTCTAATTCAAGATGTAATAACACAAACTAAACTCATATGCAACCCTAGATACACAGCTTCAAATGTGTACGTATGGGCTTTCAAATCAGACCCAATGCTTATGTTTTCCAAGTGTGACTTGAATGTATTGTCACCATAAACCTGCTTCCTCATGTAACAACAGAAATGATGACAGTGGCCATCTAATTATGTCCTAATGAAAATCACCTAGATAACATCCCTTGGTGAAATGAACAGCAAATACTCATATTTTTAATTTGTGTGGTTTATGGCTTTATAGGATAATCAATTACAACACAGTACATTCCATAAGAACCCGACTCAGAGACCATCGCACTGTAAATCTCCTGGTTCTGGTATATTTGTGGAAATTTAAACTAGAATCATTGCCAATTTACTTACATATTTCTAAGAAATCTAAAACTAGTTTGAAAAACATGAGGAATCCCATAATCTAAACTATTCTCCCTAGATAGCATAACAAACAGAGGCAAATATTTCCACAGACCAGAAACGAAAGGTGACTTATCCATGCTTTATGTAAGATTCAAATGCATGGGTGAGGATTCTGACCAAATGGCCACGTTTATTGTTTTCTTATTTATTTTTCTGTTCCTAATTAAGGAAGGTCAAAACAAAGCAAAGACACGAGTGCTCCACAATGAAATATATAGAAAGGGGGTACACAGTTTTTGCTAGATTTTTTCCCCAAGGAATTAATGGTACAATACAAACTAAACCCAATGGGTTGCAGACTGTACGCGGTCAACTGTGCTATCACAGAGCTCCGTGGGGATGTGTGGGGGGAGAACACAATGTGAGTCCAAGGCTGCTTAAACTACACTAAACAAACTTTTTTCATCTCCATTGTTTTCTTTATCTTGGTTAATTGTTTTTCTTTTCTCTAGAAGAATTGAGGTACAGTATAGCAAGACATTATTTATTTGGTTTCCATGTTTAAATCCCAAGTACATCCAGCAGATGGCATCAGTAATCCCTCATGCTGACACTGGGCAGCCAGGGAATACCCTGAAAGGACTGTCTGGTTTGCATTTCCCCTGAGCTCAGCATGGCTCCCCAACCCTCTTCTGTTCTTATCCAAGCAGCCATTATCTGCCATCCCATCCTGGGCCTTCTGTTTCAGAATCTCTGTTCTGATCTTCCAGCTGGAAGACCACAAACACACTTTCATCCAAATCCTCTTGCTGTTACTGCCAAAGTTATTTCATAAACGGATATGCTAGATTTATTGTTACTGCTGTGCAGTTGGGTCTTCCCACACCCCCTGGGAGATGGAAACAAGCCACTGTTGAGATTTGGCCAGCTACTATTCCGCCTGCTGGGCTTCCTAATGCAAGAAAACAGAGCCTCTCTCTTCCTTATATGGCACACAACCATCCCCCCCGTCCTACAATATTGTACAAGGAATCAACAGTGGTTAGAAGCAAACTCCTGATTTCTGTACTTTGCCTGATAAGAACATAAAGAATGATTTGACAATTATTTCCAGTGCAAGGGAAAAGTAAATTACTGATTATAATTTCTCGTGCGTTTTTTTCTAGTGTTGCCATAATTTTAGATATGTGCCATACAGGTTAAAGATATTAGTTACGTCAATATACTTAAGAAAATATTGCTTTCTACAAGAACAACTCTTTCATTGTCTATTTGACATATTCAAAACATGTTAACTTTTGGCACACACACCCAAGGAAGCACATTAAAATATTTATTTTATATATGTATCAAAATAATCCTTGCAGAGTAAATTAGTTGTCCAGTAGGACTAGCTAATAAATGAATATGCCATTTTAGTTGGATTTTGTTTCAGGGTAAAAAATGATGATCTAGGAGCATGTTGTATTTACTTGGTAAGATTTATAAGCTAAGACTTTGTGGGGAATCTTGAAACAAAGAAAGAAAAGAAAAATATTCTTTAAGAAGAATCCATTGAACCTATCCAGATGCAACACAGGGCCTTTCACAGCTGTACACCTTTATGCTTTTCTTGGCCCCTTTTGATCTCATCTCCAGGTTATCTCTTTAAAATCGTGTGTCTTAGAATTCAAAGACTGAATCAAATGTCAAAACTTCACCTACCCCCAACTTGTGAACCTTCAGGTAGCATTTTTCCACACTCGCGCTTGGCCAAGACTTTGAACAAAGTTCGATCCCACCCTTAAAGAACTTCGTTGAGGCGTGCAACTGACTCTGGCGGCCAATTTGTGTTGTACATCCCTCTCCCCCACGCCCTCCCGTGCCTCTGTATTGGTTTACTGCCGGTCCTCCACTTCAGTCCATGCTCTGCCCTAGGTTTTCTTCCTAGACGCCTCTACATCGGCAGTGCACCTTCCGTTTCTGTCTCATTTCTTGTACGGATCTGAGTGTGTCGCTTTCTCACACAGGATCCTCCTAGCTAGTCCTCCCTGTCACCCTGTCCGCGAATCAGTGACACTCCTTTCTCAGGGCATGATCCCAACACACACACACACACACACACACAACATACCTGTTTACTGTGTATTTCTGTGCTCCAGGATACAAAGCCTCGCAGGAAGAAGGGCTTGAATTTGATCACCTCACTATCCTCTTACAACAATGGGTGAAATCTTGAAGTGTTTGAAACAAAATATGGCCAGGGACTAGGCTGACTTCACTAGATCTTGTTTAGGAGCACAAAGGTTAACAATATTGCCCTGATTCATGTTTCTCCATCTATGGGGACCTCTACTTGACGACCTCAATACTGTTTTCTTCATGGGTGTGCTGTGATGAATAAATTCCTGAATGTATCTAAAAACACCTGGGCCGACGTTAGTGCTCCAAAAGTTCCTCAAGTTACTGCTGAATATTCTAACCACAAATGAACACGAATTCATTTCTTATATTCAGAAAATGTGAAATGTTATCCACAGATTACTATAATAATGATAATGATGAGGAGGCGGATGATAGGCCAGCCCTGTGACTTAGTGGGTAAAGTCATCTTCTGAGAAGTTGGTATCCTATCTGGGCACAAGTGTAAAGCACTGGAGGCTGCGCTTCCCATCCAGGTCTCTGCTGAAGTGCCTGGGGCAGCCTTGGCGGGGGCCGAGTGCTCAGGCCCCGCCCCCATGTGTGAGACCCTGGAGAAGCTCCTGGCTTCTGCCTTGGAGTGCCTCGTCCCTGGTTGTTCCAAATTTGGGAGATAAACTGCCAGGTGGAATATTTCTCTTTCTGTTTCTCTCCCTTTTGCACTCTGTAAATTCTGCCTTTCAAATAAGTAAATATATTGTTAAAGAGGAAATAATCATGATACTGTAAAGGAATATCTCCTGAATATTTACTGTGTGCCAGGCAGCAAGCAGACACACATACAACTCTGTTAATCCTCATAGATTTAACATGTAAGCCGCACAATTGTATCCACTTTACACATAAAGGAATAAGAAGCTTAAGTAACTCACCAAAATTACAAAGTTAATTAAGGGTATAGAGAAGCCAGAATCAATAGTTGGTAAAGATTTTTTTTTGTACAAAATATGCACTTTTCCCCTTCTCAAGGTAGCATTAAGCATTTCGAATATTAGAATTACAGTTACGCTAAATGCTGCAGAATGTTTTGTGATAGATGCTGGAGTTTTATGTACTTACACTCCACTGTTAGCTTTCCTTCATGTGCATGTGTCACAGAAAGAGACAGTAAAAGAGAGAGAGAAAACCACAGTAAGACTTGGACAGTAAAGATGATCTTGTTCATTATTCTATTTCGTGACCTTGAATCCTAAAATGGTGTAAGAAAAGTTGCTTTTCTTACAGTGAGAATAACTTTCCGTATTTTCAGAATGTGAACAATTTCTTACACTAATTTCCTGCTTGAACTGTTTTCTCACACCTGATTTTAAACAAAGTCGCACTTGCTGTTTAACCGAAAGGCAGTTTTCCGTATTTCTCCTTTCAGCACTACACAATTTCCATTTTCTTTACTGAAGGGAAACTCAGAACTCCCAGTGGAGAAATTGTCCAATAATTTTTATTTATTTATTTATTTGCCAAGAAAGCAAAATGGCAATTAGGGATTTGGGTTCCGTGGTCAAGCAGTTAATCAGTTTACTCCTGTTCTTACAATGTAATGCAAGTCTTTGTGGAGCTTGGTCATATCCTGTGTGATAAATAGGTCACCACTGAGGAAGTCACTATGAAAACTGATTGTTATTCATTACGGGACATTCCCGGTTCAATATTTCTGCTATCCTTAGGCTTTTCCAGTATTACATGGGGACTTTTTTCCAATTTCAAACGTGATATAAAATGTTCGTGAGTCTAGAATCAAAGAACTGCACAGTGCAAAAAAAAGTGTTTGAAAAGTCTTACTGGTTTTGATATACAAAATATCTGAAGGACAAAATACAGGAATGCAAATGTCAACTATCATGCCCTCCTCAAATACGAACTATGTCATTCTCACAGTGTTTAAGCTCCCTGGAAGAATGATCCTTAAACCTTTTACTGAATCAAAGAACTTCACATTTTCTGGCTTCCTAAATGTTTCCCCTGATTTCTTTCCCAAAAACCAGTCTTACAGCCAACTGTTAGAGAGAGAGAGAGAGAGAGAGAGAGAGAGAGAGAGAGAGAGAGAGAGAGAGAGACTGTTTTCAGTAACGTAGCACTTGACAGCAATGGGCACTTTCCAGATTTCCAAGCAATTGACTCTCCCGTCTGTGCTATTTCGCTATGGTGAAATATGAATTACCTTTTCTTACCATTGACAAATCACCTTATGGTGTTAGGACTGTGTTTAGTAACAAAATGTCAGCTAAAGCTGGGGCACCAACTGCTAACTGCTCAAACAAAATGTCATTTTCAGAATCGAACTGCTGAGTTGGACAGAACAATCCATGCTGTAATCATGGAACGCAAGGATATTCATGACGGTTTGCAGTATTTCAGCAGTCATAGGTATCTTCATCAGTTTTTCTGCAAGAGTCTAAGAAAATTCCACGTGTATGCTCAAGCCTCGGTTGTTTGTAACTGCGCATTTTTACAACTATATTCTAAATATCATTCCCCCATCTCCCCTCGTGTTGGAACACATATCTCAGTGCTCGGTACCACTGGGGATTCTGGCCTCCAGCCCCTACAGGACACTTAGTGGGCACTTACTGTTCTTTTTGTGTCAAGTGACTTGTTTACCATTTATACAAACAAAACAAAATATATAAAAGCTATATATAAAAATATATAAAAGCTAAGAGGTAGAAATTATTTCAAGCCTCAAATATGTGCCTCTCCAAAATAAAAAAAAAATTAAATCAAGAAAACCCTTACTTAGATAGTATTAGCTAACAGTTATTCAGTATGTATTGTGTAGGGGGGAAGCAGTGGTGAATAAACATTTTATTGTCTTTGTGATGCACTGCTCACATCAACCCTTTGACGGCAGTTGCTATTGCTAACCCCTGTTTTATAAATGAATACATTCCTTATTGTCTTTTCTCACCATAGCATAATAGGTACTTTTGAAAAGGCACTCATCGGGCCCGGCGGCGTGGCCTAGCGGTTAAAGTCCTCGCCTTGAACGCCCCAGGATCCCATATGGGAACCGGTTCTAATCCCGGCAGCTCCACTTCCCATCCAGCTCCCTGCTTGTGGCCTGGGAAAGTAGTGGAGGATGGCCCAATGCATTGGGACCCTGCACCTGCATGGGAGACCTGGAGGAGGTTCCTGAATGCTCCTGGCTTCGGATCAGCGCAGCACCGGCTATTGCGGCTCACTTGGGGAGTGAATCATTGGATGGAAGATCTTCCTCTCTATCTCTCCTCCTCTCTGTATATCAGCCTTTCCAATAAAAATGAATAAATCTTTAAAAAAAAAAAAGAAAAAGCACTCATCCTTTCAATGGTGGTCTGGCCACCTCCCCCACTTTTTTTTTTTTTTTCTGGAGAAGCTAACCTTGGATCTACTGACTTCCATACATAGAACATTGCTCCATGGGACTCCATTGCTCTATGGGACTGGAAGTTTCCTTCTGATGAACACACCAGCTCTCTGGAAACCCGCCTATACAATCTTCTCAAACATTGCCCTGATTATTCTTTTCATTCCAGGTCTCCCACATGAGTGACAAGAACCAAATTACCCGAGCCATCACTGCTACTTGCCAGAGACAGATTCTTGGGTTCTAGAGTCAGGAGCTGGCAGTGGGTATCAAATCCAAGGTACTCTGATACGGATGGAATCTTAAGTGCTAGGCCAAATGTTCACCTTTAAAAAGTCATTTAAACACAGACTGCTAGGGTTACCCTAACAGCTTCTAATTTGCATTTGTAGGATCTGATAATTTGCATTTCCAGCTGCTGCCTCAGTGACTGACTTAGAGATTCACTGCTTTACAAATGTCCTGGTTATAGCCCACCCAATAGGATCTGGGATTCATCTTTTACTTATAAACAGAAGTATTCAACCTTTTTTTTGAGCACATATAATGTAAACACAGGGCTGGTCCTAGGGTCATTGCAGTGAACAGGGGTGTGTGTTCCCTTCTAAGCAAACCTGCAGCCTAGCTCCCTAAGAGTTAGGTTAGCATACTAATACAACAGTAGGAAGAGAACCTAGAGCATGCATCTTCACATGGAAGGAAACATGAAAGGCTACTTAGAAGTCATGTTGTTGTTTTCAGCTTTTTGATTATAAATAATTACTTGCAGTAAACCTAAACCACAGTAAAATATTGCTATTTCTTCTACCTCAAGCTTCACCACAAAGATCATAGCTCTACACATATACTTTTGATTATGTGTAGTTACTTACTGAATTTCTAGAATTGGCGAACATAAACATTATTTTGATTTTACCACTTTTTTTCCCTGTGTCCTACGTGGTAATATCAGCCTTGAGTTTAGGCCACTATTATTTGCCTATTTCTTTCTCAGATGCCATTGCCGGTTCAACAGCAGGGATCAGCTCTGCTAATATGTCAAAGCTTGTTTCAAGTACCTCCAGACAGATCAAAGGAACCAACTGTTCTGGAGACTGTGTCCATTATCCAGCTTTCCTTTTGAGAACCGGTGTGTGTTAGACAACTTTTCACAGGGTCTAGATGTTTCTATCACTACAGTAAAAGCCACAAAAGCCAATAATTCCAGAGGAGCTGGGATAGAAGCCAGGACTTTCTACTTCCATTTAAAGAGGCCTGTCTTAATTTTTAATGTCCCATTGGTTTAATATTTATTATATAGAGTTGATGCTAGCATGATTATGAAGTATAATTCCATATTTAGCACATCTTTACAGTTTGATCAGGTGAGCAACACAAAGCAAGGCAGCACAGAAGGACCCGGCTGACAGGTCCATGGGAATCCCACAGCTCCAGAGATGCTCTGGAATCTGCGGTTCTCTGGAACATTCGTTTTCTACTTCATAGAAAGTTGAGAATAGTCATAAATCGGGGTGGTTGCCAAGCTTTCAAAGCACTCCTTCCAAGATGACCTGGGATAAGAAATACTGTGTATAAGAATATTCTGACACCTACTTTTTTTTTTCTTTTTAATTTATTCATTCAAAAATTTGGGGGAGACAGGAGAGAAACAGAGAGAGAATTTTGACCTACTGTTTCACTTCCTAAAAGGCTGCAACATCAACATTTGGGTCAGAGCCAGGATCACGTCAGGAGACAGGAAACAGGTATGAGTCTCCTAGGTAGGGAGCAGGAAGCCAAGGCCTAGAGTCGTCACAGCCTCCTTTCAGGCTGTGCAGAAGATGAGTGGGGAGCCAGGGAAGGCCGAAACCCAGGCACTCTGATACAGGATGCAGGCACCACTGCTCCGAATGCTCATTTATTCTTGCGAGAATAAAAAGCAAAAATACACTTGAAGTGAACCTAATTTCCTGGCCTCTCATCACTAGTGTAGAAATGGAGTGATAGGGTTTGTTTTCTTTGTTTTGCTTCTTCCATTTGTTTCTTCAGTGGACTCACTGGTATAACACATTTGAAAACCACGCACTCCTCTACAGACCAAGGAGCTGTTGGCTAATGAAGTACAGGGCAATAGTGGCCTGCTCCAGATGCTTGATCTTGGAGACATACTTAATTCTGACTTTCAGTGTGATTTACAGAGAGGCAGGGTTAGGATCATTTTCATAACAATAGAATGTGTCTCCTATAAGATGTATTCATCGCTTATCTTCCAGGTACAAAATTGGGAAAATGAAAAAGGACACATCAAATTGCATCTTACACGATGGGTTCAGTGCAATTCACAGAAGTGGTTATGATTCACCTTTGTGATTTAATAACGTAAAAGATAATGTGTTCACTGGAGAAGGCCATATATTTCTTAGAGTTTTGACTTACTATAACTTTTTTTTTGCCAAACTTTTTAGGTGAATTTTGAAATTATTTTAAACACTCCACTCTGTAGTTTGCAGTTTGTTAAACAGCAGAGAAATATTTTGTATATTCAGCTCCCCCCCGCTCCGAGTAAGTTACCATTCCTCTCTTCCAAAAGCATGGTGGTTGTATGCATAAGTCTCTCAACAGCAGACTTTGAATGTTACCCAATCACTGTACTGATTTTGAATGCAGAATGTAAAAGGCAGATCACTGATTTTGAGTTACATGGAAAGTATAAAAGGAACACTGAGTGGCCATGCAGAAATGAATACAGAAAGTCCTGGTATAATAAATACTTCTGGTTGGCATTATCCAGAATATAGTGGGAAAATGGAGCTTCTGTGAAATGTTGACTTAAAAAAACTTTAAAAATAAACTTGATTAAATGAAAATCAGAAATCGATGGTGTTAGGCACTGGATACATATCATTTAACACGAAGGATTGAATTACCAGGCAAGAAGGCTTAACCAAAAGTATGTTTGGCTATATGGAGAACTAGACAGACTGGGATGCACAGGATAGGAAAACTGAACAGTGTCTAAAGATCTGTTTTTATTATTTTTAAGTATTATTTTTAAAATAATCTTAACTGTTGAAGAATCAAGACATTATAGTAGGCATCCTACATATAATCTTTTATTTGTAGAAATTGTAGAGTTAATTCTTTTAAAATATTAAACTTGTCTACTATTTAAAAATCACCGTACAAATTACAATCAACAAATTCACCTTTAAGTTATAAAGGCCAGAATGAAAGCTCCCTTTCAGCAATCCAGAAGAGTGTGTGAGGGAAGAGACAGGGTTTGCCCCACTGTTGGAGTTAAGATTTTGGTGTACAAGGTGAGAGGAAGCAGTCAAACCGTGGTCCCATGAGCTGATCCTTCATCATGATTGAATTTTTTAAGGTGTGGGTTTTGTCATGGGATAATACCATTACATTACTTCAAAAATAAATCTTTAAAAAAAGAAAAAAACAGTTTGATATTTAAAAAATCAATGAATAATATTTTATAAACATATGTTCATGTATCCCAGTTACCTCAGTTCAATTTTGCATATATTCATGTTATTATAAATATATGGCAATTTAAATTTATTTGAAAAGTGTTATTCTTGGGATTGTAACAAATCATTCCCAGAGTTAATAAAATCTCTGAGATTAACCACTACTTATTTCTGGATAAGTACTATTTAAACGATTCTGCAAAATTTCTGATTCTACTCTTAATGAGAAATCCAATTATCAAAAAACTTCTGAAACATATTGTAACTTAACTTTCCTTTATGAAAAAGGCATCTACAAAGCTAGTGAAAACATTGTATCAAAGACTCAACTTATTCAAAATAAAATTAGAATTACAACAATAATTGAAAAAGGAATCAACTAAGTCGAAAAAAAAAAACTTTTTAAGATTTTTATTTATTTATTTGTGTTTTAATTGGAAAGTCAGATGTACAAAGAGGAGAGACACAGAGGAAGATCTTCCATCCGGTGATTCATACCCCAAGTAACCACAATGGCCAGAGCTGCATTGACCTGAAGACAGGAGCCCAGAGCCTCTTCCGGGTCTCCCACATGAGCACAGGGTCTCAAAGTTTTGGGCCATCCTCCACTGCTTTCCCAGGGCACAGGCAGGGAGCTGGATAGGAAGAGAAGCTGCCAGGTTTAGAACCAGGATTAGAACTAACCCTAACCCCAAATGGGATCCCGGATTTGCAAGGAAAGTACTTTAGCTGCTAGGCTATCATGCTGGGCCCAGAAAGATCTATTTTTAAAGCTAAGAAATCAGGTCATTTTTGTTAAATGGTAATTTTTTTTCCATCCTAACTTCAGACTACTGGAAAATATATATTTAGTTCTGACTATGAATTTCATTTCAAATGGAAGAAATATTCTTGAGAATCAAATAAGAAACAATCTTTGTGTTTGAAAATTGTATTTAATTAGAAACTTAGAACATCTTAAATATTTGCTGTTTGAAATCCAAACTATTAAGATTATCAGGTACCTTACCACAGTGCTATTCAAAAAAATACTTTATTTTTATTATTTCTATTGTAAAGTCAGATATACAGAGAGGAGGAGAGACAGAGAGGAAGATCTTCCATCTGATAATTCATTCCCCAATGGCCGGTGCAGTGCCTATCCGAAGCCAGGAGCCAGGAAATTCCTCCAGGTCTCCCACACAGATGCAGGGTCCCAAGGCTTTGGGCCATCCTCAACTGTTTTCCCAGGTCACAGGCAGGGAGCTGGATTGGAAGTGGAGCTGCTGGGATTAGAACCGTCGTCTATGTGGGATCCCGGTGCATTCAAGGCAAAGGACTTTTAGCCTCTAGGCCACTGCTCTGGGCCCTTTTCAAAATTTTTGGAAGGAGTTGAGAAAACAGTAAGCCAGGGATAAAAAAAAAATTACACTTTTGTTATTATTGAGAGCTAAGTTAAGCCCTGCTTATTGTCAATGACTTTCAATTCATTAAAAATAGTGATTTTTGAAATATTGTTTAATAAAGCAAAAATATATATTAAATCCTAAAAATATCAAGGATGCAAACAAAGTCTTTGTTAGTGGTGATGTTTCAATAAAAGCCTTCCCTTTCTAATATATTTTATTTTGTGTAACAAATATTAAAGAGAATAAAATTCTTATCCTCAAAGACTCTAAACCATGTTAGTTTTAAAGATTGGTGCCAAGTGCAGACATAAGGGAACTGCAAAAGAGAACCTAAATCTTCACATGAATGCAATACTGTTTCACATTTTATCACTGACCGGAAAGAAAAGCATTTAGAGCAGAGACAATAAGATTTTTATCTTGAACTTTTTTCTTGAAATAGATACATATTTGGAATCAGTGTGTGGATGGCTAGTCTGAACCAAGATAAGGTGATTCATCCACCATGGATTTAGGGTCAATGTGCTAATGTGGTCGTTTCTACAACTTGAGTCTTTTGGTCCTTCCAGACTGTGATGCTGACTTCTGATCCCCATGGTGCTGGTATGAAGTAGGCTTTTGGCAATTGAATAGGTCATGAAGGCAGCGCCCCCATGAGGAGGATTACCACACTTACAAAACTGTAAAACAGGATTGGGAGGCATACTATGCTATCACCTGGCACCCTTCTGCTATGGGAGGACCACAGAAGACACTGAGTTTAATTAATTAATTAATTAATTAAAATCTAATTGGAAAGGCAGATTTATAGAGAAGGAGAGACAAAGATTTTCCAAGGACTTTTTCACTTCCCAAAAAGCTGCAATGGCCTCAGATCCAATGCCAGAAACCAGGACCTTCTTCTGGGTCTCCCATATGGATTTAGGGTCCAAGGTTTTGGGGTATCCTCTGCTGCTTTCCACCTCCAAATCCACACAGATGGATGGAAAGTGGAGCAGCCTGGACGTGAACTGGTGTCCATATGCCATTTTAGCCTGTGCAAGGTAAGGATTTAGCCACTGAGCCATCATGCTGGCCCAGAAGGCACCATCTTTCAATACATAATTGACCCTCACCACATATTTATCATCTTGATCTTGCAATTTGCACTCTCCAGGACTATGAAGGTTGTTAAACAATACCCACGAATGACATTTTGCTGTGGCAGCTCTGGAGACTAACCACCATATGGATGGTCATATCAATGATCATACTGCAAGTGGATTGGTTTACAAATGCTTTAAAATTACAGTAGAAGAGTAGGAACTTATCTCAGTGTCAAAGATAATATACACAAATTAAATATTCATCATCTTGCAGTATAGAATACATAATATCTGAGAAATCAAGGAAAACCAGTGTGAAATGCTATTTAAAATACTTAGAGGGCCCAGGGCCTTGAACGCACCTGGGATCCCATATGGGTGCTGCTTCTAATCCCGGCTGCCCCACTTCCCATCCAGCTCCTTGTTTGTGGCCTGGGAAAGCAGCCGAGGACAACCCAAAGCCTTGGGACCCTGCACCTAGGTGAGAGACCTGGAAGAAATGCCTGGCTCCTGGCTTTAGATTGGCTCAGCTCTGCCTGTTGTGGCCACTTGGGGAGTGAACCAGTAAATGGAAGACCTTTCTTTCTGTCTCTCCTTCTCTATGTAAATCTGACTTTCCATTAAAAATACATAAACTTTAACAAAAAAAACATACATTTCTGAGGCCATTTGGAGAGTAAATCAGTGCATGGAAGAGCTTTTTCTTTGTCTCTTCTTTCTGTAAATCTGCCTTTCCAATTTAAAAAACAAATTTAAAATAATTTATGCCACAGAAATGGCTTTAACAAGAGAGTACAGAAGGGCCATTTTTGAAATCTTTTTCATATTTCCTTTTATGGGTAATTGAAGACTTTGATTTAAAATAAATAAGAGATATATAAAAATAGCTGAAATTAAAGCATCTGCAAATAAAGTGCAGCTTTTTCTTACATATGATTTATTTACCACAGTTATCTAATATTTTCTAAGCACAAACTCTATTGCCAATCACTTTCAGAAAATGTCTGTTTCATTTCTCTCGGTTACTCAAGCTGAATGTATCCCGGATCACTAAATGTGGATCTTTTCCTTTTTGGTACCTATGCTATCCAAATAAATATCTGGGAGGCTTCATATTCTTAGGAATTCGTTCAGCTCCAGGGAGTTGAGAAATTTATGAAAATCCCTCTTAGGGCTTCTGTTGCAAGATAATGTGGCTGAAGAGAATGAATCCTGTCGGTTACACAGGGGAGTAGCAGAATGATCACTTACATGAAAGAAAGAAAATGTATACCCACAGTTAGAGCCACAAGACACCGGCACCTCAAAAGCTTGGCTGATTGTGCAAGGACACAGCCAGCAAATGTTCCACTTCAGTCCAAGCTCGTTCACCCCTGTCCTTTAATTGTTAAAAAGGTATGCCTTCCTGTGCAGACAGAGCCAAGCAAAGCCAATCTATATCATTGATTCAGCACCAAAAATGTACTGTGCTGATTTCACAGCTGCAATGGAACCTGCCTTTCTCATTTCTATTTCCCACATGGAATTCATTCTTTCCACTCGCCAAGCCACCTTCCCCTTTCTGTCCATGCACACCCATGCTGAATTTTTACCTGCAAAGCCTCTCTCGCACAAGCACTTCTTATCTCTTTTCCCCAAGCAAGTCATAAGCGTCATTCAGGCAGGCATTCACTGTATACTTCTAAAAACTTGCAGACTGTATGAGAAGCAGTGCAGTGGAAAATACAAGGACTTAAAAAAAAATCAGTGCTGATTCCAGATTTCACTTCTATGGCTTTTTTTATCTGATGGAATCAAAGAGGTTCTCAGAATCTCACCGACTAAAGTGCTCTTCCTTATTTGTAAACTGGGAATAATGCCAGCTTTCCTGAGTGGGCACATGGGTTAACCTAATAGTTTTTACCTCCTGCCTTATTTCATGCCTGGCACATGATAGCATGAGACAAATGTTAAGCCCTTGTGCTTACCTGTTAATTCCTGGCCAGATAATAACATTCCTGGAGGACACAACAGTCTTCTTTTGCCTTGTATCCTCTTCAGGGTTTGGCAGTAATTAAGTACCCTGTGGGCACTTACTAAGTACTTGTTGGAATGAACGTATCAACTGGGTGCCATGAGGAATCCCTAATGGGTCCTCTATCGAGTGTGTTCAGCAGCTAAAGGGACTCCTTAGTAGTATTAGAACAAATCCACCACAAGTGCAACCTTTATTGACCAGCGATCACGGCTATCATTTTTCAGGATGGAAAACGACATGCTTCTATCTTTAAAAGTGAGCAATAACATTATTATTTTAACCTAATATTATTTGATACTTTGTTCAATTTATAACCTTCATAGACCCAGGTCAAAGAGGCAAACAAACCGTCATTTCCCTGTGTACACCTTTTGCAAATCAGAGATCCTTCCTCATCAGTCTTCTCACATGGAGCATATGATTATTGTTTTCTTTTGATAGACTGATAAACTGAAAATTGAGTTCATATCTCAGTATCATATAAACAGGTGGCTGTTACGTACGTATGCATGCACATGTCACACAATTAGCTATTACGAAGTCTTGATTCTTGATATAACACATTCAATTTTATATCTATTTTTGCCATCTCTCGTTAGGGTGTAGTCTGGCTCAATTGGTGAACAGAAGAACCTATGAAATGCCAGGCACTTCCTCAGGGCTGGTTTTGTCAAAAACTTCATCAAGCATCGCTGTAACCTCGGAGGTTTCACAGACACAAATGACTGGATCTTTTTCCTAGCATAGCTGTTACTTGGGGACTGGGCTGGGAACCAGGGATTTACATCTTTAATGGTTTCCCAGGAGATGTTGTTTTGGGGACCAAACTTGAACACTGTGCCAGAAAATAAGATGATAAAATCAAACTCCTTTCTTAGAAGGGAAGTTAGAGCCTTTATTAAGTCTTTGCAGGAATCCTAAGGTGTTATGTTCTTTAAAATGGCAATGGTGTGTAGGTGTAGAATTTGAAATTTCTTATGATTCAAATATCTGAAGAACCAGATTTGAACAGCGATATCCTCTGAGCATTCAGACTAAAATGAACTTGCCTTCAGGCATATTTTAGAAAAAATGCTTCTGACTTTTGATAATGTAACATTATCTTGAAACTACTATCTTTACATAAATGGAGTAAAGAGAAAATTCAATTTCATATTAATTAGGAGTTGCTTATGTGCCTATTGTGAAGTTCTGTCTTCTAATTTGACCACTTACACACATGAATTGATGATACAGTCTATTTTAGAGTAATAGAATATAGTTTGCCTAAGTAAGAATTTTTTCACACATAAAAGCACACACAGTTTGAAGTTAGGATTTTTTTTTTTTGCTTAAGTTCATGACATGGGCACTGGATGGACAGTATCATTAGATATTTGCAGAGAAAACACTGTTACAGAGATCTACCCAGTGAGTTCATTGAAAAAGTAGATTTTAACAGGAGGAACCCAAATAAGCCTGCATGAGGTAATCTAAAGAATCCACCTTTGTTTGCTACACCTTACATACTAGAAATATGCTCCATTTAGACTTGGATAAGAATTGAAAATTTTTCACTGTCATATTAATTCTAAAATAAAGTATGAATTACAAAGTTTATTTTGGAAAGAATTTTCTGAATATCTCTGATGAAATTCACTATTTCCTTTTTTAAAGAGAGATTTATTTATTTTTCTTGGAAAGGCAGATTTATAGAGAGAAGGATATAAATATATATATATAGATAGATAGATAGATAGATAGATAGATAAGATAAGATATATCTATATCTATAAAGATCTTCCATCTATTGGATCGCTCTGCAAGTAGTTGCAATGGCCAGAGCGGAGCCAATCCAAAGCCAGGAGCCAGGTACTTCCTGCAGGTCTCCCACGTAGGTGCAGGGCCCCAAAGCTTTGGGTCATCCTCTGCTGCTTTCCCAGGCCACAGGCAGGGAGCTGCATGGGAAGTGGAACAGCTGGGACACAAACTTGTGCCAGTAAGAGATCCCGGGTACTCATGGTGAGGATTTAGCCACTAAGCTATCATGCAGGGTCCACAAATTGTTTTCTAAGCTGACTTCCTTATAATCTCATAAACTATGTAAATATTAGAAATAGTTACCATTTTAACACAGTTTACATTAAGATGCACAAGAATTTCTCCTTTTCTTCACAAAAATTTCTTAAAAATAGACTTAAGACTAAGTAATTGGCTCATGTGATATTTGTTGAGAATATTTACATGGACTGGAACTATCTGTGTACAGCAAAGGTTCAGAGATCCAAAGTTTATGCAGTAGTTGTCTATTTCTCTCCTAAAGAATTAACAAAAGTTTATTGGCTTAAATAGCACAAAGTTGTTTTCTGAACACTTTCTTATCTTTTGAAAGGCAGAGTTACAGGCAGCGATGAACCCAGTGGCTTAATTCACAGCACCACAATGCCAGTCAATCATAGGAACTTCTGGGCCTGGCGCAATAGTGTAGTGGTTAAAGTCCTTGCCTTGAACACGCTAGGATCCCACGTGGTCTCCAGTTCTAATCCCGGCGCCCATCCAGCTCCCTGCTTGTGGCCTGGGAAAGCAGACAAGTACGGCCTAAAGCCTTGGGACCCTGCACCCACGTGGGATACCCGGAGGAGCTCCTGGCTCCAGGCTTCGGATCAGCACAGCACCGACCGTTGCGCTCACTTGGGGAGTGAAGCATCTGACAGAGGTTCTTCCTCTCTGTCTCTCCTCCTCTCTGTATATCTGCCTTTCCAATAAAAATAAATAAATCTTAAAAAAAATTATAGGAACGTCTTTGCTTACGCTTTGTAGTTCACCAGTCCAGCTGGGTGAACACAGAACTAAAATTAAAAAAAGATGGCAGAATGGGGGGTTGTGCTCCTTTCTGGAAGTCCTGGAGTGGACCAGATTTCTTTTCCTGCAGCCTACTAGTAAAGTTCCTTGTGGTTACAGCACGGGAACACAGCTGATTTCCCAGCTGTTGTCTTAATGTCAATCCCAGCATCTGTTGTTGACAGCTACCTTGTGACTCCCTCCTTCCATCTTGAAAGTCAGTTCTAGGCATCCACTTTCTCCTCCAAAACTCGTGATGCAATTTATTGCATTGTAAGAGTATCAAGAGGTAGAACCCTCAGAAACAGACTGAGGCTGCTAGTGTGGAAATAGGTTACAGGTAAGAAATGATGTTCTTTCACCACTGCTCTGTCTAGTTCTCTGTCATCATTCTAGCACCAATAGGCAAGTAAACAGAACTATGTTACTGCTTGATAACAAGAACTAAATAAGATATTCTTAAGTGGGAGCTTTTATCCATCAGGGAAGTCACTCCTGTGAAAACATAGTAAAGTCACAAAGAAAGGAAATTATATGTACTTGTTCTCCATCATTTCCTACCCTCTTGACTCTGGCCAATGGCCCTAGTGACAAACTCCAACTGTAGTCAAAGGACAAGAACACTTGCTTGAAGTAGTCCAAGAAGTTTAGCGTTAAGAGACACAGAGCTAGCAAAGAAGGTAAGAGAGCAGATTCAGCAGGAGGAAGAAAAAAGAAAATTACTAGCATAGAAGCTTTATCCAAAATAAGAGCAGGGGGAATAAGAGACCCAAAATGAGCTGAAATATCTTAGATCATAAAGCCAAGCAAAAACTCAAAGGAAGAAATAACTGTTCAGAAACCTGAAAAATAGGAAGAATGGAGAGCTATCGAAGCCTGGTTGAAAATCTTCCAGAAAAAAAGAAATGTGAAGTGCTGGGTAGCAGTGAGCTTTTATTCTTCGAAAAATAAGTGGATGAATAAAAAGGAGAGAGAGAAGTGAGTTAGGTCAAGTAAGAGTGAAACCCTGTGTCAGAAAGAAAGGTTTTCTTCTCAATGTATTGAGAAACCACTGATCTTTTTTAAATGATAGAAGGGACTGATTAGACTAATATTACAGATAGATTATCCTACAATTAGAGAAATAATTACAAGGGCGAGATTAGATGCCAGAATAATATTTAGGTGGTCACCAAGGTGATTTTAGAGATTATTGTGGCTTAGACGAGGCGGTTATATATATTATATACACTATTATGTACATATTACATTATATAATGATATATATGTATATATTATATATTATGTGCTAATATAATAATATGTATATATGAGGTGGTTGTACATACTATAAGCAGAGATAATACTCAGTATACATTCGATTATAGAGGAAAATTTGAATTTGTTGATTGATTGAACATGACAATGTGAATGCAAGAGTAGCATCAAAGATGATTTTGGAGTTGCAGACTGTGTAGTCCTGTATATGACAGCTGTGATATTTACATGTCTTGTATCTGTTTTGAGATTCACTTTCCTTGAGGATCAGTGGACAGAACAGTTTAAACAGTACTTAGGCACTTGGGACACAATGCAATATCTAGGGTGAGGGTCATTGGAATTCCATTATGGAATATTGCAAGGTTCAAAGAGTTAAATAATAGAAGGGCATCTAGCCAGAGGTTAAGATGCTATTTAAGACACCCATGTCCCATGTCAGTTGACCTAGATTCTATACCTGATTTTGGTTTCTAGCTCCATCTTCCTGCCAATGCAGACACTGTTAGTGGAGGGGAGATCTGGTATTGTATATATTTGATGTATTAGGGTTCTATAAGTGATTTCTTTCTTTGGGATCAATGGTTACTAATGGGTACTTAAATTTACTGGACATAATTACCCTAATGGTTTTCAAAAATCCTAATATTCTTTATTTCCAAGTCTTTGCTGAAAAATATGAATAAGCGAATTGACATTTATACATGTCATTTCATTTTTAACCTTCTGTACTATAGTCCACAAATGAAATTTTTATTACTGCCCTTTTTTGTAGAAAAGATACAGCTGCTATGAAGAAAAAAGTAATACCAGCTTTAACTTCCACCTACCCTGGCTTCAATTGCTACGCTGTCCAACAGTGTCTGTGAATTAGATGTCAAATTGATTTATGCTGGGAAGAAAGAGTGTTAGAAAACCCTACAACTTAAAATGGAACAAAATCTTTGTTTCTTTTTCACCATTTGCCTCAGTAGGATTCCCATCTTAGAAGCACCTTTTCCCAGGCTTGTGTCAAAGTGACCACATTTTATTAAACCCATTGGTTATTGTTTCTGTTCCATTTTATGAAATGTTCTACTCCATTGAAGTCCCTGTTTCTAAACAGCAAAATCTTTGGCAAAGCAGCAAGTGAAATAGCCAGGTAGGTTGGGTCATATTTCAAGTGCACTCAGCCCTTCATAAATGAAGACTATTGGTGACTGTGGTTTATCCCCAAGACCCTCACAGTCACATTAGAGAAAGAGAATCAAGGAAAAGAAAAAAAGACATAAAAATGTCCTAGGCAGGCAGACAGTTTTAACTGAGTAAAAAGGAAGATTAGATATTTTTAAAGATTTATTTATTTTTATTAGAAAATCAGATTTACAGAGGGAAGGAAAGACAGAAAGATCTTCAATCTCCTGGTTCACGCCCCAAGAGGTCACAGCGGCTGGAGCTAAGCTGATTCAAACCCAGGAACCAGGAGTTTCGTCTAGGTCTCCCACGTGAGTGCAGGGTCCCAAGGCTTTGGACCATCCTCTACTGCTTTCCCAAGCCACAGGCAGGGAGATGGATAGGAAGTGGAGCAGCCGGGACACAGTCCAGTACCCATATGGGATCCTGGAGCACACAAGATGAGGACTTCAGCCACCAGACTACTGTGCAGGGCTCAAAATGAAGAATATTTTTTAAAACGACTTTCTTTAAAATGAACCTATGGACAATTATTTACTGAAGTGGCTAGCACAGGACTATCAGAACATCTGTTTTGAATCAGTCTTCCTCACTGCACTGAGCTTCAGAATTCTGGCTTTGCAGTGTGAATCCGTGCACAGAAGAAATCTCTGTCTCTGTCTCTCTTCTGTTTTCTCTGTATTTCAAATAAGTGAATTGTTTACAAAATTTTAAAAATTAAAAAATATATACTCCAATACATACATACACAATCACACACATCACAAACCGAAGTTCAAATAAATTTGAATAGAATTTAAAGGATATTTGAATATAATAAAAAAGAAAAATTCATGAATACCAATAGAAAACGATTCTCAGCATTGAGTGATACAGACTGCTCAGTAAGAGGAAAAAGAGGAAAAAGTAGTGTCCACTGAAATGGACGCTGGACACTGAAGCACTGAAAGGGGTTGCCCGATCAGCGGGCACAGCATCCAACTATGGTGGATTGAGAAATGAGTTGAGAGTGACAAACAGGAAACGTTGTCTTCAATGGAATCACCAAGGAGGGACCTAAAATTGAAGCTTTGAAGGGCAGAGCTTGAAGAAAGATTTGTTCATTTACTTATTTTCAAGAAGAGTTGACCTGGAATATCTCTATAAAATGAGGAAATTTAAGGATAATGCTTAGTATACATAATTGAAAAGCCAAGGTTAAAAAATAGTAAGGCGTAACTTTTGCTACATTTTGAGTGTATATCTATTAAATGGCTTGGCAGAAAACCACCTACCTTTTCTTTAGAATTTTTTTTCTTAATGAACACAGGGATATTTAAAAATAATGATTTGGGTTCTGAAAGCTAAGCCAAAAAAAGCAGTCTGATTTGAATAAGAATGAATGGACTTTGGTGAATTACTTCAGAATAGAAAGTTGATACTTGAAATAAGAGAATTAAATCTCCCTCAGATAACTTATATACTGAATCTAAAATATAAAATGAAAATATTTTCATTAAATATTTTATTTTTAGGGTTTTATTGGAATACATTGTGAAAAAATTTTAATGTGAAAACAAGGCACACTTTTCCTTATTCTCCAATACACTTTGGCTTAAATCTTGGCATCTTTACCTTATGGACTTTGGATTAAATGCTGTAAGTCTCAATTATTTTTCATGCACAAACTACAGATAATGAGGCAATTTCTTGCAGGTGGTTATGAGTTTTAAAGGATTAATCCATGGCATGAAGAGGCTAAGGTCGTACCCAGAAGGCCAATACATCCTAGTTATTATATTCTTACTGTTGTCATTGCTAATTTTCATACAAATGAGATAGTCCCACTTCAGAGATGACATAAAAACATAGATTAAAATAAAATAGGGCTAAAATTCTGGGTTAGATCCTAAAAAATTAATAAAGATGGGGCTCTGATAAACTGATTGAATTTCTCCAAAATAACAAAAAGCAATGGTTTGAGGTAAATCGAGAAATTTTCTATAAATATTTTACAATCAGAATCCTAGCAATATTAGAAACTTTAATGTGTATTTCTAATTCTTCACGATTATTTATTTTAGGGGCAGAACCGCAGCCAGACGATGGCTTCCCATCTGTTGGTTCACTATCCTCATCACAACAAAAGAGGGAGCTGAAGGCCAGAGCTGGAAGCTGGGATCCTGTGGGTGGCTGGAGCTCAGTGGACTGCCTCCTCCCCAGGGTCCCGAGGATCTGTACTGGCAGGAAGTTGGAGCTAGAGATGAGAAATGAACCCAGACCATCCAATGTGGAATGTGGGCTTCGTAACTACTAGGCTAAACACCTGCTCCTGATACTTATTTTTAATCATTTTTATTAAGTAATATTTTCCTGATGTGTCAGAAAAGAACAAAGAAAGGAAATATTTTTAGTTTTGTTTTTTTCCACTGTTCTAATTCATGCTCAACATATAGAAGAGGCACATAAGTAAATGAGCCAGGTGGGCAAAAATCTCATACCACCACCAACTCTTCATTTTCCAATGTGTAGCTCATCAAAAAAATCTTCTAAGGTAACTGACAGGGCTTAGATTTTCCCCTTTAATTCAGATATAAAAATGTTTCTTTTTCTAAAATAATGTTTCATCATCAGTAGCACATATTATACTCAAATGTTTCTTTGCCTAATTCTTGATTCCATAACAAGTAATTATCATTACATCTATACATATCAATATTATAACCACTATTAATTTCCCCCTGAAAATACTTAAGAAGACACTTGGAAGCCAAGGCATCATTCTGTTGTTTTTCTGGGATCTGTTGGGAGAAAGCAGCACTCCTAATGCAGATGCTGAGAACTGGCCTAACAGGTGCTTTTTGTTCCAGTGGTGCTTTGCAGAATGTCAGGGGGAAACTAGGGCAGCTTCTCACCTCCTGGGGTGTTTCAGTCTACAAAATGACTGCTAGCACTAATTTTTCACCATAATAATATATTTCTCAAAGCACTTAAAATGTGATTCCACTCAAAAAACAAAAATGGTATCTAACATCCACAAATTCATATGCCTAGTTTCTGAGGTAAAAAAAAAAATCTATGTTTGATTTTCTAAGGCTTTTATGTATTCAAAACCAACCTTAAGGTTTAAAAACTTGTTTTACATTATAATATAAATCACATGCCAAAATTTTTGGTGCTGGATTCATGTTTGAAAAAATTCCACAGAGGGGCTCAATGTGATAGCCTAGGGGCTAAAATCCTCACTTTGTATTTGCTGGGTTCCCTTATGGGTGCCAATTCATATCCTGGCTGTCCCTCTTCCCATCAGCTCTCTGCTTGTGGCAGGTGAAGCAGTCAAGGATGACCCAAATCCATGGGACCCTGCACCTACGTGGGAGACTGGAGGAGGCTCCTGACTTGAGATTGGCTTAGTTCCAGCCACTGTGGCCACTTGCAGAGTGAGTCAGCGGGCAGAAGATAATTCTCTTTCTTTATTTCTGTAAACCTGATATTCCAATACAAATAAATAAATATTTAAAAAAAAATTCCACAGAGGTCCAGTGCTGTGACATAGTGGGGATCAGTATCTACGTGATGCCAGCACTCCATATGAAAACACTTCTCCAACTCTTGATATCTCTCTCTTTATCCATTTCAAAAAGAAATAAACACATAAATAAATGTATAAATACATAAATGCATAGAATCTTGTCAAAATTCCAAAGAGTTTATGTTAGAGAGAGGAAGAGAAAAGAACAGGAAGAAGGAGGTGGGGAGGAGGAAGAAAAAAGAAAAAAAAGGCAGGGGAAAAAGGAGAAAGGGAAGAGAGACAGAAAGTAAGAGAAAATTTAACAAAAATGTGTATTGCTATTGGAAAGGCATATTTACAGAGAGAAGATAAGACAGAGAAAGATCATCCACTCACTGGTTCATTTCCCCAGTGGTTGTTGCCATGGCTGGAACTGACTGAGCTGATCTGAAGCAGGGAGCCAGGAGTTTCTTCTGAACCTTCTATGTGGGTATAGGGGCCCAAGGCCTTGGGCCATCCTTTGCTGTTTTCCCAGGCACATCAGCACTGAACTTGATTTGAAGTAGAATAACTGGACCTCAAACTGGCACCTATGTGGGGTTCTGGCACTGTGTTTTGAGGCTTAACCTACTAGGACACAGTGCCTAAGGAATAGAGATTTTTAAAACTTATAAGACAAATCTAGTAAGACCAATTCTTTAAAATTCAAATTATGATAGTGTTTCTTGTGTTTTTTTTTTTATGTCAACCTTATCATGGCAGCTTTAGATACTATAAATTCCAAATTTTGCAGTTTATAATAAGCATGGGCTCTGCTGCACTTGATTGCCACTTCCTCTCTTCTCCTCTCCTCTCCTCTCCTCTCCTCCCCTCCCCTCCCCTCTCCTCTCCTCTCTCCTCCTCTCCTCTTCTCTCCTCTCCTCCCCTCCCCTCCCCTCTCCTCTCCTCTCTCCTCCTCTCCTCTCCTCTCCTCTCCTCTCCTCCCCTCTCCTCTCCTCCCCTCCCCTCTCTTCTCCTCCTTCCTCCTCTCCTCTCCTCTCCTCTCCTCCCCTCCCCTCCCCTCCCCTCTCCTCTCCTCCCCTCTCCTCTCCTCTTTCCTCCTCTCCTCTCCTCTCCTCTCCTCTCCTCTCTCCTCCTCCTCCTCCCCTTCCCTCCCCTCCCCTCTCCTCCCTCCCCTCCCTCCTCCTCCTCCTCCTCCTCCTTCCTTCATTTCCCCTTACTCAGCTTCTTCCTTCCCAAGGGACGCGGAAAAGAGTAAAGTGAAGTAGAGGGATTCAGATAAAGTGAGGTGGGAAATTACGATTCAGGTCCTGGGAAAGAGGTATAAGACTGGTGCATCTAATCCATTAGAGTCCCAACATTCTCAATGACAATTTCTCAGTACAAAGTCCTTAGCGGCTTCTTAAAAACAGGGAAAATGCTAACACAAATATACAGTATTAATTTTAGAAGAATTTTCTTAAATAAAGAAAATCAGTTGGAGTGAACAAACTATACCTTTGTGTGTGAAAATGATGTATTTTTCTAATGCTTTGTTACAGCTTTTGATATAAAGTATGAAACCTGTTAACAACAAAAGCTTAATGTTTTGTGCATGAAATGTACTATTTTTCTAATTACTGATGTTTTCCTAAGAGAGAAAATCTTGACAGAAAAACAGTGAATCATTGAATTGGAAAAACAAAATGAGTTTAAGACAATATATTTTAAAGATTGGATTCAAAGATTCAAAGTAATTTTCACTTGAGTTTATTTTTCCTGAAATGTACCAATTTGTGTAAATCCTCCTGCTTCTCATTTGGTTCTGGTTATCTTCCCTTTGTCTTAACTTGGATTATTTAAAGTGGCAGTCCAATTTAGCAACACCTATAAATCTTATTTTAAAAATGTTGGGGAATTAATTAATAATGTGTGGGCATGTCCACATGGATACATATTTTCTTTTCTAAAAAAATCTTCACTTGTTACTTTCATTACACATATGATGGTAAATGACCACAACTAGAACCGTTCATCTATCAACACCCAATGATGACACACGAGCAGCTCCTAATAGGTCCTTTGAATACTACAAAAATTAAGAAATAGTATCTGCAATTTAACTCTATGGGAATTGAAACTGGAACTCTGTGGTATGGATTTACGCTCTCAGATTAAGGAGGACAGCTTGAAATCCAAGTTCATGCAGTTTGATCCACATTGTTAAAAGGAGAATGTAAATTTGTATAAAGTGTTACATTATTACCTAATAGTAGAAAGTTCTGAGAACCAAATTTGTCCTCCAGAATTATATACCAAATTTAAAATAATGAGATTCACTGCTTTGCTTTCCCGATGAAAGCTTGTTGTAATTCAGTTTTCAATATGTTTGAATGTGATGAGATGTAATATTTTTGTAAGTTATGCAAAATTGTTTGATTTTTTTCACTGAGAGTTTTTGCTGATAGTTTAGTAACACTTTGAATTGTTTTGTGAATCCATATAGTACTATTGATGGAAATTTGCCTCAGATGTAGAGTAATAAAATCCATTTATTCTTAAGTCACATTTGAAAATGTATGAGAAGCTCCTGTCACGATAAACTACTGGGTGCAACTGGACATTTTGAATGTTAGCATATAAAATGCTTCATCAGCTTAAATTGTGTAAATTGCTGACTATACATCCAGCCACTGAAAAACAATTGTCTGCACTTCTTTGATACATAAGATGCTTTCAGAAATGTCCTATAAAAGTCAATCATATTCAGTGATTCATTTCTAGGTAATCTATGCATATTGGTAAAAGATACTTTAAGGCATATGATGTTGAAAATAACTATATTAATGATTTAAAACCTTATTGAAATTTTGTCACCTGCAATAACATTAAATTTTATAGGCTATCATCTATAATATTCTGAAATATAGCACATTCCTATACATCTGCTTCCAACAAAATATAAATCAAGCAAATATTAAATATACAGGGGCTAATTACATAAACAACACACATAATAACTTGAAACTAAATAAAATCTCTTTAAGACTACTATGTATTTATGAGGATATTTTTCCAATTATGAAATGACATACAGCTAGTTTGAGATGCTTTACAGAAGAATATAGGTAGTATTAATTCTTCTTAATATAATTAGGAATTTTTAAAATTAAACAGTTAAGTCATTTCTGAATTCTTACATAGTGTATGGTTGTGTGTATTCTTGCAGTAAAGAAAGTCACACGGGAAAACAGTGTAAACTGGAAAGAATGAATATATGTCCCTTATATTCAGTTAGGTATTCATAATATAATGCTTTGGACTACTAAATGATAAGATCTAGTAATCTATAGGAATAATTAATTAATGCCTCCCATTTCTGTTGTTTGATAAGTGATTAAACTAGAAAGGTAAATGAAATAAAATTATTGTGTCATATTCATTATTCTACCAATGTCCTTTTATTTATAATCAAACAAAAAAATGCCAGGGGTACAATGGGCTGAATTTATAATATTACATACCAATAAATGTATTGATTTAAAAAATAACCCCGCAATCATATTTGTAACAGCATTCACCTAAAAATGTGGTTTCTTGATAAAGACTATATCTAGTCCTACATTTCTCTGTCTCTTCCTCTTTTTTCGTAAAGTCTTAAGTATAGAGGAATCACTGTTTACTAGTGCCAAAAAACAGTCCAAAATGTCAATTCTGATAGTCTGTATTTAAGATTAATTTTTAAAACAGATGATTTTTATATAACAAAACTAATAAATCCAATGATTTGGTATCAGTGATGTATTATACAGGTAGTAATCACATTTTATCTATTTGTCTCTTCATTCTTTTAACAGCAAGCTGTCATACTCTTGCCCACATACACATCAACACAGCCAGCTTAGTGAGTTGGTTTCTTGATATCATGAAACCAACTGACCTAACCCACTCTTATCTAACAAGGCAATCTAAGGTATTTGAATCATTCTTTTTATCATGGTAAATTTCAACTATTTATGAAAGCTATTATAACAAATGTCATATTTCCATTACCTCACCGATGACTTACTTATGGCGATCTTCGCTATGTGTTGTATGCATCTTGACATACTCCTGATCATCTCCATTGCATGCAAATAAATCCCCAACTTGCACACACAAATTTGTTCAAGATACTCTTTTTCTAAAATATGAGCAGTTTCAAATCACAAAATGCCAAAATGATATCTAGACAAATTTATGATTCCTTAGTATCACTGATTTTTCAAATTGTTAGATAATTCACACAAATTAAATTTTACAGTTCATTTGAATTAGTATCCAAACAAGATAAATATGGTTCTGTTTCATTTTGTTTGTTTAAACCTATTTGATAATCTTCATTTTCTTTTATTTCCTCCCTTGCATTTAGTACTACTTGGGGAATAGTACTACAAAAAAATCTAGGTCTGTTTTCAAAATTGGAGCCCACCAATCATGAACCCATTCAGGATGAAAAAAAATAGTTTCTAAATAATAGTATGAATAATTGCTACAATAATTGAGAAAATTAAAAAGCAAGAGATGGAATTGGTAGTCATTATTTTTAATTGATAGTCATTAATATCAGAATAAAAGAAAGCACCAAAGAGCAGGTTGATGGGTGAACACTGGTAACAGAACCTTGTTAATAAATGCATTTACCCAATTAGAGTATCTTCATGAGGATCAGGGTGCTCTAGAATACGGATTTACTCAGCTGCAGCAATTCAAGTGTATCACTGAAAAAACATACACCACTCATCCCAAATTTCTTTCAAATGAATCAAAAATAGTAACCACAGATTTTATCTCAGAAAAAGTTAGACTTTGGGAAATCTTTTAGTTCTCTTCTAAGCATTGTCTTTTCCCTCTGACTCTCACACGCACTACAGCTTTCTAATAAAGCACATACATGATTTATCTCTTCTCTCTGTATCCCTGGCTCCCTTAATCACACATACTTGGCTCACATTCAAAGTTGAAGCTTCTTTACTGCAAGGGAGCTGTCAATAGAATGAGGACACAACCCACAAAATGGGAGATAATATTTGCATCCTATAAATAGATAGTAAACCAATATTCAGGATTTATAAATAACTCCAGAAACTCAACAACAACAAAAAAACAACCCTTTTAAGAAATGGGGAAAAGACATGAGCAGAAGTTTCAAAAGATGAAATTCAAAGGCCTAACAGCCAAATGAACAAACACTCGTGTTCTCTAGGTATCAGGGAAAAGCAAATAAATACCACAGTGAGGTTCCACCTAACTGCAGTGAGAATGGCCTACAAACAGAAATCAACAACAATAATTGCTGGGGAGGATGTGGAAAAAAACGTAACCTAATCCACGGGTGTTGAGAATTCAATCTAGTTCAACCAACTTGGACATCAGTGTGGCAATTTCTTAGACAACCAAAAAAAAAAGATCTACCATATGACCTAGCCATTCCACTTCTGGGAATACATCCAAACAAAATGAAACCTGCATTTGACAGAGTTATCTGCAACCCCATGTTAAACACAATTCACAACAGCTAAGACATGGAAGCAACCCAGATGTCCCTCAAGAGATGAATTAAAAACTATGGTATATTTACACTAGGGAATACTATCTACCCATGAAAAGAATATAACCATACCATTTGCAGCAGAATGTTCGTGTCCTGCAAACACTGTGCTTAGTGAAGTAAACCAGATCCAAAAGGACAAGTAATTGCTCTTTCTGTTACATGACAGCTAACGCACAGAGCACTCTGTCTATATCTTTGTATGTATGCATGTATGTATGTATCTATCTATCCATCTATCATTTACCTATTCATCACAGCATGCATCTCTACTCCCTGATTAATAGGATTGCCAATGATGCTTATAATCATACTTTTAAAATAAGATACTAGGTTTTCCACCTTTTCCTATTCTTATCTTTCTGGTATACATTTATATACCAGAAAATTAAGCTTGTAGCAATAAATTGAGAATGCTATTGTGATAACTTGAGGACAAGATGACAGGAGGAAAGGGAGGGAGAGGGATGAACTCCTATGCTTATAAATCTGCATCATGAAGACATTAATTTAAACAAATAGAAATAAAATCAATGAAACTGTAAAAAAAAATGAGCAGTGGTAAATGGAGAAGTAAATTGGCTGTCTATGTATTGCCTTCCCTTCCCTTTGTGGGATTCCAAATTGAAGTCCCAAGAAAGAGCGCTTGGTTAGCGGCATCCTGATCCAACAGCAGTCTCTAAGCTAACACACTGGAACTGGGTTGTCAGGCCAGACTCATACTTAACAGAGACCCAACTGAGCAGCAAACTAGAAATAAGCTCAAGGACACAGGCGATGCAAGACCTCAGAGCAAGCACACAGACTTTCCACAACAAGCAGGGCCCCCCAGGTCCTTCCTTCTCATGTCAGAAAAGCACTTGTGGCCACAATTGATTAGGCCTGTAAGTAAAGTTTCCAGGATTTTCTCCAAAGCACTGAGTGTGTAAATTCTGAAACATCTTTATTTGATACCTCAGATGGTTCTATAGTTTTGTGTGTCTTATTCTATATACACTGGATGTCTTCAATATCAGGGTTATATTTGCTCAAGTTACAATCTCCTTTGCCAGGAAACACGGTGAGAGAATTTCAGAGGTAAATCCTCTTTCGGTGAATAAATATCCTCAGTCCATTTTCCAAGGGATTCTACTCACAAGGGAAACAGACCCACATCTGTGGCTTTCTTTCCTTTCCTCCAGGGACAGTCTCTTAGTGAAAGGAGTGAAGGGATAACAGAGCCGGCAATTTAACTCCCAGTTCAACTCTAGGGGCCTGGGTGATTTATGTATCTTCTCTTTTCAGTTTTCACAGTAAAAGAAATACCAGACAGATACAGAAACTTTTAGCTAATGAATTACACTTTGCTACATTGTTTTCAGGGTAGTCTTTAGTTTCTAGGCTAGTGTTTATATCTTAGCTCTCACCCTTCAGTGCAGACAATCATGGAGACTGCAGCTGGCATGAGTCCCTGTCACCTAAAATTTGACTTTTTTTTTTTGCCTGAATGATGCGATTTCATTTTACTACTTACTGTTCTATTTTGTCATTGGCTTCGCTCCATGCTTTAGTACTTTAAGATAAAGGCAACTTGAATGTTCATGTATCCTTAACTACTAGTATTATAACCATGCAGGTATTCAATGTAATATTTGCTGAGTAAATGCAAATGACACCCCTTTTATTCTAGGTGCTTAAGGTTCTACTCCCTATTTGTGCTTATAGGAAGTACCTTTTATTTGCACAGTACTTTCATTATGTGAAGTTCCTTTAATTACGGGATGTTCATTCAGGTTAGGCTGCTGCCATTGTTCACAGGACATAGTTCCAGCACACATGCACAAAAGAGACACTGAAGCAACAGAGTTTGCAGAAAACTAAAATAATCGGCTTCACAGCTTCTGTTCTAGGATCCTCCTCTTAGGCAATGTCTTAGGGAAATCACATAACGAACGAAAGTTTCCTAATTATGTTGCTCTGTCATCAGCAATTTCCTCACTTTCATTCACTGTTCCTAGTTTTACTGCTGTTATGACACCCAAATGGTGAACAGAATTCCAGGATGCTTCTCCTTGGTCCCCTCTCAGTGTTACAGTCTCTTAGTATGCTTTCTCCTAATCTACTTAACAGCCTCAACAGAGTCACAGACATCCTGGTCTTTCTTGCCCCTGACAGCAAGGATTGAGGGAAAACAGCTCTCAAGAGGAAACTACGAATCTAACTTCTCTCTAGCCTCTGACTGAGTGAAATCACCAAGTCCAGGACAACAGGTGATGCAGCTCTGTATTATCAGTTTCTGCTTAGAGAAAAATAAATAAATAGCCAAGTAGCCTATATATCATTGTATTTGCTATGGATTAGTCACTGTGTTAGACCCTTTGTGAGAATGACGTCATTGAATTATCCCAACAATTCAGTTGGTAGGTTATTATCTCTGTCTTCTAGATGAGAAAACAGCTGCCCAAGATCCGCCTGTTAAATGAAAAGTGGAACAGAGCTCTGTGAACTAGACCAGCCCCTACTCTCCACACATACCATATTCACAGTGCATCTAGAGAAATTGGTTCTTAATACAATGTTTTCCTGAACATCCCAACATCAGAGGCACTTGTGAAAACAGTGAAAGCCAACTTAACTTTAGTTCTCATGCACTTTTGTGTTGTGGCGATGGAAACAAAAAACATGCTCAGTCTTTCCTATTTTGTGAAAAATAAAGGTGAAAACTCAATGAGAAAAAACAGCCGATTTTTCCTTTAAAGCTAGATCCTTTAATCAGGAACAACCAGTATTTCTGTTTTTTTTCCCTCCTTCTGTCATTCTTTTGATATTAAAAGTCAACACTGAGTGTAAAAACAAATGACTTCTCAATAACCTTATTTCTGGACTAATTTGGGAAGGACAAAGTCAGAGAAGCATAAATTTTTAAAGGTCCCAGTTTTGTTCTTAAATTTTAAAAAGCTGCATATTTTATGAATATCTCAGCTGTGTTTTAAGAAATTATTCCCAGGCCCATGACTTGTTACAGTCTGAGTTTAATTTGTCTTGTACTAAAACACAGAGCCTTTTTGTATGCTACTCCCTAGGCTGCAACACTCAGCCATTTCAGCCTGTTAGATGTGTTCTTCAACCTCACAAGGAATAGAAACAGAGTAAGGTCATCCAAAGCAAAAGCCAGCCTTTCACAAATTATCTGCGTGAGATTTCTTCTTTCCTGTTCGCCTTACCTGGGTGTGATAATTTTCCCCACTTTCTTTCTTCTCCAAAATACCCTGCTTATTCTGGATTTGGTATCTCATCTCTTTCATACCCTTCATTTAATCTGAACACAGTGATGTTCTAATACACGGTGATCGTAGCAAAGAAAGCCAAGGTTCAGTGTGGTCAGTTTTATGGTCTTTAGGTAAAGACAGCTAAATATGTAATTTCAAGAAAAAGGAATGGTTGGTGAGGGTCAAGTGCCTAAGAGGGAATCCTGATTCTATGGTGTAGCATTGCTATTAATCTATAAATCTATGAGATTCAATCTAGATCTCTTTCCTTGGCATCCAATGTTAAAATTCAAATATTTTGACCAAAACTCAACACTAGAGGGACATTTGCACATATGTTAGGTATTTAGTTATGATCTACTCTTCCTACTCAAGTTTATTTTCCAGAGCTGAAAGCTACTCTTGTTAATGGTATCAGACACATTCCCATGAACAGTTAAAAAATGTTTCACGATTATACTTTTTCCTTATGCTAAAGATTTAAGGGATGATTCATTACTACTAAAAATACAAATGTATAAGACATTTATATGTTGATTTGCTTGTTTTTCTTTTCAGAAGGACCTCTGTTGAACTTTCCCTTATTACATTAGAAAAAAAATGAAGAAAAGCAAAAGAGGGAAATAAAATCATTTATAACCTTACTACCTTGAGATAATCAGACCTGATATTTTGATCTCTTGCTCCAACATGTTCATAGATGAATACATGTAAAGACTACTTAATCGATAAGATGAAATTACATTATCATGTCTATAAATACATAGATATTCTGAAGGTATCTAGATAATACATCTTAAGATGTGTCCATATTAATTATAAGATATTTGTTTATAAAAACATGTTTAGGCAAAAAAAGAATCAATATACATATGCCTTTATGTATTTTTTAAATTGAAACACACACACACACACACACAGAGGCTTCGTCTGCTTGTCCACTCCCCATATGCATGCCTGCAACAGCTAGGGCAAGGCTAAGATAGGAACTCAACTAGGGTCGTCTATGGAGATGACAAGGACCTAGTTCCTTGAATCATCACTGCCTGCTGGAGTCCTTCTACAGTAACAGGAAGTTGAAGGCAGGTTGTGAAACTGGACATGACAGTGTAGGACCTGCTGTATTAATTGCTAGGTCTAACACCTGCCTTTCAACCTGTAACTATTTTTGATCAACAACAATGACAACAACAACAACAACAACAAAAATACCCAGATGTGTTATGAGGTATTTAAATGTAACAAACTGAAAACAACAGTTTGAAAAGACTTGCTAAAACTTTATGCTGGAGAATGCAATGATTGGCTTTAGTCCTGTGTAGGTCAGCATAAACATACCCGAGCCCTTCTCCTTGCTTCTTGTTTAATCTCCTCACAGCATTCAATATTGCATTTTGACCTGTCTCATATCGCCTCTTGGATGTTCCATCAGTTTTCTTATCTGACCCTGATGAAGATGGAACACCTCATATTTCCTTCCAAATTCTTGCTTCTTCCTACTTATTTGGAAAGCCATCATTCTTTCTAGTGCAGTCCTTTCTGGACAGTGCATTTTAGCAGTCAAGGAAATGTAAAGCCAAACACTGCTTGCTACACACAGTAATGATTCAAGGGTGAAGATGCACCTGCAAAACACAATTGTTAGTCCAGTTGCCTGATGATTAATTATGGATATGTAAGCCAGAGGCAAGATTTAAATATACCACATGTTTAAAAGAAACATGTAAATATACATATCCGTATGAAGAAAACACAAGGAAGAATCTAAGAAGCTAATGCATATTTTCATTTGTCTAACATATATGTATTAATTATTTCTCAATAAATTAGAGGAGCAACTATGTGAATAACCTGGGGTGTATATTGCATTTTAAAGGGGCATCTAAGCTTACTAAGAGAAAAAAACTAAGTTGTTAATGATTTTCATAAGCACTATAATGAAAACAGAAATATAGAATCTTTATTAAATACTGTTTTAATGTTCAGTTGTTTGATAGTATAATGATTGTTTAAGTATTTTGATATTTTCCCACTGTGGAGCACTTATAGATATAACATTTTCAAAGAATAAGGAAGACTTTCCTAAAAAGGGAAATGTTCTATGATGAGTGTCCTACTATGGCAATTGTGAGGAAAAAAATACAATATGTTCTAAACAAAAGTCAACAGCATTTGAGGTTTTTGTGTATGTATGTGGGTGTGTATGTATGAATATTAGAGATAGCATCCTTTCACAGTATAAGCTGAAAAAATTAGGTCACAGCCATAATAAAAATCAGAATGTCTTAACTGCATGAATCATAGTCATCTGGTTATCTTAAAATATAAATACACTTAATTTCCTGTATTCTTCTTTTGCACCATATTCTGGAACAAACCTGTTTTCTGCTCCCCTAACCCACTGTCAAAGTTTGCCCTGGTAGAAACTGGGATGCGATTGGCCAGACAAGCAATTTTGGCAGAAAAGGCAAATGAAATCAGAGACTTCTCCCTCACTCCCAGAAGCCTCAAAGGCTTAGTGTAGTAATTCTCACAGTTCCAGGCACAGGTGGACTCCTTGGTGAGAGTGCTGATTCAAAACCACTAGGGATCTGACCTCCAAAACACGAAGACTTAGCCTTCGATTTATTTGTTTTTATTGGAAAGGCAGATATACAGAGAGGAGGAGACACAGAGAGAAAGATCTTCCATCCCATGGTTCACTCCCCAAGTGAGCCGCAACGGTTGGAGTTGAGCCAATCCAAAGCCAGGAGCCAGGAGCTCTTCTGGATCTCCCACGTGGGTACAGGGTCCCAAAGCTTTGGGCCATTCTCGACTGCTTTCCCAGGTCACAAGCAGGGAGCTGTATGGGAAGCAGGGCCACCAGGATTAGAGCCAGCCACCATATGGGATCCCAGGCGCATGCAAGGCAAGGACTTTAACCACTAAGCTATTGCGCTGGGCCCAAGAGTATTGCTTTTATACCAAAAAGGTTAGGTGTGGTAAGAGAAGGTATGGTTACTGGTGTTCTTTTATTCCCTTTTATATTTCCAAAACCATGTGAACTTACAGCAATAAAATAAGGAGATTATTTATTGAAGAATAAGGAAGTAATGACTTCACAGTAGGTTAGTGTTAAGTTTGATGATATTAATTCTTTTTCCTTCCTCCAAATATTTCCCTTGTATTCTTTCCTGTCCTAAAGCCTAATAAGTTACCCCAAGAATCCCTTCATTGGGTAGCAGATTTTTGCAGCTGTGGAATTTTCTTCATGGCCACCCTTTTGCAGTGTCGAATTTTGGTGCAGCCTGATGATGTTTCTCAAACACGAATGTGTGCAGGAACCATGTGGAGATTTTGCTAAAACACAGACAGGTTGAGTAGTTCGGTTTGGAGCCCAATGAGTGCATTTGCTGCTTATTACCAATACTATTGATACTACTGAACGGTTAAGGCTTCATCCTAAGGCACACTAACACCAGCACGAAGTTAATGGTGACAGCTTCTATCAGACAGTTTGAAGAATAAACAAAATTCTGCTTTATTTTATTAAAGAGGGCTGACAAGTGTACCAGTTTGGGATAGCAGAGTGGACCTCTCCTAGACAGGCTGTTTGAGACTGTAGACCAGGGCTGTGGGTTCCCAGAGGAGAGGGGCAAGGGACCCTTCCTAAATGCAGGAATAGAAGACGGAGCTGGAAGTCACAAAACACTGATTTCATTGATAACACAATTTCCTAGCAATCAGAACTCAGGCAAGAAATTGAAATGCTAACAAAATTATGCTAGACTCAGCAATTTGCTTTTTTTTTCATTTCTTAAGGTGAAGAAAAATTCATTCAAAAAAGACTTAAAATAATGCTCAGTTTGGCAGCAAATATGCTAAAATTCAAAAGACAAGATAAAGAACATTCTTATGTTTCACTTGGATATTTTTCAACGTTAATTTTCCTTAAGTATTCACTGATATGAACCCAATTAATATTAATTATTATACAAATTATATGCTTTATAGGATTAACAGTTATGACTTATGTTTCACAACTCTTATTTCCTGACTGGACAATTCAATTGTAATGGTCATGATTTGTTTTGTAAATCATAAGTTACCTCTATGGTTTCCACGTGAAACAGAAAAATGTTGCATCTGCCAATGATCATCTATGGCAATATGTGTTGAAAATTATTTACAAATCATCTTAGCTACAGATAATCAATTTTACTCTCATTTGATATTGTATACATTCTGTCTGTTGATCAGCATAGGAACTGAGGTATAACGATATTGGGAGTAACAGTAGTAAACTATAGAATTCATTGATATTTGAATAGAAAATAACTTTAGCTACTTATTAGTATTTTCAAAGCAATATGATAAATTATGCTTCATTTTTATACAATTATCCTGTTTCTCTTCACCATCTGTGTTTGCAATTCAAATTTTTCAGATGCACAATTTTCATTGTTAATGCTGAATAAAAGATGCCTGTGTTAAGTTCTTAGTCTCCAATGCATTGAAATGGTAGTGTACTGAAACACAGAACAACACCTTAAATAAAAACTTAGATAATAATAAATAGCAAAATTTAAGAATCTGATTTCCTGAAATATGAAAATTGCTAAGCCTCATTTGTAACAAATTTTCTTTTTACCAAATCAACCTACTAGGAAATAGGTAGGTGAAATCAATTAAGGTGAAATCAATGACACTTCATTCTGAATTCATTTCCAAGAATGCTGAGAAAAAAGCATGCTTCAAGGGGTGTCATACCTACACCAAAACAAACTACCAGAGGATGGGAAAAGAGTTGCAACAGAGTAATCCTGTGCTACTTTTCTCAGTGTTACAGTTTCCTTGGAATTTGCAGATGGTCTTGGGTCTGTAAGTACTTGAAACATTGGCTGAAGTGAAATTATGGGCTCAGATGAGTCTCCAAGTCAATAATCATAGAGTCAGCCTTATTGATTCCTTACTAATTTGACCAGCACAAGTGCAATCATCTATTTCCTCAAGCCATTTCATTATATTCCACTGTGTAGGTGGAGGCCAACCAATTGCTAGGAAATGAAGCACAGCTTGCAAAGAGTATTTTATAGAGACTTGGGCATGGCCTTTCATAGGAGCGGGAAAAAAGCACAAACAGATGGTACCGTTAAAATATTGTTGCCAAGTCATTATATGGCAAAAATCATACAGGACCAAATAATGACCAATCTTTGTATCAAAGCAAAACAGAAGAGTGGTTTTTAAATGTAATACTTGGAGTCAGTCTAGAATCAAGTCTAAGTTCAACTTAACAGCAATTATCTGTCATCCTCCATAACTCTGTTTTCTCATAGTTAGAGTGGTGATAAAAAAAATCTTACCTATAATTTCTGAAAATTGCAACAGATCATTTCTGAAAAGTAATCATATGTAATACCTGGCTCATGGACAAACATATTTAGGTCTTAGCTAATACTGTAATCTCCTTAAATAAGGAAGCCATGGTTTATTACACATAACATTTGTTTTGAAAAAAAATCTATTTAAGGGAATAGATTATTTTAAATGCAAACCAATATAAGAGATGTGGATTTCAGAGAAGATTATTCTGATTCTAAACTGTGAAATGAAAGAAATTTGTAGTATCTGATGACATTGTTAAAAACATGTGTTTTAAGATATAAGACATACATTCACTCATCTTGTTGCTATTGTATCGAAAGTTTAAAATTGCTCATATTCAAATCTTAATTTTCAACTCGTCAGAGTAAGGTCTTTTAAAGTCATTTATTGTCTAGCAAATTGGTTTAAACTTCATTTAGTTTATTTAAAATGCTATGTATAGTGTAAGACACAGAGTAATTCCTGAACTGTAGAAAACAACTGGGCAAACATATTTTTCAAATTGAAATAGTTGATGGCTATATTAGTGAAGATAGGTGTTCCAAGGTTTTAAAATATTTCATTTAACATGAGAATAGAAATTCAGAATTATATAAAAATACAAATATATACATATATATATATGCAAAACTCTCATCCACATCATGTAACATAGGACAGCTAGAATTTTGAGAGGTTCATAAAAATAGATGTATCTGACTCTAATAAATTGATTCAATTTTCTTTCCTTCCTTAAGCATCCCAGTAAATGAGCAGCTATTATGTGTCAATGACAGAAGTAAAGCAGATTTTGATAATGGTACCATGGGGGACGTCACATCCATTTCAAAAGAATTCCCCGTATGAAAGAACATATTGAGGAGAAACTCATGACAAAACTCTTGAAGGACCATGCACTCCTTTGTCTCTCTGTAAACATGCATTATTCTTTCTCTTTCCATCCCCCTGCATAATGAATGCAACAGAACAAAAATTATGTTTTCACGGCAGAAAAGCTTATAAAGAGATGAAATTTACACAAAGTGTAACATAGCTAACACAAAACGAGACAAATCTGCCACTTTGTGCAGTGTGTGCATTCCTCTGCTAAGAATGAAATATATACACACATGAAAGTCATGAAACAGGAACCATGTACTTATTTGATTCCATGTCTGAGCTAAATATTCTCATATTTGCATTTAAAACTTCCATGGCATAACATAAAGTTGATTCATAAAATTGTTTTCATCTTCAAATTGAAAAATGGGAAGAGATATAGAGAGAATCTACTGCTTTACTCCCGAAATACCCACAACAGCCAGAGCAAGGCCAGGCTGAAGAAATCTGGGCCGGCCATGTAGGTGGCAGGAACCCAAGTACTTGAGCCTGCAGTAAGAGAAGTCGGAACTGGAAGCTGAGCTGTACTCGAACTCAGCTCTCTGGTATGGGATGTTGGTATCCCTAACAACACGTTAAGCAATGCACCAAATATCTGCCCCAATGGATAACATCACTGACAATAGTTTGAAATTAAAACTGTCTTATATTTAAAAGTATCTTCGATAGAAAATTTAGAAAATTTAAAAAAAAATTAAGAAGAGGACAGTGAACAAAGGAAGACAGATTTTCCAATATTTAATGACATACTTTTGTTCCTCTTTGAACCGTGGAACCTCTATCTTCATTGTTCTCTGAGTGTCAAAAATGCTGCACTGAACCCTGCGCAGTAGCCTAGTGGCTAAAGTCCTCGCCTTGCACGCATTGGTATCACATATGGATGCCAGTTCTAATCCCAGCTGCTGGGCTTCCCATCCAGCTCCCTGCTAGTGGCCTGGGAAAGCAGTCGAGGACGGCCCAAAGCCTTGGAATCCTGCACCCGCATGGGAGACCTGAAAGAGGCTCCTGGCTCCTGGCTTCAGATCAGCTCAGCTCCAACCATTTTGGCCACTTGGGTAGTAGATCATTGGACGGAAGATCCTGTCCGTCTCTCCTCCTCTCTGTATATCTGACTTTCCAATAAATAGATAAATAAATAAATAGATAGATAGATACATCAATCTTTTTAAAAAATGTTGCGCTGAACTCAGACTATAAAGCAGAAAGATCAGTAGAAACGTTTAAAGTTGAAACCTAACTTTGATATTTATCCAGAATACAACTGCAAGATATACAGGATTTGAATTTAATCAGAGACAAAATTTTACTTTAACAGAGAAGACTTAGTCAAATGAAATGGAAAGAACCGCTGGCAGTCCAGAGCACAGCGCCATTTTTGGCATGCGCATGGTGATTCTTTCTCCCTAATATCCATAGCATACCGTATATATTTGCATTCACTTTAGTTTCTAATCTTTACCACAGAACAGGACCAATCCGTGATCACCTGTTGACCACTAAACCATCCACTGATTGATATTCACTTCACATTAAATGTTTGGATCATCTAGTCAAACCTGAATCTTTCTAGCAAGATCGAATCTTTCATCTGTTCTCCAAATTCCTATATGCTTACATGCTGACTGGACATCTCCCTTAACAGTACCATATATCCCTCAAAATTAATAGTTCTAAAGGCCAGTCACTACCTACCCCACCCAGAACTTGTTTTTCCCATTTCAATTATCCAAGTCAAAATCCCACATGTATTCCAAATTGCTCTCTCTCACTTTCCACAGCCTATCAGACAACATGTCCTGTCAATCCTACCCCTACAGTCCTTTGAATCTTCCATCTTCACTGTTTCTGCCGTGGCTGTTGAGCACATACCCCTCTATTTGACCTGATCCTTGTTCTTTGTTACCATTGTGTCCTTTCAATTTATGGAGCATTGTGGTGCCTGAGTGATTTATTAATCTTTGTTAGAAAGGTAGATTTACAGAGTAAAGGAGCTACAGGGAGAAAAATCTTCTGTCCCCTAGTTCGCTTCCCAAGTAGCCCCAATGGCCAGAGCTGAGCTGAAGCCAGGAGCTAGCAGATTTCTCAGGGTCTCCCATGTGGATACTGGGTCTTGTGGCTTTGAGCCATACTCTACTGCTTTCCCAGGCCACAAGTGGGGAGTTGGTGCAGCTAGGACATGAACAGGCCCCCATAAGGGATTCTGGTGGTGGTTGCAAGGTGAGGATTTAGTCATTGAGCCATCATGCAGGGTCCTGAATGATATTTCTAAAACGCAAATTGGATCATGTAGCTCTCTTGTTACCAACATTTATTAATAATTCCTCACAACTTTCTCACAGAAAATCAAGTTATCTTTTATGTTTCATATAAATATCTTTATTTGGAATTTCTGTGGTTTTCTGCACACTTCTTGCTTTGGCAATATGAAGTTACTTAAAATTCCTAAACAGAATTACCACTTTTTTTCCTACTGTTTGCATCTTTAACTTCAATTGTTTTTTGGTTATCATCATTCAGGGTCATTCCTATGTCATCTGACTAGGTTACCAGATTACCTGAAAGAATTATAGGCAAACAGTTCAATTTCACTATTATTATGATAATATTCTTGATACAGTATGTGATATTGAGCCTTAATCTAGAATTATTACTGTGCTGTAATGGAGATGTGTTCTGATGTGACTTTCCCAGGGAGAGCAGTAGTTAGAAGATTCTTACAGAGGTGACCTTGAACTTAGAATAATAAAAAAAAAAAACTGAAGTCAACCACAAGGCCGAAAAAAAAGTGTTGGAGCAAAACAATGTTCTTCTCTACTGAGAAATAGAACAGGAAAAAGCAAGAAAAATCAGGATGCATTGCCAGACCAATATACAGGTAAGGGTTCCTGAACCATCCTTATGGGAATCCCATGAGAATCATAGGAATATATTTAAGGGAATTTGGTGAATAGTTGAATAAAGGAAGAATGAAGTATAGTTAATTGAGAATCTACAATTCCTAGTCTACAAGGGGAAATTTTAAACCAATCACTGAGCCTAAGACTGCACAGGCAATATACAAAGATGAAATGATAGGAACTTGTGGAGATCACAGGCAAAAGTGGCCAAAGGCTATCAAAATATTGAACTGAGAGCTTTGAGATGAAAATAGAGGGATCCTCAGAAAGTACGTAATCAGTAAAGCAGGCAGGGATTCTTTGAGATAATTATAAAGTGAGAGAGGGGTTGTAGAGCAGAAATGGAATAGATCCCTAAGGAATACAAGCACAAGCCAGAAAAGCGATCCAGAAAGTCCCTTTAAAAACCACAACTCGAGAAAAGATCAACACGGTTTCTTGAAAAGCTACCTGATACGTAGTAAAGCCAAGTAGCCCATAACCAAGTCTTAACTTCAGTCAGACACATTAGGCATATTTTCTTACTCCAAATTTTCATGATACATGAGTATAATATCTGACTGCCACACCATTTTAGGTTAACTTGCTTGTGACAAGTTGTTTAGCAGTTTAGCCAGGTTAGCTTTGGATAATGTTTGGAATTTTATTCATTAACATAGTATAGAACAGCACATAAGAACAAAGGAAAAGTTAGGTTACAACTTTCATGCCAACAAGAAAAATGATATTTAGTTTTGGAATTAATACACTCTGATCATAAAGTCTTCAATTGGGAACACTGGGAGATTTGAAACTGCTTATATGTATGAAATGTTACGGTATTATTTCAATGTTAACAATTTGGAAGCAATGACAATGCCTAGCAACTGAAAATCAATTAGTCTCCAGGGTTTATATCATTCTTTCTGAGTGTGTTTTTATTCATCATTTACCTTCCTAAACATATGTACCTTACTGAAATGGCAACACTGAGGATGGAAATTTTAATTAATAGGGGGATTGTTGCTATAGAAAATATTTTTCTTGGCAAAGGTATTTTGGGAATCATTTATCTACTCACTTACTCAAAAATCCCACATGTCCAATTATGCCAGATGCTACACATAGAGGAATATACATTAGCTTTAGAGACCTGATGTATGACATTGTGGCTATAAATAACAATACTGCACTGCACATCTAAATACCTGTTAAGAGGTAGATCTCACGCTAAGTGTTCTTAGAAAAAGAAAACAAGTAACGAAATATTTCTGAAAAGTCTTTGAAGACCTGAATTGAGACTGTTTCTCATGAAAAGTAAGCGAATTAAAATATTCACATGGCTATTAAGGTTCATACATCATATAAAATGTAACTCTGCTGGACAGCTTTTTACTTGTGTTCCTTAACTGTGGACCTGCTCCCTTCCATACAAACCACGAAGCCTTTCAGAAAGGACCAGAAGGAGCAGAGAGTACTGCTTCCCTGCCCGTGGGCCAGAACACGGGGGGGCATGGCCCCTGCCCAGCCCAAAGGTTGCTGAGAATATTATTACCATCGTGCTTAGGGTAAGGAAGAGACTGCTGAGTAACTAGCTAGTCTCTGCCATCTTTTTTTTTTCTCATTTGAAGGGCAGATCCTGAGCTGTCTTTTCCTGTTCCTTCAGTATGGGAATTATATATACCAGTGCACTGATTTGCTGCTTTAGGAAATGCCTTCATCATGGATTGTCAGAGTCAGAGTTCTATCTATCTTTGTCCAGAGTGCTTCTGCCCAGTCCTGGAAAGCTTTATAAGGCTACATTTTAAAATTCACATATCATGTTCAATCATTTTTTAAAAAGATTTATTTGATTTTATCTTATTTTGGATATACAGATACAAGGAAATACACAAAGAAAAGGAGAGACAATGATCTTCTGTCTATTGGTTCACTCCTCAAGTGGCCACAATGGCCAGAGATGAGCTGATCCGAAGCCAGAGCTTATTCTGGGTCTCCCACGCTTTGGGCCATCCTTGCTTTCCCAGGCCACAAGCAGGGAGCGGGATGGGAAGTGGAGCTGCTGGGATATGAATTGGAGCCCATATGAGATCCTGACTTGCACAAGGTGAGGATCCAGGCACCAGGCTATCACAACTGGCCCATTTTTAGTCTTTTTTAAATAAAAAGATCATTACAGTGTATTTGGTACATCAAGTTAGGGAAATAGGGGGCCAGAAATTATACTTGATTAACTCTAGTCTTTCATTCCAATCTAACATGCTAAGCTAGACATTGATTTTTATTCAAGTGTACTTAAGCATTTGGACTCTGCATTTCTTAACTTCATATTTCTTTGTACTCACCAAAGTCCTGATAGAAAGGTTTAAAGTGTGTAGATCTGTACAAAATGAAATCCATGGCTTTTCTTCCAGGTAAACATCATTAATATGGAGAACATCTTAGCTTCTTTCTTTTCTTTTTTAAGATTTTTTAAAATTTTTATTGGGAAGGCAGATTTACAGAGAGAAAAAGATGCAGAGAGAAAGATCTTCCATCTACTGGTTCACTACCAAATCGATCAGAGCTGAGCCAATTTGAAGCCAGGAACCAATAATGAGGACATGATCCGGTGCCCATATGGGATCCCAGCACATGCAAAACGAGGAGTTTAGGTACTGAGCCATTTGTCAGGCCACAAGATTAGTTTCTTTAATCATATCATTTGTTGCATCTTAATCTGGATTTTTTTCAACATACTCACAGAGTTATATTTTACAATAGCCTAACACTGCTGAGCCATTTACACCCTGGCTTTAAAGTCTACATTTCATTCTTTGAAATATCTAAAATGTAGTATAAAGTAGGCCACCCATTTTACTGGACCTTTATTATTTTTAAATTTGGAGCAGCACTTCAGTTACTACAATTAGTCATGTAAAGTGAGATTTTAGTCTGCTATTTTTATAGATTGTGGCCCTTGAAAGTGGAGGATTAATGCCTTTGGTTCTAGGTGCTGTACTGAATTAGTTCAGGAAACTTTATTTAAAAAGTTCATATATAAATATGAATGTATCTGCCTTTTCAGTTCCGCTGTGGATAGCCATAAATATTCTGTACCTCTTGCAGTTCTACTCATACTATTTCTCTAGTCTGTTTTATATGCTGCTGCTATCAGAAAAGTGCTTGTCTCTTCTTTGTTCCCATCTTTTTAAAATGAAGGTAAGTGACCACCTTTGTTTATCATCACCTAACGATTTCAAAATAAGTTTCTCTTTTTTTATTCTCATTCTAGTTCACAAAAGGAAGTGAAAAATCAAATAAATTCTACTTTAAAATTGGCAAATAATTTGATCATCTGAAAACAAAAATGCTTAGATTTAATTTCATAGATTTAAGTTTAATTTGTACTGATTTATCTTGTTGCTTCAAATCTGTCTTTAAAGCAAGTCAAAGATAATAACATGGCTGTTCTGCAATCCTTCTGCCAGGCCTTGAACTATTGTTCCTTTCATACTTTGGATATTAGTTCTCATTTTTATATTTTACCATGTGAAGCTAGAACAATCAAAAATAAATTAAATAGCTTGTCTTCTACACAAACTCAGTTTACAGTTAGGTTGATTCTAATAAAGTCCAGGGCATACTTAATCACATTAAGTCAACATTTTCAGAGCTCAAAGTGTACATTTTCCCCTGAAAATGTATTGAAGCACAAAACATGGCCACTTAATGTGATTACTGCATAAAACTGCCATCTTGAGCAATGAAAACTATTTTTTCCTCTAGAAATCACACCATGTCCTGGAATGGTTGATTCTAAAATATAGGTAATTGTCACCTGTTTTTATGAAAAGTGAGATATTCCTTAATTTTTTTTAACATAAATTATCACCCTACTAGGAAATAGCCATTGATTACATAATTATTGCTTCTGTTTTGTCTATTTAAACAGAATGAAACTCAATACTTCCACTAATTTATACTTGATGTGAAAGCTGCCCTGGCGCTGGAGCCATGGATCAACAGGCTAATATTCCACCTTCAAGAGCCAGCATTAAATATGTGTGCCAGTTCTGGTTCCAGTTGTTCCACTTCTGAATCCAGCTCCTTGCTTATGGCATGGGAAAGTGGCAGAGGAAGGCCCTTATCCTTAGGATGCTGCACCCCTGTGGGAGATCTGGAAGAAGCTTCTGGCTTTGGATCAGCTCAGCTCTGGCCATTGCAACCATTTGGGGAGCGAAGCAGTGGATAGATCTTTTCCTCTCTGTCTCCTTCTCTCCATAAATCTGCTTTCAAATATGAACTTGAGAATCCCACAAAAAATAGCTGCTCTCCATTATGGCCAAATGTCACATCCCTCTTAACAAGAATAATCTTCATTTAACTCCTTCACTTTTCCAAGGAAAACATTCCACATCATTTGAATACGCATAAATAGTTTCCCATTGGATATGTGACAAACAGAATGAGCAACCACATTAAGTGACCAGGCAGGTGACTTACATGCCAGGCCACTTTCCCATTATCCCTCCCTGCCCCCACTGTTTTCCCTTATGTTATTACAACAGGATAGCCCTTCAACAATAGGCACAAATAAATCATTCTGCTGTTTAAGTGTTCAGAGCCTTATCTGTCAGACAGCATTCAAATTCCTTTTTATGCTGGGTCTCCTCAGGCCTTTTAAGTACCTGTGGGAGGGAAGGTCATTCTTGAATTCTGCATGCATGGATGATCTGGAAGTTTCACAGGAGCACAAGCTCGGTTTTCCATGCGTGCTCAGGATGTTGTCACGACAGTGGACTGCATCATCGTGTGGCAGCAAGGGAATGAGACACCAGGAAGAAGGACTGTTTGTCTGTCACTGAGACATTGAGGAGAGTATTTGCCGAAGCAAAGGCTATAGCAACTGCACTTGCCTTTGCTTTGAGGAAGGGTGAGGTTCATCTATATTAGTGGTGTTACAAGTATTTTCCAGCATTCTAAATACATATGATTCCACTGTATTCAGTGCTTTAGTAAGCAATTATTGTTTGAATGCCTAGACCAGTAGGATGTCCTCTAGGCAGCAGATACAGCAGTGATTGAAACACTGGAGCATATGGTCCAATACTGTAAAGGAATGCTAAGTAACTTTACTTGTAACTGCAGGTATTTGTGAATGATCCCAGCCCATTCACACATATCAACATTAGATGAATAAACACATTTAATGTAATGCCTATTGATGCGTTTTAAATAATCCTTTCTTAAATCATACTGCAATGAATATACTGAGACTGGTTCTATATTAATAAAATATAAATGAGGACAGAGAATTTAATGTCATACACATATAAAATGAAAAATTACAATGAAGATATTTCAAATATTTTGTTTTTAGTACCCCAGGGTCTCTTCTATATTCATTCTTATTGTTGTTGTTTTGCTTGTACGTATACAGCTGCCACTTAAAATAATCTACACTGAGAAGATGCGTACTGAGGGATTATTGACTGACTGTTAGTGCTTTGGATATAACAAAAGAAGTGTTTACTAGTGCTATTTTTACTCTTCAATTGGGGAAACTTGCATTTAAGGGGCAACGATTTACTAAATGAGAAGCACAAGAATATCAAGTGTTGGCTACATTTCCTGGTTTATAGGAGTCCAACATCTGGGCATTGAGCAATTAGACCCTTATTCTATACCTTACATGGTATGTTGCAAACCATGGTTTCTATCCCTCCTTGCTATTTAAATCTATCACAAACATGAAAATTACTCAGGCAACATGACATGCAAATAGTAAAGAATCAAGCTATCACAGTCTATCCCAAGAGATACCAGATTCCTGTCTTTAGGAAGTTATTTGCAAAGTGTTATCACCATGTAGCAATAAACATTTAAAAATACAATATTTCCAAACAATGTTCTAAGGTAAAATATAAATGTTTTCCTATTTTGCAGATCAGAAAGAATGTTAGTATTAAAGGGTTAAGAAACTTAATGTCTTGCAAGGAGCACAGAAACAAGGGCAAAAACATCCCATAGAGAAGACAACAAATCTGCCTTTCTGTTGCCTTCCCTGCACCAAGGCCAGTTCCTCTGCTCCACAGTTGGTGGCAGAGCCTGGAGCAGTCAGCTAATGGCTCACAACATGAAACAGGCAGTCACAACACCCTCTTTCCCTCCCATCAGAACTTAGCAGCAGCACCTAACATTTCTACACTTTTTTCTCATTTCCACTTTCACTGTGTCTGTTTTTTTATTAGTAGTAATCTGTTGCAAAAAGAATTACATTTTCTTTCTCAAGTTTAAAATTCAAAGGATTGCTCTGAGATCATATTTGATCCAGATACACATTTCTCTCATAGAAACTGCAAAATAACATGTCGAGGAGAATATATTTGATGAACATAAATTACTCCAAAGGTAATCTTTCAGAAATGTATATATTCCCTGCACAGAAGAATACTTTCTTATACTTCATGACTTCCATTTACCATTTTTATAGAATGGTAGACATTAAATCTATAACTCTTGTAGATTATTTTTCTTTTGTAAATAAAATATGTTTCCAGCAATTTCCTGCCACACGGACAATGCTAAAGAATGGAATGTGAATGCGCAGAACTTCTCATTACTTTTACTGAAATCTGCTGTTTTATGTCTGGCATTCAAAATTATAGAAAAAAATCTACTTGATCGTCTTACAGTTTTTGAAAATGATCTAGCTGCATTTCCATAAATGCTATATCTCAGAAGTATCCACCTATGTTTAAGGCCATTATATTTTGCATTATTTGACTTTCCAAAACAAATTTCTCTTTCATTCATGTTAGAAAATTACATACAAATCAGGAAGGCACTGCTTTGCTGCATTTACAATATCCACAGAGGTGAGTGGTCTAGAGTAGATACTCTAAATATTTTTAAAGCGAGCAATTAAATAAGTTAAAAGCTACAAATGAAACTTTCTGAATTATTGCTTAAAGCAGCAACACATTCTATTTGCACAGTAAACTGAAAGCATAATATTTCTGCATAAGTTCCAATGCCTTTTTTAGAATATGGTTGCCTCAGTAAGTGTGGAGTCCCTTTTCTTGGTCCTTCTCTCTGGCTCTCTAGCTTTCTCAAGCCCTTCCCAACCCCTTCTCATTCTTTATGTTCAAGTTCATGCACACAGGAAGTTCAGCAAGATTCTCTGGTTGTATTAGCCCTCTTGGGGCCACAAAATGTAAAAGTAAGTTTCAGTTGAAGAAGATTGCACATGAAAAATTCTCATCCTCAAATTTTTCTCTAAGTACCAGGCATGTTAGTGTTCAAAAAGACTGGGCGGGTTCACATTGGAGCTTAGAGGCTGCTGCTTTCATCACTGACACCATGCTTATCAGAACTGAATTGTCCTCTTCACATTATTTCAAAATCCCTTGGTTTAAATTCCATATCAAATGAAAATCTCAAAATATTAGCCAACAGAATGAAGTCTCCATGTCACATTTCTTTCAAATATGACTTCATGAATAAATTAGATTGCAATTTGTTATCAGAATATAAATATGTTGTGGTTGGACTGCTAGTAACTTTCTGACAGAACAGAAAAGTGAAAGAAAAAAATTTAGTCTCATGTCTCCTACGTAATTCATATGGCTTCTAGAAGTGAGTCAGTGATGTTTCAGGTGTCAAGTGATTCAGTTGGATTAAAAATTGACTAAATTCTGAACTGGGAATCTATCTACAGTTTTCAAACTTACTGTTCACATGTATACTCTGTTGTCTAAATTGAGAATTGAGAGTTAACAGGGAATGTGAAAATCAATGAGATTGTCTAACTATATTATGCAAACCATCTCTTTGGGAAGAAGGCCAGGGGTGTGTGTGTGTGTGTGTGTGTGTGTGTGTATGTGTGTGTGTAGAGCTGTCAGTCTACAAATCAGAGCAGATATAAGGCCTTAAATCCACTTGGGTGATGCATGCAAAGGTCATGTACCTATGCTTTCTTCTTTATGTTTTCATTTATTTCTTCCATTTCTCCTTCATTCAGTCAAAAGAACACATATAACATGTTAAAGACTCTGCTTCACGGACTATAAACGCAATTTAAAAATTTCATCAAACCTTCTTTCCTTTCTTGCTAATGACTGGAAAAACATCACTAACCAAGAAATGACTAAATGAGAGGGTATAACATGCTATCCAGCATGTGAATGATCAAGGCCGTCTCCCAGAGCTAATCACAGGTGAGACCAAATGGCAAGGGCAGCCAGTTGGGTGACAGCTGCAATAGAGAGCACTTTGGGAAGAAGACACAGCTCTTGTAACACACAGAAATAAGGTCAGTGAGGGTAAAGAGAGGAGAACCTTTGGTGGGTTTGTTTAGGCCTGTTTAGGCTCATGGTTCAGATATGGACTTTATCCACAGCCATCTTGCTTCCTCCTGAGACTATGTCTTTGCCCTTGTCATTGCCAAGAGGTGATTAATGGTGCTTTTTAAGGGTGCTCAAGCAAATACATCATTCTAGACTTTTAATGGGCACAAAGAACATAAAGTATGCTATTTCAGCCTGCAGTTTTTGATGAAGAAATATTGCTATTTACTCTAAGTAACAGAAGCCATTTATTTCTAAATATACAGACCATGAAGAAACCCTGGTAGTGACCTGATTTGCTGTTTATCTTTCCCCTTCTCATGTACAGGTTGCTTCTGGGCTCCACGTGACTTTGAGCTCTCTCTAAGCACTAGCAGCGTCAGATTGCAAAGGCTCATCGCCACACAGGAGGCTTCTTCCAACCCCCCTCAAGAAGCTGTGATTTGCACCCAGCTCTTCGGAATCACTGCATTTCTTCCATCTGCTCTGTAGACCCCAAGGGCTTCACAGGTTGTACAGGATGTTTTTGTCATGTTAATATTTTGCTTTCCACAGACACCTTTCTCTTCTTGAGAAAATGTAGAATTTGGAGTAAGAAAAGCCTGAGCTTACTTTTTTCCATTATTAAATATGGCCTTGGGCAATTTGCTTATCTCTCTGAAGCTTGAGCTTTCTCATTAGAATCCAAAATAATGATGGAGAATTGTCTATTCATGTACAGAAAGACATACATCATGCAGCAGAGCAACATGTTTTGGATTGCTCTCCTCATGCCTATCAGTTTCATTTCCATTTGAGTCCCTTTTTCCAACAGTTGTCATTCTCAAGGTGTGAGCCCTTGTCCACTGTGAGCACACGCAGTCCCTTAGAAATGTCGGTTCTCTGCCATTGCTAAACTAGAAACTGGGGTACAACCCAGACTGAGTGCTTTGTCAAGCATTCTGATTCAGATACCAATTAATTTCGCATTACAGGAAATATATCAGATTATGATGTTGTCCTAAGTTATTCATAATTAAGTTTTTCATGTTTGTACTACAATGAATAGTTTAGGAATGTAGTCAAATTTACAAAAAAATTCTTTAACATAATTTTCATAAAGAGCACTTAGGTTTAGAGAATATCTCCTATGCCAAAAATCAGTAGACAGATATGATGTATTTTTGCCCTAGCCGATTCTCACTCTAATAAAAGCCAGATGTTACATTAATCCCCTGAAAACTCTCAGAGCCATCAAGGAAGGCAAAACTGCCAGCAGGAAGTTTTTATATTTGTCCCAAATCTTATAACAATGAAAACCTAGCAAAGTAGTAGAACTTCATGGCATATGTGAGTTTTTACAAATTCAGAAATTAGATATGCTATTTTACAGTGCAATGCTATAACAAGTGCTATGCAATATTTTTCACTTTCATCAAATTTCAAACCTTTTGGAAAGAAAAAACAAGGAGTTTACATGCACATGAAGCATGATGAAAATTTCCTTTTCCTTATTCACCTTACTATGAGTAATTAATAATTATGGAAAATAAAATAAAGATTTTTGTTGCAGCAAAACAATTGGAGCTTATGGACATCATATTCAGTGAAAAAGCTAGACACAGAAAGATAATACCATATATTCTCCCTTACATGTGGGAGGCAAAAAAAATAATAATTAAAAAAACAGGTTGGCTGGTTGTATATCCAGTGTTTTCCAAACTTTGTCTTAGATACTTGACAATTAAATTGTTACGAATTATATATCACTATTATAGTTTGATTATTTTCTGCCTGTTTCAAAAGTTACTTTAGGGTCTGGCCATGTGGCACAGTGTGAGGAACTGCTAGCTGCGAGAGTTATGTCCCATTTGGGCTTCAGTTTGAGTTGCAGAAGCTCCACTTCTGACCCGGCACCCTTCTGATGACCTGGGTTGCTGCACTCATGTAGAAACTCAGAAAAATTTCCTGTCTTCTGACTTTTGCCTGCCCACTATGACCATTTTGGGAGTGAACCAATGAATGCAAGATTTTTCTCTCTGTCTTTTCTCTCTTTGTAATTCTGTACTTTAAATAAATTAAAACACCAAAAATAAATATGTAAATAAAATTTATATTAGAGGGCCCAACACGGTCGCCTAGTGGCTAAAGTCTTCATCTTAAACGCATTGGGATCCCATATGGGCGCTGGTTCTAATCTCAGTGGTTCCATTTCACTTCCCATCCAGCTCTCTGCTTGTGGCCTGGGAAAACAGTCAAGGACGGCCCAAAGCTTTGGGATCCTACATCCTTGTGGGAGACCCGGAAGAGGCTCCTGGTCCCTGGCTTCGGATCAACTCAGCTCTGGCTATTGCTGCCACTTGGGGATTGAGCCAGTGGGCGAAAGGTCCTTCTCTATCTCCTTCTCTCTATATATCTGACTTTCCAATAAAATAATAAATAATCTTAAAAAATGTTTATTTTGGCATAAAGTTTTCAAACTCACATGTACGGCTTTTTTTCTGTTATTTTTTAAATTCCTAACACAATTTTCCAAATTTTTTTTTAATTTACTCATTTCCATGAGAGATAGAGTTCCAGTGAGAGAGAAAGGGAGAGGCAGAAAGAGATTTTTATCAGCTGGTTCAATTTCCAAATGGCTAGAAGACTCAAAGCAGGGCGAAGCCGAATCTAGCAGGCAGGAATGCCTCTGGGTCTCCCGTGTGAGTGGCAGAAGCCCAAATACTGTCTGTCATTTACTGCTTTCCCGGGTGCTATGAGGGAGCAGGATTTGAAGTGGATCAGCCAGGGTGTGAACTTGTTCCCACATGGGAAGTTGATTTGTAGGCAGTGAGTTAGCAGCTGGGCTAAAATATTAGCCTCTATGCATGGATTTAAAACCCTTATAGCAGAAGTATAGATTTTTCTTTTAATTCTATTTTCCATTATATATTCTAAGTACCCTCACAGGATGATGAATAAAGCTGTGAGAACTTTCACATAATTATAAAACAACCACAAGGGGTATGACAAGGAAGAGTAGAATATTCAGTGTTACTGCAGCATGGACTGTTATAAATGCCCTGTTCTTAACTTTCATTTTGATTAGTCATCTAAACTAATTTATTTACTAATAGAACGTTTTTAATTTCTGGTACAATCCTATACATCTATCCAATCAAACTATTATGTTAACATAACTTTAGTCACTTCTATTTCATATGCACACCTTTTCATACTTTATATTCAATCAAAGGGAATTTTAATTTTCTGAAAACAAAAGTCAAAATTGAACATCACAACATCACACACAGTTTTTACTGGTCACTTGTGTTTTCTTCATGTCTTCTAAGCAAGGCACTTTGAACTATCTTGTCAAGGCTGTTTGTACAACAAATCACTTTGCAAGATAGAGGTGAAGTCTCCCTTCAGACCAATGAGCAGACTTACTCACTGTCAATGTAATGAAGACAGTGACTCTCCCCTGAAACTCTGAACAGGATTTTTTGCAACCTTTGTTTAAACATTTGGGCTTCCTTGGCATTGGTTCCTCCGCTACGTTGTAAACACATTGCATACACAGTCTCCACCAGGTCGATCCCAGGATCCTGTGCTACCCGGGGGGTGGACGCATGTAACCAGTGTGAGCGCTAATACAATACAGAGGCCACTGTCTCTGACCCAGGGATTTTGCATCTCTTGTTTTTGTCCATGAAACAGTGTCTGCCTAACATTACAACCTGTACATTTTTAAAGCCTCAGTGTTCCTGACACGCCATAACAGTCACAGTCAGAGCTAAGTTTCACAGTCCTGCCCTTCTGCTTCTGTTTTCTAACGTAGCTGAAATGTAGGTTTTGTGCAAGTATCGAAATTTCGTCCCTGACTTCATTTTATGATTTTTTAAAAAAATTTACATGATACAGAATGCTATCCACTCCAGAGAAAGTGTACTTTGTATTTTTGATGTTCTCCAACATTAGTGATATGTAGTATGGTTCTCATCATGTGGATGAGCGATGGTGAACCATAGCTCCTACCCAGCCACTCTATCAACAGTGTACACAATGACATCCTACAGTTTCCTGGGTTGCTAAGCTGTGACATTTCATAGGTAAAGTCTATTAAGCGCATTTTCAAATAACCACGTTTTCAAAATTTTTCAGGAGTTAACCCATTGAAAGTCAAAGAGTATCTGTATATATCTGACAGTAGTTACGATATTATAATACCTACCATGCAAAATTCCCTTGTTACCATCAACATTGTTGGTGCCATTCTTGCCCACTTCACAGTGCCCATTTCCTAATCTCCAAGTGACTGTATTAGGTCAAATGCATGGATGTTATTATACTGTGAAGCTGCAGCACTCACGATTTGGTTTAGTGATTGTATTAGCTGGCTTTGTGTTGCTACAACAGAATACTTAGGGGTGGAATTCAATTACTGACACCTTTGAGGGCAGAAAGTGCAGGGTTAGGCAGTCCTGCTTGTTTGGCCTTAGGGAGGTCTTCGTGACCTTTGTCACATAAAGGCAGATGGAGTCACAGAGTGAGTATGGAAGCAAGTGGTCAGAGGCTGAGCTAGGAAGCCAGAGAGTGGAGAGAAGCCAGGCCCACTGTTTCATATAGTTCATTCTTACAGGATCTAACCTTCATCCTTTGAGAATTACCTTACTTTCTTCCAAAAGCTGAAGCCCTGATCATTGAAACATCTCCAAGTACTCCTAACGTCACCAAATTTTCAGCACCTTGTGCCTAGTGCACCAAGCACCAAGCTTCCCACAGTGGGCCCTTGATAGACCAACCATGTCCAAGCACAGCAGTATACTTAGTGAAAGATCTCCTGGCCATGCGAAGTTATAACACCCAGAAATAGTTCCTCAACCAACACCAAATCTAACCAAATTGTGATTTTGCAGGCTTTGAGACTATAACAAATGAATTTCCATTGTTAATTAACCACCTCCTCATTCAGAATGTTTCATTATAGAAGCCTGAGGAATACATCTCCTAATGAATTAACAGAGAACACTGAAATAAATAGGAGGCATTTTGTGTTAAACAATCACAAATTGTACTGAATGACAGTTCAACTTCCTTGTTACGTGTATTAAGACAGAGAAACCCACCACCTGAAACTTCCAACAAGCACTGAGACGATTCCTGATATAGCAGAATGCTATTAAAAATAAACCTGTTAAACATTCAGTGCACAACATTCTGCCAAGACAGAAGCATTTATAAACCATTATTTCAAAGCTGCAAAGCTATAACTGTCATTGATTTAAATGTGGCACATGTGTCTGGTGGAAATGTATTTCCTCAGATAAATATATCCAGACCATATGCTTATGTGTTGTTTGTTTATCTTAGCCAGTCATTCATTAACTTGACTCTCTTCTGTATTGATTACAGGCTTCTCTGTAATAATTTAAGCACATGTTTTTAAATGAAAGAGAATTCTTTTCTGTATTGCACAAATTTTAAATGATCTCATCTGGATCTTAGTTTTCTAATTTAAGTCTGAAAATAACACTCACTGATGGAATATATATATATATATATATATATATATATATATATATATATATATTTTCATTTTCTGAGCCTAAACTTTCTGAATCATGACCCTGGATATCAGCATCTTTGGCCTCTGCAGCCACCCTTCTGGATACAGCGTACAGCTTAAGGTGTTTAGTCAGGAACAACTTGTACGCAGCATTTCTAACTAAATCTTATCATGAAATAGAGAGCGGGAAGGAGAGATTACATGTGTGATTTAAGTCCAAACTCAGTCTCATACATTTACTGATCAGAAAACAAATATATAACAGAAATAGCTTCCCCCCACAAAAATGAATAGGACTAAAAAAAGATCAAGAACATAACACTATCAATGTATCAGTATGTATATAAACGGAGACATTTATATCAAAGCATACTGAAAGATACAAAATGGGAAAACTCAAATGTGTTTTGTGCAGCAGAAATACTGCGATTGTTTCAGATAAGGCACGTACTTCTGCAAAGACTCATGCAGCTTGTCAAAATGTGACACATGTAATGTTATCTTCAGGTGAAGTTTTTGTGTGACCTCCTGAACCATTCAACACCTGCAGGAGCAGGAAGGGGTCTAGGTTAATGGCAGGACTACCTTAGTTTTCCCATTTATGAGAATCTACAGCATAATCTTACATATTCAAATGAAATGTAGTTAGCTGAGTATTTTGCATTTCAACATTTTAAAAGTGGCTTTTGGACCTGGTGCATGAGCCAAATGGCTTGATTCCTCGCCTTGCATGCACTGGGATCCCTTATAGGTACCAGTTCTAATCCTAGCAGCCCCGCTTCTCATCTAGCTCCCTGCTGTGGTCTGGGAAAGCAGTGGAGGACTGCCCAAAGACTTGGGACCCTGCACCTGCATGGGAGACCTGGAAGAGGCTCCAGAATCCTGGCTTCAGATTGGTGCAGCTCTGGGTATTGTGGCCTCTGTAGGGGTGAATCATCGGTTGGAAAATCTTCCTCTCTGTCTCTCCTCTTCTCTGTATATCTAACTTTTCAATACAAACAAATAAATATTTTTTAAAAGTTGCTTTCTCCTTATAACATTAGCCAAAGAAAGTCATATTTCATCATGCTCAGTTAAAACAGTTATAGAAACCCCTTCCATATTTATCGTCTTACTAGCTTCTTTGGTGTACCTATTACATTCATAATGTCAACATAAGATCAGTAGAACAGAGTAGAAACCCCAGAAGTGAGTCCACACATATACAACCAACTAATCCCTGACAAAAGTACTTAAAATAAACCAGGGAAAAATGTTTTGTCTCTTCAATCAATGCCATTGGGACAACTGGATGGCAGCATGCAGAAGTAAAAAACAAGACTCTCCACATGTCACATTACATAAAAATCAGCCCTAAACGCATCAAGGACTGAAATCTCTACCCAGAAATCATCAAACAATTGCTGAAAAAATTGGGAGGAATCTAAAAGACACAGGCTTTGGAAAGGACTTCTTATTAAAGTCATGAAAAGCACAGGCAGCCAAAGCCCCAATAAACAAATGGGACTACATCTAATTACAATCCAAAAAGCAAAGAACCAAGAGAATGGGAGAATATCTTTGCCTGTTACACAGCAGACAGGTAACTAATGTCCAGCATTCACAAAGAACCTTAAAATCTCAATGAAATAAACAACCCTTTTAAGAAATGGGAGAAGGAAATGAGCAGCCATTAAACAAGGAAAAAAATCCAAATGGCTACTAGATATATGAAAAAATGTTCAGGCTTCCTAGGTATCAGGGAACTACAAATAAAAACCACATAGCCCTACATATGGGTGTTGCCCTACATATAGAAATTTACTAAGACATCTGCTGGAGAGAATGAGGGGGAAAAAAAATCCCCTATTCGACTGTTGCCAGGAGTGTAGGCTGGTACAACCACTATGGAAATGAGCATGGAGAGTGCTAAGACAAATGAAAATTGATCATATGACCCTGTTCTTCCAATTCTGGGAATATATTCAAAGGAACTGAAATCTGCATATGAGAAAGTGACCTGTAACCATATATTTATAGTATGATCCACAGTAGTGAAAATATGAAAACAAACCAGATACTTGTTGAAAGGGGAAAAGATAAAGAGACTTTGGCACATTCCTCCATGGAATACTACTCAGGTATTGAAAAAATTCTATCATTTTTGCAATCAAAATAGTCTCAGCTGGAGGCTAATATGTTCATTGAAATAAGCCAATCACAAATGAACAAATAGTATATGTTCTCTCTGATACAAGGCAACATTTGTGAAAAGTACAAATAACTACATAAGTAAAAATGTGTATATATCTGTATATATATAATTATAGATTATAGATGAATTATATAATGGGGCCTAGGATGTTAGGAAATGAAAATACATTGCAGTATTTACCTCTACTCCCAAATCAAAGGAAGACTCCCCATGAAACTTAAATACACCTTGACAATATGATATGTATTTTCCATCAATGCCTACAATGGGATGCTACACTTAAACAGCAGACTGTTGCTGAAGGACTATATACTTGTAACAATATGTGGTGGACATTGCTGGGGTGGGTGGCATTTGAGAATGGAGAGAAAGGAAGAGGAAGTGGAGAGGGGAATCCCTATATTTACAAAACCATATCATAAAAAAGAATAACAATAAACTACAAAAAAAGCCCCATATAATCACAGGGAACATTACCATGCTCATTCTTCACCATCCCAAGGAAGACTCTGAAAAATTTCTGTACTTTCTTTTTCATAGCATTAACTATCATAAAATTTAGCTTGCCATATATAATTGAGCTGTGAAATTTTATCTTCTTGATGTGACTCCAACAAATCTCGAGCTGTCAGATTTGATATGTGTGTGTGCGTGTTTTCCAAAAGAAGAGTTCCTTGTCTCAGTGAAAAGCATTGTAAAATATTATAATCTACTTAAATTTTTGGTGTTATTTTAAGTTTCTTCGGAAGGGAAAACACTTCTGGATGTCTAGAAATGTTCTGGATCAAGCAGGTCACACAGTGATGATAAATTGCGATTTACAGAGCAAGTACAACACTGAGAGAACATATGCTATGGAAAAACGGAAAAACATGAAGCAAACTAGGTCTGAAGATAATCTGGAAACTTCCACTGGGATCTCTGAGATGGTCTCCACTGTACTTCTGCTAGCTTTTGGCAGTGAAAGGTGGTCCAAATCCTTGGATCCCCACTCCCATGTAAGAAATACAGAAGAAGCTTCTGGCTCCAGACTTCTGCCTGGCACCACCACAGCTATTACAGCTATCTGGGGAGTGAACCAGTGGATGGAAGATGTCTATCTTTCTATCTCTCACTCTCTCCGTAACTCTTTCAAATAAATTAAACAAATCTTATTTAAAAAATCATCCAACTAGTAAAAGATATCAGGTAAAGAGTGATAAAATTCTTTTTTACATTTCAGAAAGATCAGTTGGACGTTATTTAGAAAGGAATTGAAAAGGGAAACTAAATTTATGTCCGTTATTAATGATAGGTACTGTTATTAACTTAGGTACTAAGTAACTTAAAAGCCAGACAAAAGCAACTGAGTATTTGAAACTATTGTACCAAAATTGGTGGTAATGGGAACAGAGAGGAAGAGAACCACAAGAACAGTGAAATGTTGTGAAGTATGAGAAAATGTGATTCCCAATTGTCTGGCTTGAAGAGTTAATTGAATGTAAATAGAAGTGCCAGAGGCATTATTATAATAGCATGTAAAGAAGGCTCAATTCCACAACAGAAATTCATGATAGTAATAAATTAGGATATTAAATACAAAGCATGCATTAAAGATTTTTAGATAGATATACTATAATGCAATACTAGAAAGAAAGGGTTAATGGTTCAATTATAAGTAATTCTGGGATACAAGGGATATGCATTTGCATTTAAGCCACAGTGCGGATAGGCATGTGAGTCACAATATAAATGCAGTAGAAATACAGGAGAATCAAGATGGCGGACTAGGGTAAGGACACATTCAAAACGGACAGAGAAACATTTAATCAGGATCAAGCAGAGAGGACACATTCCAGGAAATAGAAGAGGACAGAACAATAGCAGAGAGGTACCTGGAGACTGACAGACACAGGACAGCAGCGAAAACAATGATGTGGTGTTACAGTGACTGATAATCCAGCAAATTCAGCTAACGGCTATCTGAACTTCCTCAGCAGCCAGAACTCCACCACCAATCAGGAGGGAAGAGACTTTCACTGGGAGCTTGGGAGGTGAACCCAAAGAACTGTCTGTCCTGCTGGTCTGTTTGACCAGCAGCAGAGACAGAGCAGCAGATCCCAGACGGTCAGCTCAAGAACAGGGTGGATTTCACAGCCCAGTTAGCCCTCTAGAGCTGAATGGGCGCCATTTTGCATAAGGAGACAAAGGCAAGGAAAAGATTGAGTGTGTGCTGACTAAGTGAACTGCAGCAATGGTATATTCTGCAGGTTCCACCCAAGACAAGTATGGGTAGCCCTCAGAGCTGACAGACAGCAGATCAAGAACTCTAGTAGAGGCATGTCAGGTGCCATTTTGTACACTGTGGCAAAAGCTTAGGATTGCAGAGCGCAACAGTGAATTGTGCATGTGCTGAGCTCGTGAGAACTCACTGAGTTCAGCGAATTTCACTGGTCCTGCAGGAAAATAATGCCAACTGTGGTGTTGTATGGGTCAAAACAAGTCCATGTGGCACCCAGACCTAACATCCAACAGGTTCTGGCAAGATCAACACCATCAACAATCTAGCTACATAGGACACGTGGTATCTCCCTAATCCTGGCTCCTGCTCCAACCAGAAGTGGGAAAAAGGTTGTACAGACAACAGTGCAACCTCAGCACGATAGCACAGGAGGTGGGGAGTGGTGAGACCATGGTAGAAATGTAACATAAGAACCCAGACCTGGAACTTGCTGGAGGGAGTGGCACAACTGGCTGCAAGCAAGAAGCTGTATACCAAAATTGAACTGTAGACCTGTGGGTGACACAGCTTAGAAAACTGCCCCAAGGAAAAGAATCTGATAACTAGAAGCACAATAATCAAGAGCAAAAGAAGACAGAAAGGCAAAATGAATATTACTGAAGACTCCCCTGCAAAGGAGCAAAACCCTATGCCAACCTCACAGTTAACTGAGGAAGACATCGAGAAAATGGGGGACACAGCATTCAGAAAACTCATTATAAAGCTTCTTATCAATGAGAAGCACATACAAGGGTTCAAAGAATTTAAGGAGCATATTACACAACCAATAGCAGCAATAAAGCAAATCAAAGCTGATATATCAGAAATTAAGAACATCGTAAAGCAAATTATAAATTCAGTGGAAAGTCTCAATAACAGAATGAAGCAAGCAGAAGAAAGAATCTCAGTATTGGAAGATACTTCTTGTCACCAGGGGGAAGCAAACAAAAAGTTGGAAGCAGAGAAGGATCAGACCAAAACAAGTATTCAAGAATTGAAAGACACTATCAAGAGACCAAATGTAAGAGTTATGAGTGTTGGGCCCGTTGCGATAGTGTAGCGGTTAAGGTCATCGCCTTGAACGTGCTGGAATCCCAAATGGGTACCTATTCTAATCCCGGCTTTTCTACTTTCCATCCAGCTCCCTGCTTGTGGCCTGGGAAAGCAGTCGAGGACGGCCCAAAGCATTGGGATCCTGCACCCATGTGGGAGACCTGGAAGAGCTCCTGGCTCCTGGCTTCGGATTGGTGCAGCACTGGCCATTGCAGTCACTTGAGGACTGAAAAATTGAACGGAAGATCTTCCTCTCTGTCTCTGCTCCTCTCTGTACATCTGACTTTCCAATAAAAATAAATAAATCTTTAAAAAAAAGTTATGGGTGTCCCAGAAGGTACAGAAAGTGAAACTGGATTTATAAAGGTATTCAATGAAATAATAAGAGAAAATTTCCTCAATCTAGAGAAAGAATTGGGAAACAACATCCAGGAGGGGCACAGAACTCCCAAAAGGCTTGACCAAAAGCTATCTTCACCATGACACATGAACATCAAGCTCTCTTCAATTGAACATAAGGAAAAGATCCTTAAATGTGCACGTGAAAAAAATCAACTGACATATAAAGGAATGCCAATTAAACTCACAGGAGATCTCTCACAGGAAACTCTAAGGGCAAGAAGAGAATGGAGTGACATATTCCAGATTCTAGAAGCAAAAATTGTTGGTCCAGGATAACATATCCAGCAAAGCTTTCTTTTGTCTTTGAAAATGAAATAAAATTCTTCCACAGTCAAGAAAAGTTAAAAGAATTTGCCTCTTCCAAACCGGTCCTACAAATGATACTTCAAGATGTTCTTTTGACAGACAAGAGGAATAGCACCTACCAAAACCAAAGGCAAATGGGAAGAATATCCCAGTAAAATGACAACAGAAGATTAAATCAATGAACAACCCATTCCTAAAATGACAGGGCCAAATTACCACCCATCAATATTAACCCTGAATATAAATGGCTTAAGCTCAATCAAACGTCATGCATTAGCAGCCTGGATTAAAAAACAAAACCCATCTATTTGTTGTCTAGAAGAGACACATTTCACTAACAAAAATCAGTAGAAGCTATATCTCCTGGATTTTAATTTTTTTGTTTTTGTTAGCTTTATCTCTTCAAAACACTTTCTTCTGATTAAATCATTCAGTGACTCATAGATCATACAGTAGCATCATTTTCTTCAAGAAGGTTCTTGATTTTCTTTTTCATTTCTTCAGCAACACATTAATCAGTCAGTAGCATGTTATTTAACTTCATGGTGTGGTTAATTTCTTTTTTCTTCCTGTTGTTGATATTGTTTTGTGTCTTTTCATTTAAGGAGATATATAATAGCTGTGTAATGGAGACTGTCATATCTCATCATGTTATTCAACTTCATGGCATTGTAAATTTCTATTTTTATTCCTATTGTTGATTTTGTATTGTGGCTTTTCATTTAAGCGGAAGTACAGTAACTCTGAAATGGAGACTAACATATCCAGATGTGAGGTTACAATGTAGTATGCATCTCCACTTACAAAGATGGACTTACAATGAAACTGTTTACTATATCTTGACAATAGGATGCTGGACTCTGCCATTGTCCATGCCCGCAATGATGAACATATGACTATGTATGAAGAACTATACTTGAGTAATGATGTAGGGGAACTGGGGGGGGGGGGCGGGATTGGTGAGAGGGAAATCTCAGGAGCCTATGGAACTGTATCATAAAATAATAATAATACAATTTTAAAAATATATAAATGCAGTAGAAATACATATATATGTCTTTATATGCTAAACCAAGAAGAAATAGTTGGTTCACTGGAAATAGAACCAACCCAGCAATTGCAATAACCAGCTGATTGGGATGATGGACTGTGCCGGGCCCTGTACTTGCTAGCATACACAAGAATCTGGTCTGGGAACACCTCAGACAAAGTTTCTTTTGGGATCTCCCCAATCGAATCGCTGGACTCGGAACCCTAACCATGAAAATACAGAGGACAGAACAAGTCAATCAACCACCTCAGCCATATGTTGGCAGTGAAAAACAGGGCAAATGGAGACTCTAAGATGGACTATGTCAATCAGTGGATTCCTCAATGACCTCATCATGCTTGGAGTGGTGAGATTGGCAACAGTTCATAATGAACTATCATAATTCATAATGAACTATCAAAACCACTTGAGCAAGACCCTCAGAGCATGCCCTATATCAGGGACCTGGGGTGGGTGGGAAATTGGGTTGGGCTTCTCCCTTAAAATCCCCTTTACCTCAGATACATGAAGGAAACAATGTGGAAATAGTAGTCTCAACCACTTTCCTGTAGTCCTTGAGCCTTGTTACCCTAATTAACTATGTAAAGATTGCCAAAAATATAATAAAAATGGAAAAAGTAAAAAAAAGAAGTTATTGGTTCAATTTTATGTTGAATGACAAACAGCTTCAGTTTTATATGGATTACAAAATTCCCTAAGAGTTTCAGATGAAGTACTTGTTTTTCTAAATACAATAAATACGTGTTTTAATTTTCAAAATGTTACTCCTGAGGCATATAAATACAGCATGGAGTGATTATATGTTTGTCCCATGGGTTTTGGCTTCATGATAAAATGTTATTGAAGATGATATAATTAATACATCCCCATGATATTTTCCGCCTCACAGAGATGGGATTTCTATTTGCAAATATACAAAACAGTGTAAGACAGATGAAATTACATGTCACATAATACTCTCAAACATAAATCCAGCCTTATTTCCGGAGTCTTCCTATAATTTATTTTCATCATAAAAACTTCTTAATATCTCTTTTGTACTTAGCTATTGTGAACAGATTTTAGGTGTAAGATAGTGGAGGACTAGTCCTGTAGATTCCGTCTGGACATAAAGGATTGAGTGCCTATGAAAAATTAACATCATCCTGAGCAACAGTAGTCTATACTGGCAGAGAGCTGAACATACAATGCAAATTTCTCAAGGAGAAGGCATTATTTTGCATAGAAATCATCAAGATGTCTGTTGAAAATTTCTGAAAATTTTCAAACCTTTGTTCTATTTTACTTTACATTTAGGTTTTTCCCCAGATGTTTAAGGGATAAATAAACTCAGGCTGCATTTTGCCGTAACCATCTGCTTCAGATGAACAAACAGCAAAACACTGATTCCCTACTGAAACTCAAGGAGGGTTAAGCATCACCCTTGCCAAGTAACAACTGACTGAATGAGCAGCATTGATAAGACTTTAGAATTTGGAAAAGCTGGCACATAGTCCAAGATTTTAAATAGATTCAGAGTTTATATTCTGTACATGTACTTAAATTTTCATGACTCTTTTTTGTCATGCCGACAACCTAGATTATAAGATACCTGGTCAAGAGACCATATTTTTCTTCATTTAACAATATTAGTTAAAGAAAAAATAGTGTGTAACGTGATGGGATAAAAGCAGAAAGTCTGTCTCTAGTATCTCTGTATAGCATTTTATTTCCTAGCAATCATTGATTGTTTATGCTCCCTGGCATCTTGGTTAACTAACAGATTAACCTTAAAATGTAATTAGGCTTCATTAATTCATTCATTTAACTCTTAGTTGGTTCTAGAACACAAAGGAATCTTCTCAGAGATAGATGACATCTTTTCATACTCCCTGCCTCTCTCCTCCTTTTTTCGTTCTTTACATGTTTTGATAATTTAGTTTATAATTTACTTTATAACCACAATTTGTAATCACAGGCTTCACTTTCCACTAAATAAAGAATAGAAAGTAAAAAACAGAAAGTAAAATAACAGATCTTCTGTGGGAGTATAGACAAGGCATATCAAAGTACACAAACCTCAAAATGTTAATTTCACTCATAAGCTTTTTTAAAAGATTTATTTATTTTTATTGGAAAGGCAGATGTACAGAGAGGAGGAGACAGAGAGAAAGATCTTCTGTTTGATGTTTCACTCCCCAATTGACCACAATGGCTGGAGCTGAGCCAATCCGAAGCCAGGAGCCAGGAGCTCTTCCGGGTCTCCCACGTGGGTGCAGGGTCCCAATGCTTTGGGGCCATCCTTGACTGCTTTCCCAGGTCACAAGCAGGGAGCTGGATGAGAAGCAGGGCCGCTGGGATTAGAGCCGGCCACCATATGGGATCCCAGGCATGTGCAAGGTTAGGACTTAAACCACTATGCTATTGTGCTGGGCCCCATTAATAATCTTTTTAAAAAATTTTGTGGTAGCTAGTACAAATCACAAAGGATCTATGTATCTTTTTGGGGTGTTGCTTATTTAGTGATTCTTTTTCATTCAGAGTTTTAAACTTTAAGACTCGTTGAGATAAATATGCAGGTATGACATCCTATATCTCGATACCTTCAGGATTAGCGTGCCATCCAGCTAACCTCTTAATCCACACTGTCTTTGCATGTGCATCTGCTTGGAGCATGAATACTCTTTTGGGTCCAAAACAATACCATTATTGGAAAGTCTATTGTCCTACCATTAAGATGAGGAGATATTTACTAACATTCAAAATGCTAGTATTCATAAAAAATAATGCAAATACTCAGAATATTAACAAACCACACTAAATCATCTGTTAGAAGCAGAGACTGTGAAAGCAGACCACTTGGGCTAACAGAAAAGGCTAAATACCTTCCTGTACCATAGTTTCATTGAACTGTGGCAGCAGAGCTGCTGTGGTGGCTCAGTAAGTAAGAACTAGCATTCTATTGTGGTGCTGGTTCATGTCCCAGCTGCCCCACTCCTGACCCAGCTCTCTGCTTAAGGTCAGGGGACACCAGTGGAGAATGTACCAAGTCCTTGGAACTCTGTATTCATGTAGGAGATCTGAAGAAGCTCCTGGTTCCTGGCTTTGAAAAGGCTCATCTTCAACTGTTGCAGCCATTTGAGGAGCAAACCAACAGATGGAAGATCTTTGTCTCTGTCTCTTCTTCAGCCTTTCCAAATAAAAATAAGTTAAATCTAAAAACATTTCCCGTGCCCATTTCTTGAGTGGCTTGTTTGTTTTGGCATTTTGGTTGTTTTGTAGCTCTTTGGAGATCAGCCCTCTATCACCTATGTCGTGTGCAAAGATCTTCTCCCATTCTGTGGGTTGCCTTTTTACTTTGTTGATTGTTTCTCTAGCTGTACAGAAGCTTCTTAGTTTGATGAGGTCCCAATTGTTTATTTTGGTCTCGATTTCTACTGCATTTGGAGTCTTTTTTAGGAAGTGAGGGCCTACCCCTAAGTGTTCCAGTGTGTTTCCAACATTTTCTTCCAAAAGTTTGAAGGTTTCTGGATGTAGGTTTAGATCTGTTATCCATTTAGATCTGATCTTAGTGTATGGTGAGAGATGTGGATCTATTTTTTTGTTTCTGCAGGCTATTAAACACTTCACAAAGGAACAAACCCAAATGGCAAATAAACATATGAAAAAATGCTCAAGTTCCCTGGCAATAAGGGAAATCCAAATTAAAACATTAATGAGCTACCACCTAACGCCAGTAAGACTGGCCCACATGAATAAAAGCACCAACAACACTTGTTGGCGAGGTTGCGGGGAAAAGGGATCCCTACTCCACTGCTGGTGGGGCTGCAGGCTGGTACAGCCTCTATGGAAATCAGTATGGAGAATATTCAAACAACTCAAATTCAACATACCGTATGATCCAGCAATAGCACTCCTAGGAATATATCCAGAAAAATTGTTTTATGAGAAACCAACATGCACTCCTATGCTCATAGCAGCACAATCAGTAATTGCAAAAACATGGAAGCAACCAAAATGCCCATCAACAGAGGATTGGATAAGAAAGCTATGGTTCATCTACTCCATGGAATACTACTCAGCTATTAAAAAAAACAAAATGCAGTTCTTTGTGGCCAAATGGGCCAAACTGGAAACCATAATGCTAAGGGAAATGAGCCAATCCCAAAAGGTTAAATACCACATGTTTGCCTTAATTTAAGATGATATGATGTTATGTATAACATGTTATGTTTTGAATGTTATATGTTGTGTATAAACTAAATTGAAGTATAGGTGAGGTGGTCACAGAAGGTGGCTGGGAACTCGTATTTACTTTCAACATGTTGGCTACTCATTACTATGTTAATTAATTCCATAATGATGTAAATTTTTGCTGATGGTATGATGGAGCTTTCAATTGACTGGGATAATACTCTGCTAGCTCTGTCTTCAGACCAGAGAGGGTATACCTAAGAAGACGTTGAACTTGACTGGACAATAAGATGCTGGACTCTATGTTTGGTGTATGCTTGCAATGGGGGAATCTCAACTGAACTTGAGCTGTGGTTATGCAACAAGGTGGAGGAATCCACCATGGTGGGAGGGTTTGGGCAGGGGTGGGAGTACCCAAGTACCTATGTAACTGTGTCACATAATACAATGTAATTAATGAAGTTAAATAATAAAAAAAAAAATCTAAAAACAAAAACAGGGGCAGCAATTGTAGTTACCTTTTGTGCCATTGGATGTCTAAATGAACTTAGAACTGATGTAAGTCGTGGTATCTTGTTGTTAATAATATGATAAAATTATTAAAATTTTTATACCACATAGATTATAAAAAGCAGTATTACAAAACATTATAATGTGATTGCCATAAAGTAAATGTTTTGCTTTTGTTATTTTGGGCTGGATTTTATATAAAAGTTAAACACATAAAAAATTATGATTTCTCTCTGAAATTTACATCCTTCAAATGATGACTGCTTTTCTTCATAAGTGAAGTCAAAACAAAATATTTTCTTGGTACCTTTCTACAAAAACAAGACTAGGGCTTAGCTTATTTTCAATCTCAGATGGCAACTTTCAAAGTAAATGTTCCAGTCAAACAAACAATTGCAACATCTGTTCATTTTGATGAAAACTTTAGGGTTAGTTGAGAGCCTTTCTTAATTTTCAATTGGAGAGCAGATCATACAGTTGAGGAAACACAATCATGGCAGCCATTTGCATATTAATGTAACCTTGCAAAATCTCAATTTGGAAAAGATAATATTAAAAAGTGGAAAAAATACTATTTTGTATATTTAATCAATGGCATGCACTGATGTTTTCTCAATAGTTCCTTAATCTTGGCCAGCAAGACTCAAAAATAATGACAAAAGCAACACAAAGAAGTTGTACTCAATAGGGGATACCCATTTAGTTCCTCTCTAAGAATTATTTTGAAAATAAACCTTTTTGCAGTGAAGTCTATGAAAATGTCAGAGCCGATTGCAAACAAGCCTCATGCATCGCACAAGAAGCTCAACCTGCAGCCTTCTACTGTTCTAGAATATTAAAAGCAGCTGTTCAAGACTTCACTGAACAATTTGCTAATGTGTTATTGAATACCATTTGTTTGCACATCATTATCTAACCAGGTCCAGTAAATACAGAGAGATAATTGCTTAAAATTGAAGGAAACCACCTAAATACCTTCTTAGTTGACTTAAGTAAACACATCACTTGAATATGTGATTGAATAGTAAACTCCAGGTATTTTTTTTTTAATCATAAATACAGGGGAGCTGAATTGGCTGTTAGTTTCAGATAGTGAGAACACAACAGAACTCTGTAAAGGCAATTTAAGGGGAAATTTCAATATGCCAAACAATGAGAGGTAAAAGGGCATATATTTCCATCTTTATTTTATAGCAAAGCAGTAATACAGCATTGCCTGTTATAACCCCTGGGTAAAATTTATGAAAGAACCTCTGAGAGCCAACATTTTTTTATTTTGTTCTATTTAAAAAAGAGACTTGTAATTGAATATTATCATTATTAGTTATACCAGGTTGCTAAAAATGTCAAACTCTAATTTTCATTGAAAGGCCTTAATAGTCATTGGAATATTAACAGCAAGTTTAACCAAATGATGCTCACAAAACTGAGCATGATTTTTCTAGTGAAAACAGCACAGAAATTCAAAGAGGAAAAAATCCCCACAATTTTGACATCTGGCAAGGTTTCACTAAAGAAGTTTCGCAGTGTGGGTGTCATTACCTTAGTGAATTCACACCACGCAAGTTCAGGCCATTAGGACTGTATACTGAGAGTCGCTATTAGGAGAACACCAAGCATCATCCCATTACTGAGTGCAGCTTCACATTAGCAAAATTCAGATTGCAACAAAAAGCCATGTTACACATTTACCAGCATTTAGTGAAATCCACATCTCTCACACATACCAGAATTTGACAAATTCATTTTCTAAATCATTCGTCTGGCTAATTCATTCTTTCTCTACAATAGATGTACATGGAAACTAATTAAAATGAGAAGGTAGGTTGGGGAATCCAAATGGAAACAATGGCATCAGGTGACATTTGCCTTCAACGGCTTGTCGCTAAAAGGGTTTGCACATGGCCTTTCCATTGACTTTTATACACCGAAAAGCACTTGTGTCTTGGAGAGAGATTGGGCAGGAGAGGAGCTAGGAGGTGAACACATTAATTTTATGTTGGATTGTGTTTTAACGCTACTTTATTGATCTTAAGATGAAGATGAATTCATTTATGAAATACAGGGGATTTTACCTAAACTTTGTTTAACCTTTATCTTGCGAAACCTGCCATATCACTATAGAAGACAAAGAATTAAACTGAAACAACAGCTTAGGTTTTTTTTTTTTTTTTTTTTTTTGGACAGGTGAAGCTTTGGCTTGTGTTTTTGAAAGAAAATGTTCTTAAGGCTTTTCTCACCTGGGAAGACTGTGTTGGTAACCAGGGCAAACAGAACACAACTGCAGTGTTGTAGGTAGTGCAAAAAACAAGCTGAACAACATACTGGAGTACTCTCTCATGATCTGCCACATCAATGCACCAAAAGCATTCATTCCCTCACAAGAACGTGTTAAAAAATGTGCTCATGGGGGGAATCCCAGTACCTTTAAAACTGTGTCACATAATGCAATGTAATAAAAAAATGTGCTCACACAGAACACAGACCTTTCAAAAAGCTACCAAGAAAAGGCATTCATGTAAACCTTCATTTTAATTTATCACAATGGTAAGGTTATTAAGTGCATAGTATATTTTTCCCACAGTGCATTCTCAAAATAAATATTTACATTCTGTCATCAGTAAACTCATGTGGATTTTGCTTATTACATATGACAGATTATGATCTTTCCAACTGAAAAAGCAAGATTCTTGTGAGTTTACAAAGGTGAAAGGGAATCTTCAGGAACACAGCACAAAACATAAACTTTCTTAAGCTCAAAATCATTTCTGTAGAGAAATGGTATCAAAATGATTCAAAAGATACTTGAGGAAACCAAATCATGTATCAAGAATTAAAAACAATAGCAGATCAAATCATCCAGAAAACTGTGCTATTTTAGTCTTCTCAAAATAGTTTAAGACAACAGAATTCAGAAATAACGAGTATGATGATACAAAAACATGAGGATGAAAGAGATTGAGGGTGCATTCAAAGAAAGGGCAATGTGTTTTAGAATTGGTGATAGGATGTTTTCCTCTTCCAAAATAAATGCAGAATAAATGCCTGAATGTCTCATGGGAAACTGGGTTCAACCTGAGACCATGGACAGCAGAACTGTCTGTCTGCTTAATAGAGAAGTGAACCACATGAAAATGAAGTTAATTAGCATTCAGCTAATAGACATCACAACTTGAACACTCCCAGTTGAGCACTTTTAAAAAGTGAGCATTCACCTCATTTAAATACGCTAGAAGTTGAGCACCAGTTGAGCGCTTTCACAGCATGTTGAGTACTGATTGAGCTATTTTGAACCACGTCAAGCACTTTTCTGTGTGAATTCCTGGCCAAATTTCCATACCCCACCCTCCCACTGCCTACACAGCTGCTAATCAAGAGGTGTCTTCGTGGTATGAAACTCCTTTGCCAATTAAAATTGTATTTTACTCTGTCATCTTTTGTGTTTCAAGAGAATTAAGAAATGGTAATAATTAATTAATTCTAAGGATATGCATGAGCTAAGGATCGGCCTCCACGCTGAGAGCTCTAAGACCATACCCAAACCGAACTGTGGACACCATAAAGGATTTGTGATAGTTCTCCCCTCGAGGTGTTTCAAATCAGCCAGGAAGTGAAGCAATCAAAAGAGTGTGCAGCTCCTTAGGCCTTTGCAGCTGTGTTAAGGGGAAAACCCAGGCAGGAGCTCCTTCATCAAAAGAATATGTTTTCATGCTATGCAAGTTAATCATCTCTCTGTTCTACCTTTTGCACAAAGAAATGATATAAACCATTAAATACTATGTGAACACCAATTGTGGGGAGCCACTATGTCAAGCATCAATGGGGATATAAAATTTGCAATTGCCTTGACCTCAGATGCTTTAAACAAAGCTACAAAATTGTTGAGTTGAGCTGGCCACTTTATTTTTCTCTGAATATTATGAGAGTTATCTTTCAAGTGCTTATTTTGTTCAGAATATACTGATGCTTTAAGGGAATATTTTGTTTTGTGTTGTGGTCTCTCACATGGTTCAGTGTCATCTCAGCCATGCCATTCTGTATTCAAAGTCTTTGCATGGTGGAAGCACAGTAGCCCATGTTCTAAACAATTTCAGCTAGAAAAGTACATTTGGATATTTATTGGTTAGCAGCCAAATGTCCTAGACAGAGCACCTTATTCTCTGAAGGTTTGACCCAGGCTCCAGTCTCATTGTGGGCTGTATGAAATGGAGTATCCCGAACCTGGTAAAGTGATAATCAAATTGGAGGCATTGTTCTAAGTGTAAAACCATCTTGACAGGTTCCATGGGTCTGAATGCTAAAAACAAAGAAAAAGTATCTTAGATAAATTAATAGATACAAGATTGTCAGTTTCCCCATCAATATAAGGGATCCCCATTTACGACTGGATTACCTTCAGCTCAACTAAAGGACAATGTAGGTAGAGAAAGGTTTAATGCTATGAAAACGAGGCCTGAGACAATGGCATTGGCAACACCATGATGTAAGAGTCTTACGTCACTTTTCCCTTAGTAGCAGAACTCACCAACTCACATTTGGAGCAGCAGGATTATAGCCTAACAACTTCAGTGCCAGAATCTTTGTGACAAGTTCTAAAGAAATGGTAGGTTGCAAAAGACCCTAGGAATGCTGCATGATTGGTTTGACTTGTCAGGAACTAAGTCATTCAGTATTATTATTTTAAAAAATGAATGAGCCTAAGGCAGGTAGGCCAAGAAACACATCACAGCTTTAACTAAACTGAAGAAAGTGTACTAATTGCTAAACATCCATTACATTGAAAAGTTACGTATGCTGTCAAACTACATAAATATGTATATACCTATTTCTTATCAAATTTCATCATTCTATTAATGACTTTCTTTTTGAATTTTTTTTAAGGATTTATTCATTTTATTACAGCCAGATATACAGAGAGGAGGAGAGACAGACAGGAAGATCTTCCATCTGATGTTTCACTCCCCAAGTGAGCCGCAACGGGCCTGTGCTGCGCCAATCCGATGCCGGGAACCACGCGGGTGCAGTGTCCCAATGCATTGGGCCATCCTCGACTGCTTTCCCAGGCCACAAGCAGGGAGCTGGATGGGAAGTGGAGCTGCCGGGATTACAACCGGTGCCCATATGGGATCCCGGGGCTTTCAAGGCGAGGACTTTAGCTGCTAGGCCACGCCGCCGGGCCCTCTTTTTGAATTTTAAACAAAGGGTTCTAAATTGCAGTTTTTTGAAATTAAGGAAAAAATTTAAATACAAACACAAGGTATTGTTGAGAAAGCTGGCCCATTAGGCAGGCGGCTTTATTACTTATTCTTAGTCTTCAGACCAATCATTCTAACTTGAAAACGAACAATAATGATAAAATGCATACTGGATAATTGGAAAATACCCTGAGGTTTATAGTTCCAAAGACAGGTACAGAAATGGAAAGCATAAATTGTACTCATCAAAATCCGAACGTCTCCTGATATTGCAATTTCATTTCTGCTAAAGGGATGTAACACAGTTCTTATTTGTAGCTGAACTGAAACTCCATGCTGAAAATCTATTTCAGTTTCCCCAGCAAAGGCAAAGTTGTATCAGCATGCAGGTCCTGCCTCTCTCTGGACCCTAGGTTTCTCTGTGCTCCAGTCCTCGTTTCTGAATTCTGCTCAGGGCAGTTTAGCAACGGGGCTGTCATGACTACCTTCTGCTCCATAAGTACAATGTGAGTTTAATTGATTATCTGGATTCTTAAAGAAGCACCAGTGTTATTTTTCTGTTCTGAAACTTTGCATTTAGCATATCTGGAGTTATTACATGCATGATTAATTCAGATCTTATGAGTCACTAGAACGCTGACAATTCCGCATTCCACAAATTTCTTCATGTCCTAACAGTGCACTCTCTTCTCCATTGTATATCTTTTCATTTATTTTTCTATTTATTTTGCCCCCAAAAAATCTGAGACAGGCTTGCTTTATCCCCAGATGGTGTGTTTAAACCTAGACTCTAAACTCACTAGTTCGAAGATATTTTAGATTGTCAAATATCACTTGGAAACACATTTCACTCTCAGAAACAGACACAATTGCTTGGCCGGATGAATCGCTTAGGAAACAGTATAAATCAAAACAGTTATTCAGTATAGTGGCTAAGACACCTGCAATCCATTTGGAATATGTAAACTTGAGACCCAGCTACAGTTCTGTTTTCTAGTATTTGGACTGTGGAAGGTATCAGGTGACGGTGCAAGTATTTGGCTTCCTGCCACTCACCCATCCAAAAAAAAAAAAAAAAGCTGGATCAAGTTCTAGACTGCTGACTTCGTTTTCCTGTTCAATGGATTTGGAAAGTGAACCAGTAGATGAGAATTTTTCTCATGGTGTTTATTTCCCTGTCTCTCAATAAATAAATGAATAAATAAATAGACTATAAACAAACAAACAAACAAACAAACTTTGGGTCTAGTATGGTAACCTAGAGGCTAAATTCTCACTTTGTATCTGCCTGGATCTCCTATGGGTACCTGTTCGTATCCCAGTTGTTCCACTTCCCATCCAGCTACCGGCTTATGGCCTGGGGAAGCAGTAGAGAGTAGACAAAGACTAGAGACCCTGCACCACCATGGCAAACTTAGAAAACACTCCTGGCTTCAGATTGGCTTAGCTCTGGCCGTTTGGCCACTTGGGGAGTGAACCAGTGGATGGAAGATCTTTCTGTCTTTCCTCCCTGCAAATCTCCGTGCCTCCTCTCTGTAAATCTGACTTTCCAATACAAAAAAATAAAGAACTCTTTAAAAAAATACAGAAAAAAAAGAGAAAAAGAAAAAATGGCCCAGTGTGGTAGCCATACATCTAAAGTCCTCGCCTCCTATATGTGAGCTGGATTTAATCCTTGTAGCCTCATTTCCCATCAAACTCCCTGTGTGTGGCCTGGGAAAGCAGTCGAGCATGGCCCAAGGCCTTGGGATTCTGCATCCACATGGGAGATCCAGAAGAAACTCCTGGTTCCTGGGTTCAGACGGGCTCAGCTCTGGCCATTGTGGCTGCTTGGAGAGTGAATCAACAGAGGAAAGATCTTCCTCTCTGTCTCTCCTCCTCTCTGTATATCTGACTTTCCAACAACAATAAACAAATCTTTAGATTTTATTTTAAAAAATTAGCAGACTTTAAAAAGTATTATAAATTAGAGCTATAAATTAACAAAAATAAAATGTAAATAATATTATCTAATAAATGTTGGTACATGATTGTTTTTCATATAAGGAATAAAGATAGTGTCAATCAGTTTCATTGGATTTTTTTTTTCAGGATTAATTTGTTTAACATGAAAGTTCAAATTACAAAGATAGAGGCAGGAGGGACAGATCTTCCATATGCTGGTTCACCCCTCAAATGGTCACAGTGGCCGCAATGGCCAGAGCTGAGCTGTCGGAAGGCAGGAGATTCCCCCAGATCTCTCACATGAGTTCAGACACCTGATGACTTGAGCCATCCTTCTCTGCTTTCCCAAGCCATAGTAGGGAGCTGCATTGGGAACTGGAGCATCCAGATACGAACTGACAGCCATATGGGATGCTGGCACCCATGTAGGATCCGTGTAGGATCCTGGCAGCCATACGGGATGCTGGCATCCATGTAGGATCCATGTAGGATCCATGTAGGATCCTGGTGCCCAGGCGGGATGCTGGTGCCACAGGTGGATGATTGTCTTGCTAGGTCATTATATCAGCCTCTCATTTTATTTCTTAATTAATTACATTATATCATTAGATTATCTCATAGCAAAGTCATACACCTGAAAAAAAGTTGAACAATGCTTCCTAGATATTCTTAGGTATAAAGGCAAAAGCAGTTTTCACCTGCCAGTAATACAATTCTAAGAACAAGTTTCAACATCTCAAAGTTGAATGTCCTACATCAGTCATTGTCAGCCAGGGGTTGTGTTTGCTTCTGCCACTGGGGACCACTGGAATGTAATGGCTCAAATAAGGGATGTTGCCACACATATTACGCAAGTCATGCACCAACACTGATGCATTCATTATCTGGTCCACATTTTGGACAGTGTCAATGGAAAAGCCACACGGCCCACTGGTCCTGTCACTCTGTGAGACAATCATCACCTCATGTAGTACCTGTTCAGGCCTGGCTCTACGCTTTCTGATGCAGCTCCCTGAACACGTACATGCCACGATGCAACAGATGCTGATTCCAACCCTGTCACCCACTTCAAAGACCTGGATTAAATTGCAGGTTTCTGAATTAGGCCTGGCACAGTCTTGGCTATTGTGATATTTAAACAGTGAACCAGCAAATGGAAGATCATTTTTTTTCTCTCTTTCCTGTACATTTCTGCCTCTAAACTAAAGGAAGAAAAATAAAACCATCTTATTAAAAAGATACTGACAAGGCTGAGAAAATTTTTTCTAGGTTAATATATTTCCACTTCTCTCTGACATAGTAATCCAATTCATATCTTTCTTTTTAAAAGACAGAATGTTATATAAGTATAATAAAAATATAGGGAGTGTTACTTTTTTTTTCTTGTTAACGCTGCTAATTTTAAAGCAGTGTTATACTTGTCAACGGAAACATTTCCAAATTGTAGAAAATTTAGTCTAACTAAAGGAAACATCATAATACACAGATGGTATGTAAGAATTAGTAAGTAAAAGAAAAGCAAACAATGGTGTGGCTTAAGGAATTTTACATACATTTTTTTCGTATTTTAATGCAATTAAGATATTCACAGGAGAATGACAGAGGTTGTGAATATCAAAAATTCTTCAATTCGGTATTTGCCTCATAACTCTAAATTGCTGGGGCTCTAATATGTTTTGAAATGCTATCCAAAATTTTTTTAAACTATAAAATAGGCATTCAAATCCAAAAGGGTGCCTCTCTTGCCAATGAAGATGTCAAACAAAGCCAAGGAGTAGAAGCCTACGCTGCATAGCCTGACTCGCCTAGGTCAGAATTTAGATCCTGAACCTATTTTTCCACTCAGCTCTGTATTCATCTTCCTTCTTTTCCCTTTCCTTTACAAACCTGGATTGTGATCTGTTATGTCAATGTTTAAAGACTGCAGATCATACACACTTCAAAAGGTTAATAACAGTGTTCTCCACAGGCTATCCAGAATATGACAAAATAGAACAAGGATCATAGCAAAAATTAAAACAACTTATAATACATTGAAATCATTTTATGTTGACTAGTTTTTCATGATATATTTCACAGTGATGTTTTTGGCTAATGAATGAAGCCTAATAATCTGACCTGGGTTTCTTCAGGTGCAGCTGAAAAATAATAATTCCATTTCACTACTCACCAGTTAGTAGAGCTTTCAGTTTTAAGAGAAAGGTAAAATGGCAAATCTTATTTTGAAAGGATGTATAAGAACTTATAGGATAAGATCTAAAGGAAGCCTTTAGAAACTCACTATTTTAATAAATTCTATATATTCAGGCAAATGCATGTTGCATATATACATCTTCTCATACTAATATAGAACACAATGTACAGACAGGGGTAAAAGCATGGGTTTATTTTTAACTCTCCAAGACATTGTTGAGGCATTTTACCATAAAAGACATATAGCATAGGGCAGAAATGTAATTTCAGGACCAATGTCTAAATATGAATTTCGCTATAATGAGCATGGATGATTGGAAGGCCCTGCAACATACTGATCTGTCATAGGAAAATATCGAAGCAACTTTCTCAAGTTCCATAGAGCATAAAAGTACCCTAAAATATTTTCAGGTTTTATATATGAAGGGATTCATAAAAAATTTGATTCAATCCATAATAAACTAGAAATTTAACAAAAACGCACTGCTCTTTGTCGACTAAGTTAGATTTCATTTAACATAGTTATAGTTCCCCCCTCATCGACATGTCTAGCTTCTGTCTCATCCTGCTCCAACAGCCTCTCTGCCACCCCAAGGGTATTGTTGAACCCTGTCTTCTCATTCTCTGTCTTCACGCTCAGCCCAATCCATGGGGTCCAGTTTGCAACTAGGTTCCTCATTCTTTATGCTGATCAATGAGCTAAACCGTACATTCACTGGAAGTCATCCTGACATGGCATTTGAAACTACACCACTCTCTGAGCACTAGGTCCAGGATACCCCACATCCCATAGCCTGTCTGTTTCGCTCCTGGTGACTTGGAATTCATGTGTCTGCTGGCCCACTGAGACATTGTATAACCTGCAGCCGAATCTGTAGCCACTTTCCTTAGCATGTTCTCAGCCGTAGCCTTGATTAGATTCTAAAGAATTCTAGATCTTCTATTCAGGGAAGGATTTTTACTATTTGCCAAATGGTCATATTTCATAAACAGTCCAGCAGTGTTTTCTTTGTAGTCTTCAACTCACAAAAATAGCAAGTTCTCTGGTAAAAGTTAGTCAATTCCCATCACCTTTTATGCTGCCTGTTTATGATCCCCATAGGCAGCCCAGACCTTTCCTAGGTTATTCTCTTACTCTTGTACTTTCTATAATCTCTCTGTGTGTAATCTACTAGGCAATTTTTATTTTAAAAATGAATTATTGCCACATAATGCAATGCAATCAATAAAAGGAAAAACTGCTTAAACAAAAATAATGAATTAGAAGTGATTAATTCCATAAAAAAAATATGTCATATCCAAATACAACTCAGCCCTCCTCTTCACTTACAAAATTCTGTGCATTTTAATCCACCTTTACCTCACCTCATTCAAATGTAACCTAAAAATGGATCCAACTTGCTCGCAGTTATTCCATAATGATTCATTCCCTGAGCTTGTATCATCCATTTCTCTCTTTCTCCCTGATCTGCTTTACTCAGCAAATGCCTTTCTCAAAATAGATTCCCTTCCTAGGACATGTCAGTATTTGACTCTCATTTTGTTTCCAAATTTGAATGATCTGCCTATTCTTACTTTTCTTATTTGCCGAAGATTCAATCCTTAGCTACTGACAATATGATTTTCCTGCACAGTATTTTAATAAAAGCGCTTTTTGAAAGGTTATCTGAGGTCATCTCATTGCCTAACCTGACTATCCCTTAGAACTGCTGGGCTTAGTTCCTTCATTTCTACCCATCTGACAGATAAATAACTCTAGATGTTCCAGGATGAAAAACAAATTCATGATTAAATTTCACTCCTCAATTTGTCTCTAAAACCTATTCAAATTCTTGCATTCTTGATTTCAAAACTTTACCTTCTTTGGAATCCATATTTGAAACATAAGATTGTATGAGCTGCTAGCATCTCAAACTGATTTGTTACCCGATTATTAATTCCACTGATTCATGCATCATTTAATCAAGCAACCCATTTCATAAGCCAGTTCTGTAGTATACAAACTCAAGCATCATCTCTGCTGCTTTGTTGTTCTGCACTAACAGTGTGGAGCAATGCACAACTATAACTTCCTACATTACTAATAGGCTCAGACATTATTCTAGAGATGATCAAATGTGGTCTTTAAGATAATTGATTCACAATTATTCCATCTTACAGATGAAGTAAATAAATGTCAATGGTTTTCAGAGACTTGGCCAATGAAATCAATTGAATGTAGATCTATGTCTCAGCCGTGACTGCTGTCTGTCTCCTTTAGGCATGACATTTTTTTTTCTTTAACCTGTTACCCTTATATTGCTTCTTTGCTGACTTTGAATTCTAGAACTCTACTTCAGAAAGCTCCAGTTCCCTGTGCCATCCTCCTCCAAGTACATCCTCCGAATTTCTATTTCAGCATTTTCAATAATGGAAAATGTCTTCTGCTTTCTCTGCCTTAATTTCAAATTCTAAATATAACTTTAAAGAACTGCATTAAATGCTGCCATACTTAACAATTACTATTTAGTATATAAACTCAATGAATTTCATGTTCACCTAATTTTAGTATTACATAGATGCATCTAAGTTTAATACTTTAACTTGCATGCTATAGGGTTTTTGCATTCTAATAAAATATGAAATGAACCTTCTTACTTCATCTAACCTGTCTTAAAGTGAGAAAAAAACCTGGATAGAATTGTAATCATGGTGGGCTAGCTAACTATTCAATGAAGCTTCATGGGGTGGCAATACCTTAGATCAGGTTCTCCACAAATCTAAAATATTGATTTTGTCAGTAAGCATTTAAGGAATTGATTAAGTTCTGAGACACTGACTTACACTAACCAAGGCTGGCAAATAAGTTTAGACACAAGGTCTAACTAAGATCTATGTGCCATGACTTCACAATACAGCAGGGCAGAATACAGTAACTGATGCTTTTGCCTGGAAATAGAAGTAATGGTGCATGTAGCATGTACTGGGCATGTATGTGCTAAGTCAATTGACCAGAAACAGGCATCAATTTGCTAATTAATGTATCTTTCACAAACACATCTTTATAGGTTTATTGTTCTACCTAGAAAGTAGAATACTGGGAAGGGTAAAAGTTTGAAAATAATTTCACTCAAATTCTGCCTGAAATACTATAAAGAATCTCTCTGTATGTGGCCACACCCATACCTACCAGGATTGGCATGTGCTCTAAGCAGTAACAGAGGAACCTTGCCAAATTCCAATCTTCACATTTATCAAATAGTTCTTCTCAGATCACCCTGGCTTTTTTGAAATTTATGCAAATTCATCTAGGGAAAACAATATAAAGTGCTTTTGGATGTACTCACACTTTAGACTTACTTTGAAAGACAAAAGCAAGTCATGGTAAGAAGTTTTTGAAACAACCAAGACTTCTCAGTTACATTGTAACAAATGAAATTTAGATATAGACTGATTATGCAGCTTATAGCATAACTAATCTGTAAATGTTATGTAGATTGGTTTTAGAAATCCACTTTGTTTTCTTTATTCTTAATTCTTTTGTGAGTTGAGGGGGCAAAACTCTTGCCTTCTTCTGATTAAATGTTATGCTTATACCATTTTCTTTTTAGTCTATACTCTTGCATACAGAATCACACATTAGTTATTATCATATCCGTATGACACTTCCTGCACTGAAGAGCACAGAAAAGCTTTAAACATATTGCTCAACTGGCTGAATTAATTTTAAAGGATTTGAAAAGGGTTTAATTTTTTTTTTGTCTCCAAGGTTGAAATAAATGTGACTTTATAGTTAAAATAATAGTACAGCCTTCATTTTAGCCTCAAGTATTCTCTTATTCTCTTATTTGTTTCAACTCAGAAAATGAAATGGAACTATCAGGTTCACTTAATATAAAGAAAAATCTAGCATAGCAGAGGTCACAAAGGCAAAATTTCGGAAATAACTCATAGATTATTAGGATAGATTCATAACAGTTGACCCGCCAATATCAGTATCCTGAGTCAGTGGTGACAGAACAGCAGCCTGTTGTTACTGGTTTGATTGGGAAGTTTGGCCTCATTAGAATATTGTACTTTACTTCATTTCTGTGTTCCAGGCTACCTTCTGGGAGATAAACTGAACTCCAATCAGAAAGACAAACCTAATGTAGCTTCAGGCTTTCTTCAGAGAAACAAGATCTGCCATAAATGATTTTGGTCAAATGGGAAGTAAACTAAATTTGAGACTTTTTCATTTAAAAAATCCACACTTTTGGGTTAGCCAATAAAAAAGCAATCTCTCAAGTTCAATAAAAGCTTACAAAGCCAAAGTGAAAACTTGGTTTGAGAGCAGTTCAATAAAGATTGAAAACTTGCCACAAGAAAACATAAATTAAGTCTGAAATGAACTTGACTTTCTTTAGCCCCTTAGCATCTACCTTATTTTTTTTAAATCCATTTACTTAAAATTACTGGTGTGAGCAGTTTTCCTAGATGTAAAAGACCAGTTAGAACAGCAGCATCTCATGTTCGAGTGCCAGGATGTGCAGGTTCCACTCTCAATTACAACTTCCTGTTAATGCAACCTACGATGCAGCCAGGGCTGTTTCAAGTAGTGGAGTCCCTGACACATACATGGGTGACTCGGACTGAATTCCAAGATACTGATTTCAGCTCGGCCCAGCCACCGCCATTGTGAGCATTCAGGGAGGGAACCAGTGAATGAAGCAAACTGCATGTCTCCCTGTCTCTGCTTCTTAAGTAAATAAAAATTTCACTTAGATTCCCATGAAATTATAAAACTATATCCACAGGGCACAGAATGGTTGATGCTTTGTATGGCTGGGCTTGTAGGAAGAGTCATTACAATGAAGTTAAAGAAGTAGCACTTCATTTTCTGCTAATTCATCTAGTAGAGAAAAAAATGTGTCCATAGGTACAGGATGTAACACAGGAGGAATAGCTCAACATATCCAAGCATATTAATTAACTCGAGTTTATTCACTGATGGTGAGAACTGTCAATGATCTTCCCATTCTGGGACATTGGTTCTGTGTTTAAATGAATATCTTTAACTCTACTGCCCATCACACATGATGCTCAGATAAAGCAGCCAAATTTACACTTACAGTAAAAAAAAATGATTTTAGAAAAAAATAGTAAGAGTACATTTTAAAAATCGGGGGAGGAGGATACATTTTTTTGATAAATACTAAAAGTACTAATCACAAGGTTAGCAAGCTGTTAATTTGAGTACATCACAAATAAAAACTTTTAATCATCAAAATTCATTTTTTAAAAGAAAGCAAGTTGGAGCAGGGCAAAGTTTTCAAAATATATTCATTTGATACGGACTCATTCATTAATTCTACAAATCATGGGCACACGAAAAAGGGAATTTAAGTGGAAGAAATACTTTATCCCCAAACACTACAAATATTAAAAACTTTCACTCGTCAGAAAAGTTGTAATTAAAAAGAAAAATTTGAACATATTATATACCCAGAAACATGAATAATGAGTCTAAAAAGTTTGTGGAAAATGCTCATATGTGAAAGTTGTACCTGGATTTCAAAATGTTTAGAACCAAAACCAAGTTATCTTTTTGTTAAAAAAAAAGATTTACGGGCCCGGCGGCATTGCCTAGTGGCTAAAGTCCTCGCCTTGAAAGCCCCGGGATCCCATATGGGCGCCGGTTCTAATCCCAGCAGCTCCACTTCCCATCCAGCTCCCTGCTTGTGGCCTGGGAAAGCAGTCGAGGATGGTCCAAAGCTTTGGGACCCTGCACCCGTGTGGGAGACCTGGAGGAGGTTCCTGGTTCCCGGCTTCGGATTGGTGCAGCACAGGCCGTTGCAGTTCACTTGGGGAGTGAATCATCAGAAGGGAGATCTTCCTCTCTGTCTCTCCTCCTCGCTGTATATCCAGCTTTCCAATTAAGATTTATTTATTTTTATTGGAAAGCTGGATATACAGCGAGGAGGAGAGACAGAGAGGAAGATCCTCCATCCGATGTTTCACTCCCCAAGTGGCTGTAACAGCCAGAGTTATGCCAAAACGAAGCTGGATCTCCCATGCGGGTACACGGTCCAAAGTCTTTGGGCCATTCCTGACTGCTTTCCCAGAACACAAGCAGGGAACTGGATGGGAAGCGGGGCTGCCAGGACTAAACCAGCACCCATATGGAATCTCAGCTATTTGTGTTTGAAAAGCAAATTTACAGAGAGAAGAAAAGACAGAAAGAGCTCTTTCACCTGCTGGTTTACTCCTGAAATAGTTACAATGACCTCAATAGTCAGAGCTGAGTAGATCTGAAGCCAGGAGCCAGGAGCTTCTTTGGGATCTCCCACATATGTGCTAGGGCCCAAGCACTTGAGCCATTTTTTGTTGCTTTCCCAAGCCATAAGCAAAGAACTGGATAGGAAGAGGAGAAGGCAGACACAAACTGGGCCCATATGGTATGCCGATGCTTGTTAAGCCGCCATACTAACCCCCTCAACTTTTAATTCCATTTTTCAGTGAACTTTTTAAACTGTCCTCATAAAATAAAGACTGAAAATAATAAAACTTCAAGAGTAAGAATAATTTTGGAGTACTTTCAAGTTGCTAACATTGAGAATCAGATTGGTGTCAATGCCTTGCAATGTGATAGACAAGAACTCATTCATAGTGCCTGTTACACAAAATTTTTGGACTAGCAGTTCCATTCTTGAGCACATACCCATCAAAGATACACACAAGGATGTGCATAGAACCACTCTAGTGGACAAAACCAAAGCAGTCATTGACATAAAATTCACCATAGTGAATTTTTGAAGCAAACAAAATGAATTAATGTTTCCCCAACATTCTCCGTGGGTGATGATCACAGATTCAAGGCTGAGCAAATGAAAGTAGGCATGGACTGCATTATGATGCAGGCGGCTACACAACCTTGTGTGATATCAGTATCTCACATGATAGTATTGGTTTCTGTCCTAGCTGCTCTGATAGTGAGCCTGGGAAGGCAGTGGGTATTTGCGCTGGCACAAACCACATGAGAGAGCAGGATGGAATTCCTGGCTGCTGGGTTTGGCATGGTCTAGAACTGGCTATTGAGAGCATGTGGGAAGTAAACCAGCAGATTGGAAGATCTGTCTTTCTGTGTCTTTCTCTCTGCCACTCGAACTTTCCAGCAAATAAACAAATTTCAAAATGTGAAAATGCAGGCCAACACTGTAAACTGTATGCTTACACATATATAGTTTAAATGGAGGCATAGTTACTTTTGGGGCGGTAAGTCGAGATATCTTGAATGGATAATGACAGAGAATCTGGAAGTTCTGTTATGTTCTGTTTCTTGAGCTGGATACTGGCCCAATAGGGATTTGTTGAATTGTAAAATTTTGTGCACAAATCTTCATGTTTGATGTCTTTCATTAAATGTTTCCTTAAAATAGCTCATAGCAGTCATCACCAGCATTTTATTATTAGAGATTTTCATGCAATAGATACATTTGATGAAAAAAATATTGTCCTAGCAATCTTATAAGGCAGCCTCATCTTTAAAACTATCCATTTCATATTTTTTCTAAGTCACTTCTTTTTGCAAAAATATATATTTAAAATAAGTGTTAAATAATTGAAGTATTAAGTGAGTGTTAAGTAACTTCACTGGAGTTCTCAGGGTGTCCTTTGATCAGTAGGAACTTGCTGAACTTGCTTGGTTCCCAAAACCTCTCCAAGGCTTATTGCTGGGAAGTGATTAATATTCCAAGCAAGTGACTTTGCTTTTTTTATTGTTTGACAGGATCAAAGTGATTTCATGATTCTAGGATTTAGTTCAATAGAATGAAAATATCTCATAAAGTAGGTTTAAGGCATAAGAGTTACTATCCATTTTTTTGTGGATTAAAAGAATTTCACTGACAGTGGGCTTCTTTTCTCAAATTTGAAAAAAATGCTAAATGGGAAATACTATGCATTTCCATAAAAATAATAAACCTGCCCATTTCCAATGAGTTCATGTTTAAGATCAAAACTGAAAACGGAAAACACAGCCAAAACATTCTTATTTGGAATTCTTGTATTTTTTCTAGGAATATTATAATTTACACAGCACCCAATAAAACATTATATATATAATATATATAATATATATATGTATTTCAAGATAATTCTTAATTCCACATTTAAGTCAAACGATGTGGAGACTGTTGATTCATCATTTCATTTCAAGGACACTTACAGGTACACTGTGATGAATTTCTGCTGATACCACAGCAGGCTGATTTACTCAACTGCATGTCACGGTAGTCATTTTCTCAAAGCTTTGAACCACTTGAAGGAGAGGTGGAGCACTAACTGTAGACATTTAATGTATTAACTTCCCAAGACTTCAAAGAAAGCATAATTAACTCCATGCCACATAATTGCTCCAGGGACAGTGAAAAAGACGCAGACAGAATTGATTTGCTAATTTTCCCCTGAGCAATTAAATGACAATGGTAAGTGAACAATTTCTTTTTAAGAATTCTTTGTATTGACTTTTAAGTTAATATTTCCCTGGAACCAAATTTCAACAAATTCCCATGATAAGTTAAAAGGTATAGGGAGCAGTGAAGTTGGAGTTACCTTATTCCCTCTGAGTAGGATATCCAACTGTCCTGTTGAATGTATTTACAGAACATGATTGTATCCTCATCATAACCTTTGATATCTCTATCTTTTCTATTATCCCATTTATTTATTTCTAGTTTTATTTGCCTTTGTTCTGATTGTATAATCCATGGCAAGGTATTTGTACAAACATGTACGAGTTGATAATCAAACACCTGTTGATAATATTTTTTACCACATTCAGACTCTGGATGTCCCTGCCAGCTGCAAGCAGCATTAGTAGTGGGAGTGTTGGATGTTGCTGGAGGAAGGTAGAGGACAAGATTCCTAAGAACTGGGCTGGGCAGACCTTTACTCTTCTCAGCTCTAAAGCTGTAATTGGCTAAATGTTACATGCACTTTCCAAGGCTAAAATAATACAAAAATTAATGTGATTATTTAAAATGCTATTACATTGTTTTTAGAAGTCCTTTATGTTTTCTTAGCTTTATTTTCCTGAAATATGAAAGGGTATTCTCTATCTTACAATTCGAGAAGGTTAAATTTTTCTTAAAATATGCAAAATTCGGGCTTAGCATGTGGTGCAGCAGTGCCTACAGCCTCTGGTTCAGGTTTTGGCTACCCTGCTACTGATGCAGCTTCCTGTTAAGACAGCAGGTGGCAGCTCAAGGACTCAAGTAAATCCTGGCCATTCACATGGAAAACTAGATGGAGTTTCATGTTCCTGACTTTGGCCTTTGGTCTAGTCCAGCCCTAGCTGCAGCGGGCACTTGAAAAGTGAACCTTTGGTTGGGAGATTTATCTCTGCCTATGTCTTTGATTATATGTCTCTCTGCCTTTTCATTTAATTAAAATAAACATTTAAAACATACATGTTCAGCATTTGTTAGGTATACTTAAAAGAAAAGAGACTATGAGTAAATATTTTATAGGGACAGGTATTGTGGAACGTCAAGTTAAGCTTCTACCTACAAGGCCTATATCTTACAACAGAGCTCTGATTGGAATCCTAGCTACTCTGCTTCCAGTCTGCAACCTTTCTTCTTCTTCTTCTTATATTTTTTTCAGAATTATTTTTATTGGGAAGGCAGATATACAGAGCAAAGGAGATACAAAGATAATGACCTTTTATCTGCTGATTCACTTCCCAAGCAGCCAAAATGGCCAGAGTTGAGCCAATCCGAAGCAGGAGCCAGGAGCAGGGTCCCAAGGCTTTGGGCCGTCCTCTACTGCTTTCCCAGGTCACAAGCAGAGAGCTGGATGGGAAGTGAGGTCGCCAGGATTAGAACTAGCACACCTATTGGATTCCAGTGCATGTAAGGCGAGGACTTTAGCCACTAGGCTACCATGCCAGACCTTTTGCCTCCGTTCTAATGCAACTGGAAGAAGTAGAAGACGTCCCAGCAGCTTGGGCCACTGCCATGCACATAGGAGACTCAACTTTGCTTTGGTGTGCCTCAACTTTACTACCTGCAACTAATTGGAGAGTGAACCAACAGATGGAAAATCAATTTCTCTTTCATTTTTCTTTGTATCCTGACTTTAAAATATATTAAATAAGGCTTTTAATATAATGTTTTATACATAAACTACTGAAAAAAAGTTGAGGATATTGTGCTATGTGATGAAAATTGGTGACAAGGACCATAGACAAGCTGGCATCATAAGCAGCAGCAACTGGGCATAGAAACCTTTCTTTTGCTACTTCTTAGAAGTCATGATATCTGGAAATAACAAGTCAAATGGAGGGTAGGCATCAGATGGGAATCTGGGGAATGTGTGTGTACAGTCAATTCTTGTCATCTGTGGTAGGTGTAGTTCTATAAAACTCCTTGAAGCTCACCATGAGTGAATACAGCAACACTGCTTGTCTCTGGTTTTTGTTCTATTTCTACTAAAAGATGTATTTTTAAAATGCATATGTTGTTGATTCATGAACATGGAATCATAGCAAAAAGCACTGTATCTTCTGTTTGAACACACTGTATCTGACATAGGTATTTTCTTAGAGGCAGTGCAGAGCCTCGTGCTTTGGGATAATAGATGATCCTTTTGCATTAGGTTTGGCAGACATTATAAAAAGTGAAATCAGTAGCAAAAAACCACCTGAAATCATGGAAAAGAGCACTTAATAGACTGCTACAAGGATACTCTGTACAATGTGAAAACTAAAGTGTGAATGTGGAAAACAAATTTATTTCACCTTAACTCAGTGCAAGACCTGTAAAACCACTCCAAATGTGTAGCTTTACAAATAAGTGATGAAAAAAACTTTGCTGAGTATTGATTTTGGAGTTTCAACTACATTTTTATTGAGTAGGTGGATTTACACACAGGGAAGGTCAATTGCACTTGAACATATACTGATTTTTACAGTGTCTTCTCACGCTCTTCTATGCAAAAAAAAAAAAAAAATCGGCTCTGAACGTTGATGTGTCCTTTTACAGAAAAGAAAAAGGAAAAAGTGTAGCGTTATCTAATACAGAAGGAGTGGATTCTCTGGCGGGTAAGTAGGGACACTTCATGCTAGCTTTATTTTACTAAATCAGAGAGAGCACATAAAGCCACAGGTAAAGACAATGTTATCTCCAGTAAAATCAAGATAGTGCATCTATTCTATCTAAATGAAAAGGACTAGTGTAGAATGTATAATGCTGAGGGGATTTTTAAAGGATTTATTTATTTTTGTGCTTGAAAGTCATAGTGACACAGAGAGAGGGAGATATTGAGAGCTTATATTACTGGTGCACTCTGTAAATGCCAAATCTTTGACTGGAATAGAGAGAAGACAAGATCCAGGACCTCCATTCAAGTGTGGTAGGGTCCCAAGCAATCTGGGTCATCTTGGGGGTCCTTTCCTGGAACACCAGCAGGAAGTGGGACCAGAAACAGATCAGCTGGGACTTGAAAAAACACTGTGGTAGGGGATGCTGGTGCAGCAAGCAGAAACCTAATTTGCTGAAAACAATTTTTTAAGAGGAATTTATAAGTAACCAAATTGTTCATTAAAAAAGGTAAATATATTTTCCTAAATTGAACTAAAGATAAAGCATACCTTTTAATTGCCCTAATTTACAAGTTACTTGAAGTTCTTCCTCAGGAAACGAGGTAACCAAGAAAATATTAGACATGATACCCAGGAATTTGTGCACCTGACCACATTATTTGATCTGAAGGAAGTGCCAGAAATGAATAGAAAAACAATCGGTGGGTAAAAAGGTTCTAGTCAGAAAACAGGGATTTGAAGATCTGCTGCTAAAAATAGGAATTTGGGATTTAAGCAGTCAAAGATAAGATCAAGAAAAAAGCAATAACTAAAATGGAGAACTAGAAGCTGAATGGGGAAGATTTTTTGTGTGTGTGCAGTGAAAAATATTTAGAAAAAAATAGGAACACATTTATAAATTAGATTTTCAACTTATAAAAGTTTAGCCAAGATATAAAAGATACATTTATGGTTTCAGAATAGGAAATATATGCTTTCAATATACTCAATATAAATATAAGACTCTGGATCATGACTGTGGGAGGCAGAAAAACAGAAGTATAGTGAAGGAGCCTTTGCAGATGTTACATTCTCTAGAAAGGTGAGATGATATAGATGCATTATTTAAAGTTATTTAATAAACCTTGGCAATATGATACTAGATTTTCTACTCTTGTTTATACCTACAATGACATGATGCTCTTAAATAGCAGAATGTTAAAATTCTATCTGTTACTAAATGGCTATTCTACTGTAAATTTATAAGGGAAATGGTGAGAGAAGCAAAGGGGAGATAGACAGGGGAAGGACCAGGAGGAAAGCCCATGTCTACAAAAATGTATCATGGAAAATAATAAAAATATTTTTTAAATAAACTTACTTAAAACTGTTATCACTCGACTAAGTAGAGGTATGAATGTGGCTGAAGCAAATTAACCAAATCCTGATATATTATTTAGAAAAGGAAATACATAGCAAGTAAAATAATAAACCAACAAATCATATTGCCATAACAAGTAAAGCATAGGAAAAAAGGGAAGAGATTTGAGCAACCTAATATATCAATGCAATAAGATAGAGTCATTAAATGTTAGCAGGACACTTCTGTATCTCAATAGGATCATATTCTTGATGTTACTAGATTCAAAACAAAATCCAGGCAAAGACTTTGTTAGAATTACAGCACTATTTGTGTAAGAAAGCATAAGTACAGAAAGAGATAGAGGGAGAGAGTACCCGGAATCACACAGCACATTTTCTATCCAATGAGAAGATAATCGGGTGTCAGGAATAGTGGAAGGTGACTGCTTTTAAAACGTTTTACATTTTGAACCATGTGAAAGCAGAGTGCTCTCTATTTTTCTTTATGGAGGAAGACAGTGAGAAAAAGACAGGAAGCTAGAGCTGGGGGACAGGGACCACGTGCTTGCTGTCACTCCTCCAAAGCTTTCAACACATGCAACTGAAGCAAGGAATGGGGAACACGACCGAGAGCCCCATGCAGCTGTCAGGGACCCTGTGACTTGACGCCTCACTGTTGCCTCTCTGGGTCCATGTTATTAGGAAGCCCGAATCATGAGACAGAGTCGATGTTAAATCCAGATACTCTGTTTTGGGACACAGCCGTCAGCAGGAGATCAGTCACTGCACTGAACGCTTGCCTCGGACACACGAAATTTTAAAAATTGAAAACAATCAAATCCCTCTGAAAAGGATAACTAGAGGTAGAAAAAGTTATACCAATGGACTTATTATTTTAGAAATAAAACCCCAGTGGAATTTGATTTTTAAAACTCTGCCCATGTATCTTTCTCTCTCTCTCTCTCCCTTTCTCTCTCTTTCTCTCTCTCTGTCTCTCTGAATGTTTGTTTTACTACTATTGTCCCACCTAATGCCTTTTTATTCGTTTTTGAAGATTCTGGCAAACAAGATCTCTGTGAGACTTTCCTACCCTCTGTCAAGCTCTCTGCAGTTAGTTCTGATTGATTTCAGGGGCATCATTTACCAAGTGCCCACCACCCCCCTGTCGTTCTTTGCTATTTAATTACATGTCTTTCTTCTTCACTAGGCGGAATGATACACCACGCTAGGAATTATTCCTCACTGCCTTCCAGAACTTTGATGTTTTGTTTTTAATTCAATATCTCCTGTTTGATTGAACTGCTTCTAGCACTAACAGGGTCAACCTATTTTTAAGCAGGGCAGCACTCCTAGAATACATGAGAGGGCAGAAACAAGCTAGGAGGTGTCTGAGACAGCTAATTGAGAAAGAGGAATGACCCTGCAGGTCAGCCAACAGGATAGCAAAGGAGGATGTGGTGGGAGTTAGGCTCACAGTGGCTCACATTTCTTCATCTTATTCCTACACCCATTGTTTGAGATGACTGGGAGTAAACTTGCCCACAGTCTGAAAACATAAAACCAGTGATTGCGAAAGGAAAATTATTTCTTAAAAAAGACGATTGAATCTGGAGGAAGGCAGAACAGATTCTCAGGAAAAATTATGAGCATAGATTGTATGTTTTAGGGAACAAAGATGAAAGGGACCAATGACCACAAGTATCGAAGTTAACAGTGAACGGCAGGAGCCCACAATGAGCATATAAGACCTCATTTGTTTGGAAATAGTTTTCCAGAATTCAATGGCATTTGAAGCAAATTCCTTTACTGAAATCTAAACTGATTTTTTTTTTCTTTCAGGACGCGATTTTGGATTGTACTCATGCATGTCCTTCCCTAGTATATGAGTTTTATGAGCTTTATGAGTTTTAACAATTTGGGATCTTATCTCTTCAGTATTCCTTCTCAATTTGAAAAGCACCCCCCTTTCACTAGTTGCTTATCAAGTTAAAAGTAAGAAATGTTAATTTGTTCTACACTAAAATTTAAATATATTTTCTATTTGTGGAACCTGTCATGTGGCCTTCAAAAAAATGCTTTATTCATAACCCATCTTGACTTTGATCACTCACACACAACATGGTCACTGTGACTCTCTGCTGTCTTGCAGCATGCCCTGCCTCTATGGTTTTATTTCTGGTCTTCCTGTTAGATACAATGTCCTTTCTCCCTAATCACATATCTCTAAAGGCTCAATCAAGACATGCATCCTACAACATACAATGATCAGCAGATGACTTCCCCGACACTTTGCTAGTTAACACACTTCACCCTTGTAACCAAACTCTGAGTAGTTTCCATTTTCTACACATATCATGATGTAGATTTGAGCTTTTTTTTTTTTTTGCCATTACATGCATCCTATAATATTGAGACTGTATTTCCCCAATATTAAACTCTACATTTGAAGAGATGAATAGGATTATTTTATTGTATTTATATCTAGGTTTTATATATATATATATATATATAATTTGTATATATTTGTATATATACATATACAAATAGCCTATATATATATATAGGCTATTTGTATATAGGTTGTATATATATCTGTTAGCTAAATCAATGGATGTCCATTATTACCTAGATCATAAAACAATGTTAACTACAGTGATGGAAAACAAAGCCAATATCACTAGCACCGACCGTTCTCCTGGACTCCAGTTATGCGCTTACAACCATCCTTGCTGGTAACCACAGGGAAATGCACAAACTCAGGTGGCTGACTGCTCAGATTCAGCCCTGTTTCTACCCCATTCCAGATGTGTCATCTTGACAACTCACATACATCTCTGTGTCTGAGTTTCCTGATCTGTAACAATCTATAAAACAAGGATAATGATGATATAAACACATTTTTCATGCTAAATGAGATCTTGGCATAACAATGATTCTAGAAAAGAAGGCAGAGAGTGGCAAGATGTTAAAAAAGTGATAGAACATAACTATGACCACCTGGATTTTGCACTACTAATTAAGCTCTTCAAACCTACTCCTCTGCAGTGCAAGCTCATAGCAATTAGGGCAACTGCTGTGGGTTACATGGTGTCATCACCTCCCCCTCCCATTCCTACAGTGACCTCAAAGACCAGGTCTTTACAAAGCAATCAAGACAAAAGAAGTTATTGGAGAGAACCCTAATCCAAAGTGACTGATATCGCATTCCTAGGGAAGGGGTTGGAGGTATTGATAAGCAAAGAGGGCCGTTGCTACTTCAACACCAAAGAAGGAGACAGCCATCCACAGCTGCATTGCATATACAGAGGGCCTCTTGGCCCCCAGCCAAAAGCAAATTGAGAGCTTTTGCATGAATACTTAGGAGAAAATTTGTTGTTCAAGATACCCAGCTAGTGATATTATGCAATGCGAACTTTAGCAGAAGAATGCAACATATTTACATCCTGGGTTTCAGTGAAAAGAACCAAGAATTCTCCTGGAGGCTCCACACAGAGACCCAGAATCCACCACTGAGTAATTCACTCTCTGGTCCTGTTCATAACCACCTGGTTCTAACACACCTTTATCTTCTTTGGCTGAAAGAGAAAGATTAGTTCCTAAAGTTTTTCATCTTTAGGATTGCTCTAAAACAAAATGCCATATCCTCATGTCCTCAGTCGATATTTTTAATTGCTTCCTAAAAACATATGGATAGTTATTTGAGAACTAAAGCCCTTTGTCACATCTAGTTGGATCCACATCTCACACAGCATGTGCCATTTATCATTTGCTTCGTACTTTTCATTCATACAAAATGAGTTTTCTGAGAACACAGTCGTGGCCAATGTCTTTTTTTTTATCTTTATACATACAGACACATATATGCATATATATATATATCATGTTAGCAAGCTATTTTGAGCATCTGCTTTGTGCTAGAAGAAGTGAGATAGAAGTTAGAATTCCTGGAGAATCTACAAATTACCAGGCTCTTGTAGTTTGGTAGGCATACTGAAAGATATCTCATGAACTGACAATTTAATCTTGAAATGTTGATAACGAGATTACTATTCCCATTTCAATGATGACAAAACGAGGTATCCAAATTTCTAACTAATTTGCCTGCCATACATCCTCAGAAAATGGGTGAGATAAATTCATATTTGTCTGTTCCATTCTGCTTGTCCTTCGTGAGTTATGGCCCTTGATACAAAGTGCAGTCCAAATGCATCTTCTCAATGAAGCTCTCTCATCTCCCCAAAGAACACTGACCACAGATACTTCAGACCAATTTATCAAAATTACAGTGTTTGAATTTATAGTGTATGTCATTTCTTGTAAGTCTAGATATTGCTTCTTGGGGAAAAAAGCAACAACTTCTCTACAATTGAAAATACGGTTTCCATTATGGAAAAATCTAGAGGTTCTATGTAATTTTGTAAATTATTTCTAAAGTCAAAAAGTCCAAGTTCTGCAGTTTCCTTAAATGTCCTAACAAGGTTCTATTGCAAAATAAAAAGATAATATTGATGATTCCCCACAGCTTTTGCCTTCCTAAAACTGCCTCAAAGTTTTTGATACCAATTATATTACAGAATGTCAAAGAACTTCTAACACATTCTTAATTTGCAGGCTTACAATAGTGTATAGGAAGCTAAAGGGAGTACAGTGATGAAGAAAAGGAAAAAAAAAAGTATTAAAGACACCCAAACTGCAAACACCAGCAAGGGAAGCTCTGTGAATATATGTTCTGCATGACTAGTTCTATAACTATTAAATTCCAAAGCTTGGAATAAGGTGAGAATGACTTGACAATAAACCTCTATAAGGAAATCACAGGCACTTTAAAACTTGGATATGTTACATCAAAGCCTAGAAACTCTTAATTACATTGTTAAAAAGTTTTAGAGCTTGTAACCAAGTGATCAGATACAATTAAAAATGTGAAGGCACAGCATTTTTTAAAAAAGCACAGTGGTCATCATTTCCAAAAGTTGAAGCAGTTTTAATTATTTGTCCTGATATGGACGTCATGAGCAGAAATAAACCTGCTATGTCTTCATAAAAGCAAGCAATTTGTATATGAACTAAGACCTTGACTTACACACATATTCTCCCCAAAGTAAGATTTTTAACTTGTAAAATAATTAGGATGAGCTAGCTGTATATGTCAACTAACTATAGAATCCACATAAAGTTTAAAAATTTTTCTTGTTATTTGTTTACACATATGTAAGTCAATGAAGACATTCTTTAGTGACTAATGGGACAGTAACAAGGAAGCCACTGTGCTACTCTATTAGTGATAATGGTAGCAGTGAGTTTAGTTTTTCTCACACTGCTCTTAACTTTCATGACTTTAGTCTGTTCCATCCCCAGATATGTACTTTTTATACAGGCCGAACATCCCATGACAAGGTTTGCCTACCTCGGTAATGAATGATTTGGCAGTGGCAGGATTCATCACCAGGATGGCTCTCCGGAGAGTGTCTCGATAGCGATTCAGCTCTTCTATTCTCATGGTGTCGAAGAGAGTTGTGATCATTTTATTGATGTTCTTTTCTACTTTCTGAAGTGCGACATCCATCCCCTGCTGAGACACTCTGTCCAAAAATTCTTGTATTCCACGGATATCTGGGAATAGCAAAAACGCGCATAAAAATGTGAATTACAACAAGAATGAAGACAAAAAAAATACCTCATCTGTGTCACAAAATTTGATTGTTTACTCACATAAGTCAAAATCACTGAATGCTGGAACACTTAAATGCTTTCACTCCCTGGTATGATTTCACATGTTTATAGGAGAAATGTAGGTATCAATGTGCTTTGCATATTATATTTTAAAACTTAATTTGAGAGGACAAGAGGAAAGGAAGACGTCCTAGAGAGAGAAGGAGCAGGAGGGAATCATGCGTGCTGTGCTGTACAGTTGGGCCAGGCTGAAACTTAAGAGCTGGAACTTCACTTAGGGCCTTCCAGATTCTTGAGCCACTACCTCTGCCTCTCACGGTGTGCACTAGCAAAAAAGTGGAATGTTGTGGGGACTTGAATCTACACAGGTGGATGTGGAACGTAGACATGGCTTTCCTGTATGTATTTTATTTATTACTTAATCTATTTTTATAATTCAAATAGAACATTCCCTCCCGTAGTACTTCTTTTTCTCCCTCTCACTCCCTCTCCCGTCCTTTTCACCTTTCTTCCTGTTCTTTTCCAAAAAGAACAAACTTTCAATTTCTATTATGTTCAGATATTTAATGCTCCACGGAATACGTTTCACAAACAAAATTAAAAGACCCTAGTTCAGCAGGAATATGAGTAAAGCTATAAATAATAATTAAATGGAAGGATGATCATCTCACCCATATATAGTGCATTTGCAAATAACCTCAGTTGTTAAAAATGTAGTAGCTGAGTATTTTTACACATTTGTGTAACAAAGATATGAAACAGAGTTTACAAAGACACATTTGCAGCAATGTTGATATGCAGGCATTTCTTTCTCCTTTTTTCTTTTTCCAAATTTCAGCTTAAGTATTTAAGGGAAAAGAACATATACATGCGTTATTTCCATGTCTAAACACCTGCTTGGTGATTACTAATGTCACATGGATTTTCTGTCTATTCACTTAGCATTTTAAATAATCCCAACTCTGAAAATTCTTGAGGAGGGAGGATGGACATAGTTTATCATGGAGTTTACTTCTCTGAAGCAAAATATGAGAAGACAGTGAATACATGCCCTTTATTCTTCAACAGTGAAGAGCAACCTCAGGCTCACGGAAACCATGAAAACAATAACATCTGAATCAAGATGGACAACATTTACTTCCTTCTCTTTTTTTTAAAGATCTATTTATTTTTATTGGAAAATCAAATATACAGAGAGGAGGAGAGACAAAGAGGAAGATTTTCCATCCACGGAATCACTTCCCAAGTGGCCATGACAGTTGGAGCTGAGCCAACCCAAAGCCAGGAGCCAGAAGCTGCTTCTGGGTCTGTCACAAGAGTGCAGGGCCCCAAGGCGTTGGGCTTTCCTCGACTGCTTTCCCACACCACAAGCAGGGAGCAGGAAGGGAAGTGGAGTATCCGGTATACAAATTGACATCCCTATGGGATCCCGGTACATGCAAAGTGAGGCCTTTAGCCACTAGCCTACGCTGGACCCCAACAGCCAACAAGCCATAGCAGAGGCAACAATATCACTGCATTCAACATTTATATGTAGATAGAACAAGAGTTTTCAGATGCGCTCTTAAAAGGAGCTCAGGTAATTTGGGGCACAAACAAAGCAGCTGCATTGTGATCACTGGATGACTGCTTCTTCTACAGTCCCACTCTGAAAAACGTGGCACAAGATAATATTCTCTTCAGGAACATGGAGGCTGTTCTGAGTATGTAAAACACAAAATTTCAAAATAGGAATCTGCATTTGAGAAAGCACTGGACAATGTTTTTGAATGTGTGATGATTGTGAAATAAGCAAAATTCTGACAAGTTATTAATAAAATGTTCACTGTCCACAACACATCTGGTTTAGGAAGGTGAAATAAGTTTATAAATTTGTATTTTGGGAAATATTGGAAGAAGGATAAATTACTAAAAAGTTGCAAACATTTCTTTCTAGACTTTACTGCATTTTTATAGAAGAAGGGATTTAACTGATATAATGCCTGGAAGGTATGTCTGGCACAATATAATCTGAAGACAGCAGATTTGCTTTTGCTGTATCATAAGCCATATTTCACATAATATGTCCATGGTATAAAAGGCTTAAAGTGAAAATAATTGGTGAAAGATAAGAAATTAATGGAATTCAGGGACCTATTATGAACAGACTACATCTCTAAATCCCTAATTGATTGTGATAGCCGGCATGAAAAATGTGCCTCTCAAGGGCAATAATTAATTTAAAAGTAACAAATAAACTGACAGAATAAGAAAAACAGCCACAAATTTAGAAATTGGTATTTAGTCATGCAAATATTTATATTGGAAAGATTTTAAATTAATCATGTTTTCTTATTAGGTTTGCTTTTATTTTACCCACTGTTAAAAGAAATTTAATTTATTTACTTAAATTGAGTTAGAGAGACAGAGAACTCTTCCATTACTGGTTTACTCCTCAAGTGTCTATAATGGCTGGGGCTGAGCCAGGCTGAAGCCAGGAGTCAGGCGCTTCTTTCAGGTCTCCCATTTGGGTGCAGTGGCCTAAGAACTTGTATCATCTTTGGATGCTTTCTCATGTACATCAACAGGGTGCTGCATCGGAAGTGGAGTATCTGGCCACAAACCCTGCTTTAGGCAATGACTTTAACCCACTATGCCACATTGCTTGCCCAAGATTGCTTTTATTTTATTTTTAGTACTTTTATTTTTAATAAATATGTTTTTGTTTTATTTGATTAGTGAATTTTAAAGACAGGGAAGGAGGAACAGAGAGATGTTTCATCTGTTCCAACTCCCAAACAGCCATAAAGGCAAGAGCTGCTTTGAAGCCAGAATCCAGATGCTTCTCTCAAGTCTCCTACATGGGCACAAGGGCCCACAGATTTGGGGCATCCCTCACTGCTTTCCCAGGCCATAACCAGAGAGACTGATTGGAAATGGAGTAGCTGGGACACGAACCAGGGTGTAAAAGGGATATTGGCACTAGCAGGCAGAGGACACTTTGAAATGCCATCACTCAAGCCCCCAAATATTTCTACAATTTCAATAAATATTGTATGTCCAGGTAACTGGTTGTTCTCTTCAAAATAGATATCTTGTATATATTCTATATACTGTTCCTATATTATAAATACAGGTTGTCAGCATCAAAGCAAGCTTAACGAACAAAAGCTACAGGAGAGCAAGAGGTAGAATAACTGCAGTAATATCGGTGTTATATAATCAACATACAGCCTAGTCAAAAAATATCAAGGGTGTAAGACACTGAAGCATGGACTAAAGAAAACACGAAATCTCCTGAAATGTGGAAGGCACAGGTGGAAGTACAGCAACAGGACCACATTCCTGCTAAGCGTAAGTTCTCAAATTTTGTATGAATCAGGATCACTTGGGAAACTTACTAAACATACTGAAGTCTGGTTGCACCCTATAGAATAGATATCAGAATGTATACCAAAGTATAAAACAAATGAGACAAACTATGCATGGAAAGGGATCCCAGATGCCCTGGGGAAAGAAAATTAGCAGGCCTGGAGTGTAAGTTTCCAGAACACTTAGACCCTATGAAATCTTCTGATTATAAAACCAAAATACAAACGCAACCCTGTTAGGAGCCACAGACTTACAGGCCTTAGACGTGGCCTATCTGAGAGCCTGCTGCATTGCAAAGCCTGCCTTGGGCAAGCAGACCCACAGCAAGCAGGATATTGTGGCCAGAACATCCTGTGTAGAGCAAGTGGAACAGAACCTCCACCCTTGTTCCTGTTCACATCATTAGTTCCTCCCCTGTTTCAATATAGATGATTAGTTCCTTCCCTGCTTCAATGAAGGTAATTAGTTTCAGGAAAAACCCCCTCTTCTTCTCCTCCCCTAGAGAAGAAGGTATATAAATATATATATATATATATATATATATAGAGAGAGAGAGAGAGAGAGAGAGAGAGAGAGAGAAAGAGAGAGAGAGAGAGAGAGAGAGAGAGAGAGAGAGAGAGAGAGAGAAATAAAGAGCATTGGGCACTCTCTTTCACCAAGTACATGTGTCCGTGTGTTTCTTGGGCCAGCAGCCCGGGGGTCCACCCTCAGGGTTTGAACATCGTGTCCTGCAGGTCAGGACACAACCTCATGCATTAACCTTGAGAAAAAGTTTGTTCAACAAAATACTTATAAAATAGTATATACACTGTGTATGCTAGGAGTACAGTAATGAATATCTGGTCCTTACATCAAGAAAAACAATAAATAAACAGAATATTAAATACAAATCACCAGAAATGTAGGACAAATAATGATAAGGATGGAAAAGAGCATCTGTTAAAATATTCACAGAATGTTTCTGGAATACGTATTTAAACTGTCATCTGAAGCCTGAGAAGACACTATCTATGCAAAGACAAGAGTAAAGACTCAAAGTCCAAGGCAGTGACAGACTCCTGTGTGGAGAGCCTGAAGGATTCCAAGGTAGATGGTTAGCCATGAGTATTGAGTGTAAGTCTGGAAAGTGACTTGCTATCACCATTTACAATGAACTTTCATAAAATCTCTCCTTGACATTTTAGCTTTCACTTTTTAAAAAGATTTATTTATTTTTATTGGAAAGTCAGATATACAGAGAGGAAGAGAGACAGAGGGGAAGATGTTCCATCTGATGATTCACTCCCCAAGAGGCTGCAACAGCCAGAGTTATGCTGATCCGAAGCCAGGAGCCAGGAGTCTCCTCTGGATCTCCCATGCAGATGCAGGGTCCAAAGTCTTTGGGCTGTCCTTGCCTGCTTTCCCAGACCACAAGCAGGGAGCTGGATGGGAAGCGGGGCTGCCAGGATTAGAACCAGCACTCATATGGGATCCCAGTGCATTCAGGGCAACGACTGCTAGGCCACCGTGCCAGGCCCTAGCTTTCATTTTTTATTCGAAGCTATGCAACATCTATGTTGTAATTTGGTCAGAAACGTGGTGTGATTAAATACCATTACTATGCCTCTCTCTATATATATTTTGAAATATTGTCTTGATCTGCAAGTGAATAATTATCTTATGGAAACTTTCAAAGCTTATACCAGTGAAGGTCCCTGTGTGTGTGTGTGTGTGTGTGTGTGTGAGAGAGAGAGAGAGAGAGGGTGAGAGAGAGAGAGAGAGAGAGAGAGAGAGAGAGAGAGAGATGTGTGCTCAAAATCCTCTGTAGGTCTAATGGCTGATAATTCCTATTATTGCCAGTACTGTTCATAATTGCTTACTCAGAGACAATACCTCCTCCCACCAATATGTGAGAATGCTTAAAGCTGGTTCATGACCAGTTACCAAAAACAGCAAGCACAAATTCCATGATAGACTCTAGAGATCCAGGGGTCAAACTGTTACAGTTTTATGTACTTGAGAATGAGTGTCCATGATATGCGGCAACTGGTAAGTCCAGCTAGATAAAAATTGGAGTCATGCTGTCTATTTGCAGTTCTGTGCAGCAGTTATTAAAAGAGAGAGTATGCCTTTGGTTTTGTTAATTAAACATGAGCATCATCAACTGCAATTACTCAGCTGCATCATTCGTGCGCCGAGCAGATGATAGCCAAAGAGCCGTGTTCCAGGGGTTGTAGAAAATCCAAGGACATGTTGCTTGCCCTCAAGAAGTTTCCACGCTGTTGGTGGGACTGGGTTCTATTTATTGATGGTGGAAAGTTAAATAGTGTTTTCCACAGTTATTAGTAGTACTGGCCAAATAACCACATAGCAGGAAGCGGTGGTGAGTTCATGAGCTGAATTCTTAAACATAGCAAAAAATTAAGTCCTCCTGGGTCACCGATGGGGAACACGGAGCTCTGACATTTTGATTTTCACTCATTGAGATACTACTTAATTTGCTACGGAACTGGAAAACAAAAACCTGGATGGTGTACCCTGTCTAACTGTGGCAGTTTGTTTCATGAGCAGTAAGAAGTGACACAATTTTTAAGAGGGAGCTTTGAGATGCGATTGGGAACAGAAAGGTGATTTAGGCATGCTCTCAGTAGTAACACCCATGCCACAAAGGCAGAGAGCAAGAATGTGCCCACCAAGGCAAAGTGGGGCTGTGGTGCAAGTGGGTGCTCTGGGAGTGCGACAGCCCAGGTGTATCCCAAGGCATGATATGCACTGTGGGAAGGTGGCTCCCCCTTAAATGAGGGCAAAGCCCAGGAGTGGGAGGGCCAGTAGCTGGCACTCTCAGCTGCTTGCAGGAATAAACCCTCTGATTTTTAACGGGGACTGGCTGGCAAGGGATTGTATTCATCCTAAAATATGGCTTCTGTGTTTGGAGTAAAAATTGGTTTGTTTTCAGGATAATTTGAAGTGAAAAGCCTTTCTGGGTTGTTTCTTGTCAACATTTCATCTTCCATGTATAGAGTAAAATTTTATCTAAGAGGAAACATTACATTTGGGGTCAGAAACCAGGCTTGAATGAATACTTTGAAGTACTGTCTATTTGGAAACAGTTTCATAGACGGTGCCTTTTGTTTTTAACTTCCCAGCATTTGATTTTCTTTATTCAAATAATAGGATATCATTTCTAACTTAAGGAATAAACTTGGACATGTATCTTGTGTACTACATGTACCCAACTCTCTGGGACTCTGAGCTCTTCAACATGAATGTTGCTATCCCAACTGCCAACCGAACTACCATGCTAAAAGCCAGCCTCAAGGAAGGGGCCTTGATTGTATAGGTAATGTGCATATATGTGTTAATACTTTAATATTTAATATACATAAACACACACATATACGTATATATATGTGTGTATATATATTAAACACTTGAAAATGACGTTAAAGTACATTTTCAGTCCTTAAGCTTATGAGAATTTACAGGAAGTAACCAGCACTTAATCAGAAGAATAGGTTCTAATGTGATAATGCTTTAATAAAGGTAATATAACAAAGACATGGAAACATGGGAGAAGTAGCAAGCACCACAATTTATCAATTCAAATCTATCTACGCACACATGTCTATGCACACAATCTAACTGCTGTTATTTATTATGATAAGAAGAAATGTTGTGTGTGTAATAGCAAATCAATTTGTAAATCAAAACTGTCCATGTGATTCATAGTTTCATTATCAAGATGTTATTAAACCCAATCAAAAGCACCATTTATTCATATTTCTTTTTTTGGCATCCTTTTTTCATGGAAAATATTGATAAGAAGTAACTTTGATCTATGTAATAAATATAAAACCTTGATATTCTATCAACCTTAATGTCTCTGATATTAGAATTTTGTAACCGAGTTGGGTCAGCTTCTCATGCCATCCCTAATTCAATGGCTGATTGAAGCCTAATGCTTCATTTATTAAATCGCATAAACTAATGTCATTCTTTCATCCCCAATGTAATATTAATTTTAAGACTTCTGATTAGAGTAGAAAAATACAGTGATTTTAGAACATAACATATAAATATAGGTGTACAATGCTCAACTGGACAAAATGAAATTCATGAAACCAAGAATATGGGATCTAAAGTGTCATGCTTAAACCAGAAATATGATACTTCACTGTTCATTCTATAACATAATCAGTACACAAACAGCTCTCTCTCATTCCTCTGGTACACTCCACAGATGGTTATTATAATATTCAGGGATGGGCCAGGCCGAATTCAGGGCCAGGAACTTCAGTTTAGTCTCCTATAGAGGAGTGTGACCACTGAGTATCTGGGCTATTACCTGCTGCCCACCAAGGCTCATTAGCAAAGAAGCTGAGCTGGAAATGGAACAGCCTTGACTTGAATCATCACTGATAGTGGATGTTGCCATTGACACAATTGTTAGCCACAAATCCTACTTACTTTCTCAAATATCATTACTATTTAACTTTAATAGCATTCTATAGTGTTTATCAAAACAATACGTGTCTCTTTCATATGATTCTAATTCTTACAACTCAGATATTACTTTCAAAATAGTAACTTCAATGAGAAAAGAGATGTGTCACTAAACTTCATTTCTAAATATATCTTACTTATTTCTATCTTCTTTGAGTAGACTGACTGCATTTAATCATTTTCATCATTTCACACATCGAAGAGGTCAGTTGTAGACTTTATCACTGCATTCAGTCTGTCTCAGTGTTTCTGGAATTGTGACAGAATGCAAATATTTAAGATGAATATTTACAAGCTTTTAACTTTAAAAATATGTGAGATAAATCATTGAAATGAAGAGATTTGTCAGCTGTCAGTAGCAGGGTTTTACTCTATAAATGACTTTGTCCCTAAAAAAAAAATAAGGTTTTTAACTATTTAGTGACTGTTAAAATTTTAATTAAAAGAATCTTCACAAAAAACTAGGGAAATTTCTTGATTACTTTCAGATGTGTGATACAAATCTACTCCATATGTCACAAACTGTAGTATGATTCCTAAAAACATTAGCTTAATGTTACTCCATATGTTTAAAAAATAAAGATAATAATGAGATCTTATATATATGGAGTTAACAGTGACCCATCACTGATATACTCTAATAAGAATGTTGACTTGTATATATGGTCATGGTATTTTGACTGGTTAACTATATTCATGTTTACACTCCTCAATATTTTAAGGACAATTGACTGACAAATCCAAAGTAAAAGAATATACCACTGTTTTCTCCTATTTGAAATGACATGTATTAATGCAGATAAAATAGTTTAATAAAATGCATGGATTAATTATATGCTTATTGATGCACGTTGAAGTAAACCAGAGAACTGAAACCTGGATAGTAGCCAAATGAGTAGCAAACAGCTCTAAAACTGTCTAAAGAGAAAGTCGATAATATTATACTCATTAGACATTTGAAAACACCCTCAGGGTAATCATAAACATTTGCAATCAATTAAGGGAAATGTGTCCATTTTATGGGTCTTGATTAAATCTATATCAAGACTACTTGTGCTGGCTTTCATAGCAATGTATCTATGAGAATTTTCATCGGATGTTCATTTCACAAGGTCCTTCTGCGTGGCAATTATATTATAAAGCAAGGGCAATATATAAAAGGTAGAGCTTCAGTACCTCAGTTTATGTGACTTTGTATTTACACTTTATTTGGAGCTATTAAATCTATGTTTACAGTATGCAGAAATACCCATAAATGACCCAACTGTTAACCCTTTTTGTTGGATCTTTCTTCATTGTTGTGAATATAGTCGTGAAAACGTATTTTTGTATCCATCATAATTGGTTTTGTCATTTCTATGCTAAAATATTTTATTAATAATTACACACACTTAGATCTGTGATTTTTAGAAATAGTTGAACTAATTCCAGTAGATTCTTCATATATGGTTAAAAATAATGTTGTGGGAGAGAAGAAAAGGCAATTCTCTAATTGCTAAGAAAAATTCAAAAAAGGTAGGTCATAAAAGGTATTTTAGCTGATGTAGGCAAAAATCAAGTTAAAATTAAACTTTAGAAACACATAGTACAAAAGATACATTTTTTTCTTTTTTCTTTTTTTTTTTTCCCCTTAACGTTTCTTTCTTCAAATCGGAAAAGAGAGCACATTGGGCCCCTGCGTTCAGTCGGCCAACGGGAGGAGCGATTAGACGGCTGGGCTGGGGCTTGGGCACCATGGGGTCACTGCCCAGAGGCAGAGGGTTCTGGGCTGGCCGCAGGTTGTGGCCGGTTGTTTCAAAGCCTCTCATGCAAGCATATAATGAAACGAGGATAGCGTAAAACTGCAAGATCTGTTCTCAGTAAGTTCCCCTGTGGACTTTGTGCACATTACTGCAGTGGTCATTACTGCAATGACTTGCTTAGCTCTCTGTCACTGCAGTATCCTTGTTATCTCCACAACTGGGTGCATTACAGTAGATACGACACTAAATATATCCATCCCGATGTTACTCTATAATATAATTCCATGGTCAACCTTACTGCTTGTAATATTCCAGTAAATGTTTTACACACCTGATCAGCCTTGAAATTAAACTCTTGTCAGTACTCTCAGAATATAGTCTTGCCTTTAATCTAAACACCACCTCCTGCTATTTTGAGATCTGTTTACATGGCTTGAAATAATCCTTGATTCTGGAATCAAGCAACTGATCCTCATTCCATCTAAATTTCCTGCTTTGGTCAATCTGATAGCAAGCCTTCCTGGATTTCTGAGTTTTTACTGTATCCCATGAGCAATTTTCCTATATCCTACCTACTTGAACACACTTCCTCTTGTAAAGCATGCGATGCAAACACAAAAAAAGGCTTCCAAACAAATTGGTGCATAAGTGGACATATTGCTCAGTATAAGGAGTAACATGCTAAACACATACTTTTTGAAAAATGGGAATATAAAATATAAAAGGTAATTTTATATTTTGCAAGCAATGCAGTTATCTACTCTTGACACAGTGAGAAGAAGACAGCATATACAGTGTACTCTGTAATTGTGTCCAGGCTTATACAGTGAGACCAAGGCATGGGTAAAGATGGAATAAAAAAAATGCACGTGAAATTGAAAAATGATCAGCAGTTTGTAGGGCTTTGGTAGGTAAAGACTAGGGTGGGATCAGGTGGGCATAGTCCTTTTGTTATTGATTCATGATTATAAGCAAAAGATATTACTTAACTTCACTATTGCACACAATGATTCATTTTATCCAATACATATGTGCCTTTAAAATATGCTCCTGACGACAAAGAATGTCCATTGCCCTAAAGTGTAAAAACTTCAAAAACCAATGTGGCTTGAGTCATTTGGTGTATGCTGGCAGGGGCAGCAGTGTTTCTGATAGGTATGTGGAATTAAAGCCATGTGACAGAAGCTTCATCAAGAAACAAAACTGTCTGGATCTAAATTACCTTGGGAGCATACAAATGTATGTGATGTATGTGCTGCTGGCGTACAGCACAAAGAATACGAGCATTAGAGTTCTGGGACAGGGGCCAGGCATTCCAATTTTACAAAAGCTCTTGCAATGATATTAACAAGCTTTCAAATTTAGGCTCTAAGTGTTCACCAAATTAAATTCTGATCTTTTAATTTATGACTTTATAATCTCTAATTGATCATGACTCAACTATGACATTTAGTTTAAAATTATGATAGTTGTGGAAATTGATTCTCGTTGACTTTATATATTTTTGTCTATAAATATGTGATGAGTTGTTTTATTTTGGAATTGTTGAACTGAAGTATGGAAGTTTAATTTGCATACAATAAAATTAACAGAACTGAAATGTTTACCTCAAATTTTACTCCACTGTCATTACAACTTCAAATAGAATAACGCATATTTCCATTACCACTGAAATTATCTTGTATTTCTCTCATAAAAATACACCCAGACACCCAGATGTAACCACTTTTTAACTCACGTCATAATGCACACACGGTTTAGACAGTTGTCATATTTTTAAAATTTCAAACTTCTTTTGCTCAACATAATTTTAAAGCATATATCAATGTTTCATTATTTTATTATTGCTGAATAATAGTTGGCTATATGGCTACACAAATGTTCTTTTAAACATTCTCAAAATGATGGGCACTTGGGTGGTTTTCAGTTTGGATTATAATGAACAGTGTTGGTATGTGCATTCCTTTGTGTATGAACATCCTCATATCTTTAGATGAAAATGAATAGATCACATTGTAGGTGAACTAATAACTTCAGATTAAATGCAAAACTATTCTCCAAATTGGCTGCACTTTTCAAGTTCCAATCAGGAAAGTCTGAGAGTTGGAGTCATGCTGCATCATTGCCCTCTACAGTGTTGGTTATTTTTTTGTGCTTAGCCTGTCTAGTGGGTGCTGTATCATTGGAATTTTAATTTGCAGTTTCCTGTAGACCAAGTTGCACATTTCTTGAGTTTGTCACTATATACTTTCCTATCTAAATTGTTTGCAGAAACTGGTTTCCCATTTTAAGTGATCTACACCTCAAGTGTTTGCTTTATATCTATTCTCTGAGCCCATAATGCATTCCACATGTGTATATGAGATTTCAGATATATATTATGAGATTAATTTACCCATTTGCAGTTTGCCTGTTTGTTTTCTTAACATTATGCTAATGATCAGAAATTTTTTGATGTAGTTTTAATCAAATTGTTATCTTTTAAATTAGTTGTTTTTGAATACTAGTCTATTATACTCTCTAATGAAGTTTCTAAATATAGCTTTTAGTTTAAGATAAATATTTTTATCATATAGAGATTTATTTCTTTATGTAAAAGGCAGAATAAAAAAGAGAGGCAGAGTCAGAGAGGAAGATATCTTCAAAGTGAGGGTTCATTCCCCAAATAGCAGGTTGCACCAGGCTGAAATTAGAAGCCTGGCACACCATCTGGGTCTCCCACATTGGTTGAGGGGCCCAAAGTCTTGACCCATGTTCCAGTACTTTCCCAGACACATTACCAATGAGCTGGGTTAGAACTGGAACAGCTAGAACTTGAACTAGTGACCACATAAAATGGTAGGGTTGTAGGAAGTGTCTTCACTTGCCCACATTGGCTCATATGATAAATCTTTAATCAACTCTTAATCAACTTTTGCATGTAATGATGGAAATTATTGTTTTATTTCTTTTATATATTGTTTTATTTCTTTTCAAATTGGTGCTCAATTTGATCAGAGCTGTTAGATGAAATGATCTTTACTCAAGTTGCTTAGCATATAGCCAATAAAACATTTAAAGCATACATGGTTTATGTTCTGGATATTCTGTTATACAGTTTATTAATTTATTTTACAGTCCTTATGCTGGTAACAAAAGGTCTTGAAATTAGAGGATTTCGTTCATTTTCCCCCAAAGCTTGTTGTGACAATAAAAATATATTCAAGTTCATCACTTTCTTCACAAGACTAGAAAATAACAAAATGTTCTAAGTTTCTTCACAGAATTTAATTGAATCTACAAATCAATTTATATTAATACAGAATCTTATAATTGATGAATATGTCTGCATTTTGTTTAATTATTTCTTGTCCTTTTTTTTCAGTTTTCAAAATAAACATGTTACAAAATTTGTAGACTTTTTTCTAGGTGTTCGTAATCAGTATATTTTTTCACTTTTTAATTTTTTTAATATTGCTATAGATAATATCATTTTCAAATATTCATACTTTAGTTTATCAGCTTCCTCATCAACAATAGACTATAAGTTTTAGAGGTTTATTTGTGTAAATTCCACTCGGTTTTATAAGCACATAGTTAAGTACTGAGAAATTGACATTTTAATTTCCTTTTCAGTTGCATGCATTTTAGTTTTTATTTCTTGAATTTTATGATTACATTTAAAATTGTACATACAAATGTGGTAGAATGTGATAATGCAACAGACATATATTTAGTGGCTGCTGATGAAACTCAGTTGGTTTGCATTTTCCATCTCATTAAATATATCCTTAAAATTACTAACAGTCCAGAAGTAGAGGATGCAGTGTGATATTTCAATAAAGTTTCAAAATATTTACCAATCAAATTTGAGTTGTGAAATTTCTTCTCATTATTTTGTGTTTGGATTCTTCAAACTGATCTATTTGCTAATAAAATACATAACTGATGACCATGAACTATAATCATCTTACTTTTTGTTACAGAACACTAAAATTAGTACTCCTACTGACCTCTGTGTTTTTTGCTCATTATCCAACATCTTTTCCCTCTCATATCAAATTTATTAACCTTGGATAATTACTTTTCTACATCTTGATTATTTTTTACTATTTTCATATGAGAGAACACATGATGTTTGTCTCTCTGAAATGACCTATTTCACTGAACATTGTGTACATAATTATGCAATGTAGTTATCAATTCCATTATGTGTTCCAGTTCCATCCATTTTGTTACTTATTATAGGGTATGTATACGCTGCATTTTCATTTTTTTAAGATTTATTTATTTGTATTGGAAAGTGAGATTTACAGAGAGGAGGAGAGAGATCTGCTGATTCACTCCCCAAGTGACTGCAATGGTCAGAGCTGATTTGTTCCCAAGCCAGGAGTCAGGAGCTTCCTCAGAGTCTCCCACTTGGGTGCAGGGTCCCAAGTCTTTCTGCCGTCCTTGACTGCTTTTCCAGGCCACAAGCAGGGAGCTAAACGGGCAAAGGAGCAGCCAAGACAGAAACTGGTGCCCAAATAGGATCCTGGCACATGTAAGGTGAGGATTTTAGCCAGTAGGCTACTGTGCTAGGCTCAGCTGCAATTTCTTTACTCATTTGTAGGGAGGCATCTAGAATAATTTTATATCTTAACAATTGTGAATAGCGTAGTGTTCAACATGGGAGTACAATCATTTCTTGACTATTCTATTTCAATGCCATTGAGCAATTACTCAGAGTTTGGACAATCAGATTACATGTAGATGTATCTGTAGTCTCTGAAAAACACTCATATTATTCACATAAGGGTTCTATTAATGTACATTACAAACCAAAATCATGTGAGAGTTCCCTGTTCTCCACATCACCAACATGTGTTCCCTATTTCTGTTTTTGATAATAGACATTCTAATTGAGGGAGATGGTAACTTCCTTTCGATTTGTATTTTCTAGAAAGCTAATGCTGTTGAACAGCTTTTCATATTTTTTTTACCATTTGAATTTCTTCTTTTGGTGATAGCTTATTCATTTTATTTGCCATTATAATTAGAACATACAGGCTTTCTTAATGCGATTCTTGACCTCCTTATATATTAAGTCCATTGTCAAAAGATTTTTTTAAAAATATTTTCCTTTCTGTTCCTTCCCTTCCTTTGGTCTAGGTGTCTTTGTGTCGACATCAGTACAACTTTACCACTAGCGTTCAGTAGCACATCTTGAAATTAGCTCTTTGGACGGATGCAGCTGGTTCTTTTGCTCATATTGCTTTGGCTGTTATGAATCTTTGCAATTCTTTCTGAATGTTAGGACTGCTTTTGTTTCTCAAAGCCTGTAAGGAATATCACCAGTATTTGGTTGAAGAACTCACTGAATACAAAAATTGCTTTGCACAACAGGGACGATTTAACAAGATTAATTCTTCCAATTCATGACCATTACAAGTTTTTCCACATGGTGTGATATCTTCACTTTATTTCATATTCTGCATAAGTCTTTCACATACTTGCTCAAATTTATTTCAACTTATTTTTGGGCTATATGGAATGAGATCGCTTTTACAACCTTTTTATTAGGGAGTTCAATTTTAGTGTATAAATATATGCTAATAAATTTTATTGAATGTATAATTTCAGTAGACTTATGGTGGAGTGTAGGTTTTCTACGCAGTGAATCTTATCACCATCAGCAGGGTAATTTGGCTTCCTCCTTTCTGATTTGCACTTTTTTATTTCCTCTTTTCTAACTGCTTTGGTGAAAGCTCCCAGCAGTACATTCAACAACAGTGATGAAAGTGAAACCCTGGTCTGTTTGCAGATTTTCTATAAAACACTTTCAGTTTTTCCAGATTCAACATGATGATGGCTGCAATTTTGCCATAAATAAGCTTTATTATTACTGAATTTCAATCCTTCCACATGTAATCCTTCCAAAAGACTAATACTCTTGAACTTTGTGCTGGTTTTTTAGATTTCTTATCTATTTTCTATTTGCTTTAATTTTAGTGTTATTACTTCCTTTCTTACAATCTTTAGGATGGTTTCATTCACTGTATTTTGAAGGTGAAAGCTGCATTTCTTGTTAGTTAAGCCTTTCTTTTTTCTAATGCAGATGTAGGTTTCATTTCACTTATTCATCTAAGTGCATATGTGTAGCTGTTATACCTGGACTAAGTGTATTGATGTCTTCAATCCGATTTTGACGAATTACCAGCCACTTTCTCTTAAAATAATTATTTATTTTCGTATCAGCACTTCTACACAATCACTAATTAGGTTTAATCTTAACAAACATAGGAGCTACATTTCTCAGGTTGGTAAATATAACTGTTAGGGGCACAGGGGTTGAGAATTCTTACAATACTTTGTGACACTTGTTATCTAGATATCAATTAAACATAATACCTTCAGATCATGGCCTTTTATTAAAATTATATTATTCCCTTATTATCAGTTAAAAATTACTATCCAGTTACATACATATATGTTATATTCTTGGTCCTGTTCCTGGGGTTTTCTTAACTTGTTACGATATATTCAACATTTCAAATTTTGTTTTTAATACATATTTGTTTCAGTTTGATTTCTGGTCTGAGTATCACATCACTCTGGAGAACTTAAAGGAAAGTGATTTAGCTGATCTCATAATTCTGGCCACGTTCTAGGGACTAAAGCTGGAGATGGCATTCTCACTGGTAGAGTCTGAAGGTGGCACAGGGCAAAGCATGGCAAGTGATAGGCATTAAACGTGTGCATTCTGCTCTCTTTTCTTCTTAAAAGGTCACCAATATTCTTTCACAAAACTGCCCTGAGAATCTTAGTTAATCTGAAAACAACACCCTAGAGTCTCACCACTGAATACTATAGTTACATTATATCTCCACCATTTTAATATCACATAGTAGGAACTGAAGGAAATAAACTATGTTGAACCTCTTCTCTTCTCCTCTTCTCAATCCTCGCCTACCTTTCTTTTCTTTTTCTTTCTTTCTCTCTTTTTTCTTACCTTTCTTTCCTACATCAAATACTAAAATGATGTAAAACTACTATTTTAGAGGCACTATTCATACAATTTAAGTGTTGTACAGAAAATTTACATTCTGATGAAACATCCAAAAAGCTCCACATTCAGGGCCTGGCGTGAAGGCTCAATTGATGAATCCTCCCCTTATAGTGCCAGGAGATCATATGGGCACTGGTTCCTGTCCAGGCTGCTCCACTTCCCGCCCAGCTTTCTGCTTAGGGTCTGCGAAGGCTTTGGAGGATGACTCAAAGCTTTGGAGCTCTGCAGCTATGTAGCAGGCCCATACGCTTCTGTCTTCAGACTAGCTCGGCTATGGCCATTGCAGTGATTTGTGGAGTGAACCAGTGGATAGAAGATCTTCTGTCTCTCTGTAAATCTGCCTTCCAGTAAAAAATAAATAAATAAATAAATCTTTTTAAAAAGCTCCAAGTTCATATAAGAATAAATAAGAACAGAATTGAAAGCCGCTCACTGTGAGAAATAGAACTATGGGAAATATGAGTCTTGGGATTATTAAAAAAAACTTCAGTGTAAAAATGCAAATCAAATATTTAAATTTATTCCCTCTCTTTTTTGGTTTTAGGATAACATTTGGTTATATTGCAGTGTTTCCGTATTTTTCGATGAAAATGATTATCATTTTATAGGGTGTCAGATTTTTATCAAGCTATATATACTTAGAATTTGATTTTGGTATTTCAAAATTAAGTGTACAAATTATAGTTTTAAGTTACTTATTAAATAACAAAGTTACTGTAGCTGACAGAATGTATATTTACAATATCCAGGATTATAAATTAATACCTTTGATATCCTTAGGAGATGAAAGGTTCTGAAATTATTTGTTTTTACATAAATACTCATAAGGTTTGGTCTTAGGAAGACTTCCCAGATTTAAAATTGTAGAATGACAGTATTATAAGTGGGAGTTATGGTTTTCATACATGCAAAGCTAACCATGTCTGACTGTTCCAAAAATAAGGTCACCTCAATTTAACAGCAAACAAGTTGGATTCACAAAATGCAAAGCGAAGCCAAACAGCATCTTTGCAGAAGAGTCTCTTTATTTTTTCTTCTTTTACTACCCGAAGCAAATTTTTAGCTATAAAGTGTTTTAACTAACAGTGATTTATGTAAACAAATGGGAATGGTTCTCAAACGGAAACAGGATGGTGTTAACTGAGATTTGCTAAGCTAACTCAAGTTGAAAATATGCACAGTTAACTCTGCCAAGTGAGCAGAAACTTATTTTACTACCTGAAGAATCCGCTTGTTTAGAAGTGTTGCTGACAAGGGAGAGGCTCAGAGGGAGATGCCTGGGCAACTCCTCTGGCAAGATACAGACCCTCCAGGTTAGCGCAAGAAGCACAATAGGAAACAGCCCAGAATAGGCCATGGAAAATTTCCCAGGGGCAGACCAGGCTGAATCAGTGCATGTTGTCCACTGGCAAATCCAAACACCAGAACAGAGTGTGGGTTGGGCCGGGTTTGGTTGCGACAAAACCAGCATACAATGTGGAATGTCAGGGCGAGGTTACCGGTACTAGATTTGACTGCAGCTCCCAACCAGCACACGTGAGAACCAGGAGGGGCAGAGCCAGCAGGGGAATTTAGGGGCTGGTCCCCTCACCGGACAGCTACTCCCACTAGAGAGCGTGGCCTGGTTTGGGGACAGACCACACTAAGCAGGGCTACAACACCTGTGTGCCGCATGGGAACTAGACCAGGGAAAAGCCAGACTGAGCAAATTATCCCCTACTGGGGCAAGCATAAATTAGAATGGATGAGGGGTGTAAGGACTTAGCCGCTACACCAGCTGGCAGAAGCTGGCTCTGGGGACTAATTCTGTTAAGTCAAATCGCGGAACCACCCGAAAAGTGCATAAACCGGGACAGTGAACGACCCAGGAGGGAAACAATGGGTTCCTCCCTCCTGGGTTACTGCTCCCGCGGGAGGACATGATAACTTGGAAGGGGGCTGGGGTAGCTAGACAGAGAGGAAGTCAACAACATCTGTGGGGGCTGGATGGCCGAGCTGGTTAGTTAGAACTAAGCTTTAAAACCCAGGGACAAATACAAGAGCTAAATGGGATGTGGGACAGACTGGACTAGTCTGCTATACACACAGGCAAACCAGGATAGGGGGCGGGCCTAGTGGGGGTTATTGTGGGTCGCCCCGACTAGGCTGCAGCCCCAACTAGTTGACGCAAGAGCCGAGTATGTGCTAGGCAGAACCAACCTAGTCTGCAACACCCTCTGGTTCCAGAGCAATTCCAGTCTGAAAACAAACCAGCCCAGAAATTGCACCTACAAGCTGATTGTGGTGATGACCAGCTGGACTCAGAACCCTATCCAAGAAAAGACAGAGGACAGAACGGGTCAATCAACCATCTCAGATATATGTTGGCAACGAAAACCGGGCAAATAAAGACTCTACGATGGACAGTGTCAACCAGTGAACTCTGCAATGACCTCATCAAACTGGGAGTGGCGAGAATGGCAGTGATTCATAACTAGAGAAATATTAAAACCACTAGGGGTTGATCGCAGCTAAATAGTCTCCCCAAGAAGCTGTACATTCCATCTGGACAATGAGCAGCTGGACAATGTGCTTGGCATCTGTTTGCAAGGGAAGAATCTTGATTGAATTTGAACTGTAATGCTGCAACGGGGTGGGGGGGGTCCACCATGGGGGAGGGGCATGGGGAGGGGTGGGGGTAATCCCAGAGTCTATGAAACTGTCACATAATGCAAAATAATTAATAAAAAAATAAAAATAAAAAAGAAGTGTTGCTGACAATTTCTTTAGGCCCTGACATTATTGTGACAGTTTTATTAGTTGACTTACATGTTATTAATGCAGACTTTAAATCAAATTGTATCATATTTTCAGTCTATTGGATCATTTGAAGTTTGAAAGAAGTTTCGAAACAACACTAGAAAGTGACCTGATAAGACATTCCACAGAGCTTCTACTTTTGTTACTACATACAGTCTTCTGGTTCTGCTTAGTGTTGATATGAGTTCCCCAAATATTGACTCAGAAAGATGGCCAAGTCTACACACTTTCATTGTCCCTGGTTTATACACATTGGGAAGCCTGCTGTCCCACTCAATACAGATACTCTAAGGGAGGTATCTTAGTTAAGGTACATGTAGTTATGGTATGAGAGTCCACAATTTTTATTCACTCAGAATTCCAGTCTCAACTGGATTCCTGGGTACTAGGCTTCTTTCTTCCTCCTTAGATTTTCCTGCTCAGCCTGAATGGATATTAGAATTTGGATTTAATTCTGTTTCAGCCTTCCAGAGTTCATTTTTGGCATAAAATGATTCTGGATCATAAGGATAATGAGCTCTTAGTAATTCTTCAGGTTTCTAAGTTCTCTTAGACTGGCCCATGCAGGTCAAAGTGAATGATACTGCCAGTCTCTGTAAGTCTTACTTAAGTATTCTTGTAGCTCTTGCTTCTGGCCATTCTTGATGAAAGGTCTGAGTACAAATAGGAAGTGAATGAGACAGAGGAAAAGTTACATCTATCAGAATGGGACACACCAATTTTCTGCAGGTAGGGGGAGAGTGATAACTTCAATAGCTGGGAAAGGAACATACTGAGACCTCTAAAGACCTCTAATATTCTCTGTTTTTCAGAATAATGGGCAGAGTTTTCTCCATGCAACAGCACACTCTGGGGAAGAGCTTTCACACAGGGGTAAGTGCCTTAGATTTAACTAACTGCTGGAGCTGTCCTTTGTTACAAGCGGTCCTAACCATAGTATGATTACCTTTGCTTAAATCTAAGCAATAACTCTACTGGATTAGCAGGGAATATACACTTCACATCATGTAGAACTTCTGTCAACAACTCAAAATGCCACTTCTCTCTCCCTGCAGATACAGTGGACAGAAGGTTGTTCAATCCAGGTGAGGACAATTACACATCTTAAGACATTCATTTGACTTACTGTATATAAGTACTTTATAGGAAGGCAAGATTATAGAATAAAGTGGTGACACATAAAACAGTGAAGGATTAGCGGGGGAGAACCAGAGGATATGATCCCAAGGTACAGGAGTCTGCAAGCTGATCTCAAAGGAAGTCACGGAAACCAGTCTACACAAGGAAGCAACAAGTACAGCAGAACACTGCTATAGCAAACAATGCTCTAACAGATAAGGAAGTTCCCCTGACAGTCAGATGGGAAGAGGAGAACACTGGGAATTCAGGAGGTGAATCAAACCACAGAACTGCAGGTCGTGGTGATTTTCTGAGTTTGACCATCAGCAGAAGCAGAATGGTTGAGACTTTTCTGACAGGCATGAGAACGAGGCAGATTTTACGGCCTGAACCCTTACCAATGACTCATCAGGCGCCATTTTGAGTTCTGTGGCAAATTCAATGATGGACAACACCAGGTTGTGTATGCACAAAGCCAGGGGAGAACTCACTTCTGGCAAATGCTTTGCACGGCTACCACCAAGATAATAATACTGATTTGACATCCCATGAGTTTCATCCGAAATATACCTGGGTTGCTCCAAGACTGCAATAGGCTACAAAGTAGAGAAAAGGAAAAACAAATTCATGCAGTGGACACTGCTGACAGACCTATGACAGAGTTTAAAGTCACAGCTAGTGTCTCCCTGATCTCGGGTACTGCTGGAACTGGGAGTGGGAGAAGGGCTGAGCAGACCATGGGGCAGCTACTACATGAGATCACAGGGGACGGAGTGTGGCATCTCAGGAGCCCTCATTGTAGAGGCTGTGGCAGAGACATAGAGTGAAAGCCTAGGACTGCAGTTTGCCAGAGGAGTGGTGCTGGTGGCACAAATGGAGAATGGGACATTGAATGGGATCAGTAAAATCAATCTGGATGACACAGTTTAGAAATCAACCCGAATGGAAGAATCTGCTAACCTGAGTTACAGTGACCAAGGGACAAAGAAGAGGCACAGGCACAATGGAAGATGTTACATTCCAACATCAGACTTAACTTTGAAGACATCAAGGAACTTCCAGGTAAAGAATTTTTCAAAAATCGTTATACATCTCTTTGAAATCAATGAGAAGCACATACAGGAGTTCAAGGAATTGAGGCAATAGTTAGTGCAGAAAACAGCAACATTAAACAAAATAAAACTGAATTATTAGAAATAAAAATACATTAAATAAAAATACAATGAAATGTTTCAATAATAGAATGAATAAGGCAAAGAGAATTTCAGAGTGGTAGATATCACATATAAAATTGTCCAATCATAAATATGGAAGAGGAATTGAACAAAGCTAAGAAAACAATACATGAATTAAGTAACACCATCAAAAGGCCAAACATAAGGATCGTTGGGGTCCCTGAAACTGTGGAAACACAAGTTGGATTAAAAGATGCATTCAACAAAATAATAAATGAGAACCCCCTAATATTCAAAAAGAAAGAGAATCCAAATACAAGGATTGAAGAGAACCCCAAATAGAATTGATCAGCAGTGATCCTTACCATGGCACATAATAATTAAACTCCCTTTGGTTGAACATGAAGAAAAAACTTAAATATGCACGCAAAAATGTCAGATAACTTATAGAGGAAACCAATCAGATATGCAAGTATTTGGAAATTAAGCAGCATGTTGCTAAGTGAACAATGATTTATGAAAGAAATTGAAGAGGAAATTTAAGCAATTGTTTGAAGCAAAGGAAGGCATCAAACAACATCAAAACTTGTGGGACAGAGTGCTAAGAGGAAACTTCATTGCAATTACTGCCTACCTCAAGATACTAAAAAGGTATGAGGTGAACAGACTAACCATACATCTGAAGGACCTAGAAAAAACAACAGCACAAAATCCCAAGATTAACAGAAAAAAATGATCAAAATACAGGAGGAAGTAAAGCAAATAGAATCCAAAAGAAAAATAAACAAGATCAATGAATCAAAAAGGTAGTTCTCTGAGAAAAGCAACAAAATACGTTTCCCCACTAGCTCAACTAATAAAAAAATAGGGAGAAGTTATGAATCAAAAGAATCAGAGACAAAAAAGGAAATATGACAATGGATCCACCAGACACACATAGAATAATCAGGAATTGTTAGAAGCAACTCTACACAAATAAACTTGAAGACCTTTAATGAATGGTTGGATTACTGGATACATACAATTTACCAAAGCTTTATCATGAGGTAATTAAAAATCTAAACCACGTTGAAGATTGGACCAGTAACAGTTCCTTTCAACAAAGAAAAGCCCAGAATTGGACAGCTCCTTAAGCTGAATTCTATCAAATGTTTGAAGAAATTATCTAAATCCTATAAAAGTTACTTGAAGCAATAGACAGGGAGGTAATCCTTCCAAATTCTTTTTATGAAGCCAACACTGCCTTAATATCAAAGCCAGATAGAGACACAACAGAAAAAGAGAACTACATACCAATATCCCTATTGAACATAGATGTAAAAATCCTCAACAAAATACTAGCCAACAGAATCTAGCAAACAGCAGACAGAAGATTCACTTGGACCGGGTGGGATTTGCCCTGGCATGCAGGGATGGTTTAACAGATGCAAATCAATGAACTGATGCACCATGTGAACACAATTCTTAAAAAAGTGATCATTTCATTAGATGCAGAGAGGCTTTTGATAAAATCCAACACAATTTCAAGCTAAAAAATGCATGCAAGATAGGATACAAACTGTGCATAGAAGGAGCATTCCACAACACAATCAAAGCAATATACAATAACCCAATGCCAGCAACATACTAAACAGAGAAAGACTGGAAGCTTTTCCACCAAGATCTAGAACTGGACAAGGATGCTGGCTTTGACCATTACTATTCAGCATGGTATTGGAAGCCTTTGCTACAGTTATTAGGCAAGACAAATAAATTATGGAATTCAAATTGCAAATGAGGAATTAAAATTATTCCTGCTTGCAGATGACATCATTCCATACATAGGAGAACAAAAAGATTATATAAACAGACTATTTGAACTCATAAGGTAGCAGAATATAAAGTTAATTAACATAAATTGATAACCCTAGTACACAAACAACTCTATGGCCGTGAAAAAACTTGTATGTATAGCACCCTTTAAAGTATTAGAGAAGAACATGAAATACCTTGGAACAGGCCTACCCAAAGTCATGGAAGACCTGTATGATGAAAATTACAAACTGTTTTTTAAATAGAGGAAAACATTAAAAGATGGAGAAATTTGCCATGTTTCTGGATCACTAGAATTAACATCATGAAAATATAATATACCAAAAGTAATACACAATTTCAATGTGATTCCAACAAAATCCCTACAACATTCTTCTCAGAAATAGAAAAAAATAAAACAAAAATAATCTGGGAACACAAGAAACCACAAATGGCCAAAGGTTTCCTTACAAATAAAACTAAAGCTAAAGGGATCACAATTCCAGATCTAAAAATATACTATAGGGCAGTGGTCATCAAAACAGTCTGGTAATAGTACAGAAACAGAAGATCAATGGAACAGAATAGTCACCCCAGGAGTGAGCCCACACACATAGAGACAACTAATTGTTGACAAGAGAACTGAAAATAACCCAGGGGAAAAATGTTTATGTTCTTCAACAAATTCAACAAATTCCTGCAGCATATCTGCCTACAGGGAAAATAAGACCCCCACATGTGACATTATGCAAAAATTAGCTCTAAATTTATTAAGGACTTAAATCTACACTCAGAAATCATCAAACTAACAGAGGAACACATAGGAAGCACTTTAGAAGACATAGGATGTGGCTAAAGACATATTAGAAAGTTCATGAAAAGCACAGGGAGTCAAAGTCAAATTAAACACATGGGACTATATCAAACTAAGAAGCTTCTGTACCACAAGGGAATGATCAACAAAGTGAAGCAGCTGCAAACAAAATGGGAGAAAAGATTTGCACTACACATCAGACAGAGGACTAATATCTTGGATTTACAAAGAGCTTCAGAAACACAACAACAGCAAAACAATCATGTGACTAATTGGGAGAAGGAAATGAGCAGGCTTTTTTCAAAAGAACAAATTCAAAAGGCTAACAGACATGAAAAAAAAAAAACACTCAAGCTCCCTAGCGAACAGGGAAATACAAATGAAAACTACATTGAAGTTCACTGAACTCCAGAGACTGGTGTACATTCAGAAACCTACTAACAACACCTGCTGGCATGGATATGGAAAAAAGGGTATGTTACTCCACTGTTGGTGAGAAGAGTGTAGGCTAGCACAGCCACTATGGAAGTCAGTAAGGAGAGTGCTCAGACAACTGAAAACTGACTCACGCTATGACCCCGCTATACCACTTATGGAGATACATCCAAAGGAAAGGAAATCTGTATGTGAGAAAGTGACCTGCAACCCTGTAGCAACACAATCCGCAATAGTGAAGACATGAAAACAAACCTAGATGCCTCTCTCAAGAAGAATGGATAAAGAAAATGTGGCACATCTACTCTATGGAATATTACTCAAAATTGAAAAGAATAAAATTCTACCATTTGCAAAAGTACGAATATCATGTTTTCTACAATGTAGGGAATGTGATGCAAAATACAAAACAAATATGAATATTGGTTAACATCTACATTCTTACAGAAGAACTATAGAGCAGGGGCTAGCATACCTGGAAGTAAAAATACCTTAGAGTACACAATTCCTTCTGAATAAATGGAGGACTCCCAGTGAAATTAAATGTACCTCAATAATATGATGGCAGATATTTTTTCCCTTTGTCTATACCTACAATGGCGCGTGAGGGCAGCAGAATTTTGAACTTGTATCTTGCCAGAGGACTATACTTCCGCAATAACATGGTAGGAACAGTGGCAGGGAATGATGGGGAAGGAGAAGGAGGAGCAAATTTGAGGATTCTGTATATCTATAACAAGGTTTTATGGAAAATAATAAAAGAAATAAATAAAACTTTAGTACATTTCCAAAAACCTTCTCTACCATTGTTCTCATTAATTACATACGTTTTTAACAAAGTCACCAGATTGGATGTAGAGAAGAGGTATTTGTAAACAATCTCTGTAAACAGCAAGTTGATAATGTTTTTTTGGCTAAGGATTACATTTTTCCTGCTACAATTGCGCAGCTCTGCTCTTGTAGATTAAAAACAATATTAATGAAGAAGACTGTGTTACTATAAAACTTTTAGAAAAGATAATTGATGCCCAGCAGTACTTTTTTGCTCCTTGTTGAGGAACAATCAGGACAGATTAGATGAATACTCTTAGCAAATCTTCCTACACAGCAAATGGACTCAATTTGTGAATTTTGGGAGCTCCTAACAGCACTAATGGCAAGGAGGCTACATTGCAGTCACTATCAGTTCACATTCTACCTTGGGGGTTCTGAGAGCTGTTACTAACGTCCTCTTCTCTCACTCCAGAATTAAGTACTCGCATGACTTCAGTTACTGTGTGAGAATTATGACATGCCTGAAGATATATGTCTTGTAAATTTGGGGCTAGCCATAAAGAACTTACAACTTTTGAATAAATTTTCATGGCAGATAATTCAGTAGGCTAAAGAAATATCTCAAAGCGAGCATATTTTTATTTAGGGGTATTTTATGGAGCAGTATCTGTGAATCCCTCTAGTAATATTTTCTACAATGACAGTCACCCAACTAGAAAAAAAATTTCCTGGATTTCATTCAAATAATCAATGGGACATGTTCCAAGTGGGCCGAGGTGCAGTCTTGGCAACCACAAGTAAATCTTGCTGAGCTTGGAATAATGCCTGTGTCCAGGTGGAAAAGTTTCTGAAGGAACTTAAGGGGAAAGACATTTGGCATTTTAAAATCAACACTAATGGCTTATGGGATTTGTTCAGCTGGCTAAGTACAGGATCCTGGCAAACCAGGTGTAGAATAATCCTGTTCATTAAAATATTGCTTATGGTATCCTTAAGTCAATGCAAATGAAAAAAATGAAATTGATCCAAGTTCCTGTCATTCATATTAATCAGAGGAAGAATAAACTCGTAGCGAAGGTTGCTAGCAGCCAAGAATGCAGTAGAAACAGAGCGAATATTACATATTACAATTTCTCCTTCTCCTCCTTCTTCCTCGCAGACCTCACTTATTGCTGCCCAGTTCTGAATATAGATGTTCTCAGTAAGGGACAGAACAGACAGATTCCCTAAGCTTGTCTGTTCCTTATCTATCCTACACGTCCACTTGGTGGACAATATCAGCGCAATTCACTCTCCTGTGGGACTTGAGATCAAGCATCAACATTAATGTGAGGCTCATGAGCTAACGGTGTCATGAATACTGAAGTTCTGTCTTTTTGATCTGGGGGGATGGTTCTTAAACAGGAGAGCAGCTCCATCTGTGAGCCAAGGGTCAGCTGCTTTGGTGCACTGACTGCTCCATTTTCATGTTTTCCATGATAACTAAGTCAACTCAATTGACATGGAGTAATTTTTTATTGATGTTAATATGATGACAATTTAGAAGGACTAGCCTTATTGTCTCTATTAGTAAAGTCGACGCATTCTATTTCTGAACGTTTTATTTTAGTTGGTGAGGAATTAATCCTGTTGCTTTACTATCAAAGTACTGCACTAGCTGAAAGCACAGACGAGAAAGACTAACAGTTTGAATTTTGGTTTCTTGATTCATTGCAAATCACCTGACCCTAAATACCTGATTTTTTATTTTAATTTATAATAATAACAAATGCCTCTGAGGCATGCTGTGTGAACATGGTGAGATACCCCAGGTAAAGCATTCAGAATGGAGGTGGGAACATGTTCTGCAAAAGATTTTCTCTTTCTGTTGTATTCTTGGGCAGTATATTTTATTGCAGTTTCCAGATACTCACTTTCTGTGGCTAAGGGCAGAGGCTTTAGGTCGGCTAAAAAGATTACATGATATTATATCAAATGTTGGTTATTCTGCATAGTAAATAACCATGCTCAGGGATATTGTTAATAGTTTCATTGCTGTAAAACTGGAGTGCCTGTTCCTCACATACTGTTGGCACAATCTTACTTAACTTTCATAATCAAGATCAAAGTCCATTCATATGCCTTCTTTAATCACCACTGTCAAAATTAAACTTTTATCTTTGCACTGTGTGAGCATTCACTTTGCATTATTCGTAATACTTCATCCACTCTATTGAGAGACACACACATATTTTACCTCTATTGTTCATTGTAAGCCTCTTAAAAGGTAGGCTACATTTTGTAAAAGTTTTTATCTCAAACTTTAAATTGCACTAAGCAAGTGAGCAATGAATATTTTCTGAATGACAAATTTCTTAAACTTTAATATTTTCTAACTTCTTTTCAAGCCTTTTAAAAAGTGTCTTCAATCAATCCGTTCAGATAAAGTTTTCACAATCTCTTTCTCCTTTCATCCATGTACACAGAATCAAAGATGTGGACTTGCTTTGTTGGAGAATTTAAAATAGACTTTTGTATTGTGACCTTAAACAAAATTAGCTGATTTGGGGGAAAAAGGTTCTTCTTTAATTAACTAGATATAGATACCTGAGTCTCTTTCTATTTTTTTTTTATAGTAGCTTTTTCTAAGGAAAATGGAAAAAAATAATATTTGGCTGCAACAGGCTGACTGATTCTATCCATACATGATACTTAATTCCTGATAACCAAGATGAAAGTCAAATGCAATTCAAATATTAGAACTTAAACTGATGACGTTGATGGATGGATAGGTAAATACATGTAGCCTTCTCAAGGTACAGCTGTTTGGATAGTTTGATGTTTGTTTTGGACTCCAGCCCAGCAAGATTTACGAGCAAGATTTATTGTTAGGCATCAAAGGGAAATTTTCTTTCATTAAACACGGGTTTTACAGGAAATAGTTTTAATAGTGAAGCAAAAACTGTTTTCAGGAATTATTAAGGTAAATAAGTCAAAAGCAAGTTTGTCAGTAGATTAAAGGAAATTGTTTTTTATCATTCCTAAAGCAAACTCTACCATAGAGTACCCATTCTGTTAAGGAACTATGTGACTACACAATCATGGTTATTCAAGGCAAAACTAAGGTGAAACAATGAGAAATTCCAGTTGTATATAAATTATTATTCAATGACTAGTTCATGTATAATTTCAAAAGTACATTTATCTTATCGATAATAAAAATGTTCCCTCTTACAAGAATTTCCTGATTATGGTCCTGGAAAGACTGAAAAGCTAGCTAACAAGAAACTTGCTTTTTTATGGGCATTTATAATTAAAGAATATCAATGGCATTTTAATGCTATGCAAATGATCAAAAATCACTTTTCCATTCTTTATATTACAGGGTAATTGGATAGGACTATTTGAAAAGATTTTGTGTTTGTTATTTCTTGTTTTACTTTCCTTATAGACAGATACAGGGTGTTACAAATTCCACAATATCAAATACTTTGTGCTCATAAGCCACAAGAGTATCAATTTAGTTTTTAAATGAAACAAGTAATCTTTGAGAAAGAAAATAAAGGAATATTCAGTATCTCCATTCCAGAGAAATTACAGCATCTCTCAAATAATGCTTCCAGTAAAAGTTAGATTGTGTTGGTTTCAATGACTTTTTTGTTTATGTGACAATTGTTTTTATACCGTTTTTGTTTATTTATTCACTTTAATCTCTTGGTCTGTGTTCTGTGACCCCTAAATAATGTGAATTCAGTAACAAAAGCACACATTTCCATCCTGGAAACAGAGCATTTAACTTCTGAAGAGTGCCACAGACTTTGGCTGAAGCCTACCCATTAAGCTGAAGGGACTCCAGCTGCCCAACCCAATGTAGCCTTTGTAAATTGGAAACTAATTGTAACTAAACTTTTTCTCCCTCCCTGGGAGTTCCTTGGAACTCTTATTCATTGCTTTCCAAATTTCTGTCAGTCTTATTTGTCCTTAGTTCCATCGATGGATTTTCTGGCTGACTCTTGTGCAACAGTTTTTCAATATTGTACACAATGCTGAATAGATTCTGAACAAAAAATTTTTAATACTTGTTTTCTTAGGAAACTAAGTTGTACTTAGAAGATGAAATTCTATCTGACTTCTTCAGACAAAAAAGAAGATAAAATACAGACTCCAAAATAACACAGAGAAAAGTTCTTTGCGATTTTTCTTAGGGCATGGCCTTTAACCAACCCAAGATTCAAATATGCAATCTTTATTGAGATGTATGTTTCACTCACATACATCACCAGACAATTTCTATGTCCTCATCCTTGATATTAGAAGGGGATATTTTAAAGATCTTCATGTTTAGTAAGAAAGCAAAAACAGTGAAAAAAATCGAACTCAAAACCCGATCTCTGTGTATTTCTATTAAGTAGTGTAAGTATATATTGACACAAGACATCTTCTTCTCAAATTACTGTAAATTTAGGAAACAGACTGTGCTTTTATCTTGGAAGAAGAAAAAATTAAATGATTTTATGCTATCAAGTATTTTTGTGAGATTACGTATAAGATACAACATTTAACAAAAGCTATAAAGTAATATAATTCCAGTGCTTCCAAAGAGGTAGATACTAGAGATATTTAAATTCTACACAAATATGTAAGCAAGATTATCATATTTTTACATTAGTAAATAAAAATAGATACTTTTCCAGTACTCTTGGATCTTTCTATTTAAGCTTCATTATTTAGTGACAAATACATTTTTATAAGGGGAGAAAGATTTCCTTTGGAAATACTTGTGAATTGAAAATTATGTACAGATATTTATTTTAAAATTCAACTTCAAAGGGATTTAAATGAAGTAATTCAACTCACTATAACCACAATTTTGGTTGTTGCTGTCAGTTTGTAAGAAGAAAATGCAATGATAACCATAAAAAAATCAACAAACTCCTTGGAAACTTTTTCTACAATGAATAAAGATGCCTCTCATGCAAATATCACCTAAATTCTTATGGAAGCTGCACTTACCGTATTCACTATCATAGAATATGATGAATTTCTGCCAGGCATATTCTGTGACTACTCTGAGAATGACGTCATTCAAGTACACCGGAGGGCGAACTGATAGAGTGTAGTCATCATTTCTGTTGCTCCTGGTGAGGCCACAACCACTTCTGGGGGTTCCAGATGTTGAGCGCTGGATGAAGAGATGGGGAATATGCATGGCATCTGCCAAAGACTGGAGAGACCCTGCCGATGTGCAGCCGATGGAGCTGACCAGAGCCAGGATGCCTTGATTCATAAGTTCACAGGCTGCAATAAAGCACAGTAACATTGAAGATGTCAATGGACTTCAAATACTGTCCCTTTTTGAAAACTGATAGATAAAGCTTACAAAGATTTATATAGGGTTAAGGTTATGCACACATACACACACATGCAACTTTTTTTCTTTAATTTTATTTTTGTTGGAAAGTCAGATATACAGAGAGAAGGAGAGACAGAGAGGAAGATCTTCTGTCTGTTGATTCACTCCCCAAGTGGCTACAATGACTGGAGCAGCACCAATCCAAAGCCAGGAGCCAGGAGCCTCATCTGAGTCTCCCACATGGGTGCAGGGTCCCAAGGCTTTGGGCTCTCCTCGACTGCTTTCCCAGGCCACAGATAGAGAGCTGGATGGGAAGAAGGGCTGTGGGGATTCGAACTGGAGCCCATATTGGATCCCAGCACCTGCAAGGTGAGGACTTTTGTCAATAGGCTACTGCGCAGTGCCCATGCAACAATTTTTAAAGGACATTCTATATAAAAATATCTTTAAGCCACAAGGGCTGTTGGAATTTATTTCCATTAGCTATGTGACATTGTGTAAATAACTCAGATTCTGTGGACTATTATTAGTCTTGATCAATTACTGCAAAGATTAGAGACAATGAATTACCTGCTATTTGCCTTTTACATCATAGCCAGACAAAAGTGTTGGCTAGACTCTCATAATTTTTCATTTATAATTTTATAATTATCCATTTGTAACTCTGGAAAAGGTAATTCTTTGCTCTGCAATGATGATAAGTTTTCTAAAATAGATGTTCTATAAACTTATGAACTGATGAATGAAGAGGCATGCAGGGATAGAGGAAAGCATATACAGCCACAGAAAACAAAGGCAGGCATTCTGGGATCTCAGCATTTATGGCCGCATGCATTAATAAAGTGGAGACTGGAACAGGTTTCTATTCTCAGAAAATTAATCATTTCTAATATGGAGTTGTTGGCTCCTAATTCTATTTTAGAAGTTTTCTTGTTGCTCAGCATCAAAATAATACAGCAAAGCATATATATAAGAATCAAGAAAAAATACATTATAGTGGCTAGATTATTTGCATTTGAGAAGCTCTGCTGCAATGGTTTCAAACTTTGGACATTTAAGGATATAATTTCTGCATTCATACTATACTGAGGCATGTTTCTTAAAAAACATAGACAGCAAGTACTTTTGTAATTGAGCAGCTCATGAATAAAAGTCCAAAACACATGTTTACATGTACTATACTAATGATAAGTATAAAAAACTCATGTGAATAATGACTAAGGTTAAACCCACCAATTCACACAAGTTAAATTAATAATTGTTAGGGATATATACTTTAAAAATTGCTTACTAAGGGAGCTGTACTGGTTTTTAGATAAATTGGAAATTTAGCTTAAATATGTATTCTTCTTAGACTGTAACAGATTAAGGATGAAAGTTTAGTAAAAATTACACATGACTCATGCAATTTAAGGAATGCAATGAAGTATACTTATAATTTCAATAAGTTTTTTTGCAAAAATTCTGGTCAAAATTTTTTTTTATTATTGTGGTAAGAGTATTACTAACTCTGGGCCCGGCACAGTAGCCTAATGGCTTAAGTTCTCACATGTGTCAGGATCCAATATGGGCGGTGTTTGGATCCCGGCTTTTCTACTTTCCATCCAGCTCGCTGTTTGTGGCATGCGAAAGCAGTCGAGGAGTGCCCGAAACCTTGGGACCCTGCACCCATGTGGGAGACCCAGATGAGGCTCCTGGCTCCTGGCTTTGGATTGGTGCTGCTCCAGTCATTGTGGCCACTTGGGGAGTGAATCATCAGACGGAAGATCTTCCTCTCTGTCTCTCCTTCTCTCTGTATATCTGACTTTCCAACAAAAATAAATTAAATCTTAAAAAAAAAAAAAAGATAAACTGTCCAAAGGGTAAAGCTCAATTGTGACCTTTGCACTTGATGAAAAGTAGGCACACTAACCAGGATAGGAAGAACCCAGACACCTAAAATGAATTTGAACTGATTGACCCAAAACATAGTATGAATTGGCCAATATGGAGTGAATTTACCAGGTAACCTGTCATTTCAACTACAATATCCATTTGATATCCATTTTTCCCTGTTTTGCTAATAGAACATGCTGAATGGAGTACAGAAGATATAAATCAATTTCTTCTGGATTCTAATCTCTTTAGGACTCTGAAGGTGAAGGATAGTATAAAAAAAGACTATAATGACTGCAATTGAAGGGAGATTTGCGAAAAGAAACGAATATGAACAGAAGTAAAGCTTAGGAAGATAGTGTACCTTTTATGAGAATTGTATGTCCTGACTGCCAAGTGACCACACCAGCTACGGTTTTGGTTCCACAGAATTCGTTTCTCATTCCATTAGATATATTTAAAATCTGAATTAAGAATATCAGAGTGTGCACATCACACATTTTAAAAACTAGATGAATAAAAACCTAGGATGTCTCAATGACTAACTCCTCCCTGCTACACTTTCAAGTTTGGCAGGTTGTTTGTGAAAGGATGAGTCTGGTAACCTCTCTTGCTTCTCTTTGCCCTCCCACTATGAGATAATGCAGCAAAAAGGAACTCTAGTTGTTGCTATCTTGATCATGACCTTCCCAGCCTCTCGAGCTGTAAGAAATAAGTTTGTACTCTTTACAAATCACCCAGACTCAAGTTTTCTGTTAAGCTGCACAAATGAACTAAGACAGGCAGGAAGTCTAAGGTTTAAAATTCCTCACCACAAACCTCTAGAATTAAAGTTACGAAACATTAAAGAGAAATGTAGAAGAAAAAACAGGAAATGGAAATATTTTCCATGTTCATGGAATTAATATCACCAAAATTCCTGTATCACAAAAAGCAATTTACAGATTCAATGTGGCCAAAAATACCTATATATTCTTCTCAGATCTAGAAAAAAAAATTGATGCTAAAAATCAAATGGAAACAAAAAGAAGTTTTGAGTAGCTAAAATAATCTTAAAAACAAAAACAAACCAGAGGCATTACAATGCTCGACTTCAAGATATATTACAGAGTGGTGGTCATCAAAACATCTTGATAGAGGCACAAAGACAAGCATGGAGATAAATAGAACGTAGAACAGAGTTGAAATTCCAGAAATTAACCCACACGTGCACAGCCAATTATTTTTTGACAAGCAAGCTGAAATCAACCAAGGGATAAAAGTAAGCTTTTTCAACCAATTGTGCTGGGAAAATTTAATCTAAATATGTAGAAAGACGTAATAAGATCCCTATTTTACATCTCATACAAAAGAAAGGATCAAGGATTTAAATCTATGACCTCAAACAATCAAGTTACTAGAGAAAAACATGGTGGGGGGAACCTGCAAGATATAGGTGTACACAAAACGTCTTGGAAAAGACCCCAGAAGCACAGGCAATCAAAGCAAAAGTAACAAAACGGGATTACGTTAAGCTAAACAGGTTTTGCCTTGCACAGAAACAATCAACTGACAGAAGGGGAGAAAATCCTTCTAAATTATACAACTGATAGAAGATTAATATCCAGGATGTAAAATGAGTTCAAAAAAACTCAATAGCAATAAAATAAACAACCCAATTAACAAACAGCCAAAGGACACGAACAGGCAATTTGTAAAGGGTGAAATACAATTCGTCAACAGACATATGACAAAATGTTCAGGATCACTAGCCAGCAAGAAAATGCAAATAAAAACTGCAATGAAGTTTCACCTCACCACAGGTAGAATAGCTACCATCTGAAATTCAAAAAACAATGGCGAATGGGATGTGGAGGAAAAGGTACCCTAATCTACTATTGATAAGTACATAAACTATTACAAACATTATGGAAGAAAGCTGTGAGGGGCCTCAGATATATGGAAATAGAGCCCTGCCATACCACACCTGTCAATTTGTGCAACAAAAATGAAATGAGCTCATTTCCTATATTTCCTGGTAGAAGTGTCTTTTAGGCACACACAGTGCTTGAAAAGAAATCACTTCTCTTCAAGGGAACTTCTCAGAGTCTATAAGCTATGCTTCTGCCCTGGCCATCACCTTGCCCTAATTCTCTGCTTGCTATTCTTGGCTTTGCTCAAGCTGCTTGAGCCACACCAGTCTCAGTGATTATCTGTGAAGTTACTTTTATGTTTCCTCTGCCCAGAGTTCTCCATGCACAGATCCTTTCATCTTAGTCCCTGATGCCATTCTCTTGTTCCTGCATTCCCTTTCATGGCCTCCTCTTACATACCTGTTTGTTTACATGTGTTTGTTCCTGCAGTCCCATCAAAACTGAGCAACAACAGCAGCTACACTGTTTCTGTTTTGTTTATATCTAAGATGTTTTATGGCCCAAATCACAGGCTAGAGATTTACCTATTGTGAGTTCTCAGTAAACACACTGTCAGGTAATGAGTAACTGAACAGTGCAGTGGCAGGCTAATATCCCAAGGAGACAGGTTGTATGGTAACTTAGCTCCATTTTAAATATCCGTTTAGTCTTCTTAACTCAAGTTTATGTTACTCAAAATCTGTCTTTTTTAGAGAAATGGCATACTCTTGCTGCTGAGATGGTTTGGAATTAGAATTGACAATAGTAAGAGCAGTAAAGTGAGGACAATCTATCCCTCATAACACAAGTGGTGTTTAGCATTCCCTAGGCACACTATTGGGAAACACTGACATGCTTTTGTAATGGAATTAGCAAATACAAGCTGTGTGAGAGGAGAAATGAGTGCTTCCTCCAACCCCCCCCCCTTTAGTAGATCAGATGTTTTTGACATACTCAAAATCCCAATAAATATTTCTCTTGGTGTCAATGTAATAAAAGCGTAAGAGATTAGAATACTTAATTCATGATTACTAACAGCATGTTATTTGAAGCTTCTTCTCTTTTACAATATCAAGGATAGCATGCTAAATTTTTACTCTGTGAATACTGACTTTAAAATTCCTTAAATCTTTCTTTAGTCATCGTAATCTTTTAATAATATGTGTCAGATTACTTTAAATTGGGCAAAAGGTTAATTTTTGGTTTAACATGAATGCAAAGGACTATTTGTGCTATTTCTTTTATGACAACTATAAGGTTATATAAGTGTTTTAATGTAGTACCTTCATTCAAATTCATTATAACATGATTTTGTTATCTCAATCTTTCTTCTGTGACTTTCGTCCTCATTTCCTTAAGACACATGGTTGGAGGGAATGAGATCACAGGTATCCATTCAAGAATCAGGAACGGCCATCACAATGTACTGATAGTCACAGTTCATTCCACGAAACATTCACGTGGATTTATTCTGGGCCTAGAAGCACTTTATTACCATCTGCAGTTTATTTTCATTTCTAATTTCACTAATAATGCCTTTCAACATGTATCAGAAGCATTTCTATTTCTGGAGAAAAACTCATGGTGCTCTTTAGAAAGCAGTGGAACAGTGCATGAGGTCAGAAACACATTTCATAGTTAGCTCGGCCCCTGCCAGCAGCAGTTATGAAGGGAAAGGAGGTAATCCTGGAAAAGCAGGCTGTAAAATTTGTGATTTTTTTGTAAAGACAGCTTTCACTTAGTCATATGAACTTTATATATACATATGTATATATATATATTTAAACAGCACAATAGGAGTTGTTGAAAGGGCTTATACTGAAGATTTTGATACTAATTTAACTGTATGCATTTCATTTGAAAATGCAAAGATTATATTTCTATAAGAGAAGATATAAAATCAAAATATGAGGCTGACATAATGGCATCCCTGTGCATGGACATTAATGTGAAGAAATAGAACTGGTCAACCCCGAAATCTGCCCATAAGTCTCCTCTGCTTTTATTCTTTGCTAGATCCTGTTGCTTTCAGAGAAAACTCATGATTAAACGCGTTTACCCAGAGACCTGCCGTGCAAGTGCAGAATCTTGATTTGTTGTCTTAGTTCAGCTGTGAGTCCATGCTGTGTCTTGGGTAAAAGTCAACTTTTTCTTTTGGGTTTTGCTTTCTCCATGCACTGAAGTGCTGATTAGACTAGAAAGCGTTCATGGTACTTTTTCCACGATAATAGACACATTTCTCTCTTACTCTCTTTTCCTTGTCTTTGCTACTGACCAACTCAATTCTCTGATTTTCCTGTTTGTTAAAGTAGTTTACACAGGACAAGATCTCCAAAAAGGCCGTGGAAACTCATTTTATGAAAAACTGTACACAGATTTCAAAACCTCTTATATCACTGCTAGGACATGTTAAAGTAGTTTCCTCCTTGTATGTTGTGGTAGGGGGCCTATTGGAAGATCAGTATACTCTTGTAGGCTTGAAAATGTAATAGATTTTATTTATAAATCTATTTAAACATGTTCTGGCCTTTGCATATTATTCTTCATTTCTTAGTAAGTGTGTAAAACTCTAAGGGTCCTTCAAAAAGGCTTACTATTAAAGAGGAATCTATTAAAGTTAAATTCATTGTCTTATTTTCTTCTGTTCCACCAAAGTGATAAAAGTAAAACTCTAGAATTACATTCATATGACTGAGTATTTTCTTTTTTATTATTTTTTTAAGAAATAAGAGAGGTCACTTGAAAAATTAGGTGTCATGTGAGTTTTATCAAGGAAGCAATCTCTAGAAATAGCTTTACTTAAGAAGACATTCTTTTCCCTATGTTTTCAAAGAAATACTGCAATGTCTTACAGTTGATATCATCAACTCTGACATAGAACTCTGAACTCTTCCCCCCAAAACATTCAGAGCAATTGCTCTAATAAGTTATGCATACTGTTGCAAAAATATTGTATCCACACAGATAATGGAATAATTATATTTTTCATGACTATGAAAATTTCAACTCTTTTCTCAGCACCACAGATATCTGGATGCAAACAGTAGTCATTATACCCTATTTGACTCCTAGCAGGTTTCAGACTCGTATCTGAAAGTTCAACATCAATATTACGGCTATACTTACACAATTTGTTCTACCATTTTTTCAGGTGACTCGATCTTTTTAACTAAAGCACTGTTTAGAGTAATTTCAATATGATTATCATATGTCATAACTAGTTGGAGATTAAGAGCTATTTGCAGCCCTTCAACCAACCATTAAGGGCATGCCCAAAGGAATACACAAGGAATGGGATACAAAGTTACTACTCATTATAGATTCCACAGAAAATCAGTGCGGAATAGTATCAAGATGGAGGGAGAAGAGTAACAGAGTAGCAACAGTTTTTTTTCCTTTTATTACTACTAAGCTATTAGACTGCATCCACACCAAAATTCATTATGTGAACCTGTCCTGATAGGGCAGAATGAAGACTTCCACTGATAACAAGAAAGGCTGGCTGAATAACATGGATTTAGAGGATATCAGTAGGCATTTGGGATTAATTAACAGAACCAAACTAGAGGCAGGAAAGAGCTAGATGCCAGCAATCCTAGGGCTGCGAAAGTGTTTGAGTGGCTGACCAAGCATTGCTTCAGGATGTTCAACTAAATAAAACAGTTGAATTTGATATAGCTTGACACACCTGGAACTCAGCACTCTTTCCTGGGCACTTTATTAAGCTTCAGAATGAGCAAAGCTGAAATGTGGCATGCAGCCTGGAGTCAGCCCGAAGGAGCAAATAGATTACACCCTCTGAGTTTCATGTATGGTAGGGAAGAGCTCTGAATGGTGGGGAATAGTACATTCTATCAAGTTTACAGCTACATTAAAGAGTCTTTAATAATCAAATGCAGACAAGTTCTTAAAAGCAAATATATAAGAGGGCCCGGTATGATATTGCAGTGGTTAAAGTCCTCGTCTTGAATGCACCGGGATCCAATATGGGCTCCGCTTCTAATCCCCGGCAGCTCCACTTGCCATCCAGCTCCCTGCTTGTGGCTTGGGAAAGCAGTCGAGGATGGTCCAAAGCCTTGGGACCCTGCAGCTACATGGGAGACCCAGAAGATTTCCTGACTCCCGGCTTCAGACTGGCGCAGCACTGCCACTGCAGCTCACTTGGGGAGTGAATCATCAGACGGAAGATCTTTCTCTCTGTCTCTCCTCCTCTCTGTATATCTGCCTTTCCAATAAAAATAAATATATCTTTTATATATATATATATATATATATATATATATATATATATATATATATAACAGAACACCCCAACTATTTGGGTTCAAATAAGATAAACTTGTCATGCAATTTGGATTCATTCAGCCTGACATGGCAACAGAATTGCTTTGGTAAGAAAAGCCTCCTGATAGGCATGCTATATTTACATTAATTTTTACTGACATAGAGTTCAGGATTAAGATATATTTACTAAATAATAAAGACGATTATAAAACAGAGTTTCACTTTTCTTACTGGAGAAGGATGAAAAGGGAATTCTAGAGAGTGAAGGCAAGTTGTAATAAATTAATGTTTTCCCTCCTTTGGGAAAAAAAGAAAGCGGACTTGCTCTTGTTTTTAGAGAAATCTGAATACGTGAGAACTTCCAAACACCATGTATTGAAACTTGCCTCCTTAAATAGATGGTGGCTTTGGGGAGGTGATTAGGTTGTTAAATGGACCTGTTGCCTAAGTAGATGATGTGGATTGGATCTGTGCTTTATTCCGCTGCCTGTCAGGACACACAGAAGGCACTGCACGTGGGGGCTGGCCCTCAGCCTACACTATGTCTGCCAGGAAGTTGGTTTTGGACCTCCCAGCCTCTGGAAATGTGAAGAGAGATTTTCACCTTTTATACATGAACAGGTCTAAAGTATTTTTTTTAGAGAAGGCAGACAAGACCAAGGTGATGGCTGAATGGAACATAAGAATTTAAGATGTAATGGAAATATAATTTAAAAAGAAATATATACCATGTTTAGACTCCCAGACAACATTATTGATACAGTTCACCTTTCAGTGCAGCAACAAGCAGGGTTTGGTGTGTATCAGCTTCAGAAGAACAATTTCATAGAGTGCCCGGAAATATAAATAACACGGAAGAGTGGCCATTTATGTGTCAGGCAAAGTGAACGACTGATTGAGTGATAACGTTTCTAGGCATGTGTTTATCCAGAAATATGATTACAATCACTCCTTCTTCAAAAATTGATCTATTTACAGAGGGAAAGTTTACTAGTAAAGAAGATGAAACAAACGTGTGGCGCCTCTCCCTGTAGCCTAGTGCCAATCCAAGCTGGTTTTCTACAGTATATGGAGTGTGAATAGATGGCATTACAATGGTATTTAGGACAAAATAAAATCTACACTCGAGTGTGCTGTTTTGTATGGCCCATGCACAAATTCAAGTTGCTCTGTACTTAAGCTGCACGATTTCAAGAAGGTTCACCTCTGTATCCACTTTTCCTCCCCACTAATGGGGAAGTGACATCAACATATCACACTGAGGATTACTATGACACAGTGCCTGATCCGTGATGACTCAGGGAATGTTATCATTTTTAATTGCCTTTTTAACAGAATAAACTACAGGAGAGAAGACGGCAAACTGGTATTTTAGGAAAGGTTGAAATGATACAACTGGACAGGAACTTACAAAGACAATAAGGAACCTGAACTGGTCGGGTAGTAGAGAAAAAAATCTGAACCACTGCCAATCCGAGTCACTGCCAACTACCCGTTACATGTAAATTTGTGCTTGATCCTGCAATTCAAGTGAACTACATATTCAATGAAATTCCTTTATTATATTGAAAACTACAGTTCTGAATTTCAGGTGTTCAAAATGTCCCTATTTTGTATTTTTTACACCTTTCGTTTGGCTGGTATTAGCTGTGTGTGTGTGTGCATGCCTGTTTATAAGGCATGTCTCATAGCCTCATGTACATGCTGACTAGGGGTGATGAAGTAAAAGCTGTCACTTTGGTGTCCTTCCCCGAGTAGAACCACAGGACTCAGCTGACATAATTAAAGCTATCAGCTTGAAATGTTCTCACACAGTGAGTAAATAAGCTCACACAAATGGAGACCATTCTGGAAACATCTTGCTAAGACAGTGTGATTATTCTGGAAGAAAGAAACCAATATCAGTGACCTACAATGACATGTGTTCTATAAAATCAGAATTTAAGCGAGATCCTCTCTTATTTAACGTAGTTCTGAAACTGAGATTTTCTTATGATCCTTAGAACTCGTGTTTTTCTCTACTTACCAGTCAAAGGAAATTTTCTATTATTATCTCAGTAAGGAACAATGTTCTGGCTTATGTTCCCCTTTCAACCTTATAACTAAAAAACACAAATATGTGATAATCTCTACCATGTACATTTTGCATTCTTAAACCATTAAGTTAGTTTTGGAGAGTATTATTTTCAAAGGAACAGAATGATTTACCTCTCTTAGGGAAATGAGTAGCAGAAATTGCTTGGAAAGAGCTTACCCTATACATAACAGAACATTTTGAAACTGCAATTATTTGTCTAAAAATCAATAGCTAAACTGTTACTGTGAAATATCTTTAGTCTATGGTCATACCACCCTGAACGTGTCTGATCTCGTCTGAAATATCTTTAAGTGTCCATCAGGATATTTATAAGAGTTTATGATAAAAACATGGAGAGGCCATAGAAACTTATTAGGAAACGATGCTGAGTTCATTGCTAGTCAAGGTTTAGATATAAACAAGAAAAGCAACAACAAAATCTCTACATCATTGAAAAAAAACCTTGAAAAGTCTGTATGAAAATCAGCTTTTAATTAGGAATTTGGAGGGTTGCTCTCTACCTTGATCAAACCAGCATGGACCTGGCTATGTGTTTTCTGTCTAGTCAGAGCGACCTGAGATGAAGGAGGTTAGACAAAGGCTGTAAGGTATGCTAAGAGAAAGATAAAACCCAAAAGTGCCTGGAGTTTTGCATTTCACTAGAACATGCCCTGGCAGAGAGTTGGTGAACGGCAGTTTGAAATCAGCTTACATTTCCAAAATTATAATTCTCTCGTTATCGCATAAAATTATATCATGTGCCCTGAGGTCAAAGTGTTTTATGTGACACCTAACATTATTATCTTAAAGTAGAAAAAGAAGTGCAGATGAGAGAATTACTCAGAAAGATTGTATTTTTGTTTTATTCTCTGTAAGCAGTGATGTAAAAAATATAAATTTTGTATGAATAGATAATATACTATTTCAATATATCTTATTTTACTATTACAGAATATTTGCTATTATATTCAATGTCTTAAATATGCATTAAATATTTTACACGCATACATATCATATTACATATGCTACATAACTCTGCTATTGTGAGACAATGAGAAAGAAAACACCATTTAGTTGAAACAAATAGATAATCAGATAGTATCCTATGGGTTTTGTTGAATGAAATGCAAGCTTCAGACTCTATAAAGCTAGTGGGAAAGGCAATCCAGATACAACTTTGCTAAGTAATATTCTCTAGTCTTTGTTTTCTCATCTGCAAAATGGAGACAATATTTAAGACTGGTTTACACGTGATAACATATTTTAAAGATGTGTTATTATTATAGCTCTTAAAGCAGTTATTCACTTGTCAAAATAGCAGAATAACATAAAACTGAATCAACTATCAAGAAGAATATATTTATTAGAAAAAGGAGCAGCACCATGTGCAGTTCTCGCCACTGAGAATGGATCATTAGCCATGTCTTCGGCTTCAGTCAAGAGCATGTCTGGTTTTCCACTCTACAAATTTGAATCTATTAGATTTTAGACTAAGTTGAAGCAAAATGAAATTTGTTCACACAGAATTGTAAGAAATTCATTACAGATTTGCTGCCCTGAGTAAATAATCCTAAGGTATACTGTAAAACTTGATTTTAATCAAGTGTGTATTCTCTGCACATAATTCTCTCTGCAACATCCATTAAAGATTGTGTTAAACTTTATCAAATTTTTCACTGAAACAGAATCCTTGCTATGTAACATTAATTAGCAGATGTGAATGAAAGCATATATACCCCTTGGTGTCAATATCCTTTATTAAGTATAAAATGAGATCATACTTCCAAATTACAGCTGTTGCCCACAGGCTGAATTTTATAAAACTATTTTTTTTTCAATTTCTCCTGTTAGATAAGAAAGGTTTTGTATTTCAAAGCAAAAGAAGTGCTAACAAAAACATTACTACTGCCAGATATGAGACTTGAATTAGAATGTAGTCATCTCACCATAATAACACATTTATTATTTCTTTTAAGTAGTAGTGTCTTTAGCACAACCAATGATTTTGTTTCACCTTCCTTCATGAAAGGTATATGGAATTTTAATTTTCCTTTTAAAATATCATGATGATATATCATGAGGCTGCTTCAAGTCAGAAATCACCATTTTAGGAACATGCAGCTTGGGCTTGGCCAATGTCTCCTTTTCTCAAGAAAAAAAAACATTATTGTAGAGTCAAACCCAAATTTGAGCCTTTGTGAGAAATCTAATGCAGAACAGACTTTGATATTGCCTCGCAGTTTATTCTAAATAAACATATACAATAAAATCTCTATTTTTAGAGCTGCAATGATTTTCAACAGTTTTTAATTGTGCTGTCTTAAGTGTGAATGAAAAGATTAGAAGGAAACTTACCAGGATGGATCAGAAGCAACGAAATATTTTCTATTTTCTAAATTAAATGTTCACATTATCAGTGGGAAAGTAATTAGTGTGAATCACGTATCTATGGTCTTAATGCATCAGTGCTACTTGCTGCTAGTCACAAAGGCTAGTCCTTACATGTGGGCAAAATAGGCATATATGTATATATGTATACATTTATTTATATATATTTAGATTTTTGCCTGAATACAAGAATGACTTCACTTCTAACTGGGAATCACTTCCCCTTCTCTGTGACTTACTTATTCCTTTTCTTGTGTTTAAAATGTGATAACACTCACTGAAGCCACTACATAATTAAACATATCGTCAATTTTTAGTCCTAAATTTAAGATAGGACATATTTTACATTCAGGTATATAAGATTTACCATTTGAAATGTAAATGGTAAACCACCAAGCCAAAACTTCCTTTACCATGAAGCAATATTTGATAAGCTGGATTATAGTTCCTGGGAGGAAAAGAATTGTACTTTTGAAATGGAAGCTGATGCGGACTCTTTGTTTCAGAATGATATTGAACCATCTTACAGAAGAGGGGAACCATTTTTCCTGCTCAGATCCATTTAGCTATTTCTAACATCATTTGTCAGTTACACAAAATTACCAACATAAAAATTAGCTTTCTCTCCTGCAGAGGACATCTAGGACCATGGAGAGTAGAACAAATTGGACAGCACTCCCAGCCAAGCTCTGATGAGTGAAGACTCAAAGGTGGAGTCAGCCAATGGAACTTGGAGCAACAAAATCAACAGCATCTCATAACAATTAGAACTGCTTAAGCAGTATCCTCAGAACATCAGGGACCCTGGAATGACATCGGGTGGCAGACCCCCATCCCCAGTTACTGATACAGTTGGGCTCCTAGGAGAGGTCCTAAACCCTTCTCTTCTCACTTTTAACAGATACAAGGAAGGAAAAAGAAAATCAGAAATGGTTGTCTCATCCACTTTCCCCCATTTTTTTACCCGCCCCACTCTACATCAGTCATGTTCATGGGCAGGTATCCTTCTAAACTATAGAAACATCATCAAAAATAAAATAAATTTATTATGCAAAAAATAGCCTGCTGTAGATTTATTGAAATTTGAGTCTTGTCTGCCATCTGCATTCACAGGACCAGAGAAAATAAATTTACAGCCTTCTGTGGTCCATGCGCTGGATGTTCTAGGCCCCTGGTGTGGTTACTCAGCTGAGTGAAAACACATCTGTTGAAAAACCACATATTGCAGAGTAGTAATGATTCAATGCTTCCAATTGCCTCTGGTTCATCCTTTGAGTGCTTGTAGCCTAGCACAATTAGAGTTACCAACTAAAAAATGCAGCCATTTTACATTATTGTAAAATTACACTTTTCTATAGAAGTAGATTTTAGGATTTAAAATATGTGACATTCCAGAGAATATATTAGTTCACATAACCAGATACTTGCCAAAAACACTTGGTATTTCTTTCTACTCAGATTATTTTCTAGGGATAGATTGGATGAACAAAAATACCAACTGCACATTTGAGAGGAACTAGCAGACAACAAGCAAGAAACTATTTTTCTACATTTTGAAAAAAATCCAGTTTTTATTTCTGCTGCAATGCAATGAAGTCAACACTGCTCTAACAACCTACACGAGATGGTATCCAATTGACTAGGCCCAGGAGACACCAGCTGCTGCTAACCTCATTAACAGGGGAGTCAAAAACGTTGTCAAATTACATACGCGGAATGGTTTACAGATAAACAGCATCCATTTGTATCAAAGCAAATTCTCCGTATCAAAATATCTAGCTGTGCTTTGACTAAACATAGACTTCCTATTGATCTTAACTTAAACTCCAAAGCAGACAAAAATAAAACCAGATATCTGAGACAAGAAGAAATTAAAAAATAGTGGGCATTTTGAATTCTATATGAAAAATATCAAACTTGGCATATGCTTGCTAAGAGGGAATCTCAACTGAACTTGAACTATGGTTACGCAACAAGGTGGAGGAACCCACCATGGGGGGAGGGTGTGGGGAAGTGGGGGGAGAATCCCAGTTCCTATGAAATTACAACACAATGTAATTAATGAATAAATTTAATAAAAAAATGAAAAAAAGATCACCTGAAGGATTAATGACATTAAAAAAATATATTAAAGTCCTTAAAAAAAAAAAGAAAAATATCAAACTGACAGTGGTATCATTTGCTTTGAAAAGGAAGATTACTTTATGAGGTACCAAGTACGAGGTAACATATTTAGTGCTTTTGTTCACTGATAAAAGTTAAAAGTACTTCTAAGGATACAGTGTTTATCAAACAGATCATTTCAGTTAGAACAGTTTGGGAGCTGTTTCAGCAACAGAAACAAGTTCCTTTTAGTTATTTTGTACGTGACCTGGAACTTGTATTTAATAAAAATTATTTTCTTCACAGAAGAAAATAACCAAGCTAACTTCTGCCATAGCCATAGAGCCAAAAATACATTATCCTTAGGACGCTTAATGACATTAAGGTTTCCAAAACAGCACCAAACAAAATACTGATTTTCCATTAGTCCAGTGGCTCTTTGTCAGTGGTAATTTTGACTCCCAAGGGACATTTCGCCATGTCTGGACACATGTTTTAGTATCAGTACTCTGGGGGTGCTACTGACAACAAGTAAGTACATACTGCAGTCATTCAACAGTTCACAAAGCACAGGAAGAACGCTCCAGCAAAGACACACCCAGTCCAAACCAGCAGGTAGCCTGAACTCAAGCTCTGCTCTAATCTGAAATGAAACAACTTGCTTTTTTCTTTTATTCTTTCTTTTTCTTTTTTTTCATTATTTAATTTTCATTTGTTATTTAAAAAAATAACTGAGACATCTTGAAAAAGATTTTATCTTCTGCATTGGACTATTAGCACACTACCTACCTTTATTTGCCCTAATTATGTTTCTGCATCTCACACACACATTTCAAATGTTATCTAATGGAAGAATACTCTGTGATGGATGCATTTAAACTATATATATATTAAACTATATGTAGCTGCCCCACAGCAAGTTCAAATTACTGGGAATTCCTGGTGTTTCTAGAGATAGAGTATACTATTTGGTGAAATGCTGCAAGACAACTTCTATCTACTTTGAGATCAAGTGCAATGCAAATGATTTTGCCATATCAGAGCAAGTAGAATCCACAGCCCCCTTGCTGCAAAGATTACCACTAGCTTTCTGATATCAAAGTGAATGGAATTTGCATTGAATTCATTGTGCAAAGAAAGCAACTCATTTGGAATGAACTGAATGAATGATACTTTTAATTAGGATATTTAAATATTTAAAAATCATTCATTTTAATTTCAAATCATTGAAAGATGGAGGTAAACTTTACATTTAAAAAAATGTACCTATTGAGTACCTTTTAGAAAATTTTGTGTGTCCTAATAAGTAAAAAATACAACTAGATAAAAATGGAGACATTTGGAGGATTTTTCAATTTCCTGAAATACAACAAGTATTCTACCTTACAACATGATTTGAGTGACAATGGAAAACACAGCCAAGAGCTTGAGGGTACCAATTTTAACAAAACTGAAGAGTAATTTATGAAGTTAGTCATGATTTTGTTTGCAAACTCACTGTCTTCCAGCAGTTGAATTTTTCAAAAATCTAAATACAATGAAATATTGTTAAATATTGGCCTTCTGTAAATCTAAAAGTGAATGAGATGTGGTTGTTGGCACTCTTTAAGATGCTAGTTGGAAGGGCCCAGCACAGTGGCCTAGCGGCTAAAGTCCTTGCCTTGAACACTCTGAGATTCCATATGGGTGTCGGTTCTAATCCGGGCAGCTCCACTTCCCATCCAGCTCTCTGCTTGTGGCCTGGGAAAGCAGTGGAGGATGGCCCAAAGCCTTGGGACCCTGCACCCACGTGGGAGACCTAGAGGAAGTTCCTGGCTCCTGGCTTCAGATGGGCACAGCTCGGGCCATTGCAGCCACTTGGGGAGTAAACCAGTGGATGAAAGATGTTCTTCTCTGTCTCTCCTCCTCCCTGTATATCTAACTTTGCGATAAAAATAAATAAATCTTTTTTTTTTTTAAAGATTCTGGTTGGAATGACTGTCACTGGGAGAGTAACAAAGTTTAAGGCCTCAAGTAGAGCTTCCTCGAAATCTGCCCCAAAGCAGGCAGCATGTGGTAGCCCAACTAGCTGGTCACTTAGGGGAGAGGCATGGACCGGGTACAAGCTCCTGACTCAGCCCGGGTGTGGATATCCGAATAGTGAAGCAGCCAAGGAGTGAGCTCCATCGACCTGCCCCCCAATCTCTCTCTCTCTCTCTCTCTCTCTCTCTCTCTCTAAGTGTGTGTGTGTGTGTGTGTGTGTGTGTGTATGTGTTACTGTCTCTGTCTTTCAAATAAATAAAATCAATGAAGGCAAATGAGTAGAAAAACAGCAAAGTACCAGAAAAGTCTATCGAAAATATTCCCATCAAGGCAGTAGCTGAGAAAAGTGTAATAAATACAGACATTTTACAGTGAAGTATAGGTGTGATCCCTGCTAATTTACTTAGAACTCTATTAGGAAATGGTTTTCTAATTAGTTTTTGATTAAAAAATTTTTATTTACATATCTTTTGTTAATACTCTTGAGAAATGAGCAAGTTAAACTTACTTTTGTCAAGTACTTCCTCCTGTTGTGCTACATTTCATTCTTCATATAAAATTTCAAGTAGCCTGCATTTCAGAGAATATCAGTTGCCCACTATCATCCTCATTTCCTTCTCTTTCTTTGACAGAAAAACTTGAAAAGGAAGGAAGGAAGGAGGGATGGAAAGGAGGGAAAGAAGGACCTGAGGTTGAAAAAAGCAAATCAAAGATTAAAAAAAAAATTCAACTCTTTGTGTTACTTCCTAAAAAGAGAGGGAAAGGATGAATTAAAAAACAAAACAAAACAAACCACCAAAAAACAAATTAAAAAGTCTCAATTCTAAACACAGTCATCCTAACAAAAGCTAAAACCTTGACAGGACTGCCCAGGGGTCTTTTGCAAGCTCTGCATAGGTGAAACAGAAACTTCATACTTGTGGCACATCTTGTGCATTTGATACTATAATGCCTTCTTTACCAATCTTCTCCCTTGATCCTATCTGATTTTTGAGGCTAAAATAAACATCTACTGTTCTTCTAGAACAAAAGAAACAAAATATATAGATCTAATCTCCTTTCTCTCAGCCACCCTCATCTCTTCCCTGTAATGAGAAATGGTCATGTGAGGCTGTGAATTCTCTGGCTGCACCAGCTAGGTTGTATTCATATGCAAAAGAACAAAAGAATCTTAGAAAATCCTAGAACCATACGTCTCAAGGTTTTATTGTAACACATTTGATTATATTTTCTGCTACTAATAGTTCAAGTATTATGTTTCTAACTGTCAAAAGGTTTACTAACAAATAGGAGTTATGCGTCTATACAGCATCAATAGTTATATGCCTATATTAGGAAGCAGTAATTCATACAGACTAATTTTACGAAGAAAAAATATATTTCTTATACTAAGAAATCTCTCTCTCTCTCTCTCACACACACACACACACACACACATTTATACATTCACCAGATTTAGTCACTTTTCCAATTTCTATAGCTCATCTCCTAAGACTCGCGTCTCAGGTTTAGGCAGCTGAATCTTCTTTAATTACTTCTTGCCGTATTTCACTCCTCATTGATACCTCATTGAATAGAAACACATCTAAGTATACATCAAGTTATGCCCAGTATATTGAACTCTGAACAAGTTTGATTTATAACAATGCCAGTTGCAGATACTTGTGTTGTATCCAATAGAATTTAAGAATTTAAAGGGGTCATTCTCTTATGCTATGGAATACTCAGCTTTAAATTGTTACAAATATAGCTAAATTGGGTAGCTAGGCATCAGATGGGAAATTTGAAGACAAGAAATTCCACATTTCTAGAAAAGCAGTTCACTTAATAGTTTAGGACAATGGAAATTATGTATTCATCTTGCACAAGTAGTTACTGTAAGGCTGGAAATGTCTTTTCAAAGTTTTCTCAATACTGTTCAAAAACTGTTGCAATGGAGCAATGCATTTCATCCTGCTTTCTCCCCTGCCATTTTCCCCTCTTTGTGAACATTTCAGTTATTTTTCACTAGAATTTCATTTATTTATTTAGTTGAGAGAAAAAAAGAGGAGAGAGGGAGAGAGGGGGGGGGAGAGAGAGAGAGAGAATGTCTTCTTATCTGCTAGTCTACTCTCCAAGCCACTGCAACATCTAGGGCCTGGGCTAGGGGACATCAGCAGCTCAGAATTCCTGTTGGGTCTCCCATATGGATGGCAGGACACACATCCTGCAACCAACACTTGTTGCATCCCAGAATCTGCATGAGCAGGAATCTGAGATGCTAAATAGAACAGGAACCTGAGTCCCGAGAGTTGAGAATAAGTGATAAGCATTGCAGCTGATCTCACTGCAGCAACAAACAGTCACCCATGATTTTTTGGGGGGGAGGGTCTAATTCCACACTCTGTCTTCATATTCTCTTTGAAAGTACAAACTAATCCCATATGACATTACCATTTTTTGGTCTCCAATTCAGTTCATATATCAGAATGTCTGCCAAGGGCAGAAAAATGATACTAAAGAATAATGCATTAAGAATAAAAAAGACAAGAAAGAAGCAGTTAGAGATTGAGAGTACTGGAATCTAGCTTCCTTTTTTCACTGTTTACATTACAGTTCATGCTATTTCATTTAGAAATTCTTGGTGCAGGCTTAATGAAATCTTTGGGCATGTTATTCTTTCATGTGATTCTTTTCCAGTCCACTCATCATGAAAGTATCATCTACTTTGCTTCATTTATATTCCTGTTTCAATCAAGTACTAGCTGATTCTGGTCCCTGAATTACCTCATTTGAGAACAGGAAGGATATAATCAAGCTAAAGGATCAGTGCACTTCTTTTGCCAGACCTCTTGAAAGCCTAAATAAATCCCTGTGGTCAGCTACCTCTAAGCCGCTAACAGGAAACAATCAGCGCACACATCTGACTCCTATAAAGTCACATCTATAGCTCAAACACTTGTCTTTTTATGTTCTAGAATACTTCGATACTTTGATTTTTTTTTCAGTTTTGGGGGAGGGTTAATATACTACATTTTATATAACAGTCCATCTGTAGCAGTTCCACACCCCTGCAGGTTTCCAAACTGCTCTAGACATAAAGATGTCACTGCAACCCAATGAAACCTTTGTGGGACCTTAATGAGTTCAGAGGATGATGGCATCATTAAGATAGCCAAGAATTCAAAAAAGCAGCATGTTGTACATTAAGAGTGCAGATTCAAAATGTGACTGGTGCAGATGGGGTGGGGGCTTGAAGGAAGCTCTTTCAGGATGCTGTAAGGAAGATGAATTTATTGGACAAACGTGGTACATGGATGTCTGGTAGTGAGACAACAGCAAGAAATGTTAGACAACATGCGTGCATTTGTCTTCCTTGCAAATGAAATAATGACTCTCCAAATCTTATTACTCCAAAAGAATGTAAGTCTGTATGTGTAGTTTTTTCACCTCAGGGGCCAATCTAACTGTAGGAATTAATTAATTGAAATTTAGAGTGAATCATATAAGACTGTCGGATTGTTTCAAATTAAGTGCTTCCTAATTTCTCTGCGGAAAAATATACTAGGAAGTATTTCCTTACCCATTCTTGAACTGATTAATCTATCCAATTTGCTTTCATTTCCTTTTAAAAAGTAATTTTTACTCATTTTGTTTTACTATCTGTGGGAAAGTGGAGGTCCTGGGAATGAACTCAGCATGTTCTCTGCCCAAACAGTGTCAACACTGTTGAGCGCAGAGAGAAATGATGGGACTTTGTCCAGTGAAGGTGTTTGTGTTCTAGGCAACTCTGCTGCCTACAGTGGACAAAGTACTGGCTCTGTTTTGTGGGAATCGTAATGGAAAAAAAGAAAGTTTTAAAGAGTATTTTTAACATGTTGGCATTGTGTTGCTGTGCGTTAAGCTTCCTCTTGCGATGTTGCCACTCTATATTCAGAGCACCAGCTCCAGTCCTGGCTGTTCTTCTGTTCCAGCTCTCTGCTAAAGCACCTGGGAAAGCAGTGAAGAATGGTTCAAGTGCTTGGATCCCTGGCACCCACATGGTAGACTAGCAAGTGAATTCTAGGTTCTGGCTTCCACCTGGCCCAGTCCAAGGTGTTTTCAGCCTTGTAGAGGGTGAATCAAAGGATGGAATATCTACGTCTCTGTCTCTCTCTTTCCCTTTTCTTTCTGTTACTCTGCCTTCAAATACACAGAGGACGACAGAAAACCCTTCATTCAGAACAAATTATCATTTCTCCCATCAATAAGTTGCTGAGGCGTTTTGCCAAGCTTTCTGAGCTTGTGTTTTTCATCTGCAAAGTGTGAGGAGTCACAATGGCCTGTAGGGCAGGAGCGATGAAGAGAGCCCCTGAGGAAAGAGAAAAAAGAGGTGCCTGCCAGGCATGGGAGGTATGCACAAAGAGTCGTAGCACCCTTGCCCCTTGGCAGCAAAGGATAGACAGCAAAGATGAAACACAGCTTCCTGGTGCCTTTGGCAATCGACATATGATCTCTGTGTCCCAAACTTAAATTCAGATCATCCACCATCAAAGCTACCTGCTTTTATTTCTTATTAATCAGGGCTATGAATTCTCTCCGAAGATACAAACAACACAGAACACAGCTAAAGCTGCAGAATTCAACTCTTTATACAGACATATTCACAAGCTGTAATGAAGTCCTTCTAACACTTAGGTTAGAACCATACTTTCACAAGCAATGACCAATGCACATGCACCCGGGTAAGATGCTCGCACACTGTGACAGTCAGCTGATAACTGTATTTTTCTCAAGTAAGAATGATGTGGGCACTATTTCCTCTGAATGTGTTTACTCACACTGGCAAATCCCTCAGCGGTGTGACCTTTATATTCAACATTTAAAAGGTTTAACAATACTTTTTCCCAGCAGCTTAGAGTCAGAGATAATTCTTTCCCAGGAGAAAATAAAATTAAAATGTTGCCACGCTTGCTGGAGAGGAGAAGGTAATGATAATGACAGTGATGATAGGCAAAATAATTATGCTAATTCTTTATTTGTTTGCAAAGCAAAGGATTCAACATTTATCACATTCAGTCATAGCCTAATAGTATCATTTTCATACCTGTAGCTTCATCTGGAATAGGACTATACAGTCTGAAGTGAGAAACAATCTTGTACAAATAAAATGAACTAGCTGAATGCATTCATTCACTTTTAACTCTAAAAAAGAGCACTTGGGTTTGGAAAAAATACCCTTGAAATATATTTATTTGTCCTTTGCAAACTGTTAAGCACATGCACACACACACATCATACACGTGCACATACAAGCACCAGGTATTATTCTTTGTCTGGTCAAGGACTGACTTCACAGTTGCCATGGCAACCTAGTTTGCTCAGTGCTCTCTTTCAGCAGCTGGTGATTACACTTTGAATTTTATTTGCATTCATGATTAAGGAGGAGTGTAAAAGACTGAGGCAATTTTAAAAAAAAGCAATAAGAGGATAAAAGATATTTCAATCAACGATTCTCTCTAGCTTTAATTAAAAATAAAAGAATAATAGGAGAGACCAAGCTTTCAGAAACTTTTATTTAATGGTTGACTGGGTGTTGCCAACATATTAAATGAAGACGCCACTGCTGTCCTGAACTTCTGCAATTTGCAAGGTTGTGCTCTATTAGTTACCAAAATCTTGTAGACAGCTTTTGTCCCCCATAATGGTCACTCAGCTGTCAGGAAATAATAAATGCATATTACTAGGATTGGATTAGGATGGAATAACTTAAAATGATTAGTGCAGCATAATGTGTTCAAATCATGCAATGCATTTTCTGAAAAGATGCTCTTTGATAGGAGATCTTGTGTCCTTGGCATTTTTAGGTTTCCAGGAATCGTCACATAGGAACAGAAAGGACAGAAATGATTAATGATCAGCAGAGCATAAACAAAAACACAAGAATGTGTCAAAATATGGAATTTTACCAAGTAATACTGCACAGATTAGCAATACTGCTTATGTGTCCATGTGTCTTATTAGTTATGAAAATACTAAAATATTAATATACAAAAATCTCATCAATGAGCAAACTCATTGGAAGAAAATATTACAGTATTTATAAATCAGAAGTATTTTTCAGTTTCAAGTGTTCCCTTTATATATTTCCAAAAAAATAAATATGTGCTGTAAAAGGGTAATGAATACATATTTAATAATCTAATTCTGGTGGAGACTTGTACCTTTGGACAAATTTTAGGACTTAAGGGCTATATTGATGCCTTAACACTGTTTACAAAATAATTTCAAATTCACATTTGATACTTTTATACGAAGGAAGTTCAAATAAATGATACACTATTTTGACACATAATTGATGAAATAACAAGGGACATGAATTATCCAAATAAACTATATGAAAAAAACACGTGGAAATATTTCATTATTTTCAATAGAACTAAATCTTCATGGATACAACCTTTAAAATGGATACTTAATTATATTTATGACAAATATAAGGCTTTTTGCTTTTTAAAGCATTCACAATGCTTAAAATTTATTTGTGTAACCTATTTGAAAGAGAAACAAAGCAAGAAAGAGAAAGACAAAGCAAGATAGAGATGGAGGAGGGAGGGAGAAGAGGAAAAGAAAGGGAACCCTACACTTGCCCTGAACTCCGCAAATGTCTATAAATAGTACGGCTAATGTGGTCAGAGTTACAGTAACTCCATCCGGGTCTCCCACAGGAGTGGCAGGGACTCCACCATTTAAACCATAACCTCTGTTTCCCAGAGTACATACTGATAGAAAGCTGCAATTAAAAATGGGTACACCCCCAGAAATGGCATTCAGGTGTCCCCAGTGGCTCTTTACTGATATAATAAAATGCCAACTTCCACATTTTTGTATATCCAAGTACAGCAAATGGTACAGATAACAAAAATGAACTATTCATGGAGTATTTTGAAAATTCCTTGTATCAGTCAAGTTTTGCACATTAAGGAAATATAACTGTCTGTGAAATAGCAACTTTAAGTTCTCTAGTATTTTGGTACAGATTTTTAAAAACAATTCTCCGTAATGGTTGTGGGAAGTCTTTAACTCTTACTGTTTTAAGAGGTGTTGTCCTCAGTCAGAGACCACTCGCCAGAGGACCATGTTCTTAGAACATGAACATTTGCGCTTCAGACAGTGGTCACCAAGGAGATGGTCACCACTTAGTCATCCCAAGGGATATTGCTTTTCACAAACTTTGCATTTTCCTTCTTTAACTGTGTTTCAATACAACCGTGCTGCAGACAAGCAGATGGTAAGGCTCTCTGTGACACACTCCGACACCTTTCTCCACAGTAAAAAGGGAAGCCATTGACCAGTGTTGTAGCACAGGCAGCTGCAAAGCTGCTGCATTGCTGGTTTCATATCACGTACAGGGCATGAGTTCAAGTCTCACCTGCTACCGTTTGGATCCAGCTCCTTAATAATGCATCTGGGAAAGCAGGGGATGTTGGCTCAAGTATTTGAGTTATAGCCACCCTAGTCGGAGACCCAGATTGAATTTCAATTCTGCCCGGCCAAGCCCTATTATCCATTGCAATAATTTGAGGAGTGAAGTAGCAGATGGAAGATCTCTTTCTCTCTTCCCTTCCTGTCTCTGTTCTCTGCCGCTCTGCCTTTCAAATAAATCAATAAGCGAAGGTTAAAAAAAAAAACATAAAAGAAATAGAGCCCAAGTTTTTCTCAAGTTAACTTCAAGGGTTTGCTTTCTTTTTATTCCACGTTGATATTACTTGTAAGTTATCATTCCTGTATCCCTCTGAGCTGAAAAGATTTATAAAAAGTGGCCCAGAAAATGTTCTGTGGCTTTACTTTCCCATACATCATTTCTTTATAGGGAGAAGGGTGGTAGGGAGGGACATTTATGAAAGAAAATGATCTTTCGCTTTTAAGCATTATGTGAGACGATTGTGATTTCTAGAAGACCACGGCCTATGATACATGGGTATTTGTTTAAGAGATGGCAGAGAGGGAGCCAGGTGCCTGACTGAGAAGGGTTCCCTCAAAGCAGACAAGCAGACACCCTGAAATACACAGGAAAAACTACACACCACAGAAACCTGGTTATGCTGCGAGGCAGAAAGTGCTGAGCACGAGAGGAAAGACAGAAACTTCGTGCATGCTCATGAAATGATGATAAGTGCTCCCCGTAGGAGCCAAAAATTCAGACTAATAGGGGCTGGCTGGCACCCAGATGCTGAATCCTGACATGGGCTTCTGGCCATCTGGCAACGGGTGCAAGGGACAGCTGAGAAACTGCCACAGGGCACCATCATCCTGGGTGGGTCTCCTGACATGTTCAGCAGGGACCCTTTACTGGAAAACTCAAATTGCTTAACCTTTTAGCCTAAGTGTCATCAACATAGGTATTCTTGACTTCCACCTGGAAGGGTTTCTCCATTCCTGTCCTTGGGGTCTCTCCACACCAGAACCTCTGCCAGGGACAGAATCAAAGCATAATCTTTGATCTGAGTCTTATTTGTTCCTTAGCTTTTTGTAAAGCACTGAGTAATCTGGGGAGAAATTAGGCATTAGGAATCTAAGATATGGTATGCCTTACGAATCGCAATAGTATAAGAAGGTGTGCCTTGCGTTAGAAATCAATAGAAAGGTCATTTCCCCAGCCACCCATATTAATAATATCACATTTGGCTATCTGGTAAAAAGTGAATGCTTCCTCATTTAACACTCAAAGCTGTTAAATATTTCAAACAGATAAACTTTATTACTATAATAAAATTTACTAACTCTATACAAACATATTATACTTGCCTGATATAGGTTACAATAATTTGACTGTTTCTGAGATATGTGTGTGTAAGGCAGGTTTAGGTTTAGTGACTTGTTTCCATTAATAACATTGTTTCTAATAAGCTCACAGTAAAATGAAAGAAATCAAAAAGTACTATAGTCTAGGTATAATAAAATTCAAAAAGTGTAAGAAAAGGGTACTTCAAAAAGTTTAAGACAAAAAAACAGAATTAAATGATCATCAGCTTTGGTGAAAAACATTTTTGAAATTCATACATAGTTTGTTCATAATATGTGTTTTAAGTATCTTCATACATGAACAACCATGTATTATTATCTTTTAAATAAACTTTTCAGAACAACTTTGTATTTACAGAAAAACTGAGATGTTTGCAGAGTTCCTTTATACTTCACTGTCAGTTTCTTCTATTAGTGGTATCTTACATCAGCTTGATATTTGTTTTATAGCTGATGAGCCACTGTTGATTTATTACTGTTATTTAAAGTCCATGGGTTATTGAATCCGCCTAAGTGTTCGTGCTCAATATTCTACTTCTGGGACAGGATCTCAGCCTGCAATACCTCCTTTAGTTAGCAATTGTGTCTCCTGATGGACCTCTTACATGGAGTAGTTTGGCAGCTATTTCTGCATTTTGATAACTTCGACAACGTTGTGGAGGACTGCTTAGGTACAGTGTTTAACATTACTGATATTGGATTGGTGATTCTCTTGTGATAATTCTTGATAGCCCTTACAGAGTGAGCACATGAAAGAATTCAGCCTGTCATTCTCTCTGTTTCTGTGCCTTTGAAACAAACAAATGAAAATAACAAAAAAGAAAATGTTGTTAGTTGAAAAGATTGACTTGGGATGCTGGGAAGGACATGGACAGTTTCAGTGGGCTGCTCTTTCTTCTTATTGGAATATTTATTTATTTATCTATTGGAAAAACAGGATGAGAGAGTGAGACAAAGTGACAGAGGTTATGTGTATGCTAATTTGCTCTCCACATACCTCCAACAGCCAGGACAAGTTATGCCAGGAGCAAGACACTCTGTCTCCCTTGGGGGTGACACTGTCTCTTGCGTGTATTAGCAAGAAGCTGTATTGGACGTGGAGAAGGCAGAATTGGAGGTGTCCCTCAGAGCATGTGTGCATCTCAAGTTTCAGCTGCTGTACTGTAGTGCACATCCTAAGTGAACTGCTTTTATTGGAAAATATTCTGATTAAATATTGGTAAAGGATAATTATCAGAGGGCCAGCACAGCACAGGGAAGGCCCATCTGCTGTCTGTTTTGCTGGCATCCCATGCAGGTGACAGTTCGTGCCCCAGCTGCTCCATTTCTTATTCATCTTTCCGATTATGTACTGAGAAAACTGCAAAAGGTGGCTAAAGTCCTTGTGCTTTTGTATATGCTTGGGAGACCCAGAAGCAACTCCTCACTCCCAGCATCACCTCAACTCAGCTCTGGTCATTGCAGACATTTAAGGAATTAGTTAAGGGGTGAAAGACCCCTTAACTGTCTCTCCTTCTCTCTCTCTCTGTGAAATGTGCCTCTAAAAAATAAATAAATATTTGAACTATTTAATTGTCAGAATATTATTTCAGGCACTGAAAACTAACAATTTACGAATTTTATTTCACAATTATAAAACGAATCCTTGTAAACAGACTAAGATTTGTATTGCATGGCAGCTAAGATGGTAATGAGAATCTCATGTATTGAAATTACTTCAGCATTCACTTTTTTTTATCCTGGAATTATTCTCTGCTTTTCTCACTCAAACTGCCCTGTAGGCAAAAGAACAATGTGAATGTTCAAAGAAATTCACTAGAGAACCTGGACATTTTTATCACAAAAGCAAGATGCCTGAAGAATGAGTGACAAAGATTGCTCAGGGTTTAAACTTGTAAGCAATGTAGTATCAGGAGGTAAAGAGAGTGAGAGGAACAAGTATGAAACTGTGCTTATTAGAGGAGCACTCGACAGTTAAAGGAAAATGTGACTTGCTTATATGGAGTTCATGACAATGATCGCTTATTGCATAGGTCCAAACACAGAATAAGCATGCCTTTCCTATGTATTACCTTACTACTTTATAGTCTATAAGATTTCCAAGCATCCTGCATGTAACTGTATCTCTGCTTGCTAATTTTTAATCAATTAAAATGTTTTAGCCTAAGAAATAAGTACCTATGGCACAGAGTTAATTTTAATGGTATTGATTTCTTCAGAATGTTTATATAAACACATGCATAGAGTGTAACGATAAAAATGAAAATAAAAGGTACAAAATAAGAACTTCTGATTTTATATTGAGAAGTACTCCGTGCTGTATAACTGGAGTAAGAAACTGTAGATACCATGGAGAGTTCATAGTTACTATCTAGAAGATTACAAGGGCCATGTAAGAGTTGTCCCGGAGTATGGACCAGGTGTGGCTGGGCTGTAACACCCAACAGTAAGAACCGGAATGGGTGTGGACCAGTTGGGCAAAGCTACTGTTCCTGCCAGGACAGGAGGTGGACTAAGTCAGCCTGGGCCTGGTATCCACTGGGAGGGGACCCAATAGAGGAACTTGGGCAACTTTGTCAGGGCACAGTCCCTGCAGGTAAGTGCAAGACCCCAGGCAAGGAGCAGCCCAGACCCATCTGGGTTGCAGTACCCACCAGCATACATGTGGGTCAGGTCTTCACAGGCTGGGTCAGGCTGTATCACCAGCCAGTTCACATTATGGCCAGGTTGGGAAGCAGCTCCAGCTAGTGCAAGCTGTAATGAAGGCAGACTGGGCCAGGCTACAACACCCACCAGTAAATGCTACGGTGAGGAATGCCATGCCGGACCAGGCCTCAGCACCCACCAGCACATGCGAGACCAGGGGGTGGTGGTGTGAGGAGAGGGCAAGAGAGCTGGTGGGGGAGTAGTGGGTGCTCCTGTGATGATCATGAGAGCTGGGACTGGGGGCAGACCAGGCTGGGCAGGCCTACAATACTGTGGCCTGCATGTGAAGTGCGTTAGGGGGAGAGCCAAGCTGGGCTAAGTGACCTTATCCACCGGTGCATGCACGAACCAGAGTCAGGGCAGGCAGGTTGGGCTTTGCCACAGCATCAGCTGGCAAGTGCTAGGACTGGGAGCAAATCCAGTCGAGCTAGACCAGAGAACCATCTGGAAACTGCAAGATCTGGGGCAGGAAGTAGGTACAATGGGGACACTGTGGTCACCTCTCTGATGGGCTACAACTCCCACTGGTGAGCAAGGAGGCATGACTGGCTGGAAAGTGGAGTCAGTTGGGTCGAGCTAGGCTTCAGTGCCCATTGAAGTATATGAGATCTGAATGGGATGTGGAAAAGATCGGATCAGACACTCCATATGCTAGCAAGCACAGGAACTAGAGCCGGGGAGACCCTAGTGGGGGTTACTAGGGGGTCACTCTGGCTGAGTTGCAGCTTCCCTTAGTGTACATGAGGGCTGAATGTGTAGTGGGCAGAACCACTGGTTTGCAGAGGAAGCAAGGCAGAATAAATTGATCAATTACTCCAGCAAAGCTTGATAGCAAATTTCTGGGTAAATGGAGACTCTGAGGTGGACTATGTCAGCCAATCGACCTTGGAAGGATTTCCTCATTTCTTGGAGCAGCAAGACTGACAGCATTTCTGACCTATCAAAACCATTTGAGCAGAACCCGCAGAACATGCTCCACAACGAGGACCCTGGGATGACTTCAGCTTACCACTCCCTATCCATGGGCATTGAGGTAGCTGGCAGGCTGGGTGTGGGTTTTCCCCTTGTATTTTTCCCTCCCTCAGATACAGGGAGCAAAAAAAGAAAATTTATAAACAATGGTTCACCCACTTTCTCCTGATCCTCGACCCTTCCAACCTGATCAACTACGTAAACATCATCAAAAATAAAATAATTTTGAAAAAAAGAAGTGGCAAAGAAAAAAAAAAGATTACCAGGGCAACGTGTAGAAAAGAAATAGAATTTATAAGGTGTTGTGACGCAATTAAGTTGGGACAAACCATACAGGTATCTCAGGAGCAGGTGTGCCATATGCCAAGGCGCACTGGAAGCAAAATGAATTAAAGAGATTGAGAAGGAATATGGATAAAGGGCAACTAGACCCTATGGAATATGATAGTAGTTGTATTTGTTTCTTGTATCTGTGGGAACTGAGTGACTTATGTTTATGATAGATACCAATAAATAATAATGGAATTAGACATTGTTAGTATATGGACTGGAATCTTCATCTCATATGGTATGCCTTATGAATGGCAAAATTAAAGAAAAACTACTATTACACTATATTCATGACCTACAGAAAAAATATAACTGGGGAAACTGGATGTAACACATACAATTTCTCAATAATTATAATACAAGAAAGCACATTTGCTTAAATTATTAGCCAGTTTCTCTCCATTCATTAGTATTTCTTTAATTAAAATTCGTTTCTGAGTGGCCTAAAGACTTATAACATAATTGGTACCTGAAAGGCTATTACGATGTGTCTCCTTTATATTTTGTAGTTTCCAAATTCAAAATTTTCATGACACTAATGACATCTTGCAGGGATCATAAATGTCCCAGAGCATGCACAAGGTTGACATAATCTTTTTTAGGCTATTAGGTTATCAGCAACATGATTATTGCTTGAACACATTTGAACAACTACTAATACATCTCATAGAAATTCTCCCTTCATTAGTACACCTATAAAAATTCCAGTGACTCTGAGAAAACAATAAACAATGGGTTAATCAAACAGGACAATTAAAGATGGTTCAGTAGCAATGAAAATAGGATCTCCCATTTGTCTTTGAATTTTTCCATAATAGAAATGACGCAAAATGAATCTTATTTTAGGATCATCACAGATAAGCTAAAACCCTTAGACTCTACAATACCTGTTCTCTTTATTTTTTAAAAAGAATTTTTTCGTATGATTGAATGAAGTCTTGACAAAGATCTTTTCCCAACCTAATGGATAATGATGACTTCTGATCACATTGTTGAGAAAAGTAATTTTTTTTTAATCCAAAGGATTTTTAACTCACCTACAACTTGCTTTTTCAAATAATATTCAAAGACATATGGTTATGCTAAGTTTTTATTCTTGAAGATTGTGCAAAGTCTAATAACAGATGAACTGAAGAGGCCAAGTTTAGATGCTTTACATAAAATCTACAAAGCTTTCTCCATGTCAGAACAAATGGCTTGCTTTGGTATATAAATCATAAGGACAGGGCTTGTTAAAATAAAGAAATACCTCTTCATTCTTTGAAGATATAAACAACTTTGGAAACTCAGACACTCTTCTCATACTGTCACTTTCTTCATTAATATTTCACATATTAATGTGAATATAACACATGCGTTTTTCTACTCTGATAAGCTAGCACTTACTAAAGGTACTAGTGTTTTTCATCTTTTCACACACCTATGGTACACAGATTCCAATTAAGTGTCTGGTCTTTTATCACATCTCATTTTAAACTTCATCTTTAAGAAAGAACCCCGTGGTCTTTCATGTGAGCTTTTTCAATTTTCTATGCAGTTAGTATTGTCTCCCACTCCTTAAAGATGTACACACTTCTTTTAGAGAGGGTTCCATTTAGTTGTTGGCTACCCTGTTGGCTGACGTGCTTGATCTTAACATCTTCTGTCTGCCTTATGAGCTGTCAGCTTCTTACGGGCAGGGACCGTGGCTTTTAATCCATATGTTAACTGCACATAACGCAGGAGAGAAATACGACAAGTAAATACTGAATTTTTAACACTCTGGAAAATCATAAACTGCAATTAGAGTTCTGGATGGTCTTGGTGTTTGTCAACAAACACCAGTTCTAATTTTGTAATTATTTTCAGTAAATTTTGCATGAAAGAAGCTCTGCTGGAATGGATATTTGTTACTATCTGTAATCAGATGGTCAGGGCTATTGTTTCTTTGCTCACTCCTCCAAAACTTGTCCTAATTAGCTGCTAAGAACAGATTCTCATTATCCCACAACTACATATTTGCAAGAGAAGGTCAGGATGATTTCTTCGCTGCCTCTGTGCTCTTTCTCCAAAAGTGGATGCTTGGTTTAACATCTGGTTTAATCTAAGGACAAATGTGAAAAGAATTATGCTATGATCTTTTTCGTGGGAAAATACTAATGTTTGTTTATACAGGATCTTTTTGCACTAAAATTGCTTCTTCGACGGTAATTTCTCCTTTATACAGAAATGCCCTTGTACTTTTCACAGCGTTGCTTCTAGGTAAGATCACAGTTAGCTGAAAATAGTGCAGGTGGAGAACTAATGTCTTATGGCCACACTATGCAACTCAGCAACACAGTGCCCTGTAGCATGCCAGTTGTGTTCCTCATGATTGTAGGGCTAAGAGCCACACTTCACCGCGGCTTCCCAGATTCACGAACTGGGACTGCATGTGACAACCTGAAACACAGCTTCTATTGAATGCAATTGTGTATGAGACATTGTGAAGAATGAAACCTTGCAAATTCAGCCATCACAAATCAGGAATCAACTGTACCAATGTGTGCCTCTTCCTTGTGACAAAATCATATGAAACACTATGATCAACCTCACGGTCAAAAACACATCATATTTTCCTAAGAAAATGATTATATATATATATGATTTTATATATGTATAATAATTATACATACATATGTATTTGTCTGATAAAATTTGAGTTAGTGAATTTATCTTTCCCCAAAAAAGTATAAAGAAGATTCGTAAAAAGTAAGAAACAGCCATAAACACAAATAATTTCATATATTAGTTATAATAGTTATGGAAATAGTTATGAGCCCAATTATTTCCTGCTATGCTCTCATTGTGAAGAAACAGAGATCCTTGTCTGTCTTTTATCTTTTACTTATTGTTTATATTCTTAATTTGTCTTAAATGCTCATTGTTACATTTAATTGAGTGCATTATTAAACCTGATATAAATAAACATTGCTTCAGTTATTGAATATATGTTCAAATTGAAATCAGAAGTATCTCAAAACTTATAAACACTAATTTTTTTAACTTCTGTTATTCTGGTCATAGAACATAACTAATTTCTTTTACTGTAATTATATTTCAACTGAAAAAAATTCAGGTTTTAATTAAAAAGCCATCCATAAACAGATGGCAAAATCACACACAGGATATTTTAGCAAATAATCTATGCGGTTTCTTCTAAGTCTCTATTCCCTAATTACACAGAAAAACTAAGGTCCTATTCAGCCCAAATCTTAACACATCAGAATAATCAATTATGAAAATATCCACTCTGATATTTTATTATTGGAAATATAAATACTATTTTTCACGAAATTTAAGAACAAAAGCAGTTTTAAGAAACAATGCGATAGCACACTCTGATTCATCCATATTGCCATCATTCAAAACATGCCTTACTTATTGTAGGTTTACATGGCAGATGACATAGGGTAGACTAATGGTCAAGTCTCCTTACACGAATCAAACTAGGAATCAATCAATTAGTTGGCAAATTATGTCAACAATCTATAAAGTCAACTTCTAGAAACAGAGGGCTCTGAAATTAGCAACATTCAAACATAATTAATGGTATTGCCATGTACCCAGAAGAAATATGTCAGTCAAAAGAGAACTTTCACAACCTGAAAAATGTAGTTAAGGAGGAGAATCATGATTTTTAAGAAAAGCCAAAAGCCTGTACAATACCCTATGAGTTATTGAAAACAACACATTTAATGCCATTATCTATATGTCTTTGAGTGTTTAGTTAACTTTAGTTCGTAAGTGATCCATTATCAGTATGCTAACAAAATCAGACATTTTGTTTTGATTAAAATGATAATACCAATTTATCAAATTTAATTTCTTTACTAATATCAGATTCATTAATTTGAATATTGCAAACTGTCCATTATTTTGAACCTTAAATTTTAATATGTACAACCAGTTTTTTTTTTCTTAACTTTACAATCTCTGACCTTACATTACCCCCACATCACAATTTCATATATATATGAAAAATCAGCTTGTTTCCACCTGGTTCTCTCCACAGAGCAGCTCAAGATATGGGCCTGGTCTTCTCACATGGCAAGCCAAGAACAGAAGAGGGCCCAAAATCTAAACATAGTTTAGATCTATGTTATCATGTTTTACATCTATAGTTATGTTTTACAATCTGTTTATTTGCAATGCAGAGTAATGGGGTTGAGTGGAGAGAAAGAGATTTTTGATATGCTGCTGCATTCCACAAATCGCTTCAATGACTAGGTCTGGGATGAGCCTAAGCCAGGGACCTCCAACTTCACTCAGGTCTCCCATGTGGAAGGCAGAAACCAAAGAATTCAGGAAATTTTCTAATGCCTCCTTCAGTGCATTAGAGGGAAGCCAGAAGAAAAGTGGAGTAGTGAGGACTAGAACTGACACTCAGCTGAGGGATGCCAAAACAACAAGCAATGTAACCTGCTACAAAATATTATCCCCCACAGAATTTCACATATTTTATATCATCTTTCACAATTTTCCTAAACTACTGATAACCACTGATGGAAACACCAAAATTATTAAATTATAATTTGAAATAGGATAAATAATAATACCAAACATATAGCCATCTGCAAGTACAACAACTCATAAAGTCACTTAGAATTTCTTAAGAAACATAGCTTGGAAGTTTGTTGTGGAAATACAGAAATGGATTCATCGAACAAGGAAAAGATGCAAAATGTGTAATTACAGATAATCAGGACAGAACTGCAATTACATCAGTTAGGTGAGTCTGGTCCTTCTAATGCGAACTTTACCCTTTAATTATCTGGGAGTGGACAATGAAAAAAATAGGAAAGCAGTGTTACCTCTGAGAGACACTTCTCAGAGTAAGAATTTCACTAAACTTTAAGACAAAATTCCTGTCCCAAATTTGTCACATGCTGTCCTACAATTGTGTTTTAAGTCTCACAAAACTTAACCCATCCAAATGCCTTGTATTTGTTAGTCACTGATTTTCTTGTTAGTATTTTTCCCCTTAAAGGACATCTAACTTATATGGAAAATATTTATGAATAAACTTATTTTGTTCATTCATAAATCATTTCCGCTTTTATAACACAGCAACGAAATTTGAGAGTCGGTAAAAACTTCAGACATCTTTAAATTCTCTCTTTGTAGGAAATAGGGATGTTATGTGGCAGGGGAATCTAGTGTTCTGTGAATACTATGTAAACAATGAACTTCAAATTAAGACAAAAAGCTTCCTTTAAGCTCTCTCTATTTTTTTTAATCAATGTGCTTTAAAACTAAGAAATGTTCAACGTTTGTTTAAAAACCAGAAGATCTATAAAACTTCAGATCAATAATCAAAACAGTTCTTTGTGCCTTCCTTACTTTGAATTCTTGACTCATTGCTACCTTTTGTTAACTAAATGAGCATAGTCCATTTTACATTACCAAGTGTTTCACTAAAACAAAGAAGAATAGCATATTTATATATGCAGCATTAGAACTAAATTGTGACTACATTGGAATAACCATAGCCTAATAACAAGGAACTTGAAATGGAACAACTTCTGTGAGATTTGAAACACAATCATAGAACAGGGCCGTGACAAATTTGGGACATAAATTTGTCCATTTTTATTTTTATTTCTTGTGCTTCTGGATTCTGATCAAGAAATCTTTGCTAATTTCACAGACAGATAATTCATTTCCAAAGTGTAGAATATTGCACAGCGTTACTTTGGAGATTAGATTGCACAGAAGACTATGTTTAGATTTTGGGCCCTCTTCTGTTCTTGGCTTGCCATGCAAGAAGACCAGGCCCATATCTTGAGCTGCTCTATGGAGAGAACCATGTGGAAACAAGCTGATTTTTCTTGGCTATTGTTGGTGAGGATCTGAGGCCACCCAGTAGTCACAAGAGTAAGCATGGAAGTGGATCTTCCCTGTTAAGCCTTGAGATGACAGCCCAGTCACACCTTGATGCAGTGAGCTGGGACTCTGAGTACATAAAGAGGACTATGACTCTGAGGTCAGCTGGCTGACCACAGAAACTATAACATATTTAATACTTGTGGTTCCTATGTGCTAACACTGGGGCATTCACTAAATACAAAATAACTTGTATATAATAAAAGAGTCCAAGGAATGATCTTCAACTCTGTCCCTCCCATAAAATCCTTAAAGTCCTAAGGAGAGATGGTGATAGGGAGAAAACAAAAGGAGTGAAGCTAGTGCTGCCTTCACACAGAGATACTATCAAGGAAATGAATAATATTCCATTTCTTCGGTAATGTTTTATGTAGTTACACACTTAGACTTTCTATTTTGTGGTAACCATATTGGTTCTAGAAATACCTTGAGGAAGAGTTCACATGAAGTCAGACTCGACTTATATCAGTGTTCAGGTCCTAGCTGATTTGTTCCTGTTCTAGCTTCCTGCTATTGCTCCTGGCAAGAGGGCAGTACCTGGGCCTCTGCCACCCTGGGGGAAATGCAGATGGGGTTCCAGGCTCCTGTCTTCAGCTTGTCTCAGATCTTGCTGTTTCAGCAACTTGGGGAGTGAGTCAAGGTATAGACAATCTGTTTCACTAGCTCTCTCTCACTCTTTTTTTTTCACTTCTCTTCTTTTTTATACTCTGCCAGTCAAATAAATAATTTCCAAATCAATAAAAATGACCACAATGGGTTAATCTATAGCTCGTGATTCTGTCATCCATGAAGGTTTAAATCCTGTCTCCTTGTAATTTAGAGTCCTGCAAATAAATAGACACTCCGAGAGCAGCTGCAGTTGTCAAGTTCTTGATTCTCTGCCACCCATATCAGAAGAATTGAATGCAGTTCTGAGCTCCTGGCTTTGTCCTGTCCCAGTCCCTGGATATTGTGGACATTTCGGTGTGATTCAGTGTGCCGAAGGGCTCTCTTTCCCTCTTTTACACATGTAAAAATAGAAATGGACTTTAAGAGAGCAAAATGAGTGCAACTAGTGTTCATATTTAAGAATAATCTCAAAAGATATAGGTCTACTATATTTTGTTGAAGGCAGGCGAAGAAATCTCCAAGAGAAATAAATTTTACAGAAACTCTGTATCCAGAAAAAAAAAAAGTTTCATTTCATTCCAAGCTGGGTTTAATGTACTATTTGTCCATTGCTTTGTTGATTTTCTTCTGTTGAAACACAGCTTCCAGTGAGTTATGTGTCTTGGTAGTCTGTAGAATAGCATTTTCCCAGTGAAGCTATAAGGAACACAATATCAAACCCGCAGTAAAAAAAAAGCGACATATTTTCTGGGATGATTTTCGTGCATGTATAGAAGCACATAGTTAGGACAGAAAACCGTTCCATCCCAACAGACTTGGATTGCAGAAGTTGTGTTCAATGAGCAGTAGAACCTCTGAGAAAGCTTTCTAGGCACAGTGAAGTATCATTATTGTGTGCAGTGATTGGGTTATTACTATTGCTGGCTTGTTTACTACTATTCTGAGTTTTTAATCCCTCAACTTAGCAGGTGTTATGTTTGCTTTTAGAAAAAATAAGGTATTGACACAGAAAGTTTATGTTGAAACACAACTCTAATAATACAGGGAGCACGGAGTGCTTTGCGCACATCATTAACTTTTAGTAGTTGAAAACCACACTCCGTGCTTGAGTTTTCTCTTCACCTGCCTCAGTGTGCATTGTTGTGAAATGTTGTGTTGCTTTATTCTTTTTCGATGCTTTGCCGTGCTGGGCAGGCCACACATCACATCAGTCTAGTGTATGGCTACACACTCCTCAAGATTAACTCAACGGTTTTCCCCTCCAGTCAGAGCTGATAAATTATCTTGGAGACTTGGTGCCTATTACCATTACAGGACTGTCAGGATAGTCTATGACTCTGTTTGTGCGTGACCACTGCAGATCATGATAACCACAAAATTCTGCACAGAACTGTTGGTTTCAAAATGTTTGTTGTTAATGCAAAATGAATGGATAAATAAATGAAATACAATTTCAAGACTCTTCTCTAACTCTCTTGTTTCTGTTTTCTTATGTATATCAATGCCAATTCACATTGATTCTTTTCAAACAGAACGGTGTAGCTATTACCTCAATTACCACAATTTCAGAAATTTTAAACCTATTTTTCTTTTTTCGTTAGCTGTCAGGCACTTTTCCCCTTGGTTCAGTTTGGTATTTTGAGCCTGTCAATAAAGAAGCTAACATTTTCCAAAATGCGATCTGGATTTTAATCTCTGCTATTTAGTATTGCTGACTAGATGCAGAAAATGTCAAGCCTAGTAAGAATGTATTTGTTTACTTGGAGTTTTTTGTCATGACATATAGTCTGACAATGTGATTCGGGTATGGTCTGGGCATATAGAATACTATTAAAGGCGTGGTCTGACCATGTTATTTAGACTACACTCAATCAGGGGAAGAATTTTCATGTACATGGCTAGATCCATTTAAACCAGTAACAGGAACAAGCATGCACAATCCCTATACAATTCTGGAGAGTGAAGTCAAGAGCGTTCCTGACTGGCAATACCCAATAAACGCTGTCCCACACAAGTGCCAGGAAAATTTAAATGTCTCAGGCCCAGTGCCATGCTGTGGTCTAGTGGCTAAAGTCTTCTCCTTGAACGCGCCAGGATCCCATATGGATGCCGGTTCTAATCCCGGCAGTCCTACTTCCCATTGAGCTCACTGTTTGTGGCCTGGGAAAGCAGTCCAGGACGGCCCAAAGGCTTGGGACCCTGAACCCATGTGGGAGACCCGGAAGAGCTCCTGGCTCCTGGCTTTGGATCAGCGCAGTTTCAGTTGTTGCAGTCACTTGGGGAAAGAATCATTAGACAGAAGATATTTCTCTCTGTCTCTCCTCATCTCTGTCTATATATCTGATTTCTGACTTTGAAAAAAAAAACAGAAAATGTCTCAATGTTACTGTTTTCTAAGACTCTGCCAAATTGTCACCCCTTTGGTGATCATTATTAATATCACTTCCCTTTAATTAGAAATAATCATGAACATAATGTATTTCAGTGAATTATTTCAGTTCTTTTACAAAATTATCAACATAGCTGTGGTTTAAGGAAGACCATACATTTCTACTTGTCATGAAAGTGAGAATAATCTTATATAAACTGTGTTCCTTCATATATTAAAATTGGCTAAAACTTTGCATGAAATCAACTTAGTTTAGGCAGGTTATCCATGTGTACAATACTGAGTATAGGTGTGTGATTGAAAACACATCAATTCCAGCTTAAACATTTTAAAAATTTGACATAAAGTATAAGAATTACATTAATGTGAATTAATATTCATGCCATCATTTATGACAACAGAATTAGCCTTAAGGATAATCAGAAATATCTGAAGGAGCTGTAGGATTTTGGAAGACATTGCTCTATAATACAGTGTAGCTACTGAAAGCTGCCCCTTATTTCATGATTGCTAGTCTATTTTCATACCAGGAGAGCTTTTTGTAGCTTCTGAGAAATGAAAGATCATTTTCAAATTCTGTAAAGTATAATTCTACATTTTCAGAGCATCATAATAAGAAAAAAATCTGTTTCAGTGTATGTAAGAAATGAACAATAAATGTATTATTGCAGTGGTTTGCTTCACAGGAATTCTCAAGCCAAGTTACTTTATTTGCGCTCTGAGAGATCATCTTAACATATATTTTCCAATAAAATAAGCGTTAGTACCCACTTTATCGTTGAGTATGACAAAAGGTGAGGAATTATGATTTCAGAACAATGGAGATGTTTTCAATTGTCCTGAAAATTTTGCTTCGATGTCACATTCTTTATTTCCTTAAAGTCTGATATTAGTAGGGTTGCTCTTCAAAGACAATTTACATTGGGATTTTCTTCTTCCAGGCCTTGCTTCTGCCTCAGATCATCCTAGAAACCGAGTTTTCTATCATCCTGCTTCTCTGGCGCCCCCCGTAAACCTGTTCAAATCACACTTTATTCTTGTCACTCACATCTAAATCATTCCTACTTCAGAACAGAACTTAAAATTGAGCCAACTTACTGGAGCTTTTCCAGAGTTGAAATCTCTTGCTCTTGGGAGTATAAACTACAGCATGGCAACATTTGTGCCTTTTCACAAAGTGTTTTAAAGCTCTTTGATCTCATTGAGATGGCACTTTCCTTCCTCACCTGCTGAATTATAGGCCATGAGGATTTATGAAATTCATCACATTGCTTTAGGACAATCTGTAATACTTGCTAGTCCTGAATTATGCCTAGGCTGATACACGCAGAGTCTCAAACTTCCACACTGAATTATTTATTAATTATTTATTAATTATTCCAGGAGAGGAAGAAAAGTGGATACGGTAAGAAGTATTAATTGTACCTAAACCTGTTTATGTGAGGGGAGAATCGAGAAGGTGGACTAGAGTAAGGACACATTTAAGCAGATGGAGAATTATTAGCCAGGATGAAGCAGAGAGGGCACATTCCAGGAAATAGAAAAGGGCAGATTGGCAACAGAGGGTTACTCGGAGACTGAGGGACACTGGAAAGCAGCAAAGGTAATGGTGTGGTGTTGCAGCAACCAGATACCACAGTGGCAGTCAGTGAGTGGTGAATTGAGCTCCATCAGTGGTCAGAGCACCACAAGCAGACAACTGGTAAGGGGAGTTCATTGGGAGCTCAGGAGGTGAACCTAGGCAAAGAACTGCCTGTCTTGCTGGTTTGTTTGATTCAAACAGGCGTAGAGACAGAGCAGTATACCCCTAAGAGGTGGTGCAGGAACAGGGTGATTTCATAGCCCAGACCCCCAACAGAGCCACATCAGGTGTCATTTTGTGTAGGAAGGCAAAGGCTATGGGATGGGACTGTGCATGCAGTATGCTGGGAGGAAACTCATTTCTGGCTCAGTGCATGGCCTCTTACAGGTTCCAAAATAGGTCTGGGCCCAAACCTAAAGCAGATCCAGAACTCCACAAGTGGCACATGCAGCACCATTTTGTACAGTGTGGCAAAGACCGTAAGAGTGAAGGGACAACAGTGAACTGTGCATGTGCTGTTCTGGGAGTAAACTCACTTCCTGCTCTGTGCATTGCACTGGACCCACAGGTAAAATAATACTGACTTTGGTATCCTATGGGTCAAAATATGTCCAGGTAGTCCTCAGACCTAATGGCCAGCATATTCCAGCAAGATAAGCGTCACCAACAACCTAGTTATTTAGGACACCTGGTGTCTCCCTAATTCTGGGAAATGCTCAAACCAGAAGTGGGGGAAAGTGGTACAGTCAACGGTGCAGTCACAGCCTGGTATTACAGGAGGTGTAGAGTGGTGAGCTAGGAGTTGGGGCTACGGAGACCATGGTGGAAATTTAACACAAGAGTCCAGACCTGAACCTCACCGGAGAGAGTGGCACAAGCGACTGCAAACAAGGACCTGGATGCCAATCACAGCAGGTAAAATCAAATTATAAACCCGTATGTGTCACAGCTTAGAAACCTGCCCTAAGGAGAAGAATCTGCTAAGCAGAAGTACAATGACCAAGAGCAAAAGAAGAGAGTCACAACGAATATTACTGAAGACTCCCCTGCAAAGGATCAAAAGCCTTTGCCAACTTCAGAGTTAACTGAGGAATACAGCAGGGAAATGGGGGATAAAGAACTTAAAAAAACTTGTTATAAAGCTTCTTATCAACAATGAGAAGCACATGCAGGAATTAAAGGAATATGTCACACAAGGATTAGCAACAGTGGAAAAAAATTAGGCAGAATTATTAGAAATGAATAACACATTGGAGTAAATAAAAAGTTCAGTATAAAGTCTCAATAATAGAAAGAATGAGGCAGAAGAAAGAATCAAAGAATTGGAAGATATTTCTTGCTACAGTGGGGAAACAAGAAGATGGAAGAGGAACTGAGTCAAAGTGAAAAAGTATTCAAGAATTAAGGAACACTAAGAGTTATGGGAGTTCCAGAAGGCACAAAAAGAAGCTGGTTTTAAACATCTGTTTAATGAAATAATAAAGGAAAATGTCTCTAATCTGGAGAAAGAAGGGGGAAACAGAATACTGAAAGGACACAGAACTCCCCACAGGGTTCAGACCAAAAGCACACTTCACCACACACATACAGTGAGTACAATACTTTCATTTCCTCAGGTCGGATAGAAACTCAATAGATGTTCAAGAAACATTATTAGGAACAAAGAAAGAAAAGAAGTAGAAAGGTAAATGAAGAATATATTGTTTGTACTGCACAAGAATTTCATATTTGAATGCTACACACTCATTTTGTTCTTTGCTGAGCTTTCCTCTAAACAACCTTGGGGCAGAGCTTATGATGGCCATTAGACAAGGAAGAGAAAGCAGAGACTGTACTTCTAAGGAGCAGCGATATTGCATATGTTGAAGCAGATGCTGTTCTAGTTTGTGTTGTTTTTAAAGATAAAAATTCTCTCCACATCTTTCCAGCTGTGTTCTCTCAGCAGCTTGGTACACGCAGTGTTGAAAGAACAGCTGTTAGTTCACACGGCTTTATTTGTATCACTTGGAAAGAGACGCCTGATGTAGGAATAAAACATGCTGATTCTTTACCATGCCCTGATAGTTACTGTCAGGTAAACTATACACATGCAAACTCTGCAAAGAGTTGGCAAAAATATCTGGTAAGACAATTAAAAAGAAAAAGAAGAAGAAAGAAAAAGAAAAAAGAACTCTCTCCAGCGGCCAGACATTTGGCATTGTGTTAGAGATGCTACTTGGGATTTCCTCATCCCATATCAGACTGTCTGTTCAATTCCTGGCCCTTCTCTGCATTCCATACTCCTGCTAGTGTGCACTCTGCAAGGCAGCTCATGACAGTCCAACTGCTTAGGTCCCTGGTTGCCACGTGAGAGAACCCCACTGAGTTCCTTCCTCTGAAATTCGGCCTGACCCACACTTAGCTGTTGGGGAAAATTCACAATGTTTCTCTTACTTCAGATATCATATCCTGTGAACAAGTTGGATGAAAGAATTCCATAAGAATGTGAAAATACTGACAAGCCTGTAAATTTCTGCATTTTTTAAAAAAATACACTGGAGTCGGGCCCAGATCAATGACTCAGTGGCTAAATCCTTGCCTTGCACATGTCAGGATTCCATATAGAATCTGGTTCATGTCTTGGCTGCTCCACTTCTCATCCAGCTACCTGCCTGTGGTCTGGGAAAGCAGCAGCAGATTACCTAATGCCATGGGACCCTGCACCCATGTGGGAGACCTGGAGGAATCTCGTGGCTCCTGGCTTTGGATCAGCTTATCTCTGGCCACCGGGGAGTGAACCAGTGGACAGAAGATTTTTATGTATCTCCTTTTCCTTGTAAATCTGTCTTTTCAATCAAGACAAATAAATCCTTGAATATATGTATATAGGAGTTTCAGGGACAGAGTATATATCTGCTGGTTCATTCCATAAGTAATAACAGCTTTTTAGTTAATCTTATGTTTTGTTAGAAAACAGTGTGTCTTTAAAAAAGATGACGTGTTTTCGGTATGAAATATTGTAGTGTATTGGTACTTTATGCCTTGTCGTTTATATTTATAACAGATAAAATTTAAAGAAGTACTTCTTACTATTAACATTACAACAGGATGACTCCACATGGTATTACAACACAGCATTACTCCATAATATAAATCAAAATGAAAAAAAATAGTATTCCTATTGTCCATGAAACTTATATTTAAAATGTAATAGCTCAGTATGTCTTCAGCTTCAATATCCCTATGTACTAGGTGAATCTACTGCAGTAACTATCAATATAAAAATGATCAAAAAAGGGTAACTGTTCATTGGGGAAAAATGTTTGAAGAAGACTGTAAATCTTAAATACTGAAGTGGGGAGTACAATTCAATTTCTCTTTATTTCTATTTGCCCTTTCTTAGTTTAATAGCTGAACTGATGGTTCTTTGGAAAGATTCTAATTTATTTGCTCTGTTCCTTGTTTTAATCACTGGTAAATGCTTCCCACTTCACCTAACGGGAACTCAGGGTGAGATGTTTATAAAGATTAATAGCGCCATGTTACTCTAAAATTTCAAGAAATTTCACTCATTGTAGTTAATCTCTTCATGAAAGAAGATCACTGTATTAGCTTATTATTCTGCTTTAATTGTATTTACATGCATGATTTTTTTTCTTAAATAATGGCCTCATAATTTTTCTGGGACTCAGAAATCAAAAGTCACCTTTTTTAACTGCCTCATTGATATATGGTTTTATGCCCTCTAAAGGGAAACAAAGAGTAAGACTGACAATGTAATTCCTCAAGTCTACTGAAAAACGACTATGCAGGAACTCTCCTTTAAAAATTATCAATATTTTCAATACTGCTACGGCTGCGATTCAAAGCAAACAACGGCCTACCAAATGTGGGTTACATGAATGGATAAAAAATGAAAAAAGTTGTGTGTTTTGTGTTTTAAGCCATCAAAATATAGTATAATCATCCCAAATCCAAACTTGATTTTCTACTCTTCCTTCCATCAAAATGTCATTTACACTAAGGTCTGTGTTGCTCACTCCCAAATAATAACAAACCTTTACAGGCAATCACCTTTTTTGGTAGCCCAATTCCAATCCATCAGAAAACACAGCTGGCTTTGTTCTCAAAACAAAACAAAACAAAACAAAACAAAACACCTCTACATAGCCACCAAGTTTACAGTAGTCAAAAATTCCAAGATTTGCCTTATAAAACCTTATTCTCCATGTCACAATTCCCAAGGGATCTCCTTCTACCTTTGGAACCCTCTCCAATTTCTAAAAACTCAGGTACGGGGCCATCATGTGCTGCCTCAAAACCACATTACCAGGAAGCATAGAGTAGATGGAGCTTGAACCGGCACTTCTGTATAGTATGCAGGTGGTGGCTTAAAGTATTGCATATAACAACTACCCCATGACACTGGCTTACATATATTTACATATTTTGTGAGTGTATCTCATCTTTTTTTACTGTACTTCTTTTTAAAAATTATTATTTTCCATTATACAGTTTGTAATTACTATATTTTTAAACTTCAAGTGTTCACAAGCTGGCTCATTCCCTCATTGTTCCCATGCCTAAAATAGTATTTGGAAAATTATAGGCATTGAATGAATAGTCATTAAATAATAAATTATAAAGAAGCATGATTCACTTCTTACAAAATAGTAAATATCAAGAATATTTTAAAATTTTCAATTAGATACTACCCTGACTTTTAGTTCTTCCAATTCCTTACTTAACAAAATTCAGATGTGAAATATCTAAATATAAAAATACGTAATGATGATATTTTATTGGCATTTAAAGGCATACCTTACTATTCAGATATTAATTAAAATATCTCGCTTTTATGAATATGCTCATGATTTTGGAAATAAATTTTTTATCTAAATTGTGAACAATGGAAAAATAAAATTGTTTCCTACGATTGTAAGGTTCCATATCAGATGTTTCTTATAACATAAGCTAACCTTTGAGGCCACTTCAAAAATCCACTGAAAATCTGAGTTAAAACATAACTCTTTTGTGCAAGAAAATTTGATGTTATAAGATGTATTTTCCATGGAAGTTTTTACTTGTGGTGAGATATGTTTCAGCTTACCTCAATAAAAAAATAATATATGAACAGAAATCATGTTAATTGAGTTCTCTATTTCCTTATAAAAATCCGTGCACACTTTCATACATATTCATCTTTCCTACTTTAAAGAGGATGGTATCATAATATACTTTGCTTTTACAACATTCTCTCTCTGAAAATGCGAGATGAGTAGGGAAAAATAATAAAGCTTTTCTGCAGCTGTCATCTATAATACTCAGGAGAAAGAAAGATGCATACTGCATAATCATGGTCTACTCATGATCTGCCAGAGTAATTCATACATACAACCCATTTCCATTGTTCCACGCCCCAAGCACGCTAAGAAGTTGCAGTATGCCACCTCAACATGCCTTCTGGTGTTTCTTCTCTGAACATTGTAATTAGTAATGAAGTATTAAAATATGGTGCCTGTTATGCATCAGTGGAACAAACCTAGACATTGGGCACATTGACCCTGAGAATTAATGTGAGTGTTCTGTTTGAAAAATAGCTAATACTGCCAACCTTTATGAATAGCAACCAAACAGAAACAAATAAATCACCACCACTAGAGATATGCTTCTTCCATACACAACTTCAAAAGAACTGGGAAGATCATTTTATATGCAAAACTTTAAAAATCATGTTGATTGAATCTCAGGGGTGATGTGCCAATGAGTACTTCAGACAATTTTCTTGCTCTTCCTGCTTTTCCTCTCATTCCGGGTAGCATACGTTTTTCTGGATGAACACCTTTCCCACCTTAGTCTGCCTGTTCCTTATGATACCTACATTTCCAATTGTGCTTTGTATTTGTAAGTAATATGCCGAAGTGTGTTCTGTGTGACCATTAAATTCTGTATGAATGATGCTTACATTTCATTTGGTGTTGATAATTACTACCAGAGAGAGAGCTGTAGAATAAAATTCTAAACATTCTTTTTTCAAAATCCAGTGTATCCAGAGGCAGAAATGATACTCAGAAGACCATTTAAAAATTTTGAAATTGCTAAATGCAATCCAAAAATAAACAAAAATTCAAAATGAAACCATCAAGGAAGGATAAATGATAATATGCACATACCAAAAATCACATTGGAATTCCACCATCAATATCCTTGTCTGTGTCTGCCTACTTACATGCCATCAAGGTCAACCTCAAAATGCCTGTGGCCTTTAACACAATGGAAATGATTTTTGAACACAAAAAAATACCATTTCTTCATACAAATATGATAAAGCAGAAAATATTCATGATAAGAGATAAAGCCAAGCTTTGAAGTTCTAAGATGTATTAAGGATAAGAATACTTGATTTTGTACAGACAAGACAACATGTTTATCTTCAAACAAAAATTGTTCTTGGTGATCATGAAGTCATACTATGATTATATTATACTGTGAAACCAAATGATGTGTCCTATAAATATTTTACAATGAATTTAAAATTTAAAAATACGGAATTACAGAGTACATACTAATAGACATTAAATAAGTTGAAACGGATTATTTCTGAGATAATAAATTTAGGGCAAATCCTCAATGACTGTAATATAATGAAAGGAAAGCTAATTTGTCAAAAATATTTTCTTTGTATGATTGTCTGACTGCAAGGTAATGGCACTCAGAATAAATTTTTGAACTAATTGCTACATTATCTTGCTTACTTTTCATCCACAATCACAAATACCTAGATATTAAATTTCTTTCTGAATTAACAGTCACCACATCAGCTAATAAAATTAATCATAACAGTACGCAAAATTGTATTAAAAACAGGAGATTTTTACAGCATTTGAAATTGTTCATGCTTAGTGTCAAACTATCAAGTTTGCTTTCAAGCAAAAAATTCTACAGGAAATATCTTCAGAATATTGCTTCAGAAGCAATACTAAATTCTGGAAATCAACAATTTGAGAAAAAACAAATATGTCTTTTTATTTTCATCCTATTACTTAGAAAGACAGAGGAAAAGACAGAGAGATCAGATATCTGGCTGGTGTATCTTTTACTGTCCACCACAGTTGGGTTGGGCCAGTTTGAAGCTAAGTGTTTGGAACTCCATCTGTGTGTTCCCTGTGCTGACAGTGACCGGGAAGCTAATATTGGGAGTGAAAATGCGAACTGAACCCTAGTCCTCCAACACAGCATGCGGACAACTGAAGCAGTTTCTTACCTGCTGTGTGAAATTTATACGGAGGTAAACTGAGGTAATTTTAAGCTCCCTTAATAACTTTCATAAATATGCAACTCCAAAATATCTTATGCTGTTTTCCCCAAATACTTAACAATTAAATTCTCAGTAATTTTGCAAAAGTAATATTTAGAAAAAATTGTGATGCAAAATAAAGAACGAAAAAAACAATGGAAGCAACAAGGGTCATTTCCTAAACTTCTGGGAATCAAATCATTGCTTGATCTTAAAATTCCTTTAAATGAATCGCATATTGGCAAATGTAAAAGGCTATCTACTTTTCTTTTGAAAAGTTTAAATCTGATTTACCAGGCTTTGTTAGAAACATACATTTTTGACTTTCATTCAAGTGGGCTTAAGGAACAAAAATGATCTTATTAAAATTAGAACTATGACATTTACAAAAACAAATGGCTGATTTTAATTTAATAGAAATGTAACTAAATCTGACTTTTAATTTAAGTTAATCCTACAGAACAGTTTACAGTAAAGGACTAAATTGAATAGATTATAAATTGTTTTTAAGGAATCTTTTTCTTTTTCTTACTGTAAAATGATCTAGGTAGAAAATTCTGAGAAAGAAATTGATGAATGCTCTTAGTGTTTTATTCTGTTTTAGTGTGCTATATAACATATAATGAGAGGTCTCAGAGGGCTATAGAAGTGGAGTTATATTTAGTCTATTATTCCTTTGTTTAGAATAATGTAAATGTATTTTAGATGAAAAAAATCCATTATTTCTCCATATCCAGGCAGCAAAAAGCACACATCATACTGTCATGTATTTTTAGCTTATTTTACTTAAGACAGAATAAAAGTATCTTCAATTTAAGATCTCTACGGTTATTTGAGGTTAAGACCATTATCTCACTGTTTTATCTCAAGTGTCTTAACCAAGTCCTCAAGAATATGACATTGTTCCTAAAATTTACTGTAATCTATGAAATAGTGGAGTTCATTTGGGATGTTATTAACTGAATGTTTTAAAATTACAGGTTTTAACTCCTTTATTAGAAGAGACCAGACTGTTATTCCTCAAAGTCTCCCTTATGTTGGTATTCAAAAGTGTTCCACAGGGATCAGTGCGGTGGCCTAAAGGTTGATCCTCTGCCTGCCAGTATCACCATCCCATGTGGGTCTGCACCTCCACGGGAGACCCAGAGGAAGCTGCAGTCTCCTGGCTTTGGACAGCTCTCATTTTGGCTCTTGTCGCCATTTGCAGAGTGAACCAGTAGATGAAGGAACCCTGTCTTTCCATCTCCCTTTGCAAATGTGAGTTAAAAAATAATAAAAATAAATATCTTAGAAAGTGTTCTATAAGAAAAAGATTTATGTTTGAACACTTTAAAAAGCACTGGGATTAAACAAAATCTATTTGGCTCCCTCCCTGCATGAGTTCTGATCATCGTTGATGGTCTGTCCTGTACTTCTAAGAAATGAATATCTTAAGCATTAATCCCCCCAGAACATAACTGCTGACTTGTCATTGATTTTGGAATAGATAATAATATTTACATAAACTCTGTGATACAAAATAATTGAATGAAAACCAAAAGAAACAAATTATCCAGAAATCTATGTGGAAAAAGTCTTAATTAAAGATGTTAAAGTAAACTGTACCTACCTACACATGATTATTCTCCAAAGACACATATACAACACCGATACAAAAAATTCTCTAGGAACATGGGTGAAATGCTTTGAAAATAATAGCACTAATGCATGATTCATGCATAAATAATACCAATATGTTCTCTGAGCCTTTGTGTATTACAGTTTTGTGATGAAATAAAATTTTGCATTGAAGATACATCTTTAAAATGCGAAATTCAAAAGTGCAAAACATCAGGTAACAAAAAATATTAAGTGAGCACAAAGAAATAAAACATTTGTTACCATATAGAAAGTATTTAAATTTTGCAGATATTAGTTGCATAAAATGAGAAAAAGAGTAAGAGCCAAATGTAGTAACTGGTTAAATAGAAAATAAATGACTCATAGATACATACTCATAATTAAAGAAAGACATATTAAGACAAGTTACAGGTTTTTTTCAGTCTATCATGTTAGCAAAAGATTAATTTAGACATAATGTTGTGACAGCATTTTTGAAGTGAACATTTTAGAGGGTAATTCAGTAAAACTGTAAACCTTAACATGTACAATTTCTTTGAATAGAAAATTCTTGGCTAAAAATGTACTCTTGAAAACGTTACAAAAATTTATGACATAACATTGTTATTATAATCTTGTTCATAATATGCTTAGAAGAAAGTTTAGAAAAAAATATACACAAATAGATGCTTGGAAAAACAAGCATGGTACTAGGTACTAAAACACAGAGAAGAGCAAGGATGCACTGCAGTTAATGTTTAAAACAATTTTAAGATGGTATTTTTGTAAAGATTAAAGAGAAAAAACTATCACCCTACTTATAACCTTATATTACTATTTATGTCAATCTATAAATATACAAGTTTTAATTATGCATAAACATGCATTCAAACAAAATATACGCATGAGCAAGTATATAGTATGATACACAGATATGCAGAGAATGAATGATATGCTGTTTTAAATCTTAACAGTAACATATAGTATTGAATACCTGATAGAGGACTAATATCTGGAGGTAGAGAGAGGGCAAGAGATGCAACAACAAGGCAAATTATCCAGTTAAGAAGCAGGCAGCTATTGCCGTAAACCAATTGTAAAATGCCCAAGATGACTGTTATTTGAAATATTTAAAAACTTTATTAAGGAACATTTTAAAATGGTTCTTGGTGTTTTTGAATAATTTAAATTATATTTTGTCAGAATTTTATTTAAAAATGCAAAATAAAAAATAGAAAATTACCTCATAAATTATGACAGATTTAATGATGAAATTTTAATCACTAATTTTATTTAACATACTCTACCACTTCAAATATATACATTAATTAATTTTAAAAATTAAGACAAATGCTTCTCTTATAAATACACTGGATCAACAGGTTTGACTGTATTAATATTAACACATAAAATTCCATTTTAAACCCACATTTCACAATTTAGTTTTAACTACTCATGATAAGAAATGTCATTGAAACCAACTTTGGAGTATTAATTAGAATTTTTCCTTTCAGTAATGAGGCTCCATCAGCTATAGCAGCATATATATGAGAACTTTCAATGGTTTTGAGACAAAATACAAACAGGTAGATTCCTTGGCACTTCTAGAACTGTAGGATTTCATTTTACAAATAGGAAAATTAAAGTAAGATGTTTTTGAGCTTAAAAAGAAACAAAAAAACCATCATGGGGACATTACAATAGAACGCCCATGCATCCTGTATACTCTCACTGACTTCTGCCTTTACCCAGAAGGCATAGCACCAACCTATGTAATACGGTCTTATAACCAAATATAGCTTTAATACAAATTTAATCCCACTTCAAATTAAATTATTTGATAATATTAAGCTCACTGGTTTGTGATTTAATATAAATGAATATAATATTATTTTCAGCCACATTTTATTGATTACAAACTGGTGCAGAAAAGTGTATTATCAGTTCAATATTACATAACTAATCAGTAAAAGAGCAGAGAAGTTGAATATTCAACCTGCCTGAAAAATTCATCCTCTTAACTAAAAACTGACATTTATTATTCTTTGCCTTTCCTAAAACAATCACAAAGTTTTGGATCTAATATATCAAAAAGAGGACATCTGAGGCTATACTACAGGGAGTTGTGTGGTTCAAAAGCATCCTTAGAAAGGTCACATGTTGAAAATTTAATTGCCCAAATCATATGTTCAGGTTATTTGGATGTGAGGAGCTCAGAAGGTAAGTATAATTAATTAGATCAGGTCATGATGGCTCTCCATGATGCCACTGGAGTGTTTATAAGAACAGGAAAAGAGGCCTGAACTAGCAACTAGCACTTTGCTTTGCCATAGTAGCATCTTCTGCTGTGGTACGATGCATTAAGCTGATGTCAGAACCATACCTTTGGAATTCCTACTCTGAAAATCATGAGTCATTTACATTGCCTGGTCTCAGGTGTTTGTCACAGCAACGGAAGAAAGGGAACAAGGTATGGGAAATCTCTCTCAAGTGTTAGGGTTGTATTCCTGGCAATTAGACAAGGCAAGTCCATTCAGATACCCACCAAATGCAAATTCTTTTCTATGATTTCATATTGTAAATGGAGAAGGATAGTAAAACCATGGAGAATACATATACACTGTGTTCTATTTAGCAGTTTATACAAGTCTAAACACCAAGATCATAGCACTGACTACAGCAACTGATTAAATGAGGATCATCTATGCCAGTGTTTCATACATTTGAAAATTTTGAAATCCCAAGAATATGTTTTTGATTGTGCTTCAGTTTTTGAAACTGATAAGTAAGCAAAAAATACTTATTCATCACTTGTTGTCAGCCTAAAATATGTGTAGATAATAAAATGCATGGTGATAGTTGCCTGTTAATTTATCATGTAAAATCTGTATATGTAGGTATATCTCATATACATATACATATAATTGCTATATCGTTATGTAATGAAATATATAAATTCATATGTATATATATATTTCAATCTATCCATAGGTAAAATAGATGCATGTGAATATGCTGAATTATGCAAATAAAATTTCTTGGCAACTCGCAGGTCCTTGAGGATATGTATTGAAACGTAGTTGGAGAATTTTCTTTTAAATTACTTTTTATTGGAAAGGCAAACGTACAAAGAGAAGGAGAGACAGAAAGATCCTTTATCTGCCTGCTAATTCCACAAATGGCCAGAACAGTTGGAGCTGAGCCCAGCTGAAGCCAGGAGCCAGGAGCTTCCTCCAGGTCTCCCATGAATGTACAAAATCCCAAAGATTTGGGTCATCTTCTATGCCTTCATGGGCCACAGGCAGGGAGCTATTGAGAAATGGAACAGCCAGAACATGATCTAGTGCCCATATGAGATCCCGGCACTTAGAAGGGGGAGGATTAGTCAAGTGAGCCATTGTGCTAGACCCTGCTTATGACCTGAGAAAGCAGTAGAGGATAATTCAAAACCTTGGGACCCTGCACCCACATAGAAAAACCTGGAAGAAGCTCCTGGCTCCTGGCTTTGGATTAGCTTGGTTTCAAAAATTGGAACTGAACCATTTGGGGAGTGAACCAGCAGATAGAAGATTTTCTCTGTGTTTCCTTCTCTCTATAAATCTGATCTGCTTTTCTAATAAAAATAAACAAATATTTAAAAAGAAAGAAAAAGAAGGGAAGGAAGGAAAAGAAAGAAAGAAAAAGAGGAAAAGGAAGACATGCACTAATCAATGGAAAAACAAAGAAAGAAAAAAGATGAGTTGAAATTTTTCCTTAAGCCAGTGGTCAAATTTTATTTTAATTAGTAAATTCTTAGTGTCCATTGTTAAGACCTGATGAATTGTGCCATTTTATATTCATCACTGTCCCTAAACCTGGCAATTTGCTCTTAAAATGGAACTGATCTTTTGGTAAGTAAAGTCTAGCTAACTTTATATTAGTGAAAACCAGCAATGGATGAACAGTGATTCTGAATAAATAACAATTCTACTCTAATTCACAGTGTCAACACTTTCTCGTGTCACAGAACGAAAGAAGCTGATACTAACTAGACTTGATTTTCTTTCCATCTCCATTGAAGATGTGGTGGTAATCAACAATGGCATAGCTACAATGACAGCAAAAGGGAAACCTGGAAGAAATCATCATCTCATGTAGACAGCTGGTCAGCTACGTCATTAAGTCCTGAGTTGGGGAAATTTGCATGCAGTGTCCTGTTTTCTGTTTTCCAAGACAACTTGGGTCTTAAAATTAGGATAAAAAATTGTTCTTAATAAACATAGAATAAACTTGATTATTATCTCCAATAATTGCAGTATAATTATAACTGCCTTCCTTATCAAGAAAAATATAATTTAGAGTGAGACATGAGAGATTATAAGATTGTACTATAAATCTGCCGATGTCATCTGTTTTATATATGCCTATACTATGTAATGTCTGTATGTATACAATGTAATTTGTCACTTTGTTAATTGGTAATAAAGAAAATATTCTGTAAAACTACTGAAGAACTGAAATATGAAGAAAAAATGGTTTTTTTATTTCTGGGTACACATGCTTTGTGCAACTTTCTAATAGAGTGTGGAATTTTTTTTCCTAACAATAAATATAGTATGAGTAATGAATAAAGGCAGCAATATGAAATTCACAATAAAAATGGGCATACCACAATTGGTGATTACAATAATTATAAATACTGTAACATAAACTATACTACAATGAACCTCAGAGGAAGCCAAATTCTATTCTTGAATTTCGGTAGTATTTTATCAGAAAAACATTCCTGACCAAGACAAAGACATTAGAAGGAATGAGGCTAAATAAGAAACAATTCTTGGGGTAAATGACTGATTTTCCTATTGATGGGCATTTTTAAATTATGCTTTAGCAAATGAACAAAATATCAACAGAAAAGGCTATATACTCATTACTTTCTTCTTTCATTAAGCAAGATAACAATACCCCTCCAAAACATTATTTTTTGCTGCATAATAACGTGGAAAGAAAAATTATTACTAGACAAAAAGTTTTAAATGCAGTGTGATCATACAATTTTCATTCTTTTGCATTCAAAGAAGCATAACCTAATAACCAGTTAATAACATAGAGTAGGATTCATTTTTTGTTAAAGAAAAATGCCTTTTCAAGTAGTGAACACAATTTAAAATGTTTAGTCCTTAGGTTCAGAAAGTAGAAAATGGAGAACAAATACTCTATACTCAATAAATATTTTCTTTACAACATTTTTTCTTGAATATAGCAGCACCATAGGCTAATTTTCCATATTAATGAACTTCACACTTAATATAGAATGAACACAACTTACTTATTTAAAAAGCCACAATCTCCAGGTCCTACACTTATCTTGGCTCTCAAACTTCCTGCCTGTTTCCTGTAATGTTACATACACATAATGCTTTTATTTCACGGTAGCCTTTGAAACCGATTTATAATTAACCCTTAAGAGAGTATCATACAGGAAAGAGCTGGCATGGATTGGCTCATGCCTCGCTGGGTGGGTCACAAAGATTAGTTTTACTCCTCACCATGGTGTTGAGGATTTTCCTGCACCCCCCCCCAAAAAAAAAAAATGTTCTGCACCTAAAATGTTGACATATATCTTGTTAGAGTTACAAGCCAGTCTGGATTATCCTAAAATCTGCCAAGATCAGCAAAATTTTACTTCAACACAACAACTGGCTAAATACTAAGATGAAATGGACACGAAACAGCTGAATGGTGCCTTATGGCCATTTTAAGGTATAGAGCAGCCGGTCCTGTATATGAACTAAATTGAAATGTCAATGAGCTAATCATAGGTTGTGGCTAGGACTTGTTTTCCTTTTTATTTATTTATTTATTTATTTATTTATTTATTTTTTCTTTTTAATACACTGGTTACTCAAAACCATGTCAACTCCATAACATTGCAAATTGCTGTTGATGTTATATTGGGACTCTTAATTGACTGTGATGATATTCTGCCAGCTCAAACTTCAGTTCAGAAAAGGTCTCCCCAAGAAACTGTTCAACCAATCTGGACAATAAGTAGCTGGACTCTATGCTTGGTATATGTTTGCAATGAAAGAATCTTGATTGAATTTGAACTGTAATACTGCATCAAGGTGGAGGAATCCACCGGGGGGAGGGGAGGGGGAGGGAGGGGGGGATTCCCAGAGCCTATGAAACTGTCACATAATGCAAAATAATTAACAATAAAAAAAAAGAAAAAAAAAAGAGAGTATCATAAATACAAAACAAAGAGATCCACACTCTCAACTACGTAGAAGATCAGCAAGATTTTTTCTAAAAGGCATTTGGATTAATTTTGGAAATAATTTAACTCTAGCCTACTGCTAAGAGGAACCAGGTGCCTCCAGAGTGTGCCTTAGAGAAATGCTGGAATCAGAAGAAAAACCAGGGCAGTAAACCAGGTATTTGCATGTGGAATGTAGGTGTCCCAAGCAGTGTCTTGGCCAGTGTGTATCAAATTCCCACCTCTAATAGTAACCCCATTAGTGCTTAATAGTATTTCCTCTCTCTGTGTCCTGGAGTTTCTATTTAGATTAAATAACATACACATATCCCCAGAGAAGTTTCCTGTCTTTAACAAATGCTGACACCAGCATTTGTGCCCTATTAATCCCTGGGCTGTACAGTAGGCTCCCTGGCTTCTTCATGTTTGGAATGATGCTTTTCCAACACTATCTTCTGCATTTCCTTTTCTCACTCTTTGGGATCTACCTTTTCTATTCCAGAGATTTACCCTTGGCCCACCAGCAAAGAGTATTAACCATTCAGCATTTGTTGACATTTTTGAAAATGCAACAAAAATTAAATGCCTGCCCCACCCCACATCTGGCATACACATGAGCATAAAAGTGGCTTCATTCATATTTTTTAGAGTTCCATTCATCTTGTGAAGTGCATGTCTTAAGAAACTTACATTGCTGGAATGCTACTCAGGCATTAAAAAGAATGAAATTCTATCATTTGCAACCAAATGGTCCTGACCAGAGACCATTATGCTCAGTGAAATAAATCAATCCCAAAAGGACAAATATCATATGTTCTCTCTGATATAAGGTAAATTTCATGGAAAACACAAGATCAATAGATAGATAGGTAAACATGTATGTACAGTCATCCTGAGGAACTATATAATATAGAAACTACCATATCCAGTTGTGGAGATACAATGCAGTATACACCTCTACTTCTGAATAAATGTTGAACTTCCAATGAAATTGTTAAATACATTTTAACAATAGGATTCTGAACTCTACCATTCTTCATACCTACAATGGTCGGATACACTTACATAGCAGAATTATGGACTTAACACTGTTTTTGAAGGACTACATTGGTATAATAATACAGGGGAAATCAGTGGGGCAGGAACTCTGAGGAGGTAAGGAGAGGAAACAGCAGAGCCATGGGACCGGTATCAGAGAATAAACATATCAGTTAAAAATAAAAAAGATCCTTACATTCAGCATTGGATAATTTCCAGATGGTCATATATTTTGGCTATCTCTTATTATTATTCTTCCTCTTTCTCAACACTCTCAATGCCCAAGAATCTTCTCCATTAAATGGATGCAATTGAGACCAGTTGAGTGAAATAAGCCAGTCACCAAAATTAAAAAAATGCCACATGTTTTTCATGATTTCTAGTAACAAACATAGTACAAGAAAAATGTCACATATACGGCTGAAACTGACATTTCAGATTTTATTATTGCTTACTGCTCTCTGTGTCTTGCTGACTACCCTCCTGCTTCATTTTCCTGCTCCTTCTGTAACTGTATTTCAAAGAAGCACAATCAATTTTTAAAGTAAAAAATATTTGTCAACATTTTTAACATTTGATATCCTTCGCTTCTACTTTCTCACAGCCCATGACATGCTTTATAAAATGCAGGTTCAAAATTACCCCTCAAACAATGTTGGATATGCTCAATGTTTCATGGTATTTATTCTCATGTGAAAATATTAGATGAATCAAATAATGTATGATTTAAAAGCTTAAGTAGTCACTAAAACTGCTAACAATTTCTGTGTGTCAATACAGATTTTTAGATATACTGTACGTGGATATGTCAGATACAAAGTAGGACACACACACACATATATAAAACACCTGTAAATTTTCTTCATATATATCCATATCTCTATCTATGTATCTTTAATCTAGGTAGAGGGGGATGTCTCTCTCTGAGAGCGAAGCATGACAGAGTTATAGACAGGTTATGAATCATTGAGAGAGGATAAGCCAAAACTCAGATACAGAAACAAAATCTTTGCTATGCCAGCTTGCCTGCTCTACCAAGACTAGATATGCATACACATATCATAAGTCAAACTTTTACATTTTTAAGCATCTTTGCTAAAAGTAACATATGGATAGTGAATGTTGACTAATTTTAAATATTGTAACTCACAGAGAAGTTTAGTGAGTAGAATATCAACTAAATATGAAGCCATTCTGTGTTTATATAGTATTAGCATATGGTGTCAATAAACATAAAGCTACCCACAATAAATACAGATTTAAAAAAACAAAGAACCTCGACTAATAAAAGGAAGCTATGAAACTCTTCTCATAAAAATCCATACAATTTCTCAAGTCCATCTGCCAAATCATTAAAGTCTGTTTAAGGTATCTGCTTCCTCTACCTTGTGAACTACAGTCTTGATCTCAGATTAGGGATAAAAGGACAGCAGACGTTATCCTCAAATCAAAACCACAGCTTCGTTTTGAGAAGGTCAAGGTGGTTTACAATTGTGATTTAAATAGTAGCTCTCATATCAGTCTTTCATGCCAGGTAAACAATTATATCTAAAAATCCCATTTGAATTTCAGCAATGCTGTCAAAATATTAAATATTAATATAGCTTTCTTCGCTTCTAACGACTGATTAATTCAATTTTATGTTCAATGATAATGAGATATATAAATAAAATTGCATATACACATACATACATATGGATAGTCTGGCTCATTCTACAACTTTCTAATCTTTGAAGAGTAAAATTTTAGCTTTATTCTCCATAGTACGAATAGATTCAGATAAGCATGTTAAATGACTGAATTATTTAAAGGCATTTTCACTGAGCTATATGCTTTAGCATAACTAGTATTTTTAGATATTTCAAAAACATGGAATTTTTTAACATTATTTTTAATCCTTATTATTATAGTATCATTTTTGCCAGACTCAAGTCATTTTGCCTTACTACCTAGAGTTGATTTAAAGATGATACAAAAATCAAATCCTGGCCTTTACTTGATAGTAGATTACCACACTCCATGAAATGCATAGTAAATTAGAGCCAGACTGCCATCAGTCTAAGCAGTGTATGTATTCCAGATAGTTTCAAGGAAGTATTTCACCTTAATCAAATGGGAACAAAGATACACCTTATGTATAGAATAAGATGATAATAGAAAGGAATGCATGTGTTTCTATGTGTGATTTTTATAAATGTGAATCTACAGTTTTGACTAAAACACATTTTTGCCTCTTTTGGTTTAGAGCAGCGTTTAAAAGAAGAGACAACAAAGAGGAAAATGAACCAGCAAGTGATATTCTAACTGATTTTCCTTTATCTAGCGGGGAAAGAATGGAGTAGAGAGCCAAAGAAAGAGCTGAGCTAGGGAACAATTTCCCCGGAACCTCTTGTCATCACCAGATCCACACCTTGTCTATTTTCATGGACATGCACTTGCAAGTGATCAACAATTTCAGGGCCAGTCATCATGGCTGTGACTTCGAGTTCACTGAGAGGATAAAGTGTAGCTATGTTATTTTTACCCATGGTCTGCAGGAGACATTATAATAAAATCAAAACTAGGAGCAAATCCGCTTTGGAAAACACAATGGTGAGATAAGCAAGCAAAACATTTCTCATTCCCAAAGACCCTTCATATTGTTGCCATTTTCTTGCTGTGAAGTAATATGCTATACCCCAATCTGCTCTTTCTGAGATATAATCAAACAAATAAGAAACAAACAAACAAAAATCATCATTATGACTGACAGAGAATTCCTGAAACAATAGAACTAAGCACTATGAATGTTTTTGTTACATGCACACACATATGATAAGCCTCAATTTATGTTAACCAGAGTAAAATATTTACTCTAACTAAAAACAAGATAGGTCAATTATAAAGGCTATGTGAATACAGTCTCTTTCTCAAAATTCTTTATTGGACTTTTGTCATTTCAGTTAAAATGAACTCCTTTCTGCACATCATCATAGCCTCACTACTCTTATATTTTGAAGTCACTGTCAAGAAAAGCAACAGTTATTTGAACACAAGCACTGTGATACCGTGACAGTCAATTGACAGCTAAGATTGCTTACTAAGTGACTTAAGAGATAAGCAGTGTATACAGTTAGGATACCCTGGACATAGTAATAATTCATATCCCTGGCATGATTAATGAATATTTTGGCACACTACTGAGAATTACGCTCAGCTTAAAACATGAGTTGTTTATTTCTAAATTTTCCATTTACGTTTTTCAGATGATTGTCAGCTACAGGTGAATGAAACTAGGGGTAGCAAAGCTGCCATACGGGAAGATTAGTCTAGCAGGTTTCACCCTATTAGAGTAAGCTTTGTAATCTCTAAAGTGAATTTCCATGTGTCTTTCTGTAAGTTAAACTTTGAACTGTGACTGTGGTGTTTCAGTTTTCTGAGGGTGATACCTCTCAGGTGATTAACCAAGTGCTTAGAAAGTTGGGATGCTCAGACCTCCTAGACTACCACTACATAGTCACTGATTTAATAATCATGATAACAGGAAACTTCCATGCAAACCTCCATGAAAAGCCATAGATTGAGTTTAGAGCAGTTTGTGAACAGATAGATACTAGTAAATTCAGGGAGGCTGCTCTTCAATTGTATTTTACTACAATTTGTAAACAAACGAAATATGTTTTTTTGAGGTCTATGAGCTATTCCAACAAATTTAGAACCCTTGGAGGGATCATAGGAACCTTTCGCTAAAGGTGATTGTTCAGGAGCATAGGTAACACCTAGCTAAGCCTACATGTCTGAAGAGGAGGGTCGTCTCATGGGATTAAGCCCTCAGTGACTGGATCTGTGCTGACACTTGGTACACAATTCTGGGCTGAGTCAAATTCTGGGACAACCAGCCAAAGTCTGCTGATAACCCAGGGACTTCACTGTGGCAAAATCCACATACACTTAGTGTCTCCAGTACTTTGAGGACAAAGAATTATTTTTTTCTTCTTTTGTGAAATATAGTAAAAAGCGTGTTACAGAAGAAATAATTTCGTTGAATTTGCAAGAGCCAAGCAAGTATATATCATGGTATATTAGAGAGAGGAAAAGAAGCAGCAGCAGCAGCAGCAGCACAGACACACAGACACATTTTTCAAGGAAAATGTTCTTGATATGAATGATATAAATATTTAAAAGAAAATATTTTATAGATGAAAGGTAATTCAAAGAAAGTAATCACACAATCATTTATCATCTACTCTCAAATAACTAGTAATAGGAATATCAAGCTAAAAAAAATGAAAGAAAATTGTCAAAGAAATGGGGGCCAATATCCTACCATACAAGTGTTAAAATGGGGCTAATTGCCTGCTGTCCTCGCCACCTCAACCCGCCAAACATGGTCAGAAGAAGGTTAGTTGGCAGGATCTTAATACTTCTTACTAATGTGTAACATGGGGATATTAGTTACAAAATATTAATCCATACCAATGAGCAGAAGCCATGAGAAAAGCTAAAAGTATAAACTTTGGGAAAAAATATTTTATCAAGGCAAGACTGTAAGCATCCCAACATAACATTATGACTTCATACTTGAAGCAAGGTTAGCAGCCTATTCAAAAGAGTAGCATAGAAACAAGCTTGAAAATTCTACATCATCAGGGAAAATAACTGAATAAAGATACCGTGGTAAATGGAATTACCAGAATACTCCTACTTTTGTTAGAAGAAACTGAAAGCTTACTTCAATTTCATGATTTCAGCCTGACAAAGATTACATCACGTATTAAGGAAAGGGGAGACTATTTCCTTGAGTGCAGTTTTGCTTCCTTCTACATATGAGTGACACCTTGCCATATGAGGCTCTCTATGCCTAGTTTATTTCATTGAGATATGGTGCTCTAAATCAACCCAGGCTGATGCAAATACCAGAATTTCCTCAGCCTTCTTTTAAATCTAAAGCATCATTTTGTGTTGGTATACCATATTACTTTTTATCTGTTTGACCACTGATTGATATTTAGGTTGTGTATACATCTTTGTTTTTGTGAATGACACAGCAATTAATATAATAATGAAGATATCCCTTTGATGTACTGGGTGTAATTCCTTTGGAAATCAGCAGAAGGAGGATTTCTGGTTCTGATACTAATTTTCTCATAAGATTTTGGGGAAACTCCACACATTTTTCTGAAGTGGCTGCATGATGTATATTACGTATAATTATAAACATAATACCTACAATGTCTAAGAATTCCCTGTTCTCCACAACATTCCCAACACTCGTCTGCACTACAGAATTGGAGTTGGGTAGGGAAGGAAAAGTCATTGTTCAAAGTGTACAAAGGGTCAAAAATAAAAATGATGTATTTTATTTGTTTGATAGAGTTACAGAGAGCAAGTAAGAAACAGAGAGAGATGAGATATCCACCATTTTACATTTTACTTTCTGCGTCTCCCGCACAACTGCTGGGACCCAAGTACTTGCAACATCTTCTGTTGCATTTCCAGCTGCAATATAAGAAAGCTGGGTCAGAGTGGAGCAACTAGGACTTGAACCAGTGCCCTAATAGAATTGTGGTGTTGTAGGAGAAAGTTTTGCTCATTACTCTACAAAGCCAATCCCTCAAATAAGTTTTAATGTGTGTTGTATACCACATTATTATTAATAATCAGTCACATTGTAAGATACATTAAAACATAACATATATATTATATCTTACAGATGTATCTGTGATTTATCAAGAAAAATGCTGCAACCTGCTGTGATAGCTTAGTGGTTAAAGTCCTCGCCTTGCACGTGCCGGGATCCCATATGGGCACCAGTTCCAATCCTGGCAGCCCCGCTTCCCATCCAGCTCCCTGCATGTGGTCTGGGAAAACAACTGAGGACCACCCAATGCTTTGGGACCCTGCACCCGCATGGCAGATACAGAAGAGCTCCTGGCTCCCGGCTTTGGATTGGCTCAGCTCCAGCCATTGTGGCCGCTTGGGGAGTGAACCAGCAGATGGAAGATTTTCCTCTCTGTCTCTCCTCCACTCGGTATATCTGCCTTTCCAGCAAAAATAAATAAATCTTAGAAAGAAAGAAAGAAAGAAAGAAAGAAAGAAAGAAAGAGAGAGAGAGAGAGAGAGAGAGAGAGAAAGAAAGAAAGAAAGAAAGAAAGAAAGAAAGAAAGAAAGAAAGAAAGAAAGAAAGAAAGAAAGAAAGAAAAATGTAGTTAGCACCATTTTAGAGGCATTTGTTGGTGTAGCAGTTAGGACATTGCTTGAGTCAACTACATCCCATATTGGAGTGCCGAAGTTTGAGGCCTGGTTCTACCTCCAGTTCAAGTTTTTGTTAATGTGCACCCTAGAGAACATCCAGTGATGGCTCAAGCACGTGAGTCACATCTCCCATGAGAAAGATGTAGACTGAGTTCTGGACTTCTGGCTTTGCCCTGGCCAAACTCTAGTTGCTGGGGATATGTGGGGAGTTCACTGGCTGATAGGAAATCTCAGACTTTGTCTGTCTTCCAAATAAACTGAAGACACATTTTTTAAAAACAATGGAAGTTAGAGTGAGATAGACTTCTCTCCAAAACAATTCTACTAGATTTGGCTTTTTGTGTTCACTGCACATCTTAATGTAATGATCCCATGCTAACAATGTTTTAGTTAGAACTGAACATCTTCTGAGTTATATTAAAGCTTCTCTAGAGTAGAGCAGTTCCTGACTCCAGATTAGGCTAGGGGTCATATCAGTTCATTAAGAACCTATCCTGCTTGCCATGTTTACTTATGCATGGCTCTATGGATTATGAAAGAATGAAGTTCCCTCAGCTCAGCTCAGCTCAGTCAGGAGATTCCTTCAGTTCACTCACATACACTTTGGTATTTTTTTATTTCTCTTTTACCAATTCCAGTAAACATAGCAAAAATAATTTTTCTTTATTTCATTTCTTCCTTTTTATGTCATCAAAAATCATTTAAAAATTTAATGGAAGTTATAAAAAGACCTGATTTGACTTACAGATTTTTTTTCTACAACAGTCTAACTCCCCAAATTAGGAGAGACACTTTCCAGTTGGCATGCCACATTGTGAACAGAACACAGGGTCATCCAAGGACACTAGCCTAGCCATTAGGAAAGGCTTAGGAGCAACCTTCCAAAGCATTTCTGAAATTAAAATTAGTGGGTGATCTTTTCTGAGAGCTCTGTCATAGCTGAATGCAGCTGGATGAGATTCATTTCCATTGACAATCTTTTGCCTTGGACTTCATTAATTAAAAAAAGAAAGACTGAAAAATAGTCATCTAATATAGTAGATGCAAAGGGACATGAAAGCAGAAATTGACTCGCACTACGCTTTCCAAAACATTTGACAGTTGATGAACCACTGCCATGTTCAACACTAATATCGCCACCAAAATACACAATAAAAAATACAAAGCAAAACTCAAAAAACACCGACTCCCAAATTCTAGATGGTAAGAAAGAAGAAAGAAGAAAGGAGGTAAAATTCAATTATTTAGACTAGGATTGGAAATAAGGGCATCTCAAAGGTTTTACTTTGTTTCAGAGGCATATTTTAGTTTCTATATACTTTTTTAACTTCACTGTACCATTTCAACATTGCAATTGTCATCATAATGCATATTTCTTGCCTCGAATTTCAACAAATTCCATTTTTTCAAAAAAGCTTTTATTATTTTTGTATAAGAAGTCTTTGCAAGAATCTATCATACTCACTTTTGTGTCACTAGAAATTTTGTGTCACTAAAATTTTGTGTCACTAAAATTTTCCTAGCAGAAAATTTTACAACAAAACTTAACCATCACTGTGAGAAAGTAGTCAGACTGGGTAGTAGGCAGTCAGGGTATTCTGGGTCCCAGAATCATCATTTTTTCTCAAATATAAAAGGGTATTTTCTCCACCATGTCTTGAATTCACCAGAACAGGTTTCTCCCAACAGACAAGAGTGCATTTTAAAGTATCAAGGACAGACTTCCCAAGAGGCAAGGGTGCATTAACATACCAATTTCCCCATGTAAGCACCAGCACAAAGTCTCTTGCATTGCCGAGGGGAGTGGAGTCAGACTGGATTATTTATCATTAAAAAGGGACTCAGGAAGTTGGCCAGTAACACCCGGGCATTTTCCTTTGTGGAGAAACACCTTTTGAGATGCACTTTTTTTTTAAAATTTATTTATTATTTTTAATTCATTAATTACATTGTATTATGTGACACAGTTTCATAGGTACTTGGATTCTCCCCACCCCTCCCCAAACCCTCCCACCATGGTGGATTCCTCCACCTTGTTGCATAACCACAGTTCAGTTCAGTTGAGAATCCCCCATTGCAAGCATACACCAAACTGAGATGCACTTTTAAAAGACACTGTCCCCACCATTAGTTGGGAGGTTCTTCTTTCTTTGCTTCTGTTGCCACTATGGCAGAAGGCATGGGTTCTGTTCTCTCTTGAAGCCCCCTCCTGTCACCAGGACAGGAGCTTCTCTTCTCTATAAATTTTGCTTTAAAACTAAACTATGTCTGCATGAAAATTCTTCCTGCAAGACAAGAGCTGAGGTTGCTGCTGTATACGGGGCTGAAAAACCTACAACAAAGCCAGTCTTGTTTATGTAGTTGCAGTCAGGTACTTATGAATTTGATCTGTTGAGTGCATCCTACCTATGACAATTATGCCTATGAAAGTAGCTATTTTTTTAAGATTTATTTATTTTTATTGCAAAGTCAGATATACAGAGATGAGGAAAGAGAAGATGATCTTGCGTTCGAATATTCACTCCCCAATTGACTGCAACATATGGTGTAGCACTGATCTGAAGCCAAGAGCCGGGAGCCTCTTCTGCATCTCCCACGCAGGTGTAGGATCCCAAATCTTCGGGCCGTCCTCGACTGCTTTCCAAGGCCACAAGCAGGGAGCTGAATGGGAAGTGGGACTGCCGGGGTTAGAAACAGTGCCCATATGTGATCCTGGAGCATGTGAGGTGAGGATTTTAACCTCTAGGCCACCATATTGGACCCTTGTTTTTTCTTTTTTGTTAATGTATTTGGCTTTTAGAGCTTCAATTTAATGAGCCACCATAGGATGATATGAATATTTTGATAGATTGGTTTGCGGAGGCGTTTGTGAGTGTTTTTTAAATAAGCTACTTGATTAAATTGCTAGAATAAGCCATTGTCAAGATTTAAGAGACCCCGAGGTAGACAGAGAAGCCAGGCCCAGTGCAACGGCCCAACAGCTCCATCCGCACATTGAAGCACTAGGATCCAATATTGGCACTAGCTTTTGTCCTGGCTGCTACACTTCCCATCCAGCTGTCTGCTTATGGCCTGGGAAAACAGTCCAAGCTGGCCCAAAGCCCTGGGTCCCTGGGTCCACATGGGAGATCCCGAAAAAGCTCCTGGCTCCTGGGTTTGGATGGGCTCAGCTCCAGCCTTTGCAACCACTTGGAGAGTGAATCATTGGATGAAAGATCTTTCTCTCTGTCTCTCCTCTCCATAAATTTGTTCTGCCTTTCCAATTAAAAAAAAAATCTTAAAGGAAGAAAAAAAGGAAAAGCAACTGAAAATAAATTGACAGATAATACATGAATTTTAATAAGAAAAACATAGTATGGCTTGAATAGGGCATATAAATGAGAAATTATAGGTGATGCAGTTTTACAGATATGTGGAAGGTTTTTTTCTGTACTTATGAATTTCATTATCAAAAGTTTTTGTGGCTGATATATGCTTAACAGAGTTTTCAATGAATATCAGTGTTGTAAGACATATCTACTTTTTCATTCTTTTTGATGGTTGAAAAGTACTTTTTTACACATTTTATATTATAATTTGTAAATACACATTTGCTACCTCTACTTTTTAGTTATGGCAAATGCAATGCTGCTATAAACAAGCACATGTAATTTTCTGAGTATCTTCTTCAATTATTCAGGTAACAATAATTTCTCCTCATTAAGATATGAAAAGCTAGTTGAGAGTTTTGTAAAGAAGCACAAAATAACTTAGTTTTATGAGATCATGTTTGCTATTGTCAAAGGGAAGAAAACTGAAAAAGCAGGATTGTTCAACGGCAAGTTCTTTTAGTATTGTAAATGCAAGATCATACTATCTTAGATGAAAACATTAGCAACAGTCTAGGTGAAAAATGATGAAATTTGCTCTATGATTCTTTGAATAGAGCATGAGAAATCCTTACTGAGGGAGAAAAATGGTAATGTAAGAGAATCTTTTATCTCTCGTGAATGATTCCTAAGTACATGAGCTAAACAATTTGATAAATGACTGTGTCACTTACTGGGATTGTAAACTTAGAGAGTGCTGCTAGCACTGAAGTGTATCAGGCTAAAGGTGAAAGTATGAGAAAACAATAGAAGACATCCTGAGTGCTTAGGCCCCTGCCACCCATGTGGGAGACCTGGGAGAAGCTCTGCTCTTGGTTTCTACATAGCCCAGTCCTGGACATTGCTGTCATTTGAGAATTGAATTAGAGGATGAGATCTCTCTCTCTTTGTCTCTCTCTCTGCCTCAATTCTGACTTTCACATAAGTAAATAAACTTCGTATATCCTTAAAAAATAGGAGAAGCTATTTGGCTTATTGGTTATGGTCCCGTAAGATGTACCCACCTCCTGTATTTTAGCTCATAGTCTGAATCCCACCCTGTAAAACAGTGATAATGGTTCATGTACTTGGGGGTCTCTGCCACCCATGGCAAAACCTTGGATAGTGTTTCAGACTCCTACTTTCGGCCTGGCCATGTCTGGTTGTTTTGGGTGTTTGAGGAGTGACCCAGCAGAGAGAAAGTTTCTTTTGATCTTTGCCACTATATATTTAAAGTAAAATGAGTAGGAATGTAAAAGTAGGTAACAAATGGATTTGACAAAGAAAATCAAATGTATTTCTTTTAGAAACTTCAGTTTGGAATTCTGACTTCTCATGGAGACACAGGTAGAATAAACCAACACAGTCTCTGGGCTAAATTTACAAATTTGGGAGTGTTGGATGGTTTAGAATTACACGAACAGTGTACACTCTAAGCATAAATTCTGAAGATTACTTAATGTCTGGGATGGATGTAGGAGATAGAATCAAGAAACAGAAAAAAAAATCCTGGAATTGGAAGTACATTGAAAACATAGTTTCTAATTCAGTGATAAATTAGCTTGGTCAAACTCTAATGTAATATCAGGATGGAGAATTAATTGCTGACATTGTCTAAATGGAAATTGCTAGTGTCCTTGATAAGGGCAATTTCAGCAGACCGGAGAGAGTAGACTGAAGAGTGAAGGGCAAGTGTAGGAGCTGGAAAGCTTGTGTAGGAGTATCTCTCCTGTGGTGGGGAGAATGGAAGTGGCTGTCTACAGAACAAATATTTAGATGGGGAAGTGTGTTTTAAGATTCAGTGCAGTGCCCTGGTCTATTCCTGGGAAGGATCCTATAGGAAGAAAGGAATAGGGTTCATGAGGATATGTGCATACACAGGGTTATTGTGACACTAGCAGAAACAGTGTACACATATCAAGGCAGTATGAAGAAGATAAAATGAGTAGCATTCTAGCTCTGTCATAGCATCTAAAGGAACCCATGGTGCACAAGCAGATATTAATGGATGGGAAAATAAGATAGATCTCTTACTCTCTCAAAAAAATCAAGAATTCCATCTATAGCAGCATTTTTGGCAGAACTATTGACTCACTTGAGATTATAGTCACAAATCTAAACATGTAAAGATCGTTGTGACACTATAAAAGAATGCAGCTGAAAATACAGGTTCATAAGTATGTTTTTTAAAGGAGTCATATATTTGAAAGTTACAGAGAGTGACAGAGGGAAACAGTGGGTGAGAGAGAGAGAGAGAGAGAGAGAGAAAGAGAGAAAGCCAGCAGGAAAGAGCTTCCATCCACTGGTTTATTCTCTGAATGACAGCAGTGACAGGACTCAGCCAGGATGAAGCCAGGAACCAGGAGCTCCAGTTGAATTTTCCACATGAATGCCAGGGACACAAATATCTCCAGAAATGTGATATGTATAAATATTAAGAATGTTTGGAACCTCAGAAAGGTAGTAAAATGTGTTCACCACATTATATCAATGGATCTAGGTAAAACACATCATAATCAAACTATTGATATCTTTGTAGAAGACATGAATTAACCAACAATTGTGATTTAAACAGACAGGATTTGGTTTTGCGCCTGAAAGGTTTAGCAAATATCTTTTAGTTTTCATAGTTCTTCAGATTTTGCATTTACAAGTAGAGTTCTATGTATTATTTACAATAGGCATTTCATTGGTTCACTAAGTGCTGAACCAAGTTGTTTTATGTTAACTGAGACCTGTATTACAAAAGGTGTCCATTATTAAATATCTTTCTTGGATATCACTGATGCGTATCGGCATAAGTGCTCTAGGAAGACAAGGCTCTTTTTTTAATCCATAAAAAACATTACCTCAAGGTCATCGCCACCATCACTATTAACATATCAAGAATAATTTTTCTACACATTGGGTGGAAAAGCAAGGCAGAGATTGCTCAAAATGGTAAGTAAATATTATGAAGGAAAGGAATATTACAAGTGTATGTAAATTATTCTTATATAAAATGCTTCCAGTATTTGTATAGCCATAGTCATGGAAACTGAATATCCTTAGTCATGTTCTGCATATTTCTAAATTTGATAAATGTAGAGAAGAGATAGAAATTAATAAAGTCATTTGTATTACATACTATTCAATTATACAATCCAATGTTACATTAAAGAAATCTAAAGTTTGAATGACTATAGGTCTCTGAATTAATGCCTGAAAAAAAAAAACTTCTTTTGATAATATATTACTGTATGACCTATGGGGGGGGAATTTAATAAGAGAAAAGAAACTATTTTGAAGAAATTAAAATAAAAACAAAATATCAATACCCATGGGTTGCAGTAAAAATAGTATTGAAAGGGCTACTGATTTTGTATTTTGCAAGGACATTGTCTTACATCAGAGAGAGAAAATATGATATTTGTCCTTTTGGGTTGACTCATTTCACTGAGCATAATGGTTTCTAGTTGGGACCATTTGGTTGCAAATGGTAGAATTTCATTTTTTTTAATGGCTGAAAATCTCCATTATTGTACAAAAAATTAAATATCTCATTTTTCCCTATACATATAAGCACTAACTTCTAGCAAGTAGAATAATAGTCTAATAACTTTCTGTCTTGTATGATAATTGATTTTCCACATGAATCCAATCTAAATTTCTACAGTTCTTCTGCAAAGCTTGTCTTTCCTTCATTTCTTAAATATGTCTGTAAAACAAATGGTAATGAAACTGCAGAGCATGCAGTGAAAAGAAGCTTCTTGTAGCCATACGTTACAAAAGAAAAAAGAGAATTAATATGACTATTTTTACCTTAAAATTTTACTTTTTAAATATAGCTTATCTCCTGGTCTCATAGTCTGACAGAACACTAATAAAGATCTTAAAATGTGGAAGAAAAAAATCACACTCTATCTTTAAAAGTCCTCCAATTAGACTTATAGGAAATTTCTCAAAAGAAACTTCAAAGCTAGGAGAGAATGAAGGGATATAATCAATGCCTTTAGAAGAGTCATTCCAGAATTCTACACCCAGTGCAGCTCTCATTTATAAATGAAGATGACATCAAGACTTTTCAAGGCAAAAATTGAGAAAATTGTTCATCTCCTGGCCAGCCTGACAAATAGTGCTTAAGAAGGCAATACTCAGAAAAACAGAGCAATAGAAACATGAAGAAATCCTCAGTCAAATATCCTCCAAGTAATTTTTCAAAATAGATCCAAAACAAACAAGGCATATTTATACAAAACTGCTAGAACCATTGCATTATCTAAAAATAATAACCTTGAATGTTAGTGACCTACATTCCCTAATTAAAAGATACCAACTGGGTAAACAGGTTAAAAACAAAAAGCAAGACACATCTGTATGTTGAATATAAAAAAATGCTTTACTGGACCCGGCGGCATGGCCTAGCGGCTAAAGTCCTCACCTTGAACACGTCGGGATCCCATATTGGCGCCGGTTCTAATCCCAGCAGCTCCACTTCCCATCCAGCTCCCTGCTTGTGGCCTGGGAAAGCAGTCGATGACAGCCCAATGCTTTGGGATTCTGCACCTGTGTGGGAGACCTGGAGGAAGTTCCCGGCTTCTGGCTTTGGATCGGCAAAGCACTGGCCGTTGTGCTTACTTGGGGAGTGAATCATCGTCCGGAAGACCTTTCTCTCTATCTCTCCTCCTCTCTGTATAATTGCCTTTCCAATAAAAATAAATAAATCTTTTAAAAAGAAAACAAAAAATGCTTTATCAAAAAATACAATTTGAACTAAAAGTGAAAAAGATATTTTATGCAATTAAAAACAAAACTGAGCATGAGCAACAAGGTTAAAAAGCAGGTATAGACTATAAGACAAAAACCATTAGAGAAAAAGAAGGTAGATGACATAACCACAAAGGGATCCAGGAAAGAAAAGATGTGGCTGCAACAAATATATACACCTAATGCCAGGGCACTTGGGTATTTAAAATAAATGTTAATGGCTCTAAAGATAAACATGCTCCAATACAAGAAAAATAGAAATACCAACATTCCACTTCAACCAATAGACAGATCAACTAGATAAAAAATGAATAAATAAGACGCTTATGCACACTATTGATGAAATAAATCTAATTAATTACCTATAAAGTATTTTATCTCATGGCTGCAGAAAAGTCACAGCTTTCACTGGAGCCTAAAACATTCTCTAGGACAGACCTCATTCTAGATGATAAAAAAAAGTCTCAGCAAAATCAAAATCTAAAAACATACAATTTATCTTTTATGATCACAATGCAATTAAGCTGGAAATGAACATTAGAATTTCTAGAAAATATAGTAGCATAGAAACCGAATTTGCTACTTAGTGAGCAGTGTGTTGCAGAAGAAGAAATAAAGAGAGCTTTAAAATAAATTATGATGAAACATACTACATCAAAACTACTGGATTACAACAAAAATTGAGTTAAGTGGAAAAGTTACAGCAATTGGTACCTATATCAAGAACTTGGAAAGGTGTCAAACAAAGGATCTAATGAAATATAACATGGATATAGAAAAATAAGAAAAAGTCAAGAACCAAGTTAGAAAGAAATAATTTAAAAATTACAGAAAAACTAAGCAAAGTTGAAACTATATATTAGAGAGCATAAGAATGAAATGAAGAGCTTATTTTTTAAAGTAATAAACACAATTATTGAACATATTATTTCGAGTAGTATTGTCTCTGATTACAAAGTGAATTAAATTTTATCACAAAAATTAAAAGAAAAAAGGGAGATAGCAGGAGATTAAGAGCGATGTATCGTTATGTTCTTAGAATTTTTTCTTTGAAATACATGAAATCTGTTCTTTGTTTCAATAAAAAACTTACTTGTTTATATATTTTAATATCATTGGCAAAGTTTTAAAAGACACATAATGTTAAATATTTTTGCTAGCAAAACATTATTAAAGGGCCTGGCGGCGTGGCCTAGTGCTAAAGTCCTCGCCTTGAAAGCCCCGGGATCCCATATGGGCGCCGGTTCTAATCCCAGCAGCTCCACTTCCCATCTAGCTCCCTGCTTGTGGCCTGGGAAAGCAGTTGCGGACGGCCCAATGCATTGGGACCCTGCACCCGTGTGGGAGACCCGGAAGAGGTGTTTAAAATCTACCTAAATTTGGACTGGCACAGTGGTACTGCAAGCTAATTCTCCACCTGCAGCACAGATACCCAAAATGGGTGCTGACTGTAGCCCCAGCTGCTCCACCTCCAATTTAGCTCCCTGCTTATGGCCTGGTAAAAGCAGTGGAGCATGGCCCAAGTTCTTGGGACCCCGCACAAAGGTGCGAGACCCTGAAGAGCGTCCTGGCTCCCAGCTTTTGATCAGGTCAGCTCTGGGTTTTATGGATATTTGGGGAATAAACCAGTGGATGCAAAATAGCTCTCTCTCTCTTCCTCCCTTTTCCCTCCTTCCCTCTGCTTGTAAACTGAATTTCAAGTGACAATTTTTTAAAATTTAGGTGTTATCTATTTTTCTGAGAAATGTTTCTCTATGATATAAACAGAAGTTCATTGACTTTTTAAAAACATGTTTATAAGTTTTTTAGAAAAAAGCCAGGTGTTATTTATTAATTCTTAGTCACTGTTGCTTCACAGACTTGTTATAAACTGCTAAGAACTCTGGACACTAATACAATTCTGAAAATCATTTTATGTTATTTGAATAATAAAAGTGAATATAAATCATTTCAGAATATGTGAAGAATAAAAATAAAAGTATTTCCTATGACCTGTCAAAATCAATCAACTTTATTCTAAATACAGCATCCATATATGGGAGAGTGTAATGCTGCTGCACATAGACGAGGTCTGATTTTCTAAAATCAAAGAAGTTAACTTCTTGTCCAAGTTATTTCAATTAACACGACATAAACTCATGCTTCAATATGACAAGCAAGAAAAAATCAGAAATCACGTGTTCAGAATCTCCACTTCACCGTGCTGTGGAGAACATTACCTTCTTCCTTTTCGATAAATGAAAGCAGTTTAAGAACACATAAGCAATCCCGTGAGTCAGTGAGAGAGAAATCAAATCAAGCATTATTTTAATAACTAAATTCACTTCACTGATCCTGCCATTCTTCATAATTGCTTTTATTAGGTAAAATTAAAGAATATTTTCCATCACTCTACAGGTTCATTCGTTTTAAGTCTAGAGTATTAAAACAAACTTGTCAAGTAAGGGCTGAAGTCAGGATTTGATTAACTTTTCTGGAATTCATCATGTGTGACTAATTAATAAATTTCTAATTGCTCCTGTTCCCCCTCCCCTTTTTTTTAGCTAACAAGAGTTTCAGTGACTGATATTTTTCAAAAGAGTCTCCTGTTGCCCTAATATCAGAAAGCTGAGTAACAAAGCCACAATTTCAACACAGGCTTTCTGAATCTGCAGCCTGCAAGATTATTTATAATCTATTATACCGTAGATAAGGAAAGCAATTGCCAGAGTGGGGAAAATGATTTCTTTCCTGTTTCCTAAAGTCATCTAACTTCCACTACTATGAGGCCAGAACACTGTTGTTGTTGCCGCTAGTACAGCCATATCTAAATACTTTTCAACTTCCGCCAGCTAGCTAAGGCTAAGAAGGCATTGCATAAATTTCTTCTGTGATGGTTTCTTTTTTCAATATTATCAGGTCCAAATAACATGCCCCTTCTGTCTGCTACCTGGTGGGCGTGGCCACTACTTACATGCCCACAACCTGAGGCACAGCTCCCAGCACTGCATGCGTAACATGATGTCTGACATGACTGGAACAGACATGACCTTTAGCCAATCAAAGTGTCGTTATTGGGTAGGGGGACTGCTGAAAGACACCCTCCTGCCCTTATAAGTTGTGCCTGATAAAGCAGACATTCCTCATCGGTTTGTCTCTGGTGGGTCTTATGGCCAAAGAACACTGTCGCCTCACCGTCGGTGACCTTGGAGTCCACTGGCAGATTTAAACCCCCTGAGATCCTCTTGCTTGATTTATTATTTATTTGAAACTCAGAATTACGGGGGGAGAGAGAGACAAAGAAAGAGCACAGACGGAGAGCTTCCATCTCCTGGGTCACTGCCCAAGGCTGCCATGGCCAGGGCTGAGGGAGGTTGAAGCCAAGAGCTTCAAGCTTCTTCCAGTCTTCCAGATGGGCCCAGGGGCCCAACTATTTTGACATTCTTTTACAGCTTTCCCAGGTGCCTCAACATGGAAGTGGACTGGAAGTGATTCAGCCAGGTCTAGAACTGGTGCCCATAAATGATCTCAGCAATTAAGGTGGTCTTGGGTTAACCCACTACACCACAATGCCTGACCCCCAACAATTTCTATTTTTAAATATCCCTACATGAGATACACCATAGTCTAAACTCATCTCAAAAAGTGTTGAATTATCACTATGTAATGTTTTTCTCATGGGGTTTCATATACTGAGGGACAGCCTTAGGATGGCGGGGCACTATACTCTATCTTACTATTTTGTCTGCATGAATTTTTGGCTCACATATTAAGAAGAGCTAGTGATGTTTAACTTGAGAATATGTGCCTCCTGATATACTGACTTGCTGACTGTCTTGACACATAACGATCTTGTTGTGTCATGGTTAAGCCTAAATGTTGCCACACAGGTTATTATGTCATAGATTATACTCCAATATTAATAGACACAGTGCCTAAAATGAATATAGAAATATACTAGAGAGATATCAAACACTATGAGGCTATTCAATAATCACCAAGATAGTAGCATGAAGCTAACGTATGATGGATACGCCTGTTTGAAAGATTTCAGAGTATTAGCAGCCTAGCTCTCCTTTAAATAGCCGCATTTGTTATAAAGCTAATCCTCTGAACAGGAGTTACTATTAACTGATTGTCCATCTAGGAAGTTTGGGAGACAGGAGTAGAAAGGGTCAACTGGAGAAGCAGAATGCATGTGCTGCCAGCCTGACACTTAGAGCAATGCATTTAGACTCTCATATTTTCTGCAAGACATTAGACCTACTCTGATGGGTGCCAGAAGTCAAAATGACCTCTTGTAAGTACATTATTGCAGAACTTGAAAATATCTCAGAGAAAGGTAATTTACTAGATGGAATCAGAGTGATCTAAACGAGTTTGGGACTCTGTGGTCCCTGGCTGCTCATTTGCCCTTTGCAACCTGTATCATGAAGATTTTTCATCTCATTAATCTCTGAACCACGTTGGGAATGTGCAATGCAGTGAGAATGCATGCTGTGGCACAATGTTAACTTATTTTTGCATGTGGCACACTCTGATTCAGATCTGAAGTTCATAGTCTTCTGTTTTACTTTATCTTTCGTGAGTTAAATGAAACATACATGAACATTTATGCAAAGGAAATATTAAAACTTTTTAGTAAAAGGAAATGTAAGATCAATACTTAGTGATTTTCATGTATCACTAAATCAATCAAAACTGAAAATTAAAAAAAATATTTACAGGGACATCAAAAATATGTAATGGCAATGATCAGTAGGCCATCAAGTCTTCCAAGATCCAGAACTACACATAACAGAACACGACAGCCTGGCAGTGTTTGGATATTGCAGCATTACACTGCGAAGACTAAAAGAGAAGGGAGATGCCTGAACTTCTCATTATGTTCAGATATCTTTACATACTTCAATGTCTAAGAGAAAAATCTCTACACAGCATTTTAAAATAAATACATTAACTGAATGTTAAAATTTACTAGCATTACATAACATATATTATGCTGTTACATACATTTTGATATTATAAAACTTTTGATTACACAAGGATCTGCCAAGTTACTTCCCTACATTAAAGACCACTTCTCTTAAGTCTTCACAGTAAATCAAATTCTCCTATCTCCTATCCTTGGGATCCAGCTACATTCAACATAATGTAGTCTTTTTGGTGGCTCAAAAAATGAAACTTAGAAGAACATACACATGTAAAGTGTCTAGCACTTTGGTTACAAGTGCACAATACTAATTGGAAGTTGTTTTCTTCCTCATCTATCCATCAACAAGTTCACTACAATACAAATATACAATTGATACACACATATATGATAGAAGGGAGGTAAAAAGTGGAAGAAGAAGGGAGAAAGTTTATTTCACCTCAAGGAAATTTGAGCCAACAATTGCATCTCTATTGATACAGCACAAACTGGAAGAATGAAAACTACACCCTAGAAGAGGTTCCCAGACCTGAGTGCAGAGATGCTATTCCCAGTGGAATGATACCTATAAGGAAGAAAAAAGCATTAAACCTTTCATTCCCTCAATTATTGTTATGTGTTAGTTGCTGTTTAACTACTGGCTTTCTTGGAGGAAAATATCTGTTTGTAGAATTGGCTGCATTCTATAGTGTCAACATTTCCACTTGGCTGGCCATCAGTATGACGTTACAAAACAAGGAACTGGGCATAACCCATTTGCACACGGCCAATGAGAGCCTGGCACACATGGCAGCAGGGCTCTGCAGCTTCTCACAAGATGCTCTGCTGCACCCACGACCTTGCACCAAAGTACCTTTGCTGGTGCAAATATGAAAAATTGAGCAGCATTTGCTTTTCAAATATTGCTTTCCATCAACGTGTTGCTAATCAATCTTGAACACCAGTTCCATATGTTTCTGATACCGTGTGAGTGTGTCACTTTCCTATGAAATATAAAAATTAAAAATGATGATCTTTTCAAATGTAAAACATAATTTGCCTGATTTTAAGGATTCTTTTAATACCAATACCATGGAACTTATAAAAACAACAAGCTGGGATTTCCATATAAGCATCTATTTATTTATCTACATTTTCTTCTATGACTTGCTAAGGACCATGCTGCAATTTGTTTTTTCCTTTCTCTTACTTTATGCATATATTCTAGTTTCTCCAATTAGATGCAATTCTATGTTGTTTTTCATAAGATTCATACTGCAAAGATCATATCTTCAACTATTTGCAAGTTTCAATAGCATCCTTACTGTACCCTCATAAATTTGGTAAAAGGGTTGCACAAATAGCTAAAGTTTCCTTTCAGCAACCTCTGAAGTTGCATGTCCATGTATAGCCAAATTAGTTATTCTCAATCGTGTTTACTGTTTACAGACATTTATCTGGATGCTATGGGTAAAATAAGGAACTTAATTTATACTTGAAAGAAATAAGAAAGCATATGTCTATTTTGTAAGATATTTAAACTATAGTAAAACTCTTAAGCTCATAAATTCTTACATATCTTACCATTTATTTTTAGCCAATATGTAGCACAATGTTTATAGATTATAGTGGATGTTCAACAAACCATTGCTGAAGAAACGAGTTCCTTGTCCTATATATATAGGAGCTGTCCAACTACCACAGGATAATCAGTGAGCAGAAACCATGCAAAAATAGAGTTAAATAATTCCTTAAATGTCTCAGTATCCCCTTTGGAATTGCCTATGTAAATAATGCAATATAGCAACTTCATATTATTTGACATGGATTTTTTTTTTAATTTTTACTCTAGAAAAGCATATGGGAGCAAGCCTTGTGGTTAAACTGTCAAATCCAAAGTCAGGATCTCACATGACCTCCCCACTTCCTCTCCAGCTTCCTCACAAAGTGCTTATGAAAGGAGTGGGAGATGGCCTAAGCACTTGGCCGGCATCCATTTAGTTGACTCAGTTAAGCTCCTGGTTCCAGGTTTGGCCTGCTAGAGTCTGTGACTTACCAGCTGTTTGGGGACTGAACCAGTAGATGGAAGATGTCTTGCTCCCTATTTGTCTCTCCTTCTCTGAGTATGCCTTTTAAATAAATAAAATAAGCCTTTTTAAAACATAGATTAAAACACTAAAATATAAAAAGTAAAGAGAAACTTGGATCTAACTACCAAGCAACTACAGGCCAAAGGTGCAGTTTAATTACACCTTTCTTTTCAATAAGATCTATAACATGTATACTCATCAAGCCAAATTAAAAATTGTTTAACGGTTCTGTGGTATAAAATTTTCAGCCATAGATGGTTGCATATGAACTAAGCAACAGAGGTAAGAAAGAATACACACAAAGTTGACACATTTATGATAACAGAACAATCTACTACAAAGAAGATTACTGCATTGCCTAGAATATTTTTTTTTGGAAAATTCTGCAATTGTTTTCAGTACTTACAATAATGTTTTGCTTGTGTAATCAAAGGATTTTATACCAATCATCTTAAATAATCCCCTTATTATTACATTATTATTGTTCACGCAAAGCATGTTGGACCCAACGAGCAAGAAAAAAAAAGAAGAAGAAAAAGAAAACACCCACCCTCAAGAAAGCCAGCAAATCCCTTACGAGGCCATTTGTTCCAAGATGAAAGTATTGAAACTCAACAGCTATACAAATGCTGCATTTAATTTTTCAACCTGAGCATATTGATGATTCTACCTAATAGCTGCAGAGTGAAGCCAATAAGCCTTACTCTAAAAGTAGCAGCAGCGGAAAGTGACAAGAGTTTTATTACTGCTAGAAGGTCCCTTGAAGAGCTCAGGGAAAAATTACAGATTTCCAACGCAAAGAACTCATGAAAATTTATGAGACACAACAGCAAATAAAAAAGGCACACGACAGCAGGAGAGGTGACAAATTCTGAAAGGGATCTGAAATACAAGTTTAATGATGTTCACATCTGTGACATTTCATTATTATCTACTCGTGAAAAGAGGGGACAGGCAGAAAACTTTTAATATTCAGTGGACCTTAAAAACCATCATGTTATAGACAAAATCAAAAGCTGTCATGTGTAAGCATGTGAGATTTGCACTTAAATGCAAATGTTGACAAATAAAAAAGATGAGTTTCAGCAATGTATACTAATTACCTTGTATTCTATAGAAATAAAAAAAAAACTGGAATCACCAAATCTCTCAATGAAAATGAGTGAAACCTTAAAAAAAGAGAGAGATCGATTGCATTTTCTGAGTGTAATATGACAAATAAAATAAATTGCACATAATATTTTTAAGCCAATACAAAACATTCCTGAAAAAGCTTAGCTGAGATGGGAAATAATGTGGCACATTTGAATCCCAGTAGTCACAATATTTTCATATTATTTATGCATCTAGAAATAAAGACTAAAGTTGACACAAAGGAAGTGTTGTCACTCAAATGTTCAGAGATATCATTACCACAAAGGTTTGATAAAACACCTGATTTTCCTTAGGAGAGCGACATGTCCCTTGTAAAAAGTGTGAAAACATAAGAAATTATTTAAACTGGGCTTGGTTTCTGCTACTTAATATAGTGGAGTACATGTAGAATTCATGATTGATATCTCAACTAACTTCTCCTGATCCTTATAAAAATGCAGGCTAGAGGCATGGGCGCAATCTATGTTTGCCCAAACACTTTCCATCTCCTTTACAAAATATGTCTTAATGAAGATTATCAGGATAACATATTTCTATGTTTAAAGAAAACCTTCAACTCAAAAATATAACACCCTAGATATCCCATGATGTGCTACTATAGATGAGTTTTGTCTATGTTGCTCTTAAAAGTAAATTTCAAAATGTCACTTCCATTTAATTTTCACCTTTTGTGTATTGATGCTCAGATCTCAATAACTGAAGATGTATCTGCATTTTTTCTAGTGTCTTTCAATTTTTAAGTTATTTTTATTCATTTGCTTTCTATTAACTTGGCAAGCTCTAAAATACATTTAAAAACCTTAAGTTCACAAATATGCATCAGGTCTAAGGAAAATATCTTCATATGTCATAACTGATGTCTATCCTGCCCTTAAGAACATTCTTTAATGTTGCTTACCACTTATGAATAAAATAAACCTGAGCAATTATGCTCATATTTTATTTATCACTTGAGTTCTTAAATAGGAACAATTACTTCTACGTTTAGTGTTCTTAATTTCAAAGGTGTAGTCCTGGACCCAGCGTGGTAGCCTATTGGCTAAAGTCCTCACCTTCAATGTGCCAGGATCCCATATGGGAGCTGGTTCTAATCCCAGCAGCCCTGCTTCCCATCCAGCTCCCTCCTTGTGGCCTGGGAAAGCAGTCCAGGACAGCCCAAAGACTTGGGACCCTGCACCCACATGGGAAATTCAGCAGAGGCTCTGAGCTCCTGGTTTCGGATTAACACAGCTCTGGCTACTGTGGCCGCTTGGGGAGTGAAAGAACAGAAGATCCTCCTCTCTGTATATCTGCCTTACCAATAGAAATAAATAAATCTTTTTAAAAAGGTGTATTCTTTGTAAGTTAATGATATTTAATTTACACTCATATAACTACTCATATCTTTCACTAGGATTCACAAATAAAGGATACCATTATTTTATTTTACCTAGTTTTTCTTTTCAATAGCGTTCTATTAGTTTATTTCCCTTATTACCCTTTAATTCATTTTATTTTACTAAAATAATGGTTAAGTATTTAGTAATAAATACTAAACTTTTTAAATAAAGTACTTTTTAAATAAATACTAACTTTTTTTAATGAAGTGAAGCTTGTAATATTAAATGTTTTGTGTACTCTATATTTCTTCAAAATGATTGGAATGAAAGGCATAGCTTTTGGGGGGTCTTAGTTTAGGAAACCTTACTAAAGAGATGCAGCAACTGCAAGTCACAAGTATATGTCAAGAAAATAAACTATGATGAATCCTGTGAAGGACTTTTGCTCAAAAGGTGTCAGGTTACCGTTATACCATTATGGCACCTTGGTACAGCAGATAATTACATTGGCGTATGAATCATTTGGACTTCAAAAAATAGTCACTTTTTAAAAAACTTCTCTGTGACATACCAAAATTTCAAACAAAAGCAGCTATGTGTAAAACAAATAAAATGACATTAAAATCACATATTAATTGTTGCAAGATAGCGTTCCTCATACTTTCCTGTTTTATATTAAATTAAATATTTATTGTATGAATGAAAGGTCAGGGGTCTGCAAGGGAAGGAGTGAAGAGGGGAGGATGAAGAGAAAAGATGAGTGAGACACAGAGAGAGATCCGCCATCTGCTTCTACACTAACCAAATGCCCACAACAGCCAGAAATGGGTCAGGTGGAAGTCTGAAGCCTTGGAGTGCAAATGGATTGTGACAGTGGTTAATGGACCCAAGCACTTGAACTTCATTTGATTCCTTCCAGAGTGCATCAGTCAGAAGGTAGATTGGAAACAGAGCAGCAGGGACTCCAATCCAGACGACAGTTATCACGGGCACTGGCTTAGCTTCCTGCACTGTAGTGTCTACACCTCATTCCATATTTGTGATTGTTATTTGAATGTTTTGAGAAATTTTAACTTATGTTAGGGCATCGTACTGAGTGAGGAGTTACCACATCATTTACAAGAGCTGCATTAAGCTCCTTTCATTCTTACTGTGCAATATTTTATATGCAGGCTTGCACAATTATGTAAATACACATACACACATTTGCATGAGTGCACATTTAGCTTGGGGAATGTTACTAGCCTTTAAATTAATTGCTTACAAACTAAAGTAAATCTGGACATTCTATTTAATGTTGTTATCAATATTTTAAAAAAATAAAATGGTTGGTGATTAACTATGAAGTTGTGTCTCTTTATTTAACAGTGACACCTTTTCCATCACGCACATAGAGGGAATAGCATACCGCATGGGTGGGTCTTGGGCTCCTGATGCATGATTTCCTCCCACCATCATCATATTTATCACACTATTTTTATAATTTATTCACTCATTTTTATATATCTTTCTAGAGACTCTGAGTACTTTTAATATAAAGAAGATAACTAAAGCCATTACATAAAACTTAATATATATTTCTGTTGACTATAATTCTATATTCCATTTTAAATGTAACACATACCACCATGGGTAAGTTTCTTGGGAAGGTCACAGTAATCTTTGATTTACAGTTCTTAATTCTCTCTCTGTAAGGGAGGGCTGGATCTAGTGACTTTTATTTACTGATAGGTTAGGGCATAAATAAAGGAATGCCACTGTCAAGATTAATTATAAAACAACTGTATTCTGTACTCCTTCATCTCTTATACTCTCTCATCTTTTTTGCTATCAGTGAAATAGGCTGCTATGCCCTAAAGTTCCCTAAAGAGATGCTCCCACCAACTGATGCTTGCTCTTCAGTCACCAAGCAGAAAGAACTGAAGTCTTCAACAACAGTAATCAGGTCCTGCTAACAAACACCTGAAAGAGTTCCAAGTGGATCCTTTCCTATGACCTTAAGACAACAGCAGTGCTGTCACTTTGTAGCTTTTATGAGAAACTCTGAGACACAAGGAACTTGTAAGCCTAGAACAGCACACATACACACACACACATACACACACACACCCCAAAACAGATAATATTTATTGCCATTAGATGCTAAGTTTTACAACAATGTGTTATACAGCATAGATGGGCAATATTAGTGAATATTGAATTAATTGCAAGCTTAAGTCTGTTACAATTATGCATTCTAGAACAAATGTCTCTTGCCACATATTTCTTAATCCTATTATGTAGCACAAAGCATAACTTTTATGTTATGTTAGCTATCATTCTCACTATATTATTTTGATTTTAACACAATTATAATTAGTGCAAGCTGGAATTATCCAATTGCCACAAGTATACCTTTATTTTAAACTTTTGAAAATACATCTAAGTCTGCACTCCTTCATTAATCAAAATCATCATATTAGCAGAAAACATTCTGATTTTTTCTCATACCACTGGAATTCATTGTAAGCTCTCATTTTTGGAACCATGGGGATATTGCCTTTTTGGCATCCATTGATTACTCATAATTAGCACTGAACTACATTTTCTCACCAAAGCCATGCTATGCAAGGTCACCCAGGTCTTCTACCTTAGATGCTCATATTGCCTATGCTTTTTTTATTTAAACAAGGAGGAAGTTTTCACATGAGTTTCACTTTCTGTTACTAAAAATATTTGGACAGTCAAAGAATCATAGAGGTTCACATTTCTTATTTGTTGCATGAATATAATAATTTTTTTTACAAACTAAGAGGACTGGTATACAATCAGTAGTTGAAATGATAATTAATATGATTCAGTTCTAAATTGGCATGATTTAATCTTTGCAAAGTTCCACTCATTGTGCAATCTATTTGGAAATATTATTCATTAAACTCTACTCATACATGATTTTCTGATTAACTTCTGGATGATTTTTCAGGCTCTATGAGTATCTAGGGACTTTCTAATAAAGGAAAAAGAAAATACCACATATTACCAAAGTTTCTGCCAATCTATTCACTACTCCAAATTTTCAATAAACTCTAAACTGAATCTTCCAGGATGGAGATTCTATATATATTCATTGTGTCTTTAGTACCTAAGAGCATTTGAAATATTCTCTTTATCATAAAATATACATATTTAATTTAGTTCCTTTACATCCTTTAGTTTCATAGTTTTAGGCATTCAAAAAATGTACAGCATGGAATTCACATTTGCTCCTTATCTAGCTCACTTAAATATTAACATATTAAATATCCTTAGGATTGTTGTGGAAGTCAGGATATATAAATCAGTACATTAGTTGCCAGAGGTGCAATAGTAAAGCAATTTTCTAGGGATGAGAGGGGAGAGGACAGATTTGTTATGTTTGTCATATTTCTTGCTTTTCTGTTCCTGCCATGGTTAATTTTAATCCATCAACACAACATCCCTGAACATGGAGATGAAAACAAACTCTTCAACTCTTGTACCAGTCAGCAAAAGCCACTTCCAGGAAGCAATGGTTGTCAGCGAAGACACAGGCCTGACTTCGATTTCACCAAGTTTTTACCACATGTTCTTTTGTTCTAGAATTCCACACTACTATCAATTTTGATCTCTTTAGTCCCCTGCAAGCTGGAAGAGTTCTCCAGAATTTTCTTTGCTTTCATGACCTTAACAGCTTAACAGAGGAGGTGACAATTATTCTCTAAAATTTATCTCAATTTCAGGCTCTCACATATTGAGATTATGTGGTACAGGCAAGAAAATGTTGCAGAATAGAAGTTGTATCTTTCTGCTGCATTTTATTGAACATGCCTTACATACAGGTCTTATCACTGATGGCATTAACTTTAAGCAGTCCTTAAACACATCTTTTAATTTCTCTTAATTACAACTGAAAAATAGATGAGTGGGCAGAAAAAAATCTTGATTTCCTGTCCCTCCACACGTGGTCAATGGTGGCTTTTGCATGCCCTACACCTTCTCTATACACACACACACACACACACACACACACGTGTTATTTAGCCAATAACTCATTTTTCTTCTTTCTTGTATCTAAATTTCCATTATCATTGACAATGGATCTTTTCGGGGGGTTATGCACCAGTAGTAAACAAAAATGGATTAAACACAAGAAACAACATCTTACAGCAGTGCATATTGGAATTGCCTGCTGAGAACTCAGCTTATAACATTAGACAGCCTATAGAACTTCACTGGTCTCAATTTCCCCATCCGTAAAAAAACATCAAAGTATGTGATTAGACAACCTTTAAGGTTTTTATTTCAGAAAAACACTGTTTTAAAGAGATGTTCATACAGAAAAATTTATATAATGATCTGCTTTCACAATAAGTCAGGTTAAATCAATTATATAAATATTGTCATTCTGCTGTACCACTCACAGACATTTGTTATCCTTTCTATATTACTGGGGATTCATATCTGTCTCCAATACATTTTTTTCTCTGCCATTACAGAATTTTATCAATCTGTATGATAAACAGCAAATGTAGAGAGCCTGTCACCAACATGATTTTCTTGCAGATTTGTAGACTGTAAATTACCTATTAGCACTATGGTACCAGGCATTGAGCTGCTGGCTAATGCCAGCATTCCATATGGGTACCTGCTTGAATTCTGGCTGTTCCATTTCTGATTCAGCTTCATACAACAGAGGACATGCCAAAGTCACTTGGTTCCTAAATTCATCTGGGAGACCTGGAATACTTTGAAATCTTACATGGTCTCCAGCTCTGACCTCCTGCTAACGTGCACACTGAAACGTGGACACTCTGCTTGAAGTGCTTGCACTTCTGCCACCGACATGGCAGATCGTGACTGACGTGCCAGCTTCTGATGACGATCTGGTTCTTCCCAGCTGCTGTGTGCTAAACTGCTGTACTGAAGATCTCTCTCTTTCTCTCATTTTCAAATGTAAAGGAGATAAAAATATTTTTAAAAGTACATTGTGACCGTAACCCTGCATATCACATGCAATTATACCCCAAATCCCAAGTGACTTATTGGCAACCACATAAGAGAACACCTACTCAGATGAAGAGGATTGTGTGAATAAGGACTTATCTTTCAGATTCAGACATATTAATCTTTAACCTCAACAATAAGACTAATAACCATGCTTATGGGGCAGAACTACTACCCTCTTATTATGACCTCTTTTCCTTAATTGGAAAATGAAGAGTACTCCAATATGGAATGTGGCTGTTCCAAGCAGTAAGTTGCACAAGGACACAGTGAATATTAAATCTACAGGAAGACAAAAACTCACTCTGGTTAATGGCTACATATCTGCTGATAAGGGTGAAAAGTTGATCCTCAATACATAAGTTTGAATTAATCTTGAACTCCCAGCTTAATTTATCTCCAGAGCCTTTGAAAGACTCTTAAATGCCCTGGCTTGATGACCCAATGGCAAAATCCTCACCTTGTAAGTGCTGAGATCCCATATAGGCACTGCTCCAGTAACCTCTAGCTCCCTGCTTATGGCTTGGGAAAGCAGTAGGAGATGTCCTAAAGCCTCGGGACACTGCATCTAAATGGGAGACCCAGAAGAAGCTCCTGGATGCTGGCTTCAGATTTGCTCAGCTCCAGCAGTTACACTCATTTTGGAGTGACCAGAGAATGGAAGATCTTTGTCTCTCCTCCTCTCTATATATCTGACTTTCTGATAGAAATAAAAATAGTCTTATTTTAAAGTTTATAAAAAAGACTGTTAAGATGGTTTTAACTTTAATTAATGTAAAATATTTTCCTGTGGCTTGCTATGCATCAAATTTCATTTTGATTATCGTATGGACAACAAATATGGATTTTTAGATACTTTCCACCTGAGGATATCAGATTCAAAAATTGCATTTTAAATATGTCATGCAATCTATAATCCATCAACACTGATCATTGTTTATCAGGAAAATTCGCTTGTTTCACTCATGCATGCCTTGTCTGTGCTAAGCACCCACTGTTATTTTATTCTTTAAAAATTGAACCTGATTCATTCATATGAGGATGTAAGGATTAAAGAGATGATGCATTGATAGTCATTTTAATAAAAATGTATTATAGCTGATTTCCTTCTCAGATATAGAAACTGCCACATATGTAATCTGACAAAATTTCAGATTTTTTTTTCTATAATTGATGCATGGTTTCAATGGGAAGCACAAGTTCAGGAAGATGAGCGATAGCTGATTGACAAGATTAAACTGACGAGTGAGTGAAATATTTCTCAAATGTCCTGGAAAATTACAGCTCACCTTTGGGTATTTAAGCTGCTTTATTACAAATTAAGACTATGCAAGAAAATTCACTTATTTTCATGTTTTCAATCGAAAAGAAAGAGATGTGAAGAAGGAAAGTAGATCAAGATGCCATACATATTCACCCTATGTTGGATTAAGCCATCATTTCTTCATCATAAAGCTAAAGCTAGCTGCAAAATTAGAAAATTTCACAGGTAATCAAATATTACACATTTACAAATGATTCTATTATTCCTAATACAAAATACTAATAATATATAAAAATAATACAAATGAATCAGAAGTTTACATTAAGAGAAAACTAAATATGGTATAACTCTGGAATTCCCATATTGGCTCATGTTCTCCCTGTCATTATGGATTTGTTTTGTGTGCTACATGCCCTTGCCCAATTCATGTATTTCCATTTACTTCCATATAAAAATGTTCCTGAAATCAAGTTGATTTTTTTATATGAGGGAGATTAACAGGCCTAAAGCTCATTGACATAACTGTCTCACATTGGCCAACGCTTCTGTTTCTCACCATGGACAATGTATGCTCTCAGTGTGCTTGGGAGATGAGGTATATTGTAATTTTTGTATCTGTCAAAGTTTAATGAGTCTTTCCAATGGATTTCAATTAATGATTATTTGATTGAAATTGGACAACATGTAATGATTATTTGCATCTTTCCACTTATGTTCTTAATGTTTACTATTACTAAATGTTTCAAACAACATTTTAGACAGGTTAAACATTTTTAAAAAAAGCTTTACAATAAATGGAATGTGAATAACCATGAGAGCAAGTTGAAAGAGGGAATGATCGGGGAAAATGTGAAAGCATATTGCAACAATCTAGATGATCGATTATAAGTCATTCTGCCAGCACACTGAGATTGCGGATGAAAAGTCCAAGGCAGAAGACAGAAGAACCAAAATTTGGAACTAAATAAGATGTTGAAAATAATGAAATGAGAAATATTAAGAACCTTATAAGTAAAATATACTTATTCATTTGAAAGTCAAAGAGCGCGAGCGAGCAAAGCTGATTAACTGATTCTTTTTGATCTGCTGGTTCATTCCCCAAAAGGCTGCAGTGGCTTGGTCAGAGTCTAACCAAACAGAGGAGCCAGGAGCTCGTGTAAAGTGGCTGCTACAATGGCATTTTTTTTTCCTACAAATTAACTTGAAGTGAACATTTAAAATATAAAGCCATTATTATAAATTCAAACTCAATGCTGCTACATCTATTCTACTTGGAGTAATATTATTGCAGAAAGTCTGAATTTACTATGATCTGAGCTTTTTTTTTTTCCTTTTCTCATTTTGACCATTTCACAGTTCATTAGCACATTCAACAAACAGAAGGGTGACCTGAGGAGTAAAAATCAGACTCCTACTTATCACATTTAGGTGTTGATTCCTGAGTCAGTTGCTAAATGGTACTTTAAGATGCAAAGATAGTTTTCTGCCAAAATGAAAATAAATATCTTTCTTCTATATTCAGCATTCTCTGAGCTAGACAAATTCAGTTTTTCTTAATTCTACACTGTATCAGTTAAAACCATTTACAGCTGCTAGTCTGCACGGACGTGAGTCTTCACAAGTCAACAGAGTTCTAGTCAGAATAATGAAAAATTTATTCATGTTGCTATTATTCTGTTTATCTACATTAAAAAATATTTTTAAGCAATATATTTCCAAGATTTTCCTGTAGTATTAAGAGTATGTCTGTCCAAAACCCTTGAGTATCATATTTATTTACACAGCAAAATGGGCAATCATAATTATTTCTATAAATTCAATTTTATCTGCCTGTATACAATTAGCTGTAAATCCAGAAAATAGAAGTTGTATTGACATTCAATCCATAAAGTACAACATACAGAGAAAAAGAACTTGAGATTAAGCGTTAGCTCTAATTTTAATCTTTCTAACCTTGATTTAAACTTTTCCATAGTTGATTCTCTATATTTACCACCTTACCTATGGAACATGTGTAATAATTACAACAGTGAGCCTGGCGCGATAGTGTAGTGGTTTAAGTCCTCGCCTTGCATGCACCCAGGATCCCATATGGGTGCCGGTTCTAATCCCGGCAGCCCCGCTTTCCATCCAACTCCCTGCCTGTAGCCTGGGAAAGCAGTAGAGGACCGCCCAAAGCTTTGGGACCCTGCACCCGCGTGGGAGATGCAGAAGAGCTCCTGGCTCCTGGCTTTGGATTGGCCTAGCTCCAGCCATTGTGGCCACTTAGGGAGTAAACCATTGGACGGAAGATCTTCCTCTCTGTCTTTCCTCCTCTCTGTATATCCGTCTTTCAAATAAAAATAAATAAATCTTTTAAAAAATAATAATAATTACAACAGTTACTCAAGTGCACAGTTATTCATGTTATATGTTTTCTCTGATATTCAGCCTTAATATGGGGTGTAATATGTCTAATAGACTTCCAAATGTAAGCAAAATAATGCAGGATAATGCATTCTCGTTGGCAGGCAACAGAACCTGGATAATCACCTACATGCCTCAGAAATAATTCTCATTTTCAAATTGTAAATTGTCCTTTCTTAAAAATATTTCATTAGATTTCTTGACAGTTTGAGATGAGTTTTTAGCTTATGATTCTGAAAAGTTTTAGTGTCTGTAATACTTGTATAATATGTATGAAGGTGAGATTTACTTATCTAGGAACTTGAATGTTTGCACAAATAAAATGTTTAACCCTCAAAATAAGTTCTGAGCCTAAGGACTTAATAGCAATTATGTAATTTTATGCACAGTCTAGGAGGTGCATTTATATATAACCCATTTCATTTCTTCCATGATAATGCAATTTAAATAGACCAGTGTCTATAAGTTTTTCTTCTGTTCCCCTAGTATTGTTCAACCAGCAATGAGAAACTATGACCTATATAATCAAACTACATTCAAGTGAATTTTTCTTTGGAAATTTTTTTAATAACTTAAGAATTTCAAAATGTATTCAATATAGATTTTTGAACCTTTACTAATATTTTAACTACAAAAGCATCAATTGTTTTATTTACAATTACATATTTAAATAAGTTGCATGTCTTTATTTAAGGTGATATATAATAATTGTGTAGTAGAGACTATCACATACAGATATGAAGATATAATGCAGTGTGCATCCCTACTTACAAATCAAAGATGAATTCCCAATGAAACTGTTGAATGTATCTTGACAATTAGGATACTGGACTCTCTGGCATTGTACAGTTCTACAATGACAGAATGCACCAAATTGCAGAATGATGGACTTACGACTAATTATGAAGGACTACATTATTGTAATGACATGGGGGGAATCAGTTGGGTTGAGGGGTGGCCTTTGGGGAGAGAGAAGGGAAATCCCATAGCCTATGGAACTATATCATGGATTAATAAAATAAATTAATTACTTTTTTAAAATCTAACAATCAAACAGTTAAGAAAAAGGTCTAAAAGTTAACACAACAGTACTTGAAATCAACATGCTCATAAAAGTTACCTTTTAACCAAAATCAATACAAAATAAAAAATTATAACATATAACCAGGAAAGAAATCACAATTCAGGGAAATAAAAACAGATTTTTGCTAGTTAAACAAGACTTTTCAATCACACTCCTGTGATAAAGTAGATTGACTCTAAATATGGGATGCAGTGTGCTAGCATTCCTGCTAACCATTATATTATTGAATAAAAAAACTCAGTTTCTCAGACACTCTGGCACTTTTTCATAAGTGCCAGCTGAGCTAAATTTGCTATATGCAAATCTTTCTAAGCACAAAACATAGAAGCAATATGAGCTGGCTTTTACCATTGCTAATTTCAAAATATGGCACATGCACCTTTGTAGTGGAAAATGCAAACGTATGACTTGGAAGTTGGGTTCACACTTGATATTAACCTTTCTGTGCAACACTGTAAGATACGAAGTTTTTAGATTTCAGCCTGAATTACATAGAAAATGAGGTTGGATGTGTCATTATTCGCTGGCAAAAGCACACCTTGCTCTTTGGAGACAACCACAGTAAGTAGAGAACATTTTTTCAAACTTCAGTATGCATACAAATCACCTAGGAATGTTTTATCAAAAGCAGATTTAGGTTCATAAGTCTGGAAAATGGCTTAAGGTTCTGCAAATCTAACAACATTCTACAATCCTGACTTAGTTTAAAATCTTTCGTCATGCATCGTTAGTATATAGTACTTTGGTCAAAAAAAAAAAAAAAAGATACAGAAGCAGCATCAATGACTTTGCAGTTTTCAACTTGTACAGTAAAAACTTTATTTTTATTTAAAATTATTTCTGCTATCATTTTATTTGAAGATGATAGTTAGATAAAGAGAAAGGAAAGCTGAAGCAAGATAGAAAGAGAGAGAAAGAGAGATAGAAAGAAAAAAAGAAAAAGAAGAATGGAAGGAAGAAAAGACATAAAGAGATAAAAATAGATCAATCCACAATGCTACTCCCCAGATGCTTGTAACAGCCAGGTGGGGCTGAGGCAGGTCAAGCAAATGCCAGGCAGCTGAAACTTAATACAGGTCTCCCACGTGGGTGCCAAGCACCCAAACTCCTTGTGTCATCACCTGTTGCCTCCCAGAGTGTCCATTGGAAGCAGCAAGGGCCAGAAGTGGAAGAACCGGGATTCTGACCAGGCATTCTGATACGGGATACAGGCACCCAAAGTATTGACTGCAACACCTATCACATTATTGCTTCAGCAAGTCATCACTATGCCTAGCATAGAAAGACTGCACAGTCTTTTTGAGTAATCATTTTAAATTATGGTTTATTTTGTATTACAGAATATCCCATTTGCAAATTCCCATTTCAAGTATCCAACAGCTACATGTAGCTAGTGGCTAATGATGGTACACAGTATAGTTACAAATGTATGCAATTCAGAACTATGATTTATAATGGAGTTCAGTAATGTATTACTGGGAAAACAGTAATGTGAACTCTTTCCTAAATCTCTTCCTTTTAATATATTGGGTTTTGGTGCTATTTAAATATAGCCTTATACTAGCAGTATCTATAATTTGTTTTCTCCATGCTAGGGTAATGATGAAATCAGAGAAGGGTCCCAGAAGCCTAGATCAGGTCACTGGAAATCTGGAAACAAGATGATTAAGAAAAGAAACAAAGCAGCAATAAAAGAGACAGAAACTGATAGGTAAGTAATTTCATGGAATCAGTTTTGAGAGACTTGCCTTACTCCCAACATGGCACTGATGATGGAGTTAGAATACTAAATGACAACAACGTGCTTCTTGTTATCAGGGCTCTTAAAAAGATGATAATTTGAAATCAAACTCTGGGTCAATTTTATCTGATCTGTCACAGGAGTATGACGGTGAGGGGGCGAAACAATGAAAAAATAAAGACATACCATACCATAATACGTGATGGGGGACATCAGAATCCAGTTATACACTAGTTTTTAATTAATGACCTCAAAGTAAGCAAAGTCCTGAAAGGAAAACAGAGGGCTCATTCATAGGTGAAAGTATTGAGAATGTAATAAGTTATTATACGCACTGATTTGAAAAAGAACAAGGCCTGATCCCACAGCCCTGCTGAGGTCATTAGCAGGAAAACAATCAGATTGTTTGGGGATGCATATTTTTTTTTACTCTAATCAACATGACCCACTTAATTCTAACTCAAAGAAGCAGTCTTGTACCCTTGCCTCTATTCCTGGGTGAGAATTCCTCTTTCAGTTCCTATGATACCATTAAGCTTTGTTTCTCCCTATTTTCTTTTCTATTTCTCTTCATCTTTATCTCCTTTCCATAAGCAGAATCCAATTGCAAAATGCCTATGTTTTGGTGCCAAATTATCTTTCCTTCCTTACATGGATGCTCCTTGGGTGACTTTACTGAGGCCTAGGCTTGGCAGTACTATTAAACTGATAACTGGTGCCTGGATTTCCCTCTCTAGCTGAGCTTGCAGCTGATTGTGTAAAATTTTTCTCTCTACGCAGAATTAAACTTTGCATTTTCTATAAAAATAATTCTTTGTTATTCTCATACTTCGACTTTTTCCTTTTTTGCCCACCTCAGTAACTATTGTCAGTCTATTTAGTTGTTCACACTAGGAATCCTTGATTTTCTTCCATCAGCCCCTGTCTAAATCCAAGACTCTATTGCTTTTATCATATATATTACGTATCTACATATCTATAAATAGATGCATAATTTCACAGGGTAAAAAAAGACAATGCCAAGTGCAGAAGAGAGTTCTCATATGTACTAGTCCATTCCCTAAATGACTTCAACCACTGGGGTTGGGTGTGGCTGAACCCTGGAGGTGGGCACTCAATCTAGAATTTCCACGGAGGTAGCAGGGACCCAATCACTTCAACTAGTACCATTACCTCCCAGGATGTGTATTAGTAGGGAGCTGGAATCTGCAGCAGCATATTGATTTTGAATCCAAACAAATATGGACTAATTCCACATTTCTCTAACTCTAAAAGTCCCAATCTTAGAAATTTCATGTCTAATCTACAGCAACTGTTTTCACTCATACTTTCCTACAAGTACTCTACAAAAGCCAAATCAGATAGTATGTGCTTCAGGATTGTTAGGAGATTCTTATTTCATTGATCGACAATAAAAAAATTAATTTAAAAAAAGTGCTGCAAAGATCTGTCAGCTGTCACCTCTCCACTATGACCCTATCACAAGACACCAATTAATTTCTTTTTTGCTTCTAGAAATCACTGAATTATTCCTTAGCCTTTACCTTGTTAAAATTCCTATTCTCGTGTAGAAACTTGCTCTCCTAGTTCTTTTCATTATTGATTCATTTTAGCTCTTACATCAAATGTTATATCCTTCTAGAAAACTTTTCCCATCACTCTAGGATCAGCATCACTGCTTTCTCTCCTTCCAGTTACACTTTTTGACACACTTTTTGCTTATTTCCCTCCTACTAAAGGCTAAATATAAAATTACATCTGTTTATTGGCTTGTGTTTTAGTTTTCGAATTCTGACTACTAAGGAACTTTCCAAGGACCTATGCCATATAATCAGATGCACTGAATGTGGGGTAAGTTTCATAGGAATTAGAATAACTGAGTTCTCCTCTCAAAATGTAATAGCTAAAATTTGTAATTTAGTCTGTTGTGGATATTAATCTATGAATTTCAGCTTGTTTATAAGTAAAATGAATAAAATAATATGGGCTCTTACTTTAGTAGAACAGTTTATTACTTTATAAAGTGTGTTAACAATGAGAAATAGTGAGGTCATTTACTATAATACACTCATGCCAACTGGCTAATACACCAACGAAATCACTGAGCTAGGATGAAACAAAAATTCTGGAAGAGTCAGCATGAACATCAATTCAATTTCCCACCCTAATGTAGGGAGAAGTGTGGAGATAATGCCGAATGGCGTGTTTTGCACTCTGGTAATTATGTTTTGCTTTGGTAATGCTAAATCACCGTCCAGTTCCTGAGCATAGGCAAGCCAGGAAATAGGATATTAGACAGAAATGTAATCCGGGCTTAATGTAATATATTCCAGAACAAAAATTAAAATTTATCTTGAAAAATATCTGTGTAAATAATCAAGACTGGAATACTCATATAATATAACATTGTTGTAGAAAATGCAAAACATTGCCAGATTCAATGGTACTGAGGTTTATAATACTAACAGTAAATATGTAAGCTACGAAAGAAAATTTACATTTATAGCATATATCCCTTTATTAAGAGACAACATTGTTCTCGTGCTTTGAACATTCATATTTTCAATCCAACATATTCTATGATTACAGATATCACTTATTTTATCAGAGCATTATTTACCATAAGCAAGGTGAACTATTGCTAGTATCTTCTAAATGATCAATAGCCTATGAATAGGTGGAAGAATAAAATTATAATAATTGTTCACTGTATGCTTCTGCATATGTAACGTTCCAGAAGTCAACCAAACATTATATTAATGGATGACTCTTTGGTTTTAGGAAATCATTTGTAGGCAGGTCAATCAAGAAAGGTACAACATCACAGCTATATGCATACATAAACTCTCTCTCTCTCTCTCTCACACACACACACACACACACACACACACTTACTTCTAGACATGTTAGCAGACCCATTTCAGGAGGCAGGAGAGGAAAATTCCTATCAGACAATTCCACAGTTCATGGGTAGACATTGACTTCATGATAACTATTAACTTTTTGACATTCAGCTTTGTTCACAATGATTTCTAATGCAGATGTGCATACCTAATCAGTACTCCGACATTTCAAATGCTACTGTGCCATCATCAGTGGCAAAACTGACTTCAAGCAGAGGTAGCAAGTGGTGACCACAGTAGTTTACTGATTATGACGAGTATTAACATTGTAGCTACACTCAAAAATCTCTTCATAATAGAACATGAAATGTGAGAAAAGAGAAAGGGTTCCATTATTTTTTGTTTCAAATGAGTATGGTGCAAGAAAAATTAAAACTATGTTGTAAAGAGCTACCCTGCCCTGTTCCCCAGGAAAGAACTATTCACCCATGTTGCAGAACTTTATAAATAAACACAAGTGTCCAATGTCTATGTGGTCCTCAGCGTTTATGCTGTTGCAGTCCTCAGCGTCCCTGTGTTTCTTCCATAGGAATCAAGGGATCAGAAGCGATTGTTGGTACAGCAGTTAAGTTGTTGCTGATAATGGTGCAACCCATACTGAAGCGCCAGAGACTGGTGCTTCTGCTTCGCATTCAGTTTCCCACCCAGGATTACCTTGGCATGCACCAGGTGACTTCTCAGATACTCAGCTACTGCTATCCACCTGTAGGAACTAGCTGGAGCCCTTGGCCCCTGCCCTCTTCCTGGCCCTGGCCCGGCTACAGTGAGCATTTGCAGAATGTGCGAGAAGAACAAAAAGTTTGTTGTCCCTGCCCACCTCTGTGTCTCCTTATCCTTCATACAAAACTAAAATAAAAAGAAATTAGAGCAATCAACACCAAAACAAACAAATGGGACTACATCAAACTAAGAAGTTTCTGCACAGCAAGGGAAACAACAAAGTAAAAAGGCAACCCACAGAATGGGAGAAGATCTTTGCTCACTACATAGGTGATAGGGGGCTAATCTCCAGGATATACAAAGAGCTACAGAACAACCAAAACACCAAAACAAACAAACCGCTCAAGCAATGGGCATGGGAAATGGGCAGACACTTCACAAAGGACCAAACCCAAATGGCAAACAAACATATGAAAAAATGCTCAAGTTCCCTAGCAATAAAGGAAATCCAAATTAAGACAACAATGAGGTACCACCTAACGCCAGTAAGAATGGCTCACATACATAAAACCACCAATAACACTTGCTGGTGAGGATGTGGGAAAAGAGAACCCTACTCCACTGCTGGTGGAATTGCAGGTTGGTACAGCCTCTATAGAAATCAGTATGGAGAACACTCAAACAACTGAAAATCTGCATACCGTATGATCCAGCAATAGCACTCCTAGGAATATATCCAAAACACCTGTTGCATGAGAAACCAACATGCATCCCTATGTTCATAGCAGCACAATCAATAATTGCAAAAACTACGAAGCAACCAAAATGTCCATCAACAGAAGACTGGATAAGAAAGCTATATTCATCTACTCCATGGAATGCTACTCAGCTATTAAAAAAAACAAAATGCAGTTCTTTGTGGTCAAATGGGCCCAACTAGAAACCATTATGCTAAGAGAAATAAGCCAATTGCAAAAGGTTAGATACCACATGTTTGCCTTAATTTAAGATGAAATGATGTCAATCCAAAAAAATAGTTCCTATAAATTGTAATATTTCAACCTCAAACAGCCTGTATCTCATGCAATAAGATATTGTGATGTAACCAATGAAGCAACAATCAATGTGAATCAGACTTTTTATGATCTACATCAAAGAACTGTAAAACCCAATACACTTTTTTTTATTTTCTATCAAATTATTTTTATTTTAGCCAATCTTTTTTAAATATATATTTTTATTATACTATTTATTTATATGAGGTGAAGGGGGATATTGAGGGAGAACCCAATACACTTTTAAAACCCTAAGCTACTTGGTAATGGGGCAGGAGAGCACAGAAATCTTCCATCTCTTTACAATGTATGAGGAACACGTGAAGTATAACCTATCAAGATCCTAACACGTAACTTATAGACAACAGACTTGAAACAGCCTTAGACAATAGCAAAACTACAAAGATATACAGGGGGAATCGAGAATGATAATGACAACCTCTTAAAAGGAGGTCATATGCACAGAGCAGGGAGGGTACCCCAGAGTGGAGCAGGTGAACAGGAGGAGGCTTATATCCCAACCCTGGAGACTCTCAGATCCTCACCAAGGACTATCAGTATGGGCACCAAGGACTACATCCCATCTGCCAACCATGGGGAATTGGAGTGCCTTAGGAGGCCGAGGACTCTGAGGTCATCCACTCCCCTTTGGATCTACCACTTGAGATGGAAGAAGTCCAAATCCTTCCTCTCAGGATCCAAGGGCATCAGAACAACAGCCAGGAGCCCTGAGCAGTCTGCAGAAACAAAAGAACAGTAAACTTCCTTTGGGACTAGGGAGAGGAGCTTTCTGGTCCTTACTTAGCTCCAACTTTGGATCCCCACCCTCTCCTGCAATGACCATCAGGGTCACTCCAGAGCCCCACCCTAAACAAAATTAGAATAGATAAACAGAGAACAACAAGGAAAGCTTAGAAACAGGAAATGGTCAGCGTGGTCTCACATATACTTACTAGGTAGGACACAAAGATTAGTTACTCCCCACTACCGCATTGCAGATTTCTCTGCACACCCCTCCTAAACTGTCCTGTGCCTCAACTGTTGACATATGCCTTTAAGTTAGAGTTATAAGCCAGTTTAGACTACCTTAAAATCTGCCAAGTTCAGTAAAAATTATGCTTCAACACTATAAGCTCAACAGTAAAATGAAAATAGACATGAGACAGCTGAATAGTACCCTATAGCCATTTTAAGGAGTATAGAAGCCAGTTGTATATAAACTAAAATTGAAATGTCAATGAAGTAGTCACAGATGTGTTTAAAAACCTGCATTTTTAAACATATTGGTTACCCAATACCATGTTAATTAATTCCATAATGTTGTAAAATGTTGTTGATGCTATGTTGGGGCTTTTAATTGGTTGGGATGATATTCTGCCAGCTCAACCTTCAGACCAGAGATGGTCTCCCCAAGAAATCATTGAATGTATCTGGACAATAAGATGCTGGACTTTATGCTTGTTTTATGCCTGTAATGAAAGAATCTTGACTGGATTTGAACTGTAATATTGCAACAAGGTGGGGGAATCCACCATTGGGGAGAGGCATAGGAAGGGGTAGGGGGAATCCCAGAGCCTATGAAACTGTGTCACAAAATGAAATGTAATCAGTAAAAAAAAAAAAAAAAAAAAAAAAGAAATTAGAAGTAATTCTAATATTGGGGACACTAACATATTTTATGGAGAAAAGAAGATTTGTGAATAATTCAGTTTTCCTATGCCAAAACTACTGATAGCCTTAGTCAGCATTTAATCAGGAAATGGGTTACGTCTATCCACACCTCCTGTGGGTTCATAGGCATGTTCATGAGCATGCATAGTTCACATATGCAAATTCCTTTGAGCAATACCTGGGATACTTAAGCACTCAGTGAATGTTAACTGTATTACTGTTACTAATTCCATTTTGGAGAATTAGTTTTACTAAACTTCAGTAATGATCTCATATAAAACAAATCCCAAGATTATTCCCTTAATTATGAAATCACCATGAGAGTTCATTATCACTACTTTATGATTAAAATTCCCATCTAATAAGGTATTGTTGTTTATGTGTTTTCTGTCAGTTATCAGTGCAGGCACAATTATCTTTAAAAGTTGGATTACTCATATTATAGTTCACATATAAGTTGGCTATAATCTAATGCTGATTTAATATAACACTTGTAACCACCTCTTTTTTTAGTTTATATATTGGAGAATTAAAAACAATGTTCATATCACTTTATTCACCATTGGATTAAAGTAAATATGTTCTTCAAAGTACTGGATATTTCCCAAAGGAAAATGTAAACAAGTTAAACTTTAGCTATATTATTGCCATATATTAGCTTGAAATAGCAAGAGTCCATCACAATAAAAACTGTTACTATCCAATGTTTTAGTAACACATGGAACATTATTTCTTACTTATAGTAAATAATTCTATTTACAGAAATAAGTATTTTAAAAACAGACTTCACCTTTATTATTATACTATGGATAAAGGGCTAATAAAATATCCCATATGGAGTTATTCTTCCATGGAGAGCCTAGAATAGGCAAATCAATAAAGACAAAAACGGATGACAGGTGTTCAACCTAGGGGAGATCGTAAAGAATGGTTGAAGCACAACTATGAATGGACCTGGAATTTCTGTTTCACAATGACAAAATTTTCCTAAAATTGGACTAGTCAACATTTGCACAACTGTATGAAATTATTGAAAACTGTGACTTATGTATTTCAAGTTTTATAAGTTACTTTCATAAACTGAAGATGCAAAAATATTGAGAATCATAGATGTACTTTCTTAACCTCTTAAAATATGCAAATGTGTCCTTCAGTCATTGATTTTGAACAAAGAGATAGTCTCCATTATATTTAGGCAACATAACAGCCTGGTGCTGCGGCTCAACACTGGTTACTGTGTTAACTGCCTTCTAGGATGGAAAGGCTTGAAACCCCTGAAAACTGGCCCTCCTGTCATTGCTAGTGTTATTTCTAGACCGAGGGATGGATTATTTATCATTGACTTAATTAATGCTCCTTTGCTTATAAATCTATAAAATGGAGATCATAGCTGTTCCTGAGTTTCTTATGATAGGTATAAAAAGCACCAGCCTATTACACTAGATAGCCAAAGAAATTTCTATTATTGCTTTGTTTCTGTGGTTATATATGAACTTTTCTGTAAGAAGAGTGATCCCCAGCTCCAGCTGAGTTTGGAGCTCAAGAAAGATGAATAGCGACCCTCCCAAAAACAACAACAACAAAAAAGAAAAAGAAAGAAATAAAAAGTGACCATCAAATAGGAGATAAGCTAACAGCACATGCATCAAGCAGTGACAACTTGAATGCCACACATCGTATTACTCTTCCCACAGTTAAAAAAAAGAGGAGGAAGAACAGAAGGAGAGGAGGAGGGAAGAGCGAGAAAGAGAAAGAAAGAGAGAGAGAGATTGATTTTTGAATGGGATTGCCAGAGAGGAATCAAGGAGAATTTCTGATATCCTTGAAAGACTTTTTTTTTATTTTTATTAATATTTAGCATTATGTGACAGTTTCATAGGCTCTGGGAATCCCCCCACCCCTCCCCCTCCCCTCCCCCCCTCCCCTCCCCCCTGGTGGATTCCTCCACCTTGATGCAGTATTACAGTTCAAATTCAATCAAGATTCTTTCCTTGCAAACATATACTAAGCATGGAGTCCAGCTACTTATTGTCCAGATGGGTTGAACAGTTTCTTGGGGAGACCATTTCTGGTCCGAAGTCAGAGCTGGTATAATATCCTCACTGTCAATTAAGAGTCCCAATATAACATCAACAGCAATTTGCAATATTATGGAATTGACATGGTTTTGAGTAACCAGTATGTTAAAAAACAAACAAAACAAACAAACAAAAAACAAACAAACAAAAAACAAGTCCTAACCACAACCTATGATTAGCTCATTGACATCTCAATTTTAGTTTATATACAGGACCGGACCGGCTGCTATATACCTTGAAAAGGCTATAGGGTACCATTCAGCTGTTTCGTGTCTATTTCATTTTAGTATTTAGCCATTTGTTGTGTTGAAGTATAATTTTGTTGATCTTGGCAGATTTTGGGATAATCTAGACTGGCTTGTAACTCTAACAAGATATTTGTCAACATTTAAGGTGCAGAACATTTTTTTTGGGGTGGGGTGTGCAGGAAAATCCTCAACACCATGGTGAGGAGTGACTAATCTTTGTGTCCCACCCAGCGAGGCATGAGCCAATCCACGCCAGCTCTTTCCTGTCAGATTTCAAGCTCTACTTTCTGTTGTTTGTCTATTTATTTTAGGTTTTTTTTTTTTTTTTTTAGTTTATATGATTGTTTGCTGTGAGGGGTTTTCGAAGCGATCCCGATGGTCACTGCGAGGGAGGGCGGGGGCCCAGAGGTGGAGCCAGGCTCGGTCCAGAGAAAGCTCTCCTCCCTGGTCCCGAAGGACATTTATTGTTGTTCTGTTTCTGCGGACCGCTCAGGGCTTCTGGTTGTCTTTCCGATGAGGTTGGTTTCTGCGCGGTAGTGTTTGGACTTCTTCCATCCCCTGCGGAAGCTCCGGTTGGGGGTGGGTGACCTCAGAGTACTCAGCCTCCGAGGGCATCCAATTCCCTGTGGCCTCCTTGGCAGTTGGGGTATAGTCCTTGTTGCTCGTATTAGTAGTTTGTGGTGAAGGTCTGGGAGTCTTCCTGGTTGGGATCCAAGCTTCCTTCTTACCACCTGCTCCACTCTGGAGTGCCCCCCTGCTCCACGCACATGACCTCCTGTTAAGAGGTTGTCAGGATCGCACCCGATTCCCCCCTCATGCATTGGTATAGTAGTTTTAGAGACTTTTTTTTAAACTCATTCAAATGGCTATTCCCTGATTGTGTACATTTTTGCCTCCAAGATTTTTCATAATTCTGAATGCAATAGAAAAAAGTAACAACATAAATTAATAATATCCAATTTCTGTTTCCATTATGCAATCAAAGTAAATCACAAGGGATTTAAAAATATGTCAAAAGTCACAAAATATTTTAGAAGGGAGCTGATGTCAGAAGATCAATGAATACCATACAAGGAAAAACCTGCTCTATTATAATTTTTAATAATAAGTTAAGATTCTTTTTGAGTAAATCAATGATGTCTACTAGCTAAATTACTTAGTAGCAATAAAAATTAAAATATGTATTAAGTGTTAACATATAAGAAATGACCCCACATATAAAATGTAAAACCCTGTTACCTAATTTATTTTTAATTTTGAACAGAATATTTATACTTTACTATAAAGCACTAGACTTTCACTACCTGATTTACTTCATATTCATTTTAATATTTCATAATTATTTGCTAGAATGACTTCCATGATACAAAATCAATCCAAACAAATGATGAACCATGTTTAATTGTTTTGCTTAATTAATTCTAGACAATTCACATTGTTCCCCAACATAATATAATTTGTACACTAATTCAACAGAGATGCCAATTGAAGCATTCATTTGAATACATTGGTCAGCTTAGATTTAGATTGCTTCTTGAAATGGGAGAGAACATGAAGTGTGAATATGCTTTATTACTAGTCTTCCTAGGTCTAACCATACATATTACTTCTGACTGGTGTGAACCAAGATACGAATAATCTCCTTGTGCCCCAGTGTCTTATTCCATAATAATAGTGCCTACATTTGATCAATTGTTTTATGTTTATAACACAATAGTATCTGGCAGAGAATTAAGGTATACAGTTAACCCTAGTTTTTTTATACTTATAAAATAAAAACTCACAGAGCACACCGACACCCAAATAAAAGAACTCATGAATTCTGAGCTTAAATTTTATACAAATTTTGTCTCTTCCAAAGTACAAGTCAATGAAAGCTTTTGTCTTCTGCATGATTCGCTCTGGGAATTTGGTAAAAGTTATAAAACCACTTGTGAATAAGCAGAAAGTATCATCATACCATTTACATGACTTCTCAGGTACCTAATCATTAATATATTGCGTTATATTATACATAACTTAACATCTCACCATAAGGCTGTGTCCCCAATCAAATGCTGACTGTTGTAGGTAGAGACTTTGCTGTACAACTCCTGATAATCTACCTGCCACCTGAGAGTGTCATGCATAGACAGGAAGTCCATGACTACTTTCAGGTGACTTATACCTCTGAAGCTATGTTTAAGGGTTTTCTCATAGGGCAGGCAATCAGTCCAGCAGTTACTAAGATTTATACAACTCACATTAGAGCACCTGAGTTTGATTCCCAGCTTTGTTCCTTGTTTCAGCTTCTTGTACTGTACGTCATGGGAGGTAATGGTGATGCCTCAAGCAATTATATTGCTGTCACCCACACAGGAGACCTGAATTGAGTTCCCAGATCTTGGTTACATCCCACTCTGTCCCCAGTCATCACAGACATTTGGAAAGTGAAATAGTAGATAAAAGATCTTTCTCTATCATTCAATGTCTCTGTTCCTCTGCCTTTCTAATAAACAAATCCTGAAAGAAGTCACAGGAAGCAGACCCATCTTATTTTCATATGAGTAATATATAATTACACCTGCATTTCCTTCAGACACCATGTCAACAAAAAGAAAATAAAAAGAAATGTCCAATGTTAAGAGGAATATTTAATCTTAGAATTGTATACATATCAATTATTTCTTAAAAAGTGAAAGAGAAATAACCATTTTTCTAGACAAAAAAGAATTTGGAGCATTTCTTGCCAGTAGATCTGATTATTCAGAAATGTCAACGACTTCAGAGAAAGGAACAATTATATAGGTCAGAAACGAAAGCAAAGGATCAACATCAGAGAAGAGTAAGTGATGGTAAACACACCTGCATTTCTTATTTTTACTTGATCTGATGATGTTTTGTTTAAATTAAATAGCACCAACAGTGCATCTGCATGTGTCTGTACAGGCATGCTACATGAATGAAAATATGTTAGAGGTGATGCAGGAAAAATACAGACTAATCTGTTAGTCTGAGGTATTTAGAACATGTGAGATTGTAGAGTGTTTGAAAGTGGACTAAAATTAATTGTAAGTGTCTAATTCTAGGGCAAAGATCAACATTTTAAAAAATGCTAAATAATCAAGAGGACTAGCATGCTAAGAAAGATCAATTGTGGAAAGAAAAACTCGCAAAATGCAGAAAAAGAGAAGAAGGCAAAAATATGAACAAAATAAACAAATATAAAGCAGTATAAATGTGGCAGATATGATTCCAACTGTATAAATAAGCACTTGATATTTTCATGAATGTCCTAAGCACAAAAGATAAGGATTGAAAGAACGGATCAAAAAACAAGTTATATATATAAGTTAATATGTAGTTGGCTATACTATCTAGAAGAAATCCACATTAAATATAGACTTACATAAATTAAACTAAATAAATGGTAAAAGATAAGAGCCTACTAACAAATGAATCAAAACCAAATGGGAATAGTTACATTGACTTTGGATGGTACAGACGTCAGAGCAAGGACAGACAATAAGGAGAAAGAAAGTCAATGCATCTGAGTAAAACAGTCAGTTTAAAAAAGACATCAGAACTCTTACTAAATATTCATCCAATAATGGAATAGCACAAACTCCAAAGGAAAACAGATAAATACATTATGACACATTTTAGTTCTTCTCTGCTTGAAATAGGCAATTCCAAGTGTAGCCTAACATTGTGAACTCAACATCATTGATCAACTGGATATAACTGATACTTATTGACAATTTCAACCAAGAATACCAAAAATACATATACTTCACAAGCTAATATTGAACATTCATCAGGACAAATACACCACGTTCTGAACCTAATTATGTTAACCAATTAAAACGAATATGAGTCACCCAATGTTTTCTTGCAGACCACAATGGCACAAAATTATAAAACAGTAACAGATGATGTTAAATACAGAATAGATGGAAGCTAACTGCACTTTGAAGCAACACATGTCGAATAGAAATATTACATGTAATCTTTAAACATTTTCTTAGTAATAAAAGCAATGCCTCAAGAAAAGATCTAGGGCCCGGCGGCATGGCCTAGCAGCTAAGTCCTCGCCTTGAACGCCCCGGGATCCCATATGGGCGCTGGTTCTAATCCCAGCAGCTCCACTTCCCATCCAGCTCCCTGCTTATGGCCTGGGAAAGCAGTCGAGGACGGCCCAATGCATTGGGACACTGTACCCATGTGGGAGACCCGGAAGAGGTTCCAGGTTCCTGGCTCCGGATCGGAGCGCACCGGCCCGTTGCGGCTCACTTGGGGAGTGAATCATCAGACGGAAGATCTTCCTCTCCATCTCTCCTCCTCTCTGTATATCTGACTTTATAATAAAAACAAATCTTTAAAAAAAAATCTAATACATTGAACAAATATATTAGAAATGAAGTAATATATACAACAACTAAGATGACACCTTAGGAAACTAGTGAAATCAGAGAAATCAAAAGCAAAGTAAATGAAAGAATTAACAAATATTTGCATGGAAATCTTTAATATTTAAGGCACAAAGTCAATAAAGAAAATAAATGACACAAAGAAATTAGATCATTGAAAAAAGTTAACAAACCATAGGTCTCTAGCCAAGTTAAATAATATAAAAATTCAGAGTACAAATCATTTGCAGAAATGAATACAGGGAATATCACTACAGACCATGGAGATCAAAGAGATAATAAATTAAGAGTATAAAAATGTCTGTGATCTATGTCAACAAATTTGATAACTTAGATGAAATGGACATATTTTTGAAAGATACAATATTCCTAGCTCGACAAAGAAAACATAAATTAGAAAATTAAAAAACATTAATACAACAGTACTGACTAAATTAAAAAAATAACCGTCCAAAATGGAAAGCATCAGGAAACAATGGGTTAACTTGTGAATTTTGCCAAATTTTAAAGATGAAATTACACAAACTCTTTATTGTCACTTTCAATTGATAGGCCATACAAAGTTTTTCTCAACTCATTGCATGAAGCCAGTATTACCATATATGTAAAACCACCTAAAGACAAGAAACAGCAAAATAAAGTATCTTATTCAACAAAACACAATCAAATCAAATAGAACAGTATAGAAAAATAAATTCACCATGACCAACAGATTTATTCTAAGTAATAAAGTCTGACTGAGATTCCAGTATCAATTATTTCAAATACATAAACTTAGTTACACCTAACATCACGTGTAAGATGAGAATACACAATAAGTTATAAAAACATACATTTCCTGAAAACGTGAAATGATTGCACATAATTTCATATTTACATCATTATTTCTTGATAGTTTATAGAAGTAGATAAAGAATATGAAAAAGTTACATTAACAAGATTAGAAAATTGAGAGAAGAGATTTGTGGATGATGATTCTTTTGTTTCTTCTGATAATACAGCCTGCAGTATGGGAAAAGCAGTGGAATACGGCCATATGTGTTTGGTTCCCTGACTCCCACATGAGATCAAGATGAAGTGCCTAGCTTTGACTTGGCTCATTCCATCCTACTGGGATCATCTCGGGAGAGAGCCAGAGGATGTGTGTGGGTGTGTCTCCTCGCTCTCTCTCCAAATGAATAAGACTCAAAACAGAAAATCAGATAATTATATTTAAATAACTAGTGCATCAATTCCAAAATAAATCTAAGTTGGATAATTTACTCATGAAAATATAATATTTTTAATGATTTTGTTAAATTAGAAAAAGTAAAATCTCTGACTCCATAGAAATTATATTCCTGGAGGATTAGCCACAAATTAAGAAAAGAAACATAGCAATCTATGTGTTTTAAAGCAGTAAACAATTTGCAGAAAGTAAAAAAAGAGATGTGCAACACCATTTACACCAAAAAATATTGATCTAGAAAAATATTGGGAGAATTTGTAATATCTATTAACATGGCATGGATTAAGTAAATTATTCATTTAAAGGACATTTTTATGAATGTCAAAAGAACCAATAACCCTTTGAGAATAAAATATTTTTAACAAATTATATTAAATGCATGAAGCAGGTACATAGGACAATGTATGTAAGAACACAGAAGCATTATCTAGATTTACTGAACAAGCAAAGAAAATACTAAAAAGTTATAGGAAACAAAGCAACAAAATCATGAATAGTGTATATAACTTGATTATAGATTTGGAAAGCAACAGTTTACTAGTACACACTGTGTTAGAAGGTCAAGCTTAAAAAATAAGTACACTTTTACATTTTATACAAACATTAATAAGAGAACCAAAAACAAGACCCAGTATTTGGTGCTGAGGATGAGAAAGAAACTTGGGCCTGGCGCAATGGCCTAATGGGTAAATCCTCGGCTTCCCTGCACTGGGATACCCTATAACAGCCATTTAGTGTCCCAGGTGATCGACTTCCCTTCCAGTTCCCTGCTTGTGGCCTGGGAAAACAACAGAGGATGGCTCAAAGCCTTTAGACCCTGGACCCACATGGGAGACATCAAAGAAGCTCCTGGCTTCGGATCAGCTCAGCTCTCATCATTATGGCTACTTGGGGAGGAGAACCAGCAGATGGAATATCTTCGTCTCTCCTTCTCTCCACAAACCTGGTCTGCCTTTCCAATAAAAAATAAATCTTCAAAAAGGGGGGGGGGGTCACTAGAAGGACAAACTGATCTTCCTGCTCTACTACCTGGTACAAATGGCATGACTGAAAATTTTATCTGTGATGAATCCTGATTCTTGTGGAACTTAAGCAGGAAATTCCGAGAGTTCTGTTTTCGCAACTGATGGAGCTTGAATGAAATGATACAAAACCAAAAGAAACAAAACTGGACTAAAAAATCATACTCTTCCAAAGCAACACAGCTTGGTATTTGATGATTCTATTGAAACAAAAGCAATCATAAGACCCTAATCCATCACCTTAGCACACAAATCCTCCATAATTTACAGTGACCTTATTAGTGGAATCACATTCTACGTGTTTCTCTTGTCTAAGATTTACTTTGCTCTGTCAGTTGGAGAATCAATTTAGGTCAGGGAGAAAATCACCAAACACTATGGTGAGCCAGCAGGCAAATATCAGACCACATGGCGTGTGGATGCCAGAGGACAAAATACTTTCTGCTTTCTCAGAAAATTCAGTGGAAGCTATAATGCAGAGTAAGTTTTTTTCAAGTGAATGATTAGTTTTCCAAACATGTGGCTCATCCAAAGGGGCAGAATAGGACAGATCCTAAAGCTAAACTCTGCTACATCTTTATTGATTTGTTGTGTTTTTCTGTGTCAGTAAAAAAAAAAAAAAGGCATTGCTTCCTTTCTAAATGTATGTCATCCCTCTGAAAACAAGTAAAGACAAATGTGTTAGCTAAGGGAGATGGCCAATTACAGCTACAGCAGCAGGTTGGTTACCTGGAGTTGACTGATCGTATGAAGTCAAGAAGAATGTCAGCTAGCAAAAAATTAAGCAGTGTGCTCCTCTTTGCATTCCACAGAAACACAAGGGCAAAAATGTACCTTGATTCATGCCAATGCTAATGGCAGTCCAGTTGCAATTTGGGGGTGGAGGAAGGAGTCTAAACCTCATCCATTTTCCTACACTGAGATACTTGACCTTGCGCAGTCCTCAGAGGAATGTACAAAGCACAAAAAGGTTACCAAACTCTACCTGGAAAAAAATCCAGCACTTCCAGACTAGATCATAGCTAAAGCAATTACCTTTTTTCTATTTTTTCCCCATTTCTTATCACAGGAGAGACACATTTAGCTCACTATCTGAACTCTGCCAGTTCTTCAGCTGGAAAAGAGTCAATTATAAACTAAAATTCTGACACCTCTCAAGCTGTAAAGGCTATCTGAGGTTTTCATTTAGCAGTGATTTTTTAAAATTTTATGTCCCATTAGCATTTTCAAAGTTTTCCCTGATACTTACATAGATATCCAATAGGTATACTTTTAACTATTAGTTCTATTTCAGCTACTTAACCCAAAAATGACTTCTAAAATTCTCATTTTACCTCACATATGTGTGCACATGTGCACGCATGCACGCACACACATACCTCATTCAGGTTTTTTTGTTTAATTTCATAACTATGTCACTGGATGAATTTTTTTAATGTTGTTTCATGGTCACACAACTGACACAGCTGTCAGACAGACAGCACAGAGCTCCCTCTGAGATGCACACGCATTCTTAATGTTATGTAATGAATTGACTGAAATGAATATTTTTCTTTTCAAAAATATAACCACATTAGTCCCACGTTAGAAAACGAAGATTCATTCACATTACAGATGATTCATATACATCTCAATTAATCGACAGTGAATGTGAAAGCTCCAACGTGGTGCCTTAGTTTGTGTTTTCAGAGTTGCACATGAAATTATGTTCTTTGATAAACTCTGATGCAAATAAATATGCTCAATATATTGAAATGAGTTATATTAGCTAAATATTAAGAGCATTTATTTTAGGTAACAATCCATATAGCACATTTTGGAGCAAATATAAACGACAATATTTCACAGTCATGAAACTTTAAATACTGATGCTGATTTTGCTAAATGAGCTTATGTAAACTTTCGTAAGAAAATAAAAGTAGAAAAGGAATTCTGAAGTAGTGAAAGAAACTCAAACCATCATGCATGGATTTATATGATAGTTCCACATTTGAGATAGGAAAACAGTTATAAAGGTAATGTATACATAAGCTTACTATTTTCCTATTCTCACATAACAAATCATGCTTTACGAAGTCATCATTATACTATAAACTTCAGAAGAAAACAAAATCAGCATTTTAAAAATAACCTAGCATGCACAAGATTACAAAAACATGAGTTACAACTACACTATTATTTTATCTGCCAAATAAATGCAATGCAATTAAAATTTGAACAGGATATATTTAAAAGGTTTTTAAAAGATACAATTTTTAAATGTATTGAGAATAATTTATTTTACATGCTAAATCAGTGATTTCTAGTCTCAAGGACAATATTTTAAGAAAATTGTCAGCAATAGGAAAAAATGATGCTTATTTTGTGTCAAAATCATGTAACATGACTCCATACTAAATATCATGCCTCAGATGTAAGGATGATTTAATGTACACAAATCACACAATTGTTTCAGTAAATGCAGATAATGCATTTGATAAAAAAACAACTTTTTTTAATTTAAAATCTTTTCAAAAATTGGTGTGGAATGGACATTTCCCAGTACTATCAAGGCAATACATGACAGATCCATAACTAGCACCATACTGAAGGGGAGGAAATCTGGAAGCATTTCCATGACTATCAGGAACTGGCAAGAATGCGTCCTCTTACCTTGATTAGTCAATATATTTTTGGAAATTTTACCCAGAGATACTAGGCAAGAAAAAATAATAATCAAATGGATACTAATGAAAAAAGAGGAAATCAGATTATTCTTCTGTGCAGAAGACAGGATCTTTTTTATGAGGAAATCAACAATAGAATTCAGCAAAGTTTCCAGATATCAAATCAACCCATAAAAAATCGACAGTATTCTGGCTTACCAACAGTGCTCCCACTGAGAAAGAGCTCATGAGAACAGTCCTTAGTACAAAGCCACAAACATTTTACATACTATAGGAAAAGCTTAACTAAGACGCAAAGGTCTCTACAAAGAAAATCACAGCATGTTAATCAAAGAAATAGTAGAAGGAATTCAATAAAAAAGAAAATCTTCAGTGTTCATGGGCCCTAAAAATAAATATCATCAAAATGTCTACACTACATGTAAGAACCTCAGATGCAAAATACCAAGAATGTGTCAGTCTTAAAAGCAAACAACCCAAAGGAAACACAAAAGACCTCAAATAGCTGATGTAATTTTAAAATGAAAAAAAGATAAACAGCAAGTATTTCAAACATATTTTAAAACTCTTACACATTGTTTATACTTATAATGTCAGGAGACGCTTAAATTGCAGAATGATGTACTTGTGACATTTCTTGAAGGATTATATTATTGTAATATAGGAGAAACCAGTGAGGAGAGGGGGAATGAGGAGGTAGGAAGAAAAATCCCTGACTAGGTAACTGTACCATATTTTTTTTAAAAAAGAAGAAAACCTCTTAGACAGTAAAGACAAACTCAAAAAAGTGTTTTGAACAACAAAAATAGTATCAAATTTCAAGACAGTATGATTGCTGTTATAATTAATGGTGTTTGGTACTAGAACAAAAATGGACAAGCATGCCAATGAAAATCCAGAAACAAATCCTTGCATCTATAATCAGATAATTTTTGACAAACAAAGTGAAATCACCCCATAGAGAAAGGACAGGCTCCTCAACAAATATATTGACAAATTGGATTTCCACATAAAGAATTTTGAAACATGATTCCTACTTTACATCCTAAAGAAAAATCACTCACAATAGATCAACAGGCTCAACTGAAAATCAGAAACAATCACATTTCTAGAGGAAAACATGAGAGAATAACTGTAGGATGTTAGTCTATGCAAAGATCTCTTGGTGAGGACCCCAGAATCACATAGAACAAAAGCAAAAACAGGCAAATGGGATTATGTCAAGCTAAGAAGGCTCTGAAGAGAGAAATGTCAATAAAATCCGTAATGAGACATTACCTCTCCTCAGTTAGGACTGTTATCACCCCAAATTTTAAAAAAATAAAAATGCTTTATGAGGACAAACAGAAAAAGGAACCCCATTAAACGTTGGGACGCAAACTGGTAAAACAGAGATTTCTCAGAAAACTGAAACAATAGTAATGACGATGATACCACTACTACTACTAATAATAAATCTACCATATTATCCATCTATCCCACTCCTGGGAATATATCCAAGGAGGATGTAAACAAGCACATGGATGAGTTATACTGGTCAATTAGCAATAGATAAGATATGGAATTGATATGGCTGTCCATCAACTGATGATTAGAGAAAGAAAGCAAGTTTAAAGTAATAGCTTGGGAGAAATGGAATTAAGGCATTACTGAAAATAAAAATCCCTCCTCTAGAGGTTATCAATGGTTCCACAGTTCATTGTTGTAGGGCAAACTAAGATAAAAATCATCAGAATCAAAAGAGAACACCTTTTCCAGAGTGAGGGACTACAGTTTCAACCAACTCTGCAGCCCAATGAATAATTCTTTAAACATTCAAATACTAGATATTATTTTTAAGTGTTTAATAGAAAAGCTATAACCAGAGCTGACTGCAACTTTCCCCATTAAAAAAGATTACTTATAAAGACAGTTAACAGCATCATTTTTGTAATAAGAAAGCTTATGTGTTGTACAGCCATGATTTCATGCTTCTAAGAAAAAGTTACTTTCAATACAAACCAGTAATGCCATAATAAATTACCCAACAGGGACTGGTGCTGTGGCACAATGAGATAAGCTGCCACCTGTGCTCTTGGCATCCCATATGGCACTGAATTATGTCCTGGCTGCTGTAATTCCTATCCTACTTGTTGCAAATAGCCTGGAAAGAAGTGAAAAATGGTCCAATTACTTGGAACTTTGATACCCATGAGGAAATGCTGGAGGAAATTCCCACCTTTGGCTGTGGTCTGGACCAGCCCATGTTTGCAGATATTCTTGGAGTGAACTAGCTGATGAATTATTTCTTCTTCTCTTATCTCCACTGCCTTCCCAAGCACTCCTCTTCTCCTTTCTACCTCTCTCCTCTCCTCTCCTCTCTCTCTCTGTGCCCCTCTCCTTAACTCTGTTTAAAATAAATAAATCTTTAAAACATAAATTATTAGTCAAAGTTATGAATACAATAAACGTTCATAAGAAGGACTCAAACTTGTATCTAAAAAGCACCATTTGCAAGACTTGAGGGTTCATCCCAGTAATCAAACAGTAGAAAATTGTTAAATAGGGCCCGGCCGCGTGGCCTAGCAGCTAAAGTCCTTGCCTTGAACACGCTGGAATCCCATATGGGCTCTGGTTCTAATCCTGGCAGCTCCACTTCCCATCCAGCTTCCTGCTTGTGGCCTGGGAAAGCAGTCGAGGACGGCCCAAAGTTTGGGGACCCTGCATCCACATGGGAGACCTGGAAGAGGTTCCTGGTTCCCAGCTTTGGATCGGCACAGCACTGGCCACTGCACTCACTTGGGGAGTGAATCATCAGACAGAAGATCTTCCTCTCTGTCTCTCCTCTCTGTATATCTGACTTTGTAATAAAAATAAACAAATCTAAAAAAAAAAGACTTAAAAAAAAAAGAAAATTGTTAAATAAATGAATGCCTGAAATAGATCATTTAAACTCCACATTAAGTTTAGGTATTAGATATATTTTCAACTGGTTAACATCACTTATAAAAATGAAAAAATACATATAGAAACAATTGTTTTTATAAAAAGAGACATATGTTTTTGAAGAGATAATTTTGAAAGATATTTGGTTCCCAGTGTGTTAGAAGCTGAAAATACACATTAATCTCCAAAGAATCAAAACTTTGCATATTCTAAATTC